>NC_142311.1:24882500-29745000 GCF_054855325.1 Carica papaya | reverse complement strand
CCCCACGGATACTAGTAGACTGGTAAATGAGAAAAAGATATGTTGTATAATGATTGAATTACAAGAGGCGTGATAAGTGTTATGTTTTACAGCTTATATTATTCCATGATTATGATAATGTTATTGTTTTTCTTATATTGTTTCATAAATTCCACCGAGGTAAGTGGATGGTAAAGGTTTTATTATAAATAAAAGGATTTGTTGTAAAACATGCTCCATGGGTCCTTTGTGTTTTCTACCCACCTTTACCTCCGTGACGGTGAGATATCGTGATGTTCTTACTGGGCTAGTGTAGCTCACTCCTTATTTAACCATTTCAGATCAGGAAGACATGGTTCCCGAGCCCGTTCCGCAGGAGGACGACGAAAGGGATGCCTAGAGACTCTGTAGTCATACTCATAGCTTTATTTTCGAGTTTCTCTTTTAGTTAGTTTAATCTTTTATATTTTAAGTACGTTTTTGGGTTTTCGTGTAAGGGATGTTAACTGAAATTTTGATCTCGCTTCCGCATTTGATATATTTAAATACTAATTTCATTTTAATATTTCCGGGGTCGTTACATTATACCAAATAAGAATCTTGATATCTTGCAAGAATTTTGATTAAGTTTTCTTATATAATAGTATTATAACAAAATCAAAAAACAAATTCAACTTTAATACACGTTTTTTTATATATACCATACATGTACATAGAAAATGTGAAACACCTGTAGCTTTGAATTTAAAAAATTAGCTAATTTTTGTTACATATTTTTTGTTCTTAAATCATTAATTTGAAATAAAAAATTATTAAGTGATTGTAATATGCTAAATTTTGTTTCTAAAATTTTTTAACAAAAATTTATGATGTTATACTTGTATGGTCAACAAATTTATTTATATTTTGAAGCGTTTAACACTTAATTATCTAATTTTAATCAATTATCAAGAAAATAACTCTACATTCATATGTATGTATAGTATGGTAAAGAAATGTGAAAAGGGTAGACTTGCTTAACCGTTTTCATTAAATTGGTTTTCGAAAGACAAAAATTACAAAATTAAAAAATAGTTAGTGGAAAATATTCAAAACTATTTCCATCTATCTCAATTTCCTTAATTCAATTTTCATTTTGAGCTTCATTGTTCCTGTAACGGCTCCGGAAATTTAGAATGAAATATGTGTATTAAAAATGTCAAATGCGGAAGCGTAATAAAAATTTTGATTAACATCCCTTATACTAAAACCAAAAATGTGCTCAAAATATAAAAGAACAAACTAACTAAAAGAGATACTTGAAAATAAGAAATATAAATATAACTACGGAGTCTTTAGGCGTCCCTTTCGCCGTCTTCCTGCGGAACGGGCTCGGGAACAACGTCTTCCTGATATGAAATAGTTAGATAAGGAATGAGCTACACCAGCCCAGTAAAGACATCACACTATCTCACCATCACGGAAGTAAAGGTGGGTAGAAAACACAAAAAGACCAATGGAGCATAATTTATAATAAACTCGTTTATTAACATAAAAATCTTTACTGTCCACTTACCTCGGTGAGGTCCATAAAACAACATATGAAAGCAATAACATTATCATCATCATGAAATCATATGAACTGTATAACAAAATACTTACCACGCCCTTGCGTTTCAATCATTAAACAACACATTTTCCTCATTTACCAGCCTACTAGTATCCATGGGGATCCATAGGGGTTCCGCTACCCGTGAACCCTTAACATTTATAACCTGATTCCAGAGCCGTCCCCATACCCCGTCCGGTATGGGCACTAAAACCATGAACCTCAATACCCCGTCCGGTATGAGGGTGAAACGGGTCGTCCCCATACCCCGTCCGGTATGAGCGCCAAAACACATAAGATCTCCATACCCCGTCCGGTATGAGAGACCACATTCCCAGTAGGGTTCCCTACGGACCCGGTCCGTCCACCATCTCCCAGGATATCTAGTCAGGCTGTCCACATTATCCATTTATCAATTCACGTAACCTTTTATCCCTTTTTTCCTCAGTCACTATCATCAAATCACACACAAACATGCAAACCAGTAGTTTATGCCAAACAAGACAACACACAACATCCGGTTCTCAGTCATTCAACCCATAGTCAATAAAATTGTGATATATGCACACGAAACTATGAAATGAAAACATCAGACATCATACTGCATTTAAAACTGTAAAATAGAACAAACAACAACTGACCGACAAATACACCAGACTCGGGCTCCATTAGCGATCTTAAACAATTTCACACATCTATTGATTCATGAAATACCCTTTTATCATTTATTAAACTTTAATACCGTGATAGGAAATAGGGTGAGGGGTCCTTACTTATTTCGGGGTCTGAATACGGCTCTACAGTGCGCCTACAGGCTGTTCCTAATTTTTCCTAAATTTTTTCTAGGGAACTGAAATGCACTACTGGTACTTGCACGTGTCCCAAAAAATCCCAAATTAGACCTAGGGCCCCTTTCGGCCAATATTGCAATTCCGGCATGGCGGCTTCGCTGTGCTCCGGCGACGCCGCCGCCGCTTGCGGCGGTGATTCGCCTTGGGTTGGCTGTTTTCAGCCGTTTTCGGCCGAATTTGGCAACACTTGCATCGGTCCCTGTGATAGAACAACCCTAGGGCCCTCGGTGGGCCGAAAAATCACGAAAAATCAAAACTTACCCGCGGCGGTGCTCTCGGGTGCGGCAGCTCCTCCGGTGTGAGTCGCGTTTTGATGTTTGGCTCCGATCAACCTGTAGAGAAAAGAACGGTGATCACAGTGGTATAAAATTTGCATCAAACGGAGCCCGGAAAGGGCCTCATCAGAGGCAAAAATTGAGGAGGGACGCGGCGGCGCCGCTGGGTTTCGGCTGGGTTTTTCGGCCGTTTGGCCGGTGGTTTGGCTCTGGTTTGGCCATAGGTGGACTCAGCGTCAAAAAACGAGCAAGGGGGAGAAAAATTACCTTGATCGGCGGTCGGAAACTTCCCTGGTGCGGCGGCGGCCGGCTCCTCCGGCGTCTGGTTCTTCTTCTCCGGCAAGCACTGGCGGCTAGGGTTTCTTTGGTCAGGTGTGGGTGGGGGTATTTATACTCTTTGCCTTTTAATCTTGACCGTCCATCAAGATTGAATCTGGGCCGTCCGATCGCGATTTAATTGGGATTAAATCTGGGCCGTTCATCGCGATTCGATCTGAGCCGTCCGTACGCGTGGATCTGGGCCGTCCGCACGCACGTTTGATCTGGGCCATCCGTGTGCGTGGGAACGGATCTGGGCCATCCGATCGCGCGCACGTGGATCGCCCACGTGGCCCGTTCCCTGGTCAGCATTGCCTTGCCACGCGGCGCGTTCTGGTTGGCCGGGGCTACTGACCAGGCCACTAACGTGGCTGCTGACGTGGTGCTGACGTGGCACAACTTTTTTAAATTGCGTTTTGACCCCCGGTTTCTGATTTTCTTTTCGAAAACACCCATAGAATCCAAATTTTCACCCATTTTCCCAAAATCAATTTCAATTAAGTCCAAATAATATTTTTACCCAATTTTATCATTTTTATTATTTATATTTTCATTGAATTAAATTAAACTAAGTTAAATAAAAATCAAATAAATAAAAAGAATAAAAATAAATAAATAAAATTTTTATTTATTTATTTGGGTGTTACAGTTCCAATAGCACTCACCATCTTCATCTAGAAATCTGAATTCCCATAGTATTCATTATCTAAAAATTGAAAAAAAAATTATAAAACTATATAAATTATTAGAGGATTTTTAGATTAAAAAGACCAGAAGATGGAGTTTTTGTTCCTTATAATTCAAAAAAATTATTGCGGCGTGATAAACTTTTAATATTATGTTAATAAAATTGTTTCATGCTTTTCAAAATAAATGGCTAATGAGTTCTTTTGCATAAAGATTAAATTCAAAAGTAATTTTTTTTAAATGACTCATTTGTAATGCCCTGATTAATTTTAATTGTAGTTAAAATTAATTAATAAATATAATTTTCTAATTTTTTAATTTTTATTTAAGGTAAAAATGAAGAAAATAAAATGGAGGATGAAATTAAAAATAATTTTGGGAAAAGGGTAAAAATTTGTGTCCTGGGGGTTTTTTGAAAGAAAAATAAAAACTAGAGGTCAAAAAATAATTTAAAAAAATTGTACCACGTATGATGCCCAGTCAGGGACTCCGACAAACCAGAACGCGCCGCATGGCAAGCCACGCTGATGCGGTGTCACACTGGAGGCCACGTTGGTGATTCGCGTGCTCGCGATTGGACGATTCAGATTCGTTCCTGCACACACGAACGGCCCGGATCCGTTCTCTCCCCAGATGTGATCGAACGGTTATATTAAACGCGATCAACGGTCCATATCTACTTTTTATTTAAATGCGATCAGATGGTTCAGATCAGATCGCGATGAACGACCCAGATTCACTCCCTATTTAATCGTGATCAGAAGACCTAAATCAAATGCGATGGACAACTCAGATTAAAAAGGGACAAATATAAATAATCCTCTTCACACCAAACCCTAACCTTAGCCACCAGACCCCCTCGCCGGAGAAGAAGACCCAGCCACTGGGAAGGAAGCCGACCGCCGCCGCGTCGGAGCCACTTCCAACTGCCAAAAGAGGTAAAAAAAATTTCCTTTGCTTGAAATTCGATTTTAAACACCCCCAATAGAAAAATTGAAGCAAAATACCCAACCGCGCAGGTGAACCAGCGGAGCTGCCGCATCTGAGAACCCCGCCACTAGTAAGTTTTGGGGTATGGGGACGGCCCGTTTCACCCTTATACCGGATGGGGTATTGAGGGATGATATCTTTTGGTGCTCATATCAGACGGTGTATAGGGATAGCCCGTTAGTTGAAAATGTTGAAAAAAAAGAGGGTTCACGCATAGTGGGCTCATCCCTATGGACCCTCATGGATATTAGTAGGCTGATAAAAAGGAAGGTTGTTGTTCTGACTGATAGTATATGAAATTATGATATGTATTATGTTATTGATTCTATAGATTGTTTTTGGTAATCTCGCTATAGTAAGTATGTGATGAATAATTTTATTTATGATAAACGAATTTACTTAAATCAAGAAGCTCCATTAGTTATTTTTATGATTTCTACCAACCTTCATTTTTGTGTCAGTGAGTAGTGTGATATTCTTACTGGGCTAGTGTAGCTCACTCTTTCAATAACCATTTCATATAAGGAGGACCAAGATCCAGAGCCCGATCCACAAGAGGGTTGCGAGTAGGACGTTCAGTTTATTTATTTTAAATTTATTTCTTTGGTTATTAGTTGTTCTTTTAGAAAGGTTATTTTCGTAAGCCCTATTTGGTACTTTTAGTTATTGTGTAAGGAATGTAAACCTTAACTTTTTACTTCACTTCCGCACTAAATTTATAATTTATCACCTTTGGAGCTTTTGGGGTCATTATAGTTGGTATCGGAGCCACGTTTCTCAGAACCATTTCTTACACAAAATCTTTAGGAAACACCAAAAACAATGAATTATCACTCAACCGTTCCTTGTAAAATGCAGGTACAGATTGATGAGGAGAGGAAGACCCCAACTAAACTGAACAGCCCGGGAGGGTTCGCTTCGAGATGATGTTGACCGGTTATTTGAGATGCTGGAGAGACTCATCGTTGCCTAGTAGGCCCGGAAGGAAAGGAGGGAGCTACTTGACCCAACCCCGCTGCCACAGGTTAAGCCACCCCTACAGCGAGAGGATCCCGAGCCACCCCGGTACGACCCTACTCCTCCACAGTAGCACTCGGCACCACCCCAATGTGATCTAGTGCCCCAGCCACAGTACCACCCGACACCACCACAGTATGGCCCGGTGCCCCAACTGCATCTCCTAGCCCCACCACAATACAATCCGGTGCCTCTACTCTATCCTCCAGTACCACCATAGAGCCATCCAGTCCATCGTTAGCACAATCCAGTCCCTCTTCCACGGGACTCAGTTCCTCCCATGATGGACCCAGGCTACATTGAGAGGTATAAAAGACTAAACCCATCTATTTTTGCAGAAGGATCCTTCCTTGAAGAGGCCGAGTACTGGTTAGTTGAGACAGAGAAAGCCTTCACGACTCCTGGGGTGACTCCCAAATAGAGGGTCATCCTTGCTACCTACATGCTGGTGGGAGAGGCAGGCCGCTGGTGGCAACTCAAGCAGGCCACCCTACCCATTCCAGTCACTTGGGAACAATTCTTGATGATCTTTCATGTAAAGTACCTTCTAGAGTATCTCCGACATCTGAAGGAAATGGAGTTTGCATACTTGGTCAAGGGGGACATGACTATATCAGAATATGCTCGAAAGTTCCTAGGATTGGGCCGGTATTCCCCTGAGAGCATGATGGATGAAGGTATGAAGGCAAGAAAGTTTGAGTGGGGTCTCCATCCTGAGATCAGACAGCAGTTGTATGTGTTCGAGCTCAGTACTTACTCGTCTGTTTTGGCCAAGGCACAGTTAATGGAGAGGAACCTTCATATTTTTCCTCTAGTAATGGAAAACCTCAGGCTCTCGGCTACACACCGCAGACCAGCACCTACTGGACCTGTTCAACAGAACAAGAGACCCAGGCCGATGACTCAGGCTCCCCCTCAGATTCCAACAACAGGACGCGATAGGACCTGTCAACACTGTAGCAAGGATCATGGGGACTGACCCTGCTATTGCCTTAACAACACCTGCCGTATATGTGGTAGTGCCCAGCATTATGCAAGGGAGTGCCCGAGGAACCAGAACCATGCCAAATCTTCTATTCAGGGCAGGGCTTACAACCTCACTCAGAAAGATGCAGAAGCCAACCCAGACATGGTACAGGGTACGTACACTATCTGTAATCATTTTACACATGTTTTGATTGATATTGGTACCTCACATTCATTTGTTTCAAATGTTTTGCATTAAAATTAAATGTATTATCTAAAAGACTTGATTCGGTGTTGTTTGTGTCTACTCCTGAGAGTAGGACACTATTGGGGGAGGTTATATACAGAGCCAGTGTCATAGATATAACAGATAGAAAATTAAGTGTCGACGTAATAGAAATTGACACGGGGGACTTTGATGTAATTTTAGAAATGAACTGGCTAACAGCGTATCACGCTGCTGTAGATTATTTTCATAAGAAGGTTGTATTCAACCCTCCTAATGAGGAGTCATTTACAAATTAATAAAATTCTTCAACATTTATTCCCCTATGGTAAATTTTTCTATTATCAAGTGCTTTAACCCGACTGTTTCTCTAACTAGGCAAACCCAATAAAGAAATTTGTATTCAAAAGATCTCGGTAGTCTGAGACTTCTCAAATTTGTTGCCAGATGAACTACTTGGACTGCCAATGGATAGGGAAGTCGAATTCACCATAGACTTTCAGCCAGCCACCCAACCTATTTTGGTTGCTCTTCATCGCATGAGTCGTGTTGAGATGGAGGAGCTGAGGAAACAGATCAATGAATTGCAGGACAATAGATTTATCCGACATAGTATGTCCCCTTGGGGTGCTGGAGTCACATTTGTAAGAAAGGGAGATAGGACGTTGAGGTTATGTATTAACTACAGAGGTCTAAACAAGGTAACGATCAAGAATAAGTACTCTCTCCCTAGGATCGATGACCTTTTTGATCAATTGTAGGGTGCCCAGGTCTTCTCCAAGATAGACCTGCGTTCAGGTTACCATCAGGTAAAGATCTGGGCAGAAGACATTCCCAAAATAACTTTTCGAATAAGGTACAGACACTATGAGTTCTTGGTCATGCTATTTGGACTAACCATCTTCATGGATTTGATGAACAAGATTTTTAAAAAATTCCTATATCAGTTCGTCATTGTATTCATCGATGATATCTTGGTTTATTCAATGAGTAGAGAGAAACACACTCACCATCTAACTCAGGTTTTGTAAGTTCTCAGAGAAAAGAAATTGTATGCAAAGCTGGTTTTGGCTTGAGCAGACTACCTTCCTAAGGCACATCATATCAAAGGATGGAGTGTCAATGAACCCCAAAAAAGTTAAAGCAATTCGGTTAGGAAAAATTGACATTAGTTAAGGAAATTCGTAGTTTTCTAGGGATGGCAGGTTATTACCGTAGGTTTGTGGAAGGATTTTCTAGCTTACCTGCTCCTTTGACTCGGCTCACAAAGAAGAACGTCAAGTTTGAGTGGAACGAGAACTGTGAAAGAAGTTTTTCAGAATTAAAAAAATAGTTAACTACTGCACCTGTGTTGGCCTTGCCGAGCAGATCGGGTGGATATACAGTTTATAGTGATGCCTCCTACCTAGGGTTGGGTTGTGTTCTGATACAGCATGGAAATGTCATAACATATGGGTCCAGTCAGTTGAAGAGTCATGAGAAAAACTACCCCACCCATGACTTACAAGGGGAGACTTTTCAGATCTATACTGACCACAAGATCTTAAAATACATATTCACTCAAAAGGATCTCATCATGCATCAAAGAAGATGGATAGAACTCCTCAAGGACTATGATTGCAACATCTTATATCACTCGAGTAAGGGTAATGTGGTAGCCGACACATTCAGCAAAAAAAGTGCAGGTATATTAGCTCACTTGATGGTTTCAGAATGTAGGGTAATAGGGGCCGCACAACAGGTACGACTTCAGGACCTGAAGAGAGTCACATGTTTGACCCACTTGACTGTTCAACACGAGTTGATACAGAGAATAAAGGAAGCTCAGTCCGCTGATTCCACCTTAGCAGCTCTCAAGAAAGATGCAAAATAGGGAGTTAATTCAGAATTTTGAGTCTCTACCGATGGGTTACTTAGATTTTAGGACATGGTGTGTGTTCCAGGTGACAGTGAGTTAAAAAGAAAAATCATAACAGACACCCATAGCTCAAAGTTTACCATGCAACCCGGAAGCACTAAAATGTATCAAAGTATACGACCTCGATTTTGGTAGAACGGGATGAAAAGAGATGTGGTCGACTTTGTTTCTAAATATTTGGTATGTTAGCAGGTCAAGGAAGATTATCAACGCCCAAGCGAGCGACTTCAGCCATTACCAATTCTAGAGTGGAGGTGGGAACATATCACAATGGATTTCGTGATAGGATTGCCTAGGGCATGCTCATGACATGATGTCATCTGGGTAATTGTTGACCGGCTTACCAAGTCTTCCCACTTCTTAGCCATCAGGATGACCGACCTCTTGGACAAGTTAGTAAGAATATATATGCAGAAGATAGTTAGATTACATGGAGTGCTATTGACAGTAGTGTCTGACAGGTACCCCAGGTTCACTTCTAGGTTCTGGTCTAGTTTTCAGCAAGCCATAGGAACGAAACTGTCCCTTAGTATTGCATTCCACTCTTAGACTGATGGACAGTCAGAAAGATGATCCGCATATTTGAGGATATGGTCCGAGCTTGTGTTCTTGACTTCGGGGGCCATTGGGATGATCATCTACCCCTGATAGAATTCGCCTACAACAATAGCTACCAAGTAAGTATTGGCATGGCTTCGTATGAGGCGTTGTATGGCCGCCCATGCAGATTGTCGATATGTTGGGAAGAAGTGAGTGATAAAAAACTGTTCGGCCCAGATCTCGTAGAGGAGACTATAGCTAAAATAGTTAAGATCAGGAAGAATATTTAGACGGCTCAGAGTAGACAGAAAAGTTATGCAGACACCTGGAGGAGAGATTTGGAATTTGAGAAAGGTGATCAAACGTTCCTTAAGGTCACTCCTTTTAAGGAAATTAGTAGGTCTGGCAAGGGGGATAAACTAAACCCCCAATATATTAGGCCATTTGAAATCTTACACCGAGTTGGCACTGTTGTCTACAGAGTAGCACTGCCTTCATAACTTTTCAGGGTTCATAATGTGTTTTATGTGTCCATGCTACGCAAGTACAACCCGGATCCCTCTCATGTCTTGGCCCACGAGCCTCTTTTACTCCAGGAGGATCTATCCTATGAGAAAGTATCGGTCGGTATTGTGGACCGAAAGAGTAGAGTACTCCACAACCGGAAAATTCTCTTTATTAAGGTCCTATGGCAGAATCACACACCAGGAGAGGCCACATGGGAGCTAGAATCAAACTTCAGAGCCCAATATTCCCGACTGTTTGATTGAATGAGAGATAGCCAAATTTGAGGGACTAAATTTCTTTTAAGGGGGGAGAGCTATAATGCCCTAATTAATTTTAATTGTAGTTAAAATTAATTAATAAATATAATTTTTAAATTTTTAAATTTTTATTTAAGGTAAAAATGAAGAAAATTAAATGGAAGATAAAATTAAAAATAATTTTGGAAAAATGGGGTAAATATTTGGGTTCTGGGGGTATTTTTGAAAGAAAAATTAGAAATTGGGGGTCAAAACACAATTAAAGAAAATTGTGCCACATAGGAGGTCCAGTTAGCGGCCCCAACGAACCGGAGCGCGCCGCGTGGCAACCCACACTGGTGATTCGCGTGTTCGCGATTGGATGATCCAGATTTGTACCTGCGTGCACAGATAGTCCGGATCCGTTCCCTCCCCAGACACGATCGGACAGTCAGATTTAAACCCGATGAACGGTCCAGATTCACTTTTTATTTAAATGTGATCGGACAGTCCAGATCAGATCACGATGAACGGTCCAGATTCACTCCCTATTTAATCGCGATCGGATAATCCAGATCAAACGTGATGGATGGTCCAAATTAAAAGGGGACGGATATAAATAACCCTCTTCACACCAAACCCTAACTCTAGCCGCCGGAACCCCCCCTCCTGTCAGAGAAGAAGACCCAATCACCAGGAAGGAAGCCGACCGCTGCCGCCGCTACGCTGGAGCCACTTCTGACTGCCAAAAGAGGTAAAAAATTTCTTCTTTGCTTGAAATTCAATTTTAAACACCCCCGTGGCCAAATCAGAGTAAAAAGATTGGCGGATTGGACGAAAACTGCAGGCAAAGCCCGGTGCCAACACCGCGGGAAAATGCAAAAATACCTTCGATGAGGTCCTTCCCGATTCCTGTTCTATGTAATTCTTCCACCATTGTAATCACCATTTCCTTCTCGACAAGTTTACCAAAGCAAAACACCCAACCGTGAAGGTGAGCTGGCGGAGTCGCCGCACCGAAGAACCCCACCATCGGCAAGTTTCAATTTATTGACTTTTGTTTGCCAACTAAGGCCCCTTAACGTGTTTTCTCGCAGGGATTGGTACAAAAATAGCCGAATTTAGCCAAAAATGGCCAAAAACAGCCGACTCGAGGTAAATTGCCGCCACGGGCGGCGTTGCAATCGCCAGAGCACGATGGAGCCGCCGTACCAGAATTCTGAAATTGGCCAAAAAGGTTTCCTAACACGAATTTTGAGTTTTTTTAGGATATTACAGGTTCTTTAGTTATTAGTTGTTCTTTTAGAATGGTTATTTTCGTAAGTCCTGTTTGGTACTTTCAGTTATTATGTAAGGAATGTAAACTTTAACTATTTGTTTTACTTCCGCAGTAAATTTATAATTTATCATCTTTGGAGTTTCTGGGATCGTTACACATTTTGTACTATAATGACAGCCATAAAACTAATAAAATCAATGTTCATAAGTATTTTATATAAATTAAGTAAAATATCCAATAAGTATAATAAAATCACGTCCCAAATAGCCTTTGATTCTTTGTTTAAGTAATCAAATTTTAAATAGCCATAGTTCTCTATTTACCTTAAATAATTATGATTCTTTATTTGAGTTTAAAGATTTCATAAGTTATAGTATAAAATACGACTTATATTTTTTATAGTCTGCACAAAATTATCAACCCTATACATTTATTTTTCTTCTCACATTATAACTTTTCTTCAAAAATTAGTTAGTCCTCTTCATTGATGCAAAGAAGAAGTATCGTGGAAAGTTGATTACGTTCTCTATGTATTTTATACTATTATCATTATCGGTTTATATTTTTATATTACCTTATACTTTGTGTAGGATGTTAAAGGGTATTTCAAAATTTTTATTAGTAATTAGATCTTGTTTCTAAGGTTAATTACTAACCAATTTTATATATTGGTATATAAATACATGACTTAAAGTAGAGATATATTATTAAATATAGCTTTTCTTCAATACACTCGATATTTTTGTGTAACATGGCTTTTTACCTTATGAGTGGTGACAAACTTCTATCATTATCTTAATAAAATTGTCTTTTTTAACTTTTAAAAAAATAAATAACAAATAAGTTCTTTTAGTGCATGAATTAAAATTCAAAAGTTAATTTTAATATAGTTGGCGAGCATAGAATTAATCAAATCAATGTTTTTAATTATTTTATATATATTAAATAAAATATCACATAAATATAATAAACTCTCAATTAGCGATGGATTGTTCATTTAAGTTAAAGATTTCAAAAAATAAAATCACTTTCCAAATATCCATATATTATATATTTAATTTCAAAGATTTTATAAGTTATAGTATAATAAAATATATATTTTTCATGTCCTATATAAAATACTCAACTCTATGTCATTTATTCTACTATCACAATTCAATTGTTCTTAAATTAGACTTAATCTTCTTGACTGATGCAACGAGGAAGTATAGCAAAAAGTTGGTTTTTTAAATCCTACATAACCTCTCAAGTTATATATTATAGATTAAAGTTAAGGATACGCATTTAAATTCATTCGAAGAAAGAAAAAAAAAAGTTTTTTTCCATTCTTCTTAATCTTCAAGTACAAATATGAAATCTATATATTTGATTTTAATATTTTTTACAGTCTAAATATGAGGTCATAAGGTTTAATGGAGGAAGCTTTGGAGAAGTTCTGTACCAAAAAAATCTTACGGGACCCAAGACCATGCTGCACTCGTTTCCACTTGGTAAGGCTTCCCTTGTGCAATCCGTACCAACATCCTTTTTCATTGTAGACTTGTTTTTCTTGGATGGTTTTCTATATTAGAAATTACTAATTATATGGATAAAATTAAAATTATTGCTGCAGTCGAACTATTTCAATTTCCTTCACACATCTCACTAGGAGCTTCACTAGAAGAACAAACTTGATATATTGGTTCCTGATTCATACAAGATTAAGTTTAACAAAATATCATATTACAAGTTTAATTAGTATAAAATAGAGGTGGTGAAATTATATTTGAAGAAAACAATCAACTTTGGAATTTGGTTCTTGTAACTCCTAAGAAAAATACTTTTAAAAATAATAGTAATGTTGTATATTATTATTGCAAGTTTTTCTATTCCTTGAGAGCATCGAGACAAGCTATAATATCTATTTATGAGCCTTCTAAAAATACTCATCATCAGTTGATTTAAATTTGACATATAATTGTCCATTTATTATTTTTTAACGAATTATGATAAATGAATCCAATACGCTTACTTTAAGCATATTAGATTAAATTACTAATGAGATATATTACTTCAATATTAGTCATCCCATCAAAAGAAAGATATTTTTTTAAAGAGTGATAAGATATTATATAACAGAGATAGTTCTTAGTGATAGATAATACTTTATAGTCACTTCAATAGAAATTTTGAAAAAATTTCTTTTACTTGTTTTACCATTTATATAAGATACACTAATTTTTTATTGTAGGACGATCTTTAACCATGCACTATTCTTTGGTGGTGGCTTACTACCAATCCATTTAACAATTTAATCTTTTATATCTCAAAAAAATTTAATAATCTCATTTTTTTAGAATATAAGAATTTTAAGTATTAGGAAAAACATCCAATTCTTTAATATACTATTATTTTTCTAGAAATAATATCTATGTATATTTAAAAGAAAGCCAATAACATATAAATACTTTTTTACTAAATCAGATCCTTTATTTCATTTAGGAATTTTAGTAACATTCTCTTAAATAATTAGATTATGATAAATTAAAAAATAAATTCAAGAATACCTCACACTTCTTTTGAATATACTTTATATGTACATATTTTACAAATATAAATATGCCTACTTAAATAATATGTAGCATTATTGTTAGAGAATTTTTGAGATACAAAAAGAATATACATATATTCACATATATTAATATTTATACATATATATATCCTCTATTGTCCTTTAGTTATTCTCTCATTAATTCTAAAGAGTTTTCTTTCTCCTCTCTAAAACCCAAATTCCAAACACAAATTTTTAAGTCTAATAATCAACAATCATACAGCTACAAGCACTTTTGATAAGACCATCCAATGCACAGCCACAATAAAACATGAACAAACAATGACTAGTTAGAGAGCTATGTCGTCCACTGTCTCCACGCCCAGAGACTCTTTAGATGTTGCCGCCAGCACTATAGTGATTTATGTACTATGCGGTGGAAGATAGCACATGCATCTAGATTACAATTGAAAGTGGTGATCAAGCTCAGGCTGTTAATGAAAAACTGATCATACAGTCTAGATTTTATGTATAGTAGACATAAAATCTGAAAGATAAAACTTCTAATTTCTATAATGATTAAGCCAGAGTGATGATTAGGGGAGATTATGGTTGTGCATTCTGCACATAATAAATGCAAGTGTGGCACTCACAGTCCCTAAAATGACACCTTGTAGCGATCAAAGGACACACAAGAGGTGCATTCTGCATTTCAGATCTCTTGTACACCCTCTATAAATTTTGCGACTTGCCCTTTCTTCATCAACATCACAGTTTATCTTTTAGAAACACATATATAACTTCTAAATGCAAGTGTAGTGAATTTGCACATGAATATATACATATACAACCAAAATAATGATAAAGATTTACCTCTCATAAGGCCAATCGGGGCATCTCCACCATTTATTAGCTAAAGTGTCATGATAGAGCTTGTAATCCCTAGTAGTGCAGAGGCAAAAGCGTCGGTTCTTTTTACACCTTGTGTAGGTAATGAACTCGCCCTAATGGAACTACTATTTTCCACTAATGAGCCTCAATATGTTGTTTAGGTTTACAGCAAGCTTGTAGTATTTGATTTTATACTTCTATACAAATTGGAGATCTTGTAGGTATTCCTTCTGCCCATAAATGTCATGGAACAAATGAAAAATTGAATGATTTTTTACTTTTATACAAATAGGAGATCTTGTGCATATTCTTTTTACCTATAAAAGTCGTGTGACAAATGACAGATACTGAAACAAATAAACTAAGTCACAAAATTATAAAAGTAATCAACATCTTAATAGTAGATTGTCTTATCACAAGACTTGATGTTTTGGAATAGTACACATTGAATTGCTAATTGCATTTTTATGCCACCAATCCCCCTACTTAATATTAATTGATAATTCCATCTTTTAGATATATATATATATATACATCCATTTATAAATAAAGTGAGAAAAATTTTAATGCTGAAAATTAGTTTTAAGGCTAAAAATTGAGGTGAAAATGAAGAGATAAGATAATGTGAGGAAAAAAAGTGGACTCTGAGCTAAAAGGAAGAGAGAACAAATTGATTACTTGAATAGAAAAGCTTCCAAGGAGGATGAATTTTTCATTTTTAAGCTCTAATAAACTATGTGGTGAAGTAATTTTTTTAGTGTATAATTATCTTTTAAAATTCCATAGGAGGTCTATAATAAGTTAAAACTAATTCAAAAAACTTATAAATGTATTACATTCATTAAACTTACAAGATCAGCAATAAGTTAATATTATAAAGTAAAGTTTGTATACAATCATTTAAAAAGCTCAAAAGATGCTAAATGTTGTGACCACATAAACTTTTAGTTTACAGTTTAAAATGTTATCATTTTCGACTTATATTTTTTATATTACACTGTGTAGGATATTAAAAGTTATTTTAGAATTTTCATTAACAATTAGATCATATTTTCGATATTAAATTTTGACCTATTTTTATATATTGGTATATAAATATATGATTTAAACTAAAATATAGTATAAAAATAACTAATCACATTATTGAAAAGTATACTAAATTTTTCAAAAGAAATAAACAAATGTATCACATTAATTTAGAAAAACCACGCAATTAATAAAAACAAATAAAGAGAATTTAAGGATGAAATAAAAAATTTAGCATGTTGATCAAGCATTCATACTTAGCAAAAATAAAATTAATGATCACATTTTTTATGAAGTCAAGACTTTT
This sequence comes from Carica papaya, assembly GCF_054855325.1. Lineage (NCBI taxonomy): Eukaryota > Viridiplantae > Streptophyta > Magnoliopsida > Brassicales > Caricaceae > Carica > Carica papaya. The sequence goes on along the minus strand of NC_142311.1, from coordinate 29,728,869 downwards.
GAATATTAGAAAAAATATCCAATTATTTAATAAACTATTATTTCTCAGAAAATAACAAACGCATTTGAAGACAAAAAAATCTAGTTGCTTATCACAAATTTCTATCAAATCAGAATCTTGATATCTTGTAAGGATTTTGATGAAGTTCTCTTATATAATAGTATTATATCAAAATCAAAAAAATAAATTCAACTTTACCACATACTTTTTTATATCATATGTGTACATGAAAAATGTGAAACATTTTTACCTTTAAATTTAAAATTAGCTAATTTTTGTTATGTATTTTTTATTCTTAAATTACTAATTTAAAATAAAAAATTATTAAGTGATTGTGATCTTATAAGTTTTGTTTCTATAATTTTTAACCAAAATATATGATGTCGTACTTCTATTATTGACAAATTTATTTATATTTTGAAGCAGTTAACACTTAATTATCTAATTTTAATAAGGTAATAACTATACATACATATTTATGTATAGTATGGTAAGAGATATGATGAGGGAGACTTAATTAACCGTTATCATTAAATTGGTCTTCTAAAGATAAAAATCACGAAATTAAAAAATAGTTAGTAAAAAATATTCAAAGCTATTTCCATCTATCTCATTTTCCTTCACTTTTCCTTTTGAGCTTCATTGTTCTGATAGCACTCACCACCTTCATTCAGAATTTTGAATTACCATAAAACTCATCTTCTAAAAATTGAAAAAAATGTTAGAAAACCATATAAATTTTTAAAATTATCTCAACAAAATTATTTCCTACTTTTCAAAGTAAATGGCTAATTAGTTCTTCCGCACAAAGATTAAATTCAAAAGTAAATTTTATTTGAAGTGACTCATTTATACTACAATAGCAGTCATAGAACTAACAAAATCAATTTTCATAAGAATTTTATATAAATTAAGTAAAATATCTTATAAGTATAATAATATCAAGTCTAGAATAGCCATGGATTCTTTATTTAAGAAATAATATTTTGAATAGCTACAATTCTTTGTTTGCTTTAAAAAGTTTATGATTCTTTATTTGAGTTCAAAGATTTCATAAGTTATAATATAAAATAAGACTTACATTTTTCACAGCCTACATAAAATTATCAAACTACACATTTGTTCTCTTCTCACATTGTAATTGTTCTTCAATAATCAGTTAATCCCCTTGATTGATGCAAAAAAGAAATATCATGAAAAGTTAATTACTTTCTCTATGTATTTTACATTGTTATGGTTATCGACTTATGATTTTATATTATATTATACTTTGAGTAGGATATTATAGGGTACTTCAAAATTTTCACTAATAATTCGATCAAGTTTTTAAGGTTAATTACTAAGCAATCTTTATATATTGGTATATAAATACATAATTTAAAGTATAGATATTATATTAAAATAACTAATCCATTATTATAAAGTATGGTCGATGATTTTGTGTAACATGGCTTTTTACCTTATGCGTGGTGATAAACTTCTATCATTATCTCAATAAAATTGTCTTTTTTAACTTTTAAAAAAATATAAGACGAATAAGTTTTTTAGTGCATGGATTAAAATTCAAAAGTTAATTTTAACACAGTTGGCGATCATAACATTAATTAAATTATTTTTTAATTATTTTATATATATTAAGTAAGAAATCATATAAATATAATAAAATCACATCTCAAATAGTGATTGATTATTCATTTAAGTTCAAGATTTCAAAAAATAAAATCACTTTCCAAATAGTTGTAAATTTTTTATTTAATTTCAAAGATTTTCTAAGTTATAGAATAATAAAATCTACAATTTTTACGGCCTATATAAAATGATCAATCGATGTCATTTATCCTCCCATCACAATTCAATTATTCTTTAATTAAACTTAGTCTTTTTAACTAGTGCAACAAAGAAGTATAGAGAAAAGTTGGTTTTCCAAAGCCTACATAACCTCTCAAGTTATTTATTATAGATTAAACTCAAGGGTATGCACTTAACCTCCATTCATTCGAAGAAAGAAAAAAAAAGTTTCTTTCCATTCTTCTTAATCTTTAAGCACAAATGTAAAATCTAAATATTCGATGTTAGTATTTTCTACATTCTAAATCTCAGTTCACAAGGTTTAAAGGTGGATGCTTTGGAGAAGATCCACACCAGCAAAATCTTACGGGATCCAAGACCATGTAGCACTCATTCCCACTCAGTAAGGCATCACTTGTGACATCCATACCAAAATCCTTTTCCATTAATTTTATTGTAGATGTTTTTCTTTTGGATAGTTTTCTTTATGATAAATAACTACTATATGGATAAAATTAAAATTATTACTATAGCTGAATGGCTTCAATTTCCTTCACACATCTCACTGGGAGCTTCACTAGAAGAATGAATTTGATATGTTCGTTCCCGATCTTGTTAATAAGATATCACATTACAAGTTTGAGGAGCATGAAATAGAGTTGGCGAAGTTTTTTTCTGAGGAGCTTTTCTATTCTTCGAGAGCATCAAAACAAGCTCGACTATCTATTTATGAGCTTTCCAACAATACTGATCATCTGTTGATTTAAATTTGTTATATAATATTCTATTTACTATGTTTTTTAATGAACTATGATAAATGAATTCAATAGGCTTAGTTTAAGCATATTAGACTGAATTACTAATTAGATATATTACTTCAATATTTGTCATCCCACAAAAAGAAAATTTTTTTAAAGAGTGATAAGATGTTATATAACAGAGATAGGCTTTAGTGATAGTTAAAACTTTATAGTCACTTCAATAGAACTTTGAGAAAATTTCTTCTGATTGTTTTACCATTTATATAGGATACACTAAATTTTTAGCCTGAGACAATCTTTAAACAAGCACCATTCTTTGGTGGTGGCTTACACCACTCTATTTAATAATTTTATATTTTATCTCTAAAAAATAATTTATCTAATTTTCTAGAATGCATGAATTTTGAGTATTAGGAAAAGTATCCAATTCTTTAATAAACCATTACTTCTAATGGAAAAATATCTGCATATATTTAAGAGAAAGTCAATATCACATCACTAGTTTCTACTAAATCAGATTTTTTATTCTATTTAGGGATTTTAGTAAATTTTACTTAAATAATAGGATTATGATAAATAAAAAAATAAATTCAAGGATACCTAACACTTATTTAAAATATGTAACGACCCCGGAAATCAAAAAAGAAATATATAATAATTTAAGTGCGGAAGCGAAATAAAAGGTTAAGGTTTACATCCCTTACACAATAACTTAAAAGTACTAAACAAACATCACAGAATGAATTCTCTGAAAGAAACATGAGAAATGAGAAAAGTAAAGGAAAATATTAAGTATCTAGCATCTACTCGCAATCTTATTGCGGATCGAGCTCGGGAACCAGGTCTTCTTAATCTGAAATGATTAAATAAAGGGTGAGCTACACTAGTCCAGTAAGGATATCACACTATATCACCGGCACAGAAGTAAGGTTAGTAGAAAATCAAAAACAACCAATGGAGCACTAAATTTAAACTAATACATTTTTTCAAAATAAAACCATTTACCCTTTTACTTACCATTGGAGAATTTATGAAAACAAATTATAGAAACAATAATATCATACAGATCATAACTTCATGCATCATCAACAACATAGAATATATCATAAATTCACATTTATTAATAATAAACTAAATCATAACCGTTTCTCGTTTCACAAGCCTACTAGTATCCATGGGGATGCATAGGGGTGTCCCCGCTACACGTGAACCCTTTCCCTTAACAATCTTAATTACATAACCGACCCCGTACCATGTCTGGTATGAGCGCTAAGACATTAAACCTTAATACCCCGTCCGGTTTGAGGGTGAAGCGGCCGCCCCCATACCCCGTCCAGTATGAGACAACGTTCATGGTAGGGTTCCCTATGAACCCGGTTCGTCCACTATCTCCCAGGATATCTAGTGAGACTGTCATCTTATCTGTTTATTAGATCACACCCCTTTCCAGTTTTTTCTTAGTCTCAGTTACCAAATCAAACATAATCACATAAACAAATAAACATGCATCCAGTAATGCAATCATATCTTAAATCTCAAAATCAAACAGTGGTCAGGCAAGGCAGTAATACATGCATTTAAACAATAAAATAGATAAACCAGATACCATCATGCTTTTACACTGTAAAATAAATCAATAGAAATTAACAGAGAACAATGTCCGATTCGGGCTCCATTCGCAATCCGTAATTAATTATGCACATCTATTTAATTTGTACAAAAGACCGTATTATTATTTATTCAAACTTTAAATCCATGATAGGAAATAGGATGAGAGGTCCTTACTTGAGTTGACGCCGAAAAGCTAAATGGTTACTGCGCCTATGAGTGGTCCCTGGGTTTCCTGAATTTTTCTTTGGGAACTAAAACACGCTTACGATACCTTCAAATGTCCCAATTAAACCCAAAAATCAGTCCCAGGGCCTACTCGGCCAATTTCAGAAATCTAGCACGGTGGTCCCGCCGTGCTTCGGCGATAGCGCCACCGCCTGCATCGGCGATCCGCCTCGAGTCGACTATTTTCAGCCCTTTTTGTTGGAATTCGGTTGATTCCACACATGTTAAAGGGCCTCGATGGGTCGAAAAAATATAAAAAAACTAAAACTCACCGGCGGCGGGGCTCTCCGGTGCGTCGGCTCCTCCGACTCACGGTGCGGTTGGGTGTTTCGCTTTGGTCAACTTGTAGAGAGAAAAATAGTGATCACAACGGTAGAAAAATTACACGAAATGGAAATCAGGAAGGGCCTCATCGGAGGCAATTTGTGAAATTTCCCACGGCGGCGCTGCCGAGCTTCGGCGGCATTTTCTGGCCAATTGACCAGTTCTTTCACTCAAATTTGGTCATAGGTGAGTTTAAAATTGAATTTTGTGAAATTTTTACCTTTTTTGGCGGTCGAAAAAGGTTTCGGTGCGGCGACGGTCGGCTCCTCGGTGGCTAGGCTGTCTTCTCCGGCGAGGGGTTCTAGCAGCTAGGGTTAGGGTTTGGGTGCAAATGGAGTTATTTATACCCATATGCTTTTGATCTAGGCCGTCTATCGCTTTTGATCTGGACCATCCGATCGCAATTAAATAGGGAGTGAATCTGGGTCATTCATCACGATTTAATCTGAACGGTCCGTGTGCGATTCAATATTGGTCGTCCGTACGCGTGGGAACGGACCTCAGCTGTTCGATCACGCGCATGCGGATTGCCCACATGGCTCCCCTCTGCGTGGCCTCCCGCATCAGCACCTTTTCCACTTGGCGCGTCCTGGTTGGTCGGGGCTACTGACCGGGCGTCTAATGTGGTATAATTTTTTTAAATTATATTTTCACCCCTGATTTTCGAATTTTCTTTTAAAAATAGCCTCAGAACCCGAATTTTCACCCCTTTTTTTCAAAATTATTTTCAATTTAATCCTTAACAAATTTTTACCTCTTTTTTCGTTAAATTAATATAAAATAAATTAAAATAAATTAAATAAATAAATAACTATATTAAAAAAATAAAAACAAAAACAAAAACAATGTTGGGAGTTACAACTCTCCCCCCTTAAAAGAAATTTAGTCCCTCAAATTTGTCTCTCACTCTCAATCGAACAGCTGGGGATACTGGGCTCTAAAGTCTGGTTCTAGCTCCCATATAGCCTCCTTGGGTGTGTGGTTGTGCCATGTAACTTTTACAAAGGAAATCTCCCAGTTGCAGAGTAATATGCTCTTTCGATCCACAATGTCGACTGGTACTTCCTCATAAGATAAATCCTCCTGGAGTGGAAGAGGCTCGTGGGCCAAGACATGAGAGGGGTCCAAGTTGTACTTGCATAGCATGGACACATGAAACACATTGTGGACCTTAGAAAGTTCTGGAGGTAGTGCTAGTCTGCAGACGGTGATACCAATCCTGTCTAAGACTTTAAATGGTCCAATAAATCGGGAGTTCAGTTTTCCTCTCCTGCCGAACCTACTGATTCTCTTGAAAGGAGTGACCTTAAGGAACAACCGGTCACCTTCCTAAAATTTTAAATCTCTCCTCTGGGTGTCCGCATAACTCTTCTGCCTGCTCTGAGTCGTCTAAATGTTCTTCCTGATCTTAACTATTTTGGATGTAGTCTCCTTTACCAGATCTGGGCCGAATAATTTTCTATCGCCCACTTCTTCCCAACAAATCGGCGATCTACATGGGTGCCCATATAACACCTCATACGAAGCCATGCCAATACTCACTTGGTAGCTGTTGTTGTAGGCGAACTCTATCAACGGTAGATGGTCATCGCAATGGCCCCTGGAGTCAAGGACACAAGCTCGAAGCATATCCTCAAGTATATGGATTGTCCTTTCTGACTGTCCATCAGTCTAAGAGTGGAATGCAGTATTGAGGGACAACTTTGTTCCCATGGTTTGCTGAAAGCTACTCCAAAACTGAGAAGTGAACCTGGGGTCCCTGTCAGACACCACTGTCACTAGCACTCCATGCAATCTGACTATTTTTTAGATATACATTTTTGTTAACTTGTCCAAGGGATCAGTCATCCTGATGGCCAAGAAGTGGGAAGACTTGGTAAGCCGGTCGACAATTACCCAGATGGCATCATGTCCTGAGCGTGCCTTAGGTAATCCTGTCACAAAGTCCATAGTGATATGTTCCAACGTCCATTCTGGGATCGGTAATGGCTGAAGTAGCCCACCTGGGTGCTGATGCTCTACCTTGACCTGTTGACATACCAAATACTTAGAGACAAAGTCAGTTATATCTCTTTTTATCCCGTTCCACCAAAATCGAGGTCGCATATTTTGGTACATTTTAGTGCTTCGGGGATGCATGACAAACTTTGAGCTATGAGCCTCTGTCATGATGTCTCTTTTTAACTCACTGTCACCTGGAACACACACCCTGTCCTGGAACCTGAGCAATCCATCAGCGAAGACTCAGAATTCTGAGCTAACTCCCTGTTCTGCATCTTTCTTGAGGGCTACTAGGGCGGGATCGGAGGATTGAGCTTCTCTTATTCTCTGAACTAACTCCGACTAAACGATTAGATGACCCAAACACGTGACCATCCTCAAGTCCTAAAGTCGAACCTGTTATGTGGCCCCAATCTACCTGCATTCTGAAACCATCAAATGGGCTAATGTACTAGTACTTTTTCTGTTGAGTGCATCAGCTACCATGTTGCCCTTTCCCGGATGATACAAGATGTTACAATTATAGTCCTTAAGAAGTTCTATCCACATTCTCTGACGCATGTTGAGATCCTTTTGAGTGAATATGTGTTTCAAACTCTTATGATCGGTATAGATCTGAAAGGTCTCTCCATATAAATAATGACGTCAAGTTTTCAAGGCGTGTATGATTGTTGCAAGCTCTAAGTCATGGGTGGGATAGTTTTTCTCATGACTCTTTAACTGTCTGGACCCATAGGCTATGACCTTCCCATGTTGCATTAAAACACAACCCAGGCCTAGATAGGAGGCATCACTGTCAACTGTATATCCCACCGATCCACTCGGTAAGGTCAGCACAAATGCAGTAGTTAGCCACTTTTTTAGTTCTGAAAAACTTCTTTCACAGTCCTCATTCCACTCAAACTTGATATTCTTGGGGATGTCTTCTGTCCGTACCTGGTTCGAAAAGCTGTCTTGGGGATGTCTTATGTCCTAATTTTCACTTGATGGTAACCTGAACGCAGGTCTATTTTGGAGAAGACCTGCGCACCCTGCAACTGATAGAAGAGGTCATCAATCCTGGGAAGAGGATACTTATTCTTAATTGTGACTCTGTTCAATCTTCTGTAATCAATACATAGCCTCAACGTTCTATCTCTCTTTCTGGCAAAAGTGACCATGGCACCCTAAGGGAACACACTGTGTCTGATAAAACCACTGTCCTACAATTCAGTGATCTGTTTCCTCAGTTCTTCCATCTCAACGCGGCTCATGCGGTAAGGAGCAACAGAAATAGGTTGGGTGTCTGGCTGCAGGTCTATGGTGAATTTGACTTTCCTGTCCACTAGCAGTCCAGGTAGTTCATCTAAAAACACATCTGGGAAGTCTCGGACTACTAGAATCTCTTGAACATCATTCTCTTTTTTGGGTTTGCCTAGTTAGAGAAAACTGTAGGGTTAAAGTACTCGACGAATAAGAAAATTTGTCATCAAGGAATAAGTACTAAATGATTTTATTAATTGATAAAGGGCTCCCCATTAGGAGGATTGAATACAACCTTCTTGCTAAAACAATCTACGGTGGCGTGATACACCGTTAGCCAATTCATTCCTAAAATTACGTCAAAATCCCCCGTGTTTAATTTTATTAGGTCCACACTCAATTTCTTATCTATTATCTCTATGACACAAGCCCTGTAGATAACTTCTCCCAATAGTGTCATACTCCCAACAGTAGACACAAACAACATAGAATCAAGTTTATCAGGTAATACACTAAATTTTGATGCAAAAACAGGTGAAACAAATGAATGCGATGCACCAGTGTCAATCAAAATATGAACAAGATAGTTACAGATAGTGTACATATCCTATACCACGTCCAGGTTGGCTTCAGTATCCTGCTGGGTAAAGTTATAATCCCTGCCCTGGATAGGAGGTCTGTCATGATTCTGGTTCCTTGGGCACTCTCTTGCATAATGTTAGGCACTACCACATATGCGACAGGTGTTGTTAAGGCGGTAGTAGGGCCGGTCCCCATGATCCCTACTGCAATGCTGACAGATCTTACCACGTCCTACCACTAGAGCCCGAGGGGGAGCCTGGATCACTAGCTTAGGCCTATTGTTCTGTTGGACAGACGTAGTAGGTGCTAGTCTACGGGGTAGAGCTGAGGGTCTGAGGTTCCTTGTTGTTTGAGAGAGGGTGTGGAAGCTCCTCTCCACCAGCTATGCCTTGGCCATAACGGCCGAATAAGTCTTGAGCTCCAGCACGAACAAATATTGCCTGATCTCTGGGCGGAGGCCCCACTGGAACCTCCTAGCCTTCCTGCCCTCATCCAACAATGTCTCAGGGGAGTATTGGCATAACTCCAAGAACTTACGAGCATATTCTGACACAGTCATGTTCTCCTAGACCAACTGGATAAACTCCATCTCCTTCAGATGTTAGAGATGCTCTAGGAGGTACTCTGCATAAAAGGCTGCTAGGAACTATTCCCAAGTAACTAGAACAGGCAGGGTGGTCTGTTTGAGTTCCCACCAGTGGTCTGCTTCTCCCACTAGCATGTAGGTAGCAAGGGTGACCTTCTTCTCAGAAGTCACCCCTAGGGTCTTAAAGGCCTTCTTTGTCTCTGCCAACCAGTACTCGATATCTTCAAAAGAGGATCCCCCTACAAAAATATATGGGTTTAGTCTCTTGTACCTCTCTATATAGCTCGGGTCAATCGTGGGATGAACTGGGTCCCGTGGAAAAGGGACTGGGCCAGGCTGAGGATAGACTAAGGGGCCCTGTGGTGGTACTTACTGATACAGTGGAGGCACCGGATTGTATTGTGGCGGTGCTAGGTGGTACTGTGGCTGGGACACCAGATCATATCGCGGTGGTGCTGGGTGGTACTGTGGAGGAGCAGGGTCGTACTGGGGTGGCTCAGGATCCTCTCGCTGCAGTGGTGGCTCAACCTATGGCAGTGGGGGAGGATCAGGTAGCTCCCTTCTCTCCTCTCGGCCCTATTGGGCAACAATGAGTCTCTCTAGCATCTCAAATATCCTGTCAACATCTTTCCTAAGCGAACCATCCCGGGCTGCTCGGTTTAGTGGGGGTCTTCCTCTCCTCATCTCTCTGTACCTGCATTTCACAAAGAAGGGTTGAGTGATAATTCATTGGTTTGGTGTTTTTCTAAGTATTATTGTGTAAGGGATGGGTCCAAGGAACGCGACTCTAATACCAACTGTAACGATCCCAAAAATCCAAAAGGAAATATATAATAATTGAAGTGCGAAAGCGAAATAAAAGGTTAAGGTTTACATCCCTTACACAATAACTTAAAAGTACTAAACAAACATCACGGAATGAATTCTCTAAAAAAAGTACGAGAAATAAGAAAAGTAAAGGAAAATATAAAATATCTAGCATCTACTCACAATCTTCTTATGGATCGGGCTCGAGAACTAGGTCCTCTTGATCTGAAATGGTTAAATAAAGGGTGCGCTACACTAGCTCAGTAAAGACATCACACTATATCACCGACACAGAAGCAAAGGTTGGTAGAAAATAAAAAACAACTAATGGAGCACTAAATTTAAACCAATACATTTATTTAAAATGAAATCATTTACTCTTTTACTTACCATTGGGGAATTTATAAAAACAAATTATAGAAACAATAATATCATACAAATCATAACTTCATGCACGATCAACAACACAGAACATATCATAAATTCACATTTATTAACAATAAACTAAATCATAACCGTTTCTCGTTTTACCAGCCTACTAGTAGCCATGGGGATGCATAGGGGTGTTCCTACTATATGTGAACCCTTTCCCTTAATAATCTTAATTACATAGCCGACCCCATACCCCGTCTGGTATGAGTGCCAAAATATTAAACCTTAATACTCTATCCGGTATGAGGGTGAAGCGGCCGCCCCCATACCCCGTCTGGTATGAGCACCAAATTACCAAATCTCCATACCCCATTCGGTATGAGACAACTTTCACAGTAGGGTTCCCTATAAATTCAGTCCGTCCACCATCTCCTAGGATATCTAGTGAGGCTGTCATCTTATCTGTTTATTAGATCACATCCCTTTCCTGTTTTTTCTTAGTCTCCGTTACCAAATCAAACATAATCACATAAAAAAATAAATATGCATCCGGTAATGCAATCATATCTTAAATCCCAAAATCAAACAGTGATCAAGTAAGACAGTAATACATGAATTTAAACCATAAACTAGATAAACCAGATACCATCATGCTTTTACACTATAAAATAAATCAACATAAATCAACATAAATCAACAGAGAACAATGCCCGATTCGGGCTCCATTCGCAATCCGTAATTAATTATGCACATCTATTTAATTTTTACAAAAGACCGTATTATTATTTATTTAAACTTCAAATCCATGATAGGAAATAGGGCGAGGGGTCCTTACTTGATTTGACGCTGAAAAGCTAAATGGTTACTGCGCCTACGAGTGGTCATTGAGTTCCCTAAATTTTTCTTCAAGAACTGAAATGTGCTTACGGTACCCACAAATGTCCCAATTAAACCCAAAAATTAGTCCCAGGGCCTACTCGACCAATTTCAGAAATCTGCCACGGTGGCCCCGCCGTGCTCCAGCGACGGTGGCGCTGCCCGCGGCGGCGGTCCACTTCAGGTTGACCATTTTCGGCCATTTTTGGCCAAATTCGATCGATTCCTTCGATCACACAGGCTAAAGGGCCTCGGTGGGCCGAAAAAAATACGAAAAACTGAAACTCACCAGTGGCGGGGCTCTCTGGTGCAGCGGCTCCTCCGGCTCACGGTGCAGTTGGGTGTTTCACTTTGGTCAACCTGTAGAGAGAAAAACGGTAATCACAACGGTAAAAAAATTACACGAAAAAAAAAATAGAGAAGGGCTTCATCGGAGGTGATTTATGAAATTCCCCGCGGCAGTGCTACTGGGTTTCGGCGGCATTTTTCGGCCAATTGACCGGTTCTTTCACTCCAATTTGACTATGGGTGGGTTTAAAATCGGATTTCGTGCAAAAAGAGAAATTTTTACCTTTTTGGGCGGTCAAAAAAGATTCCGGTGCAGCGGCGGGTAGCGGCGGTCGGCTCCCTAGTGGCTGGGCTTTCTTCTCCGATGAGAGGTTCTGGCAGCTAGGGTTAGGGTTTTGGTGCAGATGAAGTTATTTATACCCATCCGCTTTTGATCTGGGTCATCCATCGCTTTTGATCTGGACCGTCCGATTACAATTAAATAGGAAGTGAATCTGGGTCGTTCATCATGATTCAATCTGGGTCGTCCATGCGCGCGGGAATGGACCTCAACCATTCGATTGCGCGCACGCGGATTACCCACATGGCTCCCCCATCGTGGCCTCCCGTGTCAGTGCCTCTGCCACTTAGCGCGTTCTGGTTGGTCGGGGCTGCTGATCGGGCATCCGACATGGCGCAATTTTTTTAAATTGCATTTTAACCTCCAGTTTTTATTTTTTTTTTCAAAAATACCACTAGAACCCAAATTTTCACCCATTTTTTCCAAAATTATTTTCAGTTTAATCCTTAACAAATTTTTACCCCTTTTTTCATTAAATTAAAATAAAATAAATTAAATTAAATTAAATAAATAAATAACTATATTAAAAAAATAAAAATAAAAATAAAAACAAAAACACTGTTGGGTGTTACAAAATATGCTTTCTATGCATATATTTTACAAATATAAATATGCTTACGTAAACGATATGTAGTATTATTGTTAGAGAATTTTTGAGATAGAAAAAGTATATACATATAAATATATCCTCTATTGTCCTTTAGTTCTCTCATTAATTTTAATGATTTTTCTTTCTCTTCTCCAAAACCCTAATTCTAAACACAAATTTTTAAATCTAATAATCACCAATCATACAACAACAAGCACCTTTGATAAGAACTTTAAATGCATGACCACAACAAAACCTAAACAAACAACAACTAGTTAGAGAGCCTTGTCGTCCACCACCTCCACGCCCAGAACCTCTGTAGAGGCTGCCTCCAGCACTGTCGGGATTTGTGTAAAACACGATGGAAGATGGCATGTGCATCCAAATTTCAATTAAAAGTGGTGATTAAGTTCTGGCCAGTAATAAAAAAAAATGATCATGTATGTAGTCTAGATTTTTCGTATAGTCGACATAAAGTCTGAAAGATGAAACTTACAATCTGCATAATCATTAAGCCAGAGTGATGATGAGGAGATTAGGGCTGTGCATTTTGTATATAATAAATGTAGGTGCGGCACTAACAGTCTCTAAAGTGACACTTGTAGCAACCAAAGCAGACACAAGAGGTTGATTATGCATCTTGGATCTCTTGTACACCCTCTGCAAGTTTTGTAACTTCCCCTTTCTTCATCAGGATCACAGTTTATCTTTTATAAACACATATATGCACATTACTCAACATAACATGTAGTGGATTTGCACCTCCACTTTTTATTAGTTAATATATTATGGTAGAGCATATAATCCCCAGTACTGTAGAGGCAAAAGAGTTGGTCCTTTTTATACCTTATGCAAGTAATGAATTCATCCTGATGGAACTGCTGTTTTCCACTAATGAGCCTTGATATGTTGTTTAAGTTTACAACAAGATTTAATATTTGATTTTGTACTTCTATACAAATAGAAGATCTTGTATGTATTCTTTTTGCCCATAAAAGTCATGGGACAAATGAAAAATTGAATGATTTTTTACTTCTATATAAATAGAAGATCCTGTACATATTCCTTCTACCTATAAAAGTCATTTGATAAATGACTTTTACTCAAACAAGTAAACTAAGTCATAAAGTTATAAGAGTAATCAGTATCTTAATAGCAGTTTATTTTATTACAAGACTTAATGTTTTGGAATAGTACACATTGAATTGCTAATTGCACCTCTATGCCACCAATCTCACCTACTTAATATTAATTGATAATTCCATCTTATATATACATATATATATTTATACATAATGTGAGGAAGACATTGAAGCTAAAAATTGAGGTGAAAATGAAGAGACAACATAATGTGAGGGAAAAAATGTTGAGTGTGAGCTAAGAGGAAGAGAGAACATATTGATTACTTGAATAGAAATGCTTCCAAGGAGGATGATTTTTTTTTTATTCTTAAGCTCTAATAGACCATGCAATGAAATAACTTTTTTATGTATAATTATCTTTTAAAATTTCATACAAGGTCAGTAATAAGTTAAAACAAACTCAAAAAACTTACAAATGTATCACATTAATTAAATTTATAAGATCAGTAAGAAGTTAAGTTAATATTACAAAGTAAATTTGTATGAGTATGCAATCAATTTAAAGGCTCATAAGGTGCTAAATATTGTGATCATGTAAACCTTTAGTTTATAGTTTAAAATGTTTTCATTATTGACTTATATTTTTTATATTACATGATGTAGGATGTTAAATGGTATTTTACAATTTTTAATAACCATTAGATCATGTTTATGATATTATATTTTAACTGATTTTTATATATTGGTATATAAATATATGATTTAAACTAAAATATTGCATTAAAATAACTAATTACATTATTGTAAAGTATAGTAAATTTTTCAAAAGAAACAAACAAATGTATCTCATTAATTAATAAAAACCACACAATCTATGAAAAGAAACAATAAGAATTTAGGGACGAAATAAAAAATTTATCATGTTGATCAAGCATTCATACTTAACAAAAAAAAAAAGAATTAATGATCACATTTTTCATGAAGCCTAGACTTTTGAATATTAGGAAAAGTATTCAATTGTTTAATAAACTATTGTGATAAAATCAAAAGAATAAATTCAACTTTACCACACTTTTTTTATGTAGACCATATGTATACATAAAAAATGTGAAACATCTTTAGCTTTAAATTTAAAAAATTAGCTCATTTTTGTTACATATTTTTTATTCTTAAATTACTAATTTGAAATGAAAAATTATTAAGTGACTGTGATCTTCTAGGTTTTGTTTATATACTTTTTTAAGAAAAAATTGTGATGTCATATACGGTTGACAAATTTATTTATATTTTGAAGCATTTAATACCTAATTATCTAATTTTAATTAATTATCAAGATAATAAATATATATGTATATGTATGTATAGTATGGTAAAGAATTTTGAAGAGGGTAGACGTGATTATCTGTTATCGTTAAATTGATCTTCTAAAGACAAAAATTGTGAAATTAAAAAATAGTTAGTGAAAAATATTCAAAGCTATTCCATCTATCTCATTTTCCTTCCTTCACTTTTCCTTTTGAGCTTTATTGTTACAATAGCACTCATCATCTTCTAAAATTGAAAAAATATTGTAAAATTAAATAAATTGTTAAATGATTTTTTAGATTAAGAATACAAGAAAGTTGAGTTTTTGTTGCTTACAATTTTAAAAAAATAAATTGTACAAAGAAAATAATCTATTGATTTTAATTTATGTGATGTTATTTAACATTCTTAATATGTATTAGGCAAGATAAGAAAAGGAACTGATATCCAAGAAATTTGAGCAGTTAGGAAATTCCTGGATGTCTTCCCTAATGATCTACCATTACCTGTAGATCGAGAATTGGAATTCACCATCGATCTTCAGCCACCTACTCAACTGATTTCATTGGCCCCATACAAGATGAGCCAAATTGCAATGAAAGAGTTAGGGAAATAGGTTAAGTTTGATGAGCATGAAATAGAGCTGGTGAAGTTTTTTTTGAGAAAAACAATCAACTTGGGAATTTGGTTCTTGTATCTCCTAAGAAAAATGCTCTTAAAATTGGTTGTAATATTACATATTATTATTGCAAGCTTTTTATTCTTCAGAAGCATCGAGACAAGCTCAAATATCTATTTATGAGCCTTCCAACAATACTGATCGATGTTGATTTAAATTTGACATATAATTGTTTATTTACTATTTCGTAATAAACTATGATAAATGAATCCAATACATTTAGTTTAATCATATTAGATTGAATTATTAATGAGATATATATTACTTCAATATTAGTCATCCCATCAAAAGAAAGGTTTTGTTTTAAGGAGTGATAAGATGCTATATAACAAATATAGTTTTTAGTGATAGCTAAGACTTTATAGTCACTTCAATAAAACTTTCAAAAAATTTATTATGCTTGTCTTACTATTTATATAGGATATACTAATTTTTTAGGCTGAGACAATCTTTGACCATGTACCATTCTATGATGGTGGCTTACTACCAATCTATTTAATCATTTTATCTTTTATCTCTCAAAAAAATTTAATGATACTATTTTTGTAGAACCTAAGAATTTGGAGTATTAGGGAAAACAAATGCTTTATAAACCATTATTTTTCAAGAAATAATGTCTACATATATTTAAAAGAAAGATAATATCATATCACTAGTTTTTATTGAATCATATTCTTTTTTTCATTAAAGGATGTTAGTAAAATATTTTTAAATAATAGGATTATGATAAATCAAAAAATAAATTTAAGTATACTCCACACTTCTTTTAAATATATTTTATATGTGCATATTTTACAAATATAAATATGCCTACTTAAACAATATGTGGCATTATTATTAGAGAATTTTTGAAATATAAAAATAATATACATATATACATATATAAATCCTCTATTATCTTTTTATTCTTCTCTCATTAATTTCAAAGAGTTTTCTTTCTCTTCTCTAAAACCCAAACTCCAAATACAAATTTTCAATTCTAATCATCACCTATCATACAACAACAAGCACTTTTGATGAGAGTATCCAATGCATGGTCGCTAGAGAACCTTAACAAATGACGACTAGTTAAAGAGCCTTGTTGTCGACCACCTCCATACCCAGATTCTCAACAAATGCTGCCAACAGCACTATAGGGATTTATGTACTATGCGGTCAAAGATGGCCCATGCATCCAGATTCTAATTAAAAGCGGTGATCAAGCTCGAGCCGTTAATAAAAAAACTTGATCATGCAATCTGGAATTTATGTATAGTCAACATAAAGTTTGAAAGATGAAACTTGTAATATGCGTAATCATTAAGCCAGATTGATGATTAGGGCATATTAGGGCTATGCATTCTACATATAATAAATACAGGTGCAGCACTTACAATCCTTAAAGTGACACTTGTAGCAACCAAAGGAGACACAAGAGGTGCATTATGCATTTTGGATCTCTTGTACATCCTCTACAAGTTTTGCGACTTGCCATTTCTTAATTAGCATCACAGTTTATCTTTTAAAAACACATATATACACATTATCTGCATAACATGTAGTGGATTTGCACATAAATATGTGTATATACAACAAAACAAATGATATAGGTTTACCTCTCATAAGGCTAGTCAGGGGACCTTCACCTTTTATTAGCCAAAGCATCATAATAGAGGCTGTAATCCCTAGTTGTGCAGAGGTGAAAGCATCGGTACTTTTTACACCAAGTGCAGGTAATGAACTCGCCCCGATGAAACTGTTGCTTTTCACCATTGGGCCTTGATATGTTGTTTACATCTACAGTGTAATACCCAGGCCTGAAATTTGGCCTGGGACTAATTTTAACATTAAAAAATGTATAAAAATCAATTTTTGAAATTAAAATTTTTTAATTTAATGTCGAATTAAGGAAAAAATAGGTTGAGGATGAAATTGAAAACAATTTTGGGAAAAAAAAGGGTGAAAATTTGGGGTCGGAGGATGTTTTTGAAAGAAAAATCAGAAACTAGGGGTTAGAATGCAATTAAAAAAAATTTTGACACGTAGGACCGCCCAATCAGCAATCTTGACGAACCAGAGCGCGCTGCGGGGAAAGGCACGCTGACTCGGTGCCACACAGGAGGCCACACTGACGATCTGCGTGCCCCGTGATCGGACGACTTGGAAGCATTCCCATGGGCGTGGACGGTCCAGATCCGTTCCCTTCTCAAGCGTAATCAGATGGTCGTGATCAAATGCGATGAGTGGCTTAGATTCGTTATCTCTTTAAACGCGATCGGACGGTCGAGATTAAATTGCGAAGAACGGTATAAATTCATTTTCTCTTTAAACGCGATCGAACGATCGAGATCAAACGTGATGAACGGTCCAGATTAATTCGAGATGAGTATAAATATTTTGCATCACACTGAACCTGAACCCTAGCCGCTAGCCTCCTGCCAGAGAAGAAGAACCAGTCGCTGGAGAAGGGAGCCAACCGCCGCCCGCTGCCGCGCTGGAGCCACCTCTTATCACCAAAAAAGGTAAAAATTCTCATATCCACTCAGAATTTGATTCCTAACACCTCCATGGCCAAATTGGAGCAAAATAAATGAAGGGTGAACCGAAAATTGCAGACAAAGTCTGGCGACGCTGCCGCAGGCAAAACCTGCAACCGCCTCTAATGAGCCCCTTCCCGTTTCCCGATTCGTGCGATTTTTCCACCATTGTGTTCATCGTTATTTTTTCTATAGGTCAATTGAAGAAAAACACCCAGTCATGATGGTGAGTCGGCGGAGCCGCCGCACTGAAAAATTTCACCACCTATAGGTTTTTAGTTTTTGATTTTTTTCGGCCAACCGAGACCACCTAACGTATTTTCTCACAGGGATGGATATAAAATTGGCCGAAACTATCCAAAACTAGCCAAAAACAGCTAAGCCGAGGCAAACTACCACCACGGGTGGCAGTGTTGTTGCTGGAGCATGGTGGTGTCGCCGTGCCGGAACCCCAAAATTGGCCATAAAAGGATTTTTAACATTGATTTTTGGTTTTTAGGGTATTTTAGGTACGTGAAGCGTATTTTAATCTCCGCATAAAAATTCAGAAAATTCGAGATGGCTAATAGACGCAGTAGAAAGTTTGGTGTTTCAAATACCGATTCGTGTAAGAATCCCTCACCTTATTCTCTGTTACGAAATTGAAGCTTGATAATCGATAATATGGTATTTTGTATAATTTAGAAAAACTTTGAGAATAATTACAAGTTACTAATGGAGCTGGAACCGATTAGTTATTTATTTGTCCTGTTTAACTGATTGTTGAATTAACAACTTTAAATACATGATAATATACTGGAATAGTTAAATGATTCAGTTGTGCTTCCTTGATATATATATTGCTTGTCTTGCATGATTTACGGTGATTTGTCAAATTTGAAATTAATATGCAAACGGAAGATTGTTTGGTTATGTGAATTAATGAATGGTGGTCTTACTAGATATCCTGTGAGATGGTGGACAGACCGGGTACACAGAAAACCCTACCGTGAACATTGCCTCATACCGAACAGGGTATCGAGAGATGGTATTTTTGGCGCTTATATCGGATGGGATTTAGAGATGGCCCGATTCACCCTCATACCGAACGGGATATTGAGGGATGGTATTTTTGGCCCTCATACCGAATGGGGTATGGGGACGGCCAGTTAGTTAACAATGTTGGATATTGGTTCACGCGTAGTGGGACATCCCTATGGGCTCCCAGGGATACCAGTAGGCAAATAAAAAGGAAAAGTTGTTGTTCTTACTCACTTGAATATGAGATTAGAATGTTATTTGAGTTATTATCTTTATAGGTCGATTTTGGAAATCTAGCAACAGTAAAAATATGCAATAAATAGTTTTCTTTATGATAAATGAATTTACTTAAATCAAGATCTCCATTGGTTATTTTTATGATTTTTACTAACCTTCAGTTTCTGTATCGGTGAGGAGTGTGATATTCTTACTAGGCTAGTGTAGCTCACCCTTTCATTAACTATTTCAGATCAAGGGGACCAAGACCCAAATCTCGATCAACAAGAGGGTTGTGAATAGCTCATCACCCGGACTCCCTTCAAAAGCTAGTGAAGGTCGTTCTAGAATGTTCAGTATATTGTCTTTTGTTTATTTTTTTGATTTTCATTCGTTCTTTTAGAATGGACATTCCCGTAGCCCTATTGGACATTCTGAATTATTGTATAAGGAATGTAAATCTTAAACTCTATTATTTCGCTTCTGCATTTAGTTTATAACTTTATTTCCTTTTAAGTTCCGGACCTCTAAATACAACAAGTTGTAATATTTGATTTTGTACTTCTATACAAATAAAAGATCTTTTACGTATTCCTTCTGCCCATAAAAATTGTGGGACAAATAAAAAATTAAATAATTTTTTACTTATATACAAATATGAGATCTTGTGGGTATTCCTTCTTTCTATAAAAGTTATCTGACAAATGATAGATACTAAAACAAGTAAACTATGTCACAAAGTTATAAAAATAATGAGTATCTTAAGAGTGGTTTATTTTATCATAAGACTTGATGTTTTGGACTAGTACACATTGAATTGCTAATTGCATCTCTATGCCACCAATCCCACCTACTTAATATTAATTGATAATTCCATCTTATATATATATATATATATATATATATATATTTATATGCATCCATTTATACATAATGTGAGGAAAAAAAATTGACTGTGAGCTAAGAGGAAGAGAGAACACATTTATTACTTGAATAGAAAAGCTTCCAAGGAGGATGAATTTTTCATTTTTAAGCTCTAATAGACAATGTGGTAGAATAATTTTTTTATGTATAATTATCTTTTAAATTTTCGTACGAGTTCAGTAATAAGCTAAGGTAACTCAAAAAATTTACAAATGTATCTCATTAATTAAACTTAAAAGATCAGCAATAAGTTAAGTTAATATTAGAAAGTAAAGTTTGTATGAGTATACAATCATTTAAAAGGTTCACAAGGTACTAAATATTTTTTATATTACAGTATGTAGGATGTCAAATGTTATTTTAGAATTTTAATTAACAATTAGATAATGTTTTTTATGTTAAATTTTAATTTATTTTTATATATTGGTATATAAATATATTATTTAAACTAAAATATTGTATTAAATTAACTAATCACATTATTGTAAAGTATACTAAACTTTTCAAAAGAAACAAACAAATGTATCACATTAATTAAAAAAAAAAACTACGAAATCAATAATAAGAAACAATGAGAATTTAGGGATGAAATAAAAATTTTAGCATGTTGATCAAGCATTCATACTTAACCAAAAAAAAAAGAATTAATGATCAATTTTTCATGAATCCAAGACTTTTGAATAATAGGAAATATATCCAATTGTTTAATAAACTATTGTTTCTCAGAAAATAATAAACGCATTTAAAGATAAAAAAATCCAGTTGCATATCACAAATTTCTATCAAATAAGAATCTTGATTTCTTGTAAGGAATTTGATGAAGTTCTCTTATATAATAGTATTATGACAAAATCAATAAAATAAATTAAACTTTACCACACTTTTTTTATATATACCATATGTGTATAAAAAAATTGTGAAATATTTGTAGCTTTAAATTTAGAAAATTAGTTAATTTTTGTTACGTATTTTTTATTCTTAAATCACTAATTTGAAATAAAAAATTATTAAGTCATTTTGATTCTCTAAGTTTTGTTTATATAATTTTTTAAAAAGAATTTATAGTGTCATACTTGTATGGTCGACAAATTATTTATATTCTGAAGCACTTACACTTAATTATGTAATTTTAATCAATTATCAAGATAATAACTCTACATACATATGTATGTATAGTATAGTAAAGAAATGTGAAGAGGATAGACTTAGTTAACTATTATCATTAAATTGGTGTTTTAAAAACAAAAATTACGAAATTAAAAAATAGTTAGCAAAAAATATTCAAAGCTATTTCCATCTATCTCATTTTTCTTAATTCACATTTCCTTTTGAGCTTCATTGTTCCAATAGCGCTCACCATCTTCATCCAGAATTTTGAATTCCCATAAAATTCATCTTCTAAAAATTGAAAAAAAGTTGTAAAACTATATAAATTGTTATAAGTTTTTTAGATTAAAAAGACCATAAGATCAAGTTGTTGCTTATAATTCAAAAAAATATATTACGACGTAATAAACTTTTAACATTATCTCAACAAAATTATTTCTTATATTTTAAAGTAAATGGCTAACAAGTTCTTCCGCATAAAAATTAAACTCAAAAGTAAATTTTATTTGAAAGGACTCATTTTGTACTATAATGGCAGCCATAAAACTAATAAAATCAATCTTAATAAGCATTTTATATAAATTAAATAAAATATCCAATAAGTATAATAAAATCACGTCCCAAATAGAAATGCATTCTTTATTTAAGAAATCACATTTTAAATAGCCACAATTCTCTATTTACTTTAAATATTTTATGATTCTTTTTCTGAGTTCAAAGATTTCATAAGTTATAGTATAAAATAAGATTTACATTTTTCACAGCTTGGATAAAATAATAAACCCTACACATTTATTCTCTTATCATATTATAATTATTCTTCAATAATTAGTTAGCCTTCTTAATTGATGCAAAGAATAAGTATCGCAATTACCTTCTCTATGTATTTTATATTGTTTTTGTTATCGATTTATTTTTTTATATTACACTATGCTTTGAGTATGATGTTAAAGGGTATTTAAATTTTTTTATTAACAATTAGATCTTTTTTCTAAGGTTAATTACTAACAAAACTTTATATATTGGCATATAAATACATTATCTAAAGTAGAGATATATTATTAAAAAAACTAATCATATTATTGTAAAGTAAAGTTAATATTTTTGTATAACGTGACTTTTTACCTTATGAGTGTTGATAAACTTCTATCATTATCTCAATAAAATTATTTTTTTAAAATTTTAAAAAAATAAATGATGAATAAAGAGACAACATAATGTGAGGAAAAAAAAAGTTTACTGTGAGCTAAGAGGAAGAGAGAACAAATTGATTACTTGAATAGAAAAGCTTCCAAGGAGGATGAATTTTTCATTTTTAAGCTTTAATAAACTATGTGGTGGAATAATTTTTTTATGTATAATTTTCTTTTAAAATTTCGTACAAGGTCAGTAATAAGTTAAAGTTAAGTCAAAAAACTTACAAAGGTATTACATTAATTAAACTTATAAGATTAGTAATAAATTAAGTTAATATTAAATTTTAAAGTTTGTACGAGTATATAATCATTTAAAAGGCTCACAAGGTGCTAAATGTTGTGACCATATAAAACTTTCGTTTAGAGTTCAAAATGTTATCATTATTGATTTATATTTTTTATATTACATTGTGTAAGATGTTAAATGGTATTTTAGAATTTTTATTAACAATTAGATCATGTTTTAAATATAAAATTTTAACATATTTTTATATATTGGTATATAAATATATGATTTTAACTAAAATATTACATTAAAATAATAATGACATTATTGTAAAGTATTGTAAATTTTTCAAAAGAAACAAACAAATGTATTAAATTAATTAATAAAAATCATGCAATCAATGAAAAAAACAAAGAGAATTTAGGGATGAAATGTAACGACCCCGAAAATTTAAAAAGGAAATATATATAAAGAATATAAGTGCGGAAGCGAAATAAAAGATTCTGGTTAATATCCCTTACATAATAACTTAAACGTACTAACAATACCGAAAATAAGTCCTCTAAAGGAAAATATTGGAAATGAAAGACTATAAAGGAAACTAATAAACATCTAGGTATCTACTAACCGTCTTCTTGTAGATCGGGCTCAGGAACTAAGTTCTCCTGATCTGAAATGGTTAAATAAGGAATGAGCTACACTAGTTCAGTAAAGACATCACACTATATCACGTCACAGAAGTAAAGGTTGGTAGAAAACCAAAAACAACCAATGGAGCACAAGTTTCAAGTAAATTTATTTATCAATAATCAAACCATTTACCGTCCACTTACCTCAGTGGGATTTATAAAAACGACCCATGGAAATAATAACATCACAGATATCATAAATTCATACATAATCTGTAACATAGTACATGTCGTACTTTTATATTTCAATCATCAAACAACAGTTGCCCCTTTTTTATCAGCCTACTAGTATCTGTGGGGATCCATAGGGGTCCCCGCTACCCGTGAACCATTCCCTTAACAAACTTAATTTTTAGGGCCGTCCCTATACTCTGTCCGGTATGGGTGCCAAACAATAAACCTCAATACCCCGACCGGTATGAGGGTGAAGCGGGTCGTCCCCATACCTCGTCCGGTATGAGCGCCAAAATATTTAAAGTCTCCATACCCCGTCCGGTATGAGACAACATTCCCGGTAGGGTTCCCTATGGACCCGGTCCGTCCACCATCTCTCAGGATATCTAGTGAGGCTGTCAACTTATCCATTTTTCAATTCACATACATTTTCTACGTTTTTCTTAGTTTTCTGTTTCTCACATAAACATGAATACTTAAACAAGTAACGAGCATCCAACAAGGCAAGCATATCATCAGATTCACAAAATCAAGCCATAATGAAGTAAAAAGTGATTCATGCACTCGAAACCATAGAATAAATAAATCTCATACCATACTACATTTAGACTAAAATAAATCAAATAGGAACTGACAGAGAAATATGTCCAGTTCGGGCTTCATTAGTAACCGTAATAATTATACATATCTATTTAATTCGTACAAATACAGTTTTATCATTTATTAGACTTTAATTCCGTGATAGAAAATAGGGTGAGGGGTCCTTACCTGATTCGAAACCGAAAACTTAATTTTCACTGTTCCTACGGGCAGTCTCTGGGTTCCTTGAATTTTCTCTCAGGAACTGAAACACGCTTACGGTACCTACACATGTCCCAAATAACTCAAAAATCATACCCAAGGCATATTCGACCAATTTCAGAATTTTGGCACGGCGGCTCCGCCGTGCTCCGGTGACATCAACGGCGATCCGCCTCGGGTTGGCTGTTTCTAGCTGTTTTTGGCTGAATTCGGCCAAACTTGCATTGGTTCCTGTGAGAAAACACCCCTAGGGCCCTCGGTGGGCCGAAAAAACACCAAAAACCAAAACTTACTGGCGGTGGGGCTCTCCGGTGCGGTGGCTCCTCCAGCTCGAGTCGTGATTTGGTGTTTTGTTCCGGTCAACCTATAGAGGAAGGAACGGTTGTCACAATGGTGTAAAAATTACATCGAATGGGAATCGAGAAGGGCCTCATCGGAGGCAAAAATCGAGAAAATCTGCGGCGGTATTTTCCAGCCAATTGGCCGGTGTTTTGGCTCCGATTTGGCCACAGGTGGGTTTAGAATCGAATTGTGAGCCAATGGGAGAATTTTTACCTCGTTTGGCGGCCGAAAAGTGCTCCGGTGCGGTGGCGGGTGGCGGTTGGGTTGTCTTCTCCGGCGAGGGCTCTGGCGACTAGGGTTAGGGTTAGGGTGTGGATGAGATTCTTTATAACCTTTCGCTTTTAATCTGAGTCGTCCATCGCCATTTAATCTGAACAGTCTGATCACAATTAAAAAAAAATGAATCTGGACCGTTTATCGCGATGCAATCTGGGCCGTCCGTGCGCGATTCAATCTAGGCCGTCCGTGCGCGTATAATCTGGGCCATCATTGCGCCTTTTTTATCTGGGCTGTCCGTGCACGTGGGAACGGATCTTAGCAGTTCGATCGCGCGCACGCGAATCACCCACGTAGCTCCCTTCCGCGTGGCCTCCCGCGTCAGTGTCTCTACCACACGGCGCGTTCTGGTTGGCTGGGGCTGCTGACCGGGCAGCTGACGTGGCACAATTTTTTAAAATTATATTTTAACTCCTGATTTTTAAATTTTCTTTCAAAAATACCCCCATAACCCAAATTTTCACCCCTTTTTTCCAAAATTATTTTCAATTAAATTCCTAAGAAATTTTTTTCCCTTTTATTATTTTTATTATTATTATTTCTATTAAAATAAATTAAAATAATTTTAAATAAATTAAATTCTATTAATACTTAATTATATTTATTTAGAATTAATTAAAAATAATAAAATAATAATAATAATAATAATAATAAAATAAAAATAAAAATTCTTGAGTGTTACAACTCTCCTCCCTTAAAGAAATTTGATCCCTCAAATTTGCCTCTTATTCTTGATCGAACAACTGGGGGTATTGGGCTCTAAAGTCTGATTCTAGCTCTCATGTAGCCTCCCTTGGCGTGTGGTTCTGCTACACGACCTTTACAAAGGATTCCGGTTGTGGAGTAATCTGTTCTTTCGGTTCGTAATACCAACTAGTACTTCCTCATAAGTAAGTTCTCCTGGAGTGGAAGCGGTTCATGAGCCAAGACATGAGAGGGGTCCGGGTTATATTTACGCAGTATGGATACATGGAACACATTGTGGACCTTGGAGAGTTCTGGAGGCAGTACTAGTTTGTAGCCGGCAGTACCGATCCTATCTAAGATTTCAAATGGTCCAATAAATCGGGGGTTCAGTTTTCCCCTCCTACTGAACCTACTAATTCCCTTGAAATGGGTGACCTTAAGGAACATCCGGTTGCCTTTCTCAAATGCTAAATCTCTCTTCCAGGTGTCTGCATAACTCTTCTGCCTGCTCTGAGCTGTCTGAATGTTCCTTCTGATCTTAACTATCTTGGACGTGGTCTCCTCTACTAGCTCCGGGTCGAACAATTTTCTATCGCCCACTTCTTCCCAACAAATCGGCGATCTGCATGGACGCCCATATAACGCCTCATACGGAGCCATGCCAATGCTCGCTTGGTAGCTGTTGTTGTAGGCAAATTCTATCAGAGGCAGATGGTCATCCCAATGGCCCCCAAAGTCAAGGACACAAGATCGAAGCATATTTTTAAGTGTATGGATTGTCCTTTCTGATTGTCCATCAGTCTGAGGGTGGAAGGCAGTATTGAGGGACAGCTTCATTCCCATGGCTTGCTGAAAGCTACTCCAAAATTGAGAAGTGAACCTAGGGTCCCTGTCAGACACCATTGTCACTGGAACTCCATGTAATCTGACTATTTCTCGGATATACATTCTTGTCAACTTGTCCAAGGGATCGGTCATTCTGATGGCTAAGAAGTGGGAAGACTTGGTGAGCCGGTCAACAATTATCCAGATGGCGTCATGTCCTGCGTGTGCCTTAGGTAACCCTGTCACGAAGTCCATGGCGATATATTTCCACTTCCATTCTGGAATCGGTAAAGGCTGAAGTAGCCCGCCTAGGCGCTGATGCTCTGCCTTGACCTGCTAACATATCAAGCACTTAGACACAAAGTCAGCTATGTCCCTTTTCATCCCATTCCCCCAAAATTGGGGTCGCATGCTTTGGTACATTTTAGTGCTTCTGGGATGCATGACAAACTTTGAGCTATGGGCCTCAGTCATAATGTCTCTCTTTAACTCATTGTTATTCGGAACGCACACCTTGTCCTGAAATCGGAGTAACCCATCGGCAGAGACTCGAAATTCTGAACTAACTCCCTGTTCTGCATTGTTCTTAAGGGCTACTAGGGCGGGATCAGCTAACTGAGTTTTCCTTATTCTCTATATCAGCTCAGGCTGCACGGTCAAATGGCTCAAACATGTGGCTCTCCTCAAGTCCTGAAGTTGAACCTATTGTGTAGCCCCAATTGGCCTGTATTCTGATACCATCAAATGGGCTAAGATACCTGTACTTTTCCTGCTAAGTGCATCGGCTACCACGTTATCCTTACCCGGATGGTACAAGATATCACAATCATAGTCTTTAAGAAGTTCTATCCACCTTCTCTAATGCATGTTGAGATCTTTCTGAGTGAATATATGTTTCAAATTCATGTGATCGGTATAGATCTGAAAGGTCTCTTTGTATAAATAATGGCGCCAGGTCTTCAAGGCGTGTATGATTGCGGCAAGCTCTAAGTCGTGGGTGGGATAATTTTTTTCATGGCTCTTTAACTGTCTAGACCCATAAGCTATGACCTTCCCATGCTGTATTAGGACACAACCCAGGCCTAGATAGGAGGAATCCCCCTGATCCACTCGGTAAGGCCAGCACAGGTGCAGTAGTCTGCCGCTTCTTTAGTTCTGGAAAACTTTTTTTAGAGTCCTCGTTCCACTCAAACTTGGCATTCTTCTTTGTGAGTCAGGTTAGGGGAGCTGCTAGGCTAGAAAATCCTTCAACGAACTTACGGTAATAGCCCGCCATTCCCAGAAAGCTGCGAATTTCTTTAATTGATGTCAATTTCTCCCAGCCGAGCACCGCTTTAACCTTTTTTAGGATTCACTGACACTCCATCCTTTGATATGATGTGTCCTAGGAAGGCGGTCTACTCAAGCCAGAATCCACACTTACTCAACTTTGCATACAGTTTCTTCCTTCTGAGAACCTGCAAAACCTTGGCTAGATGGTGAGCATGTTCTTCTCTGCTTTTTGAGTAAACCAGGATGTCATCGATAAACACGATAACAAATTGATTTAGGAATTCTCTGAAGACCCTGTTCATCAGATCCATGAAGATGGCTGGGGCATTGGTTAGCCCAAATGGCATAACCAGGAACTCATAATGTCCATACTTGGTTCAAAAGGCCGTCTTGGGGATGTCTTCTGTTCTTATTTTCACCTATGGTAACCTAATCGCAGATCTATTTTGGAGAATACCTGCGCACCCTGCAACTGATCAAAAAGGTCATCAATTCTGGGAAGGGGATACTTGTTCTTGATGGTGACCCTGTTCAATCCTCTGTAATCAATACATAGCCTCAATGTTCCATCACCCTTCCTGGCAAAAGTGACTCTGGCACCCCAAGGGGACACACTATGTCTGATAAAACCACTGTCTTGCAATTCAGTGATCTGTTTCCTCAGCTCCTCCATCTCAACGCGGCTCATGCGGTAAGGAAAAACTGAAATAGGTTGGGTGCCAGGTTATAGATCTATGGTGAACTCGACTTCCCTGTTTACTGGTAGCCCAAGTAGTTCATCCAGAAATACATCTGGAAAGTCTCGGACTACCAAAATCTCTTGAATATAATTCTCTTTCTTGGGTTTGCCTAGTTAGAGAAAGTAGCAAGGTTAAGGCACTCAACAATTAAGAAAATTTGCCATCAAGAAATAAGTACTAAATGATTTTATTCATTTATAAATGGCTCCCCATTAGGAGGAGTGAATACAACCTTCTTGCTAAAGCAATCTATGGTGGCGTGATACGCCGCTAGCTAATTCATCCATAAAATTATATCAAAATCCCTTGTGACTAATTCTATCAGGTCTACACTCAGTTTCCTATTTGCTATCTCCACGACACAAGCCTTGTAGACAACTTCTCCTAGTAATGTTGCACTCCCAGCAGTAGATACAAATAACATTGAATTAAGTTTATCAGGTAATACATTAAATTTGGATGCAAAAATAGGTTAAACAAATGAATGTGATGCACCAGTGTCAAACAAAATATGAGCAAGATGGTTACAGATAGTGTACATACCCTGTACTACGTTCGGGTCAGTGTCGGCATCCTGCTGGGTGAGGTTATAAGCCCTACCTTGAATAGGAGGTCTTCCTTGATTCTAGTTCCTTGGGCACTCTCTCGCATAGTGTTAGGCACTACCACATATGCGACAAGTGTTGTTGAGGCGGTAACATGGTCGGTCCCCGTCATCCCTGCTGCAATGCTGACAGATCTTACCACGTCCTACCACTGGAGCCTGAGGGGGAGCCTCGATCACATTTTGGGCCTCTTGTTCTGTTGGACAGGCGTAGTAGGTGCTGGTCTGTGGTTCCCTAATGACTGAGGGAGGGTGTGGAGGCTCTTCTCCACTAACTGTGCTTTGGCCAGAACGGCTAAGTATGTCTTAAGCTCCAGTACAAATAGGTGCTGCTTGATCTCTGAGCGGAGGCCCCACTGGAACCTCTTAGCCTTCCTGCCCTCTTCCATCAACGTCTCAAGGGAATATCGGCCCAACTCCAGGAACTTACGGGCATATTCTGACATTGTCATGTTCCCCTGGACCAACTGGACAAACTCCATCTCCTTAAGATGTCGGATGTGCTCTGGGAGATACTCTGCATGGAAGGCTGCTAAGAACTGTTCCCAAGTAACTGGAACAGGCAGAGTGGTCTGTTTGAGTTCCCACCAACGATCTGTTTCTCCCACTAACATGTAGGTAGCAAGGGTGACCCTCTACTCAGGAGCCATTCCTAAGGTCTTGAAAGCCTTCTCCGTCTCCGCTAACCAGTACTGGGCATCTTCAAAAGAGGATTCTCCAGCAAAAGTGGATGGGTTCAGTCTCCTGTACCTCTCTATGTAGCCCGGGTTAATCATGGAAGGAGCTGGGTCCCATGGAAAAGGGACTAGGCCTGGCTAAGGATAGACTAGGGGGCCCTGTGGTGGTACTTACTGATATGGTGCGGGCACTGGATTATATTGTGGCGGTGCGGGGCAGTACTGTGGCTGGGTCATCGAATTATACTGCGGCGGTGGTACCGTGTGGTACTGTGGAGGAGCAAGCTTGTACCGGGGTGGCTCAAGATCCTCTCGCTATAGTGGTGGCTCAACTTGTGGTAGCAGGGGAGGGTCGGGTAGCTCCCTTCTCTCCTCTCGACCCTGCTGGGCAGCAATGAGTCTTTCCAGCATCTCAAATATTCTGTCAACATCTTCTCGAAGCGAACCATCCCGGGCTGCTCGGTTTAGTGGGGGTCTTCCTCTCCTAATCTCTCTGCACCTGCATTTCACAAGGCAGGGTTGAGTAATGATTCATTGGTTTGATATTTCTCTAAGTATTATTGTGTAAGGGACGAGTCCGAGGAACGCGTCTCTGATACCAACTGTAACGACCCCTGAAATTTAAAAAAGAAATATATATAAAGAATATAAGTGCGGAAGCGAAATAAAAGGTTCTGGTTAATATCCCTTACATAATAACTTAAACGTACTAACAATATCGAAAATAAGTCCTCTAAAGGAAAATATTAGAAATGAAAGACTATAAAAGAAACTAATAAACATCTAGGTATCTACTTGTCGTCTTCTTGTAGATCGGGCTCAGGAACCAAGTTCTCCTGATCTGAAATGGTTAAGTAAGGAATGAGCTACACTAGCCCAGTAAAGACATCACATTATATCACTGTCACAGAAGTAAAGGTTGGTAGAAAATCAAAAACAACCAATGGAGCACAAGTTTCAAGTAAATTTATTTATCAATAATCAAACCATTTACCGTTCACTTATCTCAGTGAGATTTATAAAAACGACCCATGGAAACAATAACATCACAGATATCATAAATTCATACATAATCTGTAACAGAGTACATGTCATACTTTTATATTTTAATCATCAAACAACAGTTGCCCCCTTTTTATCAACTTACTAGTATCTGTGGGGATCTATAGGGGTCCCCGCTACCCGTGAACCATTTCCTTAACAAATTTAATTTTCAGGGCCGTCCCCATACCCCGTTCAGTATAAGGGTGAAGTGGGTCGTCCCCATACCCCGTCTGGTATGAGCGCCAAAACATTTAAAGTCTCTATACCCCGTCTGGTATGAGACAACGTTCCCGGTAGGGTTCCCTATGGACCCGGTTTGTCCACTATCTCTAAGGATATCTAGTGAGTCTGTCAGCTTATCTATTTTTCAATTCACATACCTTTTCTACGTTTTCTTAGTTTTTCGTTTCTCACATAAACACGAATACTTAAATAAGTAACGAGCATCCAACAAGGCAAGCATATCATCGGATTCACAAAATCAAGCCATAATGAAGTAAATAGTGATTCATGCATTCGAAACCATATAATAAATAAATCACATACCATATTGCATTTAGACTGTAAAATAAATAAAACAGGAACTGACATAGAAATATGTCCGGTTCGGGCTCCATTAGCAACCGTAATAATTATGTATATCTATTTAATTCATACGAATACAGTTTTATCATTTATTAAACTTTAATTCCGTGATAGGAAATAGGGTGAGGGGTCCTTACCTGATTCGAAGCCGAAAACTGGATTTTCACTGCGCTTACGGGCAATCCCTAGGTTCCCTGCTCAAGCCAGAATCCACACTTACTCAACTTTGCATATAGCTTCTTTCTTCTGAGAACCTGCAAAACCTTGGCTAGATGGTGAGCATGTTCTTCTCTGCTTTTTGAGTAGATCAGGATGTCATCGATGAACACGATAACAAATTGATTTAGAAATTCTCTGAAGACCCTATTCATCAGATCCATGAAGATGGCTGGGGCGTTGTTGTGATGACTGACTAGATGTCAAGAAAACTTGCCATCTTTGCCAGTTGTGGTCGGCCATCCAACATATCAATGGCTGGGATGCCGTGCATTTGTGTAGCCGACTAAGATGTTGGTAAATTTAGATAAAGGCTTCCTTCTCTTCACAACTTTGTCTTCATCTTCTTCAAACCCAAAATTCCAGTTAAAGTGAATGAGAGGGGAGGTTGAGAGTAGAAAATAGTATAAAGAGAGAGAGAGAGAGTAATGCCCCAGAACAGAACACGTGTTCTGTG
Organism: Carica papaya; assembly: GCF_054855325.1. Lineage (NCBI taxonomy): Eukaryota > Viridiplantae > Streptophyta > Magnoliopsida > Brassicales > Caricaceae > Carica > Carica papaya. Next base: position 29,696,817 of record NC_142311.1, on the reverse strand, counting down.
TGAGTATTAGAGGAGAAATTGCTTCTTCTTGATGAGGTGAGTCATTTCTTCCTCTTCTAATTTATTCCTTTTACTTTTTTGGTGTCTTAAATATATTTTTATTCGGAAAATTAGCTATTAAATTATTTCTACAAGTCCCAGAACTTAGAATAGTAGCTGTTGCACCTGAACAACACCTCTGTTTAGGTAGGCATTTGTTCTCCATTCCAATTCCTTTTTTGTTACATTTTTCTTTTATAAATTCATAATCAATCATTAGGACAACGTGTTTAGAAATGTTAGAACTTATTTTTCAGCAGTAAAACAAATTACAAACCCGAATCTAACCTAAAAACATCACTCAACTGCGCATGCATAATTTACTAAATTGCAGAGAAGAATCGTCAAAATTTCAACAATTCTTTCGTGCAATTTAGCTTATGTCTTATGCATTTATTAGGTAAAATATATAATATTTTAGATTATACAAAAAATGACCTTTATAGATTAATTTGCATATAGTAAACTCTTTCAAAAATTAAAACTAAACAGTGTTTTAAATGGATAGAGTGAGTGACATTTACATTTTTTTTGTGATTTTTATTTACTAATTTAATGAGTTTTAACATTTAATTATTATATTTATTTAGAACAAATTAAATGATGAATAATTATTATTAAAACTAAAATAAAAAGGGAATAAAAATAGAAGTTGATATGTCTCTGATCAAAATGCCGGGCACTAAAGTGCCCTATGGTTATGCAGTGCTGTTATGCAGTACTAGTTCACGGAAGGAAAATTTTTTCAGGCACCCATAATGGCCTAGAACTTCTCTGGCGTGGTGTAGAAATGCAGATGCCAAGTCGGAGGGTGCAGAGATGATCCGGGCATCTGTGAATGCCAAATATGGAAAACTGGCAGTGTGCCATTACACAGAGTCTATTTTCATTGGGTCAGTTGCTTGTGCAATAGGCCAGCTGATCGAGCTGGTTCGATCGGCATGAAATCATACCGAGGAGCCTTCACGGGAGCCCACTAGGCCAAGGGCCCAGCATGGGGACTTTCCCATTGGCTGGACAGTTGGAGATGTTGAGATCTTTGGGAAGAACCAAGAAAGAAAATTTAATAAAAATGGGGAAAAAATAGAAATTTGTAAAAGTTCAATTGTAAAATCGTGTAAACTGTATTATGAGATGAAATTTTGGTAAGGTAATTGTGATGGTGGCATTAAAATAAAATTAAATTATTCATGAGCTTATGTTTTTCGTTTTTTTTTTTTGTTTTGTTAATAATTATTTATCATTTAATTATTACTAAATCAATGTAATAATTAAATATTAAAATTCATAAAATTAATAAATAAAAATTAACACAAAAATACAAATAACACTCACTCACTCTATCCATTTAAAACACCAATTAGTTTTGATTTTTAAAAGAATTTACCATATATATGCAAATTAATCTATAAAGACCATTTTTGTATAATTTAAAATATCATTTATCTTATCTGATAAATACACGAGACATAAGTTAAATCACACGAAAAAATTATTAAAATTTTGAAGATTTTTCTCTGCAATTCATTGTGATTGTGCATGCAAATGCAAAGTTGGGTGATGTTTTTAGGTTAAATTCAAATTTGTGATTTGTTTTTCTACTTGAAAATAAATTTTAACATTTTTAACACATTCTAATGCTTGATTATAAATTTGTAAAAGAAAAACGAAATAGGAAAGTAATTATAACAGAAAAGAGACGCTTATCTGAACAGAGTCATTGCTCACGTGCAGTTCTGGGACTTGCAACAATAATTTAAGAGTTAATCTTCCAAATATAAATGGTCTTAGAACACCAAAGAACTAAAATGAACAAATAAGAAGAGAAAAAAATGATTCACCTCATTAAGAAGAAGTAATTTCTTCTTTGATACACATACAGAAAACGTGTATTATTCTGGTGCGTCACTCACTCTCTCTCTACTATTTTATGCTCTCAACCTCTCCTCTCACTCACTTATTTAACTAGAATTTTTTGTTTGAAGAAGATGAAGATGAAGTTGTGAAGAGAAGGAAGCTTTTAACTAAATTTAACCCATCATCTCACCGTCGAAACGCATGCACGACATCACAACTTTTGATATGTTGGATGGCCGACTACAACTGGAAAAGATGGCCAGTTTTCATGACACCTAGCCGGTCATCACAGCAGCTCACCATGTGGCTCGGTCCTGGCCACAATTTGGAATGGTGAGTGGTGTTAAATTAGGGGCAACCAATCTGCCACTGAGTGTTGATCATTTCCAGCAGCAAACTATTCAAATTAATTTCTTTTATTTGTATTTTATTTTTTAAAAATTTATTTTATTTACACACATATATATATAATATACCTATGTTTTTTATATATATATGCATACAATAGTTGAATATAGATGTCTATATATATATTTTATCTAGACATCACTATTTTCTTAAAGATATATATATATACACACAAATACATATATAGGTGTTTATTTTCTTATTACGTATACATATCTACATGTATCTAAATATATATACACACAAATACATGTATATATATATGTTTATTTTCTTATTTCATATACATATCTATATGTCTCTAAATATATATTCCTCTATATTTGTATAACACTTTTATATATTTTTAAACATATATATATTTGTTTTGACTGTTTGTTTATACACACATTTGTGTTTATTTATTTATACTTAATGTGTAACACCCATTAATTTTATTATTATTAAATTTTAATTTATTTTATTTAGTTTATTTTATAATTATTGAATTTTTAATTGATTTATTTAATTTAATTTAATTTGATTTAATAAAAATAAAAATAATAATAATGATAAAATTGGGTAAAAATATTATTTGGATTTAATTGAAATTGATTTTGAAAAAAAGTGGTGAAAATTTAGATTTTAGGGGTATTTTTGAAAAGAAAATTGGAAACCGGGGGTCAAAACGTAATTTAGAAAAGTTGTACCACGTCAGCAGCCACATCGGCGGCCCTGGCCAACCAGGACGCGCCGCGTGGCAAGGACATGCTAGCCGGGGACGGGCCACGGGGGCGATCCGCGTGCGCGCAATCGAACGGCCCAGATCCGTTCCCGCGCGCACGGACGGCCCAGATCAAACGTGCGCACGGACGGTCCAGATTCACGCGCACGGACGGCCCACATTCACGCGCACAGACGACCCAGATTCAATCAGGCACGGACGGTCCAGATTGCATCGCGACGAACGGCCCAGATTTAATCCCAATTAAATCGCGATCGAACGGCCCAGATTCACTCTTGATGGACGGTCAAGATTAAAAGGCGAAGGGTATAAATACCCCCACCCACACCTGACCAAAGAAACCTTAGCCGCTAGTGCTCGCCGGAGAAAAAGAACCAGTCGCCGGAGGAGCCAGCCACCGCCACCCGCCGCTGCACCTGGGAAGTTTCCGACCGCTGATCGAGATAATTGTTCTCCCCCTTGCTCGTTTTTCGACGCTGAGTCCGCCTATAGCCAAACCACCGGCCAAACGGCTGGAAAACTCAGCCGAAATCCAGCGGCGCCGCCGCGCCCCTCCTCGATTTTTGCCTCCGATGAGGCCCTTCCCGACCTCTGTTCGATGCAAATTTTATACCACTGTGATCACCGTTCTTTTCTCTACAGGTTGATCGGAGCCAAACATCAAAACGCGACTCACGCCGGAGGAGCCGTCGCACCCGATAGCACCGCCGCCGGTAAGTTTCAGTTTTTCGTGATTTTTTGGCCCACCGAGGGCCCTAGGGTTGTTCTATCACAGGGACCGATGCAAGCGTGGCCGAATTCGGCCGAAAACGGCCAATCTGAGGCGAATCGCCGACGCAAGCGGCGGCGCCGTCGCTGGAGCACGGCGGAGCCGCCGTGCCGGAATTGCGATATTGGCCGAAAAGGGCCCTGGGTCTAATTTGGGATTTTTTGGGACACGTGCAGGTACCAGTAGTGCGTTTCAGTTCCCCGGAAAAAATTTAGGAAAAGTTAGGAACAGCCTGTAGGCGCACTGTAGAGCCGTATTCAGACCCCGAAACAGGTAAGGACTCATCACCCTATTTCCTATCACGGTATTAAAGTTCAATAAATGATAAAACGGTATTTCATGAATCAATAGATGTGTGAAATTGTTTAAGGTCGCTAATGGAGCCCGAATCTGGTGTGTCTGTCGGTCAGCTGTTGTTTGGCTTATTTTACAGTTTTAAATGCAGTATGAGGTCTGATGTTTTCATTTCATAGTTCGTGTGCATATATCACTGTTTTATTGATTATGGATTGAATGACTGATAACCCGATGTTGTGTGTTGTCTTGTTTGGCATAAATTACTGGTTTGTTGGTTTGTGTATGATTTGATGATGCTAACTGAGGAAAAGGGGAATAAAAGGTTATGTAAATTGATAATTGTATAATGTGGTCAGCCTGACTAGATATCTTGAGAGATGGTGGACGGACTGGGTCCGTAGGGAACCCTACCGGGACTGTGGTCTCTCATACCGGACGGGGTATGGAGACCTTATGTGTTTTGGCACCCATACCGGATGGGGTATGGGGACAGTCCGTTTCACCCTCATACCACACGAGGTATTGAGGTATATGGTTTTGGCGCCCATACCGGACGGGGTATGGGGACGACCTTGGAATCTGATTATAAATGTTAAGGGTTCACGGGTAGCGGGACCCCTATGGATCCCCATGAATACTAGTAGGCTGGTAAATGAGGAAAATATGTTGTGTAATGATTGAAGTGCAAAGACGTGGTAAGTATTATGTTATACAGTTCATATGATTTCATGATGATGATAATGTTATTACTTTGGTATGTTGTTTTATGAACTTCACCGAGATAAGTGGACAGTAAAGGATTTTATTATTGATAAAAGAATTTGTTATAAATTATGCTCAATTGGTCTTTTTGTGTTTTCTACTCACCTTTACCTCCGTGGCGGTGAGATAGTGTGATGTCTTTACTGGGCTGGTGTAGTTCATTCCTTATTTAACAATTTCAGATCAGGAAGACATTATTCTCGAGCCCGTTCCGCAGGAAGACGGCGAAGGGGACGCCTAAAGACTCCGTAGTTATATTTATAGTTTTTATTTTCGAGTTTCTCTCTTAGTTAGTTTGAAATTTCATATTTTGAGTACGTTTTGGTTATTGTATAAGAGATGTTAGTCAAAATTTTTATCACGCTTCCGCATTTGACATTTTTAATATATATATTTCATTTAAATTTCCGGGGCCGTTACATAATGTGTAGTTATACATATTATATAAAATAAATTAATTTATATCTAAGTTTAATTATTTATATTTATAATCTAATTTTGGTTCACCTATATAAATGTATATTTTTTTTAGTTCTTATTATTATTTAAAATAATAACAATTTTAAGAAGTTATAATTTTTTTTGAAGTATCTTGATTGAGAATACGCCTTTCTTTGAAATTGTACAGATTTATTCTCCTATTTTAAAATAATTGTATTTAAATTGTTAATCTATTTTTATTATTTTTATTTAAATTAGAGAATATATATATTTATGTTACAAAAAAAATATTTTAAAATTTTTATTAATAATTAAATTATTATTTTGATATTAAATTTTAATTAATTTTTATATATTATTATATAAATATATAATTTAAGCTAAAATATTGTATTAAAATAACAAATCACATTGTTGGTAAGTATAGTAAATTTTTTAAAAGAAACAAATAAATGTATTATATTAATTAATAAAAAATTATGTAATAAATGAGAAAAACAATGAGAATATAGAAATGAAATAAAAAATTTAGCATGTTGATCAAGCCTTCATGCATAATAAAAAAAAAAATTAATGATCACATTTTTCATGAAGTCAAGACTTTTGAACAAATGACTAGTTAGAGAGCCTTATTGTCCACTACATTCATGCCCTAGAGTCTCTGGAGATGCGGTTGCTAATACCATAGGGATTTCTGTACTATACAGTAGAAGATGACACATACATCCAGATTCCAACTGAAAGTGGTGGTTAAGCTTGGGCCTTTAATTAAAAAACATGATCATGCATTCTAAAATTTACAAACAGTCAACATAAAATCTGAAAGATGAAACTTTAAATCTGCACAATTATTAAGTTAGAGTTATGATTAGGGGGGATTAGCATTGTGCATTATGCACATAATAAATGCAAGTGCGGTATTGCCAACCCCTAAAGCAACACTTGTAGCGACCAAAGCAGATATAAGAGGTGTATTATGCATTTTGGATCTTTTGTACACACTCTGCAAGTCTTTCGACTTGCCATTCCTTCATGAGCATCACAGTTTATCTTTTAGAAACACATATATACACATTACTCAGCATAACATGTAGTGGATTTGCACAGAAATATATACATATACAACCAAAATAATGATAAAAATTTATTTCTCATAAGGCCAGTCGGGACACCTCCACCTTTTATTAGCCAAAGTATCATGGTCGAGCTTGTAATCCCTAATAGTGCAGAGGTAAAATCGTCGGTCTTTTTTACACCTTGTGTAGGTAATGAACTCGCTTCGATGGAACTGCTGCTTTCCACCAATGAGCCTTAATATGTTATTTAGGTTTACAGCAAGTTTGTAGTATTTGATTTCATACTTCTATACAAATAGGAGATCTTGTAGGCATTCCTTATGCCCACAAAGGCCATGAAACAAATAAAAAATTGAATGATTTTTTATTTCTATACAAATAAGAGATCCTGTACGTATTCATTCTCTCTATAAAAGTCGTGTGACAAATGACAGATAGTCAAACAAATAAAGAAAGTTATAAAGTTATCAAAATAATTAGTATCTTAATAGCAGTTCATTTTAGCACAAGATTTAACGTTTTGGAATAGTACAGATTGAATTGTTAATTGCATCTCTATGCCACCAATTTTACCTGCTTAATATTGATTGATAATTTCTTTTTTTATATATTTATGTACATCTATTTATATATAATATGAGAAAAAATTTGAGATCAAAAATTAGTTTTAAGGGTAAAAATTGAGTTGAAAATTAACAGACAACATCATGTAAGGAAAACAAATGTTGACTGTGAGCTAAGAGAAAGAGAAAATAAATTAATTACTTGAGCAGAAAACTTCCAAAGAGGATAAATTTTTTATTTTTAACCTCTAATAGACCATGCAGTGGAATAATATTTTTATGTATAATTATCTTTTAAAATTTCCTACAAGGTTACTAATAAGTTAAATCTAACTCAAAAAACTTACAAATGTATCACATTAATTAAACTTACAAGATCAGTAATAAATTAATTTAATATTACAAAATAGAGTTTGTACGAGTATACAATCATTTGAAAGACTCACAAGATCCTAATCCTAAATGTTGTGACCGTAACAACCTTTAGTTTATAGTTTAAAATGTAACAAACCCTAACCTATAATGGTGGTGGCATCCTCATTTAAACTACAGATCATCACAACCATCTTCACTTCAAAAAACTTTCTCCACATGCTTAGATATCGAGCGTGCATATCTCATATCATTCATACTATAATCTAGAGAGTAACAATAGTGTATTTACACATGTATGTAAAAATTTAACTACTGTGTCAATGTGTGTAACTTAGTGTCAATGCTGTCTATTTTCTTTTTCTATTTCCTTATATATTTGGCTCCACTGGTTGTAATTCTTATACTGGTTCATGCTTCACAGTATCTACAAACAAACAGTAATGAGCCTACATATGCCCAGTAAGTCAAATTCAAATTTAAAACAGTGTGTTGAAATCAATAAAATTCCTAATATAGAGTTCTCCCTCCTCTAGGTCTCTCCCACTCCTGCCAGCCTATATCTTCATTATGCTAGTGTTCTGGGTTTTACCAACCTTCCTCAGAATCTATATGGACCCTCTACCCTCTTCTTGTCTTATTCTTCTTTTTGCTTGTTTCTACCCTGTCCTCACTTCCCTCTTCAAATAGCCTATTTTTCTCTTCATTTCTTGTTTCTACAGCCCACGTTCAGCATATAACTGTCCTAGAATCTTTTTTTTTTTAATTTTTTTTTTGCTAGAAGACCCCCCCATAAATCAACCACAAGATATCCCCATGTTCCCTATTGTTCCCAGTCCCACCTTTCTCTCTGAATTCAGCTTAAACAACATATTTCTTTTCCCACTCTGTAGTTTATGGTTTGCTTAAATATTATTCCTTCCTTTCTTTTATGACCCACAATTATCCACTCCCTTCTTACAGTATTTCCATACCTAGTTTGCCTTCAACCTGCAGACACCAGCAATAAATAGAGTCATATTTATCATGGAGCAATTCACACTATTTTATTCTTCGCATACCTGCAATTGCTTGGCTCTTCCACCTATATCCCCTCCATCTCATGTGTATACCATTTTATGTTCAGTGCCAAGCACAATATATTTTTTTTAGACGATCGTTATTTGGTCACACACACACCCCATCATAACATTCTGCTTGGCAGACGATTTGTCCCAGTCCAAATTTAAACAACAATAGATTATAAATCCGGTGTCACACACCTTTCGACCAACCGTCGGCCAACATTTATTTTCATTGACCAATACCTTAAAATAGGGAGAAGAAACAGTAGATGTTGAGACTAGAGGATGATACAATGTTCGACCACTATTTGGCCACTCACACAACACGGTGTCATACACCTTTGGACCAACCATTGGCCATTCTTTTATTCAATTATTTTCAACAATTTATATCAAGGCAATACATTAAAGTAGAAAGAAAATTAGTAGGTGGTATGGCAAGGAACAATGAAATATCTGACTCATATTAGGCCATACACATACTCACAACTACTTGCATAACACACAGTTCACATAAGCATTGTACAAAATTTTTAGAACCACAGATGAGGTATTTCCATTTTTATGCTCCATCTAACCATCATTCAGTCCCATTTTTTCTTAAGGTTTACCAGTACTTCAGTACGGTTCCAGGTTTTTTTTATAAGGTCTATTATCCTAATACCCAATCCTCTCCAAAGATGACCACTCCTTTTATTTCCTTACCTCATCACCCTTTTTTCTATTTCCCTCATTTCTCATGAATCTTCTTCTTCCACTTCTTTCACTTCTATACAGATCTAATCTTCTCACTCAATGTAGGATAGTACTTATATTTTGATTTACCTCCGTTTACCCATCCGCCGTCTACCAAGAACTTCTTTCACCCTACTCCCATTACACAATTATATATATCTATATACACATTTTGGGTGTAACCCCTGATGATGCATGATCTAATTTTCCACCACCCGATTAAGCTACCAAATTATTTTCCAACCCAAATCATGCATACATTCTCCATAAGAAGGAATTTAAAATATGAATCTCAACTTTGGTGTTTGAAATTCAAATTCGTCTTACCTCTAGATTCTATTTGTGTTCGTTGCAGCAGCTGTTCTCTCATATTTGTCTCTCTTTGTTGGCTTCCGATGAGGGCTCTCCTCTTAAATCTTCCTTTAATTCCCTTGTCTGCATTCCCTTCGATTGTACTCTCTGCTCTCACTCTCTTTTCCCTCTTGTGTCTCTCTCGCAACCCGTCTCTCCTTTTATGTTGGGTCTGGCTAACATTGTAGCCGTTGGAGGAAATCAAGCCATCTCAGCCATTCCTTATGGTATTTCTCCATCAGCACCGTTCGACGTGCTTGGTCAGCACCACATGGCTTCATCCGGATCATCCTTTATTTGGTTGTTGTGCTCTGACGCGATCTATACACCTGTCAACACCTAATTGGTTCTATAGCTCCTCATTTGCTGGTCTTTTTGTTTGTTCGGGATTTCCCATTTTCCTCGGTTTGTTTCTTCTCAGAGTTTAGTTTTTATCTAGTCGTTTAACATTATTATTAATTTAATTAATTGTCCTAACTAATTCTCATACCTTCCTTTATGTGTTGAAATGTGGATCAAAGTTAATTTTCATAGTTTTCAGAACTTAGGTAGGTCATTTTTTTTTATATAAATATTCATTTCTATATATCTATATTTTTCTTGATTCCCTAGAATGTTACATAAAATGTTATCATTATCAACTTATATTTTTTATATTACACTATGTAGAATGTTAAAAATATTTTAGAATTTTCATTAACAATTAGATCATATTTCCGATATTAAATTTTAACTAATTTTTATATATTGGTATATAAATATATGATTTAAATTAAATTTTACATTAAAATAACTAATTACATTATTATAAAGTATAATAAATTTTTCAAAAGAAACAAACAAATGTATCGCATTAATTAATAAAAACCACGCAATAAATGAAAAGAACAAAGAGAATTTAGTTATGAAAAAAAAATTTATCATGTTGATCAAGCATTCTACCAAATCAAAATCTTGATATCTTGTATGGATTTTGATGAAGTTCTCTTATATAATAGTATTATAACAAAATCAAAAAAATAAATTCAACTTTACCACAAATTATTTTTATACACCAGATGTGTACATAAAAAATGTGAAACTTCAGTATCTTTGAATTTAAAAAATTTGCTAATTTTTGTTACGTATTTTTTATTCTTAAATTACTAATTTGAAATAAAAAATTATTAAGTGATTGTGATTCTCTTAGTTTTATTTGTATAATTTTTTAACAAAAATTTATGGTGTCATACTTGTATGATCAACAAATTTATTTATATTCTGAAGCAATTAAAACTTAATTATCTAATTTGAATTAATTATCAAGATAATAAATGTACATACATATGTATGTACAATTCGGTAAAGAAATGTGAAGAGGGTAGACTTGGTTAACTATTATTATTAAATTGGTCTTCTAAAGATAAAAATTACGAAATTAAAAAATAGTTATTAGAAAATATTCAAAGCAATTGTGATCTATCTCATTTTCCTTCGTTCACTTTTCCTTTTGAGGTTCATTATTCTAATAGCACGAACCATCTTCATCCAGAATTTTAAATTCCCATAAAACTCATCTTTCTAAAAATTAAAAAAATATTATAAAACTGTATAAATTGTAAAAATATTTTTTAGATTAATAAGACTAGAAGATTGAGTTTTTGTTGCTTATAATTCAAAAATATATATTCTCATGCGATAAACTTTTAACATTATCTCAACAAAATTGTTTCTTACTTTTAAAAAAATGGCTAATAAGTTCTTGCTCACAAAGATTAAATTTAAAAGTAAATTTTATTTGAAATTACTCATTTTGTACTATAATGGCAGCCATAGAACTAGTAAAATCAATGTTCATAAGCATTTTATATAAATTAAGTAAAATATCCAATAAGTATAATAAAATCAAGTCTCAAATAGTCATGGATTCTTTATTTAGGAAATCACATTTTAAAGAGCCACAATTCTTTATTTACTTTAAATAGTTTATGATTCTTTATTTGAGTTCAATGATTTCATAAGTTATAGTATAAAATAAGACATAGAAGTATTGTGAAAAGTTGGTCACCTTCTTTATGAATTTTACATTGTTATCGTTATCGACTTATGATTTTATATTATACTATACTTTGAGTAGGATATTAAAAGGTATCTCAAAATTTTTAGTAACAATTAAATCATGTTTTTAAAGTTAATTACTAACCAATCTTTATATAATGATATATAAATACATGATTTAAGGTAGAGATATTGTATTAAAATAAATAATCACATTATTGTAAATTACAGTCGACGTTTTTGTGTAACGTAGCTTTTTACTTTATCAGTGGTTATAAACTTCTGTCATTATATCAATAAAACAACTTTCTTTTACTTTAAAAAAAAAATGATGATTAAGTTTTTTATCGCATGGATTAAAATTCAAAAATTAATTTTAGTATTGTTGGCGATCATAGAATTAATAAAATCAATATTTTTAATTATTTTGTATATATTTAGTTAGATATCATATAAATATAATAAAAACGCGTCTCAAATAGAGATGAATTCTTCATTTAAGTTTAGGATTTCAAAAAATGAAACCACTTTCCAAATAGTCATAGATTCTTTATTTAATTTCAAAGATTTTATAAGTTATAGTATTATAAAATTTACATTTTTCACGGCCTATATAAAATACACAACAGTATCTTATTTATCCTCCCATCACAATTCAATTGTTCTTCAATTAAACTTAGTCTTCTTGACTAGTGCAACAAAAAAGTACAGTGAAAGTTAGTTTTCCAAAGCCTACATAATCTCTCAAGTTATTTATTATAGATTAAACTTAAGGGTACGCACTTAACCTCCACTCATTCGAATAAAGAAAAAAAAATAACTTTCTTTCCATTCTTCTTAATCTTCAGGCATAAATATAAAATCTAGATGTTCAATGTTAATATTTTTTACAATCTAAATCTCAGGTCATAAGGTTTAAAGGAGGAAGCTTTAGAGAAGATCTGTACCAACAATATCTTACAGGACCCAAAACCATATTGCACTCGTTCCAACTCGGTAAGGCTTCACTTGTGCCATCCATACCAAAATTGTAGCGCCCGGACCGAGGAGGAGAAGAAAAAAAAAAAAAAAAAAGGGCCACGTCGGCAGCCACGTCAGCAGGCCCGGTCAGCAGTCCCGGCCAACCGGGACCTGCCACGTGGCAAAACCACGTCGTTCCAAAAAAAGGGCCACGTTGGTGATCCGCGTGGGCGCGATCGGACGGCCCAGATTTAAACGCACGGACGGCCCAGATTTAATAAAAAACGGACGGCCCAGATTAAAACAAAATGGACGGCTGAGATCAAAAGGCAAAGGGTTATAAATAGAACCCCCACACCAGACCACAAACCCTAGCCGCCTGCCACTCGCCGGAGAAGACGAACCAGAAGCCGGCCGCCGCCACTCGCCGCCGCACCGGAGGAACTTCCGACCGCCGATCGAGGTAAATTTCGTACCCCCGACTCATTTTTCCACGCTGATTCCTCCTGTGGCCAAATCGGAGCCAAAATCCCGGCCAAACGGCCGGAATGCACGGCCGAAGCCCAGTGGCGCCGCCGCGACCTTCTCGGTTTTTGCCTCCGATGAGGCCCTTCCTGGCCTCCGTTTGATGAAATTTTTATATCACCGTGATCACCACTCTTTTCTCTACAGGTTGACCGGAGCCGAATCACCAAAACACGAACCTCGCCGGAGAGCCGCCGCACCCGAGAGCGCCGCCGCCGGTAAGCTCCGTTTTTCTGTGATTTTTTGGCCCCCCGAGGGCCCTAGGGTTGTTTTCTCGCAGGGACCGATGCGAGTGTGGCCGAATTCGGCCGGAAACGGCCGAAAACAGCCAACCCGAGGCGAATCGCCGCCGCCAGCGGTGGCGCCGTCGCCGGAGCACGGCGGAGTCGCCGTGCCGGAGTTGCGATTAGGGCCAAAAGGGGCCCTGGGCCTAATTTGGGATTTTTTTGGAACACGTGCAGGTACCAGTAGTGCGTTTCAGTTCCCTGAGGAAAATTCAGGAAAAATTAGGGACAGCCCGCAAGCGCACTGTGAAGCCGTGTTCGGACCCCGAAACGGGTAAGGACCCCTCACCCTATTTCCTATCACGGTTTTAAAGTTCAATAAATGATAAAACGATATTTCATGAATCAACGAATGTGTGAAATTGCTTAGGGTCGCTAATGGAGCCCGAGTATAGTGTGTTTGTCGGTTAATTGTTATTTGGCCTGTTTTACAGTTTTAAACGTAGCATGAGGTTCGATGTTTTTATTTTATAGTTTCGTGTGCATGTTTTACTGTTTTATTGATTATGGATTAAATGACCGGGATATTGATGCTGCATGTTGTCTGCTTAGCATAAATTATCGTTTTGCTTGCTTGTATGTGGATTAATGATGCTAACTGAGGAAAAAGGGAATGAACAATTATGTAAATGGATAATGGTATAATGTGGTCAGCCTGACTAGATATCCTGGGGATGGTGGACGGACCGGGTCCGTAGGGAACCCTACCGGGATTGTGGTCTCCCATACCGGACGGGGTATGGAGATCTTATGTGTTTTGGCGCCCATATCGGACGGGGTATGGGGACGGCCCGTTTCACCCTCATACCGGACGGGGTAATGAGGTCTATGGTTTGGCGCCCATACCGGACGGGGTATGGGGACGGCCCTGGAATTTGATTTCAAGTGTTAAGGATTAACGGGTAGCGGGACCCCTATGGATCCCCATGGATACTAGTGGGCTGGTGAATGAGGAAAATATGTTGTGTAACGATTGAATTACGAAAAGTGTGATAGGTATTATGTTATACAGTTCATATATATGTTTCCATGATGATGATGATGTTATTGCTTTCGTATATTATTTTATGAATTTCACCGAGGTAAGTAAATGGTAAATGTTTTATTTATCGATAAGAGGATTTGTTGTAAATTATGCTCCATTGGTCGTTTTGTGTTTTCTACCCACCTTTACCTCCGTGACGGTGAGATATCGTGATGTCTTTACTGGGCTAGTGTAGCTCATTCCTTATTTAATCATTTCAGATCAAGAGGACATCGTTCCCGAGCCGATTCCGCAGGAGGACGACGAAGGGGACGCCTAAAGACTCCATAGTCACATTCGTAGTTTTTACTTTCAAGTTTCTCCTTTAGGTAGTTTAATCTTTTATATTTTGTGAGCACGTTTCGGTTTCAGTGTAAGGGATGTTATTCAAATTTTGACCTCGCTTCTGCATTTGATATTTTTGAATATAAAATTCTATTTTAAATTTCTGGGGCTGCTACAAAAATCCTTTTTTATTTATTTTATCATAAATGTGTTTTTCTTGGATAATTTTTTATATGATAAATAACTAACTATATTGATAAAACGAAAACTATTACTGTAGTTGAAGGGCTTCAATTTCCTTCACACATCTCACTGGAGCTTTGCTAGAAGAATGAACTTGATATGTTTATTCCTAATTAATGCAAGATTAAGTTTAACAAGATATCAATGTACAAGTTTAATGAGCATGAAATAGAGCTAGTGAACTTTTTTCTGAGGAAAAGAATCAACTTGGGAGTTTGGTTCTTATAACTCCTAAGAAAATTGCTCTTAAAATTTATTGTAACGTTGCATATTATTATTGCAAGTTTTTCTATTCCTCAAGAGCATCGAAACAAGCTCGAATAACTATTTATGAGCCTTCTAACAATATTAATCATCTATTGATTTAAATTATATATATAATTGTCTGTTTACTATTTTTTTAATGAATTATGATAAATGAATCCAATACACTTATTTTAAGCATATTATATTGGATTACTAATGAAATATATTACTTCAATATTATTCGTCCCATCGAAAGAAAGATGTTTTTTTTAAGAGTGATAAGATGTTATATAACATAGATAGTTTTTAGTCATAGTTAAGACTTTATAGTCACTTCATTAGAATTATGAGAAAATTTGTTCTACTTGTTTTAACATTTATATAGGATATACTAATTTTCTAGGTTGAGATGATCTTTAACCATGTGCCATTCTTTGGTGGTGGCTTTCTACCAATCTACTTAATATTTTTATCTTATATCTCTCAGAAAAAAATTTAATGATCTCATTTTTCTAGAATTCAAGAATTTTGAGTATTATAAAAAACATCAAATTCTTTAATAAACCACTATTTTACAAGAAATAATATATGCATATATTTAAAAGAAAGCCAATAACATATCACTAGTTTCTACTAAATTAGATTCTTTATTTCATTTAGGGATTTTAGTAAAATTCTCTTAAATAATAGGATTATTATAAATCAAAAAGTAAATTAAGGTACCTCATAATTCTTTTAAATATTCTTTATATGTACATATTTTACAAATATAAATATGTCTATTTAAATAATATGTAGCATTATTGTCAGAGAAGTTTTAAGATAGAAAAAGAATATACATATACAAACACACACATAAATATATATATCCTCTATTGTCCTTTAGTTCTTTGCTCATTAATTCCAAAAATTTTTCTTTCTCTTCTCCAAATCTCAAATTCTAAACACAAATTTTCAAGTCTGATCATCACCCATCATACAACAACAAATACTTTTGATAAGAGCATCCAATACATCGCCACCATAGAACCTGAGCAAATGACATTAGAGAGTCTTATCATCCACCACCTCCACACCTAGAGCCTCTGTAGATGCTGCCGCAAACACTATAGGAATTTATGTACTATGCGGTGGAAGATGGCACATGCATCCAGATTCCAATTGAAAGTAATGATCAAGCTTGGGCTATTAATAAAAAACATGATCATGCAGTTTGGATTTTACGTATAATTGACATAAAGTCTAAAAGATGAAACTTCTAATCTGCATAATCATTAAGACGGAGTGATAATTAGGAGAGATTAAGGTTATGCATTCTACATATAATTAATACAGGTGAGGGACTGACAATCCCTAAAGCGGCACTTGTAACAACTAAAGTAGACACAAGAGGTTTAATATGCATTTTGGATTTCTCGTACTCAAGTTTTGTGACTTCCCCTTTTTTCATCAGCATCACAGTTTATCTTTTAGAAACACATATATACACATTACTAAGCATAACATGTAATGAATTTACACATGAATATATACATATACAACAAAAATAATGATAAAGATTTACCTCTTATAAGGCCAATCAGGGCACCTCCACCTTTTATTAGCCAAAGCATCATGGTAGAGCCTATAATCCCTAGTAGTGGGGTGGTGGAAGAGTTAGTCCTTTTTATGCCTTGTGCAGGTAATGAACTCCCTCCGATAGAACTACTGTTTTCCACCAGTGAGTCTTCATATGTTGTTTAGGTTTATAACAAGCTTGTAGTATTTGATTTTGTACTTCGAAAAAGATAGGACATCTTATAAGTATTCTTTCTACCAATAAAAGTCATAGGACAAATAAAAAATTGAATAAGTTTTTACTTCTATACAAATAGGAGATATTGTACGTATTCCTTCTACCCATAAAAGTTGTGTGACAAATGATAGATAGTCAAAAAAATAAACTATGTGACAAAGTTATATAAGTATTCAATATCTTAATAGCAGTTTATTTTATCACAAGACTTAATCTTTTGGAATAATACACATTGAATTACGGATTGCATCTCTCTGCCACCAATCCCACCTACTCAATACTAATTGATAATTCCATATTTTATATGTACATATACAACAATTTATACATAATGTGAGGAAAAAATTGAGGCCAAAAATTAGTTTTAAGGTCAAAAATTGAGTTGAAATGAAGGGACAACATAATGTGAGGAAAAAAAAAAGTTAACTATGAGATAAGAGGAAGAGAGAAGAAATTGATTACTTGAATAGAAAAGGTTTCAAAGAGGATGAATTTTTCATATTTAAACTCTAATAGACCATGTGGTGGAATAATTTTTTATATATAATTATCTTTTAAATTTTCATATCAGGTCAATAATAAGTTAAAGCTAACTTAAAAAGCTTACAAATATATCAAATTAATTAAACTTAAAAGATCAATAATAAGTTAAGTTAATATTACAAAGTAAAGTTTGTATGAGTATACAATCATTTAAAAGGCTCACAAAGTGCTAAATGTTGTGACCATATAAACCTTTAGTTTACAATTTAAAATGTTACCATTATCGACTTATATTTTTTATATTACACTATGTTGAATGTTAAAAGGTATTTTAGAATTTTCATTAACAATTAAATCATACTTCTGATATTAAATTTAAACCTATTTTTTTATGTTGGTATATACACATATGATTTAAACTAAAATATTGCATTAAAATAATTAATCACATTATTGTAAAGTATAGTAAATTTTTCAAAAGAAACAAAAAAATGTATCACTTGAATTAAAAAAAACCACGCGATTAATGAAAAGAAACAAAGAAAATTTAGGGATAAAATAAAAAAATTAGCATGTTGATCAAGCATTCATACTTAATAAAAAAAAAGAATTAATGATTACATTGCAGTTGTTCTTCAATAAGAACTTAGTCCTCCTGATTGATGCAAAAGAGTATTGTGAAAATTATGTATATAATTTATCGTAATGTTGTTTATTGTTATTGCAAGCTTTTCTATTCCTCGAGAGCATTGAAACAAGCTTGAATATCTATTTATGAGCCTTCCAAGAATACTGATCACCTGTTGATTGAAATTATATACATAATTACCCGTTAACTATTTTTTTAACAAACTATGATAAATGAATCCAACAGGCGTAGTTTACACGTATTAGTTTGAATTGCTAATGAGATATATTACTTTAATATTATTGATCCCATCAAAAGAAATATTTTTTAAAAAAGAGTGATAAGATAATATAGACAGATATAATTTTTAGTGATAGTTAAGACTTTATTGTCACTTCAATAGAATTTTGAGAAACTTTCTTTTACTTGTATTACCATTTATATAAGATAACCATGTGCCATTCTTTGGTGGTGGCTCACTACCAATCTATTTAAAAATGTTCTCTCCAAAAAAATTTAATGATCTCATTTTTCTAGAACCTAAGAATTTTGAAGTATTAAGAAAATATCTAATTCTTTAATAAACCATTATTTTTTAGAAAATAATATCTGCATATGTTTAAAAGAAAACCAATAACATATCACTAGTTTATACTGAATATTATTCTTTATTTCATTTAGAAATTTTAGTAAAATTCTCTTAAATAATAGGATTATAATATATTAAAAAATAAATTTAAGGATACCTCACGTTTGTTTTAAATATAACAACAACAACAAAAAGCACTTTTGATAAGAGCATTCAATGCATGGCCACCAAAAAACCTTAACAAATGACAACTAGTTAGAGAGCCTTGTCGTCCACCACCACCATGCCTATAGCCTCTGAAGATGCTGCCGCCAGCACTATAGGAATTTGTGTACTATGCGGTGGAAGATGGCACATGTATCTAGATTCTAATTGAAAGTGGTGATCAAGCTCAGACCGTTAATAAAAAATAAGATCATGCAGTCTAGATTTTATGTATAGTCAACATAAAGTATGAAAGATGAAATGTCCAATCTGCATAATCATTAAGTCATAGTGATAATTAGGGGAGATTAGGGCTATGCATTCTGCATATAATTGATGCAGGTGTAGGACTGACAATCCCTAAAGCGAAACTTGTAGCAACCAAAGCAGACACAAGAGGTGCGTTATGCATTTTGGATCTCTTGTACACCCTCTGTAAATTTCGTGACTTGCCTTTTCTTCATCAGCATGACAGTTTATCTTTTAGAAACACATATATACGCATTACTTAGTATAAAACATAATTGATTTGCAAATGAATATATACATATACAACCAAAATAACGATTAAGATTTGCCTCTCAAAAGGCCAATCAGGGCACCTCCACCTTTTATTAGCCAAAACATCATGGTAGAACCTGTAATCTCTAGTAGTGCGAAGGCAGAAGAGTCAGTCCTTTTTATACCTTCTACAAGTAATTAACTCACCCCGATGGAACTATTGCTTTCTACCAATGAGCTTTGATATGTTGTTTAGGTTTACAACAAGCTTGTAGCATTTGATTTTTTACTTCTATACAAATAAAAGATCTTATAGGTATTCCTTCTGCCCATAAAAGTCGTGGGACAAATGAAAATTTTAATATTTTTTACTTCTATACAAATAGGATCTTGTACGTATTCATTTTACCCATAAAAATCGTGTGACAAATGACAGATACTCAAACAAGTAAATTATGTCAAAAGTTACACAAGTAATCAGTATCTTAATAGCAGTTTATTTTATCACAAGATTTAACATTTTGGAATAGTGCACATTAAATTGCTGATTGCATCTCTATGCCACCAATCCCACCTATTTAATATTAATTAATAAAACTCTCTTTTATATGCATGTATACATCCATTTATACATAATGTGAGGAAAAAGATGAGACTAAAAATTAGTTTTAAGGCTAAAAATTGAGGTGAAAAGGAAGAGACAATATAGTATGAGGAAAAAAAAGTTGACTGTGAGCTACGAAGAAGACATAACAAATTGATTACTTGAATAGAAAAGCTTCTAAGGAGGACGAATTTTTCATTTTTAAGCTCTAATAGGCCATGTGGTGGAATAATTTTTTTATGTATAATTATCTTTTAAAATTTCGTACAAGGTTAGCGATAAGTTAAAGTTAACTTAAAGAAACTTACAAATATATCACATAGATCAGTAATAAGTTAATATTACAAAGTAAAGTATGTACGAGTATACAATTATTTAAAGGTTCAAAAGGTGCTAAATGTTGCGACCATATAAACCTTTAATTTACAATTTAAAATGTTATCACTATCTTCTTATATTTTTTATATTACACTATATGGGATGTTAAAAGATATTTTAGAATTTTCATTAACAATTAGATCATGTTTCTGATATTAAATTTTAACCTATTTTTGTAAAGTATAGTAAATTTTTCTAAAGAAACAAATAAATGTATTACATTAATAAAAAAAGTCACACAATCAATGAAAAGAAATAAAGGGAATTTAGGGATGAAACAAAAAATTTAGCATGTTGATCAAGCATTCATACTTAACAAAAAAAAATTAATGATAACATTTTTCATGAAGTCAAGACTTTGAGTATTAGAAAAAATATCCAATTGTTTAATAAACTGTTATTTCTCATAAACTAACAAATGTATTTGAAGACAAAAAAAAATCAGGTTGCATATCACAAATTTTTTACCGAAGTAGAATCTTAATATTTTGTAAGGATTTTGATAAAATTCTCTTATATAATAGTATTATGACAAAAATTCAACTTTACTACATACTTTTCTTACACCATATGTGTACATAAAAATGTGAAACACTTGTACCTTTAAATTTAAAAAATTAACTAATTTTTGTTACGTATTTTTTATTTTTAAATCACTGATTTGAAATAAAAAATTATTAAGTGATTGTGATCCTCTAAGTTTTGTTTTTATAATTTTTTAATAAATATTTATGGTGTCATACTTTTATGATCGACAAATTTATTTATATTTTGAAGCACTTAACACATAATTATCTAATTTTAATAAGGTAATAACTATACATACATATTTATGTACAGTATGGTAAAGAAATATGTAGAGGGCAGACATGGTTAACAATTATTATTAAATTGGTCTTATAAAGATAAAAATTACGAAATTAAAAAATAGTTAGCAGAAAATATTCAAAGCTATTTTCATTTTTCTCATTTTTCTTCCTTCCCTTTTCATTTTGAGCTTCATTATTCCAATAACACTCACCATCTTCATCTAGAATTCTGAATTCCCATAAAACTCATCTTCTAAAAACAGAAAAAAAACGTTGTAAAACTATATAAATTTTTAACATTATCTAAACAAAATTTTTTCCTACTTTTCAAAGTAAAAGGCTAATAAGTTCTTCCACCAAAAAGATTAAATTGAAAAGTAACTTTTATTTGAAGTGACTCATTTGTACTATAATGGCAGCCATAAAACTAATAAAATCTATGTTCATAAGAATTTTATATAAATTAAGTAGAATATCTAATAAGTATAATAATATCAAGTCCTAAAGAGCCATGGATTCTTTATTTAAGAAATAAGATTTTAAATAGTCACAATTCTTTATTTACTTTAAAGAGTTTATGATTCTTTATTTGAGTTCAAAAATTTCACAAATTATAGTATAAAATAAGACTTAAGTTTTTCACAACTTGCACAAAATAATCAACTTTACACATTTATTCTCTTCTCACATTGTAATTGTTCTTTAATAATTAGTTAATCCTCTTGATTAATACAAAGAAGAAGTATCTTAAAAAGTTGATTACCTTCTCTATGTATTTTACATTATTATCGCTATCGATTTATGATTTTATATTACACTATACTTTGAGTAGGATGTTAAAAGGTATTTTAAAATTTTCATTAACAATTGGATCAAGTTTTTAAGATTAATTACTAACCAATCTTCATATATTAGTATATAAATACGTGATTTAGAGTAAAGGTATTGCAAAAAATAAGTGGTATGTACACCCTAATTCATTAACCAAATCTTATAAATCAGTTTATTGAATAAACATTCAAAATTCATTATTTTAATATCATAATTGAAGGTATAAATAGTTCAATAAATAACATAATTCAGTATTCAGTATCACAATTTAGACAGTAAACAGTTCAGTAGATACTAATTCAGTGTTTCAGTATCATAAATATTACACATGACTTCTTATTCATTCATATCAGTTTATATCATATTAAAATAGTTTCACCACGCGACGCATTTCGACCAATATCAACGAGAGTAGGACGGATCCCCTCTAACTCATGAATATGTCACAATTCAGTTCACATTTCACAGTTTGCAGTACACAGTATACAGTTCACAGTTCTTATCGCTTCGCCATATCTAACTAAAGCCATATCCACGAGTAGGGTTCACCACAATCACATGCCAAAAGGTTACACACACACCCATCCCTTGGTGATATCGGTTAAATGGGTTTCCCAAATATTTTAATGTCTATTTATTTATTTCAACTCACTAATAAATTTCTTAATTTTTATTATTTAATATATTCTATACCTATAACATGCATACTATAACTATTCATCACCCTAAACTCTTCTACATATCCTTAATATACTCCTAATTACATAGCAACCGGTATATATGCGAATTCATTTACCAAAACATAGCAAAATAATTCATCAGCAATTTCAGTAGTAAACATAAATAAGAACACAACAATCAGTAGTAAAATTTCGTAGGAATCATGTGCTTAATTACCAGTTATTAAATGTCACAGTGTTAATATTTTAAAAAGATTAAACTACATTTGTAAGCGCTTACACACTTACCTGATTTCTATCTAAATCTCGTTTGTGAAATTATCTATGATGTACAAGATCAACCTGTTATAGTGATATCTATATCAGGTTAGTAATGACTTGGTTATTCTCTAATTTCAAACACCCGTGTCTAGACTTATTCCTAATTTTAAATCGGATAAATAATTTATTAAAATTAAATATGATTAATTAATCCTAAATCTAAAACGGTAAACCATCGGGGGTTTTTTTATTTCTCAACTCACCTACCCGAATCGGCCTCTTAGGACTAACTGTGTGCAACCACTAGAATTCTGCATGCCTCCACACGCACAGCCACCAGACCGCCACACATATATATGTTTATATAAGAAATCACATTTTAAATAACCATAATTGTTTAAGTACTTTAAATAGTTTATGATTCTTTATTTGAGTTCAAAGATTTGATAAGTTATAATATAAAACAAACTTATGTTTTTTCCAGCCTACACAAAATAATCAACTCTACACATTTATTCCCTTCTCACATTTTAATTGTTCTTAAATAATTAGTTTCTCCTCTTGATTGATGCAAAAAAGTATCGTGAAAAGTTGGTTACTTTCTCTATGTATTTTACACTGTTATCATTATCGACTTATAATATATTACACTATACTTTGAGTAGGATCTTAAAGGATATGTCAAAATTTTAATTAACAATTAAACCATGTTTCTAAGGTTAATTACTAACGAATCTTTTTATACTAGTATATAAATACACAATTTAAAGTAGAGATATTGTATTAAAATAACTAATCACATTATTGTAAAGTACAATCGATGTTTTTGGGTAATGTGGCTTTTTACCTTATTCGTGGTTATAAAACTTCTATCATTATCTTAATAAAATTGGCTTTTTTAACTTTTAAAAAACTAAATGACGAATAAGTTCTTTAACGCATGGATTAAAATTGAAAATTTAATTTTAATACAGCTGGCCACCATAAAATTAATCAAATCAATATTTTTAATTATTTTATATATATTAAGTTACATATCACATAAATATAATAAAATCGCGTCTCAAATAACTATGGATTCTTCATTTAAATTAAAGGTTTCAAAAAATGAAACCACATTCCAAATAGCCATAGATTCTTCACTTAAGTTCAAAGATTCTCTAAGTTATAGTATAATAAAATCTACTTTTTCTATGACCTATATAAAATACTCAACTGTATGTTATTTATCCTCCCATCACAATTCAATTGTTCTTCAATTAAACTTAGTCTTCTTGACTGGCCCTACAAAGAAATATAGCAAAAAGTTAGTTTTTCAAAGCCTGCATAATCTCTCAAGTTATTTATTATAGATTAAATTCAAGGGTAGACACTTAACCTCCATTCATTCGAATAAAGAAAAAAAAGAGTTTCCCATTCTTCTTAATCTTCAGGTACAAAAATAAAATCTAAATATTTGATGTTAATATTTTCTGCAGTTTAAATATCAGGTCATAAGGTTTAAAGGAGAAAGCTTTGGAGAAGATCTGTACCAGCAAAATCTTATGGGGCCCAAGACCATGTTGCACTTGTTTCCACTCGGTGAGGCTTCCCTTGTGCCATCCATACCAACACCATTTTTCATTGCAGATGTGTTTTTCCTGGATAATTTTCTTTATGATAAATAACTAACTAACTATATGGATATAATTAAAATTATTACTACAGCTAAATGACTTCAATTTCCTTCACACATCTCACTAAGAGCTTCACTAGAAGAACAAACTTGATATGTTTGTTTCTGATCCATACAAGATATCACGGTTCAAGTTTAATGAGCATGAAATAGAGATGGTGAAGTTTTTTCTTGAGAAAAAAATTAACTTGGGAATTTGGTTCTTGTAACTTCTAAGAAAATATTTTTAAAATTTATGGTAATGTTTTATATTATTATTTCAAGCTTTTCTATTCCTTGAAAGCATCGAAACAAGATCAAATATCTATTTATTCTCCTTCCAACAATATTGATCATCTGTTGATTTAAATTATATACATAATTATCCATCTACTATTTCTTTAACGAACTGTGATAAAGGAATCTAACATGTTTAGTTTACACGTATTAGATTGAATTACTAATGAGATATATTATTTTAATATTTTTTATCCCATCAAAAGAAAGAATTTTTTTAAAGAGTGATAAGATATTATATACAGAGATAGTTTTTTAATGATAGTTAAGACTTTATAGTCACTTCAATAGAATTTTGAAAAAATTTCTTCTTCTTGTTTTATCACTTATATAGCATAACTAATTTTTTAGGCTGAGACAATCTTTAACCATATGTCATTCTTTGGTGGTGGCTTACTACCAATCGATTAAATAATTATCTCTAAAAAAAATTTAATGATCTCTTTTTTCTAAAATCAAAGAATTTTGAGTATTAGGAAAATATCCAATTCTTTAATAAATTATTTTTTTAGGAAATAATATCTGTATGTGTTTAAAAGAAAGCCAATAGCATATCACTAGTTTCTACTAAATATGATTCTTTATTTTATTTAGAAATTTTAGTAAATTTTTTTTAAAATAATTGGATTATAATAAATCAAAAAATAAATTTAAGGATACCTCATGCTTGTTTTAAAATGTATAAATTTTACAAATATAAATATGCCTACTTAAATAATTGTCAGAGAATTTTTGAGATAAATAAAAAATATACATATATACACACATATATTTATATGTATATATCCTCTATTATCCTTTAGTTATTCTCTCATTAATTCCAAAGGGTTTCTTTCTCTTCTCCAAAACCCAAATTCCAATCACAAATTTTCAAGTCTAATCATCACCCATCATACAGCAACAAGCACTTTTGATAAGAGCATCCAATGCATGGCCACCATAGAAACTGAACAAATGACAACTAGTTAGAGAGCCTTGTCATCCACCACCACCATGCCTAGAGCCTCTGCAGATGCTGCCGTCGTCACTGTAAGAATTTGTGTACTATATGGTGGAAGATGGGACGTGCATCTAGATTCTAATTGAAGGTGGTGATCAAGCTGGGGCTACTAATAAAAACATGATCATGCAGTCTGGACTTTACTTATAGTCAACATAAAGTATGAAAGATAAAATTTCCAATCTGTATAATCATTAAGCCATAGTGATGAGTAGGAGAGATTAGAGCTATGCATTCTGCATATAATTAATGCAGGTGTGGGACTGAAAGTCCCTAAAGTGATACTTATAGCAACCAAAGCAGACACAAGAGCTGCATTATGCTTCTTGGATCTCTTGTACACCATCTACAAATTTTGTGACTTGCCCTTTCATCATCAGTATCATAGTTTAGCTTTTATAAACACATATATACACATTACATATCATAAAATATAGTGGATTTACACATGAATATAAACACATACAACCAAAAATGATAAATATTTACCTCTCAAAAGGCCAATAGAGGCACCTCCACCTTTTATTTGCCAAAGCATCATGGTAGAGCCCTTAATCCCTACTATTGCAGAGGTGGAAGGGTTGGTCCTTTTTATACCTTGTGTAGGTAATGAACTCGCCTCGATGGAACTGTTGTTTTCCACCAATGAGCCTTGATATGTTGTTTAGGTTTACAGCAAGCTTGTAGTATTTGATTTTGTACTTCTATATAAATAAGAGATTTTATAGGTATTCCTTATGCCCGTAAAAGTCATGGGACAAATGAAAATTTGAATATTTTTTACTTCTATACAAATATAAGATCTTGTACGTATTCTTTTTACCCATAAAAGTTGTGTGATAAATGACAGATACTCAAACAAGTAAAGTATGTCACAAAGTTACAAAAGTAATTAGTATCTTAATAGTAGTTTATTTATCATATGACTTAACATTTTGGAATAGTGCACATTAAATTCTGATTGCATCTTTATGCCGCTAATCCCAGCTACTTAATATAAATTAAAAATTCCATCTTTTATATGTATGTATACATCCATTTATACATAATGTTAGTAAACAAATGGCGCTAAAAATTAGTTTTAAGGCTAAAAATTGAGGTGAAAATGAAGAGACAATATAATATAAGGAAAAAAAAATTGACTGTGAGCTAAAAAGAAGAGAGAACAAATTGATTACTTCAATAGAAAAGCTTCTAAGGATGATGAATTTTTTATTTTAAGCTCTAATAGACCATGTGGTGGAATAATTATTTTGTGTATAATTATCTTTTAAAATTTTGTACGAGGTTAGTAATAAGTTAAAACTAACTAAAAAAAACTTAAAAATGTATCACATAGATTTGTAATAAGTTAACATTACAAAGTAAAGTTTGTACAAGTATACAATCATTTAAAACGTTCACAATGTGCTAAATGTTGTGACCATATAAACCTTTAGTTGAAAATTTAAAATGTTATTATTATCGTTATATATTTTTTATATTACACTATGTGGGATGTTAAAAGATATTTTAGAATTTTCATTAATAATTAGATCATGTTTTCGATATTAAATTTTAACCTATTTTTGTAAAGTATACTAAATTTTTCAAAAGAAACAAACAAATGTATCACATTAATTAGAAAAAAATAAAGCAATTAATAAAATGAAACAAAAGGTATTTAAGGATGAAAGAAAAAATTTAACATATTGATCAAGCATCATACTTAACAATAAAAAAAAAAGAATTAATGATCATATTTTTATGAAGCCAAGACTTTTGAGTACTACAAAAAATATCCCATTGTTTAATAAACTATTATTTCTTAGAAAATAACAAATGTATTTGAAGAGAAAAACAATCCAGTTGCATATCACAAATTTCTACCGAATCATAATCTTGATATTTTGTAAGGATTTTAATGTTCTCTTATATAATAGTATTATGACAAAAATTCAACTTTACCACACATTTTTCTTATACCATATGTGTACATAAAAATGTGAAACACTTGTACCTTTAAATTTAAAAAATTAGTTAATTTTTGTTACATATTTTTAATTTTTAAATCACTAATTTGAAATAAAAAATTATTAAGTGATTGTGATCCTCTATGTTTTATTTCTATAATTTTTTAACAAAACTTTATCGTGTCATTCTTCTATGATTGAGAAATTTATTTATATTATGAAAAACTTAACACTTAATTATCTAATTTTAATAAGATAATAAATATGCATGCATATTTATGTACAGTATGGTAAAGAAATATGAAGAGGGCAGACAAGATTAACTATTATCATTAAATTCGTCTTGTAAAGATAAAAGTTACGAAATTAAAAAATAGTTAGTAGAAAATATTCAAAGCTATTTCCATTTATCTCATTTTTCTTCCTTAGTCCTTTGAGCTTCATTGTTCCAATAGCACTCATCATCCTCATCTAGAATTCTGAATTCCCATAAAACTCATCTTCTAAAAATAGAAAAAAAAGTTGTAAAACTGTATAAATTTTTAACTTATCTCAACAAAATTGTTTTCTACTTTTCGAAGTAAAAGGCTAATAAGTTATTCCGCACAAAGATTAAATTCAAAAGTAAATTTTATTTGAAATGACTCATTTGTACTATAATGGCAGCCATTAAACTAATAAAATCTATGTTCATAAGAATTTTATATAAATTAAGTAAAATATCTAATAAGTATAATAATATCAAGTCCTAAAGAGTCATGGATTCTATATTTAAGAAATAACACTTTAAATAACCACAATTCTTTATTTACTTTAAATAGTTTATGATTCTTTATTTGAGTTCAAAGATTTCATAAGTTATACTTTAAAATAAGACTTATATTTTTCACAACTTGCACAAAATAATCAACCTTACACATTTATTCTCTTCTCACATTGTAATTGTTCTTTAATAATTAGTTAATTTCCTTGATTGATACAAAGAATAAGTATCATGAAAAGTTGGTTACCTTCTCTATGCATTTTACATTATTATCATTATTGACTTATGATTTTATATTACACTATACTTTGAGTAGGATGTTAAAAGGTATTTTAAAATTTCGTTAATAATTAGATCAAGTTTTTAAGGTTAAATATATGATTTAAAGTAGAAGTATTACATTAAAATAACTAATCACATTATTGTAAAGTACAGTTGACATTTTTGTGTTACGTGGCTTTTTACCTTATGTGTGGTGGAAAACTTTTATCATCTCAATAAAATTGCTTTCTTTAGCTTTTTAAAAAAATAAATAAAAAATAAGTTTTTTAGCGCAAGGATTGAAATTTAAATATTAATTTTAATACAATTGACGACCATAAAATTAACTAAATCAATATTTTTAATTATTTTATATATATTAAGTAAGATATCACATAAATATAATAAAATCGCATTTCAAATGCGATAGATTATTCATTTAAGTTAAAAATTTCAAAAAATGAAACAACTTTCCAAATAACTATAGCTTCTTTATTTAAGTTCAAAAATTTTATAAGTTATAGTATAATAAAATCTATATTTTCCATGGCCTATATAAAATAATCAATCATTTTCATTTATTCACCCTTCACAATTCAATTATTTTTTAATTAAACTTAGTCTTCTTAACTGGTGCAACAAAGAAGTATAATGAAAAGTTGGTTTTCTAAAGCCTGCATAACCTCTGAAGTTATTTATTATAGATTAAACTCAAATGAATGAACATAACCTCTATTCATTCGAAGAAAGAAAAAAATTAAGTTTCTTTCCATCCTTCTTAATCTTTAGGCATAAATATAAAATTTAGATGTTCGACGTTAATATTTTCTACAGTCTAAATCTCAGGTAATAAGGTTTAAAGGAGAAACCTTTGGAGAAGATCTATACCAGCAAAATCTTATGAGACCCAAGACCATGTTGCACTCGTTGCCACTCGGTGAGGCTTTACTTGTGTCATCTATACCAAAATCTTTTTCGATTAATTTTATTATAGATGTGTTATTTTGGACGGTTTTCTTTATGATAAATAACAAACTCTATGGATAAAATTAAAATTATTACTGCAGCTGAATGACTTTAATTTGCTTTACATATCTCAATGGGAGCTTCACTAGAAGAACGAACTTGAAGATATAAATATATTAATAAATTATAAAAATTACATAAAGTAAACAAATATTAACAAACAAAAATAAACACAAATAATTAAATAAAATTTCTAAAGTAAAATTAAGAGGGCATCAGTCAGAAAAGGGAAGGGAAGAGTGATAAGTGAAACTCCAAATGCAAAATAAAAAAAAAAAAATCAAATTTAACTAGAATAGGAAGAAAAGAAAACAATACGAAGATTGAAAGAAGTGAAAATTTAGAGATAACTCGTTTAAGATTGATATGGTTGAAATTTAGCAGTGTGGTAAGCCTTATCCTTGGGTGGATGAAAACTCTTTTAGAGGTGGTTAGGATGTGTGTTCTGTTCTGGGTCTCTTGGCAACGGAGTAATTGTGACTAATGTGTATGTGTTGTTTATGTGTGCATCACCTTGTGATAGTGGGATCTTGATCCCATAATAGTACCAACTGGATAATGGATACATCCGTTCAATATCAAATAAAGCTCTACAACTTTAATAACTTTAATATGGTGATTGTGTTGGGGCAAATCGAGAATTGAGAGTACCCGCTGAGGGGTTATGGATGTCTCGATTTGACAGGAAACTTGTGAGAAATTCTACTAGTGATTTTGAGGGATAAAAGATGACTTGAGGAAAAACGGTGGAATGAAATGGATTTAGAGGAATTTTTAGGAAAAATGAGTCTAAGATAATTTGGTAAGATAATATCTGAACTTAGGGGGGTTTTGAGAGATAGAAGGAAGTTAGAGGGAACAATTAGAAATGAGACAGGAAATGAAGTACCTTTACATTTCATAGTTTTTACATAAAAAGAAAAAGAAAGTTTTACATCTTTGATTGATTGTTTGACTGTATGTCGCATGTCTAGTGTGTAGCCTATCTCTTATACTTACTGAGCATGATGAAATTGCTCACCCCATTAAATTATCATCTTTCCAGATCAAGAGGATCCGGTTGTGGATCAGGAGGATCTCACCCCTGAACCGGATCAAGAAGAAGTTGTATGAGCACCCACGATAAAAATTATATTTTGTAACTAAACGGGTATCTATTTTATTTTGACTCTATCATATGAAGCTCGTGTATTATAAACAATGTTACAATGTGGTCAAGGGATAGATGATGGATATTTTGTTAATTTTATTTTCGTTGCATATTTAGTGTTTGACGATTGTAATCCTTTTGGTGGAGAGTAAGGGTGTCACAGTTTCTTGGTTTGTTTATGAATAAGGAAGGATTGGTTGTCGAAATATTTTTGAAAACTATAACTGATTTACCATATTTTGGGTAAAACGAACATTTGCATCTATGATCAATTACGTTACTAAAGCTAACTATTTCATCGACTAGGAATTCTTCTTATAATTGTTTTAATTTTTAATTTGCATCCAAGAGTTTGTTTAATATTATTATGCTCATTATTTATTTTATATTTTGTGTATTGAATTCTACAAACCCCTCCCCCCTTGTTAGTTTTTTACTCGTAGGTCAAGAAAAAAAATTAGTTTCCAACTCTCTATAGATTTGACCATTCTTACCACTACTGCAATACTATTTTGTTGGTTAATTAAAAATTTATTTTTTGTGAATTCGACACTCATAAAATTTTTTAACATTATCTCAACAAAATTGTATCTTATTTTTCAAAGTAAATGGCCAATAAGTTCTTCCGCACAAAGATTAAATTTAAAAGTAAATTTTATTTGAAGTGACTAATGGCAGCCATAGAACTAATAAAATCAATGTTCATAAGAATTTTATATCAATTAAGTAAAATATCTAATAACTATAATAAAATCAAGTCCTAAATAGTCACAGATTCTTTATTTAAGAAATAACATTCTAACTAGCCACAATTTTTTATTTACGTTAAATAGTTTATGATTCTGTATTTAAAGCCGTTTATCGAATTGTTGCAATTGATGTTAGATCCCGACGAGAAGGAAGGGATCTTCGGAAAGTGGGTTTTTATGATCCAATAAATAATCAAACCTATTTAAATATTCCTGCAATTTTGGATTTCCTTAAAAAGGGTGCTCAACCGATAGAAACTGTTTATGATATTTCAAAGAAGGTGGGGGTTTTTATGGAACATAATCTTAATCAAACGAAAGTCAATTAATGAAATAAAAAAAATGGGGGTGTGGATAACTCATATATAGCTTTGTATAAAGATTTCTCTACTCTTTCCCCCCTCTTTTGCTCTATTCATACCTATTTAGTCTTCCTATTTAGTATTCTATTCCTACTAGAGAATATCATCTTCTATAATGTATAATGAAAAAAATTGATTTTACAAAAATAGATTTTATTGATATTGATATAATTTGATTGATATAAATTACATAGAAAAAAAATTCAAGTGAATAAATTACATAGAAACAAAAATCAAGTGAATAAATGAAGCAATTGGTCTAAAAAAATATAATTTTTTTTACATCACCCTCGCTGGGGTGGTTTTCTTTCATTGTAAATCTATTAACAACTTAAGTACAAATATTTCATAATTACAATATAAAATAAGACTTACATTTTTTATAGCCTGCACAAAATAATCAACCCTACACATTTATTCTCTTCTCATATTATAATTGTTCTTCAATAAATAGTTAGTCCTCTTAATTGATGCAAAGAAAAAGTATCGTGGAAAGTTGGTTACCTTCTCTATGTATTCTACATTGTAATCGTTATTGACTTATATTTTTATATTACACTATATTTTGAGTAAGATATTAAAGGGTATTTCAAAAATTTTATTAGCAATTAGATCATGTTTTTAAGGAAAATTACTAACCAATCTTTATATATTGGTATATAAATACATGATTTAAAGTAGAGATATTGCTAAAAATTGAGGTGAAAATGAAGAGACAACATAATGTGAGGAAAAAAAAGTTGATTGTGAACTAAGCGGAGAAGAGGAAAATTTGATTACTTTAATAGAAAAGCTTCAAAGGAGGATGAACTTTTCATTTTTAATCTCTAATAGACCATGTGGTGGAATAATTTTTTTATATATAATTATTTTTTAAAATTTTGTACGAGTTCAATGATAAGTTAAAGCTAACTCAAAAAATTTACAAATGTATCACATTAATTAAACTTATAAGATCAATAATGAGTTAAGTTAATATTACAAACTGGACAATTGTACAATCATTTAAAAGGCTCACAAGTTGTTAAATGTTGTGACCATATGAACCTTTAGTTTAGAATTTAAAATGTTATCATTATCGACTTATATGTTTTATATTACATTATGTAGGTTGTTAAAAGGTATATTAGAATTTTTATTAGCAATTAGATCATGTCTTCAATATTAAGTTTTTACTAATTTTTATATATTGGTATATAAATATATGATTCAAACTAAAATATTGAATTAAAATAAGTAGTCAAATTATTGTAAAGTATAGTAAATTTTTTAAAAGAAACAAACAAATGTATCATTTATTACAAAGAGTTTTCTTTCTCTTCTCCAAAATCCGAATTCCAAACACAATTTTTCAAGTCTAATCATCACCCATCATACAGCAACATGCACTTTTGACGAAGGCAGCTATAGAACTAATAAAATCAATGTTCATAAATATTTTATATGAATTAAGTAAAATATTTAATAATTATAATAAAATCACGTCTCAAATAGTCATGGATCTTTATTTAAGAAATCACATTTTAAATAGCCACAATTCTTTATTTACTTTAAATAGTTTCTGATTTTTTATTTCAGTTCAAAGATTTCATAATTATAATATAAAATAAGACTTAATTTTTTCACAGTCTGCACAAAATAATCAACCCTGCACATTTATTCTATTCTCACATTATAATTGTTCTTTAATAATTAATTAGTCCTCTTTATTGATGGAAAGAAGAAGTATCGTGAAAAGTTGGTTACCTTCTCCATGTATTTTATATTATTATCGTTATCGACTTATCTTTTTATATTACACTATAGTTTGAGAAGGATGTTACAGGGTATTTTAAAATTTTCATTAACAACTAGATCATGTTTCTAAGGGTAATTACTAACTAATCTTTATATATTGGTATATAAATACATGATTTAAAGTAGAGATATTACATTAAAATAACTAATCACATTATTAAAAAGTACAATTGACGTTTTTTTACAACGTAGCTTTTTACCTTATGCATGGTGATAAATTTCTATCATTATCTCAATAGAATTTTGTTTTAACTTTTAAAAAAATAAATGACAAGTAAGTTCTTTAGCACATGGATTAAAATTTAAAAGTTAATTTTAATACAGTTGTCTACCATAAAATAAATCAAACCAATGTTTTTAATTATTTTATATTTATTAAGTAAGATATAACATAAATAAAATAAAATTACATCTCAAATAGTGATGGATTCTTCATTTGAGTTCAAGATTTCAAAAAATGAAATCACTTCCCAAATAGCTATAGACTCTTCATTTAATTTCAAAGATTTTATAAGTTATAGTATAATAAAATTTACATTTTCCACGACCTATATATTATTCTCAATCGTATGTCATTTATCTTCCCATCACAATTCAATTATTCTTTAATTAAACTCAATCTTCTTGATTGGTGCAACAAAGAAGTATAATGAAAAGTTGGTTTTCCAAAGCCTATACAACCTCTCAAGTTATTTATTATAGATTAAGCTCAAAGGTATGCACTTAACCGCCATTCATTCGAAGGAAGAAAAAAAACAAGTTTTTTTCCATTCTTCTTAATCTTTAGGCACAAATATAAAATCTAGATGTTCAATGTTAATATTTTATATAGTCTAAATCTCAGGTCATAACGTTCAAAGGAGGAAGCTTTGGAGAAGATCTGCACTAGCAAAATCTTACGGTCCCTTGTGCCATCCATACCAACATCCTTTTCCATTGTAGATGTGTTTTTCTTGGATGACTTTCTTTATGATAAATTACTAATTGTAATGATAAATATAAAATTCTTACTGTAGCTGAATGGCTTCAATTTCGTTCACACACCTCACTAGGAACTTGACTAAAAGAACAAACTTGATATGTTTATTCCTAATCCATACAAGATTAAGTTTAACAAGTTATCGGT
Organism: Carica papaya; assembly: GCF_054855325.1. Lineage (NCBI taxonomy): Eukaryota > Viridiplantae > Streptophyta > Magnoliopsida > Brassicales > Caricaceae > Carica > Carica papaya. The sequence continues at coordinate 29,661,855 of NC_142311.1, read as the reverse complement.
TACAAGTTTGATGAGCATGAAATATAGCTGGTGAAATTTTTTCTGAGGAAAATAATCAACTTGGGAATTTGGTTCTTGTAACTCCTAAGAAAAATGCTCTTAAAATTGATCATAATATTGCATGTTATTATTGCAAGCTTTTATATTCCTTGAAGGGTTCTAGACAAGCTCAAATATCTATTTATGAGCCTTCCAACAATATTGATCATATGTTTATTTAAATTTGACATATAATTGTTTATTTACTATTTTTTTAATGAACTATGATAAATAAATTCAATAAGCATAGTTTAAGCATATTAGATTGAATTAATAATAAGAAGTATTAGTTCAATATTAGTCGTCACATCAAAAGAAATTTTTTTTAAAGAGTGATAAGATGTTACACAACAGAGATAGTTTTTAATGATAGATAAGACTTTAAAGTCACTTCAATAGAATTTTAAGAAAATTTCTTCTGCTTGTTTTACCATTTATATAGGATAAATTAATTTTTTAGGCTGAGATGATCTTTAACCATTTACCATTCTTTGGTGGTGGCTTACTACCAATCTATTTAATCATTTTATCTTTTATCTCTTAAAAAATTTAATGATCTCTTTTTGTAGAACTTAAGAATTTTGTATATTAGGAAAAATATCCAATTCTTTAATAAACCATTATTTTTTAAGAAATAATATCTGTATATATTTAAAAGAAAGTTAATAACATATCACTAGTTTTTACTAAATCAGATTCTTTATTTCATTTAAGGACTTTAGTAAAATTCTCCTAAAAAATAGGATTGTGATAAACAAAAAATAAATTCAAAGTTACCTCACACTTCTTTTAAATATACTTTATATGTATATATTTTTACAAATATAAATATACCTACTTAAACAATATGCAACATTATTGTTAAAGAATTTTTGAAATAGAAAAAGAATATACATATATACATATATATATATACCTTTTATTGTCCTTTAGTTCTTCTCTCATTAATTCCAAAGAGTTGTATTTCTCTTCTCTAAAACCCAAATTCCAAACAAAAATTTTCAAGTCTAATCATCACCCAGCATACAACAACAAGCTCTTTGGATAAGAGCATCTAATGCATGGCCACCACAAAACCTGAACAAACAATGACTAGTTAGCACTGCTTCTCATTTTTTGTTGTTCTACTATGTAATATGCTCGCAGACACTCTTATCACGTGATGGGCTTTAATTGAATGCGCGAAAAATATTAAACAAAATGCCCCAGTGCTGTTACTCACGTTTCTGAATGAACCGGTGGACCTTCGCTCTGGTTCCGTGTAACGTTTAACGCCTAGTCTGAAAAAAGAACGATGCAACACGAGAGCCGAGAGCTTCCCAAGAGGTAACCCATCCTAGTACTAGTCTCGCCCAAGTACGCATAACAACAGAGTTCTGATGGGATCCGGTGAACTAGTGCTGGTATGATCGCACGCTTTCTTGTTTGCATCGCAAATTCATATGTCCCTTCTCCTTCCCTCTCCCCTCCCGTCATTTGATTCACTGTGCGCGCACCTCATCTCTTCTTTTAGTTCTAATATTAAGCGAAATGCCCCGGCGCCTCGACTCATGCCCATATGAACGGATCACCCACCGCACCTCGTTTTTTTTATTATATTATGTAAGATGCTCGCAATGACACTCTTATCACGTGATTGGTTTTAATTGAATGTGCAAAAAAATTAAGCAAGATACCCCGGCGGACCGTCGCTCCAGTCCCGCATAACATTTAATGCCCTATCTATAGAAAGAAGGTTGCAACACGAGCACTTCCCAGAAGGTCATGCATCCTAGTACTACTCTCGCCCAAGAACGCTTGACTGCGGAGTTCTGATGGGATCCGGTGAACTAGTGCTGGTATGATCGCAATCGTTTTGGTTTGCGCCGCAAATACATATACCCCTTCCCCTTCTCTCTCCCTTCCCATCATTTATTTCGCTATGGGCACAGCTCACCTATGCTTCTAGTTCTAATATCAAGCGAAATGCCCTGGCGCCTCGACTCATGTCTATATGAAACACCCGCTGCACCTCCTTCTTCATTGTTCTACAATGTAAGATGCTCGCAATGACACTCTCAATACATGATGGGCTTTAATTGAATGCACACAAAAAATTAAGCAAAATGTCCCGGCACCGTGACTCACATTTGTGAATGAACCGTCGGACCGTCGCTCTAGTCCGCGTAACATTTAATGCCCCGTCTACGAAAAGAAGGGTGCAACATGAGTACTTCCCAAGAGGTCACCCATCCTACTACTACTCTCGCCCAAGCACGCTTGACTGCTGAGTTCTGATGGGATCCGGTGAACTAGTGCTGGTATGATCACACCCCTTCTAATTTGCGCCGCAAAGACATATACCACTTCTCCTTCCCTCTCCCTTCCCGTCATTTGTTTCGCTGTGTGCGCAACTCACCTCTACTTCAAGATCTAATATCGAGTGAAATGCCCTGGCATCTCGACTCATGCCCATATGAACGGATCGCCCGCCGCACCTCATTTTTTGTTGTTCTACTATTTAAGATGCTCGCCATGACACTCTCATGATGTGATGGGCTTTAATTGAATGCACGAAAAGTATTAAGCAAAATGCCCCGGAACCGTGACTCACGTTTGCGAATGAACAGGCGGACCATTGCACCAGTCCCGCGTAACATTTAACGCCTCTTCTGCAAAAAAAAAGGTGCAACACGAGTGCTTCCCAAGAGGTCACCCATCGTAGAACTAATCTCGCCCAAGCACGCTTAACTGCAGAGTTCTGATGGATCCCGTGAACTAGTGCTGGTATGATCGCACCCCTTCTAATTTGTGTCGCAAAGACATATATCCCTTTTCCTTCCCTCTCCCTTCCTGTCATTTGTTTCGCTATGCGCGCAACGCACCTCTACTTCTAGTTCTAATATCGAGCGAAATGCCCCGGTGCCTCGACTCATGTCTATATGAACGGAACACGCATCGCACCTCCTTTTTTGTTGTTCTACTATGTAAGATGCTCGTAATAATAATCTTATCACGTGGTGGGCTATAATTGAATGCACGAATAATATTAAGCAAAATGCTCTGGCGCAGTGACTCACGTTTGCGAATTAACCGGTGACTGTCGCTCTAGTTCTGCGTAACATTTAAGGCCCCATCTGCAAAAAAGAAGGGTGCAACATGAGAACTTCCTAGGAGATCACCCATCCTAGTACTACTCTTGCCCAAGCACGATTAACTACGAAGTTCGATGGGATTCGATGCATTAGTGCTGGTATGATCGCACACCTTCCATTCCGCGCTGTAAATACATATACCACTTCTCCTTCCCTCTCCCCTCTTATCATTTATTTTGTTGTGCGAGCACACCGCACCTCTATTTCTAGTTCTAATATCAAGCGAAATGCCAAGGCATCTCGACTCATGCCCAGATGAACAGACCGCCCACCACAACTCTATTTTCATTGTTCTATTATGTAAGATAATCGTAATGACATTCTTATCTCGTGATGGACTATAAAAGAATGCATGAAAAATATTAAGCAAAATGTCCAAATACCGCGACTCACACTAGCAGACTGTCGCTCCAGTCACGCGTAACATTTAACGCCCTGTCCATAAAAAGACGGGTGAAACACGAGGACTTCGCAGGAGGTCACCCATCCTAATATTGCTTTCACCAGAGCACTCTTAACTACGGAGTTCGACAGGATCCGATACATTAGTGTTGGTATGATCGCACCCCCTTCCATTTCGTGCTGCAAATACATATATCCCTTCTCCTTCCCTTTCCCTTCCCATCATTTGTTTCGCTATGCATGCACACTACACCTTTGTTTCTAGTTCTAATATCAAGCAAAATGTCTGGGCACCTCGACTCACGCCTACATAAACGGACCGCCTGTTGTACCTCATTTTTCATTATTCTACTATGTAAGATGCTCGTAATGACACGTTTATCACGTGGTGGACTATAAATAAATGCACGAAAAATATTAAGCAAAATATTCTGGCGCCACGACTCATGCCGGCGGACTATGGCTCCTATTGCGCATAACATTTAACACCCCATTCGTAAAAAGACGGGCGCAACACGAGAACTTCCCAAAAGATCACCCATCCTAGTACTACTCTCGCCAAAACACGCTCAACTACAGAGTTCGATGGGATCCAGTGCATTAGTGCTAGTATGATTGCACCTCTTCTATTTTGCGCTACAAATACATATACCCCTTCTCCCTCCCTCCCCCCCTTGTTATTTGTTTTGCTATGCGCGAACACCGCACCTCTGCTTATAGTTCTAATATAGAGCAAAATGCTCCGGTGCCTCGACTCATGCCCAAATGAACGGACTGCCCCATGCACCTCATTTTTCGTTATTTTACTATGTAAGATGCTCGTAATGACACTCTTATCACGTGACAAACTATAAATGAATGCACGAAAAATATTCAGAAAAATGTCTTGACGTTGCGACTCACTCTGAAGGACAATGGCTTTGATCGAGCATAATGTTTAATGTCCCGTCAGAAAAAAAATGAGTGGAACATGAGAACTTTCCAGGAGGTCACCCATCCTAGTACTACTTCCAACCCAAACTAACTTAACTACGAAATTCGATGCGATCCAGTGCATTAGTGCAGGTATGATCGCACCCTTTCAATTCCACGCTGCAAGTACATATACCCCTTCTCCTTCCCTCCCCCCTCTCGTCATTTGTTTCGTTGTGCGCACACACCACACCCTGTTTCTAATTCTAATATCAAGTGAAATACCACGGCACCTCGACTCACGCCCAGATGAATGGATCACCCGCCGTACCTCATTTTTTATTGTTATACTATGTAAGATACTCGTAATGACACTCTTATCACGTGGTGGACTATAAATGAATGCACGAAAAATATTAAGCAAAATTTTCAGGCCCCGCGACTCACACCGGTAGACTGTGGCTCCGATCGCACTTAATGTTTAACACCTCGTCTACAAAAAGACGGGTTCAACACGAGGACTTTCCAGGAGGTCACCCATCCTAGAACTAATCTCGCCCAAGCATGCTTGACTACAGAGTTCTGATGGGATCCTGTGCATTAGTGTTTGTATGATCGCAATTGTCCCATTCCCCACTGCAAGTACATATAGCCCTTCTCCTTCCCTCCCCCCTCCCATCATTTATTTCGCTGTGTGGGCATACCACTTCTCTGCTTCTAGTTCTAATATAGAGCGAAATACCATGTCGCTTCGACTCACGCCCAGAAGAACGGAGGCCCCTTGCGCCTCTTTTTTCGTTGTTCTACTATGTAAGACTCTCGTAATGAGACTCTTATCACGTAGTGGAGTACAAATAAGTACACGTAAAATATTAAGCAAAATTTTTCAACGTCGCTACTCATGCTAGCGGACTGTTGCTCCGATCGCGCATAACGTTTGACGCCCCGTCTGCAAAAAGACGGGTGCAACAAGAGAACTTCCGAGGAGGTCACCCATCCTAGTACTACTCTCGCCCAAGCACGCTTAACTACGGAGTTCGATGGGATCCAGTGTATTAATGCTAGTATGATTGAACCCCTTCCATTCCCCGCTGTAAATACATATATCCCTTCTCCTTCCCTCAACCCACCCGTCAATTTTTTCGCTGTGCGCGCACACCACACCTCTGTTTATAGTTCTAATATCAAGCGAAATGCCCTGACACCTCAACTCACGCTAGAAGAAAGGACAGACCGCCATACCTCATTTTTCTTTATTCTACTATGTAAGATGCTCGTAATGACACTCTTATCACGTGGTAGACTAAAAATAAATGCATGAAAAAATAGTAAGCAAAATTTTCTGGCTACGCGACTCACGCAAGTGGATTGTGGCTCCGATCACATGTATCGTTTTATGCCCCGTTTGCAAAAAGACACTGCAACAAGAGGACTTCTCAGGAAGTTTACCGATCCTAGTACTACTATCGCCCAAGCATGCTTAACTGCATAGATTGATGGGATCCGGTGCATTAGTGCTGGTATGATCGCACCCCTTCCATTCCGCATTGCAAATACATATATCCCTTCTCCTTTCCTCCCATCTCCCATCATTTTTTTCACTGTGCGCGCACACTGCATCTCTGTTTCTAGTTCTAATATCAAGCAAAATGCCCTAGCGCCTCGACTTATGCCCAGGTTAAAGGACCACCCACCACACCTTTTTTTTTCGTTCTTTTACTATGTAAGATGCTCGTAATATCTCTCTTATCACGTGGTGGACTATAAATGAGTGCACACAAAAAATTAAGCAAAATGCCCCGTCGTAGCGACTCACGCCTATAAATGAACCAGCGGACTATGGCTCCGGTCGCGGGTAACTTTTGATGCCCTATCTGCAAAAAGACGGGTGCAGCACAAGCACATCCTAGGAGGTCACTCATCCTAGTACTACTCTCGCCCAAACACGCTTAACTGATTTTGATGGGATACGATGCATTAGTGCTAATATGATCCCACTCGTCCTATTCCTCACTTCAAATACATATACCCCTTCTCTTTCACTTCCCCCTCCCATCAATTGTTTCGCTCTCTGTGGACACCGTACCTCTACTTCTAGTTATAATATAAAGCAAAATGCCCCGTTGCCTCGACTCACTCCCAGATGAACGGACCGCCTGCCGTACCTTTGTTTTCCTTATTCTATTATTTACGATGCTCGTAATGACACTATTATCATGTGGTGGACTATAAATGGATGTACGAAAAATATTAAAAAAAAGACGGGGGCAACACGAGTACTTCCCCGGAGGTCACCCATCCTAGTACTACTCTCGCTCAAGCACACATAACTGCAGAGTTTTGATGGGATCTGGTGCATTAGTGCTAGTATGATCGCACCTGTTTCATTCCGCGCTGCAAATACATATACTCCTTCGTCTTCCCTCCCCCCTCCCGTCATTTGTTTCCTTATGCGTGCACACTGCACCTCTCCTTTTTGTTCTAATATTAAGTAAAATGCTTCGAAGCCATGACTCACAAGCGAATAAACCGGCGTACCATAATTCTAGTCGCGCGTAACGTCGAATGACTCATCTATAAAAAATAGGTGCAATAGGAATACTTCCCAAGAGGTCACCCATTCTAATACTACTCTTGCCCAAGCACACTTAACTGCGGAGTTCTGATGGGATCCAGTGAATTAGTGCTGGCATGATCGCACCTATTTCATTTCGCGCTGTAAATACATACACTCTTTCTCCTTCTCTCCCCCCTCCCGTTATTTGTTTCCTTGTCCGCGCACACTGTACCTCTGCTTCTCCTTCTAATATCAAGTAAAATACCCCAGCACCTTGACTCATATTTGCGAATAAACCAGCGGACTATATTTTTAGTCGCGCGTAACGTCGAACGCCCCATCTGAAAAAAATAGGTGCAACACGAGGACTTCCCAGGAGGTCACCACTCCTGGTACTACACTCGCCTAAGCACATTTAACTGTGGAGTTCTGATGGGATCCGGTGAATTAGTGATGGTATAATGGCACTTATTTCATTCTGCGCTGTAAATACATACACTTCTTCTCCTTCCCTCCCCCCTCCTGTCATTTGTTTCTTTGTGCGTGCACACTGCACATCTCCTTCTCCTTCTAATATCAAGTAAAATGCCCGGTGCCGTGACTCACATTTGTGAATAAACCAGCAGACTATAGTTCCAATCGCGCATAACGTCGAGCAACCCATCTGCAAAAAAATTGGTGCAACACGAGTACTTCTAAGGAGGTCACCCATCCTAGTACTACTCTTGCCCAAGCACACTTTAATGAGTAGTTCTGATGGGATCCAATGCATTAGTGCTGGCATGAACGCCCCTATTTCATTCCGTGCTGCAAATACATACACCACTTCTCCTTCCCTCCCCCCTCCCATCATTTGTTTCCTTATGCGTGCATACCGCACCTCTCCTTCTTGGTCTAATATCAAGTAAAATGCCTCAGTACCGTGACTCATATTTGCGAATAAACCAGCAGACCATAGTTCCAGTCGCTCGTAATGTCGAATGACCCATCTGCAAAAAAATGGTTGCAATACGAGTACTTTCCAGGAGCTCACCCATCCTACAACTACTCTCGCCCAAACACACATAACTGCAGAGTTCTGATGGGATTCGATGCATTAGTACTGGTATGATCGCACCTGTTTTATTCCGCGCTGCAAATATATACACACCTTCTCCTTCCCTCCACCCTCTCGTCATTTGTTTACTTGTGCGTGCACACAGCACCTCTCCATCTCGTTCTAATATCAAGTAAAATGCTTCAGCGCCGTGACTCACATTTGCGAATAAACCAGCGGACCATAGTTCTAGTCGCGCGTAATGTTGAACGATCCATCTGCAAAAAAATAGGTGCAACACGAGGACTTCCCAAGAGGTCACCCATCCTAGAACTACTCTCGCCCAAGCACATTTAACTGCAGAGTTCTGATGGGATCTGGTGCATTAGTGCTAGTATGATCGCACTTCTTCCAATCTACGCTGCAAATACATACACTCCTTCTCCGTCCCTTCCCACTCCCATCATTTATTTCCTTGTGCGTGCACACTGACCCTCTCATTCTTGGTCTAATATCAAGTAAAATACATCGGCGCCTTGACTCACATTTGCGAATAAACTAGCAGACCATACTTCAAATCTCGCGTAACGTCGAAGGCCCCATCTGAAAATAATTAGTGCAACACAATGGCTTCCAAGGAGGTCACCAGTCCTAGTACTACACTCGCCCAAGCACATTTAACTACGAAGTTCTGATGGGATTTGGTGAATTAGTGATGGTATAAGGGCACCTGTTTCATTCCGCGCTGCAAATACATACACTTCTTCTCCTTCTCTCCCCCCCGTCATTTGTTTCCTTATGTATGCACACTCCACCTCTACTTCTCGTTCTAATATAAAGTAAAATGTCTCAGTGCCGTGACTCACATTTGCGAATAAACCAGCGGAACATATTTTCAGTCGTGTGTAACGTCGAACGACCCGTCTGTAAAAAAATGGATGCAACACAAGGACTTCCCAGGAAGTCACCAATCCTAGTACTACTCTCGCCCAAGCACACTTAACTGCAGAGTTCTGATGGGATCCGGTGCATTAGTGCTGGTATGATCGCACTTGTTTCATTCCGCGCTGCAAATACATACACTTCTTCTCCTTCCCTCCCCCCTCCCGTCATTTGTTTCTTTGTGCGTGCACACTGCACCTCTGCTTCTCGTTCTAATATCAAGTAAAATGCCCCAGTACCGTGACTCACATTTATGAATAAATCAGCGGACCATAGTTCCAGTCGCACGTAACATCGAACGACCCATCTATAAAAAAATTGTTGCAACACGAGGACTTCCTAGGAGGTCACCCATCCTACTACTACTCTCGCCTAAGCACACTTAACTATGGAATTCTAAAGGGATCCAGTGTATTAGTGCTGGTATGATCGCACCAGTTTCATTCCGCGCAGCGAATTTATACACTCCTTCTCCTTTCCTCCCCTCTGTCGACATTTATTTCCTTGTGCGTGCACACTGCACCTCTCCTTCTTATTTTAATATCAAGTAAAAAGCTCTGGTGTCGTGACTCACATTTGCGAATAAACCAGAGGATCATAGTTCCTGTCGTGCGTAACGTCGAACGACCCATCTACAAAAAAAAGGTGCGACACAACGACTTCCGAGGAGGTCACCCATCCTAGTACTACTCTCACCCAAGTACACTTGACTGCGGAGTTGTGATGAGATCCGGTGAATTAGTGATGGTATAATGGCACCTTTTTCATTCCTCGCTGCAAATAAATACACCCCTTCTCCTTCACATCCCCCTCCCGTCATTTGTTTCCTTGTGCGTGCACACTACACCTCTCTTTCTCGTTTTAATATCAAGTAAAATATCCCGATGCTGTGGCTCACATTTGCGAATAAACCAGCGCACCATAGTTCCAGTCGCATGTAACGTCGAACGACCCATCTGCAAAAAAATAGTTGCAACACGAAGACTTCCCAGGAGGTCACCCATCCTAGTACCACTCTCGCCCAAGCATACTTAACTGTAGAGTTCTGATGGGATCCGGTGCATTAGTGCTGGTATGATTTCACCTGTTTCATTCTGCGCTGCAAATACATACACTCATTCTCCTTCCCTCCCCCCTCTCCTCATTTGTTTCCTTGTGCATGCACACTCCATCTATCCTTCTCGTTCTAATATTAAGTAAAATACCCCGGCGCTGTGACTCACATTTCTGAATAAACCAGCGGACCATAGTTCCAGTCACGTGTAACGTCGAGCGACCCATCTGCAAAAAAATGGGTGCAACACGAGTACTTCTAAGGAGGCCACCCATCCTTGTACTACTCTCGCCTAAGCAAACTTAAATGCGGAGTTCTGATGGGATCCAGTGCATTAGCGCTGGTATGATCGCACATATTTTATTCCGCATTGCAAATACATATATTCCTTCTCATTTCCTCCCCCCTCCCAACATTTGTTTCCTTGTGCTTCCTTGTGCGTGCACACTGCACCCTCCTTCTCGTTCTAATACTAAGTAAAATGCATCGACGCCGTGACTCACATTTTCGAATAAACCAGCGGACCATAATTCTAGTCGCGGTAACGTCGAACGACCCATCTGTAAAATAATTGGTGCAACATGAATACTTCCCATGAGATCACCCATCCTAATACTACTCTCGCCCAAGCACACTTAACTGTAGAGTTCTGATGGGATCCGGTGAATTAGTGCTGGCATGATCGGACCTGTTTTATTCAATGCTTTAAATACATACATTCATTCTCCTTCCCTCCCCCATCTTGTCATTTGTTTCCTTGTGTGTGCACATTGCACTTTTGCTTCTCTTTCTAATATCAAATAAAATACCCTGGCGCCTTAACTCACATTTGCGAATAAATAAGCAGATCATAGTTCCAGTCGCGCGTAACGTCGAACTCCCCATCTGAAAAAAATAGGTGTAACACAAGGACTTCCCAGGAGGTTACCTCTCCTAGTACTACACTCGGCCAAGTACATTTAACTTCAGAGTTCTGATGGGATCTGGTGAATTAGTGATGGTATAATGGCACCTACTCTCGGCCAAAAATACTTAACTGTGGAGTTATGATGGGATCTGGTAAATTAGTACTGGTATGATCGCACTAATTCCATTTCGCGCTGCAAATAGATATACCCCTGTTCTTTTCCTCCCCCCTCCCTTCATTTTTTTCGCTGTGCGCGCACCCTACACCTCTGCTTCTAATTCTAATATCAATACCCCGGCGGCTCGACTCATGTCCAGATTAACGGACCGTCTGCTGCACCTCATTTTTTATTATTATACTATGTAAGCTGCTCGTAATGACACTCTAAATGAATGCATGAAAAATTTTAAGAAAAATTTCCATGGCGTCGAGACTTATACCGACGAATGAACCTGTGGACTGCATCTCCGATCGTGCGTAATATTTAACACTCCATCCGAAAAAAGACGAGTGTAACATGAGGATTCAGTGGGATTCTAAGAACACTTAACTACAGAGTTCTTATGGGATTCAGTGCATTAGTGCTGGATTGATCGTGCCCGTCTCATTCCTTGCTACAAATTCATTTGCCCCTTCGCCTTCCCCCCCGATCATTTGTGTCACTGTGCACGCACACCTCACATCTGTTTCTAGTTTTAATATCAAGCAAAATGCCCCGGGCACGCCCAGATGAATAGATTGCCTACTACGCCTCTGTTTTCATTGTTCTACTATGTAAATTACTCATAATAACACTTTTATCATGTGATTGACTTTAATTGAATACACAAAAAAAATTAAGCAAAATGCCCCGACGTCGTGACTCACGTTTGCGAATCGGCAGAACGTCGTTCCGGTCCCGCGTAATGTTTAATGCCCTATCTGCAAAAAGAAGGTGCAACACGAGAATTTCCCAAGAGGTCACCCATCCTAGTATTACTCTCGCCCAAAAACACTTAACTGCGGAGTTCTGATGGGATTCGGTGAATTAGTGTTGGTATGATCGCACCCATTCCATTTCACGTTGTAAATAGATATACCCCTTCTCCATCCCTCTCCCCTCCCGTAATTTTTTTTGTTGCGCGCACACTCTGCACCTCTGCTTCTAATTCTAATATCAAGCAAAATGCTTCGGTGGCTCGACTCACACCCAGATGTGGACCGCCCGCCGTACCTCATTTTTCGTTGTTCTACTATGTAAGATGCTCGTAATGACACTCTTATCACGTGGTGGACTATATATGAATGCACAAAAAACTTTAAGCAAAATGTCCTGACGCCGCGACTCACGTTTGTGAATGAACCGACAGACCGTGGTTCTGGTCGCGTGTAACATTTATTTCTTCGTTTGCACAAAAATAGGTGCAACACGAGGACTTTATAAGAGATCAACCATCTTAGTACTACTTTCGCCCAAGGACACTTAATTGTAGAGTTCTTATGGGATTCGGTACATTAATGCTGGTATTATCGCACCCATCCCATTTCGCGCTACAAGTGCATGTGCCCCTTCTCCTTCCCTCCCTGCTCCCATCATTTGTTTCGCTGTGCGCGCACACCTCACCGCTGCGTCTAGTTTTTAATATCATGTGAAATGCCCTGGCGCCTCGACCCATGCCCATATGAACGGATCGCCTGCTGCACCTTTATTTTCGTTGTTCTATTATGTAAGATGCTCGTAATAACACTCGTAGAACGTGATGGGCTTTAATTGAATGCAAAAAATATATTAAGCAAAATACTCCAGCGCTATGACTCACATTTGTGAATGAACTAGCAGATCGTCGCTCCGGTCCCATATAACATTTAACACCTCGTCTACAAAAAAGAAGGGTGCAACTCGAGGACTTCCCAGGAGGTCACCCATCCTAGTACTACTCTCACCCAAAAAATGCTTAACTACGAATTTCTGATGGGATCCGGTGAATTAGTGCTGGTATGAGCGCACTCGTTCCATTTTGCGCTACAAATAGATATACCCCTTCTCTTTCCCTCCTCCCTCCCGTTATTTTTTTTGCTGTGCGCAAACCTTGCACCTCTGCTTCTAATTCTAATATCAATCAAAATACTCCGACAGCTTGACTCACGAGCAGATGAATGGACCGTCCACCGCACCTCGTCTTTTATTATTCTACTATGTAAGCTGCTCGTAATGACACTCTTAACTGTAGAGTTCTTATGGGATTCAGTGCATTAGCACTGGACTGATCGCACCCGTCCCATTCCTCGCTACAAATGCATGTGCCACTTCAGCTTTCCTCCCACCTTTGATCATTTGTATCACTGTACACTCACACCTTACCTCTGTTTCTAGTTTTAATATCAAGACAAATGCCCCAGCCTTGACTCACGCCTAGATGAACGGATCGCCCGCCGCACCTCTATTTTCGTTTTTCTACTACGTAAGAAACTCGTAATAACACTCTTATCACGTGGTGGGATATAATTGAATGCATGAATAATATTAAGCAAAATGCCTGGCGCCGTGATTCACGTTTGTGAACAAATAGGAAGACTGTTGCTCCGGTCCCACGTAATGTTTAACGCCTTGTCTGCGAAAAAAAGGGTACAACACGAGGACTTCCCAAGAGTTCACCCATCCTAGTACCACTCCCACCGAAGCATGCTTAACTGCAGAGTTTTGATGGGATCTAGTGAATTAGTGTTGGTATGATCAAACTTATTATAATTCATGCTTTAAATATATATATATATCCCTTCTCCTTCCCTCCCCCATCTCGTCATTTGTTTCATTATGCGCGCACACTGCATGTTTGTTTCTACTTCTAATATCAAGTAAAATGCACTGGCGCCTCGACTAATGCTCATATGAACGGATCGTCCGTCTCACCTCTGTTTTCATTGTTTTATTATGTAAGATAATCGTAATAACACTCTTATCACATGATGGATTTTAATTGAATACATAAAAAATTTTAAGCAAAATGTCCGGACGCCGTGACTCATATTTGCGAATGAACCGGCGAACTGTCACTCCGGTCCTGAATAATGTTTAAGGCCCCGTCTGCAAAATGAAGGGTACAACACAAGTACTTCCAGCAGGTCACCGATCCTAGTACTACTCTCGCCCAAGCACACTTAACTACAGAGTTATGATGGGATCTGGTGAACTAGTGTTGGTATGATCGCACCCGTTCTTATTTGCGCTGCAAATACATATACCTCTTCTCCTTCCCTCTCTCCTCCTGTCATTTGTTTCGTTGTGCGTGCACTTAATCTCTGCTTCTAGTTCTAATATCAAGCAAAGTGCTCCGGTGCCTTGACTCACACTAATATGAACGAATCACCCGCCACACCTCATTTTTTATTATTTTACAATGTATGATACTCGCAATGATACTCTTATCATGTTATGAGCTTTAATTGAATGCATAAAAAATATTAGGCAAAAAGCTCCCGTGCCGTGACTCTTGTTTGCTAATGGACAGGCGGACCGTCACTTTAGTCCCGCGTAATGTTTAACGCCCTATCTGCAAAAAGAATGGTGCAACACAAGGACTTCCTAGGAGGTCACCAATCCTAGTACTACTCTCACCCAAGCACGCTTAACTGCGAAGTTCTAATAGGATCCAGTGAACTAGAGCTGGTATGATCGCACCCGTTCTAATTTGCACCGCAAAGACATATACCCCTTCTCATTCCCTCTCCCCTCCCATAATTTGTTTTACTATGCACGCACCTCACCTCTGTTTCTAGTTCTAATATCAAGCAAAGTGCCTCAGCGCCTCAACTCATGCCCATATGAACGGATCGCCCAACGCACCTCATTTTTCCTTATTCTACTATGTATGATACTCGCAATGATACTCTTATCACGTTATGGGCTTTAATTGAATGCACAAAAAATATTAAGCAAAATGCCCCGGCGCCGTGACTCTTGTTTGTGAATGAACTGGTGGACCATCGCTCCGATCTCGCTTAACGTTTAAGGCCTTGTCTGTAAAAAGATGGGTACAACACGGGGACTTCCTAGGAGGTCTCCCATCCTAGTACTACTCTCACCCAAGCATGCTTAATTGCGAAGTTCTGATGCGATCCAGTGAACTAGAGCTGGTATGATTGCACCCGTTCTAGTTTGCACCGCAAAGACATATAACCCTTCTCCTTCCCTGTCCCCTTCCATCATTTGTTTCGCTATGTACGCACCTCACCTCTGCACCTCATTTTTCGTCGTTCTACTATCTAAGATACTTTTAATAGTAGTCTTATCACGTGATGGGCTTTAACTAAATGCGCAAAAAATATTAAGCAAAATGCTCCGATGCTGTGACTCACGTTTGCGAATGAACTGGTGGAACGTTGCTTCAATCCCGAATAATGTTTAACACCCCGCCTGTAAAAAGAATGGTAAAACACAAGGACTTCCCAGCAGGTCACCAATCCCAGCACTACTCTTGCTCGAGCACGCTTAAATGCGTAGTTCTGATGGGAACTGGTGAACTAGTGGTGGTATGATCGCACCCGTTTTAGTTTACGCCGCAAATACATATATCTCTTTTTCTTCCCTCTCCTCTCCCGTCATTTGATTCGTTGTGCGCGCACCTCACCTCTGTATCTAATTCTAATATAAAATGAAATGCCCTGGTGCCTCGACTCATGCCCATATAAATGGATCGTGCTGCACCTCCTTTTTCGTTGTTCTACTATGTAAGATGCTCGCAAGGATACTCTTATCACGTGATGGGCTTTAATTGAATGCGCAAAAAATATTAAGCAAAATGTCCAAGCACCGTGACTCATGTTTGCAAATGAACCGGCGGACCGTTGTTCTGGTCCTGAAAAACATTTAGCGCCCCGTCTGCAAAAAGAAGGGTACAACACGGGGACTTCCCAAGAGGTCACCCATCTTAGTACTACTCTCGTCCAAGCATGCTTAACCATGGAGTTCTAATAGGATTCGATGAATTAGTGCTGGTATGATCGCACCCATTCAATTCTGCGCCATAAATACATATACCCCTTTTTCTTCCCTCCCCCCTCCCGTCATTTGTTTCACTTTGCGTGCACACCTCACCTCTGCTTGTAGTTCTAATATCGAGCGAAATACCCCGGCGCCTCGACTCTTGCCCATATGAACAGATTGCCCACTATACCTCTGTTTTCATTGTTTTACTATGTAAGATACTCGTAATAAGACTCTTACCACGTGATGAGCTTTAATTGAATGCACAAAAAATATTAAGAAAAATGCCCCGTCACCGTGACTCACGTTTGCAAATAAGTCGGCAGACCGTTGCTCCGATCTCGCGTAACGTTTAGTGTCTTGTCAACAAAAAGAAGGGTGCATCACGATAATTTCCTAGGAGGTCATCCATTCTAGTACTACTCTCACCGAAAAATGCTTAACTGCAGAGTTCTGGTGGGATCCAGTGAATTAGTACTGGTATGATCACATCCATTCTATTTTGCGCTGCAAATACATATACACCCCTTCTCCTTCCCTCCCCCTTCCCGTCATTTTTTTTGCTATGCATGCACCCTGTACCTTTTCTTCTAATTCTAATATCAAGCAAAATGCCTCGGCGGCTTGACTCACGCTTAGATTAACGGTCCGCCCGCCGCACCTCATTTTTCGTTGTTCTACTATGTAAGATGCTCATAATGAGAGTCTTATAATGTTGTGGACTATAAATGAATGCACGAAAATTATTTAAGCAAAATTTTATGACGCCACGAATCATGTTTGCGAAAGAACTGACAGATCATGGTTTTGGTCGCGTGTAATGTTTATTGCCACGTGTGCAAAAAAACAGGTGCAACACGAGGACTTACCAAGAGGTCAACCATCTTAGTACTACTCTCACCAAGGGACACTTAACTGCAGAGTTCTTATAGGATTCGGTGCATTAGTGCTGGTCTGATCGCACCCGTCCCATTCCGCGTTACAAATGCATGTGCCCCTTCTCCTTCCCTCCCCCCTCCCGTCATTTGTTTCACTATAAGCACAGACCTCACCTCTGTTTCTTATTCTAATATCAAGCAAAATGTCCCGGCGCTTTGACTCATGCCTATATGAACGGATCACACGCCGCATCTCTATTTTCATTATTTTACTATGTAAGATACTTGTAATAACACTCTTATCACATGATGGGCTTTAATTGAAGGCACAAAAAATATTAAACAAAATACCCTGGCGCTGTGACTCACATTTGCGAATGAACCGGTAGACTGTTGCTCCGGTCCCGCGTAATGCTTAACGCCCTGTCTGCAAAAGGAAGGGTTCAACACGAGCACTTCCCAAAAGGTCACCCATCCTAGAACAATTCTCACACAAGCACGCTTAATTGCAGAGTTCTAATTGGATCAGATGAACTAATGCTAGTATGATCGCAGCCACTCTAGTTTGTGCCCCAAATACCTATATCCCTTCTCCTTCCCTCTCCCCTCCTGCCATTTGTTTCGCTGTTCGCGCACTTCACCTCTGCTTCTAATTCTAATCTCAAGCGAAATACCCCAGCACCTCGACTTATTCCCATATGAACGAAACACTAGTCGCACCTCATTTTTTATTGTTCTACTATGTAAGAAGCACACAAAGACACTCTTATCACGTGATGGGCTTTAATCGAATGCGCAAAAAATATTAAAAAAAATGCATCAGAGCCGTGACTCACGTTTGTGAATGAACTGGTGGACCGTCGCTCCGGTCCTTCGTAACGTTTAACGCCATGTCTGCAAAAAGAATGGTGCAACACGAGGACTTCCCAGGAGGTCACCCATCCTAGTACTACTCTTGCCAAAGTACGTGAAACTGCGTAGTTCTTATAGGATCCAGTGAACTAGTACTGGTATGATCGCACACGTTTTGGTTTGTGTCGTAAATACATATACCTTTTCTCTGTCAATCTCCCCTCCTATCATTTGTTTCGTTGTACGCACACCTCACCTCTGCTTCTAGTTCTAATATCAAGCGAAATGCCCCGGTACCTCGACTCATGTCCATATGAACGGAACGCCCGCAGCACTTAGTTTTTTGTTATTCTACTATTTAAGATACTCGCAACGACACCCTTATCACGTGATGGGCTTTAATTGAATGCGCAAAAAATATTAAGCAAAATGCCTCAGCGTTGTGGCTCATGTTTATTAATGAACCGGCGGACCGTCGCTCCGGTCCCGTGAAACGTTTAACGCCTCGTCTACAAAAAGAATGGTTCAACACGAGAACTTCCAAAGAGGTCACCAATCTTAGTACTATTCTCGTCCAAATATGCTTAACTGCGGAGTTTTGATGGGATCCGGTGAATTAGTGCTGATATGATCACATCTGTAACATTTCGCACTGCAAATATATATACCCCTTCTCCTTCCTCCCATCATTTTTTTCACTATGCGCGAACCTCGCACCTCTGTTTCTAATTCTAATATCAAGCGAAATGCCCCGGCAGCTTGACTCACACCCAGATGGACGGACCACCTGTTGCACCTGATTTTTTGTTGTTCTACAATGTAAGATTCTCGTAATGAGACGCTTATAACGTGGTGGACTATAAATGAATGCACAAAAAATATTAAGCAAAATGTCCTAACGCTACTATTCACGTTTGCGAATGAACCGACGGACCGTTGTTGCCATCGGGCGTAACGTTTATTGCCTCATGTGCAAAAAAATAAGTGCAACAAGAGGACTTTCCAAGAGGTCAACCATCTTAGTACTACTCTCACCAAAGGACACTTAACTGCAAAGTTCTTATGAGATTTGGTGCATTAGTGCTGGTTTGATCGCACCCGTCCCAATCCGTGCTACAAATGCTTGTGCCCCTTCTCCTTCCCTCCCCCCTCCCATCATTTTTTTTGTTGTATGCAAACACCTCACCTCTGCTTCTAGTTCTAATATCAAGTGAAATGCCCAGCGCCTTGACTCATGCCCATATGAATGGATCACCCGCCGCACCTCTGTTTTCGTTGTTCTACTATGTAAGATACTCTTAATAGTACTATTATCACGTTATGAGCTTTAATTGAATGCACGAAAAATATTAAGAAAAATGCTCCGACGCTGTGACTCACGTTTGCAAATGAACCGGGGAACCATCGCTCTGATCCTGTGTAACGTTTAACGCCCCGTCTGCAAAAAGAAGGGTGCAACACGAGGACTTCCAAAGAGGTCACCCATCCTAGTACTACTTTCGCCCAAAAATGCTTAACTGCAGAGTTCTGATGGGATCCGGTGAATTAGTGCTGGTATGATTGCATTTGTTCCATTTCGCGCTGCAAATACATATAACCATTCTCCTTCCCTCCCCCCTCCTGTCATTTTTTTTGATGTGCGCGAACCCCGTACCTCTACTTCTAATTCTAATATCAAGTGAAATTCTCTAATGGCTCGACTCATGCCCAGATGAACGAACTGCTCGTTGCATCTCATTTTTCGTTGTTCTACTATGTAAGATGCTCGAAATGAGACTCTTATAACGTGGTGGACTATAAATGAATGCACAAAAAATATTAACCAAAATGCCTTGATGCCACGAATCACGTTTGCGAATGAACCGATAGACCTTAGTTCCAATCACGCATAACGTTTATTTCCTTGTGTGCAAAAAAACAGGTGCAACACGAAGACTTTCCAAGAGGTCAACCATCTTAGTACTACTCTCACCAAAGGACATTTAACTGCAAAGTTCTTATGGGATTCGGTGCATTAGTGTTGGTCTGATCGCACCCGTCCCATTCTATGCTACGAATGCATGTGCCCCTCACCTCTGTTTCTAGTTCTAATATCAAGCGAAATGCCCCGGCGCCTCGACTCATGCCCATATGAATGGATCACACGCCGCACCTCTATTTTCGTTTTTCTACTAGGCAAGATACTCGTAATAACATTATTATCAAGTGATGGGGTTTAATTGAATACACAAAAAATATTAAGCAAAATGCCCCGATGCCGTGACTCACCTTTGTGAATGAACCAACGGACCGTCGCTGCGGTCCTACGTAACGTTTAACGCCCCGCCTACAAAAATAAGGGTGCAACACGTGGACTTTCAAGGAGGTCACCCATCCTAGTACTACTCTCGCCCAAGCACGCTTAACTGCGGAGTTCTGATGAGATCTGGTGAATTATTACTAGTATGATCAAAATTGTTCTAGTTCGCACCGCGAATACATATACCCCCTTCTACTTCCCTCTCCCCTCCCGCCATTTTTTTCACTGTGCGCGTACACCTCACATTTACTTCTAGTTCTAATATCAACTGAAATGCCCAGGTGCATCGACTCATTCCCATTTGAACAGATCACCTGTCACACCTCTGTTTTCGTTGTTCTATTATGTAAGATACTCGTAATAGTACTCGTGTTCGTGATGGGCTTTAATTAAATGCACGAGAAATATTAAGTAAAACGCCCTGACGCCGTGACTCACGTTTGCGAATCAACCGGCGGACTGTCGCTCTGGTCCCGCGTAACGTTTAATGCCCCGTTTGTAAAAAGAAGGGTGCAACCCAAGGACTTCCCAAGAGGTCACCCATCATAGTACTACTCTTACCCAAAAATGCTTAACAACGGAGTTCCGATGGAATCCGGTGAATTGGTGCTGGTATGATCGCACCAGTTCTATTTCGCACCACAAATACATATACCCATTCTCTTTCCCTCCACCCTCCCGTCATTTTTTTAACTGTGCGCGCACCCCGCACCTCTGCTTATAATTATAATATCAAACTAAATGTGCCAGCGGCTCGACTCATGCCCAGATGAAATGACCGTCCGCCGCACCTCATTTTCTGTTGTTCTATAATGTAAGAAGCTCGTAATGAGACTCTTATAATGTGGTGGACTTTAAATGAATGCACGAAAAATATTAACCAAAATGTCCTGACACCGCGACTCACATTTACGAATGAACCGACGGTTTTCGCGCGTAATGATTATTGCCTCGTGTGCAAAAAAACAGGTGCAACACGAGGACTTTCCAAGAGGTCAACAATCTTAGAACTACTCTCACCAAAGGACACTTAACTACAGAGTTCCTATGGGATTCGGTGCATTAATGCTGGTCTTATCGCACCCGTCCCATTCCCCACTACAAATGCATGTGCCCCTTCTCCTTCCCTCCCCTCTCCTGTCATTTTTTTCATTGTACGCGCGCACCTCACCTCTTCTTCTAGTTCTAATATCAAGGAAAATGCCCTGACGCCTCGACTCATGTCCATATAAACGGATCACCCGATGCACCTTTGTTTTTGTTGTTCTACTATGTCAGATACTCATAATAATACTCTTATCATATGATGATCTTTAATTGAATGCGCAAAAAATATTAAGCAAAATACTCCAGTGTCATGACTCACATTTGTGAATGAACCGGCGGACCAACCTCTGGTCCTGCGTAACGTTTAATGCCCCGTCTGCAAAAAGAAGGGTGCAACACGAGGACTTCCCAGGAGGTCACCCATCCTAGTACTACTCTCGCACAAAAACGCTTAACTGTGGAGTTCTGATGGGATCCGGTGAATTAGTTTTGGTATGATGGAACCTGTTCTACTTTGCGCTGCAAGTAGATCTACCTCTTCTCCTTCCCTCCCCCCTCCAGTCATTTTTTTCGTTGTGCGCGCACCCCGCACCTCTGCTTCTAATTTTAATATCAAGCGAAATGCCCTGGCAGCTCGACTCATGCCTAGATGAACGGACTACCTGCCGCACCTCATTTTTTATTGTTCTACTATATAAAATGGTGGTAAAGACACTCTTATAACGTGGTGGACTATAAATGAATGTACAAAAATTATTCAACAAAATGCCCTGACACTGCGACTCGCGCTTGCGAATGAATCGGTAGACCGTGGTCTGGTCACGTGTAACATTTATTTTCTTATGTGTATAAAAATAGGTGCAACACGAGGACTTTTCAAGAGGTCAACCATCTTAGTACTACTCTCACCCAAGGACACTTAACTACAGAGTTCTTATGGGAATCAGGGCATTAGTGCTGGTATTATTGAACCTGTACCATTTTACACTACAAGTGCATGTGCCCCTTCTCCTTCCCTTCCCCCTCCCATCATTTGTTTCGTTGTGCGCGCACACCTCACCTGTACTTCTAGTTTTAATATCAAGCAAAATGCCCTGGCGTCTCGACTCCTGCCCATATGAACGGATGGCCCGCACACTTCTGTTTTTGTTGTTCTACTATGTAAGATACTCGTAATAACACTCTTAATAGAATACACAAAAAATATTAAGCAAAATATCCTGACACCGTGACTCAAATTTGCGAATGAACTGGCAGATTGTCGCTCTGGTCTCGCGTAACATTTAATGCCCCATCTGCGAAAAGAAGGGTGCAACATGAGGACTTCCTAGGAGGTCACCCATCCTAGTACTACTCTTGCCCAGAAATGCTTAACTGCGGAGTTCTGATGAGATCCGGTGAATTAGTGCTGGTATGATCGTACTCGTTCCATTTCCCGCTATAAATAGACACACCCTTTTTCCTTCCCTCCCCCCTCCCGTCATTTGTTTCGCTATGCGCACTTCTAATTCTAATATCAAGCAAAATGCTCCGGCGGCTCGACTTGTGCCCAGATGCATGGACCGTCCGCTACACCTCATTTTTTTTATTCTACTATCTAAGCTGCTCGTAATGACACTCTTATCACGTGGTGGATTATAAATGAATGCACAAAAAATATTAAGTAAAATGCCATGGTGCCAAGACTCACGCCGGTAAATGACCCGGTGGACTATCGCTCCGGTCCCGCGTAACGTTTAACGCTCCGTCTGCAAAAAGAAGGGTGCAACACGAGAACTTTCCAAGAGGTCACCCATCCTAATTCTACTCTCGCTAAAGCATGATTAACTGCGGAGTTCTGATGGGATCCAAGGAACTAGTGCTGGTGTGATCGCACATGTTCTAGTTTGCACGGCACATACATATAGCCCTTCATCTTCCCTCTCCCCTCCTATCATTTGTTTCGCTGTGTGCGCACCTCACCTCTTCTTCTAGTTCTAATATCAAGCTAAATGCCCCGATGCGTCGATTCATGTCCATATGAACGGATCGTTCGCCACACCTTTTTTTTGTTGTTCTACTATCTAAGATACTCGTAATTACACTCTTATTACATGATAGGCTTTAATTAAATGCGTAAAAAATATTAAACAAAATGCTCCGGGGCTGTGACTCACATTTTCGAACGAACCAGCAGACCGTCGCTCCGATCCCGCATAATGTTTAATGCCCTGTCTGCAAAAAGAATGGTGCAACACGAGGAATTCTCAACAGATCATCAATCCTAGTAGTACTCTCGCCCAAGCACGCTTAACTTCGGAGTTCAAGTGGGATCTGGTGAACTAATGCTAGTAGGATCGCACCTATTCTAGGTTTCGTTGTGCGTTCACCTTACCTCTGCATCAAATTCTAATATCAAACGAAATACCCCGACGCTTCGACTCATACCCATATGAATGGATCGTGCCGCACCTCATTTTTTGTTATTCTACTATTTAAGATACTCGCAAGGACACTCTTATCAGGTGATAGGATTTAATTGAATACGCAAAAAATATTAAGCAAAATGCCACGGCGCCGTGACTCATATTTGAGAATGAACTGGTGGACCGTCGCTCCGGTCTTGAAAAACATTTAATGCCCCGTCTGTAAAAAAAGGATACAACACGAGAACTTCCAAGGAGGTCACCTATCCTAGTACTACTCTTGCCCAAGCACCCTTCACTGTGGAGTTCTGATGGGATCTGGTGAACTACTACTGGTATGACCTCAACCGATCTAATTTACACTGCAAAGACATATATCCCTTTTCTTTCCCTCTCCCCTCCCATCATTTGTTTCGCTGTGCGCGTACCTCACGTCTTATTCTAGTTTTAATATTAAGCGAAATGCCCCAGTACCTCGACTCATGCTAATATGAATGGATCGCCCGCCGCACCTCATTTTTGGTCGTTCTAATATGTAAGGTGCTCTAAATGACAATCTTATCACGTGATGGGCTTTTTAATGCCCCGTCTGCAAAAAGACGACTGCAACAAGAGGACTTCCCAGGAGGTTACCCATCCTAGTACTGCTCTCACCCAAGCACGCTTAACTACAAGTTCGATGGGATCCGATGCATTAGTGCTGGTATGATCGCACCCCTTTCATTCCACGCTGCAAATACATATACCACTTCTCCTTCCCTCTCCCTTCCTATCATTTATTTTGTTGTGCGCGCACACCTTATCTCTGTTTCTAGTTCTAATATCAAGCAAAATGCCCAGGTATCTCGACTCATGCCCAGATGAACAGACCGCCCGCCATAACTCTATTTTTGTTGTTCTACTATGTAAGATACTCGTAATGACATTTTTATCTCGTGATGGACTATAAATGAATGCATGGAAAATATTAAGCAAAATGTCCCAACGCTGCGACTCACACTAGTGGACTGTGGCTCCGGTCACGTATAATATTTACGCCCCATCCATAAAAAGACGGATGAAACACGAGGACTTTGCAGAAGGTCAGCCATCCTAGTACTGCTTTCACCAGAGCACGCTTAACTACGGAGTTCGACAGGATCCGGTGCATTAGTATTGGTATGATCGCACCCCTTCCATTCCGTGCTGTAAATACATATAGCTCTTCTCCTTCCCTCCCCCCTTCCCGTCATTTATTTCGCTTTGCATGCACACTACACCTCTGTTTCTAGTTCCAATATCAAGCGAAATGTCCAGGCACCTCGACTCACGCCTAGATAAATAGACTGCCTATCGTACCTCGTTTTTTGTTATTCTACTATGTAAAATGCTTGTAATGACACTCTTATCATGTGGTGGACTATAAATGAATGCACGAAAAATATTAAGCAAAATATTCTGGTGCAGCGACTCACACCGGTGGACTATGGCTCCTATCGCGCATAATGTTTAACACCCCATCTGCAAAAAGACGGGCGCAACACGAGGACTTCCCAGAAGGTAACCCATCCTGGTACTACTCTCGCCAAACCACGCTCAACTAAGGAGTTCGATGGGATCCGGTGCATCAGTGCTAGTATAATCACATCTCTTCTATTTTGTGCTATAAATACATATACCCCTTCTCCCTCCCTCCCCCCCGTTATTTGTTTCGCTATGCGCGAGCACCGCACCTCTGTTTATAGTTCTAATATAGAGCAAAATGCTTCGATGCCTCGACTCACGCCTAGATGAACGAACTACCCGCTGCATCTCATTTTTTGTTATTCTACTATGTAAGATACTCGTAATGACACTTTTATCACGTGGCGAACTATAAATGAATACACAAAAAATATTAAGCAAAATGTCTTGGTGTCACAACTCACTCCGGGGGACAATGGCTCTGATCGTGCATAATGTTTAACTGCGAAGTTCTGATGCGATCCAGTGAACTAGAACTGGTATGATCGCACCCGTTCTAGTTTGCACAGCAAAGACATATAACCCTTCTCCTTCCCTGTCCCCTTCCATCGTTTGTTTCGCTATGTACGCACCTCACCTCTGCTTCTAGTTCTAATATCAAGCGAAATGCCCGATGCCTCGACTCATGCCCATATGAATGAAAAGCCCACCGCACCTCATTTTTCGTTGTTCTATTATGTAAGATACTCAAAATGACACTCTTATCACGTGATGGCCTTTAATTAAATGCGCAAAAAATATTAAGCAAAATACCCAGGCGTTGTGACTTACGTTTGGGAAAGAACCAGTGAACCGTCGCTCTGGTCCCGCGTAATGTTTAACGCCCCATCTGCAAAAAGAATGGTGCAACATGAGGACTTCCCAGGAGGTCACCCATCTTAGTACTACTCTCGCCTAAGTACGCTTAACTGCAGAGCTCTGATGGGATCTGAAGAAATAGTTCTAGTATGATCGCACACATTCTAGTTTGCGTCGCAAATACATATTCCCCTTCTACTTTCCTCTCCCCTATCGTCATTTGTTTCGCTCTGCGTGCACCTCACCTCTACTTCTAGTTCTAATATCAAGCGAAATGCCCCAGTACCTCGACTCTTGCCCATATTAACGGATAACCCGTCGCACCTCGTTTTTTATTTTTTTACTATGTAAGATACTCGTAATGATACTCTTATCACATGATAGGCTTTAATTTAATGCACAAAAAATATTAAGCAAAATGCCCTGGTGCCATGACTCATGTTTGTGAATGAACAAGTGGACTGTTGCTTCGGTCCCGCATAACATTTAACGCTCCGTCTGCAAAAAGAAGGGTGCAAAACAAGGACTTCCTAGGAGATCAACCATCCTAGTACTACTCTTGCCCAAGCATGCTTAACTGCGAAGTTCTTATGGGATCCAGTGAACTAGTGCTGTTATGATCGCTCCCATTCGAGTTTGTGCCGCAAAGACATATACCCCTTCTTCTTTCCTCCCCCCTCCCATCATTTGTTTCATTTGAGCGCACCTCACCTCTTTTTCTAGTTATAATATCAAGCGAAATACCCCGCACCTCGACTCATGCCCATATGAACAAATCGCCCGCTGCACCTCATTTTTCCTCGTTCTACTATCTAAGATACTCTTAATAGTAGTCTTATCACGTGATAGGCTTTAATTAAATGCGCAAAAAATATTAAGCAAAATGCTCCGGCGTCGTGACTCACGTTTGCGAATCAACAAGTGGACCGTTGCTCCAATCCCGAATAACGTTTAACGCCCCGTCTATAAAAAGAATGGTAAAACATGAGGACTTCCTAACAAGTCACCAATCCCAGAACTACTCTTACTCGAGCATGCTTAACTGCGTAGTTCTGATGGGAACCAGTGAACTAGTACTGGTATGATCTCACCCGTTCTAGTTTGCGCCGCAAATACATATACCTCTTCTCCTTCCCTCTCCCCTCCCATAATTTGATTCGCTGTGCGCGTACCCCACCTCTGCATCTAATTCTAATATCAATCGAAATGCCCTGGTGCCTCGACTCATGTCCATATGAACGGATCGTGTCGCACCTCCCTTTTCGTTGTTCTACTATGTAAGATGCTCGCAAAGACACTCTTATCACATGATGGGCTTTAATTGAATGCGCAAAAAATATTAAGCAAAATGCCCAGGCGCCGTGACTCATGTTTGCGAATGAACCGGCGAACAGTGGTTCAGGTCCTGAAAAACATTTAATGCCCCATCTGCAAATAGAAGGGTACAACACGGGGACTTTCCAGGAGGTCACCAATCCTAGTACTACTATCGCCCAAACACGCTTAACCGCAGAGTTCTGATGGGATCCGGTGAGTTAGTGCTGGTATGATCGCACCCATTCAATTCGGCATCACAAATACATAGACCCCTTTTCCTTCCCTCATCTCACATTTGCTTGTAGTTCTAATATCGAGCGAAATACCTCGGTGCCTTGACTCATGCCCATATGAACAGATCGCCCACCGCACCTCTGTTTTTATTGTTTCACTATGTAAGATACTCGTAATAACACTCTTACCACGTGATGAGATTTAATTGAATGCACCAAAAATATTAAGAAAAATTCCTCGGCACTGTGACTCATGTTTGTAAATAAACCGGCGGACTGTCGCTCCGGTCCCGCATAACGTTTAGCGACTTGTCTACGAAAAGAAGGGTGCAACACGATAATTTCTTAGGAGCTCATCCATCCTAGTACTACTCTCACCCCAAAAATGCTTAACCGCAGAGTTCTAGTGGGATCTAGTGAATTATTGCTGGTATGATCGCACCCATTCCATTTTGCGCTTCAAATACATATACCCCTTCCTGTCTTTTTTTTTGCTATGCGTGCACCCTGCACCTCTTCTTCAAATTCTAATATCAAACAAAATGTCCCGGCGGCTTGGCTCACGCTCAGATTAACGGTCCACCTGCCGCACCTCGTTTTTTGTTGTTCTACTGTGTAAGATGCTGATAATGAGACTCTTATAATGTTGTGGACTATAAATGAATGCACGAAAATTATTTAAGCAAAATTTTTTGACGTCACGAATCATGTTTGCGAATGAACTGACGGACCGTGGTTCTGGTCGCGCGTAATGTTTATTGCCACGTGTGTAAAAAAATAGGTGCAACACGAGGACTTTCTAAGAGGTCAACCATCTTAGTACTACTCTCACTAAGGGACACTTAACTGCTGAGTTCTTATGGGATTCAGTGCATGAGTGCTGGTCTGATCGCACCCGTCCCATTCTGCGTTATAAATGCATGTGCCCCTTCTCCTTCCCTCCCCTCTCCCGTCATTTGTTTCATTGTACGTGCGGACCTCACCTCTGTTTCTTATTCTAATATCAAGCAAAATACCTCTACGCTTCGACTCATGCCCATATGAACAGATGGCACGCTGCATCTCTATTTTCATTGTTTTACTATGTAAGATACTTGTAATAATACTCTTATCACGTGATGGGCTTTAATTTAAAGCATAAAAAATATTAAACAGAATGCCCCCGCGCCGTGACTCACATTTGCGAAAAACTCTTGCAGACCGTCACTCTGGTCCTATATAATATTTAATGCCCCGTCTGACAAAAGAAGGGTGCAACACGAGAACGTCTCATGAGGTCACCCATCCTAGTACAACTCTCGCCCAAGCACGCTTAACTGGGGAGTTCTGATGGGATATGGTGAATTAGTGCTGGTATGATCGCACCCATTTCATTTCGTGCTGCAAATGCATATACCCTTTCTCCTTCCCTCCCGCTCCCATCATTTATTTCGCTGTGCATGCACACCTTACCTCTGCTTCTAGTTCTAATATCAAACGAAATGCTCTGGCGCCTCGACTCATGCCTGTATGAACAAATCGCTCGCCACACTTTTTTTTTCGTTGTTCTACTATGTAAGATACTCATAATAACACTCTTATCACGTGATGGACTTTAATTGAATGCACGAAAAATATTAAGCAAAATGCCCAGTGTCGTGACTCATATTTGCGAATGAACTGGTGGACCGTCGCTCCAGTCCCGTGTAATGTTTAAGGCCCTGTCTACAAAAAAAAGGTGCAACACGAGGACTTCCCAGGAGGTCACCCGTCCTAGTACTACTCTCGCCCAAAAACACTTAACTGCAGAGTTCTGATGGCATCCGGAATATTAGTGCTGGTATGATCGCACCCACTCCATTTCGCACTGTAAATACATATACCCCTTCTCCTTCGCTCCCCCCTATCGTCATTTTTTTCAATGTGCGTGTACCCCATACCTCTGCTTCTAATTCTTATATCAAGCAAAATGTCCCAGCGGCTCGACTCACGCTCAGATGAACGGTTTGCCTGCTTCCCCTTGTGTTTCGTTGTTCTATTATGTAAGATCTTTGTAATGAGACTCTTATAACGTGGTGGATTATAAATGAATGCACAAAAAATATTAAGCAAAATGCATTGACACTGCGACTCACGTTTGCGAATGAACCGACTGACCATGGTTCCAGTCGTGCGTAATGTTTATTTCTTCGTGTGTAAAAAAATAAGTGCAACACAAGGACTTTCCAAGAGGTTAACCATCTTAGTACTACTCTCACGAAAGGACACTTAACTACAGAGTTCTAATGGGATTCGGTGCATTAGAGCTGGTCTGATCACACCCATCCCATTTCGTGCTACAAATGCATGTACCCCTTCTTCTTCCCTCCCTCATTCCGTCATTTTTTTCGTTGTACGCGTAGACCTCATCTCTACTTCTTTTTCTAATATCAACCAAAATGCCCTGCCACCTAGACTCATGCCCATATGAACGGATCGCTCGCCAAACTTATATTTTCGTTGTTCTACTATATAAGATACTCGTAATAATACTCTTATCACGTGATGGGCTTTAATTGAATGCATGAAAAATATTAAGCAAAATACTTCGACGCCGTGACTCACGTTTAAGAATGAACCGACAGACCGTCGCTCTGGTCCCGCGTAACGTTTAACTCCTCGTCTGCAAAAATAAAGGGTGCAACACGAGGACTTCTAAGGAGGTCACCCATCCTAGTACTGCTCTCGTCCAAGCACGCTTAACTGTGGAGTTCTTATGGGATCCGGTGAATTAGTGCTGGTATGATCGCAACCGTTCCAATTTGCGCTGCAAATACATATACCCCTTCTCCTTCCCTCCCCCCTCCTATCATTTGTTTCGCTATGCGCGCACACCTCACCTCTGTTTATAGTTCTAATATCAAGCAAAATACCTTGACGTCTCGACTCATGCCCGTATGAACAGATCGCCCACCGCACCTCTATTTTCGTTGTTCTACTATATAAGATACTCGTAATAACACTCTTATCATGTGAAGGACTTTAATTAAATGCATAAAAAATATTAAACAAAATGTCTCGGTGCCATGACTCATATTTGTGAATTAATCAGCGAACTGTCGCTCCGGTCCCGTGTATCGTTTAACGTCCCGTCTATAAAAAGAAGGGAGCAACACGAGGACTTCCAAAGAGGTCACCCATCCTAGTACTACTCTCGCCCAAAAATGCTTAACTATAGAGTTTTGATGGGATCCGGTGAATTAGTGCTAGTATGATTGCCTCCGTTCTATTTCGCACTGCAAATACATGTACACCTTCTGCTTCCCTCCCCCTTCCCATCATTTTTTTTGTTGTGCACGAACCCGCACCTCTGCTTCTAATTCTAATATCAAGCGAAATGCCCCAGCAGCTCGACTCCCGCCCAGATGAAATGACTGCCCGCCACACCTTTTTTTTTATTGTTCTACAATGTAAGATGCTCATAATGAGACTCTTATAACGTGGTGGAGTATAAATGAATGCACGAAAAATATTAAGTAAAATAACTTGATGCCGCGACTCACATTTGAGAATGAACTGACAGACCATGGTTCCTGTCGTGCGTAACATTTATTGCATCGTGTGTAAAGAAATAGGTACAACACGAGAAATTTTCAAGAGGTCAACCATCTTAGAACTACTGTCACGAAAGGACACTTAACTACAGAGTTCTTATGGGATTCGATTCATTAATGCTGGTTCGATTGCACCCATCACATTCCCCACTACAAATGCATGTGCCCCTTCTCCTTCCCTCCCCCTCCCGTCATTTATTTTGCTGTACGCACACACCTCACCTCTGCTTCTAGTTCTAATATCAAGCAAAATGGCCCAATGCCTATACTCATGCCCACATGAACGGATCGCCCGCCACACCTCTGTGTTCGTCGTTCTACTATGTGAGATACTCATAATAACACTCCTATCACGTGATGAGCTTTAGTTGAATTCATGAAAAATATTAAGCAAAATGCCATAGCACCGTGACTCATGTTTGTGAATGAACCAGCGGACCATCGCACTGGTCTTGCGTAACGTTTAACGCCCCGTCTGCAAAAAAAAAGAGTGTAAGACGAGAAATTCAAAAGAGGTCACCCATCCTACTACTACTCTCGCCCAAAAATACTTAACTGCGGAGTTCTGATGGGATCGGTGAATTAGTGCTTGTATGATCGCATCAGTTCCATTTCGCACTGCAAATACATATACATCTTCTCCTTCCCCCCTCTTCCGTCTTTTATTTCGTTGTCCGCGCACACCTCACTTTTTCTTCTAGCTCTAATATCAAGTGAAATGCCCCGACGTCTCGACTCATGCCCATATAAATGGATCGCCCGCTGCACCTCTATTTTTGTTGTTCTGCTATGTAAGATACTCGTAATAATACTCTTATCACGTGATGGTCTTTAATAAATATACGAAAAACATTAAGCAAAATGCCCCGGTGTAGTGACTCATGTTTGTGAATGAACCGGCTGACCGTCGCTCCGGTCCCGCGTAACATTTAACGCTCTGTCTGTAAAAAAAAAGGGGTGCAACAGGAGGACTTCCCAGGAGGTCACCCGTCCTTGTACTACTCTCACCCAAAAACACTTAACTGTGGAGTTTTGATGGGATCCGGTGAATTAGTCTTGATATGATCGCACCCGTTCCATTTCACACTACAAATACATGTACTCCTTCTCCTTCCCTCCCCCTCCCGTCATTTTTTTTGCTGTGCGCGCACCCCACACCTCTTCTTTTAATTCTAATTTCAAACGAAATGCCCCGACAGCTCGACTCATGCCCAGATGAAATGACCGCCCATCATACCTTGTTTTTCGTTATTCTACTATGTAAAATGCTCATAACGAGACTCTTATAACGTAGTGGACTATAAATGAATGCCTAAAAAGTATTAAGCAAAATGCCCTAACGATGCGACTCATGTTTGCGAATGAACCGACGGACCGTGGTTCCTTTCGCACTTAATGTTTATTGCCTCATGTGCAATGAAATAGGTGCAACACGAGGACTTTCCAAGAGGTCAACCATCTAAGAACTACTCTCACTAAAGGACACTTTACTGTAGAGTTCTTACAGGATTTTGTGCAATAGTGCTGGTGTGATAGCACCCGTCCCATTCTACACTATAAATACTGTGCCTCTTCTCCTTCCCTCCCTCTTCCCGTCATTTGTTAAGCTGTACGCACACACCTCACCTCTTTTTCTAGTTCTAATATCAAAGGAAATGCCCCCATGCCTCGACTCATACCCATATAAATGGATTGCCCGCCACAAATCTGTTTTCGTTGTTCTACTATATAAGATACTCGTAATAACACTCTTATCATGTGATGGGTTTTAATTGAATGCACAAAATATATTAAGCAAAATACCCCGGCGCCGTGACTCATGTTTGCGAATGAACCGACGGACTGTCGCTCTGGTCCCACGTAATGTTTAACGCCCCGTTTGCAAAAAAAAAGGGTGCAACACAAGGACTTCCCAGGAGGTCACCCATCCTAATACTACTCTCGCCAAAGAAAGCTTAACTGCAGAGTTCTGATGGGATCCGGTGAATTAGTGCTGTGTGATCGTAGCCGTTCCAGTTCATGTCGCAAATACATATACTCCTTCTCATCCCCTCCCCTCTACCATCATTTATTTCGCTGTACGCACATGCCTCACCTCTTCTTCTACTTCTAATATCAAGCAAATTGTTCCGGTGCCTCGATTCATGCCCATATGAGCAGATCACCTGCCGCACCTCATTTTTTGTTATTCTACTATGTAAGATACTCGCAATGACACTCTCACCACGTGATGGGCTTTAGCTCAATGCGCAAAAAATATTAAGTAAAATGTCCTGGCGCCATGACTCACATTTGCAAATGAACTGACGAACTGTCACTCCCGTCTCGCGTAACGTTTAGTGCCTCATCTGCAAAAAGAAGGGTGCAACACGAGGACTTCCCAGGAGGTCACCCATCCTAGTACTACTCTCGCCCAAGCACGCTTTACTGCGGACTTCTGATGGGATCCGGTTAACTAGTGCTGGTATGATTGCACCCTTTCTTATTTGTGCCTCAAATATATATGTCGCTTCTCCTTCTCTCTCCCCTCCCATCATTTGTTTTGTTGTGCGCACACCTCTCCTCTGCTTCTATTTCTAATATCAAGCAAATTACCCCGGTGCCTCGACTCATTCCCATATAAACGGATTGCCCGTCGTACCTCATTTTTCGTTGTTCTACTATTTAAGATGCTCGCAATGACACTCTTTTCACATGGTGGGCTTTAATTGAATGCGCAAAAAATATTAAGAAAAATGCCCCGGTGCTGTGATCACATTTACAAATGAACCGGCAGATCATCGCTTTGGTCCCGTGTAACGTTTAACACCCTGTTTGCAAGAAGAAGGGTGCAATACTAGGACTTCCCAAGAGGTCACCCATCCTATTACTACTCACGCCCAAACACGCTTTTCTGTAAAGTTCTGATGGGATCTGGTGAACTAGTGCTGGTATGATTGCACCCTTTCTTGTTTGTGCCGCAAATACATATGCCCCTTTGTTTCACTGTGCACGCACCTCACCTCTTCTTCTAGTTCTAATATCAAGCGAAATGCCCCCCCCCCTCGACTCATGCCTATATGAAAGGATCGACCGCCGCATCTCAATTTTTGTTATTCTACTATGTAAGATACTCGCAAGGACACTCTTATCATGTAATGGGCTTTAATTAAATGCTTGAAAAATATTGAGCAAAATTCCCCAATGCCATGACTCATGTTTGGGAATGAACCGTCGGACCATCACTCAGGTCCCACGTAATGTTTAATGCCCCATCTACAAAAAAAAAAGGTGCAACACAAGGACTTCCAAGGAGGTCACCCATCCTAGTACTACTCTCACCCAAGCACGCTTGACTGCGGAGTTCTGATGGGATCCAATGAACTAGTGCTGGTATGATCGCACCAATTTTAATTTGTATCGCAAGTACATATACCCCTTCTCCTTCCCTCTCCCCTATCATCATTTGTTCCACTGTCCGTGCACCTCACCTCTACTTCTAGTTCTAATATCAAGTAAAACGCCCCGGTGCCTCGACACACCCATATGAACAGATTGCGTCGCATATAATTTTTCGTTATTCTACTATGTAAGATGCTCACAATGAAACTCTTATCATGCAATGGGCTTTAATTGAATGTACAAAAAATATTAAGCAAAATGCCCGGGAAACATGATTGATAATTGCGAATGAACCGGCAAACCGTTGCTTTGGTCCCACGTAACGTTTAATGCCCCATCTGTAAAAAGAAGGGTTCAACACGAGCACTTCCTAAAAGGTCACCCTTCCTAGAACTATTCTCACACAAGCACGCTTAACTGCGGAGTTCTGATTGGATCCGGTGAACTAATGTTAGTATGATTGTAGCTACTCTAGTTCGTGCCCCAAATACCTATACCCCTTCTCCTTTCATCTCCCCTCCTGCCATTTGTTTCGTTGTGTGCGCACTTCAACTCTGTTTCCAATTCTAATATCAAGCGAAATGCCCTGGCACCTCGACTCATGCCCATATGAATGAAACGCCGGTTTCACCTCATTTTTTGTTGTTCTACTATGTAAGATGCTCACAAAAACACTCTTATCACGTGATGGGCTTTAATCCAATGCGCAAAAAATATTAAAAAAATGTGTCGGCGCCGTGACTCACGTTTGTGAATGAACCGGTGGACTGTCGCTTCGGTCCCACGTAATGTTTAACGCCCCATCTGCAAAACGAAGGGTGCAACACGAGGACTTCCCAGGAGGTCACCCATCCTAGTACTACTCTTTCCGAAGCACGCTAAACTACAAAGTTCTGATGGGATCCGGTGAACTAGTACTGGTATGATCGCACACGTTTTGGTTTGTCCCGCAAATACATATACCTCTTCTCCATCCATCTCCCCTCCTGTCATTTGTTTTCTTGTGCGTGCACGTCACCTCTGCTTTTAGTTCTAATATCAAGCGAAATGTCCCGGCACCTCGACTCATGCCCATATGAACGGAACACTCGCCGCACTTAGTATTTTGTTACTCTACTATTTAAGATACTCGCAACAACACTCTTATCACGTGATGGGCTTTAATTGAATACGCGAAAAATATTAAGCAAAATGCCCCGGCGCTGTGACTCATGTTTACGAATGAGCCAGTGGACCGTCGCTCCGGTCCTGTGTAACATTTAACGCCCTGTCTGCAAAAAGAATGGTTCAACAGGAGGACTTCCAAAGAGATCACCCATCCTAGTACTACTCTCGTCCTAAAATATTTAACTGCGGAGTTCTGATGGGATCCGATGAATTAGTGCTGGTATGATCACATCTATTATATTTTGTACTGCAAATACATATACCCCTTCTCCTTCCCTCCACCCTCCCATCATTTTTTTCACTATGCGTGAATCCTGCACCTCTACTTCTAATTCTAATATCAAGCGAAATGCTCCAACGGCTTGACTCACACCCAGATGAATGGACCACCTGCTACACTTAGTTTTTTATTGTTCTACTATGTAAGATTCTCGTAATGAGACTCTTATAACGTGATGGACTATAAATGAAAGCATGAAAAATATTAAGCAAAATGCCCTGACGCCGCGACACACGTTTGTGAAAGAATCGATGGACCGTTGTTACCATCGGGTGTAATGTTTATTGCCTCGTGTGCAAAAAAATAGGTGCAACAAAAGGACTTTCTAAGAGGTCAACCATCTTAGTACTACTCTCACCAAAGGACACTTAATTGCAGAGTTCTTATGGGATTCGGTACATTAGTGCTGGTCTAATCGCACCAGTCCCAATCCGTGCTACAAATGCATGTGCCCCTTCTCCTTCCCTCCCCCCTCCCGTCATTTTTTTTGTTGTACGCACACACCTCACCTCTGCTTCTAGTTCTAATATCAAGTGAAATACCCCGGCACCTCGACTCATGCCCATATGAATGGATTGCCCGCCATACCTCTACTTTCATTGTTCTACTATGTAAGATACTCTTAATAGTAGTCTTATCACGTTATGAGCGTTAATTGAATGCACGTAAAATATTAAGCAAAATGCTCTGACACCGTGACTCACGTTTGCGAATGAATGGGCGAACCATAGCTCTGGTCCTGTGTAACGTTTAACGCCCCATTTGCAAAAAGAAGGGTACAACACGAGGACTTCCAACGAGGTCATCCATCCTAGTACTACTCTCGCCCAAAAATGCTTAATTGCGGAGTTCTGACGGGATCCAGTGAATTAGTGCTGGTATGATCGCATTTGTTCCATTTTACGCTGTAAATACATATACCCATTCTCCTTCCCTCCCCCCTCCCGTCCTTTTTTTCGCTGTGCGTGAACCTCGCACCTCTGATTCTAATTTTAATATCAAGTGAAATTCTCCGATGGCTCGACTCATGCCCAGATGAACAGACCGCTCGCTGCACCTCATTTTTTATTGTTCTACTATGTAAAATGCTCGTAATGAGACTCTTATAACGTGGTGGACTATAAATGAATGTATGAAAAATATTAACTAAAATGCTCTGACACCGCGACTCAAGTTTGCGAATGAACCGACGGACCGTTGTTACCATCGGGCCTAACGTTTATTACCTCGTGTGCAAAAAAATAAGTGCACCAAGAGGACTTTCCAAGAGGTCAACCATCTTAGTACTACTCTCACCAAATGCATGTGCCCCTTCTCCTTCCCTCCCCCCTCCTGTCATTTATTTCGCTT
Organism: Carica papaya; assembly: GCF_054855325.1. Taxonomy (NCBI): domain Eukaryota; kingdom Viridiplantae; phylum Streptophyta; class Magnoliopsida; order Brassicales; family Caricaceae; genus Carica; species Carica papaya. The sequence continues at coordinate 29,624,827 of NC_142311.1, read as the reverse complement.
TACGTGCACACCTCACCTCTGTTTCTAGTTCTAATATCCAGCGAAATGCCCCAGCGCCTCGACTCATGCCCAAATGAATGGATTGCCTACCGCACCTCTGCTTTTGTTGTTCTACTATGTAAGATACTCGTGATAACACTCTTATAACGTGATGGGCTTTAATTGGATGCACAAAAAATATTATGTAAAATGCCCCGGAGCCGTGACTGACCTTTGCGAATGAACCGGCGGACCGTTGCTGCGGTCTTGCGTAACGTTTAACGCCTCGTCTATAAAACTAAGGGTGCAACACGAGGACTTTCTAGGAGGTCACCCATCCTAGTACTACTCTCGCCCAAGCACGCTTAACTACGGAGTTCTGATGGGATCTGGTGAATTATTGCTAGTATAATCGAAACTGTTCTAGTTTGTGCTGCAAATACATATATCCCTTCTCCTTCCCTCTCCCCTCCCGCCATTTGTTTCGCTATGCGCGCACACCTCATCTCTGCTTCTAGTTCTAAAATCAAGCGAAATGCCCAGGCGCATCGACTAATGCCCATTTGAACGGATCACCCGCCGCACCTCATTTTTTGTTGTTCTACTTTTTAAGATGCTCGCAATGATACTCTTATCACGTGATGGGCTTTAATTGAATGCTGAAAAAATATTAAACGAAATGCCCTGGTGCTGTGACTCACGTTTGTAAATGAACCGACAGACCGTCGCTCCGGTCCTGTGTAACATTTAACACCCCTCTGCAAAAAGAATGGTGCAACATGAGGACTTCCCAGGAGGTCACCAGTCCTAGTACTACTCTCACCAAGCACCTTTAACTGCGGAGTTCTGATGGGATTCGGTGAACTAGCGCAGGTATGATCGCAACCGTTCTGGTTTGCACCGCAAATACATATACCCGTTCTCCTTCACTCTCCCCTCCCGTCATTTATTACATTGTACCCGCACCTTACCTCTTCTTCTAGTTCTAATATCAATGCTCCGGCACCTCGACTCATGTCCATATGAATGGATTGCCCGCTGTATCTCATTTTTCGTTGTTCTCCTATTTAAGAAGCTCACAATGACACTCTTATCACGTGATAGGCTTTAACTAAATGCTAGAAAAATATTAAGCAAAATGCCCCAGTGCCGTGACTCACGTTTGCTAACGAATCGGGGGACCATTGCTCCGGTCCCGTTGAATGTTTAACACCTCGTCTGTAAAAAGAAGGGTGCAACACGAGGACTTCTCAAGTGATCACCCATTATAGCACTAAAGTCACCCAAGCACGCTTAACTATGGAGTTCTGATGGGATCCGATGAACTAGTGCTTGTATAATTGCACCCATTCTAGTTTGCATCGTAAATACATATACCCTTTCTCCTTCCCTCTCCCCTCCCATTATTTGTTTCGCTGTGCGCGCACCTCATCTCTGCTTCTAGTTCTAATATCAAGCGAAATGCCCCAACGCCTCAACATATACCCATATGAACGGATCGTCACCGACACTTAGTTTTTGTTGTTATAATATTTAAGATACTTGCAATGACACTCTTATCACATGATGGGCTTTAATTGAATGTAAAAAATATTAAGCAAAATGCTCCGACACCGTGACTCACATTTGTGAATGAACCGGAAGACCATCGCTGCGGCCTTGCGTAATATTTAACGCCTTGTCTGCAAAAAAAAGGGTGCAACACGAGGACTTCGTAGGAGGTCACCCATCTTAGACTACTCTCGCCCAAGCACACTTAACTTCGGAGCTCTGATGGGATCCGCTGAACTAATGCTAGTATGATAAGATCTATTCTAGTATGCGCTGCAAATGCCTATACCCCTTCTCCTTCACACTCCCCTCCTGTCATTTGTTTCTTTGTGCATGCACCTCACCTCTACTTCTAGTTATAATATCAAACGAAATGCCCCGGCACCTCGACTCATGCCTATATAAACGGATTGCCCACTGCACCTAATTTTTTGTTATTCTACTATTTAAACTGCTCACAATGACACTCTCATCATGCAATTGACTTAAACTAAATGCACACAAAATATTAAGCAAAATGCACTGGCGTCGTGACTAACGTTTGCGAATGAACCGATGAACCATCGCTCCGGTCCTGAGTAACATTTAACGCCCCGTCTGTAAAAAGAAGGGTGCAACACGAGAACTTCCCAGGAGGTCACCAATCTTAGTATTACACTCGCTCAAGTGCACTTAACTGCGGAGTTATGATGGGATTCGGTGAACTAGTGCTGGCATGATCGCACCCGTTCTGGTTTGCACCGTAAATACATATACCCCTTCTCCTTCACTCTCCCCTCCTGTCATTTTTTCTCTCTGAGCACATACCTCACCTCTGTTTCAAGTTCTAATATCAATCGAAATGCCCCGGTGCCTCGACCCATGCCCATATGAACGGATCGCCTACCGCACCTCATTGTTTGTTGTTCTACTATTTAAGATGCTCGCAATGACACTCTGATCACGTGATCAGTTTTAATTGAATGAGCAAAAAATATTATTCAAAATGCCCTAGCGCCGTGACTCACATTTGCGATCCCACGTAACGTTTAACGCCCTGTCTGTAAAATGAAGGGTGCAACACGAAGACTTCCTAACAGGTCACCCATCCTAGTACTACACTCACCCAATCACGCTTAACTGCGGAGTTCTAATGGGATCCGGTGAACTAGTACTGGTATAATCGCACCCGTTCTGGTTTGCACTGCAAATACATATACCCCTTCTCCTTCACTCTTCCCTCCCATTATTTTTTTCTCTGAGCGCGCACCTCATCTCTGCTTCTAGTTCTAATATCAACCGGAATGCCCTGGCACCTCGACTTATGCCTATATGAATGGATCGCCAGTTGAGGCTCGTGTTTTGTTGTTCTACTATTTAAAATTCTTGCAATGACACTATCATCACGTTATGGACTTTAATTAAATGTGCAAAAAATATTAAGCAAAATGCCCTGGTACTGTGACTCACATTTGTGAATGAACCGATAGACCATCGCTCTAGTCCCACATAACGTTTAACGCTCCATCTTAAAAAAGAAGGTTGTAAGATGAGAACTTCCCAGGAGGTCACCCATCCTAGTACTACTCTCACCCAAGCACGCTTAGCTGCAGAGTTATAATGGATCCGGTGAAATAGTGCTGGTATGATCGCACCCTTTTCTGTTTGCGCCGCAAATAAATATTCGCCTTCTCCTTCCCATTCCCCTCCCGTCATTTGTTTCACTATGCGTGCACCTCACCTCTCCTTCTAGTTCTAATATCTAGCGAAATGCCCCGGCGCCTCGACTCATGCCCATATAAATGGATCGCCCGTCGCACCTCGTTCTTCATTGTTCTTCTATTTAAGATGCTCGCAATGACACTCTTATCATGAGATGGACTTTAATTGAATGCGCAAAAAATATTAAGCAAAATGCCTCGGCACCGTGACTCACGCTTGCGAATGAACCGGCGGACCGTCGCTCAAGTCCCGCGTAACATTTAATGCCCTGTCTGCAAAAAGAAGGGTTTAACACGAAGACTTCCAGGAAGGTCACCCATCTTAGTACTACTCTCACCCAAGCACGTTTGATTCCGGAGTTCTAATGGGATCCGGTGAACTAGTGCTCGTATGATCACACTAGTTCTCGTTTGCACCACAAATACATATGCCCTTTCTACTTCTCTCTCTCCTCCTGTCATTTGTTTCACTTTGCGCGCACCTCGCCTCTGCTTCTAGTTCTAATATCAAGCAAAATGCCCCGACGCCTCGACTCATGCCCATATGAACGGAACGCCCGCTGGACCTTTGTTTTTGTTGTTCTATTATGTAAGATACTCGTAATAACACTCTTATCACGTGATATGCTTTAATTGAATGCACGAAAAATATTAAGCAAAATGCCCTGGTGCCGTGACTCATGTTTGGGAATGAACCGGCAGATCGTCGATCCGGGTCTGCGTAACGTTTAACGCCCCGTCTGTAAAAAGATGGGTGCAACATGAGAACTTTCCAAGAACTTACCCATCTTAGAACTACTCTCGCCCAAGCATGCTTAACTGCAGAGTTCTGATGGGATCTAGTGAATTAGTGCTAGTATTATAGCACCTGTTCTAGTTTGCGCCAAAAATACATGTAACTCTTCTCCTTCCCTCCCCCCTCCTGTCATTTGTTTCGCTGTATGCTCACACCTCACCTCTGCTTCTAATTCTAATATCAAGTGAAATGCTCCAGCACCTTGACTCATACCCATATGAACGGATCGCCCGTCGCACCTCTGTTTTCGTTGTTCTTTAACGTAAGATACTCGTAATAACACTCTTATCAGGTGATGGGCTTAAATTGAAAGCACAAAACAATTAAGCAAAATGCCCTGGCACCATGACTCACATTTGCGAATGAACCGGCGGACCGTCGCTTCAGTCTCGTGTAACGTTTAACGCCCCTTCTGTTAAAATATGGGCGCAACACGAGAACTTTTTAGGAAGTCACCCATCTTAGTACTACTCTTGCCCAAGCACGCTTAGCTGCAGAGTTCTGATGGGATTCGGTGAATTAATGTTGGTATGATCGCACCTGTTCCAGTTCACGCCGCAAATACATATATCCCTTCTCCTTCCTTCCCCCCTCCTGTCATTTGTTTCACTGTGCGTGCACACCTCACCTCTGCTTGTAGTTCTAATATAAAATGAAATGCCTTGGTGTGTCGACTCATGCCCATATGAACGGATCGCCCGTTGCACCTTTGTTTTTGTTGTTATATCAAGCGAAATGCCCCGGTGGCTCAACTCACGCCCAGATGAACGGACTGCCCGTCGCACCTCATTTTTTGTTGTTCTACTATGTAAGATGCTTGTAATAACATTATTATAACGTGGTGGACTATAAATTAATGCACAAAAAATGTTAAGCAAAATGCCCTGACGCTGCGACTCACGTTTGCGAATGAACTGACAGACCGTGGTTCCGGTCGCGCGTAACGTTTATTGCCTCATGTCGAAAAAGAAGGGTGCAACACGAGGACTTTTCAAGAGGTCAACCATCTTAGTACTACTCTCACCCAAAAATGCTTAACTGCGAAGTTCTAATGGGATCCGAAGAATTAGTGTTGGTATGATCGCGCCCATTTCATTTCGCACTACAAATATATATAGCCCTTCTCTTTCCTTCTCCCCCCCCCCCTTCGTGTTTTTTTTGGTTGTGCGAGCACCCCGCACCTCTGCTTCTAATTCTAATATCAAGTAAAATACCCCAGTGGCTCGACTCACACCCAGATGAAATGAATGCACGAAAAATATTAAGCAAAATGCCCAGATGCCGTGACTCACATTTGCGAATGAACCAACAAACCGTGGTTTTAGTCGTGCATAACATTTATTACCTCGTGTGCAAAAAAATAGGTGTAACACGAGGACTTTCCAAGAGGTCAACAATCCTAGTACTACTCTCACTAAATGACACTTAACCGCAGAGTTTTTATGGGATTCGATGCATTAGTGCTGGTCTGATCGCACCCGTCCCATTCCACGCTACAAATGCATGTGCCCCTTCTCATTCCCTCCCCCCTCCCGTCATTTATTTCGTTGTACACGCACACCTCACATCTGCTTCTAGTTCTAATATCAAATGAAATGCTCTGGCACCTTAACTCATGCCCACGTGAATGGATCGCCCGCTGCATATCACTTTTTGTTGTTCTACTATTTAAGCTGCTTGCAATGACACTCTCATCACATGATTGGCTTTAGTTGAATACGCAAAAAATATTAAGCAAAATACTCTGGCGCCGTGACTCATGTTTGCAAATGAACCGGCAGACCCTCGCTCTAGTGTCGCGTAATGTTTAACACTTCGTATGCAAAAATGAGGGTGCAACACGAGGACTTCAAAGGAACCACCCATCCTAGTTCTACTCTTGCCAAAACACACTTAACTGCGGAGTTCTGATTGGATATGGTGAACTAGTGCTAGTATGATCGCACCAATTCTAGTTTGCTACAAATACATATACCCCTTCTCCTTCCCTCTCCCCTCACCTCTGCTTCTAGTTCTAATATCAGGAAAAATGCTTTGGTGCCTCGACACATGCCCATATGAACGGAACGCCCACCGCACCTCGTTTTTCAATTTTTTATTATGTAAGATGCTCGCAATGACATTATCATCACGTGATGGACTTTAATTGAATGCACAAAAAATATTAAGCAAAATGCCCTGGTGCCTTAACTCACGTTTGCGAATGAACCGACAAATTGTCGCTCCGGTCCCGTGTAATGTTTAATATGCCGTTCGCAAAAAAAAGGGTACAACATGAGAGCTTCCCAGGAGGTCAACCATCCTAGTACTACTCTCGCCCAAGCACGCATAACTGCGGAGTTCTGAATGGATCTAATGAATTATTGCTGGTATGATCACAACCTTTCTTATTTGCCCCGCAAATACATATACACCTTCTCCTTCCCTCTCCCACCCCATCATTTGTTTTGCTGTGCGCGCACCTTACCTCTACTTCTAGTTCTAATATCAAGCGAAATGCCCAAGCGCCTGGTCTCATATCCATATGAACGGATCACCCCCCGCACCTCATTTTTCATTGTTATACTATTTAAGATGCTCGCAATGACATTCTTATCACGTGATGGGCTTTAATTGAATGCTTAAAAAATATTAAGCAAAATGCTCCGGTGCCGTGACTCACGTTTGCGAATGAACTGGTGGACCGTCGCTCCTGTCCCGTGTAATGTTTAACATCCCGTCTGTAAAAAGAAGGGTGCAACACGAGAGCTTCCTAGGAGATCACCCATCCTAGAACTACTCTCACGCAAACACGCTTAACTGCAGAGTTCTGATGGGATCTGGTGAATTATTGCTGGTATGATCTCACCCTTTCTTATTTGCGCCGCACCTCGACTCCTTCCATATGAACGAATCACCCGCCGCACCTCATTTTTTATTGTTATACTATTTAAGATGCTCGTAATGACACTATTATTACGTGATGGGCTTTAACTGAATGCGCAAAAAATATTAAACAAAATGCTCCTGCGCTGTGACTCACATTTGCGAATGAACAGGCGAATCGTCGCTCTAGTCTCATGTAACGTTTAACGCCCTATTTGCAAAAAGACTTGTGTAACACATGGACTTCGCAGGAGGTCACCCATGCTAGTACTACTCCCTCCCAAGTACACTTAACTGTGGAGTTTTGATGGGATCTGATGAACTAGTGCTGGTATGATCGCACCCGTTTTGGTTTGCGCCGCAAATACATATACGCCTTCTCCTTCACTCTCCACTCCCGTTATTTGTTTCTCTTTGCGCGCACCTCACCTCTGCTTCTAGTTCTAATATCAAGCGAAATGCCCCTGCACCTCGACTCATGCCCATATGAACGGATCGCCAGCTGCACCTCGTTTTTTGTAAGAAGGGTGCAACATGAGAACTTCACAAGAGGTCAACCATCCTAGTACTACTCTTTCCCAAGCATGCATAACAGCAGAGTTCTGATGGGATCCGATGAATTATTGCTGGTATGATTGCACCCTTTCTTATTTGCGCCGTAAATACATATGCCCCTTCTCCTTTCCTCTCCCCTACCATCATTTGTTTCGCTGTGCGCACACTTCACCTCTCCTTTTAGTTCTAATATCAACTAAAATGCCCCGATGCCTCAACACATGCCTATACGAACGGATCACCCACTGCACCTCATTTTTCATTGTTCTACTTTTTAAGATGCTCGTAATGATTCAATTATCACGTGATGGGCTTCAATTGAATGTTAAAAACATATTAAGCAAAATGTCCCAGTGCCATGACTCACGTTTGCAAATGAACTAGCGGACCGTTGCTCCAGTCTCGTGTAACGTTTAACGCCTCGTCTGCAAAAAGAAGGGTGCAACACGAGGACTTCCCAAGAGATCACCCATCCTATTACTACTCTCGCCCAAACACGTTTAACTGCGGAGTTCTGATGGGATCTAGTTAACTAGTGCTGGTATGATCGCACCCGTTCTTGTTTGCGCTATAAATACATATACCCCTTCTCTTTCACTCTCCCCTCCCGTCATTTATTATGTTGTGCCCGCACTTCACTTCTTCTTCTAGTTCTAATATCAAGTGAAATGTCCTAGCACCTCAACTCATGCCCAATGAACGGATCGCCCGCTGCCTCTCGTTTTTTGTTGTTCTACTATTTAAGATGCTTGCAATGACACTCTTATCACGTGATGGGCTTTAATTGAATGCTGAAAAAATATTAAGTAAAATGCCCCAGTGCCGTGACTCACGTTTGCATATGAACTAGCGGACCATCGCTCCTGTCTAGTTGAATGTTTAACGCCCCATCTGTAAAAATGAGGGTGCAACACGAGAACTTCCTTGGAGATCACCCATCCTAGTACTACTCTCGCCCAAGCACGCTAAACTGCGGAGTTCTGATGGGATCCGGTGAACTACTGCTGGTATGATCGCACCTGTTCTGGTTTGCCCCACAAATACATATACCTCTTCTCCTTCACTCTCCTATCCCATCATTTATTTCTCTATGCACGCACCTCACTTCTGCTTCTAGTTCTAATATCAAGCGAAATGCCCCAGTGCCTCGACTCATGCCCATATGAACGGATTGCCCACCGCACCTCATTTTTCGTAAGAAGGGTGCAACACGAGGGCTTCCTAGGAGGTCACCCATCCTCGTATTACTCTCGCCCAAGCACGCATAACTGCAGAGTTCTGATGGTATCCAGTGAATTATTGCTTCTATGATTGCACCCTTTCTTATTTGCGCCGCAAATACATATGCCCAATCTCCTTCCCTCTCCCCTACCACCATTTATTTTGCTGTGCGTGCACCTCACCTTTGCTTTTAGTTCTAATAGCAAGCAAAATGCTCCGGCACCTCAACTCCTTCTATATGAACAGATCACCCGCCGTACCTCATTTTTTATTATTCTACTATTTAAGATACTCGCAATGAAACTCTTATTACGTGATGGGCTTTAACTGAATGCGTAAAAAATATTAAACAAAATGCTCCGGCGCTGTGACTCACATTTACGAATGAACCGGCGAACCATCGCTCTAGTCTCACATAACATTTAACGCCCCATTTGAAAAAAGACTTGTGCAATATGAGGACTTCGCCGGAAGTCACCCATCCTTGTACTACTCCCTCCCAAATACGCTTAACTGCAGAGTTTGATGGGATCCGGTGAACTAGTGCTGGTATGATCGCACCCGTTCTGGTTTGCCCTGTAAATACATATACCCTTTCTCCTTCAATCTCCTATCCCGTCATTTATTTCTCTGTGCGCGCACCTCACATTTTCTTCTAGTTCTAATATCAAGCGAAATGTCCCAGTTCCTTGACTCATGCCCATATGAACGGATCGCCCACTGCACCTTGTTTTTCGTAAGAAAGGTGAAACACGAGGACTTCCCAGGAGGTCACCCATACTCATACTACTCTCGCCCAAGCACGCATAACTGCAGAGTTCTGATGGGATCCGGTGAATTATTGCTTGTATGATCGCACCCTTTATTATTTGCGCTGCAAATACATATGCCCCTTCTCCTCCCCTCTACCCTACCGTCATTTTTTTCGCTGTGCGCGCACCTCACCTCTCTTTCTAGTTCTAGTATCAATCGAAATGCCCCGACACCTCGACACATGCCTATACGAACGGATCACCCGCCGCACATCATTTTTCGTTGTTCTACCTTTTAAGATGCTCGCAATGATATAATTATTAGGTGATGGGTTTCAATTAAATGTTAAAAAAATATTAAGCAAAACGCCCCGGTGCCGTGACTCACGTTTGCAAATGAACCGGCAAACCGTCACTTTGGTCTCGTGTAACGTTTAACGCCCTGTCTGCAAAAAGAAGGGTGCAACACAAGAACTTCCCAGGAGATCACCCATCCTAGTACTACTCTCGCCCAAACACGTTTAACTGCGAGGTTCTGATGGGATCTGGTTAACTAGTGCTAGTATGATCGCACCCGTTCTTGTTTGGGCCACAAATATATGTATCCCTTCTCCTTCACTCTCCGTTCTCGTCATTTATTACGCTGTGCGCGCACCTCACCTCTTCTTCTAGTTCTAATATCAAGCGAAATACCCCAGCACCTCGACTCATGCCCATATGAACGGATCACCCGCCACCTCTCGTTTTTCGTTGTTCTACTATTTAAGATGCTCGCAATGACACTCTTATCATGTGATGGGCTTTAATTGAATGCTGGAAAAATATTAAGCAAAATGCCCTAGTGCTGTGACTCACGTTTGCAAATGAACCGGCGGACCATCGCTCTGATTCCGTTGAATGTTCAATGCTCTGTCTGTAAAAAAAAGGGTGCAACACGAGAACTTCCCAGGAGATCATCCATCCTAGTACTAATTTTGCCAAAGGACGCTTAACTGCGGAGTTCTGATGGGATCCGGTGAACTAGTGCTGGTATGATCGCACCCATTCTAGTTTGTGCCGCAAGTACATATACCCCTTCTCCTTCCCTCTCCCCTCCCTTCATTTTTTTGGCTGTGCGCACACATCACCTCTGCATCTAATTCTAATATCAAGCAAAATACCCTGGTGCCTTGACTCATGCCCATATGAACAGATAGCGTCATACCTCATTTTTCGTTGTTCTACTATGTAATATTCTTGCAAAGACACTCTTATCATGTGATGGAATTTAATTGAATGCGTGAAAAATATTAAACAAAATGCCTCGGCGACGTGACTCACGTTTGCTAATGAACCGGCGGACCGTCGCTCCGGTCCCGCGTAACGTTTAACATCTAGTCTGTAAAAAAAAGGATGCAACATGAAGGCTTCCCAGGAGGTCACCCATCTTAGTTCTACTTTCGCCCAAGCACACATAACTGTAGAGTTCTAAGGGGATCCGGGGAACTAGTGCTAGTATGATTGCACCCTTTCTTATTTGCACCACAAATACATATGCCCCTCCTGTCATTTGATTCGCTGTGCGCGCACCTCACGTCTTCTTACAGTCTAATATTAAGCAAAATGTCTGGGCACCTCGACTCATGCCGATATGAACGGATCGCCCATCCCACCTCATTTTTCTATTATGTAAGGTGCTCGCAATGACACTCTTATCACGTGATGGGTTTTGATTGAATGCACAAAAAATATTAAGCAAAATGCCCCGGCACCATGATTCACATTTGCGAATGAACCTGCGGACCGTCACTCTAGTCCTGCGTAACATTTAATGCCCCATCTGCAGAAATAAAAGTGCAACACGAGAACTTCCCAAGAGGTCACGCATTTTAGTACTACTCTCGCCCAAGCACGCTTGACTGCGGAGTTCTGATGAGATTCGGTGAACTAGTGAGGGTATGATCGCAACCGTTTTGGTTTACGCCACACTTACATACCGTTTTGGTTTACGCCACACTTACATATACTCCTTCCCCTTTCCTCTCCCTTCCCATCATTTATTTCGTTATGCGCGTAACTCACCTCTGCTTCTAGTTCTAATATCGAGCGAAATTCCCCAGTGCCTCGACTCATGTCTATATGAATGGAATACCTGCCGCACCTCTTTTTTCATTGTTCTACTATGTAAGATGTTCGCAATGACACTCTCAATACGTGATGGGCTTTAATTGAATGCACAAAAAATATTAAGCAAAATGTCCTGGTGCCATGACTCACGTTTGTGAATGGACCTGCGGACCATCGCTCCGGTCCCGCGTAACATTTAACCCCCCGTCTACAAAAAGAAGGGTGCAACATGAGTACTTCCCAAAAGGTCACCCATCCTATACTACTCTCGCCCAAGCACGCTTGACTACGGAGTTCTGATGGGATCTAGTGAACTAGTGCTGGTATGATCGCACCCCTTCTAATTTATGTTGCAAAGACATATACCACTTCTCCTTCCCTCTCCCTTCCCGTCATTTGTTTCGTTGTGTGCGCAACTCACCTCTACTTCTAGTACTAATATCGAGCAAAAAACCCTAACACCTCGACTCATGGCTCTATGAACATATCACCCACCGCAACTTATTTTTTGTTTTTCTACTATTTAAGATGCTCGCAATGACACTCTCATCATGTGATGGGCTTTAATTGAATGAATGAAAAGTATTAAGAAAAATTCTCCGGCGCCGTGACTCACGTTTGCGAACGAACCGACGGACCGTCGCTCCAGTCCCCCTTAACATATAACGCTCCGTCTGCAAAAAGAAGGGTGCAACACGAGTGCTTCCCAAGAGGTCACCCATCGTATTACTACTCACACCCAAGCATGCTTAACTACAGAGTTCTGATGGATCCAGTGAACTAGTGCTGGTATGATCGCACCCCTTTTAATTTATGTCGCAAAGACATATATCCCTTCTCCTTCCCTCTCCCTTCCTGTAATTTGTTTCGTTGTGCGCACAACTCACCTTTGCTTCTAGTTCTAATATCGAGTGAAATACCCCGGTGCCTCGACTCATGTCTATATGAACGGAACACCCGCCGCACCTCCTTTTTCGTTGTTTCACTATGTAAGATGCTCGTAATAATAATCTTATCACGTGGTGGGCTATAATTGAATGCACGAATAATATTAAACAAAATGTCCCGGCACCATGACTCACGTTTGCGAATGAACTGGCGGATTGTCGCTCTAGTCCCGCGTAACATTTAACCCCACATCTGTAAAAAGAAGGGTGTAACATGAGAACTTCCTTAGAGGTCACCCATCCTAGTACTACTCTCGTCCAAGAACGCTTGACTGCGAAGTTCTGATGGATCCAGTGAATTAGTGCTGGTATGATCGCAACTGTTCTTATTTGCACTGCAAATACATATACCCCTTCCCCTTCCTTCTCCCTTCCCATCATTTAATTCGTTGTGCACACAACTCACCTCTACTTCTAGTTCTAAGATCGAGCAAAATGTCTTGGCGCCTCGACTTATGTCCATATGAATGGATCACTCGCCGCACCTCTTTTTTTATTTTTTTACTATGTAAGATGCTCGTAATAACAATCTTATCACGTGGTGGGCTATAATTGAATGCACGAATAATTTAAGCAAAATGCCCCGGCACCATGACTAACATTTGTGAATGAACTGGTGGACCGTCGCTCTGGTCCCATGTAACATTTAACGCCCTGTCTGCAAAAAAAAGGTGCAACATGAGGACTTCCCCGGAGATCACCCATCCTAGTACTACTCTTGCCCAAGAACACTTAGCTGCGGACTTCTAATTTGATCCGGTGAACTAGTGTTGGTATGATAGTACCCTTTCTTGTTTGCGCCGCAAATACATATGCCCATTATCCTTCCCTCTCCCCTCCTGCCATTTGTTTCGCTGTGCGCACAACTCACCTTTACTTCTAGTTCTAATATTAAGCAAAATTCTTCGTCGCTTCGACTCATGCCCATATGAACGGATCGCCCGCCACACCTCGTTTTTCGTTATTCTGCTATTTAAGATGCCTGTAATAATACTATTATCACGTGATGGGCTTTAATTGAATGCATGAAAAATAAAGTAAAATGCTCCAACGCCGAGCGCAATGTTTAATGCCCCGTCTACAAAAAGAAGGGTACAACACGAGGACTTCACAGGAAGTCACCCATCTTAGTACTACTCTCGTCCAAAAATGCTTAACTGCGGAGTTCTAATGGGATTCGAAGAATTAATGCTGGTATGATTGCACCTGTTCCATTTCGCACTGCAAATACATATACCCCTTCTCCTTCCCTCCCCCTTCCCATCATTTTTTTCGCAAGGTGCGGACCTCGTACCTCTTCTTCTAAATCTAATATCAAGCGAAATGCCCCGACGGCTCGACTCATGCCCACCACACCTATATTTTTGTTGTCTTACTATGTAAGATGTGCTCGACTCACGCCCAGATGAATAGACCGCTTGTTCACCTATGTTTTGGTTGTTCTACTTTGTAAGATACTCGTAAAAAAAATCTTATCACGTGGTGGACTATAAATGAATGCACAAAAAATATTAACAAAGATATCCCGATGCCACGACTCACATTTGCGAATGAACCTGCAGACCATGGATCCGGTCCTGCGTAACATTTACTGCCCCATCTGCCAAAAGAGGGGTACAACACAAGGCCTTTCTAGGAGGTCACCCATCCAAGTACTACTCTCGCCTAAGCACGTTTAACTGCGAAGTTCTGATGGGATCTTGTGAATTAATGCCAGTATGATTGCACCACTTCCATTCCACGCTGCAAATATATATACCCCTTCTCCTTCCCTCACCCATCCCGCCATTTATTTTACTGTGCGCGCACACCACACCTCTGCTTCTAGTTCTACTATATAGCAAAATTTCCCAGCGCCTCGACTAACACCCAAATGAACTTACTGCCCACCGCACCTCTATTTTTATTGTCCTACTAAATATTATACTCTTAATAAATGTCCTTGAGTGAGATTAGTACTAAGATGGTTGCCAGGAGATCACCCATCCTAGTACTACTCTCGTCCAAGCACGCTTTACTGTAGAGTTCTGATGGGATCCGGTGAATTTGTACTGGTATGATCGCACCCTTTCTTGTTTGTACTGCAAATACATATGCCCCTTCTCGTTCTCTCTCCCCTCCCGTCATTTTTTTCGCTGTACACGCACCTCACCTCTGCTTCTAGTTCGAATATCAAGCGAAATACCCCGGCGCCTTGACTCATGCCCATATGAACGGAATGCCCCCCACACCTAGTTTTTTGTTATTCTACTATTTAAGATTCTCGCAATGACACTCTTATTACGTGATGGGCTTTAATTGAATGTGCAAAAAATATTAAGCAAAATGCCCCGGCGTCGTGATTCATATTTACGAATGAACTAGCGGACCGTCGCTCCGGTCAGCAAATTGCCCTGACACTACGAGTCACATTTGCGAATGAATCGACAGACCGTTGTTCCCATCGGGCGTAATGTTTATTGCCTCATGTGCAAAAAAATAAGTGCAACAAGAGGACTTTCCAAGAGGTCAACCATCTTAGCACTACTCTCACCAAAGGACACTTAACTGCAGAGTTCTTATGGGATTCGGTGCATTAGTGCTGGTTTGATCGCACCCGTCCCAATCCGTGCTATAAATGCATGTGCCCCTTTTTCTTCTCTCCCCCCTTCCGTCATTTGTTTCGCTGTACGCACACACCTCACCTCTGCTTCTAGTTCTAATATCAAGTGAAATTCTCCAGTGCCTCGATTGATGCCCATATGAATGGATCACTCGCCGCACCTCTGTTTTCGTTGTTCTACTATGTAAGATACTCGTAATATTACTCTTATCACGTTATGAGCTTTAATTGAATGCACAAAAAATATTAAGCAAAATGCTCTGATGCCTTGACTCACGTTTGCGAACGAACCGCTGAACCATCGCTCCAGTCCTGCATAACGTTTAACAACCTGTCTGAAAAAAGAAGAGTGCAACATGAGGACTTCACAAGAGGTCACCCATCCTAGTACTACTCTCGCCCAAAAATTCTTAACTGCGGAGTTCTGATGGAATCTGGTGAATTAGTGCTGGTATGATTGCATTTGTTCAATTTCCAACTGTAAATACATATACCCCTTCTTCTTCCCTCCCCCCTCCCGTCATTTTTTGGGCTATGCGCGAACCCCGCACCTCTGCTTCTAATTCTAATATTAAGCAAAAGGCCCCGACGGCTCAACTCACCCTAGATAAACATACCACTCGTCGTACCTCACTTTTCATTGTTCTACTATGTAAGATGGTCTTAATGAGACTCTTATAACGTGGTGGACTATAAATAAATGCAAGAAAAATATTAACCAAAATGCCCTGACGCCGCGACTCACATTTGCGAATAAACCGACGGACCTTAGTTTCGGTCGCGCGTAACGTTTATGTTTTTGTGTGCAAAAAAACAGGTGCAACATGAAGACTTTCCAAGAGGTCAACCATCTTAGTACTACTCTCACCATAGGACATTTAACTGTAAAGTTCTTATGGGATTTGGTGCATTAGTGCTGGTCTGATCGTACCCGTCCCAATCCGCAATAGAAATGCATGTGCCCCTTCTCCTTCCCTCTCCCCTCCCGTCATTTATTTCGTTTTACGTGCACATCTCACCTCTGTTTCTAGTTCTAATATCAAGCGAAATGGCCCGGCGTCTCGATTCATGCCCATATGAATGAATCGCTTGCGGCACCTCTGTTTTTGTTGTTCTACTATGTAAGATACTCATAATAACAGTCTTCTCATGTGATGGGCTTTAATTGAATGCACAAAAAATATTAAGCAAAATGCCCCGGTACTGTGACTCGTGTTTACGAATGAACTGGCAGACCGTCGCTACGGTCCTACGTAACGTTTAACACCCTGTCTACAAAAATAAGGGTGCAACACGAGGACTTTCTAGGAGGTCACCCATCCTAGTACAACTCTCGCCCAAGCACGCTTAGCTACGAAGTTCTAATGGGATCTGGTGAATTATTGCTGATATGATCGAAAGCATTCTAGTTCGCACCGTGAATACATATACCCCTTCTCCTTCCCTTTTCCCTTCCGCAATTTGATTCACTGTGCACTCACACCTCACCTCTACTTCTAGTTCTAATATCAAGCGAAATGCCCAAGCGTGTCGACTCATGCCCATTTGAATGGATCACCTGCCGCATCTCTGTTTTTGTTGTTCTACTATATAAGATACTCGTAATAGTACTCGTGTTCATGATGGCTTTAATTGAATGCACGAGAAATATTAAGCAAAATGTCCTGGTGCCGTGACTCACGTTTGCGAATGAACCAGCAGATCGACGCTCCAGTCCGGCGTAACGTTTAATGCCCCATCTGCAAAAGGAAGGGTGCAACACGAGGACTTCCCAAGAGGTTACCCATCCTAGTACTACTCTTGTCTAAAAATGCTTAACTGTGGATTTCTGATGGAATCCGGTGAATTAGTGCTGGTATGATCACAACCATTCAATTTCACGCTGCAAATACATATACCCCTTCTCTTTCCCTCCCCCTCCCGTCATTTTTTTCACTGTGCGCACTCCTCGTTCCTCTGCTTATAATTATAATATCAAGCGAAATGTGCTGGCGGCTCGACTCACGCCCAGATGAAATGACCATCGCCGCACCTCATTTTTCGTTGTTCTACAATGTAAGATGCTCGTAATGAGACTTTTATAACATGGTGGACTTTAAATGAATGCACGAAAAATATTAACCAAAATGCCCTGACACTATGATTCATATTTACGAATGAACCGACGGTTGTTGCGCATAACGTTTATTGCCTCATGTGCAAAAAAACAGGTGCAACACGAGGACTTTCCAAGAGGTCAACCATCTTAGAACTACTCTCACCAAAGGACACTTAACTGCAGAATCCCTATGGGATTCGGTGAATTAGTGTTGGTCTTATCGCACCAGTCCCATTCCCCACTACAAATGCATTTGCCCCTTCTCATTCCCTCTCCCCTCCCGTCATTTGTTTCGCTGTATGCGCACACCTCA
This sequence comes from Carica papaya, assembly GCF_054855325.1. NCBI lineage: Eukaryota > Viridiplantae > Streptophyta > Magnoliopsida > Brassicales > Caricaceae > Carica > Carica papaya. The sequence continues at coordinate 29,607,342 of NC_142311.1, read as the reverse complement.
CCTCTACTTCTAGTTCTAATATCAAGCAAAATAGCCCAGCATCTCGACTCATGCCCATATGAATGGATCGCCCACTGCACCTATGTTTTCATTGTTCTACTATGTAAGATACTCGTAATAATACTCTTATCACGTGATAGGCTTTAATTGAATGCACAAAAAATGTTAAGCAAAATGCCCCGATGTCATGACTCACGTTTGCGAATGGACCGGCTGACCGTCGCCCCGGTCTCGTGTAACATTTAACGCCCTGTCAAAAAAAAGAAGGGTGCAACACGAGGACTTTCTAGGAGGTCACCCATCTTTGTACTACTCTTGCAAAAGCACGCTTCACTACATAGTTCTGATGGGATTCAGTGAATTAGTGCTGGTATGATCGTACCAGTTCCATTTTGTGCTGCAAATACATATATCCCTTCTCCTTCCCTCCCCCCTCCCGTCATTTGTTTCGCTGTGCATGCATACGTCACATCTGCTTCTAGTTCTAATATCAAGTGAAATACCCTGGTGCCTCGACTCATGCCCATATGAACGGATTGCCCACCGCACCTTTGTTTTCATTGTTCTACTATGTAAGATACTCGTAATAACACTCTTATAACGTGATGGGCTTTAATTGAACGTGCAAAAAATATTAAGTAAAATGCTCTGGCGTCGTGACTCACATTTACAAATGAACCGATGGACCGTCGCTCTGGTCCTACGTAATGTTTAATGTCCCGTTTGTAAAAAGAAGAGTGCAACACGAGAACTTCCCAAGAGGTCACCCATCCTAGTACTACTCTCGCCCAAAAAGGCTTAACTGTGGAGTTCTAATGGGATCTGGCGAATTAGTGCTGGTATGATCGCACCTGTTCCATTTCACGCTCCAAGTAGATCTACCCCTTCTCTTTCCCTCCCCCCTCCCGTCTTTTTTTCGTTGTGCGTGCACCCCGCACCTCTACTTTTAATTCTAATATCAAGGGAAATGCCCTGGCAGCTCGACTCACGCCTAGATGAATGGATCGCCTGCCGCACCTTGTTTTTCATTGTTCTACTATGTAAGATTCTCATAAAGACACTCTTATCACGTGGTGGACTATAAATGAATGCACAAAACATATTCAACAAAATGCCCTAACGCTGCGACTAATGCTTGCGAATGAACTGACATACCGTTGTTCTGGTCGCATGTAACGTTTATTTTCTGGTGTGCACAAAAATAGGTTCAACACGAGGACTTTCCAAGAGATCAACCATCTTAGTACTACTCTCACCCAAGGACACTTCACTGCACAGTTCTTATGGGAATCGATGCATTAGTGCTGGTATTATTGAACGTACCATTTTGCACTACAAGTGCATGTGCCCCTTCTCCTTCCCTCCCCCCTCCCATCATTTGTTTCGCTGTGCGCGCACACCTCACCTCTACTTCTAGTTCTAATATCAAGCGAAATGCTCTAGTGTCTCGACTCCTGTCCATATGAATGGATCGCCCACCACACCTCTATTTTTGTTGTTTTACTATGTACGATACTCGTAATAACACTCTTATCATGTGATGAAATTTAATAGAATGCACGAAAAATATCAAGTAAAATGTCCCAACACTGTGACTCACATTTACAAATGAACTAGCGAATCGTCACTCCAGTCCTGCGTAATATTTAATGCCCCGTTTGCAAAAAGAAGGGCGCAACATGAGGACTTCCTAGGAGGTCACCCATTCTAGTACTACTTTCGCCCAAAAATGCTTAACTGCGAAGTTCTGATCGGATCTGGTGAACTAATGCTAATATGATCGCACTCGTTCCATTTCGCCCTATAAACAGAGGTACCCCTTCTCCTTCCCTCCCCCCTCCCGTCATTTGTTTTGTTGTGCGCGCACCTCACATCTGCTTCTAATTCTAATATAAAGCAAAATGCTCTGGTGGCTCGACTCACGCCTAGATGAATGGACCGTCTGCTGCACCTCATTTTTTTATTCTATTATCTAAGCTACTCGTAATGAATGCACGAAAAATATTAAGCAAAATGCCATGGCGCCAAGACTCACGCCGATGAATGACCTGGCGGACCGTTGATTCAGTCCCGCGTAATGTTTAAAGCCTCATCTGCATAAAGAAGAGTGCAACACAAGAACTTCTCAATAGGTCACCCATCCTAGTACTACTCTCGTACAAGCACGATTAACTGCAAAGTTTTTATGGGATCCAAGAAACTATTGCTGGTGTTTTCGCACATGTTCTAGTTTGCGCTGCAAATACATAGAGACCTTCATCTTCCCTCTCTCCTCTTGTTATTTATTTCACTTTGTGCGCACCTCACCTCCGCTTCTAGTTCTAATATCAAGTGAAATGCCCACGCGCCTCGACTCATGCCCATATGAACTGATCACCTGCTGCACCTCATTTTTTGTTGTTCTCCTATCTAAGATACTCGTAATTACACTCTTATTACATGATATGCTTTAATTAAATGCACAAAAAATATTAAGCAAAATGCCACGACGTCGTGTCTCACATTTTTGAATGAATCAGCAGACCCTTGCTTCGATCCTGCATAATGTTTAATGCCACGTCAGCAAAAAGAATGGTGCAACATAAGAACTTCCCAGCAGGTCATCAATCCTAGTACTACTCTCGCCCGAGCACGCTTAACTGCTAAGTTCTGATGGAATTCGGTGAACTAATGCTAGTATGATCGCACCCATTCTAGTTTGCGCTGCAAGTACATATGCCCCTTCTCCTTCCCTCTCCCCTCCCTTCATTTGTTTCGCTGTGCATGCACCTCACCTCTACATCAAATTCTAATATCAAGCAAAATGCCCAGACGCCTCGACTCATGCCCATATGAACGGATCGTGCCGCACCTCATTTTTTGTTGTTCTACTATTTAAGATGCTCGCAAGGACACTCTTATAGGAGATGGACTTTAATTGAATACGCAAAAAATATTAAGCAAAATGCCACGGCGTCGTGACTCATGTTGCAAATGAACCGGCAGACTGTCGCTCCAGTCCTGAAAAATGTTTAACGCCCCATCTGTAAAAAGAAAGGTGCAACACGAGAACTTCCAAGGAGGTCACCCATCCTAGTACTACTCTCGCCCAAGCACGATTAACTGCAGAGTTCTGATAGAAGCCAGTAAACTACTACTGGTATTATCTCAACAAATCTAATTTAAGCTACAAAGACATATATCCCTTCTCCTTCCCTCTCCCCTCCCGTCATTTGTTTTGCTATGCGCGTACCTCACCTCTTATTCTAGTTCTAATATCAAGTGAAATGTGCCGATACCTCGACTCATGCCTATATGAACGGATTGCCCGCGGCACCTCGTTTTTCATTGTTCTATTATGTAAGGTGCTCTAAATGACACTCTTATCACGTGAAGGACTTTAATTGAATGTAAAAGAAATATTAAGCAAAATCTCCCGGCACCATGACTCATGTTTGTGAATGAACCGGCAGACCGTCGCTCCAGTCCCGCATAACGTTTAACGCCTCGTCTGTAAAAAGAATGGTGTGACATGAGAACTTCCCAAGAGGTCACCCATTTTAGTACTACTCTCGCGAAAGCACGCTTAATTGCGGAGTTCTGATGGGATCCGGTGAACTAGCGCTGGTATGATCGCTCCCGTTCTGTTTTGCACGCAAATACATATACCCCTTCTCCTTCACTCTCCCCTCTTGTCATTTGTTTCTTTGTCCGCGCACCTAACCTCTGCTTCTAGTTCTAATATCAAGCGAAACGCCTCAATGCCTCGACTCATGCCCATATGAACGGATCGCTCACTGCACCTCATTTTTTGTTGTTCTACTATTTATGCTGCTCTCAATGACACTCTCATCACATGATTAGATTTAGTTGAAAGCACAAAAAATATTAAGTAAAATGCTTTGGCACCGTGATCACGTTTGCAAATGAACTGGCAGACCGTCACTCTGGTCCAACGTAGCGTTTAACGCTCTGCCTGCAAAAACAAAGGTGCAACATGAGGAAATTTGAGGAACCACCCATCCTAGTTCTACTTTTGCCAAACACACTTAATTGTAGAGTTCTGATGGGATCCGACGAACTAGTGCTGGTATGATCGCACCAATTCTGGTTTGTGCCGCAAATACATATACCCCTTCTCATTCTCTCTCCCCTCACCTCTACTTCTAGTTCTAATATCAAATGAAATGTCCCGACGCCTCGACAAATGCCCATATAAATAGAATGCCCGCCGCACCTCGTTTTTTATTTTTTTACTATGTAAGATGCTCGCAATGACACTCTCATCACGTGATGGACTTTAATTGAATGCGCAAAAAATATTAAGCAAAATGCCCCGGCACCTTAACTCACGTTTGCGAATGAACCGCCGAACCGTTGCTCCGGTCCCGTGTAATGTTTAATGTCGTGTTCGCAAAAAGAAGGGTGCAACATGAGGACTTCCCAAGAGGTCAACTATCCTAGTACTACTCTCACCCAAGCACGCATAACTGCAGAGTTCTGAATGGATCAGGAGAATTATTGCTTGTATGATCGTAACCTTTCTTATTTGCGCTGCAAATACATATGCCCCTTCTCCTTTCCTCTCCCCTCCCATCATTTGTTTAATTGTGCGCGCACCTCACCTCTATTTCTAGTTCTAATATCAAAGAAAATGCTCCGGCGCCTCGTCTCATGCCGATATGAACAGATCGCGTGCCGTACCTCGTTTTTTGTTATTCTACTATTTAAGATGCTCGCAATGACACTCTTATCACGTGATGAGCTTTAATTGAATGCAGAAAAAATATTAAGCAAAATGTCCCGGTCCCGCGTAACATTTAACGCCTTGTCTGCAAAAAGAAGGGTGCAACACGAGGACTTCCCAGGAGGTCACCCATCCTAGACTACTCTTGTCCGAGCACGCTTAACTCCGGAGTTCTGATGGGATCTGGTGAACTAGTGCTGGTATGATCGGATCTTTTCTAGTATGCGCCGAAAATACCTATATCCCTTCTTTTTCACTTTCCTGTCCTGTCATTTGTTTCTTTGCACACGCACCTCACCTCTGCTTCTAGTTATAATATCAAGCGAAATGTCCCAGCGCCTCGACTCATGCCCATATGAATGGATCGCCCGTTGCACCTCGTTTTTCATTATTCTACTATTTAAGCTGCTCACAATGACACTATCATCACGTGATTGACTTTAACTAAATGCTAAAAAAATAATAAGAAAAATGCACCGACGTCGTGACTCACGTTTGCAAATGAACCAGCGAACCATCACTTCGGTCTCGCACAATGTTTAACGCCCCATCTACAAAAAGAAGGGTGCAACACGAGGACTTCCCAGGTGGTCACCCATACTAGTACTAGTCTCGCCCAAGCACGCTTAACTGCGGAGTTCTAATTGGATCCAGTGAATTAATGCTGGTATGATCGCACCTTTTCTAGTTTGCGATGCAAATAGATATACCCCTTCCCCTTCACTCTTCCCCCCGTCATTTGTTTCTCTGTGCGCACACCTCACCTCTGCTTCTAGTTCTAATATCAAGCGAAATGCTCCAGCGCCTCGACTAATGCCTATATGAACGGATTGCCCACCGCACTTCATTTTTCGTTTTTCTATTATTTAAGATGCTCGCAATGACACTCTGATCACGTGATGGGCTTTAATTGAATGTGCAAAAAATATTAAGCAAAATGCCTCGGCCCCGTTTCTCATGTTTGCAATCGAACCGGTGGACCGTCGCTCTTGTCCCGCATAACGTTTAAAGCCCCGTCTGTAAAATGAAGGGTGCAACACGAAGACTTCCTAGGAGGTCACCCATTCTAGTACTACACTCGCCCAAGCATGCTTAACTGCGGAGTTCTGTAGGGATCCGGTGAACTAGTGTTGGTATGATCCCACCCATTTTAGTTTGCACCGCAAATACATATACCCCTTCTCCTTCAGTCTCCCCTCCCGTCATTTATTTCTCTGAACGCGCACCTCACCTCTGCCTCTAGTTCCAATATTAAGAGAAATGCCCCGGTGCCTCGACTCATGCCCATACGGACGGATCGCCCGCCGCACCTTATTTTTCGTTGTTATACTATTTAAGATGCTCGCAATGACACTCTGATTACATGATGGGCTTTAACTGTATGCGCAAAAAATATTATGCAAAATGCCCTGGCGCCGTGACTTACGTTTACGATTGAACCGGTGGACCGTCGCTCAAGTCCCGCGTAACGTTTAACACTCCATCTGCAAAATGAAGGGTGCAACACGAAGACTTCCTAAGAGGTGACCCATCCTAGTACTACACTCGCCTAAGCACACTTAACTGCAGAGTTCTGATGCGATCCGGTGAAATATTACTAGTATTATCGCACTCGTTCTGGTTTGCGCCGCAAATACATATACCCCTTCTCCTTCACTCTCCCCTCCCATCATATTTTTTTCTCTGAGCCCGCACCTAACCCTCTTCTTCTAGTTCTAATGTCAAGCGAAATGCCCTAGCGCCTCAACTCATGCCCATATGAATGGATCTCCAGTTGTGCCTTGTTTTTCATTGTTCTAACTATTTAAAATTCTCACAGTGACACTCTCATCACGTGATGGATTTAATTAATACACAAAAAATATTAAGTAAAATGCTCCGGTGCCATGACTCACGTTTGTGAATGAACCGACGGACCATCGCTCCAGTTGCGCATAACGTTTAACGCTCCGTTTGCAAAAAGAAGGTTGCAAGATCAGAACTTCCCAGGAGGTCACCCATCCTAGTACTACTCTCGCCCAAGCACACTTAAGTGCGGAGTTTTAATGGCATCCGGTGAAGTAGTGCTGGTATGATTGCACCCTTTTCTGTTTGCACCTCAAATAAATATTCGCCTTCTCCTTCCCATTCCCCTCTCGTCATTTGTTTTGCTGTGCGCGCACCTTACCTCTGCTTCTAGTTCTAATATCAAGTGAAATGCCCCAGCGCCTCGACTCATGCCCATATGAACGGATCGCACACCGCACCTCATTTTTTGTTGTTATTCTATTTAAGATGCTCGCAATGAAACTCTTATCACGAGATGGACTTTAATTGAATGCACACAAAAATTAAGCAAAATGCCCCGACGTCGTGACTCACGTTTGTGAATGAACTGGTAGACCGTCGCTCCAGTCCCGCATAATGTTTAATGCCCCTTCTGCAAAAAAAATGGTGCAACGAGACTTCCCATGAGGTCACCCATCCTAGTACTACTCTCGCCCAAGTACGCTTGACTGTGGAGTTCTGATGGGATTCGGTGAACTAGTGCTCATATGATAACACTCGTTCTAGTTTGCATCACAAATACATATACCCCTTCTACTTCTCTCTCCCCTCCTATCATTTGTTTCTCTTTACACGCACCTCACCTCTGCTTCTAGTTCTAATATCAAGTGAAATGTCCCAGCACGTTGATTCATGCCCTTATGAACGAAACACTCGCCGCACCTTTGTTTTTGTTGTTCTATTATGTAAGATACTCATAAAAATACTCTTATCATGTGATGTGTTTTAATTGAATGCATGAAAAACATTAAGCAAAAATGCCCCAACGACGTGACTCACGTTTGCAAATGAACTGGCGGACAGTCGCTCCAGTCCCGTGTGACGTTTAACACCCTGTCTGCAAAAAGATTAGTACAACACTAGGACTTTCCAGGAGGTCACCCATCCTAGTACTACTATCACCCAAGCACGTTAAACTGCGTAGTTCTAATGGGATCTGCTGAACAAGTGCTGGTATGATCGCACAAGATTCTAGTTTGCGCTGCAAATATATATACCCCTTCTCCTTCCCTCCCTCCTCCCGTCATTTGTTTTGCTGTACGCACACACCTCACCTCTGCTTCTAGTTCTAATATCAAAGGAAATGCCCCGACGACCCGACTCATACCTATATAGACGGATTACCCACCGTAACTCTATTTTCGTTGTTCTACTATGTAAGATACTCGTAATAACACTCTTATCACGTGATGGACTTTAATTGAATCCAAAAAAATTTTAAGCAAAAATGCCCCAGCGTCGTGACTTAAGTTTGCGAATGAACCGGCGAACTGTTGGTCTGGTGCCGCATAACGTTTAACGCACCGTCTGCAAAAAGAAGGGTGCAACACAAAGACTTCCTGAGAGGTCACCCATCCTAATGCTACTCGCACCAAAAAATGCTTAACTGTGGAGTTCTGATGGGATCCGATGAATTAGTGCTGGTATGATCGCATCAATTCCATTTCTTGCTGCAAATACATATACCTCTTCCCCTTCCCGTCATTTTTTTCGCTGTGCATGTACCCCGCATCGCTGCTTCTATTTCTAATATTAAGAAAAATGCCCTGGTGGCTCGACTCACGCCCAGATGAAATGACCGCCCCCCGCACCTCGTTTTCGTTGTTATATTATGTAAGATGCACGTAATAAGACTCTTATAACGTGGTGGACAATAAATGAATGCACAAAAAATGTTAAGTAAAATGTCCTGACGCCGTGACTCACGTTTGCGAATGAACTGATGGACCGTGGTTCTTGTCGCACGTAACCTTTAATTCCTCGTGTACAAAGAAACGGGTACAACACAAGGACTTTCCAAGAGGTCAACCATCTTAGTACTACTCTCACCAATACTTAACTGCAGAGTTCTTATGGGATTCGGTACATTAGTGCTTGCCTGATCGCACTCGTCCAAATCCACGCTACAAATACATGTGCCCCTTCTCCTTCCCTCCTCCCTCCCGTCATTCATTTCGTTGTACGTGCACACCTCACCTCTACTTCTAGTTTTAATATCAAACAAAATTCCCCAGCACCTCGACTCATGTCCATATTGACGGATCGCCCGCTGCACTTTTGTTTTTGTTATTCTACTATATAAGATACTCGTAATAAGACTCTTATCACGTGATGAGCTTTAATTGAATGCACGAAAAATATTAAGCAAAATGCCCTGGTGCCGTGACTCACGTTTGCGAATGAACCGGCGGACCATTGATCCGGTCCCGCATAACGTTTAACGCCCCGTCTGTAAAAAGATGGGTGCAACACGAGAACTTCTCAAGAAGTCACCAACCTTAGAAGTACTCTCGCCCAAGCACACTTAACTGTAGAGTTCTTATGGGATCCAGGGAATTAGTGCTGGTATTATCGCACCAGTTCTAATTTGCGCTGGAAATACATATAACTCTTCTCCTTCCCTCCCCCCTTCCGTCATTTGTTTTGCTGTGCGCGCACACCTCACCTCTGTTCCTAGTTCTAATATCAAGCAAAATGCTCCGACACCTCTACTCATGCCCATATGAACTAATCACCCGCAGCACTTCTATTTTCGTTGTTCTATAATGTAAGATACTCGTAATAACACTCTTATCACGTGATGGGCTTTAATTGAAAGTACGAAAAATATTAAGCAAAATGCCTTGGAGCCGTGACTAACGTTTGCGAATGAACTAGTGGACTGTCGCTCTGGTCCCACGTAACGTTTAATGCCTCGTCTATAAAAAAATGGTGCAACACGAGAACTTCCCACGAAGTCACCCATCTTAGTACTACTCTCCCCCAAACACGCTTAGCTTTGGAGTTCTGATGGGATTCAATGAATTAGTGCTGGTATGATCGCACCCGTTCCAGTTCGCGCTACAAATACATATATCCCTTCTCCTTCCTTCCCCCTTCTCGTCATTTATTTCGCTGTGCGCACAAACCTCACCTATCCTTGTAGTTCTAATATCAAACCAAATGCCCCGGCTCGTTGACTTGTGTCCATATGAACGGATCGCCCGGCGCACCTCTGTTTTTGTTGTTCTACTATGTAAGATACTCGTAATAATATTCTTATCACGTGATGGGTTTTAATTGAATGCATAAACAACATTAAGCAAAATACCTCGACGCCGAGTGCAATGTTTAACGTCTATAAAAAGAAGGGTACAACACAAGAACTTCCCAGGAAGTCACCCATCCTAGTGCTACTCTTTCCCAAAAATGCTTAACTGCGGAGTTCTGATGGGATTCGGTGAATTAGTACTGGTATAATCGCACCTATTTCATTTCGCGCTGCAAGTACATATACCCCTTCTCCGTCCCTCCCCCTTGCTATCTTTTTTTTTGTTATGCGCGCACCCCGCACCTCTTCTTATAATTTTAATATCAAACGAAATGCTCCAGCGGCTCGACTCACGCCCATATGAATGGACCGCCTGTCATACCTCGTTTTTCATTGTTCTACTATGTAAGATGCTTGTAATAACACTATTATAATGTGGTCGACTATAAATTAATGCATGAAAAATATTAAGCAAAATGCCCTGACACTACAACTCACATTTGCGAATAAACTGATGAACTGTGGTTCCGGTCACGCATAACCTTTATTGCCTCCTGTGGAAAAAGAAGGGTGCAACACGAGGACTTTCCAAGAGGTCAGCCATCTTAGTACTACTCTTGCCCAAAATGCTTAACTGCGGAGTTCTGATGGGATTCGGTGAATTAGTGTTGGTATGATCACACACGTTCCATTTCGCACTACAAATATATATACCCCTTCTCCTTCCCTCCCCCCCGTTATTTTTTTCATTGTGCGTGCACCCCGCACCTCTGCTTCTAATTCTAATATCAAGCAAAATGCCCTGATGGCTCAACTCACGCTTAGATGAAATGAATGCACGAAAAATATTAAGTAAAATGCCCAGATGCCCCGACTTACGTTTGCAAATGAACCGAAGAACTGTGGTTTTAATCGCACATAACGTTTATTGCCTCGTGTGCAAAAAAAATAGGTGTAACACGAGGACTTTCCAAGAGGTCAACAATCCTAGTACTAATCTCACCAAAAGACATTTAACCTAGAGTTCTTATGGGATTCGGTGCCTTAGTGCTGGTCTGATCGCACTCGTCCCATTCCGTGCTGCAAATGCATGTGCCCCTTCTCCTTCCCTCCCTCCTCCCATCATTTGTTTCGCTGTATGCGCACACCTCATCTCTGCTTCTAGTTCTAATATCAAGCGAAATGTCCCGGTGCCTCGACTCATGCCCATATGAATGGATCGTTCGCCGCACTTCTATTTTTGTTGTTCTACTATGTAAGATGCTCGCAATGACACTCTCATCACATGATGGACTTTAATTGAATGCGCAAAAAATATTAAGCAAACTGCTCTGATGCCGCGACTCACATTTGCGAATGAACTGATAGACTATGGTTCTAGTCGCGTGTAACGTTTATTTCCTCATTTGCACAAAAATAGGTGCAACACGAGGACTTTTCAAGAGGTCGACCATCTTAGTACTACTCTCACCCAAAGACACTTAACTACATAGTTCTTATGGGATTCGGTGCATTAGTGCTGGTATTATCGCACCCGTCCCATTTGTGCTACAAGTGCATGTGCCCCTTCTCTTTCCCTTCCCCTTCCCGTCATTTGTTTCACTGTGCGCACACACCTCACCACTACTTCTAGTTCTAATATCAAGCGAAATGCCCTGGCGCCTCAACTCATGCCCATATGAATGGATCGCCCGTCGCACCTCTGTTTTCATTGTTCTATTATGTAAAATACTCGTGATAACATTCTTATCATGTGATGGGTTTTAATAAAATGCAAGAAAAATATTAAGCAAAATGCCTCGGCGCTGTGACTCACGTTTGTGAATGAACTGGCGAATCATCACTTCGGTCCTGTGTAATGTTTAACACTCCGTCTACAAAAAGAAAGGTGCAACACGAGAACTTCCGAGGAGGTCACCCATCCTAGTATTACTCTCGTCCAAAAAACACTCATGCCCGTGAATGAACCGGTGGACCGCATCTCCGGTCGCGCGTAATGTTTAACGCTCCATCTGAAAAAAGATGGGTGCAATACGAGGATTCTGTGGGATTCCAAGGACACTTAACTGCAGAGTTTGTATGGGATTCAGTGCATTAGTGCTGGACTGATCGCATCCGTCCCATTCCCCACTACAAATGCATGTGCCACTTCGACTTCCCTTCCCCCTTTGATTATTTGTATTACTGTACATGCACACCTCACCTCTGTTTTTAGTTTTAGTATCAAGCAAAATGCCTTGACGCCTTGACTCACGCCCAGATGAACGGATCGCTTATCGCGCCTCTATTTTTGTTGTTCTACTATGTGAGATACTCGTAATAACACTCTTATCATGTGGTGGACTCTAATTGAATACATGAATAATATTAAGCAAAATGTCCCGGTGCCATGACTCACGTTTGCGAACAAATCAGTAGGCTGTCACTCTGGGCCCACGTAACGTTTAACGCCCTGTCTGCGAAAAGAAGGGTGCAACACGAGGACTTCGTAAGAAGTCACCCATCCTAGTACTACTCTTGCCTAAGCATGCTTAACTGTGGAGTTTTGATGCGATCTAGTGAATTAGTGCTGGTATGATCAAACATATTCTAATTCGTGCTTTAAATATATATATCCCTTTTCCTTCCCTCCCTCCCTCTTATCATTTATTTTGTTGTGCACGCACACCGCACTTTTGTTTCTTGTTCTAATATCAAGTGAAATGCACATGCGCCTCGACTCATGCCCGTATAAACAGATCGTCTGCAATACCTCTATTTTTGTTGTTCTATTATGTAAGATACTCGTAATAACACTTTTATTAAGTGATGTATTTTAATTGAATACATGAAAAAACTTAAGCAAAATGCCTCGACGCCGTGACTCACGTTTACGAATGAATAGGCGAACTGTCGCTCCAGTCCTACATAACACTTAACGCCCCGCCTGCAAAAAGATGGATGCAACACGAGAACTTCCCAATAGGTCACCCATCCGAATATTACTCTTGCGCAAGCACGGTTAACTATAGAATTCTGATGGGATCCGGTGGACTAGTGTTGGTATAATTGCACCCATTCTAAATTGAGCCACAAATACATATACCCGTTCTCCTTCTTTTTCCCCTCCCGTCATTTGTTTCACTGTGCACGCAACTCAACTCTGTTTCTAGTTCTAATATCAAGCAAAATGCCACAACGCCTCAACTCATGCCCGTATGAAGGGATCACCCGCAGCACCTCGTTTTTCATTGTTCTACTACGTATGACAGTCGCAATGATACTCTTATCACGTTATGGGCTTTAATTGAATGCACAAAAATATTAAGCAAAATGCCCCGACACCGTGACTCTCATTTGCGAATGAATCGGCAGACCGTCGCTCTGGTCCCTCGAAATGTTTTACGGCCCGTGTTAAAAAAGAAGGGTGCAACACGAGGACTTCTAGGGAGGTCACCCATCTTAGTACTACTATCGTCCAAGCACGCTTAACTGCAAAGTTCTAATGGGTTCGGGTGAAATAGAGCTGGTTTGATCACACCAGTTCTAGTTTGCACTACAAAGACATATATCCCTTCTCCTTCCATCTCCCATCCCATCATTTGTTTCACTGTGCGCACGCCTCACCTGTGCTTCTAGGTCTAATATCAAGTGAAATATCGGTGCCTCGATTCATGCCCATATGAACGGACAGCCCGCCGCACCTCATTTTACATTGTTCTACCATGTAAAATACTCGAAATGACATTTTTATCACGTGATGGGCTTTAATTGAATGCATGAAAAATATTAAGCAAAATAACCCGGCACCGTGACTCACGTTTGCAAATGAACCGGCAGACTGTCGCTTCAGTGCCGCGTAACGTTTAATTTCTCGTCTATAAAAAGAATAGTGCAACACGAAGATTTCCCAGGAGATCACCCATCTTAGTACTAATCTCGATCAAGCACACTTTATTGCAGAGCTCTGACTGGATCCGAGGAAATAGTGCTGGGATGATCGCACACGTTCTAGTTTGCGCTGCAAATACATATTCCCCTCTCCTTCCCTTTCTCCTCCCGTCATTTGTTTCGCTGTACGCGCACCTCACCTCTGCTTCTACTTCCACTATCAAGTGAAATGTCCTAGTTCCTTGACTCATGCCCATATGAATGGATCGCCCGTCGTACCTCGTTTTTTATTTTTCTACTATGTAAGATACTCGTAATGACACTCTTATCACGTGATAGACATTAATTGAATACGCAAAAAATATTAAGCAAAATACCTTGACGTCGTGACTCACATTTGCGAATGAACCGACAGACTGTCACTCCGGTCCCGTGTAACGTTTAACGCCCAGTCTGCAAAAAGAAGGGTGTAACACGAGGACTTCCTAGGAGGTCAACCATCCTAGTACTACTCTCGCCCAAGCACGCTTAACTGAAGTCCTGATGGGATCTTGTGAACTAGTGCTGGTATGATCGCTCCCATTCTAGTTTACGCTGCAAAGACATATATCCCTTCTCCATCCCTCATCCCTCTCATCATTTGTTTTACTGTGTGCGCACCTCACCTCTTCTTCTAGTTCTAATATCAAGTGAAATGCCCCGCGCCTCGACTCATGCGCATATGAATAGATCATGCCGCAGCTCGTTTTTCATTTTTTTACTATGTAAGATGCTCGCGAGGATACTCTCATCACGTTGTGGACTATAAATAATTGCAAAAAAAATATTAAGCAAAATGGCCTGACACCGTGACTAACGTTTGCGAATTAACCAACAGACCGTGATTCCAGTCGCACGTAGCAGTTCATTGCCTCGTGTGCAAAAAAATAGGCACAACACGAGGACTTTCCAAGGGGTCAACCATCTTAGTACTACTCTCACCAAAGGACACTTAACTGCAGAGTTCTTATGGGATTCAGTGCACTAGTGCTTATTTGATCGGACCCGTCCCATTCTTTGCTACAAATGCATGTGCCCCTTCTCATTCCCTCCTCCCTCTTGTCATTTGTTTCGCTGTACGCGCACACCTTACCTCTGCTTCTCTTTCTAATATCAAGTGAAATGCCCCGGCGCCTAGACTCATGCCCATATTAACGGATTGCCTGCCGTACCTGTTCTACTATGTAAGATACTCGCAATAACACTCTTATCATGTGATGGGCACTAACTGAATGCACGAAAAATATTAAGCAAAATGGCCCGGCGCTGTGACTCACGTTTGCGAATAAACCAGCGGGCCGTCGCTCCAGTCCTACGTAACATTTGCCTCATCTTCAAAAAGAATGGTGTAACACGAGAACTTCGGAAGAGATCACCCATCCTAGTACTACTCTCCCCCAAAAATGCTTAACTGCGGAGTTCTGATAGGATTCGGCTACTAGTGCTGGCATGATCACATCCATTCTAGTTTGTGCCGTAAATACATATACCCCTTCTCCTTCCCTCTCCCCTCCCATCATTTGTTTTGCTGTGCGCGCACCTTACCTCTGTTTCTAATTCTAATATCAAGCGAAATGTCCCGGCACCTCGACTCATGCCCATATGAATAGATTGCCCGCCGTACCTCGTTTTTCATTGTTCTATTATTTAAGATACTCACAATGACATTCTTATCACGTGATGGGCTTTAATTGAATGCACAAAAAATATTAAGCAAAATACTCCGGTGATGTGACTCATATTTGCAAATGAACAGGTGAACCGTCGCTCTAGTCCCACGTAATGTTTAACGGCCCGTTTGTAATTCTAATATCAAGCGAAATGTCCCGGCACCTCAACTCATGCCCATATGAATAGATTGCCCGCCGTACCTCGTTTTTCATTGTTCTACTATTTAAGATACTCACAATGACACTCTTATCACGTGATGGGCTTTAATTGAATGCACAAAAAATATTAAGCAAAATACTCCGGTGATGTGACTCATATTTGCAAATGAACAGGCGAACCGTCGCTCTAGTCCCACGTAATGTTTAACACCCTGTTTGTAAAAAGACTTGTGCAACACGAGGACTTCCCAGGAAGTCACCCATCCTAGTACTACTTTCTCCTAAGCACGCTTAACTATGGAGTTCTGATGGGATCTGGTGAACTAGTGCTAGTATGATCGCACCCCTTCTGGTTTGTGCCATAAATACATATATCCCTTCTCTTTCACTCACCACTCTCGTCATTTGTTTCTCTGTGCGCGCACCTTAGCTCTGCTTCTAGTTCTACTATCAAGCGAAATGCTCCAGCGTCTCGACTCATGCCCATATGAACGGATCGCCTATCGCACCTCGTTTTTCTTAAGAAGGGTGCAACACGAGGACTTTTCAGGAGGTCACCCATCTTAGTACTACTCTCGCCCAAGCACGCATAACTGTAAAGTTCTTATGGGAACCAGTGAATTATTGCTGTTATGATCGAATCCTTTCTTATTTGTGCCACAAATACATATGCCCCTTCTCCTTCCCTCTCCCCTACCATCATTTGTTTTGCTGTGTGTGCACCTCATCTCTCCTTCTAGTTCTAATATCAAGAAAAATGCCCCGATGCCTTGACACATGCCTATACGAACGGATTGCCCGCTGCACTTAGATGCTCGCAATGATACAATTATCCCATGATGGGCTTCAATTGAATGTTGAAAAAATATTAAGAAAAAATACCCTGGTGCCGTGACTCACGTTTGCAAATGAACCGGTGGACTGTCACTCCGGTCTCATGTAACGTCTAACGCCCTGTTTATAAAAAGAAGGGTGCAACACGAGGACTTCCCATGAGATCACCATCCTAGTACTACTCTCGCCCAAGCACGTTTAACTGCAGAGTTCTGATGAGATCTGGTTAACTAGTGCTAGTATAATCGCATACGTTATTGTTTGCGTCGGAAATACATATACCCCTTCTCCTTCACTCTCCCCTCCCGTCATTTATTACGCTGTTCGCGTACCTCACCTCTTCTTCTAGTTCTAATATCAAACGAAATGCCCTGGCACCTTGACTCATGCCCATATGAATGGATCACCCACCGCCTCTCGTTTCTCGTTGTTCTACTATTTAAGATGCTCGCAATGACACTCTTATCACGTGATGGACTTTAATTGAATGCTGGAAAAATATTAAGCAAAATGCCCCGGTCCCGTGACTCACGTTTGCAAATGAACTGGCGAACCATCGCTCCGGTCCTGTTGAATGTTTAACGCCCCGTCTGCAAAAAGAAAGGCGCAACACGAGAACTTCCCAGGAGATCACCCATCCTAGTACTACTCTTGCCCAAGCACGCTTAACCGCAAAGTTCTAATGGGATCCGGTGAACAAGTGCTGGTATGATCGCACCCATTCTAATTTATGCAGTAAGTACATATACCCCTTCTCCTTCCCTCTCCCCTCCCCTCATTTGTTTCGCTGTGCGCGCACTTCATCTCTGCATCTAATTCTAGTATCAAGTAAAATACCCCGGCGCCTCGACTCATGCCCATATGAACGGATAACGCCGCACCTCGTTTTTCGTTGTTCTTCTCTGTAATATGCTCGTAAAGAAACTCTTATCACGTGATGGGCTTTAATTGAATGTGCTTGCGCCGCAAATACATATACCCCTTCTCCTTCACTCTCCCCTCCCGTTATTTGTTACTCTGTCGCGCACCTCACCTCTACCTCTAGTTCTACTATCAAGTGAAATGCCCCATTGCCTCGACTCAAATTTATGAATAAACCAGCGGACCATTGTTCGAGTCCCGCGTAACGTCGAACACCCCATCTGCAAAAAAATGGATGCAACACGAGAACTTCCCTAGAGGTCACCCATCCTAGTACTACTCTCACCCAAACACACTTAACTGCAAAGTTTTGATGGTATCCGGTGCATTAGTGCTGGTATGATCGCAACCATTTTATTACGCGCTACAAATACAGACACTCCTTCTCCTTCTCTCCTCTTCTCGTCATTTGTTTCCTTGTGCATGCACACTGCACCTTTGCTACTTGTTCTAATATCAAGTAAAATGCCCCGACATCTTGAGTCACATTTACGAATAAACAAGCGGACCATAATTCCAGTCACGTGTAACATCAAACGCCCTTCTGCAAAAGAATGGATGCAACACGAGGACTTCCCAGGAGGTTACCCATCCTAGTACTACTCTCGCCCAAGCACCCTTAACTGCGGAGTTCTGATGGGATCCAGTGCATTAGTGCTGGTATGATCGCCCTCGTTTCATTCCGCGCTGCAAATACATACACTCCTCCTTCCCTCCCCCCTCCTGTCATTTGTTTTCTTGTGCGTGCACATTGCACCTCTGCTTCTCGTTCTAATAATAGGTAAAATGCCCCGGCGCGTTGACTCATATTTACGAATAAACCAACGGACCATAGTTCCAGTCGTGCGTAACATCGAACGCCCTATTTGCAAAAAAATGGGTGCAACATGAGGAATTCCCAGGAGGTCACCCAATCCCAGTACTACTCTCACCTAAGCACACTTAACTGCGGAGTTATGATGGGATCCGACGCACTTGTGCTGGTATGATCCCACCCATTTCATTTCGCACTGCAAATACATACACTCCTTCTCCTCCCCCCCTCCCGTCATTTGTTTCCTTGTGCGTGCACACTGCACCTCTGCTTCTCATTCTAATAACAAGTAAAATGCCCCGATGCCTTTACCAACATTTGTGAATAAACCAGCGAACCATAGTTTTAGTCGCACGTAATGTCGAACGCCCTATCTGCAAAAAAAATGGATGCAACACGAGGACTTCCCAGGAGATCACCCATTCTAGTACTACTCTCGCCCAAGCACACTTAACTACGAAGTTCTGGTAGGATTCGATGCATTAGTGCTTATATGATCGCACTTGTTTCATTCCGCGCTGTAAATACATACGCTCCTCCTTCCCTCCCCCCTCCCGTCATCTGTTTCCTTGTGCGTGCACACTGCACCTCTGCTTCTCGTTCTAATAATAAGTAAAATGCCCTGGTATCTTGACTCACAATTGCGAATAAACCAGCGGACCATAGTTTCAGTCGCATGTAATGTCGAACGCTCCATCTGTAAAAAAATGGGTTCAACACAAAGACTTCCCAAGAGGTCACCTATCCTAGTACTACTCTCGCCCAAGCACACTTAACTGCAGAGTTTTGATGGAATCCGGTGCATTAGTGCTGGTATGATCGCACCGTTTTATTATGCGCTTCAAATAGATAAACTCCTTCTCCTCTCCCTCGCCCCCTCCCGTCATTTGTTTCTTTATCCGTGCACACTACACCTCTGCTTTTTGTTCTAATAACAAGTAAAATGCCTCAGAACCTTGACTCACATTTGTGAATAAACTAGTGGACCATAATTCCAGTCGCACGTAATGTCGAACGCCCCATCTGCAAAAAAATGGGTGACACACGCGGACTTCCCAGGAGGTCACCCATCCTAGTACAGCTCTCGCCCAAGAACACTTAATTGCGGAGTTCTGATGGGATCCGGTGCATTAGTGTTGGTATGATAGCACCCATTTCATTCTGAGCTTCAAATAAATACACTCCTTCTCCTTCCCTCCCTACTCCCGTCATTTGTTTCCTTGTACATGCACAATGCACCTCTGTTTCTAGTTCTAATAATAAGTAAAATGCCCCGATGCCTTGACTCACATTTGCGAATAAATCAGCAGGCCATAGTTCCAGCCGCGCGTAACGTCGAATGCTCCATCTGTAAAAAAATGGGTCCAACACGAGGACTTCCTAGGAGGTCACCCAATCTTAGTGCTACTCTCGCCCAAGCACACTTAACTGCAGAGTTTTGATGGGATCCGGTGCATTAGTGCTGGTATGATTCCATCCATTTCATTCTGCGCTGCAAATACAAACACTCCTTCTCCTCCCCCCCTCCCGTCATTTGTTTCCTTGTGCGTGCACACTACACCTCTGCTTCTCATTCTAATAAAAAGTAAAATGCCCCGGTGCCTTAACTCACATTTACGAATAAACTAGCAGACCATGGTTCAAGTTGCGCGCAACGTCGAACGCCCAATATGCAAAAAAAATGGGTACAACCCGAGGACTTCCCAGGAGGTCACCCATCCTAGTACTGTTCTCGCCCAAGCACACTTAATTGTGGAGTTCTGATGGGATCCGGTGCATTAGTGCTGGTATGATCGCCCCCAGTTCATTCTGTGCTGCAAATACATACACTACTCATTCCCTCCCACCTCCTATCATTTGTTTCCTTGTGCGTGCACACTGCACCTCTGCTTCTCATTCTAATATCAAGTAAAATGCACCAGAGCCTTAGCTCACATTTGCGAATAAACCAGCGGACCATAATTCTAGTCGGTCGCAACGTCAAACGCCCCATCTGCAAAAAAATAGGTGAACCATTAGGACTTCCTAGGAGGTCACCCATCTTAGTGCTACTCTTGCCCAAACACATTTAACAGTGGAGTTCTGATGAGATTCGGTGTATTAGTGCCGGTATGATCGCACCCACTTCATTCTACGCTGCAAATACATACACTCCTCTTTCCCACCCCCCTCCCGTCATTTGTTTCCTTGTGCGTACACACTGCATCTCTGCTTCTTATTCTAATAAAAAATAAAATGCCCCAGCACCTTGACTCACATTTGCGAATAAACCAGCAGACCATAGTTTTAGTCGCGCGTAACGTCGAACACCCCATCTACAAAAAAATGGGTGCAACACAAGAACTTCCCAAGAGGTCACCCAATCCTAGTATTACTCTCGCCCAAGCACACTTAACTGCGGAATTCTGATGGGATCCAGTGCATTAGTGCTGGTATGATCCCACCCATTTCATTTCACGCTGCAAATACATACACTCCTTCTCCTTCCCCCAGCTTCCGTCATTATTTTCCTTGTGCATGCACACTATACCTCTACTTCTCATTCTAATAATAAGTAAAATGCGTCGGTGCCTTGACTCACATTTGTGAATAAACTAGTGGACCATGGTTCAAGTCGCGCGTAACGTCGAACACTTCATCTGCAAAAAACTGAGTCCAACATGAGCACTTCCCAGGAGGTCACCCATCCTAGTACTGTTCTCGCTCAAGCACACTTTACTGCGGAGTTCTGATGGATCTGGTGAATTAGTGCTGGTATGATCGCACTCATTCCATTTCACGCTGCAAATAGATATACCCCTTCTCTTTCCCTCTTCGCTCCCATCATTTTTTTTCCTGTGCGTACACATTGCACGTCTGCTTCTAATTCTAATTTTAAGAGAAATGCTCCAGCAGCTCGACTCGCGCCCAGATGAATGGACCGTCCGCCGCACCTCATTTTTTATTATTCTACTATATAAGCTGCTCGTAATGACACTCTTATTATGTGATGGAGTATAAATGAATGCACAAAAAATATTAAGTAAAATGCCATGGTGCAAAGACTCACGCCGGCAAATGAACCGGTGGACCACGTCTTCGGTCGTGCGTAGTGTATAACACTCTATCCAAAAAAAGACAAGTTTAACACGAGGATTCAATGGGATTCCAAGGACACTTAACTGCAAAGTTCTTATGGCATTCAGTGCATTAGTTCTGGATTGATCGCGCTCGTCCCATTCCCTACTACAAATGCATGTGCCACTTCGGCTTTCCTCCCCCCTCCGATCATTTGTATCACTGTACACTCACATCTCACCTCTGTTTCTAGTTTTAATATCAAGACAAATGCCTCGATGCCTTGACTCATGCCCAGATAGACGGATCGCCCGTTACACCTCTATTTTCATTGTTCTACTATATAAGATACTCGTAATAACACTATTATCACGTTGTGGGCTATAATTGAATGCACGAATAATATTAAGCAAAATGCTTGGCGTCGTGACTCATGTTTGCGAATGAATCGGCAAACTGTCGCTCCGGTCCCATGTAACATTTAATGCCCTGTCTGCGAAAAAAAGGGTGCAACACGAGGACTTCCCAAGAGTTCACCCATCCTAGTATTACTCCCGCCGAAGCACGTTTAACTGCAGAGTTTTGATGGGATCCAGTGAATTAGTGCTGGTATGATCAAACCTATTCTAATTTGCACTTTAAATATATATATCCCTTCTCCTTCCCTCCCCCCTCCCGTCATTTGTTTCGTTATACGAGCACACTGCACGTTTGCTTCTAGTTCTAATATCAAGCGAAATGCCGACGCCTCGCCTAATGCCCATATGAACGGATTGTCTGTCTCACCTCTGTTTCATTGTTCTATTATATGAAATACTCGTAATAACACTCTTATCACATGATGGATTTTAATTGAATACATACAAAATTTTAAACAAAATGTCCCGATGCCGTGAGTCACGTTCGCAAATGAACCGGCGAACTGTCGCTCTGGTCCCGCATAACATTTAATGCCTCATCTGCAAAAAGAAGCGTGCAACACAAGTACTTCCAGCAGGTCACCGATCTTAGTACTACTCTCGCCCAAACACGCTTAACTACAGAGTTCTTATGGGATCTAGTGAACTAGTGCTGGTATGATCGCACTCGTTCTTATTTGTATCGCAAATACATATATCACTTTTCCTTCCCTCTCCCCTCCCATCATTTTTTTTGCTGTGGATGCACTTAATCTCTGCTTCTAGTTCTAATATAAAACAAAATGCCCATGCACCTCAACTCATGCCAATATGAACGGATCGCCCACCATACCTCGTTTTTTGTTATTTTACTATGTATGATACTCGCAATGATACACTTATCACGTTATGGAATTTAATTGAATGCGCGAAAAATATTAAGCAAAATGCCCCAGTGCCGTGACTCTCGTTTGCGAATGGACCGGCGGACTATTGCTCTGGTCCCGGGTAACATTTAATGCCCCGTCTGCAAAATGAAGGGTGTAATACAAGGACTTCCTCAGAGGTCCCTAATCCTATTACTACTCTCACCCAGGCACGCTTAACTGCGAAGTTCTAATGGGATCCGGTGAACTAGAGCTGGTGCGATCGCACCCGTTCTAGTTTGTGCCGCAAAGACGTATACCCCTTCTTCTTCCCTCTGCCCTCCCATCATTTGTTTCGCTGTGGGTGCATACCTCACCTCTGCTACTAGTTCTAATATCAAGCGAAATGCCCGGCACCTTGACTCATGCCCATATGAACGAACAGCTTGCCGCACCTCATTTTTTGTTGTTCTATTATGTAAGATACTCGAAATGACACTCTTATCACGTGATGGGCTTTAATTAAATTCGTAAAAAATACTCGACTCATGCCCATATGAACGGATCGTCTGCTGCACCTCTGTTTTCATTGTTCTACTATGTAAGATACTCATAATAATACTCTTATCATGTGATGGGCTTTTATTGAATGTACGAAAAATATTAAGCAAAATGCCTTGGCGCTGTGACTCACGTTTGCGAATAAATAGGCTGACTGTTGCTTCTGTCCCGCATAACTTTTAACGGCCCATCTGCAAAAAGAAGGGTGCAACACGACGACTTTCCAGGAGGTCATCCATCCTTGTACTACTCTCACCAAAGCACGCTTAACTATGAAATTATGATGGGATCTAGTGAATTAGTGCTGGTATGATCGAACCAGTTCCATTTTATGATGTAAATACATATATCCCTACTCTTTTCCTCCCCCCTCCCGTCATTTGTTTCGCTGTGCACGCATACCTCACCTCTACTTCTAGTTCTAATATCAAACGAAATGCCCCAGTGCCTTGACTTATGCCCATATGAACGGATCACCCGCCGTACCTTTGTTTACGTTGTTCTACTATATAAGATACTCGTAATAACACCCTTATAACGTGATGGGCTTTAATTGAATGCGCAAAAAATATTAAGCAATATGCTTCAGCATCGTGACTCACATTTGCGAATGAACCGGCGAACCGTCACTCCGGTCCTGCGTAACGTTTAATACCCCGTCTGCAAAAAGAAGGGTGCAACATGAGAACTTTTCAGGAGGTCACCCATCCTAGTACTACTCTCGCCAAAAAATGCTTAACTGTGGAGTTCTGATGGGATCCGGTAGATTAGTGCTGGTATGATAGCACCTGTTCCATTTCGCACTGCAAATAGACATACCACTTCTCTTTCCCTCCCCCCTCCCGTCATTTTTTTCATTGTGCGTGCACCTCGCACCTTTGCTTCTAATTTTTAATATCAAGCGAAATGCCCCAGCGGCTCGACTCACGCTTAGTTGAACAGACCACCTGCCACACCTCGTTTTTCATTGTTCTACTATGTAAGATGCTCATAAAGACACTCTTATCACGTGGTAGACTATAAATGAATGCACAAAAAATATTTAGCAAAATGCTCTGATGCCGCGACTCAGCTTGCGAATGAGCCGACAGACCATGGTTCTAGTCACGTCTAACATTTTTTTTCTCGTGTGCACAAAAATAGGTGACACACGAGGACTTTTCAAGATGTCAACTATCTTAGTACTACTCTCACCCAAGGACACTTAAGTGTAGAGTTCTTATGGGAATCGGTGCATTAGTGCTGGTATTATCACACCCATACATTTTACGCTACAAGTGCATGTGCCCCTTCTCCTTTCCTCCCCCCTCCCATCATTTGTTTCGTTGTGCGTGCACACCTCACCTCTACTTCTAGTTCTAATATCAAGCGAAATGTCTCGATGTCTCAACTCCTACCCATATGAACGGATCGCCCGCACACATCTATTTTTGTTGTTCTACTATGTAAGATACTCTTAATAACACTCTTATCACGTGATGGGATTTAATAGAATGCATAAAAAATATTAAGCAAAATGTCCCGGCGTCATTACTCACGTTTACGAATGAACTGACGGATCATCGCTCTGGTCCCGCGTAACATTTAATACCCCGTCTGCAAAAAGAAGGGTGCAACACGAGGACTTCCAAAATGGTCACCCATCCTAATACTACTCTCGCCCAAAAATTCTTAACTGCGGAGTTCTGATGGGATCTGGTGAATTAGTGCTGGTATGATCGCATTCGTTTCATTTTGTGTTGGAAATAGATATACCCCTTCTCCTTCCCTCCCCCTCCCATGATTTGTTTCGCTGTGCGTGCACCTCACCTCTGTTTCTAGTTCTAATATCAAGAGAAATGCCCCAGCACCTCGACTCATGCCCATATGAACGAATTGCCTGCCACACCTCATTTTTTGTTGTTCTACTATCTAAGATACTCATAATTACACTTTTATTACGTGATAGGCTTCAAAATGCGCAAAAAATATTAAGCAAAATACCTCGGCGCCGTGACTCACATTTTTGAATGACCCGGCAGACTGTCGCTCTGATCACGCATAATGTTTAACACCCCGTCTGCAAAACAAATGGTGCAACACGAGGACTTCTCAGTAGGTCATCAATCCTAGTACTACTCTCGCCCGAGCACACTTAACTGCGGAGTTCTGATGGGATCCGGTGAATTAGAACTGGTATAATCGCACCCATTCTAGTTTTCGCTGCAAATACATATACCCCTTCTCCTTCCCTCTCCCCTCCCGTCATTTGTTTCGCTGTGCGCGCACCTCACCTCTGCATCAAATTCTAATATCAAATGAAATACCCCGACACCTTGACTCATGCCCATATGAACGGATTGTGCCGCACCTCATTTTTCGTTGTTCAACTATTTAAGATGCTTGCAAGGACACTCTTATATGGTGATGGGATTTAATTAAATAAGCAAAAAATATTAAATAAAATGCCATGGCACCGTGACTCACGTTTGCGAATGAACCGGTGGACCATCGCTCTGGTCCTAAAAAATCGTTTAACGCCCTGTCTACAAAAAGAAGGGTGCAACACGAGAACTTCCAAGGAGGTCACCTATCCTAGTACTACTCTCGCCTAAGCAAGCTTAACTGCGGAGTTCTGATGGGATTTGGTGAACTAGTGCTAGTATGATCTCAACCAATCTAGTATATGCCACAAAGACATATACCCTTTCTCCTTCCCTCTCCCCTCCCGTCATTTGTTTCGCTATACGCGTACCTCACCTCTTATTATAGTTCTAATATCAAGCGAAATGCCCCGGCACCTCGACTCATGCCCATATGAATGGATTGCCCGCCGCACCTCATTTTTTGTTGTTCTATTATGTAAGGTGCTCTAAATGACACTCTTATCACGTGATGGGCTTTAATTGAATCCAGAAAAAAATGTAAAGCAAAATGTCCTAGCGCTATGACTCACGTTTGCGAATGAACCGGCAGGCCGTCGCTCCGGTCCTGCATAACGTTTAACGCCCCGTCTGTAAAAAGAATGGTGCAACACGAGGACTTCCCAAGAGGTCACCCATCCTAATACTACTCTTGTCAAAGCACGCTTAATTGCGGAGTTCTGATGGGATTCGGTGAACTAGTGCTGGTATGATCGCACCCGTTCTGGTTTGCACCGCAAATACATATACCCTTTCTTCTTAACTCTCCCCTCCCGTCATTTATTACACTGTGCCCCCACCTCATCTCTTCTTCTAGTTCTAATATCAAGCGAAATGCTCCGGCACCTCGACTCATGCTAATATGAACGGATCGCCCGCCACATCTCATTTTCGTTGTTCTACAATTTAAGATGCTTGCAATGACACTCTTATCACGTGATGGGCTTTAATTGAATGCTAGAAAAATATTAAGCAAAATGCCCCGGTGCCGTGTCTCACATTTGCAAATGAATCAGTGGACCATCGCTACTGTCTCGTTGAATGTCTAATGCCCCGTCTGCAAAAAGAAGGGTGCAACACGAGGGACATATGTATTTACGGCACAAATAAGAGAGGCTGCGATCATAACAACAATAATTCACCGGATCCCATTAGAACTCTGCAGTTATGCGTGCTTGGGCGAGAGTAGTAGTAAGATGGGTGACCTCTTGGGAAGTACTCGTGTTTTATCCTTCTTACGAAAAATGAGGTTCGACAGGCGATCCGTTCATATGGGCATGAGTCGAGGAGTTGAGGCATTTCGCTTGATATTAAAACTAGAAGCAGAGGTGAGGTGCGCGTACAGAGAAACAAATGACGAGAAGGGAGAGTGAAGGAGATGGGGTATATGTATTTACGACGCAAACCAGAAGGGGTGAGATCATACCAGCACTAGTTCACTAGATCCCATCAGAACTCCGCAGTCAAGCGTGCTTGGAAAAGATTAGTACTAGGATGGGTGACCTCCTGGGAAGTCCTCGTGTTGCACAAGTATTTTTGCAAATGGGGAGTTAAACCTTATGTGGGACTAGAGCGACGGTTCGCCGGTTCATTCGCAAATGTGAGTCACAGCGCCGGAGCATTTTTCTTAATATTTTTTGCGCATTCAATTAAATCCCGTCACGTGATATGAGTGTTATTACGAGCATCTTAAATAGTAAAACGATGAAAAATGAGGTGCGGAGGGTGATCCGTTCATATGGGCATGAGTTGAGGTGTTGGGGCATTTCACTTGATATTAGAACTAAAAGCAGAAGTGAGGTGTGCGCACAGCGAAACAAATGATGGGAGGGGAGAGTGAAAAAGAAGGGGTATATGTATTTACGGTGCAAACCAGAACAGGTGCGATAATACCAACACTAATTCACTGGATCCCATCAGAACTTTGCAGTTTAGTGTGCTTGAGCGACCTCCTACAAAGTTCTCGTGTTGCACCCATCTTTTTATAGATGGGGCGTTAAACATTACGCAGGACTGGATCAACGGTCCGCCGGTTTATTTCCAAACGTGAGTCACGGCGCCAGGTAATTTTGCTTAATATTTTTCATGCATTCAATTAAAACCCATCACGTGATAAGAGTGTTACTACAAGTATCTTACATAGTAGAACAATAAAAATAGAGGTGCGGCGGGTGATCCGTTAATATGGACATGAATCGAGGTGCTGGGGTATTTTGCTTGATAGTAGAACTAGAAGAAGAGGTGAGGTGTGCATGTACAACAAAACAAATGACGGGAGGGGGCAGGGAAGGAGAAGGGGCACATGCATTTGTAGCAACAAATTTGGACAAGTGCGATCAGACCAGCACTAATGCACCGAATCCCATAAGAACTCTGCAGTTAAGTTTTCTTTGGTGAGAGTAGTACTAAGATGATTGACCTCTTAAAAAGTCCTCGTGTTGCACCTGTTTCTTTGCACACGAGGAATTAAACGTTACGCGCGACAAGAACCATAGTCCGTAGGTTCATTCACAAACGTGAGCCTCGGCGTCAGGGTATTTTACTTAATATTTTTCGTGCATTCATTTATAGTCAACCACGTTATAAGAGTCTCATTACGAGTATCTTACATAGTATAACAACGAAAAATGAGGTGCGGCAGGTGGTCATTTCATTTGGGCATGGGTCAAGCCGCCAGGGCATTTTACTTGATATTAGAAATAGAAGCATAGATGCGGGGTGCACGCACAATGAAAAAAATGACGAGAAGGGGGAGGGAAGGGGAAGAGGTATATGTATTTGCAGCAAGAAATGGAATAGGTGCGATCATACTAGCACAAATTCACCAGATCCTGTCAGAACTCCACAGTTAAGCATTTTTGGGTGAGAGTAGTACGAGAATGGGTGATCTCTTGGAAAGTCCTCGTGTTGCACCTGTTTCTTTGCACACGAGGCAATAAACGTTACGCGCAACAATCGTCGGTTCATTCGTAAATATGAGTTGCGATGTCAGGCATTTTGGTTAATATTTTTCGTGCATTCATTTAAAGTCCACTACATTATAAGAGTATCATTACAAGTATCTTACATTGTAGAACAATGAAAAACGAGGTGCAGCAGACGATCATTTCATCTGGGCGTGAGTCGAGCTGCTGGCGCATTTCGCTTGATGTTAGAATTATAAGCAGAGGTGCGGGGTACATGCACAATGAAAAAAATGATGGGAGGGTGGAGGGAAAGAGAAGGGGTATGTGTATTGGAAGCGTAAAATGGAACTGGTGCGATCATACCAGCACTAATTCATCGGATTCCATCAGAACTCCGCTATTAAGCATTTTTGGGTAAGAGTGGTACTAGGATGGGTGACCTCTTGGGAAGTCCTCGTGTTGCATCCTACTTTTTGCAGACGGGGCATTAAACGTTACATGGGACCGGAGTGACAGTTCGCCGGTTCATTTACAAATGTGAGTCACGACGCCGTGGCATTTTTTTTAATATTTCTCGTGCATTCAATTAAAACCCATCACGAACACGAGTACTATTACGAGTATCTTACATAGTAAAACAACGAAAATAGAGGTGCGACTAGCAATTCGTTCAAATGGGCATGAGTCGATGCGCCATGGTATTTCACTTGATATTAGAACTAGAAGCAGAGGTGAGGTGTGCACGCACAGCGAAACAAATGGCGGGAGGGGAGAGGGAAGGAGAAGGGGTATATATATTCGCGGTGCGAACTAGAACAATTTTGATCATACCAGCAATAATTCACTGGATCCCATCAAAACTCCATAGTTAAGCGTGCTTTGGCGAGAGTAGTACTAGGATGGGTGACCTCCTAGACAGTCCTCGTGTTGCACCCTTATTTTTGTAGACGGGGCATTAAACATTATGCTAGATTACAGCGATAGTCCGCCGGTTCATTTGCAAACGTGAGTCACGGCACCAGAGCATTTTGCTTAATATTTTTTGTTCATTCAATTAAAGCCTATCACATAGTAAGAGTGTTATTACTAGTATCTTACATAGTAGAACAACGAAAATAGAGGTGCGGCGGGTGATCCATTCATATGGGCATTAGTCGAGGTGCCGAGGCATTTTGCTTGATATTATAACTAAAAACAGAGGTGAGGTTTGTGCCTAAAGCGAAACAAATGACGGGAGAGGGTAGAGAAGGAGAAGGAGCACATGTATTTGTAGCGCAGAATGGGACGGGTGCGATCAGACCAGTACTAATGCACCAAATCCCATAAGAACTTTACAGTTAAGTGTCCTTGGTGAGAATAGTACTAAGATGGTTGACCTCTTGGAAAGTGTTCATGTTGCACCTATTTTTTGCACACAAGGAAATAAACGTTACACGCGACCGGAACTAAGGTCTGTTGGTTCATTCGCAAACGTGAGTCGCGACGTTAGGGCATTTTGGTTAATATTTTTTGTGCATTCATTTATAGTCCACCACTTTATAAGAGTCTCATTAAGAGCATCTTACATAGTAGAACACCAAAAAACAAGGTGCGATGAGTGGTCTATTCATCTGGGCGTGAGTTGAGTCGTCAAGGCATTTCGCTTGATATTAGAATTAGAAGCAGTGGTGTGAGGTTCGCGCACAGCCAAAAAAATGACGGGAGGGGGGAGGGGAGGAGAAGGGGTACATGTATTTGCAGCGTGAAATGGAACAAATGCGATCATACCAGCACTAATTCACCGAATCCCATCAGAACTCCGCAATTAAGCATTTTTGGGTGAGATTAGTACTAGGATGGGTGACCTCTTTGGAAGTCCTCATGTTGCACTCTTCTTTTTACAGACATGGCGTTAAACGTTACGCAGGACCAGAGCAATGGTTCATCGGTTCATTCACAAATGTGAGTCACGACGTTGGAGCATTTTGTTTTATATTTTTCATGCATTCGATTAAAGCTCATAACTTGATAAGAGTACTATTACGAGTATCTTACATACTAGAACAAAAAAAATAGAGGTGCGGTGGGCGATCCATTCATATGAGCATGAGTCGAGGCAATGGGACATTTTGCTTGATATTAGAACTAGAAGCAGAGGTGAGGTGTGTGCGTACAACGAAACAAATGACGGGAGGGGGAAGGAAGGAGAAGGGGCATGTGCATTTATAGCGCGGATTGGGACGAGTGCGATCAGACCAGCACTAATGCACCGAATTCCATAAGAACTCTGCAATTAAGTGTTCTTTGGTGAGAGTAGTACTAAGATGGTTGACCTCTTGAAAAGTTCTCTTGTTGCACCTATTTTTTTGCACACGAGGCAATAAAGTTAACCCTGTTGGGAACAACGGTCCGTTGGTTCATTTGCAAATGTGAGTCGCGGCGTCAATGCATTTTGCTTAATATTTTTCGTGCATTCATTTATAGTCCACCACATTATAAGAGTCTCATTACGAGAATCTTACATTATAGAACAACAAAAAATGAGGTACGGCAGGCGGAACGTTCATCTGGGTGTGATTCGAGCCGCAGGGGCATTTCGCTTGATATTAGAATTAGAAGCAGAGGTGCGGGGTTCGCACACAGTGAAAAAAATGATGGGAGGGGAAAGGGAAAGAGAATGGGTATATGTATTTGCAGTGCGTAATGGAACAGATGTAATCATACCAGCACTAATTTACCAAATCCCATAAGAACTCCGCAGTTAAGCATTTTTGGGCGAGAGTAGTACTAGGATGGGAGATCTCTTTGAAAGTCCTCATGTTGCACCATTATTTTTACAGACGGAGCATTAAACGTTACACGGGACCGGAACGACGGTCCGTCGGTTCATTAGTAAATATGAGTCACGGCGCCGGGGTATTTTGTTTAATATTTTCACACATTCAATTAAAACAAATCATGTGATAAGAGTGTCGTTGCGAGTATCTTCAACAGTAGAATAACGAAAAACTAGGTGCGATGGGCGTTCCGTTCATATGGGCATCAGTCGAGGTGCTGGGGCATTTCGTTTGATATTAGAATTAAAAGCAGAGGTGAGGTGCGCGCACAACGAAATAAATGACTGGAGGAGAGAGGGATAGAGAAGAGGTATATGTATTTGTGACATAAACTAAAACTTGTTCGATCATACCAGTACTAGTTCATTGGATCCCATCAGAACTACGCAGTTTAGTGTGCTTCAGTGAGAGTAGTACTAGGATGGGTGGCCTCTTGGGAAGTCCTCGTGTTGCACCCTTCTTTTTGCAGACAGGGCGTTAAACATTATACGGGACCGAAGTGACGGTCCACCAATTCATTCATAAACGTGAGTCACAGCGCTGAGGCATTTTTCTTAATATTTTTTACGCATTCGATTAAACTCCATCACGTGATAACACTGTCTTTATGAACATCCTATATAGTAGAACAACGAAAAATGAGGTACGACCGGCGTTTCATTCATATGGGCATGAGCCGAGGCATCAAGGCATTTCGCTTGTATTAGAATTAGAAGCAGAGGTGAAGTGTGCACACAGCGAAACAAATGACAGGAGGGAAGAGGGAAGGAGAAGGGGTATAGGTATTTGGGGCACGAAATAGAGTGGCTGCGATCATACTAGCATTAGTTCACCAAATAATATCAGAACTCCACAGTTAAGCGTGCTTGTGTGAGAGTAGTTCTAGGATGGGTGACCTTTTGGGAAGTGCTCGTGTTGAACCCTTCTTTTTGCAGAAGGGGTGTTAAACGTTACGCGGGACCAGAGCAACGGTCTGTCGGTTCACTCGCAAATGTGAGTCACGGTGCCGGGATATTTTACTTAAATTTTTTTGTTCATTCAATTAAAGCCCATCACGTGATAAGAGTGTCATTGTGAGGATCTTACATAGTAGAACAACGAAAAAGGAGATGCGGCGCGATCCATTCATATGGGCGTGAGTCAAGGCATCGGGGCATTTTACTTGATATTAGAACTAGAAACAGATGTGAGGTGCGCGGACAGCGAAACAAATGATGAAAGGGGAGAGGGAAGAAGAAGCGGCATAAGTATTTGAGGTAAAAACAAGAAAGGGTGCTTCGGAGTGAGTAGTAATAGGATGGGTGACCTCCTGGGAAGTCCTCGTGTTGCACCTTTCTTTTTGCAGATGAAGCGTTAAATGTTACGCGAGATCGAAATGACGATCTGTCGGTTCATTCGCAAACGTGATCACAGCACCAGGGCATTTTGCATGATCATTGTGAGCATCTTAAATAGTAAAATAACAAAAAATGAGGTGCGGCGGGCGATCCATTTATACAAGCATGAGTTGAGGTGCTAGGCTAATTCGTTTGATATCAGAAATAGAAGCAGACGAGTGGTGCGCACATAGTGAAACAAATGATGGGAGGGGAGAGAGAAGGAAAAGGGGCATAAGTATTTGAGGTGCAAACAAGAAAGGGTGCAATCATACTAGCATTAATTCACCGAATCCAATCAGAACTCTGCAGTAAAGCATGCTTGGACGAGAGTAGTAGTAGGATGGGTGACCTCCTAGGAAGTCCTCGTGTTGCACCCTTCTTTTTGCAGACGAGGCATTAAACATTACGCAGGACTAGAGCGACGGTCTGCCGGTTCATTAACAAACGTGAGCCACGGCGCCGGGGCATTTTGATTACAATTTTTTGCGTATTCAACTAAAGCCCCTCAAGTGATGAGAGTGTCATTGCGAGCATCTTAAATAGTAAAACAACAAAAAATGAGGTTCGGCAGGCGATCCCTTCATATGGGCATGGGTTGAGGCACTAGGGCATGGATCGAGGCGCTAGGGCATGGGTCGAGGCGCCATAGCATTTTGCTTGATATTGGAACTAGAAGTAGAGGTGAGATGCGCGCACAACGAAACAAACGATGGGAAAAGAGAGGGAAGGAGAAGGGGCATATGTATTTGCTGCGCAAAATAGAAAGGGTGCGATCATACCAGCACTAATTCATCATATCCCGTCAAAACTCTGCAA
Source organism: Carica papaya (assembly GCF_054855325.1). Classification (NCBI taxonomy): domain Eukaryota; kingdom Viridiplantae; phylum Streptophyta; class Magnoliopsida; order Brassicales; family Caricaceae; genus Carica; species Carica papaya. The sequence continues at coordinate 29,574,031 of NC_142311.1, read as the reverse complement.
TTATGTGTTCTTCGGCGAGAGTAGTACTAGGATGGGTTACCTCCTGGGAAGTTCTCATGTTGCACCCTTCTTTTTGCAGATGGGGTGTTAAACATTACATGTGACCGGAGTAACGGTCTGCCGGTTCATTCACAAACATGAGTTACGGTGCTAGGGCATTTTGCTTAATATTTTTTACGCATTCAACTAAAGTCCATCACGTGATGAGAGTGTCATTGCGAGCATCTTAAATAGTAGAACTACGAAAAATGAGGTACGATGGGCGATCCATTCATATGGGGATAAGTCGAGGTGCCGGAGTATTTCGTTTGGTATTAGAACTAGAGGCAGAGGTGAGGTGCGCGTACAGCGAAACAAATGACGGGAAGCGAGAGGGAAGGAGAAGCGATATATGTATTTGCAGCATAAACAATAAAGGGTGCGATCATACCAGCACTAGTTCTCTGGATCCCATCAGAACTTCGCAGTTAAGCGTGCTCAAGCGAGAGTAGTACTAGGATTGATGACCTCCTGGGAAATCCTCGTATTACACCATTCTTTTTATAGACGAGGCGTTAAACGTTATGCAGGACCGGAGCAACGGTCTGCTGGTTCATTCGCAAATGTGAGTCACGATGCTAGGGTATTTTGCTTAATATTTTTCATGCATTAAACTAAAGCCTATCACGTGATAAGAGTGTTATTACAAGTATCTTACATAGTAGAACAACGAAAACAGAGGTGCAGCGGGTGCAGGGGGGGTAGGAGCAGGGGTATATGTATTTGCGACATGAACTAGAATGGCTGCGGTCACACCAACACTAATTCACCGGATCCCATCAAAACTCCGTAGTTAAGCGTTCTTTGGCGAGAGTAGTATTAGGATGGGTGACCTCTTGGGAGTCCTCGTGTTGCACCCTTTTTTTTTTGCAGACGTAGCGTTGAGCGTTACGCATGACCAGAGCGACAGTCCGTCGGAGCATTTTACTTAATATTTTTCGTGCAATCAATTAAAGCCCATCACATGATAAAAGTGTTATTACGAGTATCTTACATAGTAGAACAACAAAAACAGAGTTGCGGTGGGCAATTAGTTTATATGGGCATGAGTCGAGGCGTCAGGGCATTTTTCTTGATATTAAAACTAGAAGCAAAGGTTAGGTGTGCGCGTACAGCAAAATAAATGATGGGAGGAGGGAGGGAAGGAGAAGGGACACATGTATTTGTAGTGTAGAATGGGACGGGTGCTATCACACCAGCACTATTTCATTGAATCCCGTAAGAACTCTATAGTTAAGTGTCTTTTGGTGAGAGTAGTTCTTAGATGGTTGACCTCTTGTAAAGTCCTCGTGTTGTACCTGTTTCATTGCACACGAGGTAATAAACGTTATGCGTAAAAGGAACCACGATTCGTCGGTTCATTCGTAGACGTGAGTCGCGGTGTTAGGGCATTTTGCTTAATACTTTTCATTCATTCATTTATAGTCCATTACGTTATAAGAGTCTCGTTACGAGCATTTTACATAGTAGAACAACGAAAAAGGAGGTGCGGTGGGAGATCATTTCTTCTAGGCGTGAGTCGAGCTGCCGGGGCATTTCGCTTGAAATTAGAATTAGAAGAAGAGGTGCGGGGTGCGCGCACAGTGAAACAAATGATGAGAGGGGGGAGGGAAGGTGAAAGGGTACATATATTTGCAATGTAAAATGGAACGGGTCCGATCATACCAGCACTAATTAATCGTATCCCATCAGAACTCCGTTGTTAAGCATGTTTGGGCGAGAATAGTATTAGGATGGGTGACCTCTTGGGAAGTCCTCGTGTTGCACCTTTCTTTTTGCAGATGGGGCATTAAACATTACGTAGGACAAGAGCGACAGTCCACCGGTTCATTTGCAAATGTGAGTCACGGCGCCAGGGCACTTTGCTTAATATTTTTCGTGCATTTAATTAAAGCCCATCACGTGATAAAAGTCTTATTATGAGTATGTTACATAGTAGAACAACAAAAAAATAGGTGCAGCAGGTGATCTGTTTATATGGGCATGAGTCAAGGCGTCGGGACATTTCCCATGATATTAGAACTAGAAGCAGAGATGAGGTGTGCGCGTACAGCAAAACAAATGACGGGAGGGGGGAGGGAAGGAGAAGAGGCACATACCTTTGTAGTGTAGAAAGGGATGAGTGTTATCAGACCAGCACTATTAATCTAAATCCCGTAAGAACTCTACAGTTAAGCGTCCTTTGGTGAGAGTAGTTCTAAGATGGTTGACCTCTTGAAAAGTCCTCGTGTTGCACCTATTTCTTTGCACACAAGGCAATAAACGTTACGCGCGAAAATAACCACAGTCCGTCGGTTCATTCGCAAACGTGAGTCACAGCGTAAGGGCATTTTGTTTAATATTTTTCGTGCATTCATTTAAGTCCACCACATTATAAGAGTCTCATTACGAGCATCTTACATAGTAGAATGACAAAAAATGAGGTGCGGTGGGTGGTTATTTCATCTGGGTGTGAGTCGAGCTGCCGGGGCATTTTGCTTGAAATTAAAATTAGAAGAAGAGGTGCGGGGTGTGCGTACAACGAAAAAATGATGGGAGGGGGGAGGGAAGGAGAAGGAGTACATATATTTACAGCACAAAATGGAACGAGTGCGATCATAATAGCACTAATTCACTAGATCCCATCATAACTCTGTTAAGCGTGCTAGAGCGAGAGCAGTACTAGGATGGGTGTCCTCCTTAGAAGTCCTCGTTTTGCACCCTTCTTTTTTCAGACGGGGCGTTAAACGTTACGGGAGATCAGAGCGATGGTCCAGCGGTTCATTCTTAAACGTGAGTCACGGCACCGGGGCATTTTACTTAATATTTTTCATGCATTTAATTAAAGTCCATCACGTGATAAAAGTGTTATTACGAGTATCTTATATAGTAGAACAACCAAAACATAGGTAGTGATCCGTTCATACGGACATGAGTCTAGGTGCCGGGGCATTTCGTTTGATATTACAACAAGAAGTAGAGGTGAGGTCTGCGTGTATAGCGAAACAAATGACAGAAAGGGGGAGGGAAGGAGAAGGGGTACATGCATTTGTAGTGCGGAATGGGACAGGTGCTATCAAACCAGCTCTAATGCTCCGAATTCGATAAGAACTCTGCTGTTAAGTGTCCTTTAGTGAGAATAGTACAAATATGGTTAAACTCTTATAAAGTCCTCGTGTTGTACCTATTTTTTTGCACACGAGGCAATAAATGTTACGCGCTACTGGAACCATGGTTCGTCGGTTCATTCGCGAACATGAGTCGCAGTGTGAAGGCATTTTGCTTAATATTTTTCGTGCATTCATTTATAATCCACCATATTATAAGAGTCTCATTACAAAGATCTTACATAATAGAACAACGAAAAACAAGGTGCAGTAGGCGGACCTTTCATCTTAGTGTGAGTCGAGCCACCGAGGCATTTTGCTTGATATTAGAATTAGAAGCAGAGGTATGGGGTACACGCACATCGAAAAAATGACAATAGGGGGGAGCGAACGAAAAGGGGTATATGTATTTGTAGCACGAAATGGAATGGGTGCGATTATACCAGCAGTAATTCGTCGGATCCCATCAGAACTCCGCAATTAAGCATTTTTGGGCGAGAGTTGTACTTGGACGGGTGACCTCCTAGGAAGTCCTCGTGTTACACCCTTCTTTTTACAGACAGGGCCTTAAACGTTGCGTGGGACCGGAGCGACTGTCCACCAGTTCATTCGCAAATGTGAGTCATGGCACCAGGGCATTTTACTTAATATTTTTCGTGCATTCAATTAAAACCCATCACATGATAAGAGTGTTATTATGAGTATCTTACATAGTATAACAACAAAAACAGAGGTGCAGCGAGCGATTCGTTCATACGGGCATGAGTCGAGGTGTCAGGGCATTTCATTTGATATTAGAACTAGAAGCAGAGATAAGGTGTGCGCGCACAGCAAAACAAATGACGGGAGGGGGGAGGGAAGGAAAAGGGGTATATGCATTTGCATCATGAAATGAAATGGGTGCAATCATACCAGCACCAATTCACCAGATCCCATCAGAACGTCCCAGTTAAGCGTGCTTGGGCGAGAGTAGTACTATTGAAGATACGCAGGACCGGAGCGACGGTCTGCCAGTTCGTTCGCAAATGTGAGTCACAGCGCCGGGGCATTTTGTTTAATATTTTTTGTTCCTTCAATTAAAGCCCATCACATGATAAGAGTGTTATTACGAGTATCTTACACAGTAAAACAATGAAAACAGAGATGTAGCGGGCGATCGGTTCATATGGGCATGAGTCGAAGCGCTGGGGCATTTGGCTTGATATTAGAACAAGAAATAGAGGTGAGGTCTGCGCGTAAAGCAAAACAAATGACGGGAGGGGGAGGGAAGGAGAAGGGGCACGTGCATTTGTAATGCGAAATTGGACGGGTGCAATCAGACCAGCACTAATGCACCGAATCCCATAAGAACTCCGCAGTTAAGTGTCCCTTGGTGAGAGTAGTACTAAGATGGTTGACCTCTTGGAAAGTCCTCGTGTTGCACCTATTTTTTTTTTCATACGTGGCAATAAACTTTACGCGCGATTGGAACCACGGTCCGTTAGTTCATTCGTAAACGTGAGTCGCGGCGTTAAGAAATTTTGCTTAAATAATTTTTGTGCATTCATTTATAGTCCACCAAGTTATAAGAGTTTCATTATGAGCATCTTACATAGTAGAACAACAAAAAATGAGGTGCGGCAGGCGGATCGTTAATCTGAGCATGAGTCAAACCATCAGGGTATTAAAATTGATATTAAAATTAGAAGAAGAGGTGCGGTGTGCACGCACAGCGAAAAAAATGACAGGAAAGGGAGGGAAGGAGAATGGTTATATGTATTTGCAACGCGAAATGGAATGGGTGCGATCATACCAACACTAATTCACTGGATCCCACAAGAACTCCGCAGTTAAGCATTTTTGGGCAAGAGTAGTACTAGGATGGATGACCTCCTAGGAAATTATCGTGTTTCACCCTTCTTTTTGCAGACAAGACGCTAAATATTATGTCGGACCGGAGCGACGGTTCACCGGTTTATTTACAAATGTAAGCCACGGTGCCGGGGCATTTTTCTTAATATTTTTCATGCATTCAATTAAAGCTCATCACATGATAAGAGTGTTATTACGAGTATCTTACATAGTAAAACAATAAAAACAGAGGTGCGGTGGGCAATCTGTTCATATGGGCATGAGTTGAGGCACCGGAGCATGAGTCTCGATATTAGAACTACAAGCAGAGGTGAGGTGTGCGTGCAAAGCGAAACAAATGGTGGGAGGGAGGAGGGAAGGAAAAAGGGTATATGTATTTGTGGCGTGGAATTGAATGGGTGTGATCATACCAGCACTAATTCACCGGATCCCATCAGAATTCCAAGGTTGAGCGTGTTTGGGCAAGAGTAGTACTAGAATGGGTGACCTCCAAGGAAGTCCCCATGTTGCACCCTTCTTTTTGCAGATGGGGCATTAAATATTTTTCAGGACCAGAGTGACGGTCTATCGGTTCATTCGTAAACATGAGTCACGGCACCTGGGCATTTTGTTTAATATTTTTTGTGCATTCAATTAAAACCCATCATGTTATAAGAGTGTCCTTGTGAGCATCTTACATAGTAGAATAACAAAAAAGGAGGTGCGGCACGATCCGTTCATATGGGCATGAGTCGAGGCACCGGGGCATTTCGCTTGATATTAGAATTAGATGCAGAGGTGAGGTGTGCTCACAGCGAATCAAATGATGGGAGGGCAGAGAGAATGAGAAGAGGTATATGTATTTGCAACGCAAACTATAACGGGTAAGATCATACCAGCACTAACTCACCAGATCCCATCAAAACCTCCCAGTTAAGCATGCTCTGCTGGGATTGGTGAGCTGCTGGGAAGTCCTCATGTTTTGCCATTCTTTTTACAGTTAGGGCATTAAATGTTATGCAGGATCAGAGCAACGGTCCTCCGGTTCATTTACAAACATGAGTCATGGCGCCAGAGCATTTTACTTAATATTTTTCGCGGATTTAATTAAAGCCCATCACGTGATAAGATTGTCATTAAGAATATCTTAGATAGTAAAATAGCGAAAATAGAAGTTCGGTGGGTGATCCGTTCATATGGGCATTAGTCGAGTCGCCAGAGCATTTCGCTTGATATTAGAACAAGAAGCAAAGGTGAAGTGTGCACGTACAACGAAATAAATTACGGGAGGGGGGAGGGAAAGAGAAGTGGCACATGCATTTGTAGCGCTGAATGGGACAGGAGCGATCAGACCAGCACTAATGCCGAATCCCATGAGAACTATGCAGTTAAGTGTCCTTTGGTGAGACTAGTACTAAGATGCCTGACCTCTTAGAAAGTCCTTGTGTTACACCTATTTTTTTTGCACACGAGACAATAAACGTTACACGCGACTGGAACTATAGTCTGTTGGTTTATTCACAAATGTGAACTAAGGCGCTGGGGCATTTTACTTGATATTAGAACGAGAAGCAGAGGTTCAGTGGTATGTAGTAACAACATAATGTAATGGGTGCGATCATACAAGCACTAATGCACCAGATCCTTTTAGAACTCTGTAGTTAAGTGCGTTTGGGTGAGAGTAGTACTCGGATGGGTGAACTCCTAGGAAGTCCTCGTGTTGCACCCATTTTTTTGTAGATTGGACATTCGACGTTACGTGCGACTGGAACTATAGTACGCTAGTTTATTCGAAAATGTGAGTCAAGTCACTGTGGCATTTTAGTTGATATTAGAACGAGAAGTAGAGGTGTAGTGTGCACGCACAAGGAAACAAATGACGGGAGGGGGGGAAGGAGAAGGAGTGTAGGTATTGGTAGCACAAAATTAAAAGGGTGCCATCATACCAGCACTAATGCAACGGATCCCATCAAAACTCCACAGTTAAGTGTACTTGGGTGAGAGTAGTACTAGGATGGGAGACCTCATGGGAAGTCCTCGTGTTGCATCCATTTTTTTGCAAATGGAGCGTTTGACATTACGCACGACTGGAACTTTGGTCTGTTGGTTTATTCGCAAATGTGAGTCAAGGCACCGGGGTATTTTACTTGATATTAGAACGAGAAGGAGAGGTGCAGAATGTACGCACAAGGAAAAATATGACGGGAGGGGGGAGGAAAGTAGGAGTGTATGTATTTACAGCGCATAATGTAATGGGTGCGATCATACCAGCACTAATGCACCAGATCCCATCAGAACTCTGCAGTTAAGTGTGCTTGGGGGAGAGTAGTACTAGGATGGGTGACTTCTTGGGAAGTTCTCGTGTTGCACACATTTTTTTACAGATAGGGCGTTCGACATTACGCGTGACTAGAACTTTGGTCCACTGGTTTATTTAAAAATGTGAATGATGGACCGAGGCTTTTTACTTGATATTAGAACGAGAAGCAGAGGTGCAGTGTGCATGCACAAGGAAACAAATGACGGGAGGGAGGGGAAGGAGAAGGAGTGTATATAGTTGTAGCGCAAAATAAAAGGGGTACGATCATATCAGCACTAATGCACCAAATCCCATCAGAACTCTGCAGTTAAGTGTTCTTGGGCGAGAGTAGTACTAGGATTGGTGATCTCTTGTGAAGTTCTCGTGTTGCACCCATTTTTTTGCAGATGGGGCATTCGACGTTACGCGCAACTGAAACTATGGTCCACTGGTTTATTCATAAATGTGAGTCAAGACACCAGAGTATTTTACTTGATATTAGAACGAGAAGCAGATGTGCAGTGTGCACGCACAAGGAAACAAATGACGGGAGGGCGGAGGAAAGTAAGAGTGTATATATTTACAGCACGGAATGAAATGGGTGCGATCATACCAGCACCTATGCACTTGATCCCATCAGAACTCCGCAGCTAAACGTGCTTGGGCAAGAGCAGTGCAAGGATGGGTGACCTCTTGGGAAGTTCTCGTATTGCACCCATTTTTTTGAAGATGGGACGTTCAACGTTACGCGCGACTGGAAATTTGGTCTGCTGGTTTATTTGCAAATGTGAGTCAAGTTGTAGAGGCATTTTACTTGATATTAGAACGAGAAGCAGAGGTGCAGTGTGCACTCACAAGGAGACAAGTGACAGTAGGAGGAGGGAAGGAGGAGTGTATGTATTTTTAGCACATAATGAAACAGGTGCGATCATACTAGCACTAATCCACCAGATCCCATCAGAACTCTGTAGTTAACTGTGCTTGGGCGAGAGTAGTACTAGGATGGCTGACCTCCTGTGAAGTTCTCGCGTTGCACCCATTTTTTTACAGATTGGGCGTTCGATGTTACACGCGACTGGAACTATGGTCCCCTTATTTATTTGCATATGTAAGTCAAGGCGTAGGGGCATTTTACTTGATATTAAAATGAGAAGCAGAGGTGCAGTGTGCACGCACAAGGAAACAAGTGAAGGGAGGGGGTGGGAAGGAGGAGTGTTTGTATTTGCAGCGCGTAATGAAACGAGTGCGATCATATCAGCACTAATGCACCAGATCCTATCAGAACTCTACAGTTAACTGTGCTTGGGCGAGAGTAGTACTAGGACTAGGGACCTCCTGGGAAGTTCTCGTATTGCACCCATTTTTTTGCAGATGGGGCGTTCGACGTTACGCGCGACTGGAACTTTGGTCCGCTGGTTTATTCGAAAATGTGAGTCAAGGTGCTGGGACATTTTACTTGATATTAGAATGAGAAGCAAAGGTGCAGTGTGCACGCACAAGGAAACAAACGACGGAAGGGGGGAGGGAAGGAGAAGGACTGTATGTATTTGCAGTGCGGAATGAAATGGGTGCGATCATACAAGCACTAATGCACCGGATCCTATCAGAACTTTGCAGTTAACTGTGCTTGGGCGAGAGTAATACTAGGATGGGTGACCTCTTGGGAAGTCCTTGTGTTGCACCCATTTTTTTGAAGATATGGCGTTCGATGTTACGCGCGACTAGAACTATGGTCCGCTTGTTTATTCCCAAATGTGAGTCAAGGCACCGAGGTATTTTACTTGATATTAGAACAAGTAGAGGTGCAGTGTGCACGGGCAAGGAAACAAATGACGGGAACGGGAGGGAAGGAGAAGGATTGTATGTATTTGCAGCACAGAATAGAACGGGTGCGATCATGCCAGCACTAATGCATCAGTTCCCATCAGAACTCCACAGTTAACTGTGTTTGGGCGAGAGTAGTACTTGGATGGATGACCTCCTGGGAAGTCCTCGTGTTGCACCCATTTTTTTAGAGATGGGGCATTCGACGTTACACGGGACTAGAATTATGGTTCACTGGTTTATTCGTAAATGTGAGTCAAGGTGCCGGGGCATTTTACTTGATATTAGAATGAGAAGCAGAGGTGCAATGTGCACGCATAAGGAAACAAATGACGAGAGAAGGGAGGGAAGGAGAAGAAGTGTATGTATTTGTAGCGCAGAATGAAATGGGTGCGATCATACCAGCACTTATGCACCGGATCCCATCAGAACTACGCAGTTAAGTGTGTTTACACTAGAGTAGTACTACAATGGGTGACCTCCTAAGAAGTCCTCGTGCTGCACCCATTTTTTTGCAGATGAAACGTTCGACGTTATGCGTGACTGGAACTATTGTCCGCTGGTTTATTCGCAAATATGAGTCAACACACCGGGACATTTTACTTGATATTAGAACAAGAAATAGAGGTGCAACGTGCATGAACAAGGAAGCGAATGACGGAAGGGGGGAGGGAAGGAGAAGAAGTGTATGTATTTACAACGCGATATGAAACGAGTGTGATCATATTAATATTAATGCGTCAAGACATTTTGCTTAATATTTTTCGTGCATTCATTTATATTTCATTACAAGATAAGAGTATTATTACGAGTATCTTACTTAGTAGAACAACAAAAATAGAGGTATGGCGGGCAGTACGTTCATCTAGGTGTTAGCGAGGCGCTGGGGCATTTCGTTATATATTAGAACTAAAAGTAGAGGTGTGGTGTGCGTGCACAGTAAAACAAATGACGGTAGGGGTGAAGGAAGGAGAAGGGGTATATGTATTTCTAGCGCGGAATGGAAGTGGTGCAATCATACCAGCACTAATTCACAAGATCCCATCAGAAGTTTGCAGTTAAGTGTACTTGGATGGGTGATCTCCTAAAAAGGCCTCGTGTTGTACCCGTATTTTTGCAGACAGGACAATAAACGTTACGCAGGACCGATCCATGGTCTGCAGGTTCATTCGCAAACGTGAGAAGTGGCACTGAGATATCTTTGTTAATATTTTTGTGTATTCATTTATTGTCCACCACGTGATAAGATAATTTTTACGAGTATCTTACAAAGTAGAACAATGAAAACAGAGGTGTAGTGAGTGGTCCATTCATCTGGGCGTGATCGAGCACATCTTACATAGTAAGACAATAAAAATACAAGTGCGACGGACAATTCGTTCATCTAGGCGTCAATCAAGGCACCGGGTCATTTCCGTTGATATTAGAACTAAAAATAGAGGGGTGGTGGGCAACACAGCAAAACAAATGACGGGAGGGAAGAGGGATGGAGAAGGGGTATATGTATTTGAATCGCAGAATAAAACTGGTGCGATCATACTAGCACTAATGCACCAAATCCCATTAGAACTCCACTGTTAGGGGTGCTTGGGCGAGAGTAGTACTAGGATTGGTGACTGCCTTGAAAGTCCTTGTATTGCACCTGTTTTTTTATAGATATAGCGTTAAACATTACGCGCGATAGGGAGCCATGGTTTACCGATTCATTCACCAGCATGAGTCGTGGTGAGAAGGCATTTTGTTTAATATTTTTAGTGCATTCATTTATAGTCCACCACATGATAAGATGATCATTACGAGCATCTTAATTAGTAGAACAACGAAAATAGAGGTATGACGGGCGGTCCATTCATCTGGGCATCTGTCAAGAAATTTCGCTCGATATTAGAACTAGAAGCAGAGGTGCGGTGCGCGCGCAGTGAAATAAATTATGAGAGGGGAGAGGGAAGGAGAAGGGGAATATGTATTTGCGGCACAAAAAAGAAATGATGTGATCATACCAGCATTAGTTCACCGGATCCCATCAGAACTCTGAAGTTATGCGTGCTTGGGCGAGAGTAGTACTAGGATGGGTGACCTCCTAGGAGGTCCTCGTGTTGCATCCTTCTATTTGCAGACGGGCTGTTAAATGTTACACGGAACCAGAGTGACTATCCGGCAGTTCATTTGCAAACATAAGTCACGGTACCAGGACATTTTGTTTAAAATTTTTTGCACATTCAATTAAAGCCCATCACGTGATAAGATTATCATTACGAGTATCTTAAATTGTAGAACAACAAAAAATGAGGTGCCGCGAGCGATCCATTAATATGGGCATGAGTTAAGGCGCGGGGCATTTCACTGGATATTAGAACCAGAAGCAGAGGTGAGGTGCGTGCACAACGAAACAAATAACGGGCGGGGAGAGGGAAGGAGAAGGGGCATATATATTTGCAGTGAAAATAAAAAATGGTGCGATCATACCAACAGTAGTTCACTGGATCCCATCAGAACTCTGCAGTTAAGCGTGCTTGGGAGAGAGTAGTAATAGGATGGGTGACCTTCTTAGAAGTTCTCATGTTGCACCCTTCTTTTTGTAGATAGGGTGTTAAATGTTACAAGGGATCGGAGTGACGATCTGACAGTTCATTCGCAAATGTGAGTCCTGGTGCTAGGGCATTTTGCTTAATATTTTTTACCCATTCAACTAAAGCTCATCATGTGATGAGAGTGTCATTGCGAGCATCTTATATAGTAGAACAATGAAAAACATGGTACGGTGGGCGTTCCGTTCATATGGGCATGAGTCGAGGCGCCAGGACATTTTGCTTGATATTAGAACTAGAAACAGAGGTAAGGTGTGCGCACAGCGAAAAAAATTATAGGAGGGGAGAGTAAAGTAGAAGGGGTATACAAACTAAAATTGGTGTGATCATACCAGCACTAATTCACTGGATCCCATCAAAACTCCATAGTTAAGCGTGCTTGGGCGGGAGTAGTACTAGGATTGGTGACCTCTTGGGAAGTCCTCGTGTTGCATCTTTCTTTTTGCAGACGGGGCGTTAAACGTTACAGCACCAGAGCATTTTGCTTAATATTATTCGTGCATTCAATTATATCCCACCACGTGATAAGAGTGTTATTACAAGTATCTTACATAGTAGAACAATGAAAACAGAGGTGCGGCAGTCGATCCGTTCATCTGGGCATGGCCAGGGCATTTTGCTTGATATTAAAACTAGAAACAGAGATGAGGTATGCATGTATAGTGATACAAATGATCGGAGGGGGGAGGGAAGGCGAAGGGGCACATGCATTTATATCGGGGAATGGGACGAGCGCGATCAGTCCAGCAATAATGCACTAAATACCTTAAGAACTCTACAGTTAAGTGTCCTTTGAATCCCACTGAATCCTTGTGTTGCACCTATCTTTTTTCAAATGGAGCATTAAGCATTACGCACAACCGGAGACGCAGTCCACTGGTTCATTTGCTGGCGTGAGTCTTGGCACAATTCATTTATAGTCCACCACGTGATAAGAATGTCATTACGACTAGGTTACATAGTAGAATAATAAAAAATGAGATGCAGCAGATGGTCTGTTCATTTGGGCATGAGTCGAGCCGCTAGGGCCTTTCGCTTGATATTAAAATTAGAAGCAGAGGTACGAGGTGCGCGCACAGCAAAAAAAATGACGGGAGGGGGGAGGGAAGGAGAAGGGGTATATGTATTTGCAGCACGAAATGGAATAGGTGCGATCATACCAACACTAATTCACCGAATCCCATCAGAACTCCGCAATTAAGCATTTTTGGGTGAGAGTAGTACTAAGATGGTTCACCTCTTGGAAAGTCCTCGTGTTGCACCCCTTTTTTTCACATGAGGCAATAAACGTTACGCGCCACCGGAACCACAGTTCGTCGGTTAATTTACAAACGTAAGTGGCGGTGTTAGGGCATTTTGCTTAATATTTTTTGTGCATTCATTTATAGTCCACCACGTTATAAGAGTCTCATTACAAGCATTTTACATAATAGAACAACGAAAAATGAGGTGCGGTGGGCGGTCCGTTCATCTGGGCATGAGTCGAGCCGTCGGGGAATTTCACTTGATATTAGATTTAGAAGAAGAGGTACAGGGTGCACGCACAGTGAAAAAAATGATGGGAAGGGGGAGGGAAGGAGAAGGGGTATATGTATTTGCAGTGTGAAATGGAACTGGTGAGATCATACCACACTAATTCTCCGAACCCCATCAGAACTCTGTAGTTAAGCTTTTTTGGGTGAGAGTAGCACTAGGATGGGTGACTTCCTGGGAAGTTCTCGTGTTGTACCCTTCTTTTTATAGACGGGGCATTAAACGTTGCACTCGGCGTCAGGGCATTTTTATTAATATTTTTCGTGCATTCAGTTAAAGCCCAGCACGTGATAAGACTATTATTACTAGCATCTTAAATAGTAGAACAACGAAAAACGAGGTGCGACGGGCGATCCGTTCATATGGGCATGAGTCGAGGTACCGGGGCATTTTGCTTGACTTAGAACTAGAAGAAGAGGTGAGGTGCGCGCACAGTATAATAAATGACGGGAGGGGAGAGTGAAGAAGAAGGAGTATATGTATTTGCGGTGCAAACAAGAATGGGTGCGATCATACCAGCACTAGTTAACCAGATCCCATTAGAACTCCGCAGTTAAACATATTTGGGTGAGAGTAGTACTAGGATGGGTGATCTCCTGGGAAGTCCTCGTGTTGCATTCTTCTTTTTGCAGATGAGGTATTAAACGTTATATGAGACCGGAGCAACGGTCCGTCGGTTCATTTGCAAACATGAGTCAGGGCACTGGGGTATTTTGCTTAATATTTTTTCAGCACTCATTTAAAGCCCATCACGTGATAATTGTATCATTACGAGCATCTTTAAAAGTAGAACAACAAAAATAAGGTGTGGTGGGCGATCCATTTGTATGGGCATGTGTCGAGGCATCGGGGCATTTCGATTGATATTAGAACTAGAAGGAGAGGTGAGGTGCGTGCACAGCGAAATAAATGACGGTAGGGGAGAGGGGAGTGAAGGGGCATATGTATTTGCGGCTCAAATAAAAAAGGGTGTGATCATACCAGTAATAATTCACCAGATCCCATCAGAACTCTGCCGTTATGCGTGCTTGGGCGAGAGTAGTACTAGGATGGGTGACCTCCTAGGAAGTCCTTGTGTTGAACCCTTCTTACGAAAAATGAGGTGCGACGGGCGATCCGTTTATATGGGTATGAGTCGAGGTGCCTAGGCATTTCGCTTGATATTAGAACTAAAAGCAGAGGTGAGGTGCGCGCACAGAGAAATAAATGATACGAGGGGAGAGTGAAGGAGAAGGGATATATGTATTTGCGGCGGAAACTAGAATGGGTGCGATCATACCATCACTAGTTCATCAGATCCCATCAGGACTCTGCAATTAAGCGTGCTTCGGAGAGAGTAGTATTAGGATGGGTGACCTCCTCGAAAGTCCTCATGTTGCACAAGTCTTTTTGTAAATGGGGCGTTAAACGTTACATGGGACTAGAGCGATGGTTCACCGGTTCATTCACAAATGTGAGTCACAGCGTCGGAGCATTTTGCTCAATATTTTTTGCGCATTCAATTAAAACCCATCACGTGATAAGAGTTTCATTGCGAGCACCTTACATAATAGAATAACGAAAAACGAGGTGCGGTGGGCGATTCGTTCATATGGGCATGAGTCGAGGTGCCGGAGAATTTCGCTTAATATTAGAACTAGAAGAAGAGGTGAGGTGTGCGCACAGCGAATAAATGACGGGAGGGGAGAGGGAAGGAGAAAGGGCATATGTATTTGTGGCGCAAACGAGAAAGGTGCGATCATACCAGTACTAGTTCACCGAATTCCGTCAGAACTCTACAATTATGCGTGTTTGGGCGAGAGTAGTACTAGGATTGGTGATCTCCTTAGAAGCCCTCGTGTTGCATCCTTCTTTTTGTAGACTGGGCGTTAAACATTACGCGGGACCGGAGCGATGGTCAGCCAGTTCATTCGCAAACGTGAGTCATGACGATGGAACATTTTGTTTAATATTTTTTACGCATTCAATTAAAGTCCATCATGTGATAAGAGTGTCTTTGCGAGCATATTACATAGTACAACAACGAAAAATAAGGTACGGTACTATCCGTTCATATTGGTATGAGTCGAGGCACCGGGATATTTCACTTGATATTAGAATTAGATGCAGAGGTGAGGTGCGCGCATAGCGAAACAAACGACGGGAGAGGAGAGGGAAGGATAAGGGGTATATGTACTTGCAGCGCAAGCTAGAACGGGTGAGATCATAACAACACTAGTTCACCAGATCCTATCAGAACTCTGCAGTTAAGGGTGCTTGGGCGAGAGTAGTACTAGGATGGGTAATCTCCTGGAAAGTTCTCTTGTTCATTCGCAAACGTGAGTCAAGGTGCTAGGGCATTTTGCTTAATATTTTTTATGCATTCAATTAGTGGCCATCACGTGATAAGAGTGTTATTGCCAGTATCTTACATAGTAGAACAACAAAAACAAAGGTGCGGCAAGCGATCCTTTCATATGGGCATGAGTCGAGGCATTGGGGCATTTTGTTTGATATTAAAACTAGAAGCAAAGGTGAGGTGTGCAAGTACAGCGAAACAAATGACGGGAGGGGGGAGGGAAGGAGAAGAGGCACATGTATTTGTAGTGGGGAATGGGACTAGTGCGACAAGACCAGCACTAATGCACCGAATCCCATAGGAACTCTGCAGTTAAATGTCATTTGGTGAGAGTAGTACTAAGATGATTGACCTCTTGAAAATTTCTCGTGTTGTACCTATTTTTTTGCACACGAGGCAATGAACCATTATGCGCGACCGGAACCACGGTCCGTCGGTTCATTCGCAAATGTTAGTCATAGTGTCAGACCATTTTGCTAAATATTTTTTGTACATTCATTTATAGTTCACCACATGATAAGAGTATCCTTGCAAGCATCTTACATAATAGGAAAATGAAAAACGAGCTATGGCACGATCTGTTCATATGGGCATGAGTCGAGGCGCGGGGCATTTTGCTTGATATTAGAACTAGAAGAAGAGGTGAGGTGTGTGCACAGTAAAACCATTGACGGGAGAGGAGAGGGAAGGAGAAGGGGTATATGTCTTTACGGGGTAAACTAAAATGAGAGCGATCATACCAACACTAGTTCACCAGATCCCATCAGAACTCCACAGTTAAGCATGCTTGGGCAAGAGTAGTACTAGGATGGTTGACCTTCTAGGAAGTCCTCATGTTGCACCCTTCTTTTTGCAGACAGGGCGCTAAACGTTACGCGGGACCGGAGCGACAGTCTACCAGTTCATTCACAAACGTGAGTCATGGCGCCAAGGCATTTTGGTTAATATTTTTTGTACATTCAATTAAAGTCGATCACGTGATAAGAGTGTCATTACGAGTATCTTATATAGTAAAAAAATAGAAAATGAGGTACGACGAGCGATCTGTTCATATGGGCATGAGTCGAGGCACTAGGGCATTTCACTTGATAGTAGAACTATAAGCAGAAGTGAGGTGCGCGCCCAGCAAAACAAATGTCAGAAGGGGAAAGGGAAGGAGAAGGGGAATATGTATTTGCAGCGCAAAGTAGAATGGTGCGATCATACCAGCACTATTTCCTCGGATTCCGTCAGAGCTCCGTAGTTAAGCGTGCTTGATCGAGAGTAGTACTAAGATGGGTGACCTCCTGGGAAGTCTTCGTGTTGCACTATTCTTTTTATAGATAGGGCATTAAACGTTACGCGGGACCGGAGCGACAGTCTGTCGGTTCATTCGCAAGTTGAGTCACGGAACCGAAGCATTTTTTCAAATATTTTTCACGCATTCAATTAAAGCCCATCACGTGATAAGAATGTCATTTCGAGTATCTAACGTAGTAGAACAATGAAAAACGAGGTGCAACGGGTTGTCCGTTCATATGGGCATGAGTCAAAGCATTGGCATTTCACTTGATATTAAACCTAGAAGCACAGGTGAGGCGTGCGCACAACGAAGCAGATAATGGGAGGGGAGAGGGAAGGAGAAAAGGTATATGTCTTTGCGGCGTAAACTAGAACGGGTGCGATCATACCAGCTCTAGTTCACCGGATCCCATCAGAACTTCGCAGTTAAGTGTGCTTGGGTGAGAGTAGTACTAAGATGGGTGACCTCCCTGGAAGTCCTCGTGTTGCACCCTTCTTTTTGAACACGGTCCGTTAAATGTTACGCATGACCGGAGCGACGGTCCGCCGGTTCATTCACAAATGAGAGTCACGCCGTCAGGGCATTTTGCTTAATTTTTTTTGCTCATTCAATTAAAGCCCATAACGTGATAAGAGTATCATTGCGAGTATCATACATAGTAGAATAATGAAAAATGAGGTGCTGCGGGCGATCCGTTCATATGGGCATGAGTCAAGGCGCTTGGGCATTTTGCTTGATATTAGAACTAGAAGCAGAGGTGAGTTGCTCGTACAGCGAAGCAAATGACGGGAGGGGAAAGGGAAGGAGAAGGGGTATATGTATTTGCTGTGCAAATTAGAACGGGTGCGATCATACCAGCACTCGTTCACCAGATCCCATCAGAGCTCTATAGTTAAGCATGTTTGGGCGAGAGTAATATTCAAATGAGTGACCTGCTGGGAAGTTTTCGTGTTGCACCCTTCTTTTTGCAGACAGGCCATTAAATGTTATGCAGGACCGAAGCGATGGTTCGCCGATTCATTCGAAAACGTGAGTCACTGCGTCGGGGTATTTTGCTTAAATTTTTATATGTATTCAATTAAAATCCATCATGTAATAAGAGTGTTATTACGATTATCTTACATAATAGAACAACGAAAACAGACGTGCCCCAGATGATCCGTTCATACGGGCATGAGTTGAGGCGGCAGCACGTTTCACTTGATATTAAAACTAGAAACAAATGTGCGGTGTGCGTGCATAGTGAAACAAATGACAAGAGAGGGGAGGGAAGGAGAAGGGATAAATATATTTAAAGCACGAATTAGAATATGTTTGATCATACCAGCACTAATTCACTAGGTCTCATCAAAACTCCGCAGTTAAGAGTGCTTGGGCGGGAGTAGTACTAGGATGGGTGACCTCTGAGGAAGTCCTCGTGTTTCACCCCTCTTTTCGCAGACAGGGCGTTAAACGTTACGTGAGACCAGAGCGATAGTCCACCGGTTCATTCGCAAACGTGAGTCATGGCGTTGGGGCATTTTGCTTAATATTATTTGTGCATTCAATTATAATCCACCATCTGATAAGAGTGTTATTACAAGTATCTCACATAGTAGAACAATGAAAATAGAGGTGCAGCGGGCGATCTGTTCATCTGGGCGTGAGTCAAGGCGCTGGGGCATTTTTCTTGATATTAAAACTAGAAACAGAGGTGAGGTGTGCGTGTACAATAATACAAATAAACGGAGGGGGGAGGGATGCCGAAGTGGCACATGCATTTGTAGCGGGAAATGGGACGAGTGTGATCAGTCCAGCACTAATGCACTGAATCCCATAAGAACTCTACAGTTAAGTGTCCTTGGAATCCCACTCCCGTCTCTTTTCGAATGGAGCGTTAAGCATTACGTGCGACCGGAGACACGATCCACCAATTTATTTGCCGGATTTGAGTCTTAGCACCATGGCATTTTGCTTCATATTTTTTGTGCATTCATTTATAGTGCACCACGTGATAACAGTGTCATTACAAGCAGCTTAGATAGCAGAATAAAATAAAAAATGAGGTGTGGCGGACGGTTTATTTATATAGGCGCGAGTCGAGCCGCTAGAGCATTTCCCTTGATATTAGAATTAGAAGCAAAGGTGGGGGGTGTCCGCACAACGAAAAAAATGACGGGAGGGGAGAGGGAAAGAGAAGGGGTATATCTATTTGCAGCGCGAAATGGAACGATGTGATCATACCAGCACTAATTCACAAGATCTCATCATAACTCCGTAGCTAAGCACTTTTTGGGCGAGAGTAGTACTAGGATGGGTGACCTCCTAGAAAGTCCTCGTGTTGCACCCTTCTTTTTTCAGACAGGGTGTTAAAGGTTACACAGGACCGAAGTGACAATCCGCCAGTTCATTTGCAAACGTGAGTCACGGCACTGGGGCATTTTACTTAATATTTTTCGTGCATTCTATTAAAGCCCATCACATGATAAGAATGTTATCACGAGTATCTTACATAATAGAACAACAAAAATAGAGGTGCGGCAGGCGATCCGTTCATATGGACATGAGTTGAGGTGCCGAGGCATTTCGCTTGATACTAGAACTAGAAGCAGAGGTGAGGTGTGCGCGCACAGTGAAACAAATGACTGGAGGGGGGAGGGAAAGAGAAGGGGCACATGCATTTATAGCGCAAATGGGACGGGAGCAATAATACCAACACTAATGCACCAAATTCCATAAGAACTCTACAGTTAAGTGTCCTTAGGTGAGAGTAGTACTAAGATGGTCGACCTCTTGGAAAGTACTTGTGTTACACCTATTTTTGTGCAAACGAGAAAATAAAAATTACTCGCGACAAGAACCACAGTCTATTAGTTCATTCGCAAATGTGAGTCGCGACATCAGAGCATTTTGCTTAATATTTTTTGTGCATTCAATTAAAGTCCATCACGTGATAAGAGTGTTATTACGAGTAGCTTACATAGTAGAACAACGAAAATAGAAGTGCAGCGAGCGATCCATCCATATGGGCATGAGTCGAGGCCTGGGGGCATTTCGCTTGATATTAGAACTAGAAGCAGAGGTGAGGTGTACACGTACAGCGAAACAAATGACGGGAGGGGGCAGGGAAGGAGAAGGGGCACATGGATTTGTATCGCAGAATGGGATGGGTGCAATCAGATTAGCACTAATGCACCGGGGCATTTTGCTTGATATTAGAATTAGAAGCAAAGGTGTGGGGTGCGCGCACAGTGAAAAAAATGACGGGGGGGAGGGAAGGAGAAAGGGTATATATTTATAGTGTGAAATAGAACGGGTGCGATCATACCAGCACTAATTTACCGGATCCCATCAGAACTCTGCAGTTAAGCGTTTATGGGCCAAAGTAGTACTAAAATGGTTGACTTCTTGGAAAGTCCTCGTGTTGCACCATTCTCTTTCTACACGAGGCAATAAAGGTTACGCGCGATCGGAACCACGGTCCGTCAGTTCATTCACAAACGTGAGTTGCAGTGTCAGGGCATTTTGCTTAACATTTTTCGTGCATTAATTTATAGTCCACCACATTATAAGAGTGTTATTACAAGCATCTTGCATAGTAGAACAACGAAAAATGAGGTGCGACAAGCAGTCCGTTCATCTGGGCATGAGTCGGGTCCCGAGGGCATTTTGCTTGATATTAGAATTAGAAGAAGAGATGCGGGATGCGCGCACAGTGAAAAAAATGATGGCAAGGTGGAGGGAAGGAAAAGGGGTATATGTATTTGCAGTGCAAAATGGAACAGGTGCGATCATACCAGCACTAATTCACCGAATCCCATAAGAACTCCACAGTTAAGTATTTTTGGGCGAGAGTAGCACTAGGATGGGTGACTTCCTAGGAAGTCCTCGTGTTACACCGTTCTTTTTACAGACAGAGCGTTAAACGTTGCGCTCGGCGTCGGGGTATTTTGCTTAATACTTTTTGTGCATTTAATTAAAATCATCACGTGATGAGAATATTATTACGAGTAACTTACATAGTAGAACAACAAAAATAGAGGTGTGGCGGGTAATCCGTTCATATGGGCATGAGTTGACGCGCCATGGCATTTCGTTTGATATTAGAACTAAAAGCAGAGGTGAGGTGTGCGCGCACAGCGAAACAAATGACATGAGGGGGTAAGGAAGGAGAAGGGATATATGTATTTGCGGCGCAAACTGTAACCGGTGCAATCATACCAGCACTAATTCACCGAATCCCATCAGAACTCCGCAATTAAGCGTGCTTGGGCAAGAGTAGTACTAAGATGGGTGACTTTTTGGGAAGTTCTCATATTGCATCAATCTTTTTACAGACGGGGTATTAAACATTATGCGGGACCAGAGCAACAGTCTGCCGGTTCATTAACAAACGTGAGTCACGGCGCCATGGCATTTTGCTTAATATTTTTCATGCTTTCAATTAAAGCCCATCACGTGATAAGAATGTTATTACGAGTATCTTACATTGTAGAACAACAAAAACAGAGGTGTGGCAGGTGATCCATTCATATGGGCATGAGTTGAGGCATCGGAGCATTTCACTTGATATTAGAACTAGAAGTAGAGGTGAGGTGTGTGCGCACAGTGAAATAAATGATGGGAGAGGGGAGGGAAGGAGAAGAGGTATATGTATTTCTGGCACAAACTAGAATAGGTGCGATAATATCAGCACCAATTCATCGGATCCTATCAGAACTCTGCAATTAAGTGTGCTTGGGAGAGAGTAGTTCTAAGATGGGTGACTTCTTGGGAAGTTCTCGTGTTGCACCCATCTTTTTACAGACGGGGCGTTAAACATTACGCGGGACCGGAGCGACGGTCCGCCGGTTCATTTGCAAACATGAGTCACGGCACCAGGACATTTGCTTAATATTTTTCGTGCATTCAATTAAAACCCATCACGTGATAAGAGTATTATTACAAGTATCGTACATAGTAGAACAACGAAAATAGAGGTGCGACGGGCGATTCGTTAATACGGACATGAGTCGAGGCGCTGGGGAATTTTGTTTGATATTAGAACTAGAAGCAGAGGTGAGGTGTGCACGTACAAGGAAACAAAAGATGCGAGGGGGGAGGGAAGGAGAAAGGGCACATGCATTTGTAGAGCAGATTTGGACGGGTGCGATCAGACCATCACTAATGCACCGAATCCCATAAGAACTCTGCAGTTAAGTGTCCTTTGGTGAGAGTAGTACTAAGATGGTTGACCTCTTGGAAAGTCCTCGTGTTGCACCTGTTTTTTTACACACGAGGAATTAAACATTACGCGCGACAGGAACTACGTTTTGTCAGTTCATTCGCAAACATGAGTCTCGGTGTCAGGGCATTTTACTTAATATTTTTCGTGCATTCATTTAAAGTCCACCACGTTATAAGAGTCTCATTGCGAGCATCTTACATAGTATAACAACGAAAAATGAGGTACAGGGGGCGATCATTTTGTCTCGGCGTGAGTCGAGCCGCTTGGGCATTTTGCTTGATATTAGAAATAGAAGCGAAGGTGCGGGGTGCGCACACAGCGAAAAAAATGATAGGAAGATGGAGGGAAGGAAAAGGGGTCTATGTATTTGCAGTAAGAAATGGAACTGGTGCGATCATACCAGCACTAATTCACCGAATCCCATCAAAACTCCACAGTTAAGCGCTTTTGGGCGAGAGTAGTACTAGGATGGGTGACCTCTTAGGAAGTCCTCGTGTTGCATCCTTCTTTTTACAGACAGAGCGTTAAATGTTATGCGGGACTGAAGCAACGGTCCGCCGGTTCATTCGCAAACGTGAGTAACAACACCGGGGCATTTTTGCTAAATATTTTTTGTGCATTCAATTAAAGTCCATCACATTATAAGAGTGTTATTATGAGTATCTTACATAGTAAAACAACGAAAAAGGAAGTACGACGGGCAAACCATTCATACGAGCATGAATCGAGGAGCTGAGGCATTTCGCTTGATATTAGAACTAGAAGCAGAGGTGAGGTGTGCGCACAGCGAAACAGATGATGAGAGGTGAGGGGCAAGGATAAGGGGCATTTATTTTTGCAGCACAAACCAGAACGTGTGCGATCATACCAGCACTAGTTCACTGGATCCTATCAGAACTACGCAGTTTAGCGTGCTTGGGCGAGAGTAGTACTAGGATGGGTGACCTCTTGGGAAGTCCTCGTGTTGCACCAATCTTTTTACAGATAGGGCGTTAAACGTTACAAGGGACCAGAGCAATGGTCCACCGATTCATTCGCAAATGTGGGTCACGGCGCCGAAAAATTTTTGCTTAATATTTTTCGTGCATTCAATTAAAACCCATCACGTGATAAGAGTGTTATTGCGAGTATTTTACATAATAGAACAACGAAAATAAAGGTGCGGCGGGTGTTCCGTTCATATGGGCATGAGTCGAGGCGTCGGGTTATTTCGCTTGATATTAGAGCTAGAAGTAGAAGTGAGGTGCGCACAAAGAGAAACAAATGATAGGAGGGGAGAGAGAAGTAGAAGGGGTATATGTATTTGTGGCGCAAACTAGAATGAGTGTGATCATACGAGCACTAGTTCACCGGATCCAATTAGAGCTCTGCAGTCAAGCGTGCCTGGGCAAGAATAGTAATAGGATGGGTGACCTCTTAGGAAGTGTTCATGTTGTACCCTTCATTTTACAGACGGGGTGTTAAACGTTACGCAGGACCGGAGCGATGGTCCACCGGTTCATTCACAAATGTGAGTCACGGCGCAGGGACATTTTACTTAATATTTTTTGCACATTCAATTAAGATCTATCTGGTGATAAGAGTGTCATTGCGAGCATCTTAAATAAAAGAACATCGAAAAATGAGGTGCTGCAGGCGATCCGTTCATATGGGCATGAGTCAAGGCACCGGGAAATTTTGCTTGACATTAAAACTAGAAGTAGAGGTGAGGTGCGCTCACAGTGAAACAAATGATGTGAGGGGAATGGGAAGGAGAAGGTGAATATTTATTTGCGGCACAAATAGAAAAGGGTGCGATAATACCATCACTACTTCACCAGATTCTATGAGAACTCCGCTACTAAGTGTGCTTGGGCGAGAGTAGTACTAAGATGGGTGACCTCCTAGGAAGTTCTTATCTTGCAACCTTCTTTTTACAGATGGAGCGGTAAACATTACGTGGGACCAGAGCGACGGTATGCCAGTTCATTCACAAACGTGAATCACGGCACTAGAGCATTTTGCTTAATATTTTTCGCGCATTCAATTGAAGTTCATCATGTGATGAGAGTGTCACTGCGGGAATTTTAAATAATAGAACAACGAAAAAATGGGGCGTAGCTGGCGATCTGTTCATATTGCATGAGTCGAGGTGCCGGGGCATTTCGATTGATATTAGAACTAGAAGCAGAGGTGAGGTGCGCGCTCAGAGAAAAAAATGATCGGAGGGGAGAGTGAAGGAGAAGGTGTATATGAATTTATGGCGTGAACCAGAACGGGTGTGATCATTCCAGCACTAGTTCACAGGATCCCATCAAAACTCCACAATTAAGCATGCTTGGGAAAATGTAGTACTAGGATGGGTGACCTCTTAGGAAGTCTTCGTGTTACACCCTTCATTTTACAGATGGGGCATCAAACGTTACGCGGGATCAGAGTGACGATCCACCGGTTCAATCGCAAACGTGAGTCACAGAGCCAGGGCCTTTTACATAATATTTTTTGCGCATTCAATTAAAACCCATCACGTGATCAGAGTGTCATTACGAGCATCTTAAATAGTAGAACAATAAAAAACAAGGTGCGGCGGGTGATCCGCTCATATGGGCATGAGTTGAGACACCGGGAATTTCTCTTAATATTAGAACTAGAAGCAGAGGTGAGGTGCACGGTCAGAGAAACAAATGACGGGAGGGGAGAGTGAAGGAGAAGGGGTATATGTACTTGCAGCGCAAACTAGAATGGGTGCGATCATACCAGCACTAGTTCACCAGATTCCATCAGAACTTCGCAGTTAAGCGTGCTTGGGAGAGTGTAGTACTAGGATGGGTGACCTCCTAGGAAGTCTTCGTGTTGCACCCTTCATTTTTCAGATGGGGCATTAAACGTTATGTGGGATCGGATCAATGGTCCACCTATTCAATCGCAAACGTGAGTAACGGCACCTGGACATTTTGTTTAATATTTTTGCGCATTCAATTAAAACCCATCACGTGATCAGAGTATCATTGGGGTCATCTTAAATAGTAGAACAATGAAAAATGAGGTACGACGGGCGATCCGTTCATATGGGCATGAGTCGAGGTCCCGGGTATTTCACTTGATATTTGAACTAGAAGCAGAGGTGAGGTGTGCACATAGAGAAACAAATGATGGGAGGAGAGAGTGAAGGGGAAGGGGTATATCTATTTGCGGGGCAAACTAGAAAAGGTGTGATCATACCAGTACTAGTTCACTGAATCCAATCAAAACTCCGCAGTTAAGCGTACTTGGACAAGACTAGTACTAGGATTGGTGACCACCTAGAAAGTCCTCGTGTTCCACCATTTTCTTTGCAGATGGGGCATTAAATGTTACGGGGGACCGGAGCGATGTTTCACCGGTTCATTCGCAAATGTGAGTCACGGTGCCGAGGCATTTTGCTTAAATTTTTTTGCACATTCAGCTAAAGTCAATCACGTGATGAGAGTGTCATTGCGAGTAGCTTAAATAGTAGAATAACAAAAAACGAGGTGCGGTAGGCAATCCGTTCATATGGGCATGAGTCAAAGCGCCGGGGCATTTCGTTTGATATTATAACTAGAAGCAGAGGTGAGGTGTGTGCACAAAGAAACAAATGACAGGAGGGGAGAGTGAAGGAGAAGGAGTATAGGTATTTGCGCCGCATACTAGAACAAATCCAATCATACCAGCATTAGTTCATCGGATCCCATCAGGACTCCAGAGTTAAGCGTGCTTGGGCGAGAGCCATCTAGGATGGGTGACCTCCTGGGAAGTCCTCGTGTTGCACCATTCTTTTTGTAGACAAGGCGTTAAATGTTACACAGGGCCGAAGCGATGGTCTGTCAGTTCATTCACAAACGTGAGTCATAGTGCCGGGGCATTTTGCTTAATATTTTTTACGCATTCAATTAAATTCCATCACGTGATAAGAGTGTTATTGTGAGTATCTTAAATAGCAGAACAACAAAAAATGAGTTACGGTGGGCGATCCGTTCATATGGGCATATGTCGAGGTGCTGGGGCATTTCACTTGATATTAGAACTAAAAGCAGAGATAAGGTGCGCACACAGCGAAACAAATAATGGGAGGGGAGAGGGAAGGGGAAGGGGTATATGTATTTGCGACGCAAACTAGAATGAGTGTGATCATACAAGCACTAGTTCACCGGATCCCATCAGAACTCCGCAGTTAAGCGTGCTTGGACGAGTTTAGTACTATAATGGGTGACCTCTTGAGAAGTCCTCGTGTTGCACCGTTCTTTTTGCAGACGAGGTGTTAAATATTATGCGGGACCGGAGTGATGTCTGCTGGTTCATTTGTAAACGTGAGTCACGGTGCCGGGGCATTTTGCTTAATTTTTTTGTGCATTCAATTAAAGCCCCCACGTAATAAGAGTGTCATTGCGAGCATCTTAAATAGTAGAACAACAAAAAGTGAGGTGCGGTGGGCGATCCGTTCATATGGGCATAAGTCAAAACTCTGGGACATTTCACTTGATATTAGAACTAGAAGCAGAGGTGAGGTGCGAGCACAACGAAACAAATGATGGGAGGGGATAGTAAAGGAGAAGGAGTATATGTATTTATGGCACAAACTTGAACGGGTGCGACCATACTAGCACTAGTTCACCGGATCCCATTAGAACTCTACAGTTAAACATGCTTGGGTAAGAGTAGTACTAGGTTAGGTGATCTCCTAGGAAGTTCTCGTGTTGCAGATGGGGCGTTAAACATTCAACGAGATTGGAGCAATGGTCCGTTGGTTCATTTACAAATGTGAGTCATGGCACCGGGGTATTTTGCTTAATATTTTTCTAGCATTTAATTAAAACCCATCACATGATAAGAGTGTCATTGCGAGCATCTTAAATAGTAGAACATTGAAAAATGAGATGTGGCTAGCGATCTGTTCATATGGTTATGAGGCGAGGTACCGGAGCATTTCGCTTCCTAATAAAACTAGAAGAAGAGTTGAGTTGCGGGCACAGCGTAATAAATGACGGTAGGGAAGAGTGAAGGAGAAGGGGTATATGTATTTGCGGCGTAAACCAGAACGGTTGCGATCATACCAACACTAGTTCACCGGATCCCATCAGAACTCTGCAGTTAAATGTGCTTGGACGAGAGTAGTCTAGGATGGGTGACCTCTTGGGAAGTTCTCGTGTTGCACCCTTCTTTTTGCAGATGGGACGTTAAACATTACGCGGGATAGGAGAGAGGGTCCACCTGTTCATTCACAAACGTGAGTCATGCCACCGGGGCACTTTGCTTAATATTTTTTCAGCATTCAATTAAAACCCATAATGTGATAAGAGTATCATTGCGAGCATCTTAAATAGTAGAATAATAAAAAACGAGGTGCGGCGGGCGATCCTTTCATATGGGCATGAGACGATGCACTGGGGCATTTATCTTGATATTAGAACTAGAAGCAGAGGTGAGGTATGCACATAGCGAAACAAATTACTGGAGGGGAGAGGGAAGGAGAAGGGGCATATGTATTTGCGGCGCAAATAAGAAAGGTTGCGATCATACTAGCAATAATCACCGGATCCATTTAGAACTCTGTAGTTATGCGTGCTTGGGCGAGAGTAGTACTAGGATGGTTGACCTCCTGGGAAGTCCTCATGTTGCGCCCTTCTTTTTACGAACGGGGCATTAAACATTACACGGGACTGGAGCGATGGTCCGTCGGTTCATTCGTAAATGTGAGTCAAGGTGCCGGGGCATTTTGCTTAATATTTTTTGCGCATTCAATTAAAGTCCATCACGTGATGAGCATTTCATTACGAGCATCTTACATAGTAAAAAAATGAAAAATGAGGTACGGCGGGCGTTTCATTCATATGGACATGTGTCGAGGCACCGGAATATTTCGCTTGATATTAGAACCAGAAGCAGATGTGAGGGGAGAGGAAAGGAGAAGGGGTACATGTATTTGCAGTGGAAACCAGAATTGGTGCGATCATACTAGCACTAATTCACCGGATCTCTTCAGAACTCCGCAGTTAATCATGTTTGGGCAAGAGTAGAACTAGGATGGGTGGTTCCTCAGAAGTCCTCGTGTTGTACCCTTGTTTTTACAGACGGAGCGTTAAATGTTATGCGGGACTGGAGCGACAGTCCACCAGTTCATTCGCAAACGTGAGTCACAACGCCTGGACATTTTGCTTAATATTTTTTCCGCATTCAATTAAAGCCCATCACGTGATAAAAGTGTTATTTAGAGCACCTTACATAATAAAACAACGAAAAACAAAGTGTGGCTAGCAATCTGTTCATATGGGCATGAGTCAAGGTATGGGGGCATTTCGCTTGTTATTAGAACTATAATAAGAGGTGAGGTATGTGAACATCATAACAAATGACGAGAGGGGAGAAGAAAGGAGAAGGGGTATATGTCTTTGCGGCGTAAATTAGATTGGTTGAGATCATACCAGCAGTAGTTCACCGGATCCCATCAGAACTCCACAGTTAAGCATGCTTGGGTGAGAGTAGTACTAAGATAGGTGACCTCCTTGGAAGTTCTTGTGTTGCACCCTTCTTTTTATAGAACGGGTGTTAAACATTTTTTAGGACCGGAGCGACCGTCTGTCAGTTCATTCGCAAACGTGAGTCACGGCACCGTGGCTGCTTAATATTTTTTTGCGTATTCAACTAAAGTCCATCACCTGATAAGAGTGTCCTTACGAGCATCTTAAATAGTAGAACAACAAAAAATAAGGTGCGGCACGATCCGTTCATGTGGGCATGAGTCGAGGCGTTGGGGCATTTCGCTTGATATTAGAATTTGATGTAGAGGTGAGGTGCGTGCACAGCGAAACAAATGACGGGAGGGGAGAGGGAAGGAGAAGGGGTATATGTATTTGCAGCGCAAACTAGAATGGGTGCAATCATACCAGCACTAGTTCACTGGATCCCATCGGAACTCCAGTCAAGCGTGCTCGGGCAAGAGTAGAAGTAGGATTGATGACCTGCTGGGAAGTCCTCGTGTTGCACCATTCTTTTTACAAACAGGGCGTTAAACATTATGCGGAATCAGAGTGACGGTCTGCTGGTTCATTTGAAAACGTGAGTCACAGCGCCAGGGCATTTTGCTTAATATTTTTGGCATTTTTAATTAAAGTCTATCACGTAATAAGAGTGTAATTATGAGTATCTTAGATAGTAGAACAACGAAAAATGAGGTGCGGCGGGCGATCCGTTCATATGAGTATGAGTTGAGGCGCCGAGGCATTTCGCTTGATATTAGAACTAGAAGAAGAGGTGAGGTGCGCGCACAATGAAACAAATGGCAAGAGGGGAGAGGGAAGGCGAAGGGCTATATGTATTTATGTCACAAACTAGAACATGTGCGATCACACCAGCACTAGTTCTCTGGATCCCATCAGAACTCCGCAGTTAATTGTGCTTATGCGAGAGTAATACTAGGATGGGTAATCTCTTGGGAAATTCTCGTGTTGCACCCTTCTTTTTGTAGACGGGGTGTTAAACGTTACGTGGGACTAGAGCGACGGTCCGCCAGGCCATTCGCCGACATGTGTCTTGGCACCATGGCATTTTGCTTAATATTTTTCTGCATTCATTTACAGTCCACCACGTGAGAAGAGTGTAATTACGAGCAACTTAGATAGTAGAATAAAAAAAATGAGGTGCGGTGGACAGTCCATTCATCTAGGCGCGAGTCGAGCAGCCGGAGCATTTCGCTTGATATTAGAATTAGAAACAAAGGTGAGGTGCGTGCACAGTGAAACAAATGGTGGGAGGGGGGAGGGAAGGAGAAAGAGTATATCTATTTGCAACGTGAAATGAAACGAGTGCAATCATACTAGCACTAATTCACCGGATCCCATCAGAACTCCACAGTTAAGCATTTTTGGGTGAGAGTAGTTCTAGGATGGGTGACCTCCTAGGAAGTCCTCATGTTGCACCCTTCTTTTTACAAACGGGGCATTAAATGCTACGTGGGATCGGAGTGACGATCCGCCAATTCATTCGCAAACATGAGTCACGGTGCTGGGACATTTTGCTTAATATTTTTAATGTATTCTATTAAATCCTATCACGTGATAAGAGTGTTATTACGAGTATCTTACATAGTAAAACAACAAAAACAGAGGTGTGGTGGGTGATCTGTTCATATGGGTAGGAGTCGAGACGCCGGGGCATTTCACTTGATATTAGAACTAGAAGGAGAGGTGAGGTGTGCGTGCACAACGAAACAAATGATGGGAGGGGGGAGGGAAGGAGAAGGGGCACATGCACTTGTAGTGCAAAATGGTACGGGTTTGATAATACCACCACTAATGCACCGATTCCCATAAGAACTCTACAGTTAAGTGTCCTTGGGTTAGAGTAGTACTAAGATGGTTGACCTCTTGAAAAGTCCTCGTGTTGCACCTATTGTTGTGCACACGAGAAAATAGATATTACACACGACCAGAACCACGGTATGTTGGTTGATTCACAAGCGTGAGTCGCGGCGTCAGGACATTTTGTTGAATATTTTTTTACATTCATTTATAATCTACCACGTGATAAGAGTGTCTTTACGAGCATCTTACATAGTAGAACAATGAAAAATGAGGTGCGGTAGGCAGTCCGTTCATCTAGGCGTGAGTTGAGCTGCCGGGAGGGGGGAGGAAAGGAGAAGGGGTAGATCTACTTGCAGCGCGAAATAGAATAGGTGCGATAATACCAGCACTAATTCGCTGGATCCCATCAGAACTCTATAGTTAAGCATTTTTTGGGCGAGAGTAGTACTAAGATGGGTGACCTCCAGGGAAGTTCTCGTGTTACACCCTTCTTTTGTTAGATGGGGCATTAAGCATTACGTAGGACCGGAGCGACAGTCCGCTGGAGCATTTTGCTTAATATTTTTTGCGCGATCAATTAAAGCCCATCACGTTATAAGAGTTTTATTACAAGTATCTTACATAGTAGAACAATGAAAATAAAGGTGCGGCAGGAGATCTGTTCATATGGGCATAAGTCGAGGCACTGGGGCATTTCGCTTGATATTAGAACTAGAAGCAGAGGTGAGGTATGTGCACACAACGAAACAAATGATGGGAGGGGGGAGGAAATGAGAAGGGATATATGTATTTGAATCGCAAAATAGAACTGGTGCGATCATACCAACACTAATTCACTGGATCCCATTAGAACTTCGTAGTTAAGTGTCCTTTAATGAGAGTAGTACAAGGATAATTGACCTATTGGGAAGTCCTCGTGTTACACCCTTCTTTTTGCAGATGGGGCGTTAAATGTTACATGGGACCAAAGCAACGGTCAGCCGGTTCATTTGCAAACATGAGTCACGGTACCGGGGCATTTTGCTTAGTGCTTTTCGTGCATTCAATTAAAGCCCATCACATAATAGGAGTATTATTAAAGTATCTTACATAGTAGAACAACGAAAACAGAGGTGCAGCGGGCGATCCGTTCATATGGGCATGAGTCGAGGCGCCGATGTATTTTGCTTGATATTAGAACTAGAAGCAGAGGTGAGGTGTGCGAGTACAGCGAAATAAATGATGGGAGGGGGGAGGGAAGGAGAAGGGGCACATGTATTTGCAGTAGGGAATGGGACGGGTGCGATAAGACCAGCACTAATGCACCGAATCCCATAGGAACTCTACAGTTAAGTGTCCTTTGGTGAGAGTAGTTCTAAGATGATTGACCTCTTGGAAAGTCCTCGTGTTGCACCAGTTTCTTTGCGCATGAGGCAATAAACGTTACGCGCGACAACTGTCGGTTCATTTGTAAACGTGAGTCGCGGTGTTAGGGCATTTTGGTTAATATTTTTTGTGCATTCATTTAAACTCCACCACGTTATAAAACTCTCATTAGGAGCTTCTTACGTTGTAGAACAACGAAAACTAAGGTGCGACGGATGGTTATTTCATCTGGCCGTGAGTTGAGCCACTGGTGCATTTTGCTTGATATTAAAATTATAAGCAGAGGTGTGGTGTGCGCGCACAGTGAAAAAAATTACGGGAGGGTGGAGGGAAAGAGAAGGGGTATATGTATTTGCAGCGCGAAATTTAACGAGTGCGATCATACCAGCACTAGTTCACCGGATTTCATTAGAACTCCGCAGTTAAGCATTTTTAGGCAAGAGTAGTACTAGGATGGGTGACCTCTTGGGAAGTCCTTGTGTTACACTTTTCTTTTTGCAGGCGGTCCATTAAACGTTATGCGGGACTGGAGCGATGGTCTGCTGGTTCATTCACAAATATGAGTCACAGCACCGAAGCATTTTGCTTAATATTTTTCGTGCATTTAATTAAAGCCCATCACAAACACGAGTACTATTACGAGTATCTTACATAATAGAACAACGAAAACAGAGGTGCGGCAGACGATCTGTTCAAATAGGAATGAGTCGACGCGCCTTGGCATGTTGCTTGATATTAGAACTAGAAGCAGAGGTGAGGTGTGCGCGCATAGCAAAACAAATGGTGGGAGGGGAGAGGGAAGGAGAAGGGGTATATGTATTCGTGGCGCGGACTAGAACGGTTTCGATCATACCAGCAATAATTCACCAGATCCCATCAGAACTCCGTAGTTAAGCGTGTTTGGGCGAGAGTAGTACTAGAATGGGTGACCTCCTAGAAAGTCCTCGTGTTGCACCCTTATTTTTGTAAACGTTAAACATTACGCAGGATTGCAGCGACAGTCTGCCAATTGATTCGTAAACGTGAGTCACAACATCGGGGCATTTTGGTTAATATATTTTATGCATTCAATTAAAATCCATCACGTGATAAGAGTGTTATTACGAATATCTTACATAGTTAAACAACAAAATAGAGGTGCGGCGGGCGATCCATTCATATGAGCATGAGTCGAGGCGTCGGGGCATTTCCCTTGATATTAGAACTAGAAATAGAGGTGAGGTTTATGCGTAAAACAAAATAAATGACGGGAGGGGAGAGGGAAGGAAGTCACATGCATTTGCAGCAGAATGGGACCGGTGCAATCAGACCAGTATTAATGCACCGAATTGTTGCACCTGTCTTTTTATAGACATAGCATTAAATGTTACGAGCAATAGGGAGCCGTGGTCTATCGATTAATTCGCCAGCATGAGTCATGGTACGAAGACATTTTGTTTAATATTTTTAGTGCATTCATTTATAGTCCACCACATGATAAGAGTATCATTACGAGCATCTTAACTAGTAGAACAACAAAAATAGAGGTACGACGGGCGGTCCATTCCTCTGGGCATCTGCCGAGAAATTTTGTTTGATATTAGAACTAGAGGCAGATGTGCAGTGCGTGCTCAGCAAAACAAATGACGGGAGGGGAGAGGGAAGGATAAGGAGCATATGTACTTGCGGCACAAACAAGAAAGGGTGTGATCATACCAGCACCAGTTCACCGGATCCCATCAGAACTCCAAAGTTATGCGTGCTTGGGCGAGAGTAGTACTAGGATGGGTGACCTCCTGGGAGGTCCTAGTGATGCATCATTCTTTTTGTAGACGGGGTGTTAAATGTTATGCGGGACCTAAGCGACGGTCCGACGGTTCATTCGCAAACGTGAGTCAAGGCGCCAGGACATTTTTTTAAAAATTTTTTGCACATTAAATTAAAGCCCATCACGTGATAAGATTGTTATTGCGAGTATCTTAAATTTTAGAACAACAAAAAATGACGTGGAGTGGGCGATCCATTAATATGGCCATGAGTCGAGGCACCAGGGCATTTTGCTGGATATTAGAACCAGAAGTAGAGGTGAGGTGCGTGCACAGCGAAACAAATGATGGAAGGGGAGAGGGAAGAAGATGAGGCATATATATTTGCGGCGAAAATAAAAAATAGTGCGATCATACCAGCACTAGTTCACCGGATCCCATCAAAACTCCGCAGTTAAGCGCGCTTAGGCGAGAGTAGTAATAGGATGGGTGACCTTCTAGGAAGTCCTCGTGTTGCACCATTCTTTCTGTAGATGGGGTGTTAAACATTACGCGAGATTGGAGCGACGGTCTGCCGATTCATTCGCAAACGTGGGTCACGGTGCTGGGGCATTTTGCTTAATATTTTTTGCCCATTCAAGTAAAGGCCATCATGTGATGAGAGTGTCATTGCGAGCATCTTACATAGTAGAACAACAAAAAACATGGTGCGGCGGGAGTTCTGTTCATATGGGCATGAGTCGAAGTGCCGGGGTATTTCGCTTGATATTAGAACTAGAAACAGAGGTGAGGTGCCGGCGCAGCAAAAAAAATAATGGGAGAAGAGAGTAAAGTAGAAAGGGTATCCAAACTAAAAGTAGTGTGATCATACCAGCACTAATTCATTGGATCCCATCAAAACTCCACTGTTAAGGGTGCTTGGGCGAGAGTAGTACTAGGATTGGTGACCTCCTTGGAAGTCCCTGTGTTGCACCTGTCTTTTTATAGACATAGCATTAAATGTTACGAGCAATAGGGAGCCGTGGTCTATCGATTAATTCGCCAGCATGAGTCATGGTACGAAGACATTTTGTTTAATATTTTTAGTGCATTCATTTATAGTCCACCACATGATAAGAGTATCATTACGAGCATCTTAACTAGTAGAACAACAAAAATAGAGGTACGACGGGCGGTCCATTCCTCTGGGCATCTGCCGAGAAATTTTGTTTGATATTAGAACTAGAGGCATATGTGCAGTGCGCGCTCAGCAAAACAAATGACGGGAGGGGAGAGGGAAGGATAAGGAGCATATGTACTTGTGGCACAAACAAGAAAGGGTGTGATCATACCAGCACTAGTTCACTGGATCCCATCAGAACTCCAAAGTTATGCGTGCTTGGGCGAGAGTAGTACTAGGATGGGTGACCTCCTGGGAGGTCCTAGTGATGCATCCTTATTTTTTGCCCATTCAAGTAAAGGCCATCATGTGATGAGAGTGTCATTGCGAGAATCTTACATAATAGAACAACAAAAAACATGGTGCGGCGGGAGTTCTGTTCATATGGGCATGAGTCGAAGTGCCGGGGTATTTCGCTTGATATTAGAACTAGAAACAGAGGTGAGGTGCCGGTGTAGCAAAAAAAATAATGGGAGAAGAGAGTAAAGTATAAAGGGTATCCAAACTAAAAGTAGTGTGATCATACCAGCACTAATTCACTATATCCCATCAAAACTCCACTGTTAAGGGTGCTTGGGTGAAAGTAGTACTAGGATGGGTGACCTCTTCAGAAGTCTTCGTGTTGTATCCTTCTTTTTACAGATGGGTCGTTAAACGTTACACGGGACCAGAGCGACAGTATGCCAATTTGTTTGTAAACGTGAGTCACGGTGCCAGAGCATTTTGCTTAATATTATTCGTGCATTCAATTATATCCCACCACGTGATAAAAGTGTTATTACGAGTATCTTACGTAGTAGAACAATGAAAACAGAGGTGCGGTAGGCGATCCGTTCATCTGGGCATGGCAGTGCATTTTGCTTGATATTAAAACTAAAAACAAAGATGAGGTGTGTATGTACAGTGATACAAATGATCGGAGGGGGAAGGGAAGGCGAAGAGGCACATGCATTTGTAGCGGGGAATGGGACGGACACGATCAGTCTAGCACTAATGCATTGAATCCCATAAGAACTCTACAGTTAAGTGTCCTTTGAATCCCACTAAATCCTCCTGTTGCACCTGTCTTTTGTCAGATGGAGCATTAAGCATTACGCATAACCGAAGACGTAGTCCACTTATTCATTCGCTGGCGTAAGTCTTGGCACCATTCATTTATAGTCCACCATGTGATAAGAATGTCATTATGAGCAGGTTACATAGTAGAATAATAAAAAATGAGGTGTGGCGGACAGTCTATTCATCTGTGCATGAGTTGAGCCACCGGGGTTTTTCGCTTGATATTAGAATTAGAAGAAGAGGTGCAAGGTGTACGCACAGCAAAAAAATGATAGGAGGGGGGAGGGAAGGAGAAGGGGTATATGTATTTACAGCGCGAAATGGAATATGTGCGATCATATCAATACTAATTCACCGAATCCCATCAAAACTCCGCAGTTAAGCATTTTCGGGCGAGAGTAGTACTAGGATGGGTGACTTCCGGGGAAGTCCTCATGTTGCACCATTCTTTTTGCAGACAAGGCATTAAACGTTGCGCGGGACCGGAGCGACGGTCTGCCAGTTCATTCACAAACGTGAGTCATGGCCCTAGTGCATTTTGCCTAATATTTTTTGTGCATTCAATTAAAGCCCATCATGTGATAAGAGTGTTATTACGAGTATCTTATATAGTACAACAACGAAAATAGAAGTGCGGCGGGCGATCTATTTATATGGGCATGAGTCAAGGCACTAGGACATTTCGCTTGATATTAGAACTTGAAGCAGAGGTGACGGGTGCACGTACAGCGAAACAATTGCCGAAAGGGGGGAGGGAAGGAGAAGGGGCACATGCATTTGTAGTGCAGAATGTGACAGGTGCGATCATACCAGCACGAGAAGGGGCACATGCATTTGTAGCGCGGAATGGGACTGGTGCGATCAAACCAGCACTCATGCACCGAATCCCATAAGAACTCTGCAGTTAAATGTCCTTTGGTGAGAGTAGTACTAAGATTGTTGACCTCTTGAAAAGTCCTCGTGTTACACCTGTTTTTTTGCACACAAGGCATTAAACATTACGCGTCATCAGAACCACGGTCAATCGATTCATTCGCAAACGTGAGTCGCGGCGTCATGGCATTTTACTTAATTTTTTGTGTGCATTCATTTCATCTGAGCATGAGTTGAGTCACCGGGGCATTTTGTTTTATATTAGAATTAGAAGAAGAGGTGCGGGGTGCGCGCACAGCGAGAAAAATGGCAGGAGTGGGGAGGGAAGGATAAGGGGTACATATATTTGCAGCGTGACATGGAATGGGTGCGATCATACCAACACTAATTTACCGGATCCAATCAGAACTCCGTAGTTAAGCGTCTTTGAGTGAGAGTAGTATTAAGATGGTTGACTTTTTGGAGAGTCCTCGTGTTGCCACCTTCTTTTTGCACACAAGGCAATAAACGTTATGTGCCACCGGAACCACGGTCCGTCGGTTAATTTGCAAACGTGAGCCGCAGCGTCTGGGCATTTTGCTTAATATTTTTCGTGCATTCATTTATACTCCACCACGTTATAAGAGTCTCATTACGAGCATTTTACATAGTAGAAGAATAAAAAACGAGGTACAGTGGGCAGTCCGTTCATCTGGGCATGAGTCGAGCCGTCAGGGCATTTCACTTGATATTAGATTTAGAAGAAGAGGTGCGGGGTGCACGCAAAGTGAAGAAAATGATGGGAAGGAAGACGGAAGGAGAAGGGTACATGTATTTGTAGCGTGAAATAGAACAGGTGCAATCATACCAGTACTAATTCTCTGAATCCCATCAGAACTCTGTAGTTAAGCATTTTTTGGCGAGAGTAGTACTAGGATGGGTGACTTCCTGGAAAGTCCTTGTGTTGTACCCTTCTTTTTGCAGATGGGGTGTTAAATGTTGCGCTTGGCGTCAGGGCATTTTGCTTAATATTTTTCATGCATTCAATTAAAGACGATCATGTGATAAGAGTATTATGACAAGAATCTTAAATAGTAGAACAATGAAAAATGAGGTGTGGCAGGCGATCCGTTCATATGGGCATGAGTCGAAGCGACGGGGCATTTTGCTTAATATTAGAACTAGAAGCAGAGGTTAAGTGCGCGCACAACAAAACAAATGACGGGAGGGAAGAGGGAAGGAGAATGGGTATATGTATTTGCGACGAAAACAAGAAAGGGTGCTATCATACCAACACTAGTTCACCGGATCAAATCAGAACTCCGCAACTAAGTGTGCTTGGGCGAGAGTAGTACTAGGATGAGTGACATCCTGGGAAGTCCTCGTGTTGCACCTTTTTTTTGCAGACAGGGCGTTAAACGTTATGTGGGACTAGAGCGACGGTCTACCAGTTCATTCGCAAACATGAGTCACAGCGCCGTGGCATTTTGCTTAATATTATTCGTGCATTCAATTATAGCCCACCACGTGATAAGATTGTTATTACGAACATCTTGCATAGTAGGACAATAAAAAAAGAGGTGCGGCGGGTCTTCCGTTCATATGGACATGAGTCGAGGTGCTAAGACATTTCGCTCAATATTAAAACTAGAAACAGAGGTGAGTTGTGCGCATAATGAAATAAATGATGGGAAGGGAGAGGGAAGGGGAAAGGGTATATGTATTTGCTGCGCAAACAAGAACGGTTGCGATCATACCAGCACTAGCTTAACGGATCCCATCAGAATTCCGCAGTCAAGTGTGCTTTGGCGAGAGTAGTACAAGGATGGGTGACCTCTTGGAAAGTTCTCATGTTGTACCCTTCTTTTTTCAAATGGGGCATTAAATGTTACGCGGGAATGGAGTGATATTTTGTTGGTTCATTCACAAACTTGAGTCACGGTGCCAGAAAATTTTGCTTAATATTATTTGTGCATTCAATTATAGCCCACCACGTGATAAGATTATTATTACAAACATCTTACATAGTAGAACAACGAAAAAGGAGGTGCGGCGGGTGTTCCGTTCATCTAGACATGAGTCGAGGCACCGGGGCATTTCACTCGATATTAAAACTAAAAGCATAGGTGAGTTGCGCGCACAATGAAACAAACGACAGGAAGGGAGAGGGAAGGAGAAGGGATATATGTCTTTGCGGCGCAAATTAGAAGGGGTGTGATCATACCAGCACTAGTTCACTGGATCCATAAGGACTCTGCAGTTAAGCGTGCTTGGGCGAGAGCAGTACTACAATGGGTGACCTCTTGGGAAGCACTCGTGTTGCACCCTTCTTTTTGCAGACGAGGCGTTAAATGTTACGCGGAACTGGAGCGACGTACGTCCGTTCATTCGCAAACATGAGTACAGCGCCGGGGCATTTTGTTTAATATTTTTTGTGCATCCAATTAAATCTCATCACGTGATGAGAGTTTCATTGTGAGTATCTTAAATAGTAGAACAACAAAAAATGAGGTGCGGCGGGCGATCCGTTCATATGGGCATGAGTCGAGGTGCTAGGGTATTTCGCTCGATATTAGAACTAGAAGTAGAGGTAAGTTCCACGCACAGCGAAACAAATGATGGGAAGGGAGAGGGAAAGAGAAATTGTATATGTCTTTGCGGCGCAAATTAGAAAGGGTGCGATCATACCAGCACTAGTTCACTAAATCCCATCAGAACTCCGCAGTCGAGCGTGCTTGGGCGAGAGTAGCACTAGGATGGTTGACCTCTTGAGAAGTACTCGTGTTGCACCCTTTTTTTGGTAGAAGGGGCATTAAATGTTACTCGAGATTGGAGCGACGGTTCGTTGGTTCATTCGCAAATGTGACTCACGACGCCGGGACATTTTGCTTAATATTTTTCATGCATTCAATTAAAGCCCATCACGTGTTGAGAGTGTCATTGCGAGCATCTTATATAGTAGAACAACGAAAAAGGAGGTGTGGCTGGTGTTCTATTCATATAAACATGAATCGAGGTGTCGGGGCATTTCGCTCGATATTAGAACTAGAAGCAGAGGTGAGTTACGTGCATAGCGAAATAAATGATGGGAAGGGAGAGGGAAGGGGAAGGGGTATATGTATTTGCAATGCAAACCAGAACGGTTGCGATCATTCCAGCACTAGTTCACCAGATCCCATCAGAACTACGCAGTTAAGCGTGCTTGGGCGAGAGTACTACTAGGATGTGTGACCTCCTGCGAAGTTCTCGTGTTGCACCATTCTTTCTGCAGATGGGGTGTTAAATGTTACGCGGGACCGGAGCGACGGTCCGCCGGTTTATTCGCAAATGTGAGTCTCGACGTCAGGGTATTTTACTTAATATTTTTTGTGCATTCATTTATAATCCACCACATTATAAGAGTCTCATTACGAACATTTTATATAGTATAACAACAAAAAACGAGGTGCGGCGGGCATTTCGTTCATATGGGCATGAGTCAAAGCACCGAGGCATTTCACTTAATATTAAAATTAGAAGTAGAGGCGAGGTGCGTGCAAAGAGAAATAAATGACAGGAGGGGAGAGAGTAGTAGAAGGGGTATATGTATTTGTGGCGCAAACTAGAACGAGTGCAGATAAGCGTTCTTTGGCGAGAGTAGTATTAGGATGGGTGACCTCCTGGGAAGTCCTTGTGTTGCACCCTTTTTTTTGCAGACGGGTCGTTAAACGTTACGCGGGAGCAAAGCGACAGTCTGCCGGTTCATTTGCAAATGCGAGTCATGGTACTGGGGCATTTTGCTTAATATTTTTTGTGCATTTAATTAAAGCCCATCATGTGATAAGAGTGTTATTACGAGTATCTTACATAGTAGAACAACGAAAATAGAGTTGTGGAGGGAAATCCGTTTATATAGGTATGAGTCGAGGCGTCGGGACATTTTCCTTGATATTAGAACTAGAAGCAGAGGTGAGGGGAGAGGGGAGGAGAAGGGGTATATGTATTTGCGGCGTAAACCAGAATTGGTGCCATCATACCATCACTAGTTCACCGGATCCCATCAGAACTCCGTAGTTAAGTGTGTTTGGGCAAGAGTAGAACAAGGATGGGTGGTTCCTTGGAAGTCCTCATGTTGCACCCTTATTTTTGCAGATGGAGCGTTAAACGTTGCGCGGGACTGGAGCGACGGTCTGTCAGTTCATTTGCAAACGTGAGTCACAGAGTCGGAGCATTTTGCTTAATATTTTTTGCGCATTCAACTAAAGCCAATCATGTGATGAGAGTGTCATTGAGATCAGCTTAAATAGTAAAACAAAGAAAAATCAGGTACGGGGGGCAATCCGTTCATATTGGCATGAGTCGAGGCGCCATGGCATTTCGCTCGATATTAGAACTAGAACCAGAGGTAAGGTGCACACACAAAGAAACAAATGATGGAAGGGGAGAGTGAAGGAGAAGGGGTATATGTATTTGCGGCACAAAATAGAAGGGGTGCGATCATACCAACACTAGTTCACTGAATCCCATCAGAACTCCGCAGTTAAGCCTGCTTTGGTGAGAGTAGTACAAGGATGGGTGACCTCTTGAGAAGTCCTCGTGTTGCACCATTCTTTTTGCAGACGGGGCGTTAAACATTACACGGGACCAAAGCGACGGTCCACCGATTCATTCGCAAACGTGAGTCACGGCACCAGGACATTTTGCTTAATATTTTTTTCGCATTCATAAAGCCATCACGTGATAAGAGTGTCATTTAGAGCACCTTCCATAATGGAACAATGAAAAATGAAGTGCGGCAGGCAATCCGTTCGTATAGGCATGAGTTGAGGTGTCGAGGCATTTCTCTTGATATTAGAACAAGAATAAGAGGTGAAGTACGCGCACAACGAAACAAATGACCAGAGGGGAGAGAGAAGGAGAAGGGATGTATGTCTTTGCAGCGTAAATTAGATTGGTTGAGATCATACCAGCAGTAGTTTACCAGATCCCATCAGAACTCTGCATTTAAGCGTGCTTGGGTGAGAGTAGTACTAGGATGGGTGACCTTTTTGAAAGTTCTGGTGTTGCACCCTTCTTTTTGCAGATGGAGTGTTAAACATTTTTTAGGACCAGAGTGATGGTCCGTCAGTTCATTTGCAAACGTGAGTCACGGTGCCATGGCATTTTGCTTAATATCTTTTTCGTATTCAATTAAAGTCCATCACTTGATAAGAGTGTCCTTGCGAGCATCTTAAATAGTAGAACAATAAAAAATGAGGTGCGGCACGATCCATTTATATGAGCATGAGTCAAGGCGTCTTGGCATTTCGCTCGATATTAAAATTTGATGCAGAGGTGAGTTGCGCGCACAACAAAACAAATGACGGGAGGGGAGAGGGAAGGAGAAGGGGCATATGTATTTGCAACGCAAACTAGAATGGGTGCGATCATACTAGCACTAGTTCACTGGATTCCATCAGAACTTCGCAGTTAAGCGTGCTTGGGCGAGAGTAGTACTAGGATTGATGACCTGTTGGGAAGTCCTCGTGTTGCACCATTCTTTTTGCTGATGGGGCGTTAAACATTATGCGAGATCGGAGCGACAGTCTGCTGGTTCATTAAAAAATGTGAGTCACGATAGCGAACATTTTGCTTAATATTTTTTACATATTTAATTAAAGCTTATCACGTATAAGAGTGTAATTACGAGTATCTTAGATAGTAGAACAATAAAAAATGAGGTGCGGCAGGCGATCAGTTCATATGGGCATGAGTCGAGGCACCGGGGCATTTCGCTTGATATTAGAACTAGAAGCAGAGGTGAGGTGCGAGCATAGTGAAATAAATGATAGGAGGGGAGAGGGAAGACGAAG
The DNA here is from genome assembly GCF_054855325.1 of Carica papaya. NCBI lineage: Eukaryota > Viridiplantae > Streptophyta > Magnoliopsida > Brassicales > Caricaceae > Carica > Carica papaya. Next base: position 29,531,698 of record NC_142311.1, on the reverse strand, counting down.
GGCTCTATGTATTTGCGGTGCAAACTAAAACATGTGCGAAAACACTAGCACCAGTTCCTTGGATCCCAACAGAACTCTGCAGTTAATCGTGCTTGTGCGAGAGTAGTACTAGGATGGGTTCCCTCTTGGGAAGTTCTTGTGTTGCACCCTTCTTTGTGCAGATGGGGCATTAAACATTATGTGGGACCAGAGCGACGGTCCACCGGGTCATTCGCCAGCGTGAGTCTTGGCGCCATGGCATTTTGCTTAATATTTTTCGTGCATTCATTTATAGTCCACAACGTGATAAGAGTGTCATTACGAGCAGCTTAGATAATAGAATAAAAAAAATGAGGTGCAGCGAATGGTCCATTCATCTGGGCGTGAGTCAAGCTGCCAGAGCATTTCGCTTGATATTAGAATTAGAAACAGAGGTGAGGTGCGCGCACATCGAAACAAATGACGAGACTGGGGAGGGAATGAGAAGGGGTATCTCTATTTACAACGCGAAATGGAATGAGTGCGATCATACTAGCATTAGTTCACCGGATCCCATCAGAACTCCACAGTTAAGCATTTTTGGGCGAGAGTAGTACTAGGATGGGTGACCTCTTAGGAAGTCCTAATGTTGCACCCTTCTTTTTGCAGACGGGAAATTAAATATTACGCGGGACCGGAGCGACGATCTGCCAGTTCATTCGTAAACGTGAGTCACGGCGCCGGGACATTTTGCTTAATATTTTTCGTGCATTCTATTAAATCTCATCACGTGATAAGTGTGTTTTTATGAGTATCGTACATAATAGAACAACAAAAATAGAGGTGTGATGGGCAATCCGTTCATATGGGCAGGAGTCGAGATGCTAGGGCATTTTGTTTGATATTAGAACTAGAAGTAGAGGTGAGGTGTGCGCTCACAACAAAACAAATGATGGGAGGGTGGAGGAAAGGAGAAGGGGCACATGTACTTGTAGTGCAAAATGGTACGGTTCGATAATACCAGCACCAATGCACCAATTCCCATAAGAACTCTATAGTTAAGTGTCATTGGGTGAGAGTAGTACTAAGATGGTTGACCTCTTGGAAAGTCCTCATGTTGAACCTATTTTTGTGCACACAAGAAAATAAACGTTATACGCGACCAAAACCACGGTCTGTCGGTTCATTCGCAAGTGTGAGTCGCGGTGTCAAGGCATTTGTTGAATAGTGCAGAATGAAACAGGTGCGATCATACCAGCACTAATGCATCGGATCCCATTAGAACTCCGTAGTCAAGTGTTCTTGGGCGATAGTAGTACTAGGATGGGTGACCTCCTGGGAAGTTCTCGTGTTGCACCCACGACGTTACGCGCGACTGGAACTATGGTCCCCTGGTTTATTCGCAAATGTGAATCATGATGCCAATGCATTTTACATGATACTAGAACGAGAAGGAGATGTGCAGTGTGCATGCACAAGAAAACAAATGACGAGATGGGAGAGGGAAGGAGAGGGAGTGTATGTATTTGTAGCGTACAATAAAAAAGGTGCGATCATATCAGCACTAATGCACTGAATCCCTTTAGAACTCCGCAATTAAGTGTGCTTTGGCGAGAGTAGTACTAGGATGGGTGATCTCCTTGGAAGTCCCCGTGTTGCACCCATTTTTTTTGTAGATGGGTCATTCGACGTTACGCGTGACTTGAACTATTGTCTACTGGTTTATTCGCAAATATGAGTCACGGCACCAGGGCATTTTACTTGATATTAGAACGAGAATGAGAGGTGCAGTGTGCACGCACAAGGAAACAAATGACGGGAGGGGGGAGGGAAGGAGAAGGAGTGTATGTATTTGCAGCGCAGAATGAGATTGGTGTGATCATACCAGCACTAATGCACTGAATCCCTTCAGAACTCCGTAGTTAAGTGTGCTTGGGCGAGAGTAGTACTAGGATGGGTGATCTCCTGGGAAGTACTCGTGTTGCACCCTTTTTTTTCAGATGGGTCGTTTGACGTTACGCACGATTGGAACTATAGTCCGCTGATTTATACGCAAATGTTAATCATGGCGTCGAGGCATTTCAATTGATATTAAAATGAAAAGTAGAGGTGCAGTGTGCACGCACAAGGAAACAAATGACGGAAGGGAGGAGGGAAGAAGGAGTGTATATATTTGCAACGCAGAATGAATTAGGTGCGATCATAGCAGCACTAATACACTGGATTTAATCAAAACTCCGTAGTTAAGTGTGCTTGGGTGAGAGTAGTACGCGGATGGGCTACCTCCCAGGAAGTCCTAATGCACTAAATCCCTTCGACGTTACGCGCGACTGGAACTATACTCCGTTGGTTTATTCGTAAATTTGAGTCACGGCGTTGGGTCATTTTACTTGATATTAGAAGTAGAAGGAGAGCTGCAATATGCACGCACAATGAAACAAATGGGGGGGGAGGGAAGGAGAAGAAGTGTATGTATTTACAGTGCGGAAAGAAGCAGGTGCCATTATACCATCACTACTGCACCAGATCCCATTAGAACTCCATAGTTAATTGTGGTTGGGGGAGAGCAGAACTAGGATGGGTGACCTCTTGGGAAGTACTCGTGTTGCACCCATTTTTTGTAGATGGGTCGTTCGACGTTACGCGCGACTGGAACTATGGTCCGCTGGTTTATTCGCAAATGTGAGTCATGGTGCCGAGGCATTTTACTTGATATTAGAATGAGAAGGAGAGGTGCAGTGTGCACGCACAAAGAAACAAATGACGGGAGGGGGAGGGAAGGAGAGGGAGTGTATGTATTTGCAGCGCACAATAAAACAGGTGCGATCATACCAGCACTAATGCACTGAATCCCTTTAGAACTCCGCAGTTAAGTGTGCTTTGGTGAGAGTAGTACTAGGATGGGTGACCTCCTTGGAAGTGGTTGTGTTACACCCATTTTTTTGTAGATGGGTAGTTTGACATTACGCGCGACTGGAACTATAGTCCGTTCGTTTATTCGCAAATGTGAGTAACGCTGCCAATGCATTTTACTTGATATTAGAACGAGAAAGAGAGGTGCAGTGTGCACACATAAGGAAATAAATGACGCGAGGGGGGAGGGAAGGAGGAGTGTATGTGTTTGCAGTGCGGAATGAAAGATGTGTGATCATACCAACACTAATGCACCAGATCCCATCATAACTACGCAGTTATGTTTGTTTGGGCGAGAGTAGTACTAGGATGGGTGACCTCTTAGGAAGTTCTCGTGTTGCACCCATTTTTTTGCAGATGAGTCGTTCGACGTTACGCACGACTGGAACTATGGTCCACTTGTTTATTTGCAAATGTGAGTCACAGTGCCGGGGCATTTTACTTGATATTAGAATGAGAAGGAAAGGTACAATATGCACGTAAAACTAAATAAATGACGGGAGGGGGGAGGGAAGGAGAAAGAGTGTATGTATTTGCATCTCGAAATGAAACAAGTGTGATCATACCAGCACTAATACACCAGATCCCATCAGAACTCCACCATTTAAGTGTGCTTGGGCGAGAGTAGTACTAGGATGGGTGATCTCTTGGGAAGTACTCGTGTTGCACCTATTATTTTGTAGATGGGTTGTTTGACGTTACGTGCGACTGAAACTATGGTCCGCTTGTTTATTCGCAAATGTGAGTCATGGCGCCGGGGCATTTTACTTGATATTAGAACGAGAAGGAAAGGTGCAGTGTGCACGCACAAGAAAACAAATAACGGGAGGGGAGAGGGAAGGAGAAGTAGTGTATGTATTTGCAGCGCGAAATGAAATAGGTACGATCATACCAGCACTAGTGCACCAGATCCCATTAGAGCTCTGCAGTTAAATGTGCTTAGGCGAGAATAGTACTAGGATGTGTGACCTCTTGGGAAGTCTTCATGTTGCACCCATTTTTTTACAGATTTTTCGTTCGACGTTACGTGCGACTTAAACTATGGTCCACTGGTTTATTCGCAAATGTGAGTCACGGCGCCGCGACATTTTACTTGATATTAGAATGAGAAGGAGAGGGGCAGTATGCACGCACAAGGAAACAAATGATGGGAGGGGGGAGGGAAGGAGAAGGAGTGTATGTATTTCTAGCACGGAATGAAATAGGTGCGATCATACCAGCACTAATGCACGGGATCCCATCAGAATCCTCATTTAAGTGTGCTTGGACGAGAGTAGTACTAGGATGGGTGACCTCCTGTGAAGTACTCGTGTTGAACCCGTCTTTTTCTTAATATTTTTTGTTCATCCATTTATAATCCTCCACGTGATAAGAGTGTCATTACAAGCATCGTAAATAATAGAACAAGCAAAAGGGAGGTGTGGCAGGCGGTCTGTTCATTTGGGCATGAGTCTAGGCAATGGGGCATTTTGCTTGATATTAAAACTAGAAGTAGAGGTGCGGTGTCCACACAGAGCGAAACAAATGATGGGACGGGGGAGGGAAAGAAAAGGGGTATATGTATTTAAAGTGGGGAATAGGATGGGTGGGATCATACTAGCACTAATGCATCGTATCCCATCATAATCTTCAGTTAAGTGTGTTTGGCCGAGAGTAGTACTAGGATGAGTGACCTCCTGGGAAGTGCTTGTGTTGCACTCGTCTTTTTACGAACATGGCATCAAATGTTATGCGCGACCGGAGCCATATTCCACTGGTTCATTTGTCGACGTGAGTCGCCACGCCGAGGCATTTTGCTTACTTTTTTTGTGCACTCATTCATAGTCCACCACGTGATAAGAGAGTCATTACGAGCATCTTACATAGTAGAATAATAAAAAAAAGGTGTGGTAGGTGGTCCTTTAATCTGGGCATAGGTCGAGGCGCTGAGGCATTTTGCTTGATATTAGAACTAGAAACAAAGATAGAGTGAACGCGCATAGCGAAAAAAATGATAGGAGAGGGGAGGAAAGGAGAAGGAGTATATGTATTTGCAATATGGAAAGGAAGGGGTGCGATCATACCAGCACTAATGCACCGGATCCCATCGAACTATGCAGTTAAACATGCTTGGGCGAGAGTAGTACTAGGATCGGTAACCTCCTAAGAAGTTCTCATGTTGCACTGTCTTTTTACAAACGGGGCCTAAAATGATACATATGATCGGAGCCACAATCCGCTGGCGTGAGTCGCGTCGCCAAAAAATTTTGCTTACTATTTTTTCGTGCATTCATTTATAGTCTACCATGTGATAAGAGTGTCATTACGAGCATCTTATATAGTAGAATAAAGAAAAATGAGGTACGGCAGGCGGTCCTTTCTTCTGGCGTGAGTCGAGGTGTTGGGGCATTTCACTTGATATTAGAACTATAAACAGAGGTGCGGTGTGCGCGCACAGTGAAAAAAATGATGGGTGGGGGGAGGGAAGGAGAAGGGGTATATGTATTTGCAACGCGAAATGGAAGGGGTGCAATCATACTAGCATTAATACACCGGATATCATCGAACTCCATAGTTAAGTGTGCTTGGGCGAGAGTAGTACCAGGATGGGTGACCTCCTGGGAAGTTCTCTTGTTGCACCCGTCTTTTTGCAGACTGGGTGTCAAACGTTATGCGTGATCGGAGCCACAGTTCGCCGACATGAGTAGCGACGTTGAAACATTTTGCTTAATATTTTACGTGCACTTATTTGTAGTCCACCACGTGATAAGAGTCTCATTACGAGAGTCTTACATAGTAGAACAACGAAAAAAGAGGCGCAACGGGCCTCCGTTCTTCTGGGCGTGAGTCGAAGCGACATGGCATTTTGCTCTATATTAAAACTAGAAGCAGAGATGCGATATGCCCGCACAGCGAAATAAATAATGGGAGGGGGGAGGGAAGGAGAAGGGCTATATGTATTTGCGGTGGGGAATGGGACAGTTGTGATCATACAAACACTAATGCACACGATCCCATCAGAACTCTGTAGTCAAGCGTGCTTGGGCGAGATTAGTTCTAGGATGGGTGACCTCCTGGAAAGTCCTCGTGTTGAATTCATCTTTTTGTAGATGTGATGTTAAATGTTAAGTGCGATCGGAGCCACAGCCTGCCGGTGTGAGTTGCGGGGCCTGAAAATTTTGCTTAATATTTTTCGTGCATTCATTTATAGTCCACCACGTGATAAGAGTGTCATTACGAGTATCTTACATAGTATAACAATGAAAAATGAGGTACGGCAGGTGATCCAATCATCTGGGCGTGAGTCGAGGTGTCGGGCTATTTCACTTGATATTAGAACTAGAAATAAAGGTGTGGTGTGTGCGTACAACGAAACAAATGACGGGAGGGCGGAGGGAAGGAGAAGGGGTATATGTACTTGCAGCGTGGAATGGAAGGGGTGTGCGATCATACCTGCACTAATGCATTGGATCCCATCGAATTTCGTAGTTAAGTGTGCTTGGGCGGAAGTAGTACTAGGATGGGTGACCTCCTGAAAAGTTCTCATGTTCCACTCGTTTTTTTGCTGACGGGACATTAAACATTATGAGCGATCAATGCCATTGTCCCTTGGAGTGAGTCGCAACACCAAGACATTTTTTTAATATTTTTTGTGCATTCATTTATAGTTCGCCACGTGATAAGAGTGTCATTACGAGCATCTTACATAGTAGAATGACGAAAAAGGAGGTGCAGGGGGTAATCCGTTCATCTGGGCATGAGTCGAGGCGCTGGAGCATTTTGCTCTATATTAGAACTATAAGTAGAGGTGCGGTGTTCGTGAATAGCGAAACAAATAATAGGGGGAGAGGGAGGGAGAAGGGGTATATGTATTTGTAGCGCAAAATAGAAGAGGTGCGATCATACTAGCACTAATGCACCGAATCCCATCGAACTCCGTAGTTGAGCATGCTTTTGCGATAGTACTAGGATGGGTGATCTTTTGGGAAGTCCTCGTGTTGCACCCGTCTTTTTACGGATGGGGTGTTAAATGTTATGCGCAATAGGAGCCATAGTCCGTCGACATGAGTCGTGGCACCAAAATATTTTGCTTAATATTTTTCGTGCATTCATTTTTAGTCCACCACATGATAAGAGTGTCATTACGAGCATCTTACATAGTAGAATAATGAAAAATGAGGTACGACAGGCGGTCTATTTATCTAGGCGTGAGTCGAGGTGCCTGGACATTTCACTTGATATTAGAACTAGAAACAGAGGTGTAATGTGTATGCACAACGAAACAAATAATGGGAGGGGGGAGGGAAGGAGAAGGGGTATATGTATTTGCAGCACGAAATGGAAGGGGTGCGATCATACCAACACTAATGCATCGGATCCTGTCGAACTCTGCAGTTAAGTGTGCTCTGGTAAAAGCAATATTAGGATGGGTGACCTCCTGCGAAGTCCTCGTGTTCCATACGTATTTTTATGGACGGGGAATTAAATGTTACGCATGACCGAAGCGACAGGCCGCCAGTGTGAGTCGCGGCATTAGGACATTTTGCTTAATATTTTTCATGCATTCATTTATAGTCCATCATGAGATAAGAATGTCATTACGATTATCTTACAGAGTAAAATAATGAAAATAGAGTTGTGGCCGGCAGTCTGTTCATCTGTGCATGAGTCGAGATGCCTTGGCATTTCGCTTGATATTAGAACTAGAAACAGAGGTGCGGTGTGCGCGCACAACAAAATAAATAACGAGAGGGGAGAGGGAAGAAGAAGTGGTATATGTATTTGCAGTGCTGAATGGAAGGGGTGCGATCATACCAGAACTAATGTCTCAGATCCCATCGAACTACGTACTTAATCGTGCTTGGGCGAGAGTAGTACTAGGATGGTGATCTCTTAGGAAGTTCTCATGTTGCACCCTTCTTTTTGTAGATTGGGCATTAAATGTTACGCGGGACTAGTGCGATAGTCGCCAGTTAATTCGCAAACGTGAGTCACGGCACTGGAGCATTTTATTTAATATTATTCGTGCATTCAATTATAGCCCACCACGTGATAAGATTATTATTACGAGCATCTTACATAGTAGAACAATAAAAAAGGAGGTGCGGCGGGTGTTCCATCCATATAGACATGAGTCGAGGCGCCGGGGCATTTCGCTCGATATTAGAACTAGAAGCAGTGGTGCGTTGCGCGCACAGCGAAACAAATGACGGGAAGGGAGAGAGAAGGAGAAGGGATATATGTCTTTGCGGCGCAAATTAAAAGGGGTGCGATCATACCAGCACTAGTTCACGGGATCCATCAGAACTCTGCAGTTAAGCGTGCTTGGGCGAGAGTAGTTCTACGATGGGTGACCTCTTGGGAAGCACTCGTGTTGCACCCTTTTTTTTTGCAGACCGTTAAATGTTACGCTAGACTAGAGCGATAGTCCGCCTGTTCATTCGCAAACGTGAGTCACGGTGCCAGGGCATTTTGCTTAATATTTTTCGTGCATTCAATTAAAGCCCACCACATGATGAGAGTGTGATTACGAGCATCTTAAATAGTAGAACAACGAAAAATGAGGTGCGGCAGGCGATCCGTTCATATGGGCATGAGTCGAGGTGTCAGAGCATTTCGCTTGATATTAGAACTAGAAGCAGAGGTGAGTTGCAAGCACAATGAAACAAATGATGGGAAGGAAGAGGGAAGGATAAGTGGTATATGTGTTTACGGCGCAAATTAGAAGGGGTGCGATCATACGAGCAATAGTTCACCATATCCCATCAGAACTCCGCAGTCAAGCGTGCTTGGGCGAGAGTAGTACTACAATGGGTGACCTCTTGGGAAGTACTCGTGTTGCACCCTTCTTTTTGTAGGCGGGGCATTAAATGTTATGTGGGATAAGAGCGACAGTCCGACGGTTCATTCACAAACGTGAGTCACGGCGGCGGGACATTTTGCTTAATATTTTTTGTGCATTCAATTAAAGCCCATCACATGTTGAGAGTGTCATTGCGAGCATCTTACATAGTAGAATAATGAAAAAGGAGGTGCGGCGAGTGTTTCATATAGGCATGAGTCGAGGCGCCAGGGCATTTCGCTCGATATTAGAACTAGAAGCAGAGGTGAGTTGCGCGTACAACGAAATAAATGATGGGAAGGGAGAGGGAAGGGGAAGGGGTATATGTATTTACGGCGCAAACCAAAACGATTGTGATCATACCAGGACTAGTTCACCGGATCCCATCAGAACTCCGCAGTCAAGCATTCTTGGGCGAGAGTAGTATTAGGATGTGTGACCTTTTGGGAAGTTCTCGTGTTGCACCCTTCTTTCTATAGATGGGGTGTTAAATTTTACGCGAGACTAGAGCGACGGTCCACTGGGGCATTTTGCTTAATATTTTTTGCACATTCAATTAAAACTAATCACGTGATAAGAGTGTCATTGCGAGCACCTTACATAATATAACAACAAAAAATGAGGTGCGGTGTGCGATCCGTTCATATGGGCATGAGTCGAGGCGCCGGGGCATTTCGCTTAATATTAGAACCAGAAGAAGAGGTGAGGTGCGCGCACAGTGAATCAAATGACGAGAGGGGAAAGGGAAGGAGAAGGGGCACATGTATTTGCGGCGCAAACAAGAAAGGGTGCGATCATACCAACACTAGTTCACCGGATCCCATCAGAACTCTGCAGTTATGCGTGCTTGGGCGAGAGTAGTACTAGGATGGGTTACCTCCTGGGAATCTCTCGGCTCTCGTGTTGCATCCTTCTTTTTTTAGACTTGGCGTTAAACGTTACGTGGGACTGGAGCGACGATCCACCGGTTCATTCGTAAATGTAAGTCACGGTGCCGGGGCATTTTGTTTAATATTTTTCGCGCATTAAATAAAAACCCATCACGTGATAAGAGTGTCTGCGAGCATATTACATAGTAGAACAACAAAAAACGGGGTGCGGTGTTATCCATTCATATAGGCATGAGTTGAGGCCCCGCAGTATTTCGCTTGATATTAGAATTAGATGCAAAGGTGAGGTGCGCACACAGCGAAACAAATGACGGAAGGAGAGAGGGAAGGAGAAGGGATATATGTACTTGCGGCACAAACTAGAACGGGTGCGATCATACCAGCACTAGTTCACTTGATCGCATTTAAACTCATAGTTAAGCGTGCTTGGGCGAGAGTAGTACTAGGATGGATGATCTCCTTAGAAGTTTTCATGTTGCACGCTTCTTTTTGTAGACAAGGCGTTAAACATTCAACTAGACCGGAACGATTATCCATCGGTTCATTTGTAAACGTGAGTCATGGCACCGAAGAATTTTTATTAATATTTTTTTAGCATTCAATTAAAGCCCATCGCGTGATGAGAGTGTTATTTTGAGCATCTTAAATAGTAGAACAACAAAAAATGAGAGGTGGCGGGCGATCGGTTTATATGGGCATATGTCGAGATGGGTCGTTCGATGTTACGCACGACTGAAACTATGATCCGCTGTTTTATTTGCAAATGTGAGTCACGGCGCCAAGGCATTTTACTTGAAACTAGAACGAGAAGGAGAGGTGCATTGTGCACACACAAGGAAATAAATGACGGGAGAGGGGAGGAAAGGAGGAGTGTATGTATACGCAGTGTAAAAAGAAACAGGTGCCATTATACCATCACTAATTCACCAGATCCAATCAGAACTCCGCAGTTAAATATGCTTGGGCGAGTGTAGTACTAGGATGGGTGACCACCTGGGAAGCCCTTTTTTTGTAGATGGGTCGTTCGACGTTACGCGTGACTAGAACTATGGTTCGCTGGTTTATTCACAAATATGAGTCACGGCACCAGGGCATTTTACTTGATATTAGAACTAGAAGAGGAGGTGCAGTGTGCACGCACAAGGAAACAAATGACGGGAGGGGGGAGAGAAGGAGAAGGAGTGTATGTATTTACAATGCAGAATGAAAGAGGTGCGATCATACCAGCACTAATGCACCGGATCACATTAGAACTCCGCAGTTAAGTGTGCTTGGGTGAGAGTAGTACTAGAATGGGTGACCTCTTGTGAAGTCCTCGTGTTGCACCCATTTTTTTGCAGATGGGTCGTTCGACGTTACGTGCGACTGGAACCATGATCCGCTGGTTTATTTACAAATGTGAGTCATGGCACCGAGGCATTTTACTTGATATTAGAATGAGAAGAAGAGGTGCAGTGTGCACGCACAAGGAAACAAATGACGGGAGGGGGGAGGGAAGGAGAAGGAATGTATGTATTTGCTGCGCAAAATTAAATAAGTGCAATCATACCAGCACTAATGCACTGGATCCTATTAGAACTCCGCAGTTATGTATGTTTGGGTGAGAGTAGTACTAGGATGGGTGACCTTCTAGGAACTCTTCGTGTTGCACCCATTTTTTGCAAATGGGTCGTTCGATGTTACACGCGACTGGAACCATGATCTGCTGGTTTATTCGTAAATGTGAGTCACTGTGCCCGGGTATTTTACTTGATATTCGAACGAGAATGAGAGGTACAGTGTGCACGCACAAAGAAACAAATGACGGGAGAGGGAGGCAAGAAGAAGGATTGTATGTATTTGCAGTGCGGAATGAAATAGGTGCCATAATTCCATCACTAATTCACCAGATCCCATCAGAACTCCACAATTAAATGTGCTTGGGCGAGTGTAGTACTAGGAGTGCTGACCTCCTGGGAAGTCCTCGTGTTGCACCCATTTTTTTGCAGTTGGGTCGTTCGACGTTACGCGCGACTGGAACTATGGTCCGCTGGTTTATTCACAAATATGAGTCACGGCACTGAGGCATTTTACTTGATGTCAGAACGAGAAGGAGAGGTGCAGTGTGCACGCATAAGGAAACAAATGACGAGAGGGGGGAGGGAAGGAGAAGGAGTATATGTATTTGCACTGCGGAATGAAAGCGGTGTGATCATACCAGGACTAATGCACCGGATCCCATCAGAACTCCGTAGTTAAGTGTGCTTGGGCGAGAGTAGTACTAGTATGGGTGACCTCCTTGTAAGTACTCATGCTGCACAAATTTTTTTTCAGATGGGTCATTCGACGTTGCGCACGACTGGAACTATGGTCCGCTGGTTTATTCGCAAATGTGAGTCATGGCGCCTAGGCATTTTACTTGATATTAGAACGAGAAGGAGAGGTGCAGTGGGCACGCACAAGGAAACAAATGATGGGAGGGGGGAGAAGGAGAAAGAGTGTATGTATTTACAGCGTAAAATGAAATAGGTGCCATCATACCAGCACTAATGTACTGGATCCTATTAGAACTCTGCAGTTAAGTGTACTTGGGAGAGAGTAGTAGTAGGATGGGTGACCTCCTGGGAAGTCCTCGTGTTGCACCCATTCTTTTGCAGATGGGTCTTTCGACTGGAACCATAGTCCGCTGGTTTATTCGCAAATGTGAGTCACGGCGCCAGGGTATTTTACTTGATATTAGAAGTAGTAGGAGATGTGCAGTGTGCACGCACAAGGAAACAAATGACAGGAGGCAGGAGGGAAGGAGAAGGAGTGTATGTATTTGTAGCGCGGAATGGAATAGGTGACATTATACCATCACTAATTCACTGGATCCCATCAGAACTCCGCAGTTTAATGTGCTTGGGTGAGTGTAGTACTAGGAGTGGTGACCTCCTGGGAAGTCCTCGTGTTGCACCTATTTTTTTCAGATGGGGCGTTCACCGTTACGCGTGACTAGAATTATGATCTGCTTGTTTATTCTCAAATATGAGTCAAGGCCCTGGGGTGTTTTTCTTTATATTAGTTCGAGAAGTAGAGGTGCAGTGTGCACGCGCAAGGAAACAAATGACGGGAGGGGGGAGGGAAGGAGGAGTATATGTATTTGTTGTGTAAAATGAAATGGGTGCGATCATACCAGCACTAATGTACAGGTTCCCATTAGAACTCCGTAGTTAAGTGTGCTTGGGCGAGAGTAGTTTTAGGATGGGTGACCTCTTGGGAATTTCTCGTGTTGCACCCATTTTTTTGAGGATAGGTCGTTCGATGTTACGAGCGACTAGAACTATGGTCCGCTGGTTTATTCGCAAATATGAGTCACGACGTCAGGACATTTTACTTGATATTAGAACGAGAAGGAGAGGTGCACACGCACATGGAAACAAATGACGAGAAGGAGGAGGGAAGGAAAAGGATTATATGTATTTGCATCGCAAAATGAAATTAGTACGATCCTAACAGCACTAATGCACTGGATCCCATCAAAACTCCGTAGTTAAGTGTGTTTGGGCGAGAGTAGTAATAGGATGGGTGACCTCCTGGGAAGTCCTCGTGTTGCACTAATTTTTTTGCAGATGAGTCATTCGACGTTATGCGCGACTAACACTATGGTCCGCTGGTTTATTTGCAAAAGTGAGTCACAGCGCCGGGGCATTTTACTTGATATTAGAACGAGAAGGGGATGTGTAGTGTGCAGGCACAAGGAAACAAATGACGGGAGGGGGGAGGGAAGAAGAAGGAGTGTATGTGTTTGCAGCACGGAATAAAACAGGTGCGATCAAACCATCACTAATGCACCGGATCCCATAAGAACTCCGCATTTAAGTGTGCTTGGGCGAGAGTAGTACTAGGATGGGTGATCGCTTGGGAAGTTCTCATGTTGCACCCTTCTTTTTACAAACGGGGCGTTAAACATTATGCGAGACTGAAGCGACAGTCGGTTAAGTCATTCACTGGCGTGAGTCTTGGCGTCATGGCATTTTGTTTACGTGCATTCATTTATAGTCCACAACGTGATAAGAGTGTCATTACGAGCAGCTTAGATAGTAGAATAAAAAAAAATGAGATGCGGCGGACAGTCTATTCATCTGGGCGCGAATCGAGCCGCTGGAGCATTTTGCTTGATATTAGAATTAGAAACAGAGGTGAGGTGCGCGCACAGCGAAACAAATGACGGGATGGGGGAGGAAAGCATAAGGGGTATCTCTATTTGCAGCACAAAATGGAATGAGTGCGACCATACCAGCACTAATTTACTGGATCCCATCAGAACTCTGCCGTTAAGCATTTTTGGGCGAGAGTAGTACTAGGATGGGTGACCTCCTAGGAAGTCCTCATGTTGCACACTTCTTTTTGCAGACGGGGCATTAAATATTACGCGGGACCGGAGCGACGATCTGCCAGTTCATTCTCAAACGTGAGTCACGCGCCGGGATATTGTTTTAATATTTTTTGTGCATTCTATTAAATCCCATCATGTGATAAGAGTATTATTACGAGTATCTTACATAGTAGAACAAAAAAAATAGAGGTGTGGCGAACAATCTGTTCATATGGGAAGGAGTCAAGACGACGGGACATTTCGCTTGATATCAGAACTAGAAGTAGAGGTGAGGTGTGCGTGCACAGCGAAGCAAATGATGGGAGGGGGGAGGGACAGAGAAGGGCCACATGCCCTTGTAGTGCAAAATGGCACGAGTTTGATAATACCAGCACTAATGCACCGATTCCCATAAGAACCTTGCAATTAAGTGTCCTTGGGTGAGAGTAGTACTAAAATGGTTGACCTCTTGGAAAGTTCTCGTGTCGCACCTATTTTTGTGCACATGAGAAAATAAATGTTACACGCGACCAGAACCACGGTCTGTCAGTTCATCGCAAGCATGAGTCGCGGCGTCAGGGCATTTTGCTTAATATTTTTTGTGCATTCATTTATAGTCCACAACATGATAAAGTGCCATTACGAGCAGCTTAAATAGTAGAATAAAAAAAAAAAGTGGTGCGGCAGACGATCCATTCATCTGGGCGTGAGTCGAGCCGCCATAGTATTTCATTTGATATTAGATTTAAAAGTAGAGGTGAGGTGCACGCATAGCAAAGCCAATGACGGGAGGGGGGAGGGAAGAAGAAGGGGTATCTCTATTTGCAGCGTGAATGGAACGAGTGTGAACATACCACCACTAATTCACCAGATCCCATCAGAACTCCGCAGTTAAGTATTTTTGGGCGAGAGTAGTACTAGGATGGGTGACCTCCTAGGAAGTCCTCATGTTGCACCCTTCTTTTTGCAGATGGGGCATTAAATGTTACATCGGACTGGAGCGACGATCTGCCAGTTCATTCGCAAATATGAGTCACAACACCAGGACATTTTGCTTAATATTTTTCGTGCATTCTATTAAATCCCATCACGTGATAAAAGTGTTATTACGAGTATCGTACATAATAGAACAACAAAAATAGAGGTGAGGTGTGTGCGCACAGCGAAACAAATGATGGGAGGGGGGAGGGAAGAAGAAGGGGCAGCACATGCACTTGTAGTGCAAAATGGTACGGGTGCGATAATACCAGCACTAACGCACCGATTCCCATAAGAACTCTGCAGTTAAGTGTCATTGGGTGAGAGTAGTACTAAGATTGTTGACCTCTTTGAAAGTCCTCGTGTTGCACCTATTTTTGTGCACACGAGAAAATAAATGTTACACACGACTAGAACCATGGTCTGTCGGTTCATTCGCAAGTGTGAGTTGTGGCGTCAGGGCATTTTGTTAAATATTTTTTGTGCATTCATTTATAGTCCACCACGTGATAAGAGTGTCTTTACGAGCATCTTACATAGTAGAATAATAAAAAATGAGGTACGGCAGGTGGTCCATTCATCTAGGCGTGAGTCGAGCCGCCGAGGCATTTCACTTGATATTAGAATTAGAAGCAGAGGTGCGGGATGCACATACAACGAAAAAAATTATGGGATGGGGGAGGGAAAGAGAAGGGGTAGAGCTTTTTGCAGCGCGAAATGGAATAGGTGCGATCATACCAGCACTAATTTGCCAGATCCCATAAGAACTCTGCAGTTAAGTGTCCCTTGGTGAGAGTAGTACTAAGATGGTTGACCTCTTGGAAAGTCCTCGTGTTGCACCTGTTTTTTTGCACACGTGGTAATAAACATTACACATGACCAGAACCATGGTCTGTCAGTTCATTCGCAAATGTGAGTCGTGGTGTCAAGAAATTTTGCTTAAAAAATTTTTGTGCATTCATTTATAGTCCACTGCGTTATAAGAGTCTCATTATGAGCATCTTACATAATAGAATAATGAAAAATGAGGTGCGGTAGGCGGACCATTAATCTGAGCGTGAGTCAAACTGTCAGGGCATTTCACTTGATATTAGAAGTAGAAAAAGAGGTGCGAGGATCACGCACAGCGAAAAAAAATGATGGGAAGGGGGAGGGAAGGAGAAGGGGTATATGTATTTGCAGCGCGAAATTGAATGGGTGCGATCATACCAGCACTAATTCACTGGATCCCACCAAAACTCAACAATTAAGCATTTTTGGGCGAGAGTAGTTCTAGGATAGATGACCTCCTGGAAAATTATCATGTTGCACCCTTCTTTTTCCAGATAAGACGCTAAACGTTATGCGGGACTGGAGCGACGGTTCACTGGTTTATTTGCAAACGTGAGTCACGGTGCCGGGATATTTTTCTTAATATTTTTCAAGCATTCAATTAAAACACATCACGCGATAAGAGTGTTGTTATGAGTATCTTACATAGTAAAATAATGAAAACAGAGGTGCGGTGGGCAATCTGTTCATATGGGCATGAGTCGAGGCGCCGGGGTATTTCGCTCGATATTAGAACTACAAGCAAAGGTGAGGTGTGCGCACAAAGCGAAACAAATGACGGGAAGGGGGAGGGAAGGAAAAGGGGTATATGTATTTACGGCGCGAAATTGAATGGATGCGATCATACCAGCACTAATTCACCGAATCTCATCAAAACTCCGCGGTTAAGCGTGCTTGGGCGAGAGTAGTACTAGGATGGGTGACCTCCTAGGAAGTCCCCATGTTGCACCCTTCTTTTTGCAGATGGGGTGTTAAATGTTTTTCAGGACTAAAGCAACGGTCCGCCGGTTCATTTGCAAACATGAGTCACGGTGCCTGGGCATTTTACTTAATATTTTTCGTGCATTCATTTAAAGCCCATCACATAATAAGGGTGTCCTTGCGAGCATCTTACATAGTAGAACAACGAAAAAATGAGGTGCGGTACGATCTGTTCATATGGGCATAAGTCGTGGTGCCGGGGCATTTCACTTGATATTAGAATTAGATACAGAGGTGAGGTGCACGCACAACAAATCAAATGATAGGAGGGGAGAGGGAAGGAGAAGAGGTATATATATTTACGGCGCAAACTTGAATGGGTGCGATCATACCAGCACTAAGATCCCATCAGAACTTCGCAGTTAAGCGTGCTCGAGCAAGAGTAGTGTTGGGATTGGTGACCTGCTGGGAAGTCCTCGTGTTTCACCATTCTTTTTGTAGACGGGGCGTTAAACTTTATGTGGGATTGGAGCGCGATTGGCCAGTTTATTCGCAAACATGAGTCACGGTGCCAGAGCATTTTGCTTAATATTTTTCGTGCATTTAATTAAAGCCCATCACGTGATAAGACTATCATTAAGTGTATCTTAGATAGTAGAACAACAAAAAATGAGGTATAGTGGGCGATCCATTCATATGGGCATGAGTCGAGGTACGGGACATTTCACTAGATATTAGAACAAGAAGAAGAGGTGAGATGCAAGCACATCGAAACAAATGACGGGAAGGGAGAGGGAAGAAGAAGGGGTATATGTCTTTGCAGCGTAAACTAGAATGGGAGTGATCATAACAGCACTAGTCCACTGGATCTCATAAGAACTCTACAGTTAAGCATGCTTGGGTGAGAGTAGTACTAAGATGGTTGATCTCCTAGGAAGTCCTCATGTTGCACCCTTCTTTTTGCAGATGGAGCGTTAAACATTACGTGGGACCAAAGGTGCGGGGTGCGCGCACAACGAAAAAAATGATGGGAGGGGGGAGGGAAGGAGAAGGGGTACATGTATTTGCAGTGCGAAATAGAACGGGTGCGATCATACCAGCATTAATTCACCAGATCCCATCAGAACTTCGCAGTTAAGTGTTTTTGGGTGAGAGTAGTACTAGGATGGGTGACCTCTTAGGAAGTCCTCATGTTGCACCCTTCTTTTTGCAGATGGGTGTTAAACGTTATGCGAGATCAGAGCGACGGTCCGTCAGTTCATCCGTAAACGTGAGTCACGACGTTGGGCCATTTTACTTTAAAATTTTTTGTGGATTCAATTAAAGCCCATCACATGATAAGAGTACTATTATGAGTATCGTACATAGTACAACAACGAAAATAGAGGTGCAATGGGTGATCCGTTCAGATGGGCATGAGTCGAGGCATCGGGGCATTTCGCTTGATATTAGAACTAGAAGAAGAGGTGACACACAGCGAAACAAATGACGGAAAGGGAGACAGAAGGAGAAAGGAATTAATCTATTTCTATTTTGCACTAACCAATTTTTTTAGGCGTAAAAATTACCATTCCAATCGCAAGCATGCAAGCCGGGGTGACTGAAAGGAGGCGACTAGGAGCTAAGTCCAGGCCAAATCGTCTATGCCAAAAGGTAAAACCGTTATGTTTTTATGTATTGGTGGTGGTTGAGCGGTGATTGGGCAGGGCTAGTGTTGGGTTGTCTATGCGGGCCCGTCGGGCTAATCACCCGTGCAAAAACTAAGGAGGTTTCCTCAGGAATGGGGAAAGCCGACCCATTCAGGAAGCCAACCCATTCCTTCGCAAAGGATCGATAGGCCACGCTTTCACGGTTCGTATTCGTACTGGAAATCAGAATCAAACGAGCTTTTACCCTTTTGTTCCACACTAGATTTCTGTTCTCGTTGAGCTCATCTTAGGACACCTGCATTACCTTTTAACAGATGTGCCGCCCCAGCCAAACTCCCCACCTGACAATGTCTTCCGCCCGGATCGGCCCGCGCAGGCCAAATCGTCTATGCCAAAAGGTAAAACCGTTATGTTTTTGTGTATTGGTGGTGGTTGAGTGATCATACCAGAACTAGTTCTCTATATCCCATTAGAACTTCGCAGCTAAGCATGCTCAGGCGAGAGTAGTACTAAGATTGGTGACCTGCTGAGAAGTCCTCGTGTTGCACCATTCTTTTTATAGTGTTGCACGACGTTAGGGCATTTTGCTTAATATTTTTCGTGCATTTAACTAAAGCCCATCACGTGATAAGAGTGTTATTACGAGTATCTTACATAGTAGAACAGCGAAAACAGAGGTGCGGCGGGTGATCCGTTCGTATGGGCATGAGTCGAGGCACCGAAATAATTCGCTTGATATTAGAAGTAGAAGAAGAGGTGAGGCGTGTGCGTACAGTGAAATAAATGACGGGAGGGGGGAGGGGAGGAGAAAGGGTATATGTATTTGCGACGTGAACTGGAATAGCTGTCATCACACCAGCACTAATTCACCAGATCCCATCAGAACTCTGCAATTAAACATTCTTTGGCGAGAGTAGTATTAAGACGGGTGACCTCCTGGGAAGTCCTCATGTTATACCCTTTTTTTTGCAGATGAGGTGTTAAACGTTGCACGGGACTAGAGCGATAGTCTGTCGGTTCATTCGCAAATGTGAGTCATGGTTCCGGGGCATTTTGCTTAATATTTTTTGTGCATTCAATTAAAGCCCATCACGTTATAAGAGTGTTATTACGAGTATCGTACATAGTAAAACAACAAAAACAGAGGTTCAGTGGGTGATCCGTTCATATGGGCATGAGTCAAGGTGTCTGAGTATTTCACTTGATATTAGAACTAGAAGAAGAGGTGAGGTTTGCGCACACAGCGAAACAAATAATGAGAGGGCGAGGGAAGGAGAAGGGGTATATGTATTTACAGCGCGAAATGGAACTGATGCGATCATACAAGTACTAATTCACTAATCCCATCAGAACTCCACAGTTAAGTATTTTTGGGCATAGGATGGGTGACCTCTTTAGAAGTCCTCGTGCTGCACCCTTCTTTTTGCAGACGGGGCATTAAACATTACGCGGGACCAGAGCGATGGTCCACTGGTTCATTCACAAACGTGAGTGGCCATTTTGCTCAATATTTTTTGTGCATTCAATTAAAGTCGATCACGTGATAGGAGTGTTATTATGAGTATCATATATAGTAGAACAATAAAAACAGAGGTGTGTTTGGGGATCCGTTCATATGGGCATGAGTCGAGGCGCTGGGGCATTTTGCTTGATCTTAGAACTAGAAGTAGAGGTAAAGTGTGTGCGTACAGCGAAACAAATGACGGGAGGTGGGAGGGAAGGAGAAGGAGCACATGCATTTGTAGCAGGGAATGTGACGGGTGCGATCAGACCAGCACTAATGCACCAAATCCCATAAGAACTCTGCAGTTAAGTGTCCTTTAGTGAGAGTAGTACTAAGATGGTTGACATGTTTGAAAGTCCTCTTGTTCCACCTGTTTTTTTGCACATGAGATAATAAATGTTATGCCCGACTGGAACCTCGGTCCATCGGTTCATTCACAAACATGAGTCACGGCGTCAAGATATTTTGCTAAATATTTTTCATGTATTCATTTATAATCCACCACGTTATAAGAGTCTCATTACGAGCATCTTACATTGTAGAACAACGAAAAACATGGTGCGGCGGGCCGTCATTTCATTTGAGCAGGAGTCGAGCTGCCGGGGCATTTCGCTTGATATTAGAATTAGAAGCAGAGGTGCGAGTTAGCGCACAAAAAAAAATGATAGGAGGGGGGAGCAAAGGAGAAGAGGTATATGTATTTACAGTGCAAAATGGAACATATGCGATCATACTAGCACTAATTCACTGGATCCCATCAGAATTCTATAGTTACGCATTTTTGGGCGATAGTAGTACTAGGAGGAGTGACCTCTTTGGAAGTCCTCGTGTTGCACCCTTATTTTACAGACGAGACGTTAAACGATACGCGGGACCGGAGCAACAGTCCGTCGGTTAATTCGCAAATGTGAGTCATGACGTCGGGACATTTGCTTAATGTTTTTTATGCATTTAATTAAAGTCCTTCACATGAAAAGAGTGTTATTATGAGTATCTTATATAATAGAACAACAGAAACAGAGGTGCGGTGAGCGATCTGTTTATACGGGCATGAGTCGAGACGCTGGGGTATTTTGCTTGATATTAGAACTAGAAGACGAGGTGCGGGGTGCGCGCACAATGAAACAAATGATGGGAGGGGGGAGGGAAGTAGAAGGGGTACATGTATTTGACGTGCGAATTGGAACAAGTGCGATCATACCAGCACTAATTCACCAGATCCCATCAAAACTCCGCAGTTATGCGTGCTTGAGCGAGAGGAGTACTAGAATGGGTGACCTCCTTAGAAGTTCTTGTGTTGTACCCTTCTTTTTGCAGATGAGGCATTAAAAGTTACACGGGACCGGAGCAATGATTCGTCGGTTTGTTGGTTCATTCTTAAACGTAAGTCACAGCACTAGAGTATTTTGCTTAATATTTTTTGTGCATTCAATTAAAGCCCATCATGTTATAAGAGTGTTATTACGAGTACCTTATATGGTAGAACAATGAAAACATAGGTGTGTCAGGGGATCCGTTCATATGGGCATGAGTCTAGGTGCCGGGGCATTTCGCTTGATATTAGAACAAGAAATAGAAGTGAGGACTACGCATACAGCGAAACAAATGACAGAAGGGGGGAGAGAAGGAGAAGGGGTACATGCATTTGTAGCGCGAAATGAGACGGGTGCGATCAGACCAGCTCTAATGCACCAAATCCCATAAGAACTCTGTAGTTAAGTGTCCTTTGGTAAGAGTAGTACGAAGATGGTTAACCTTTCAGAAAGTCCTCGTGTTGCACCTATTTTTTTGCACACGAGGTAATAAACATTACGCGCGACCGGAACCATGGTCTGCAGCTCATTCGCAAATGTGAGTTTTGGTGTCAAGGCATTTTGCTTAATATTTTTCATGCATTCATTTATAATCCACCACGTTATAAGAGTCTCATTACAAAGATCTTACATAATAAAACAACGAAAAATAATGTGCGGTAGGCAGACCATTCATCTTAGCATGGGTCAAGCCGTCGGGGCATTTTGCTTGATATTAGATTAAAAGTAGTGGTATGGGGCACATCCATATAAAAAAAAATGACGATAGGGGGGAGCGAAGGAGAAGGGGTATATGTATTTGCAGCGTGAAATAGAATGGGTGCGATCATACCAGCACTAATTCGCTGGATCCCATTAGAACTCCGTAGTTAAGCATTTTTGGGCGAGAGTAGTACTAGGACGGGTGACCTCCTGGGAAGTCTTCGTGTTGCACCCCTCTTTTTGCAGACGGAGCCTTAAATGTTATGTAGAACCGGAGCAACGGTCTGCCGGTTCATTTGCAAACGTGAGTCACGGCACCGGGGCATTTTGCTTAATATTTTTCATGCATTCAATTAAAGCCCATCACGTGATAAGAGTATTATTATGAGTATCTTACATAGTAAAACAATGAAAATAGAGGTGCGGCGAGCTACGGGCATGAGTCAAGACACCAGGGCATTTCTTTTGATATTAGAACTAGAAGCAGAGGTAAGGTGTGCGCGCACAGCGAAACAAATGATAGGAGGGGGGAGGGAAGGAGAAGGGGTATATACATTTGCAGCACGAAATGAAATGGGTGCGATCATACCAGCACTAATTCACCAGATCCCATCAAAACTCCCCAGTTAAGCGTGCTTGGGCGAGAGTAGTACTAGGATGGGTGACCTCATGAGAAGTTCTCGTGTTGCACCCTTCTTTTGTGAGACGGGATGTTAAACATTACGCAGGACCAGAGCGACGGTCTTCCAGCTCGTTCGCAAATTAAGTCACGGCGTCAGGGTATTTTTTTTAATATTTTTGTGCCTTCAATTAAAGCCCATCACATGATAAGAGTGTTATTACGAGTATCTTACATAGTAAAACAATAAAAATAGATATGCGGCGGGTGATCCATTCATATGGGCATGAGTCGAAGCGCTGGGGTATTTCACTTGATATTAGAACAAGAAACAGAGGTGAGGTCTGCGCGTACAGCAAAACGAATGACGGGAAGGGGGAGGGAAGGAGAAGGGGCACATGCATTTATAATACGAAATGGGACGAGTGCGATCAGACGAGCACTAATGCACTGAATCCCATAAGAACTCTGTAGTTAAGTGTCCCTTGGTGAGAGTAGTACTAAGATGGTTGACCTCTTAGAAAGTCCTCGTGTTGCACCTTTTTTTTGCATACGTGACAATAAACATTACATGCAACCAGAACCACGGTCCGTCAGTTCATTCGCAAACATGAGTCGCGGTGTCAAAAAATTTTGCTTAAATAATTTTCATGCATTCATTTATAGTCCACCACGTTATAAGAGTCTCATTATGAGCATCATACATAGTAGAACAATGAAAAACAAGAAGCGGCAGACGGATCATTAATCTGAGCGTGAGTCGAGCCGCCGGGGCATTTCGTTTGATATTAAAATTAGAAGAAGAGGTGCAGGGTGCAGGCACAATGAAAAAAATGACAGGAAAGGGGAGGGAAGGAGATGGGGTATATGTATTTGCAGCGCGAAATGGAATGGGTGCGATCATTCCAGCACTAATTCACTGGATCCCACCAGAACTCCGCAGTTAAGCATTTTTGGGCGAGAGTAGTACTAAGATGGATGACCTCCTGGAAAATTATCGTGTTGCACCCTTCTTTTTACAGAAAAGATGTTAAACACTACGCAGGACCGGAGCGACGGTCCGTTGGTTTATTTGCATACGTGAGTCAAGGTGTCGGGGACTTTTTCTTAATATTTTTCATTCATTCAATTAAAGCTCATCACGTGACAAGAGTGTTATTACGAGTATCTTACATAGTAAAATAATAAAAATAGAGGTGCGGTGTGCGATCAGTTCATATGGGCATGAGTCGAAGCGCTAGGGTATTTCGCTCGATATTAGAACTATAAGCAGAGGTGAAGTGTGCGCACAAAGCGAAACAAATGACGGGAGGGGGGAGGGAAGGAAAAGAGGTATATGTATTTATGGTGCGGAATTGAATGAGTGCGATCATACCAGCACTAATTCACCGGATCTTATCAGAACTGCAAGGTTATGCGTGCTTGGGCGAGAGTAGTACTAGGATGGGTGACCTCCTGGGAGGTCCCTGTGTTGCACCATTCTTTTTACAGATGGGGCATTAAATATTTTTAAGGACCAGAGCGACGGTCCGCTGGTTCATTCACAAACGTGAGTCACGGTGCCTGGGCATTTGGCTTAATATTTATCATGCATTCAATTAAAGTCCATCACGTGATAAGAGTGTCGTTGCGAGCATGTTACATAGTAGAATAACGAAAAAAGAGGTGCGGCACGATCCGTTCATATGGGCATGAGTCGAGGTACTGGGGCATTTCACTTGATATTAGAATTAGATGCAGAGCTGAGGTGCACGCACAGCGAATCAAATGACGGGAGGGGAGAGGGAAGGAGAAGAGGTATATGTATTTATGGCGCAAACTAGAACGAGTGCGATCATACCAGCACTAGTTCACCAGATCCCATCAGAACTCCGTAGTTAAGCGTGCTCGAGCAAGAGTAGTGCTGGGATTGGTGACTTGCTGGGAAGTCCTCATTTTTCACTATTCTTTTTGTAGACGGGGAGTTAAACGTTATGCAGGATTGAAGCGATGGTCTACTGGTTCATTAGCAAATAAGAATCATGGCGCTGGAGCATCTTGCTTAATATTTTTCTAGCATTTAATTAAAGCCCATCATGTGATAAAACTGTCATTAAGAGTATCTTAGATAGTAGAATAACGAAAAATGAGGTGCAGCGAGCGATCCGTTCATATGGGCATGAGTCGAGGTGCAGGGCATTTCACTTGATATTAGAACTAGAAGAAGAGGTGAGGTGCATGCATAGTGAAACAAATGACGGGAGGGGGGAGGGACGAAGAAGGGGTATATGTCTTTGCTGCACAAACTAGAATTGGAGCGATCATAACAGCACTAGCTCACTGGATCCCATAAGAACTCCGCAGTTAAGCGTGCTTGGGTGAGAGTAGTAATAGGATGGTTGATCTCCTAGGAAGTCCTCATATTGCACCATTCTTTTTGTAGACGGGGCGTTAAATGTTACGCGGGACCGGAGCGACAATCCACTGGTTCATTCATAAACATGAGTCACAGCGCTAGGTCATTTTGCTTAATATTTTTTTGCGCATTCAATTAAAGCCTATCACATGATAAGAGTATCATTACGAGTATATTACATAGTAGAAAAATGAAAAATGAGGTGCGGCGAGCAATCTGTTCATATGGGCAAGAGTCGAGGTACCGGGGCATTTTGCTTGATATTAGAACTAGAAGCAGAGGTGAGGTGCGTGCACAGCGAAACAAATAACGGGAAAGGAGAGGGAAGTAGAAGGGGAATATGTATTTGCGGCACAAACTAGAATGTGTGTGATCATACTATTGCTATTTCTCCAGATGCCATCAGAGCTCTGCAGTCAAGCGTGCTTGGGCGAGAGTAGTACTAAGATGGGTGACCTCTTGGGAAGTCCTTGTGTTGCACCAATTTTTTTGTAGATGGGGTGTTAAACGTTACGCAGGACTGGAGCGACGGTCTACTGGTTCATTCGCAAACGTAAGTCACGGCGCCTGGGCATTTTGCTTAATATTTTTTACACATTTAATTAAAGTCCATCACGTGATAAGAGTGTCATTTCTAGTATCTTACATAATAGAACAACAAAAAATGAGGTACAATGGGCCATTCGTTCATATGGGCATGAGTCGAGGCGCCGGCCATTTCGCTTGATATTAGAACTAGAAATAGAGGTCAGGTGTGTGCATAGTGAAACAAATGATGGGAGGGGAGAGGGAAGGAGAAGGGGTATATGTCTTTGCGGCGCAAACTAGAACGGATGCGATCATACCAGCTCTAGTTCATTGGATCCCATTATAACTTTGCTGTTAAGCGTGCTTGGGTGATAGTAGTATTAGGATTGGTGACCTCCTAGGAAGTCCTTGTGTTGCACCCTTCTTTCTGCAGATGGGGTGTTAAGTGTTACGCGAGATCGGAGCGACGGTCTGCCGATCCATTCGCAAATAAGAGTCACGGCGTCAGGACATTTTGCTTAATATTTTTTATGCATTCAATTAAACCCCATAACGTGATAAGAGTATCATTGCGAGTATTATACATAGTAAAATAACAAAAAATAAGGTACGGCGGGCAATCCATTCATATTGGCATAAGTCGAGGCATCGGGGCATTTTCCTTGATATTAGAACTAGAAGCAGAGGTTAAGTGCACGCACAGTGAAATAAATGATGGGAGGGGAGAGGGAAGGAGAAGGGGTATATGTATTTGCAGCACAAATAAGAACGAGTGCGATCATACCAGTAATAGTTTATCATATCCCATCAGAACTCTGTAGTTAAGCGTGCTTGGGCAAGAATAGTACTAAGATTTGTTACCTGCTGTAAGTACTTGTGTTGCACCCTTCTTTTTGCAGATGGGGCGTTAAACGTTATGCAGGACCAGAGCAACGATTCACTGGATCATTCGCAAATGTGAGTCACGGCGTTGGGATATTTTGCTTAAAATTTTTTGTGTATTCAATTAAAATCCATCATGTAATAAGAGTGTTATTACGAGTATCTTACATAATATAACAACGAAAACAGAGGTGAGGCAGACGATTCGTTCATATGGGTATTAGTCGAGGCACTGGCGCATTTTTCTTGATATTAGAAATAAAAGTAAACATGCGGTGAGCGCGCACAATAAAATAAATGACGGGAGTAGGGAGGGAAGGAGAAGGGATATATATATTTAAAGCGCGAATTAGAATAGGTTTGATCATACCAGCACTAATTCATTGGATCCCATCAAAACTCTGCAGTTAATTGTGCTTCGGCAGGAGTAGTACTAGGATGGGTGAACTCTTGGGAAGTCCTCATGTTGCACCCTTTTTTCGCAGACAGGGCGTTAAATGTTATGTGGGACCAGAGTGACAGTCTGCCAGTTCGTTCACAAACATGAATCACTGCGCCAAGTATTTTGCTTAATATTATTTGTGCATTCAATTATAGCCCACCACGTGATAAGAGTGTTATTACAAGTATCTTACATAGTAGAACAACGAAAAGAGAGGTGCGGCGGGTGATCCGTTCATCTAGGTGTGAGTTAAGGTGCCAGGGCATTTGTGTTGATATTAAAACTATAAACATAGGTGAGGTGTGAGTGTACAGTGATACAAATGATCGGAGGGGGGAGGGAAGCCAAAGTGGCACATGCATCTGTAGCGGGGAATGGGATGAGGTCGATAAGTCCAGCACTAATGCACTGAATCCCATAAGAACTCTATAGTTAAGTGTCCTTGGAATCCCACTGAATCCTCGTGTTGCACCCGTCTTTTATTTTATAGAGCATTAAACACTACGTGCGACCGGAGACGCAGTCCACCGGTTCATTCGCCTGCATGAGTCTTGGCGCCATGGCATTTTGCTTAATATTTTTCGTGCATTCATTTATAGTCCACCATGTAATAAGAGTGTCATTACGAGTAGCTTACATAGTAGAATAATAAAAAATGAGGTGCGGCGGACGGTCCATTCATCTAGGCACGAATTGAGCTGCCGGAGTATTTCGCTTGATATTAGAATTAGAAGCAGAGGTACGGGGTGTGCGCACAGCGAAAAAAAATGACAGGAGAGGGGAGGGAAAGAGAAGGGGTATATCTATTTGTAGCGCGAAATGGAACAAGTGCGATCATACCTGCACTAATTCACCTGATCCTATCAGAACTTCGCAGTTAAGTGTTTTTGGGCGAGAGTAGTACTAAGATGGGTGACCTCCTGAGAAGTCCTTGTATTGCACCTTTGTTTTTATAGACGGGGCGTTAAACGTTACGTGGGACCAGAGTGACGATCTGCCAGTTCATTCGCAAACGTGAGCCACGGCGCCAGGGTATTTTGCTTAATATTTTTTTTGCATTCAATTAAAGCCCATCACGTGGTAAGAGTGTTATTACGAGTATCTTACATAATAGAACAACGAAAACAAAGGTGCAGCGGGTGATCCGTTCATATGGTCATGGTTTGAGGCGCCAGGGTATTTCGCTTGATATTAAAACTAGAAGCAGAGGTGAGGTGTGCGTATACAGCGAAACAAATGACGGGAGCGGAGAGGGAAGGAGAAGGGGCATATGCACTTGTAGCACAAAATAGGATGGGTGCGATAATAACAGCATTAATGCACCGAATCCCATAAGAACTCTGCAGTTAAGTGTCCTTGGGTTAAAGTAGTACTAAGAGGGTTGACCTCTTAGAAAGTCCTCGTGTTGCACCTATTTTTGTTCAAACGAGGAAATAAACGTTACGTGCAATCAAAACCACAGTCTGTCGGTTCATTCGCAAACGTGAGTTGCGGTATCAGGGCATTTTGCTTAACATTTTTGTGCATTCATTTATAGTCCACACGTGATAAGAGTGTCATTACGAGCATCTTACATAGTAGAACAACGAAAAATGAGGTACATCGGGCGGTCAGTTCATCTGGACGTGAGTCGAGCTGCCAGGGCATTTTGATTGATATTAGAATTAGAAGCAGAGGTGCAGAGTGTGCACACAGGAAAAAAAATTACAGGAGGGGGGAGGGAAGGAGAAGGAGTATATCTATTTGCAGCGTGAAGTGGAACGGGTGCGATCACACCAGCACTAATTCACCGATCCCATCAGAACTCTGCAGTTAAGCATTTTTAAGCGAGAGTAGTACTAGGACGGGTGACCTCCTGAGAAATTCTCGGGTTGCACCCTTCTTTTTGCAGATCGGGCATTGAACATTACGCGGGACAAGAACGACGGTTTGTCGGTTCGTAAACGTGAGTCACGGCGCCAGGACATTTTACTTAATTTTTTGTGTGCATTCAATTAAAGCCAATCACGTGATAAAAGTGTTATTATGAGTATCCTACATAGTAGAACAACGAAAAAAGAAGTGTGGTGGGCGATCCGTTCATATGAGCATGAGTTGAGGCGTCAGAGCATTTTGCTTGATATTAGAACTAGAAGCAGAGGTGAAGTGTGCGCGTACAACGAAACAAATGATAGGAAGGGGGAGGGAAGGAGAAGGGGCACATGCATTTGTATTGCAGAATGGGACAGGTGCGATAAGACCAGCACTAATGTACCGAATCCCATAAGAACTATGGAGTTAAGTGTCCTTTGGTGAAAGTAGTATTAAGATGGTTGACCTCTTGGAAAGTCCTCATGTTACACCTCTTGTTTTTGCACACGAGACAATAAATGTTACGCGCGACTGGAACTATGGTTCCCTTATTTATTCGCAAATGTGAGTTAAGGCACCGAGGTATTTTACTTGATATTAGAACGCAAAAAAGAGGTGCAGAGTGCACACACAAGGAAACAAATGACAGAAGGGGAGAGGGAAGGAGAAGGAGTGGATCTATTTGCAGTGCAGAATGAAATGGTTACAATCATACCAGCACTAATGCACCGGATCCCATAAGAACTTTGTAGTTAACTCTGCTTGGGCGAGAGTAGTACTAGGATTGGTGACTTCCTGGGAAGTCCTCGTGTTGTACCCATTTTTTTGTAGTTGGGGCGTTCGACATTACGCGGGACTAGAACTATGGTCCGCTGGTTTATTCGCAAATGTGACTCAAGGCGCGGGAAAAGTTTACTTGATATTAGTAGGAGAAGCAGAGGTGCAGTGTACACGCACAAGGAAACAAATGACGGGAGGGAGGAAGGAAGGAGAAGGAGTGTATGTATTTGCAGCGCGGAATGAAACGGGTGCGATCATAGCAGCACTAATGCACCAGATCCAATAAGAACTTTGCAGTTAACTATGCTTGGGCGAGAGTAGTACTAGGGTTGTTGACCTCCTGGGAAGTCCTCATGTTGTACCCATTTTTTTGTAGATGGGGCGTTCGACGTTACACGCGACTGCAACTATAGTCTGCTGATTTATTCGCAAATGAGAGTCAATGCATCGAGGCATTTTACTTGATATTAGAACGAGAAACAGAGGTGCAGTGTGCACGCAAAAAGAAACAAATGACGAGAGGGGGGAGGAAAGGAGAAGGAGTGTATGTATTTGCAGCGCAAAAGGAAATGGGTGCGATCATACCAATACTAATGCACCTGATCTCATCAGAACTCCGCAGTTAAGTGTGCTTGGGTGAGAGTAGTACTAGGATGGGTGACCTCTTAGGAAGTTTTTGTGTTGCATCTATTTTTTTTCAGATGGGGCGTTCGATGTCACGCGTGACTAGAACTATAGCCCGCTGGTTTATTCGCAAATGCAAATCAAGGCGCCGAGCATTTTACTTGATATTAGAACGAGAAGTAGAGGTGCAGTGTGCACGCACAAGGAAACAAATTACGGGAGGGGGAGGGAAGGAGAAGGAGTGTATGTATTTGCAGTGCGAAATGAAATGAGTGCGATCATACCAGCACTAATGCACTTAATCCCATCAGAACTCCGCAGCTAACTGTGCTTGAGCAATAGTAGTACTAGGATGGTTGACCTACGGGGAAGTCCTCGTGTTGAACCAATTTTTTTGCAGATGGGGCATTCGACTCTACGTGCAACTTAAACTATGGTTCACTGGTTTATTTGCAAATGTGAGTTAAGGCATCGAGGGATTTTACTTGATATTAGAACGAGAAGCAAAGGTGTAGTGTGCATGCATAAGGAAATAAATGACGGAAGAGGGGAGAGAAGTAGAAGGAGTGTATGTATTTGCAGCGCGTAATGAAATGGTTGCGATCATACCAGCACTAATGCACCGGATCACATCAGAACTCTGAGGTTAAGTATGTTTGGGCGAGAGTAGTACTAGGATAAGTGACCTTTCGGGAAGTTCTTGTGTTGAATCTATTTTTTACAAATGATGCATTCAACATTACATGCGACTGGAACTATGGTTTGTTGGTTATTCGCAAATGTGAATCAAGGCGCCATGGCCTTTTACTTAATATTAGAATCAGAAGCAGAGGTGCCATGTGCACACAAAAGGAAACAAATGACGCAAGGGGGGAGGGAAGGAGAAGGAGTGTATGTATTTGCAGCACGAAATGAAACGGGTGCGATCATATCAGCACTAATGCATCGGATCCCATCAGAACTCCGCAATTAACTGTGCTTGAGCAAGAGTAGTACTAGGATGGCTGACCTCCGGGAAAGTCCTCATGTTGCGCCTATTTTTTTTACAGATGGAGCGTTCGACGTTACGCGCAACTGCAATTATGGTCCGCTAGTTTATTCGTAGATATGAATAAAGAGGCCAGGGGATTTTACTTGATATTAGAACGAGAAACAGAGGTGTAGTGCACGTATAAGGAAACAAATGATGGGAGGAGGAGGGAAGGAAAAGGAGTGTATGTATTTACAGCGTGGAATAAAACGGTTGCGATCATAGCAGCATTAATGCACCGGATGCCTTCAGAACTCCGCAGTTAAGTATTCTTGGGTGAGAGTAGTACTAGGGTGGGTGAGATCCTGGGAAGTCCTCTTATTGCACCCATTTTTTCTAGATGGAGCGTTCCACGTTACACGCCACTGGAACTATGGTCCGCTGGTTTATTCGCAAATGAAAGTCAAGGCGCTAGGGCATTTTACTTAATATTAGAACGAGAATCATATGTGCAGTGTGCACGCACAAGGAAACAAATGATGGGAGGGGGGAGGGAAGGAGAAGGAGTGTATCTATTTGCAGCGCGTGATGAAACAGGTACGATCATACCAGCACTAATGCACCGGATCCCATCAAAACTCTGCAGTTAAGTGTGCTTTGGCAAAAGTATTACTAGGATGGCTAACCTCCTTGGAAGTCCTCGTGTTGCACCAATTTTTTTACAGATTGGGCATTCGACGTTGTGCACGACTGAAACTATGGTTGGTTATTCACAAATGTGAGTCAAGGCGCCGGAACATTTTACTTGATATTAGAACGAGAAAAAGGGGTGCAGTGTGCACGCATAAGGAAATAAATGATGTAAGGGGGTAGGAAGAAGAAAGAGTGTATGTATTTGAAGCACGAAATAAAACGGGTGCGATCATACCAGCACTAATGCACCGGATCCCATCAGAACTCCGTAGTTAAGTGTGCTCTGGCGAGAGTAGTACTAGGATGGGTTACCTCTAAGGAAGTTCTCGTGTTGTATCAATTTTTTTGCATATAGGGCATTCGACATTATGCGCAACTGGAACTATGGTCCTCTGGTTTATTTGTAAATGTGATTTAAGGCACCTGGGCATTTTACTTGATATTAGAACGAGAAGAAGAGGTGTAGTGTGTACGCACAAGGAAACAAATGACGGGAGGGGGGGAAGGAGAAGGAATGTATGTATTTGCAGTGCAAAATTAAAGAGGTGCGATTATACTAGCACCAATGTACCGAATCCCATCAGAAATCCGTAGTTAAGTATGCTTGGACGAGAGTAGTACCAGAATGCATGACCTCCTGAGAAGTCCTCGTGTTGCACCTATTTTTTTGCAGATGGGGCGTTCGACGTTACGTGTGACTGGAATTATGATCTGCTGGTTTATTCGCAAATGTGCGTCAAGGCGCCGGAGCTTTTTACTTGAATTAGAACGGGAAACAGTGGTGCAATTTGCATGCACAAGGAAACAAATGACGGGAAGGGGGAGTGAAGGAGAAGGAGTGTATGTATTTGTTGCACAAAATGAAACGGGTGCGATCATACCAGTACTAATGCACCGGATCCCATCAAAACTCCACAGTTAAGTGTGATTGGGCGAGAGTAGTACTAGGATGGGTGACCTCCTTGAAAGTCCTCGTGTTGTACCCATTTTTTTGCAGATGGGTCGTTCGACGTTACCCGCGATTGGAACTATGGTCCACTGGTTTATTCATAAATGTAAGTAAAGGCGTCGGAGCATTTTACTTAATATTAGAACGAGAAGCAGAGATGCAGTGTGCACGCACAAGGAAACAAATGACCGGGGGGGGAGGAGAAGGAGTGTATGTATTTGTATTGCGGAATGAAATGGGTGGGATCATACGAGCACTAATGCACTGGATTGCATCATAACTCCGCAGTTAAGTCTGCTTGTGCAAGAGTAGTACTATAATGGGTGACTTCCTGGGAAGTCCTCGTGTTGCACTAATTTTTTTGCAGATGGGGCATTCGACGTTGCGCACGACTAAAACTATGGTAATCTGGTTTATTCCCAAATGTGAGTCAAGGCACTGGAGTATTTTACTTGATATTAAAACGAGAAAGAGAGGTGCAATGTGCATGCACAAGGAAACAAATGACAGAAGGGGGGAGGAAAGGAAAAGGACTGTATATATTTGTAGCGCGGAATGAAACGGGTTCGATCATACCAGCACTAATGCACTGTATCCCATCAGAACTCCGCAGTTAAGTGTGTTTGGGCGAGTGTAGTAATTGGAGTGGTGACCTCTTGGGAAGTCCTCGTGTTGCACTGATATTTTTGCAGATGGGGCGTTCGACGTTACACTCTGCTGGTTTATTCGCGAATGTGAGTTAATGCACCGAGGTATTTTATTTGATATTAGAATGATAAGCAGAGGTGCAGTGTGCATGCACAAGGAAACAAATGACGGGAGGGGGGAGGGAAGGAGAATGAGTAAATTTATTTGCAATGCATGATGAAACGGGTGCGATCATACCAGCACTAATGAAACTGATCCCATCAGAACTCCACAGTTAAGTGTGTTTGGGCGAGAATAGTACTAGGATGTGTGGTCTCCTGGGAAGCCGTCGTGTTACATCAATTTTTTTGCAGATGGGGTGTTCGATGTTACACGCGACTAGAATTATGGTCCGCTGGTTTATTCGCAAATGCAATTCAAGGCGCTTGCGCATTTTACTTGATATTCGAACGAGAAGCAAAGTTGCAATGTGCACGCACAAGGAAACAAATGACGGGAGGGGGGAGGGAAGGAGAAGGAGTGCATCTATTTGCAGTGCAAAATGAAACATTTTCAATCATACCAGCATTAATGCACCGTATTCCATCAGAACTCTCCAGTTAATTGTGCTTGGGAGAGAGTAATACTAGGATGAGTGACCTCCTGGGAAGTCCTCGTGTTGCACCCATATTTTGGCAGATAAGGCGTTTGACGTTACGCGCAACTGGAACTATGGTGGGATGATTTTTTCATAAATGTGAGTCAAGGCACTGGGACATTTTACTTGATATTAGAACAAGAAACGGAGGTGCTGTGTGCATGCACAAGGAAACAAATGACGAGAGGGGGGAGGGAAGGACAAGGAATGTATGTATTTGCATAGCAAAATAAAATAGGTGCGATCATACTAGCACTAATATACCGAATCCCATGAGAAATCTACAATTAAGTGTGCTTGGGCGAGAGTAATACTAGGATGGGTGACCTCTTGGGAAGTCCTAGTGTTGTACCCATTTTTTTTTTGCAAATGGGGCGTTCGACGTTACGCACGACTGGAGTTATGATATGCTGATTTATTCGCAAATGTGAGTCAAGGCGCCAGGGCTTTTTACTTGATATTAGAATGAAAAACCGTGGTGCAGTTTGCACGCACAAGGAAACAAATGATGGGAGGGGTGAGGGAAGGTGAAGGAGTGTATGTATTTACCGTGCAAAATGAAACGAGTGCAATCATACCAACACTAATGAACTGAATCCCATCAAAACTTCGAAGTTAAGTGTGCTTGGGCGAGAGTAGTACTAGGATGGGTGACCTCTTGGGAAATCCTCGTGTTGCACCTATTTTTTTACAAATGAGGTGACGTTACGTGCGATTGGAACTATGGTCCGCTGGGTTATTTACAAATATGAGTCAAGGCATCAGAGAATTTTACTTGATATTAGAACGAAAAACGGAGGTGCAGTGTGCACACAAAAGGAAATAAATGACGGGAGGGGGAGGGAAGGAAAAGGAGTGTATGTATTTGCAGCATGGAATGAAACAGTTGCAATCATATCAGCACTAATGCACCTATTTTTTTACAAATGAGGCATTCGACGTTATGCGAGACTGGAACTATGGTCCGCTGGGTTATTTGTAAATATGAGTGAAGGTGTCGGAGAATTTTACTTGATATTAAAACGAGAAGCAGAGGTGCAGTGTGCACACACAAGGAAATAAATGACAGGAGGGGGAGGGAAGGAGAAGGAGTGTTTGTGTTTGCAGCCCAGAATGAAACAGTTGCAATCATATCAGCATTAATGCACCGGATCCCATCAGAACTCCGTAGTTAAGTGTTCTTGGGCGACAATAGTACTAGGATGGGTGACCTCCTTGGAAGTACTTGTGTTGCACCTATTTTTTCACAAATAGGGCGTTCGATGTTATGCGCGATTGGAACTATAATCCACTGGTTTATTAACAAATGTGAGTCAAGGTGCCGGGTTTACTTGATATTAAAACGAGAAGCAGAGGTGCAGTGTGCACATATAAGGAAACAAATGACGAGAGGGGGGAGGGAAAGAGAAAGAGTGTATTTATTTGCAGCGCGTAATGAAACGGCTGCGATCATACAAGCACTATTGCACCGGATCCCATCAGAACTCTGCAGTTAAGTGTTCTTGGGGGACAATAGTACTAAGATGGGTGTCATCCTTTGAAGTTCTCGTGTTGCATCCATTTCTTTTGCATATGGGACATTCGACGTTACACGCAACTGGAACTATGGTCTGCTGGTTTATTCGCAAATGTGAGTCAAGACGCTAGGGCATTTTACTAGATATTAGAACGATAAGCAGAGGTGCAGTGTTCACGCACAAGGAAACAAATGACGAGAGGGGAGAGGGAAGGAGAAGGAGTATATGTATTTGCAGCGCGAAATGAAACGGATGCGATCATACTAGCACTAATGCACCGGATCCCATTAGAACTCCGCAGTTAAGTGTGTTTGGGTAAGAGTAGTACTAGGATAGGTGACCTCCTGGGTAGTCCTCGTGTTGTACCTATTTTTTTACAAATGAGTCGTTTGTCATTACGCGCGACTGGAACTATAGTCCACTGGGTTATTCGCAAATGTGAGTCAAGACGTTAGAGCATTTTACTTGATATTAGAACGAGAAGCAGAGGTGCAGTGTACGCGCACAATGAAACAAATAATGGGAGGGGGGTGGCAAGAAGAATGAGTGTATGTATTTGAAGCGCAAAATGAAACGGGTGCAATCATACCAGCACTAATGATCGGATCCCATCATAACTCCGTAGTTAAATATGCTTGGCCGAGAGTAGTACTAAGATGGGTGACCTCTAGGGAAGTCCTCGTGTTGTATCTATTTTTTTGCAAATAGGGCGTTCAATATTACGCGGGACTGGAATTATGGTTCGCTGGTTTATTCGCAAGTGTGAGTCGAGGCACCGGAGCATTTCACTTGATAGTTGAACTAGAAACAGAGGTAAGGTGTGTGCACAGAGAAACAAATGACGAGAGGGGAGAGTGAAGGAGAAGGGGTATATGTATTTGTGGCGCAAACCACATGGGGTGTGATCATACTAGCACTAGTTCACTGGATTCCATCATAACTACGCAGTTAAGCATGCTTGGGAGAGAGTAGTACTAGGATGGGAGACCTCCTGGGAAGTTCTCATGTTGCACAAGTCTTTTTACAAACAGGGCGTTAAACATTATGTGGAACTAGAGCGACGGTTCACTGGTTCATTCGCAGATGTGAGTCATAGCGCCATAGCATTTTGCTTAATATTTTTTGCGCATTCAATTAAAACCCATCACGTGATAAGAGTGGCATTTCGCTTGATATTAGAACTAGAAGCAGAGGTGAGGTGCGCGCACAGCGAAACAAACGATGGGAGGGGAGAGGGAAGGAGAATGGGTATATGTATTTGTGGTGCAAACTAGAATAGATGCGATCATACTAGCACTAGTTCACTGGGTTCCATCAGAACTTTGTAGTTAAGCATTGTTGGGGAAGAGTAGCATTAGGATGGGTGACCTCTTGGGAAGTCCTCGTGTTGTATCCTTCTTTTCGAAGATGGGGCAAACGTTACGTAGGACTGGAGCGACGGTCCGCTGGTTCATTCATAAACATGAGTCACAACGCTAGGGCATTTTGCTCAATATTTTTCATGCATTCAATTAAAGCCCATCACGTGATAGGAGTGTTATTATGAGTATCTTACATAGTAGAACAACGAAAACAGAGGTGCGTCTGGGGATCCGTTCATATGGGCATGAGTCAAGGCGCTGCGGTATTTCGCTTGATATTAGAACTAGAAGCAGAGGTAAGGTGTGTGCGTACAGCGAAACAAATGATAGGAGGTGGGAGGGAAGGAGAATGAGCACATGCATTTGTAGCAGGGAATGTGGCGCGTTCGATCAGAACAGCACTAATGCACCAAATCCCATAAGAACTCTACAGTTAAGTATCTTTAGTGGGAGTAGTACTAAGATGGTTGACATGTTCGAAAGTCCTCTTGTTGCACCTGTTTTTTTGCACATGAGGTAATAAACGTTACGCCCGACCAGAACCTCGGTCCATCAGTTCATTCGTAAACGTGAGTCACGGCGTCAAGGTATTTTGCTTAATATTTTTCATGTATTCATTTATAGTCCACCACGTTATAAGAGTCTCATTATGAGCATCTTAAATTGTAGAACAATGAAAAACAAGGTGCGACAGGCCATCATTTCATCTGATCGGGAGTTAAGCCGCCAAGGCATTTCGCTTGATATTAGAATTAGAAGCAGAGGTGCGGGTTCGCGCATAGAAAAAAAAATGATAGGAGGGGGGAGGGAAGCAGAAGAGGTATATGTATTTGCAGTACAAAATGGAACATATGCGATCATACTAGCACTAATTCACCGGATCCCATCAGAACTCTATAGTTAAGAATTTTTGGGCGATAGTAGTACTAAGATGGGTGACCTCTTTAGAAGTTCTTGTGTTGCACCCTTCTTTTTGCAGACAGGACGTTAAATGATACGCGCGATCAGAGCAACAGTCCGTCGGTTAATTTGCAAATGTGAGTCACGATGTCGAGACATTTTGCTTAATATTTTTTATGCATTTAATTAAAGTCCTTCACATGAAAAGAGTGTTATTAGGAGTATCATATATAGTAGAACAACAAAAATAGAGGTGTGGTGGGCGATCTGTTCATACGGGCATGAGTTGAGACGCCGGGGTATTTTACTTGATATTAGAACTAGAAGAAGACATGAGGTGTGCGCACACAATGAAATAAATGATGGGAGGGGAGAGGGAAAGAGAAGGGGTACATGTATTTGAAGCGCGAATTGGAACGGGTGCGATCATACCAGCATTAATTCACTAGATCCCATCAAAACTCCATAGTTAAGCGTGCTTGAGCGAGAGCAGTACTAGGATGGGTGACCTCCTTAGAAGTCCTCGTGTTGCACCCTTCTTTTTGCATACGGGGCATTAAAAGTTACACGGGACTGGAGCGACAGTTTGTCAGTTCATTCTTAAACGTAAGTCATGGCACTGGAGTATTTTGCTTAATATTTTTCGTGCATTAAATTAAAGTCCATCACGTGATAAGAGTATTATTGCGAGTATCTTACATAGTAGAACAACGAAAATAGAGGTGCGGCAGGCGATCCATTCAGATGGGCATGAGTCGAGGCACCCGGGCATTTTGCTTGATATTAAAACTAGAAGCATAAGTGAGGTGTACGCGTACAGCGAAACAAATGATGGGAGGGAGGAGGGAAGGAGAAAGGGTATATGTCTTTACGGCGCAAACTTGAATGGGAGCAATCATACCAGCACTAGTTCACTGGATCCCATCAGAACTCTGCAGTTAAGCGTTCTTGGGCGAGAGTAATACTAGGATTGTTGACCTCCTAGGAAGTCCTCGTGTTGCACCCTTCTTTTTGTAGACGGGGCGTTAAATGATACGTGTGACCAGAGCAACAGTCTACTGGTTCATTCGCAAAAGAGAGTCACGACGCTAGGGCATTTTGCTTAATATTTTGCATGCATTCAATTAAAGTCTATCATGTAA
The DNA here is from genome assembly GCF_054855325.1 of Carica papaya. Taxonomy (NCBI): domain Eukaryota; kingdom Viridiplantae; phylum Streptophyta; class Magnoliopsida; order Brassicales; family Caricaceae; genus Carica; species Carica papaya. The sequence goes on along the minus strand of NC_142311.1, from coordinate 29,492,944 downwards.
TAAGAGTGTCAATACGAGTATCTTACATAGTAGAAAAATAAAAAATAAGACACGGCGGATGATCCGTTCATATGGACATGAGTCGAGGCACCGGGACATTTCACTTGATAGTAAAACTAGAAGTAAATGTGAGGTGCATGCACAGCAAAACAAATGACGGGGGGGGGGGGAAAGGGAAGGAGAAGGGGAATATATATTTACAGCACAAACTAGAACGTGTGCAATCATACAAGCAATATTTTTCTGGATCCCGTCAGAGCTCCGCAATTAAGCGTGCTTGGCTGAGAGTAGTACTAAGATGGGTGACCTCCTAGGAAGTTCTTGTATTGCATCATTCTTTTTATAGACGGGGCATTAAACATTACGTGGGACCGGAGAGATAGTCTGTCGGTTCATTTGCAAGCGTGAGTCACGGCGCCGAGGCATTTTTCTTAATATTTTTCACGCATTCAATTAAAGCTCATCACGTGATAAGAATGTCATTTTGAGTATCTTATATAGTAGAACAACAAAAAATGACGTTTGACGGGCTGTCTGTTCATATGGGCATGAGTTGAGGCACCGGTATTTCGCTTGATATTAGACTTAGAAGCATAGGTGAGGCGTATGCACAGCGAAACAAATGATGGGAGGGATATATGTCTTTGTGGCTCAAACTAGAACGAGTGCGATCATACCAGCTCTAGTTCACCCGATCCCATCAGAACTCGCAGTTAAGCGTGCCTGGGCGAGAGTAGTACTAAGATGGGTGACCTCCCTGAAAGTCCTCGTGTTACACCTTTTTTTTTAACACGGGCCATTAAATGTTACATGGGACCGGAGCAACGGTCCGCTAATTCATTCGCAAATGAGAGTCACGACGCCGGGGTATTTTGCTTAATATTTTTTGCACATTCAATTAGAGCCCATAATGTGATAAGAGTATCATTGCGAGTATCATACATAGTAAAACAACGAAAAGCGAGGTACTACGGGCGATCCGTTCATATGGGCATGGGTGGAGGCATTGGGGCATTTTGCTTGATATTAGAATTAGAAATAGAGGTGAGTTGCGCACACAGTGAAACAAATGACTGGAGGAAAAAGGGAAGGAGAAGGGGTATATGTATTTGTGGCGCAAATTAGAACAGGTTCGATCATACCAGCTCTAGTTCACTTGATTCCATTAGGACTTTATAGTTAACCATGCTTGGCCGAGAGTGATATTCAGATGGGTGACCTGCTGGGAAGTTCTCGTGTTGCACCCTTTTTTTTGCTGACGGGGCATTAAACATTATGCAGGACTGGAGCGACAGTTCACCGATTCATTTGCAAACGAGAGTCACGGCATCGGGGCATTTTGCTTAAATTTTTTTATGTATTCAATTAAAATTCATCACGTAATAAGAGTATTATTACGAGCATCTTACATAATAGAACAACAAAAATAGAGGTGCGGCAGACAATCCATTCATACGGGCATGAGTTGAGGCGCCGGTGCATTTCGCTTGATATTAGAACAAAAAACAAACGTACGGTGTGCGTGCACAGCAAAACAAGTGACAAGAGGGGGGAGGGAAGGAGAATGGATATATATTTAAAGCACAAATTAGAATATGTTTGATCATACCAGCACTAATTCACCGGATCTCATCAAAACTCTGCAGTTAAGCGTGCTTGGGTGGGAGTAGTACTAGGATGGGTGACCTCTTGGAAAGTCCTTGTGTTGCACCCTTCTTTTCATAGACAGAGCATTAAACGTTATGTGGGACCGGAGCGACAGTCTGCCAATTCGTTCGCAAATGTGTGTCACGTCGTCGGGGCATTTTGCTTAATATTATTCGTGCATTCAATTATAGCCCACCACGTAATAAGAGTGTTATTACGATTATCTCACATAGTAGAACAACGAAAACAGAGGTGCAGTGAGCAATCCGTTCATCTTGGCATGAGTCAAGACGCTAGGGCATTTTGTTTGATGTGTGCATGTACAATAATATAAATGATCGGAGGGGGGGAGAGAAGCCGAAGTGGCACATGCATTTGTAGTGGGGAATGGGACGGGCGCGATCAGTCCAACACTAATGCACTGAATTCCATAAGAACTCTCCAATTATGTGTCCTTGGAATCCCACTGAATCCTCATGTTGCACTCGTCTTTTTTCAAATGGAGCGTTAAACATTACGCACGACCGGAGACGCGGTCCACTGGTTCATTCACCGGCGTCAGTCTTGGCGCCATGGCATTTTGCTTCATATTTTTCGTGCATTCATTTATAGTCCACTTTGTGATAAGAGTGTTATTACGAGCAGCTTAGATAGTATAATAAAAAAAAATGAGGTGCGACAGACGATCCATTTATCTGGGTGGGAGTCGAGCCGTCAGAGCATTTCCCTTGATATTAGAATTAGAAGTAAAGGTGCAGGGTGTGCGCACAAAGAAAAAAATGATAAGAAGGGAGAGGGAAAAAGAATGGGTATATCTATTTGCAGTGTGAAATGGAACGAGTGTGATCATACCAGCACTAATTCATAAGATCTCATCAGAACTCCGTAGCTAAGCATTTTTGGACGAGAGTAGTACTAGGATGGGTGACCTCCTGGGAAATCCTTGTGTTGCACCCTTCTTTTTGTAGACGGGGCGTTAAACGTTACGCAGGACCGAAGTGACGATCTGCCAGTTCATTCGCAAATGTTATTCACGGCATCGGGGCATTTTCCTTAATATTTTTCGTGCATTCTATTAAAGCCCATCACATGATAAGAATTTTATCACAAGTATCTTACATAATAGAACAAAAAAATAGAGGTGCGGCGGGTGATTTGTTCATATGGGTATGAGTCGAGGCGTCAGGGCGTTACGGTTGATATTAAAACTAGAAGCAGACGTGAGGTGTGCGCGCACAGCGAAACAAATGACAGGAGGGGGAGGGAAGGAGAAGGGGCACATGCACTTGTAGCACAAATGGGACAGGTGCGATAATACCAGCACTAATGCACCAAATCCCATAAGAACTCTGCAGTTAAGTGTCCTTGGGTGAGAGTAGTACTAAGATGGTCGACCTCTTGGAAAGTCCTCGTGTTGCACCTATTTTTGTGCAAACGAGGAAATAAACATTACGCGCGACCGGAACCATGGTCTGTCGGTTCATTCGCAAATATGAGTCGCGGCTTCAGAGAATTTTGCTTAATATTTTTTGTGCATTCAATTAAAGCCCATCACGTGATAAGAGTGTTATTACGAGTATTTAATATAGTAGAAGAACAAAAATAGAAGTGCGGTGGGCGATCCATTCATATGGGCATAAGTCGAGGCACCGTGGTATTTTGCTTGATATTAAAACTAGAAGCAGAGATGAGGTGTGCACGTACAACAAAACAAATGACGAAAGGGGGAGGGAAGGAGAAGGGGCACATGCATTGTAGCGCGGAATGGGACGGGTGCGATCAGACCAGTAATAATGCACTGAATCCCATAAGAACTCTACGGTTAAGTGTCCTTTGGTGAGAGTAGTGCTAGGATTGTTGACCTCTTGGAAAGTCCTTGTGTTACACCTATTGTTTTGCACACGAGGCAATAAATGTTACGTGCGACTAAAACCATGGTTTGCGGGTTCATTTGCAAACTTGAGTCATGGCATCTAGGCATTTTGCTTAATATTTTTCGTGCATTCATTTGATAGAGCAAATGTGGCATTTTGTTTGATATTAGAATTAGAAGCAGAGGTGCAAGGTGCGCGAACAATGAAAAAAATGACAGGGGGAGGGAAGGAGAAGGGGTATATATATTTGCAGCGCGAAATGGAACGGGTACGATAATACCAGCACTAATTCACTGGATCCCGTCAGAACTTCGCAGTTAAGCATTTTTGGGCGAGAGTAGTACTAAGATGGTTGACCTCTTGGAAAGTCCTCGTGTTGCACCTTTCTTTTTCTACACGAGGCAATAAACGTTACGCTCGACCGGAACCACGGTTCGTCAGTTCATTTTGCTTAACATTTTTCGTGCATTAATTTATAGTCCATCATGTTATAAAAGTGTTATTACGAGCATTTGACATAGTAGAACAACAAAAAATGAGGTGCGGTGGGCGGTCCGTTCATCTAGGTGTGAGTTGAGTCGCTGATGTATTTCGCTTGATATTAGAATTAGAAGAAGAGGTGCGGGGTGCGCGCACAGCGAAAAAAATGATAGCAAGGGGGAGAAAATGATAAGGGGTATTTGTATTTGCAGTGTGAAATGGAATAGGTGCGATCATATCAGCACTAATTCACCGAATCTGATCAAAACTCTGCAGTTAAGCATTTATGGGTGAGAATAGCACTAGGATGGGTGACTTCCTGGGAAGTCCTCGTGTTGTACCCTTTTTTTTACAGACGGGGAGTTAAACGTTGTGCTCGGCATCGGGGTATTTTGCTTAATATTTTCTGTGTGTTCGATTAAAATCTATCACGTGATAAGAATATTATTACGAGTATCTTACACAGTAGAACAACAAAACAGAGGTGCGGTGGGTGATCCGTTCATATGGGCACGAGCCGACGCACTGGGGCATTTCGTTTGATATTAAAACTACAAGCAGAGGTGAGGTATGCACGCACAACAAAATAAATGACGGGAGGGGGGAAGGAAGGAGAAGGGATATATGTATTTGTGGCGCGAACTGGAACCGGTGCGATCATACCAGCACTAATTCACCGAATCCCATCAGAACTCCATAGTCAAGCGTGTTTAGTCGAGAGTAGAACTAAAATGGGTGACTTCTTGGGAAGTTATCGTGTTGCACCATCTTTTTACAGACGGGGTATTAAACGTTACGCGAGACTGGAGAACCGATCCACTGGTTCATTTGCAAACGTGAGTCATGGCGACAGGGCATTTTGCTTAATATTTTTCGTGTATTCAATTAAAGCCCATCACGTTATAAGAGTGTTATTACGAGTATCTTACATAGTAGAACAACAAAAATAGAGGTCCGGAGGGCGATCTATTCATATGGACATGAGTCGAGGCACTGGGGCATTTTACTTGATATTAGAACTAGAAGTAGAGGTGAGGTGTGCACGTACAACGAAATAGATGACAGGAGGGGGAGGAAAGGAGAAGGGGCACATGCATTTGTAGCACGGATTTAGAGGGGTGCGATCAGACCAGCACGAATGCACCGAATCCCATAAGAACTTAGCAATTAAGTTTTCTTTGGTGAGAGTAGTACTAAAATGGTTGACCTCTTGGAAAGTCCTCGTGTTGCACCTGTTTCTTTGGACATGAGGAATTAAACGTTACGAGCGAAAAGAACCATAGTCCATCGATTTATTTCCAAACGTGAGTCTTGGAGTCAAAGCATTTTACTTAATATTTTTTGTGCATTCATTTATAGTGCACCATGTTATAAGAGTCTTATTACAAGCATCTTACATAGTATAACAACGAAAAATGAGGTGCAGCGAGCAATCATTTCATCTGGGTATAAGTCGAGCCGCCAGGACATTTTGCTTGATATTAAAAATAAAAACAGAGGTGCGGGGTGCACGCACAACGAAAAAAATAATGGGAAGGGAGAGGGAAGGGGAAGGGGTATATGTATTTACAGCAAGAAATGGAACTGGTGCGATCATACCAGCACAAATTCATCGGATCCCATCAGAACTCCATAGTTAAGCGTTTTTGGGCGAGAGTAGTACTAGGATCGGTGACCTCTTGAGAAGTCCTCATGTTGCACCCTTCTTTTTGCATATGGAGCATTAAACGGTACTTGGGACCGGCGCGACGGTCCACCGGTTCATTCGCAAATGTGAGTCATGGGACTGGGGAATTTTTGCTTAATATCATTTGTGCATTCAATTAAAGCCCATCATGTAATAAGAGTGTTATTACGAGCATCTTACATAGTAGAACAACAAAAAAAGAAGTGTTGGGGGCAATCTATTCATATGGGCATGAGTCGAGGCGCTGGGGCATTTCGCTTGATATTTGAACTAGATGTAGAGGTGAGGTGCGCGCACAGCGAAACAAATGACGAGAGGGGAGAGGAAATGAGAAGGGGTATATATATTTGCAGCACAAACCAGAACATGTGCGATCATACCAGCACTAGTTCATCGGATCCCATCAGAACTACGTAGTTTAGCGTGTTTGGGTGAGAGTAGTACTAGGATGGGTGAACTCCTAGAAAGTCCTCGTGTTGAACCAATCTTTTTGTAGACAAGGCATTAAACGTTACATGAGATCGGAGCGAGAGTCTATAGGTTTATTTGCAAACGTTAGTCACAGCGCCAGGACATTTTTGCTTAATATTTTTTGTGCATTCAATTAAATCCCATCACGTGGTAAGAGTGTTACTACGAGTATCTTACATAATAGAACAACGAAAACAAAGGTGCGGCAGGTGTTACGTTAATATGGGCATGAGTCGAGGCACCGGGGCATTTCACTTGATATTAGAACTAGAAGCAGAGGCGAGGTGCACGCAAAGAGAAACCAATGAGAGGAGGGGAGAGAGAAGTAGAAGGGGTATATGTATTTGTGGCGCAAACTAGAACGAGTGTTATCATGAACTCCTGGGAAGTCCTCATGTTTCACCCTTCTTTTTGCGAACAAGGCGTTAAACATTACACGGGACTAGAGCGACGGTTCACCGGTTCATTCGCAAATGTGAGTCATGGTGCCGGAGCATTTTGCTTAATATTTTTTATGCATTCAATTAAAGTCCATCACGTGATGAGAGTGTCATTGCGAGCATCTTACATAGTAGAAAAATGAAAAACGAGGTACGGCGGGCGTTCCGTTCATATGGGCATGTGTCAAGGTGCCGGGGCATTTGGCTTGATATTATAACTAGAAGTAGAGGTGAGGGGAGAGGGAAGGGGCAGGGGTATATGTATTTACGGGGTAAACTAGAATTGGTGCGATCATATCAGTACTAGTTCACCAGATCCCATCAGAACTCTGCAGTTAAGAGTGTTTGGGCAAGAGTAGAACTAGGATGGATGGTTCCTTAGAAGTTCTCGTGTTGCACCCTTGTTTTTACAGACGGAGCGTTAAACATTATGCGGGATTAGAGCGACGGTCTTCCGGTTCATTTGCAAACGTGAGTCACGGTGCCAGAGCATTTTGCTTGATATTTTTCACGCATTCAACTAAAGCCAACCATGTGATGAGAGTGTCATTTCAAGAAACTTAAATAGTATAACAACGAAAAATGAGGTGTGTCGTGCGATCCGTTCATATGGGCATGAGTCTAGGCGCCTGGGCATTTCGTTTGATATTAGAACAAGAAGCAGAGATTAAGTGCGCGCACAAAGAAATAAATGACGGGAGGGGAGAGTGAAGGAGAAGGGGTATATGTATTTGCGGCGCAAAACAGAACAAGTGCGATCATACCAGCACTAGTTCACCAGATCCCATCAGAACTCCGTAATTCAGCGTGCTCTTGCGAGAGTAGTACTAGGATGGGTGACCTCTTAGGAAGTCCTCGTGTTGCACCATTCTTTTTGCAGATGGAGCGTTAAACGTTATGCGGGAACAGAGCGACGGTCCGCCGATTCATTCATAAATGTGAGTCACGACGTCAGGACATTTTGCTTAATATTTTTCTGCATTCAATTAAAGTCCATCACGTTATAAAAGTGTCATTTAGAGCACCTTACATAATAGAACAACAAAAAATGAGGTGTGGCAGGCAATCCATTTGTATGGGCATGAGTTGAGGTGTCGGGACATTTCGCTTGATATTAGAACTAGAATAAGAGGTGAGGTATGCACACAGTGAAACAAATGACGGGAGGAGAGAGGGAAGAAAAAGGGATATATGTCTTTGCGGTGCAAATTATAAGGGATGCGATCATACTAGCACTAGTTCACTGGATCCATCAGAACTCTGCAGTTAAGCGTGCTTGGGCGAGAGTAGTACTACGATGGGTGACCTCTTGGGAAGCATTCGTATTGCACCCTTCTTTTTGCAGACGGGGCGTTAAATATTACACGGGACTGGAGCAACGGTTCGCCAGTTCATTCGCAAACGTGAGTCACGGCACCGAGGTATTTTGTTTAATATTTTTCGTGCATTCAATTAAAGCTCATCACGTGATGAGAGTGTCATTGCGAGCATCTTAAATAGTACAACAACAAAAAATGAGGTACAGTGGGCGATCCGTTCATATGGGCATGAGTCGAGGTGCTAGGGCATTTCGCTCGATATTAGAACTGGAAGCAGAGGTGAGTTGCACGCACAATAGAATAAATGATGGGAAGAGAGAGGGAAAGAGAAATGGTATATGTCTTTGCGGCGCAAATTAGAAGGGGTGCGATGATGCTAGCACTAGTTCACTGGATCCCATCGGAACTCTGCAGTTGAGCGTGCTTGGGTGAGAGTAGTACTAGGATAGGTGACCTCTTGGGAAGTAATCATGTTGCACCCTTCTTTTTTTAGAAGAGGCGTTAAATGTTATGTGGGATCGGAGCGTCGGTCTGTCGGTTAATTCGCAAACGTGAGTCACGGTGCCGGGACATTTGGCTTAATATTTTTCGTACATTCAATTAAAGCCCATCGCGTGTTGTGAGTGTCATTGCAAGCACCTTACATAGTAGAACAACAAAAAAGGAGGTGCGGCTGGTGTTTCGTTCATATAGACATGAGTCGAGGCGCAGGAGCATCTCGCTTAATATTAGAACTAAAAACAGAGGTGAGTTGCATGCACAGCAAAATAAATGATGCGAAGGGAGATGGAAGGGGAAGGGGTATATGGATTTGCGGTGCAAACTAAAACGGTTGCGATCATACCAGCACTAGTTCACCGAATTCTATCAGAACTCCGCAATCAAGCGTGCTTGTGCTAGAGTAGTACTAGGATGCGTGACCTCCTGGGAAGTCCTCGTGTTGCACCAATCTTTTTGCAGATAGGACCTTAAACGTTACACAGGACTGGAGCGACGGTCCGTCGGTTCATTTGCAAACGTGAGTCATGGCACCAGAAAATTTTCGCTTAATATTTTTTGTGCATTCAATTAAAACTCATAACGTGATAAGAGTGTTATTATGAATATCTTACATAATAGAACAACAAAAATAAAGGTGCAGCGGGCATTCCGTTCATATGGGCATGTGTCGAGGTGTCGGGGCATTTTACTTAATATTAGAACTAGAAGCAGTGGCGAGGTGCGCACAAAGAGAAACAAATGACAGGATGGGAGAGAGAAGTAGAAGGGGTATATGTATTTGTGGCGCAAACTAGAACAAGTGCGATCATACGAGCAACTAGTTCACCGGATCCCATCAGAACTTCGCAGTTAAGCGTGCTTAGGTGAGAGTAGTTCTAGGATGGGTTACCTCCTGGGAAGTCTTCGTGTTGCACCCTTCTTTTTGTAGACAGGGCGTTAAACATTACGCGGGACTAGAGCGACGATCCGTTAGTTCATTTGCAAATGTGAGTCACGACGCCGGGGCATTTTGCTTAATATTTTTGTGCATTCAATTAAAGTCCATCTCGTGATAAGAGTGTCATTACGAGCATCTTAAATAGAAGAACAATGAAAAATGAGGTGCGGCAGGCGATCCATTCATATGGGCATGAGTCGAGGCGCTGGGGCATTTTTCTTCATATTAGAACTAGAAGCATAAGTGAGGTGCGCGCACAACAAAATAAATGACGGGATGGGGGAGGAAAAAAGAAGGAGACTATGTCTTTGCGGCACAAACTAGAATGGGAGCGATCATAATAGCATTAGTTTACTGGATCCTATAAAAACTTTGCAGTTAAGCATGCTTAGGCGAGAGTAGTACTAGGATGGATGATCTCCTAGGAAGTCCTCGTGTTGCACCCTTCTTTTTGCAAATGGGGTGTTAAACATTACGCAGGACCAGAGCGACAGTCTGCCGGTTCATTCACAAATATGAGTCACGGTGTCAGGGCATTTTGCTTAATATTTTTTGCACATTTAATTAAAGTCTATCACGTGATAAGAGTATCATTACGAGTATCTTACATAGTAGAAAAACAAAAAATGAGGTGCGGTGAACGATCCGTTCATATGAGCAAGAGTCGAGGTACCAGAGCATTTCGCTTGATATTAGAACTAGAAGCAGAGGCGAGGTGCGCGCACAACAAAACAAATGATGGGTGGGGAGAGGGAAGTAGAAGGGGAATATGTATTTGCAGTGCAAACTAGAATGTGTGCGATCATACTAGAACTATTTCTCCAGATACCATCAGAGCTCCACAGTTAAGCGTGCTTGGTAAAGAGTAGTACTAAGATGGGTGACCTCTTAGGAAGTCCTCGTGTTGCACCATTCTTTTTACAGATGGGGCGCTAAACGTTATGTTGGACCAAAGCGACGGTCCGCTGGTTCATTCACAAATGTAAGTCACAGCGCCTAGGCATTTTGCTTAATATTTTTTACACATTTAATTAAATCCCATCACGTGATAAGAGTGTCATTTCGTGTATCTTACATAATAGAACAATAAAAAATGAGGTACGGTAGGCTGTTCGCTCATATGGGCACGAGTCGAGGCGTCAGGCATTTCGTTTGATATTAGAACTAAAAGCAGAGGTGAGGTGCACACACAGCGAAACAAATGATGGGAGGGGAGAGGGAAGGAGAAGGGGTATATGTCTTTGCGGCACAAACTAGAACGGGTGCAATCATACTAGCTCTAGTTCACTGGATCGCATCAGAACTTCGCAGTTAAGCGTGCTTGGGCGATAGTAGTACTAGGATGGGTGACCTCCTAGGAAGTCCTCTTGTTGCATCCTTCTTTTTGTAGCGCTGGTCTATTCGCAAATGTGAGCTAAGGCTCTGGGGCATTTTATTTGATATTAAAACGAGAAGCAAATGTGCAGTGTGCACGCACAAGGAAACAAATGACGGGAGGGGGGAGGGAAGGAGGAGTGTATGTATTTGCAGCGCAGAATGAAACGGGTATGATCATACAAGTATTAATGCACCGGATCCCATTAGATCTTTGCAGTTAAGTGTGCTTGGGGGAGAGCAGTACTAGGATGGGTGATCTCCTGCGAAGTCCTTGTGTTGCATCTATTTTTTTACAAATGGGGCGTTCGACGTTACGCGCGATTGGCACTATGGTCCACTGAGTTATTCACAAATGTGACTCAAGGCGTCGGGGCATTTTACTTGACATTAGAACGAGAAGTAGAGGTGCAGTGTGCACGCACAAGGAAACAAATGATGGGATGGAGGAGGGAAGGAAGAGGAGTTTATGTATTTCCAGTGCGGAATGAAACAGGTGCGATCATACCAGCACTGATGCACCGGATCCCATCAGAACTCCGCAGTTAAGTGTGCTTGGGTGAGAGTAGTACTAGGAGTGGTGACCTCCTGGGAAGTCCTCGTGTTGCACCCATTTTATTTCAGATGGGTTGCTCGACGGTATGCGCGACTGGAACTATAGTTCGCTAGCTTATTCGTAAATGTGAGCCACGGCGCAAGGCCATTTTTCTTGATATTAGAACGAGAAGGAGAGGTGTAGTGTGCACGTACATGAAAACAAATGACGGGAGGGGGGAAGGAAGGAGAAGGAGTGTATGTATTTGCAGCGCGTAATAAAATAGGTGCGATGATACCAGCTGTAATGCACCGGGTCCCATCAAAACTCTGTAATTAAGTGTGCTTGGGCGAAAGTAGTACTAGGATGGGTGACCTCTTGGGAAGTCCTTGTGTTGCACCCATTTTTTTGCAAATCGGGCATTTGACATTACGCACGACTGGAACCATGGTCCGCTGATTTATTCGCAAATATGATTCAAGGCACTGAGGCATTTTACTTTTTATAAGAACGAAAAGAAGAGGTGCAGTGTGCACGCACAAAGAAACAAATGATGGAAGGGGGGGGGGAGGAGAAAGAGTGTATGTATTTGTAGCACGGAATGAAATGGGTGAGATCATACCAGCACTAATGCACCGAATCCCATCAGAACTCCGTAGCTAAGTGTGTTTGGGCGAGAGTAGTACTAGAATTGGTTGACCTCCCAGAAAGTCCTCGTGTTGCACCCATTTTTTGGCATATGGGGCGTTCAACGTTACTCGCGACTAAAACTATGGTCCGCTGGTTTATTGACAAATGTGAGTCAAGGCACTGGAGCATTTTACTTATTATTAGAACGAAAAGTAGAGGTGCAATGTGCACGCACAAGAAAACAAATGACGGGAGGGTGGACAGAAGGAGGAGTGTATGTATTTACAGCCCGGAATGAAATGGGTGCAATCATACCAGCACTAATGCATCGGATCCCATCAGAACTCCGCAGTTTAGTATGCTTGGGCGAGAGTAGTACTAGGATAGAACTATGGTTCGTTGGTTTATTCGCAAATGTGAGTCAAGGTGCCGTGGCATTTTACTTGTTATTAGAACGAGAAAAAGAGCTGCAGTGTGCATGGACAAGGAAACAAATGACGGAAGGGGGGGAGGGAGAGGAGAAGGAGTGTATCTATTTGCAGCGCGTAACGAAATGGGTGCGATCATACCAGCACTAATGCCCCGGATCCCATCAGAACTCTGCAGTTAAGTGTGCTTGGGTGAGAGTAGTACTAGGATAGGTGACCTCTTGGGAATTCCTTGTGTTGAACCCATTTTTTGCAGATGGGGTGTTCGACGTTACACGCGACTAGAACTATGGTCCACTGGTTTATTCGCAAATGTGAGTCAAGGCGCTGGAGCATTTTACTTATTATTAGAACGAGAAGCAAAGGTGCAGTGTGCACACACAAGGAAACAAATGATGGGAAGGGGCAGGAAAAGAGGAGTGTATGTATTTGCAACGCAGAATGAAATGGGTGCGATCATACCAGCACTAATGCACTGGATCCCATCAAATCTCCGCAGTTAAGTGTTCTTGGGCGAGAGTAGTACTAGGATGGGTGACCTCCTAGGAAGTCCTCGTGTTGCATTCATTTTCTTACAGATGGGGCTTTCGACGTTACGTACGACTGGAATTATGGTCCACTTGTCTATTCACAAATGTTATTCAAGGCATTGAGGCATTTTACTTGACATTAGAACAAGAAGTAGAGGTGCATTGTGCATGCACAAGGAAACAAATGACAGGGGGGGGGGGGGAGGGAAGGAGGAGTGTATGTATTTACAGTGTGGAATGAAACGGGTGTGGTCATACCAGCACTAATGCACTGGATCCCATTAGAACTCTGCAGTTTAGTATGCTTGGCCGAGAGTAGTACTAGGATAGGTGACTTCCTAGGAAGTCCTCGTGTTTCACCCAGTTTTTTACAGATTGGAAGTTCGACGTTACATGTGACTAAAACATTATTATGCTGGTTTATTCACAAATGTGAGTCAAGGCGCCGGGGTATTTTACTTGATATTAGAACGAGAAGCAGAGGTGAAGTGTGCACGCACAAGGAAACAATTGACGGGAGGGGGAGGGAAGGAAGAGTCTATATACTTGCAGCGAGAAATGAAATGGGTGCGATCATACCAGCACTGATACACCGGATCCCATCAGAACTCTGCAGTTAAGTGTGCTTGGGCGAGAGTAGTACTAGGATTGGATGGCCTCCCTGGAAGTCCTCATCTTTCACTCATTTTTTATCAAATGTGGCGTTCGACGTTACGCGCGACTGAAACATTGTTCCGCTGGTTTATTCACAAATGTGAGTTAAGGCGTCGGGGCATTTTACCTGATATTAGAACGAAAAGTGGAGGTGAAGTGTGTAAGCACAAGAAAACAACTGACGGGAGGGGGAGGAAAGGAGGAGTGTGTGTACTTGCAGCGAGAAATGAAACGGGTGCGATCATACCAGCACTAATGCACCGAATCCCATCAAAACTCTGTAGTTAAGTGTGCTTGGGCGAGAGTAGTACTAGGATGGGTGACCTCCTAGGAAGTCCTCGTGTTTCACCCAGTTTTTTGCAGATGTGGAGTTCGACGTTACTCGCTAATGGAACTATGGTCCGCTGGTTTATTCGAAAATGTGAGGCAAGGCATCGAGGCATTTTACTTGTTATTAGAACAAAAAGCTGAGGTGTAGTGTGCACGGAGAAGGAAAAAAATGACGGGAGGTGGGGAGGGAGAGGAGAAGGAGTGTATGTATTTGTAGCGCGTAATGAAATTAGTGGGATCATACCAGCACTAATGCACCAGATCCCATCAGAACTCTACAGTTAAGTGTGCTTGGGCGAGAGTAGCACTAGGATTGGGTGACCTCCTGGGAAGTACTCGTCTTTCACCCATTTTTTATCAGATGGGGCGTTTGACATTACGCGCGACTGGAACTATGGTCCACTGGTTTATTCGCAAATGTGAGTTAAGGTGTCGAGATATTTTTCTTATTATTAAAACGAGAAGTAGAGGTGTAGTGTACACGCACAAGGAAACAAATGACGGGGGGGGGGAGGGAGGGAAGGAAGAGAGTATGTATTTGCAGCACAGAATGAAACGAGGACGATCATACAAGCGCTAATGCACCGGATCCCATCAGAACTCCACAGTTAAGTGTGCTTGGGCGAGAGTAATACTAGGATGGGTGACCTCCTAGGAAGTTCTCGTGCTGCATCCAGTTTTTTGCAGATATTGAGTTCGACGTTACTCGCGAATGGAACTATGGTCTGCTGGTTTATTCGCAAATGTGAGTCAAGGCACCGAGACATTTTACTTGTTATTAGAATGAGAAGCAGAGGTGCAGTGTGCACAAAGAAGGAAATAAATGACAAGAGGGGGAGAGGGAGAAGAGAAGGAGTGTATGTATTTGCAGCGCGTAATGAAATTGGTGGGATCATACCAGCACTAATGCACTGGATCCCATCAGAACTCTGCCGTTAAGTGTGCTTGGGCGAGAGTTGTACTAGGATTGGATGACCTCCTGGGAATTCCTCGTGTTTCACCCCTTTTTTTACAGATGGGGCGTTCCACGTTACGTGTGACTGGAACTATGGTCCGCTGGGTTATTTGCAAATGTGAGTTAAGACGTCAGGACATTTTTCTTATTATTAGAACGAGAAGCAGAGATGCAATGTGCACGCACAAGGAAACAAATGACGGGATGGAGGAGGGAAGGAGGAGAGTATGTATTTTCAGCGCGGAATGAAATGGGGACGATCATACCAGCACTAGTTATCCGGATCCCATCAGAACTTCGCAGTCAAGCGTGCTTCAAAGATAGTAGTACTTGGATGGGTGACCTCCTAGGAAGTCCTCGTGTTGCACAAGTCTTTTTGCAAATGGGGCATTAAACGTTACGTGGGATTAGAGCGACGATTCACTAGTTCATTCGCAAATGTGAGTCACAGTGCCAGAGTATTTTGCTTAATATTTTTTGCGCATTCAATTAAAGCCCATCACGTTACAAAAGTGTCATTGCGAGCAGCTAAAATAATAGAACAACGAAAAATGAGGTACGGCGGGCGATCCGTTCATATGGGCATGAGTTGAGGTGCTGAGACATTTCGCTTGATATTAAAACTAGAAGCAGAGGTGAGGTGCGCGCACAGCAAAACAAATGATGGGAGGGGAGAGGGAAGGAGAAGGGGTATATGTATTTGCGGAGAAAACTAGAATGGATGCGATCATACCAGCACTAGTTCACCGGATCCCATTTGAACTTCGCAATTAAGCATTTTTGGGGGAGAGTAGTACTAGGATGGGTGATTTCTTGGGAAGTCCTCGTGTTGGACCCTTCTTTTTGAAGATGGGGTAAACATTATGTGGGACTGGAGTGACGGTCCACTAATTCATTCGCAAACGTGAGTCACGATGCCGGGGCAGTTTACTTAATATTTTTCGTGCATTTAATTAGTACCCATCACGTGATAAGAGTGTTATTACGAGTACTTTACATAGTAGAACAACAAAAACAGAGGTATGGCAGGCGATCTGTTCATATGGACATGAGTCAAGGTGCCGGGACATTTCACTTGATATTAGAACTAGAAGCAGAGGTGAGGTGTGCTCATACAACGAAACAAATGACAGGAGGGAGGAGGGAAGGAGAAGGGGCACATGCATTTATAGCGAGGAATGGGACGGGAGCGATCAGACCAGCACTAATGCACCGAATCCCATAAGAACTCTGTAGTTAAGTGTCCTTCGGTGAGAGTAGTACTAAGATGGTTGACCTCTTGGAAAGTCCTCGTGTTGCACCTGTTTATTTGCACACGAGGCAATAAATTGTTACACGCGACTGGAACCATGATCCGTCAGTTCATTCACGAACGTTAGTCACAGTGTTAGGCCATTTCGCTTAATATTTTTCGAGTATTTATTTATAGTCCACCACGTTATAACAGTATCCTTGCAAGCATCTTACATAGTTAAAAAATGAAAAATGAGCTGTGTCACGATCCGTTCATATGGGCATGAGTCGAGGCGCGGGGCATTTCGCTTAATATTAGAATTAGAAGAAGAGGTGAGGTGCACACACAGTAAAACAAATGACGAAAGGGGGGAGGGGAGGAAAAAGGGTATATGTCTTTACGGTGTAAACTAGAATGGGAGCGATCGTATCAACACTAGTTCACCGAATCCTGTAAGAACTCTACAGTTAAGCGTGCTTGGGCGAGAGTAGTATTAGGATGGTTGACCTCCTAGGTAGTCCTCGTGTTGCACCCTTATTTTTTCAAACAGGGTGTTAAACGTTACGCGGGACCGAAGCAACAATCTGCTTGTTCATTCACAAACGTGAGTCACGGTACCGGGACATTTTGCTTAATGTTTTTTACGCATTCAATTAAAATCTATCACGTGATGAGAGTGTCACTACAAGAATTTTAAATAGTAGAACAACAAAAAAACGAGATGCGGTTGGTGATCCGTTCATATGGGCATGAGTCGAGGCACCGGGGCATTTTGGTTGATATTAGAACAAGAAAAAGAGGTGAGGTGCGCACTCAGAGAAAAAAATGAAGAGAGGGGAGAGTGAAGGAGAAGGGGTATATGTATTTACGGCACAAACCAGAACGGGTGTGATCATACCAGCACTAGTTCGCCAGATCCTATCAGAACTCCGCAGTTAAGCATGCTTGGGTGAGTGTAGTACTAGGATGGGTGACCTCTTAGGAAGTCTTCATGTTACACCCCTTATTTTGTAGACGGGGAGTTAAACATTACGCGGGACCGGAGCGACGGTCCACCGGTTCAATCACAAACGTGAGTCATGGCGTCGGGACATTTTACATAATATTTTTTGCGCATTAAATTAAAGCTTATCACATGATCAAAGTGTCATTGCGAGCATCTTAAATAGTAGAACAATAAAAAATAAGGTGCGACGGGCGATCCGTTCATATGGGCATGAGTCGAGGCGCCGGGGCATTTCTCTTCATATTAGAACTAGAAGCAGAGGTGAGGTGCGCACTCAGAGAAACAAATGACAGGAGGGGAGAGTGAAGGAGAAAGGGTATACGTATTTGTGGTGTAAACTAAAATGGGTAGGATCATACCAGTACTAGTTCACCAGATCCCATCAGAACTCTACAGTTAAAGGTGCTTGGGCGACAATAGTACTAGGACTGGTGACCTCCTGGGAAGTCTTCGTGTTGCACCCTTCATTTTGCAGACAGGGCGTTAAACATTATGGGGGACTGGAGCGACGGGCCACCGGTTCAATCGTAAATGTGAGTAACGGCGCCGGGGCATTTTGCTTAATATTTTCTCAGCACTCAATTAAAGCTCGTCACATGATCAAAGTGTCATTGTGAGCATCTTAAATAGTAGAACAACGAAAAATGAGGTACGACGAGCGATTCGTTTTTATGGACATGAGTCAAGGACTCGGAGCATTTCAATTGATATTAGAACTAAAAGTAGAGGTGAGGTGCGCGCACAATGAAATAAATGATGGTAGGGGAGAGGGAAGGAGAATGGGTATATGTATTTGTGGAGCAAATAAGTAAGGGTGCGATCATACCAGCAATAATTCACCGGATTCCATCAAAACTCCGTAGTTAAGCGTGCTTGGGTGAGAGTAGTTCTAGGATAGGTGATCTTTTGGGAAGTTCTCATGTTGCACCCTTTTTTTTGCAGACGGGGCATTAAACGTTGCGTGGGATAGGAGAGATGATCCGCTTGTTCATTCGCAAATGTGAGTCACGGCACCGGGGCATTTTGCTTAATATTTTGCAGCATTCAATTAAAACCCATCACGTGATAAGAGTGTCATTGCGAGCATCTTAAATAGTAGAATAACAAAAAATGAGGTGCGATGGGCAATCCGTTTATATGGGCATGAGACGAGGCGCCGGGGCATTTCGTTTGATATTATAATAAGAAAAAGAGGTGAGGTGCGCACACAACGAAATAAATGACGAGAGGGGATAGGGAAGGAGAAGGAGCATATGTATTTGCGGCGCAAATAAGAAAGGTTACGATCATACCAACAATAATTCACTAGATCCATTCATAACTCCGTAGTTATGCGTTCTTGGGCGAGAGTAGTATTAGGATGGTTGACCTCCTAGAAAGTCCTCATGTTGCATGCTTCCTTTTGCGAACAGGGTGTTAAACATTACATGGGACCGGAGCGACGGTTCGCCGGTTCATTCGCAAACGTGAGTCAAGGTGGTGGGGCATTTTGCTTAATATTTTTTGCGCATTCAATTAAAGTCCATCACGTGATGAGAGTGTCATTGCGAGCATCTTACATAGTAAAAAAATGAAAATGAGGTGCGGTGGGCGTACTGTTCATATGGGCATGTGTCTAGTCGTCGGGATATTTCCTTGATATTAGAACTAGAAGCAGAGGTGAGGGAAGAGGGAAGGAGAAGGGGTATATGTATTTGCGGCACAAACCAGAATTGGTGCGATCATACCAGCACTAATTCACCGGATCCCATCAGAACTCCACAGTTAAACGTGTTTGGGTAAGAGTATAACTAGGATGGGTGGTTCCTCGGAAGTCCTCGTGTTGCACCCTTCTTTTTACAGACGGGGCATTAAATGTTACATGTGACTGGAGCGACGATCTGCCGGTTCATTCATAAACGTGAGTCACAGTGCCGGGATATTTTGCTTAATATTTTTTGTGCATTCAACTAAAGCTCATCACGTAATGAGAGTGTCATTGTGAGAATCTTACATAGTAGAATAACAAAAAATGAGGTACGGTGGGTGATCTGTTCATACGGGCATGAGTCAAGGTGCTGGGGTATTTCTCTTGATATTAGAACTAGAAGAAGAGGTAAGGTGCACGCACAACGAAATAAATGATGGGAGGGGAGAGAGAAGGAGAAGGGGCATATATATTTGCAGTGCAAACAAGAAAGGGTGAGATTAGACCAGCACTAGTTCACCGGATCCAATCAGAAGTCTGCAGAAAAGCATGTTTAGGCGTGAGTAGTACTAGGATGGGTGACCTCCTGGGAAGTCCTCGTGTTGCACCCTTTTTTTTGCAGACGGGACATTAAACGTTACGCGGGACCAGAGCAACGGTCCGATACTTCATTAACAAATGTGAGCCATGGCGTCAGGGCATTTTGCTTAAGATTTTTTGTGTATTCAACTAAAGCCCCTCAAGTGATGAGAGTGTCATTACAAGCATCTTAAATAGTAGAACAACAAAAAATGAGGTACGGTGGGCGATCCCTTCATATGGGCATAGGTCGAGGCGCCAGGGCATTTCGTTTAATATTAGACTAGAAGCAGAGGTGGGGTGCTCGCATAGCGAAACAAATGATGGTAAGTGAGAGGGAAGGAGAAGGGGCATATGTATTTGCGGCGCAAAATAGAAAAGGTGTGATCATACCAGCACTAGTTCACTAGATCCCATCAGAACTCCGCAATTATGCGTTCTTGGACGAGAGTAGTACTAGGATGGGTTACCTCCTGAGAAGTTCTCGTGTTGCACCCTTCTTTTTGCAGACGGGGTGTTAAACATTACGCGGGACTGGAGCAACGGTCTGCCAGTTCATTTACAAATGTGGGTCACGGTGCTGGGGCATATTGCCTAATATTTTTTGCACATTGAACTAAAGCCCATCATGTGATGAGAGTGTCATTGCGAGCATCTTAAATAGTAGAACAATAAAGAATGAGGTGCAACGGGCGATCCATTCATATGGGCATAAGTCGAGGCGCCGGAGTATTTCACTTAATATTAGAACTAGAAGCAGATATGAGGTGCTCGTACAACGAAACAAATGACGGGAAGGGAGAGGGAAGGAGAAGCAGCATATGTATTTGTAGCGCAAACAATAAAGGGTGCAATCATATAGTTCTCTGGATCCCATCAGAACTTTGCAGTTAAAGGTGCTCAGGTGAGAGTAGTATTAGGATTGGTGATTTGCTGGAACCCTCGTGTTGCACCATTCTTTTTACAGACGAGGCGTTAAACATTATGCAAGACTGGAGCGATGGTCAGCCGATCCATTCACAAACGTGAGTCACAACGCCAGGGTATTTTGCTTAATATTTTTCATGCATTCAACTAAAGCCCATCACGTGATAAGAGTGTTATTACGAATATCCTACATAGTAAAACAACAAAAACAGAGCTGCGGCGGGTGATCCGTTCATATGGGCATGAGTCGAGACGCTAGAACAATTCGTTTGATATTAGAAGTAGAAGAAGAGGTGAGGCATGCACGTACAAAGAAACAAATGACGGGAGGGGTAGGGGAGGAGAAGGGGTACATATATTTGCGACGTGAACTGAAACGGTTTCGATTACACCAGTACTAATTCACCAGATCCCATTAGAACTCTGCAGTTAAGCATTTTTTTGGTGAGAATAGTATTAAGATGGGTGACTTCCTAGGAAGTCCTCGTGTTGCACCCTTTTTTTGCAGACGGGACGTTAAACGTTACACAGGACCAAAGCAACAGTCTGCTGGTTCATTCACAAATGTGAGTCATAGTGCCAGGGCATTTTGCTTAATATTTTTCGTGCATTCAATTAAAGCCCATCACGTGATAAGAATATTGTTACGAGTATCTTACATAGTAGAACAACAAAAACAGAATTGCGGCGGGCAATCCGTTTATATGGGCATGAGTCAAGGCGTCGGGACATTTCTCTTGATATTAAAACTAGAAGCAGAGGTGAGGTGTGCGCGTACAGTAAAATAAATGACGGAAAGAGGGAGGGAAAAAGAAGAGGCACATGTATTTGTAGTGAAGAATGGGACGGGTGCTATCACACTAGCACTATTGCACTGAATCCCGTAAGAACTCTGCAGTTAAGTGTCCTTTGGTGAGAGTAGTTATTAGATGGTTGACCTTTTGTAAAGTCCTCGTGTTGCACCTGTTTTTTTGCACACGAGGCAATAAACGTTACGCGGGAAAGGAACCACTGTCCATCGGTTCATTCGCAATTGTGAGTCGCGGTGTTAGGGCATTTTGCTTAATATTTTTCGTGCATTCATTTATAGTCCACCACATTATAAGAGTCTCATTACGAGCATCTTACATAGCAGAACAACGAAAAATGAGGTGCGGTGGGCAGTCATTTCATCTGGGTGTGAGTCGAGCTACCGGGGCATTTTTCTTGAAATTAGAATTAGAAGAAGAGGTGCGAGGTGCGCACAACAAAAAAAATGATGGGAAGGGGGACGGAAGGAGAAGGGGTACATGTATTCACAGTACGAAATGGAACTAGTGCGATTATACCAGCATTAATTCACCGGATCCCATCAGAACTCCGTAGTTAAGTGTTTTTGGGTGAGAGTAGTATTAGGATGGGTGACCTCTTACAAAGTCCTCATGTTGCACCATTCTTTTTGCAGACGTGGTGTTAAACGTTATGCGAGATCAGAGTGACGGTCCACCAGTTCATTCGTAAATGTGAGTCATGGCGTCGGGGCATTTTGCTTAATATTATTTATGGATTCAATTAAAGCCCATAACGTGATAAGAGTGTTATGACGAGTATTTTACATAATAGAACAACGAAAACAAAGGTGCAGTGGGTGATCTGTTCATATAGGCATGAGTCGAGCCATTGGGACATTTCGCTTGATATTAGAACTAGAAGAAAAGGTGAAGTGTGCACGCACAACGAAATAAATGACGGGAGGGGGGAGGGAAGGAGAAGGGGTATATGTATTTGCAGCACGAAATGGAACTGATGCGATCATACAAACACTAATTCACCAATCTCATCAGAACTCCGCAGTTAAATATTTTTATGCGAGAGTAGTACTAGGATGGGTGATCTCTTTGGAAGTCCTAGTGTTGTACCCTTTTTTTGCAGATGGGGCATTAAACGTTACGTAGGACCAGAGCGATGGTCCGCCAGTTCATTCACAAACATGAGTCACGCTGCTGGGGTATTTTGTTTAATATTTTCGTGCATTCAATTAAAGCCCATCACGTGATAGGAGTGTTATTATGAGTATCTTACAAAGTAGAACAACAAAAATAAAGGTGCAGTGGGGGATCTATTCATATGGGCATGAGTCGAGGCGCTGAGGCATTTCTCTTGATATTAGAACTAGAAGCAGAGGTGAGGTGTGTGCGTACCACAAAACAAATGACGGGAGGTGGGAGGGAAGCAGAAGTAGCTCATGCATTTGTAGTGCAGAATATGATGGGTGCGATCAGACTAGCACTAATGCACCAAATTCGATAAGAACTCTGCAGCTAAGTGTCCTTTAGTGAGAGTAGTACTAAGATGGTTGACCTGTTGGAAAGTCCTCTTATTGCACCTGTTTTTTTGCACGCGAGGTAATAAGAATTATGCCCGATCGGAACCTTGGTCCGTCGGTTCATTCGCAAACGTGAGTCGCAGCGTCAAGGTATTTTGCTTAATATTTTACATGCATTCATTTATAGTCCACCACGTTATAAGAGTTTCATTACGAGCATCTTACATTGTAGAACAACGAAAAATAAAGTGCGGCAGGGGGTTATTTCATCTGGGCGGAAGTCAAGTCGCTGGGGCATTTTGCTTGATATTAGAATTAGAAGCAGAGGCGCGGGTTCGCACAAAGCAAAAGAAATGATGGGAGGGGGGAGGGAAGCAGAAGGGGTATATGTATTTGCAGTGCGAAATGGAATAGATGCGATCATACTAGCACTAATTCATCAGATCCCATCAGAACTCTATAGGTAAGCATTTTTGGGAAAGAGTAGTACTAGGATGGGTGACCTCTTTAGAAGTCCTCGTGTTGCACCCTTCTTTTTGCACATGGAGCGTTAAACGGTACGCGGGACCGGAGTGGCAGTCCGTCGGTTAATTAACAAATGTGACTTAGGCGATGGGGCATTTTGCTTAATATTTTTTATGCATTTAATTAAAGTCCTTCACATGATAAAAGTGTTATTACGAGTATCTTATATAGTAGAACAACGAAAACAGAGGTTCGGTGGGCTATCTGTTCATATGGGCATGAGTCGAGACGCTGGGGTATTTTACTTGATATTAGAACTAGAAACAAAGATGAGGTGTGCACAGTGAAACAAGTGATGGGAGGGGGGAGGGAAAGAGAAGGGGTATATGTATTTGCAACACGAATTGGAACGAACGCGATCATACCAGCACTAATTCATCGGATCCCATCACAACTCCGCAGTTAAGCGTGCTTGGGCAAGAGCAGTACTAGAATGGTTGACCTCCTTAGAAGTTCTTGTGTTGCACCCTTCTTTTTACAGAAGTGGCGTTAAACGTTACGCGGGACCAGAGCGATGGTCTGTCAGTTCATTCTTAAACGTGAGTCACGGCGCTGAGACATTTTGCTTAATATTTTTTGTGCATTCAATTAGAGCCCACCACGTGATAAGAGTGTTATTACGAGTATTTTATATAGTAGAACAACAAAAACATAAGTGTGGCGGGTGATCAGTTCATATGGGCATGAGTCTAGGTACTGGGGCATTTCGCTTGATATTAGAACAAGAAGTAGAGGTGAGGTATGCGCGTACAGCGAAACAAATTACAGAAAGGGGGGAGGGAAGGAAAAGGGGTATATGCATTTGTAGCGCGGAATGGGACAGGTGCGATCAGACCAGCTCTAATGCACCGAATCCCATAAGAACTCTGCAGTTAAGTGTCCTTTGGTGAGAGTAGTACTAAGATAGTTAACCTCTTAGAAATTCGTCGTGTTGCACCTATTGTTTTGCACACGAGGCAATAAACGTTACGCGCGACCAGAACCATGGGTTGTTGGTTCATTCGCGAATGTGAGTCGCAGTGTCAAGGCATTTTGCTTAATATTTTTTCGTGCATTCATTTATAATCCACCACGTTATAAGAGTCTCATTACAAAGATCTTACATAATAGAACAACGAAAAACGAGGTGCGGCAGGCGGACCGTTCATTTGAGCATGAGACGGCCGCCAGGGTATTTTGCTTGATATTAGAATTAGAAGCAGAGATATGGGGTACACCCACATAAAAAAAAATGACGATAGGGGGGAGCGAAGGAGAAGGGGTATATGTATTTGCAACACGAAATAGAATAGGTGCGATCATACCAGCACTATTTTGTCGGATCCCATCAGAACTCCACAGTTAAGCATTTTTGGGCAAGAGTAGTACTAGGACAAGTAACCTCCTGGGAAGTCCTTGTGTTGCACCCTTCTTTTTGCAGACGGGGTCTTAAACGTTACGCGGGACCAGAGCGACGGTCCACCGGTTCATTGGTAAACGTGAGTCAAGGCATTGGGCATTTTGCTTAATATTTTTTGTGTATTCAATTAAAGCCCATCACGTGATAAGAGTGTTATTATGAGTATCTTACATAGTAGAACAACGAAAACAGAGGTGCGGCAAGCGATCCATTTATACGGGCATGAGTCAAGGCGCTAGGGCATTTTGTTTGATATTAGAATTAGAAGCAGAGGTAAGGTATGCGCGCACAACGAAAAAAATGACGGGAGGGGGGAGGAAAAGAGAAGAGGTATATGTATTTGCAGCACGAAATGAAATGGGTGCAATAATACCAGCACTAATTCACCAGATCCCATCAGAACTCCCCAGTTAAACATGCTTGGGTGAGAGTAGTGATAGGATGGGTGATCTCATGAGAAGTTCTCGTGTTGCACCCTTCTTTTGTCAGATGGGGCATTAGACATTACACAAAACTGGAGCGACGGTCTGCCGGTTCGTTCACAAATGTGAGTCACAACGCTGGGGTATTTTGTTTAATATTTTTTGTGCCTTCAGTTAAAGCCCATCACGTGATAAGAGTGTTATTACGAGTATCTTACATAGTAAAATAATGAAAATAGAGATGCGGCGGGCGATCCGTTCATATGGGCATGAGTCAAAGCGCCGGGGCATTTCACTTGATATTAGAACAAGAAACAAACGTGAGGTCTGCGTGTACAGCAAAATAAATGACGGGAGGGGGGAAGGAAGGAGAAGGGGCACATGCATTTGTAATGCAGAATGGGACGGGTGCGATCAAATCAGCATTAATGCACCGAATCCCATAAGAACTCTGCAGTTAAGTGTTCCTTGTTGAGAGTAGTACTAAGATGGTTGACTCTTAGAAAGTCCTCGTGTTGCACCTGTTTTTTTGCACATGTGGTAATAAACATTACGCACGATCGGAACCACGGTCCGTTAGTTCATTTGCAAATATGCATCGCAGCGTCAGGGAATTTTGCTTAAATAATTTTTGTGCATTCATTTATAGTCCACCATGTTATAAGAGTCTCATTATGAGCATCTTACATAGTAGAAGAATGAAAAACAATGTGCGGATCATTAATCTGAGCATGAGTCAAGTCGCAGGGGCATTTTACTTGATATTAGAAGTAGAAGAAGAGGTGCAGGGTACACGCACAGCGAAAAAAATGACGAGAAGAGGGATGGAAGGAGAAGGGGTATATGTATTTGCAGTGCGAAATAGAATGGGTGCGATCATATCAGCACGAATTCACTAGATCCCACCAGAACTCCTAGTAAATTATCGTGTTGCAACCTTCTTTTTGCAGACAAGACGCTAAATGTTATGCGGGGCCAGAGTGACAGTCCGCTGGTTTATTTACAAATATGAGTCACGGTGCGGGGGCATTTTTCTTAATATTTTTTGTGCATTCAATTAAAGCTCATCACGTGATAAGAGTGTCTTTGCAATCATATTATATAGTAGAATTAAAAAAATGAGGTACGGCGGGCGGTCCTTTCTTCTGGGCGTGAGTTAAGGCGTCGGGGCATTTCGCTCGATATTAGAACTATAAATAGAGGTGCGGTATACGTGTACAGTGAAATAAATTACAGGTGGGGGAAGGGAAGGAGAAGGGGTATATGTATTTGCAGTGTGAAATGGATGGGGTGCAATCATACTAACACTAATACACCGGATCCCATCCGACTTAGTAGTTTAGCGTGCTTGGATGAGAGCAGTACTAGAATGGGTGACCTCCTGGGAAGTTCTCATGTTGCACCCGTCCTTTTGCAGATGGGGCATCAAACATTACGCGCGATCAGAGCCACAATCCGCGGGCGTGAGTAGCGACGTTGAAACATTTTGCTTAATATTTTACGTGCATTTATTTATAAGAGTCTCATTACAAGAGTCTTACATAGTAGAACAACGAAAAAAGAGGTGCAGCGGGCCTCCGTTCTTCTGTGCATGAGTCGAAGCGACATGACATTTCGCTCTATATTAGAACTAGAAGAAGACATGAGGTATGCCCGCACAATGAAATAAATGATGGGAGGGGGGAGGGAAGGAAAACAGGTATATGTATTTACAGCGAGGAATGAGACAGTTGCGATCATACAAACACTAATCCAAAGAATCCCATTAAAACTCTGTAGTCAAGCGTGCTTGGGCGAGATTAGTTCTAAGATGGGTGACCTCCTGAAAAGTCCTCGTGTTGAACCCGTCTTTTTGTAGACGGGGTGTTAAACGTGAAGTGCAATCAGAGCCACAGTCTGCCAGTGTGAGTCGCGGGGCTTGAAAATTTTGCTTAATATTTTTCATGCATTCATTTATAGTCCACCACGTGATAAGAGTCAAGGTGTCAGGGTCTTTCGCTTGATATTAGAACTAAAAACAGAGGTGTGGTGTGTGCACAATGAAACAAATGATGGGAGGGGGGAGGGAAGGAGAAGAGGTGTATGTTCTTGCAGCGTGGAATGGAAGGGGTGAGATCATACCTGCACTAATGCACTGGATCCCATCGAATTTCGTAATTAAGTGTGCTTGGGTAGAAGTAGTACTAGGATGGGTGACCTCCTTGAAAGTCCTCGTGTTCCACTAGTCTTTTTGCTGACGGGACGTTAAACATTGTGCGCGATCAAAGCCATTGTCCCCCGGAGTGAGTCGCGACGTCAAGACATTTTATCTTAATATTTTTCGTGCATTCATTCATAGTTCGCCATGTGATAAGAGTGTCATTACGAGCATCTTACATTGTAGAATAATGGAAAATGAGGTGCAGCAGGTAGTCTGTTCATCTGGGCGTGAGTCTAGGTGCTGGAGCATTTTGCTCTATATTAAAACTATAAGCAGAGGTGCGGTGTTCGCGCATAGCAAAACAAATAACAGGGGGGAGGGAGGGAGAAGGGGTATATGTATTTGTAGCGCAAAATAGAAGAGATGCGATCATACTAGCACTAATGCACCGAATTCCATCGAACTCTGTAGTTGAGCGTGCTTTGGCGAGAGTAGTACTAGGATGAGTGACTTTCTGGGAAGTCCTCATGTTGTGCCTGTCTTTTTACGGATGGGATGTCCTCATGTTATGCGCGATAGGAGCCATAGTCCGCTAGTGTGAGTCGCAGCGCCATAATATTTTGCTTAATATTTTTCATGCATTCATTTATAGTTCACCACATGATAAGAGTGTCATTACGAGCATCTTACATAGTAGAACAACAAAAAATGAGGTACGACAGGCGGTCTGTTTATCTAGGCGTGAGTCGAGGTGCTCAGACATTTTGTTTGATATTAGAACTAGAAACAGAGGTATAGTGTCCACGCACAACGAAATAAATGACGAGAGGGGGGATGGAAGGAGAAGGGGTATATTTATTTGCAGCACGTAATGGAAAGGGTGCGATCATACTAACAGTAATGCACCAAATCCTGTCGAACCCTACAATTAAGTGTGCTCTAGTGAAAGCAGTACTAGGATGGGTGCCCTCCTGCGAAGTCCTCATGTTTCACCCGTCTTTTTATGGACGGGGGGTTAGATATTACACGTGACCGGAGCCACAGTCCGCTAGTGGAGTCACAGTGTTGGGACATTTTGCTTAATATTTATTTATAGTCCATCATGAGATAAGAAAGTCATTACGAGTATCTTACATAGTAGAACAACGAAAATAGAGTTGTGATGAGCGGTCTGTTCATATGGGCATGAGTCGAGACGCTTGGGCATTTTGCTTGATATTAGAACTAGAAAAAGAGGTGCAGTGTGCGCGTACAACAAAATAAATGACGGGAGGGAAGAGGGAAGGAGAAGTGGTATATGTATTTGCAGCGTGGAATGGAAGGGGTGTGATCATACCAGCACTAATGCATCGGATCCCATCGAACTTCGTAGTTAATCGTGCTTGGACGAGAGTAGTACTAGGATGGGTGACCTCTTGGGAAGTAATCTTGTTGTAGTCATCCTTTTGCAGACAGGGCGTTAAATATTACGCGCGACGGGAGATACGGTCCACTAGTTCATTCGCCTGCATGATTCGCGGCATCGAGCATTTTGCTTAATATTTTTAATGTATTCATTTATATTCCATTATAAGATAAGAATATTATTACAAGTATCTTACTTAGTAGAACAACAAAAATAGAGGTGCGGCAGGCACTATGTTCATCGGGGTGTTAGTCGAAGCGCTGGGGTATTTTGCTAAATATTAGAACTAGAAGCAGAGGTGTGGTGTGCGCGCACAGTAAAACAAATGACGGGAGGGATGAGGGAAGGAGAAGGGGTATATATATTTGCAGTACAGATTAGAAGTGGTGCAATCATAACAGCACTAATTCACAAGATTCCATCAGAACTTCGCAGTTAAGCATTCTTGGGTGAGAGTAGTACTTGGATGGGTGACCTCTTGGAAAGGCCTTGTGTTGTACCTCTATTTTTGCAGACGGGGCAGTAAACGTTACTATGCGCGGGCGATCTCTTCGTATAGGCATTTTGTTTAATATTTTTTGTGCATTCAATTAAAGCCCATCGCGTGATAAGAGTGTCTTTGCAAGCATATTATATAGTAGAACAATGAAAAATGAGGTGCGGTGCTATCCGTTCATATGGGCATGAGTCGAGGCGCCGTGGTATTTCGCTAGATATTAGAATTAGATGTAGAGGTGAGGTGCGCGCACAGCGAAACAAATGAGGGGAAGGGAGAGGGAAGGACAAGGGGTATATGTACTTGCGGTGCAAACTAGAATGGGTGCGATCATACTAGCACTAGTTCACCAGATCCCATCAGAACTTCGCAGTTAAGTGTACTTGGGTGAGAGTAATACTAGAATGGGTGATCTCTTGGGAAGTTCTCGTGTTGCACCCTTGTTTTTGCAGACTGAGCTTTAAACATTCAACGGGACCAGAGCGATGGTCCGCCGGTTCATTTACAAACGTGAGTCATGGCACCGGGGCATTTTGCTTAATATTTTTTCAGCATTCAATTAAAACCCATCACGTGATAAGAGTGTTATTGCGAGCATCTTAAATAGTATAACAACGAAAAATGAGAGGCGACGGACGATCCGTTCATATGGGCATGAGTCGAGGTGCCGAGACATTTCAGTTGATATTAGAACTAGAAGAAGAGGAGAGGAGCACGCACAGCATAATAAATGACGGGAGGGGAGAGTGAAGGAGAAGGAGTATATGTATTTGCTGCGCAAACAAGAACGAGTGCGATCATACCAGCACTAGTTAACCAGATCCCATTAGAACTCCGCAGTTAAATGTGTTTGGGCAAGAGTAGTACTAGGTTGGGTGATCTCCTGGGAAGTCATTGTGTTGCACCCTTCTTTTTGCAGACGGGGTGTTAAACGTTACACGAGACCGGAGTGACGGTCTGCAAGTTCATTTGCAAATGTGAGTCACGGCACCAGGGCATTTTGCTTAATATTTTTTCAACATTCAATGGAAGCCCATCACGTGATAATTGTATCATTGTGAGCATCTTAAAAAGTAGAACAACAAAAAATGAGGTACAACGGGCGATCTATTTGTATAGGCATGTGTCGAGGCATCGGGGCATTTTGGTTGATATTAAAACTAGAAGGAGAGGTGAGGTGCGCGCACAGCCAAACAAATGACGGTAGGGGAGAGGGAAGGAGGAGGGGCATATGTATTTGCGGCACAAATAAGAAAGAGTGCAATCATACTAGCAATAATTCACCGGATCCCATCAGAACTCCACAGTTAAGCGCGCTTGGGTGGGAGTAGTTCTAGGATGGGTGATCTCTTGGGAAGTTCTCGTGTTGCACTCTTTTTTTTTACAGACGGAGTGTTAAACGTTACGTGGGACAGGAGCGACGGTCCACCTTTTCATTCGTAAACGTGAGTCACGGCACTGGGACATTTTGCTTAATATTTTTTAACCATTCAATTGAAGCCCATCACTTGATAAGAGTGTCACTGCGAGCATCTTAAATAGTAGAACAACGAAAAATGAGGTGCGGTGGGTGATCCGTTCATATGGGCATGAGACCAGGCGCCTGGGCATTTCGCTTGATATTAGAACTAGAAGTAGAGGTGAGGTGCGCGCACAACAAAACAAATGACGGGACGGGAGAGAGAAGGAGAAGGGGCATATGTATTTGTGGCGCAAATAAGAAATGTTGTGATCATACCAGTAATAATTCACCGGATCCATTCAGAACTCCGCAATTATGCGTGCTTGGGTGAGAATAGTACTAGGATGGTTGACCTCCTGGGAAGTCCTCATGTTGCACCCTTCTTTTTGTGAATGGGGCGTTTAACATTACACGGGACCAGAGTGACGGTTTGCCGGTTCATTCACAAACGTGAGTCAAGGCGTCGGAGCATTTTGCTTAATATTTTTTGCGCATTCAATTAAAGTCCATCACGTGATGAGAGTGTCATTGCGAGCATCTTACAACGTAGAAAAATGAAAAATGAGGTGCGACAGACGTTCCGTTCATATGGGCATGTGTTAAGACGTTGAGGCATTTTGCTTGATATTAGAACTGGGAGTAGAGGTGAGGGGAGAGGAAAGGAGAAGGGATATATGTGTTTGCGGCGCAAACCAGAATTGGTGCGATCATACCAGCACTAGTTCACCGGATCCCATCAGAATTCCGCAGTTAAGTGTGTTTGGGCAAGAGTAGAACTAGGATGGGTGGTTCCTCTGAAGTCCTCGTGTTGCACCCTTGTTTTATAGACAGAGCGTTAAACGTTACGTGGGACCGGAGCGATAGTTTGTCGGTTCATTTGTAAACGTGAGTTCATGGCACCGAAGCATTTTGCTTAATATTTTTCACGCATTCAACTAAATTCAATCATGTGATGAGAGTGTCATTGCAAACAGCTTAAATAGTGAAACAACAAAAAATGAGGTGCGACAGACGATCCGTTCATATGGGCATGAGTCAAGATGCTGGAGCATTTCTCTTGATATTAGAACTAGAAGCAGAGGTGAGGAGTGCACGTACAGTGAAATAAATGATGGGAAGGGGAGGGAAGGAGAAGGGGTATATGCATTTGTAGAACGGAATGGGACGAGTGCGATCAGACCAGCACTAATGCACTGAATCCAATAAGAACTCTGCGGTTAAGTGTCCTTTGGTGAGAGTAGTATTAGGATTGTTGACCTCTTGGAAAGTCCTCGTGTTACACCTATTTTTTTGTACACAAGGCAATAAACGTTACGCACGACTAAAACCACGGTTTATCGGTTCATTCGCAAACGTGAGTCGCGACATTTGGGCATTTTGCTTAATATTTTTCGTGCATTCATTTCATCTTGGCACGAGTCAAGCCACTAGGGCATTTTGCTTGATATTAGAATTAGAAGCAGAGGCGTGGGGTGCGCGCACAGTGAAAAAAATGACGGGATGGGGGGGGAGAGGGAAGGAGAAGGGGTATATATATTTGCAGCGGAAAATAGAACAGGTGCGATCATACCAGCACTAGTTCACCAGATCCAATCAGAACTCTGTAGTTAAGTATTTTTGGGCGAGAGTAGTACTAAGATGGTTGACCTCTTGGAAAATCCTTGTGTTGCACCCTTCTTTTTCCACACGAGGCAATAAACGTTACGCGCAACCGGAACCATGGTCCGTCAGTTCATTCGCAAACGTGAGTCGCAGCGTCAGAGCATTTTGCTTAACATTTTTCATGCAATAATTTATAGTCCACCACGTTATAAGAGTGTTATCACAAACACCTTACATAGTAGAACAACCAAAAATAAGGTGCGGCGAGCGGTCCGTTCATCTGGGCATGAGTCGAGCCACCGGGGCATTTCACTTGATATTAGAATTAGAAGAAGAGGTGCGGGGTACGCGTATAGCGAAAAAAATGATAGCAAGGGGGAGGGAAGGAGAAGGGGTATATGTATTTGCAGCGTGAAATGAAACAGGAGCGATCATACCAGCACTAATTCACCGAATCCCATCAGAACTTCGCAGTTAAGCATTTTTGACCGAGAGTAGCACTAGGATGGGTGACTTCTTGGGAAGTCCTTGTGTTGCACCCTTCTTTTTACAGACGGGACGGTAAACGTTGTGCTCGATGTCGGGGTATTTTGCTTAATATTTTTTGTACATTCAATTAAAACCCATCACGTGATAAGAATATTATTACGAGTATCTTAGATAGTAGAACAACAAAAACAGAGGTGCGACGGGTGATCCGTTCATATCGGTATGAGTCGACGCGCCGGAGCATTTCGTTTTATATTAGAATTACAAATACAGGTGAGGTGTGCACGCACAGTGAAACAAATGACGGGAGGGGGCAAGGAAGGAGAAGGGATATATGTATTTGTGGCGCGAACTGGAATGGGTGCGATCATAGCAGCACTAATTCACCGAATCCCATTAGAACTCCGCAGTTAAGTGTGCTTGGGTGAGAGTAATACTAAGATGGGTGACTTTTTGGGAAGTTCTCGTGTTGCACCCATCTTTTTATAGACCGGGTGTTAAATGTTACGCGGGACTGGAGCGACGTTCTGCTGGTTCATTCGCAAACGTGAGTCACGGCGCCAGGGCATTTTGCTTAATGTTTTCGTGCTTTCAATTAAAGTCCATCACGTGATAAGAGTGTTATTACGAGTATCTTACATTATAAAACAACGAAAACAGAAGTGCGACGAGCGATCCATTCATATGGGTATGAGTCGAGGCGCTAGAGCATTTCGCTTGATATTAGAACTAGAAGCAGAGGTGAGATGTGCGCACACAGCGAAGCAAATGACGGGAGGGGGAGGGAAGGAAAAGAGGTATAAGTATTTCCAGTGCAAACTAGAACATGTGTAACAATATCTGCACTAATTCACTAGATCCCATCTGAATTCTGCAATTAAGCGTGCTTAGGTGAGAGTAGTTCTAAGATGGGTGACTTCCTGGGAAGTTCTCGTGTTGCACCCATCTTTTCACTAGATCCCAGATCGACGGTTCACTGGTTCATTCGCAAATGTGAGTCACGGCTCCAGGGCATTTTGCTTAATATTTTTTATGCATTCAATTAAAGCCCATCATGTGATAAGAGTGTTATTACGAGTATTTTACATAATAGAACAACAAAAATAAAGGTACGGCGGGCGTTCCGTTCATATGGGCATGAGTCGAGGCATCGAGGTAATTCGCTTGATACTAGAATTGGAAGTAAAGGCGAGGTGCGCGCAAAGTGAAACGAATGACAGAAAGGGAGAAAGAAGTAGAAGGGGTATATGTATTAGTGGTGCAAACTATAACGAGTGTGATCATACGAGCACTAGTTCATCGGATCCCATCAGAACTCCGCAGTCAAGCGTGCTTGAGTGAGAGTAGTACTAAGATGGTTGACCTCTTGGAAAGTCCTCATATTATACCTATTTTTGTGTACACAAGAAAATAAATGTTACACGCGACTAGAACCACGATCTGTCGTTTAATTCGCAAGCGTGAGTCGCAGTGTCAGGGCATTTTGCTAAATAATTTTTGTGCATTCATTTATAGTTCACCACGTGATAAGAGTGTGTTTACGAGCATCTTACATAGTAGAACAATAAAAAATGAGGTGCGGCAGGCAGTCCGTTCATCTAGGCGTGAGTTGAGCCACCGGGCATTTTGCTTGATATTAGAATTAGAAGCAGAGGTGCAGGGTGGCTGCACAGCGAAAAAAATGACAGGAGGTAGGAAGGAGAAGGGGTAAATGTATTTACAATGCGAACTAGAATAGATGCGATCATACCAGCACTAATTGACCGGATCCCATCAGAACTTCATAGTTAAGCATTTTTGGCCGAGAGTAGTACTAGGATGGGTGACCTCCAGGGAAGTTCTCGTGTTGCACCCTTCTTTTTGCAGACAGGGCATTAAACGTTACGCGAGACCAGAGTGATGGTCCAACGGTTCATTCGTAAAGGTTAATCACGGCGCCGGGGCATTTTGCTTAATATTTCTCGTGCATTCAATTAAAGCCCATCAGGAACACGAGTACTATTACGAGTATCTTACATAGTAGAACAACAAAAACAAATGTGCGGTAGGTGATCCGTTTATATGGGCATGAGTCAAGGCACCGGGCATTTCGCTTGATATTAGAATTAGAAGCAGAGGTGAGGTCTGCGCGCATAGTGAAACAAATGACATGAGGGGGGAGGGAAGGAGAAGGGATATATGTATTTGCAGCGCAAAATGGAATTGGTGCGATCATACCAGCACTAATTCACCGGATCCCATCAGAACTCCGCAGTTAAGCGTGCTTTGGCAAGAGTAGTACAAGGATGGGTAACTTCTTGGGAAGTCCTCGTGTTGCACCCTTTTTTTTACAAACGGGGCATTAAATGCTACACAGGACCAGAGCGATGGTCAGTCGATTCATCTGTAAACGTGAGTCACGGCGTCAGGGCATTTTGCTTAATATTTTACGTGCATTTAATTAAAGCCCATCACGTGATAAGAGTATTATGACGAGTATCTTACATAGTAGAACAACAAAAATAGAGGTGCATCGGGCGATCCGTTCATATGGGCATGAATCGAGGTACCGGGGCATTTTGCTTGATATTAGAACTAGAAGTAGAGGTGAGGTGTGAGCTTACAATGAAAAAAATGACTGGAGGGGAGAGGGAAGGAGAAGGGGTACATGCATTTATAGAGGGGAATGGGACGGGTGTGATAAGACCAGCACTAATGCACCGAATCCCATAGGAACTCTGCACTTAAGTGTCCTTTGGTGAGAGTAATTCTAAGATTGTTGACCTCTTGGAAAGTCCTCATGTTGCACCTGTTTCTTTGCACACGAGGCAATAAATGTCACACACGAGAACCGTCGGTTCATTCGTAAACATGAGTCGCAGTGTCAGGGCATTTTGGTTAATATTTTTCGTGCATTCATTTAAAGTCCACCATGTTATAATAGTCACATTACGAGCATCTTACATTATAGAACAATGAAAAACGAGGTGCAACGTACGGTCATTTCATCTGGGCGTGAGTCGAGCCTCCGGTGCATTTCATTTGATATTAAAATTATAAGCAGAGGTGCGAGGTGTGCGCATAGTGAAAACAATGACGAGAGGGTGGAGGAAAAGAGAAAGGGTATATGTATTTGCAGCGTGAAATAGAACGGGTGTGATCATACTAGCACTAATTCATCAGATTCCATCATAACTCCGTTGTCAAGCATTTTTGGGCAAAAGTAGTACTACGATGAGTGACCTCTTGGGAAGTTCTCGTGTTGCACTCTTCTATTTACAGACAGAGCATTAAACATTACCCAGGACCAGAGCGACGGTCCAATGGTTCATTCGCAAACGTAAGTCACAGTGTCGGAGCATTTTGCTTAATATTTCTCGTGCATTCAATTAAAGCCCATCAGGAACACGAGTACTATTACGAATATCTTACATAGTAGAACATGGAAAACAAAGGTGCAGCGGGCGATCCATTCAAATGGGCATGAGTCGATGCGCCTAGGAATTTCGCTTGATATTAGAACTAGAAGCAGAGGAGAGGTATGCGCGCACAACGAAACAAATGGTGAGAGGGGAGAGGGAACGAGAAGGGGTATATGTATTCGCGGTGTGAACTAGAACAGTTTCGATCATACTAGCAATAATTCATCGGATCCCATCAGAACTCCGTAGTTAAGCATGCTCTGGCGAGAGTAGTACTAGGATGGCTGACCTCATAGAAAGTCCTCGTGTTGTACCCTTATTTTTGTAGATGGGGTGTTAAACGTTACATAGGACCACAAAAATGGTCCGCCGGTTCATTCGCAAAGGTGAGTCACGGCATCAGGGCATTTTACTTAATATTTTTTGTGCATTCAATTAAAGCCCATCACATGATAAGGGTGTTATTACGAGTATCTTATATAATAAAACAATAAAAACAGAGATGAGGTGGATGATCTGTTCATATGGGCATTAGTCGAGGCGCCGGCGCTTTTCACTTGATATTAGAACTAGAAGCAAACATGCGATGTGCTCGCACAATGAAACAAATGACGAGAGGGGGGAGGGAAGGAGAAGGGATATATATATATATTTAAAGCGTGAGTTATAATAGGTTTGATCATACCAACACTAATTCACTGGATCCCATCAAAACTCTACAGTTAAGCATGCTTCGGCGGGAGTAGTACTAGGATGGGTGAACTCTTAGAAAGTTCTCATGTTATACCCTTATTTCTCAAACAGGGTGTTAAACATTACGTGGGACCGGAGTGACAGTCTGCCGGTTCATTCGCAAACATGAGTCATGGTGCCAGGCATTTTGTTTAATATTATTCGTGTATTCAATTATAGCCCACCACGTGGTAAGAGTGTTATTACGAGTATCTTATATAGTAGAAAAACAAAAATAGAGGTGCGGTGGGCAATCCTTTCATTTAGGCGTGAGTCAAGGCGCTGAGGCATTTGTCTTGATATTAAAACTAAAAACAGAGGTGAGGTGTGAGTGTGCAGCGATATAAATTATCAGAGGGGGAAGGGAAGCCGAAGTGGCACATGCATTTGTAGTGGGGAATGGGACGGCCGCGATCAGTCCAACACTAATGCACTGAATCCCATAAGAACTCTGCAGTTAAGTGCCTTTGGGATCCCATTGAATTCTCGTGTTGCACTCGTCTTTTTTCGGATAGAGCGTTAAACACTACGCATGACCGGAGATGCGGTCCACTGATTCATTCGCCGGTGTGAGTCTTGGCGCCATGGCATTTTGCTTCATATTTTTCGTGCATTCATTTATATTCCACCATGTAATAAGAGTGTAATTATGAGCAGCTTACATAGTAGAATAATAAAAAATGAGGTGCGGTGGATGGTCTATTCATTTGGCCGCGAGTCGAGCTGCCGGAGCATTTCGCTTAATATTAGAATTAGAAGAAAAGGTGCAGGGTGTGCGCGCAGTGAAAAAAATGATGGGAGGGGGGAGGAAAAGAGAAGGGGTATATCTATTTATTGCGTGAAATGGAATGAGTGCGCTTATACCAGCACTAATTCACCGAATCACAGCAGAACTCCGCAGTTAAGCATTTTTGGGCGAGAGTAGTACTAGGATGGGTGACCTCCTAGGAAGTCCTCGTGTTGCACCCTTTTTTTTGTAGACGGAGCTTTAACGTTACGTAGGACCGGAGTGACGATCCGCCAGTTCATTTGCAAACGTGAGTCACGGTGCCGGGACATTTTGCTTAATATATTTTTCGCATTCAATTAAAGCCCATCACGTGCAAATAGTGTTATTACGAGTATCTTACATAATAGAACAACGAAAATAGAGGTGCAGCGGGTGATCCGTTCATATGGGCATGGGTCGAGGCGCCAAAGCATTTCGCTTGATATTAGAACTAGGTGCAGAAGCGAGGTGTGCGCGCACAACGAAACAAATGATGGGAGGGGGGAGGGAAAGAGAAGGGACACAACTTGTAGCGCGAAATGGGACGGGTGCGATAATACCAGCATTAATGCACCAAATCCCATAAGAACTCTGTAATTAAGTGTCCTTGGGTGAAAGTAGTACTAACATAGTTGACCTCTTAGAAAGTCCTCGTGTTGCACCTATTTTTGTGCAAACAAGGAAATAAACGTTATGCGCGACCAAAACCACGGTCTGTCGGTTCATTCACAAACATGAGTTGCAACGTCTTTTTGTGCATTCATTTATAATCCACCACGTGATAAGAGTGTCATTACGATCTTACATAGTAAAACAAGGAAAAATGAGGTACGGCAGGTAGTCCGTTGATTTGGGCGTGAGTCGAGCCGCTGGGGCATTTTGCTTGATATTAGAATTAGAAGCAGAGGTGCAAAGTGTGCGCACAACAAAAAAAAATGATGGGAGGGGGGAGGGAAGGAGAAGGGGTATATCTATTTGCAGCGTGAAATGGAACGGGTGCGATCATACTAACACTAATTCACCGGATCCCATCAGAACACTGCAGTTAAGCATTTTTGGGTGATAGTAGTACTAGGATGGGTAACCTCTTTGGAAATTCTTGTGTTGCACCCTTCTTTTTGCAGATGGGGCATTAAACGTTATGCGGGACCAGAACGATATTCTGCCGGTTCGCAAACGTGAGTCACGATGCCGGGGCATTTTGCTTAATTTTTTTCGTGCATTCAATTAAAGCAAATCATGTAATAAAAGTGTTATTATGAGTATCTTACATAGTAGAACAACGAAAACAGAGGTGCGACAGGTGATCCTTTCATATGGGCATGGGTCGAGGCGCTGGTGCATTTCCTTTGATATTAGAATTAGAAGCAGATGTGCGGTATTAATGCACAATGAAATATTTGACGGTAGTGGGGTAAGAAGGAGAAGGAATATATATATTTGCAGCACAAATTAGAATAAGTTTAATCATACCAGCATTAATTCACTAGATCCCATCAAAATTTCACAATTAAGCGTGCTTGGGCAGGGCATTAAATATTACGCGGGACCAGAGTGACAATTTGCTGGTTCATTCGCAAATGTGAGTCACGGCACCGGAGCATTTTTTAAAATATTATTCGTGCATTCAATTATAGCCCACCACGTAATAAGAGTGTTATTACGAGTATCTTACATAGTTGAACAATGAAAAGAGAGGTGCGGCAAGCGATCTGTTCATCTGGGCGTGGCCGGGGCATTTTATTTCATATTAAAGCTAGAAACAGATGTGAGGTGTTCGTGTACAGTGATACAAATGATCGGGGGGAGGGGGGGGGAAGGCGAAAGGGCAAATGCATTTGTAGTGGGGAATGGGATGGGTGCGATCAGTCTAGCACTAATGCACTGAATCCCATAAGAACTCTGCAGTTAAGTATCCTTAGAATCCAACTTAATCCTCGTGTTGCACCCATCTTTTTCTGGATGGAGCGTTAAATATTACACATGATCGAAGATGCGGTCCACAGGTTCATTCGTCAGTGTAAGTCTCGACGCCATGGAATTTTTCTTAATATTTTTCGTGCATTCATTTATAGTCTACCACGTGATAAGAGTGTCATTACGAGCAGCTTACATAGTAGAATAATAAAAAACGAGGTGCGACGGACGGTCTGTTCATCTGGGCGTGAGTCGAGCTGCCGGGGTATTACACTTGATATTAGAATTAGAGGTAAAGGTGCAGGGTGCGCGCACAGCGAAAAAAATGACAATAGGGGGGAGGAAAAGAATAGGGGTATATCTATTTGCAGTGCGAAATAGAATGAGTGCAATCATACCCGCACTAATTCACCGTATCCCATCAGAACTCTGCAGTTAAGCATTTTTGGGCGAGACTAGAACTAGGATGGGTGACCTCCTGAAAAGTCCTTATGTTGCACCCTTCTTTTTTCAGATGGGGCGTTAAACATTACGCGAGACCGGAGCGACAGTCCACCAGTTCATTCGCAAACGTGAGTCACGGCGCCGGGGCATTTTGTTTAATATTTTTCGTGAATTTAATTAAAGCCCATCACAGGATAAGAGTGTTATTACCAGTATCTTATATAGTAGAACAACGAAAATCGTGGTGCAGCGGGCGATCCGTTCATATGGGCATGAGTCGAGGAACTGGGGTATTTCGCTTGATATTTGAACTAGAAGCAGAGATGAGGTATGCACGCACAGTGAAACAAATGGCGGGAGGGGGGAGGGAAGGAGAAGGGGTACATGCACTTGTAGCACGGAACTGGACGGGTGCGATAATACCAGCACTAATGCATCGAATCCCATAAGAACTCTGCAGTTAAGTGTCATTGGGTGAGAGTAATATTAAGATGGTTGACTTCTTGGAAAGTCCTTGTGTTGCACCTGTTTCTGTGCACAAGAGGAAATAAACGTTACGCACGACCGAAACAACAATTCGTGAAGTCATTTGCAAATGTGAGTCGTGGCATCAGGGCATTTTGTTTAATATTTTTTGTGCATTCATTATTATTCTACCACGTGATAAGAGTGTCATTACGACCATCTTTCATAGTAGAACTACGAAAAATGGGGTGCGACAGGCGGTTCGTTCATCTGGGCGTGAGTCGAGCCGTCGGACATTTCACTTGATATTAGAATTAGAAGAAGAGGTGCAGGATGCACGCACAATGAGAAAAATTCCAAAAGGGGGCAGGGAATGAGAAGGGGTATATCTATTTGCAGCGCGAAATGGAATGGGTGTGATCATACTAGAACTAGTTTGTCGGATCCCATCAAAACTCTGCAGTTAAGTATTTTTACGCGAGAGTAGTACTAGGATGGGTGACTTCCTGGGAAGTCCTCGTGTTGCACCTTTCTTTTTACAGATAGGGCAATAAACATTCGCGGGATCAGAGCAATGATCTGCCGATTCATTCCCAAACGTGAGCCACAGCATCGGGGCATTTTGCTTAATATTTTTCATGCATTCAATTAAAGCTCTTCACGTTATAAGAGTATTATTACGAGTATCTTACATAGTAGAACAATAAAAATAGAAGTGCGGCGGGCAATCCGTTCATATGGGCATGAGTCGAGGCGCCGGAGCATTTCGCTTGATATTAGAACTAGAAGCAAAGGTGAAGTGTGCATGTACAACGAAGAAAATGACGGGCAAAGGGAGGAAATGAGAAAGGGCACATGCATTTGTAGCACGGAATGGGACGGGTGAGATCAGATCAGCACTAATGCACCGAATCCCATAAGAACTATGCAGTTAAGTGTCCTTTGGTGAGAGTAGTATTAAGATGGCTGACCTCTTGAAAAGTCCTCGTGTTACACTTGTTTTTTTTGCACACAACACAATAAACGTTATGCGCGACTGAAACTATGGTTCGCTGGTTTATTCGCAAATGTTAGTCACGGCGTCGGGATATTTTACTTGATATTAGAACGAGAAGTAGAGGTGCAGTGTACACGCACCTATTTTTTGCACATAAAGAAATAAACGTTACGCACGACCGAAACTAAGGTCCATCAATTCGTTCGCAAATGTGAGTCGTGGCGTCAGGGCATTACGAGCATAAGACTCTCATTACGAGCATCTTACATAGTAGAACAATGAAACATGAGGTGCGACGAGCGGTTCGTTCATCTGGGCATCAGTCGAG
Source organism: Carica papaya (assembly GCF_054855325.1). Lineage (NCBI taxonomy): Eukaryota > Viridiplantae > Streptophyta > Magnoliopsida > Brassicales > Caricaceae > Carica > Carica papaya. Next base: position 29,451,421 of record NC_142311.1, on the reverse strand, counting down.
TCGCTGGGGCATTTCGCTTGATATTAGAATTAGAAGCAGAGGTGTGGGGTTCGCACACAGCCAAAAAAATAACTGGAGGGGGGAGGGAAGGAGAAGGGGTATATGTATTTGTAGCGCGAAATGGAACAAATGTGATCATACCGGCACTAATTCACTGGATCCCATCAGAACTCCACAATTAAGCATTTTTGGGCGAGAGTAGTACTAGGATGGGTGACCTCTTTGGAAGTTCTCGTGTTGCACCCTTCTTTTTGCAGATAGGGCATTAAACATTACGCAGGACCAGAGCGATGGTTTGCTTGTTCATTCGCAAACATGAGTCACAGCGTCGGAGCATTTTTCTTAATATTTTTCATGCATTCAATTAAAGCTCATAACGTGATAAGATCACTATTACGAGTATCTTACATAGTAGAACAACGAAAACAAAGGTATGGCAGGTAATCCATTCATATGGGCATGAGTTGAGGAGCAGGGTATTTCGCTTGATATTAGAACTAGAAGTTGAGGTGAGGTGTGTGCGTAGAGTGAAACAAATGACAGAAGGGGGGAGGGAAGGAAAAGGGGCACATGCATTTATAGTGCGGATTGAGACAGGTGCGATTAGACCAACACTAATGCACCGAATCCCATAAGAACTCTGTAGTTAAGTGTCCTTTGGTGAGAGTAGTACTAAGATGGTTGACCTCTTGTAAAGTCCTCTTGCTGCCCCTATTTATTTGCACACGAGGAAATAAATGTTATGCCCGATGGGAACAACGGTCTGTCGGTTCATTTGCAAATGTGAGTTGCGACGTCAGGGCATTTTTCTTAATATTTTTAGTGCATTAATTTGTAGTCCACCACGTTATAAGAGTCTCATTACGAGAATCTTACATAGTATAACAATAAAAAATGAGGTGCGGGGAGCGGTCCGTTCATCTAGGCGTGAGTCGAGCCACTGGATCATTTCACTTGATATTAGAATTAGAAGCAGAGGTGCGAGGTTCGTGCAAAGTGAAAAAAATGATGGGGGGGGAGGGAAGGAGAATGGGTATATGTATTTGCAGTGTGAGATGGAACAGATGCGATCATACCAGCACTAATTCACCAGATCCTATCAGAACTCCGCAGTTAAGCTTTTTTGGGCATGGATAGTACTAGCATGGGTGACCTCTTTAGAAGTCCTTGTGTTGCTCCATTCTTTTTACAGACGAGGCATTAAACGTTACACGGGACCAGAGCGACGGTCCACCGGTTCATTCGTAAATATGAGTCACGGCGCCTGGGCATTTTGCTTAATATTTTTCACACATTCAATTAAAGTCCATCACGTGATAAGAGTGTCGTTGCGAGTATCTTAAATTGTAGAATAACAAAAAACTAGGTGTGGCGGGCATTCTGTTCATATGGGCATGAGTCGAGACGCCGGGGCATTTCACTTGATATTAGAACTAGAAGCAGGGTGAGGTGCGAGCACAGTAAAACAAATGATGGGAGGGGAGAGGGACGGAGAAGAGGTATATGTATTTGTGGCACAAAATAAAACATGTGCAATCATACCAGTACTAGTTCACCGGATCCCATCAGAATTACGCAGTTTAGCATGCTTCGGCGAGAGTAGTACTAGGATGGGTGACCTCCTGGGAAGTCCTCGTGTTTCACCCTTATTTTTGCAAACAGGGCGTTAAATATTATGCGGGACCGAAACGACGGTCCATTGGTTCATTCACAAACGTGAGTCACGCTGCCGATGCATTTTTCTTAATATTTTTTTGCACATTTCATTAAAGCCCACCACATGATAAGAGTGTCTTTGTGAGCATCTTACATAGTAGAATAACGAAAAATAAGGTGCGACCGGCGTTTCATTCATATGGGCATGAGTCAGGGCGGCAGAGCATTTCACTTGATATTAGAATTAGAAGCAGAGGTGAAATGCGCGCATAGCGAAACAAATGACAGGAGGGGAGAGGGAAGGAGAAGGGGTATAGGCATTTGGGGCACGAAATAGAGTGGCTGCGATCATACTAGCATTAGTTTACCGAATCCCATCAGAACTCCACAGTTAAGCGTGTTTGTGTGGGAGTAGTTCTAGGATGGGTGACCTTTTGGGAAGTGCTCGTGGTGAACCCTTCTTTTTGCAGACGGGGCGTTAAATGTTACATGGGATGGGAGCAACGGTCTGCCGATTCATTCGCAAATGTGAGTCATGGCGCCGGGACATTTTGCTTAATATTTTTCGTGCATTCAATTAAAACCTATCACAATATAAGAGTGTCATTGCGAGCATCTTACATAGTAGAACAACGAAAAATGAGATGCGGCGCGATCTGTCCATATGGATGTTAGTCGAGGCGTTGGGACATTTTTCTTGATATTAGGTGCACGGACAGCGAAACAACTGACGAAAGGGGAGAGTGAAGGAGAAGGGATATATGTACTTGCACTGCAAATTAGAATAGGTGCGATCAAACCAACACCATTTCATCGGATCCCATTAGAACTACGCAGTTAAGCGTGCTTGGGTAAGAGTAGCACTAGGATGGGTAACCTCCTTGGAAGTCCTCGTGTTGCACCCTTCTTTTTGCAGACAGGGCATTAAAGTTACGTGGGACTAGAGCGACAGTCCGATGGTTCATTTGCAAATGTGAGTCACGGCGCCAGGGCATTTTGCTCAATATTTTTCGCGCATTCAATTAAAGCCCATTAGATGATAAGAGTGTCATTGTGAGTATCTTACATAGTAGAACAACAAAAATTGAGATGTGGCAGGCGATCCTTTTATATGGGCATGAGTCGAGGCGTGGGGCATTTCGTTTGATATTAAAACTAGAAGCAGAGGTGAGGTGCGCGTACAACAAAACAAGTGATGGGAAGGGAGAGGGAAAGATAAGGGGTATATGTATTTGCGACGCAAAATAAAAAAGGTGTGATCATACCAGCACTAGTTCACCGTATCCATCAGAACTCAGCAGTTATGCATTCTTGGGCGAGAGTAGTACTAGGATGGGTTACCTACTAAGAAGTTCTCGTGTTGCACCCTTCTTTTTGCAGACGGGGCATTAAACATTACTCAGGACCAGAGCGATGGTCTGCTAGTTCATTCGCAAATGCGAGTCACGGTGCCGGAGTATTTTGCTTAATATTTTTTGCGCATTTAACTAAAGCCCATCATGTGATGAGAGTGTCATTGTGAGTATCTTAAATAGTAGAACAATAAAAAACGAGGTGCAACAAGCGATCCATTCATATGGGCATAAGTCGAGGCACTGGAGTATTTCGCTTGATATTAGAACAAGAAGCAGAGGTGAGGTTCGCGTACAGCGAAACAAATGACTGAAAGGGAGAGGAAATGAGAAGCATCATATATATTTGCGGTGCAAACAATAAAGGGTGCGATCATACAAGCACAAGTTCTCTAGATCCCATCAGAAATTCGCAATTAAGCGTGCTCAAGTGAGAGTAGTACTAGGGTTGGTGACTTGCTGGAAAGTCCTCATATTGCATCATTCTTTTTACAGACAAGGCATTAAACTTTATGTGGGATCGAAGTGACGGTCTGCCAGTTCATTCGTAAATGTGAGTCACGACTCCAGGGCATTTTGCTTAATATTTTTCGTGCATTCAACTAAAGCCCATCACGTGATATGAGTGTTCTTACGAGTATCTTACATTGTAGAACAACGAAAACAGAGGTATGGCGGGTGATCCGTTCATATGGGTATTAGTCGAAGCACTGGAATAATTCGCTTGATATTAGAAGTAGAAGACGAAATGAAGTGTGTGCGTACAACGAAACAAATTACGGGTGGGGGGAGGGAAGGAGAAGGGGTATATGTATTTGTGACATGAACTAGAACGACTGCGATCACACCAGCACTAATTCATCGGATCCCATCAGAACTCCGCAGTTAAGTGTTCTTTGGCGAGAGTAGTATTAAGATGGGTGACCTACTGGGAAGTCCTCGTGTTGCCCTTTTTTTTGCAGACGGAGCATTAAACATTACGCAAGACCAAAGCGATAGTCCGTCGGTTCATTCGCAAATGTGAGCCACGGTGTCGGGGCATTTTGCTTAGTATTTTTTGTGCATTCAATTAAAGTCCATTACGTGATAAGAGTGTTATTACGAGTATCTTACATAGTAGAACAACAAAAACAGAGTTACGGTGGGTAATTCGTTTATATGGGCATGAGTCGAGGCATCAGGGCATTTCCCTTGATATTAGAACTAGAAGCAGAGGTGAGGCGTGCACGTACAGCAAAATAAATGATGAGAGGAGGGAAGGAAGGAGAAGGGGCACATGTATTTGTAGTGTAGAATGGGACGGGTGCTATCTCACCAGCACTAGTGCACTGAATCCTGTAAGAACTTTGCAGTTAAGTGTCCTTTAGTGAGAGTAGTTCTTAGATGGTTGATCTCTTCAAAAGTCCTCGTGTTGCACCTGTTTCATTGTACACGATGCAATAAACGTTACGGGCGAAAGGAACCACAGTCTGTCGGTTCATTCACAGACGTGAGTCGCGACGTTAGAGCATTTTGCTTAATACTTTTTGTGCATTCATTTATAGTCCATTACATTATAAGAGTCTCGTTATGAGCATTTTAGATAGTAGAATAATGAAAAGATGAGGTGCAGCGGGCGGTCATTTCATTTGGGCGTGAGTTGAGGTGTCGAGGTATTTCGCTTGAAATTAGAATTAGAAGAAGAGGTGTGGGGTGCGTGCACATCGAAAATAATGACGGGAGGGGGGAGGAAAGGAGAAGGGGTACATGTATTTGCAGCAAAAAATGTAAAGGGTGCGATCATACCAGCACTAATTAATCGTATTCCATCAGAACTCCGCAGTTAAACATGTTTGGGTGAGAGTAGTACTAGGATGGGTGACCTCCTTAGAAGTCCTCGTGTTGCACCCTTCTTTTTGCAGATGGGGCATTAAATGTTACGTGGGACCAGAGCGACAGTCCACCAGTTCATTTGCGAATGTGAGTCATGGTGCAGGGGCATTTTGCTTAATATTTTTCGTGCATTGAATTAAAGCTCATCACGTGGTAAGAGTATTATTATTAGTATCTTACATAGTAAAACAACGAAAACAGAGGTGTGGCAGATGATCCGTTTATATGGGCATGAGTCGAGGCGTCGGGGTATTTTTATTGATATTAGAACTAGAAGCAGAGGTGACGTGTGCGCGTATAGCAAAACAAATGATGGGAGGGGGGAGGGAAGGAGAAGGGGCACATGCATTTATAGTGTAGAATGGGACGAGTGCTATCAGACCAGCACTATTCCTCTGAATCCCATAAGAACTCTGCAGTTAAGTATCCTTTGGTGAGAGTAGTTCTTAGATGGTTAACCTCTTGAAAAGTCCTTGTGTTGCACCTGTTTCTTTGCACATGAGGCAATAAAGGTTACGTGCGAAAGGAACCACGGTTCGTTTGTTCATTCGCAAACGTGAGTCGCGGCATTATGGCATTTTGCTTAATATTTTTTGTGCATTCATTTATAGTCCACCACGTTATAAGTGTCTCATTATGAGCATCTTACATAGTAGAACAACGAAAAATGAGCTGCGGTGGGCGGTCACTTCATCTGGCTGTGAGTCAAGTTGCCAGGGCATTTTGCTTGAAATTAAAATTAGAAGAAGAGGTGCGGGGTGCGCGCACAACAAAAAAAATGACGGGAGGGGGGAGGGAAGGAGAAGGGGTACATGTACTTGCAGCACAAAATAGAACGGGTGCGATCATACCAGCACTAATTCACCGGATCCCATCAGAACTCCGCAGTTAAGTGTTTTTAGGTGAGAATAGTACTAGGATGGGTGACCTCTCAGGAAGTCATCGTGTTGCACCCTTCTTTTTGTAGGCGGGGTGTTAAACGTTATGCGAGATCAGAGGAATAGCTTGCCATTTCATTCGCAAACGTGAGTCACAACGTCGGGGCATTTTGCTTAATATTTTTTGTGGATTCAATTAAAGCCCATCACGTGATAAGAGTGTTATTACGAGTATTGTACATAGTAGAACAACGAAAAGAGAGGTGTAGCGGCCAATCCGTTCATATGGGCATGAGTCGAGGCATCGGGGCATTTTGCTTGATATTAGAACTAGAAGAAGAGGTGGGGTGTGCGCGTACAGTGAAACAAATGACGAGAGGGGGTGGGAAGGAGAAGGGGTATATATATTTGTAGTGCGAAATGGAACTGATGCAATCATACAAGCACTAATTCACCGATCCCATCAGAACTCTGCAGTTAAGTATTTTTGGGCGAGAGTAGTACTAAAATGGGTGACCTCTTTTGAAGTCCTCGTGTTGCACCCTTCTTTTTGCAAATGGGGCGTTAAATGTTACACAGGACTAGAGCGATGGTCCACCAGTTCATTCACAAATGTGAGTCACGGTGCTGGGGCATTTTGCTTAATATTTTTAGTGCATTCAATTATCATCATGTGATAAGAGTGTTATTATGAGTATCTTGCAAAGTAGAACAACAAAAATAGAGGTGCGGCTGGGGATCTGTTCATATGGGCATGAGTCGAGGCACTAGGGCATTTTGCTTGATATTAGAACTAGAAGCAGAGGTGAGGTGTGTGCGTACAGTGAAACAAATGAAGGGAGGTGGGAGGGAAGGAGAAGGAGTACATGTATTTGTAGCGGGGAATGTGACGGGTGTAATTAGACCATCACTAATACATCGAATCCCATAAGAACTCTACAGTTAAGTGTCCTTTAGTGAGAGTAGTACTAAGATGGTTGACATGTTGGAAAGTCCTCTTGTTGCACTTATTTTTTTACACATGAGGTAATAAACGATACACCCGACTGGAACCTCGATCCGTTGGTTCATTCGCAAAAGTGAGTGGCGACGTCAAGGTATTTTGCTTAATATTTTTTGTGCATTCATTTATAGTCCACCATGTTATAAGAGTCTCATTACAAGCATCTTACATTTTAGAACAACGAAAAACAAGGTGCGGCGGGTGGTCATTTCATCTGGGTGGGAGTCGAGCTGCCAGAACATTTCACTTGATATTAGAATTCATAGCAAAAAAAATGATGGGAGGGGGGAGGGAAGCAGAAGGGGTATATGTATTTACAGTGCGAAATGGAACGGATTCGATCATACTAGCACTAATTCACCGGATCCAATTAGAACTCTATAATTAAGCATTTTTGGGCGAGAGTAGTACTAGGATGGGTGACCTCTTTGGAAGTCCTTGTGTTGCACCCTTCGTTTTGTAGACGGGGCATTAAACGATACGTGGGACCGGACCGACAGTCTGCCAGTTAATTCGCAAATGTGAGTAACGGCGTCGGGACATTTTGCTTAATATTTTTTATGCATTTAATTAAAGTCCTTCACATGATAAGAATGTTATTACGAGTATCTTATATAGTATAACAATAAAAACAGAGGTGCGGTGGTTGATCTATTCATACAGGCATGAGTCGAGACACCGAGATATTTTCTTTGATATTAGAACTAGAAGCAGAGGTGAGGTGCGCGCACATAGCGAAACAAATGAAGGGAGGGGGGAGGCAAGGAGAAGGTGTATATGTATTTGTAGCGCGAATTGGAACGAGTGCGATCATACCAGCACTAATTCACCAAATCCCATCAGAACTCCACAGTTAAGCGTGTTTGAGCGATAGTAGTACTAGGATGGGTGACCTCCTTAGAAGTCCTCGTGTTGCACCCTTTTTTTTGCAGACAGGGTGTTAAAAGTTACGCGGGACCGGATCGACAGTCCGTCAGTTCAATCTTAAACGTGAGTCACGGCGTCAGGGCATTTTGCTTAATATTTTTCGTGCATTCAATTAAAACCCATCACGTTATAAGAATGTCATTGTGAGCATCTTACACAATAAAACAATGAAAACATAGGTGTGGCGGGCGATCCGTTCATATGGGCATAAATTGAGGTGCCGAGGCATTTTGCTTGATATTAGAACTAGAAGCAGAGATGACGTGCGCGCATAGTGAAATAAATGATGGGAGGGGAGAGAGAAGGAGAAGGGGTATATGTCTTTGCGGCGCAAACTAGAACGGGTGCGATCATACCAACTCTAGTTCACTGGATCCCATTAGAACTTTGCAGTTAAGCGTGCTTGGGTGAGAGTAGTACTAGGATTGGGGACCTCCTAGGATGTCCTCGTATTACATCCTTCTTTTTGCAGACGGGGCATTACACGTTATGCGGGACTAGAGCGATAGTCCTCCAGTCCATTCATAAACGAGAGTCATGATGATGGGGCATTTTGCTTAATATTTTTCGCACATTCAATTAAATCCCATAACGTGATAAGAGTATCATTGCGAGTATCATACATAGTAAAATAACAAAAAATGAGGTGTGATGGGTGATCCATTCATATCGGCATGAGTCGAGGCACCGGGGCATTTTCTTTGATACTAGAACTAGAAGCAGAGGTTAAGTGCACGCAAAGCAAATCAAATGACAGGAGGGGAGAGGGAAGCAGAAGGGGTATATGTATTTGCGGCGCAAATAAGAATGGGTGCGATCATACCAACACTAGTTCACCAGATCCCATCAGAACTCTGTAGTTAAGCGTGCTTGGGCGAGAGTAGTACTAGGATCGGTGACCTACTGGAAGTACTTGTGTTGCACCCTTCTTTTTGCAAATAGGGCATTAAATGTTATGCGAGACCGGAGCGACGGTTCATCTGTTCATTTACAAACGTGACTCACGGCATCGGGACATTTTGCTTAAAATTTTTTGTGTATTCAATTAAAATCTATCATGTGATAAGAGTGTTATTACGATTATCTTACATAATAGAACAACAAAAATAGAGGTAAGGCAAACGATCCATTCATATGGGCATTAGTCGAGGCGCCGGCGCATTTCACTTGATATTAGAACTAGAAGCAAACGTGAATTAGAATAAGTTTGATCATACCAGCACAAATTCACTGGATCGCATCAAAACTATGCAATTAAGCGTGCTTCGGCGAGAGTAGTACTAGGATGGGTGAACTCTTGGAAAGTCCTCGTGTTGCACCATTTTTTTCGCAAACAAGGCGTTAAACATTATGAGGGACCAGAGTGACAGTCTGCCAGTTCGTTCGCAAACGTGAGACATGGCGCCATGCATTTTTCTTAATTTTATTCGCACATTTAATTATAGCCCACCACATGATAAGAGTGTTATTACGAGTATCTTACATCGTAGAACAACGAAAACAGAAGTGCGGCAGGTGATCTGTTCATCTGGGCATGAGTCAAGACACCGGGGCATTTGTCTTGATATTAAAACAAGAAACAGAGGTGAGGTGTGAGTGTACACTGATACAAATGACTGCAAGGGGGAGGGAAGCCGAAGTGGCACATGCATTTATAGCAGGGAATGGGACGGGCATGACCAGTCCAGCACTAATGCACTGAATGGCATAAGAACTTTGCAGTTAAGTGTCCTTGGAATCCCACTGAATCCTTGTGTTGCACCCCTCTTTTTTCGGATGGAGCGTTAAACACTACGTGCGACCGGAGACGCAATCCATCGGTTCATTCGCTAGTGTGAGTCTTGGCTCCATGGTATTTTGCTTAATATTTTTTGTGCATTCATTTATACTCCACCATGTAATAAGAGTATCATTACGAGCAGCTTACATAGTAGAATAATAAAAAATGATGTGCAGCGGACGGTCCATTCATCTAGGTCCGAGTCGAGAAGCCGGAGCATTTTGCTTGATATTAGAATTAGAATCAGAGGTGCGGGGTGTGCGCACAGCAAAACAAATGACGGGAGGGGGGAGGGAAAGAGAAGGGGTATATCTATTTGCAGTGCGAAATGGAATGAGCGCGATTATACTAGCACTAATTCACCGGATCCCATCAGAACTCCGCAGTTAGTACTACTCTCACCAAAGGACACTTAATTATAAAGTTCTTATGGGATTCGGTGCATTAGTGCTGGTCTGATCTCACCCGTCCCATTTTGCGCTATAAATGCATGTGCCCCTTCTCCTTCTCTCCCCCCTCCTATCATTTGTTTCGCTTTATGTGCACACCTCATCTCTATGTTCTACTATGTAAGATACTCGTAATAACACTCTTATCACGTGATGGGCTTTAATTGAATGCACAAAAAATATTAAGCAAAATGCCCCGATGTCGTGACTCACGTTTGCGAATGAACTGGTGGACCGTCGCTGCAGTCTTGCGTAACATTTAACACCCCGTCTACAAAAATAAGGGTGCAACACAAGAACTTTCTAGGAAGTCACCCATCTTAGTACTACTCTTGCCCAAGCACGCTTAACTACGGAGTTCTGATGGGATTCGGTGAATTATTACTAGTATGATCGAAATGTTCTAGTTCGTGCCGAAAATATATATACCCTTCTCCTTCCCTCTCCCCTCCCGCCATTTATTTCGCTTTGCGCGCACACCTCACCTCTACTTCTAGTTCTAATATCAAGCGAAATGCCCAGATGCGTCGACTCATGCCCATTTGAATGGATCGCTCACCGCACCTCTGTTTTTATTGTTCTGCACGAGAAATATTAAGCAAAACGCCCCAGTGCCGTGACTAACGTTTGCGAATGAACCGGTGGACTGTCGCTCCAGTCCTGCGTAACGTTTAATGCATCGTCTGTAAAAAGAAGGTGCAACACGAGAACTTCCCAGGAGGTCACCCATCCTAGTACTACTCTCGCCCAAAAATGCTTAACTGTGGAGTTCTTATGGGATCCGACGAAGTAGTGCTGGTATGATCGCACTTTCGCGCTGCAAGTAGATCTAGCCCTTCTCCTTCCCTCCCACCTCCCGTCATTTTTTCCTTTGTGCGCGCACCCCGCACATCTTCTTCTAATTCTAATATCAAGCGATATGCCCCAGCGGTTCGACTCACGTCTAGATGAACGGACTGCCTGCCGCACCTCATTTTTCATTGTTCTACTATGTAAGATGCTCGTAAAGATACTCTTATCACGTGGTGAACTAAAAATGAATGCACAAAAAATATTCAACAAAATGCCCTGACGCCGCGACTCACGCTTGCGAATGAAGCACGGTCTTAGTACTACTCTCACCCAAGGACACTTAACTGTAGAGTTCTTATGGAAATCGGTGCATTAGTGCTGGTATTATCGAACCCGTACCATTTTACACTACAAGTGCATGTGTCCCTTCTCTTTCCCTCCCCCCTCCCATCATTTGTTTCACTGTGCGCCCACACCTCACCTCTACTTCTAGTTCTAAAATCAAGCGAAATGCCCCGACATCTCGACTCCTGCCCATTTGAACGGATCACCTGCCACACCTCTATTTTGTTGTTCTACTATGTACGATACTCATAATAACATTCTTATCACGTGATGGGATTTAATAGAATGTACGAAAAATATCAAGTAAAATGTCCCGGCGCCGTGACTCACGTTTACAAATGAACTAGCGGATCGTCGCTCCAGTCCCGCATAACATTTAATGCCCTGTCTGCAAGAAGAAGGGTGCAACATGAGGACTTCCTAGGAGGTCACCCATCCTAATACTACTCTCACCTAAAAATACTTAACTGCGGAGTTCTGATAGGATCCGGTGAACTAGTGCTGGTATGATCGCAATCATTCCATTTTGGGCTGCAAATAGAGATACCCCTTCTCCTTCCCTCTCCCCTCCCGTCATTTGTTTCGTTGTGCGCACACCTCACCTCTACTTCTAATTCTAATATCAATCGATGATCCGGTGTCTCAACTTGCGCCCAAATGAATGGATCGTTCGCCGCACCTCATTTTTTTTTATTCTACTATCTAAGCTGCTCGTAGTGACACTCTTATCACGTTGTGGACTATAAATGAATGCACAGAAAATTTTAAGCAAAATGCCATGGCGCCAAGACTCACGGCGGTGAATGACCCGACGGACTATTGCTCCAATCCCGCGTAACGTTTAATGCCCCATCTGAAAAAAGAAGGGTGCAACAAGAGAACTTCCTAAGAGGTCACCCATCCTAGTACTACTCTCGCACAAGCACGATTAACTACGGAGTTCTAATGGGACTAGGGAACTAGTGCTAGTGTTATCGCACATGTTCTAGTTTGCGTCGCAAATACATACAGCCCTTCATCTTCCCTCTCCGCTCCTGTCATTTATTTCGTTGTGCGCACACCTCACCTCTGCTTCTAGTTCTAATATCAAGCGAAATGCCCCGGTGCCTCGACTCATGCCCATATGAATGGATCGCCTACTGCACCTTATTTTTTGTTGTTCTACTATCTGAGATACTCGTAATGACACTCTTATTGCGTGATATGCTTTAATTAAATACCCAAAAAATATTAAGCAAAATGCCCTGGCGCCATGACTCCATTTTTGAATGAACCAGCAGACCGTCGCTCTGATCTCGCATAATGTTTAATGCCCCATCAGCAAAAAGAATGGTGCAACACTAGAACTTCCCAGCAGGTCATCAATCCTAGTACTACTCTCGCCCGAGCACGCTTAACTGCAGAGTTCTGATGGGATCCGGTGAACTAGTGCTGGTATGATCGCACCCATTTTAATTTGCGCTGCAAATACATATGCTCCTTCTCCGTCCCTCTCCCCTCCCGTCATTTGTTTCGCTATGCGCGCACCTCACCTCTGCATCAAATTCTAATATCAAGTGAAATTCCCCGACGCCTCGACTCATGCCCATATGAATAGATCGTGCCGCACCTCATTTTTCGTTGTGTTACTATTTAAGATACTTGCAAGGACACTCTTATCAGGTGATGGACTTTAATAGAATACGCAAAAGATATTAAGCAAAATGCCACGGCGTCATGACTCATTTTTGCGAATGAACCGGCAGACCGTTACTTCTGTCCTGAAAAATATTTAATGCCCTATCTGCAAAAAGAAGGGTTCAACAAGAGATCTTCCAAGGCGGTCACCTATCCACTACTCTTGCCCAAGCACGCTTAACTGCGGAGTCCTCATTAGATCCTGTGAACTATTGCTGGTATGATATCAACCGATCTAGTTTACGCCGCAAAGACATATATCCCTTCTCCTTCCCTCTCCCCTCCCGTCATTTGTTTCACTGTACGCATACCTCACCTCTTATTCTAGTTCTAATATCAAGCGAAATGTCCTTACACTTCGACTCATGCCCATACAAACAGATTACCCACAGCACCTCATTTTTTGTTGTTCTATTATGTAAGGTGCTCTAAATGACACTCTTATCACGTGATGGACTTTAATTGAATGCAAAAAAAATATTAAGCAAAATGTCCCGGCGCCGTGGCTCACGTTTGCAAATGAATGGGTGGACCGTCGCTCTGGTCCCGTGTAACATTTAACACCCAGTCTGCAAAAAGAATGGTGAAACACAAGAACTTCCCAAGAGGTCACCCATCCTAGTACTACTCTCGCCAAAGCACGCTTAATTGCAGAGTTCTGATGGGATCCGGTGAACTAGTGCTGGTATGATCGCACCCCTTCTGTTTTATGTCGCAAATACATATACCCCTTCTCCTTCACTCTACCCTCCCGTCATTTGTTTCTTTGTGTGCGCACCTAACCTCTGCTTCTAGTTTTAATATCAAACGAAATGCCTCAGTGCCTCGACTCATGCCCATATGTGCAAAACAAAACAAAATAGGTGCAACACAAGGACTTTCCAATAGGTCAACCATCTTAGTACTACTCTCACCAAGGGACACTTAATTGCAGAGTTCTTATGGGATTCGGTGCATTAGTACTGGTCTGATCGCATCCGTCCCATTATGCGTTACAAATGCATGTGCCCCTTCTCCTTTCCTCCCCCATCCCGTCATTTGTCTCGCTCTACGCGCAGACCTCACCTCTGTTTCTTGTTCTAATATCAAGCGAAATATCTCAGCGCTTCAACTCATGCCCATATAAACCGATCACCCACTGTATCTCTGTTTTCATTGTTTTACTGTGTAAGATACTAGTAATAACACTCTTATAACGTGATGGGATTTAATTGAAGGAACAAAAAATATTAAACAAAATGCCCTAGCGCCGTGACTCACATTTGCGAACGAACCGATAGACCGTCGCTCCGGTCCTGTGTAATGTTTAATGCCCCGTCTGACAAAAGAATGGTGCAACACGAGAACTTCTCATAAGGTCACCTATCCTAGTACTACTCTCACCCAAACACGCTAAACTGTGAAGTTCTGATGGGATCTGGTGAATTAGTGCTGGTATGGTCGCACCCATTTTATTTCGTGCTGCAAATGCATATACCCCTTCTCCTTCCCTCCCCTCTCCCATCGTTTGTTTCGCTGTGCAAGCACACCTTACCTCTGCTTCTAGTTCTAATATCAAACAAAATGCCCTGGTGCCTCGACTCATGCCCGTATGAACGGATCGCTCACTGCACCTCTGTTTTCGTTGTTCTACTATGTAAGATACTCATAATAACACTCTTATTACGTGATGAGCTTTAACTGAATACACAAAAAATATGAAGCAAAATACCCTAGTGTCGTGACTCATGTTTTTCGAATGTACTGGCGGACCGTCGCTCTGGTCCCGCGTAACATTTAAGGCTTTATCTGCAAAAAGAAAGGTACAACACGAGGACTTCCTAGGAGGTCACCCGTCCTAGTTCAACTCTCGCCTAAAAATGCTTAACTGTGGAGTTCTAATGGGATCTGACGAATTAATGCTGGTATGATCGCACCCATTCTATTTCGCGCTATAAATACATATACCCCTACTCCTTCGCTCCCCCCTACGTCATTTTTTTCGATGTGCGTGTACCCCATACCTCTACTTCTAATTCTAATATCAAGCAAAATGCCTCAATGGTTCGACTCACACTAAGATGAATGGTCCGCCTGCCGCACCTTGTTTTTCATTGTTCTATTATGTAAGATCTTTGTAATGAGACTCTTATAACATGGTGGATTATAAATGAATGGACGAAAAATATTAAGCAAAATGCCTTGATGTCGCGACTCACGTTTGCGAATGATCCGATAGACCATGGTTCCGGTCGCGCGTAACGTTTATTGCCTCGTGTGCAAAAAAATAGGTGCAACATGAGAACTTTCTAAAAGGTTAACCATCTTAGTACTACTCTCACCAAATGACACTTAACTGCAGAGTTCTTATGGGATTCGGTGCATTAGAGCTGGTCTGATCGCACCAGTCCCATTTCGCGCTACAAATGCATGTATTCCTTCTCTTTTCCTCCCCCCTTCCGTCATTTGTTTTGATGTATGTGCAGACCTCACCTCTACTTCTTGTTCTAATATCAAACGAAATGCCCTGGCACCTAGACTCATGCCCGTATGAACAGATCGCCCGCCATATTTATATTTTCATTGTTCTACTATATAAGATACTCGTAATAACACTATTATCACGTGATCGGCTTTAATTAAATGCACGAAAAATATTAAGCAAAATGCCCCGGTGCCGTGACTCACATTTAAGAATGAACCGATGGACAGTCGCTCCAGTCCTGCGTAACATTTAACGCCCCGTCTGAAAAAAGAAGTGTACAACACGAGGACTTCTAAGGAGGTCACCCATCCTAGTGCTGCTCTCACTCAAGCATGCTTAACTGCGGAGTTTTGATGGGATCCGGTAAATTAGTGCTGGTATGATCGTACCCGTTCCATTTCGCGCTACAAATACATGTACCACTTCTCCTTCCCTCCCCCTTCCTGTCATATTTTTCATTGTGCACATACCCCGCACCTCTTTTTCTAATTTTAATTTCAAGCAAAATGCCCCGGTAACTAGACTCACAGCCAGATGAAATGACCGCCCACTGCAGCTCATTTTTCGTTGTTCTACTCTGTAAGATGCTCCTAATGAGACACTTATAACGTGGTGGACTATAAATGAATGTACGAAAAATATTAAGCAAAATGCCCTAACGCCGCGGCTCATGTTTGTGAATGAACCGATAGACCATGGTTCCTTTCGCGCATAACGTTTATTACCTCGTGTGCAAAGAAACAGGCGCAACACGAGGACTTTCCAAGAGGTCAACCATCTTAGAACTACTCTCACCAAAGGACAATTAACTGTACAGTTCTTTCAAGATTAAGAGCAATAGTGCTGGTCTGGTAGTACCCCTCCCATTCTACACTACAAATGCATGTGCCTCTTCTCCTTCCCTCAACTCCTCCTGTCATTTATTTTGCTGTACGCACATACCTCACCTCTGCTTTTAGTTCTAATATAAAGGGAAATGGCCCGGCGCCTCGACTCATGCCCATATAAACGGATCACCCGCCGCACCTTTGTTTTCGTTGTTCTACTATGTAAGATACTCATAATAACACTCTTATCACGTGATGGGCTTTAATTGAATGCACGAAAAATATTAAGCAAAATGCCCTGGCACTGTGACTCACATTTGTGAATGAATTGGTGGACCGTCGCTTTTGTCCCACGTAACGTTTAACACCCCATCTGCAAAAAGAAGGGTGCAACACGAGGACTTCCAAGGAGGTCACCTATCCATGTACTACTATCGCCCAAGCATGCTTAACTGCAGAGTTCTGATGGGATACGATTAATTAGTGCTGGTATGATCACACCCGTTTCATTTCTCGCTACAAATACATGTACCCCTTCTCCTTCCCTCCCCCCTCCAGTCATTTTTTTCGCTGTGCGTGCATCCCACACTTCTTCTTCTAATTTTAATTTCAAGCAAAATACCCCGGCAGCTCGACTCACGCCTAGATGAAATGACCGCCTGTCGCACCTCATTTTTCGTTGTTCTACTACGTAAAATGCTCGTAACGATACTCTTATAACGTAGTGGACTATAAATGAATACACGAAAAGTATTAAGCAAAATATCCTAACGCCGCAACTCAAGTCTGTGAATGAACCAACAGACCGTGGTTCATTTCGTGTGTAACGTTTATTACCTCGTGTGCAATGAAACAGGTGCAAAATTAGAACTTTACAAGAGGTCCACCATCTAAGAACTACTCTCACTAGAGGACACTTAACTGCAGACTTCTTACGGGATTCAGTGCAATAGTGCTGGTGTGATAGCACCCGTCCCATTTTGCACCACAAATACATGTGCCCCTTCTCCTTCCCTCCCTCCTCCCGTCATTTATTTTGTTATACGCGTACACCTCACCTCTGCTTCTAGTTCTAATATCAAGGAAAAGGCCCCGACGCTTCGACTCATGCCCATATAAACAGATTGCCCACCGCAACTCTATTTTCATTGTTCTACTATGTAAGATAGTCGTAATAACACTCTTATCACGTGATTGACTTTAATTTAATGCACAAAAAATATTAACCAAAATGCCCCAGCGCCATGGCTCACGTTTGCGAATGAACCAGCGGACTGTCGTTCTGGTCCCGCATAATGTTTATGCCCCATCTGTAAAAACAAGGGTGCAACATAAGGACTTCTGAGGAGGTCACCCATCCTAATACTACTCTCGCCAAAGAACGCTTAACTACAGAGTTCTAATGAGATTCGGTGAATCAGTGCTGGTGTGATCGCAACCATTCCAGTTCACGTCACAAATACATATACCGTTTCTCCTCCCCTCCCCCCTCCCCGTTATTTGTTTTGCTGTATGCACACGCCTCACCTCCTCTTCAATTTATGATATCTAGCGAATTGTTCTAGTGCCTCGACTCATGCCCATATGAACGAATCGCCCGCCGTACCTCTGTTTTCGTTGTTCTACTATGTTAGATACTCGTAATAACACTCTTATCACGTGATGGGATTTAGTTGAATGCATGAAAAATATTAAGCAAAATACCCTGGCGTCATGACTTACGTTTGCGAATGAACCGGCGGACCATCACTCCGACCCCACATAACATTTAATGCCTCGTCTATAAAAAGAATGGTGCAAAATAAGGACTTCCCAACAGGTCACCAATCCTAGTACTACTCTCGCCTAAGCATGCTTAACTGCGAAGTTCTGATGGGATCCAGAGAACTAGTGCTAGTATGATCGCACTCTTTATTGTTTGCGCCACAAATACATGTGCCACTTTTCCTTCCCTCTCCCTTCCCGCCATTTGTTTCGTTGTACGCGTACCTCATCTCTGCTTCTAGTTCTAATATCAAGCGAAATACTACGGCGCCTCAACTTATGCCCATATGAATGGATCGCCTGTCGCACCTCGTTTTTCATTGTTTTACTATTTAAGATGCTCGCAATGACACTCTCATCATGTGATGGGCTTTAGTTGAATGTGAGAAAAATATTAAGCAAAATGCCCCAGCGCCGTGACTCACATTTGCGAATGAACTGGTGGACTATCGCTTCGGTCCCACGTAACATTTAATGCCCCGTCTGCAAAAAGAATATTGCAACACGAGAACTTCCCAGGAGGAAACCCATCCTAGTACTATTCTTGCCCAAGAATACATAACTACGGAGTTCTGATGGGATCTGGTGAACTAGTGCTGGTATGATCACACTCTTTCTATTTTGCACTGCAAATAAATATGCCCCTTTTCCTTCCCTCTCCCTTCTCGTCATTTGTTTCGCTGTGCGTGCACCTCACTTCTACTTCTAATTCTAATATCAAGAAAAATGCCCTGGCGCCTCAACCCATGCCCATATGAAGGGATCGCCTGCCACACCTCATTTTTTGTTGTTCTACTGTTTAAGATGCTCGCAATGACACTCTCATCACTTGAGGGGCTTTAGTTGAATATGCAAAAAATCTTAAGCAAAATGCCCCCGCGCTGTGGCTCACGTTTGTTAATGAACCAGCGGACCATTGCTCCAGTCCCACGTAACATTTAATGCCCCGTCTCCAAAAAGAAGGGTACAACACGAGGACTTCCCAGGAGGTCACCCATCCTAGTACTACTCACGCCCAAGCACGCTTTTTTGCAGAGTTCTAATGGGATCCGGTAAACTAGTGCTGGTCTAATTGCACCCTTTCTTGTTTGCACCGCAAATACATATGCCTCTTCTTCTCTCTCCCCTCCCGTCATTTATTTCACTGTGCACGCACCTTACCTTTACTTCTAGTTTTAATATCAAGCGAAATGCCCCAGCGCCTCGACTCATGCCCATACGAACAGATCGCCCGCTGCACCTCATTTTTTATTGTTCTACTATATAAGATGCTCGCAATGACATTCTCATCACGTGATGAGCTTTAGTTGAATGCGCAAAAAATATTAAGCAAAATGCCTTGGCACCGTGACTCACGTTTGCAAATAAACCGACAAACCGTCGCTCCAGTCCCACGTAACGTTTAATGCCTCGTATGCAAAAAAATAGTTGCAACACGAGGACTTCCCAAGAGGTCACCCATCCTAGTACTACTCTCGCCCAAGCATGCTTTACTGCAGAGTTCTGATGGGATCCAATGAACTAGTGCAGGTATGATTGCACCCTTTCTTGTTTGCACCTCAAATACATATGCCCTTCTCCTTCTCTATCCTATCCCATCATTTGTTTCTCTATGCGCGCACATCTCCTCTGCTTCTATCTCTAATATCAAGTGAAATGCCCCAGCGCCTCGACTCATGCCCATATGAACGGATCGCTCACCGCACCTCATTTTTCATTGTTCTAGTATTTAAGATGCTCACAATGTCACTCTTATCACATGGTGGGCTTTAATTGAATGCGTGAAAAATATTAAGCAAAATGCCCCGACACTGTGATCACGTTTGCGAATGAACTGACAGATCGTCGCTCCGGTCCCATGTAACATTTAATGCCCCGTCTGCAAAAAGAAGGGTGCAACACGAGGACTTTATAGGAGGTCACCCATCCTATTACTACTCACGCCCAAGCATGCTTTTCTGCATAATTCTGATGGGATCCAGTGAACTAGTGCTGGTATGATTGCACCCTTTCTTGTTTGCGCTGCAAATACATATGCCCTTTCTCCTTCTCTCTCCCTTCCTGTCATTTGTTTCACTGTGCGCGCACCTTACCTCTTCTTTTAGTTCTAATATCAAGCGAAATGTCCGGTGCCTCGACTTATGCCCATATGAACTGATCGCCCGCTGCACCTTATTGTTTATTGTTTTACTATATAAGATGCTCGCAATAACACTCTCATCACGTGATGGGCTTTAGTTAAATGCACAAAAAATATTAAGCAAAATACCCCGATGCCGTGACTCTTATTTTCGAATGAACCGATGGATCGTCACTCCAGTCCCATGTAACGTTTAATGCCTCTTCTGCAAAAAAAAGGGTGCAACATGAGGAATTCCCAGGAGGTCACCCATCCTAGTACTACTCTCGCCTAAGCCCGCTTAACTGCGGAGTTCTACTGGGATCCGGTGAACTAGTGCTGGTATGATCGCATCTGTTTTGGTTCATGCTGCAAAGACATATACCCCTTCACCTTCCCTCTCCCCTCCCATTATTTGTTTCGTTGTGCGCACACCTTACCTCTGCTTCTAGTTCTAATATCAAGCGAAATTTTTCGGCACCTCGACTCATGCCCATATGAACGGATCGTCCGCCGCACCTCGTTTTTTGTTGTTCTACAATGTAAGATGCTCGCAATGACACTCTCATCATGTGAGCGGCTTTAGTTGAATGCATAAAAAATATTAAGCAAAATGCCCCAGCGCCGTGACTCCCGTTTGCGAATAAACCGACAAACCGTCGCTCCAGTCCCGCGTAACGTTTAATGCCTCGTATGCAAAAAAATAGTTGCAACACGAGGACTTCCCAAGAGGTCACCCATCCTAGTACTACTCTCGCCCAAGCATGCTTTACTGCAGAGTTCTGATGGGATCCGGTGAACTAGTGCTGGTATGATTGCACCCTTTCTTGTTTGCGCCTCAAATACATATGCCCCTTCTCCTTCTCTATCCTATCCCATCATTTGTTTCTCTATGCGCGCACATCTCCTCTGCTTCTATCTCTAATATCAAGTGAAATGCCCCAGCGCCTCGACTCATGCCCATATGAACGGATCGCTCACCGCACCTCATTTTTCATTGTTCTAGTATTTAAGATGCTCACAATGTCACTCTTATCACATGGTGGCCTTTAATTGAATGCGTGAAAAATATTAAGCAAAATGCCCCGACACTGTGATCACATTTGTGAATGAACTGACAGATCGTCGCTCCGGTCCCATGTAACATTTAATGCCCCGTCTGCAAAAAGAAGGGTGCAACACGCGAACTTTATAGGAGGTCACCCATCCTATTACTACTCACGCCCAAGCATGCTTTTCTGCATAATTCTGATGGGATCCAGTGAACTAGTGCTGGTATGATTGCACCCTTTCTTGTTTGCGCTGCAAATACATATGCCCCTTCTCCTTCTCTCTCCCTTCCTGTCATTTGTTTCACTGTGCGCGCACCTTACCTCTTCTTTTAGTTCTAATATCAAGCGAAATGTCCGATGCCTCGACTTATGCCCATATGAACTGATCGCCCACTGCACCTTATTTTTTATTGTTTTACTATATAAGATGCTCGCAATAACACTCTCATCACGTGATGGGCTTTAGTTAAATGCGCAAAAAATATTAAGCAAAATACCCCAATGTCGTGACTCTTATTTTTGAATGAACCGATGGACCGTCACTCCAGTCCCACGTAATGTTTAACGCCTCTTCTGCAAAAAAAAAGGGTGCAACATGAGGAATTCCCAGGAGGTCACCCATCCTAGTACTACTCTCGCCTAAGCCCGCTTAACTGCGGAGTTCTACTGGGATCTGGTGAACTAGTGCTGGTATGATCGCATCTGTTTTGGTTCACGCTGCAAAGACATATACCCCTTCACCTTCCCTCTCCCCTCCCATTATTTGTTTTGTTGTGCGCACACCTTACCTCTGCTTCTAGTTCTAATATCAAGCGAAATTTTCCGGTGCCTCGACTCATGCCCATATGAACTGATCGTCCGCCGCACCTCATTTTTTGTTGTTCTACAATGTAAGATGCTCGCAATGACACTCTCATCACGTGATGGGCTTTAGTTGAATGCGCAAAAAATATTAAGCAAAATGCCCCAGCGCCGTGACTCACGTTTGTGAATAAACCGACAAACCGTCGCTCCAGTCCCGCGTAACGTTTAATGCCTCGTCTGCATAAAGAAGGGTACAACACAAGGACTTCCTATGAGGTCACCCATCCTAGTACTACTCTCGTCCAAGCATGCTTTACTGCAGAGTTTTAAGGGGATCTGGTGAACTAGTGCTGGTATAATTGCACCCTTTCTTGTTTGTGCCTCAAATACATATGCCCCTTCTCCTTCCCTCTCCCCTTTCATCATTTTATTGTCGTGCGCGCACTTCTCCTTTGCTTCTATTTCTAATATCAAGTGAATTACCCCGGCGCCTCGACTCATGCCCATATAAACGGATCGCCCGCCATACCTCATTTTTCGTTATTCTACTATTTAAGATGCTCGCAATGACACTCTTATCACGTGATGGGCTTTAATAGAATACGTAAAAAATATTAAGCAAAATGCCCCAGCGCTGTGATCACGTTTGTGAATGAACCAGCAGATCGTCGCTCCAGTCCCGCGTAATGTTTAACGCCCCGTTTGTGAAAAGAAGGGTGCAACGCGAGGACTTCCCAGGAGGTCACCCATTCTATTACTACTCACGCCCAAGCACGATTTTTTTCAGAGTTCTGATGGGATCCGGTGAACTAGTGCTGGTATGATTGCACCCTTTCTTGTTTGTGCCAGAAATACATATGCCCCTTTTCCTTCCTTGCCCCCTCCCGTCATTTGGTTCGTTGTGCACGCACCTCAACTCTTCTTCTAGTTCTAATATAAGCGAAATGCCCCACGCCTCGACTCATGCCCATATAAAAGGATCGCCTGCCGCATCTCAATTTTTGTTGTTCGACTATGTAAGATACTTGCAATGACACTCTTATCATGTAATAGGCTTTGATTGAATGCGCGAAAAATATTGAGAAAAATGCCCCGGTGCCGTGACTCAAGTTTGCGAATGAATCGTCGAACTATTGCTCCGGTTCCACGTAACGTTTAATGCCCCGTCTTCAAAAAGAAGGGTGCAACATGAGGACTTCTAAGGAGGTCACCCATCCTAGTGCTACTCTTGCCCAAGCACGCTTAACTGCGGAGTTCTGATGGGATCCGATGAAGTAGTGCTGGTATGATCGTACCAATTCTAATTTGCGCCGAAAGTACATATACCCCTTCTCCTTCCTTCTCCCCTTTTGTCATTTGTTTCGTTGTCCACACACCTCACCTCCTCTTCTATTTCTAATATCAAGTAAAATGCCCTAGTGCCTCGATTCTCGCCCATATGAACGGATCGTGCCGCTTCTCATTTTTTGTTGATCTACTAAGTAAGATGCTCACAATGACATTCTTATCATGTGATGGGCTTTAATTTACTGCACAAAAAATATTAAGTAAAATGCCCCAGCATCGTGACTCATATTTGCGAATGAACTGGCGGACCGTTGCTCTAGTCCCACGTAACGTTTAACGTCCCGTCTGCAAAAAGAAGGATTCAACACGAGCACTTCCCAAAAGGTCACCCATCCTAGAACTACTCTCACACAAGCACGCTTAATAGCAGAGTTCTAATGGGATCTGGTGAACTAATGCTAGTATGATTGCAGCCACTCAATTTCGTGCCCCAAATACCTATATCCCTTTTCCTTCCCTCTCCCCTCCTGTCATTTATTTCACTGTGTGCGCAGTTCACCGCTGCTCCAAATTCTAATATCAAACGAAATGTCCCGGTGCCTCAACTCATGCCCATATGAACGAAACATTGGTCGCACCTAATTTTTTGTTGTTATATTATGTAAGATGCTCACAAAGACACTCTTATCACGTTATGGGCTTTAATTGAATGCGAGAAAAATATTAAGAAAAATGCCTCGGCACCGTGACTCATATTTGTGAATGAACCAGTGGACCGTCGCTCCGGTCCAGCGTAACATTTAACGCCCTGTCTGCAAAAAGAAGGGTGCAACATGAGGACTTCCCAGGAGGTCACCCATCCTAGTACTACTCTCGTCGAAGTACGCTAAACTGTATAGTTCTCGGTGAACTAGTACTGGTATGATCGCACACGTTTTGATTTATGTCGTAAATACATATACCTCTTCTCCATCCCTCTCCCCTCCCGTCATTTGTTTCACTGTGCGCGCACGTCACCTCTGCTTCTAGTTCTAATATCAAGCAAAATGCCCCAGCGCCTCGACTCATGCTCAGATGAACGGAATGCCCGCCGCACCTAGTTTTTTGTTATTCTACTATTTAAGATACTCGCAACAATACACTTATCACGTGATTGGATTTAATTGAATGTGTGAAAATATTAAGCAAAATACCCTAGCACCGTGACTCATATTTACGAATGAACTGGCAGATCGTCGCTCTGGTCTCGTGTAACGATTAACGCTCTGTCCGCAAAAAGAATGGTGCAACATGAGGACTTTCAAAGAGGTCACCCATCCTAGTACTACTCTCTCTAAAAAATGCTTAACTACGGAGTTCTGATGGGATCCGGTGAATTAGTGCTGGTATGATCGCATCTGTTCCATTACGCACTACAAATACTTATACCCCTTCTCCTTCCCTCCCCCCTCCCATCATTTTTTTCACTATGCGCAAACCCCACACCTCTGCTTCTAATTCTAATATCAAACGAAATGCCCTGGCGGCTCGACTCATGCCCAGATGAAAGTACTGCCCGCCGCACCTCGTTTTTTGTTGTTCTACTATGTAAGATTCTCGTAATGAGACTCTTATAATGTGGTGGACTATAAATGAATGCATAAAAAATATTAAGTAAAATGCCCTAACGTCGTGACTCATATTTGCGAATGAACCAACGGACCATTGTTCCCATCGGGCGTAACATTTATTTTCTTGTGTGCAAAAAAGTAGGTACAATAAGAGGACTTTCCAAGAGGTCAACCATTTTAGTACTACTCTCACCAAAGGACACTTAACTGCAGAGTTCTGATGGGATTTGGTGCATTAGTGCAGGTCTGATCGCACCCGTCCCAATTCGCTCTATAAATGCATGTGCCCTTTCTCCTTCCCTCCCCCCTTCCGTCATTGTTGCACTGTACGCACACACCTCACCTCTGCTTCTCCTTCCCTCCCCCCTCCCGTCATTGTTTTAGTTGTGCGCGAACTCCACACCTCTGCTTCTAATTCTAATATCAAGCAAAATGCCCCAGCGACTCGACTGATGCTCAGATGAACGGACTGCTCGTCGCACCTCATTTTTCGTTGTTCTACTATGTAAGATTCTCGTAATGAGACTCTTATAACATGGTGGACTATAAATGAATGCACAAAAAATATTAAGCAAAATGTCCTGACGCTGCTACTCACATTTGGGAATGAACTGACGGACCGTTGTTCGCATCAGGCGTAACGTTTATTTCCTCGTATGCAAAAAAATAGGTGCAACAAGAGGACTTTCCAAGAGGTCAACCATTTTAGTACTACTCTCACCAAAGGACACTTAACTGTAGAGTTCTGATTGGATTCGGTACATTAGTGCGAGTCTTATCGCAATCGTCCCAATCCGCGCTATAAATGCATGTGCCCCTTCTCCTTCCCTCCTCCCTCCCTCCCGTCATTTGTTTCGCTATACGCACACACCTCACCTCTGCTTCTAGTTCTAATATCAAGCGAAATACCCCGGTGCCTCGACTCATCCCTATATGAATAGATTGCCTGTCGCACCTCTGTTTTCGTTGTCTACTCTGTAAGATACTCGTAATAGTAATCTTATAACATTATGAGCTTTAATTGAATGCATGAAAAATATTAAAAAAAATGCTTTGACGCCGTGACTCACGTTTGTGAATAAACAGGCGAACTATCGCTCTAGTCCTGCATAACGTTTAATGCCCCGTCTGCAAAAGGAAGGGTGCAACACGTGAACGTCCAAAGAGGTCACCCATCCTAGTATTACTATTGCCCAAAAATGCTTAACTGTGGAGTTCTGATGGGATCCGGTGAATTAGTGTTGGTATGATCGCATTTGTTCTATTTCGCGCTACAAATACATATACTCCTTTTCCTTCCCTCCCCCCCCATGTTTTTTGGCTATGTGCGAACCCCACACCTCTCATTCTAATTCTAATATCAAGTGAAATGCCCCGGCGACTCGACTGACACCGAGATGAACGAATCGCTCGTTACACCTCATTTTTCGTTGTTCTACTATGTAAGATTCTCGTAATGAGACTCTTATAACGTGGTGGACTATAAATGAATGCAAAAAAAATATTAAGTAAAATGCCCTGACGTCGCTACTCACATTTGCGAATGAACTGACATACCGTTGTTCCCATCGGGCGTAACATTTATTGCCTCGTGTGCAAAAAAATAAGTGCAACAAGAGGACTTTCCAAGAGGTCAACCATTTTAGTACTACTCTCACCAAAGGACACTTAACTGCAGAGTTCTGATGGAATTTGGTGCATTAGTACTGGTCTGATCGCACTCGTTCCAATCCGCGCTACAAATGCATGTGCCCCTTCTCCTTTCATCCCCCCTCCCGTCATTTGTTTCGCTGTACGCACACACCTCACCTCTATTTCTAGTTCTAATATCAACCGAAATGCCGAGGTGCCTCGACTCATGCCTATATAATTGGATCGCCCGTCGTACCTCTATTTTCGTTGTCTACTATGTAAGATACTCGTAATAGTAATCTTATCACGTTATGAGCTTTAATTGAATGCATGAAAAATATTAAACAAAATGCTCCGACACCGTGACTCACATTTGCGAATGAACAGGCGAACCATCGCTCCGATCTTGCATAATGTTTAATGCCCCGTCTGTAAAAAGAAGGGTGCAACACGAGAACTTCAAAAGAGGTCACCCATCCTAGTACTACTCTCGCCCAAAAATGCTTAACTATGGTGTTCTGATGGGATCTGGTGAATTAGTGCTGGTATGATCGCATTTGTTCCATTTCGCGCTAAAAATACATATACCCCTTCTATTTCCCTCCCCCCTCCCGTCATTTTTTTGGCTGTGCGCAAACCCTACACCTCTACTTCTAATTCTAATATCAAGCGAAATGGCTTGACAGCTCGACTCATGCCTAGATGAACGGACCGCTCGTCGCACCTCGTTTTTCGTTGTTCTACTATGTAAGATGCTCGTAATGAGACTCTTATAACATGGTGGACTATAAATGAATGCACGAAAAATATTAACCAAAATGCCCTGACGCCACGACTCACGTTTGCGAATGAACTGACAGACCTTAGTTCCGGTCACGCGTAACATTTATTTTCTTGTGTGCAAAAAAGCAGGTACAACACGAAGACTTTCCAAGAGGTCAACTATCTTAGTACTACTCTCACCAAAGGACACTTAACTGTAAAATTCTTATGGGATTCGATGCATTAGTGCTGGTCTGATCGCACCCGTCCCATTCCGTGCTACAAATGCATGTGCCTCTTCTCCTTCCCTCCCCCCTCCTGTCATTTGTTTCACTTTACTCGCACACCTCACCTCTGTTTCTAGTTCTAATATCAAGTAAAATGCCCCAATGATCAATTAATGCCAATATGAATGGATCACCCACCGCACCTCTATTTTCGTTGTTCTACTATGTAAGATACTTGTAATAACACTCTTATGACATGATGGGCTTTAATTGAATGCACAAAAAATATTAAGCAAAATGCCCAGGTGCCGTGACTCACGTTTGCGAATGAACTGGCGAATCGTCGCTGCGGTCATGCGTAACGTTTAACGCCCCATCTGCAAAAATAAGGCTGCAACACGAGGACTTTCTAGGAGGTCACCAATCCTAATACTACTCTCGCCCAAGCACGCTTAACTACGGAGTTCTGATGCGATCCGGTGAATTATTGCTAGTATGATCGAAACTGTTCTAGTTCACGTCGCGAATACATATATCCATTCTCCTTCCCTCTCCCCTCCCACCATTTGTTTCGCTATGCGCGTACAACTCATCTCTGTTTCTAGTTCTAATATCAAGTGAAATGCCAAGTGCATCGACTCATGCCCATTTGAACGGATCACCTGCCGCACCTCTGTTTTAGTTATTCTACTATGTAAGATACTCGTAATAGTACTCGTGTTCGCGATGGGCTTTAATTTAATGCACAAGAAATATTAAGAAAAATGCCCTGGCATTGTGACTAACATTTGCGAATGAACAGGTGGACCATCGCTCTGGTCCTGCGTAACATTTAATACCCTGTTTGCAAAAAGAAGGGTGCAACATGAGTACTTTCCAAGAGGTCACCCATCCTAGTACTACTCTTGCCCAAAAATGCTTAACTGCGGAGTTCTGATAGAATCCGGTGAATTAGTACTGGTATGATCGAACCCGTTCCATTTTACGCTACAAATACATAAGCCCCTTCTCTTTCCCTCCACCCTCCTGTCATTTTTTTTCACTGTCCACGTACCCCGCACATCTTCTTCTAATTCTAATATCAAGTGAAATGCGCCAGCGGCTCGACTCACGCCAAGATAAAATGACCGTCCGCCGCACCTCATTTTTCATTGTTCTATAATGTAAGATGCTCGTAATGAGACTCTTATAATGTGGTGGACTTTAAATGAATGCACGAAAAATATTAGCCAAAATGCCCTGACACCACGACTCACATTTACGAATGAACCGGCGGTTGTCGCGCGTAACGTTTATTGCCTCGTGTGCAAAGAAATAAGTGCAACACGAGGACTTTCCAAGAGGTCAACCATCTTAGAACTACTCTCACCAAAAGACACTTAACTGCAGAGTTCCTATGGAATTTGGTGCATTAGTGCTGGTCTTATCGCACCCGTCCCATTCCCCACTACAAATGCATGTGCCCCTTCTCCTTCCCTCCCCCCTCCCATCATTTGTTTTGCTGTACGCGCATACCTCACCTCTACTTCTAGTTTTAATATCAAGCGAAATGCCCTGGCAACTTGACTCATACCCATATGAACGGATCACCCACTGCACCTTTGTTTTTATTGTTCTACTATGTAAGATACTAGTAATAATACTCTTATCACCTGATGGGGTTTAATTGAATGCACCAAAAACATTAAGCAAAATGCTCTGGTGCTGTGACTCACGTTTGCGAATGAACCGGTTAACCGTCGCTTCGGTGCTGCGTAACATTTAACGCCCCATGTGCAAAAAAAAGGGTGCAACACGAGGACTTCCAAAGAGGTCACCCATCCTAGTACTACTCTCGCAAAAGTACGCTTAACTACGGAGTTCTGATGGGATCCGGTGAATTAGAGCTGGTATGATCGCTTCAGTTCCATTTTGTGCTGCAAATACATATATCCCTTCTCTTTCCCTCCCCCTCCCATTATTTGTTTCGCTGTGCGCGCATACCTCACCTATGCTTCTAGTTCTAGTATCAAGCGAAATGCCCCGGTGCCTCGACTCATGCCCATATGAACGGATCGCCCGTCGCACCTTTGTTTTCGTTGTTCTACTATGTAAGATACTCAGAATAACACTCTTATAACGTGATGGGCTTTAATTGAATGCGCAAAAAATATTAAGTAGAATGCTCCGGTGTCGTGACTCACGTTTACGAATGAACCGGTGGACCGTCGCTCCGGTCCTACGTAACGTTTAATGCCCCATCTGCAAAAAAAATGGTGCAACACAAGAACTTCCTAGGAGGTCACCCATCCTAGTACTACTCTCGCCCAAAAATGCTTAACTGTGGCGTTCTGATGCGATCTGGCGAATTAGTGCTGGTATGATCGGACTTGTTCCATTTCACGGTGTAAGTAGATCAACCCCTTCTCCTTCCCTCCCCCCTCTAGTCATTTTTTTTGTTGCGTGCGCACCCCGCACCTCTGCTTCTAATTCTGATATCAAGCAAAATACCCCGGCAGCTTGACTCACGCCTAGATGAGCGGACCGCCCGCCACACATCATTTTTCATTGTTCTACTATGTAAGATGCTCGTAAAGACACTCTTATCACGTGGTGAACTATAAATGAATGCACAAAAAATATTCAACAAAATGCCCTGACGTTGCAACTCACGGTTGCGAATGAACTGACAGACCGTGGTTCTGGTCGTGTATAACATTTATTTTCTCGTGTGCACAAAAATAGGTGCAACACGATGACTTTCCAAGAGGTCAACAATCTTAGTACTACTCTCACCCAAGGACACTTAACTGCAGAGTTCTAATGGGAATCGGTGTATTAATGATGGTATTATTGAACCCGTATCATTTTGCACTACAAGTGCATGTGTACCTTCTCCTTCCCTCCCCCCTCCCATCATTTGTTTCGCTGTGCGCGCATGCCTCACCTCTACTTCTAATTCTAATATCAAGTGAAATGCCCTGACGTCTTGACTCCTACCCATATGAACGGATCACCCGTCGCGTCATGTTTTTCGTTGTTCTACTATTTAAGATGCTCGCAATGACACTATTATCACATGGGCTTTAATTGAATGCTGAAAAAATATTAAGCAAAATGCCCCGGTGCCGTGACTCACGTTTGCGAATGAACGGGCGGACCGTTGCTCCAATCCTGCGTAACATTTAGTGCCCCGTCTGCAAAAAAAAAGGTGCAACATGAGGACTTCCTAGGAGGTCACCCATCCTAGTACTACTCTCGCCCAAAAATGCTTAACTGTGGAGTTGTGATGGGATCCAATGAATTAGTGCTGGTATGATCGCACTCGTTCTATTCTGCACTGCAAATAAAGATACCCCTTCTCCTTCCCTCCTCCCTCCCGTCATTTGTTTCGTTGTACGTGCACCTCACCACTGTTTCTAATTCAAATATCTAGCTGCTCCAGTGGCTCAACTTGTGCCCAGATGAATGGACCGTCTGCCGCACCTCGTTTTTTTTATTCTACTATCTAAGTTGCTAGTAATGACAATTTTTTCACGTTGTGGCCTATAAATGAATGCGTGAAAAATACTAAGCAAAATTTCCTGATGCCGCGACTCACGCTTTCGAATGAACCGACAGACCGTGGTTCTTGTCGCATGTAACATTTATTTTCTCGTGTGCATAAAAATAGGTGCAACACGAGGACTTTCCAAAAGGTCAACCATCTTAGTACTACTCTTACCCAAGGACACTTAACTGCAGAGTTCTTATGGGAATCGATGCATTAGTGCTGGTATTATCGAACCCGTACCATTTTGCACTACAAGTGCATGTGCCCCTTCTCCTTCCCTCCCCCCTCCCATCATTTGTTTCGCTGTGCGCGCACACCTCACCTCTACTTCTAGTTCTAATATTAAGCAAAATGCCCCGAACTGTAGACTCCTGCCCATATGAATGGATCGCCCGCCGCACCTCGTTTTTCATTTTTCTACTATTTAAGATGCTCGCAATGACAATCTTATCACGTGATGGGCTTTAATTGAATGCTGAAAAAATATTAAGCAAAATGCCCCAGTGCCGTGACTCACGTTTGTGAATGATCAGGCAAACCGTCGCTCTTGTCCCATGTAACGTTTAATGCCCCGTTTACAAAAAGAATGGTGCAATACAAGAACTTCGCAGGAGATCACCCATCCTAGAACTACTCTCACCCAAGCACGCTTAACTGCTGAGTTCTGATGGGATCCGGTGAATTATTGCTGGCATGATCGCACCTTTTCTTATTTGTGCTGCAAATACATATGCCCATTCTCCTTCCCTCTCCCCTACCGCCATTTGTTTCGCTGTGAACGCACCTCACCTCTACTTTTAGTTCTAATATCAACCAAAATACCCCGAGGCCTCGACTCATACCCATACGAATGGATCACCTGCCGCACCTCATTTTTTGTTGTTCTACTTTTTAAGATGCTCGCAATGATACTCTTATCACGTGATGGCCTTTAATTGAATACTGAAAAAATATTAGGCAAAATGCCCTGGTTCCGTGACTCATGTTTGCAAATGAACCGGCAGACCGTCGCTCCAGTCCCATGTAACATTTGACACCCTGTCTGCAAAAAGAATGGTGCAACACGAGGACTTCCCAGGAGATCACCAGTCCTAGTACTACTCTCGCTCAAGCACCTTTAACTGTGGAGTTTTGATGGAATCCGGTGAACTAGTGCTGGTATGATTGCAACCGTTCTTGTTTGCACCGCAAATATATATACCCCTTCTCCTTCACTCTCCCCTCCTGTCATTTATTACGATGTGCCCGCACCTCACCCCTTCTTCTAGTTCTAATATCAAGCAAAATGCTTTGGCACCTCGACTCATGCCTATATGAACAGATCGCCCACTACATCTCATTTTTCGTTATTCTACTATTTAAGATAATCATAATGACGTTCTTATCACGTGATGGGCTTTAATTTAATGCTGAAAAAATATTAAGCAAAATACCCGGGTGCCGTGAGTCACTTTTGCAAATGAAACAGAGGACCATCGCTCTGGTCTCGTTGAATGTTTAACGTCCTGTTTACAAAAAGAAGGCTGCAACATGAAAACTTCCCAGGAGATCACCATCCTAGTACTACTCTTGCCCAAGCACGCTTAACTGTGGAGTTCTGATGGGATCCAGTGAACTAGTACTGATATGATCGCACCCGTTCAAGTTTGTGCCGCAAATACATATACCCCTTCTCCTTCACTTGTTTTGTTGTGCACGCATCTCACCTCTGCTTCTAGTTCTAATATCAAGCAAAATGTCCCGAAGGTTCGACTCATGCTCATATGAACGGATTACCCGCCGCACCTCATTTTTTGTGTTCTACTATTTAAGATGCTCGCAATGACACTCTTATTATGTGGTGGACTTTAATTGAATGCGCAAAAAACTTAAGTAAAATGCCCCGGCATCGTGACTCACATTTGCGAATGTACCGGTGGACCATCGCTACGGTCTCGTAAAATATTTAACACCTCATCTGCAAAAAGATGGGTGCAATATGAGGACTTCTCAAGAGGACACCCATTATAGTACTAAACTCGCCCAAGCACGCTTAACTGCGGAATTCAGATGGGATCCGGTGAACTAGTGCTTGTATGATTGCACCCATTCTAGTTTGCACCGCAAATACATATACTCCTCCTTCCCTATCCCATCCCATTATTTGTTTCACTGTGCGCGCACCTCATCTCTGCTTCTAGTTCTAATATCAAGCAAAATTCTCCAGCGCCTCGACATAGGCCCATATGAATGGATCGCCCGCCGCAACACATTTTTCATTGTTCTACTATTCAAGATACTCGCGATGACACTCTTATCACATGAAGGGCTTTAATTGAATGCACAAAAAATATTAAGCAAAATGCCCCGGCACTGTGACTCACGTTTGCGAATGAACCGGCAGACCATTACTCCGGTCCCGCGTAACATTTAACACCTCGTCTGCAAAAAGAAGGGCGCAACACGAGCACTTCCCAGGAGGTCACCCATTCTAGACTACTCTCGCCCAAGCACACTTAACTCTGGAGTTCTGATGGAATCCAGTGAACTAGTGCTGGTATGATCAGATCTTTTCTAGTATGCGCCGCAAATACCTATACCCCTTCTCCTTCACTCTCCCCTCCCGTCATTTGTTTCTTTGTGCACGCACCTGACCTCTGCTTCTAGTTATAATATCAAGTGAAATGCCCCGGCACCTTGACTCATGCCCATATGAACAGATCGCCCGTCGTATCTCGTTTTTCATTATTCTACTATTTAAGCTGCTCGCAATGACACTCTCATCACGTGATTGAATTTCGCTAAATGCGTAAAAAATAATAAGCAAAATGCACTGGCGCTGTGACTCATGTTTACGAATGAACCAGCGAACCATTACTCCAGTCTTGCGTAATATTTAACGTCTACAAAAAGAAGGGTGCAACATGAGGACTTCCTAGGTGGTCACTAATCCTAGTACTACTCTTGCCCAAGCACGCTTAACTACGGAGTTTTAATTGGATCTAGTGAACTAGTGCTAGTATGATCGCACCTTTTCTAGTTTGCGTCGCAAATAGATATACCCCTTCCCTTTCACTCTCCCCTCCCATCATTTGTTTCTCTTTGCGCGCACCTCACCTCTGCTTCTAGTTCTAATATCAAGCGAAATGCCCCGGTGCCTCGATTAATGCCCATATGAACTGATCGCCCGCCGCACCTCATTTTTTATTGTTCTACTATTTAAGATGGTCGTAATTTTGGGCTTAACTGTGGAGTTCTAATTGGATCCGGCGAATTAATGCTGGTATGATCGCACCTGTTCCATTTCGTGCTGCAAGTAGACATACCCTTTCTCCTTCATTCCCCCCTCCCATCATTTTTTCGTGCACCCCGTACCTCTGTTTCTAATTCTAATATCAAGCGAAATGCCCCAATGGCTCGACTCACGCCTAAATGAACAGACTGCCTGACACACCTCATTTTTCATTGTTTTACTATATAAGATGCTCGTAAAGACACTCTTATCACGTGGTAGGCTATAAATGAATGTACAAAAAATATTCAACAAAATGCCCTGATTTCGCGACT
This sequence comes from Carica papaya, assembly GCF_054855325.1. Classification (NCBI taxonomy): domain Eukaryota; kingdom Viridiplantae; phylum Streptophyta; class Magnoliopsida; order Brassicales; family Caricaceae; genus Carica; species Carica papaya. The sequence goes on along the minus strand of NC_142311.1, from coordinate 29,417,064 downwards.
CACGCTTGCGAATGAATCAACAGACCGTGGTTCTAGTCACTTGTAACATTTATTTTCTCGTGTGCATAAAAATAGGTGAAACACGAGCACTTTCTAAGAGGTCAACCATCTTAGTACTACTCTCACCCAATGACACTTAACTGCAGAGTTCTTATAGGAATCGGTGCATTAGTGCTTGTATTATTGCACCCATACCATTTTGCACTACAAATGCATGTGCCCCTTCTCCTTCCCTCCACCCTCCCATCATTTGTTTCGCTATGCGCGGACACCTCACCTCTACTTCTAGTTCTAATATCAAGTGAAATGTCCCGGCATCTCGACTCCTGCCCATATGAACGGATCTTCCGCCACACCTCTATTTTTGTTGTTCTACTATATAAGATACTCGTAATAACACTCTTATCACGTGATGGAATTTAATAGAATGCACGAAAAATATTAAGCAAAATGTCCCGGCACTGTGACTCACGTTTACGAATGAACTGGCAGATCATCACTCCAGCCCCACATAACATTTAATACCCCGTCTACAAAAATAACGGTGCAACACGAGGACTTCCAAAGAGGTCACCCATCCTAGTACTACTCTTGCCCAAAAATGCTTAACTGTAGAGTTATGATGGGATCTGGTGAATTAGTGCTGGTATGATCGCACTCGTTCCATTTCGTGCTGCAAATAGATATACCCCTTCTCCTTTCCTCCCCCCTCCTGTCATTTGTTTCACTGTGCGCGCACCTCCCTCTACTTCTAATTCTAATCAAGAGAAATACCCCGGTGCCTTGACTCATGCCCATATAAATGGATCGCCTGCCGCACCTTGTTTTTCGTTGTTCTACTATCTAAGATACTCGTAATTACACTCTTATTACGTGATAGGCTTTAATTAAATGTGCAAAAAATATTAAGCAAAATGCCCCGGCACCATGACTCATGTTTTTGAATGACCCAGCAGACCGTTTCTCCGATCTCGCATAATGTTTAATGCCCCATCTGCAAAAAGAATGGTGCAACACGAGGACTTTCCAGTAGGTCATCAATCTTAGTACTACTCTCGCCCGACCACGTTTAATTGCGGATCCAGTGAACTAGTGCTGGTATGATCGCACCCATGCTAGTTTGCACTGCAAATACATATGCCCCTTCTTCTTCCCTCTCCCATCCCGTCATTTGTTTCGCTGTGCGTGCACCTCACCTCTGCATCAAATTTTAATATCAAGTGAAATGCCCCGACGCCTCGATTCATGCCCATATGAATGGATCGTGCCACACCTCTTTTTTTTTTTGTTCAACTCTTTAAGATGCTCACAAGGACACTCTTATCTTGTGATGGGCTTTAATTAAATACGCAAAAAAATATTAAACAAAATGCCACGGCACCGTGACTCACATTTGTGAATGAACCGGCGGACCGTCACTCCGGTCTGTCAGTTCATTCGCAGACATGAGTTACGGCGTTAGGGCATTTTGCTTAATATTTTTCGTGCATTCATTTATAATCCACTACGTTATAAGAGTCTCGTTACGAGCATATTATATAGTAGAATAACAAAAAATGAGGTGCGGCGGGCGGTCATTTTATCTGGGCGTGAGTTGAGCTACCGAGGCATTTCGCTTGAAATTAGAATTAAAAGAAGAGGTCGGGGTGCACGCACAGCGAAAAAAATGACAGAAGGGGGGAGGGAAGGAGAATGGGTACATGTATTTACAACGCGAAATGGAACGGGTGCGATCATACTAGCACTAATTAATCGTATCCCATCATAACTCTGTAGTTAAGCGTGCTTGTGCGAGAGTAGTATTAGGATGGGTGACCTCCTAGAAAGTCCTCGTGTTGTATCCTTCTTTTTATAGATGGGGCGTTAAACGTTAAATGGGACCAGAACAACAGTCCATCGGTTCATTTGCAAACGTGAGTCACGGGGCTAGGGCATTTTGCTTATATTTTTTCGGAATTTAATTAAAGTCCATCACGTGATAAGAGTGTTATTACAAGTATCTTACATAGTAGAACAATGAAAATAGAGGTGCGGCGGGCGATCCGTTTATATGGGCATGAGTCGAGGCGTCGAGGCATTTCCTTTGATATTAAAACTAGAAGATGAGGTGAGGTGTGCGCCTACAGCAAAACAAATGACAGGAAGGGGGAGGGAAGGAGAAGGGGCACATGCATTTATAGTGTAGAATGGGACAGGTGCTATCACACCAGCACTATTGCTCTGAATCCCGTAAGAACTCTACAGTTAAGTGTCTTTTGGTGAGAGTAATTCGAAGATGGTTGACCTCTTGGAAAGTCCTCGTGTCGCACCTGTTTCTTTGCACACGAGGCAATAAACGTTACGCGTAAAAGGAACCATGGTCCGTCAATTCATTCGCAATCGTGAGTTGCGATGTTAGAGCATTTTACTTAATATTTTTGGTACATTCATTTAAAGTCCACCACGTTATAAGAGTCTCATTACGAGCATTTTATATAGTAGAACAACAAAAAATGAGGTACGGTGGGCGGTCATTTCATCAAGGTGTGAGTCGAGCTGCCGGGGCATTTCACTTGAAATTAGAATATAAGAAACAGTCGAGGTGCGCGCACAGCCAAAAAAATGAAGGGAGGGGGGAGGGAAGGAGAAGGGGTACATGTATTTGCAGCACGAAATGGAACGGGTGCGATCATACAAGCACTAATTCACCGGATCCCATCAGAACTCCGCAGTTAAGTGTTTTTGGGTGAGAGTAGTACTAGGATGAGTGACCTCTTATGAAGTTCTCGTGTTGCACCCTTCTTTTTGTAGATGTGGTGTTCAACATTATGCGAGATTAGATCGAAGGTCTACCAATTCATTCGCAAACGTGAGTCACAGTGTCGGGGCATTTTGCTTAATATTTTTCGTGGATTATATTAAAGCCCATCACATGATAAGAGTGTTATTACGAGTATCTTACATAGTAGAACAACGAAAACAGAGGTACAGTGGGCGATCTGTTCATATGGGCATGAGTCAAGGCGTCGGGACATTTCACTTAATAATAGAATTAGAAGAAGAGGTGAGGTGTGAGCGCACAGCGAAACAAATGATGGGAGAGGGCAAGGAATGAGAAGGGGTATATCTATTTGCAGTGTGAAATGGAGTTGATGCGATCATACAAGTACTAATTCGCCGATCTCATCAGAACTCCGCAATTAAGTATTTTTGTGCGAGAGTAGTACTAGTATGGGTGACCTCTTTAGAAGTCCTATTGTTGCACCCTTCTTTTTGCAGATGGGGTGTTAAACATTACACAGGACCGGAGCGATGGTCCGCCGATTCATTCACAAACATAAGTCACAACGCTGGGGCATTTTACTTAATATTTTTCGTGCATTCAATTAAAGACCATAACGTGATAGGAGTGTTATTATGAGTATCTTACATAGTAGAACAATGAAAACAGAGGTGCGACAGGGGATCCGTTCATGCTGGTTTGATCGCACATGTTTCATTTCGCGCTACAAATACATACACTCCTTCTCCTTCCCTCCCACCTCCTGTCATTTGTTTCCTTGTGCATGCACACTGCACCTCTACTTCTAGTTCTAATATCAAATAAAATACCTCGACGCCTTGACTCACATTTACGAATAAACCAGTGGAACATAGTTCCAGTCGTGAGTAACATTGAACGACCCATCTGCAAAAAAAATAGGTGCAACATGAGAACTTCCTTGTGTTGCACCCGTCTTTTTCTTAATATTTTTCGTGCATCCATTTATAGTCCACCACGTGATAAGAGTGTCATTACGAACATTGTAAATAATAGAACAAGCAAAACAGAGGTGCGACGGGTGGTCCATTCATCTGGACGTGAGTCGAGGCAATGGGGCATTTTATTTGATATTACAACTAGAAATAAAGGTGCGGTGTCCACACAGAGCGAAACAAATGATGGGAGGGGGAAGGGAAAGAGAATGAGTATATGTATTTGAAGTGAGGAATAGGACAGGTGAGATCATACTAGCACTAATGCATCATATCCCATCATAATCTGCAGTTAAGCGTGTTTGAGCGAGAGTAGTACTAGGATGAGTGACCTCTTGGGAAGTGCTTGTGTTGCACCCGTCTTTTTACGGACAGGGCATCAAACATTATGCGCGACTGGAGCCATAATCCGCTGGTTCATTTGCAGGCGTGAGTCGCTGCGCTGGGGCATTTTGCTTACTTTTTTTTGTGCACTCATTTATAGTCCACCACGTGATAAGAGAGTCATTACGAGCATCTTACATAGTAGAACAACGAAAAAAAAAGGTGTGGCGGGTGGTCCTTTAATCTGGGCATAAGTCGAGGCGTTGGGGCATTTTGCTTGATATTAGAACTAGAAACAGAGATGTAGTGTGCACGCACAACGAAAAAAATGATAGGAGAAGGGGTATATGTATTTGCAATGCAGAATGAAAGGGGTGCGATCATACCAACACTAATTCACCGGATCCCATCGAACTATGCAGTTAAGCATGCTTGGGTGAGAGTAATACTAGGATCGGTAACCTCCTGAGAAGTCCTCATGTTACACTGTCTTTTTGCAAACGGGGCATAAAACAATACATGTGATCGGAGCCACAATCCGCTAGCGTGAGTCGCGTCGCCAGAAAATTTTGCTTACTATTTTTTCGTGCATTTATTTATAGTCTACCACGTGATAAGAGTGTCATTACGAGCATCTTACATATTAGAATAAAGAAAAATGAGGTACGGCAGGCAGTCCTTTCATCTGGCGTGAGTCGAGGTGTCGGGGCATTTCGCTTGATATTAGAACTATAAACAGAAGTGCAGTGTGCGCGTATAGTAAAAAAAATGATGGGTGGGGGGAGGAAAGGAGAAGGAGTATATGTATTTACAACGCAGAATGGAAGGGGTGCAATCATACTAGCATTAATACACCGGATCCCATCGAATTTCGTAGTTAAACGTGCTTGGGCGAGAGTAGTACTAGGATGGGTGACCTCCTGGGAAGTTCTCTTGTTGCACCCATCTTTTTGCAGACGGGGTGTCAAATGTTACGTGCGATCGGAGCCACAGTCCACCAGCATGAGTAGCGACGTTGAAACATTTTGCTTAATATTTTACGTGCACTTATTTATAGTCCACCACGTGATAAGAGTCTCATTACAAGAATTTTACATAGTAAAACAACAAAACAAGAGGTGCAAGGGGCCTTCATTCTTCTGGGCGTGAGTCGAAGCGACATGGCATTTTGTTATATATTAGAACTAGAAGTAGAGATGTGGTATGCCCACATAGCGAAATAAATGATTGGAGGGGGGAGGGAAGGAGAAGGGCTATATGTATTTGCAGTTGGGAATGTGATAGTTGTGATCATACAAACACTAATGCACAGGATCCCATCAGAACTCTGTAGTCAAGCGTGCTTGGGCGAGATTAGTTTTAGGATGGGTGACCTCCTGGAAAGTCCTCGTGTTGAACCTGTCTTTTTGTAGACGGGGTGTTAAACGTTAAGTGCGATCGGAGCCACAGTCTGTCGGTCTGAATCGCAACGTCAAGACATTTTTCTTAATATTGTTCGTGCATTCATTTATAGTTCACCACGTGATAAGAGTGTCATTACGAGCATCTTACATAGTAGAATAACGAAAAATGAGGTACAGGGGATAGTTCGTTCATCTGGGCGTCAGTCGAGGCACCAGAGCATTTTGCTCTATATTAGAACTATAAGCAGAGGTGCGGTGTTCACGCATAGTGAAACAAATAACAAGGTGCGATCATACCAGCAATAATTCACTGGATCCCATCAGAACTCTGCAGTTAAGCGTGCTTGGGTGAGAGTAGTTCTAGGATGGGTGATCTCCTGGAAAGTTCTCATGTTGCACCCTTCTTTTTACAGATGAGGCGTTAAACTTTACGTGGGACAGAAGCGACGATCCACTTGTTTATTTGCAAATGTGAGTCACGGCACTAGGACATTTTATTTAATATTTTTTCAGCATTCAATTAAAGCCCATCACGTGATAAGAGTGTCATTGCGAGCATGTTAAATAGCAGAACAACGAAAAACAAGGTGCATCGGGCAATCCGTTCATATGGGCATGAGACGAGGTGCCTAGGCATTTTGCTTGATATTAGAACTAGAAGCAGAAGTGAGCTGCGCGCACAGCGAAACAAATGACGAGAGAGGAGAGGGAAGGAGAAGGGGTATATGTATTTGGGGGGCAAATAAGAAAGGTTGCAATCATACCAGCAATAATTGACCAGATCCATTAAGAACTCTGAAGTTATACATGCTTGGGTAAGAGTAGTACTAGGATGGTTGACCTCCTAGGAAGTCCTCATGTTGTACCCTTCTTTTTGTGAATGGGGGCGTTAAACATTACACGGGACCGGAGTGATGGTTTGCCGGTTCATTCATAAATGTGAGTCAAGGCACCAGGGCATTTTTCTTGATATTTTTTGCGCATTCAATTAAAGTCCATCACGTGATAAGAGTGTCACTACAAGCATCTTGCATGGTAAAAACATGAAAAACGAGGTGCGGCGGGTGTTCCATTCATATGGGTATGTGTCGAGGCGCCGGGGCATTTCTCTTGATATTAGAATTAGAAGCAGAGGTGAGGGGAGAGGAAAGGAGAAGGGGTATATGTATTTGCTGCGCAAACCAGAATTGGTGCGATCATACAAGCACTAGTTCACCGGATCCCATCAGAACTCCGCAGTTAAGCATGTTTGGGCAAGAGTAGAACTAGGATGGGTGGTTCCTCAGAAGTCCTAGTGTTGAACCCTTATTTTTGCAGACGGAGCGTTAAACGTTACGCTGGACCAGAGCGACGGTCTGCCGGTTCATTTGCAAACACGAGTCACGGTGCCGGAGCATTTTTCTTAATATTTTTTGCGCATTCAACTAAAGCCAATCATGTGATGAGAGTGTCATTGCAAGCAGTTTAAATAGTAGAACAAGGAAAAATGAGGTACGGCATGCGATCCGTTCATATGGCCATGAGTCGAGGCGTCGGGGCATTTCGCTTGATATTAGAACTAGAAGCAGAGGTGAGGTGTGCGCATACAGCGAAACAAAGGACAGAAGGGGGGAGGGAAGGAGAAGAGGCACATGCATTTATAGCGCGGAATGGGACAGATGCGATCAGACCAGCACTAATGCACCAAATCCCATAAGAACTCTGCGGTTAAGTGTCCTTTGGTGAGAGTAATACTAGGATTGTTGACCTCTTAGAAAGTTCTCGTGTTACACCTATTTTTTTGCACACGAGGCAATAAACGTTACGCGCTACTAAAACCACAGTTTGTCAGTTCATTCGCAAAAGTTAGACGTAGCATCTGGGCATTTTGCTTAATATTTTTCGTGCATTCATTTCATCTGGGCATGAGTCAAGCCACTGGGGCATTTTAATTGATATTAGAATTAGAAGTAGATGTGCGGGGTGCGCACACAACGAAAAAAATGACCGGGGGGGAGGGAAGGAGAAGGGGTATATATATTTACAGTGTGAAATAGAATGGGTGCGATCATACCCGCACTAATTCACCGGATCCTGTCAGAACTCCGCAGTTAAACATTTTTGGGCGAGAGTAGTACTAAGATAATTGACCTTTTGGAAAGTCCTCATGTTGCACCCTTCTTTTTCTACACGAGGCAATAAATGTTATGCGCAACTAGAACCACGGTCCGTTTGTTCATTCGCAAACATGAGTTGCAGCGTCAGGGAATTTTGCTTAACATTTTTCGTGTATTAATTTATAGTCCACCACGTTATAAGAGTGTTAATACGAGCATCTTACATAGTAGAACAACTAAAAATGAAGTGCGGCGGGCGGTTCGTTCATCTGGGCGTGAGTCGAGCCGCCAAGGTATTTCGCTTAATATTAGAATTAGAAGAAGAGGTGCGGGGTACACGCATAGAAAAATAAATGATAGCAAGGAGGAAGGAAAGAGAAGGGGTATATGTATTTGCAGCGTGAAATGGAACAAGTGCGATCATACCAGCACTAATTCACCGAATCCCATCAGAACTCCGCAGTTAAGCATTTTTGGGCAAGAGTAGCACTAGGATGGGTAACTTCCTGAGAAGTCCTTGTGTTGCACCCTTCTTTTTATAGACGGGGCATTAAACGTTGCGCTCGGCATTGGGGTATTTTGCTTAAATTTTTTGTGCATTCAATTAAAACCCATTACGTGATAAGAATATTATTACGAGTATCTTACATAGTAGAACAACAAAAACAGAGGTACGGCGGGCGATCCGTTCATATGGGCATGAGTCGACGCACTGGGGCATTTCGTTTGATATTAGAACTACAAGCAGAAGTGAGATGTGCGTGCACAGCGAAACAAATGACGAGAGAGGGGAAGGAAGGAGAAAGGATATATATATTTGCGGTGCGAACAGGAACGGTGTGATCATACCAGCACTAATTCACCGAATCCCATCAGAACTCTGCAGTTAAACATGCTTGAACGAGAGTAGTACTAAGATGGGTGACTTTTTGGGAAGTTCTCGTGTTGCACCCATCTTTTTACAAAGGGGGCGTTAAATGTTATGCAGGACCGGAGCGATAGTCCACCGGTTCATTTGCAAACGTGAGTCATGGCGCCAGGGCATTTTGTTTAATATTTTTCATGCTTTTAATTAAAGCCCATAACGTGATAAGAGTGTTATTACGAGTATCTTACATTGTAGAACAATGAAAACAGAGGTGCGATAGGCGATTCGTTCATATGGGCATGAGTCGAGGCACTGGAGCATTTCACTTGATATTAAAACTAGAAGCAGTGGTGAGGTGTGTGCGCACAGCGAAACAAATGACGGGAGGGGGGAGGGAAGGAGAAGAGGTATATGTATTTCTGTCGCAAACTAGAACAGGTGCGATAATACAAGTATTAATTCACTAGATCCCATCAGAACTCTGCAGTTAAGCATGCTTAGACAGGAATAGTTCTAAGATGGGTGACTTCCTTGGAAGTTCTCGTGTTGCAACCTTGTTTTTGCAAACATAGTGTTAAATGTTACGTTATGCAGGACCGGAGTGACAGTCTACCGGTTCATTTGCAAACGTGAGTCACGGCACCGGAGCATTTTGCTTAATATTTTTTGCGCATTCAACTAAAGCCAATCATGTGATGAGAGTGTCATTGCAAGTAGCTTAAATAGTATAACAACAAAAAATGAGGTGCGGCGGGCGATCCGTTCGTATGGGCATGAGTCGAGGCATCGAGATATTTCTCTTGATATTAGAACTAGAAGCTGAGGTTAGGTGCGCGCACAAAGAAACATATGACAGGAGGGGAGAGTGAAGGAGAAGGGGTACAAAAAAGAATGGGTGCAATCATACCAGCACTAGTTCTCCAGATCCCATCATAACTCAAAAATTAACCGTACATTGGCGAGAGTAGCACTAGGATGGGTGACCTCTTGGGAAGTCCTCCTGTTACACCATTCTTTTTACAGACGGGGCGTTAAACGTTAGGTAAGACCAGAGCAACGGTCTGCCAGTTCATTCGAAAACGTGAGTCACGGCACCTAGATATTTTGCTTAATATTTTTTCTGCATTCAATTAAAGTCCATCACGTGATAAGAGTGTCATTTAGAGCACCTTACATAATAAAATAATGAAAAACGAGGTGTCAGGGCATTTCGCTTGATATTAGAACTAGAATAAGAGGTGAGGTACGCACACAACGAAACAAATGACGAAAGGGGAGAGGGAAGGAGAAGGGGTATATGTCTTTGTGGGGTAAATTAGATTGGTTGAGATCATACCAGTAGTAGCTCATCGGATCCCATCAGAACTCTGCAGTTAAGCATGCTTGGGCGAAAGTAGTACTAGGATAGGTGACCTCCTTGGAAGTTCTCGTGTTGCACCCTTCTTTTTCCAGATGGGGTGTTAAACTTTTTTCAGGACAGGAGTGACGGTCCGCTGGTTCATTCACAAATGTGAGTCACGGCGCTGTGACATTTTGCTTAATATTTTTTGTGTATTCCATTAAAGTCCATCACCTGATAAGAATGTCCTTACGAGCATCTTAAATAGTAGAACAACAAAAAAATGAGGCGCAGCACGATCCGTTCATATGGGCATGAGTCGAGGCGTTTGGGCATTTTGCTTGATATTAGAATTTTATGTAGAGGTGAGGTACGCACACAGTGAAACAAATGACGGGATGAGAGAGGGAAGGAGAAGGGGCATATGTATTTGCAGCGCAAACTAGAATGGGTGCGATCATACCAGCACTAGTTCATCGGATCCCATCGGAACTTTATAGTTAAACGTGTTTGGGCAAGAGTAGTACTAAGATTGATGACCTGCTGGGTAGTCCTCGTGTTGCACCATTCTTTTTGCAGACGAGGTGTTAAACATTATGCAAGATCGGAGTGACGGTCTGCTGGTTCATTCGAAAACGTGAGTCACGGTGCCATAGCATTTTTTTTAATATTTTTTGTGCATTTAATTAAAGCCTATCACATAATAACAGTGTAATTATGAGTATCTTAGATAGTAGAACAATGAAAAATAGGTGCGACAGGCGATCCGTTCATATGGGCATGAGTCCAGACGTCTGGGTATTTCGCTCGATATTAGAACTAGAATAAGAGATGAGGTACGCGCACAGCGAAACAAATGACAGGAGGGGAGAGGGAACACGAAGGACTATATGTGTTTGTGGTGCAAACTAGAACATGTACGATCACACCCGCACTAGTTCCCTGGATCCCATCAGAACTCCGTAATTAATCGTGCTTGTACGAGAGTAGTACTAGGATGGGCGACTTATTAAGAAGTTCTCATGTTGCATCCTTCTTTTTACAGACGTGGTGTTAAATGTTATGCGGGACTGGAGCGACGGTCTGTTAGGTCATTCGCTGGCGTGAGTCTTGGCGCCATGGAATTTTGCTTAATATTTTTTGTGCATTCATTTATAGTCAACTACGTGATAAGAGTGTCATTACGAGCAACTTAGATAATAGAATAAAAAAAACAAGGTGCGGTAGATGGTCCATTCATCTGGGTGCGAGTCGAGCCACTGGAGCATTTCACTTGATATTAGAATTATAAGAAGAGGTGAGGTGGACGCACAATTGACGGGAGGGGGGAAGGAAGGAGAAGGGGTATATCTATTTGCAGCGCAAAATGGGACTAGTGCAATCATACCAGCACTAATTCACCGAATCCCATCACAACTCCACAGTTAAGCATTTTTGGGCAAGAGTAGTACTATAATAGGTGACCTCTTGGAAAGTCCTTGTGTTGCACCCTTCTTTTTGTAGACGGAGCGTTAAACATTATGCGGGACCGGAGCGACGGTTTGCCGATTCATTCGCAAACGAGAGCCACGGTGCGGGACATTTTGCTTAATATTTTTTGCTCATTCAATTAAAGCCCATAATGTGATAAAAGTATCATTGCGAGTATCATTCATAGTAGAACAACGAAAAATGAGGTATTGTGGGTGATCCGTTCATATGGGCATGAGTCGAGGTGCTGGGGCATTTTGTTTGATATTAGAACTAGAAGCAGAGGTGAAGTGCACGCACAGCGAAACAAATGATGAGAGGGGAGAGGGAAGGCGAAGGGTTATATATATTTGCGGCGTAAATCAGAACGTGTGCGATTATATCAGCACTAGTTCACCGGATCCCATCAGAACTACACAATTTAGCGTGCTTGGGCGAGAGTAGTACTAGGATGGGTGACCTCCTGAAAAGTCCTCGCGTTGCACCAATCATTTTGCAGACAGGGCATTAAACGTTATGCGGGACCGGAGTGACGGTCTGCCGGTTCATTTGCAAACGTTAGTCACGATGCCGGGGCATTTTTGCTTAATATTTTTCGTGCATTCAATTAAAATCCATCATGTGATAAGAGTATTATTACGAGTATCTTACATAATAGAACAACAAAAACAAAGGTGCGGCGAGTTTTCTGTTCATATGGGCATGAGTTGAAGCACCGGGGCATTTCACTTGATATTAGAACTAGAAATAGAGGTGAGGTGCATGTAAAGAGAAACAAATGACAGGAAGGGAGAGAGAAGTAGAAAGGGTATATGTATTTGTGGCGCAAACTAGAACGAGTGCTACCATGACCTCTTAGGAAGTCCTCATATTGCACCCTTCTTTCTACGAACGGGGCGTTAAACATTACATGGGAACGAAGTGACGGTTCACCGGTTCATTCGCAAACGTGAGTCATGGCGCCGGGGTATTTTGCTTAATATTTTTTACGTATTCAATTAAAGTCCATCACATGATGAGAGCGTCATTGCGAGTATTTTACATAGTAGAAAAACGAAAAACGAGGTACGGCGGGCGTTCCGTTCATATGGGCATGTGTCGAGGCGCCGGGGCATTTCGCTTGATATTAGAACTAGAAGCAGAGGTTAGGGGAGAGGGAAGGAGAAGGGGTATATATATTTGCGGCACAAACCAAAATTGATGCGATCATACCAGCACTAGTTCACTAGATCCCATCAGAACTCCGCAGTCAAGTGTGTTTGGGCAAGAGTAGAACTAGGATGGGTGGTTCCTCAGAAGTTCTCGTGTTGCACCTTGATTTTTGCAGACGGAGCATTAAACATTACGTGGGACTGGAGCGAGTATCTGCCGGTTCATTTGCATACATATGTCACAGCACCGGAGCATTTCTCTTAATATTTTTCACGCATTCAACTAAAGCCAATCATGTGATGAGAGTGTCATTGCAAGCAGCTTAAATAGTAGAATAATGAAAAATGAGGTACGGCGGATGATCCGTTCATATGGGAATGAGTCAAGGCGCTGTGGTGTTTTACTCTATATTAGAACGAGAAGTAGAGGTGCAGAGTGCACGCGCAAGGAAATAAATGATGGGAGGGGGAAGGGAAGGAGAAGGAGTATATGTATTTGTAGCGCGGAATGAAACGGTTGTGATCATACCGGAACTAATGCAACGGATCCCATCAGAACTCTGCAGTTAAGTGTTCTTGGGTGAGAGTAGTACTAGGATGGGTGAGCTCCTGGGAAGTCCTCTTGTTGCACCAATTTATTTGCATATAGGGCATTCGAAGTTATGCGCGACTAGAACTATAGTCTGCTGATTTATTCACTAATGTGAATCAAGGCGCCAGGGTATTTTACTTGATATTAGAACGAGAAGCAGAGGTACAATGTACACGCACAAGGAAACAAATGACGAAAAGGGGGGGAGGAGAAGGAGTGTATGTATTTGCAGCGCGTGATTAAACGGGTGCAATAATACCAGCACTAATACACCGGATTCCATCAGAACTACGAAGTTAAGTATGCTTGGGCGAGAGTAGTACTAGGATGGGTGACCTCCTGGGAAGTCTTCGTGTTGCATCTATTTTTTTGCAGAAGGGGCGTTCGACGTTACGCGGGACTGGAACTATGCTCCGCTAGTTTATTCGTAAATGTGAGTTAAGGCACCGAGAAATTTTACTTGATATTAGAACGAGAAAGAGAGGTGCAGTGTGCATGCACAAGGAAACAAATGACGGAAGGAGGGAGGGAAGGAGAAGGAGTGTATGTATTTGCAACGCGGAATGAAACAGGTGCGATCATACCAGCACTAATGCACCGAATCCCATTAGAACTCTACAGTTAACAGTGGTTGGGCGAGAGTAGTACTAGGATGGGTGACCTCCTGGGAAGTCCTCGTGTCGCACCAATTTTTTTGCTGATGGGGCGTTCGACATTACGCGCAACTGAAATTATGGTCTGCTGGTTTATTAAAAAATGTGAGTCAAGGCGTCGGGGCATTTTACTTGATATTAGAACGAGAAGCAGAGGTGCAATGTGCATGCATAAGGAAACAAATGACGGAAAGGGGGGGGGGAGGAGAAGGAGTGTATGTATTTGTAGCGCGTGATTAAACGGGTGCGATAATACCAGCACTAATGTACCGGATCCCATCATAACTCCGCAGTTAAGTATACTTGGGCGAGAGTAGTACTAGGGTGGGTGACCTCCTGGGAAGTCTTCGTGTTACATCTATTTTTTTGCAGAAGGGGCATTCAATTTTACTCGGGATTGGAACTATGTTCCCTGGTTTAATCGATGATGTAAGTTAAGGCGCTGAGAAATTTTACTTGATATTAGAACGAGAAGGAGAGGTGTAGTGTGCACACATAAGGAAACCAATGACGGAAAGAGGGAGGGAAGGAGAAGGAGTGTATGTATTTACAACGTGAAATGAAACAGGTGTGATCATACCAGCACTAATGCATCGGATCCCATCAGAACTCCGCAGTTAACAGTGCTTGGGCGAGAGTAGTACTAGGATGGGTGACCTCCTAGGAAGTCCTCGCGTTGCACAAATCTTTTTGCTGATGGGGCATTCGACGTTACATGCGATTGGAATTATGATTTGGTGGTTTATTCGCAAATGTGAGTCAAGATGCCGGGGCATTTTACTTGATATTAGAATGAGAAGTAGAGGTGCAGTGTGCACGCACAAGGAAACAAATGACGGGAGGGGGAAGGGAAATGAGGAGTGTATGTATTTGAAGCACAGAATGAAACAGTTACGAGCATACCAGTACTAATGCACCAGATCCAATTCGAACTTCGCAGTTAAGTGTGCTTCAGCGAGAGTAGTATTAGGATGGGTGACCTCCTGGGAAATGCTCGTGTTGCACCTATTTTTTCGCAGATGGGTCGTTCGGTGTTACGTGCGACTGGAATTATTGTCTGCTAGTTTTTCACAAATATAAGTCAAGGCGCCAGGGCATTTTACTTGATTTTAGAATGAGTAACAGAGGTGCAGTGTACACGCATAATGAAATAGATTACGGGATGAGGGAGGGAAGGAGAAGGAGTGTATGTATTTGCAGCGCAAAATAAAATTGTTGCGATCATACCAGCACTAATGCACCGGATCCCATTAAAACTCTGCAGTTAAGTGTGCTTGGGCGAGAGTAATACTAGGATGAGTGACCTCATGGAAAGTTCTTGTGTTGTACTATTTTTTTGCAGATGGGGCATTTCACGTTACGCGTAACTAGAACTATGATCCACTGGTTTATTTGCAAATTTGAGTCAAGATGTCAGGGCATTTGACTTGATATTAGAACAAGAAGTAGAGGTGTAGTGTGAACGCACAAAAAAACAAATAATGGGTGGGGGGAGGGAAGTAGAAGGAGTGTATGTATTTGCAATACGGAATGAAATGGGTCCCATCATTCCAGCATTAATGCACCAGATCCCATCAGAACTCCGCAGTTAAGTGTGCTTGGGCGAGAGTAGTACTAGGATGTGTGACCTCCTAGGAAGTCTTCGTGTTGCACCCATTTTTTTACATATAGGGCGTTCGACGTTACGTGCAACTGGAACAATGGTCTGCTGGTTTATTAGCAAATGTGAGTCAAGGCGCTTAGGCATTTTACTTAATATTAGAACGAGAAGCAGAGCTGCAGTGTGCATGCACAAGGAAACAAATGACGGGAGCGAGGAGGGAAGGAGAAGGAGTGTATGTATTTGCAGCGCAGAATGAAACAGGTGCTATTAAACCAGCAATAATGCACCGGATCCTATTAGAACTCCGAAGTTAAGTGTGTTTGGGCATGAGTAGTACTAGTACTAATGTATCGGATCCCATCAGAACTCTGCAGTTAAGTGTGCTTTTGGCGAGAGTAGTCGTAGGATGGGTGACCTTCTGGGAAGTCTCCGTGTTGCACCCATTTTTTTGCAGATGGAGCGTTCAACGTTACACGTGATTGGAACTATGGTCCGCTGGTTTATTCACAAATGTGAGTCAAGGCACCAGGGCATTTTACTTGATATTAGATTGAGAAGGAGAGGTGCAGTGTGCACACACATGGAAACGACGGGAGGGGGGAGGGAAGGAGAAGGAGTGTATGTATTTACAGCGCAGAATTAAATGGGTGTGATCATACCGGCACTAATGCATCAGATCCCATCAGAACTCCGCAGTTAAGTGTGCTTGGGTGAGTGACCTCCTGAAAAGTCCTCATATTGAACCCATTTTTTTGCAGATGGGGCGTTCAACGTTACGCGCGACTGAAATTATGGTCCGCTGGTTTATTCACAATGCGAGTCAAGGCACCAGAGCATTTTACTTGATATTAGAACGAGAAGCAGAAGTGCAGTGTGCAACACAAGGAAACAAATAAAGGGAGGGGGAAAGGGAAGGAGAATGAGTGTATGTATTTACAGCATAAAATGGAAAGGGTGCGATCATACCAATACTAATGCATCGGATCCTATCGAACTCTGCAGTTAAGCGTGCTCTGGTGAAAGCAGTACTAGGATGGGTGACCTCCTGCGAAGTCCTCGTGTTTCACCTGTCTTTTTATGAACGGGGCGTTAAATGTTACGCGTGACTGGAGTCACAGTCTGCCAGTGTGAGTCGCAGTGTTGGGACATTTTGCTTAATATTTTTCATGCATTCATTTATATTCCATCACGAGATAAGAATGTCATTATGATTATCTTACGTAGTAGAACAATTAAAATAGAGTTATGGCGGGCGGTCTGTTCATCTGGGCATGAGTCAAGACAGTTGAGCATTTTGCTTGATATTAGAACTAGAAACTGAGGTGCGGTGTGTGCGCATAACAAAATAAATGACGGGAGGGGAGAGGGAAGGAAAAGTGGTATATGTATTTGCAACGTGGAATGGAAGGGATGCGATCATACCAGCTCTAATGCATCGGATCCCATCGAACATCGTAGTTAAGCGTGCTTAAGCTAGAGTAGTACTAGGATGGGTGACCCCCTGGGAAGTCCTCTTGTTGCAGTCGTCTTTTTGCATACGGGACGTTAAACATTGCGCGCGAGGGGAGATACGATCCACTAGTTCATTCGCCTACATGTGTCGCAGCGTCGGGGCATTTTGCTTAATAGTTTTTGTATAATATTTATATTCCATTACAAGATAAGATTATTATTACGAATATCTTACTTAGTAGAACAACAAAAATAGAGGTGCGGCAGGCGATACGTTCATCTGGGTGTTAGTCGAGGCTAGGGCATTTCGCTATATATTAGAACTAGAAGCAGAGGTGCGGTGTGCGCACATAGTAAAATAAATTATGGGAGGGGTGAGGGAAGGAGAAGGGGCATATGTATTTGCAGCAGGGAATGGAAGTGGTGCAATCATACTAGCACTAATTCACAAGATCCCATCAGAACTCCGCAGTTAAGCATGCTTGGGAGAGAGTAGTACTTGTATGGGTGACCGCCTGAAAAGCCCTCAAGTTGTACCCGTCTTTTTGTAGACGGGGCAGTAAACGTTACATAGGACCGGATCTATAGTTTGCAGGTTCGTCGGTTAATTTTCAAACGTGACTCACGGCGTCAGGGCATTTTGTTTAATATTTTTCGTGCATTCATTTATAGTCCACCGGTGGGCAGTCCGTTCATCTGGGCGTGAGTCGAGCCGTCGGGGCATTTTGCTTGATATTAGATTTAGAAGAAGAGGTGCGGGGTGCGCGCACAGCAAAAAAAATTATAAGAAGGGGGAGGGAAGGAGAAGGGGTATATGTATTTGCAACGCAAAATAGAATAGGTGTGATCATACCAGCACTAATTCTCCGAATCCCATCAGAACTCAACAGTTAAGCATGTTTGGGCGAGAGTAGTACTAGGATGGGTGACTTCCTGGGAAGTCCTCGTGTTGTACCCTTCTTTTTACAGACAGGGCGTTAAACATTGCGCTCGGCGTCGGGGCATTTTTCTTAATATTTTTCGTGTATTCAATTAAAGCCCATCACGTGATAAGAGTATTATTACAAGCATCTTAAATAGTAAAGCAATGAAAAACGAGGTGTGGTGGATGATCCGTTCATATGGGCATGAGTCGAAGCGACGAGGCATTTTTCGCTTGATATTAGAACTAGAAACAGAGGTTAGGTGCGCGCACAGTGAAACAAATGACGGGAGGGGAAAAGGAAGGAGAATGGGCATATGTATTTGCAGTGCAAACAAGAAAGGGTGCTATCATACCAGCACTAGTTCACTGAATCCATCAGAACTCTGCAGTTAAGCTTGCTTGGGTGAGAGTAGTACTACGATGGGTGATCTCTTGGGAAGCACTCATGTTGCACCCTTCTTTTTGCAGACGAGGCGTTAAATGTTACATGGGATTGGAGCGACAGTACGCTAGTTCATTCGCAAAGAGTCACAGCGTCGGGGCATTTTGGTTAATATTTTTCATGCATTCAATTAAAGCCCATCACGTGATGAGAATGTCATTGCAAGCATCTTGAATAGTAGAACAACAAAAAATGAGGTGCGTCGGGCGATTCGTTCATATGGATATGAGTCGAGGGAGGGAAGGAAAAGAGGTACATGCATTTGTAGCGCGAAATGGGATAAGTGCGATCAGACCAGCTCTAATGCACCGAATCCCATAAGAACTCTGCAGTTAAGTGTCCTTTAGTGACAGTAGTACTAAGATGGTTAACCTCTTGGAAAGTCGTCGTGTTGCACTGATTTTTTTTCACACGAGGCAATAAATGTTACGTGCGACCGAAACCATGGTCTGTTGGTCCATTCGTAAACGTGAGTCGCGGCGTCAAGGCATTTTGCTTAATATTTTTCATGCATTCATTTATAATCCACCACGTTATAAGAGTCTCATTACAAAAATCTTACATAATAGAACAACGAAAAATAAGGTACGGCAGGCGGACCGTTCATCTGAGCATGAGTCGAGTCGCCGGGGCATTTTGCTTGATATTAGAATTAGGAGCAGAGGTATGGGGTACACGCACATAAAAAAAAAATGATGATAGGGGGGAGTGAAGGAGAAGGGGTATATGTATTTGCAGCGGAAAATAGAATGGGTGCGATCATACCAGCACTATTTTATCAGATCCCATCAGAACTCTGCGGTTAAACATTTTTAGGCAAGAGTAGTACTAGGACGGGTGACCTCCTAGGAAGTCCTCGAGTTGCACCCTTCTTTTTTTAGACAGGGCCTTAAATGTTACCCAGGACCGGAGCAACCGTCTATCGGTTCATTTGCAAATGTGAGTCAAGGCATTGGGGCATTTTTCTTAATATTTTTCATGCATTCAATTAAAGCTCATCACATGATTATTATGAGTATCTTACATAGTAGAATAGTGAAAAAAAAGGTGCGGCGAGCAATCTGTTCATACGGGCATGAATTGAGGTGCTAGGGCATTTCGTTTGATATTAGAACTAGAAGTAGAGGTAAGGTGTGCATGCACAGTGAAACAAATGACAGGAGGGGGGAGGGAAAGAGAAGGGGTATATGCATTTACAGCACGAAATGAAATGGGTGCAATTATACCAGCACTAATTCACCAGATCCCATTAGAACTCCCAAGTTAAGCGTGTTTGGGCGAGAGTAGTACTCGGATGGGTGACCTCATGAGAAGTTCTCGTGTTGCACCCTTCATTTGTCATATGGGGCATTGAACATTATGCATGATTGGAGCAACGGTCTGCCGGTTCGTTCACAAATGTGAGTCCCAATGTCGGGGCATTTTGTTTAATATTTTTTGTGCCTTCAATTAAAGTCCATCACATGATAAGAGTGTTATTACGAGTATCTTACACAATAAAACAATAAAAATAGAGATGCGACGGGCGATCCGTTCATATGGGCATGAGTCAAAGCGTTGGGGCATTTCGCTTGATATTAAAACAAGAAAAATAGGTGAGGTCTGCGCATATAGTGAAACAAATGATGGGAGGGGGGAGGGAAGGAGAAGGGGTACATGCATTTGTAACGCATAATGGGACGGGTGCGATCAGACCAAACTAATGCACGGAATCCCATAAGAACTCTGCAGTTAAGTGTCTCTTGGTGAGAGTAGTACTAAGATGGTTGACCTCTTGGAAAGTTCTCGAGTTGCACCTGTTTTTTTGCACACGTGGTAATACACATTACGCGCGACCAGAACCACGATTCATCAGTTCATTCGTAAATGTGCGTCGCAACGTCAGGATATTTTGCTTAAATAATTTTCGTGCATTCATTTATAGTCCCCCACATTATAAGAGTCTCATTATGAGCATCTTACATAGTAGAACAACGAAAAATGAGGTGCGGCGGACGAACCATTAATCTGAGCGTCAGTGAAGCAGCTGGGGCATTTCGCTTGATATTAGAAGTAGAAGAAGAGGTGTGGGGTGCACGCATAGCGGAAAAAAAATGATGGGAAGGGGGAGGGAAGGAGAAGGGGTATATGTATTTGCAGTGCAAAATGGAATGGGTGCGATCATATCCAGCACTAATTCACTGGATCCCATCAAAATTCCACAGTTAAGCGTTTTTGGGCGAGAGTAGTACTAGGATAGATGACCTCCTGAGAAATTATCGTGTTGCACCCTTCTTTTTGCAGACAAGATGCTAAACGTTACGTGAGACTGGAGCGACAGTCCGCCGGTCTATTTGCAAATGTTAGTTACAGTGCTAGGGCATTTTTCTTAATATTTTTCGTGCATTCAATTAAATCTCATCACGTGATAAGAGTGTTATTATGAGTATCTTACATAGTAAAATAAAAAAATAAAGGTGCGATGGGCGATCTATTCATATGGGCATGAGTCGAGGCACCGGGGTATTTCACTCGATATTAGAACTACAAGCAAAGGTGAGGTGTGCGCACAAACCGAAACAAATGACAGGAGGGGGGAGGGAAGGAAAAGGGGTATATGTATTTGCGGTAAGGAATTGAATGGGTGCGATCATACCAGCACTAATTCACCGGATCCCATCAGAAATCTGCGGTTAAGCGTAGTACTTGGATGGGTGACCTCCTGGGAAGTTCCTGTGTTGCACCATTCCTTTTGCAGACGGGGCATTAAATATTTTTCAGGACAAGAGTGATGGTCCACTGGTTCATTCGCAAACGTGAGTTACGGCGTCTGGGCATTTTGCTTAATATTTTTCCCGCATTTAATTAAAGCCTATCACGTGATAACAGTGTTATAACGAGTATCTTACAAAGTAGAACAACAAAAAAGGAGGTGCGGTACGATCCATTCATATGGGCATGAGTCGAGGCACTGGGGTATTTCGCTTGATACTAGAATTAGATGCAGAGGTGAGGTGCGCGCACAGCAAATCAAATGACGAGGGGGGGAGAGGGAAGGAGAAGAGGTATATGTATTTGCGGTGCAAACTAGAACGGGTATGATCATACCGGCACTAGTTCACCAGATCCCATCAGAACTTGGCAGTTAAGCCTACTCGAGCAAGAGTAGTGTTGCGATTGGTGACCTGCTGGGAAGTCCTCGTGTTTCACCATTCTTTTTGCAGACGGGGCATTAAACATTATGTGGGATTGGAGCGACAGTCTGCCGGTTCATTCGCAAACGTGAGTCATGGCGCCAGAGCATTTTACTTAATACTTTTCGCACATTTAATTAAAGCCCATCTTGTGATAAGACTGTCATTAAGAGTATCGTAGATAGTAGAACAACAAAAAATGAGGTGCAGCAGGCAATCCGTTCATATGGGCATGAGTTGAGGTGTGGGGCATTTTGCTAGATATTAGAACTAGAAGAAGAAGTGAGGTGCGCACATCGGAATAAATGACAGGAGGAGGAAGGTAAGAAGAAGGGGTATATGTCTTTGCAGCGCAACTAGAATGGGGGCGATCATAATAGCATTAGTTCACTGGATCCTATAAGAACTCCGCAGTTAAGCGTGCTTGGACGAGAGTAGCACTAGGATGGTTGATCTCCTAGGAAGTCCTTGTGTTGCACCATTCTTTTTGCAGACATAGCGTTAAACGTTACGCGGGACCAGAGCGATAGTCCGCCGGTTCATTCACAAACATGAGTCATGGCGCCAGGGCGTTTTGTTTAATATTTTTCGCGCATTCAATTAAAGCCTATCATGTGATAAGAGTATCATTACGAGTATTTTACATAGTAGAAAAATAAAAAACGAGGTGCGGCGGGCGATCCGTTCATATGGGTAAGAGTCAAGGTGTCGGGGCATTTTACTTGATATTAGAACTAGAAACAGAGCTGAGGTTCGCACACAGCGAAACAAATGATGGGAAGGGAGAGGAAAGTTGAAGGGAATATGTATTTGCAGCGCAAACTAGAATGTGTGCGATCATACTAGAACTATTTCTCCAGTTCCCATCAAAGCTCAGCAGTTAAGTGTGCTTGGGTGAGAGTAGTACTAAGATGGGTGATCTCCTAGGAAGTCCTCGTGTTGCACCGTTCTTTTTGTAAATGGGGCATTAAACGTTACACAGGACCGGAGCGACAGTCCGCCAGTTCATTCGTAAACGTAAGTCATGGTGCCTTGGCATTTTACTTAGTATTTTTTGCGCAATTAATTAAAGCCCATTTCGTGATAAGAGTGTCATTTTGAGTATCTTACATAATAGAACAACGAAAAACGAGGTGCGGCGGGCTGTTCGTTCATATGGGCATGAGTCGAGGCGCCGAACATTTTGTTTGATATTAGAACTAGAAGCAAAGGTGAGGTGCGCACATAGCGAAATAAATGATGGGAGGGGAGAGGAAAAGAGAAGGGTTATATGTCTTTGCGACGCAAACTAGAATGGGTGCGATCATACCAGCTATAATTCACTGGATCGCATCAGAACTTCGCAGTTAAGCATGGTTGGGCAAGAGTAGTACTAGGATGGGTGACCTCCTAGGAAGTCCCCATGTTACACCCTTCTTTTTACAGACGGGGCCTTAAACGTTACGCGAGACCAGAGCAACAATCCACCAGTTCATTCGCAAATAAGAGTCACGGCGTCAAGGCATTTTACTTAATATTTTTCACACATTCAATTAAAACCCATAACATGATAAGAGTATCATTGCGAGTATCATAGATAGTAGAACAAGAAAAAATGAGGTGCGGCAGGCGATCTGTTCATATGGGCATGAGTTGAGGCGCCGAGACATTTTGCTTGTTATTAAAACTAGAAGCAGAGGTTAGGTGCGCACATAGTGAAACAAATGATGGGAGGAGAGAAGGAAGGAGAAGGGGTATATGTCTTTGCGGCGCAAACTAGAACGGGTGCGATCATACTAGCTCTAGTTCACTGGATCCCATTAGAACTTCGTAATTAAGCATGCTTGGGTGAGAGTAGTACTAGGATTGGTGACCTCCTAGGAAGTCTTTATGTTATACCATTCTTTTTGCAGACGCGGCATTAAACGTTACGCGGACCGGAGTGATGGTCTACTAGTCCATTTGCAAGCGAGAGTCATGGCACCGGGGCATTTTGCTTAATATTTTTTACGCATTCAATTAAAGCCCATAACGTGATAAGAGTATTGTACATAGTAAAATAACGAAAAACGAGGTGCGGCAGGCAATTCGTTCATATTGGCATGAGTCGAGGCGCCGGGGCATTTTACTTGATATTAAAACTAGAAGCAGAGATTAAGTGCACGCGTAGCGAAACAAATGACGGGAGGGGAGAAAGAAGGAGAAGGGGTATATGTATTTGCAGCGCAAATAAAAAGGGGTGCAATCATACCAGCACTAGTTCACTAGATCCTATCAGAACTCTGTAGTTAAGTGTGCTTTGGCGAGAGTAGTACTAGGATCAGTGACCAGCTGAAAGTACTTATGTTGCACCCTTATTTTTGCAGACGGGGCGTAAAACATTATGCAGGACTGGAGCGATGGTTCGCTGATTCATTCGCAAACGTGAGTCACGGCATCGGGACATTTTGCTTTAAATTTTTTGTGTATTCAATTAAAATGCATCATGTGATAAGAGTGTTATTACGAGTATCTTACATAATAGAACAACGAAAACATAGGCGAGGCAGACGATCCGTTCATACGGGCATTAGTCGAGGCGCCAGCGCATTTCGCTTGATATTAGAACTAGACACAGAGGTGAGGTGTGCGCGTACAGCAAAACAAATGATGGGAGGGGGGAGGGAAGGAGAAGGGGCACAGAGTAGCACTAGGATGGGTGACTCCTGAGAAGTCCTTGTGTTGCACCCTTCTTTTTTCCAGACGAGGCATTAAACAATATGTGGGGCAAGAGAGACGGTCCACCAATTCATTCACAAATGTTAGTCACGGTGCCGGGGCATTTTGCTTAATATTTTTCGTGCATTCAATTAAAGCCCATCACGTGATAAGAGTGTCATTAGGAGCATCTTACATAGTAGAACAGCAAAAAATGAGGTGCGGCGGACAGTCCGTTCATCTGGGCGCGAGTCATGTCGCTGGGGCATTTTCCTTAATATCTGAATTAGAAGCAGAGGTGCGAGGTGCGTGCACAACAAAAAAAATGACGGGAGGGGGGGCGGAAAGGAGGAGGGGTATATATTTTTATGGCGCGAACTAGAACAAATGCAATCATGCCAATACTAATTAACCGGATCCCATAAGAACTTCGCAGTTAAGCGTACTTGGGCAAGAGCCGTACTAGGATGGGTAACTTTTTGGGAAGTTGTTGTGTTGCACCCTTCTTTTTTATGACGGGATGTTAAACGTTATGTGGGACAAGAACGACGGTTCGCCGGTTCATTCATAAACGTGAGTCACGGCGATAAATTATTTTACTTAAAATTTTTTGTGTATTTAATTAAAGCCCATCACGTGATAAGAGTATTATTTCGAGTATCTTACATAGTAGAACAACAAAAACATAGGCGCGGCGGGCGATCTTTTTATATAGGCATGGGTCAAGGTGCCGGTGCATTTCTTTTGATATTAGAACTAGAAGCAGACATGCGGTGTGCACGCACAACGAAATAAATGATGGGAGAGGGGTGAAAAGGAGAATAAATATATATATTTGCAGCACAAATTAGAATAGGTTTGATCATACCAGTATTAATTCACTAGATCCCATCAAAATTCCACAGTTAAGCGTGCTTGGGAAGGAGTAATACTAAGATGAGTGACCTCCTGGAAAGTCCTCGTGTTGCACCATTCTTTTCACAGACAGGGTGTTAAATATTATGCGGGACCAAAGCGACAGTTTTCCGGTTCGTTCGCAAACGTGAGTCACGGCACAAGGGCATTTTGCTAAATATTATTCATGCATTCAATTATAGCCCACCTTGTGATAAGAGTGTTATCAAGAATATCTTACATAGTTGAACAATGAAAAGAGAGGTGCGGCAGGCGATCCATTCATCTAGGTGTGGCCAAGGCATTTTTCTTGATATTAAAACTAGAAACAAATGTTAGGTGTGCGTGTACAGTGATACAAATGATCGGGGGGAAGGCAAAGGGGCAAATGCATTTGTAGCAGGGAATGGGAGGGGTGCGATCAGTCCAGTACTAATGCACTGAATCCCATAAAAACTCTACAGTTAAGTGTCCTTAGAATCCCACTGAATCCTTGTGTTGCACCCATCTTTTTTCAAATGGAGCGTTAAATATTATGCACGACCAGAGATGCGGTCCACCGGTTCATTTGCCTGTGTAAGTCTCGACACCATGGCATTTTGCTTAATATTTTTCCTGCATGCATTTATAGTCCACCATGTGATAAGAGTGTCATTACGAGCAGCTTACATAGTAGAATAATGAAAAACAAAGTGCGACAGATGGTCCATTAATTTTTGGCGTGAGTCGAGGTGCCGGAGTATTTTGCTTAATATTAGAATTAGAAGTAGAGGTGCAGGGTGTGCACACAATGAAAAAAATGACCGGAGGGGGGAGGAAAAGAACAGGGGTATATCTATTTACAGCGCGAAATGGAATGAGTACGATCATACCAGCACTAATTCACCGGAGTCCATCAGAACTCTGCAGTTAAGCACATCAGAACTCTGCAGTTAAGCATTTTTGGGTGAGAGTAGAACTATGATGGATGATCTCTTGGGAAGTCCATAGGTTGCACCCTTCTCTTTTCAGATTGGGCATTAAACATTACATGGGACCGGAGCAGCGGTCTGCTAGTTCATTCGCAAACGTGAGTCACGGCGCCGGGGCATTTTGCTTAATATTTTTCTTGCATTTAATTAAAGCCCATCACAGGATAAGAGTGTTATTACGAGTATCTTACATAGTAGAACAATGAAAATAGTGGTGCAGCAGGCAATCTGTTCATATGAGCATGAGTCGAGGTGCCGGGACATTTCGCTTAATATTAGAACTAGAAGCAGAGATGAGGTGTGCACGCACAGCGAAACAAATGATAGGAGGGGGGAAGGAAGGAGAAGGGGCACATGCACTTGTAGCGCAGAACTGGACGGGTGTGATAATACCAGCACTAATGCACCGAATCCCATAAGAACTCTGCAGTTAAGTGTCCTTGGGTGAGATTAGTACTAAGATAGTTGACCTCTTGGAAAGTCCTCGTGTTGCACCTGTTTTCGTGCACATAAGGAACTAAATGCTACACGCGACCGAAACGATAGTCTGTCGGGTCATTCGCAAACGTGAGTCGTGGTGTCAAGGCATTTTGCTTAATATTTTTCGTGCATTCATTTATATTCCACCACGTGTCATTATGAGGATCTTACATAGCAGAACTACGAAAATGAGGTGCGACAGGCGGTTTGTTAATTTGGGCGTGAGTCAAGCCACTGGGGCATTTTGCTTGATATTAGAATTAGAAGCAGAGGTGGAGGGTGCACGCACAACGAGAAAAACGATGAGAGGGGTGAGGGAAGGAGAAGGGGTATATCTATTTGAAGTGCGAAAGAGAACGGGTGCGATCATATTAGCACTAATTTGTCGGATCCCATCAGAACTCTGCAATTAAGCGTTTTTGGGCGAGAGTTGTGCTAGGATGGGTGACCTCTTGGGAAGTCCTCGTGTTGCACTCTTCTTTTTGCAGACGGGGCATTAACCATTATGCGGGATCAGAGCGACGGTCTACCAGTTCATTCATAAACATGAGTCACAGCGCTAGAGTATTTTGCTTAATATTTTTCGTGCATTCAATTAAAGCTCATCACGTGATAAAAGTGTTATTACGAGTATCTTATATAGTAGAACAACGAAAATAGAAGTGCAGCGGGTGATCCATTCATATGGGCATGAGTCGAGGTGCTAGAGCAGAGGTGAAGTGTGCGCGTACAACAAAACAAATGATGGGAGGGGGGAGGGAAGGAGAAGGGGCACATGCATTTGTAGCACGGAATGGGACGGGTGCGATCAGACCAGCACTAATGCACCAAATCCCATAAGAACTATGCAGTTAAGTGTCCTCTGGTGAGAGTAGTACTAAGATGGCTGACCTCTTGGAAATTCCTTGTGTTACACCTGTTTTTGTTTTTGCACACGAGACAATAAACGTTACACGCGATTGGAACTATGGTCCACTGGTTTATTCACAAATGTGAGTTAATGCACCGGAGAATTTTACTTGATATTAGAACGAGAAGCAGAGGTGCAGTGTGCACGCACAAGGAAATAAATGACGGGAAGGGGGAGGGAATGAGAAGGAGTGTATGTATTTGCAGCGCGAAATGAAACGGGTGCGATCATACCAGCACTAATGCACCGGATCTAATCAGAACTCTGCAGTTAAGTGTGCTTGGGCGAGAGTAGTACTAAAATGGGTGACCTCCTAGGAAGTCTTCTTGTTGCATTCATATTTTTGTAGATGGGGCGTTCGACGTTATGCGTGACTGTAACTATGGTCCGCTATTTTATTCACAAATGTGAGTCAAGGTGCTGGAGCATTTTAATTGATATTAGAACGAGAAGGAGAGGTGCAGTGTGCACGCACAAGGAAATAAATGACAGGAGCGGGGAGGGAAGGAGAAGATGTGTATGTATTTGCAACGCAAAATGAAATGTGTGCGATCGTACCAGCGACTGGAATTATGGTCCGTTAGTTTATTCGCAAATATGAGTCAAGGCGCCGAGGCATTTTACTTGATATTAAAACGAGAAGCAAAGGTGTAGTGTGCACGAACAAGGAAACAAGCGACGGGAGGGGGGAGGGAAGGTGAAGGAGTGTATATATTTGCAGTGTTGAATGAAATGGGTGGGATTATAACAGTACTAATGCATCGGATTCCATCTGAACTCCGCAGTGAAGTGTGCTTGGGCGAGAGTAGCACTAAGATGGGTGACCTCTTAGAAAGTCCTCGTGTTGCACCTATTTTTTTGCAGATGGGCCGTTCGACGTTACACTCGATTGGAACTATGGTCCGCTGGTTTATTCGCAAATGTGAGTCAAGGCACCAGAGCATTTTACTTTATATTAGAAAGAGAAGTAGAGGTGCAGTGTGCACGCACAAGGAAACAAATGACGGGAGGGGGAGGGAAGGAGATGGAGTGTATGTATTTGCAACGCGTAATGAAACGGGTGTGATCATACCAGCACTAATGCACTGGATCCCATCAAAACTCCACAGTTAAGTGTTTTTAGGCGATAGTACTAGGATGGGTGACCTCTTGGGAAGTCCTCATGTTGTACCTATTTTTTTGCAGATGGGGCGTTCGATGTTACGCACGACTGGAACTATGGTCTGCTTGTTTATTCGCAGATGTAAGTCAAGGCGCCGGGGCATTTTACTTGATATTAGAACGAGAAGCAATGGTGTAGTTTCCACGGACAAGGAAACAAATGACGGGAAGGGTGGAGGGAAGGAGAAGGAATGTATGTATTTGCAGTGCGGAACGAAACAGGTGTGATCATACCAGCACTAATGCACCGGATCCCATCAGAACTCCGAAATTAAGTGTACTTGGGAGAGAGTAGTACTAGGATGGGTGACCTCTTGGGAAGTCTTTGTGTTGCACCCATTTTTTTACCAATGGGGCATTTGACGTTACACGCGACTGGAACTATGGTCCACTGGTTTATTCGCAAATGTGAGTCAAGGTGCCGGGGCATTTTACTTGATATTAGAATGAGATTGCACCCATTTTTTTGAAAATGGGCCAAACATTGCGTGGGACCAGAGCAACGATCCGCAGGTTCATTCACAAACGTGAGTCACGGTGCTAGGGCATTTTGCTTAATATTTTTCGTGCATTCAATTAGTGCCCATCACGTGATAAGAGTGTTATTGCGAGTATCTTACATAGTAGGACAACGAAAACAGAGGTGCGGCAGGCAATCCGTTCATATGGGCATGAGTCGAGGCGCCGGGGCATTTCACTTGATATTAGAACAAGAAGTGGGGGGAGGTGTGCGCGTACAACGAAACAAATGACAGAAGGGTTGAGGGAAGGAGAAGGGGCACATGCATTTGTAGTGGGAAATAGGACGGGTGCGATCAGACCAGCACTAATGCACCAAATTCCATAAGAACTCTGCAGTTAATTGTCCTTTGGTGAGAGTAGTACTAAGATGGTTGACCTCTTAGAAAGTCCTCGTGTTGCACCTATTTTTTTGCACATTAGGCAATAAACCGTTACACGCGACCGGAACCACGGTCCATCGGTTCATTCGCAAACGTTAGTCACGGTGTCAGGCCATTTTACTTAATATTTTTCATGCATTCATTTATAGTACACCACGTGATAAGACTATCCTTGCGAGCATTTTACATAGTAGAAAAACGAAAAAGGAGCTGCAGCGCGATTCGTTCATATGGGCATGAGTTGAGGCGCGGGGCATTTCGCTTGATATTAGAACTAGAAGAAGAGGTGAGGTGCGCACACAGTAAAACAAATGACGGGAGGAGGGAGGGAATGAGAAGGGGTATATGTCTTTGCGGCGTAAACTAGAATGGGAGCGATCATACCAGCACTAGTTCACCGGATCCCATCAGAACTCCGCAGTCAAGCGTGCTTGGGCGAGAGTAGCACTAGGATGGGTGACCTCCTTGGAAGTCCTCGTGTTGCACCATTGTTTTTGCAGCCGGGGCATTAAATGTTACACGAGACCGGAGCGACAGTCCGCCGGTTCATTCACAAATGTGAGTCACGGCGCTAGGGCATTTTGCTTAATATTTTTTACGCATTCAATTAAAGCCCATCACGTCATAAGAATATCATTTTGAGTATTTTACATAGTAGAACAACGAAAAACGAGGTGCAGGGGGCTGTCCGTTCATATGGGCATGAGTCGAGGCACCGACATTTCGCTTGATATTAGACCTAGAAGAACAGGTGAGGCGCACGCACAATGAAACAAATGATGGGAGGGGAGAGGGAAGGAGAAGGGATATATGTCTTTGCAGCGCAAACTAGAACAGGTGCGATCATACCAGCTCTAGTTAACCCGATTCCATCAGAACTTCGCAGTTAAGCGTGCTTGGGCGAGAGTAGTACTAAGATGGGTGACCTCTTTGGAAGTTCTCGTGTTGCACCCTTCTTTTTGAACACGGGTCGTTAAACGTTACACGAGACCGGAGTGATGGTCCGCCGATTCATTCGCAAACGAGGGTCACACCGCCAGGGCATTTTGCTTAATATTTTTTGTGCGTTCAATTAAAACCCAAAACATGATAACAGTATCATTACGAGTATCATACATAATAGAACAATGAAAAACGAGGTGCTGCGGTCAATCCGTTCATATAGGCATGAGTCGAGGCACTGTGGCGTTTTGCTTGATATTAGAACTAGAAGTAGAGGTGAGTTGCGCGCACAGCGAAACAAATGATGGAAGGGGAAAGGGAAGGTGAAGGGGTATATGTATTTGTAGCGCAAATTATAACGGGTGTGATCATACCAGCACTACACCATATTTCATCAGAACTCTGTAATTAATCGTGTTTGGGCGAGAGTAATATTTGGATGGGTGACCTGCCGGGAAGTTTTCATGTTGCACCCTTCTTTTTGCAGACAAGGCGTTAGACGTTATGCAGGAACGGAGCGACGGTTCACCGGTTCATTTGCAAACATGAGTCACGGCATCGGGGCATTTTGATTAAATTGTTTTGTGTATTCAATTAAAATCCATCACGTAATAAGAGTGTTATTACAAATATCTTACATAATAAAACAACGAAAATAGAGGTGCGGCAGACGATCTGTTCATACGGGCATGAGTCGAGGCGTCGGCGCATTTCACTTGATATTAGAACAAGAAACAAACGTGCAGTGTGCGTGCACAGCAAAACAAATGACAAGAGGGGGGAAGGAAGGAGAAGGGATAGATATATTTAAAGCACAAATTAGAATATGTTTGATCGTACCAGCATTAGGATGGGTGACCTCTTGGGCGGGAGTAGTACTAGGATGGGTGACCTCTTAGGCGGGAGTAGTACTAGGATGGGTGACCTCTTGGGAAGTCCTCGTGTTGCACCCTTCTTTTTGCAGACAAGGTGTTAAACATTACGTGGAACTGGAGCGACAGTCTACCGATTCATTCGTAAACGGGAGTCACAGCGCCAGACCATTTTTCTTAATATTATTCATGCATTCAATTATAGCCCACCACGTGATAAGAGTATTATTACGAGTATCTCACATAGTAGAACAATGAAAACAGGGATGGGACGGATGACCCGTTCATCTGGGCGTGAGTCAAGGGGCTGAGGCATTTTGCTTGATATTAAAACTAGAAACAAAGGTGAGGTCTGCATGTACAGTAATACAAATGATCGGAGGGGGAAGGGAAGCTGAAGTGGCACATGCATTTGTAGCGGGGAATGGGACGAGTGCGATTAGTCCAGCACTAATGCACTGAATCCCATAAGAACTCTACAGTTAAGTGTCCTTGGAATCTCACTGAATCCTCGTGTTGCACTCGTCTTTTTTCAGATGGAGTGTTAATCATTACGCACGACCCAAGATGCGGTCCATCGGTTCATTCGCCGGCGTGAGTCTTGGCGCCATGGCATTTTGTTTCATATTTTTCGTGCATTCATTTATAGTCCATTACGTGATAAGAGTTTCATTACGAGCAGCTTAGATAGTACAATAAAAAAAATGAGGTGCTGCAGACAGTCCATTTATCTGGGCGCGAGTCGAGCTGCTGGAGCATTTCGCTTGATATTAGAATTAGAAATAGAGGTGCGGGGTGTGCGCACAACGAAAAAAATGACAGGAGGGGGGAGGGAAAGATAAGAGGTATGTCTATTTGCAATGTAAAATGGAACGAGTGCAATCATACCAGCACTAATTCACTGGATCCCATCAGAACTCCACAGTTAAGCGTTTTTGGGCGAGAGTAGTACTAGGATGGGTGACCTCCTGGGAAGCCCTCGTGTTGCACCCTTCTTTTTGCAGAGGGGGCGTTAAACGTTACGCAAGACCGAAGTGACGATCCACCAGTTCATTCGCAAACATGAGTCACGGCGCTGGGGCATTTTGCTTAATATTTTTTGTGTATTCTATTAAAGCCCATCACATGATAAAAATATTATCACGAGTATCTTACATAATAGAACAATGAAAATAGAGGTGCAGCAGGTGATTCGTTTGTATGGGCATGAGTTGAGACACCGGGGCATTTCGCTTGATATTAGAACTAGAAGCAGACATAAGGTGTGCGCGCACAGTGAAACAAATGACTGGAGGGGGAGGAAAGGAGAAGGCATGCACTTGTAGCACAAATGAGACGGGTGCGATAATACCAGCATTAACGCATCGAATCTCATAAGAACTTTGCAGTTAAGTGTCCTTGGTGAGAGTAGTACTAAGATGGTTGACCTCTTAAAAAGTCCTCATGTTGCACCTATTTTTGTGCAAACGAGGAAATAAACGTTACGCGCGACCAGAACCACGGTCTGTCGGTTCATTCGCAAACGTGAGTCACAGCATCAGAGCATTTTGCTTAATATTTTTCGTGCACTCAATTAAAGCTCATCACGTGATAAGAGTGTTATTACGAGTATCTTACATAGTAGAGCAACAAAAATAGAAGTGCGGCAGGAAATCTGTTCATATGGGCATGAGTCGAGGCGCCGTGGTATTTCCTTTGATATTAGAACTAGAAGCAGAGGGGAGGTGTGCACGTATAGCGAAACAAATGATGAGAGGGGGGAGGGAAGGAGAAGGGGCACATGCATTTGTAGCGCAGAATGGGACAGGTGCGATCAGACTAGCACTAATGCGTCGAATCCCGTAAGAACTCTGCGGTTAAGTGTCCTTTGGTGAGAGTAGTACTAGGATTGTTGACCTCTTGGAAAGTCCTTCTGTTACACCTATTTTTTTGCACACAAGGCAATAAACATTATTGGCGACTAAAACCACAGTTTTTCGGTTCATTCGCAAACGTGAGTCGCGGCATCTAGGCATTTTGCTTAATATTTTTCGTGCATTCATTTCATCTGGGCGTGAGTCAAGCCACCGGGGCATTTTGCTTGATATTAGAACTACTCTTGCCCAAGCACGCTTAACTATAGAGTTCGATGTGATCCGGTGTATTAGTGCTAGTATGATTGCACCCCTTCCATTCTGCACTGCAAATACATATACTCCTTCTCCTTCCCTCCCCCACCAGTCATTGTTTTTACTGTACACGCACACCGCACCTCTGTTTATAGTTCTAATATCAAGTGAAATGCTTCGACGCCTCGACTCACGCCAAGAAGAAAGGATCACCTACCGTACCTCATTTTTCTTTATTCTACTATGTAAGATGCTCGTAATGACACTCTTATCACGTGGTAGACTATAAATGAATGCATGAAAAAATAGTAAGCAAAATTTTCTGGCGACGCGACTCACGCCAGTGGATTGTGGCTCTGATCACGTGTATTTTTTTACGCCCTGTTTGCAAAAAGACAGTGTGGTGTCCACACGAAGACTTCTCACGAGGTTACTGATCCTAGTACTACTCTCGCCCAAGCATACTTAACTGCATAGTTCAATGGGATCCAGTGCATTAGTGCTGGTATGATCGCACCCCTTCCATTTCGCATTGCAGATACATACACCCCTTCTCCTTTCCTCCCCTCTCCCATCATTTTTTTGTCTGTGCGCGCACACTGCATCTTTGTTTCTAGTTCTAATATCAAGTAAAATGCCCCGGCGCCTTGACTCATGCCTAGATTAAAGGACCACCCGCCACACCTTTTTTTTCGTTGTTCTACTATGTAAGATGCTCGTAATGACTCTCTTATCACATGGTGGACTATAAATGAGTGCACAGAAAAAAGTAAGCAAAATGCCCCAGCGCGGCGATTTTTGCCGGCAAATGAACCAGCGGACTATGGCTCCAGTCGCGCGTAATGTTTAATGTCTTGTCCTCAAAAAGACAGGTGCAACACAAGCACTTCCCAGGAGGTCACTCATCCTAGTACTACTCTCACCCAAACATACTTTACTGCAGAGTTATGATGGGATACGATGCGTTAGTGGTAGTATGATCCCACCCATCCCATTTCGCACTTCAAATACATATACCCCTTCTCTTTTCCTCCCCCCTCCCATCATTTATTTCGCTCTGCGTGGACACCACACCTCTACTTCTAGTTGTAATATCAAGAAAAATGCCCCGTTGCCTCGATTCACGCCCAAATGAACGATCCTCTATTTTGGTTGTTCTATTATTTAAGATGCTCGTAATGACACTCTTATCACGTGGTGGACTATAAATGGATGCACGATAAATATTAAGAAAAATGCTCTAATGCCGTGACTCACGACGTTGAATGAACAGGTGGACCGTGTCTCAGGTTACACATAATATTTAACGCTCCGTCTACAAAAAAGACGGGTACAACACGAGAACTTCCCAAGATGTCACCCATCCTAGTACTACTCTCGCCCAAGCACGCATAACTAAAGAGTTCTGATGGGATCCGGTGCATTAGTGCTGGTATTATCGCACCCGTTTCATTCCGCGCTGTAAATACATACACTAATTCTCCTTCCATCCCCCCTTCCGTCATTTGTTTCCTTGTGCGTGAACACTAAACCTCTGCTTCTCGTTCTAATATCAAATAAAATTTCTTGGCACCTTGACTCACATTTGTGAATAAATCAACAGACTATAATTCCAGTCGCGCGTAACGTCGAACGTCTCATCTGTAAA
Source organism: Carica papaya (assembly GCF_054855325.1). Taxonomy (NCBI): domain Eukaryota; kingdom Viridiplantae; phylum Streptophyta; class Magnoliopsida; order Brassicales; family Caricaceae; genus Carica; species Carica papaya. Next base: position 29,382,274 of record NC_142311.1, on the reverse strand, counting down.
AAAATTGATGCAACACGAGGACTTCTCAAGAGGTCACCCATCCTTGTACTACTCTCGCCAAAGAACACTTAACTGCAGAGTTCTGATGGGATCTAGTGCATTAATGCTAGTATGATCGCACCCATTTCATTATGCGCTGCAAATAGATACATTCCTTCTCCTCCCCCCTCCCTTCATTTGTTTCATTGTGCATGCACACTGCACCTCTGCTTCTCGTTCTAATATCAAGTAAAATGCCTCGGCACCTTGACTCACATTTACGAATAAATCAATGGACTATAGTTTCAGTCACACGTAACGTCGAATGCCCCACCTGTAAAAAAATAAGTGCAACACGAGGATTTCCCAGGAGGTCACCACTCCTAAAACAACACTAGCCTAAGCACACTTAAGTACGGAGTTCTGATGGGATCCAGTGCATTAGTGCTGGTATTATCGCACCCATTTTGTTCTGCACTGCAAATACATACACTCCTTCTCCTTCCCTCCCCCCTCCAGTCAATTGTTTCCTTGTGCGTCCACACTGCACCTCTACTTCTGGTTTTAATATCAAGTAAAATGCCCCAGCACCTTGACTCACATTTGCGAATAAACCAGCGGACTATAATTCCAGTCGCGCATAACGTCAAATGCCCCATCTGTAAAAAAATTGGTGCAACACGAGGACTTCCCAGGATATCACCCATCCTAGTATTACTCTCGCCCAAGCACACTAAACTATGGAGTTTTGATGGGATCTGGTGCATTAGTGCTGGTATGATCGCACCCCTTTCATTCCGCGCTATAAATACATACATTCTTTCTCCTTTCCTCCCCCCTCCCGTCATTTGTTTCCTTGTGCGTTCATACTGCACCTCTATTTCTCCTTCTAATATCAAGTAAAATATCCCGACTTCTTGACTCACGTTTGCGAATAAACCAGCGAACCATAGTTTCAATCACGTGAAACGTCGAATGCTCCATCTGTAAAAAATTAGGTACAACACGAGGACTTCCCAGGAGGTCACCCATAATAATACTACTCTTACCCAAGCACACTTAACTACAGAGTTTTGATGGGATCCGGTGCATTAATGCTGGCATGATCGTACCCTTTTCATTATGCACTGCAAATACATACACTACTTCTCCTTCCTTCCCCCCTTCCCGTTATTTGTTTCCTTGTGCGTGCACACTGCACCTCTACTTCTCGTTCTAATACCAAGTAAAATGCTCGAGTGTCTTGATGCACATTTGCGAATAAACAATCGGACCATAGTTCTCGTCGCGCGTAACGTCGAACGACCCATCAAAAAAAAAAATTAGTGCAACACAAAGGCTTCCTAAGAGGTCACTAATCCTAGTACTACTCTCGCCCAAGCACACTTAACTACGGAGTTCTAATGGGATCCGGTGCATTAGTGTTGGTATGATCGCACCCCTTAATTTTGCGCTGCAAATACGTACACTCCTTCTCCTTTCCTCCCCCCTCCCGTTATTTATTTTCTTATGCGTGCATGCTGCACCTCTACTTCTCGTTCTAATATCAAGTAAAATGCCCCGACACCTTGACTCACATTTGCGAATAAACTAGCGGACTAAAGTTCTATTCGCGCATAACGTCGAATGCCCCATCTGCAAAAAAATTAGTGCAAAACGAGGACTTCCCAGTATGTCACCCATCCTAGTACTATTCTCGCCCAAGCACAGTTAATTACGGAGTTTTGATGGGATTTGGTGCATTAGTGCTGGTATGATCGCACCACTTTCATTCCGTTCTGCAAATACATACACTCCATCTCCTTCCCTCCCCCATCTCGTCATTTGTTTCCTTGTGTGTGCACACTGCACCTCTACTTCTCGTTCTAATATCAAGTAAAATGCCTCGGCGTCTTCACTCACATTTGTGAATAAACTAGCAGATCATAGTTTAAGTTGCACGTAGCGTCGAATGCCTTATCTACAAAATAATGGGTGCAACAGGAGGACTTCCTAGAAAGTCACCCATCATAGTACTACTTTCGCCCAAGCACACTTAACTGCGAAGTTCTGTTGGGATCCGGTGCATTAGTGCTGGTATGATCATACCATTTTCATTATGCGCTGCAAATACATACACTCCTTCTCCTACCCCCGCCCCCCGTCATTTTTTTCCTTGTCCGTGCACACTGCACCTCGACTTCTAGTTCTAATATCAAGTAAAATGCCCCAGTGCCTTGACTCACATTTACGAATAAACCAGCGGACCATAGTTCCAATCGCGCGTAACATCGAATTTCCATCGGCAAAAAAATCGGTGCAACACGAAGACTTCCCAGGAGGTCATTAATCCTAGTACTACTCTCGCCCAAGCACACTTAACTGTGGAGTTCTAATGAGATCCGGTTCATTAGTGATGGTATGATCGCACCCGCTTAATTTCGAGCTGCAAATACCTCCCCCCTCCCGTAATTTATTTCCTTGTGCGTGCACACTGCACCTCTGCTTCTTGTTCTAATACCAAGTAAAATTCCCCGGTGTCTTGACGCACATTAATGAATAAACCAACGGACCACAGTTCCATTCGTGCGTAACGTCGAACGCCCCATCTGCAAAAAAATTACTGCAACAAGAAGACTTTCTAGGAGGTCACTCTCGCCCAAGTACACTTAACTGCGGAGTTCTAGTAGGATCCGGTGCATTTGTGCTGGTATGATCGCACCCGCCTAATTTCGCGCTGCAAATACGTACACTCCTTCTCCTTCCCTCCCCCCTCCCGTCATTTGTTTCCTTGTGCGTGCACACTGCACCTCTACTTCTCGTTCTAATATCAAGTAAAATGTCTCAACGCCTTGACTCACATTTACGAATAAACTAGCGGACCATAGTTCCAGTCGCGCGTAATGTCGAACGCCTCATCTGCAAAAAAATTTATGCAATACGAGGACTTCCCAGGATGTCACCCATCCTAGTACTACTCTCACCTAAGCACAGTTAACTACAGAGTTCTGATGGGATCTGGTGCATTAGTGCTGGTATGATCGTACCTCTTTCATTATGCGCTACAAATACATACACTCTTTCTCCTCTCCTCCCCCCTCCCGTCATTTGTTTCCTTGTGCGTGCACATTGCACCTTGCGTTCTAGTTCTAATATCAAGTAAAATACCCCGGCGCCTTGACTCACATTTGCGAATAAACCAGCGGACCATAGTTCCAGTCTCGCGTAATGTCGAATACCTCATCTGCAAAAAAATACTTGCAACACGAAAACTTCCCAGGAGGTCACCCATCCTAGTATTACTCTGGTCCAAACACAATTAACTTCAGAGTTCTGATGGGATTTGATGCATTAATGCTGGTATGATCGGACCTGTTTTATTTTGCACTGAAGATACATACACTCCTTCTCCTTCCCTCCCCCCTTCCGTCATTTGTTTCTTTGTGCGTGCACACTACACATCGGTTTCTCGTTCTAATATCAAGCAAAATGCTCCGGCACCGTGACTCATGTTTAAGAATGAACCGATGGACCGTCGATCCGGTCACGCGTAATGTTTAACGCCCTGTCTGCAAAAACAAAGGGTGCAACACGAGGACTTCTAAAGAGGTTACCCATCCTAGTACTGCTCTCACCCAAATGCGTTTAACTGCAGAGTTTTGATGGGATTCGGTGAATTAGTGCTGGTATGATTGCACCTGTTCCAATTCACGCTGCAAATACATATACCCCCTTCTCCTTCTCTCCCCCCTCCTGTCATTTGTTTCGATGTGTGCGCACACCTCACCTTTGCTTCTAGTTCCAATATCAAGCAAAATACCTTGGCGTCTCGACTCATGCCTGTATGAACAGATCGCCCACCGCACCTCTATTTTCATTGTTCTACTATATAAGATACTCATAATAATACTCTTATCATGTGAAGGACTTTAATTAAATGCATAAAAAATATTAAGCAAAATATTCGGCGCTGTGACTGACATTTGCGAATTAACCAGCGCACTGTCGCTCCGGTCCCACGTATCGTTTAACGCCCCGTCTACAAAACAGAGGGAGCAACATGAGGACTTCCAAAGAAGTCACCCATCATAGTACTACTCTCACCCAAAAATGCTTAACTATAGAGTTCTGATGGGATCCGGTGAATTAGTACTAATATGATCGCATCTGTTCCATTTCGCACTATAAATACATATACCCCTTCTGTTTCGCTCCCCCCTCCCATCATTTTTTTTGTTGTGCGCGAACCCGCACCTCTTCTTCTAATTCTAATATCAAGCAAAATTCCCCGGCGGCTCGACTCTCGCCCAAATGAAATGACCGCCCGCTGCACCATTTTTTTATTGTTCTACAATGTAAGATGCTCGTAATGAGACTCTTATAACGTGGTGGACTATAAATGAATGCACAAAAAATATTAAGCAAAATACCCCAGCGTCATGACTCATATTTGTGAATGAACAGACGAAAAATTTCTCAAGTTCTGTGTAACATTTAATGCTCTGTCTACAAAAAGAAGGGTGTAACACGAGGACTTCAAAAGAGGTCACCCATCCTACTACCACTCTCGCCCAAAAATACTTAATTGCGGAGTTCTAATGGGATTAGTGAATTAGTGCTTGTATGATCGCATCAGTTCCATTTCGCGCTGCAAATACATATACATCTTCTCCTTCCCCCCCCTCCCGTCATTTGTTTCGCTGTGCGCGCACACCTCACCTCTTCTTGTACTTCTAATATCAAGCGAAATGCTGTGACGCCTCGACTCATACCCATATGAACGAATCACCCGCTGCACCTTTGTTTTTGTTGTTCTTCTATGTAAGATACTCGTGATAATACTCTTATCATGTGATGGGATTTAATTGAATCTACGCAAAATATTAAGCAAAATACCCCGACGCCGTAACTCACGTTTGCGAATGAACCAGCGGACCATCGCTCTGATCTCGCATAACGTTTAACACCCCGTTTGTAAAAAGAAGGGTGCAACACGAGGACTTCTTAAGAGGTCACCCATCCTAGTACTACTCTCACCCAAAAAAACTTAACTTTAGAGTTCTGATGGGATCTGGTGAACTAATGCTGGTATGACCGCACCAGTTCCATTTCACTGCAAATACATGTACCCCTTCTCCTTCCCTCTCACCTCCCGTCATTTTTTTCATTGTGTGCGTACCCCACACCTCTTCTTTTAATTCTAATTTCAAGCAAAATAACCCGACAGCTCGATTCACACCCAGATGAAATGACTGCCCACCACACCTCATTTTTTGTTATTCTACTATGTAAGATGCTCGTAATGAGACTCTTATAACATGGTGGATTATAATGCAAAAAAAATATTAAGCAAAATGCCCTAATGCTGCGACTCACATTTGCGAATGAACCAACAGACCGTGGTTCCTTTTGCTCATAACGTTTATTGCATTGTGTGCAAAGAAACAGGTGCAACACGAGGACTTTCTAAAAGGTCAACCATCTTAGAACTACTCTCACCAAAGGACACTTAATTGCAGAGTTCTTACGAGATTCAGAGCAATAGTGCTGGTGTGATAGCACCTGTCCCATTCTACACTACAAATGCATGTGCCCCTTCTCCTTCCGTCCCCCCTCCTGTCATTTGTTTTGTTGTACAAGCACACCTCACCTCTACTTCTAGTTCTAATATCAAGAAAAATACCGCGCTGCCTCAACTCATGCCCATATAAAAGAATCACTCGCCACACCTCTGTTTTCGTTGTTCTACTATGTAAGATACTCTTAATAACACTCTTATCACGTGATGGACTTTAATTGAATGCATGAAAAATATTAAGCAAAATGCCCCGGCGCCGTGACTCACGTTTGTGAATGAACCGGTGGACCGTCACTCCGGTCCCACGTAACTTTTAACGCCCCATCTGCAAAAAGAAGGATACAACACGAGGAATTCCTAGGAGGTCACCCATCCTAGTACTACTCTCGCCCAAACACGTTTAACTGTGGAGTTCTTATGTGATACGATTAATTAGTGCTTGTATGATCGCACCAGTTCTATTTCGCGCTGCAAATACATGTACCCCTTCTCCTTCCCTCCCCCCTCCCGTCAGTTTTTTCACTGTGCGCGCACCCCGCACCTCTTTTTCTAATTCTAATTTCAAACGAAATGCCCCGGCAGCTCGACTCACGCCCAGATGAAATGACCACCCACCGCACCTCATTTTTCGTTGTTCTACTATGTAAAATGCTTGTAATAAGACTCTTATAACATAGTGGACTATAAAATGAATGCACGAAAAGTATTAAGCAAAATTCCCTAACACCGCGACTCACGTCTATGAATGAACTGACGAACCGTGGTTCCTTTTGTGCTTAACATTTATCGCCTCGTGTGCAATGAAACAGGTGCAACACGAGGACTTTCCAAGAGGTCAACCATCTAATCTCACCAAAGGACACTTTACTACAGAGTTCTTACAAGATTCAATGCAATAGTGCGGGTGTGATACCACCTGTCCCATTCTACACTATAAATACATGTGCCCCTTCTCCTTCCCTCCCTCCTCCCGTCATTTGTTTTGCAGCACACGCACACCTTACCTCTGCTTCTAGTTCTAATATAAAAAAAAATGCCCCGACACCTCGACTAATACCCATATAAACGAAATGCCCACCGCAACTCTATTTTTGTTGTTTTACTATGTAAGACACTCGTAATAAGACTCTTATCACGTGATGGGTTTTAATTAAATGCACGAAAAATATTAAGCAAAATGCCCCGGCGCTATAACTCACATTTACGAATGAACCGGCGAACTATCGCTCTGGTCCCGCATAACGTTTAACACCCTGTCTGTAAAAAAAAAAGGTGCAACACGAGGACTTCGCAGGTGGTCACCCATCCTAATACTACTCTCGCGAAAGAACGCTTAACTGCGGAGTTCTGATGGGATCCGGTGAATTAGTGCTGGTGTGATCACAGCCGTTCCAGTTCACATCGTAAATACATATATCCCTTCTCCTCCCCTCCCCCCTCCCGTCATTTGTTTCGCTATACGCGCACGCCTCACCTCTTCTTCTACTTCTAATATCAAGCAAATTGTTCCGGTACCTCGACTCATGCCCATATGAACGGATCGCCTGCCTCACATCATTTTTCATTTTTCTATTATGTAAGATGCTCGCAATGACACGTGATGGAATTTAGTTGAATGCGCAAAAAATATTAAGCAAAATGTATCGGTGCCATGACTCACATTTGCAAATGAATTGTCAGACCGTCACTCTGATCCAACGTAACGTTTAACATCTCGTCTGCAAAAAGAAGTGTACAACACGAGAACTGCCCAAGAGGTCACCCATCCTAGTACTACTCTCGCCCAAGCAAACTTTACTGCAGACTTCTGATGGGATCCAATGAACTAGTTCTGGTATGATTGCACCCTTTCTTATTTGTGTCTTAAATACATATGTCGTTTCTCCTTCTCTCTCCCCTCCCATCATTTGTTTTGCTATGTGCGCACCTCTCCTATGCTTCTATTTCTAATATCAAGCGAATTACCCCAGCGCCACGACTCATGCCCATATAAACAGATTGCCTGCCGCTCCTAATTTTTTGTTGTTTTATTATTTAAAATCCTCACAATGACACTCTTATCATGTGGTGGGCTCTAATTGAATGTGCAAAAAATACGAAGCAAAATGCCCCGGTGCTGTGATCACGTTTATTGCCTTGTGTGCAAAGAAACAAGTGCAACACAAGGACTTTCTAAGAGGTCAACCATCTTAGAACTACCCTCACCAAAGGACACTTAACTGCAGAGTTCTTACGGGATTCAGAGCAATAGTGCTGGTCTGATAGCACCCGTCCCATTAGACACTACAAATGCATGTGCCCCTTCTCCTTCCCTCTCTCCTCCCGTCATTTGTTTTGTTGTGCTCACATACCTCACCTCTGCTTCTAGTTCTACTATTAAGCGAAATGCCCCGGTGCTTCGACTCATGTCCATATGAATGGATCGCCTGCTGCACCATTGTTTTAGTTGTTCTACTATGTAAGATATTAAGCAAAATGCCCTATCACCGTGACTCACATTTGCGAATGAACCGACTGACCGTCACTTTGGTCCTGTGTAACATTTAACGCCCCGTCTGTAAAAAGAAGGGTGCAACACGAGAACTTCTCAAGAGGTCACCCATCCTTGTACTACTCTCGCCAAAAGACGCTTAGCTGCAGAGTTCTAATGGGATCCGGTGAATTAGTTCTGGTATGATCGCACCTGTTCCATTTTGTGCTGCAAGTAGATCTACCACTTGTCCTTCCCTCCCCCCTCCCGTCTTTTTTTTATTGTCTGCGCACTCCGCACCTCTGCTTCTAATTCTAATATCAAGCGAAGTGCTCTGGCGGCACGACCCATGCCTAGATGAACGGACCACTTGCCGCTCCTCATTTTTTATTGTTCTACTATGTAAGATGCTCTTAAACATACTCTTATCACTTGGTGGACTATAAATGAATGCACAAAAATTATTCAGCAAAATGCCCTGACACCGCAACTAACGTTTGCAAATGAACCAACAGACCGTGGTTCTGGTCACGTGTAACATTTATTTTCTTGTGTGCACAAAAATATGTGCAACACGAGGACTTTCTGAGAGGTCAACCATCTTAGTACTACTCTTACCCAAGGACACTTAACTACAGAGTTCTTATGGGAATCGGTGCATTAGTGCTGGTATTATCGAACCTGTACTATTTTGCACTACAAGTGCATGTGCCCCTTCTCCTTCCCTCCCCCCTCCCATCATTTGTTTCACTATGCGCACAGACCTCACCTCTACTTCTAGTTCTAATATCAAGCGAAATGCCTTGGTGTCTAGACTCCTGCCCATATGAACGGATTGCCCACCATACCTCTATTTTTATTATTCTACTATGTAAGATACTCGTAATAACACTCTTATCATGTGATGGGATTTGATAGAATGCACGAAAAATATTAAGCAAAATGTTCCGACACCGTGACTCACGTTTGTGAATGAACTGGTGGATCGTCGCTCCAGTCCCGTGTAATATTTAATGCACCGTCTGCAAAAAGAAGGGTGCAACATGAGGACTTCTTAGGAGGTCACCCATCCTAGTACTACTCTCGCCCAAAAATGCTTAACTGCGGAGTTCTAATGGGATCTGGTGAATTAGTTCTGGTATGATCGCACTCGTTCCATTTCGCGCTGCAAATGGACAAACCCCTTCTCGTTCCCTCCCCCCTCCCGTTATTTGTTTCGCTGTGCGCGTACCTCACCTCTGCTTGTAATTTTAATATCAAAAAAAATGCTCTGGTTGCTCGACTCACGCCCAGATGAATGGATCGTCCACCACACCTCATTTTTTTATTCTACTATCTAAGCTGCTCGTAATGACACTCTTATCATGTGGTGGACTATAAATGAATGCACGAAAAATATTAAGCAAAATGCCATGGTGCTAAGACTCACGTCGGTGAATGACCTGATGGACCGTCGCTCCAGTCCCATGTAACGTTTAACGCCCCGTCTGGAAAAAGTAGGGTGCAACACGAGAACTCCCAAGAGGTCACCCATCCTAGTACTACTCTCGTAAAAGCACGATTAACTGTGGAGTTCTGATGGGATCCAGGGAACTAGTGCTGGTGTGATCGCACATGTTCTAGTTTGCGCCGCACATACATATAGCCCTTCATCTTCCCTCTCCCCTCATGTCATTTATCTCGTTGTGCGCACACCTCACCTCTTCTTCTAGTTCTAATATCAAGCGAAATGCCCCGACGCCTCGACTCATTCCCATATGAACGGATCGCCTGCCGCACCTTGTTTTTTGTTGTTCCACTATCTAAGATACTCGTAATTACACTCTCATTACGTGATAGGCTTTAATTAAATACAAAAAAAATATTAAGTAAAATGCTCTGGCACCATAACTCATGTTTTCGAATAAACCAGCATACTGCCTCTCCGATTCTGCATAATATTTAACGCCCTGTCTGCAATAAGAAAGGTGCAACATGAGCACTTCCCAGCAGGTCATCAATCCTAGCACTACTCTCGCCCGAGCACGCTTAACTATGGAGTTCCAATGGGATCTGGTGAACTAGTGCTGATATTATCGCACCTATTCTAGTTTGCGCTGTAAATACATATCCCCCTTCTCCTTCCCTCTCCCCTCCCATCATTTGTTTCGTTGTGCTCGCACCTCACCTCTGTATCAAATTCTAATATCAAGTGAAATGCCCCGATACCTCGACTCATGCCCATATGAACGGATCGTGCTGCACCTCATTTTTCGTTGTTCTACTATTTAAGATGCTCGCAAGGACACTCTTATCAGGTGATAGGCTTTAATTGAATATACAAAATATATTAAGCAAAATGCCACAACGCCGTTACTCACGTTTGTAAATGAACCGGCGGATCGTCGCTCCAGTCCTGAAAAATATTTAATGCCCCGTCTACAAAAAGAAGGGTACAACACGAGAACTTCCAAGGAGGTCACCTATCCTAGTATTACTCTCGCCCAAACACGCTTAACTGCGGAGTTCTGATGGGATCCGGTGAACTATTGCTGGTACGATCTCAACCGATCTAATTTACGCTGCAAAGACATATACCCCTTCTCCTTCCCTCTCCCCTCCCGTCATTTGTTTCGTTGTGCGTGTACCTCACCTCTTATTCTAGTTCTAATATCAAGCGAAATGCCCTGGCGCCTTGAATCATGCCCATATGAATGGATCACCCGCCGCACCTTATTTTTCGTTATTCTATTATATAAGGTACTCTATATGACACTCTTATCACGTGATGGGCTTTAATTGAATGCGAAAAAAATATTAAGCAAAATGTCCCAGCGCTGTGACTCACATTTGGAAATGAACCAGCGGACCGTCGCTCTGGTCCCGCGTAATGTTTAACACCCCGTCTGTAAAAAGAAGGGTACAACACGAGAACTTCCTAAGAGATCACCCATCCTAGTACTACTCTCGCCAAAGCACGCTTAATTGTGGAGTTCTGATGGGATTCGGTGAACTAGTGGTGGTATGATCGCACTCGTTCCGTTTTGCGCCGCAAATACATATACCTTTTCTCCTTCACTCTCAAGTCCCGTCATTTGTTTCTTTGTACGTTCACCTAACCTCTGCTTCTAGTTTTAATATCAAGCGAAATGCCCCGGTGCCTCGACTCATGCCCATATGAACGGATCGCCCCCCGCACCTCATTTTTTGTTGTTCTACTATCTAAGCTACTTGCAATGACACTCTCATCACATGATTGGCTTTAGTTGAATGCACGAAAAATATTAAGCAAAATGCTCCAGCACCGTGACTCACATTCGCAAATGAACCGGCATACTGTCGCTCTGGTCCCGCGTAATGTTTAATGCTCCGTTTGTAAAAAGAAGGGTGCAACAAGAAGACTTCTGAGGAACCACCCATCTTAACTTTAGAGTTCTGATGGGATCCGGTGAACTAGTGCTGGTATGATCGCACTAATTCTTATTTGCGCTACAAATACATATACCCCTTCTCCTTCCCTCTCCCTTCACCTCTTCTTCTAGTTCTAATATCAACCGATGCCCTGGTACCTCGACACATGCCCATATGAACGGAACGCCCGCATCACCTTTTTTTAACTTTTCTACTATGTAAGATGCTCGCAATGACACTCTCTTCACGTGATGGACTTTTCTGCAAAAAGAATTGTGCAACACGAGGACTTTTCACGCGGGCACCAGTCCTAGTACTACTCTCGCCCAAGCACCTTTAATTGCGGAGTTCTGATGGGATCCGGTGAACTAGTGCTGGCATGATCGCAACTGTTCTGGTATGCGCCGCAAATACATATACCCCTTCACCTTCACTCTCTCGTCCCATCATTTATTACGTTGTGCCCACACCTCACCTCTTCTTCAAGTTCTAATATCAAGCGTAATGCTCTGGCACCTCGACTCATGCCCATATGAACGGATCGCCCGTCGCATCTCATTTTTTGTTGTTCTCATATTTAAGATGCTCGCAATGACACTCTTATCACGTGATGGGCTTTAATTGAATGCTGAAAAAATATTAAGCAAAATGCCCCGGTGTCGTGACTCATATTTGCAAATGAACCGGCAGACCATCGCTCCAGTCCTGTTGAATGTTTAACCCCCCGTCTATAAAAAGAAGGGTGCAACACGAGAATTTCTTAAGAGATCACCCATCCTAGTACTATTCTCACCCAAGCACGCTTAACTGTGGAGTTTTGATGGGATCTGGTGAACTAGTGCTAGTATGACCGCACCCGTTCAAGTTTGTGCCACATATGCAAATACCCCTTCTTTTTTGTTGTTCTACTATTTAAGATGCTTGCAATGACACTCTTATTTCGTGGTGGGTTTTAATTGAATTCGTAAAAAAATTAAACAAAATGCCCTGGCACCGTGACTCACGTTTGCTAATGAATCGGAGGACCATCGCTCCGGTCCTGTGTAATATTTAACACCTTGTCTACAAAAAGAAGGGTACAACATGAGGACTTCTCAAGTGGTCACCCATTATAACACTAAACTCGCCCAAGCACGCTTAACTGCGGAGTTCTGATGGGATCCGATGAACTAGTGCTTGTATGATCGCACCCATTCTAGTTTGCACCGCAAATACATATATGCCTTCTCCTTCTCTCTCCCCTCCAATTATTTGTTTCGTTGTGCGTGCACCTCATCTCTACTTCTAGTTCTAATATCAAGCGAAATGCCCCAACACCTTGACATATGCCCATATGAACGGATCGCCCCCCGCAACTCATTTTTCATTGTTCTAATATTTAAGATACTCGTGATGACACTCTTATCACATGATGGACTTTAATTGAATTCGTAAAAAATGTTAAGCAAAATGCCCTGGCACCGTGACTCACGTTTGTGAATGAACCGATAAACTATCGCTCCGGTCCTATGTAACATTTAACGCCTTGTCTGCAAAAAGAAAGGTGCAACACGAGGACTTCCCAGGAGGTCACCCATCCTAAAATACTCTAGCCCAAGCACGCTTAACTTCGGAGTTCTAATGGGATTTGGTGAACTAGTGCTGGTATGATTTGATCTATTCTAGTTTGCGCTGCAAATAGATATAGCCCTCCCCCTTCACTCTCCCCTTCCTCATTTATTTCTCTGTGCATGCACCTCATTTTCTAGTTCTAATATAAAGTAAAATGGCCCGGCACCTCGACTCATACCCATATGAACGGATCGCCCGCCGCACCACGTTTTTTGTTATTCTATTATTTAAGCTACTCGCAATGATACTCTCATCACGTGATTAACTTTAACTAAATGCGCAAAAAATATTTAGCAAAATGTACCGGTGCCGTGACTCACATTTGTGAATGAACCGGCGAACCATCGCTCAGGTCCCGCGTAACATTTAACGCCCTGTCTGCAAAAAGAAGGGTGTAACACGAGGACTTCCTAGGAGCTCACCCATCCTAGTACTTGTCTCGTCCAAGCACGCTTAACTGCGGAGTTCTGATTGGATCTAGTGAACTAGTGCTGGTATAATAGCGTCTTTTCTAGTTTGCACCGTAAATAGATATACCCATTCCCTTTCACTCTCCCCTCCCATCATTTGTGTCTCTGTGCGCGCACCTCATTTTCTAGTTCTAATATAAAGCGAAATGTCCCGGCGCCTCGACTCATGCCCATATGAACGGATCACCCATCACACCTCATTTTTCATTGTTCTACTATTTAAGATGCTCGCAATGACATTCTGATCACATGATGGGCTTTAATTGAATGCATAAAAAATATTATACAAAATGTCTCGGCGCTGTGACTCACGTTTGCGATTGAACCGGTGGACCATCGCTCCGGTCCCACGTAACATTTAACGTCCCATCTACAAAATGAAGGGTGCAACATGAAGACTTCCTAAGAGGTCACCCATCTTAGTATTACACTCGCCCAAGCTCGCTTAACTACAGAGTTCTGATGGGATCCGATGAACTAGTGCTGGTATGATTGCACCCATTCTGGTTTGCGCTGTAAATACATATACCCCTTCTCCTACACTCTCTCCTCCTGTCATTTTTTTCTCTGAGCGCGTACCTCAACTCTGCTTCAAGTTCTAATATCAACCGAAATGTCCCGGCGCCTCGACCCATGCCCATATGAACGGATCACCTGCCACACCTCATTTTTCCTTATTCTACTATTTAAGATGCTCGCAATGACACTCTGATCATGTGATGGGTTTTAATTGAATGCACAAAAAATATTATGCTAAATGCCCCGACACCGTGACTCACATTTACGATTGAACCGGTGGACCGTCACTCCGGTCCCACATAACATTTAATGCCCTGTCAGCAAAATGAAGCATGCAACACAAAGACTTCCTAACAAGTCACCCATCCTAGTACTACACTCCCCCAAGCAAGCTTAACTGGGGAGTTTTGATGGGATTTGGTGAACTAGTGCTAGTATGATCGCACCCGTTCTAGTTTGCGCCGCAAATATATATACCCCTTTTCCTTCATTCCCCCCTCTCGTTATTTTTTTCTCTAAGCACGCACCTCACCTCTGTTTCTAGTTCTAATATCAACCGGAATGCCCCGACGCCTCGACTCATGCCCATATGAACGGATCGCCAGTCGTGCCTCATTTTTCATTGTTCTACTATTTAAAATTCTCGCAATGACACTCTGATCACGTGATGGACTTTAATTGAATGCGTAAAAAATATTAAGCAAAATGCCCCGGTACCATGACTCACGTTTGTGAATGAACCGGTGGATTATCGCTCTGGTCCCACGTAACATTTAACGCTCTGTCTGCAAAAAGAAGGTTGCAAGATGAGAACTTTCCAAGAGGTCACCCATCCTAGCACTACTCTCGCCCAAGCACGCTTAGCTGTAGAGTTCTAATGGGATACGGTGAAGTAGTGCTGGTATGATTTCAACCTTTTCTGTTTGCGCCAGAAATAAATATTTGCCTTCTCCTTTCCATTCTCGTCCCGTCATTTGTTTCGTTGTGCGCGCACCTCACCTCTGCTTCTAGTTCTGATATTAAGCGAGATGCTCCGGCACCTCAACTCATGCCCATATGAATAGATCACCCGCTACAGCTCATTTTTCATTGTTCTTCTATTTAAGATGCTCACAATGAACTTTTATCAAGAGATGGACTTTAATTGAATGCGTAAAAAATATTAAGTGAAATGCCTTAGCGCTGTGACTCACATTTGTGAATGAACTGGTGGATCGTCGCTCTAGTCCCGCATAACATTTAACGCCCCGTCTGTAAAAAGAAGGGTGCAACACGAAGACTTCCCAGGAGGTCACCCATCCTAGTACTACTTTCGCTCAAACATGCTTGACTGCGGAGTTCTGATGGGATCCGGTGAACTATTGCTTGTATGATCACACTCGTTCTAATTTGCGCCACAAATACATATGCCCTTCTATTTTTCTCTCCCCTCCTTTCATTTGTTTAACTTTGTGCGCACCTCGCCTCAACTCTAATATAAAAAAAAATGCCTCAACTCCTCGATTCATGCCCATATAAACGGATTATCCACCGTAACTCTATTTTTGTTGTTCTACTATGTAAGATACTTGTAATAATATTCTTATCACGTGATGAGCTTTAATTAAATGCACGAAAAATATTAAGCAAAATGCCTCGGCGCCGTGACTCACATTTACAAATGAACCGGTGGGCTGTCGCTCTTGTCCCGCATAATGTTTAACGCCCCTTCTGCAAAAAAAAAAAGTGGAACACGAGAACTTCACAGGAAGTCACCCATCTTAGAACTACTCTTGCCCAAGTACGCTTAACTGCAGGGTTCTAATGGGATCTAGTGAATTAGTGATGGTATTATCGCACCTGCTCTAGTTTGCGCTGAAAATACATATACCTCTTCTCCTTCCCTCCCCCCTCTCATCATTTGTTTCACTGTGCGCGCACAACTCACCTCTGCTTCTAGTTCTAATATCAAGTGAAATGTTCTAGCGCCACGACTCATGCCCATATGAACGGATCTCCTGTCGCACCTCTATTTTCGTTGTTCTATAATGTAAGATACTCGTAATAACACTCTTATCATATGATGGGCTTTAATTGAAAGCACGAAAAATATTAAGCAAAATGCCTTGGCTCCGTGACTCACGTTTGCGAATGAACCGACAGACTGTCGCTCCAGTCCCACGTAACATTTAATGCCCCGTCTGTAAAAAGATGGGTGCAACATGAGAACTTCCCAGGAAGTCACCCATTTTAGTACCACTCTTTCCCAAACACGCTTAACTGCAGAATTTTGATGGGATTTGGTGAATTAATGCTGGTATGATCGCACTCGTTCTAGTTCGCACCGCAAATACATATACCCCTTCTCCTTCCTTCCACCCTCCCATCATTTGTTTCGCTGTGCGCGCACACCTCACCTCTGCTTGTAGTTCTAATATAAAATGAAATGTCCCGGTGCATCGACTCATGCCCATATGAACGGATCGCCCGCCGCACCTCTGTTTTTGTTGTTCTACTATGTAAGATACTCGTAATAATATTCTTATCACGTGATGGGTTTTAATTGAACACATAAAAAATATTAAGCAAAATACCCCGACGCCGAGCGCAACGTTTAACGCCCCGTCTGTAAAAAGAATGATGCAACATGAGGACTTCCTAGTGCTACTCTTGCCCAAAAATGCTTAACTGCGGAGTTCTGATAGGATTCGGTGAATTAGTGCTGGTATGATCGCACCTGTTCCATTTCACACTGCAAATACACATAACCCTTCTCCTTCCCTCCCCCTTGCTATCATTTTGTTTGCTGTACGTGCACCCCGCACCTCTTCTTCTAATTCTAATATCAAGCGAAATGCCCTGGTGGCTCGGCTCACGCCCAGATGAACAGACCACCCGCCGCACCTAGTTTTTCGTTGTTTTACTATATAAGATGCTCGTAATAACACTCTTATAACGTGATTGACTATAAATTAATGCACGAAAAGTATTAAGAAAATGCCCTGACACTGTGACTCACGTTTGCAAATGAACTGACGAACCGTGGTTCCAGTCACATGTAACGTTTATTGCCTCGTATGGAAAAAGAAGGGTGCAACACGAGAACTTTCCAAGAGGTCAACAATCTTAGTACTACTCTCACCCAAAAATGCTTAACTACGGAGTTCTGATGGGATCTGGTGAATTAGTGTTGGTATGATTGCACCCGTTCTATTTTGCGCTGTAAATATATATACCCCTTATCCTTCCCTCCCCCGCATCATTTTTTTCACTGTGCGTGCACCCCGCACCTCTGCTTCTAATTCTAATATCAAGTAAATGACCCGGTGGCTCAACTCATGCCCAGATGAAATGAATGCACAAAAAATATTAAGCAAAATACCGAGATGCCGTGACTTACGTTTGCGAATGAACCAACAAACTGTGGTTTTAGTCACGCATAACGTTTATTGCCTTGTGTGAAAAAAATAGGTGTAACACGAGGACTTTCCAAGAGGTCAACAATCCTAGTACTACTCGCACCAAAGGACACTTAACCGTAGAGTTCTTATGGGATTCGCTGTATTAGTGCTGGCCTGATCGCACCCATCCCATTCCATGGTACAAATGCATATGCCCCTTCTCCTTCCCTCCCCCCTCCCATCATTTATTTCGTTGTACGCGCACACCTCACCTCTGCTTCTAGTTCTAATATCAAGCGAAATGCTCTGACACCTTGACTCATGCCCATTTGAACTGATCACCCGTCGCACCTCATTTTTCGTTGTTCTACTATTTAAGCTACTTGTAATGACACTCTCATCACATGATTGGCTTTAGTTGAATGCGCAAAAAATATTAAGCAAAATGCTCCGGCGCTGTGACTCACATTTGTAAATGAACCGGCGACCATCGCTCAAGTCCTACGTAACGTTTAACGCTCCGTCTGCAAAAATAAGTGTGTAACACGAGGACTTCAGAGGAACCACCCATCCTAGTTCTACTCTTGCCCAAACATGCTTAGCTGTGGAGTTATGATGGGATCTGGTGAACTAGTGCTGGTATGATCGCACCAATTCTAGTTTGTGCCGCAAATACATATACTCCTTCTCCTTCCCTCTCCCCTCACCTCTGCTTCTAGTTCTAATATCAAGCGAAATGCCCCGGCGCCTCGACACATGCCCATATGAACGGACGCCTGCCGCACCCCATTTTTCATTTTTTTACTATGTAAGATGCTCACAATAACGCTCTCATCACGTGATGGACTTTAATTGAATACGCAAAAAATGTTAAGCAAAATGCCCCGGTGCCTTGACTCACATTTGCGAATGAAGCGGCAAACTGTCGCTTCGGTCTCGTGTAATGTTTAATGCTCTTTTCGTAAAAAGAAGGGTGCAACATGAGGACTTCCCAAGAGATCAACCATCCTAGTACTACTCTCGCCCAAGCACGCATAACTGCGGAGTTCTAAATGGATCCGGTGAATTATTGTTGGTATGATTGCAACCTTTCTTATTTGCACCGCAAATACATACGCCCATTCTCCTTCCCTCTCCCCTTCCGTCATTTGTTTCGCTGTGCGTGCACCTCACTTCTGCTTCTAGTTCTAATATCAAGCGAAATGCCCCGGCGCCTGGTCTCATGCCTATATGAATGGATCGCCCTCCGCACCTTATTTTTCGTTGTTCTACTATTTAAAATTCTTGCAATAGCACTCTTATCACATGATGGGCTTTAGAGTCAATTTATTAGTGAACAAGGAAAAATATTATCTTGGCGGGTGAATAGATTGACTTTAAAACAAGCTCGTATTTTATCTTCGTTACCTTTTCTTAATAATGAGAAACAATTAGAAAGAAGTGAGTCAACCTGAATGCTTAAAAAATATTAAATGAAATGCCCCGGTGCTGTGACTCACGTTTGCGTATGAACAAGCGGACCGTCGCTCCAGTCTCTCGTAATGTTTAATGCCCCGTCTGCAAAAAGAAGGGTGCAACACGAGATTTTCCCAAGAGATCACCCATCCTAGAACTACTCTCACCTAGCACGCTTAACTGCGGAGTTCTGATGGGATCCGGTGAATTATTGCTGGTATGATCTCACCCTTTCTTATTTGCACCGCAAATACATATTCCCATTCTCCTTCCCTCTTCCCTACCATCATTTGTTTCGCTGTGTGCGCACCTCAACTTTGCTCTTAGTTCTAATGTCAAGTAAAATGCCCCGGTACCTCGACTCATGCCCATATAAACGAATCGCCCGCCGCACCTTGTTTTTTGTTTTTCTATTATTTAAGATGCTCGCAATGACACTAGTATTACGTGATGGGCTTTAATTGAATGCCTAAAAAATATTAAGCAAAATGCTCTAACTCTGTGACTCACATTTGCGAATGAACCGGTGAACCTTTGCTCTAGTCCCATGTAACGTTTAATACCCCATTTGTAAAAAGACTTGTGCAACATGAGGACTTCGCCGGAGGTCACCCATCCTAGTACTACTCTCTCCCAAGTACGCTTAACTTTGAAGTTTTGATGGGATCCAGTGAACTAGTGCTAGTATGATCGCACCCATTCTGGTTTGCGCCGCAAATACATATACCCCTTCTCCTTCACTCACCCTTCCCATCATTTGTTTCTCTGTGCGCGCACCTCACCTCTTCTTTTAGTTCTAATATCTAGCGAAATGCCCTGGCACCTCGACTCATGCCCATATAAACGGATCGCCCGCCGCCTCTCATTTTTCGTTGTTCTACTCTTTAAGATGCTCGCAATGACACTATTATCATGTGATGGATTTTAATTGAATGCTGGAAAGATATTATGCAAAATGCCCCAGTGCTGTGACTCACATTTACAAATGAACTAGCAGACCATCGCTCCAGTCTCGTTGAATGTTCAACGCTCCGTCTACAAAAAGAAGGGTGTAACACAAGAACTTCCCAGGAGATCACCCATCCTAGTACTACTCTCGCCCAAGCACACTTAACTGCAGAGTTCTGATGGGATCCGGTAAATTATTGCTGATATGGTCGTAACCTTTCTTATTTGCGCCATAAATACATATGCCCCTTCTCCTTCTCTCTCCCCTATCGTCATTTTTTTTACTGTGCGCACACCTCACCTCTCCTTCTAGTTCTAATATCAACCGAAATGCCCCGATGCCTCGACACATGCCTATACGAACGGATCACCTGCCGTACCTCATTTTTCGTTGTTATACTTTTTAAGATGCTGGCAATGATATAATTATCATGTGATGGGCTTCAATTGAATGTTGAAAAATATTAAGCAAAATACTTCGGTGCTGTGACTAACGTTTTCATATGAACGGGGGACCGTCGCTCCGGTCTCGTATAACGTTTAACATCCCGTCTGCAAAAAGAATGGTGCAACATGAGGACTTCCTAATAGATCACCCATTCTAATATTACTCTCGCCCAAGAACGTTTAATTGCATAGTTCTTATGGGATCTGGTTAACTAGTGCTGGTATGATTGCACCCGTTCTTGTTTGTGCCGCAAATACATATTCCCCTTTTCGTTCACTCTCCCCTCCCGTCGTTTATTACGTTGTGCCCACACCTCACCTCTTCTTCTAGTTTTAATATGATGCAAAATTCCCCAGCACCTCTACTCATGCCCATATGAACGGATCGGCCATCGCCTCTCATTTTTTGTTGTTTTACTATTTAGGATGCTCGCAATTACACTCTTATCATACGATGGGCTTTAATTGAATGCTGAAAAAATACTAAGCAAAATGCCCCGATGCCATGACTCATGTTTGCAAATAAACCGACGGACCATCGCTCCAATCTTGTTGAATGTTTAACGCCCCGTCCGCAAAAAGAAGGGTGCAACACAAGAACTTCCCAGGAGATCACCCATCTTAGTACTACTCTTGCCAAAGCACGCTTAACTGCGGAGTTCTGATGAGATCTGGTGAACTAGTGCTGGTATGATCACACCCGTTCTAGTTTGTGCCGCAAATACATATACCCCTTCTCCTTCCCTCCCCTCATTTGTTTCGCTGTGTGCGCACCTCACATCTGCATCTAATTCTAATATCAAGCGAAATACCATGGCGCCTCGACTCATGCTCATATGAATGGATAGCGTCGTACCTCAATTTTTGTTGTTTTACTATGTAATATGCTTGCAAAGATACTCTTATCACGTGATGGGCTTTAATTGAATGGGCAAAAAATATTAAACAAAATGCCTCAATGCCTTGACTCACATTTATGAATGAACCAGCGGACCATCGCTCTGGTCCCGCGTAATGTTTAAAGCCCAATCTGCAAAAAGAAGGATGCAACACGAGGGCTTCCTAGGAGGTCACCCATCCTAGTACTACTCTTGCCCAAGCACGCATAACTGTAGAGTTCTGAGGCGATCCGGTGAATTAATGCTGGTGTGATCGCACCCTTTCTTGTTTGCTGCAAAAACATATGCCCTTTCTCCTTCCCTCTCCCCTCCCGTCATTTGATTCGCTGTGCGCACACCTCACCTCTTCTTCTAGTTCTAATATTATGCGAAATGCCCCGGTACCTCGACTCATGCCCATATGAACGGATCGCCCACCGCACCTCGTTTTTCGTTGTTCTATTATATAAGGTGCTTGCAATGACACTTTTATCACGTGATCGGTTTTAGTTGAATGCACAAAAAATATTAAGCAAAATGTCCCAACGCCGTGACTCACGTTTACGAATGAACCAGCGGACTGTAGCTCCGGTCCTGCGTAACATTTAACGCCCCATCTGCAAAAAGAAGGGTGCAACACGATAACTTCACAAGAGGTCACGCATCCTAGTACTACTCTCATCCAAGCATGCTTGACTGTGGAGTTCTGATGGGATCCGGTGAACTAATGCTGGTATAATCGTAACCGTTCTGGTTTGCGCCGCAAATACATATACCCTTTCCCCTTTCCTCTCCCTTCCCATCATTTATTTCACTGTGTGCGCAACTCACCTCTGCTTCTAGTTCTAATATCGAGCGAAATGGCCCGGCACCTCGACTCATGTCTATATGAACGGAACACCTGTTGCACCTCCTTTTTTGTTGTTCTACTATGTAAGATGCTTGTAATGACACTCTTAACACGTGATGGGCTTTAATTGAATGCACGAAAAATATTAAGCAAAATGACCCGGCGCCGTGACTCACGTTTGTGAATTAACTGACAGACTATTGCTCCAGTTTCACGTAACATTTAATGCCCCATCTACAAAAGGAAGGGTGCAACACGAGTACTTCCTAAGAGGTCACCCATCCTAGTACTACTCTCGCCCAAGCACGCTTGACTACGGAGTTCTGATGGGATCCAGTGAACTAGTGCCGGTATGATCGCACCCCTTGTAATTTATGTTACAAAGACATATACCACTTCTCCTTCCCTCTCCCTTCCTGTCATTTGTTTCTCTGTGCACGAAACTCACCTCTTCTTCTAGTTCTAATATCAAGTGAAAGTCGCTAGCACCTCGACTCATGCCCATATGAACGGATCGTCTGTCGCACCTTATTTTTTGTTGTTCTACTTTTTAAGATGCTCGCAATGACAGTCCCATCACGTGATGGACTTTAATTGAATGCACAAAAAGTATTAAGCAAAATACCCCAGAGCTGTGACTCACATTTGTGAATGAATCGGCAGACTGTCACTCCAGTCCCGCGTAATATTTAATGCCCTATCTGCAAAAAGAAGGGTGCAACACGAGTGCTTCCAAAGAGGTCACCCATCGTAGTACTACTCTCACTCAAGCACGCTTGTCAGCAGAGTTCTGATGGATCCAGTGAACTAGTGCTGGTATGATCGCACCCCTTCAAATTTTCACCGCAAAGACATATATCCCTTATCCTTCCCTCTCCCTTTCCATCATTTGTTTCGCTGTGTGTGCAACTCACCTCTGCTTTTAGTTCTAACATCGACAAAGATGTCCTGGTACCTCGACTCATGTCTATATGAAACACCCGTCGCACCTCCTTTTTCATTGTTCTACTATGTAAGATGCTCTCAATGACACTCTCAACATGTGATGGGTTTTAATTGAATGCACAAAAAATATTAAGCAAATTGTCCCGGCGCAGTGACTCATGTTTGTGAATTAACCGGCGGACTGTCGCTCCGGTTCTGCGTAATATTTAATGCCCTGTCTATAAAAAGAAGGGTGCAACACGAGTACTTCCCAAGAGGTCACCCATCCTAGTACTACTCTCGCCCTAGCATGCTTGACTGCAGAGTGCTGATGGGATCTAGTGAATTAGTGCCGGTATGATCGCACCCCTTCTAATTTATGTTGCAAAGACATATACCACTTATCCTTCCCTCTCCCTTCCCCTCATTTGTTTCGCTGTGCGCGAAACTCACCTCTGCTTCTAGTTCTAATATCGAGCGAAATGCCCTAGCACCTCGACTCATGCCCATATGAACGGATTGCCTGCCGCACCTTATTTTTTGTTGTTCTACTTTTTAAGATGCTCGCAATGACAGTCTCATCACGTGATGGGCTTTAATTGAATGCACGAAAAGTATTAAGCAAAATGCCCCGGGGTCGTGACTCACATTTATGAATGAACCAGTGGACTGTCGCTCTAGTCCCGCGTAACATTTAACGCCCCATCTGCAAAAAGAAGGGTGCAACACAAGTGCTTCCAAAGAGATCACCCATCGTAGTACTACTCTCGCTCAAGCACACTTATCAGTGGAATTCTGATGGATCCAGTGAACTAGTGCTGATATGATCGCACCCATCCTAGTACTACTCTTGCCAAAGCACGCTCCACTACGGAGTTCAATGGGATCCGGTGCATTAGTGCTTGTATGATCGCATCTCTTCTATTTTGCACTATAAATACATATACCCCTTCTTCCCCCCTCCACCCCGTTATTTGTTTCGCTATGCGTGAACACCGCATCTCTGCATATAGTTCTAATATAGAGCAAAATGCTCCAGTACCTCGACTCATGCCCAGATGAATGGACTACCCACTGCACCTCGTTTTTTATTATTCTACTATAAAAGATACTCATAATGACACTTTTATCACGTGACGAACTATAAATGAATGCACGAAAAATATTAAGCAAAATGTCTCAGCATCGCGACTCACTCCGGGTGACAATGGCTCTGATTGCGCATAATGTTTAATGTCCCATCAGTAAAAAGACGAGTGGAACACGAGAACTTTCCAAGAGGTCACCCATCCTAGTACTACTTCCGCTCAAGTACACTTAACTATGAAATTCGATGGGATCTAGTGCATTAGTGCAGGTATGATCTCACCCCTTCCATTCCACGCTGTAAGTACATATACCCCTTCTCCTTCCTTCCCCCCTCCCATCATTTGTTTCATTGTGCGCACACACCACACCTCTGTTTCTAGTTCTAATATCAAGCAAAATATCCCATCACCTCGACTCACGCCCAGATGAATGGATCGCCCGTCGCACCTCATTTTTTGTTGTTATACTATGTAAGATACTCATAATGACACTCTTATCACGTGGTGGACTATAAATGAATGCACGAAAAATATTAAGTAAAATTTTTAGGCTCCGCGATTCACACTTGCAAACTGTGGCTCCGATCGCACTTAACGTTTAACACCCCGTCTACATAAAGACGAGTTTAACATGAGGACTTTCCAGGAGGTCACCCATCCTAGAACTAATCTCGCCTAAGCACGCTTGACTACAGAGTTTTGATGGGATCTTGTGCATTAATGTTTGTATGATCGCAACTGTCCCATTCCCCGCTACAAATACATATAGTCGTTCTCCTTCCCTCCCCCCTCCCATCATTTATTTCGCTATGCGGGCATACTGCATCTCTGCTTCTAGTTCTAATATAGAGTGAAATGCCATGTCACTTCGACTCATGCTTAGAAGAACGGAGGCCCGCTGCGCCTCTTTTTTCATTGTTCTACTATGTAAGATTCTCGTAATGAAACTCTTATCACGTGGTGGACTATAAATAAATGCACGTAAAACATTAAGTATAATAATTCAACGTCACTACTCATGCCGGCGGACTGTGGCTCCGATCGCACATAATGTTTGATGCCCCCTCTACAAAAAGACGGGTGCAACACGAAGACTTCCCAAGAGGTCACCCAATCAAGCACGCTTAACTACGAAGTTCTATGGGATCTAGTGTATTAGCACTAGTATGATTGCACCCCTTGCATTCCGCACTTCAAATACATATACCCCTTCTCCTTCTCTCCCCCCACCCGTCATTTGTTTTGTTGTGCGCACACACCGCACCTCTGTTTATTAATATCGAGTGAAATGCCCCGATGCCTCAACTCATGCCCAGAAGAAAGGACCGCCCACCGTACCTCATTTTCTTTATTCTACTATGCAAGATGCTTGTAATCACACTCTTATCACGTGGTAGACTATAAATAGATGCACGAAAAAATAGTAAGCAAACTTTTTTGGCGATGCAACTCCCGGTAGCGGATTGTGGCTTTGATCATGTGTATTGTTTTACGCCCCGTTTGTAAAAAGATAGTGCAACACGAGGACTTCTCAGGAGGTTACCGATCCTAGTACTACTCTCACCTAAGCATGCTTAACTACATAGTTCGATGGGATCCAGTGCATTAGTGCTGGTATGATCGCACCCCTTCCATTCTATATTGTAAATACATATATCTCTTCTCCTTTCCTCCCCTCTCCCGTCATTCTTTTCGTTGTGCGTGTACACTGCATCTCTGTTTCTAGTTCTAATATCAAGTAAAATGCCCTTGCACCTCGACTCATGCCTAGATTAAAGGATTACCCGTCACACATTTTTTTTCCATTGTTCTACTATGTAAGATGCTTGTAATGAGTCTCTTATCATGTGGTGGACTATAAAGGAGTGCACAAAAAAAAGTAAGCAAAATGCCCCGGCGAGGCGACTCACGCCGACAAATGAACCAGCAGACTATGGCTTCGATCGCGCGTAATGTTTAACGCCCTGTCCACAAAAAGACAGGTGAAACATGAACACTTCTCAGGAGGTCATTCATCCTAGTACTACTCTCGCCCAAACACGCTTAACTGCAAAGTTATGATGGGATACGATGCATTAGTGCTAGTATGATCTCACCCGTCCCATTTCGCACTTCAAATACATATACCCCTTCTCTTTCCCTCCCCCCTCCCATAATTTGTTTCACTCTGCGTGGACACCACACCTCTACTTCTAGTTGTAATATCAAGAAAAATACCCTGTTGCCTCGACTCACGCCATTCAAATACATATACGCCCGCCTCACCTTTGTTTTGGTTGTTCTATTATTTAAGATGCATGTAATGACACTCTTATCACGTGGTGGACTATAAATGGATGCACAAAAACTATTAACAAAAATGCTCTAATGCCGCGACTCACGACGGCGAATGAACCGGCAGACTGTGTCTCAAGTTACGCGTAATATTAATGCCTCGTCTGCAAAAAAGACAGGTACACCACAAGGACTTCCCAAGAGGTCACCCGTCCTAGTACTACTCTCGCCAAAGCACACTTAACTACGGAGTTCTGATGGGATCCGGTGCATTAGTGCTAGTCTGATACATACACTTCTTCTCCTTCCCTCCCCCATCCCATCATTTATTTCCTTGTGCGTGCACACTACACCTCTGCTTCTCGTTCTAATATCAAGTAAAATTTCCCGGTGCCTTGACTCACATTTGTGAATAAACCAGCGGACCATAGTTCTAGTCACACGTAACATCGAACGCCCCATCTGTAAAAAAAAATGGGTACAACACGTGGACTTCCTAGGAAGTCACCCATCCTAGTACTACTCTCGCACGAGCAGACTTATCTGCGGAGTTCTAATGGGATATGGTGCATTAATGCTGGTATGATCGCACCCGTATCATTACAGCCCACAAATAGATAAATTCCTTCTCCTTCCACCCCCCCTCCCGTCATTTGTTTCTTTGTGCGTGCACACTACACCTCTGCTTCTCATTCTAATATCAAGTAAAATGCCCCGGTGCCTTGACTCACATTTGCTAATAAACCAGCTGACCATAGTTCCAGTCGTGCGTAACGTCGAACGCCCCTTCTGTAAAAAAATGGGTGCAACACGAGGACCTCCTAGGAAGTCACCCATCCTAGTACTAGTCTCACCCAAGCACACTTAACTGCAAAGTTCTAATGGGATCCGGAGCATTAGTGCTGGTATGATGGTACCCATTTCATTACATGCTGCAAATACATACACTCCTTTTCCTTCCCTCCCCCCTCCTGTTGTTTGTTTCCTTGTGCGTGCACACTGCACCTTTACTTCTTGTTCTAATATCAAGTAAAATGCCCCAGTGCCTTGACTCACATTTGTGAATAAACCAGCAGACCATAATTCTAGTCGCGCGTAACGTTGAACGCCCCATTTGTAAAAAAATGGGTGCAACACGAGGACTTCCTAGGAGGTCACCCATCCTAGTACTACTCTCACCCAAATACACTTTACTGCGGAGTTCTTATGGGATCCGATGTATTAGTGCTGATATGATCACACCCGTTTCATTTCGCACTGCAAATACATACACTCCTTCTCCTTCTCCCCCTCCCATCATTTGTTTCCTTGTGTGTGTACATTACACCTCTGCTTCCCGTTCTAATATCAAGCAAAATACCCCGGCGCCTTGACTCACATTTACGAATAAACCAGTGGACTATAGTTCCAGTCGTGCGTAACGTCGAACGGCCCATCTGTAAAAAAATGAGTGCAACATGAGGACTTCCCAGGAGATCACTAATCCTAGTACTACTTTCGCCTAAGCACACTTAACTGCGAAGTTCTGATGGGTTCTGGTGCATTAGTGCTGGTATGATCGCACCCATTTTATTCTGTGCTACAAATACATACAGTCCTTCTCCTTCCCTCCCCCCTCCCGTCATTTATTTATTTGTGCGTGGACACTGCACCTCTTCTTTTGGTTCTAATATCAAGTAAAATGCCCCGGGGCCTTGACTTAAATTTGCAAATAAACTAGTGGACCATAGTTCCAGTCGCGCGTAACGTCGAATGCCCCATCTGTAAAAAAATAGGTGCAACACGAGCACTTCCCAAGAGATCACCCATCTTAGTACTGCTCTCACCAAAGCACACTTAACTGCGGAGTTCTGATGGGATCCGGTGCATTAATGCTAGTATGATCACACCTGTTTCATTGCGCGCTACAAATACATACACTCCATCTCCTTCCCTCCCCCTCTCATCATTTGTTTCCTTGTGGGTGCACACTGCACCTCTGCTTCTCTTTCTAATATTAAGTAAAATGCCCTGGTTCCTTGACTCACATTTATGAATAAACCAACGGACCATAGTTCCAGTCGCGCGTAACGTCGAATGCCCCATCTGCAAAAAAATAGGCGTAACACGAGAACTTCCCAGGAAGTCACCCATCTTAGTGCTACTCTCTCCAAAGTACACTTAACTATGGAGTTCTGATGGAATCTATTAGTGCTGGTATGATTGCATCCGTTTCATTTTGCGTTGTAAGTACATACACTCCTCCTTCCCCCCTCCCATCATTTGTTTTCTTGTGCGTGCACATTGCACATCTACTTCTCGTTCTAATATCAAGTAAAATGCCTCGGCGCCTTGACTCCTATTTATGAATAAACCTGCAGACCATAGTTTCAGTCGCGCGTAACGTTGAACGCTCCATCTGTTAAAAAATGGGTGCAACACGAAGACTTCCTAGGAGGTCACCCATCCTAGTTCTACTCTCGCCCAAGCACACTTAATTGCGGAGTTCTGATGGGATCTGGTGCATTAATGCTAGTATGATTGCACTTGTTTCATTTTGCGCTGCAAGTGTAACACGAGGACTTTAGTACTACTCTCGCTAAAGGACACTTAATTGCATAGTTCTTATGGGATTCGGTGCATTAGTGCTGGTCTGATCGCACCCGTCCCATTCTGCGCTACAAATGCATGTGGCCCTTCTCCTTCCCTTCCCCCTCCCGCCATTTGTTTCATTGTACGCGCATAGTTCACCTCTGTTTCTAGTTCTAATATCAAGTGAAATGCTCCGGCGCCTCGACTCATGCCCATATGAATGGATTGCTGGCCGCACTTCTATTTTCATTGTTCTACTATATAAGATACTCGTAATAACACTCTTATCATATGATAGATTTTAATTGAATGCACAAAAGGTATTAAGTAAAATGCCCAGGCGCCGTGACTCACGTTTGCTAATGAACCGACATACCGTCACTCATCCCGCGTAATGTTTAATGCCCCGTCTCCAAAAAGAAGTGTGCAACACGAGGACTTCGCAGGAGGTTACCCATCCTAGTACTACTCTCGCCCAAAAAGGCTTAACTGCGGAGTTCTGATGGGATCTGAAGAATTAGTGCTAGTATGATCGCACCCGTTCCATTTCGCGCTACAAATAGATATACCCTTTCTCCTTCCCTCCCTCCTCTTGTCATTTTTCTCATTGTGCGTGCACCCTCCACCTCTGCTTCTAATTCTAATATCAAGCAAAATGCCCCCGCGGCTCGACACGTGCACAGATTAACGGACCTCCTGTCACACCTCATTTTTTATAGTTATGCTATGTAAGATGCTCGTAATGACACTCTTATCACGTGGTGGAATATAAATGAATGCACGAAAAATATTAAGCAAAATACCTTGATACCACGACTCATATTTGCGAATGACCCGACGGACTGTTGTTCCGGTCGTGCGTAACGTTTATTTCCTCATGTGGACAAAAACAGGTGCAACACGAGGGCTTTCCAAGAGGTCAACCATCTTAGTACTAATCTCACCCAAGGCACTTAACTGTAGAGTTCTTATGGGATTCGGTGCATTAGTGCTGGTATTATCGCACCTGTCCAGGTCCGCGCTATAAGTGCATGTGCCCTTCTCCTTCCCTCCCCCCTCCCGTCATTTTTTTCGTTATGATCGCACACCTCAACTCTGCTTCTAGTTCTAATATCAAACGAAATGCCCTGGTACCTCGACTCATGCCCATTTGAACGGATCACCCGCTGCACCACTATTTTTGTTGTTCTACTATGTAAGATACTCGTAATAACACTCTTATCCCGTGATGGGATTTAATTAAATGCACGAAAAATATTAAGCAAAATGCCCTAGCACCATGACTCACGTTTGCGAATGAACTGGTAGACCGTCGCTCCGGTCCCGCGTAACGTTTAACGCCCCGTCTGAAAAAAGAATGGTGCAACATAAGGACTTCCAAGGAGATCACCCATCATAGTTCTACTCTCGCCTAAAAACACTTAACTGCAGAGTTCTGATGGGATCCGGTGAATTAGTGCTGGTATGATCGCACTCATTCCGTTTTCTGCTGCAAATAGATATACCCCTGTTGTTTTCCTCCCCCCTCCTGTCATTTTTTTTGCTGTGCGCGCACCTTGCACCTCTACTTCTAATTATAATATCAAGCGAAATACCTCGGTGGCTCGACTCACGCCCAGATGAACGGACCATCCGCCGCATCTCGTTTTTTATTATTCTACTATGTATGTTGCTCGTAATGACAATTTTAGCATGTGGTGGACTATAAATGAATGCACGAAAAATATTAAGCAAAATGCCATGGCGCCAAAACTTACACCAGCGAATGAACCGGTGGACCGCGTCTCCAGTCGTGCGTAATATTTAACGCTCCATTCGGAAAAAAACGGATGCAACATGAGGATTCAGTGTGATTCTAAGGACACTTAACTGCAGAATAATATTTAGCAAAATACCCCGGTGCCATGACTCACGTTTGTGAACGAACTGGCAAACTGTCGCTCTAGTCTCGCGTAATATTTAACGCCCCGTCTGCGAAAGGAATGGTGCACACGAGTACTTTCCAGGAGGTCACCCATCCTATTACTATTCCCGCCCAAGCACGCTTAACTGTGGAGTTTTGATGGGATCCAGTGAATTAATACTGGTATGATCAAACCTATTCTAATTTGCGCTGCAAATATATATATTCATTCTTCTTCTTGCCCCCCTCCCGTCATTTATTTCGTTGTGCATGCACACTGTATGTCTATTTCTAGTTCTAATATCAAAGAAAATGCACCGGTGCCTCGACCCATGCCCATGAAAGGATTGTTTGCCGTGCCTCTATTTTCGTTGTTCTATTATGCAAGATACTCGTAAGAACACTCTTATCACGTGATGGGCTTTAATTAAATACACGAAAAATTTTAAGCAAAATGCCCCATCGCTGTGACTTACATTTGCGAATAAACCGGCAAACCGTCACTCTGGTCTTGCGTAACGTTTAACGTCCCGTCATAAAAAATAAGGGTGCAACATGACGACTTCCCAAGAAGTTACCCATCCTAGTACGGCTCTCACCCAAGTACGCTTAACTGCGGAGTTCTGATGGGATCTGGTCAATTAGTGCTGGTATGATCGCATCTGTTCTAGTTTGCACAGTAAATACATATACCCTTTCTCTTCCCGCCCCACCCCCCCGGTCATTTTTTTTTGCTGTGCACGCACCCCGCACCTCTACTTCTAATTCTAATATCAAGAAAAATGCCCCGGCAGCATGACTCGCACCCAGATGAATGGACTGCCCAGCGTACCTCATTTTTTGTTGTTCTACTATGTAAGATGATCGTAATGACACTCTTATCGCATGATGGGCTTTAATTGAATGCACGAAAAATATTAAACAAAATGCCCCGGCGCCGTGACTCACAGTTGCGAATGAACTGGCGAACCGTCGCTCTTGCGCCGCATAACGTTTAACGCCCCGTTTGGAAAAAGAAGGGTGTAACATGAGGACTTCTTAGGAGTCACCCATCCTAGTGCTACTCTCACCAAAAAACACTTAAATACGGAGTTCTGATGGGATCCGGTGAATTAGTGCTGGTATGATCGCACCTGTTTCAGTTCGTTCTGCAAATACTTATACCCCTTCTCCTCCCCTCCCCCTCCCATCATTTGTTTCGTTGTGCGCTTACACCTCACATCTGCTTGTAGTTTTAATATCGAGTAAAATACTTCGATGCCTCGACTCATGCCCATATGAACGGATCGCCCGCCGCACATTTATTTTCGTTGTTCTACTATGTAAGATACTCATAATAACATTTTTATCAAGTGATTGGCTTTAATTGAATGCACACAAAAAATTAAGCAAAATTCCCTGGCGCCGTGACTCACGTTTGCGAACCAGCGGACCGTCGTTCTGGTCCTGCCTAACGTTTAATGCCCCATTTGCCAAAAGAAGGGTACAACACAAGACTTTTCCAGGAGGTTACCCATCCTAGTACTACTCTCGCCCAAAAATGCTTAATTGCAGAGTTCTGATGAGATTCGATGAATTAATGCTGGTATGATCGCACCTATTCTATTTCATGCTGCAAATAGATATACCTCTTCTCCTTCCCTCTCCCCTCCCGTCATTTTTTTTTTGTGCGTACACTCTGCACCTCTGCTTCTAATTCTAATATCAAGCAAAATACCTCGGCGGCTCGACTCACGCCCAGATGAACGGACCACCTGCCGCACCTTATTTTTCATTGTTCTACTATGTAAGATACTCGTAATGACACTCTTATCACGTGGTGGATTATAAATGAATGCACAAAAAATGTTAAGCAAAATGTCCTGACGCCGCGACTCATGTTTACAAATGAGCTGACAGACCGTCATTCTGGTTGCGTTTAACGTTTATTTCCTCGTTTGCACAAAAATAGGTGCAACACGAGGACTTTCTAAGAGGTCAACCATCTTAGTACTACTTTCACCCAAAGACACTTAACTGCAGAGTTCTAATAGGATTCGGTGCATTAATGCTGGTATTATCGCACCCATCCCATTTCGTACTATAAATGCATGTGCCCTTTCTCCTTCCCTCCCCCACCCTTCATTTGTTTTGCTGTGCGTGCACACCTCACCTCTGCGTCTAGTTCTAATATCAAGTAAAATACCCTGTTGCCTAGACCCATGCCCATATGAACGGATTGCCCGTTGTACCTTTATTTTCGTTGTTCTATTATGTAAGATACTCGTAATAACACCCTTAGCACGTGATGGGCTTTAATTGAATGTAAAAATAATATTAGGTAAAATGCCCCGGCGATGTGACTCTCGTTTGCGAATGAAATGGCGGATCATTGCTCTGGTCCCACGTAATGTTTAACGCCCCATCTACAAAAAGAAGGGTGCAACACGAGGACTTCCCAGGAGGTCACACATCTTAGTATTACTCTCACCCAAAAATGCTTAACTGTGGAGTTCTGATGGGATCCGGTGAATTAGTGCAGGTATGATCGCACTCATTCCATTACGCATTGCAAATAGATGTACCCCTTCTCTTTCCCTTCCCCCTCCTGTCATTTTTTTCGTTGTGTGCACACCCCACACCTCTGCTTCTAATTCTAATATCAAGCGAAATGCTCCAACAGCTCGACTCGCGCCTAGATGAATGGATAGTTTACCGTACCTCGTTTTTTATTATTCTACTATGTAAGCTGCTCGTAATGACACTCTTATTACTTGGTGTACTATAAATGAATGCATAAAAAATATTAAGCAAAATGCCATTGCGCCAATACTCACGCTGGTGAATGAACCGGTTGACTGCGTCTCTGGTTGCGCGTAGTGTTTAACACTCCATCTGAAAAAAGACAGGTGCAATACGAGGATTCATTGGGATTCCAAGGACACTTAACTATAAAGTTCTTATAGGATTCAGTGCATTAGTGCTGGACTGATCGTACCCATCCCATTCCCCGCTACAATTGCATGTGCCACTTCGGCTTCCCTCTCCCCTCTGATCATTTGTATCATTAATGGTACACTCACACCTCACCTCTGTTTCTAGTTTTAATATCAAGACAAAAGCCTCAGTGCCTTGGCTCATGCCTAGATGAATGGATCATCTGCCACACCTCTCTTTTCATTGTACTACTATGTAAGATACTCGTAATAACACTCTTATCACGTGGTAGGTTATAATTGAATGCAAGAATAATATTAAGCAAAATGCCTGGCGCCATGACTTTCATTTGCAAACGAACTGGCAGACTGTCGCTCCAGTCCCACATAACGTTTAATGCCCTGTCTATGAAAAAAAAGGTGCAACACGAGGACTTTCCAAGAGTTCACCCATCCTAGTACTACTCCTACCGAAGCACGCTTAATTGTAGATTTTTTATGGGATCTAGTGAATTAGTGCTGGGATTATCAAACCAATTCTAATTTGTGCTTTAAATATATATATATCCCATCTCCTTCCCTCCCCCCTCCTGTCATTTGTTTCGCTATGTGCGCACACTGCACGTTTGCTTTTAGTTCTAATATCAAACGAAATGCGTCAGCACCTCAACTAATGCCCATATGAATAGATCGTCCGCCTCACCTCTGTTTTTGTTGTTCTATTATGTAAGACACTAGTAATAACACTCTTATCACATGATGGATTTTAATTGAATACACAAAAAATTTTAAGCAAAATGTCCCGACGCTGTGACTCACATTTGCGAATGAACCAGTAAACTATCGCTCCAGTCACGCATAACGTTTAACGCCCCGTCTGCAAAAAGAATGGTGCAACACAAGTACTTCCAATAGGTCACCGATTTTAGTACTACTCTCACCCAAGCACACTTAACTATAGAGTTCTGATGGGATCTGGTGAACTAGTGCTGGTATGATCGCACCTGTTCTTATTTGCGCTACAAATACATATAGCCCTTCTCCTTCCTTCTCCCCTCCCATCATTTGTTTCGCTGTGCGTGTACATAACCTCTGCTTCTAGTTTTAATATCAAGCAAAATGCCCCGGTGCCTTGACTCATGCCAATATGAACGAATTGCCCGCCGTACCTCGTTTTTCATTATTTTACTATGTATGATACTCGCAATGATACTTTTATCCCGTTATAGACTTTAATTGAATGCGCAAAAAATATTAAGCAAAATGCCTCAGTGCCGTGACTCTTGCTTGCAAATGGACCGGCGGACCGTCGCTCTCGTCCCGCGTAACGTTTAACGCCCCATCTGCAAAAAGAAGGGTGCAACACAAGGACTTACTAGGAGGTCACCAATCCTAGTACTACTCTCATCCATGCACGCTTAACTGCGAAGTTCTAATGGGATCCAGTGAACTAGAGCTGGTATGATCGCACCTGTTCAAGTTTGCACTGCAAAGACATATACCCCTTCTCCTTCCCTCTCTCCTCCTATCATTTGTTTCACTATGCGTGCACCTCACCTCTGCTTCTAGTTCTAATATCAAGCAAAATGCCTCGGGGCGGCCTCAACTCATACCCATATGAACGGATCACCCACCGCACCTCATATTTCCTTGTTCTACTATGTATGATACTCGCAATGATACTCTTATCATGTTATGGGCTATAATTGAATGCGCGAAAAATATTAAGCAATGCCCCGGCGCCGTGACTCTTGTTTGCGAATGAATTGGCGGACCGTTGCTCCGGTCTCGTATAATGTTTAAGGTCCCATCTGTAAAAAGAAGGGTGCAATACGAGGACTTCCTAAGAGGTCACTCATCCTAGTACTACTCTCGCCCAAGCACACTTGACTGTGAAGTTCTAATGCGATCCAGTGAGATAAAGCTAGTATGATCGCACCCGTTCTAGTTTGCTGCAAAGACATATAACCCTTCTCCTTCCCTCTCTCCTCCCATCATTTATTTCCCTGTGTGCGCACCTCACCTCTACTTCAAGTACTAATTTCAAGTGAAATGCCTGACGCCTCGACTCATGCCCATATGAACGAATAGCCCGCCGTACCTTGTTTTTTGTTGTTTCATTATGTAAGATACTCGAAATGACACTCTTATCACGAGATGAGCTTTAATTAAATGCACAAAAAATATTAAGCAAAATGCTAAGGTGCCGTGACTTACATTTGCGAATGAACCGGCAGGCCGTCGCTACAGTCCTGTGTAACATTTAACGCCCCATCTGCAAAAAGAATGGTGCAACACGAGAACTTCCCAGGAGGTCACCCTTCTTAGTACTACTCTCGCCTAAATACGCTTAACTGCAGAACTCTGAGGGGAACTGGACAAATAGTTCTAGTATGATCGCACACATTCTAGTTTGCGCCGCAAATACATATTCCCCTTCTACTTCCCTCTCCCCTCCCGTCATTTGTTTTGCTGTGCGCGCACCTCACCTATGCTTCTAGTTCTAATATCAAGCGAAATGCCCCAATACCTCAACTCTTGCCAATATGAACGGGTCGCCTGCCGCACCTCATTTTTCATTTTTTTGCTATGTAAGATACTCGTAATGATACTCTTATCACATGATAGGCTTTAATTGAATGAGCAAAAAATATTAAGCAAAATACCCTGGCGTCGTGACTTATGTTTATGAATGAACCGGTGGACCGGTCCCGCTTAACATTTAACGCCCCATTTGCAAAAAAAGGGGTGCAACACGAGGACTTCCTAGGAGATCAACCATCCTAGTACTACTTTCGCCCAAGCACGCTTAACTGCGGAGTTCTTATGGGATCCAGTGAACTAGTGTTGTTATGATCACTCCCATTTTAGTTTGCACCGCAAAGACATACACCCCTTCTTCTTCCCTCCCCCCTCCCGTCATTTGTTTCGATGTGTGCGCACCTTACCTCTTCTTCTAGTTCTAATATCTAGCGAAATTCCCCGCACCTCGACTCATGACTATATGAACGGATCTCCCGTTGCACTTCATTTTTTGTTGTTCTACTATCTAAGATATCCTTAATGACAGTCTTATCACGTGATGGGCTTTAATTAAATGCGCAAAAAATATTAAGCAAAATGCTCCGGCGCCGTGACTCATATTTGCGAATGAACCAGCAGACCGTCGCTCCAATCCCGCATAACGTTTAATGCCCCGTCTGCAAAAAAAATAGTGAAACACGAGGACTTTTCAGCATATCACCAATCCCAGCACTACTCTTGCTCGAGCACGTTTAACTGAGGAGTTCTGATGGGATCTGGTGAACTAGTGCTGGTATGATCGCACCCGTTCTAATTTGCGCCACAAATACATATACCTTTTCTCCTTCCCTCTCCCCACCCGTCATTTGATTCGCTGTGCGCAACACCTCACCTCTGCATCTAATTCTAATATCAAGCGAAATGCCCTGGCGCCTCGACTCATGCCCATATGAACAGATTGTACCACACCTCTTTTTTCGTTGTTATACTATGTAAGATGCTCGGAAGGACACTCTTATCACGTGATGGACTTTAATTGAATGCGCAAAAAATATTAAGAAAAATACCCAAGCGCCGTGACTCACATTTGCGAATGAACCGACGGACCATCGCTCTTGTCCTGAAAAACATTTAACACCCTGTTTGCAAAAAGAAGGTTGCAACAAGGGGACTTCCCAGGAGGTCACCCATCCTAGTACTACTCTCGTCCAAGCACGCTTAATCGCGGAGTTCTGATGGGATCCGGTGAATTAGTGCCGGTATGATCGCACCCATTCAATTTTGTGGCGCAAATACATATACTCCTTTTCCTTCCCTCCCCCCTCCTGTCAATTGTTTCGCTTTGTGCACACACCTCACCTTTGCTTGTAGTTCTAATATCGAGCGAAATACCCAGGTGCCTCGACTCATGCCCATATGAACATATCGCCCACTGCACCTCTGTTTTCATTATTTTACTATGTAAGATACTCGTAATAACACTCTCATCACGTGATGAGCTTTAATTGTATACACGAAAAATATTAAGAAAAATTCCCTGGCACCGTTACTCACATTTGTAAATAAATTGACGGACTGTCGCCCCGATCCTGCGTAACGTTTAGCATCTTGTTTGCAAAAAGAAGGGTGCAAGACGATAATTCCCTAGGAGGTCATCTATCTTAGTACTATTCTTGCCCAAAAACGCTTAACTGCGGAGTTCTGGTGGGATCTAGTTAATTAGTGCTGGTATGATTGCACCCATTCCATTTTGCACTGCAAATACATATACCCCTTCTCCTTCCCTCCCCCTCCCGTCATTTTTTTCGCAATGCGTGCACCCTGCACCTCTTCTTCTACTTCTAATATCAAGCAAATTGCCCCAGCGGCTTAACTCACAATCAGATTAATGGTCAGCCTGGCGCAACTCGTTTTTCATTGTTCTACTATGTAAGATGCTCATAATGAGACTCTTATAATGTGGTGGACTATAAATGAATGCATGAAAATTATTTAAGAAAAATTTCTTGACGCTGCGATGCACATTTGTGAATGAATTGACGAACCGTGGTTGTGGTCGCACGTAATGTGTATTGCCACGTGTGCAAAAAAACAGGTGCAACTTGAGGACTTTCCAAGAGGTCAACCATCTTAGTACAACTCTCACCAAGGGACACTTAACTGCAGAGTTCTTATGAGATTCGGTGCATTAGTTCTAGACTGATCGCACCCATCCCATTCCGCGTTATAAATGCATGTGCCCTTTCTCCTTCCCTCCCCCCTCCCGTCATTTATTTCGCTGTACACGCAGACCTCACCTCTTTTTCTTGTTTTAATATCAAGTGAAATGCCCCAGCACTTCAACTCATGCCCATATGAATGGATCGCTCGCCGCATCTCTATCTAACCCTCTTATCATGTGATGGGCTTTAATTGAAGACACAAAAAATATTAAACAAAATGCCCCGGCATCGTGACTCACATTTGCGAATGAACCGGCAGACCACCGCTCCAGTCATGCATAATGTTTAACGCCCCGTCTAACAAAAGAAGGGTGCAATATGAGAATTTCTCATGAGGTCACCCATCCAAGTACTACTCTCGCCTAAGCACGCTTAACTGGGGAGTTCTGATGGGATCTGGTGAATTAGTGCTGGTATGATTGCACCCATTTCATTTTGTGCTGCAAATGCATATACCCCTTCTCCTTCCCTCCCCCTTCCCGTCATTTGTTTCGTTGTGCGCGCACACCTTACCTCTTCTTCTTGTTCTAATATCAAACGAAATGTCCTAGCGCCTCAACTCATGCCCGTATAAACGGATCGCTCGCCGCACCTCTGTTCTCGTTGTTCTATTATGTAAGATACTCATAATAACACTCTTATCACGTGATGGGCTTTAATTGAATGCATGAAAAATATTAAGCAAAATGCCCCAATGCCTTGACTCACGTTTACGAATGAACTGACGGACCGTCACTTCGGTCCCGTGTAACGTTTAAGGCCCCGTCTGCAAAAAGAAGTTTGCAACACGAGGACTTCCCAGGAGGTCACCCGTCCTAGTACTACTCTCGCCCAAAAATGCTTAACTACAGAGTTCTGATGGGATCTGACAAAATAATGCTGGTATGATCGCACCCATTCTATTTCGTGCTACAAATACGTATACCCCTTCTCCTTCACTCCCCCTATTGTCATTTTTTTCGACGTGCGTTTCCCCCATACCTATGCTTCTAATTCTAATATCAAGCAAAATGCCCGAGTGGCTCGACTCATGATCAGATGAACGATCTGTCTGCCGTACCTTATTTTTTGTTGTTCTATTATGTAAGATCTTTGTAATGAGACTCTTATAACGTGGTGGATTATAAATGAATGCACGAAAACTATTAAGTAAAATGCCTTGACGCCGCGACTCACGTTTGCGAATGAACCGACGGACCATGGTTCCGAATGCGCATAACATTTATTGCTTTGTGTGCAAAAAAACTGGTGCAACACGATGACTTTCCAAGATGTTAACCATCTTAGTACTACTCTCACCAAAGGACATTTAACTGCAGAGTTCTTATGCAATTCGGTGCATTAGAGCTGGTCTGATCGCACCCGTCCCATTCCGCACTACAAATGCATGTACCCATTCTCCTTTCCTTCCTCCTTCCATCATTTGTTTTGCTGTACGCGCAGACCTCACCTCTACTTCTTGTTCTAATATCAAGCGAAATGCCCAAGCACCTAGACTCATGCCCATATGAACGGATCACCCATCACACCTATGTTTTCGTTGTTCTACTATAAAAGATACTCGTAATAAGACTCTTATCACGTGATGGGCTTTAATTGAATGCACACAAAAAAATTAAGCAAATTGCTCCGGCGCTGTGACTCACGTTTAAGAATGAACCGACAGACCGTCGTTCTGGTCCCACGTAACGTTTAACACCCCGTCTGAAAAAAGAAGGGTGCAACACGAGGACTTCTAAGGAGGTCACCCATTCTAGTACTACTCTCGCCGAAGCACACTTAACTGCGGAGTTTTGATGGGATCCGGTGAATTAGTGCTGGTATGATCGTACTCGTTCTAATTTGCACTGCAAATATATGTACTCCTTCTCCTTCTCTCCCCCCTCCCGTCATTTGTTTCGCTATGCACGCACACCTCACCTCTACTTCTAGTTCTAATACAAGCAAAGTACCCTGGCTTCTCGACTCATGCCCATATGAACAGATCACCCACCGAACCTCTTTTTTCGTTGTTCTACTAGATAAGATACTCGTAATAACACTCTTATCATTTGAAGGACTTTAATTAAATGCATAAAAAATATTAAGCAAAATGCCTCGTCGCCGTAACTCACATTTGTGAATTAACCAACAGACTGCCGCTCCGGTCCCACGTATCGTTTAATGCTCCATCTACAAAAAGAAGGGTGCAACACGAGGACTTCCAAAGAGGTCACCCATTCTAGTACTACTCTTTCCCAAAAATGCTTACCTATAGAGTTCTGATGGGATCCGGTGAATTAGTGCTAGTATGATCGCATCCGTTCCATTTCGCATTGCAAATACATATACCCCTTCTGCTTCCCTCCCCCCTCCCATCATTTTTTTTGCTTTACGTGAACCTGTACCTCTGCTTCTAATTCTAATATCAAGCAAAATGCCCCAGTGGCTTGACTCCCGCCCAGATGAAATGACTCCCTGCCGCACCTTTTTTTCGTTGTTCTACAATGTAAGATGCTCGTAATGAGACTCTTATAACGTGGTGGACTATAAATGAATGCACGAAAAATATTAAGCGAAATACCTTGACACTGCGACTCACGTTTGCGAATGAACCGACGGGCTAAGGTTCCAGTCGAGCGTAATTCTTATTACCTCATGTGCAAAAAAACAAGTGCAATAAGAGGACTTTCCACCATGTCAACCATCTTAGTACTACTCTCACTAAAGGACACTTAACTGCAGAGTTCTTATCGGATTCGTTGCATTAGTGCTGGTATGATCGCACCCGTCACATTCCGCGCTACAAATGCATGAGCTCCTTCTGCTTCCCTCCCACCTCCCGTCATTTGTTTTGTTGTACGCACACACCTCACCTCTGCTCCTAGTTCTAATATCAAGCAAAATGCCTCAACGCCTCGACTCATGCCCATATGAACGGATCCTCCACTGTACCTTTGTTTTTGTTGTTATACTTTGTAAGATACTCATAATAACACTCCTATCACGTGATGGGCTTTAATTGAATGCACGAAAAATATTAAATAAAATGCCCCAGCGCTGTGACTCATATTTGTGAATGAACTGGCGGACCATCGCTTTGGTTCTACGTAATGTTTAGTGCCCCGTCTGCAAAAAAAAGTGTGCAACACTAGGACTTCCAAAGAGGTCACCCATCCTAGTACTACTCTCGCATAAAAATACTTAACTGCGGAGTTCTGATGAGATTGATGAATTAGTGCTTGTATGATGCATCAATTCCATTTCGTGCTGCAAATACATAAACCCCTTCTTCTTCCCTCCTCCCTCCCATCATTTATTTCGCTGTGCGTGCACACTTCACCTCTTCTTCTAGTTCTAATATCAAGTGAAATGTCCCAATGGCTCAACTCATGCCCATATGAACAGATCGCCCGCTGCACCTCTGTTTTTGTTGTTCTACTGTGTAAGATACTCATCATAACACTCTTATCATGTGATGGGCTTTAATTGAATCCATAAAAATTATTAAGCAAAATACCCTGACGCCGTGACTCACGTTTACGAATGAACCGGCAGACCGTCGCTCTGATCTCGCATAATGTTTAACACCACATCTGCAAAAAGAAGGGTGCAACATGAGAACTTTGTAAGAGGTCACCCATCCTAATGCTACTCTCACCCAAAAATACTTAATTATGGAGTTCTGATGGGATCCGGTGAATTAATGCTGGTATGATCGCACCAGTTCCATTTCGTACTGCGAATACATGTACCTCTTCTCCTTCCGTCCCCTCTCCCGTCATTTTTTTTGTTGTGCGCACCCCGCACCTCTTCTTCTAATTCTAATTTCAAGAAAAATGCTCCGGTAGCTCGACTCACACCCAGATGAAATGACTACCCACCGCACCTCATTTTTCGTTGTTCTGCTATGTAAGATGCTCGTAATGAGACTCTTATAACGTGGTGGACTATAAATGAATGCACAAAAAATATTAAGCAAAATGCCCTAACACCGCGACTCACGATTGCGAATGAACTAATGGACAGTGGTTCCTTTCCCGCGTAACGTTTATTGCCTCGTGTGTAAAGAAACAGGTGCGACACGAGGACTTTTTAAGAGGTCAACCATCTTAGAACTACTCCCACCAAAGGACACTTAACTGCAGAGTTCTTATGGGATTTAGAGCCATAGTGCTAGTGTGATAGCACTCGTCCCATTCTACACTACAAATGCATGTGCCCCTTCTCTTTCACTCTCCCCTCTCCTCATTTGTTTTGTAGTATGTGTACACCTCACCTCTTCTTCTAGTTCTAATATCAAGCGAAATGCCCTTACACCTCGACTCATGCCCATATAAACGGATTGCCTATCGTGCCTCTGTTTTTGTTGTTCTACTGTGTAAGATACTTGTTATAACACTTTTATCACGTGATGCGTTTTAATTAAATGCATGAAAAATATTAAGAAAAATGCCCCGACGCCGTGACTCACATCTGTGAAAGAACCGGTTGACTGTCGTTATGGTCCCACGTAATGTTTAACGCCCCATCTGCAAAATGAATGGTACAATACGAGGACTTCCCAGGAGGTCACCCATCCTAATACTACTCTCGCCCAAACACTCTTAACAGCAGAGTTCTGCTGGTATGATCGCACCCGTTTCATTTTGCACTGTAAATACATGTACCCCTTCTCCTTCCCTCCCCCCTCCCGTCATTTTTTTCGTTGTGTGCGCACTTTGACCTCTTCTTCTAATTTTAATTTCAAGCGAAATGCCCCAGCAGCTCGACTCAAGTCCAGATGAAATGACCGCCCGCCGCACCTCATTTTTTGTTGTTTTACTACATAAAATGCTCGTAACGAGACTCTTATAACGTAGTGGATTATAAATGAATGCATAAAAAGTATTAAGCAAAATGCCCTAATGCCGCGACTCACGTTTGCGAATGAACTGACGGACCGTGGTTCCTTTCGCACGTAACATTTATTACCTCGTGTGTAGTGAAACAGGTGCAACATAAGGACTTTCCAAGAGGTCAACCATCTAAGAACTACACTCACCAAAGGACACTTAACTGCAGAGTTCTTATGGGATTTAGTGCAATAGTGCTGGTGTGATAGCACCCGTCCCATTGTACACTACAAATACATGTGTCCCTTCTCCTTCCCTCCCTCCTCCCGTCATTTGTTTTGCTGTACGCGCACACCTCACCTCTACTTCTAGTTCTAATATCAAGGGAAATGCCCCGATGCCTCGACTCATGCCTATATAAATGGATTGCCCGCCGTAACTCTATTTTCGTGGTTCTACAATTTAAGATACTCATAATAACACTCCTATCATGTGATGGGCTTTAATTGAATCCTCGAAAAATATTAAACAAAATGCCCCAACGCCGTCACTCATGTTTGCGAATGAACCGGCAGACTGTCGCTCTGGTCCTGCGTAACGTTTAACGCCCCGTCTACAAAAAAAAAGGTGCAACACAAGGACTTCCCAGGAGGTCACCTATCCTAATACTACTCTCACCAAAGAACATTTAACTACGGAGTTCTGATGGGATCCGATGAATTAGTGTTGTTGTGATCGCAGCCGTTCTAGTTCAGGTCGTAAATACATATACCCCTTCCCCTCCCCTCCCCCCTCCCGTCATTTGTTTCACTGTACGGGCACGCCTCACCTATTCTTCTACTTCTAATATCATGCGAATTGCCCCGGCGCCTCAACTCAAGCCCATATAAATAGATCGCCCGCCGCACCTCTATTTTTGTTGTTCTACTACATAATATACTCGTAATAATACTCTTATCACGTGATGGGCTTTAGTTGAATGCAGAAAAAATATTAAGCAAAATGCCCTAGCATCGTGACACACGTTTGCGAATGAACCGGCGGACCGTCGCTCCGGTCCTGCATAATGTTTAACACCTCATCTGTAAAAAGAATGGTGCAACATGAGGACTTCCCAGTAGGTCACCAATCCTAGTACTACTCTCGCCTAAGCACACTTAACTGCAAAGTTCTGATGGGATCTAGAGAACTAGTGTTGGTATGATCGCACCCTTTCTTGTTCGCGCCGTAACTACATATATCGCTTCTCCTTCCCTCTCCCTTCCCGTCATTTGTTTCGCTGTACGCGCACCTCACCTCTGTTTCTAGTTCTAATATCAAGTGAAATACTTCGGCACCTCGACTCATGCCCATATGATCAGATCGCCCGCTGTACCTCATTTTTCTTTGTTCTACTATGTAAGATGCTCGCAATAGCACTCTCATCACGTGATGGGCTTTAATTGAATGCCCGAAAAATATTAAGCAAAATGTCCCGCCGCTGTAACTCACATTTGTAAATGAACTAGTGAATAGTCGCTCTGGTCCCGCC
Source organism: Carica papaya (assembly GCF_054855325.1). NCBI lineage: Eukaryota > Viridiplantae > Streptophyta > Magnoliopsida > Brassicales > Caricaceae > Carica > Carica papaya. The sequence goes on along the minus strand of NC_142311.1, from coordinate 29,337,555 downwards.
TAACATTTAATGCCCCATCTACTTCTAGTTTTAATATCAAGTAAAATCTCCCAGCGCCTTGACTCATATATGCGAATAAACTAGTGGACCATAGTTCCAGTCGCGCGTAACGTCAAATGCCCTATTTACAAAAAAATGGGTGCAACACGAGAACTTCTCAAGAGGTCACCCATCCACTACTATTCTCGCCAAAGCACACTTAACTACGGAGTTCTGATGGGATCCGGTGCATTAGTGCTGGTGTGATCGCAACCGTTGCAATTTGCCCCCTCCTGTCATTTATTTCTTTATGCATGCACACTGCACTTCTGCTTCTCGTTCTAATATCAAGTAAAATTCCCCGGCGCCTTGACTCAAATTTATGAATAAATCAGCGGATCATAGTTCTAGTCACGCGTAACGTCGAACATCCCATCTGCAAAAAAATGGGTGCAACACGAGAACTTCTTAGGAAAACACCCATCCTATTACTACTCTCACCCAAGCACACTTAACTTTAGAGTTCTGATGGGATCCAGCACATTAGTGCTAGCATGATCACAACCATTTCATTCCGTGCTATAAATACATACACTCATTCTCCTTCCCTCTCCCCTCCCATCATTTATTTCCTTGTGCGTGCAAACTGCACCTTTGCTTCTCGTTCTAATATCAAGTAAAATACCCTGGTGCCTTAACTCACATTTGTGAATAAACCAACGGACCATAGTTCCAATTACGCGTAATGTCGAATACCCCATCTGTAAAGAAATGGGTGCATCACGAGATTTTCTCAGGAGGTCACCCATCCTATTACTACTCTCGCCCAAGCACACTTAACTTACAGAGTTCTGATGGGATCCAGTGCATTAGTGCTGGTATGATCGCACCTATTTCATTATCTGCTGCAAATATATACACTCCTTCTACTTCCCTCCCCCCTCCCCTCATTTGTTTCCTTGTGCGTGCACACTGCACCTTTGCTTCTCGTTCTAATATCAAGTAAAATCTCCCGGTGTCTTGACTCAAATTTGCGAATAAACCAGCGGACCATAGTTCCAGTCGCGCGTAACGTCGAACGCCCAATTTTGCAAATAAATGGGTGAAACAAGGGGATTTCCCAAGAGCTCACCCATCCTAGTACAACTCTCGCCCAAGAACACTTAACTGCGGAGTTCTGATTGGATCCGGTGCATTAGTGCTGGTATGATCGCAATCGTTTCATTCTGCACTACAAATATATACAATCCTTCTCTGTCCCTCCTACCTCCTGTCATTTGTTTCCTTACACGTGCACACTGTACCTCTGCTTCACATTCTAATATCAAGTAAAATGCCCTAACGACTTGACTCACATTAGCGAATAAACCAGTAGACCATAGTTCAAGTCGCACGCAACGTCGAATGCCCCATCTTCAAAAAAATGGGTGCAACACGAGGACTTCCCAAGAGGTCACCCATCTTAGTACTACTCTCACCAAAGCATGTTTAACTGCTGGGTTCTGATGCGATCTGGTGTATAAATGCTGGTATGATCACACCAATTTCATTATGTGCTACAAATATATACACTCCTTCTCATCCCCCCCCCTCTCCCGTCATTTGTTTCCTTTTGCGTGAACATTGCACCTCTGCTTCTCGTTCTAATATTAAGTAAAATGCACCAGCGCCTTGATTCACATTTGCGAATAAACCAGCAGACCATAGTTCCTATCGCACTTAACGTCGAATGCCCCATCTGCAAAGAAATGGGAGCATCACGAGGACTTTCTAGGAGATTACCCATCCTAGCACTACTCTCGCCCAAGCACAGTTAACTGTGGAGCTCTGATGGGATCCGGTGCATTAGTGCTGGTATGATCGCACCCATTTCATTATGCTACAAATACATACACTTCTTCTACTTCCCTCTCGTCATTTGTTTCCTTGTGCGTGCACACTGTACCTCTGCTTCTCGTTCTAATATCAAGTAAAATATCCCGGAGTCTTGACTCACATTTGCCAATAAACCAGCGGACCATAGTTCCAGTTGCGCGTAACATCGAACGCCCTATGTACAAAAAAATAGGTGAAACACGAGAACTTCCCAGGAGGCCACCCATCCTAGTACTACTCTCGCCCAAGCATACTTAATTGTGAGTTTTGATGAGATCCGGTGCATTAGTGCTGGTATGATCGCACCTATTTCATTATGCGCTGCAAATATATACACTCCTTCTACTTCCCTCCCCCCTCCCGTCATTTGTTTCCTTGTGCGTGCACACTGCACCTTTGCTTCTCGTTCTAATATCAAGTAAAATGCTCCAGCGCCTTGACTTATATTTGCAAATAAACCAGCGGACCATAGTTCCAGTTGCGCATAACGTTTATTGTCTCGTGTGCAAAACAAAATAGGTGTAACACGAAGACTTTTTAAGAGGTCAACCATCTTAGTACTACTCTCACCAAAGGACAATTAACTGTATAGTTCTTATGGGATTTGGTGCATTAGTGCTGGTCTGATCGTATCCGTCCCATTCTGTGCTACAACTGCATGTGCCCCCTCTCCTTCCCTCCACCCTCCCTCATTTGTTTCGTTGTACGCGCACACTTCACCTCTGCTTCTAGTTCTAATATCAAGCGAAATACTCCAGCACCTCGACTCATGCCCATATGAAAAGATCGCCCACCACACTTTTATTTTCATTCTTCTACTATGTAAGATACTCGTAATAACACTCTTATCACGTGATGGGCTTTAATTGAATGCACAAAAAATATTAAGCAAAATGCCCTGGTGCCGTGACTCACGTTTGCGAATGAACCGGCAGACCGTCGTTCTGATCTCGCATATTATTTAATGCCCCGTCTGCAAAAAGAAGTGTGCAACACGAGGACTTTCTAGGAGGTCACCCATCCTAGTACTACTCTCGCCCAAAAATGCTTAACTATGGAGTTCTAATGGGATCCGACGATTTAGTGCTAGTATGATCGCACCAGTTCCATTTCGCGCTACAAATAGATATACCCTTTCTCCTTCCCTCTCCCCTTTCGTCATTTTTCTCACTGTGTGTGCACCCTGCACCTCTACTTCTAATTCTAATACCAAGCGAAATGCTCCGACGGCTTGACTCACGCCCAAATGAATGGACCGCTTGTCGCACCTCATTTTTCGTAGTTCTGTTATGTAAGATGCTCGTAATGACACTTTTATCACGTGGTGAAATATAAATGAATACACGAAAAATATTAAGTAAAATGCCCTGACGCCACGACTCATTTTTGCGAATGACCTGACGAATTGTTGTTCCAGTCACGCATAACATTTATTTCCTCATGTGCACAAAAATAAGTGCAACACGAGGACTTTCCAAGAGGTCAACCATCTTAGTACTACTCTCACCGAAGGACACTTAATTGCAGAGTTCTTATGGGATTCGTTGCAATAGTGCTGGTATTATCGTACCCGTCCAGTTTTGCGCTACAAGTGCAATTACCACTTCTCCTTCACTCCCCCCTCCCGTCATTTGTTTCGCTGTGCGCGCATGCCTCATCTATGCTTCTAGTTCTAATATCAAGTGAAATGCCCCGACGCCTCGACTCATGCCCATATGAACGGATCGCCTGCTGCACCTCTGTTTTCGTTGTTCTAATATGTAAGATACTTGTAATAACACTCTTATCCCATGATGGGCTTTAATTAAATGCACGAAAAATATTTAAAAAAATGTCCCGGACTCACTTTTGCGAATGAACTGGCAGGCCGTCGCTCCAGTCCCATGTAACGTTTAACGCCCCGTCTAAAAAAAGAAGGGTGCAACACAAGGACTTCCCAGGAGGTCACCCATCCTAGTTTTGCTCTCGCCCAAAAATTCTTAACTGCAGAGTTCTGATTGGATTCGATGAATTAGTGCTGGTATGATCGCACTCATTTAATTTCGCGCTGTAAATAAATATACCCCTGTTCTTTTCCTCCCCCTCCCATCATTTTTTTCGTAGTGTGCGCACCCTGAACCTCTGCTTCTAATTCTAATATCAAGCGAAATAACCCAGCGGCTCTACTCACGCCCAGATGAATAGATCGTCTGTCATACCTCATTTTTTATTATTCTACTATGTAAGCTGTTCGTAATGACACTCTTATCACGTGGTAGACTACAAATGAATGCACAAAAAATATTAAGTAAAATTCCATGGCACCAAGACTTACACCGGCGAATGAACTAGTGGACCGCGTCTCCGATCATGTGTAATATTTAATGCTCCATCCGAAAAAAGATGGGTGCAACACAAGGATTCAGTGGGATTCTAAGGACACTTAACTACAGAGTACTTATGGGATTCAATGCATTAGTGCTAGACTGATCGTGCCCGTCCCATTCCCCGCTACAAATGCATTTGCCCATTCGCCTTCTCCCCCCCGATCATTTGTATCACTGTACACGCACACCTCACATCTGTTTCTAGTTTTAATATCAAGGAAAATGCCCCAGCCATGCCCAGATGAACGGATTGCCCACCGTACCTCTCTTTTCATTGTTCAACTATGTAAAATACTCGTAATAACACTCTTATCACACGGTGGGATATAATTGAATGCACGAATAATATTTAGCAAAATGCCCCGGTGCCATGACTCACATTTGCAAATGAACCGGCAAACTGTTGCTCTGGTCCCACGTAATACTTAACGCCCCATCTGCGAAAAAAATTGTGCAACACAAAGACTTCCCAGGAGGTCACCCATCCTAGTACTACTCTTGCCCAAGCAATCTTAACTGTGAAGTTTTGATGGGATCCAGTGAATTAATACTGGTATGATCAAACCTATTTTAATTTGCGCTGCAAGTATGTATATTCCTTCTCCTTCTCGCCCCCTTCCTGTCATTTATTTCGCGTACGTGCACACCGCAAGTCTGCTTCTAGTTCTAATATAAAAGAAAATGCACCGGCGCCTCGACCCATGCCATATGAAAGGATCGCCCGTCGCGCCTCTGTTTTCATTGTTCTACTATATAAGATACTCATAATAACACTCTTATCACGTGATGGGCTTTAATTAAATGCGCAAAAAATATTAAACAAAATGCCTCGGTGTCATGACTCACGTTTGGGAATGAACTGACGGACCGTCGCTCTTGCCTCGCGTAATGTTTAACACCTCATCTGGAAAAAGAAGGGTGCAACACAATGACTTCTCAGGAGTCACCCATCCTAGTGCTATTCTCACCCAAAAATGCTAATGGGACCTGGTGAATTAGTGCCGGTATGATCACACCCGTTCAAGTTCGTGCTGCAAATACATATACCCCTTATCCTTTCTTCCCCCGTCATTTGTTTCGCTGTGCGCGCACACCTCACCTCTGCTTCTAGTTCTAATATCGAGCGAAATGCTCCGGCGCCTCGACTCATGCCCATATGAACGGATCGCCTGCCGCACCTCTATTTTTGTTGTTCTACTATGTATGATACTCATAATAACACTTTTATCACGTGATTGGATTTAATTAAATGCACAAAAATACTTAACCAAAATGCCCTGGCGTCGTGACTCACGTTTGCAAACCGGAGGACTGTCGTTTTGGTCCCGCATAACGTTTAATGGCCTATCTGCAAAACGAAGGGTGCAACATGAGAATTTCCCAGGAGGTCACCCATCCTAGTATTACTCTCGCCCAAAAATGCTTAATTGCGAAGTTCTGATGGGATCTGGTGAATTAATGTTGGTATGATCGCACCCGTTCCATTTCCCACTGCAAATAGATATACGCCTTCTCCTTCCCACCCTCCTCCTATCATTTTTTTTGTTGTGTGCACACTCTGCACCTCTACTTCTAATTCTAATATCAAGCAAAATGCCCCAGTGGCTCGACTCACGCCAAAATGAACGGACCGCCCACCACACCTCATTTTTCATTATTCTATTATGTAAGATGCTCGTAATGACACTCTTATCACGTGGTGGACTATAAATGAATGCACAAAAAATGTTAAGCAAAATGCCCTAACACTGCGACTCACATTTACGAATGAACCGACAAACCGTGATTCTTGTCACGCGTAACGTTTATTTCCTCATTTGCACAAAAATAGGTGCAACACGAGGCCTTTTTAAGAGGTCAACCATCTTAGTAGTATTTTCACCCAGGGACACTTAACAATAGAGTTCTTATGGGATTCGGTGCATTAATGCTAGTACTATCGCACTTGTCCCATTTCGCGCTATAAGTGCATGTGCCCCTTCTCCTTCCCTCCCCCCTCCCATTATTTATTTCGCTGTGCGCGCACACCTCACCTCTGCGTCTAGTTCTAATATCAAGTGAAATGCCCTGGTGCCTTGACCCATGCCCATATGAACGGATCGCTTGTTGCACCTCTGTTTTTGTTGTTCTATTATGTAAGATATTCGTAATAACACTCTTACCACGTGATAGGCTTTAATTGAATGCAAAAAAAAATATTAAGCAAAATATCCCAGCACCGTGACTCATGTTTGCAAAGGAACTGGCAGATCGTCACTCTAGATCCACGTAACGTTTAACGCCCCGTCTACAAAAACAAGGGTGGAACACGAAGTATGTATTTGCAGCGCAAAATGAAACGGGTGCGATCATACCAGCACTAATGCATCGGATCCCATCAGAACTCCATAGTTAAGTGTGCTTGGGCGAGAGTAGTACTAGCATGGGTGACCTCCTGAAAAGTTCGCGTGTTGCACCAATTTTTTTGCAGTTGGGGTGTTCGACGTTACACGCGACTGGAACTATGGTCCGCTGGTTTATTCGCAAATGTGAGTCAAGGCCCCGAGGCATTTTACTTGATATTAGAAAGAGAAGCAGAGGTGCAATGTGCATGCACAAAGAAACAAATGATGGGAGGGGGAGGGAAGGAGAAGGAGTGTACGTATTTGCAGCGCAAAATTAAGCGAGTGCGATCATACCAGCACTAATGCACCGGATCCCATTAGAACTCAGCAGTTAAGTGTGCTTGGGCAAGAGTAGTACTAGGATTAGTGACCTCCTGGTAAGTCTTTGTGTTGCACCAATTTTTTTGTAGATGAGGCGTTCGACGTTACGTGCGACTAGAACTATTGTCCGCTGGTTAATTGGCAAATGTGAGTCAAGACACTGGGACATTTTACTTGATATTAGAAGGATAAATAGAGGTGCAGTGTGTGCGCACAATAAACAAATGACGGGAGGGGGAGGGAAGGAGAAGGAGTGTATGTATTTACAGCGCGTAATGAAATAGGTGCAATCATATCGGCACTAATGCACCAGATCCCATCAGAACTCCATAGTTAAGTGTGCTTGGGTGAGAGTAGTACTAGGATGGATGACCTCCTAGGAAGTCCTCATGTTGCACTCATTTTTTTACAGATGGGGCGTTCGACGTTACGCTCGACTAGAACTATGGTCCGTTGGTTTATTCACAAATGTGAGTCAAGGCACCGGGGCATTGTACTTGATATTAGAATGAGAAGTAGAGGTGCAGTGTGCATGCACAAGGAAACAAATGAATGGCAGGGAGGGGGGGAGGAGAAGGAATATATCTATTTGAAGCGCGTAATGAAACGGGTACGATCATACCAGCACTAATGCACCAGATTCTATCAGAACTCTGCAGTTAAGTGTGCTTTGGAGAGAGTAGTACAAAGACGGGTGACCTCTTGGGAAGTCCTTGTGTTGCACCCATTTTTTTGCAGATGGAGCGTTCGACGTTACGATCGACTAGAACTATGGTCTGCTGGTTTATTCACAAATGTGAGTCAAGGCACTAGGAAATTTTACTTGATATTAGAACGAGAAGCAGAGGTGTAGTGTTCACGCAAAAGGAAACAAATGACGAGAGGGGGGAGGGAAGAAGAAGGAGTGTATGTATTTGCAGCACAAAATGAAATGGGTGCAATCATACCAGCACTAATTCACCGGATCCCATTAGAACTCCTTAGTTAAGTGTGCTTGGGTGAAGTAGTACTAGGATGGGTGACCTCTTAGGAAGTCCTCGTGTTGCACCCATCTTTTTTGCAGACGGGGCATTAAATATTACATGTAACCTAAGACACTGTCTGTCGGTTCATTCGCGGTCATGAGTCGCGGCACTAGAGCATTTTTCTTAATATTTTTTGTGCATCTTAAATAATGGGTCAACCAAAACAGAGGTGCGACGGGCGGTCTGTTCATTTGGGCATAGTCGAGGTAACGGGGCATTTTTCTTAATATTACAACTAGAAGTAAAGGTGCGGTGTCCACGCAGAGTGAAAAAAATGGTAGGAGGGGGGAGGGAAAGGGAAGGGGTATATGTATTTGAAGTGCAGCATGGGATAGGTGGGATCATACTAGCACTAATGCATCATATTCCATCATAACTCTGTAGTTAAGCTTGTTTGGGCAAGAGTAGTACTAGAATGAGTGACCTCTTAGAAAGTGCTCATGTTGCACCTGTCTTTTTGCGGATAGAGTGTTAAATATTACGTGCGACCGGATCCATAGTCCACTGGTTTATTTGCCGGCGTGAGTCGCCGCACCAGGCAATTTTGCTTACTTTTTTGTGTGCACTCATTTATAGTCCACCACGTGATAATAGAGTCATTACGAGCATCTTACATAGTAGAACAACGAAAAAAAAAGTGTGGGGGGTGGTTCTTTAATCTGGGCATTAGTCGAGGTGCCGGGGTATTTTGCTTGATATTAGAACTAGAAACAGAGATGTAGTGTGCGTGCACAGCGAAAAAAATGATGGGAGAGGGGAGGAAAGGAGAAGGGGTATATGTATTTGCAATGCGGAATGGAAGGGGTGCGATCATACCAGCACTAATGCATCAGATCCCATCTAACTATGCAGTTAAGCATGCTTGGGTGAGAGTAGTACTAGGATCGGTAACCTCCTGAGAAGTCTTCGTATTGCACTGTCTTTTTGCAAATGGGGCGTAAAACGATACACATGATCAGAGCCACAATCCACTGGCGTGAGTCGCGTCGCTAGAAAATTTTGCTTACTATTTTTTCATGCATTCATTTATAGTCTACCACGTGATAAGAGTGTCATTATGAGCATCTTACATAGTAGAATAAAGAAAAATGAGGTACGGTGGGCGGTCCTTTCTTCTGGGCATGAGTCGAGGTGTTGGGGCATTTCGCTTGATATTAGAACTATAAATAGAGGTACGTTGTGCATGCACAACGAAAAAATGACGGGTGGGGGGAGAGAAAGAGAAGGGGTATATGTATTTGCAGCGCGGAATGGAAGGGGTACAATCAAACTTGCACTAATACAGCGGATCCCATCGAACTCCGTAGTTAAGTGTGCTTGGGCGAGAGCAGTACTAAGATGGGTGACCTCCTGGGAAGTTCTCGTGTTGCACCTGTCTTTTTGTAGACTAGGCATCAAACATTACGCGCGATCAGAGCCACAGTCTGCCGGCATGAGTAGCAACGTTGAAACATTTTGCTTAATATTTTACGCGCATTTATTTATTTTCCACCACATGATAAAAGTCTCATCACGAGAGTCTTACATAGTAGAACAACGAAAAAAGAGGCGCAGCGGGCCTCCATTCTTCTGGGCGGAGTCGAAACGACATGGCATTTCGCTCTATATTAGAACTAGAAATAGAGATGCGGTATGCCCGCACAGCGAAATAAATGATTGGAGGGGGGAGGGAAGGAGAACGACTATATGTATTTGCAGCGGGGAATGGGATAGTTGCGATCATACAAACACTAATGCACAGGATCCCATCAGAACTCTTTAGTCAAGCGTGCTTGGGCGAGATTAGTTCTAGGATGAGTGACCTCTTGGAAAGTTCTCATGTTGAATCCATTTTTTTGTAGATGGGGTGTTAAACGTTAAGTACGATCGGAGCCACAGACTGCTGGTGTGAGTCGCGGGGCCTGAAAATTTTGCTTAATATTTTTCGTGCATTCATTTATACTCCACCACGTTATAAGAGTTCTATTATGAGTATCTTACATAGTATAACAACAAAAAATGAGGTGCAACGGGCGATCCGTTCATCTGGGCGTGAGTCGAGGCGTCGGGAATTTTGCTTGATATTAGAACTAGAAACAGAGGTGTGGTGTGTGTGCACAACGAAACAAATGACAGGAGGGGAGAGGGAAGGAGAAGGGGTATATGTACTTGCAGCGTGGAATGGAAGGGGTGAGATCATACCTGCACTAATGCACTGGATCCCATCGAATTTTATAGTTAAATGTGCTTGGGGGAAGTAGTACTAGGATGGGTAACCTCCTCGAAAGTCTTCGTGTTCCACTCGTTTTTTTGCTAACGGGACGTTAAACATTATGCGAGATAAGAGCCATTGTCCCTATAGTGAGTCGCGACGTTGAGACATTTTGCTTAATATTTTTCGTGCATTCATTTATAGTTCGCCACGTGATAAAAATGTCATTACAAACATCTTACATAGTAAAATAACGAAAAATGAGGTACAACGGGTAGTCCGTTCATCTAGGCGTGAGTCGAGGTGTTAGAGCATTTTACTCTATATTAGAACTATAAGCAGAGGTGCGGTGTTCGCGCATAGCAAAACAAATAACAGGGGGGAGGGAGGGAGAAGGGGTATATGTATTTGTAGCGCAAAATAGAAGAGATGCGATAATACTAGCACTAATGCACCGGATTCCATCAAACTCCGTAGTTGAGCGTGCTTTGGCGAGAGTAGTACTAGGATGGGTGACCTCATGGAAAGTCCTCGTGTTCCACTCGTCTTTTTGCTGATGGGACGTTAGACATTATGCGCGATCAAAGCCATTATCCCCCAGAGTGAGTTACGATGCCGAGACATTTTGCTTAATATTTTTTGTGCATTCATTTATAGTTCCCCACGTGATAAAAGTGCCATTATGAGCATCTTACATAGTAGAATAACAAAAAATGAGGTGCAGTGGGTAGTCCGTTCATCTGGGCGTGAGTCGAGGCACCGGAGCATTTTTCTCTATATTAGAACTACAAGCAGATGTGCGGTGTTCATGCATAGCGAAACAAATAACAGGGAGGGAGGGAGGGAGAAGGGGTATATGTATTTGTAGCGCAATATAGAAGAGATGCAATCATACTAGCACTAATGCACTAGATTCCATCGAACTCCGTAGTTGAGCGTGCTTTGGCGAGAGTAGTACTAGGATGAGTGACTTTCTGGGAAGTTCTTGTGTTGCACCTGTCTTTTTGCGGACGGGGTGTTAAACGTTATGCATGATAGGAGCCATAGTCCGCCGGCGTGAGTCGCAGCGCCAGAATATTTTGCTTAATATTTTTCGTGCATTCATTTATAGTCCACCACATGATAAGAGTGTCATTACGAGCATATTACATAGTAGAATAACAAAAAACGAGGTATGATAGGCGATCCATTTATCTAGGCGTGAGTCGATGTGCTCGAACATTTTGCTTGATATTAGAACTAGAAACAGAGGTGTAGTGTGCACACACAATGAAACAAATGATGAGAGGGGAGAGGGAAGGAGAAGGGGTATATGTATTTGCAGCACGAAATGGAAGGGGTGCAATCATACCAACACTAAAACACTGGATCCTATCGAACTCCGCAGTTAAGCGTGCTCTGGTGAAAGTAGTACTAGGATGGGTGATCTTCTGCGAAGTCCTCGTGTTTCACCCGTCTTTTTATGGACGGGGTATTAAATATTACGTGTGACCAGAGCCACAGTCTGCCAGTGTGAGTCACGACATTAGGATATTTTGCTTAATATTTTTCATGCATTCATTTATAGTCTAGAAACAGAGATGAGGCGTGCGTTTATAGTGATACAAATGATCGGAGGGGGGAGGGAAGGCGAAGGGCACATGCATTTGTAGCGGGGAATGGGACGGGCGCGATCAGTCTAGCATTAATGCATTGAATCCCATAAGAACTCTACAGTTAAGTGTCCTTTGAATCCCACTGAATCCTTGTGTTGCACCTGTCTTTTTTTCAGATAGAGCATTACGCATTACGCACGATCGGAGACGTAGTCCACTAGTTCATTCACTGGCGTGAGTCTTGGTGCCATTCATTTATAGTCCACCACATGATAAGAATGTCATTACAAGCAGGTTATATAGTAGAATAATAAAAAATGAGGTACGACAGACGGTCCGCAGATAAGCATTTTTGGGTGAGAGTAGTATTAGGATTGTTGACTTCCTAGGAAGTTCTCGTGTTACACCCTTCTTTTCGCAGACGGGGTGTTAAAAGTTGCGCGGGACTGGAGCGACGGTCTGCCGGTTCATTCACAAACGTGAGTCACGGCGCTGGAGCATTTTGCCTAATATTTTTGTGCATTCAATTAAAGCCCATCACGTGATAAGAGTGTTATTACAAGTATCTTACATAGTATAACAACAAAAATAGAAGTGCAACAGGCGATCTGTTCATATGGGGATGAGTCGAGGAGCTGGGGTATTTCGCTTGATATTAGAACTAGAAGCATAGGTGAGGGGTGCGCGTACAGCGAAATAAATGATGGGAGGGGGGAGGGAAGGAGAAAGGGCACATGCATTTGTAACATAGAATGGGAAGGGTGCGATCAGACGAGCATGAGAAGGGGCACTTGCATTTGTATCACAGAATGGGACGGGTGCGATCAGACCAGCACTAATATACCGAATCCCATAAGAACTCTGTAGTTAAGTGTCCTTTGGTGAGAATAGTACTAAGATTGTTGACCTCTTGAAAAGTTCTCGTGTTACACCCATTTTTTTGCACACGAGGTATTAAACGCTACGCGCGACCAGAACCACAGTCCGTTGGTTCATTCGCAATCGTGAGTCAAGCCACTAGGGCTATTTGTTTGATATTAGAATTAGAAGCAGAGGTGTGGGGTGTGCGCACAATGAGAAAAATGATGGGAGTGGGGAGGGAAGGAGAAAAGATATATGTATTTGCAGCGCGACATGGAACGGGTGCGATCATACCAGCACTAATTCACCGGATCCCATCAGAACTCCGCAGTTAAGCGTTTTTGGGTAAGAGTTGTACTAATATGGTTGACCTTTTGGAAAATCCTCATGTTGCACCCTTTTTTTTGCACATGAGGCAATAAATGTTACACGCCACTAGAACCACGGTCCGTCGGTTAATTTGTAAACTTTAGTCACGGTTTCAGGGCATTTTGCTTAATATTTTTCGTGCATTCATTTATAGTTCACCACATTATAAGAGTCTCATTACGAGCATTTTACATAGTAGAACAACGAAAAATGAGGTGCGGTGGGCAGTCCGTTCATTTGGGCGTGAGTCGAGCCATCGGGGCATTTCACTTGATATTAGATTTAGAAGAAGAGGTGCGAGGTGCGCACATAGCGAAAAAAATGATGGGAAGAGGGAGGGAAGGAGAAGGGGTATATGTATTTTGAGCGCAAAATGGAACAGATGCGATCATACCAGCACTAATTCTCTAAATCCCATCAGAACTCCGCAGTTAAGCATTTTTGGGCGAAAGTAGTACTAGGATGGGTGACTTCCTGGGAAGTCCTCGTGTTGTACCATTCTTTTTGCAGATGGGGCGTTAAACGTTGCGCTCGGCATCAGGGCATTTTGCTTAATATTTTTCGTTTATTCAATTAAAACCCATAACGTGATAAGAGTATTATTACAAGAATCTTAAATAGTAGAACAACGAAAAACAAGGTGTGGCGGGTGATCTGTTCATATGGGCATGAGTCGATGCGATGGGGTATTTCGCTTGATATTAGAACTAGAAGCAGAGGTGAGGTGCGTGCAAAGCCAAACAAATGACGGGAGGGGAGAGGGAAGGATAATGGGCATATGTATTTGCGGTGAAAACAAGAAAGGGTGCTACCATACCAGCACTAGTTCACTGGATAAAATCAGAATTCCGCAACTAAGCGTGCTTGGGCGAGAGTAGTACTAGGATGGGTGACCTCCAAGGAAGTCCTTGTGTTACACTTTTTTTTTTTGCAGACGGGGCGTTAAACATTACACAGGACTGGAGCGACGGTCCGCCAGTTCATTCACAAATGTTAGTCACGGCACAATGGCATTTTGCTTAATATTATTCATGCATTCAATTATAGCCCACCATGTGATAAGATTGTTATTACGAGCATCTTACAATCTTATCACAAAAAAAGAGGTGTGGCGAGTGTTCCATTCATATGGACATGAGTCGAGGCACCAAGACATTTTGCTCGATATTAGAACTAGAAGCAGAGGTGAGTTGCGCGCACAACGAAAAAAATGATGGGAAGGGAGAGGGAAGGGAGAGGGAAGGGGAAGGGGTATATGTATTTGCGGCGCAAACAAGAACGGTTGTGATCATACCAGCACTAGTTCACCGAATCCCATCAGAACTCCGCAGTCAAGCGTGTTTGGGCGAGAGTAGTACTAGGATGGGTGACCTCCTGGGAAGTACTCATGTTGCACCCTTCTTTTTGTAGTCTGCCAGTTCATTCGAAAACGTGAGTCACGGTGCCAGGGCATTTTGCTTAATATTATTCGTGTATTCAATTATAGTCCAACACGTGATAAAATTATTATTACGAGTATCTTATATAGTAGAATAATGAAAAAAGAGGTGCGGCCAGTGTTCCGTTCATATAGACATGATTCGAGGCGCCGGGGCATTTCGCTTGATATTAGAACTAGAAGCAGAGGTGAGGTGCGCGCACAGCAAAACAAATGATGGGAAGGGAAAAGGAAGGAGAATGGATATATGTCTTTGCGGCACAAGTTAGAAGGGGTGCGATCATACTAGCACTAGTTCACTGGATCCATCAGAGAGTTAAGCGTGCTTGGGCAAGAGTAGTACTACGATGGGTGACCTCTTGGGAAGCACTCGTGTTGCACCCTTCTTTTTGCAGACGGGGCGTTAAGTGTTATGTGGGACTGAAGCGACGGTCTGCCAGTTCATTCGCAAACGTGAGTCACGGCGCCGGGGCATTTTGCTTAATACTTTTCGTGCATTCAATTATAGCCCATCATGTGATAAGAGTGTTATTGCGAGCATCTTAAATAGTAGAACAACAAAAATTGAGGTGCGGCAGGTGATCCGTTCATATGGGCATGAATCGAGGTGCTAGGCATTTCGCTAGATATTAGAACTAGAAGCATAGGTGAGTTGCGCGCACAGCGAAACAAATGACGGGAAAGGAGAGGGAGGAGAAGTGGTATATGTCTTTGCAACATAAATTAGAAGGGGTGCGATCATACCGGCACTAGTTCATTGGATCCCATCAGAACTCCACAATCAAGCATGCTTGGGTGAGAGTAGTACTAGGATACGTGACCTCTTGGGAAGTTCTCGTATTGCACCCTTCTTTCTGCAGATGGGGCGTTAAATGTTACACAGGACCGGAACAACTGTCCACTGGTTCATTCATAAACGTGAGTCACGGCGCTTGGATATTTTGCTTAATATTTTTCGCGCATTCAATTAAAATCCATTACGTGATAATAGTGTATTACAAGCACCTTACATAATGAGGTGCAGTGGGCGATCCGTTCACATCGGCATGAGTCGAGGCGCTGGGGCATTTCGCTTAATATTAGAATTAGAAAAAGAGGTAAGGTGCGCCATAGCGAATCAAATGATGGGAGGGGAGAGGGAAGGAAAAAGGTCATATGTATTTGCGGTGCAAACAAGAAAGGGTGCGATCATACCAGCACTAGTTCACTGGATCCCATTAGAACTCTGCAGGTATGCATGCTTGACGAAAGTAGTACTAGGATGGGTGACCTCCTAGGAAGCCCTCATATTGTATCCTTCATTTTGCAGACTGGGCGTTAAACGTTACGCAGGATCGGAGCAATGGTCCACCGGTTCATTTGCAAAAGTGAGTCATGGCACCAGGGTATTTTGCTTAATATGTTTCGCGCATTCAATTAAAGCCCATAACGTGATAAAAGTGCCATTTCGAATATCTTAAATAGTAGAATAACAAAAAACTAAGTGCAGCGGGTGTTCCGTTCATATGGGTACAAGTCAAGGCGCCGGGGCATTTTGCTTGATATTAGAACTAGAAGCAGAGGTGAGGTGCGCGCACAGCGAAACAAATGATGGAAGGGGAGACAGACGAAGAAGAGATGTATGTATTTGCGGCACAAACAAAAACGTGTGCGATCATACTAGTGCTAGTCCATCGGATCCCATCGGAACTACGCAGTTTAGCGTGCTTTGGCGAGAGTAGTACTAGGATCGGTGACCTCTTAGGAAGTCCTCGTGTTGCACCCTTGTTTTTGCAGACGGGGCATTAAACGTTATGCAGGACCGAAACGATGGTCCACCAGTTCATTCACAAACGTGAGTCACGGCGTCGACACATTTTTCTTAATATTTTTTGCGCATTCGATTAAAGCCCATCACGTGATAAGAGTGTCTTTGTGAGCATCTTACATAGTAGAATAACGAAAAATGAAGTGCGACTTGCATTTCATTCATATGGGCATGAGTCGAGGCGCCGGGGCATTTCGCTTGATATTAAAATTAAAAGCAGAGGTGAAATGCGCGCACAGCGAAACAAATGGCAGGAGGGAAGAGGGAAAGAGAAAGGGTATAGGTATTTGGGGCATGAACTAGAGCGGTTGCAATTATACTAGCATTAGTTCACCGGATCCCATCAGAACTCCCCAGTTAAGCATGTTTGTGTGAGAATAGTTCTATGATGGGTGACCTTTAGGGAAATGCTCATGTTGAACCCTTCTTTTTACAGACGGGGCATTAAACGTTATGCGGGACCGGAGCAACAGTTTGCTGGTTCATTTGCAAATGTGAGTCACGGCGTCAGGGCATTTTGCTTAATATTTTTCGTGCATTCAATTAAAGCCATCACATGATAAGAGTGCCATTATGAGCATCTTACATAGTAGAACAACGAAAAATGAGATACGGCGCGATCCGTTCATATGGGCGTGAGTTGAGGTACTGAGGCATTTTACTTGATATTAGAACTAGAAACAGATGTGAGGTACGTGGACAGTGAAACAAATGATGAAAGGGGAGAGGGAAGGAAAAGGGGAATATGTACTTGCGGCGCAAATTAAAATTGGTGCTATCATGCCAGCACTAGTTCATCGGATCCCATCAGAACTCCGTAGTTAAGCGTGTGTGAGCGAGAGTAGCACTAGGATGGGTGACCTCCTTGGAAGTCCTCGTGTTGCACCCTTCTTTTTGTAGACGGGGCATTAAATGTTACGTGGGACCGGAGTGACAATCCGATGATTCTTTTGCAAATGTGAGTCACGACGTCGGGGCATTTTCCTCAATATTTTTTGCGCATTCAATTAAAGCCTATTACATTATAAGAGTGTCATTACGAGTATCTTACATAGTAGAACAACAAAAATTGACATGCGGCGGGTGATCTTTTCATATGGGTATGAGTCAAGGGGTGGGGCATTTCGCTTGATATTAGAACTAGAAGAAGAGGTGAGGTGCGTGCACAGCGAAACAAATGACGGGAGGGAGGAGGGAAGGAGAAGGGGCATATGTATTTGCAGCACAAACAAGAAAGGGTGCGATCATGCCAGCACTAGTTCACCGGATCCCATCAGAACTCTGCAAAAAAGCATGCTTGGGTGTGAGTAGTAATAGGATGGGTGACCTCCTGGGAAGTCCTCATGTTGAACCCTTCTTTTTACAGACGGGACGTTAAAAGTTATGCGGGACCAGAGCGACAATCTGCCGGTTCATTCGCAAATGTGATCACAGCGCCAGGGTATTTTGCTTAATATTTTTTGTGCATTCAATTACAGCCCACCACGTGATAAGAGTTTCATTGCGAGCATCTTAAATAGTAGAACAACGAAAAATGAGGTACAGCGGACAATCCGTTTATATGGGCATGAGTCGAGGCACTAGGGTAATTCGCTTGATATTGGAAATAGAAACAGACGAGAGGTGCGCGCACAGCGAAACAAATGATGGGAGGGAAGAGAGAAGGAGAACCGACATATGTATTTGAGGCACAAACAAGAAAGGGTGCAATCATACTAGCACTAGTTCACCGGATCCCATCAAAACTCTGCAGTAAAGCGTGTTAGGGTGAGAGTAGTACTAGGATGGGTGACCTCCTTGGAAGTCCTCATGTTGCACCCTTCTTTTTGCAGATGATGCGTTAAACATTATGCAGGACCGGAGTGATGGTCTGCCGGTTCATTTGCAAACATGAGTCATGGCGCCGGGGCATTTTGCTTAATATTTTTTGCGCATTCAACTAAAACCCATCACGTGATGAGAGTGTCATTGCGAGCATCTTACATAGTAGAATAACAAAAAATGAGGTGCGGTGGGCGATCTGTTCATATGGGCATAAGTCGAGGTGCTAGAACAATTCGCTTGATATTAGAAGTAGAAGAAGAGGTGAGGTGTACGCATATAACAAAACAAATGATGGGAGGGGGGAGGGGAGGAGAAGAGGTATATGAATTTGCAATGTGAACTAGAACGGCTGCGATCACACCAGCACTAATTTACCGAATCCCATCAGAACTTTGCAGTTAAGCGTTCTATAGCGAGAGTAATATTAAGATGGGTGACCTCATGGGAAGTCCTCATGTTGTAACCTTTTTTTTGCAGACCGGGCGTTAAACGTTACGCGAGACCAGAGTGACAGTCCGCCGGTTCATTTGTAAACGTGAGTCACGGCGTCGGGGCATTTTGATTAATAATTTTTGTGTATTCAATTAAAACTCATTACGTGATAAGAGTGTTATTACAAGTATCTTACATAGTATAGCAATGAAAACAGAGTTGCGGCGGGCAATCCATTTATATGAGTATGAGTCGAGGCATCGGGGCATTTCCTTTGATATTAGAACTAGAAGCAGAGGTGAGGTGTGTGCGTACAGCAAACCAAATGATGGGATGAGGGAGGGAAGGAGAAGGGGCATATGAATTTGTAGTGTAGAATGAGACGGGTGTTATCACACCAACACTATTGCACTGAATCCCGTAAGAACTCTGTAGTAAAGTGTCCTTTGGTGAGAGTAGTTCTTAGATGGTTGACCTCTTGGAAAGTCCTCATGTTGCGCCTGTTTCATTGCACATGAGGCAATAAACGTTAAGCCCAAAAGGAACCACGGTCCGTCGGTTCATTCGCAAACATGAGTCGTGACGTTAGGGCATTTTGCTTAATACTTTTCGTGCATTCATTTATAGTCCACTACATTATAAGAGTCTCGTTACGAGTATTTTACATAGTAGAAAAATAAAAAACGAGGTGCGGCGGGCGGTCATTTTATCTGGGTGTGAGTTGAGCTGCCGGGGCATTTCACTTGAAATTAGAATTAGAAGAAGAGGTGCGGGGTGCGCGCATGACAAAAAAAATAATATGATGGGGGAGGGAAGGAGAAGAGGTACATGTATTTGCAGCGTGAAATGGAACTGGTGCGATCATACTAGCACTAATTAATTGCAGACGGGGCGTTAAACATTATGTAGGACCAGAGCGACAGTCCGCTGGTTCATTCGCAAACGTGAGTCACGGCGCTGGGACATTTTGCTTAATAATTTTCATGTATTCAATTAAAATCCATCACGTGATAAGAGTGTTATTACGAGTATCTTACATAGTAAAACAATGAAAATAGAGTTACGAGAGGCAATCCGTTTATATGAGTATGAGTCGAGGCGTCGGGGCATTTCCTTTGATATTAGAACTAGAAGCAGAGGTGAGGTGTGTGCGTACAGCAAAACAAATGATGGGATGAGGGAGGGAAGGAGAAGGGGCACATGTATTTGTAGTGTAGAATGAGACGGGTGTTATCACACCAACACTATTGCACTGAATCCTGTAAGAATTCTGCAGTAAAGTGTCCTTTGGTGAGAGTAGTTCTTAGATGGTTGACCTCTTGAAAAGTCCTCGTGTTGCCCCTGTTTCATTGCACATGAGGCAATAAACGTTAAACGCAAAAGAAACCACGGTCCGTCGGTTCATTCGCAAACATGAGTTGCGACGTGGGGGCATTTTACTTAATACTTTTCGTGCATTCATTTATAGTCCACTACATTATAAGAGTCTCGTTATGAGTATTTTACATAGTAGAAAAACATAAAATGAGGTGCGGTGGGCGGTCATTTTATCTGGGCGTGAGTTGAGCTGCCGGGTCATTTTGCTTGAAATTAGAATTAGAAGAAGAGGTACGAGGTGCGCGCACGGCGAAAAAAATAGCAGGATGGGGGAGGGAAGGAGAAGGGATACATGTATTTGCAGTGCGAAATGGAACTGGTGCGATCATACCAGCACTAATTAATTGCAGATGGGGCATTAAACGTTATGCAGGAACAGAGCGACAGTCCACCGGTTCATTCTCAAATGTGAGTTACGGCGCCGGGACATTTTGTTTAATAATTTTCATGTATTCAATTAAAACCCATCACGTGATAAGAGTGTTATTACGAGTATCTTACATAGTAGAACAATGAAAATAGAGTTGCAGCAGCCAATCCGTTTATATGAGTATGAGTCAAGTAGTCAGGGCATTTTCTTTGATATTAGAAGTAGAAGCATAGGTGAGATGTGTGCGTACAGCAAAACAATTGACGAGAGGAGGGAGAAAAGGAGAAAGGGCACATGTATTTGTAGTGTAGAATGGGATGAGTGTTATCACAGCAACACTATTGCACTAAATCCCGTAAGAACTCTGCAATAAAGTGTCCTTTGGTGAGAGTAGTTCTTAGATGGTTGACCTCTTGGAAAGTCCTCGTGTTGCACCTGTTTCATTGCACATGAGGCAATAAACATTAAGCGCGAAAGGAACCACAGTCTGGTTCATTCGCAAACATAAGTTGCGGTGCTAAGGCCTTTTGCTTAATACTTTTCGTGCATTCATTTATAGTCCACTACGTTATAAGAGTCTTGTTACGAGTATTTTACATAGCAGAAAAATGAAAAATGAGTTGCGGCAGGCAGTCATTTCATCTGGGCGTGAGTCGAGCTGCCGGGGCATTTCTCTTGAAATTAGAATTAGAAGAAAAGGTGCGAGGTGCGCTCACAGAAAGAAAAAATGACGGGAGGGGGGAGGGAAGGAGAAGGGGTGCATATATTTACAGTGCAAAATGGAACTAGTGCGATCATACCAGCACTAATTAATCGTATCCCATCATAACTTCACAGTTAAGCGCGTTTGGATGAGAGTAGTATTAAGATGGTGACCTCTTGGGAAGTTCTCGTGTTGCATCCTTCTTTTTGCAAATGGGGTGTTAAACATTACACGTGACCAGAGCGACAGTCCATCGGTTCATTCACAAACGTGAGTCACAGCGCCGGAGCATTTCGCTTAATATTTTTGTGCATTCAATTAAAGCCCCATCACGTGATAAGAGTGTTATAAATAGTATCTTACATAGTAGAACAACGAAAATAGAGGTGCAGCGGGCGGTCCGTTTATATGGGCATGAGTCGAGGCGTTGGGACATTTTTCTTGTTATTAGAACTCGAAGCAGAGGTGAGGTGCACGCGTACAACAAAATAAATGACGGGAGGGGAGAGGGAAGGAGAAGGAGCACATGAATTTGTAGTGTAGAATGGGACGGGTGCTATCAGACTAGCACTATTGCTATGAATCCTGTAAGAACTCTGCAGTTAAGTGTCCTTTAGTGAGAGTAGTTTTAAGATGGTTGACCTCTTGGAAAGTCCTCGTGTTGTACCTGTTTCTTTGCACACGAGGCAATAAACTTTACGAGCGAAAGGAACCACGGCCTGTTGGTTCATTTGCAAACGTAAGTCGCAGCATTAGAGCATTTTGCTTAATATTTTTTGTGCACCCCCCTCTCCAGTCATTTGTTTCCTTGTGCGTGCACACTGCACCTCTGCTTCTCATTCTAATATCAAGTAAAATGCCCCGTGGCCTTGACTTACATTTGTGAATAAACTAGTGGACCATAGTTCAAGTCACACGTAACGCCCTATTTGCAAAAACATGGGTGCAACATGAGGACTTCTCAGGAGGTCACCCATCCCAGTACCACTCTCGTCCAAGCACATTTAACTACGGAGTTTTGATGGGATCTTGTGCATTAGTGCTGGTATGATCGCACCACTTTCATTCTTCGCTGAAAATACATGCACTCCTTCTCCTTCCCTCCCCGTCCCGTCATTTGTTTCCTTATGCGTGTGCACTGCACCTCTACTTCTCATTCTAATATCAAGTCAAATGTCCTGGTGTCTTGACTCACATTAGCGAATAAACCAACGGACCATAGTTTCAGTCGCGTGTAACGTCGAATGCCCCATCTGTAGAAAAATGAGTGCAACACGAGTACTTCCCAAGAGGTCACCCATAATAGTACTACTCTTGCCCAAGCACACTTAACTGTGGAGTTCTGATGGGATCTGGTGCATTAATGCTGGTATGATCGTACCCTTTTCTTTCTGCGCCGTAAATACATCCACTCCTTATCATTTCGCCCCTTTCCATCATTTGTTTCTTTGTGCATGCACACTACACCTCTTCTTTTCGTTCTAATATCAAGTAAAATGTCCTAGCACTTTGACTCATATTTACGAATAAACCAACGGACCATAGTTCAAGTCTTGCATAAGGTCGAACGCCCCATCTGTAAAAAAAGGGGTGCAACACGAGGACTTCCCAAAAAGTCACCCATAATAGTATTACTCTCGCCCAAGCACACTTAACTGCAGAGTTCTAATGGGATCTGGTGCATTAGTGCTGGTATGATTGCACCTGTTTCATTACGGGCTGCAAATAGATACATTCCTTCTCCTTCCCCCCCGCCTCCCCCATCATTTGTTTCTTTGTGCATGCACACTGCACCTCTGCTTCTCGTTATAATATCAAGTAAAATGCCCCTGTGCTTTTACTCACATTTGTGAATAAACCAACGGACCATAGTTCCAGTCGCACGTAATGTCGAATGCCCCATCTGCAAAATAATAGGTGCAACACAAAGACTTCACAAGAGGTCACCACTCCTAAAACAACACTCGCCCAAGCACACTTAACTACTAAGTTATGATGGGATCCGGTGCATTAGTGCTGGTATGATCGCACCCGTTTAATTATGTGCTGCAAATACATACACTCCTTCTCCTTCCCTCCCCCCTTCCGTCATTTATTTTCTTGTGCGTGCACACTGCACCTCTATTTTTCATTCTAATATAGAGTAAAATGCCTCTGCGCCTTGAGTCACATTTGGAAATAAACCAGCGGACCATAGTTCCAGTCGAGCGTAACGTCGAACGCCCCATCTGTAAAAAATGGGTGCAAGACGAGGAGTTTCCATGAGGTCACCCATTCTAGTACTACTCTCGCCCAAGCACACTTAACTATGGAGTTCTGATGGGATTCAGTGCATTAGTGCTGGTATGATCGCACCCCTTTCATTCTGCGCTGCAAATACATACACTCCTTCTCCTTCCCTCCCCCTCCCGTCATTTGTTTCCTTATGTGTGCGCACTGCACCTCTACTATTCATTCTAATGTTAACTTACATTTGCGAATAAACCATCAGACCATTGTTCCAGTCGCGCATAATGTTTATTGTGTCGTGTGCAAAAAAAATAGGTGTAACACAAGGACTTTCTAACAGGTCAGCCATCTTAGTACTACTCTCACCAAAGAACACTTAACTGCATAGTTCTTATGGGATTCGGTGCATTAGTGCTGGTCTAATCGCACCCGTCCCATTTTGCGCTTCAAATGCATGTGCCCGTTCACCTTTCCTCCCGCCTCCCGTCATTTATTTCATTGTACACGCACACTTCACCTCTACTTCTAGTTCTAATATCAAGCGAAATGCTCCGACGCCTCAACTCATGCCCATATGAACGAATCACCCACTGCACTTCTATTTTCATTATTCTACTATGTAAGATACTCGTAATAACACTCTTATCACATGATGGGTTTTAATTGAATGCATGAAAAATATTAAGCAAAATGCCCCAGTGCTGTGACTCACGTTTGCGAATGAACTGGCTGATTGTCGCTCTGATCCCGTGTAATGTTTAATGCCCCGTCTGCAAAAAGAAGGGTGCAACACGAGGACTTCTTAGGAGGTCACCCATCTTAGTACTATGCTTGCCAAAAAATGCTTAACTACGGAGTTCTGATTGGATCCAATGAATTAGTGCTAGTATGATCGCACCTGTTCCATTTCACGCTAAAAATATATATATATCCCTTCTCATTCCCTCCCCCCTTTCATCATTTTCTCGTTGTGCGTGCACCCTGCACCTTTGTTTCTAATTCTAATATCAAGCGAAATGCCTCAACGGCTCGACTCAGGCCCAGATGAATTGACTGCCTATCGCACCTCATTTTTCGTAGTTCTTCTATGGAAGATGCTCGTAATGACACTCTTATCACGTGGTGAAATATAAATGAATGCACGAAAAATATTAAGCAAAATACCCTGACGCCACGACTCACATTTACGAATGACTTGACGGACTGTTGTTCCGGTCGCGTGTAATGTTTATTTCCTCATGTGCATAGAAACAGGTGCAACACGAGCACTTTCCAAGAGGTCAACCATCTTAGTACTACTCTCACCCAAGGACACTTAACTGCAGAGTTCTTATGGGATTCGGTGCATTAGTGCTGGTATTATCGCACCCGTCCAATTTTGTACTACAAGTGCATGTGCCCCTTCTCCTTCCCTCCCCCCTCCGGTCATTTGTTTTACTGTGCGCGCACACCTCATCTTTGCTTCTAGTTTTAATATCAAGTGAAATGCTCTGCCGCCTCTACTCATGCCCATATGAACGGATCGCCCGCTGCACCATTATTTTCGTTGTTCTACTATGTAAGATACTCATAATAACACTCTTATCTGTGATGGACTTTCATTAAATGCACGAAAAATATTAAGTAAAATGTCCCGGCGCCGTGACTCACGTTTGCAAATGAACTGGCGGACCGTTGCTCCGGTCCCGCATAACGTTTAACGCCCTGTCTGAAAAAAGAAGGGTGCAACACAAGGACTTCTTAGGAGGTCACCAATCCTTGTTCTACTCTCGCCAAAAAATGCTTAACTGCGGAGTTCTGATGAGATCCGATGAATAAGTGCTGGTATGATTGAACTCATTCCAAATCGCGCTATAAATAGATATACCCCTGTTCTTTTCCTCCCCCCTCTCATCATTTTTTTTCGCTTTGCGCGCACCCTGCACCTCTGCTTTTAATTCTAATATCAAGCGAAATACCCTGGCAGTTAGACTCACGCCTAGATAAACGGACCATCCGCCACACCTTGTTTTTTATTATTCTACTATGTAAGCTGCTTGTAATGACACTCTTATCACGTGGTGGACTATAAATGAATGCATAAAAAATATTAAGAAAAATACCATGGCGCCGAGACTTACACCGGCGAATGAACCTGTGGATCGTTTCTCCGATCATGCGTAATATTTAACTCTCCATCCAAAAAAAGACGAGTGCAACACAAGGATTTAGTGGGATTCTAAGGACACTTAACTGTAGAGTTCTTATGGGATTCAGTTCATTAGTGCTGGACTGATCGTGCCCGTCCCATTCCCTGCTACAAATGCATTTACCCCTTCACCTTACCCCCCTCTCCAATCATTTGTATCACTGTACACGCACACCTCACATCTGTTTCTAGTTTTAATATCAAGCAAAATGCCTCGACAATGCACAGATGAACAAATCGCCCCTCGCACCTCTTTTTTTGTTGTTCAACTATGTTAGATACTCGTAATAACACTCTTATGACATGGTGGGCTATAATTGAATGCACAAATAATATTTAGCAAAATGTCCTGGTGCCATGACTCATGTTTGCGAACGAACCGGCGAACTGTCACTCTGGTCCCGCGTAATATTTAACGCCCCGTCTGCGAAAAGAATGGTTCAACATGAGGACTTCCTAGGAGATCACCCATCCTATTAGTACTCCCACCCAAGCACGCTTAATTGTGAAATTTTGATGGGATCCAATCAATTATTGCTGGTATGATCAAACCTATTCTAATTTGCACTGCATATATATATATTCCCTCTCCTTCTCGCCCCCCTCCGGTCATTTATTTCGCTGTGCATGCACACCACAAGTCCACTTTTAGTTCTAATATCAAAGGAAATTCATCGGCGCTCCAGTCCCACATAACGTTTAACTCCCCGTCTATAAAAAGAAGGGTGCAACACGAGAACTTCCCAGGAGGTCACCCATCCTAGTACTACTCTCGCCCAAGCACGTTTAACTACAAAGTTCTGATGGGATCTGGTGAACTAGTGCTGGTATGATCGCACCTGTTCTTATTTACGCCGCAAATACATATATCCCTTCTCCTTCCCTCTCCCATCCCGTCATTTGTTTCACTATGCGGGCACTTAACCTCTGTTTCTAGTTCTAATATCAAGCAAAATGTCCCGGTGCCTCGACTCATGCCAACAGGAATGGATCGCCCGCCGCATCTCGTTTTTCGTTATTTTACTATGTATGATACTCTCAATGATACTATTATCATGTTATGGGCTTTAATTGAATGTGCAAAAAATATTAAGCAAAATGCCCTGACGCTGTGACTCTTGTTTGTGAATGGACCGGCAGACCATCGCTCTGGTCCTGCGTAACGTTTAACGCCCCGCCTGCAAAAAGAAGGGTGCAACACGAGGACTTCTTAGGAGATCAACCATCCTAGTACTACTCTCGCCCAAGCACGATTAACTGCAGAGTTCTTATGGATCCCATCAGAACTCCGCAGTTAAGTGTGCTTGGACAAAAGTAGTATTATTGTGGGTGACCTCCTAGGAAGTTCTCGTATTACACCCATTTTTTTACAGATGGGGCGTTCGACGTTACACACGACTGGAACTATGGTCTGCTGGTTTATTCTCAAATATTAGTCAAGACACTGGGACATTTTACTTAATATTAGAAGGAGAAGTAAAGGTGCAGTGTGCACGCACGAGGAAACAAATGACAGGAGGCGGAGGGAAGGATAAGGAGTATATGTATTTGCAATGCAGAATTAAAGGAGTGCGATCATACCAGCACTAATGCACCAGATCCAATCAGAACTCTGTAATTAAGTGTGCTTTAGCGATAGTAATACTAGGATGGGTGACCTCCTGGGATGTCGTCATGTTGCACCCATTTTTTTACAGATGGGGCATTCGACGTTACGCGCGACTGGAACTATAGTCCGCTGGTTTATTCACAAATGTGACTCAAGACGCCAGGGTATTTTACTTGATATTAGAACGAGAAGTAGAGGTGCATTGTGCACGAACAAGGAAATAAATGACGGGAAGGGGGAGGGAAGGAGAAGGAGTGTATGCATTTGCAGCGCGGAATGAAACAGGTGCGATCATACCAGCACTAATGCACCGGATCCCATAAGAACTCCGTTGTTAAGTTTACTTGGGCAAGTGTTGTTCTAGGAGTGGTGACCTCTTGGGAAGTCCTCGTGTTGCACCTAGTTTTTTACAGATGGGGTGTTCAACGTAACGTGCGACTAGAACTATTGTCCGCTAGTTTATTCGCAAATTTGAGTAAAGGCGCAGGAGAATTTTATTTGATATTAGAACAAGAAGCAGAGGCGCAGTGTGCGTGGATAAGGAAATAAATGATGGGAGAGGGAGGGGGAAGGAGAAGGAATGTATCTATTTGCAGCGCATAATGTAACGGGTGCGATCATACCAGCACTAATGCACCAGATCCCATCAGAACTCCGCAGTTAAGTGTGCTTAGGCGAGAGTAGTACTATTATGGGTGACTTCTAAGGAAGTTCTCGTGTTGCACCCATTTTTTTACAGACAGGGCATTCGACGTTACGCGCAACTTTAACTATGGTCCGCTGGTTTATTCGTAAATGTGAGGTAAGGCACCGGGGTATTTTACTTGATATTAGAACGAGAAGCAGAGATGCAGTGTGCACGTACAAGGAAACAAATGACTGGAGGCAGGGGGCGAAGGATAAGGAGTGTATGTATTTACAGCACATAATGAAAATGGTACGATCATACCAGCATTATTGGGATCCCATCAGAACTCCACAGTTAAGTGTGCTTGGGCGAGAGTAATACTATTATGGGTGACCTCCTGGGAAGTTCTCGTGTTGCACCCATTTTTTTATAGATGGAGCGTTCAACTTTACACGCGACTGAAACTAAGGTCCGCTAGTTTATTCACTAATGTGAGTCAAGACACCGGGACATTTTACTTGATATTAGAAGGAGAAGTAGAGGTGCAGTGTGCACGCACAAGGAAACATGTGACGGGATGGGGAGGGAAGGAGAATGAGTGTATGTATTTGCAGCGCAGAATGAAAGGAGTGTGATCATACCGGCACTATTGCACCGGATCCCATCAGAACTTCGTTGTTAAGTGTGCTTGAGCGAGAGTAGTATTAGGATGGGTGACCTCCTTGGAAGTTCTCGTGTTACACCCATTTTTTTACAGATGGGGCGTTCGACATTATACGCGGCTAGAACTATGGTCTGCTCGTTTATTCACAAATACGAATCAAGTCGCTTGGGCATTTTACTTGATATTAGAACGAGAAGTAGAGGTGCAGTGTGCACACGTACAGCAAAACAAATGATGGGAGGGGGGAGGGAAGGAGAAGGAGCACATGCATTTGTAATGTAGAATGGGACAGGTGCTATCAGACCAGCACTATTGCTCTGAATCCTGTAATAACTCTGCAGTTAAGTGTCCTTTGGTGAGAGTAGTTCTAAGATTGTTGACCTCTTGAAAAGTCCTCGTGTTGTACCTGTTTCTTTGCACTCGAGGCAATAAACGTTACAAGCGAAAGGAACCACGGCCCGTTGGTTCTTTTGCAAACGTAAGTCGCAGCATTAGAGCATTTTGCTTAATATTTTTTGTGCATTCATTTATAGTCCACCATGTTATAAGAGTCTCATTACGAGCATCTTACATAGTAGAACAACGAAAAATGAGGTGCGGTGGGCAGTCATTTCATCTGGGTGTGAGTCGAGTTGCCGGAGCATTTTGCTTGAAATTAGAATTAGAAGAAGAGGTGTGGGGTGTGCGCACAACAAAAAAAATGACAGGAGGTGGGAGGGAAGGAGAAGGGGTACATGTATTTGCAACGCGAAATGGAACGGGTGAGATCATACCAGCACTGATTCACCAGATCCCATTAGAACTCCACAGTTAAGTTTTTTGAGTGAAAGTAGTATTAGGATGGGTGACCTCTTAGGAAGTCCTTGTGTTGCACCCTTCTTTTTGCAGACGGGGTATTAAACGTTATGCGAGATCAGAGCGATGGTCCGCCAGTTCATTCGCAAACGTGAGTCACGGCATCGGGGCATTTTGCTTAATATTTTTGTAGATTCAATTAAAGCCCATCACATGATAAAAGTATTATTATGAGTATCTTATATAGCAGAACAAAAAAAACAGAGGTACAACGGGCGATCCGTTCATATGGGCATGAGTCAAGGCATCGGAGCATTTCGTTTGATATTAGAACTAGAAGAAGAGGTGAAGCGTGCGCGCATAGCAAAACAAATAACGGGAGGTAGGGGGAAGGGATATATGTATTTACAGCACGAAATGGAACTGATGCGATCATACAAGCACTAATTCACCGATCCCATCAGAACTCTGTAGTTAAGTATTTTTTGGCGAGAGTTTTAGTAGGATGGGTGACCTCTTTGGAAGTCCTCGTGTTGCACCATTCGTTTTGCAGACAGGGTGTTAAACATTACACAAGATCATAGCAATGGTCCGCTGGTTCATTTAAAAATGTGAGTCATAGCGCTGGGGCATTTTGCTTAATATTTTTTTATGCATTCAATTAAAGCTCATCACGTGATAGGACTGTCATTATGAGTATCTTTCATAGTAGAACAACAAAAACAGAGATGCGGTCGGGGGATCCATTCATATGGGCATGAGTCGAGGCGCCAGGGCATTTCGCTTGATATTAGAACTAGAAGATGAGGTGAGGTGTGTGCGTACAGCGAAACAAATGATGGGAGGTGGGAGGGAAGGAGAAGGAGCACATGCATTTATAGCGGGGAATGTGACGGGTGTGATCAGACCAGCACTAATGCACTAAATCCCATAAGAACTCTGCAGTTAAGTGTCCTTTAGTGATAGTAGTACTAATATGGTTGGCCTGTTGGAAAGTCCTCTTGTTGCATATGTTTTTTTGCACATGAGCTAATAAATGTTACGCCCGACCGGAACCTTGGTCCGTCGGTTCATTCGCAAATGTGAGTCGCAGCGTCAAGGTATTTTGCTTAATATTTTTTGCACATTCAATTAAAGCCCATAACATAATAATAGTATCATTGAGAGTATCATACATAGTAAAATAACGAAAAATGAGATGCGGCGGGCGATCCGTTCCTGTTGGCATGAGTCGAGGCACCGGGACATTTTGCTTGATATTAGAACTAAAAACAGAGGTTAAGTGCACGCATAGTGAAACAAATGACGGGATGGGAGAGGGAAGGAGAAGGGATATATGTATTTGCGGCGTAAATAAGAACGGGTGCGATCATACCAGCACTAGTTCACCAGATCCCATCAGAACTCTGTAGTTAAACGTGTTTGGGCGAGAGTAGTACTAGGATGGGTGACCTCCTGGGAAGTGCTCCTCTTGCACCATTCTTTTTCCAGATGGGGTGTTAAACATTGTGTGGGACCAGAGCGATGGTCCGTCGGTTCATTCGCAAACGTAAGTCACGGTGCCTGGGCATTTTGTTTAATACATTTTGCGCATTTAATTAAAGCTCATCATGCGATAAGAGTGTCATTTGAGTATCTTACATAATAGAACAACGAAAAATGAGGTGCGGCGGGCTGTTCATTCATATGGGCATGAGTCGAGGCGCCGGGTATTTCGCTTGATATTGGAACTGGAAGTATAGGTGAGGTGCGCACACAGCGAAACAAATGATGGGAGGGGAAAGGGAAGGAGAAGGGTTATATGTCTTTGCGGCGCAAACTAGAACAGGTGCGATAGTACCAGCTCTTGTTCACTGGATCGCATCAGAACTTCGTAGTTAAGCATGCTTGGGTGAGAGTAGTACTAGGATTGGTGACCTCTTAGGAAGTCCTTATGTTGCACCATTCTTTTTGCAGACGGGGCATTAAACGTTACGCATGACCGTAGCGATGGTCCGCTGGTCCATTCGCAAACAAGAGTCACGGCGTCGGGGCATTTTGCTTAATATTTTTCGCTCATTCAATTAAAGCCCATAACATGATAGTAGTATCATTGAGAGTATCATACATAGTAAAAAAAAAAAAACGAGGTGCAGTGGGCGATCCGTTCATATTGGCATGAGTCGAGGCGCCGGGGTAATTTGCTTAATATTAAAACTAGAAGTAGAGATTAAGTGCACGCACAACGAAACAAATGGCGGGAGGGGAGAGGGAAGGATAAGGGGTATATGTATTTGTGGCGCAAATAAGAACAGTTGCGATCATACCAACACTAGTTCACCAGATCCCATCAGAACTCTGTAGTTAAGCGTGCTTGGGCGAGAGTAGTACTAAGATCGGTGACTTGCTGGAAGTACTTGTGTTGTACCCTTCTTTTTGCAGACGAGGCGTTAAACGTTATGCGGGACTGGAGCGACGGTTCGTCGGTTCATTCGCAAACGTGAGTCACAGCGTCAGGACATTTTGCTTAAAAATTTTTTTTGTATTCAATTGAAATCCATTATGTGATAAGAGTGTTATTATGAATATCTTACATAATAGAACAACGAAAACACAGGTGAGGCAGACGATCCATTCATATGGGCATTAGTCGAGGCACCGGCGCATTTCGTTTGATATTAGAACTAGAAGCAAACGTGCGGTGTGCGTGCACAACGAAATAAATGATGGGAGGGGGGAGGAAAGGAAAAGGGATATATATATATATATATTTAAAGCGCGAATTAGAATAGGTTTAATCATACTAGCACTAATTCACTGGATCCCATATAAACTCTGTAGTTAAGCATGTTTTGGCGGGAGTAGTACTAGGATGGGTGAACTCTTGGGAGGTCCTCGTTTTGTACATTTTTTTTGCAGACAAGGCATTAAACGTTACGTGGGACCGGAGCGACAGTCTGCCGGTTCGTTCGCAAACGTGAGTCACAGCACTAGACATTTTGCTTAATATTATTCGTGCATTCAATTATAACCCACCACATGATAATAGTGTTATTACGAGTATCTTACATAGTAAAAAAATGAATATAGAGATGCGGGGGGCGATCCGTTCATCTAGGCGTGAGTCAAGGTGCCAGGGCGTTTGTCTTGATATTAAAACTAGAAACAGAGGTGAGGTGTGAGTGTACAGTGATACAAATGATCGGTGGGGGAGGAAAGCCGAAGTGGCAGATGCATTTGAAGTAGGGAATGGGACAGGCGCGATCAGTCCAACATTAATGCACTGAATCCCATAAGAATGCCGCAGTTAAGTGTCCTTAGAATCCCACTGAATCCTCGTGTTGCACTCGTCTTTTTTCGGATGGAGTGTTAACACTACGCGCGACTGCAGACGCGGTCCACCGGTTTATTCGCCGTCGTGAGTCTTGGCGCCATGATATTTTACTTCATATTTTTTGTGCATTCATTTATAGTCCACCACGTAATAAGAGTGTCATTACGAGCAGCTTATATAGTAGAATAATAAAAAACGAGGTGCGACAGAAAATCCATTCATCTAGCCACGAGTCGAGTTATCGGATCCCATCAGAACTCCGTAGTTAAGCGTTTTTGGGCGAGTAGTACTAGGATGAGTGACCTCCTGGGAAGTCCTCGTGTTGCACCCTTCTTTTTGTAGACGGGGCGTTAAACGTTATGTGGGATTGGAGCGATGATCCTCCAGTTCATTCGCAAACGTGAGTCACGACACGGGGGCATTTTGCTTAATATATTTTTTGCATTCAATTAAAACCCATCACGTGCTAAAAGTGTTATTACGAGTATCTTACATAATAGAACAATAAAAATAGAGGTGCAGCGGGCGTTCCGTTTATATGGGCATGGGTCGAGGCGCCAGGGCATTTCACTTGATATTAGAACTAGACGCAGAGGTGAGGTGTGCGCGTAAAGCGAAACAAATGACGGGAGGGGGGAAGAAAGGAGAAGGGGCACATGCACTTGTAGCGCGAAATGGGACGGGTGCGATAATACCATCATTAATGTACCAAATCCCATAAGAACTCTGTAGTTAATTGTCCTTGGGTGAAAATAGTACTAAGATGGTTGACCTCTTAGAAAGTCCTGGTGTTGCACTTATTTTTTTGCAAACGAGGAAATAAACATTACGCGCAACCAGAATCACGGTCTGTCGGTTCATTCACAAATGTGAGTCACGGCGTCAGGGGTATTTTGCTTAACATTTTTTGTGCATTCATTTATAGTCCACCACGTGATAAGAGTGTCATTACGAGCATCTTACATAGTAGAAAAATGAAAAACGAAGTACGGTAGGTGGTCCGTTCATCTGGGCGTGAGTCGAGCCGTCGGGGCATTTTGCTTGATATTAGAATTAGAAGCAGAGGTGCAGAGTGTGCGCACAACAAAAAAAATGATGGGAGGGGGGAGGGAAGGAGAAGGAGTATATCTATTTACAGCGTGAAATGGAATGGGTGCGATCATGCCAACACTAATTCACTGGATCCCATCATAACTCTGCAGGTAAGCATTTTTGGGCGAAAGTAGTACTAGGATGGGTAACCTCCTCCAAAATTCTCGTGTTGCAACATTCTTTTTGCAGATGGGGCATTAAACGTTACGCGGACTAGAATGAAGTTCCGTCGGTTTACAAACATGAGTCACGACCCCAGGGCATTTTGCTTAATTTTTTTCGTGCATTCAATTAAAGCCAATCACGTGATAAAAGTGTTATTATGAGTATCTTACATAGTAGAACAATGAAAACAGAGGCGCGGCAGGCGATCCTTTCATATGGGGATGGGTCGAGGCGCTGGTGCATTTTCTTTGATATTAGAACTAGAAATAGACGTGCGGTGTGCACGCACAACAAAATAAATGAAAGGAGGGGTGCGAGAAGGAGAAGGAATATATATATTTGTAGCACAAATTAGAATAGGTTTGATCATACCAGCATTAATTCATTGGATACCATCAAAATTTCACAATTAAGCATGCTTGGGCGGAGTAGTAATAGGATGGGTGACCTCCTAAGAAGTCATCATGTTACACCATTCTTTTCACAGACCGGGTGTTAAATATTACGCGAGACCAGAGCGACAGTTCGTCGGTTCGTTCGCAAACATGAGTCACGGCACCGGGGCATTTGCTAAATTTTAAACGTGCATTCAATTATAGCCCACCACGTGGTAAGAGTGTTATTACAAGTATCTTACATAGTTGAACAATGAAAAGAGAGGTGTCGGGGGTGATCTGTTCATCTGGGCGTGGCTGGGGCATTTTGCTTGATATTAAAACTAGAAACAGATGTGAGGTGTGTGTGTACAATGATACAAATGATCGGAAAGGGGGTAAGGCGAAGGGGCAAATGCATTTGTAGCAGGGAATGGGACGAGCGCGATCAGTCCAACACTAGTGCACTGAATCCCATAAGAACTCTACAGTTAAGTGTCCTTAGAATCCCACTGAATCCTCGTGTTACACCCGTCTTTTTTTTTATGGAGCATTAACTATTATGCACGATCGGAGACGCGATCCACAGATTCATTTGCCGGTGTAAGTCTCGGCGCCATGGCATTTTTTAAAATATTTTTTGTTCATTCATTTATAGTCCACCACGTGATAAGAGTGTCATTACGAGCAGCTTACATAATAGAATAATAAAAAATGAGGTGCGACAGACAGTCCATTCATCTGGGCGTGAGTTGAACCGTCGGGGTATTTCGCTTGATATTAGAATTAGAAGCAGAGGTGCAGGGTGCGCACACAGCAACAAAAATGATGAGAGGGGGGAGGAAAAGAATAAGGGTATATCTATTTACAGTGTGAAATGGAATGAGTGCGATCATAACAGCACTAATTCACCGGATCCCATTAGAACTCTACAATTAAGCATTTTTAAGCGAGAATAGAACAAGGATGAGTGACCTCCTAAGAAGTCCTTGTGTTGCACCCTTCTTTTTTTAGACGGGGTGTTAAACATTACGTGGGATCGGAGCAACAGTCCACCAGTTCATTCGCAAATGTGAGTCACAGCGTCGGAAATTTTGCTTAATATTTTTTGTGCATTTAACTAAAGCCCATCACGAGATAAGAGTGTTATTATGATTATCTTACATAATAGAACAACAAAAATAATGGTGCAACGGGTGATCCATTCATATGGGCATGAGTCGAGGCACTGGGACATTTCACTTGATATAAGAACTAGAAGTAGAGATGAGGTGTACGCCCACAGCAAAACAAATGACGAGAGGGGGGAGGGAAGGAGGAGGGGTACATGCACTTGTAGAGTGAAACTAGACGAGTGCGATAATACCAGTACTAATGGACCGAATCCCATAAGAACTTTGCAGTTAAGTGTCCTCAGGTGAGAGTAGTACTAAGATGGTTGACCTCTTGGAAAGTCCTCGTGTTGCACCTGTTTCTGTGCACATGAGGAAATAAACATTACGCGCAATCGGAACAACAGTCTGTCAGGTCATTCGTAAAAATGAGTCGCGGTGTCAGGCATTTTGCTTAATATTTTTCGTGCATTCATTTATATTCCACCACGTGATAAAAGTGTTATTACGAGCATCTTCCATGGCAGAACTACAAAAAATAAGGTGTGACAGGCAGTCAGTTCATCTGAGCATGAGTCGAGCCGCCGGGGCATTTGGCTTGATATTAGAATTAGAAGCAGAGATGCAGGGTGCGGGTACAATGAGAAAAATGACGAAAGGGGGGAGGGAATGAGAAGGGGTATTTGCAGCGCGAAATAGAACAGGCGCGATCATACTAGCACTAATTCGTCGGATCCTATCAGAACTCCGTAGTTAAGCGTACTTGAGCGAGAGTAGTACTAGGATGGGTGACCTCTTGGAAAATCCTCGTGTTGCACCCTTCTTTTTGTAAACATGGAATTAAAAATTACGCGGGATCAGAGCGACGATCAGCCGGTTCATGCACAAACGTGAGTCATAATGCCGGAGTATTTTGCTTATTATTTTTCATGCATTCAATTAAAGCCCATCATATGATAAGAGTGTTATTATGAGTATCTTACATAGTATAATAATGAAAATAGAAGTGCAGTGGGTGATCTGTTCATATGGGCATGAGTTGAGGCGCCGGAGCATTTCGCTTGATATTAGAACTAGAAGCAAAGGTGAACTGTGCGCGTGTAACGAAATAAATGACAGGAGGCAGGAGGAAAGGAGAAAGGGCACATGCATTTTGTAGTGCGAAATGGGACGGGTGCGATCAGACAAGTACTAATGCATCGAATCCCATAAGAGCTATGCAGTTAAGTGTCCTTTGGTGAGAGTATTACTAAGATGGTTGACCTCTTGGAAAGTCCTTGTGTTACACCTATTTTTTTTTTTTTGCACACGACACAATAAACGTTACGCGCGACTAGAACTATGGTCTGATGGTTTATTCGCAAATGTAAGTCAAAGCACCGAAAAATTTTACTTGATATTAGAACGAGAAGTAGAGGTGCAGTGCGCACGCACAAAGAAACAAATGACGGGAGGGGGAGGGAAGGAGGAGTGTATGTATTTGCAGCGCAGAATGAAAGGGATGCGATCATACCAACACTAATGCACCGGATCCCATCAAAACTCCGTAGTTAAGTGTGCTTGGGCGAGAGTAGTACTAGGATGGGTGACCTCATAGAAACTCCTCGTGTTGCACCCATTTTTTTACAGATGGGCCGTTCGACGTTACGCACGACTGGAACTATGGTCCGTTGGTTTATTCGCAAATATGACTCAAGGCGCAGGGCATTTTACTTGATATTAGAACGAGAAGTAGAGGTGTAGTGTGCACGCACAAGGAAATAAATGACGAGAGGGGGGAGGGAAGGAGAAGGAGTGTATGTATTTACAGTGCAGAATGAAATGGGTGCGATCATACCAGCACTAATGTATTAGATCCCATCAGAACTCGGTAGTTAAGTGTGCTTGGGCGAGTGTTGTTCTAGGAGTGGTGACCTCTTGGGAAGTCCTCGTGTTGCACCTATTATTTTGCAGATGGGGCATTTGACGTTACGTACAACTAAAACTATGGTCCGCTAGTTTATTCACAAATGTGTGTAAAGGCGCAGGGGCATTTTACTTGATATTATAACTAGAAGGAGAGGTGCAGTGTGCATGCACAACAAAACAAATGATGGGGGTGGGGGAGGAGAAGGAATGTATCTATTTGCAGCGCGTAATGAAACGGGTGCCATCATACCAGCACTAATGCACCAGATCCCATCATAACTCCGCAGTTAAGTGTGTTTGGACGAGAGTAGTACTATTATGGGTGACTTCTTGGGAAGTCCTCTTGTTGCACCCCTTTTTTTTTGCAGATGGGGTGTTCGACGTTATGTGCAACTTAAACGATGGTCTGTGGGTTTATTCGTAAATGTGAGTGAATGTGCTAGGGCATTTTACTTGATATTAGAATGAAAAGTAAAGGTGCAGTGTGCACACACAAAGAAACAAATGATGGGGGGGGGAGGATAAGGAGTGTATGTATTTGCAGTGCAGAATGAAAAGAGTACTATCATACCAGTATTAATGCACTGGATCCCATCAGAACTCCATAGTTAAGTGTTCTTGGGTGAGAGTAGTATTATTATGGGTGACCTCCAGGAACTCCTCGTGTTGCACTCATTTTTTTACAGATGGGGCGTTTGACGTTACACACTACTGAAACTATGATCCACTGGTTTATTCGCTAATGTGAGTCAAGAAGCCGGGACATTTTACTTGATATTAGAAGGAGAAGTAGACGTACAGTGCCCACGCACAAGGAAACAAATGACGGGAGGGGAAGGGAAGGAGAAGGAGTGCATGTATTTTCAGCGCATAATGAAAGGGGTTCGATCATACCAGCACTAATGCACCGGATCCAATCAGAACTCCGTAGTTAAGTGTGCTTGGGGGAGAGTAGTACTGGGATGGGTGACCTCTTGGGAAGTCCTCGTGTTGTACCCATTTTTTACAGATGGGGCGTTATGCGCGACTTGAACTATGGTCCGCTAGTTTATTCACAAATGTGAGTCAAGGCACCGGGGTATTTTACTTGATATTAGAACGAGAAAAAGAGGTGAAGTGTGCACGCACAAGGAAACAAATGATAGGAGGGGGGAAGGATAAAGAGTGTATCTATTTGCAGCGCAGAATGAAAATGCTACAATCATACCAACATTAATGCACTGGATTCCATCAGAACTCTGCAGTTAAGTGTGCTCGGGCAAGAGTAGTATTATTGTGGGTGACCTCCTGGGAAGTCCTTGTGTTGCACCCATTTTTTTTATAAATAGGACGTTCGACGTTACACGCGACTGGAACTATGGTCCACTTGTTTATTCTCAAATGTGAGTCAAGACACTGGGATATTTTACTTGATATTTTAAGGAAAAATAGAGGTGTAGTGTGCACGCACAAGGAAACAAATGACGGGAGGTGGAGGGAAGGAGAAGGAATGTATGTATTTGCAGCACAAAATTAAAGTGGTGCGATCATGGTAGCATTAATGCATCGGATCCTATCAGAACTTCGTAATTAAGTGTGCTTGGGCGAGAGTAGTACTAGGATGGGTGACTTCTTGGAAGTCCTCATGTTGCACTCATTCTTTTGCAGATCGGGCATTCGACGTTATGCGCGACTAGAACTATAGTCCACTAATTTATTCGTAAATGTGACTCAAGGCATCGGGGCATTTTACTTGATATTAGAACGAGAAGTAGAGGTGCAGTGTACACGCATAAGGAAACAAATGACGAGAGGGGGAGGGAAGGAGAATGAGTGTATGTATTTGCAGCGCGGCATGAAACGGGTGCGATTATACCAGCATTAATGCACCAGATCCCATCAGAACTCTGTTGTTAAGTTTGCTTGGGCGAGTGTTATTCTAGGAGTGGTGACCTCTTAGGAAGTCCTCGTGTTGCACCTATTTTTTTGCAGATGGGACATTCGACGTTACGTGCGATTGAAACTCTGGTCTGCTGGTTTATTCGCAAATGTGAGTAAAGGCGCAGGGGCATTTTACTTGATATTAGAATCAGAAGTAGAGGTGCAGTGTGCGTGCACAAGGAAACAAATGACGGGAGGGGGGGATGGAGAAGGAATGAATCTATTTGCAGTGCATAATGAAACGGGTGCGATCATACCAGCACTAAAGCACAAGATCCCATCAGAACTCCATAGTTTAGTGTGCTTGGGCGAGAGTAGTACTAGGATGGGTGACCTCCTAGGAAGTCCTCGTGTTGCACTCTTTTTTTTTGCAGATGGGGCGTTTGACGTGACGCGCAACTAGAACTATGGTCCGCTGGTTTATTTGCAAATGTGAGTCAAGGCGCCGGGACATTTTACTTGATATTAAAACGAGAAGTAGAGGTGCAGTGTGCACGCATAAGGAAACAAATGATGGGAGGGGGAGGGAAGGAGAATGAGTGTATGTATTTGCAGCGCGGCATGAAACGGGTGCAATTATACCAGCATTAATGCACCAGATCCCATCAGAACTCTGTTGTTAAGTTTGCTTGGGCGAGTGTTGTTCTAGGAGTGGTGACCTCTTGAGAAGTCCTCGTGTTGGACCTACTTTTTTTGCAGATGGGGCGTTCGACGTTACGTGCGACCGGAACTATGGTCCGCTGGTTTATTCGCAAATGTGAGTCAAGGCATTTTACTTAATATTATAACGAGAAGCAGAGGTGCAGTGTGTACGCACAAGCAAACAAATAACGGGAGGTGGGGGGGAAGGAGAAGGAGTGTATGTATTTGCAGCGCAAAATGAAAATGGTGTGATCATACCTGCATTAATGGACTGGATCCCATCAAAACTTCGCAGTTAAGTGTGCTTAAGCGAGAGTAGTACTAGGATTGGTGACCTCCTGGGAAGTCCTCGTGTTGCACCCATTTTTTTGTGGATAGGGCGTTCGACGTTACGCGCAACTTGAACTATGGCCCACTAGTTTACTCCCAAATGTGAGTCAAGGCACCGGGACATTTTACTTGATATTAGAACGAGAAGAAGAGGTGCAGTGTGTATGCACAAGGAAACAAATGATGGGAGAGGGGGGAAGGATAAGGAGTGTATGTATTTGAAGCGCAGAATGAAAAGGGTACGATCATACCAGCATTAATACACTAGATCCCATCAGAACACCGTAGTTAAGTGTGCTTGGGCGAGAGTAGTACTATTATGGGTGACCTCTTGGGAAGTCCTCGTGTTGCACTCATTTTTTACAGATGGGGCATTCGACGTTACACACCACTAGAACTATGGTCCTCTGGTTTATTCTCAAATGTTAGTCAAGACACCGGGACTTTTTACTTGATATTAGAACGAGAAGTAGAGGTGCAGTGTGCACGCACAAGGGAACAAATGACGGGAGGGGCAGGGAAGGAGAAGGAGTGTATGTATTTGCAGCGCAAAATAAAAGGGGTGCGATCATACTAGCACTAATGCATTAGATCCCATCAGAACTCCGTAGTTATGTATGCTTGGGTGAGAAAAGTACTAGGTTGGGTGACCTCCTGGTAAGTTCTCATATTGCACCCATTTTTTTACAGATAGAGCGTTCGATGTTACACGCGACTGGAACTATGGTCTGCTGGTTTATTCACAAATATGAGTCAAGGCACCGGAGCATTTTACTTGATATTAGAACTAGAAGTAGAGGTGCAGTGTGCACGCACAAGGAAATAAATGAGGGAGCGGGGAGGGAACGAGAAGGAGTGTATGTATTTGCAGCGTAGAATGAAAGGGGTGCGATCATACTGGCACTAACGCACCAGATCCCATCAGAACTCCGTAGTCAAGTGTGTTTGGGCGAGAGTAGTACTAGGATGGGTAACCTCCTCGGAAGTCCTCATGTTGCACCCATTTTTTTACAGATGGGGCATTCGATGTTACGCACGACTGAAACTATGGTCCGCTGGTTTATTTGCAAATATGACTCAAGGTGCCGGGGCATTTTACTTAATATTAGAGCGAGAAGTAGAGGTGCAGTGTGCACGCACATGGAAAGAAATGATAGGAGGGGGGAGGGAAGGAGAAGGAGTGTATGTATTTGCAGCGCGAAATGAAACAGGTGCGATCATACCAGCAATAATGCACCGGATCCCATCAAAACTCCGTAGTTAAGTGTGCTTGGGCGAGTGTTGTTCTAAGAGTGGTGACCTCTTGGGAAGTCCTCGTGTTGCACCTATTTTTTTGTATATGGGGCGTTCAATGTTACGTGTGACTGGAACTATGGTCCTGTGGTTTATTCGTAAATGTGAGTCAAGACGCATGGGCATTTTACTTGATATTAAAATGAGAAGTAGAGGTGTAGTTTGCATGCACAAGGAAACAAATGACTTGGGGGGGGGGGAAAAGAGAAGAAATGTATCTATTTGCAGCGTGTAATGATATGGGTGCGATCATACCAGCATTAATATATCAGATCCAATCATAACTCCGCAGTTAAGTGTGCTTTGGCGAGAGTAGTACAAGGATGGGTGACCACCTTGGAAGTCCTCGTGTTGCACCCATTTTTTGCAGATGGGGCGTTCGATGTTACGCGTGATTGGAACTATGGTCCACTAGTTTATTCATAAATGTGAGTTCCCACGCCGGGGCATTTTGTTTACTTTTTTTTGTGCACTCATTTATAGTCCACCACGTTATAAGAGAGTCATTACAAGCATCTTACATAGTAGAACAACGAAAAAAAAAGGTGTGGCAGGTGGTCCTTTAATCCTTGCATGAGTCGAGATGTCAGGTATTTTGCTTGATATTAGAACTAGAAATAGAGATGCAGTGTGCGCGCACAGTGAAAAAAATGACGGGAGAGGGGAGGAAAGAAGATGGGGTATATGTATTTACAATGCGAAAAGGAAGGGGTGCGATCATACCAATACTAATGCACCGGATCCCATCTAACTGTGCAGTTAAGCATGCTTGGGCGAGAGTGGTACTAGGATCGGTAACCTCTCGAGAAGTCCTCGTGTTGCACTGTCTTTTTACAAACGGGGGCGTAAAATGATACACGTGATCGGAGCCACCATCCGCTGGCGTGAGTCGGGTCACCATAAAATTTTGCTTACTATTTTTTCGTGCATTCATTTATAGTCTACCACGTGATAAGAGTGTCATTACAAGCATCTTACATAGTAGAATAAAGAAAAATGAGGTATGGTGGGCGATCCTTTCTTCTGGACGTGAGTCGAGGCGTCGGGACATTTTGCTTGATATTAGAACTATAAACAGAGGTGCAGTGTGCGCGCACAGCGAAAAAAAAGATGGGTGGGGGAGGGAAGGAGAAGGGGTATATGTATTTGCAGCGCAGAATGGAAGGGGTGCAATCATACTAGCACTAATACACCAGATCCCATCGAACTTCGTAGTTAAGTGTGCTTGGGCGAGAGCAGTACTAGGATGGGTGACCTCTTGGGAAATCCTCGTGTTGCACCCATCTTTTTGCGAATGCGGCGTCAAATGTTACACGATATCGGAGCGACAGTCCATCGGCATGAGTAGCGACATTGAAATATTTTGCTTAATATTTTACGTGCATTTATTTATAGTCCACCACGTTATAAGAGTCTCATTACGAGAGTCTTACATAGTAGAACAACGAAAAAAGAGGTGCAACGGGCCTCTGTTCTTCTAGGCGTGAGTCGAAGCGACATGGCATTTCACTCTATATTAGAACTAGAAGCAAAGATGCGGTATGCCCACACAGTGAAATAAATGATGGGAGGGGGGAGGGAAGGAGAAGGGCTATATGTATTTGCTGGGGGGAATAGGACAGTTGCGATCATACAAACACTAATGCACAGGATCCTATCAGAACTCTGTAGTCAAACGTGCTTGGGCGAGATTTGTTCTAGGATGGGTGACCTCCTGGAAAGTCTCGCGTTGAACCCGTCTTTTTGTAGACGGGGTGTTAAACGTTAAGCGCGATTGAAGCTACAGTCTACCGGTATGAGTCACGGGGCCTGAAAATTTTACTTTCGTGCATTCATTTATAGTCCACCACGTGATAAGAGTGTCATTACGAGTATCTTACATAGTATAACAATGAAAAAGGAAGTGCAACGGGCGATTCGTTCATCCGGGCATGAGTCGAGGCACCGAATTATTTTGCTTGATATTAGAATTAGAAACAAATGTGTGGTGTGTGCATACAATGAAACAAATGACGGGAGGGGGGAGGGAAGGAGAAGGGGTATATATACTTGTAGCACGGAATGGAAGGGGTGCGATTATACCAACACTAACGCATCGGATCCTGTCGAACTCCGCAGTTAAGCATGCTCTGATGAAAGCAGTACTATGATGGGTGACCTCCTGGAAAGTCCTCGTGTTCCACT
Source organism: Carica papaya (assembly GCF_054855325.1). Lineage (NCBI taxonomy): Eukaryota > Viridiplantae > Streptophyta > Magnoliopsida > Brassicales > Caricaceae > Carica > Carica papaya. Next base: position 29,294,192 of record NC_142311.1, on the reverse strand, counting down.
CGTCTTTTTACTAATGGGACATTAAACATTATGCACGATCAGAGCCATTTTCCCCGGAGTGAGTTGCGACGCCTAGACATTTTGCTTAATATTTTTCGTGCATTCATTTATAGTTTGCCATATGATAAGAGTGTTATTACGAGCATCTTACATAGTAGGATAACAAAAATCGAGGTGCAGCGGGTAGTCCATTCATCTGGGTATGAGTCGAGGCACTAGAAAATTTTGCTCGATATTAGAACTATAAGTAAAGGTACAGTGTTCGCGCATAGCGAAACAAGTAACAGTGGAGAAAGGGAGGGAGAAGGGGTATATGTATTTACAGCGCAAAATAGAAGATGTGTGATCATACTAGAACTAATGCACCGGATCCCATCGAACTCCGTAGTGAGCTTGCTTTGGCGAGAATAGTACTAGAATGGGTGACCTTCTGGGAAGTCCTCGTGTTGCGCCCGTCTTTTTGCGGATGGGGTGTTAAACATTATGTGTGATAGGATCCATAGTCCGCCGACGTTAGTTGCGACGCTAGAATATTTTGCTTAATATTTTTTGTGCATTCATTTATAATCCACTACATGATAAGAGTGTCATTATGAGCATCTTACATAGTATAACAATGAAAAATGAGGTACAACAAGCGATCCGTTTATCTAGCCGTGAGTCGAGGTGCTCGGACATTTCACTTGATATTAGAACTAGAAACAGAGGTGTAGTGTGCACGCACAGTGAAACAAATGACGGGAGGGGGGAGGGAAGGAGAATGGGTATATGTATTTGCAGCATGGAATGCAAGGGGTGCAATCATACCAACACTAATGCACCGGATCCTGTCGAACTCCGCAGTTAAGCATGCTCTGGTGAAAGCAGTACCAGGATGGGTGACCTCCTGCAAAGTCCTCGTGTTCCACCCGTCTTTTAATGTACGAAGCGTTAAATGTTACACATGACCGGAGCCACAGTCTGCCAGTGTGAGTCGCAGCGTTGAGAGATTTTGCTTAATATTTTTCATGCATTCATTTATAGTCCATCACGAGATAAGAATGTCATTACGAGTATCTTACATAGTAGAACAACAAAAACAAAGTTGTGGCAGGCAGTCTGTTCATCTGGGCATGAGTCGAGACGCCTGGGCATTTCCCTTGATATTAGAACTAGAAACAGAGGTGCAGTGTGCGCGCACAATAAAAAAATGACGGGAGGGGAGAGGGAATGAGAAATGGTATATGTATTTGCAGCACAGAATGAAAGGGGTGCAATCATACGAGCACTAATGCATCGGATCCCATCGAACTTCGTAGTTAAATGTTCTTGGGCGAGAGTCATACTAGGATGGGTGACCTCCTGGGAAGTCCTCTTGTTGCAGTTGTCTTTTTGCAGACGATGCGTTAAACATTACGCACGACGGGAGATACGGTCCACTAGTTCATTCGCCTATATGAGTCATGGCGTCGGGGTATTTTGCTTAATATTTTTCATGTATTCATTTATATTTCATTACAAGATAAGAGTATTATTACGAGTAATAGTAGAACAACAAAACTAGAGGTGCGGCGGGCGGTACGTTCATCTGGGTGTTGTCGAGGCGCTGGGTCATTTCGCTATATATTAGAACTAGAAGTAGAGGTGTGGTGTGCGCGTACAGTAAAACAAATTATAAGAGGGGTGAGGGAAGGAGAAGGGGTATATGTATTTGCAACGCGGAATGGAAGTGGTGCAATCATACTAGCACTAATTCACAAGATCCCATCAGAACTCCGCAGTTAAGCATGCTTGGGCGAGAGTAGTACTTGGATGGGTGACCACCTGGAAAGGCCTCGTGTTGTATCCGTCTTTTTACAGACGGGGCAGTAAATGTTACACTGGACTGGATCCATGGTCTGTAGGTTCATTCGCAAACGTGAGTCGCAGCACCAGGATATCTTTGTTAATATTCTTGCATTCATTTATAGTCCACTACGTGATAAGATTGTTCTTATGAGTATCTTATAAAGTAGAACAATAAAAACAGAGGTGTAGCGAGTGGTCCATTCATCTGGGCGTGAGTCGAGTGCATCTTACATAGTAAGACAACAAAACTACAAGTACGGCGAGCAATTCGTTCATATAGGCATCAGTCAAGGCACCGGGGTATTTTTGTTGATATTAGAACTAGAAATAGAGGTGTGGTGGGCATGCACAGCAAAACAAATGATGGGAGGGAAGAGGGAAGGAGAAGGGATATATGTATTTGAAGGGCAGAATGAAACTGGTGCGATCATACCAGCACTAATGCACCAGATCCCATTAGAACTCCACTGTTAGGGGTGCTTGGGCCAGAGTAGTACTAGGATTGGTGACCTCATTGGAAGTCCCTATGTTGCACCTGTCTTTTTACAGACATAACGTTAAACGTTACAAGCGATAAGGAGCCGTGGTCTACCAGTTCATTCGCCAGCATGAGTCGTGATGCGAAGGCATTTTGTTTAATATTTTTAATGCATTCATTTATAGTCCACCACATGATAAGAGTATCATTACAAGCATCTTAATTAGTAGAACAACGAAAACAGAGGCACGGCGGGCGGTCCGTTCATCTGAGCATCTGCCAAGAAATTTCGCTTGATATTAGAACTAGAAGCAGAGGTGCGGCGTGTGCGCAGCGAAACAAATGATGGGAGGGGATGCTCAGATTATAAGAGTCCACCACATTATAAGAGTCTCTTTATGAGCATTTTACATGGTAGAAAAACAAAAAATGAGGTATGGTGGGCGGTCCGTTCATCTGGGCGTGAGTCGAACCGTCGGGACATTTTGGTTGATATTAGATTTAGAATAAGAGGTGCGGGGTATGCACACAACGAAAAAAATGATGGGAAGGGGGAGGGAAGGAGAAGGCTATATGTATTTGCAGTAGTAAATTGAATAAGTACGATCATACCAGCAGTAATTCTCCGAATCCCATCAGAACTCCGTAGTTAAGCATTTTTGGGCAAGAATAGTACTAGGATGGATAACTTCCTGGGAAGTCCTTGTGTTGTACCTTTCTTTTTGGAGATGGAGCGTTAAACGTTGCGTTCAGCATCGGGGCATTTTGCTTAATATTTTCGTGCATTCAATTAAAGCCATCACGTGATAAGAGTATTATTATAAGCATCTTAAATAGTAGAACAATGAAAAACAAGGTGTAGTGGGCGATCCGTTCATATGGGCATGAGTCGAAGCGACGGGGCATTTTGCTTTATATTAGAACTAGAAGCAGAGGTTAGATGCGCACACAGCGAAACAAATGATGGGAGGGGAGAGGGAAGGAGAATGGGCATATATATTTGTGGCGCAGACAAGAAACGGTGCTATCATACCAGCACTAGTTCACCGGATCAAATCAGAACTCTGTAGCTAAGTGTGCTTGGGTGAGAGCAGTACTAGGATGGGTCACCTCCTGAGAAGTTCTCGTGTTGAACATTTTTTTTACAGACAGGGCGTTAAACGTTACGCGGGACCGGAGCGACAGTCCACCAGTTCATTCGTAAACGTGAGTCACGTCGCTGGGGCATTTTGCTTAATATTATTCGTGCATTCAATTATAGCCCACCATGTGATAAGATTGTTATTACGAGCATCTTACATAGTAGAACAACAAAAAAAGAGGTGTGGCGGGTGTTCTGTTCATATGGACATGAGTCGAGGCACCAAGAAATTTTGCTCGATATTAGAACTAGAAGTAGAGGTGAGTTGTGCGCACAGCGAAACAAATGATGGGAAGGGAGAGGGAAGGGGAAGGGGTATATGTATTTGCGGTACAAACAAGAACGGTTGCGATCATGCCAGTACTAGTTTACTGGATCCCATTAGAACTCCACAGTTAAGCATGTTTGGCCAAGAGTAGAACTAGGATGGGTGGTTCCTCGGAAGTCCTCGTGTTGCACCCTTGTTTTTATAGATGGAGCATTACACATTACGCGAGACCAGAGCGACGATCTGCTTGTTCATTTACAAATGTAAGTCACGGCACCGAAGTATTTTGCTTAATATTTTTTGAGCATTCAACTAAAGCCAATCATTTAATGAAACTGTCATCACAAGCAGCTTAAATAGTAGAATAATGAAAAATGAGGTGCGGTGGGCGATCTGTTCATATGGACATAAGTCGAGGCGCTGGGGGCATTTCGCTTGATATTAGAACTAGAAGCAGAAGTTAGGTGCACGCATAAAGAAACAAATGATAAGAGGGGAGAGGGAAGGAGAAGGGTATATGTATTTGCAGCGCAAAACAGAATGGGTGCGATCATACCAGTACTAGTTCACCGAATCCCATCAGAACTCCGCATTTAAGCGTGATTTGGTAAGAGTAGTACTAGGATGGGTGACCTCTTGGGAAGTCCTCGTGTTGCACCATTCTTTTTGCAGACGGGGCGTTAAACGTTATGCAGGACTAGAGCGACGGTCTGCCAGTTCATTCGCAAACGTGAGTCACGGCACTGGGACATTTTGTTTAATATTTTTTCTGCATTCAATTAAAGCCCATCACATGATAAGAGTATCATTTAGAGCACCTTACATAATAGAACAACAAAAAATGAGGTGCGGCAGGCAATCCATTCATATGTGCATCAGTCGAGGTGTTAGAGCATTTTGCTTGATATTATAACTAGAATAAAAGGTGAGGTACGTGCACAGCAAAACAAATGATGGGAGGGGAGAGGGAAGGAGAAGGGGTATATGTCTTTGCGGTGTAAATTAGATCGGTTGAGATCATACGAGTAGTAGTTCACCAGATCCCATCAGAACTTCGCAGTTATGCGTGCTTGGACAAGAGTAGTACTAGGATAGGTGACCTCCTTGGAAGTTCTTGTGTTGCACCCTTATTTTTACAGATGGGGCATTAAACGTTTTTCAGAACTTGAGTGACGGTTCACCGGTTCATTCACAAAAGTGAGTCACGGCGCCGTGACATTTTTCTTAATATTTTTTGCGTATTCAATTAAAGCCCATCACCTGATAAGAGTGCCCTTGTGAGCATCTTAAATTGTAGAACAACAAAATTGAGGTGCGGCACGATCCGTTCATATGGGCATGAGTTGAGGCGTCGAGGCTGATATTAGAATTTGATGCAGAGGTGAGGTGCGCGCACAGCAAAACAAATGACGGGAGGAGAGAGGGAAGGAGAAGAGGCATATGTATTTGCAGCACAAACTAGAATGGGTGTAATCATACCAGCACTAGTTCACTGGATCCAATCGGAACTCCACAGTTAAGCGTGCTGGGGCGAGAGTAGTACTAAGATTAATGACCTACTTGGAAGTCCTCGTGTTGCACCATTCTTTTTGCAGACGGGGCGTTAAATATTATGCGGGATTGGAGCGATGGTTTTCTAGTTCATTCGAAAATGTGAGTCATAATGCTAGGGTATTTTGCTTAATATTTTTCGCACATTTAATTAAATCCTATCACATAATAAGAGTGTAATTACGAGTATCTTAGATAGCAAAATAACGAAAAATGAGGTATGGCAGGTGATCCGTTCATATGGCCATGAGTCGAGGCACCAGGGCATTTCACTTGATATTAGAACTAGAAGCAGAGGTGAGGTGCAAGCACAGCGAAACAAATGACAGGAGGGGAGAGGGAAGACGAAGGGCTATATGTATTTGCAGCGCAAACTAGAACATGTGCGATCACACCAGCACTAGTTCCTTGGATCCCATCAGAACTCCACAGTTAATCGTGCCTGTGCGAGAGTAGTACTAGGATGGGTGACCTCTTGGAAAATTCTCGTGTTGCACCCGTCTTTTTGTAGACGGGGCGTTAAACATTACGTGGGACTGGAGCGACGGTCTGCCGGGTGATTCGCCGGCGTGAGTCTTGGCGCCATGGAATTTTGCTTAATATTTTTCATGCATTCATTTATAGTCCACAACGTGATAAGAGTGTCATTATTAGCAGCTTAGATAGTAGAATTAAAAAAAATGAGGTGCGGCGAACAGTCCATTCATTTGGGCACGAGTCAAGCCGTTGGAGCATTTCACTTGATATTAGAATTAGAAGCAGAGATGAGGTGCTCACACAGTGAAACAAATGACGGGAGGGGGGAGGGAAGGAAAAGGGGTATCTCTATTTGCGGTGCGAAATGGAACGAGTGCGATCATACTACCACTAATTCACCGAATCCCATCAGAACTCTGCAGTTAAGCATTTTTAGGCAAGAGTAATACTAGGATGGGTGACCTCCTAGGAAGTCCTCATGTTTTACCCTTCTTTTTACAGACGGCGCAATAAATATTACGCGGGACCGGAGCGACGATTCGCCAGTTCATTCGCAAACGTGAGTCATGGTGCCGGGACATTTCACTTAATATTTTTTGTGCATTCTATTAAATCCCATCACGTGATAAGAGTGTTATTACGAGTATCTTATATAGTAGAACAACAAAAACAGAGGTGTGGCAGGCAATCTGTTCATATGGGCAGGAGTCGAGACACTGGGGCATTTTGCTTGATACTAGAACTAGAAGTAGAGGTGAGGTGTGTGCGCACAGCGAAATAAATGATGGGAGGAGGGAGGGAAGGAGAAGGGGCACATGCACTTGTAGTGCAAAATGGTACGGGTTCGATAATACTAGCATTAATGCACCGATTCCCATAAGAACTCTGCAGTTAAGTGTCCTCGGGTGAGAGTAGTACTAAGATGGTTGACCTCTTGGAAAGTCCTCGTGTTGCACCTATTTTCGTGCACACGAGAAAATAAATGTTACACGCGACCAGAACCACGATCTGTCGGTTCATTTGCAAGCGTGAGTCGTGGCGTCATGGCATTTTGTTAAATATTTTTTGTGCATTCATTTGTAGTCCACCAAGTGATAAGAGTGTCTTTATGAGTATCTTACATAGTAGAACAATGAAAAATGAGGTGCGGCAGGCGGTCTATTCATCTAAGCGTGAGTCGAGCCGCCGAAGCATTTCGCTTGATATTAGAATTAGAAACAGAGGTGCGGGGTGCGCGTACAACAAAAAAAATGACGGGAGAAGCGAGGGAAGGAGAAGGGGCAAATCTACTTGCAGCGCGAAATTGAACAGGTGCGATCATACCAGTACTAATTCGTGCATTTATTTATAGTCCACCACGTTATAAGAGTCTCATTATGAGCATCTTACATAGTAGAACAATAAAAAATGAGGTGCGACAGGCAGATCGTTAATCTGAGCGTGAGTCAAGCTGCCGGGGCACTTTACTTGATATTAGAATTAGAAGAAGAGGTGTGGGGTGCACGTACAGCGAAAAAAATGATGGGAAAAGGGAGAGAAGGAGAAGGAGTATATGTATTTGTAGTGCAAAATGGAATGGGTGCGATCATACCAGTACTACTTCATTGGATCCCACCAGAACTCCGCAATTAAGCATTTTTGGGCGAGAGTAGTACTAGGATGGATGACCTCCTGGGAAATTATCGTGTTGCACCCTTCTTTTTGCAGACAAGACACTAAACGTTACACGGGACCGGAGCGATGGTCCGCGGGTTTATTTGTAAACGTGAGTCACGATGCCGGGGCATTTTTTTTAATATTTTTCGTGCATTCAATTAAAGCTCATCACGTGATAAGAGTGTTATTACAAGTAGCTTACATAGTAAAACAATGAAAAAAAAGGTGCAGTGGGCAATCTATTGATATGGGCATGAATCGAGGCGCCGATGTATTTCGCTCGATATTAGAACTACAAGCTGAGGTGAGGTGTGTGCACAAAGCAAAACAAATGATGGGAGGGGGGAGGGAAGGAAAAAGGGTATATGTATTTGCGGCCCAAACTTGAATGGGTGCGATCATACCAGCACTAATTCACCGGATTCCATCAGCACTCCGCGGTTAAGCGTGCTTGGGCGAGAGTAGTACTAGGATGGGTAACCTCTTTGGAAGTACTCATGTTGCACCATTCTTTTTGCAGACGACGTAAACCAAAAGGGGTGCGATCATACCAGCACTAGTCCACTGGATCCTATCAGAACTTCATAGTTAAGCGTGCTTGGGAGAGAGTAGTACTAGGATGGGTGACCTCCTGGGAAGTTCCCATGTTGCATAAGTCTTTTTACAAACGGGACACTAAACATTACGTGGGACTAGAGCGACGGTCCATCGGTTCATTCGCAACTCTGAGGCTCAGTGCCAGAGCATTTTGCTTAATATTTTTTGCTCATTGAATTAAAGCCCATTACGTGATAAGAGTGTCATTGCGAGCATATTAAATAGTAGAACAATGAAAAAGAGGTGTGACGGGCGTTCCGTTCATATGGGCATGAGTCGAGGTACCGAGATATTGCGCTTGATATTTGAACTAGAAGCAGAGGTGAGGTTCACACACAGTGAAACAAATGATGGGAAGGGAGAGGGAAGGAGAAGGGGTATATGTATTTGCGGCGCAAACTAGAATGGATTCGATCATACCAGCACTAATCATCGGATCCCATCAGAACTCCGCAGTTAAGCATTTTTAGGGGAGAGTAGTACTAGGATGGGTGAACTCTTGGGAAGTCCTCGTGTTGCACCCCTTTTTTTTTAAGATGGGGAAAATGTTACGTGGGACTTGAGTGACGGTCTGCTGGTTCATTCACAAACGTGAGTCACGGCACCAGGGCATTTTGCTTAATATTTTTCGTGGATTTAATTAGTGCCCATCATGTGATAAGAGTGTTATTGCAAGTATCTTATATAGTAGAACAACGAAAACAGAGGTACGGCAGGCAATTCGTTCATATGGGCATGAGTCAAGGCGCCGGGGCATTTCGCTAGATATTAGAAATAGAAGCAGAGGTGAGGTGTGCGCGTACAGTGAAACAAATGACGGGAGGGATGAGGGATGGAGAAGGGGCACATGCATTTGTAGCGAGGAATGGGACAGGTGCGATCAAACCAGCACTAATGCACCGAATCCCATAAGAACTCTGCAATTAAGTGTCCTTTGGTAAGAGTAGTACTAAGATGGTTGACCTCTTAGAAAGTCCTCATGTTGCACCTGTTTTTTTGAACACGAGGCAATAAACTGTTACGTGCGACCGGAACCATGGTCCGTCGGTTCATTCACAAACGTTAATCACAGTGTCAGACCATGTTGCTTAATATTTTTCGTGCATTCATTAATAGTCAACCACGTGATAATAGTATCCTTGCGAGCATCTTAGATAGTAAAAAAACAAAAAACGAGCTGCAGCACGATCCATTCATATGTGCATGAGTCGAGGCGCAGGGCATTTCGCTTGATATTAGAACTAGAAGAAGAGGTGAGGTGCGCACACAGTAAAACAAATGACGGGAGGGGAGAGGGAAGGAGAAGGGGTATATGCCTTTGCGGCGTAAAATAAAATGGAAGTGATCATACTAGCATTTGTTCACCTGATCCCATCAGAACTCCGCAATTAAGCGTGCTTGGGCGAGAGTAGTACTAGGATGGTTGACCTCCTAGGAAGTCCTCGTGTTGCACCATTCTTTTTGGAGATGAGGTGTTAAACGTTACGTGGGATCAGAGCGACAGTCTGCTGGTTCATTCACAAATGTGAGTCACGACGTCAGGGCATTTTGCTTAATATTTTTTACGTATTCAATTAAAGTCTATCACGTGATAAGAGTGTCATTACAAGTATCTTACATAGTAGAAAAATGAAAAACGAGGTGTGGCGGGCGATCCGTTTATATAGGCATGAGTCGAGGCGTCGAGGTAATTCGCTTGATATTAGAAATAGAAGCAGAGAAGAGATGCACACACAGCGAAACAAATGATGGGAAGGAAGAGGGAAGGAGAAGGGGTATATATGTTTGCGGCACAAACTAGAATGGGTTCGATCATACAAGCACTAGTTCACCAGATCCCATCAGAACTCCGCAGTTAAGCGTGCTTGGGTGAGTTTAATACTATAATGGGTGACCTCTTGAGAAGTCCTCGTGTTACACCATTCAATTTGTAGATGAGGGGTTAAATATTATGCGGGACTTGAGCGATGGTCCACCGGTTCATTCGCAAACATGAGTCACAGTGCCATGCTATTTTGCTTTATTTTTTGCGTATTTAATTAAAGCCCACCAAGTATAAGAGTGTCATGTGAGCATCTTAAATAGTAGAACAACAAAAAACGAGGTGCGGCGGGCTATCTGTTCATATGGGCATGAGTTAAAACTCCGAGGCATTTCGCTTGATATTAAAACTAGAAGCAGAGGGGAGGTGCGTGCAAAACGAAACAAATGATGGGAGGGGAGAGTGAAAGAGAAGGGGTATATGTATTTGCAGCACAAACTTAAATGGGTGCGATCATATCAGCACTAGTTCACCGGATCCCATCAGAACTCCATATTTAAGCGTGCTTGGGCGAGAGTAGTACTAGGATGGGTGACCTCCTGGGAAGTCCTCATGTTGCACCCTTCTTTTTATAGATGAGGCGTTGAATGTTATGCGGGACTGGAGCGACGGTCCGCCAGTTCATTTACAAACATGAGTCATGGCACTAGGGCATTTTGCTTAATATTTTTTGCACATTCAACTAAAGTCCATCACGTAATGAGAGTGTCATTGCGAACATCTTACATAGTAGAATAACGAAAAATGAGGTGCGGCGGGTGATCCGTTCATATGGGCATGAGTCAAAGCGTCAGGACATTTCGCGTGATATTAGAACTAGAAGTAGAGGTAAGGTGTGCCCACAGTGAAACAAATGACGGTAGGTGAGAGGGAAGGAGAAGAGGTATATGTATTTACGGCGCAAACCAAAGTAGATGCGACCATACCAGCACTAGTTCACCGGATTCCATCAGAACTCCGCAGTTAAGGGAGCTTGGGCGAGAGTAGTACTAGGATGGGTGACCTCCTGGGAATTCCTCATGTTGCACCATTCTTATTACAAGGGAGGCCTTAAACGTTACGCAGGGCCAAAGCGACGGTCCGCCGGTTCATTTGCAAATAAGAGTCACAGCGCTGGGACATTTTGCTTAATATTTTTTTGCACATTCATCTAAAGCCCATCACGTGATGAGAGTATCATTGCGAGTATCTTACATAGTAGAACAACAAAAAATGAGGTGCGGCAGGCGATCTATTCATATGGCCATGAGTCGAGGCGCCAGGGTATTTCACTTGATATTAGAACTAGAAGCAGAGGTAAGGTGCGTACATAGCAAAACAAATGACGAAAGGGGAGAGAGAAGGAGAAGAGCATATATATTTGCGTCATAAACAAGAAAGGGTGCGATCGTGCCAGCACTAGTTCACCAGATCCCATCAGAACTCTGTAGAAAAACGTACTTGGGTGTGAGTAGTAATAGGATGGATGACCTCCTGGAATTTCTCGTGTTGTACCCTTCTTTTTTCAGACGAGGTATTAAATGTTACGTGGGACCAGAACGACGATTTGCCGGTTCATTCGCAAATGTGATCACAGCACCAGGGCATTTTGCTTAATATTTTTTGCGTATTCAATTAAACCCCACCATGTGGTAAGAGTGTCATTATAAGCATCTTAAATAGTAGAACAATGAAAAATGAGGTGTGAATCCGTTTATATGGGCATGAGTTGAGGCGCCGGGGCATTTCGCTTGATATTAGAAATAGAAGCATAGGTGAGGTGTGCGCACAGAGAAACAAATGACGGGAGGGGAGAGTGACGGAGAAGGGATATATGTATTTGCGGCGCAAACCAGAACAAGTGCGATCATACCAGCACTAGTTCACTGGGTCCCATAAGAACTCCACAGTTAAGTGTGCTTGGGCGAGTGTAGTACTAGAATTGGTGACCTTCTAGGACGAAAAATATTAAGCAAAATATTCTAGCGCCGCGACTCACGAAAGCGGACTTTGGCTCCTATCGCGCATAATGTTTAACACCCCATCCGCAAAAAGACGGGCGCAACATGAGGACTTCCCAGAAGGTCACCCATCCTAGTACTACTCATGCCAAAGCACGCTCAACTACGAAGTTCGATGAGATCCGATGCATTAGTGCTAGAATGATCGCACCCATTTCACCCACGCTGCAAATACATAAAATCCTCCTTCCCCCCCTCCCGTGATTTGTTTCCTTGTGCACGCACACTGCACCTCTGCTACTAGTTCTAATATCAAGAAAATGTCTCGGTGCCTTGACTCACATTTGCGAATAAACCAGCGGATCATAGTTCCAGTCGCGCGTAACATTGAACACCCCATCTGTAAAAAAAATTAGTGTAACACGAGGACTTCCCAGGAGGTCACCCATCCTAGTACTACTCTCGCCCAAACACACTTAACTACGGAGTTCTTATAGGATCCGGTGCATTAGTGCTGGTATGATCGCACCTGTTTCACTCATGCTGCAAATACATAGAATCCTCCTTTCCCCCTCCCTCCCGTCATTTGTTTCCTTTTGCGTGCACACTGCACCTTTGCTTCTCGTTCTAATATCAAGTAAAATGCCCCAGAGCCTTAACTCACATTTGCGAATAAATCAGCGGGCCATAGATTCAGTTGCGCGTAACATCTACAAAAAAATTAGTGCAACATAAGGACTTCCAAGGAGGTCACCAATCCTAGTACAATTCTCGTCCAAGTACATTGAACTATGGAGTTCTGATGGGATCAAGTGCATTAGTGCAGGTATGATCATACCCGTTTCATTACGCGCTGCAAATACAAACATTCATTCTCTTTTCCCCACCATCGTAATTTTATTCCTTGTGCCTGCACACTACACCTCTGCTTCTCGTTCTAATTTCAAGTAAAATGTTCCGGAGCATTGACTCACATTTGCAAATAAACCAACGAACAATAGTTCCAGTCGCGCATAATGTCGAACGTCCCATCTGCAAAAAAATAGGTAAAACACGAGGACTTCCTGAGAGGTCACCCATCCAAGTACTATTCTTGCCCAAGCATACTTAACTGCAGAGTTCTGATGGGATCCGAACCATAAGTGCTGATACGATTGCACTCGTTTTATTCCGCGTTGCAAATACATACACTCCCTCTCCTTCTCTCCCCCTCCCGTCATTTGATTCCTTGTGCATGCACACTGCACCTCTGCTTCTCATTCTAATATCAAGTAAAATACCCTGACGCCTTGACTCACATTTTTAAATAAACCAGCGGACCATAATTCCACTCGCGCGTAACGTCTGTCGCCAAATCTGCAAAAAAATGAGTGCAACATGAGAACTTCCCAGGAGCTCACCCATCTTAGTACTACTCTCGCCCAAGTACACTTAGATGCGGAGTTCTTATGGTATTTGGTGAATTAGTGCTGGTATGATCGTACCCATTTCATTTCACGCTGCAAATACATACACTCCCTCTCCATCCCTTCCCCCTCCCATCATTTGTTTCCTTGTGCGTGCACACTACACCTCTACTTCTCGTACTAATATCAAGTAAAATATTCTGGTGCCTTGACTCACAATAACGAATAAACTAGGGGACCATAGTTCTAATCGTGCATAACGTCGAATGCCCCATCTGCAAAAAAAATAAGTGCAAGACGAGGACTTCCCAGGAGATCACCCATCCTAATACTACTCTCGCCCAAGCACACTTAACTGCAAAGTTTTGATGGGATCTGCAGCATTGGTGGTGGTATGATCGTACCGATTTCATTATACGCTGCAAATACATACACTCCTTCTCATTCCGTCCCCCCTCCTGTATTTGTTTCCTCGTGTGTGCACACTGCACCTCTACTTCTCGTTCTAGTATCAAGTAAAATGCCCTGGCGTATTGACTCACATTTGCGAATAAACCAGCGGACTATAGTTCCAGTCGTGCATAACATCGAACACCTCATCTGCAAAAAAAGGGGTGTAACACGAGAACTTCCTAGGAGGTCAACCAATCGTAGTACTACTCTCGCCCAAGCACACTTAAGTGCGGAGTTTTGATGGGATCCAGTGCATAAGTGCTGATATGATCGCACCCGTCTCATTCTGCGCTGCAAATACATACACACCCTCTACTTTCCTCTCGCTCCCGTCATTTGTTTCTTTGTGCGTGCACATTGCACATCTGCTTCTCGTTCTAATATCAAGTAAAAACTCCGACACCTTGATTAACATTTGTGAATAAACAAGCGGACCATAATTCCAGTGGCGCATAATGTCGGTCGCCCAATCTGCAAAAAAATAGGTGCAACATAAGAACTTCCCAGGAGGTCACCCATCTTAGTACTACTCTCGCCCAAGTACACTTAAATACAGAATTCTGATGAGATCCGGTAAATTATTGCTTGTATGATCGCACCTATTTCATTCCGCTACAAATACATAAACTCCTTCTCCTTCCCTCCCCCTCCCGTCATTTGTTTCCTTGTGCGTGCACACTGCTCCTCTACTTCTCGTTCTAATATCAAGTAAAATACCCCGGTGACTTGACTCACATTTGCAAATAAACAAGCGGACCATAGTTCCAGTTGCGCGTAACGTTGAACGCCTCATCTGCAAAAAAGTAGGTGCAACACGAGAACTTTCTAAGAGGTCCACCATCCTAGTACTCCTCTCACCCTAGCAAACTTCACTACGGAGTTCTAATTGAAATCGGTGTATTAGTGCTGGTATGATCGTACCCATTTCATTATACGCTGCAAACACATACACTCCTTCTCCTTCCCCCCCTCCCGTCATTTGTTTCCTTGTGTGCACACTGCACATTTGCTTCTCATTCTAATATCAAGTAAAATGCTCCGGTGCCATGACTCACATTTGCGAATAAACTAGCGGACTATAATTTTAGACGCGCGTAACGTCGAACACCCCATCTGCAAAAAAATGGGTGCAACACGAGGACTTCCTAGGAGGTCACCCATCCTAGTACTACTCTCGCTCAAGCACACTAAACTACGGAGTTCTGATGGGATTCGATGCATTAGTGCTGGTATGATTGCACACGTTTCACCTGCACTACAAATACATACACTCCCTCTCATTCTCTTCCCCCTCCTGTCATTTGTTTCATTGTGCGTGGACACTACACCTCTCCTTCTCGTTTTAATATCAAGTAAAATGCCCCAACGCCTTGACTTACATTTGCGAATAAACCAGCAGACCATAGTTCAAGTCGCGCGTAACGTCGAACGCCCCATCTGTAAAACAATTGGTGCAAGACGAGGAGTTCCTAGGAGGTCACCCATCCTAGTACTAGTCTCACCCAAGCACACTTAATTGCGGAGTTCTTATGGGATCCGGTGCATTAGTACTGGTATGATCACACCCATTTTATTGCGCGCTACAAATACATAGACTCCTTCTCCTTCCCTCCCCCTTCCTGTCATTTGTTTCTTTGTGCATGCACACTGCACGGTTACTTATCATTTTAATATCAAGTAAAATGCCCCGATGCCTTGACTCACATTTGCGAATAAACCAGCAGACCATAGTTTCAGTTGCGCGTAACGTCGAACGTCCCATCTGTAAAAAATAGGTGCAACACAAGGACTTCCCAGGAGGTCACCCATCCTAGTACTACTCTCGCTCAAGCACACTTAACTACAAAGTTTTGATCGGATCCGGAGCATTAGTGCTGGTATGATCGTACCCATTTCATTACGCACTGCAAATACATACACTCCTTCTCCTTCGCCCTTCTGTCATTTCTTTCCTTGTGCATGCACACTACACCTCTGCTTCTCGTTCTAATATCAAGCAAAATACCCTGGTGCCTTGACTCACATTTGCGAATAAACAAGCTTACCATAGTTCCAGTCGCGCGTAACATCGAACGCCCAATCTGCAAAAAAATGAGTTCAACACGAGGACTTCCCAGGAGGTCACCAATCCTAGTACTACTCTCGCCCAACCACACTTAACTACGGAGTTCTGATGGGATCTGGTGCATTAGTACTGGTATGATCGCATCCATTTCATTCCGCACTGCAAATACATACACTCCCTCTCCTTTCCTCCCCGCTCCTGTCATTTGTTTGTTTGTACATGGACACTCTACCTCTCCTTCTCGTTCTAATATCAAGTAAAATGCCTAAGAGCCTTGACTTACATTTGCAAATAAACAAGCGGACCATAGTTCTAGTCACGTGTAACATCGAATGTCCCATCTGTAAAAAAATAGGTGCAACACGAGAACTTCCCAAGAGGTCACCCATCCTAGTACTACTCTCGCCCAACCACACTTAACTGCGGAGTTCTGATGGGATCCGGTGCATTAGTGCTGCTATGATCACACCCATTTCATTACGCGCTGCAAATACATACACTCCATCTCCTTCCCTCTCCCTCCCGTCATTTGTTTTCTTGTACGTGCACACTGCACCTCTGCTTCTCGTTCTAATATTAAGTAAAATGCACCAGTGTCTTGACTCACATTTGTGAATAAACAAGCGGACCAAAGTTCTAGTCGTGCGTAACGTCGAATGCCCAATCTGTAAAAAAATGAGTTCAACACGAGGACTTCCCAGGAGATCACCAATCCTAGTACTACTCTCGCCCAACCACACTTAGCGACGGAGTTCTGATGGGTTCTGGTGCATTAGGGCTGGTATGATCGCACCAATTTCATTCTGCACTGCAAATACATACACTCTTTTGCCTTTCCTTCCCCCTCCCGTTATTTGTTTGTTTGTGCGTGGACACTACACCTCTCCTTCTAGTTCTAATATCAAGTAAAATGCCTCGACACCTTGACTTACATTTACAAATAAACAAGGGGACCATAGTTCCAATTGCGCGTAACATCAAACGTCCCATCTGCAAAAAAATAGGTGCAACACGAGGATTTTCTAAGAGGACACCCATCCTAGTACTACTCTCTCCCAAGGACGCTTAGCTGTGAAGTTCTGATGGGATCCGGTGCATTAGTGTTGGTATGATTGCACCAATTTTATTTTGCGCTGCAAATACATACACTCCTTCTCCTTCCCTCCTACCTCCCGTCATTTGTTTCCTTGTGCATGCACACTGAACCTCTACTTCTCGTTCTAATATCAAGTAAAATTCTTCGGTGCCTCGACTCATATTTGTGAATAAACCAGCAGACCATAGTTTCAGTCGCGCGTAACGTTTAATGTCTCCTGTGGAAAAAAAATAGGTGTAACACGAAAACTTTCCAAGAGGTCAACCATCTTAGTACTACTCAAATCAAAGGACACTTAACTGCATAGTTCTTATGGGATTCGATGCATTAGTGCTGGTCTGATCGCACCCGTCCCATTCCATGCTACAAATGCATGTGCCCCTTCTCCTTCCCTCCCCCCTCCCGTCATTTGTTTCATTGTACGCGCACACTTCACCTCTGCTTCTTGCTCTAATATCAAGCGAAATTCTCCGGTGCCTCGACTCATGCCCATACGAACAGATCGCCCACCGCACTTCTATTTTCATTGTTATACTATATAAGGTACTCGTAATAACACTCTTATCACGTGATGGGCTTTAATTGAATGCACAAAAAATATTAAGCAAAATACCCTGGCTCTGTGACTCACGTTTGCGAATGAACTGGCAGACCGTCGCTCTAATCCCACGTAATGTTTAATGCTTTGTCTGCAAAAAGAAGGGTACAACACGAGGACTTCCCAGGAGGTCACCCATCCTAGTACAACATTCGCCCAAAAACGCTTAACTGCAGAGTTCTGATGGGATTTGACGAATTAGTGCTTGTCTGAACGCACCCATCCCATTCCACGCTACAAATGCATGTGCCCCTTCTCCTTCCCTCCCCCCTTCCGTCATTTGTTTCGTTGTACATGCACACCTCACCTCTGCTTCTAGTTCTAATATCAAGAAAAATGCCCCAGTGGTTCTACTCACGCCCAAATTAACAGAACGCCTGTCGCACCTTATTTTTCGTAGTTCTGCTATGTAAGATGCTCGTAATAACACTCTTATCACGTGGTGGAATATAAATAAATGCACAAAAAATATTAAGCAAAATGCCCTGACACTACGACTCACGTTTGTGAATGACCTGACGGACTGTTGTTCCGATCGCGCGTAACGTTTATTTCCTCATGTTTACAAAAATAGGTTCAACATGAGGACTTTCCAAGAGGTCAACCATCTTAGTATTAATCTCACCCAAGGACACTTAACTGCAGAGTTCTTATGGGATTTGGTGCATTAGTGCTGGTATTATCGCACCCATCCAGTTCCGTGCTACAACTGCATGTGCCCCTTCTCCTTCCCTACCTCCTCCCGTCATTTGTTTCGCTGTGCGCGCACACCTCATCTCTGCTTCTAGTTCTAATATCAAACGAAATGCCCTGGCGTGTCGACTCATGCCTATATGAATGGATCGCCCGCCGCACCTCTGTTTTTGTTGTTCTACTATGTAAGATACTCATAATAATATTCTTATCACGTGATGGGTTTTAATTGAACGCACAAAAAATATTAAGCAAAATGCCCCGACGCCAAGCGCAACGTTTAACGCCCCGTCTGTAAAAAGAAGGGTGCAACACGAGGACTTCCCAGGAAGTCACCTATCCTAGTGCTACTCTCGCCCAAAAATGCTTAACTGCGGAGTTCTGATGGGATTCAGTGAATTAGTGCTGAAATGATCGCATCTGTTCCATTTTGCGCTGCAAATACATATACCCCTTCTCCTTCCCTCCCCTCGCTATCATTTTTTTCGCTATGCGTGCACCCCGTACCTCTTCTTTTAATTCTAGTATCAAGTGAAATACCCCAGCGGCTCGACTCATGCCCAAATGAACGGACCGCCCGCCGGACCTCATTTTTCATTGTTCTACTATGTAAGATGCTCGTAATAACACTCTTATAACGTGGTGGACTATAAATTAATGTACAAAAACTATTAAACAAAATGCCTTGATGTTGCGACTCATGTTTGTGAATGTCCGTGGTTTTTGTCGCACGTAACATTTATTGCCTCGTGTGGAAAAAGAAGGGTGCAACACGAGGACTTTCCAAGAGGTCAACCATCTTAGTACTACTCTCGCTAAAAAATGCTTAACTGCAGAGTTCTGATGGGATCCGGTGAATTAGTGCTTGTATGATCGCACTTGTTCCATTTTGTGCTACAAATACATATACCCCTTCTCCTTCCCTCCCCCCATCATTTTTCGCTGTGCGCGCACCCTGCACCTCTGCTTCTAATTCTAATATCAAGCAAAATGTCACGGTGGCTCAACTCACGCCTAGATGAAATGAATGCATGAAAAATATTAAGCAAAATGCCCAGATACTGCGACTCACGTTTGCGAATGAACCGACAAAACCGTGATTTTAGTCATGCATAACATTTATTTCCTCGTGTACAAAAAAATAGGTGTAACATGAGGACTTTCCAAGAGGTCAACAATCCTAGTACTACTCTCACCAAAGGACACTTAACTGCAGAGTTCTTATGGGATTCAGCGCATTAGTGCTTGTCTGAACGCACCCATCCCATTCCGCGCTACAAATGCATGTGCCCCTTCTCCTTCCCTCCCCCTTCCCGTCATATATTTTGCTGTACACGCACACCTCACCTTTGCTTCTAGTTCTAATATCAAGTGAAATGTCTCGGTACCTCGACTCATGCCCATATGAATGGATCGCCTACCGCACTTCTATTTTTGTTGTTCTACTATGTAAGATACTCGTAATAACACTCTTATCACGTGATGGGCTTTAATTGAATGCACGAAAAATATTAAGCAAAATGCTCTGATGCCGTGACTCACGTTTGCGAATTAACCGACAGACCGTGGTTCTGGTCGCACGTAATGTTTATTTCCTTATTTACACAAAAATAGGTGTGACACATGGACTTTCCAAAAGGTCGACCATCTTAGTATTTCTCTCACCCAAGGACACTTAACTGCAGAGTTCTTATGGGATTCGGTGCATTAGTGCTGGTATTATGGCACCCGTCCCATTTACGCTACAAGTGCATGTGCCCCTTCTCCTTCCCTCCCCCCTTCCGTCATTTGTTTCACTGTGCGTGTACACCTCGCCCCTACTTCTAGTTCTAATATAAAGCAAAATACCTCGGCGCCTCGACTCATGCCCATATGAACGAATCACCTGCCGCACCTCTATTTTCGTTGTTCTATTATGTAAGATACTTATGATAACATTCTTATCATGTGATGGGATTTAATAGAATGCACGAAAAATATTAAGCAAAATGCCCTGGCGCCGTGACTCACCGTTGCGAATGAACTAGCAGATCGTCATTTCTGTCCTGCGTAACGTTTAACACCCTGTCTGCAAAAAGAATGGTGCAACACGGGACTTCCTAGGAGGTAACCCATCCTAGTACTACTCTCGCCCAAAAATGCTTAGTTGCGGAGTTCTGATGAGATCTGTTGAATTAGTGCTGGTATGATCACATTCGTTCCATTTCGTGCTGTAAATAGATATATCCCTTCTCTTTCCCTCTCCCCTCGCGTCATTTTTTTCGCTGTGCGCACACCCCGCACCTTTGCTTCTAATTCTAATATTAAGGGAAATGCTCCGGCGGCTCAGCTCGTGCCCAGATAAATGGACCGTTCGCTGCACCTCATTTTTTTTATTCTGCTATCTAAACTGCTCGTAATGACACTCTTATCACGTGGTGGAGTATAAATGAATGCACGAAAAATATGAAGTAAAATGCCATGGCGCTAAGACTTACGCCAGCGAATGAACCGATGGACCGTATCTCCGGTCGGGCGTAATGTTTAATGCTCTATCCGAAAAAAAACGGGTGCAACATGAGGATTTAGTGGGATTCCAAGGACACTTAACTGCAGAGTTCTTATGGAATTCAGTGCATTAGTGCTGGACTGATCGTGCCCATCCCATTCCCCGATACAAATGCATGTGCCACTTTGGCTTCCCTCCCCCCTCCAATCATTTGTATTACTGTACACGCACACCTCACCTTTGTTTTTAGTTTTAATATCAAGCAAAATACCCCGGCGGCTTGACTCACGCCCAGATGAATGGATCGCCCACCGCACCTCTATTTTCGTTGTTCTACTATGTGAGATACTCGTAATAACACTTTATCACATGGTGAGCTATAATTGAATGCATGAATAATATTAAGCAAAATCCCCCGGCACCGTGACTCACGTTTACAAACGAACCGACGAACTGTCGCTCCGGTCCTGCGTAACGTTTAATGCCCTATCTGTGAAAAGAATGGTGCAACACGAGAACTTCCCAAGAGGTCACCCATCTTCGTACTACTCCCACTCAAGCACACTTAACTGTGGAGTTTTGATGAGATCCAATGAATTAGTGCTGGTATGATCAAACATATTCTAATTCGTGCTTTAAATATATATATCCCTTCTTCTTCCCTCCCCCCTCTTGTCATTTGTTTCGCTTTGTGCGCGCCTCACCTGTGCTTCTAGGTCTAATATCAAGCGAAATACCAGTGCCTAGACTCATGCCCATATGAATGGACAGCCTGCCGCACCTTGTTTTTTGTTGTTCTACTATGTAAGATACTCGAAATGACATCCTTATCACGTGATGGGCTTTAATTGAATGCGTGAAAAATATTAAGCAAAATACCCCAGCACAATGACTCACGCTTGCGAATGAACCGGCAAACTATCGCTCCGATCCCGTGTAACGTTTAATACCCCGTCTGTAAAAAGAATGGTGCAACACGAGGATTTCCTAGGAGGTCACCCATCCTAGTACTACTCTCCCCCCAAAAATGTTTAACTACGGAGTTCTGATGGGATCCGATGAACTAGTGCTGGTATGATCGCATCCATTCTAATTTGCGCCGTAAATACATGTACCCCTTCTCCTTCCCTTTCCCCTCCCGTCATTTTTTTCACTGTGCGCGCACCTCACCTCTGCTTCTAATTCTACTATCAAGTGAAATGCCCCAGTGCCTCGACTCATGCCCATATGAATGGATCGCCTGCCGTACTTCATTTTTTATTTTTCTAATATGTAAGATACTCATAATGACACTCTTATCACGTAATGGGCTTTAATTGAATGCAGAAAAAATATCAAGCAAAATGCCTTGGCACCATGACTCACGTTTGTGAATGGACCGGGGGACTGTCGCTCCGGTCTAGCGTAACGTTTAAGTCTACAAAAAGAAGGGTGCAACATGAGGACTTCCTAGGAGGTCAACCATCCTAGTATTACTCTCGTCTAAGCATGCTTAACTGCAAAATTCTGATGGGATTCGGTGAACTAGTACTGGTATGATCGCACTTATTCTAGTTTACGCCGCAAAATATATACCCCTTCTCCTTCCCTCCCCCCTCCCATCATTTGTTTTATTGTGTATGCACCTCACCTCATCTTCTAGTTCTAATATCAAGCAAAATGCCCCGCGCCTCGATAAATGCCCATATGAACGGATCGCGCCAAAACTCGTTTTTCATTTTTCTACTATGTAAGATGCTCACAAGGATACTCTTATCACGTGGTGGACCATAAATGAATGCACGAAAAATATTAAACAAAATAGCCTGACAACGTGACTAATGTTTACGAATGAACTGACGGACCGTGGTTCCGGTCGCGTGTAACGGTTTATCGTCTCATGTGCAAAAAAATAGGTGCAACACGAGTACTTCCCAAGAGGTCACCCATCCTAATACTACTCTCTCTCAAGCATGCTTAACTATAAAGTTCTGATGGGATCTGGTGAACTAGTGCTGGTATGATTGCACCCGTTCTGGTTTATACCGTAAATAACTATATCCCTTCTCCGTCACTCTCCCCTTCTAATATCAAGTGAAATGCCCGGCGCCTCGACTCATGCCCATATGAATGGATCACCTGCCGCACCTCTGTTTTTGTTTTTTTACTATGTAAGATACTTGCAATAACACTCTTATCACGTGATGGGCACTAATTGAATGCATGAAAAATAATAAGCAAAATGCCCCATCACTTTGGTCCCACGTAACATTTGCCCCATCTGAAAAAAAGGGTGCAACACGAAGACTTCCCAAGAGGTCACCCATCCTAGTACTACTCTCCCCCCAAAAATGTTTAACTACGGAGTTCTGATGGGATCCGATGAACTAGTGCTGGTATGATCGCATCCATTCTAATTTGCGCCGTAAATACATGTACCCCTTCTCCTTCCCTCTCCCCTCCCATCATTTGTTTCGCTGTGCGCGCACCTCACCTCTGCTCCTAATTCTAATATCAAGCGAAATACCCCGGTACCTCAACTCATGCCCATATGAACGGATCCCCGCCGCACCTCATTTTTCATTGTTCTATTATTTAAGATGCTCGCAATGACACTTTTATCACGTAATGGGCTTTAATTGAATACGCAAAAAATATTAAACAAAGTGCTCCAGCGTTGTGACTCACATTTGTGAATGAACCGGAGAACCGTCGCTCTAGTCCCACATAATGTTTAATGCCCCATTTGCAAAAAGACTTGTGCAACACAAGGACTTCCTAGGAGATCACCCATCCTAATACTACTCTCTCCCAAGCACGCTTAACTGTGGAATTCTGATGGGATCCGGTGAACTAGTGCTGGTATGATCGCACTTATTCTAGTTTGCGCTGCAAATACATATATCCCTTCTCCTTCACTCTCCCCTCCTTTCTTTTGTTTCTTTGTGTGTGCACCTCACCTCTGCTTCTAGTTCTAATTTCAAGCGAAATGCCCCAGCGCCTCGACTCATGCACATATAAATGGATCACTTGTCACACCTCATTTTTTGTAAGAAGGGTGCAACACGAGTACTTCCCAAGAGGTCACCCATCCTAATACTACTCTCTCTCAAGCATGCTTAACTATAAAGTTCTGATGGGATCTGGTGAACTAGTGCTGGTATGATTGCACCCGTTCTGGTTTATACCGTAAATAACTATATCCCTTCTCCGTCACTCTCCCCTTCCGTCATTTGTTTCTCTATGCGCACACCTCACCTCTGCTTTTAGTTCTAATATCAAGCAAAATGCCCCGATGTCTCGACTCATGCACATATGAATGGATCACCCGTCGTACCTCATTTTTCATAAGATGGTGCAACACAAAAACTTCCCAGGAGGTCACCCATCCTAGTACTACTCTCGCCCAAGCACGCATAACTTTAGAGTTCTGATGGGATCCGGTGAATTATTGCTGGTATGATCGCACCCTTCCTTATTTGTGTCATAAATTCATATGCCCCTTCTCCTTCCCCTAATGTCATTTATTTCCCTGTGCGCGCACCTCGCTTCTCCCCTACTATCAGAACTCCGTAGGTAAGGGTGCTTGGGCGAGAGTAGTACTAGCATGGGTTATCTCCTGCGAAGTCCTTATATTTCACCCATTTTCTTGTGAAGTCCTTGTGTTGCACCCATTTTCTTATTTTCAGATGTGCCGTTCGATGTTACGCGCGATTTTAATTATGGTCTGCAGATTTATTCGCAAATGTGAGTCACGGCGCCGTGGCATTTTACTTGATATTTGAACGAGAACGAGAGGTGCAATGCGCACGCACAAGGAAACAAATGACGGGAGGGGGAAGAAAGGAGAAGGAGTTTATGTATTTGCAGCGCAAAATTAAACCGGTGCGATCATACCAGCACTAATGCACCGGATCCCATCAGAACTCCGCAGTTAAGTGTGCTTGGGCGAGGGTAGTACTCGGATGGTTGACCTCCTGGGAAGTCCTCATGTCGCACTAATTTTTTTTTTCAGACAGGTCGTTCGACGTTACGCGCGTCTGTAACCAGGGTCCGCTGGTTTATACGCAAATGTGAGTCAAGAAGCAGGGGCATTTTAATCGATATTAGAACGAGAATGAGAGGTGAAGTGTGAACGCACAAGGAAACAAATGACAGGAGGGGGAAGAAAGGAGAAGGAGTGTATATATTTGCAGCGCAAAATTAAACAGGTGCGATCATACCAACACTAAAGCTCCGGATCCCATCAGAACTCCGCAGTTAAGTGCGCTTGGGTGAGAGTAGTACTCGGATGGGTGACCAGTTGGGAAGCCTTCGTGTTGCACCTATTTTTTTTCGGATGAGTTGTTCGACGTTACGCGGGAATGGAATTATCAACCGCTGGTTCATTTGCAAAGGTGAGTCACGGTGCCGTTGCATTTTACTTGATATTAGAACGAGAACGAGAGGTGCAGTGCGCACGCAAAAGGAAACAAATAACGGGAGGGGGAAGAAAGGAGAAGGAGTTTATGTATTTGCAGCGTGAAATTAAACAGGTGCGATCATACCAGCCCTAATGCACCGGATCCCATCAGAACTCCGCAGTTAAGTGTGCTTGGGCGAGAGTAGTACTCGGATGGGTGACCTCCTGCGAAGTCCTTATATTTCACCCATTTTCTTAGGAAGTCCTCGTGTTGCACCCATTTTTTTGCAGATGATTTTTTCGACGATACGCGCGACTTGAATTATGGTTCTCAGGTTTATTCACAAATGTGAGTCACGGCACCGTAGCATTTTATTTGATATTAGAACGAGCACGGTTGGTGCAGTGCGCACGCACAAGGAAACAAATGACGGGAGGGGGAAGAAAGGAGAAGGAGTTTATGTATTTGCAGCGCAAAATTGAACCGGTGCGATCATACCAGCACTAATGCACCGGATCCCATCAGAACTCCGCAGTTAAGTGTGTTTGGGCGAGAGTAGTACTCGGATGGGTGACCTCCTGGGAAGTTCTCGTGTCGCACAAATTTTTTTTCAGACAGGTCGTTCGACGTTACGCGCGACTGGAACTAGGGTCCGCTGGTTTATACGCAAATGTGAGTTAAGAAGCAGGGGCATTTTAATCGATATTAGAACGAGAAGGAAAGATGCAATGTGAACCCACAAGGAAACAATTGATGGGAGGGGGAGGGAAGGAAAAGGAGTGTATGTATTTTCAACACGAAATAAAACAGGTGCGATCATACCAGCACTAATGCAACGGATTCTATTAGAACTCCGTAGGTAAGGGTGCTTGGGCGAGAGTAGTACTATCATGGGTTACCTCCTGCGAAGTCCTTATATTTCACCCATTTTCTTGTGAAGTCCTCGTGTTGCATCCATTTTTTTGCAGATGATTCTTTCGACATTACGCGCGACTTGAATTATGGTCCTCAGGTTTATTCGCAAATGTGAGTCACGGCACCGTAGCATTTTACTTGATATTAGAACAAGCACGGGAGGTGCAGTGCGCACGCACAAGGAAACAAATGACGGGAGGGGGAAGAAAGGGGAATGAGTTTATCTATTTGCAGCGCTGAATTAAACGGGTGCGATTATACCAGCACTAATGCACCGGATTCAATCAAAACTCCGCAGTTAAGTGTGCTTGGACGAGGGTAGTACTCGGATGGGTGACCTCCTGGGAAGTCGTCGTGTCGCACCAATAGTTTTTCAGACAGGTCGTTCAACGTTACGCGCGACTGGAACTAGGGTCTGCTGGTTTATACGCAATTATGAATCAAGAAGCAGGGGCATTTTAATCGATATTAGTAGAACGAGAATGAGAGGTGCAGTGTGAATGCACAAGGAAACAATTGATGGGAGGGAGAGGGAGGGAGAAGGAGTGTATGTATTTTCAGCACAAAATGAAACAGGTGCGATCATACCAGCACTAATGCAACGGATTCTATCAGAACTCCGTAGGTAAGGGTGCTTGGGCGAGAGTAGTACTAGCATGGGTTACCTCCTGCAAAGTCCTTATATTTCACCAATTTTCTTGTGAAGTCCTCGTGTTGCACCAATTTTTTTGCAAATGATTTTTTCGACGTTACGCGCGACTTGAATTATGGTCCTCAGGTTTATTCGCAAATGTGAGTCACGGCGTCGTAGCATTTTACTTGATATTAAAACGAGCATGGGAGGTGCAGTGCGCACGCACAAGGAAACAAATGACGGGCGGAGGAAGAAAAGAGAAGGAGTGTATCTATTTGGAGCGCAAAATTAAACAAGTTGCATCATACCAGCACTAATGCACTGGATCCCATCAGAACTCTGCAGTTAAGTGTGCTTGGGCGAGAGTAGTTCTCGGATGGGTGACCTCTTGGGAAGTCCTCGTATCGCAATAATTTTTTTTCAGATGGGTCGTTCGACGTTACGCGCGACTGGAACTATGGTCCGCTAGTTTATACGCAAATGTGAGTCAAGAATCAGGGGCATTTTAATCGATATTAGAACGAGAAGGAGAGGTGCAGTGTGAACGCACAATGAAACAAATGATGGGAGGGGGGGAGGGAAGAAGGAGTGTATGTATTTTCAGCACAAAATTAAACAGGTGCGGTCACACCAGCACAAATGCACCGGATCCCATCAGAACTCCGCAGTTAAGTGTGCTTTGGCGAAAGTAGTACAATGATGGGTTACCTCCTGGGAAGTTCTCGTGTTGCACCCTTTTTTTTTTCAGATGTGCCGTTCGACGTTACGCACGACTTTAATTATGGTCCGCAGATTTATTCGCAAATGTGAGTCACGGCGCCGTGGCATTTTACTTGATATTTGAACGAGAACGAGATGTGCAGTGCGCACGCACAAGGAAACAAATGACGGGAGGGGGGAGAAAAGAGAAGGAGTTTATGTATTTGCAGCGCAAAATTAAACAGGTGCAATCATACCAGCACTAATGCACCAGATCCCATCAGAACTCCGCAGTTAAGTGTGCTTGGGCGAGAGTAGTACTCGGATGGGTGACCTCCTGCGAAGTCCTTATATTTCACCCATTTTCTTAGGAAGTTCTCGTGTCGCACCAATTTTTTTTCAGACGGGTTGTTCGACGTTACGCACATCTGGAACTAGGGTCCATTGGTTTATACGCAAATGTGAGTCAAGAAGCAGGGGCATTTTAATCTATATTAGAACGAAAATGAGAGGTGAAGTGTGAACGCACAAGGAAACAAATGACGGGAGGGGGAAGAAAGGAGAAGGAGTGTATGTATTTGCAGCGCGAAATTAAACAGGTGCCATCATACCAGCACTAAAGCTCCGGATCCCATCAGAACTCCGTAGTTAAGTTTGCTTGGGCGAGGGTAGTACTCGGATGGGTGACCACTTGGGAAGCCCTCGTGTTGCACCTATTTTTTTTCGGATGGGTTGTTCGACGTTACGCGCGAATGGAATTATAAACCGCTGGTTCATTTGCAAAGGTGAGTCACGGTGCCGGGGCATATTACTTGATATTAGAACGAGAAAGAGAGATGCAGAGTGCACGCATAAGGAAACAAATGACGGGAGGGGGGATGGAAGGAGAAAGAGTGTATGTATTTGCAGTGCAGAAAGAAACATGAGGGATCATACTAGCACTAATGCAACAGATTCTATCAGAACTCTGCAGTTAAGGGTGCTTGGGCGAGAGTAGTACTCGGATGGGTGACAACTTCGGAAGTCCTCGTGTTGCACCCATTTTCTTGGGAGGTCCGCGTGTTGCACCCATCTTTTTGCAGATGATTCTTTCGACGTTACGCGCGACTTGATTTTTGGTCCGCAGGTTTATTCGCAAATGTGAGTCACGGCGCCGTGGCATTTTACTTGATATTAGAACGAGTACGGGAGGTGCAGTGTGCATGCACAAGGAAACAAATGACGGGAGGAAGAACAAAAGAGAAGGAGTGTATGTATTTGAAGCGCAAAATTAAACAAGTGGCATCATACCATAACTAATGCACGGGATCCCATCAGAACTCTGTAGTTAAGTGTGCTTGGGCGAGAGTAGTACTCGGATGGGTGACCTCTTTTGAAGTCCTCGTATCGCAACAATTTTTTTTTAGATGGGTCGTTCGACGTTACGCGCGACTGGAACTATGGTCCTCTGGTTTATACGCAAATGTGATTCAAGAATCAGGGGCATTTTAATCGATACTAAAACGAGAATGAGAGGTGCAGTGTGAACGCACAAGGAAACAAATGATGGGAGGGGGGGAAGGAAGAAGGAGTGTATGTATTTTCAGCACGAAATTAACAGGTGCGGTCACACCAGCACAAATGCACAGGATCCCATCAGAACTCCGCAGTTAAGTGTGCTTTGGCGAAAGTAGTACAATGATGGGTTACCTCCTGGGAAGTTCTCGTGTTGCACCCATTTTCTTTTTTTCAGATGTGCCGTTCGACGTTACGCGCAACTTTAATTATGGTCCGCAGATTTATTCGCAAATGTGAGTCACGGCGCCGTTGCATTTTACTTGATATTAGAACGAGAACGAGAGGTGCAGTGCGCACGCACAAGGAAACAAATGACGAGAGGAGGAAGAAAGGAGAAGGAGTTTATGTATTTGCAGCGCGAAATTAAACAGGTGCGATCATACCAGCACTAATGCACCGGATCCCATCAGAACTCCGCAGTGAAGTGTGCTTGGGCGAGATTAGTACTCGGATGGGTGACCTCCTGGGAAGTCCTCGTGTCGCACCAATTATTTTTCAGACGGGTCGTTCGACGTTACGCGCGTCTGGAACTAGGGTCCGCTGGTTTATACGCAAATGTGAATCAAGAAGCAAGGGCATTTTAATCGATACTAGAACGAGAATGAGAGGTGAAGTGTGAACGCACAAGGAAACAAATGACGGGAGGAGGAAGAAATGAGAAGGAGTTTATGTATTTACAGCGCAAAATTAAACAGGTACGATCATACCAGCACTAAAGCTCCGGATCCCATCAGAACTATGCAATTAAGTGTGCTTGGGCGAGGGTAGTACTCGGATGGGTGACCACTAGGGAAGCCCTCGTGTTGCACATATTTTTTTCGGATGGTTTGTTCGATGTTAGGCGCGAATGGAATTATAAACCGCTGGTTCATTTGCAAAGGTGAGTCACGGTGCCGGGGCATATTACTTGATATTAGAACGAGAAAGAGAGATGCAGAGTGCACACACAAGGAAACAAATGACGGGAGGGGGGATGGAAGGAGAAAGAGTGTATGTATTTGCAGTGCAGAATAAAACATGAGGGATCATACCAGCACTAATGCAACAGATTCTATCAGAACGCCGCAGTTAAGGGTTCTTGGGCGAGAGTAGTACTCGGATGGGTAATCACTTCGGAAGTCCTCGTGTTGCACCCATTTTCTTGGGAGGTCCTCGTGTTGCACCCATCTTTTTGCAGATGATTCTTTCGACGTTACGCGCGACTTGATTTATGGTCCGCAGGTTTATTCGCAAATGTGAGTCACGGCGCCGTGGCATTTTACTTGATATTAGATCTAGTACGGGAGGTGCAGTGCGCACGCACAAGGAAACAAATGACGGGAGGTGGGATGGAAGGAGAAAGAGTGTATGTATTTACAGTGCAGAATGAAACATGAGGGATCATACCAGCACTAATGCAACAGATTCTATCAGAACGCCGCAGTTAAGGGTTCTTGGGCGAGAGTAGTACTCGGATGGGTAATCACTTCGGAAGTCCTCGTGTTGCACCCATTTTCTTGGGAGGTCCTCGTGTTGCACCCATCTTTTTGCAGATGATTCTTTCGACGTTACGCGCAACTTGATTTATGGTCCGCAGGTTTATTCGCAAATGTGAGTTACGGCACCGTGGCATTTTACTTGATATTAGAACGAATACGGGAGGTGCAGTGCGCACGAACAAGGAAACAAATGACGGGAGGAGGAAGAAAAGAGAAGGAGTGTATGTAGTTGAAGCGCAAAATTAAACAAGTGGCATCATACCAGCACTAATGCACTAGATCCCATCAGAACTCTACAGTTAAGTGCGCTTCGGCGAGAGTAGTACTCGGATGGGTGACCTCTTGGGAAGTTCTCGTCTCGCAATAATTTTTTTCAGATGGGTCGTTCGACGTTACGCGCGACTTGAACTATGGTCTGCTGGTTTATACGCAAATGTGAGTCAAGAATCAGGGGCATTTTAATCGATATTAGAACGAGAATGAGAGGTGAAGTGTGAACGCACAAGGAAACAAATGATGGTAGGGGGGAGGGAAGAAGGAGTGTATGTATTTTCAGCACGAAATTAAACAGGTGCGGTCATACCAGCACAAATGCACAGGATCCCATCTGAACTCCGCAGTTAAGTGTGCTTTGGCAAAAGTAGTACAATGATGGGTTACCTCCTGGGAAGTTCTCGTGTTGCACCCATTTTTTTTTTTTCAGATGTGCCGTTCGACGTTACGCGCGACTTTAATTATGGTCCGCAGATTTATTCGCAAATATGAGTCACGGCGCCGTGGTATTTTACTTGATATTTGAACGAGAACGAGAGGTGCAGTGCGCATGCACAAGGAAACAAATGACGGGAGGGGGAAGAAAGGAAAAAGAGTTTATGTATTTGCAGCGCGAAATTAAACATGTCTGATCATACCAGCACTAATGCATCGGATCCCATCAGAACTCTGCAGTTAAGTGTGCTTGGTACCGAGTAGTACTCAGATGGGTGACCTCCTGGGAAGTCCTCGTGTCGCACTAATTTTTTTTTCAGACGGGTCGTTCGACGTTACGCGCGACTGGAAGTAGGGTCCACTGGTTTATACACAAATGTGAGTCAAGAAGCAAGGGCATTTTAATCGATATTATAACGAGAAGGAGAGATGCAGAGTGCACGCACAAGGAAACAAATGACGGGAGGGGGGATGGAGGGAGAAAAAGTGTATGTATTTCCAGCGCAGAATGAAACATGAGCAATCATACCAGCACCAATGCAACGGATTCTATCAGAACTCCACAAGTTAAGGGTGCTTGGGCGAGAGTAGCTCTAGGATGGGTGACCTCCTGCGAATTCCTTATATTTTACCCATTTTCTTAGGAAGTCCTCGTGTTGCACCCATTTTTTTGCAGATGATTCTTTCGACGATACGCGCGACTTGAATTATGGTCCTCAGGTTTATTAGCAAATGTGAGTCACGGCACCGTAGCATTTTACTTGATATTAGAACGAGCACGGGAGGTGCCGTGCGCACGCACAAGGAAAAAAATGATGGGATGGGGAAGAAAGGGGAAGGAGTTTATCTATTTGCAGCGCTGAATTAAACGGGTGCGATCATACCAGCACTAATGCACCGGATCCCATCAGAACTCCGAAGTTAAGTGTGCTTGGACGAGAGTAGTACTCGGATTGGTGACCTCTTGGGAAGTCCTCGTGTCGCACCAATTTTTTTTCAGACAGGTCGTTCGACGTTACGCGCGACTAGAACTGGGGTCCGCTGGTTTATACGCAATTGTGAGTCAAGAAGCAGGGGCATTTTAATCGATATTAGAACGAGAAGGAGAGGTGCAGTGTGAACGCACAATGAAACAATTGATGGGAGGGGGAGGGAGGGAGAAGTAGTGTATGTATTTTCAGCACGAAATGAAACAGGTGCGATCATACCAGCACTAATGGAACGGATTCTATCAGAACTCCGTAGGTAAGGGTGCTTGGGCGAGAGTAGTACTAGCATGGGTTACCTCCTGCGAAGTCCATATATTTCACCCATTTTCTTGTGAAGTCCTCGTGTTGCACCCATTTTTTTGCAGATGATTCTTTCGACGTTACGCGCGACTTGAATTATGGTTCTCAGGTTTATTCGCAAATGTGAGTCACGGCGCTGTAGCATTTTTCTTGATATTAGAACGAGAACGGGAGGTGCAGTGCGCACGCACAAGGAAACAAATGACGGGAGGGGGAAGAAAGGGGAATGAGTTTATGTATTTGCAGCGCGAAATTAAACAGGTGCGATCATACCAACACTAATGCACCGGATCCCATCAGAACTTCGCAGTGAAGTGTGCTTGGGCGAGATTAGTACTCGGATGGGTGACCTCCTAGGAAGTCCTCGTATCGCACAATTTTTTTTCAGACGGGTCGTTCGACGTTACGCGCGTCTGGAACTAGGGTCCGCTGGTTTATACGCAAATGTGAGTCAAGAAGCAGGGGCATTTTAATCGATATTAGAACGAGAATGAGAGGTGAAGTGTGAACGCACAAGGAAACAAATGACGGGAGGGGGAAGAAAGGAGAAGGAGTGTATGTATTTGCAGCGCGAATTTAAACAGGTGCGATCATACCAGCCCTAAAGCCCCGGATCCCATCAGAACTTCGCAGTTAAGTGTGCTTGGGCAAGAGTAGTACTTGGATGGGTGACCACTTTGGAAGCCCTCGTGTTGCACCTATTTTTTTTCGGATGGGTGGTTCGACGTTACGCGCGAATGGAATTATAAACCGCTGGTTCATTTGCAAAGGTGAGTCATGGGACCGTGGCATTTTACTTGATATTTGAACGAGAACGAGAGGTGTAGTGCGCACGCACAAGGAAACAAATGACGGGAGGGGGGATGGAAGGAGAAAGAGTGTATGTATTTACAGTGCATTTTGAAACATGAGGGATCATACCAGCACTAATGCAACAGATTCTATCAGAACTCTGCAGTTAAGGGTGCTTGGGCAAGAAAAGTACTTGGATGGGTGACCTCCTGCGAAGTCCTTATATTTCACCAATTTTCTTGGGAGGTCCTCATGTTGCACCCATCTTTTTGCACATGATTATTTCGATGTTACGCGGGACTTGATTTATGGTCCGCAGGTTTATTCACAAATGTGAGTCACGGCGCCGTGGCATTTTACTTGATATTAGAACGAGTACGGGAGGTGCAGTGCGCACGCACAAGGAAACAAATGACGGGAGGAGGAAGAAAAGAGAAGGAGTGTATGTATTTGAAGCGCAAAATTAAACAAGTGGCATCATACCAGCATTAATGCATTGGATCCCATCAGAATTCTGCAGTTAAGTGTGCTTGGTCAAGAGTAGTACTCGGATGGGTGACCTCTTGGGAAGTTCTCGTATCGCAACAATTTTTTTTCAGATGGGTCGTTCGACGTTACGCGCGACTGGAACTATGGTCCGCTGGTTTATACGCAAATGTGAATCAAGAATCATGGGCATTTTAATTGCTATTAGAACGAGAAGGAGAGGTGCAGTTTGAACGCACAAGGAAACAAATGATGGGAGGGGGGGGAGGGAAGAAGGAGTGTATGTATTTTCAGCACGAAATTAAACAGGTGCGGTCACACCAGCACAAATGCACCGGATCCCATCAGAACTCCGCAGTTAAGTGTGCTTTGGCGAAAGTAGTACAATGATGGGTTACCTCCTCGGAAGTTCTCGTGTTGCACCCATTTTCTTTTTTTCAGATGTGCCGTTCGATGTTACGCGCGACTTTAATTATGGTCCGCAGATTTATTCGCAAATGTGAGTCACGGCGCCGTAACATTTTACTTGATATTTGAGCGAGAACGTGAGGTGCAGTGCGCACGCACAAGGAAACAAATGACGGGAGGGGGAAGAAAGGAGAAGGAGTTTATATATTTGCAGCGCGAAATTAAACAAGTGCTATCATACCAGCACTAATGCACCGGATTTTATCAGAACTCCGCAATTATGTGTGCTTGGGTGAGAGTAGTACTCGGATGGGTGACCTCCTAGGAATTCCTCGTGTCGCACTAATTTTTTTTCAGACGGGTCGTTCGACGTTACGCGCGACTGAAACTTGGGTCTGCTGGTTTATACGCAAATGTGAGTCAAGAAGCAGGGGCATTTTAATCGATATTAGAACGAGAAGGAGAGATGCAGTGTGAACGCACAAGGAAACAATTGATGGGAGGGGGAGGGAATGAGAAGGAGTGTATGTATTTTCAGCATGAAATGAAATAGGTGCGATTATACCAGCACTAATGCAACAGATTCTATCAGAACTCCGTAGGTAAGGGTGCTTGGGCGAGAGTAGTACTAGCATGGGTTACCTCCTGCGAAGTCCTTATATTTCACCCATTTTCTTGGGAGGTCCTCGTGTTGCATCCATCTTTTTACAGATGATTCTTTCGACGTTACGAGCGACTTGATTTATGGTCCGCAGGTTTATTCGCAAATGTGAGTCACGGCGCCGTGGCATTTTACTTGATATTAGATCTAGTACGGGAGGTGCAGTGCGCACGCACAAGGAAACAAATGACGGGAGGTGGGATGGAAGGAGAAAGAGTGTATGTATTTACAGTGCAGAATGAAACATGAGGGATCATACCAGCACTAATGCAACAGATTCTATCAGAACGCCGCAGTTAAGGGTTCTTGCGCGAGAGTAGTACTCGGATGGGTAATCACTTCGGAAGTCCTCGTGTTGCACCCATTTTCTTGGGAGGTCCTCGTGTTGCACCCATCTTTTTGCAGATGATTCTTTCGACGTTACGCGCGACTTGATTTATGGTCCGCAGGTTTATTCGCAAATGTGAGTCACGGCGCCGTGGCATTTTACTTGATATTAGATCTAGTACGGGAGGTGCAGTGCGCATGCACAAGGAAACAAATGACGGGAGGTGGGATGGAAGGAGAAAGAGTGTATGTATTTACAGTGCAGAATGAAACATGAGGGATCATACCAGCACTAATGCAACAGATTCTATTAGAACTCCGCAGTTAAAGGTGTTTGGGCGAGAAAAGTACTCGGATGGGTGACCTCCTGCGAAGTCCTTATATTTCACCCATTTTCTTGGGAGGTCCTCGTGTTGCACCCATCTTTTTGCACATGATTCTTTCGACGTTACGCGCGATTTGATTTATGGTCCGCAGGTTTATTCGTAAATGTGAGTCACGGCGCCATGACATTTTACTTGATATTAGAACGAGTACGGGAGGTGCAGTGCGCACGCACAAGGAAACAAATGACGGAAGGAGGAAGAAAAGAGAAGGAGTGTATGTATTTGAAGCGCAAAATTAAACAAGTGGCATCATACCAGCACTAATGCACAGGATCCCATCAGAACTCTGCAGTTAAGTGTGCTTGGGCGAGAGTAGTACTCGGATGGGTAACCTCTTGGGAAGTTCTCGTATCGCAACAATTTTTTTTCAGATGGGTCGTTCGACGTTACGCGCGACTGGAACTATGGTCCGCTGGTTTATACGCAAATGTGAGTCAAGAATCATGGGCATTTTAATCGATATTAAAACGAGAAGGATAGGTGCAGTTTGAACGCACAAGGAAACAAATGGTGGGAAGGGGGGAGGGAAGAAGGAGTGTATGTATTTTCAGCACGAAATTAAACAGGTACGGTCACACCAGCACAAATGCACCGGATCCCATCAGAACTCCGCAGTTAAGTGTGCTTTGGCGAAAGTAGTACAATTATGGGTTACCTCCTGGGAAGTTCTCGTGTTGCACCCATTTTCTTTTTTTCAGATGTGCCGTTCAACGTTACGCGCGACTTTAATTATGGTCCGCAGATTTATTCGCAAATGTGAGTCACGACGCCGTGGCATTTTACTTGATATTTGAATGAGAACGGGAGGTGCAGTGCGCACGCACAAGGAAACAAATGACCGGAGGGGGAAGAAAGAAGAAGGAGTTTATGTATTTGCAGTGCGAAATTAAACAAATGCGATCATACCAGCACTAATGCACTGGATCCTATCAGAACTCCGCAGTTATGTGTGCTTGGGCGAGAGTAGTACTCGAATGGGTGACCTCCTGGGAAGTTCGCGTGTCGCACCAATTTTTTTTCAGATGGGTCGTTCGACGTTACGCGCAACTAGAACTAGGATCCGCTGGTTTATACGCAAATGTGAGTCAAGAAGCAGGGGCATTTTAATCGAAATTAGAACAAGAAGGAGAGGTGCAGTGTGAACGCACAAGGAAACAATTGATGGGAGGGGGAGGGAATGAGAAGGAGTGTATGTATTTTCAGCATGAAATGAAATAGGTGCGATTATACCAGCACTAATGCAACAGATTCTATCAGAACTCCGTAGGTAAGGGTGCTTGGGCGAGAGTAGTACTAGCATGGGTTACCTCCTGCGAAGTCCTTATATTTCACCCATTTTCTTGGGAGGTCCTCGTGTTGCATCCATCTTTTTACAGATGATTCTTTCGACGTTACGAGCGACTTGATTTATGGTCCGCAGGTTTATTCGCAAATGTGAGTCACGGCGCCGTGGCATTTTACTTGATATTAGATCTAGTACGGGAGGTGCAGTGCGCACGCACAAGGAAACAAATGACGGGAGGTGGGATGGAAGGAGAAAGAGTGTATGTATTTACAGTGCAGAATGAAACATGAGGGATCATACCAGCACTAATGCAACAGATTCTATCAGAACGCCGCAGTTAAGGGTTCTTGCGCGAGAGTAGTACTCGGATGGGTAATCACTTCGGAAGTCCTCGTGTTGCACCCATTTTCTTGGGAGGTCCTCGTGTTGCACCCATCTTTTTGCAGATGATTCTTTCGACGTTACGCGCGACTTGATTTATGGTCCGCAGGTTTATTCGCAAATGTGAGTCACGGCGCCGTGGCATTTTACTTGATATTAGATCTAGTACGGGAGGTGCAGTGCGCATGCACAAGGAAACAAATGACGGGAGGTGGGATGGAAGGAGAAAGAGTGTATGTATTTACAGTGCAGAATGAAACATGAGGGATCATACCAGCACTAATGCAACAGATTCTATTAGAACTCCGCAGTTAAGGGTGTTTGGGCGAGAAAAGTACTCGGATGGGTGACCTCCTGCGAAGTCCTTATATTTCACCCATTTTCTTGGGAGGTCCTCGTGTTGCACCCATCTTTTTGCACATGATTCTTTCGACGTTACGCGCGATTTGATTTATGGTCCGCAGGTTTATTCGTAAATGTGAGTCACGGCGCCATGACATTTTACTTGATATTAGAACGAGTACGGGAGGTGCAGTGCGCACGCACAAGGAAACAAATGACGGAAGGAGGAAGAAAAGAGAAGGAGTGTATGTATTTGAAGCGCAAAATTAAACAAGTGGCATCATACCAGCACTAATGCACAGGATCCCATCAGAACTCTGCAGTTAAGTGTGCTTGGGCGAGAGTAGTACTCGGATGGGTAACCTCTTGGGAAGTTCTCGTATCGCAACAATTTTTTTTCAGATGGGTCGTTCGACGTTACGCGCGACTGGAACTATGGTCCGCTGGTTTATACGCAAATGTGAGTCAAGAATCATGGGCATTTTAATCGATATTAAAACGAGAAGGATAGGTGCAGTTTGAACGCACAAGGAAACAAATGGTGGGAAGGGGGGAGGGAAGAAGGAGTGTATGTATTTTCAGCACGAAATTAAACAGGTACAGTCACACCAGCACAAATGCACCGGATCCCATCAGAACTCCGCAGTTAAGTGTGCTTTGGCGAAAGTAGTACAATTATGGGTTACCTCCTGGGAAGTTCTCGTGTTGCACCCATTTTCTTTTTTTCAGATGTGCCGTTCAACGTTACGCGCGACTTTAATTATGGTCCGCAGATTTATTCGCAAATGTGAGTCACGACGCCGTGGCATTTTACTTGATATTTGAATGAGAACGGGAGGTGCAGTGCGCACGCACAAGGAAACAAATGACCGGAGGGGGAAGAAAGAAGAAGGAGTTTATGTATTTGCAGTGCGAAATTAAACAAATGCGATCATACCAGCACTAATGCACTGGATCCTATCAGAACTCCGCAGTTATGTGTGCTTGGGCGAGAGTAGTACTCGAATGGGTGACCTCCTGGGAAGTTCGCGTGTCGCACCAATTTTTTTTCAGATGGGTCGTTCGACGTTACGCGCAACTAGAACTAGGATCCGCTGGTTTATACGCAAATGTGAGTCAAGAAGCAGGGGCATTTTAATCGAAATTAGAACAAGAAGGAGAGGTGCAGTGTGAACGCACAAGGAAACAATTGATGGGAGGGGGAGGGAATGAGAAGGAGTGTATGTATTTTCAGCATGAAATGAAATAGGTGCGATTATACCAGCACTAATGCAACAGATTCTATCAGAACTCCGTAGGTAAGGGTGCTTGGGCGAGAGTAGTACTAGCATGGGTTACCTCCTGCGAAGTCCTTATATTTCACCCATTTTCTTGGGAGGTCCTCGTGTTGCATCCATCTTTTTACAGATGATTCTTTCGATGTTACGAGCGACTTGATTTATGGTCCGCAGGTTTATTCGCAAATGTGAGTCACGGCGCCGTGGCATTTTACTTGATATTAGATCTAGTACGGGAGGTGCAGTGCGCACGCACAAGGAAACAAAATAACGGGATGAGGAAGAAAAGAGAATGAGTGTATGTATTTGAAGCGCAAAATTAAAAAAATGGCATCATACCAGCACTAATGCACTGGATCCTATCAGAACTCTTCAGTTAAGTATGCTTTGGCGAGAGTAGTACTCGGATGGGTGACCTCTTGGAAAGTCCACGTATCGCAACAATTTTTTTCAGATGGGTCGTTCGACGTTAGCGCGACTGGAACTTTGGTCCGCTGGTTTATACGCAAATGTGAGTCAAGAATCAGGGGCATTTTAATCGATATTAGAACGAGAAGGAGAGGTGCAGTGTGAACGCACAAGGAAACAAATGATGGGAGGGGGGATGGGAGGAGAAAGAGTGTATGTATTTGCTGTGCAGAATGAAACATGAGTGATCATACCAGCACTAATGCAACGGATTCTATCAGAACTCCGCAGTTAAGGGTGTTTGGGCGAGAAAAGTACTCGGATGGATGACCTCCTACGAAGTCCTTATATTTCACCCATTTTCTTGGGAGATCCTCTTGTCGCACCCATCTTTTTACAGATGATTCTTTCGACGTTACGCACGACTTGATTTATGGTCCGTAGGTTTATTCGCAAATGTGAGTCACGGCGCCGTGGCATTTTACTTGATATTAGAATGAGTACGGAAGATGCAGTGCGCACGCACAAGGAAACAAATGACGGGAAGAGGAAGAAAAGAGAAGGAGTGTATGTATTTGAAGCGCCAAATTAAACAAGTGGCATCATACCAGCACTAATGCACTGGATCCCATCAGAACTCTGCAGTTAAGTGTGCTTGGGCGAGAGTAGTAGTACTTGGATGGGTGACCTCTTCGTAAGTCCTCGTATCGCAACAAGTTTTTTTTCAGATGGGTTGTTCGACGTTACGCAAGACTGGAACTATGGTGCGCTGGTTTATACGCAAGTGTGAATCAAGAATCAGGGGCATTTTAATCGATATTAGAACGAGAAGGAGAGGTGCAGTGTGAACGCACAAGGAAACAAATGATGGGAGGGGGGATGGGAGGAGAAAGAGTGTATGTATTTGCTGTGCAGAATGAAACATGAGTGATCATACCAGCACTAATGCAACGGATTCTATCAGAACTCCGCAGTTAAGGGTGTTTGGGCGAGAAAAGTACTCGGATGGATGACCTCCTACGAAGTCCCTATATTTCACCCATTTTCTTGGGAGATCCTCTTGTTGCACCCATCTTTTTGCAGATGATTCTTTCGATGTTACGCACGACTTGATTTATGGTCCGTAGGTTTAATCACAAATGTGAGTCACGGCGCCGTGGCATTTTACTTGATATTAGAACGAGTATGGAAGGTGCAGTGCGCACGCACAAGGAAACAAATGACGGGAGGAGGAAGAAAAGAGAAGGAGTGTATCTATTTGAAGCGCAAAATTAAACAAGTGGCATCATACCAGCACTAATGCACTGGATCCCATCAGAACTCTGCAGTTAAGTATGCTTGGGCAAGAGTAGTAGTACTTGGATGGGTGACCTCTTCGGAAGTCCTCGTATCGGAACAATTTTTTTTTCAGATGGGTTGTTCGACGTTACGCGCGACTGGAACTATGGTGCGCTGGTTTATACGCAAGTGTGAGTCAAGAATCAAGGGCATTTTAATCGATATTAGAACGAGAAGGAGAGGTGCTGTGTGAACGCACAAGGAA
Source organism: Carica papaya (assembly GCF_054855325.1). NCBI lineage: Eukaryota > Viridiplantae > Streptophyta > Magnoliopsida > Brassicales > Caricaceae > Carica > Carica papaya. Next base: position 29,253,678 of record NC_142311.1, on the reverse strand, counting down.
ACAAATGATGGGAGGGGGGGAGGGAAGAAGGAGTGTATGAATTTTCAACACAAAATTAAACAGGTGCGGTCACACCAGCACAAATTCACCGGATCCCATCAGAACTCCAAAGTTAAGTGTGCTTTGGTGAAAGTAGTACAATGATGGGTTACCTCCTGGGAAGTTCTCGTGTTGCACCCATTTTCTTTTTTTCAGATGTGTCGTTCGACGTTATGCGCGACTTTAATTATGGTCCGCAGATTTATTCGCAAATGTGAGTCACGGCGTCGTGATATTTTACATGATATTTAAACGAGAACGAGAGGTGCAGTGCGCACGCACAAGGAAACAAATGACGAGAGGGGGAAGAAAGGAGAAGGAGTGTATATTTTTGCAGCGCGAAATGAAACAGGTGCGATCATACCAGCAACAATGCAACGAATTCTATCAGAACTCCGTAGGTAAGGGTGCTTGGGCGAGAGTAGTACTAGCATGGGTTACCTCCTGCGAAGTCCTTATATTTCACCCATTTTCTTGTGAAGTCCTCGTGTTGCACCTATTTTTTTGCAGATGATTCTTTCGACGTTACACGTGACTTGAATTATGGTCCTCAGGTTTATTCGCAAATGTGAGTCACGGCGCTGTAGCATTTTACTTGATATTAGAATGAGAACGGGAGGTGCAGTGCGTACGCACAAGGAAACAAATGACGGGAGGGGGAAGAAAGGGGAATGAGTTTATGTATTTGCAGCACAAAATTAAACAGGTGCGATCATACCAGCACTAATGCACCGGATCCCATCAGAACTCCGCAGTGAAGTGTGCTTGGGCGAGATTAGTAATTGGATGGGTGACCTCCTGGGAAGTCCTCGTGTCGCACCAATTTTTTTTCAGACGGGTCGTTCGACGTTACGCGCGTATGGAACTAGGGTCCGCTGGTTTATACGCAAATGTGAGTCAAGAAACAGGGGCATTTTAATCGATATTAGAACGAGAATGAGAGGTGAAGTGTGAACGCACAAGGAAACAAATGACGGGAGGGGGAAGAAAGGAGAAGGAGTGTATGTATTTGCAGCGCGAAATTAAACAGGTGCGATCATACCAGCACTAAAGCTCCGGATCCCATCAGAACTCCGCAGTTAAGTGTGCTTAGGCGAGAGTAGTACTCGGATGGGTGATCACTTGGGAAGCCCTCGTGTTGCACCTATTTTTTTTCGGATGGGTTGTTCGACGTTACGCACTAATGGAATTATAAACCGTTGGTTCATTTGCAAAGGTGAGTCACGGTGCCGGGGCATATTACTTGATATTAGAACGAGAAAGAGAGATGCAGAGTACACACACAAGGAAAAAAATGACGGGAGGGGGGATGGAAGGAGAAAGAGTGTATGTATTTGCAGTACAGAATGAAACATGAGGGATCATACCAGCAGTAATGCAACGGATTCTATCAGAACTACGCAGTTAAGGGTGTTTGGGCGAGAAAAATACTCGAATGGGTGACCTCCTGCGAAGTCCTTATATTTCACCCATTCTCTTGGGAGGTCCTCGTGTTGCACCCATCTTTTTGCACATGATTCTTTCGACGTTACGCGCGACTTGATTTATGGTACGCAGGTTTATTCGCAAATGTGAGTCACGGCGCCGTGGCATTTTACTTGATATTAGAACGAGTACGAAAGGTGCAGTGCGCACGCACAAGGAAACAAATGACGGGAGGAGGAAGAAAAGAGAAGGAGTGTATGTATTTGAAGCGCAAAATTAAACAAGTGGCATCATACCAGCACTACTGCACTAGATCCCATCAGAACTCTGCAGTTAAGTGTGATTGGGCGAGAGTAGTACTCGGATGGGTGACCTCTTCAGAAGTCCTCGTATCGCAACAATTTTTTTTCAGATGGGTCGTTCGACGTTACGCGCGACTGGAACTATGGTCCGCTGGTTTATACACAAATGTGAATCAAAAATCATGGGCATTTTAATCGATATTAGAACGAGAAGGAGAGGTGCAGTGTGAATGCACAGGGAAACAAATGATGGGAGGGGGAGGGAAGAAGGAGTGTATGTATTTTCAGCACGAAATTAAATAGGTGCGGTCACACCAGCACAAATGCACCGGATCCCATCAGAACTTCGCAGTTAAATGTGCTTTGGCGAAAGTAATACAATGATGGGTTACCTCCTGGGAAGTTCTCGTGTTGCACCCATTTTCTTTTTTTTTAGATGTGCCGTTAGACGTCACGAGCGACTTTAATTATGGTCCGCAGATTTATTCGCAAATATGAGTCACGGCGCCGTGACATTTTACTTCATATTTGAACGAGAACGAGAGGTACAGTGCGCACGCACAAGGAAACAAATGACGGGAGGGGGAGAAAGGAGGAGTTTATGTATTTGCAGCGCAAAATTAAACAGTGCGATCATACCAGCTCTGATGCACCGAATCCCATCAGAACGTCGTAGGTAAGTGTGCTCAGGCGAGAGTAGTACTCGGATGGGTGACCTCCTGGGAAGTCCTCGTGTCGCACTAATATTTTTTTTAGACGGGTCGTTCGACGTTACGCACGACTGGAACTAGGGTCCACTGGTTTATACGCAAATGTGAGTCAAGAAACAGGGGCATTTTAATCGATATTAGAACGAGAAGGAGAGATGCAGAGTGCACGCAAAAGGAAATAAATGACGGGAGGGGGGATGGAGGGAGAAAAAGTGTATGTATTTGCAGCGCAGAATGAAACATGAGCAATCATACCAGCACCAATGCAACGGATTCTATCAGAACTCCGCAAGTTAAGGGTGCTTGGGCGAGAGTAGCTCTAGGATGGGTGACCTCCTGCGAATTCCTTATATTTTACCCATTTTCTTAGGAAGTCCTCGTGTTGCACCCATTTTTTTGCAGATGATTCTTTCGACGATACGCGCGACTTGAATTATGGTCCTCAGGTTTATTCGCAAATGTGACTCACGGCGTCGTAGCATTTTACTTGATATTAGAACGAGCACAGGAGGTGCAGTGAGCACGCACAAGGAAACAAATGACGGGAGGGGGAAGAAAAGAGAAGGAGTTTATGTATTTACAGCGCGGAATTAAAAGGGAGCGATCATACCAGCACAAATGCACCGGATCCCATTAGAACTCCGCAGTTAAGTTTGCTTGGGCGAGAGTAGTACTCGGATGGGTGACCTCCTGGGAAGTCCTCGTGTCGCACTAATTTATTTTCAGACGGGTCGTTCGACATTACGCGCGACTAGAACTAGGGTCTGCTGGTTTATACGCAAATGTGAGTCAAGAAGCAGGGGCATTTTAATCGATATAACAACGAGATGGAGAGGTGCAGTGTGAACGCACAAGGAAACAATTGATGGGAGGGGGAGGGAAGGAGAAGGAGTGTATGTATTTTCAGCACGAAATGAAACAGGTGCGATCATACCAGCACTAATGGAACGGATTCTATCAGAACTCCGTAGGTAAGGGTGCTTGGGCGAGAGTAGTACTAGCATGGGTTACCTCCTGTGAAGTCCTTATATTTCACCCATTTTCTTGTGAAGTTCTCGTGTTGCACCCATTTTCTTTTCTTCAGATGTGTTGTTCGACGTTACGCGCGACTTTAATTATGGTCCGCTGATTTATTCGCAAATGTGAGTCACGGCGCCATGGCATTTTACTTGATATTTGAACGAGAACGAGAGGTGCAGTGCGTACGCACATGGAAACAAATGACGGGAGGGGGAAGAAAGGAGAATGAGTTTATGTATTTGCAGCGTGAAATTAAACAGGTGCGATCATACCATCACTAATGCACCGGATCCCATCAGAACTCTGCAGTTAAGTGTGCTTGGGCGGGAGTAGTTCTCGGATGGGTGACCTCCTGCGAAGTCCTCGAGTCGCACTAATTTTTTTTTTCAGACGGGTTGTTCGACATTACGCGCGACTGGAACTAGGGTCCACTGATTTATACGCAAATGTGAGTCAAGAAGCAGGGGCATTTTAATCGATATTAGAACGAGAAGGAGAGATGCAGAGTGCACGCACAAGGAAACAAATGATGGGAGGGGGGATAGAGGGAGAAAAAATGTATGTATTTGAAGCACAGAATGAAACATGAGCAATCATACCAGCACCAATGCAACGGATTCTATCAGAACTCCGTAAGTTAAGGGTGCTTGGGCGAGAGTAGCACTAGGATGGGTGGCCTCCTGCGAAGTCCTTATATTTCACCCATTTTCTTAGGAAGTTCTCGTGTTGCACCAATTTTTTTGGAGATGATTCTTTCGACGATACGCGCGACTTGAATTATGGTCCGCAGGTTTATTCGCAAATGTGAGTCACGGCGTCGTGGCATTTTACTTGATATTAGAACGAGTACGGGAGGTGCAGTGCGCACGCACAAGGAAACAAATGACGGGATGAGGAAGAAAAGAGAAGGAGTGTATGTATTTGAAGTGCAAAATTAAACAAGTGGCATCATACCAGAACTAATGCACTGGATCCCAATAGAACTCTGTAGTTAAGTGTTCTTGGGAGAGAATAGTACTCGGATGGGTGACCTCTTGGGAAGTCCTCGTATCGCAACAATTTTTTTTAGATGGGTCGTTCGACCTTACGCGCGACTGGAGCTATGGTCCGCTTGTTTATACGCAAATGTGAGTCAAGAATCTGAGGCATTTTAATCGATATTAGAACGAGAATGAAAGGTGCAGTGTGAACGCACAAGGAAACAAATGATGGGAGGGGGGGAGGGAAGAAGGAGTGTATGTATTTTCAGCACGAAATTAAACAGGTGCGGTCACACCAGCACAAATGCACCAGATCCCATCAGAACTCCGCAGTTAAGTGTGCTTTGGCGAAAGTAGTACAATGATGGGTTACCTCCTGGGAGGTTCTCGTGTTGCACCCATTTTCTTTTTTTTAGATGTGCCGTTCGACGTTACGCGCGACTTTAATTATGGTCCGCAGATTTATTCGCAAATGTGAGTCACGGAGCCGTGGCATTTTACTTGATATTTGAACGAGAACGAGAGGTGCAGTGCGCACGCACAAGGAAACAAATGACGGGAGGGGGAAGAAAGGAGAAGGAGTTTATGTATTTGCAGCGCAAAATTAAACATGTACGATCATACCAGCACTAATGCACCGAATCCCATCAAAACTTCGCAGTTAAGTGTGCTTGGGCGAGAGTAGTACTCGGATGGGTGACATCCTAGGAAGTCCTCGTGTCGCACTAATTTTTTTTTCAGACGGGTCGTTCGACGTTACGCACGACTGGAAATATGGTCCGCTGGTTTATACGCAAATGTGAGTCAGGAAGCAGGGGCATTTTAATCGATATTAGAACGAGAAGGAGAGATGCAGAGTGCACGCACAAGGAAACAATTGATGGGAGGGGAGGGAAGGAGAAGGAGTGCATGTATTTTCAGTACCAAATAAAACAGGTGCGATCATACCAGCACTAATGCAACGGATTCTATCAGAACTCCGTAGGTAAGGGTGCTTAGGCGAGAGTAGTACTAGCATGGGTTACCTCCTGCGAAGTCCTTATATTTCACCCATTTTCTTGTGAAGTCCCCGTGTTGCACCCATTTTTTTGTAGATGATTCTTTCGACGTTACGCGCGACTTGAATTATCGTCCTCAGGTATATTCGCAAATGTGAGTCACGGCGCTGTAGCATTTTACATGATATTAGAACGAGAACGGGAGGTGCAGTGCGCACACACAAGGAAACAAATGACGGGTGGGGGAAGAAAGGGGAATGAGTTTATGTATTTGCAACGCGAAATTAAACAGGTGCGATCATACCAGCACCGGATCCCATTAGAACTCCGCAGTTATGTGTGCTCGGGCGAGATTAGTACTCGGATGGGTGACCTCCTGGGAAGTCCTCGTGTCGCACCAATTTTTTTTCAGACGGGTCGTTCGACGTTACGCGCATCTGGAACTAGGGTCCGCTGTTTATACGCAAATGTGAGTCAAGAAGCAGGGGCATTTTAATCGATATTAGAACGAGAATGAGAGGTGAAGTGTGAACGCACAAGGAAACAAATGACGGGAGGGGGAAGAAAGGAGAAGGAATGTATGTATTTGCAGCGCGAAATTAAACAGGTGCGATCATACCAGCACTAAAGCTCCAGAAGCCATCAGAATTCCGCAGTTAAGTGTGCTTGGGCAAGAGTAGTACTCGGATGGGTGACCACTTTGGAAGCCCTCGTGTTGCACCTATTTTTTTTCGGATGGGTGGTTCGACGTTACGCGCGAATGGAATTATAAACGCTGGTTCATTTGCAAAGGTGAGTCACGGTGCCGGGGCATATTACTTGATATTAGAACGAGAAAGAGAGATGTAGACTGCACGCACAAGGAAACAAATGACAGGAGGGGGGATGGAAGGAGAAAGAGTGTATGTATTTGGAGTGTAGAATGAAACGTGAGGGATCATACCAGCACTAATGCAACAGATTCTATCAGAACTCCGCAGTTAAGGGTGCTTGGGCGAGAAAAGTACTCGGATGGGTGACCTCCTGCGAAGTCCCTATATTTCACCCATTTTCTTGGGAGGTCCTTGTGTTGCTCCCATCTTTTTGCAGATGATTCTTTCGACGTTATGCGTGACTTGATTTATGGTCCGCAGGTTTATTCGCAAATGTGAGTCACGGCGCCGTGGCATTTTACTTGATATTAGAACGAGTACGAGAGGTGCAGTGCGCACAAGGAAACAAATGACGGGAGGAGGAATAAAAGAGAAGGAGTGTATGTATTTGAAGCGCAAAATTAAACAAGTGGCATCATACCAGCACTAATGCACTGCATCCCATCAGAACTCTGCAGTTAAGTTTGTTTGGGCGAGAGTAGAACTCGAATGGGTGACCTCTTAGGAAGTCCTCGTATAGCAACAATTTTTTTTCAGATGGGTCGTTCGACGTTACGCGTGACTGGAACTATGGTCCGCTGGTTTATACGCAAATGTGAGTCAAGAATCAGGGGCATTTTAATCGATATTAAAACGAGAAGGAGAGGTGCAATGTGAACGCACAAGGAAACAAATGATGGGAGGGGGGGAGGGACGAAGGAGTGTATGTATTTTCAGCACGAAATTAAACAGGTGCGGTCACACCAGCACAAATGCACCGTATCCCATCAGAACTCCGCAGTTAAGTGTGCTTTGGCGAAAGTAGTACAATGATGGGTTACCTCCTGGGAAGTTCTCGTGTTGCACTCATTTTCTTTTTTTCAGATGTGCCGTTCGACGTTACGCGCGACTTTAATTATGGCTCGCAGATTTATTCGCAAATGTGAGTCACGGCGCCGTGGCATTTTACTTGATATTTGAACGAGAATGAGAGGTGCAGTGCGCACGCACAAGGAAACAAATGATGGGAGGGGGAAGAAATGAGAAGGAGTGTATGTATTTGCAGCGCGAAATGAAACAGGTGCGATCATACCAGCACTAATGCAATGGATTCTATCAAAACTCTGTAGGTTAGGGTGCTTGGGCGAGAGTAGTACTAGGATGGGTGACCTCATGAGAAGTTCTTGTGTTGCACCATTCTTTTGTCAGATAGGGCGTTAAACATTACGCAAGACCGGAATGACAGTCTGTCAATTCGTTTGCAAATGTGAATCACGGCGCCGGAGCATTTTGTTTAATATTTTTTGTGCCTTCAATTAAAGTCCATCACGTGATAAGAGTGTTATTACGGTTCATATGGGCATGAGTCGAAGCGCCGGGGCATTTCGCTTAATATTAGAACAAGAAACAGAGGTGAGGTCTGCGCGTATAACAAAACAAATGACGGGAGGGGGGAGGGAAGGAGAACGGGCACATGCATTTGTATCGCGGAATGGGACGAGTGCGATCAGACCAGCACTAATGCACCGAATCCCATAAGAACTATGCAGTTAAGTGTCCTTTGGTGAGAGTAGTACTAAGATGGCTAACCTCTTGGAAAGTTATTGTGTTACACCTGTTTTTTTTTGCACATGAGACAATAAATGTTATGCGCGACTGGAACTATGGTCCGCTGGTTTATTCGCAAATGTGAATCAAGGCACCGGGGCATTTTACTTGATATTAGAACGAGAAGCACGGTGCAGTGTGCACGCACAAGGAAACAAATGACGGGAGGGGGGAGGGAAGGACAAGGAGTGTATGTATTTGCAGAGCAAAATGAAACGGGTGTGATCATACCAACACCTATGCATCGGATCCCATCAAAACTTTGCAATTAAGCGTGCTTGGGCGAGAGCAGTGTTAGGATGGGTGACCTCTTGGGAACTCCTTGTGTTGCACCCATTTTTTTGCAGATGAGGCATTCGACGTTATGCGCGACTGGAACTATGATCTGCTGGTTTATTTGCAAATGTTAATCAATGCGCCGGGGCATTTTACCTGATATTAGAATGAGAAGAAGAGGGGCAGTGTGCACGCACAAGGAAACAAATGACGGGAAGGGGGAGGGAAGTAGAAGGAGTGTATATATTTGCAGCACTAATGAAATGACTGCGATCATACCAATACTAATGCACCAGATCCATTTAGAACTCCGATGTTAACTGTGCTTGGGCGAGAGTAGTACTTGGATGGGTGACCTCCTGGGAAGTCCTCATGTTGCACCCCTTTTTTTGTAGATGGAGTGTACGACGTTACATGAAACTGAAACTATGGTCCATTGGTTTATTCGTAAATGTGAGTCAAGGCGTCGGGGCATTTTAATTGATATTAAAACGAGAAGCAGAGGTGCAGTGTGCACGCACAAAGAAACAAATGGCGAGAGGGGGGAGGGAAGTAGAAGGAGTGTATGTATTTGCAGTGCGTAATGAAATGGGTGCGATCATACCAGCACTAATGCACCATATCCTGTTAGAACCCCACAGTTATGTGTGTGCTTGGGTGAGAGAAGTACTAGGATGGGTGACCTCCTAGGAAGTTCTCGTGTTGCACCCATTTTTTTGCAGATGGGACGTTTGATGTTACGCGCGACTGGAACTATGGTCCGCTGGTTTATTCGCAATTGTGAGTCAAGGTGTTGGGGCATTTTACTTGATATTAGAATGCAGTGTGCATGCACAAGGAAACAAATAATGGGAGACAGGAGGGAAGTAGATGGACTGTATATATTTGTAGTATAGAATGAAATGGGTGCCATCATACCAGCACTAATGCATCGAATCCCATCAGAACTCTACATTTAAACATGCTTGAGCGAGAGCAGTACTAGAATGGGTGACCTCTTGGGAATTCCATGTGTTGCATCCATTTTTTTGTAGATAGGGCGTTCGACGTTACGCGCCACTTGAACTATGGTCCGTTGGTTTATTTGCAAATGTGAGTCAAGGTGCCAGGGCATTTTACTTGATATTAGAACAAGAAGCAAAGGTGTAGTGTGCACGTGCAAGGAAACAAATGACGGAAGGGGGGAGGGAAGGAGAAGGAGTGCATGTATTTGCAGAAGGGAATGACATGGTTGCGATTAAGTGTTCTTGGGCGAGAGTAGTACTAGGATGGGTGAGCTCCTGGGAAGTTCTCTTATTGAACCTATTTTTTTACAGATTGGATGTTCGACGTTACGCGCGACTAGAACTATGATCCGCTAGTTTATTCATAAATCTTAGTCAAGACACCGGGGCATTTTACTTGATATTAGAATGAGAAGCAGAGGTGCAATGTGCACACACATGAAAATAAATGACGGAAGGGGGAGGGGGGAGGAGAAGGAGTTTAGCTATTTGTAGCGCGTGATGAAATGAGTGTGATAATACCAGCACTAATGCACCGAATCCCATCAGAACTCCGCAGTTAAGTGTGCTTAGGCGTGAGTAGTACTAGGATGGATGACCTCCTGAGAAGTCCTCATGTTGCACCCATTTTTGTGCAGAAGAGGCGTTTAACGTTACGCGCGACTGGAACTATTGTCCGTTAGTTTATTCGCAAATATGAGTCAAGGCATCAGAGAATTTTACTTGATATTAGAACGAGAAATAGATGTGCTGTGAGCACGCACAATGATACAAATGACGGAAGGGGGGAGGGAAGGAGTAGGAGTGTTTGTACTTGCAGCGTGCAATGAAATGAGTGTGATCATACGAGTACTAATGCACCGGATCCCATCAGAACCCCGCAGTTTAGTGTGCTCGGCTGAGACTAGTACTAGGATGGGTGACCTCCTAGGAAGTCCTCGTGTTGCACTAATTTTTTTATAGATGGGGCGTTTGACGTTATGCGCGATTGGAATTATGGTCCGCTGGTTTATTCACAAATGTGAGTCAAGGCGTCGGGGCATTTTACTTGATATTAAAATGAGAAGTAGAGGTGCAGTGTGCACGCAAAAGAAAACAAATGACGGGAGGGGGGAGGGAAGGAGATGGAGTGTATGTATTTGCAGCGCGTAATGAAACGGGTGCGATCATACTAGCACTAATGCACCAGATCCCATCAGAACTCCGCAGTTAAGTGTGCTTGTGCGAGAGTAGTACTAGGATGGGTGCAGTGTGTACGCACAAGGAAACAAATGACGGGAGGGGGGAGGGAAGGAAAAAGAGTGTATGTATTTTTAGTGCGAAATGAAACAGGTGTGATCATACCAGCACTAATGCACCAGATTCCATCAGAACCCGGTAGTTAAGTGTGTTTGGGCGAGAGTAGTACTAGGATGGTGACCTCTCAGGAAGTACTTGTGTTACAACTGTCTTTTTTGCAGATGGGGCGTTAAATATTACGCTTAACCTGAGACACGGTCGGTGGGTTCATTTGTCACCGTGAGTCGCGGCACTAGAGCATTTTTTTTAATATTTTTCATGCATCCATTTATAGTCCACCATGTGAACAACCAAAACAGAGGTGCGACAGGCGGTCCATTCATTTGGGCGTAAGTCGAGGCAATGAGGTATTTTGCTTGATATTACAACTAGAAGTAGAGGTGCGGTGTCCACGCAGAGCAAAACAAATGATCGAAGGGGGGAGGGAAAGAGAAGGGGTATATGTATTTGAAGTGCGGAATGGGACGGGTGGGATCAGACTAGCACTAATGCATCGTATCCCATCATAACTCTACAGTTAAGCGTGTTTGGGTGAGAGTAGTACTAGGATGAGTGACCTCCTAGGAAGTGCTCGTGTTACACCCGTCTTTTTGCGGACAGAGTGTTAAACATTACGCACGACCGGAGCCATAGTCTGCTGGTTCATTTATCAGTGTGAGTCGCCGCACCGAGGTATTTTGCTTACTTTTTTTGGGCACTCATTTATAGTCCACCACATGATAAGAGAGTCATTACGAACATCTTACATATTATAACAACAAAAAAAAAGGTGTTGCGGGTGGTCCTTTAATCTGGGCATGAGTCGAGGCGTCAGGGCATTTTGCTTGATATTAGAACTAGAAACATAGATGCAGTGCGCACGCACAGCAAAAAAAATGACGGGAGAGGAAAGAAAAGGAGAAGGGGTATATGTATTTGCAATGCGAAATAGAAGGGGTGCGATCATACCAGCACTAATGTATCGGATCCCATCAAACTATACAGTTAAGCATGCTTGGGTGAGACTAGTACTAGGATTGGTAACCTCCTGAGAAGTCCTCGTGTTGCACTGTCGTTTTGCAAACGGTGTGTAAAACGATACACGTGATCGGAGCCACAATCCGCTGGCATGAGTCGCGTCGCCAGAAAAATTTTGCTTACTATGTTTTCATGCATTCATTTACAGTCTACCACATAATAAGAGTATCATTACGAGCATTTTACATATTAGAATAGAGAAAAATGAGGTACAGCAAGCGGTCCTTTCCTCTGGGCATTAGTCAAGGCGTCGGGGCATTTTGCTTGATATTAGAACTATAAATATAGGTGCGGTGTGCGCGCATAGTGAAAAAAATGGTTGGTGGTGGGAGGGAAGGAGAAGGAGTATAGGTATTTGCAGCGCGGAATGGAAGGGTGCAACCATACTAGCACTAATACACCGGATCCCATCGAACTCCGTAGTTAAGTGTGCTTGGGCGAGAGCAGTACTAGGATGGGTGACCTTCTGGGAAGTCCTCGTGTTGCACCCGTCTTTTTACAGACGGGGCATCAAATGTTACGTGCAATCAGAGCCACAGTTCGCTGGCATGAGTAGCGATGTTAAAACATTTTGCTTAATATTTTACGTGCATTTATTTATAATCCACCACGTGATAAGAGTCTCATTACGAGAGTCTTACATAGTAGAATAACAAAAAAAGAGGCGCAACGGGCCTCCGTTCTTCTGGGCGTGAGTCGAAGCGACATAGTATTTCGCTCTATATTAGAAATAGAAGCAGAGATACGGTATGCCTGCACAACGAAATAAATGATAGGAGGGGGGAGGGAAGGAGAAGGACTATATGTATTTGCAGCGGGGAATGGGACAGTTGCGATCATACAAACACTAATGCATAGGATCCCATCAGAACTCTGTAGTTAAGCGTGCTTGGGCGAGATTAGTTTTAGGATGGATGACCTCTTGGAAAGTCCTCGTGTTGAACCCATCTTTTTGTAGACGGGCTGTTAAATGTTAAGCGCGATTGGAGCCACAGTCTACCGGTGTGAGTCGCGGGGCCTGAAAATTTGCTTAATATTTTTTGTGCGTTTATTTATAGTCCACTACATGATAAGAGTGTCATTACGAGTATCGTACATAATATAACAATGAAAAACAAGGTGCAGTAGGTGATCCGTTCATCTGGGCGTGAGTCGAGGCGCCGGGGTATTTCGCTTGATATTAGAACTAGAAATAGAGGTGTGGTGTGTGCACACAATGAAACAAATGATAGGAGGGGGGAGGGAAGGAGAAAGGGTATATGTAGTTGCAGCGTGGAATGGAAGGGGTGCGATCATACCTGCACTAATGCACTAGATCCCATCGAATTTCGTAGTTAAGTGTGCTTGGGCGGAAGTAGTACTAGGATGGGTGACCTCCTAGAAAGTCCTCGTGTTCCACTCGTCTTTTTGCTGAGGGGACGTTAAACATTATGCGCGATCAGAACCATTGTCCCCCGGAGTGAGTTACGATGCTGAGACATTTTACTTAATATTTTTCGTGCATTCATTTATAATTCGCCACGTAATAAGAGTGTCATTACGAGTATCTTACATAGTAGAATAACAAAAAATGAGGCATAGCAGGTAGTCCGTCAATCTGGGCGTGAGTCTAGGCGCCAGAGCATTTTGCTCTATATTAAAACTATAAGCAGAGGTGCAGTGTTCGCGCATAGCGAAACAATTAACAGGGGGGAGAGAGGGGGAAAGGGTATATGTATTTGTAGCACAAAATAGAAGAGGTGCGATCATACTAGCACTAATGCACCGGATCCCATCAAACTTCGTAGTTGAGCGTGCTTTAGCGAGATTAGTAATAGGATGGGTGACCTTCTAGGAAGTACTCGTGTTGCGCTCGTCTTTTTGTGGATGGGGTGTTAAATGTTATGCGCGGTAGGAGCCATAGTCCGCCGGCGTGAGTCGCGGTGCCAAAATATTTTGCTTAATATTTTTTGTGAATTCATTTATAGTCCACCACATGATAAGAGTATCATTACGAGCATTTTACATAGTAGGACAACGAAAAAAGAAGTACGATAGGTGGTCCATTTATTTAGGCGTGAGTCGAGGTGCTCGGACATTTCGCTTGATATTTGAACTAGAAACAGAGGTGTAGTGTGCACGCATAGCAAAACAAATGACGGGCGGGGGGGAGGGAAGGAAAGGGGTATATGTATTTGCAGCACAGAATGGAAGGGGTGCGATATTAGCAACACTAATGCACCGGATCCTGTCGAACTCCGCAGTTAAGCGTGCTCTGGTGAAAGCAGTACTAGGATGGGTGACCTCCTACGAAGTCCTCGTGTTCCACCCGTCTTTTTATGGACAGGGCGTTAAATGTTACACGTGACCGGAGCCACAGTCCACCAGTGTGAGTCACGACATTGGGACATTTTTCTTAATATTTTTCATGCATTCATTTGTCATCCATCATGAGATAAGAATGTCATTACGAGTATCTTACATAAGAGAACAATAAAAATAGAGTTGTGGCAGGTGATCTATTCATGTTGGCATGAGTCGAGACACCTGGGCATTTCACTTAATATTATAAACAGATGTGCAGTGTACGCGCACAACAAAATAAATGACTGTAGGGGAGAGGGAAGGAGCATTGGTATATGTAGTTGCAGCATGGAATAGAAAGGGTGCAATCATACCAGCACTAATGCATCGGATCCCATCGAACTTTGTAGTTAAGCGTGCTTGGGCGAGAGTAGTACTAGGATGGGTGACCTCCTAGGAAGTCCTCTTATTGCAGTCATCTTTTTGCAGACAGGACGTTAAACATTACGCGCGATGGGAGATACGGTCCACTAGTTCCTTCGCCTGCATGAGTCGTGGCATTGCGACATTTTGCTTAATATTTTTTGTATATTCATTTATATTCTATTACAAGATAAGAGTATTATTACGAGTATCTTACTTAGTAGAACAACAAAAATAGAGGTGCGGTTGGTGGTATGTTCATCTGGGTGTTAGTCGAGGCGCTAAGGCATTTCGCTATATATTAGAACTAGAAGCAGAGGTGTGGTGTGCGCGCACAGTAAAATAAATGACGGGAGGGGTGAGAGAAGGAGAAGGGGTATATGTATTTGCAGCACGAAATGGAAGTGGTGCAATTATACCAACACTAATTCACAAGATCCCATCAGAACGTCGCAGTTAAGCGTGCTTGGGCGAGTTCTTGGGAAGTCCTCGTGTTGCACCGTTCTCTTTGTAGACGGGGCATTAAATGTTGTGCGGGATCGGAGCGACGGTCTGTCAGATCATTAAAAAACGTGAGTCACGGCGCTGGGGTATTTTGCCTAATATTTTTTGTGCATTCAATTAAAGCCTATCACGTTATTACAAGTATCTTTCATAGTATCTTACATAGTAGAACAACGAAAATAGAAGTGCAACGGGTGATCTATTCATATAGGCATGAGTCGAGGCGCTGGGCATTTCGATTGATATTAGAACTAGAAGCTGAGGTAAGGGGTGCGCGTACAGTGAAACAAATGACAGGAAGGGGGAGGGAAGGAGAAGGGGCACATGCATTTGTAGCACAGAATGGGACGGGTGCGATCAGATCAGCACGAGAATGGGCACATGTATTTGTAGAACGAAATGGGATGGGTGGGATCAGACCAGCACTAATGCACCAAATCCCATAAGAACTATGCTGTTAAGTGTCCTTTGGTGAGAGTAGTACTAAGAATTGTTGACCTCTTGAAAAGTCCTCGTGTTACACCTTTTTTTTGCACATGAGGCATTAAACGTTACGCGTGACCAGAACCACGGTCCGTCGGTTCATTTGTAAACGTGAGTCGCGGCGTCAGAGCATTTTGTTTAATTTCTTTCGTGCATTCATTTCATCTGGGTGTGAGTCGAGCCACCATGGTATTTTGTTTGATATTAGAATTAGAAGAGAGGTGCGAGGTGCACGCACAGCGAGAAAAATGATGAGAATGGGGAGGGAAAGAGAAGGGGTATATGTATTTGTAGCGCGACATGGAACGGGTGCGATCATACCAGCATTAATTCATTGGATCCCATCAGACCTCCGCAGTTAAGCATTTTTGGGTGAGAGTGGTACTAAAATGGTTGACCTCTTGGAAGTCCTCGTGTTGCACTCTTATTTTTGCACGCGAGGCAATAAACGTTATGTGCCACCGAAACCACGGTCCGTCGGTTAATTTACGAATGTGAGTAGCGGCGTCAGGGCATTTTGCTTAATATTTTTCGTGCATTCATTTATAGTCCACCACTATAAGAGTCTCATTATGAGCATTTTACATAGCAGAACAACGAAAAATGAGGTGCGGTGGGCGGTTCGTTCATCTGGGCGTGAGTCGATCCGTCAGGGCATTTTGCTTGATATTAGATTTAGAAGAAGAGGTGCAGGGTGCGCGCACAGCGAAAAAAATGATGGGAAGGGGGAGGGAAGGAGAAGGGGTATATGTTTTTGAAGTGTGAAATGGAACTGGTGTGTTCATACCAGCACTAATCTCTGAATCCCATTAGAACTCCGAAGTTAAGCATTTTTGGGCAAGTGTAGCACTAGGATGGGTGACCTCTTGGGAAGTCTTCGTGTTGTACCCTTCTTTTTATAGACAGGATGTTAAACGTTGCGCTCGGCATCAGGTCATTTTGTTTAATATTTTTTATGCATTCAATTAAAGTTGATCACGTGATAAGAGTATTATTACAAGCATCTTAAATAGTAGAACAACAAAAAACGAGGTGTGGTGGGCGATCCGTTCATATGGCCATGAGTCGAAGCAGAGGTGAGGTGCGAGCACAGCGAAATAAATGATGGGAGGGGAGAGGGAAGGAGAATGGGCATATATATTTGCGGCGCAAACAAGAAAGGGTGCTATCATACCAGCACTAGCTCACCTGATCAAATCAGAACTTCGCAGCTAAGCGTACTTGGGCAAGAGTAGTACTAGGATGGGTGACCTCCGGGGAAGTCCTCTTGTTGCACCTTTTTGTTTTTACAGACGGGGAGTTAAATGTTGCACGGGACCAGAGCGACGGTCCACCAGTTCATTCACAAACGTGAGTCACGGCGTCGGGGCATTTTGCTTAGTATTATTCGTGCATTCAATTTTAGCCCACCACGTGATAAGATTTTTATCACGAGCATCTTACATAGTAGAACAACAAAAAAAGAGGTGCGGCGAGCCCATCATGTGATAAGAGTGTATTTGCGAGCATATTACATAGTAGAACAACAAAAATTGAGGTGCGACGCTATTCGTTCATATGGGCATGAGACGAGGCGCCGGGGTATTTCATTTGATATTAGAATTAGATGCAAAGGTGAGGTGCGCGCATAGTGAAACAAATGACGGGAGGGGAGAGGGAAGGAGAAGGGGTATATGTAGTTGCAATGCAAACTAGAACGGGTGCGATCATACCAGCACTAGTTCACTAGATCCCATCAGAACTCTGCAGTTAAGTGTGCTTAGGTGAGAGTAGTACTAAGATGGGTGATCTCCTAGGAAGTTCTCGTGTCGCATCCTTCTTTTTGCAGACGGGGCGTTAAACATTCAACGGGACGAAGCCATGGTCCGTCGGTTCATTTGCAAACATGAGTCACGGCACTGGGGCATTTTTCTTAATATTTTTTTAGCATTTAATTAAACCCCATCATGTGATAAGAGTGCCACTGCGAACATCTTAAATACTAGAACAACGAAAAATGAGAGGCAACGGGCGATCCGTTCATAGGGGCATGAGTCGAGGTGCCGGGGCATTTTGCTTGATTTAAAACTAGAAGAAGAGATGAGGTGCACGCACAGCGTAATAAATCACGAGAGGGGAGAGTGAAAGAGAAGGGGTATATGTATTTGCGGCACAAACAAGAACAGGTGTGATTATACCAGCACTAGTTAACCAGATCCCATCAGAACTCTGCAATTAAACATGCTTGGGCGAGAGTAGTACTAGGAATGATGATCTCCTAGGAAGTCCTCGTGTTGCACCCTTTATTTTACAGATGGAGCGTTAAACGTTACATGAGACTGGAGTGACAGTCCACCGGTTCATTTGCAAATGTAAGTCACGGCACCGAGGCATTTTGCTTAACATTTCTTCAACATTCAATTAAAGCCCATCACGTGATAATTGTATCATTGCGAGTATCTTAAAAAGTAGAATAACAAAAAATGAGGCTCGGCGGGTGATCCGTTCATTTGAGCATGTGTCGAGGCATTTGGGCATTTCGGTTGATATTAGAACTAAAAGGAGAGGTGAGGTGCGCGCACAGCGAAACAAATGATGGTAGGGGAGAGGGAAGGAGAAGGGGCATATGTATTTGCGGTGCAAATAAGAAAGGGTGCAATCATACCAGCAATAATTCACCGGATCCCATCAGAACTCTGCAGTTATGCGTTCTTGGGCGAGAGTAATACTAGGATGGGTGACCTCCTAGGAAGTCCTAGTATTGCACCTTTTTTACAAAAAACGAGGTACAGTGGGTAATCCGTTCATATGGGCATGAGTCGAGGTGCCTGGGCATTTCTCTTGATATTAGAACTAAAAGTAGAGGTGAGGTGCGCGCACAGAGAAACATATGATGAGAGGGGAGAGTAAAGGAGAAGGGGTATATGTATTTGCAGCACAAATCAGAACAGGTGCGATCATACCAGCACTAGTTCATCGGATCCCATCAGAACTCCGCAGTTAACCGTACTTGGGAGAGAGTAGTACTAGGATGGGTGACCTCTTGGGAAGTCCTCGTGTTGCACAAGTCTTTTTGCAAACGGGGCGTTAAACATTACGTGGGACTAGAACGACGATTCGCTGGTTCATTCGCAAATGTGAGTTACAGCTGTGGAGCATTTTGCTTAATATTTTTTGCATATTCAATAAAATCCATCACATGATAAGAGTGTCATTGCGAGCACCTTACATAATAGAATAACGAAAAACGAGGTACGGTGGGCGATCCATTCATATGGGCATGAGTCGAGGCACCCGGACATTTCACTTGATATTAAAAATAGAAGCAGAGGTGAGGTGTGTGCACAACAAAATAAATGATTAGAGAGGAGAGGGAACGAGAAGGGGTATGTGTATTTGCAGCGCAAACTAGAATGGATGCGATCATACCAGCACCAGTTTGCTGGATCCCATCAGAACTTCGCAGTTAAGCCTTTTTGGGGGAGAGTAGTACTAGGATGGGTGACCTCTTGGGAAGTCCTTGTGTTGCACACTTCTTTTTGACGATGGCGCAAACGTTACGTTGGACTGGAGCGACGGTCCACTGGTTCATTTGCAAACGTGAGTCACGGCACTGGGGCATTTTGCTTAATAATTTTCGTGCATTTAACTAGTGCCCATCACGTGATAAGAGTGTTATTGCGAGTATCATACATAGTAGAACAACGAAAACAGAGGTGCAGTAGGCGACCTGTTCATATGGGCATGAATCGAGGCGTCGGGGCATTTCACTTGATATTAGAAGTAGAAGCAGAGGTGAGGTGTGCGCGTACAGCAAAACAAATGACGGGAGGGAGGAGGGAATGAGAAGGGGCACATGCATTTGTAGCGCGGAATGGGACGGGTGCGATCAGACCAGCACTAATGCACCGAATCCCATAAGAACTCTATAATTAAGTGTCCTTTGGTGAGAGTAGTGCTAAGATGGTTGACATCTTAAAAAGTCCTCGTGTTACACCTGTTTTTTTACACACGAGGCAATAAACTGTTACGCGCGACCGAAACCACAGTCAGTCGATTCATTCACAAACGTTAATCACGGTGTTAGGCCATTTTCCTTAATATTTTTCTTGCATTGATATATAGTCCACCAAGTGATAAGAGTATCCTTGCAAGCATCTTACATAGTAGAAAAATAAAAAATGAGCTGCGGCGCGATCCGTTCATATAGGCATAAGTCGAGTCGCAGGGCATTTCGCTTGATATTATAACTAGAAGAAGAGGTGAGGTGCGCGCACAGTAAAACAAATGACGGGAGAGGGGAGGGAAGGAGTAGGGGTATATGTCTTTGCGGCGTAAACTAGAATGGGAGGGATCATACCAGCACTAGTTCACTAGATCCCATCAGAACTCCACAGTTAAGCGTGCTTGGGTGAGAGTAGTACTAGGATGGTTGACCTCCTAGGAAGTTCTCATGTTGCACCCTTCTTTTTGTAGACGGGGTGCTAAACGTTACACGGGACCGGAGTGACAGTCCACCAGTTAATTCGAAAACGTGAGTCATAGCGCCAGGGCATTTTGCTTAATATTTTTCGTGCATTCAATTAAAGCCTATCATGTGATAAGAGTGTCATTACGTGTATTTTATATAGTAGAAAAAAAAAACGAGGTATGGCGGGCAATCCATTAATATGGGCATGAGTCAAGGCATCGGGGCATTTCACTTGATAGTAGAACTAGAAGCAGAGGTGAGGTGCGCACACAGCGAAATAAATGATGGGAGGGGAAAGGAAAGAGAGGGGGAATATGTATTTGTAGCGTAAACTAGAACGTGTGCGATCATACCAGCACTATTTCCCCGGATCTCATCAGAGCTTCGCAATTAAGCGTGCTTCACCGAGAGTAGTACTAAGATGGGTGATCTCTTGGGAAGTTCTCGTGTTACACCATTCTTTTACAGATGGGGCATTAAACGTTACACGGGACCAGAGCGATAGTTTTTCGGTTCATTCACAAGCGCGAGTCACGGCGCCAGGACATTTTGCTTAATATTTTTCATGCATTCAATTAAAACCTATCACGTGATAAGAATGTCATTTCGAGTATCTTACATAGTAGAACAACAAAAAACGAGGTACGATGGGCTGACCATTCATATGGGCATGAGTCGTGGCTCTGGCATTTCGCTTGATATTAGACCTAGAAGCACAGGTGAGGTGCGCGCACAGCGATACAAATGATGGGAGAGAGAGGGAAGGAGAAGGGGTATATGTCTTTGCAGCGCAAACTAGAACGGGTGCGATCATACCAGCTCTAGTTCATCGGATCCCATCAGAACATCGTAGTTAAGCGTGCTTGGGCAAGAGTAGTACTAAGATGGGTGACCTCCCTGGAAGTCCTCGTGTTGCACCCTTCTTTTTGAACACAGGCCGTTAAACGTTACGCGGGACCGGAGCAACGGTCAGTTGGTTCATTCGCAAACGAGAGTCACGGCGTTGGGGCATTTTGTTTAATATTTTTTGTGCATTCAATTAAAGCCCATAACGTGATAAGAGTATCATTGCGAGTATCATACATAGTAGAACAACGAAAAACAAGGTGTTGCGGGCGATCCGTTCATATATGCATGAGTCAAGGCGCTGGAGCATTTTGCTTGATATTAGAACTAGAAGTAGAGGTGAGTTGCGAGCACAACGAAATAAATGATGGGAGGGGAAAGGGAAGGAGAAGGGGTATATGTATTTGCTGCGCAAATTAAAACGGGTGCGATCATACCAGCACTAGTTCACTAGATCCCATTAGAACTCTGTAGTAAGCATGCTTGGGCGAGAGTAATATTCGGATAGGTGACCTGCTGGGAAGTTCTCGTGTTGCACCCTTCTTTTTGCAGATGGGGCGTTAAATGTTATGCAGAACCGAAGCGACGGATTGCCGGTTCATTCACGGCGTCGGGGCATTTTGCTTAAATTTTTTTGTGTATTCTATTAAAACCCATCACGTAATAAGAATGTTATTACAAATATCTTACATAATAGAACATTGAAAACAGAGGTTGGGCAGACGATCCGTTCATACAAGCATGAGTCGAGGCACCGGCGTATTTCGTTTGATATTAAAACTAGAAACAAACGTGCTGTGTGCGTGCACAGCAAAACAAATGACAAGAAGGGGGAGGGAAAGAGAAGGGTGTATATATTTAAAGCACAAATTAGAATATATTTGATCATACCAGCACTAATTCACTAGATCTCATCAAAACTCTATAGTTAAGCATTCTTGGGTAGGAGCAGTACTAGGATGGATGACCTCTTGGAAAGTTCTCGTGTTGCACCCTTCTTTTCGCAGACAGGGAGTTAAATGTTATGCGGGACCGGAGCGACAGTTCGCCAGTTCGTTTGCGAACGTGAGTCATGGTGTTGAGGCATTTTGCTTAATATTATTTGTGCATTCAATTATAACCCACCACATGATAAGAGTGTTATTACGAGTATCTCACATAGTAAAACAGTGAAAACAGAGGTGCGGCAGGCAATCCGTTCATCTGGGTGTGAGTCAAGGCGCCGGAGCATTTTGCTTGATATTAAAACTAAAAACAGAGGTGAGGTGTGCGTGTACGTAATACAAATGATCGGAGGGGGGAGGGAAGCTGAAGTGGCACATGCATTTGTAGCGGGGAATGGGACGGGTGCGATAAGTCCAGCACTAATGCACTAAATCCCATAAGAACTCTACAGTTAAGTGTCCTTGGAATCCCATTGAATCCTCGTGTTGTACCCATCTTTTTTTGGATAGAGCGTTAAACATTACGTGCAATCGGAGATGCGGTCCACAGTTCATTCGCCAACTTAAGTCTTGGTGCCATGGCATTTTGCTTCATATTTTTCGTGCATTCATTTATAGTCCACCACGTGATAAGAGTGTTGTTACGAGTTCTTAGATATCAGAATAAAAAAAAATGAGGTGTGGCGGACAATCCATTTATCTAAGCACGAGTCGAGCCGCCAGAGCATTTCCCTTGATATTAGAATTAGAAGCAAAGGTGGGGGGTGTGCGCACAGTGAAAAAAATGACGGGAGGGGAGAGGGAAAGAGAAGGAGTATATCTATTTGCAGCGCAAAATAAAACGAGTTTGATCATACCAGCACTAATTCACAAGATCTCATCAGAACTCCGCAGCTAAGCATTTTTGGGTGAGAGTAGTACTAGAATGGGTGACCTCCTGGGAAGTCCTCGTGTTGCACCCTTCTTTTTGCAGACGGGGGATTAAACGTTACGCAGGACCGAAGTGACAATCCGCTAGTTCATTTGCAACTGTGAGTCACGGCGCCGTGGCATTTTGCTTAATATTTTTCATGCATTCTATTAAAGCCCATCACATGATAAGAATGTTATCACAAGTATCTTACATAATAGAACAACCAACATAAAAGTGCGGTGGGCGATCCGCTTATATGGGCATGAGTCGAGGCACCGGGGCATTTTGCTTGATATTAGAACTAGAAGCAGAGTTGAGGTGTGTGCGCACGCGAAATAAATGACAGGAGGGGGGAGGGAAGGAGAAGAGCACATGCACTTGTAGCGCAAATCGAACGGGTACAATAATACCAGCACTAATGCACCGAATCCCATAAGAACTCTGCAGTTAAGTGTCCTTGGGTGAGAGTAGTACTAAGATGGTCGACCTCTTGAAAAGTTCTCGTGTTGCACCTATTTTTGTACAAACAAGGAAATAAACGTTACGCGTGACAAGAACCACGGTCTGTCGGTTCATTCGCAAACGTGAGTCACGACATCAGAGCATTTTGCTTAATATTTTTTGTGCATTCAATTAAAGCCCATCACGTAATAAGAATGTTATTACGAGTATCTTACATCGTAGAACAACGAAAATAGAAGTGCGACGGGCGATCCATTCATATGGGCATGAGTCGAGGCGCTAGGGCATTTCACTTGATATTAGAACTAGAAACAGAGGTGAGGTGTGTGCGTAAAATGAAACAAATGACGGGAGAGGGGAGTGAACAAGAAGGGGCACATGCATTTGTAGCGCGAAATGGGACGGTTGCGATCAGACCAGCACTAATGCACCGAATCCTTTAAGAACTCTGTGGTTAAGTGTCTTTTAGTGAGAGTAGTACTAGGATTGTTGACCTCTTGGAAAGTCCTCGTGTTACACCTATTTTTTTGCACACGAGGCAATAAAAGTTACCCGTGATTAAAATCACAGTTTGTTAGTTCATTCGCAAATGTGAGTCGCGGCATTTGGGCATTTTACTTAATATTTTTTATGCATTCATTTCATCTAGGCATGAGTCGAGCCACCAGGGAATTTTACTTGATAGTAGAATTAGAAGTAGAGGTACTGGGTGCACGCATAGTGAAAAAAATGATGGGGGGAGGGGGGAGGGGGGAGAAGGAGAAGGGGTATATATATTTGCCGCGCGAAATGGAACGGGTGTGATCATACCACCACTAATTTACTGGATCCAATCAGAACTCCGCAGTTAAGCTTTTTTGGGTGAGAGTAGTACTAAGATGGTTGACCTCTTGGAAAGTCCTCGTGTTGCACCCTTCTTTTTCCACACGAGACAATAAACGTTACGCGCGACCGGAACCACAGTTCGTCACTTCATTTGCAAACGTGAGTAACAACGTCAGGGCATTTTGCTTAACATTTTTCGTGCATTAATTTATTGTCCACCACGTTATAAGATTTTTATTACGAGCATCTTACTTAATAAAACAACGAAAAATGAGGTACGGTGGGCAGACCCCATCTGGGCATGAGTCGAGCCACTGGGGCATTTCGCTTGATATTAGAATTAAAAGAAGAGGTGCGAGGTGTGCGCACAGCGAAAAAAATGATAGCAAGGGGGAGGGAAGGAGAAGGGGTATATGTATTTGCAGCGCGAAATGGAACAGGTGCGATCATACCAGCACTAATTCACTAAATCCCATCAGAACTCCACAGTTAAGCATTTTTGGGCGAGAGTAGCACTAGGATGGGTGACTTCCTGGGAAGTCCTCGTGTTGCACCATTCTTTTTACATACAGGGTGTTAAACGTTGCGCTCGACATCGGGGTATTTTGCTTAATATTTTTTGTGCATTTAATTAAAATCCATCATGTGATAAGAATATTATTACGAGTATCTTACTTAGTAGAACAACAAAAACAGAGGTGCGGCGGACGATCCATTCATATGGGCATGATTTGACGCGCCGGGGCATTTCGTTTTATATTAGAACTACAAGAAGAGGTGAAGTATGCACGCACAGCGAAATAATTGATAGGAGGGAGAAGGAAGGAGAAGGGATATATGTATTTGTGGCGCGAACTGGAATGGGTGCGATAATACCAGCACTAATTCACCGAATCCCATCAGAACTTCGGAGTTAAGCGTGCTTGGGCGAGAGTAGTACTAAGTTGGGTGACTTGCTGGAAAATTCTCGTGTTGCACCCGTCGTTTTACAAATGGGACGTTAAATGTTACGCGGGACTGGAGCGACGGTCCGCTGGTTCATTCCCAAACGTGAGTCACGGTACTAGGGCATTTTGCTTAATATTTTTTGTGCTTTCAATTAAAGTCCATCACATGATAAGAGTGTTATTACGAGAATCTTACATTGTAGAACAACAAAAATAGAGGTGCGGTAGGCGATCTGTTCATATGGGCATGAGTCGAGACGCCGGAGCATTTTGCTTTATATTAGAACTAGAAGCAGAGGTGAGGTGTGCGCGCACAGTGAAACAAATGACAGGAGGGGGGAGGGAAGGAGAAGAGGTATTTGTATTTCTGGCGCAAACTAGAACAAGTGCGATAATACCGGCACTAATTCACTAGATCCCATCAAAATTCTGCAGTTAAGTGTGCTTGGGCGAGAGTAGTTCTAAGATGGGTGATTTCCTTGGAAGTTCTCATGTTGCACCCATCTTTTTACAGACGGGGTGTTAAACGTTACGCGGGACTGGATCGACAGTCTACCGATTCGTTCGTAAACGTGAGTCATGGCGCCAGGGCATTTTGCTTAATATTTTTCGTGCATTCAGTTAAAGCCCATCACGTGATAAAAGTGTTATTACGAGTATCTTACATATTAAAAAAATGAAAACAAAGGTGCGGCAGGTGATCCGTTAATATGGACATGAGTCGAGGCACTGGGGCATTTTGCTTGAATTGGAACTAGAAGCAGAGGTGAGGTGTGCACGTACAATGAAACAAACATGCAACTGGAACTATGTTGGTTTATTCGTGAATGTGAGTCAAGGTGCTGGAGAATTTTACTTGATATTAGAACAAGAACCAGATGTGCAGTGTGCACGCACAAGGAAACAAATGACGAGAGGGGGTAGGGAAATGAGAAGGAGTGTATGTATTTACAGCGCAGAATGAAACAGTTGCGAGCATAGCAGTACTAATGCACTGGATCCCATCAGAACTCCTCATTTAATTGTACTTGGGCTAGAGTAGTACTAGGATGGGTGACCTTCTGGGAAGTTCTCGTGTTGCACCCATTTTTTTGCAGATGGGGCGTTCGATGTTACGCGCGACTGGAATTATGGTCCCCTGGCTCATTCACAATTGTAAGTCAAGGTGCCGGGGCATTTTACGTGATATTAGAATGAGAAGCAGAGGTGCAGTGTGCTCGCACAAGGAAACAAATGACGAGAAGAGGGAGGGAAGGAGAAGGAGTGTATGTATTTGCAGAGCAAAATGAAACGGGTGCAATCATACCAGCACTATTGTACCGGATACGATTAGAACTCCGCAGTTAAGTGTGCTTGGGCGAGAGTAGTACTAGGATTGGTGACCTCCTAGGAATTGTTCATGTTGCACCTATTTTTTTGCATATGGGGCGTTCGACGTTACATACGACTGGAACTATGCTTTGCTGGTTTATTCGCAAATGTGAGTCAAGGCGCCGGGGTATTTTACTTGATATTAGAACGAGAAACATAGGTACAGTGTGCACGCACAAGGAAATAAATGATGGGAGGGGGGAGAGAAGGAGAAGGAGTGTATGTATTTGCAGCAAAGAAAGAAACGGTTGCGATCATACCAGCACTAATGCACCGGATCCCATCAGAACTCCACAGTTAAGTGTACTTGAGCTGGAGTAGTACAAGGATAGGTGACCTCCTGGGAGGTCCTCTTGTTGCACCCATCTTTTTGCAGAAGGGGCGACATTATGCGCGACTAGAAATATGGTCCGCTGGTTTATTCACAAATATGAGTAAAGCTTTCGAGGCATTTTACTTGATATTAAAATAAAAAGGAGAGGTGCAGTGTGCACGCACAAGGAAACAAATGATGGGAGAGGGGAAGGGAGAATGATTGTATATATTTACAGTGCAAAATGAAACTTTTGCGATCATACCAGTACTAATGCACCAGATCCCATCAGAACTCCGCAGTTAAGTGTGCTTGGGGGAGAGTAGTACTAGGATCGGTGACTCCTGGGAAGTCCTCTTGTTCCACCCATTATTTTACAGATGGGGCATTAAACGTTACGCGCGACTTGAACTATTGTCCGCCGGTTTATTCACAAATGTGAGTCAAGGCGTCGGGGCATTTTACTTGATATTAGAACGAGACGCAAAGGTGCGTGTGCACGCACAAAGAAACAAATGACGGGAGGGGGAGGGAAGGAAAAAGAGTGTATGTATTTGCAGCGCATAATGAAACCAGTGCAATCATACTAGCACTAATGCATCAAATCCACCAAAACTCCGCTGTTAAGTGTGTTTGGGAGAGAGTAGTACTAGGATGGGTGACCTCCTGGGAAGTCCTCTTGTTGTACCTACTTTTTTTCTGATGGGGCATTCGACGTTACGCGCGATTGGAACTATAGTCCACTTGTTTATTCGCAAATGTAAGTAAAGGCAGTGAAGAATTTTACTTGATATTAGAATGAGAAACAGAGGTGTAGTGTGCACGCACAAGGAAATAAATGATGGGAGGGGGGAAAGAAAGAGAAGGAGTGTATGTATTTGCAGCGAAGAATGAAACGGTTGCGATCATACCAACACTAATGCATCGGATCCCATCAGAACTCCATAGTTAAGTGTACTTGAGCCGGAGTAGTACAAGGATGGGTGACCTCCTGGTAGGTCCTCTTGTTGCACCCATCTTTTTGCAAAAGGGGCAACGTTATGCGCGACTGAAAATATGGCCCGCTGGTTTATTCACAAATATGAGTAAAACTACTGGGGTATTTTACTTGATATTAGAACGAGAAGGAGTGGTACAGTGTGGACGCACAAGGAAACAAATAACGGGAGAGGGGAGGGGAGAAGGACTGTATGTATTTGTAGCGTAAAATGAAACTGTTGCAGTCATACCAGTACTAATGCATCAAATCCCATCAGAACTCCGCAGTTAAGTGTGTTTGGGCGAGAGTAGTACTAGGATGGGTGACTCTTGGGAAGTCCTCTTATTCCACCCATTTTTTTGCAGATGGGACGT
Organism: Carica papaya; assembly: GCF_054855325.1. NCBI lineage: Eukaryota > Viridiplantae > Streptophyta > Magnoliopsida > Brassicales > Caricaceae > Carica > Carica papaya. Next base: position 29,226,032 of record NC_142311.1, on the reverse strand, counting down.
TCGACGTTATGCGGACTTGAACTATTGTCCGCTAGTTTATTCACAAATGTGAGTCAAGGCGCCGAGGCATTTTACTTGATATTAGAACGAGAAGCAGAGTTGCGTGTGCACGCACAGAGAAACAAATGACGGGAGGGGGAGGGAAGGAGAAGGAGTGTATGTATTTGTAGCGCATAATAAAACCAGTGCGATCATACTAGCACTAATGCACCGGATCCCATCAGGACTCCGTAGTTAATTATGCTTGGGTGAGACTAGTATTAGGATGGGTGACCTCCTTGAAAGTTTTCGTGTTGCACACATTTTTTTGCAGATAGGGCATTCGACGTTACGCGTGACTAGAACTATGATCTGCTTGTCTTCGCAAATGTGAGTCAAGGCACCGGGGTATTTTATTTGATATTAGAACTAGAAGCAGAGGTGGAGTGTGCGCGCACAACGAAACAAATGATGGGAGGGGAGAGGGAAGGAGAAGGGGTATATATATATGGAGTGTAGAATGGGACAGGTTAGATCATACCAGCATTAATGCACCGGATCCCATCAGAATTATGCAGTTAAGCGTTTTTGGGTGAAAGTAGTACTAGGGTGGGTGACCTCCTCGGAAATTCTCGTGTTGCACCCTTATTTTTGTGGATGGGGCGTTAAATGTTACGCGCAACCAGAGCCATGGTCCTCTGGTTCATTCGCAAATGTGAGTCGCAACACTGGGCCATTTTTTATAGTATTTTTCATGCATTTATTTATAGCCCACCACATGATAAGAGTGTCATTACGAGCATCTTACATAGTAAAAAAATAAATAAATGTGTGTCGGGTGGTCTGTTCAACTGGGCGTGAGTCGAGGTATAGGGATATTTTGCTTGATATTAGAACTAGAAGGAGAGGTACGGTGTACGTGCACAGCGAAACAAATAATGGGAGGGGGGAGGGAAGGAAAAGGGGTATATATGTATTTACAGCGCAGAATGGGACAGGTGGGATCATACCTGCACAAATGCACCGTATCCCATCAGAACTCCGCAGTTAAGTGTTCTTTGGTGAAAATAGTACTAGGTTGGTTGACCTCCTGGGAAGTCCTCATGTTGCACCCTTCTTTTTGCAGACGGGGTGTTAAATATTAGTGGTACCAGAGCCACAGTCTGCCAGTTCATCCACAAACGTGAGTCGTAGCATCAGAGTGTCATTATGAGTATCTTACATAGTAGAACAACAAAAACAGAGGTACTACGAGTGGTCCGTTCATCTGGGCGTGAGTCGAGGCACCGGGGCATTTCATTTAATATTAGAAGTATAATCAGAGGTGCGGTGTGCGAACACAGCAAAACAAATGATGGGAGGGGGGAGGGAAAGACAAGGGCTATATGTATCTCCAGTGTAGAATTAGATGGGTGTGATCACACAAGCACTAATGCACCGTATCCCACCAGAACTCTGTTGTTATTCGTACTTGTGCGAAAGTAGTACTAGGATGGGCGACATCCTGGGAAGTCTTCGTGTTGCACCTATCTTTTTGCATACGGGGTATTAAATGTTATGCGCAACTAGAGACATGGTTTGCTGGTTCAGTTGCTGACATGAGTCATGGAGCAAGGAAATTTTTCTTAATATTTTTCATGCATTCATTTATAGTCCATCATGAGATAAAAGTCATTACGATTATCTTACATAGTAGAATAATGAAAACAGAGGTGCAGCGGGTGGTCCGTTCATCTAGGCATGAGTCGAGATGCTGGGGCATTTTGCTTTATATTAGAACTAGAAGCAGAGGTACGGTGTGCGCGCACAACGAAATAAATGAAGAGAGGGCAGGAAAGGAGAAGGGGTATATATATTTGCAGCACGGAATGGAAGAGGTGCAATCATACCAGCACTAACACACCGGATTCTATCAGAACTCTGCAGTTATGCGTGCTTGAGCGAGTGTAGTACTAGAATTGGTGACCTCCTGGGAGGTTCTTGTGTTGCACCCATCTTTTTGCAGAAGGGATGTTAAACATTACGTGCAACCAGATCCATTGTCCACCAGTTAATTCTTTGGTGCGAGTCGTGGCACCGGGGCATTTTGCTTATTATTTTTTGTGCATTCATTTATAATCCATCATGTGATAAAAGTGTCATTATAAGTATCTTACATACTAGAACAACGAAAACAGAGGTGCTGCAGGCAGTTCGTTTATTTGAGGACGAGTTGAGACTTTGGGGCATTTCGTTTGATATTAGAACTAAAAACAGAAGTGCGGTGTGTGCGCACAACAAAACAAATGATGGGAGGGGGGAGGGAAGGAGAAGGAGTATATGTATTTGCAGTGCGAAATAGGATGTGTGCGATCATACCAGCACTAATGCATCGGATCCCACCAGAACTCCACAGCTAAGCGTGCTTCAAGGAGAGTATTATTAGGATTGATTCCCTCCTGGGTAGTCCTCCTGTTGTACCCGTCTTTTTGTGAATGGAGTGTTAAACATTACACACGACCAGAGACACAGTCTACTGGTTCAACCGTCTTAGTACTACTCTCATCCAAAGACATTTAACTGCAGAGTTCTTATGGGATTCGGTGCATTAGTGCTGGTCTGATTGCACTTGTCCCATTCCGCACTACAAATGCATGTTCCCTTCTCCTTCCCTCCCCCCTTCCATCATTTGTTTCACTGTACACTCACACATCACCTTTACTTCTATTTTTAATATCAAGCAAAATGCCCCGGCGCCTCAACTCACGCCCATATTAACGAATTGCCCGCTGTAACTCTATTTTTGTTGTTATACTATCTAAGATACTCATAATGAACTCTTATAACGTGGTGGACTATAATTTAATGCACAAAAAATATTAAGCAAAGTACCCCAGTGTCGTGACTCACATTCGCAAATGAACTGGCAGACCGTCGCTCTAATCCCACGTAACATTTAATACCCCGTTTGCAATCAGAAGGGTGCAACACGAGGACTTCCCAAGAGATCACCAATTCTAGTACTACTTTCGCCCAAGCACGCTTTACTATGGAGTTCCGATGGGATCTAGTAAATTAGTGCTGGTATTATCCCACCAGTTCTATTTCGCGCTGCAAATACATATACCCCTTCTGCTTCCAACCCCCATCCCGTCATTTGTTTTCTTGTGCGCACACACTGCACCTCTGCTTCTAATTTTAATATTAAATAAAATAGAATGGGTGCCATCATACCAGCACTAATGCACTAGATCCTATAAGAACTCTACAATTAATCATGCTTGGGCGAGAGTAGTACTAGGATGGGTGATCCTAGGAATTCCTCGTGTTGCACTCGCCATTTTGTGGATGGGACGTTAGATGTTACACATGACCACAGACGCGGTCCGTTAGTTCATTCGCAAACATGAGTCACAGTAAAACAAATGATGGGAGGGGCGAGGGAAAGAGAAGGGTACGTGCATTTGCAGCGCGATATGGGAGAGGTGCAATCATACCAGTACTAATGCACCATATATCCCATCAGAACTCCGTAGTTAAGCGTGTTTGGGTGAGGGTAGTACTAGGATGGGTGACCACCTTAGAAGTCCTCATGTTGCTCCCGTCTTTTAGTGGACAGGGGGTTACTTGTTACGCGCGACAGAACCACTGTCTGCCGGTTCATTTACCGGTCGAGTTGCGACGCTGGGGCATTTTGCAGCACGGAATGGTACGAGTGCGATCATACTGACACTAATGCACTGGACCCCATCATAACTACACAGTTAAGCATGCTTGGGTGATAGTAGTACTAGGATGGGTGACATCCTGGGAAGTCCTCGTGTTGCACCTATCTTTTTGGGGATGGGGTGTTAAACGTTACGAGCGACTGGAGACACAGCCCATCGGTTCATTCATTGGTGTGAGTCATAGCACCAGGTCATTTTGCATAATATTTTTTATGCATTCATGTATAGTACATCACGTGATAAGAGTGTCATTATGAGTATCTTACATAGTGTAATAAAGAAAATAGAAGTATGGCGGGCAGTCTGTTCATCTTGGTGTGAGTTGAGGCATCGGAGCATTTCGCTTGATATAGAACTAGAAACAGAGGTGCAGTGTGCACGCACAACGAAACAAATGATGGGAAGGGGGAGTGAAGGGGGAGTGAAGGAGAAGGGGTATATGTATATTCAACACAAAATAGGACAAGCATGACCATACTAGCACTAATGCACAGGATCCCATCAGAACTCCGCAGTTAAGCATGCTTGAGCGAGAGTAGTACAAGGATGGGTGACCTCCTGAGAGGTTCTCGTGTTGCACCCTTCTTTTTGCAGATGGAGCATTAAACATTACGTGCAATCAGAGCCACGGTCCACCGGTTTATTCGTAAAAGTGAGTCGCGGTGTCGGGGCATTTTGGTTTATCTTTTTCGTGCATTTATTTATAGTTGACCATGTGATAAGTGTGCCATAATGAGAATCTTACATAGTAGAACAACGAAAAAAGAGGTACGAAATACGATCTGTTCATTTGGGCATGAGCTGAGGCACTAGGGCATTTCGCTTAATATTAGAACTAGAAGCAGAGATGTGATTTGCACGAACATCGAAACAAATGACATAAGGGGGGAGGGAATAAGTAGGGGTACATGCATTTGAGCATGAAATGCGAAGGGTGCGATTATACCAACACAAATGCACCGGATCCAATCAGAACTCCACAATTAAGCGTGCTTGGGCAGGAGTAGTGCATAGATGCGTGACCACCTATAAAGTGCTCGTGTTACATCCGTATTTTTACGGACGGAGCATTAAACATTATACGCAACAAGAGCCATAGTCTGTCAGTTCATTCACCGGTGTGAGTCGCTGTGCCAAGACGTTTATCCTGATACTTTTTATGCATTCATTTATAGTCCACGTGATAAGAGTATCATTACGAGCATCTTACATAGTATAAAAATGAAAAAATAGATACAATGGGCCGTCTGTTCATCTGGGTGTGAGTCGAGGCGTTGGGACATTTTGCTTGATATCAAAACTAGAAGCAGAGGTGCAGTGTGCGCACATAGCGAAACAAATGATGAGAGGGGGGTAGGGAAGGAGAAGGGATATATGTATTTACTACAAAAAATAGTATGGGTGCGATCATACCCGCACTAATATCTGTATCCCATCAGAACACCACAGTTAAGTGTGCTTGGGCAAGAGAGGTACTAGGATGGGTTTCCTCCTGGGAAGTCTTCATTTTTCACCTATCTTTTTGCAGATGGGGCATTAAACGTTATGCGCGAACAGAGCCACGTTTTGTCGGTTCATTCGTCGATGTGAGTCGCGACATCAGGGCATTTTGCTTAACAATTTTCATGCATTCATTTATAGTCCATCACGGGATAAGAGTGTTATTACAAGTATCTTACATAGTAGAACAACAAAAAAAGAGGTGTGGCGGGTGGTCTGTTCATCTCAGCGTTAGTCGAGTCATCGGGGTATTCGTTTGTTATTAGAACTAGAAGCAAAAATGTGGTGTGCGTGCACAGCGAATCAAATGACGGGATGGGGAAGGGAAGGAGAAAAGGTATATCAGCACTAATGTAATGGATCCCATCAAAACTCTACAGCTAAACGTGCTTGGCGAGAGTAGTACTAAGATTTGCGACCACTTGGAAAGTCCTCGTGTTGCACCCATCTTTTTACGGATAGGGCGTTAAACATTACGCGCAACTAGAGGCACTATCTGTCGATTCATTCGCCAGTGTGAGTCACGGCGGGTGGTCCATTTATCTGGGCATGAGTCGAGGCACTCGAACATTTTGCTTAATATTAGAACAAGAAGTAAAGGTGTTGTGTACATGTACAATCAAATAAATGATGGGAGAGGGGAGGGAAGGAGAAGGGATATATGTATTTGCAGTGTAGAATGGTATGGGTGCGATCATACCAGCACTAATCACCGTATCCCATTAAAACTCTGCAGTTAGTGTGCTTGGACGAGAGTAGTACTAGGATGGGTGTCTTCCTAGGAAGTCCTCGTGTTGCACCTGTCTTTGTGGACGGGGCGTCAAACATTAGGTGTGACCGGAGCCAATTTTTTCTAATTCATTCGCCAGCGTGACTCACGACACTGAGTTACTTTATATTTTTCGTGCATTTATTTATAGTCCACCATGTGATAAGAGTGTTATTATGAGTATTTTAAATAGTAGAACAATGAAAATAAAGGTGCAGCGGGCGGTCTATTTTACTTAGCATGAGTCGAGGTGCTGGAGCATTTTGCTTGATATTAGAACTTGAAGCAGAGGTGCAGTGTGCGTGCACAATGAAACAAATGATGGAGGGGGCAGAAAAGGAGAAGGGTTATATGTATTTGTAGCACATAATGGGATGGGTTTGATCATACAAACACTAATGCACCAGATCCCATCACAACACGCTTTCGGTTCATTCACCAGCGTGAGTTGCGGCGCTGGGCATTTTACTTAATATTTTGCATGCATTCATTTATAGTCCATCACGAGATAAGAGTGTCATTACTAGTACTTTATATAGTAGAACATTAAAAACAGAGGTGCAGCGGGCAGTTCGTTCATCTGGGTTCATCAAGATGCCGGGGCATTTTGCTCTATATTAGAACTAGAAGCATTGGTGAGGTGTGCATACACAGTGAAACAAATGATGGGAAGGGGAAGGGAAGGAGAAGGGGCACATGCATTTGCAGCACAAAATGGAATTATTGTGATCATACCAACACTAATGCACAAGATCCCATCAGAACTTTGTAGTTAAGTGTGCTTGGGCGAGAGTAGTACTAGGATGGGTGACCTCCTCAGAAGTCCTCATGTTATACCTGTCTTTTTGAGGATGGGGTGTTAAACATTACGCATAACAGGAGCCATGGTCCGCCAGTTCATTCCCCAGCGTGAGTTGCAGCGCCAGGGCATTTTGCTTTATCTTTTTCGTTCATTCATTTATAGTTCACCACGTGATAAGAGTGTCGTTATGAGTGTCTTACATAGTGGAACAACAAAAATAGAGGTGCGGCAGGAGGTCCGATCATCTAGGCGTGAGTTGATGCACCAGGAAGTTTCATTCTATATTATAACTAGAAGTAGAGGTGTGATGTGCGCGCACAGCAAGACAAATGACAGGAGGGGAGAGAGAAGGAGAAGGGGTAGATGTATTTACAGCACGATATGGGACGGGTGCGATCATACCAGCACTAATGCATTGGATCCTATCAGAACTCTGTAGTTAATTGTGCTAGGTAGAGAGTAGTACTAGGATGGGTGATCTTGGGAATTCTTCATGTTACACTGGTCTGTTTGCGAACGGGGCATTAAACGTTATGCGCGACTGGAGATACGATCTGCTAATTCATTTGCCAACGTGAGTCGCAGTGCTGAGGAATTTTTCTTAATATATTTCGTGCATTTATTTATAGTCCATCATTAGCTAAGAGTGTGATTACCAGTATCTTACATAGTAGAACAATGAAGAAAGAGGTGCGGCAGACAATCTGTTCATCAGGGCATGAGTTGAGGCATCGTGGCATTTTACTTAATATTAGAATAAAAAGCAGAGGTGTGGTGTGCACGCATATTGAAATAAATGATGGGAGGGTGGAGGGAATGAGTAGGGGTACATGCATTTGGCGCGAAATGGGGAGGGCGGTCATACCAACACTAATGCACTAGATCCCATAAGAACTCCACAATTAAGCGTGCTTGGGCGAGATTTGTACTTAGATGGGTGACCTCCTGACAAGTCCTCATGTGGCACCCGTCTTTTTACGGATAGGGCGTTAAACGTTATGCTCGACCGGAGCCACGATCCGCTAGTTCATTCGCAAACGTGAGTTGTGACACTAGGGTATTTTGCTTTATCTTTTTTGTGCATTCATTTATAAAAGTGTCATTACAAGCATCTTACATAGTAGAACAATGAAAAAAAAGGTGTGACGGGTGATCTGTTCATCTAGGCGAGATTTGTACTTAGATGGGTAACCTCCTAGCAAGTCCTCATATTGCACCTGTCTTTTTACAGACAGGGTGTTAAACGTTATGCTCGACCAGAGCCACGATCCACCAATTCATTCGCAAATGTGAGTCGTGACACTGGGGCATTTTGCTTTATCTTTTTCGTGCATTTATTTATAAGAGTGTCATTACAAGCATCTTACATAGTAGAACTATGAAATAAAAGGTGTGACGGGCAATCCATTCATCTGGGCATGAGTTGAGGCATCGGGGCATTTCACTTAATATTAGAACTAGAAGAAGAAGTGAGGTGTACACGCACAGTGAAACAAATGGCGGGAGGGGTGAGGGAATGAGTTGGGGTATATGTATTTCAGCGTGAAATAGGAAGGGTGCGATCATACCAACACTAATGCACCGGATCCTATCATAACTCCACAGTTAAACGTGCTTGGATGAGAGTAGTGCTTAGATGGGTGACCTCCTGGAAAATTCTCGTAATGCACCCGTTGTTTTGCAAACAAGACGCTAAAAATTACGCTCGACTGAAACCATGATTAGCCGGTTCATTCGCTTGCGCGAATCGTGTCGCTAGGGCATTTTGCTTAATATTTTTTGTGCATTCATGATTAGTCCATCACAAGATAAGAGTGTCATTACGAGTATCTTACAAAATAGAATAACAAAAATAGAGGTGTGGCTGGCAGTCTGTTCATCTAAGCGTTAGTCGAGGCACTAGGGCATTTCACTCTATATTAGAACTAGAAGCAGAGGTGCGGTGTGCATGCACAGTAAAAGAAATGACGGGAGGGGGGAGGGAAGCAGAAGGGGCACATGCATTTGCAGTGCGAAAATGGTAAGAGTGCGATCATACCAGTACTAATGCACTAGATCCCGTTAGAACTTCACAGTTAAGCATACTTGGGCGAGAGTAGTACTAAGATGGTGATCTCCTAGGAATTTCTTGTGTTGTACCTGTCTTTTTGCAGACAGGGCGTTAAATGTTACTCACGGCTGAAGCCACAGTCTGCCGGCATGAGGTGCGGTGCTGGGGCATTTTACTTAATACTTTTTGTACATTTATTTATAGTTCTCAACATGATAAGAGCTTCATTATGAGTATCTTACATATTAGAATAATGAAAAATAAGGTACGGCAAACAGTCCATTCATCTGGGCATGAGTCGAGGTGTTTGGGCATTTCGCTTGATATTAGAACTTGAAGTAGAGGTGCGATGTGTGTGTACAGCGAAACAAATAACAGAAGGGGGAAGGGAAGGAGAAGGGAAATATGTGTTTGTAGTACAGAATGGAAAAATTACAATCATACCAGTACTAATGCACTGGATCCCATCAGAACTTCATAGTTAAGCGTGCTTGGGTGAGAGTACTACTAGGATGTGTGACCTCCTCGGAAGTTCTCGTGTTGTACCCTTCTTTTGCATACAGGGACGTTAAACATTACATGCGAACGGAGCCAAGTTCTGCCGGTTCATTCGTAAAAGTGAGTCACGGTGCAGGAGAATTTTACTTACTATTTTTCGTGCAATCATTTATAGTCCATCACGTGATAAGAGTGTTATTATGAATATCTTACATAGTAGAACAATGAAAATAGAGGTACGGCGGGTAGTCCGTTCATCTGGGCGTGAGTTGAGGCACTGAGGCATTTTGCTTGATATTAGAACTAGAAGTAGAGGTGCAGTGTGCACGTATAGTGAAATAAATGTTAGGAGTAAGGAGGGAAGGAGAAGGGATATATATATTTACAGTGCAAAATGGAACGAATGCGATCATACTAGCACTAATGCATTGGACATTAGAACTCCGCAGTTAATCGTGCTCGGGCAAGAGTAGTACTAGGATGTGTTACCTCCTGGGAAGTCCTCGTGTTGTCCTCGTGTTGCATATTGAACTTTATATGTGACCGGAGACACGATCCATCAGCTCATTCACCAGCGTGAGTCGCGGTGCTAGGGCATTGTGGTTATTATTTTTTGTGCATTTATTTATAATTTATCAGGAGATAATAGTGTCATTATGAGTGTCTTATATAGCAGAATAACGAAAGCAGAGGTGCAGCGGGCAGTCTGTTAATCTAGGCTGAGTCAAGGCACCGGGGCATTTCGCTCTACATTAGAACTAGAAGCATAGATGTGGCATGTGCGCACAACGAAACAAATGATGGGAGGGGGGGAAGGAGAACGGGTATATGTATGTACAGCGCGAAATGGTACGAGTGCGATTGTACAAGCATTAATGAACCAGATCCCATCAGAACTCCACAGTGGAGCATGCTAGGGCGAGAGTAGTTTAGGATGGGTGACCTTTTGGGAAATCATCCTGTTGAACTCTTTTTCTTTCTGATGGGGCATTAAACATTACATACGACGAGAACCACAGTCTGCCGTCGTGAGTTGCGATGCCGAAGTACGAGGGGTGATCCGTTCATCTGGGCATGAGTCGTGCCACCGAGGCATTTCGCTTGATATTAGAGCTAGAAGAAGAGGAGCGATGTGCACCAGGGCATTTTGCTTAATATTTTTTGAGCATTCATTTATAGTCCACCACATGATAAGAGTGTCATTACGAGCATCTTAAATAGTAAAACAACCAAAAGAGAGGTATGGTAGGCGGTTCGTTCATCTGGGCATGAGTCGAGGTGCCAGGACATTTTGCTTCATATTAAAACTATAAGCAAAGGTGTGATGTGCACGCATAGCGAAATAAATGATGGGAGGGGGGAGGGAACGAGAAGGGGTACATGTATTTTGCAATGCGAAATGGGATGGGCGCGATCATATTAGCACTAATGCACCGGATCCCATCAGAACTCTGTAGTTAAGCATGCTTGGGTGAAAGTAATACTAGGATGGGGTGACCTCCTGGGAAATGCTCATGTTGCACCCATCTTTTTACAGATAGGGCGTGAAACGTTACGCGTGATGGGAGCCATGGTCTACCGATTCATTCGCCAGCGTGAGTCGCGACGCTGGGGCATTTTACTTTACCTTTTTTATGCATTCATTTATAGTCCACCACGTGATAAGAGTGTCATTTCGAGTATCTTATAAAGTAGAACAATGAAAAATGAGATGCAGCGGGCGGTTCTTTAATCTGGGCGTGAATCGAGGTGCCGAGCCATTGTGCTTGATTTTAGAACTAGAAACAAAGGTGCAGTTTGCACGCACAATGAAAACAATGACGGGAGAAGGGAGGGAAGGAGAAGGGATATATGTATTTGTTGCATGGAATGGAAGGGGTGCGATCATACTAGCACTAATGCATGGGATTCTATCGAACTTCGCAGTTAAGCGTTCTTGGGTGAGAGTAATACTAGGATGGGTGACATCCTGGGAAGTCCTCGTGTTGCACAAGTTTTTTTGTGGATGGGGCATTAAACGTTACGTGCGACCGGAGCTATGATCTGCTAGTTCATTCACAAACGTGAATTGCAGTGCCGAGATATTTTGCTTTATCTTTTTCGTGCATTCATTTAAAGTCCACCACGTGATAAGAGTGCCATTACAAGCATCTTATAAAGGTGCGGCGACCGGTTCGTTCATCTGGGCGTGAGTCAAGGCGTCGAGGCATTTCAATTGATATTAGAACTAAAACCAGAGGTGCAGTGTGCACACAAAGCGAAACAAATGATGGGAGAGGGGGAGAGAAGCAGAAAGGGTATATGTATATGTAGTATGGAATGGAACAGGTGCCATCATATAAGAACTAATGCTCCGGCTCCAATCAAAATTCCACAGTTAAGCATGCTTGGGCGAGAGTAGTATTAGGATGGGCGACCTCCTGGGAAGTCCTCGTGTTGCACCCTTTTTTATGTAGATTGGGCATTATACATTACGCGCTATCGTAATCATGGTCCACTGGTTCATTCACAAACATGAGTCGCGGCGTCGGTGCATTTTGCCTAATATTTTTTGTGCATTCATTTATAACCCACCACGTGATAAGAGTGTCATTACGAGTATTTTACATAGTAGAATAATGATAATAGAGGTACGGCGGGCGATCTGCTCATCTGGGCTTGTGTCGAGGCATCAGAACATAAAACAGAGGCGCGATGTGCGGGCACAGGAAAACAATGATGGGAGGGGGGAGGGAAGGAGAAGGGGTACATGTATTGGCAGAACAAAATTAGATAGGCGTGATCATACGAGCACTAATGCACCAGATTCTATTAAAACTCCGCAGTTAAGCGGGCTTGAGCGAGAGTAGTACTAGAATTGGTGACCTCATAGGAATTTCTCATGTTACACCCTTTTTTTTCAAACGGAAAGTTAAACATTACTCGCGACCAGAGCCACTGTCTGTCAGTTCATTCACCGACATGAGTCGCAGTGCCAGGGCATTTTTTTTAATATTTTTTATGCATTCATCTATACTCCACCGCACGATAAGAGTGTCACTGCAAGCATATTAATCAGTACAACAACAAAAACAGAGGTGAAGCAGGCAGTCCGTTCATATGGGCGTGAGTCGAGGTGCTGGGACATTTTGTTTTATATTTGAACTAAAAGTAGAGGTGAGGAGTGCGTGTATAATGATACAAATGATGATAGGGGTAGGGAAGGAGAAGGGGCACATGCATTTGCAGCGCGAAATGGGACGGGTGTGACTAGACCAGCACTAATGCATCGAATCCCATAAGAACTCTGCAGTTAAGTGTGCTAGGGCAAGAGTAGTACTAAGATGGTTGACCTCCTTGAAAGTTCTCATGTTGCACCCGTCTTTCTTCGGATTGGGCGTTAAATATTACGTGCGACTGGAGACACGGTCCACCAGTTCATTTGCGGAAGTGAGTTGTGGTGCAGGGGCATTTTGTTTAATATTTTTCGTTCATTCATTTATAGTCCATCACAAAATGAGAGTTTCATTATGAGTATCTTACATTGTAGAACAACAAAAATAGATGTGCGGCAGGCGATCCATTCATATGGGCGTGAGTCGTGGCGCCGAGGTATTTTGCTTTATATTAGAACTAGAAATAGTGGTGCGCTATGCGCGCACAGCGAAACAAATGACGGGAGGGGGGAGGGAAGGAGAAGGGGTATATGTATTTGCAGTGCAGAATAGAACGAGTCTGATCATACTAGCACTAATTTATCGGATCCCATCAGAACTCTACATTAAGCATGCTTGGGTGAGAGTAGTACTAGAATGGGTGACCTCCTGAAAAGTCTTCGTGTTGCACCCTTTTTTTTGTTGACTAGGTGTTAAATGTTATGCAGGACTGAAACGACGGTTCGTTAATTCATTCGCAAACATGAGTCACGGGGCCGGGGCATTTCGCTTAATATTTTTTGTGCATTCAATTACAACCCACTACGTGATAAGAGTGTCATTACGAGTATCTTACATAGTAGAACAATAAAAGTAGAGCTACGACGGGCGGTTCGTTCATCTGGGCGTGAGTCGAGGTGTCGGGGCATTTCACTTGATATTAGAACTAGAAGGAGAGGTGCAGTGTGCGCGCATAACGAGACAAATGATGGGGGGAGGGGCACATGCATTTGCAGCATAAAATAGAACAAGTGCGATCTTACAACCATTAATGCATTGGATCCCGTTCGAACTTGCAGCTAAGCGTGCTTGGGCGAGAGTAGCACTAAGATGGGTAACCTCCTGGGAAGTCCTTGTGTTGATTCCATCTTGTTGTGGATGCAGTGTTAAATGTTACGCGCGACCAGAGTCATGGTTCGCCGGTTCATTCGCAAATCTGAATCGTGGAGCTGAAATATTTTGCTTACTATTTTTCGTGCATTCATTTATAGTCCACCACATGATAAGAGTGTCATTACGAGAATCATAAATTGTGGAACAATGAAAATAGAAGTGCAGCGGGCGGTTCGTTCATCTACACTTCACTCGAGACATTGGGGCATTTCACTTGATATTAGAACTAGAAGCAAAGGTGAGGTGTGCGCGTATAGTGAAACAAATGATGGGAGATGGGAGTGAAAGAGAAGGGGCACATGCATTTGTAGCGCGAAATGGGACGGATGCGATCTTACCAGCACTAATGCCCCAGATCCCACCAGAACTCCGTCATGTAGTGTGCTTGGGCAAAAGTAGTACTATGATGGGTGACTCCTAGGAAGTCCTCATGTTGTACCTATCTTTTTACGGATAGGACATTAAACATTATGCGCGACCAAAGACACGATCCGCAGGTTCATTCGCCGACGTGAGTCGTGGCACTGGGATATTTTGCTTAATATATTTCGTGTATTAATTTATACTCCATCACTAGATAAGAGTGTCATTTCGAGTATCTTAGATAATAGAACAATGAAAACAAAGGTGCAGAGGGCAGTCCGTTCATCTGGGCGTGAGTCGAGGCGCTGTGGCATTTCGCTTGATATTTGAACTAGAAGCAGAGGTGCGGTGTGTGCGCACAACAAAAAAAATGATGGGAGGGGGTTGGGAAGGAGAAGGGGCACATGTATTAGCAACGCGTAATGGAAGGGGTGCGATTATACCAGCACTAATCCACCGGAACCTATTAGAATTCCGCAGTTATGCGTGCCTAGTTGAGAGTAGTACTAGGATGGGTTATCTCTTTGAAAGTCCTCATGTTGCACCTATTTTTTTGCACATGAAGCATTAAATGTTACCCGCGCCCAAAACAACAATCCGCAATTTCATTCTCAAATGTGAGTTGCAGCACCAAGGCATTTTGCTTAATATTTTGTGTGTATTCATTTATAGTCCACCACGTGATAAGAGTATCATTACGAGCATCTTACATAGTTGAATAATGAAAAACTAGGCGCGGCAGGTGGTCTGTTCACCTGGGCATTTGTCAAGCTGTCGAGGCATTTTGTTTAATATTAGAATTAAAAGCAGAGGTGCGGTGTACGCGCACAGCGAGACAAATGATGGGAGGGGGGAGGGAAGGAGAAGGGCTATATGTATTTGCAATGCAAAATAGAACAGGTACGATCATACCAGCACTAATTCATTGGATCCCATCAGAACTCTGAAGTTAAGCGTGCTTGGGCGAGAGTAGTAATAAGATGGGTGATCTCCTAAAAAATTCTTGTGTTGTACCCATCTTTTTGGGGAAAGAGCGTTAAATGAGGCACTGATGCATTTCACTTGATATTAGAACTAGAAGTAGAGGTACGATGAGCGGTCTGTTCATCTGTGCGTGAGTCGAGGTGCTAGGGCATTTTATTTAATATTAAAACTAGAATAAAAGGTACGGTGTGCGCGCACAGCAAAACAAATGACGGAAGGAGGAGGAAAGGAGAAGGGATATACGTATTTGCAGCGTAGAATTGACCGGGTACGTTCGTACCAGCTCTAATTCACCAGATCTCATAAGAACTTCGAAGTGAAGCGTGCTTGGGGCGAGAGTTGTACTAGTATGGGTGATCTCCTGAGAAGTCCTCGTGTTGTGCCCGTCTTTCTGTAAATGGGGCGTTAAACGTTACTTGCGACTGAAGCCATGGTCCACCGGCTCTTTCGCAAACGTGAGTCAGATGCTGAGGTATTTTGCTCTGTATTTTTCATGCATTCATTTATAGTCAACCATATGATAAGAGTCTCATTATGAGTATCTTACATAGTAGAACAATGAAAACAGAGGTGCGGCGAGTGATCCATTAATCTAGGCGTAAGTCGAGGTGCCAGGGTATTTTGGTTGATATTAGAACTAGAAGTAGACATGTGATTTGCATGCACAATGAAACAAATGACGAGAAGGGGAAGGGAAGGAGAAGGGGTATATGCATTTACAGCGCGAAATGGGACGAGTGCGATCATACTAGCACTAATGCAACGGATCTCATCAGAACTCCACAACTAAGCATGCTTGTATGAGAGTAGTACTAAGATGGGTGACCACTTAGGAAGTTCTCTAGAAGTAGAGGTGAAGTGTGCACGTACAGTGAAATAAATGATTGGAAGGGGGAGGAAACGAGAAGGGGTATATGTATTTGCAGTGCAGAATAGGATGGGTGCGATCATATCAGCAGTAATGCACCAGATCCCATCAAAACTCAACAGTTAAGCGTGCTTGGGCGAGAGTAGTACTAGGATGGGTGACCTCCTTGGAGGTCCTCGTTTTGCATCCATCTTTTTACAGATGGGGCATTAAGTGTTACTCATGACTAGAGCCATGGTCTACCGATTCATTCGCAAATGTGAGTCACGGCGCTAGAGCATTTTACTTAATATTTTTCGTGCATTCATTTATAATTCATTATGTGATAAGAGTGTTATTACGAGCATCTTACATAGTAGAACAACGAAAAATGAGGCGTGGCAGATGGTCTATTCAACTAGGCATGAGTCGAGCCACCGGAGCATTTCGCTTGATATTAGAAATAGAAGCAGAGGTGCGGTGTATGCACATAGCAAAATAAGTGATGGGAGGGGGGAGGAAGGAGAATAGGTAGATGTATTTATAGCGCAAAATAGGGTGGGTGCGATCCCATCAACACTAATGCACCGGATCCCATCTGAACTCTGTAGTTAAGCATGCTTGGGCAAAAGTAGTACTAGGTGGGTGACCTCCAGGGAAGACCTCGTGTTGCATCCATTTTTTTGCAGACAGGGCGTTAAACGTTATGCGCGACCAGAGCCACAATTTACCAGCATCAATAACAGCTCAGGGGCCTTTTGCTTAATATTTTTTGTGCATTCATTTATAATCCACCACGTGATAAGAGTGTAATTATGATTATTTTACATAGTAAAACAATGAAAAACGAGTTTTGGCGGGTGGTTCGTTCATCTTGGCATGAGTTGAGTCACTGAGGCATTTCCCTTGATATTATAACCAGAAGTAGAGGTGCGGTATTCGCGCACAACGAAACAAATGACGGGAGGGGGGGAGGGAAAGAGAAGGGGTATAGGTATTTGCAGCGCATAATGGAACAGGTACAATCATACCAACACTAATGCATCGGATCCAATCATAACCCCACAATTAAGCGTGCTTGGGCGAGAGTACTACTAGCATGGGTGTGACCTCCTGGAAAGTCCTCATTTTGTACCCATCTTTTTGCGAACAAGGAGTTAAATGTCACGTGCGACTGGAACCACAGTCCACTGGCATGAGTCGCCACGCTGGGGTATTTTGCTTGATATTTTTCGTGAATTCATTTATAGTCCACCACGTGAAAAGAGTGTCATTACTAGTATCTTACTTAGTAGAACAACAAAAATAGAGTTGGAGCGGACGATCCGTTCATCTAGGCATGTGTCGAGGCATCGGGGCATTTCACTCTATATTAGAACTAGAAGTAGAGATGCGGTGTGGGCACACCGGGAAACAAATGATGGGAGTAGGAAGGGAAGGAGAAGGGGTATATGTATTTGGTGCGCGAAATGGAATGGGTGCCATAATACCAGCACTAATGCACTGGATCTTATCAGAATTGTGTAGTTAATCATGTTTGGGCGAGAGTAGTACTAGGATGTGTGATCCTGGGGATTCCTCATGTTGCATTCGTCATTTTGCTGATGGGGTGTTAAACATTACGCACAACTAGAGACACGGTCCGCCGGTTCATTTACCGGCGTGAGTCGCGACACCTGGTCATTTTGCTTAATATTTTTTATGCATATATTTATAATCTATCACGGGATAAGAGTGTCATTACGAGCATCTTACATAGTAGAACAATAAAAACAGAGGTGCGGCGGGTGGTCTATTAATCTAGGCATGAGTCGACACAACGGGGTAATTTGCTCTATACTAAAATTAGAAGTAGAAGTGTAGTTTTTGCACATAGCAAAACAAATGATGGGAGAATGAGGGAAAGAGAAGCGGTATATGTATTTACAGCGCGGAATGGGAGTGGGGTGATCATACTAGCACTAATGCACCAGATGAAATTAGAAGTCCAAAATTAATCGTGTTTCTGCAAGATTAGTAATAGGATAGGTGACCTCCTGGGAAGTTCTCGTGTTGCACCTGTCTTTTCACACACAGGGCTTTAAACATTACGTAATGAGCCATGGTCTGTCGGTTCATTCAAAAATGTGAGTACTGGCACCAGATAATTTTGCTTAATATTATTTGTGCATTAATTTATAGTCCATCACGTGATTAGAGTATCATTACTAGCATCTTATATAGTAGAATAACAAAAAATGAGGTGCAGCGGGCAGTTCATTCATCTGGGCATGAGTCGAGCTATCAGGGTGTTCACTTAATATTAGAATTAGAAGTAGAGGTGCTGCGTGAGTCGTAGTACTGGGGCATTTTTCTTTCTTGCATGCATTTATAGTCCATCACATGATAAGAGTGTCATTATGAGCATCTTAATTAGTAAAACAACGAAAAAAGAGGTGCGGCGAGTAGTCCGTTCATCTGAGCATGAGTTGAGGCGTCGGATCATTTTGCTTGATATTAGAACTAGAAGCAGAGGTGAGGTGTGCACGCAAAGAGAAATAAATTATGGGAGGAGGGATGGAAAAAGAAGGGGCACATGCATTTGCACCGCAAAATGGGAAAGGTGCAATCATACCAGCACTAATGTACCGTATCCCATCAGAACTCTGCATCTAAGCGTGCTTTGGCGAGTGTAGTACAAGGATGGGTGACCTCCTGAAAAGTACTCGTGTTGCACCTTTCTTTTTATGGATGGAACATTAAACATTATGCGCGACTGTAGTCACGGTCCGTCGGTTCATTTGCAAACGTGAGTCGTAGCAACAGGGCAGTTTGTTTAATATTTTTTGTGAAATATTTTATACTCCACTACGTGATAAGACTGTCATTACGAGCATCTTACATAGTAGAACAATGAAAACAGAGATACAGCGGGCGGTCTGTTCATCTGAGCATGAGTCGAGGCACTGAAGCATTTCACTTGATAATAGAAATAGAAGTAGAGGTGCACTGTGCGCTCATAGCGAAACAAATAACAGGAGGAGGAAGGGAAGGAGAAGGAGTATATTTATTTACAGCATAAAATGGGACGGGTGCGATTATACTAGCACTAATGCCTTGGATCCCATCAGAACTCTACAATTAAGCTTGCTGGGGCGAGAGTAGTACTAGGATGGGTGACCTTTTGGGAAGTCATCAAGTTATACCCGTATTTTTACAGACGGGGCGTTAAACATTATGCTTGACAAGAGTCATAGTCCACCGGCATGAGTAGCAGTACCAGGACTTTTTGTTTAATACTTTTCGTGCATTCATTTATAGTTCTCCACGTGATAAGAGTGTCGTCACAAGCATCTTATATAGTAGAACAACAAAAAATAAGGTACGGCGGGCAGTCTGTTCATCTAGGCATGAATCAAGCTGTCAGGCCCTTTCACTTGATATTAAAACCAGAAATAGAGGTACGATGTGCACGCACAACAAAACAAATGATGAGAGGGGGGAGGAAAGAAGAAGGGGTACATATATTTATAGCGCAGAACGGGACGGGTGCGATCATACCAGCACTAATGCCCCGATCGGTTCAAAACTTTACAGTTAAGCGTCTTTGTGCGAGAGTAGTACTAGGATGGGTGACCTTTTGGGAAGTCTTCTTGTTGCACCCGTCTTTTTACGAATGAGACATTAAACGTTATTCATGATGGGAGATACTATCTGCTGGTTCATTTGTTGGCATGAGTCGTAGCGTCGGGGTATTTTGCTTAATATTTTTCGTGCATTCATTTATATTCCATCACGTCATAAGAGTGTTATTATGAGTATGTTACATAGTAGAACAATGAAAATAGATGTGTGGTGAGCAATCTGTTCATCTGGGTGTGAGTCGAGGCGTTGTGGCATTTCGCTTGATATCAGAACTAGAAGTAGAGGCTAGTTGTGCGTGCACAGTGAAATAAATGATGGGAGGGGGGAAGGAAGGAGAAGGAGCACATGCATTTGCAGCACGGAATGAGACGCGTGCGATCATACCAACACTAATGCACCGAATCCCACCAGAACTCCACAGTGAAGCATGCTTGGGCGAGACTAGTACTAGGATGGGTGAGCTCCTAGGAAGTCCTCGTGTTGCACCTATCTTTTTGTGGAAGAGGTGTTAAACATTATGTGCGATCGAAGACACGATCCGCCGGTGTAAGTCGCAGTGCTGAGACATTTTGCTTAGTATTTTTCGTATATTAATTTATAGTCAATTACGAGATAAGAGTGTTATTACGAGTATCTTACTTAGTAGAACAACAAAAATAGAGGTGCGGCGGGCGGTCCATTTATCTTAGCATGAGTCAAGGCATTGGGGCATTTTGCTCTATATTAGAACTAAAAATAGAAGTGTGGTGTGCGCGCACAGTGAAACAAAATGATTGGAGAAGGGAGAGAAGGAGAAGAGGTATATGTATTTTAGCGCAAAATTGAACGAGAACTATCATACCATGACAAATTCATTGGATCCCATCAGGACTCCGCAGTTAAGTGTGCTTGGGCAAGAGTAGTATTAGGTTGGGTGATCTCTTGGGAAGTCTTTGTGTTGGATCTTTCTTCTTACAGACGGGGCGTTAAACGTTTTGCGCGACCGGAGACAAAGTCTGTCGGTTCATTCACCAGCATGAGTTGTAGTGTCAGAATTTTTTGCTTAATATTTTTCATGCATTTATTTATAGTCTACCACATGATATGAATGTCATTACGAGCATCTTACATAGTAGAACAACGAAAAACAAGGTGCAGCAGGCGGTCTGTTCTTTTGGGTGTGAGTCGAGGCACTAGGGCAATTCGTTTGATATTAGAATTAGATGCATAGGTGAGGTGTGCGCGCATAGTGAAACAAATGATGGGAGGGGAGAGGGAAGGAGAAGGGGCACATGCATTTGCAGCATAGAATGGGACGGGTGCGATCATATTAGCACTAATGCATTGGATTCCATCAGAACTCTGTAGTTAAGCGTGCTTCGGCTTGGTAGTACTAAGATGAGTGACCTTCTGTGCAGTCCTCATTTTGTACCCCTATTTTTGCGGACAGAGTGTTAAATGGTACGCGTGATCTAAGACACGTTTTGTCGGTTCATTTGCTGGCGAGAGTCGCAGCGCAGGGGCATTTTATTTAATATTTTTTGTGAATTCATTTATAATCCATCACGATATAAGAATATCATTACGAGTATCTTACATAGTAGAACAACGCAAACAGAGGTGCGACGAGTGGTCCGTTTATATTGGCATAAGTCGAGGGTCGAGGACATTTTGCTCTATATTAGAACTAATATCAAAGGCGAAATGTGTGCCCTCAGCGAAACAAATGACGGGAGGGGGGAGGGAAGGATAAGGGGTATATGTATTTGCGGTGCGAACTGGAACAACTGTGATCATACTAGCATTAATTCACCGGATCCCATCAGAACTCTACTGTTAAGCGTGCTTGGGCGAGAGTAGTACTATGATGGGTGACCTCTTAGGAAGTCTTCATGTTGCACCCGTCTTTTTACGTACAGGGTGTTAAACGTTATATGCGATCAGAGTCACGATCCACCAGTTCATTCGCAAACGTGAGACATGGCGTCGAAGAATTTTTTTATCTTTTTTGTGCATACATTTATAGTCCACCATGTGATAAGAGTGTTATTATGAGCATCTTACATAGTAAAAAAAATAAAAAAAGAGGTGTGGTGAGCAATCCGTTCATCTGGGTGTGAGTTGGGCGACTGGGGCATTTCGCTTAATATAACAAATAGAAACTGAGGTGTGTTGTGTGGGTAAATCAAAACAAATAATGGGAGAGGGGATGGAATGATTAGGCGTACATGCATTTGAGCGTGAAATGTGAATGTTGTGATCATACCAATACTAATTCACCAGATTCAATTAGAACTCCACAATTAAGCGTGCTTGACCAAGAGTAGTACTTAGATGGGTTACCTACTTGGAAGTCCTCGTGTTACACCCGTCTTTTTACAGACGGGGCGTTAAATGTTATGCACCACCAGAGCCACAGTCCGCCAGTTTATTTGCCGAATGAGTCATGGCACGGGATATTTTGCTCATTATTTTTTGTGCCTTCATTTATAACCCATCATGTGATAAGATTGTCATTATGAGCATCTTAATTAGTAGAACAACGAAAAAAGAGGTGCGACGGGCAGTCTGTATATTCGTTGGCGTGAGTGGCAGTGCAGGGGCATTTTGTTTAATATTTTTTGTGAATTCATTTATAATTCATCATGAGATAAGAATGTCATTACTAGTATCTTATATATTAGAACAATGAAAATAGAGATCTGACAAGCGGTCCGTTCATATGGGCAAGAGTCGAGGTGTCGGGGCATTTTGCTTTGTATTAGAACTAATATCAGAGGTGCGGTGTGCGTGCACAGTGAAACAAATGACGGGAGGAGGTAAGGAAGGAGAAGGGGTATATGTATTTACAACGGGAAATGGGACTGGTGCGATCATTCCAGCACTAATGCACTGGATCCCATCAGAACTCCACAGTTCTCGTGTTGCACACATTTTTTTTCATACAGGGCGTCATACGTTACGCGTGACCGGAGCCACAGTCCACCAGTTCATTTACAAATGTGAGTTGTGGTGCCAGAGCATTTTGATTTTATCTTTTTTTTGCATATATTTATAGTCCACCACGTGATAAGAGTGTCATTACGAGCATATTATATAGTAGAAAAATGAAAAAAGAGGTGCGGCGGGCGATCTGTTCATCTAGGCGTGAGTTGGGGCGCTGGGGCAGTTCGCTTAATATAAGAACTAGAAGCTGAGGTGCGGTGTGCACGCACATTGAAACAAATGATGGGAGGGGGGATGGAATGATTAGGGGTACATGCATTTTAGTGCGAAATGGCAAGGTTGCGATCATATAAACACTAATTCATCACATCCAATCAAAACTCCACAGTTAAGCGTGCTTGGGCGAGATTAGTACCTAGATGGGTGACCTACTTAGAAGTCCTCATGTTGCACTTGTCTTTTTGCAGACCGAGTGTTAACGGTTATGCACGACCAGAGCCACAGTTCGCTAGTTTATTCACCCGTATGAGTTGCGTCGCTGGGGTATTTTGCTTTTTTCGTGCATTTATTTATAGGCCACCACGTGATAAGAGTGTCATTACGAGTATCTTAATTAGTATAACAACGAAAACAGAGGTGCGGCGGACGGTTCATTCATTTTTAATCCATCACGAGATAAGAGTGTCATTACGTGTATCTTACATAGTAGAACAATAAAAACAAAAGTGAGACGTATGGTTCGTTCAACTGGGTGTGAGTCAAGGCATCAGGGTATTTTGCTTTATATTAGAACTAGAAGCAGAGGTGCGGTGTGTGTGCATAACAAAGCAAATGGCAGAAGGGGGGGGGGAGGGAGGCAAAAGGGTGTATGTATTTGTAGCACAAAATGGTACTGGTGCGATCGTACCAGCACTTATGCACCAGATCCCATTAGAACTTCACAGTTAAGCGTGTTTGGACAAGAGTAGTAATAGGATGGGTGACTTTTTAAGAAGTCTTAATGTTGCACCTCATCTTTTTGCAGACAAAGCGTTAAATATTACATGCGACCGGAGCCACGATATGCTGGTTCATTCGCTGGCGTGAGTCGCAGTGCCACAGAATTTTGCTTAATAATTTTTGTGCATTAATTTATATTCCACCACATGATAAGAGTGCCATTACGAGCATTTTAAATAGTAGAACAACAAAAAATAAGGTACGGGAGATGATCCTTTAATCCAAGCATGAATCGATGCACCGGGCCAATTCACTTGATATTAGTACTAGAAACGAAGGTGCGGTGTGCGCACATAACGAAAAAATGACAGGAGAGGGGAAGGAAGGAGAAGGGGTGCGATCATACCAGCACTAATGCACTGGATCCCATTGAACTCTATAGTCAAGCGTGCTTATGCGAGAGTAGTACTAGGATCGGTGATCTCCGGGGAAGTTCTTGTGTTGCACTCATCTTTTTATCGACGGGGGCGTTAAACATTACCCGTGACTAGAGCCACAGTCCGCCAGTTTATTTGCAAACGTGAGTCGTAACACCGTAGCATTTTTCTATATCTTTTTTGTGCATTGATTTATAGTCCACCACATGATAAGAGTGCCGTTAGAAGAATCTTACATAGTATAACAACGAAAACAGAGGTACAACGGCTGGTCCGTTCATCTGGGCGTGAGTCAAGGTGCCGAGGCATTTTGCTTGATATTAGAACTAGAAAGATGCGGTGTGCGCTCAAAGCGAAACAAATTATGGGAGAGGGGAGGCAACGAGAAGTTGTATATGTATTTGCAGCATAAAATAGAATTTGTGCAATTATACCAGCTCTAACGCACCAAATCCTATTAGAACTCCACAGTTAAGCGTGCTTGGGTGAGAGTAGTACTAGGATAGGTGACCTCTTGAAAAGTCCTCATGTTGCACCCATCTTTTTTACAAATGGGGTGGTAAACGTTATGCGCGATCGGAGCCACGATTTCCTAGTTCATTCACAAACGTGTGTCGTAGCACTAGAGCATTTTGCTTTATCTTTTTCATGCATTCATTTATAGTCCACCACGTGATAAGAGTGTCATTACGAGCATCTTACATAGTAGAACAATGAAAAATAAGGTGCGGTAGGTGGTCCATTAATCTGGGAATGAGTCAAGGCGCTAGGACATTTTGCTTGATATTAGAACTAGAAACAGAGCTGCTGTGTGTGCGCACAGCGAAAACATTGACAGGATGGGGGAGGGAAGGAGAAGGTGTATATGTATTTGCGGCACAAAATAGAACTTTTGCAATCATACCAACACTAACGCACCAGATCCCATCAGAACTCTGAAGTCAAGTGTGCATGGGTTAGAGTAGTATTAGGATGGGTGACCTCCTTGGAAGTCCTCATGTTGCACCATTCTTTTTCTGGACAGGGCATTAAAACGTTATGTGCAACTGGAGACACAGTCCGACAGTTCATTCGTCAGTGTGAGTCGCGACGCAGGGGCATTTTGCTTAATATTTTTCGTGCATTTATTTATAGTGCATTACAAGATAAGAGTGTCATTACGAGTATCTTACCTTGTAGAACAATGAGAATAGAGATGCGGTGGGCGGTCCCTTTATCTGGGTGTGAGTCGAGGTGCCAGGACATTTTGCTATAAATTAGAACTACAAAATAAAGGTAGTGTGTATGCACAATGAAATAAATGACGAAAGGGGGGAGGGAAGGAGAAGGGGTAGATGTATTTATATCGCGGTATGGGATGGGTGCGATCATACTAGCATTAATGCATCGGATCCCATCAAAACTCAACAGTTATGTATGCTTGGGCGAGAGTAGTACTAAGATGGTGACCTCCTAGGAAGCCCTCTTATTGAACTTGTCTTTTATCGGATAGCATTAAACATTACGTGTGACAAGATCTACAATCTGTCGGCGTGAGTCACGGCGCCAAGGCATTTTTCTTAATATTTTTCGTGAATTCATTTATAGTCCACGTCGTGATAAGAGTGTCATTACGAGTATTTTACATAGTAGAACAATGTAAAATGAGGTGCGGCGGGTGGTCCATTCATCTAGACGTGAGTAAGGCACTAGGACATTTTGCTTGATATTAGTGCTAGAAGCAGAGGTACGGTGTGCGCGCATAGCAAAACAAATGACGAGAGGGTTGAGGGAAAGAGGAGTATATGTAGTTGCAACGCATAATGTTATGGGAGCGGTCATACCAGCACTAATGCATTGGATCCCATCAGAACCCCGCTGTTAAGTTTGCTTGGGTGAGAGTAGTACTAGGATGAGTGATCTCTTAGAAAGTTCTCATTTTGCACTAGTCTTTTTGCGGATGGGGCATTACATGTTACGCGCAATCGGAGCAAAAGTTTGCAGGCATGAGTCGTGGTGCCGGGACATTTTAGTTAATATTTTTTGTGCATCCATTTATAGTTCATCACAAGAAAAGAGTATCATTACAAGTATCTTACATAGTAGAACAATGAAAATAGAGGTGCGGCAGGTGGTCTGTTCATCTAGGCATGAGTCAAGGCACTGAGACATTTTGCACTATATTAGAACTAGAAGTAGAGGTGCAGTGTGCGTGAACAGCAAAACAAATTGTTGGAAAGGGGAGGGAAGGAGAAGGGGTATATGTATTGGCAATGCAAAATGGACTGGTGCGATCATACCAGCTATAATGCACTGGATCCCATCAGAACTTCGCAGTTAGGTGTGCTTGGGCGAGAGTACTACTAGTAAGGGTGACCTCTTGGGAAGTACTTTTGCTACACCCATTATTTTGCAGATAGAATGTTAAACATTACGTGTGATCGGAGCCACTGTCTGCTGGTTTATTCGCTGACATGAGTCACGGCACTAGGCATTTTGCTTAATATTTTTTGTGTATTCATTTATGTTTCACCACGTAATAAAAGTGTCATTACGAGCATCATACATTATAGAATAACAAAAATGAGGTGCAGGGGGCAGTCTGTTCATCTAGGCGTGAGTCGAGGTGTCAGGTCATTTCGCTTAATATTAGAATTAGAAGGAAAGGTACGGTGAGCGCGCACAGCAAAACAAATGATGGGAGGGGGGAGGGAGGGAAAGAAAAGGGTATATGTATTTGCAGCGCAAAATAGAACGGGTGCGATCATACCAGCACTATCACACCAGATTCTATCATAACTCCGCAATTAAGGATGTTTGGGCGAGAGTAATACTAGGATTGGTGACCTCTTGGGATGTCCTCGTGTCACACCTGCCTTTTTGCAGACTGGGGGTTAAACATTATGTGCTACTGGAGCCACGGTCTGCCGATGAATTCACTAGCGTGAGTCGCGGCGCCGAAGCATTTATTTTAATATTTTTCTTACATTCATTTATAATCCACCACATGATAAGAGTGTCATTATGAGCAGCTTACATACTATAATAATGAAAAAAAAGGTGCAACGGGCGGTTCGTTCATCTCGGCGTGAGTCAAAGCGCTGAAAAATGTTGTTTGATATTAAAACTATAAGTAGAGGTGCAGTGTGCGCGCACAACAAAACAAATGATGGGAGTGGGGAGGGAACGAGAAAGGATATATGTATTTGTAGCGCAGAATGGTATGGGTGCGATCATAACGGCACTAATCACCGTATCCCATCAAAACTCTGTAGTTAAGTGTGCTTGGGCGAGAGTAGTAATAGGATGGGTGTCATCTTGAGAAGTTTTTTGTGTTGCACCTGTCTTTTTGCAGACGGGGCGCTAAACATTACACGCGATCGGAGCCACATTCTGTCAGTTTATTCACTGTCGTGAGTCGCAGCGCCGAATCGCTTAATATTTTTTGTGCATTCATTTACAGTCCACTGCGTGCTAAGAGTGTTATTACCAGTATCTTACATAATAGAACAACGAAAACAAAGGTGCGGCAGGCGGTCTGTTTATCTGGACATGAGTCGAGGCGTCGGGACATTTTGCTTGACATTACAACTAGAAGCTGAGGTGAGATATATGCATAGTGAAACAAATGATTGGAGGGGGGAGGGAAGGAGAAGATGCACATGAATTTGCAGCGCAGATTAGTACGGGTGCGATCTTATTAGCACTAATGCACTAGCCACAATCCACCGGTTCAATCGCAAACGTGAGTCACGGCACTGGAGAATTTTTTTTAATCTTTTTCGTGCATTAATTTATACTTCACCACGTGATAAGAGTGTTATTACGAGCATCTTACATAGTAGAACAACAAAAATAGAGGTGCGGCAGGCAATCCATTCATCTGGGCGTGAGTCGACGCGCTGGTGCATTTTGCTTCATATTAGAACTAGAAGGAGAGAGGCGGTGTGCGCGCACAGCGAAATAAATTATGGGAGGGGGGAGGGAAGGAAAAGAGGTTTATGTATTTGCAGCGCAAAATGGAACGGGTGCGATCATACCAGAACTAACACATTGGATCTCATCAGTACTCCGCAATTAAGCATGCTTGGGTGACAGTAGTACTAGGAAGGGTGACCTCTTACGAAATCCTCGTGCAGCACCCGTCTTTTTATAGACGGGGTGATAAATGTTATGTGAAAATGAAGCCATAGTACTTCAGGCTTGAGGAACAGTACCGGGGCATTTTACTTAATATTTTTCATGAATTCATTTATACCTCCACCACGTGATAAGATTATAAGTGTCTTACATAGTAAAACAACGAAAAATGAGGTGCGGTGGGCGATCCGTTCATCTGGGCATAAGTCGAGGCACTGGGGAATTTTGTTTGATATTAGAACCAGAAGCAGAGGTGCAATGTGTGCACACAACGAAATAAATGACGGGAAGCAGGAGAGAAGGAGAAAGGGTATATGTATTTGTAGCGTGGATTGGGTGAGGTGGGTCAACACTAATGCACCGGATCCCATCAGAACTCCATAGTTAAGTGTGCTTGGGCAATTGTAGTACTAGGATGGATGACCTCCTAGGAAGTCCTCATGTTTCACCCATCTTTTTACGAATGGGGAGGTAAACGTCATGCGCGATCGGAGCCATAGTCCCTCAGTGTGAGTCACGATGCTGGATCATTTTGCTTAATATTTTTTATGCATTCATTTATATTCCACCACATGATAAGAGTGTCATTGCAAGCATCTTAATTAGTAGAACAACGAAAATAGAGGTGCAGTGTGTGATCCGTTCATCTAGGCATGAGTTGAGGCGTCGGGGCATTTCGCTTAATATTAGAACTAGAAGCAGAGGTGAGGTGCGCGCGCAAAGTGAAACAAATGATGGGAGCAGGGAAGGAAGGAGAAGGGGTACATGCATTCACAGCGCACAATGGGACGTGTGCAATCATACTAGCACTAATGCACCGGATCCCATCAGAACTTTGAAGTCAAGCGTGCTTGGATGATAGTAGTACTAGGTAGGGTGACCTCTTGGGAAGTTCTTGTGTTGCACCAATCATTTTGCGAACGGGATGTTAAACATTACACGCAACCAGAGACACGGTCCGCCAATTCGTTCACCGACGTGAATCGCAGTGTTGGAAAATTTTGCTTGATATTTTTTATGCATTCATTTATAGTCTACCACGAGATAAGAGTGTCATTACGAGCATCTTAATTAGTAAAAAAAGAAAAACAAAGATGCAGTGGGCAGTCTGTTCATCTTGGCGTGAGTCGAGGCGTCAAGTCATTTTGCTTAATATTAGAATTAGAAGTAGAGTTGAGGTGTGTGCACATAATAAATCAAATTATGGGAGGGGGGGAGGGAAGGAGAAGAAGTATATGTATATGTAGCGCAGAATGGGACAAGTGCGATCATTCCAGTACTAATGCACTGGATCCCATCAGAACTCTGTAGGTAAGCATGATTGGGCGAGAGTAGTACTAAGGTGGGTGACCTTTGAAAAATTTTCATGTTGCACCCGTCTTTTTTTGGATGAGGTGTTAAACAGTATGCGCGACTGGAGCCACAGTCCGCCAGCATGAGTCCTGGTGCTGGAGAATTTTGCTTAATATTTTTTGTGCATTCATTTATAGTCTGTTACGTAATAAGAGTGTCATTACGAGCATCTTACAGAATAAAACAACAAAAAATGAGTTGCGGTAGGCAGTCCATTCATCTGGGTGTGAGTCGAGGTGCCGGGGCATTTCACTTGATATTAGAACTAGAAGCAGAGGTGCAGTGAGCGCGCACAGCGAAAAAAATTATGGGAGGGGGGAGGGAAGGAGAAGGGGTATATGTATATGCTGCGCGAAATTGGACATTTACGATCATACCAGCATTAATGCACCGAATGCCATCAAAACTTCGTAGTTAAACATGTTTGGCTGAGAGTAGTACGAGGATGGGTGACCTCCTGAGAAGTTCTCATGTTGCACCTTTCTTTTTTGAACGAGGAGTTAAACATTATGCGCGACTAGATCCACGGTCCATCGGTTCATTCGCAAATGTTAATCGCGACGGTGGGGCATTTTACTTTATCTTTTTTGTGCGTTCATTTATTGTCCACAACATGATAAGAGTGTCATTATGGGCATCTTACAAAGTAGAACAATGAAAACAAAGGTGTGGTGGGCGGTCCGTTCATATAGGCATAAGTCGAGGTGCCGGGGCATTTTGCTTGATATTAGAACTAGAAGTAGAGATGCAGTGTGTGCGCATAGCAAAACAAATGATTAGAGGGGGGAGGGAAGGAGAAGGGATATATGTATATGCAGCGCAGAATGGGATGGGTGCGATCATACCAGAACTAATGCGCCAAATCCCATCAGAATTCGAAACTAAGCGTGCTTGGGCGAGAGTAGTACTAAGATGGGTGACCTTTTGGGAAGTTCTCGTGTTGAACCTATCTTTTTTTGGATGGGGAGTTAAATGTTATGTGCAACCGAATCCATGGTTAGCCAATTCATTCGTCAACGTGAGTTGCGGTGCTGGGGCATTTTGCTTTATCTCTTTCGTGCATTCATTTATAGTCCACCACGTGATAAGAGTGTCATTATGCTTACATAGTATAAAAATAAAAAAAGAGGTGCGGTGGGCGATCCGTTCATCTGGGCATGAGTTGAGGCACTGGGGCATTTTGCTTACTATTAGAACTAGAAGCAGAGATACGGTGTGCACTTACAATGAAACAAATGGTGGGAGGCGGGAGGGAATGAGTAGAGGTAGATGCATTTGAGCACGAAATGAGAAGGGTGCGATCATACTAACACTAATACACCGGATCCCATGAAAACTCCACAGTTAAGCATGCTTGGGTGAGATTAGTACTTAGATGGATGATCTACGGGGAAGTCCTCGTGTTGTACCCGTCTTTTTGAGGACGGGGCGTTAAATGTTACGTGCGATCGAAGCCATGTTTTGTCAGTTCACTCGCCTGTGTGAGTCGCGGTGCCAGGGCATTTTGCTTAATATTTCTCTAGCATTTATTTATAGTTCGCCATGTGATAAATATGCCACTTCGAGCATCTTATATAGTAAAAAAAACAAAAACAAGAGATGCAGCGGGTGATCCATTCATCTGGGGGTGAGTTGAGGGGTCGGGACATTTCGCTTTATATTAGAACTAGAAGTAGAGGAGTGGTGTGCACGCACAACGAAATAAATGATGGGAAGGGGGAGGGAATGAGTAGGAGTACATGCATTTGAGCACCAAATGGGAAATGTACCATCATATTAACACTAATGCACTGCATCCAATTAGAATTCCACAATTAAGCGTGCTTGGAGAAGAGTAGTTCTTAGATGGGGCACCTGCTGGGAAGTCCTCATGTTGCACCCGTCTTTTTGCTGAGGGGGCATTAAATGTTACACATGACCGGAGCCACGGTCAGCTGGTTCATTCACTCGCGTGAGTCGCGGCACTGGGGCATTTTGCTTAATATTTTTTGTGCATTCATTTATTGTCCAGCACGTGATAAGAGTGTCATTGCGAGCATCTTAATTAGCAGAACAACAAAAATAGAGGTGCGGCGAGCGATCTGTTCATTTGGGCATGAGTCGAGGCGCCTTGACATTTCGCTTGATATTAAAACTAGAAGTAAACGTGAGGTGTGCGCTCAGTGAAACAAATGATGGGATGGGGGAGAGAAAGAGAAGGGGCACATGCATTTGCAGCGCGGAATAGGATGGGTGCGATTATTCCAGCACTAATGCATCGGATCTCATCAGAACTCTTCAATTAAACGTGCTTTGGCAAGAGTAATACTATGATGGGTGACCTCCTAAGAAGTCCTCGTGTTGTACCCGCATTTAACGTTACGTACAACTAGAGATACGGTCGGCTGGTTCATTAGCCAGTGTGAGTTTCGACGCAAAGACATTGTGTTTAATATTTTTCATGCATTAATTTATAGTCCATCATGGGATAAGAGTGTAATTACGAGTATCTTCATAGTAGAACAATGAAGACAGAGGTGTGGCAGGAGGTTCGTTCATATTGGCATGAGTCGAGGTGCAGGATATTTTGCTCTATATTAGAACTAGAAGCAGAGATGCGGTGTGCGCACAAAGCGAAACAAATGACGGGAGGCGGGTGGGAAGGAGAAGGGGTATATGTACTTGCAGCGTGGACTAGAAGGGGTGTGATCATACTAGTGCTAATGCATCAGATCCTATTGAACTCTGTAGTTAAGCGTATTTGGGTGGAAATAGTACTCGGATGGATGATCTCCTACGAAGTCCTCGTGTTCCACTTGTCTTTTCGCTAACAAGACATTAAAGTTACACGCGATCGGAGCCACAGTCAACCAGCGTGAGTCGCGGCATTGAGGCATTTTGCTTAATATTTTTCGTGCATTAATTTATAGTCCATCACGAGATAAGAGTGTCATTATGAGTATCTTACATAGTAGAATTACCAAAATAGAGTTGCGGTGGGCGGTCTGTTCATCTACGCATGAGTCGAGACGCTTGGGCATTTCGCTTGATATTAAAACTAGAAACAGAGGTGTGGTGTGCGCGCACAACAAACAAATGACGGGAGGGGGGAGGGAAGGAGAAGGGGTATATGTAATTGCAGCGCAAAATGGAAGGGGTGCGATCATACTAGCACTAATGCATCGGATCCCATCGAACTTTGTAGTTAAGCGTGCTTGGATGAAAGTAGTACTCAGATGGGTGACCTCCTGGGAAGTCCTCGTGTTCCACTCGTCTTTTTGCTGATAAGACGTTAAACATTATGCGCAATCGGAGCCACAGTCCCCCAGAGTGTGTCACGATGCTCGAACATTTTGCTTAATACTTTTTGTGCATTCATTTATAGTCCACCATGTGATAAGAGTGTGATTACGAGAAACTTACATACTACAACAATGAAAAACGAGGTACAACGGGCGGTCCGTTCATTTGGGCGTGAGTCGAGGCATCAGAGCATTTTGCTTTATATTAGAACTAGAAGCAGAGATGGGGTGTTCACGCACTACGAAACAAATGAAAGGAGGGAGAGAGAATGAGAAGGGGTATATTTATTTGCAGTGCAGAATGCAAGAGGTGCAATCATACTAGCACTAAGGCACCAGATTCCATCGAACTCCGTAGTAAAGCGTATTTGGCGAGAGTAGTACTAGGATGGGTGACTTTTTGGGAAGTCTTCATGTTACGCCCATCTTTTTACAAACGGGGTGTTAAACGTTACACGCAATCGGAGCCACAGTCCTCTGGCATGAGTTGAGGCGCCAGAATATTTTGCTTAATATTTTTTGTGCATTCATTTAGTGTCCACCACGTGATAAGAGTGTCATTACGAGCATCTTACATAGTAGAACAACAAAAAATGAGGTGCGACAGGTAGTCCATTCATCTGCGCATGAGTCAAGGTGCCCAGACATTTTGCTTGATATTAAAACTAGAAACAGAGGTGCAGTATACGCGCACAGGGAAACAAATGAGGGGAGAGGGGAGAGAAGGAGAAATGGTATATGTATTTGCAGCGTGGAATGGAAGGGGTGCGATCATACCAACACTAGTGCACCGGATCCAATCGAACTCTATAGTTAAGTGTGTTTGGGCAAAAGTAGTACTAGGATGGGGGACCTCTTTAGAAGTTCTCATGTTCCACCCATCTTTTTGGGGATGGGGTGTTAAACGCTACGCGTGACTGGAGCCATAGTTCGCCAGCGTGAGTCGCGGTGTTGGGGCATTTTGCTTAATATTTTTTGTGTATTAATTTATAGTCCATCACGAGATAAGAGTGTCATTATGAGTATCTTACCTAGTAGAACAAAAAAAATAGAGTTGCGGTGGGTGGTTCGTTCATCTACGCATGAGTCGAGATGCTTGGGCATTTCGTTTAATAAGAAAACTAGAAACAGAGGTGCAATGTGCGCACATAGCAAAACAAATGACGGGAGGGGGGAGGGAAGGAGAAGTGGTATATGTATTTTCATCGCGAAATAGAAGGGATGCGATAAAATCAGTACTAATGCATCAGATCCCATCAAACTCTATAGTTAAGTGTGCTTAGGCGAGAGTAGTACTAGCACTAATGCATCAGACCTCCTGGAAAGTTCTCGTGTTGCACTCTTTTTTTTTTACAGACAGGGTGTTAAATGTTACGGACGATCGAAGGCACGGTTTGCCAGTTCATGCACAAATGTGAGTCGCGGCGCAAGGGCATTTTGCTTAATATTTTTTGTGCATTCATTTATAGTCAACCACGTGATTAAAGTATTATTACGAGAACCGTAAATAGTAGAATAATGAAAACAGGGTGCGGTGGGCAGTCTGTTCATCTAGGCGTGAGTCGAGCTGCCGGGGCATTTCGCTTGATAATAGAACTAGAAGCAAAGGTGCAGTCTGCATGCATAACGAAACAAATGGTGGGAGGGGATAGGGAAGGAGAAGGGGTATATGCATTTGCATCATCAAATGGGAAGGGTGCGATCATACCAGCACTAATGCACCGGATCCCATCAGAACTCCCCTTTTAGGGGTGCCTGGGCGAGGGTAGTACTAGGATTGGTGACCTTCTTGGAAGTCCCTATGTGCACTTGTGTTTTTACGGACGTGGCGTTAAATGTTACGCATGATAGGGAGCCGTGGTCCGCCGGTTCATTCGCTGGCATGAATTGCGGCACCAGGGCATCTTGCTTAATATTTTTCGTGCATTCATTTATAGTCCACCATGTGATAAGAGTGTCATTATGAGCATCTTAATTAGTAGAATAACAAAAATAGAGGTGTGATAGGCGATCCGTTAATTTGGGTGTCCGCCAGGGCATTTCCCTTGATATTAAAACTAGAATTAGAGGTGTGGTGTGCGCGCAAAATAAAACAAATGATGGTAGGGGGGAGGGAAGGAAAAGGGGCACATGTATTTGCAGCGCGGAATGGGACGGGTGCGATCATAGCAACACTAATGCACCGGATCCCATCAGAACTCAACAGCTAAACGTACTTGGGCGAGAGTGGTACTAGGATGGGTAACCTCCTCGGAAGTCCTCGTGTTGCACCCCTCTTTTTATAGACGGAATAGTAAACATCACGTGCGATCGGATCCACAGTTCGCCAGTTCATTCTCTGACATGAGTCGCGTCGCTGGGGTATTTTTCTTAATATTTTTTGTGCATTCATTTATAGTCCATCATGTGATAAGAGTGTCATTATGTGTATCTTACATAGTAGAACAACAAAAATAGAGGCGCGACAGGTAGTTCGTTTATTTGAGAGTGAGTCAAGGTGCTGAGGCATTTCGCTTGATATTAGAACTAAAAGTAGATGTGCTGTGTGCGCGTATAGCAAAACAAATGATTGGACGGGAGAGGGAAAGAGAATATACAACGTGGAATGGGATGGGTGCGATCATACTAGCACTAATTCATCGAATCCCATCAGAACTCTACAATTAAGCATGTTTGGGCGAAAGTAGTACTAGGATGGGTGACCTCTTAGGAAGTTCTTGTGTTGCACCTGTCTTTTTTGGAGGAGGCATTAAATGTTACACGGGATCGAAGCCACAGTCTGCCGGTTCATTCACCGACATGAGTTACGGCACTGGGGCATTTTGCTCTATCTTTTTTGTGCATTCACTTATAGTCCACCACGTGATAAGAGTGTTATTACAAACATCTTATATAATACAAGAATAAAAAAAGAGGTATGGCGGGCGATCCGTTCATTTAGGCGTGAGTTGAGGCATCGAGACATTTCACTTAATATTAGAACGAGAAGCAGAGTGTGGTGTGCACGCACAACGAAACAAATACTGGGAGGGGGAGGAAAAAAGAAGGGGTATATATAGTTGCAGTGCAGCATGGAACGACTGCAATCATACAAGTACTAAAGCACTGGATCCCATCAGAACCTCGCAGTTAAGCGTGCTTGAGCGAGAGTAGTACTGGGATTGGTGACTTGCTTAATAGTCCACATTTTGCACCAGTCTTTTTGCAGACGAGGCATTAAACTTTACGCGTGACCGAAGCCACAGTCCACCAGTGTAAGTCGCGGCGCCAGTGCATTTTGCTTAATATTTTTTGTACATTCATTTATAATTCATCACTAGATAAAAGTATCATTATGAGTATCTTGCATAGTAGAACAACAATAACAGAGGTGCGGCGGGCGATACATTCATCTGGACGTGAGTCATGGCACCGGGGCATTTTGTTCTATATTAGAACTAGAAGCAAAGATTCAGTGTGAGCGCATAGCGAAACAAATGACGGGAGGGGGGAGGGAAGGAGAAGGGGCACATGCATTTACAGCGCAAAATGTTACGGGTTCGATCATACCAGAACTAATGTACCAGATCCTATAAGAACTTTACAGGTAAGCATGTTTGGACGAGGGTAGTACTAGGTTGGGTGACCTCTGAGGAAGTCCTCATGTTAAACCCGTCGTTTTGCAGATGGAGAATTAAACATTATGCGCCACCGAAGACATGATCTGCCGGTTCATTTGCCGACTTTAGTCACGTCGTATGGGATTTTGTTTAATATTTTCTGTGCTTTAATTTATAGTCTATCACGATATAAGAGTGTCATTACAAGTATCTTGCATAGTAGAATAACGAAATAAAGGTACAGTGGGCGGTCCATTCATATAGGTGTGAGTCGAGGCGGCAGGGCATTTTGCTCTATATTAGAACTAAAAACAGAGGTGTGATGTGCACGCACAGTGACATAAATAACGGGATGGGGGAGGGCAGGAGAAGGGGAATATGAATTTGCAGTGCAAAATTCAATGGGTACGATCATACCAGCACTAATTCACCGAATCCCATCAGAACTCCTCAATCCTACGTGCTTGTACAAGAGTAGTACTAGGATGGGTGACCTCCTGGAAAGTCCTCCTGTTACACCCATTTTTTTGCAGATGGAAAGTTAAGCATTACGCATGTCCATAGCCACGGTCTACTGGTCCATTCGCCAGCGTGAGTCGCGAGGCTTGGGCAAATTACTTAATATTTTTCCTGCATTCATTTATATTTCACCATATGATAAGATTGTCATTACGAGCATCTTAATTAATAGAATAATGAAAACAGAGGTGCGGCCGACAGTTTGTTAATCTGGATACGAGTCGAGGCACCAAGGCATTTTTCTTGATATTAAAACTAGAAATAGAGGTGTGGTGTGCGTGTACAGTGAAATAAATGATGGGAGGGGGGAGGGAAGGAGAAGGGGTATATGCATTTGCAGCGTTGAATGGGATGGGTGCGATCATACCAGCACTAACACACCAGATCCCATCAGAACTCCACAATTATGCGTGCTTGAGCGATAGTAGTACTAGGATGGGTGGCCTCTTGAAAATTCTTTGTGCTGCACCCGTCTTTTTGCGGACGGGGCGTCAAACATTACACATAACTGGAATCAAGGTCCGCCAGTTCATTCGTCAGTGTGAGTCGCGTCGTCAGGACATTTTGCTTAATATTTTTGGTGCATTCATTTATAATACACCACGTGATAAGAGTGTCATTGTGAGCATCTCACATAGTAAAACAATGAAAATAGAGGTGCAGCTGGCAGTCCATTTATCTAGGCGTGAGTTGAGGCGCCGAGACATTTTACTTGATATTTGAGCTAGAAGGAGAAGTGTAGTGTGCACACACAACGAAATAAATAACGGGAGGGAGGGGAAAGAGAAGGGGTTTATGTATTTGCAGCACAAAATGGAACATGTGCGATCATACCAATACTAATACATCTGATCTCATCAGAACTGTGCAGTTAAGCGTGCTTGGGTGAGAGTAGCACTAGGATTGGTGACCTCTTGAGAAGTCCTCGTGTTGCACCTGTCTTTTTGCTGATGGGGCGTTAAACATTATACACAACCTGAGCCACGGTCCGATGATTAATTTATCTGCATGAGTCCAGTGTCAAGACATTTTTCTTAATATTTTTTTTCAATTCATTTATAGTCCACAATGTGATAAGAGTATCATTACAAGCATCTTAAATAGTAGAAAAGTTAAAATAGAGGTGTGGCAAGTGGTCTAATCGTCTGGGCATGAGTCGAGGCATTGGGGCATTTCACTTGATATTAGAACTAGAAGTAGAGGTACGGTGTGCGCGCACAGCGAAACAAATGACGGGAGGGGGGAGGGAAGGAGAAGGGGTATATGTATTTACAGCGTGGATTGGGAGAGGTGCGATCATACCAGCACTAATGCACCAAATCCCATCAGAACCCTGCAGTAAGCGTGCTTGGGTAAGAGTAGTACTAAGATGGGTGACCTTATAGGAAGTTTTCATGTTACACTCGTCTTTTTACGGATGGGGCATTAAATGTTACGCAGGATCGGAGCCACAGTCATTTGGGCATGAGTTGAGGTACCGAAACATTTCGCTTGATATTTAAACTAGAAGGAAAGATGCGGTGTGCACGTACAACGAAACAAATGACGAAAAAGGGGAGGGAAGGAGAAGGGGTATATGTATTTGCAACGAGAAAAGGGAAGGGTTACGATTATACTAGCACTAATGCACTAGATCGAACTCCGTACTTAAGCGTGCTTGGGCGAGAATAATACTAGGATGGGTGACCTCCTAGAAAGTCCTCGTGTTGCACCTGTCTATTTGTGGAAGGGGTGTTAAAAATTACTCACGACCAAGTACACGGTTCGCCGGTTCATTTTCCAACGTGAGTCATGGCATAGGAAAATTTTGCTTAATATTTTTCGTGCAGTCATTTATAGTCTATAACGAGATAAAAGTGTCATTACGAGTATCTTATATAGTAGAACAACGAAAATAGAGGCGCGGCGGGCAGTTCGTTTATTTAAGCGTGAGTCGAGGGGCCAAGGCATTTCACTTGATATTAAAACTAGAAGCAGAGGTGCGGTGTGCGCGCACAACGAAACAAATGATGGAAGTAGGGAGAGAAGGAGAACAGGTATATGTATTTGTAGCGCATAAATAGGCGGATCGATCATATTAGCACTAACATACCAGATCCCATCATAACTCCACAGTTAAGCGTGCTTGGGTGAGAGTAGTACTAGTGTGGGTGATCTACTGGGAAGTCCTCGTGTTGTACCAGTCTTTTTGCAGACAGGGCGATAAACGTTACGTGTAACCAGAGCCATAGTCCGCCAGTGTTAGTTGCGACACCGGTGCATTTTGCTTAATATTTTTCATGAATTCATTTATAATCCACCACGTGATAAGAGTGTCATTACGAGCATCTTACATAGTAGAAGAACGAAAAATAAGGTATAGCGGGCGGTCCATTCATCTAGACATGAATTAAGGTGCTGGGCCATTTCGCTTGATATTAGAACTAGAAGCAGAGGTGCAGTGTGCATGCACAACGAAACAAATGACGGGAGGGGGCAGGGAACGAGAAGGGGTATATGTATTTGCAGTGTAGATTGGGAGAGGTGTGATCATACTAGCACTAATACACCAGATCCAATCAGAAACCCACAATTAAGCGTGTTTGGGCGAGAGTAGTACAAGGATGGGTGATCTTGTGGGAAGTTCTCATGTTACACCTGTCTTTTTATGAACGGGATGTAAAATTTTACGCACGACTGGAGACACAGGCCGCCGATGTGAGTCGTGGCGGTGGGGTATTTTTGCTTAATATTTTCTGTGCATTCATTTATAGTCCTTCACATGTTAAGAGTGTCATTACGAGCATCTTAATTAGTAGAATAATGAAAACAGAGGTGCAGCGAGCGGTCTGTTCATCTGGGCGTGAGTCGAGGAGTCGGGGCATTTTGCTTGATATTAAAACTAGAAGCAGAAGTGAGGTGTGCGCGTACAGTGAAACAAATTACGGGAGGGGGCAGGGAAGGAGAAGGGGTATATGTATATGCAGCATGGAATTGGACAGGTGCGATCATACCAGACTAATGCACAGGATCCCATAAGAACATTGCAGTTAATCATGCTTGGGCGAGAGTAGTACTTGGATGGGTGACCCCCTGGGAAGTCCTCGAGTTGTGCCCTTTTTTTACGGATGGAGCATTAAACACTACTCGTGACTGTACCAATGGTCCGCTAGTTAATTCACAAACGTTAGTCGCGGCACTGGAGCATTTTGCTTCATTTTTTTTTGTTCATTCATTTATAGCCAACCACATGATAAGAGTATCATTACGAGTATCTTATATAGTAAAACACTGAAAAAAGAGGTGT
This sequence comes from Carica papaya, assembly GCF_054855325.1. Taxonomy (NCBI): domain Eukaryota; kingdom Viridiplantae; phylum Streptophyta; class Magnoliopsida; order Brassicales; family Caricaceae; genus Carica; species Carica papaya. The sequence goes on along the minus strand of NC_142311.1, from coordinate 29,186,144 downwards.
GTGCGCACAACGAAACAAATGACGGGAAGGGAGAGGGAACGAAAAGGGGTATATGTATTTGCAGTGAAAAATGAAAAGGGTGCGATCATACTAGCACTGATAAATCGGATCCCATCATAACTCAGTAGTTAAGCGTGCTTGGATGAGAGTCCTAAGATTGGTGACCTCCTGGGAAGTTTTCATGTTATACCCATCTTTTTGTAGACAAGGCATTAACCGTTACACCCAACTGGAGCAACGGTCTGCCGGTTCATTCGCAAACGTGAGTCGTGGCGTCGGAGCATTTTTGCTTAATATTTTTCGTGCATTCATTTATAGTCCACCACATGATAAGAGTGTTATTAAGAGCATATTACGTAGTAAAACAACAAAAATAGAGCTTCGGCAGGCGATCCGTTCATCTGGGTGTGAGTCGAGGCGCTGTGGCATTTTGCTTGATATTAAAACTAGAAGAAGAGGTGCGGTGTGCGCGCACATTGAAACAAATAATGGGAGGGGTGAGGGAAGGAAGGGTACATGCATTTGAGCACGAAATTAGAAAGGTGTGATCATATCAACACTAATGCACCGGATCTGATCAGAACTTCACAGTTAAGCACGCTTAGTCGAGAGTGGTACTAAGATGGGTGACCTCTTGGGAAGTTCTCGTGTTGCACTAGTCTTTTTGGGGTCAGAACATTAAACATTACGTGCGGTCAGAGCAATAGTCTGCCGGTTCATTCACAAATGTGAGTCACAGCGCTTGGGCATTTTGTTTAATATTTTTCACGCATTCATTTATAATCCACCACGTTATAAAAGTGTCATTATGAGCATCTTACATAATTGAACAATGAAAATAGAGATGTGATGGGCAGTCTGTTCATCTTGGTGTAAGTCGAGGCACCGGGGCATCTCGCTTAATATTAGAACTAGAAGTAGAGGTGTGGTGTGCGCGCACAGCGAAACAAATGATGGGAAGGGGAGGGAATGAGCAGGGGTATACGTATTTACAGCGCATAATGGAATAGGTGCGATCATACCAGCACTAATTCATCAGATCCCATCAGAACTCCGCAGTCAAGCGTGCTTGAGGGAGAGTAGTACTAACAAGAATGACCTCCTGGGAAGTTCTCGTGTTGCACCCGTATTTTTGCAGACAGAGCGTTAAACATTACGCCCAACTGGACCCATAGTCTGCTAGTTCATTGGCAAATGTGAGTCACGGCGCCGAGGCATTTTTTTTTATCTTTTTCGTGCATTCATTTATTGTCCACCATGTGATAAGAGTGTGATTACGAGCATCTTGAATAGTAAAACAACAAAAATAGACGTATGACAAGTGGTCTATTCATCTGGGCGTGAGTTGAGACGCCAGAACATTTCGCTTGATATTATAACTAAAAATGAGTGTGGCTCCAGTAGTGCATAACAATTAATGCCCCGTCTAAAAAAAGACAGGTGCAACACAAAGACTTCCCAAGAGGTCACCCATTCTAGTACATCTCTCGCCCAAACACGTTTAACTACAGAGTTCTTGTGGGATCTGGTTCATTAGTGCTGGTATGATCACAATTATCCCATTTTGCGTTGCAAATGCATATACCCCTTCTCCTTCCCTCTCCCTCCCATCATTTGCTTCACTGTGCATGCACACCGCACCTCTGCTTCTAGTTCTAATACCAAGCGAAATGTTCTGGCAGCTCGACTCACGCCAAGATGAATGAACCACTAGCCGCACCTCTATTTCTATTTTACTATGAAAGATCCTCGTAATTACCCTCTTATCACGTGGTGGACTATAAATGAATGCATGAAAAATATTATACAAAATGTTCCAGCGCCGCGACTCACATTTGCGAATAAACTGGTGAACTGTGGCTCCGGTAGTGCGTAATGTTTAATGCCTTATCTGCAAAAAGACGGGTGTAACACGAGGACTTCCCAGGAGATCACCCATCCTAGTACTATTCTCACTGAGGCACTCTTAACTACAGTGTTCTGATGGGATCTTGTGGATAAATTCTGGTATGATCGTATTGATCCCATTTTGCCTTGCAAATACATGTGCCCCTTCTCCTTCCCTCCCACCTCCCATCATTTATTTCACTCTGTGCACACACCGCACGTCTGTTTCTAGTTCTAATATTAAACTAAATGCTCTGGTGGCTCGACTCACGCCCAGATGAACCATCCACCGTATCTCATTTTTTGTTATTCTATTATGTAAGATGCTCGTAATCACACTCTTATCACATGGTGGACTATAAGTAAATGCACAAAAAATATTAAGCCAAATGCCTCGGCGCTGCGACTCACGTTTGCCAATGCACCAGCAGACTGTGGTCCCAGTCACGCGTAACTTTTAACACCCCGTGCGCAAAAAAATAGGTACAACACGAGAACTTCCCATGGGGTCACTCATCTTAGCAGTATTATCGCCCAAGCACACTTGACTGCGGAGTTCTGATGGGATCCGGTGCATTAGTGCTGATATGATCGCACCTGTCTCATTCCACGCTGCAAATGCATGTGCCCCTTCTCCTTCCCTCCCCTCTCCCATCATTTGTTTCACTGTGCGCGCACAACTCACCTGTGGTTCTAGTTTTAATATCAAGCAAAATACCACGGCGCCTCGACTCGTGCCGAGATGAACGAATCACTCGCCGCACCTCTTTTTTTGTGGTTATACTAATTAAGATGCTTATAATGACACTCTTATAATGTACTATAGCCCATCCCATTCCACGCTACAAATGCATGTGCCCTTTCTCCTTCCCTTACCCCTCCCATCATTTATTTCACTGTGCTCGCACACCTCACCTCTGCTTCTAGTTCTAATATAAAGGGAAATGCCCCTGTGCCTCGACTAAGGCCCACATGAATGGACCGCCTGCCACACCTATATTTTCTTTGTTCTTCTATGTAAGATACTCGTAATGATACTTTTATCATGTAGTGGACTATAAATGATTGCACAAAAAATATTAAGCAACATGCCCCACCGCTGCGATTCACGTTTACCAATGAACTGGTAGACCGTGACTCCACTCATTGGTAATGTTTAACGCCATGTCTATAAAAAGACGGGCCCAGCATAAAGACTTCCCAAGAGATCACCCATTCGAGTACAACTCTCGCCGAAGCGTGCTTAACTGCGGAGTTCAGATGGGATCTGGTGCATTAATACTGGTATGATCGCACCCGTTCCATTCTGCGTTGCAAATACATATACCCCTTCTTTTTCCCTCCCCCCTCCCGTCATTTGTTTCATTATGCGTGCAAACCTCACCTCTGCTTCTAGTTCTAATATAGAGCAAAATGGCCTAGCGCCTCGACTAACGTCCAGATGAACGAACCACTCACCGCACCTCTATTTTCATTATTCTACTATATAAAATGCTCGTAATAACACTCTTATCACGTGGTGGAATATAAATGAATGCACAAAAGAGATAAAGCAAAATGCCTTGGCGCCGCGACTCACGTTTGCAAATGAATTGGCGGATAGTGGGTCCAGTCGCGCGTAACGTTTAACGTCGTATCTGCAAAAAGATGGGTACAACATGAGGACTTCCTAGGAGGTCAGCCATTCTAGTACTACTCTCGTTCAAGCATGCTTGACTGTGGAGTTCTAATGGGATTCGGTGCATTAGTGCTTATATGGTTAGACTAGTCCCATTTTGCGTTGTAAATACATGTACCCCTTCTACTTCCCTCCTCCCTCCCATCATTTGTTTCATTGTGCGTGCACATTGCACATCTACTTCTAGTTTTAATATCAAGCGAAATTCCTTGGTGCCTCGACTCATGCCCAGATAAACGGACACGGACCACCTAACGCACCTCTATTTTCATTGTTCTACTATGTAAGATACTTGTAATGACACTTTTATCATGTGATGGACTATAAATGAATGTATGAAAAATATTAAGCAAAATGCCCTGGCGCTGCGACTCACATCGGGAAATGAACCAGTGGACCGTGTCTCCAGTCGCGCGTAACGTTTAATGCCCCGTCTGAAAAAAGACACGTGTAACACGATGACTTCCTAAGAGGTCACCCATCTTAGTACTACTCGTGCCCAAATGAACGGACCATAGGCCATACCTTTATTTTCATTGTTCTACTATCTAAGATGCTCGTAATGACACTCTTATGACGTGGTGGACTATAAATGAATGCACGAAAAAGATAAAGCAAAAAGCCCCAGCGCCGCAATTCATGCCAGTGAATAAACTGGCAGATCGTTGCTCCGGTTGCACATAATGTTTAATGCCCCGTCCGTTAAAAGACGAGTGCAACACGAGTACTTTCCAGGAGGTCACCCATCCTAATATTACTCTCGTCCAAGCACGCTAACTGTGGAGTTCTGATCAGATTTGGTGCATTAATGGTGGTATCATCGCACCCGTCCCATTTCACACTATAAATGTAAATAACACTTCTAGTTCCCTCCCCCCTCTCGTCAGTTTTTTCGCTGTGCACACACACCGCACCTCTGCTTCTAGTTTTAATATCAAACAAAATGCTCCGGCGCTTCAACTCATGCCCAGATGAACAGAGTTAAGGCTGCACATTTGTTTTCATTGTTTTACTATGTAAGATGCTCGTAATGACACTTTTATCACGCGGTGGACTATAAATGAATGTACGAAAAATATTAGGCAAAATGTCCTGATGCCCCAACTCATGCCGGCGGATTGTGGCTCTGGTCGTGCGTAAATTTTAATGTCCGGTCCCAAAAAATACGGGTGCAACACAAGGACTTCGCAGGAGGTCAGCCATCCTAGTACTACTCTAGCCCAAGCACCTTGACTGCGGAGTTCTAATGGGATCCAGTGTATTAGTCCTGGTATGATCACACCCGTCCCATTTCGAACTACAAATGTATATACCCGTTCTCCTTCTCCCCTCCCATTATTTGTTTCCCTGTGCGCACACACCGCACCTCTACTTCTAGTTTTAATATCAAGCGAAATGCCTCGCTGCCTTGACTCACACCTAGATGAACGGACGGCCCACCGCACCTTTATTTTTGTTGTTTTACTATGTAATATACTCGTAATAGCACTCTTATCATGTGATGAACTATAAATGAATACACAAAAAATATTTAGAAAAATGTCTCAGTGCTACGACTCATACCGAGGAATGAACCGACGGACGGTGTCTCCGATTGCACGTAACGTTTAACGCCCCATCCACAAAAAGATGGGTGCAACACGAGGACTTCCTAGGAGGTCACCCATCCTAGTACTACTCTCGCCCAAGCATACTTAACTACGGAGTTCTGATGAGATCCAGTGCATTAGTGCTGGTATGATCGCACGAGTCAAATTTTGCGCTGCAAAGATATGTACCCCTTCTCCTTCCCTCCCCCCTCCCATCATTTGTTTCACTATATGCGCAGACCGCACCTCTACTTCTAGTTCTAATATCAAACAAAATACCCTGATGGCTCGACTCACGCTCAGATGAACGGACCATTAGCCATACCTCATATTTTATTATTCTACTATATAAAATGCTCCTAATAATACTCTTATCACGTGGAAGATTATAAATGAATGCACAAAAAATATTAAACAAAATGCCCCGGTGCTGCAACTCACATTTGTAAAAGAACCAGCAGACTGTGGCTCAGGTTGCACGTAACGTTTAACGCCCTGTTTGCAAAAAGAGAGGTGTAGCACGAGGACTTCTCAGGAGATCACACATCCTAGTACTATTCTCGCCAAAGCACGTTTCACTGCGGAGTTCTGATGGAATCCAGTGCATTAGAGCTGCTATGATCGCACCCGTTCCATTCTGCACTGTAAATACTTATACCCCTTTCTCCTTCCATCCCCCCTTCTATCATTTGTATTAGTGTGCGCGCACACTGCACCTTTTATTCTAGTTCTAATATCAAGTGAAATAACCTAACGCCTCGACTTATGCACAGATGAACGGACCACCACCCACACCTCATTTTTTGTTATTTTACTATGTAAGATGCTCGTAATAACACTCTTATCACGTGATGGACTATAAATGAATGCACAAAAAATATTAAGTAAAATGCCCTGGCATCGCGGCTCACAACAGCGAACTATGGCTCTAGTCGTGCATAACTTTTAACGTCCAATTTGCAAAAAGATGATTAGCCATCCTAGAAGATCAACCATCCTAGTACTACTCTCGTCAAAGCACGCTTAATATTTTTTTTTGCGTCGAATCCCATAAGAACTCGTAGCTAAACGTGCTTAGGCGAGAGTAGTACTAATATGGATGACCTTTTGGGAAGTCCTTGTGTTGCATCTGTCTTGTTGTGGATGGGGCGTTAAACTTTATGTGCGACCGGAGCCATGATCCGCTAGTTCATTCGCTGGAGTGAGTTGTGGCGCCGGGACATTTTGCTTAATATTTTTTATGCATTCATTTATAGTCCAACACATGATAAGAGTGTCATTACGAGAATGTTAAATAATAGAAAAATAAAAAAAGAGGTGCAGTGGGAGGTCCGCTCATCTGGGCGTGAGTCGAGACGCAGGGCATTTTACCTGATATTAGAACTAGAAGCACATGTGAGATGCACACGCAAAGTGAAACAAATGATGGGACAGGGGAGGGAAGGAGAACGGGCACATGTATTCGCAACGTAAAATGGCACAGGTGCGATTATAATAGAACTACTATGCCAGATCCCATCAGAACTCTGTAGTTAAGCGTGCTTGGATGAGAGTAGTATTAGGATGGGTGACCTCCTGGGAAGTTCTCATGTTGCACCTGTCTTTTTGCAGACCGGGCGTTAAATGTTACATGCGATCGGAGACACAGTCTGCTAGTTCATTCGCCAACGTGAGTCGCGACACCAGGGCATTTTGCTTAATATTTTTCGTACAATCATTTATATTCCATCACATGATAAGAGTGTTATTACGAGTATCTTAAATAGTAGAGCAACAAAAACAGAGGTACGGTGGGTAGTCTGTTCATCTGGGCATGAGTCGACGTGCTAGAGAATTTTTCTTGATATTAGAACTAGAAGCAGAGGTGTGGTCTGCACCTACAGCTAAACAAATGACAGGAGTGGGGAGGGAAGTAGAACAAATATATGCATTTATAGCATGGAGACGGGTGTGATAAAACTAGCACTAATATACCGAATTCCATCAGAACTCCACAATTAAGCATACTTTGTCGAGAGTAGTACTAGGATGGGTGACCTCTTGAAGAGTACTCGTGTTGCACCCATCTTTTTACAGATGGAGCTTTAAACGTTACGCGTGACTGGAGCCATAGTCTGCCAGTTCATTCATAAAAATGAGTCGCAGCACCGGGGCACTTTGTTTAATATTTTTTGTGCATTCTTTTATAGTCCACTATGTAATAAGAGTATCATTACAAGTATTTTACATAGTAGAACAACAGAAACAAAGGTGCGGCGGGTAGTTCATTCATCTGGGTGTGAGTCGAGCCGCGCGGGGCATTTTTCTTGATATTGGAAGTATAAGTAGAGGTGCGTTGTGCGCGCACAATGAAACAAATTAATAGAGGGGTATATATATTTGTAGTGTGGAATAGAATGGGTGCGATCATACCAGCACTAATTCACCAGATCCAAACAGAACTCCACAGTTAAGCGTGCTTGGGCGAGAATAGTACTAAGATGGGTGACCTCCTTCGAAGTTCTCGTTTTGCACCAATCTTTTTACAGAAGGAGTGTTAGACGTTACGTACGACCATAGCCACGGTCCACCGATTCATTCACAAATGTGAGTCGCGGCACCGGATCATTTTGCTTAATATTTTTTGTGTATTTATTTATAATCCACCATATGATAAGAGTGTTATTACAAGCATCTTACATAGTAGAACAATAAAAAATGAGGTGCGACGAACAGTCCATTCATCTGGGTGTGAGTCAAGCCACAGGAGCATTTCGCTTGATATTAGAAATATATGCGGAGGTGCAGTGTGCATGCAAAGCAAAACAAATGATGGGAGGGGGGAGGGAAGGAGAATGGGTAGATGTATTTGCAGCGCAAAATAGGGTGGGTGCGATCACACCAGCACTAATGCACCGAATTCCATCTGAACTCTATAGTTAAGCATGCTTGGGTGAGAGTAATACTAGGATTGGCGACCTCCTGGGAAGATCTCGTGTTGCACCCATCTTTTTGTGAAGGGGGCATTAAAGGTTATGCGCGACCAGAGCCACAGTTTACCAGCGTGAGTAACGGCACTGGGGTATTTTGTTTAATATTTTTTGTGCAATCATTTATAGTCAACCATGTGATAAGAGTGTAATTACGATTATTTTACATAGTAGAACAATAAAAAATGAGGTTCGGCGGGTGGTTCGTTCATCTGGGTGTGAGTAGAGTCACTGGGGCATTTCACTTGGTATTAGAACAAGAAGCATAAGTGCGGTGTTCGCGCATCATGAAACAAATGACGTGAGGGGGGAGGGAAAGAGAAGGGGTATATGTATTAACAACATAGAATGGAACCAGTGCGATCATACTAACACTAATGCACTGGATCCCATCAGAACTCCACAGTTAAGTGTGCTTGGGCGAGAGTAGTACTAGCATGGGTGTGACCTACTAGAAAGTCCTCATTTTGCACCCGTCTTTTTAAGAACGGGGTATTAAACGTTACACGCAACTGGAGCCATAGTCCACCAACGTGAGTCACAGCGCTAGGGTATTTTGCTTAATATTTTTTATGCATTCATTTATAGTCCAGCACGTGATAAGAGTGTCATTACGAGTATCTTACATAATAGAATAATGAAAAAAGAGGTACGGCGGGTGGTCTGTTCATCTTGGTGTGAGTTGAGGTGTCGGGGCATTTTGCTCTATATTAGAACTAGAAGCACAGGTACGGTGTACGCACACAGCAAAACAAATGATGGGAGTGGGGAGAGAAAGAGGAGTATATGTATTTGATGCGCGAAATGGAACGGGTGCCATCATACCAGCACTAATGCACCGAATCCTATCAAAACTCCGCAGTTAATCATGCTTGGGCAATAGTAGTACTAGGATGGGCGATCCTTGGATTCATTGTGTTGCACTCGTCATTTTGCAGACAAGAAATTAAACGTTACACGTGACCGGAGACATGGTCTGTCGGTTCATTCGTTGACGTGAGTCGCAGCGTAGGGACATTTTTCTTAACATTTTTTGTGCATTTATTTATAATCCATAATGAGATAAGAGTGTCATTACGAGTATTTTACATAGTAGAACAACGAAAACAGAGATGCGGTGGGCGGTCAGTTAATCTGGGCGTGAGCCGAGGCACCGGGGCATTTTGCTCTATATCAGAACTCGAAGCAAAGGTGCGGTGTGCACGAACAGCGAAATAAATGACAGGAGGGGGGAGGGATAGAAAAGGGGTATATGTATTTACTGCGCAGAGTGGAACGGGAGTGATCATATTAGCATTAGTGTATCGGATCACATAAAAACTCTGTAATTAAGTGTACTTAGGTGAGAGTAGTAATAGGATGGGTGACCTTTTGGGAAGTCCTCGTATTGCACCCTTTTTTCTACGGACAGAGCATTAGTGTGTCAGAGTATTTTGCTTGATATTAGAACTAGAAGCAGAGGTACGGTGTGCGTGCATAGCAAAACAAATGACTGGAGAGACGAGGGAAGGAGAAGGGGTATATGTATTTGCAGCGCAAAATGGAAAGGGTGCGAATATATTAGCACTAATTTACTAGATCTTATCAGAACTCTTTAGTTAAGCGTGCTTGGGCGAGAGTAGTACTAGGATGGGTGACCTCCTGGGAAATCCTTGTGTTGCACCCTTCTTTTTGCAGACAGCGAGTTAAACGTTACGTGGGACAGGAGCGATGGTCTGCCGATTCATTCACAAATGTGAGTTACGGGGCCGAGGCATTTTGTTTAATATTTTTCGTTTATTAAATTATAGTCCACCACGTGATAAGAGTGTCATTACAAGTATCTTATATAGTAGAACAACAAAAGTAGAGGTGCGGCGACAGTCCGTTCATCTGGGTGTGAGTCGAGGCATAAGGGCATTTCACTTGATATTAGAACTAGAAGCAGAGGTGCGGTGTGCGTGCACAGCAAAACAAATTATGAGAGGGAGGAGGGAAGGAGAAGGGGTATATGTATTTGCAACGCAGAATGGGACGGTTGCAGTCATACCAACACTAATGCACTGGATCCCATCAGAACTCCGTAGTAAAGTGTGTTTGGGCGAGAGTAGTACTAAGATGGGTTACCTCCTGGGAAGTTCTTATATTGCACTTGTCTTTTTGTGGAGGCGGCGTTAAATGTTACTCGCGACCGGAGCCACAGTCCGTTTGTGTGAGTCGCAGTACCGGGGCATTTTGCTTAATATTTTTTGTGAATTTATTTATAGTCCACCACGTGATAAGAGTATCATTACGAGCATCTTACATAGTAGCAAATCAAAAAATGAGGTTCGACGGGCAGCCTGTTCATCTTGGCGTGAGTCGAGGCACTGGGGCATTTCACTTGATATTAGAACTAGAAGTAGAGGTGCGTTGTGCACGACGGCGAAACAAATGACAAGATGGGGGAGGAAGAAGAAAGGGAATATGTATTTGCAGCGCAGGCTAGGAGGAGTGCGATAATACCAACACTAATGCACCGAATCACATCAGAACTCTGCCAGTCAAGCATGCTTAGGAGAGAGTAGTACTAGGATGGGTGACATCTTGGGAAGTCCTCATTTTGCACCCATCTTTTTTTAGACGAAGCGTTAAACGTTACGCGCGGCCAGAGCCAAAGTCTGCCATCGTGAGTTGCAGCGTCATGGAATTTTACTTAATATTTTTTGTGCATTCATTTATAGTTCACCACATGATAAGAGTGTCATTACGAGCATCTTAATTAGTAGAACAACAAAAACAGAGGTGCGGTGGGCGATCCGTTCATCTGAGCATGAGTCGAGGCACCGGGTCATTTTCCTTAATATTAGAACTAGAAGCAAAGGTGAGGTGTGCGTGCACAGAGAAATAAATGATTGGAGGGGGGAGGGAAAGAGAAGGGACACATGCAATTGCACCGCAAAATAGGCACATGTATTCATTTATAGTCCACTACATGATTAGAGTGTTATTACGAGTATTTTACATAGTAGAACAACGAAAACAGAGGTGCGACGGTCGATCCGTTAATCTAGGTGTAAGTCGAGGCGCTAGGGTATTTCGCTTGATATTAGAACTAGAAGTAGAGGTGCGATGTGCACACACAGCGAAATAAATAACGGGAAGGGGAGGGAAGGAGAACGAGTGTGTGCATTTATAGTGCGGAATAAGAAAGGTGCGATTAAACTAGCACTAATATACTGGATCCCGTCATAACACCACAGTTAAGCGTGCTTTATTGAGAGTAGTACTAGGATGGGTGACCTCCAGAAAAGTACTCATGTTGCACCCATCTTTTTACAGACGAAGCATAAAAAGTTACGTGCAACTAAAGCCATGGTCCTCCAGTTCATTTGCAAACGTGAGTCGCGGTGCCAGGGCATTTCACTTAATATTTTTTGGGCATTCTTTTATAGTCCACCACGTGATAAGAGTATCACTACGAGTATCTTACATAGTAGAATAATATAAACAAAGGTACGGTGGGCAGTTCGTTCATCCGGGCGTGAGTCAAGCCGCACGGAGCATTTTCTTGATATTAGAACTAGAAGTAGAGGTGCGGTGCGTGTGCACAGCACAATAAATGATTAGAGGGGGGAGGAAATGAGAAGGGGTATATATATTTACAGCGCAGAATATGATGGGTGTGATAATACCAGCACTAATGCACCGGATCCCATCAGAACTCTATAGTTAAACGTGCTTGGGAGAGAGTAGAACTAGGATGGGTGACCTACTTAGAAGTCCTTGTGTTGCACCCGTCTTTTGGTAGACGGGGTGTTAGACGTTACACACGACCAGAGCCACGGTCTGCTGGTTCATTCACAAATGTGAGTTGCAGCGCCGGAGCATTTTGCTTAATATTTTTTATTCATTCATTTATAGTCCTCAATGTGATAAGAGTGTTATTACAAGCATCTTATATAGTAGAACAATGAAAAATGAGATGCGGCAGATGGTCTATTCATCTTGGCGTGAGTCGAGCTGACAGAGCATTTTGCTTGATATTAGAAATAGAAGTAGAGGTGCGGTGTGCGCGCACAACGAAACAAATTACGGGAGTGGGAGGGAAGGAGAACATGCAGATGTATTTACAATGCTAAATAGGGTGGGTGCAATCACACCAACACTAATGCACTGGATCCTATTTGAACTCTATAGTTAAGCATGCTTCGGCGAGAGTAATACTAGGATGGGTGACCTCCTAGGAAGACCTCGTGTTGCACCTGTCTTTTTGTGGACGAGGCTTTAAATGTTATGCGCGACCGGAGCCACAGTCTACCAATGTGAGTAATGGTGCCAGGGCATTTTTCTTAATATTTTTCGTGCATTCATTTATAGTCCACCACGTGATAAGAGTGTAATTACGATTATTTTACATAGTAGAACAATAAAAAATGAGGTTCGGTGGGTGGTCCGTTCATCTGGGCATGAGTCGAGTCACCGGGGCATTTCACTTGATATTAGAACAAGAAATAGAGGTTTGGTGTTTTCACACAGCAAAACAAATGACGGAGGTGGAGTGGAGGGTAAGGAAAGGGAAATATGTATTTGCAATGCAGAATGGAACATGTGCGATCATACCAGCACTAATGCACCAAATCCCATAAGAACCCCACAATTAAGTGTGCTTGGGCGAGAGTAGTACTAGCATGGGTGTGACCTCCTGAAAAGTCCTTGTTTTGCACCCATCTTTTTAGGAATGGGGCATTAAACATTACACGCGACTCGAGCTACAGTCCACTAGCGTGAGTCACAGCGCCGGGGTATTTTTCTTAATATTTTTAGTGCATTTATTTATAGTCCATTACAGGATAAGAGTGTTATTATAAGTATCTTATATAGTAGAACAACGAAAACAGAGGTTTGACGGGCAGTCCATTAATCTAGGCGTGAGTCGAGGCGCCAAGGTATTTCGCTCTATATTAGAACTATAAGTAGAGGAGCGGTGTGCACGCACAGCGAAAAAAATAAGGGGAGGGGGAAGGGATAGAAAAAGGGTATATGTATTTGCAGCGCCCAGACCGTGGCTCTGCTTGCATGTAATGTTTAACGAGACTGTGGCTCTGTTCGCATATAACATTTAACGCTCCCTCCGAAAAAGACGGGTGTAATACAAGAACTTCCTAAGAGGTCACCCATCCTAGTACTACTCTCATTTAAGCATGCTTAAATGTAGACTTTTAATGGGATTCAGTGCATTAGTGCTGGTATGATCACACCCATTCAATTTTGCGCTGTAAATATATATACTTGTTTTCCTTCCTTCCCCCCTCTAATCATTTGTTTCGCTATACGCCCGCATTGCACTTCTGCTTCTATTTCTAATATCAAGCGAAATGCCTCAGCACCTTAACTCACTCCTAGATGAACGGACCACCCGTCGCACCTCTGTTTTTGTTGTTCTACTATGTAAGATGCTCGTAATGACACTCTTATCATGTGATGGACTATAAATGATTGTATAAAAATTTCCTGGCGCCGTGACTCGCTTTTTCGAATGAACTGGCAGATCGTGGCTCCGTTTGCATGTAATGTCTAACGCTCTGTCTGCAAAAAGAATGGTGCAACACGAAAACTTCCCAAGAGGTCACTCATCTTAGTAGTACTCTTGCCCAAGCACACTTAATTACGAAGGTCTTATGAGAGCTAGTGCATTAGTACTGGTATGATTGAACTTGTTCCATTTTGTGCTGCAAATACATATACCCCTTCTCCTTTCCTCCACTCTCCCATTATTTGTTTCACTGTGCACGCACACTGCACATCTTCTTCAAGTTCTAATATCAAGCAAAATGCCCCACCAGTTCGATTCACGCCCAGATGAACGGACCGCCTACCACACCTTGTTTTTCATTATTCTAGTATGTAAAATACCTGTGATAAAACTCTTATCACGTTGAGGACTATAAATAAATATACGAAAAATATAAGCAAAATGCATCGACACTGCGTCTCATGCCGGCGGACTATGGCTCCGGTCATGCGTAACGTTTAACACTCCGTCTACAAAAAGACAGGTGCAACATAAGGACTTCCTTGGAGGTCACCCATCCTAGTACTACTCTCACCCAAGCACGCTTAACTGCAAAGTTCTGATAGGATCTAGTGCATTAGTGCTAGTATGATCGCACTCTTACAATTTCACGCTACAAATGCATGTGCCCCATCTCCTTCCCTCCCCCTTCCCGTCATTTCTTTTGCTATGCGCGCACACTGCACCTCTTCGTTTAGTTCTAATATCAAGCAAAATGTCCCAATGCCTTGACTCACCCCAGATGAATGGCGTGCATCCACGCATAGTGCCCAGCACCCGCGCGGGCAAACCCTTTTCTCACAGGATTTTTCCTGTGAGCTGGTTTTCTCCCGTTTTATCGTTTTCTAATTTTTTTTTCTAAATTTTCCTTTTGAACTAAAATAAAATAATGTAAAATAAACTAAAATAAAATGATACAAAATAATAGTAAAATTAATAAAATAAAAGTAAAAATAAAAATAGATTAAAATTACGGATCTCGAGAATGGCATAAGTTAATTTAAATTTATGGCAGCCAAAGGCTCGAATAAAGAGTTTTCAACTCATTTTAGCACAGTGATGGGTGGGGTGTTACATTGATCACCACTTTTAATTTGAATGTGGATGCACGTTGCCATCTTTGATCGTATATTACATAAATCCCTTCAGTACTAGTGGCAACATCTGCAGAGGCTTTAGGAGAGGAGGCGGTGGACGATAAGGCTCTCTAACTAGTCATCGTTTGTTCAGGTTCTGTGGTGGCCATGCATTGGATGCTCTTATCAATAGTGCTTGTTGTAGTATGATGGCTGATGATTAAACTTAAAAATTTGTGTTTGGAATTTGGGTTTTAGAGAAGAGAAAGAGAACTCTTTGGAATTAATGAGAGAAGAACTAAAAGACAATAGAGGATATATATATGTATATATGTATATTTTTTTTCTATAAAAAAAATTCTCTAACAATAATGCTACATATTGTTTAAGTAGGCAAATTTATATTTGTAAAATATGTGCATATAAAGTATAGTTAAAATAAGTGTGAGGTATCCTTGAATTTATTTTTTGATTTATCATAATCCTATTATTTAAGAGAATTTTACTAAAATCCTTAACTAAAATAAAGAATCTGATTTAGTAAAAACTAGTGATATGTTACTAGGTTTTTTTTTGAAAATATATACATATATTATTTCTTGAAAAATAATTGTTTATTAAAGAATTGGATGCTTTTCCTAATACTCAAAATTCTTGGGTTCTAGAAAAATGAGATCATTAAATTTTTTTAAGAGATAAAAATTAAATGATTAAATAGATTGGTAGTGTGACATCCTAAATACTAATTAAGATATAAGGGTGTCAGATATAGAAACAGATTGCGAGTGCATAATAGTTAAATGTATGCAGTGGAGTAATTTATTACAAATCCCTTACAAAATATATCAGTTCCCAATTACATATATAATTGAGGCTATAAGTGGCAATAAAATATAAAATATCAAAACACAAAATGGTCATTTCGATCATTATGTAAAAAGACTCATCAGAGTGCGAGATAAGTCATGCACTCAAAAAGGTTTATGGATCCACAAGATCCTCAAAGACTTCAAATGGTAGGTCAGTGATTGGTTCCTCACTATCTTCCTCATCTGGAGGGTGTGGAAAGGGGTGAGTTTCATATATTTAGTAAATAGTATTTAAATAACATTATAAGATTTTAAAGGTAATTTAAAGTAGCATCATTACTTACCATCAAGAGTCTTGTCAGAGTCCTTAATTAGATTATAAAAATAATTTAAATAAATCATTAAACCCATTATATCATAGTCATATCATATCAATCAAATATATCATGTTAAAAATAGAAAAAATCAAATAAATCATGATATGCACTATTTTTTGTGTCATTCTTCGCAAAGTTGTTCCAACTTCAATCTACTGAAGGCAATACGGATTCCCGATTCCCCTTGTAGAATGACCAATTCATTTCATTTCTAACAACAATTTGTGGCTTGCCAAACTAACAACACATTTATAGCTTGCCACACCAAGACACAATCTATGACCACGATCGTGCCCATCACAGTGGTCCTACATGTTAACTATAGCTACAGTCGTACTTTGTCAACAGTGACCACTACAATCATATTGTGTCACCACTATCGTTAGGGGTTACGCTGTCATCCACAGGGAGTGGTCCTCTCACATATTTTCAAACCAAATTGGGGAGAAACAGAAACTCCTCAAAGATAAAAAGCCTAACAAAGCACTTTATGAATTATGCATGCTAATACCAATACATATTTCTCATGTCTATACATCAGTTCATATTAATCTTTTTTTTTTCATCATCAATACCATCACTTCTCAACATTTATTTCGAGCATCAAATCATATAAATTACACATACAATTTAATAAGTTCATATATGATTATAAAGCATGCATTATCACATAAAATTACTTCGTTCAAGCATAAAATTTAACCATGCAAATCATAAATTTAAACTTCATTATTTTTATTTTAGAAATGCTCCTTAGGATGTTTAAAAGTAAATACTAAATTCTTTACCAAAATCTCAATGTTTCCTACACCTTTTCTTCTTCTTCTCATCTCCTTCTCTCTCTCTAAGCTCTTGGAGGATGGAAGAATGGAATGGAAGTGATGAGGAAATGGTAAACAAAAGGATCCCTATTTATAGAAAAAGGGACTGTCGGATTTATGCCAAGTGGTAAAATCTGGTGAGGAGAGAGAAAGCCAATGGGAAAGATGTGATGTGACAACTGATGGATGGACGACGTGACACGACGACGGTGCAAAAAACATAGGCACATCACCCAACCAATGGCGGTACGCCACCCAAGTGACAATGACACGACGACAGTGCAAAAAACATAAGCACATCACCCAACCAATGGCGGTACGCCACCCAAGTGACAATGACACGCCGCCCAACCTGCGGTGCACGTCACCCAAAAATGGGGCATGGCGCCCAAGGGGGTGGCTCGCATTGCCTGAGGCAATCATATGCTACACTAGCTAGCCATACGCTATAGACCTAGCCTACAGTGCGCGCCGGCCTAGCCCGCTGTGTGCTGGCCTAGTCTACTATAAGCAGGACTATAGTGGGCAGGCCTATCGCGTGCAAGCCCTACACAAAGGCCTACTGCGTAGGCCTATCGTGCAGACAACACACGCACAGGGTGCACGGAGCTGCACCCATCTGTGCAGAATGGGATGCGCGAGCAAACTGCACTTGTGTGCAAGTTATGGGATGCATGCACAAACCATGCCTTGCACCCCACGCAGATGGGACATGCTCATAGTGTGCAGGTCCTACGCTGGTCGCGCGTGCGCACACGGTCTACTGGCATGCAGAGCCCATGCGGGCGGGATCCTTCCCGTAGGATGTTTTAGCCTTTTTCACTATTTTTCTTGAAATTTATTTTAAATAACAATATAATATATTTTTCTTATGATAAAACAAAATAATAAATTTTAATAATTATTTAATTAAATAAAATAAAAATTTTAAAATATGAAATACGATATTCATCTAAAAAATTATAATTACTAAATATTAAGGAGTTTTAAATGGCCTGAGGGCCCCAATAAATAGGGGTTCACATTACAATTTAAGTGCAGAGGTTTTTGTGGTGTTACGAGTAGTAAGCCACCACCAAAGAATGATACATGACTAAAGATCATCTCAGCCTAAAAAATTAGTATATCCTATATAAATGGTAAAACAAGCGGAAGAAATTTTCTCAAAGTTCTATTGAGAGTCTTAGCTATCACTACAAACTATCTCTATTATATAACATCTTATCACTCTTTAAAACAAAATATTTCTTTTGATCGGATAACTAATATTGAAATAATATATCTCATTAGTAATTCGTATTGGATTCATTTATCGTAGTTCATAAACAAAAATAGTAAATTGATATATATATCAAATTTAAATCAATAGATTATCAGTATTGTTGAAAGACTCATAACAGATATTCGAGCTTGTCTCGATGCTCTCGAGGAATAGAAAAGCTTGCAATAATAATATGCAACATTACAATCAATTTTAAGAGCATTTTTCTTAGGAGTTATAGGAACCAAATTTTCAAGTTGATTTTTTTCCTTAAAAATAACTTCACTAGCTCTATTTCATCCTAATCAAACTTGTAACCTGATATCTTGTTAAACTTAATCTTATATGGATTAGGAACAAACATATCAAGTTCGTTCTTCTAGCGAAGCTCCCAGTGAGATGTGTGAAGGAAATTAAAGCCATTCAGTTATATTAATAATTTTAAATTTATCCATATAATTAGTAATTTATTATAAAGAAAATCATTCAAGAAAAGCACATCTACAATGGAGAAGGGTGTTGGTATGGATGGCCCAAGGGAAGCCTTACAGAGTGGAAACGAGTGCAACATGGTCTTGGGACCCATAAGATTTTGCTGGTATAGATCTTCTCCGAAGCTTTATCCTTTAAACCTTTGACTTTAGATTTAAACTGTATAAAATATTAACATCGAATATTTAGATTTTATATTTGTTTATAAAGATTAAGAAGAACGGAAAGAAACTTATTTGTTTTTTTCTTTCTTCGAATGAATGGAGATTAAGTGTGTATGTAACACCCACCAAAACCTTTTTTTTCATTTTTTATTAATAAATATAATTATTTATTTATTTAATTTTATTCATTATATTTTAATTTAATGAAAAAAGGGGTAAAATTTATTAAGGATTAAATTGAAAATAATTTTGGGAAAAAGGGGTGAAAAATTGGGTTGGGGGAGTATTTTTGAAAAAAAAATCAAAAACCGGGGTAAAAATATAATTTAGAAAATTTTTACCACATCAGACGCTCGGTCAGCAGCCCCGACCAATCAGGACGCGCCAAATGGTAGAGGTGCTGATGCGGGAGGCCATGTAGGGGGAGCCATGTGGGCGATCCGTGTGCACGCGATCGAATGGCCCAAAGTGAATCGTGCCGGACGGCCTAGATTGGATCGCGATGAACAACCCAAATTCACTCCCTATTTAATCGGAATCGGATAATCTAGATCAAACGCAGTGGACAGCCCAAATCAAAAGTTGATGGGTATAAATAACCCTATCCGCACCCAAACCCTAACCCTAGCTGCCAGAACCCCTCGCCAGAGAAGACAACCCAGCCGTCTGAGAATCGATCGCCGCCGCACCGGAACCCTTTTCGACGGCCAAAAAAGGTCAAAAAAATTTTTTTTGCACGAAATTCAATTTTAAACTTACCCATGGCCAAATCAGAGTGAAAGAACAAGCTAATTGGCCGGAAAACACCGACGAAGCTTAGTGGTGCCGCCGCAGGGAATTTTATAAACCACCTCCGATGAGGCCCTTCCCGATTCCTATTTTGCATAATTTTTCTACCGTTGTGATTACCGTTTTCTTCTCTATAGGTTGACCGAAGTGAAACACCTAACTGTAATGTGAGTCGGAGGAGTCGCGGCACCGGAGATCCCCGCTGCCGGTGAGTTTCAATTTCTCGTATTTATTCAGCCCACTGAGGCCCTTTAGCGTGTGTACTTGTAGGAATTGATGCAAAATCGACCGAATTCGGCCAAAAATAGCCAAAAATGGCCGATCAGAGGCGGACCGCCGCCGTGAGGGGCGGTGCCGTCGCCAGAGCATGACGGAGCTGCCGTGCCAAATTTTTGAAATTGGGCGAACGGGCCCTAGGACTGATTTTGGGTTTATTTGGAACATTTATAGGTACTACAAGTACATTTCAGTTCCCGGAGAAAAATTCAGGGAACCTAGGGACCACCCGTGGGCACAGTAAACCGTTTAGCTTTTCAGTGTCAAATCGAGTAAGGATCCCTCACCTTATTCCTTATCATAGAATTGAAGTTTAAATAAATAATAATACAATATTGTGTACAAATTAAATAGATGTGCATAACTAATTATGGATTACTAATGGAGCCCGAATCAGATATTGTTCTCTGTTGATTTATTTTATAGTCTAAAAGCATGATAGTATTTGATTTATCTATTTTATGGTTTAAATGCGTGTATTACTGCTTTACCTGACTTTTGTTTGATTTGGGATTTGAGACATGATTGCATTACCTGGTGCATGTTTATTTATTTATGTGATTATGTTTGATTTGATAATGGAGACTAAAGGAAAACAGGAAAGGGGTGTGATGAAATAAACAAATGGAATGACAGTCTTACTAGATATCCTGGGAGATGGTGGACAGACTGGGTACATAGGGAACCCCACCGTGAATGTTGTCTTATACCGGACGAGGTATGGAGACTTGGTAATTTGGTGCTCATACCAGACAGGATATGGGGACGACCCGTTTCACCCTCATACCGGACGGGGTATGGGGACGGCCCTGTAATTGAGATTTTTAAAGAAAAGGGTTCATGTGTAGCGGGGACATCCCTATGAACCCCCATAGATACTAGTAGGCTGGTGAAATGAGAAACGGTTATGATTTGGTTTATTGTTAATGGATATGAATCTATTATATGTTTTATGTTGCTTATTGTTCATAAAGTTATGATCTGTATGGTATTATTGTCTCTATAGGTTATTTTCATAAATTCCACTATGGTAAGTGAATGGTAAATAATTTTTATGATTGATAAACGAATTTGTTAAATTTAGTGCTCCATTAGTTATTTTGATTTTATACCAACCTTTACTTCTGTACGGGTGATATAGTGTGATATCCTTACTGGGCTAGTGTAACTCATCCTTTATTTAACTATTTCAGATTAAGAGAACCTGGTTCTAGAGCCCGATTCGCAGGAAGATTGAGAGTAGATATTAAATACTTTCTATTTTCCATTACTTTTCTTATTTCTCGTGTTTCTTTCAAAGAATTCATTCCGTAATTTTTTTTAGTACTTTTAAGTTTTGTGTCAGGGATGTAAATCTTAACCTTTTATTTTGTTTCCGCACTTAAATTATTATATATTTCCTTTTGGATTTCCGGGGCCGTTACAGTGTAACCCTAGGTTTAATCTATAATAAATTACTTGAGAGGTTATGTTGGATTTGGAAAACCAACTTTTTGCTATACTTCTTTGTTACACCAGTTAAGAAGACTAAGTTTAATTGAAGAACAATTGAATTGTGATGGGAGGATAAATGACATACGATTGAATATTTTATATATACTATGGAAAATGTAGATTTTATCATACTATAACTTATAAAATCTTTGAACTTAAAGAAAGAATCTATGGCTATTTAGAAAGTGGTTTCATTTTTTGAAATCTTGAACTTAAATGATGAATCCATCGCAATCTGAGACGCAATTTTATTATATTTATATGATACCTTACTTAATGTATATAAAATAATTAAAAATATTAATTTGATTAATTCTATGGTCGTCAACTATTTTAAAATTAATTTTTGAATTTAAATGCATGCGTTAAAGAACTTATTCATCATCTATTTTTTGAAAAATTAAAAAAGACAATTCTATTGAGATAATTATAGAAGTTTATGACCACGCATAAGGTAAAAAGCCACATTACACAAAAATACCAATTGTATTTTATAATAATGTGATTAGTTATTTTAATGCAATATCTCTACTTTAAATCATGTATTTATTTGCCAATATACAAGATTGATTAGTAATTAACCTTAGAAACATGATCTAATTGTTAATAAAAATTTTGAAAAATCCTTTAACATCCTACTCAAAGTATAATGTAATATAAAAACATAAATCGATAATGATAATAATATAAAATACATAGAGAAGGTAACCAACTTTCCATGATACTTCCTCTTCACATCAATGAAGAGGACTAACTAATTATTGAAGAACAATTACAATGTAAAAAGAGAATAAGTGTATAGGATTGATTATTTTGTGCAGGCTATGAAAAATGTAACTCTTATTTTATATTATAATTTATGAAATCTTTGAACTGAAATAAAAAATCATAAACTATTTAAATTAAATAAAGAATTATGACTATTTTAAAATGTGATTTCTTAAGTAAAGAATCCTTAGCTATTTGAGACGTGATTTTATTATACTTAATTGATATTTTACTTAATTTATATAAAATACTTATGAACTTTGATTTTTATTAGTTTTATTACTGATCTTATAAGTTTAATTGATGTGATACATTTGTAGGTTTTTTGAGTTTGCTTTAACTTATGACTTACCTTGTACCAAATTTTAAAAGATAATTATACATAAAAAATTATTCCACCACATGATCTATTAGAGCTTAAAAATAAAAATTTCATCCTCCCTGAAAGTTTTTCTATTCGAATAATCAATTTGTTTTCTCTTACTCTTAGCCTACAATTAACATTTTTTTCCTCACATTATGCTGTCTCTTCATTTTCACCTTATTTTTTAGCCTTAAAACTAATTTTTAGCATCAATTTTTCCTAAAACTATGTATAAATGATGTATATAAATATTTATATATATAAAAAGATGGAATGATCTATTAATATTAAGTAAGTGGGATTGGTGGCATAGAGCTGCAATTATCAATTCAATGTGTACTATTCCAAAATGTTAAGTCTTGTGATAAAAAAACTACTATTAAGATACTGATTATTTTTATAAAATTGTCACTTACTTTGCTTGTTTAAGTATCTCTCATTTGTTGCACGAATTTTATAGGTACAAGAAATTCATATAAGATATCCTATTTGTATAGAAGTAATAAATCATTCAATTTTGTATTTGTCCCATGACTTTTATGGGGAGAAGGAGTACCTAAAAGATCTCTTATTTATATAGAAGTACAAAATCAAATACTACAAGCTTGTTGTAAACCTTAACAACAGATCAAGGCCCATTGGTGGAAAGCGGTAGTTCCATCGGGACAAGTTCATTACCTGCACAAGGTGTAAAAAAGACTGGCGATTCTACCTTGATGCTACTAGTGATTACAGGCTCTACCATGATGTTTTGGCTAATAAAAGATGGAGGTGCCCTGATTGGCATTATGAGAGGTAAATCTCTATCATTATTTTTGTTGCATATGTATATATTTATGTGCAAATTCACTACATGTTATGCAAAGTAATGTGTATATATGTGTTTCTAAAAAATAAACTATGATACTGATTGAGAAAGGGTAAGTCACAAAACTTGCAGAGGGTGTACAATAGATCCAAACTATAGAATGCACCTTTTGTGTCTCCTTTGGTTCTTACAAGTGTTGCTATAGGGACTGTCAGTACCATACCTGCATTTATTATATGTAGAATACGCAACCCTAGTCTCCCATAATCATCACTTTGGCTTAATGATTTTGCAGATTAGAAGTTACATCTTTTAGATTTTATGTCGATTATACGTAAACTCCAGACTGCGTGATCATGTTTTTTGATTAACGGCTCGAGGTTGATCACCACTTTTAATTGAAATATGGATGCACGTGCTATCTTCGACCACATAGTACATAAATTCCTACAGTACTAACAGCATCATCTGTAGAGGCTCTGGCGTGGAGGTGGTGGATGCTAGATACTTTATATTTTCCTTTACTTTTCTCATTTCTCGTGTTTCTTTCAGAAAATTTATTCTGTGATGTTTGTTTAGTACTTTTAAATTATTGTGTAAGGGATGTAAACCTTAACTTTTTATTTCGCTTCTGCACTTAAATTATTATATATTTCATTTTGGATTTCTGGGGTCATTACAGTCTCAGGCTAAAAAATTAATGTATCCTATATAAATGGTAAAACAAGCATAAGAAATTTTCTCAAAATTCTATTGAAGTGACTCTAAAGTCTTATTTATCACTAAAAACTATCTTTGTTGTATAACATCTTATCACTCTTTAAAAAAAAATTCTTTTGATGGGACGACTAATATTGAACTAATACATCTTCTTAGTAATTCAATCTAATATGCTTAAACTAAGCTTATTGAATTTATTTATCAAAGTTCATTAAAAAAGTAGTAAATAAACAATTATATGTCAAATTTAAATAAACAGATGATTCGTATTGTTGGAGGCTCATAAATAGATATTCAAGCTTGTCTAGAACCCCTTGAGGAATTGAAAAGCTTACAATAATAATATGCAACATTATGATCAATTTTAAGAGCATTTTTCGTAGGAGTTACAAGAACCAAATTTCCAAGTTGATTGTTTTCCTCAAAAAAAAACTTCACCAGCTATATTTCATGTTCATCAAACTTGTAACCTAATATCTTGTTAAACTTATTCTTGTATGGATCAGGAACAAACATATCAAGTTCGTTCTTTTAGTGAAGCTCTTAGTGAGGTGTGTGAAGGAAATTGAAGCCATTCAGCTGTAGTAAGAATTATAAATTTATCAATATAATTAGTATATCATAAAAAAGTCATCCAAGAAAAACACATCTACAATGGAAAAGAATGTTGGTATGGATGGCACAAAGGAAGCCTTACAAAGTGGAAACGAGTGCAACATGGTCTTGGAACCTGTAAGATTTTGCTGGTACAGATCTTCTCCAAAGCTTCGTCCTTTAAACCTAATGAATTGAGATTTAGACTATAGAAAATATTAATATGAAACATTTAGATTTTATATTTTTGCTTGAAGATTAAGAAGAATGGAAAAAAACTTTTTTTTTTCTTTCTTTAAATGAATGAAGGTTAAGTGCATATCTTTGAGCTTAATCTACAATAAATAACTTGAGAGATTATGTAAGCTTTGGAAAACAAAATTTTCACTATACTTCTTTGTGGCGTCAATCAAAAAGACTGAGTTTTATTAAAGAATAATTGAATTTTGATGGGAGGATAAATGACATATGGTTGAGTATTTTATATAGATAATGGAATATGTAGATTTTATTATACTATAACTTATAAAATATTTCAATTTAAATAAAGAATCTATGACTATTTGAAAAATAGTTTCATTTTTTGAAATCTTGAACTTAAATGAAGAATCCATCACTATTTTTGATGTGATTTTATTATATTTATGTGATATCTTACTTAATATAAATAAAATAATCAAAAACATTGATTTAATTAATTCTATGCCCGCCAACTGTATTAAAATTAACGTTTGAATTTTAATCCATGCACTTAAAAACTTATTCATCACTTATTTTTTAAAAAGTTAAAACAAGCAATCCTATTGACATAATGATAGAAGTTTATCATCACATCTAAGGTAAAAAGCCATGTTACACAAACATGTTGATTGTATTTTACAATAATGTAATTAATTATTTTAATGTAATATCTCTATTTTAAATCATGTATTTATATACCAATATATAAAGATTAGTTAGTAATTAACCTTAGAAACATGATCTAATTGTTAATAAATATTTTGAAATATTCCTTAACATCATTCTCAAAGTATAGTGTAATATAAAAACATAAGTCGATATCGATAACAATATAAAATACATAGAGAAGGTAATTTCCACGATACTTCTTCTTTGCATTAATTAAGAGGACTAATTAATTATTAAAGAACGATTATAATATGAGAAGGGAATGAATATGCAAGGTTGATTATTTTGTGCAGGCTGTGAAAAACATAACTCTTATTTTATACTATAATTATAAAATCTTGAACTCAAATATAAAATCATAAACTATTTAAAGTAAATGAAGAATTATGGCTATTTAAAATGTGATTTCTTAAATGAAGATACATGAATATTTGGGATGTTTTTTTATTATACTTATTAGATATTTTATTTAATTTATATAAAATGCTTAGGAACATTGATTTTATTAGTTCTCTGGCTGCATTATAGTACAAAATGAGTCACTCTAAAAAAAATTACTTTTGATTTTAATCTTTGTGTAGAAGAACTTATTAACCATTTACTTTGAAAAATAAGAAATAATTTTCTTGAGATATGTTAAAAGTTTATCATGCTGCAATATATATATTTAAATTATAAGCAACAAAAACTCGACCTTCTGATTTTTTAATCTAAAAATTCCTCTAACAATTTATATAGTTTTACAACATTTTTTTTTCAATTATTAGAAGATGAGTTTTATGGGAATTGAGAATTTTTGATGAAGATGGTGAGTGCTATTTGAACAATGAAACTCAAAAAATAAAGTAAAAGAAGGAAAATGAGATAGATGGAATAACTTTGAATATTTTCTGCTAACTATTTTTTAATTTCATAATTTTTATCTTTAGGAGAGCAATTTAATGATAACGGTTAACCAAATCTACCCTCTTCATATTTTTTTACCATGTAGTACATACTTATATATGTAGAGTTATTACCTTAATAATTGATTAAAATTAAATAATTAAGTGTTAAGTGCTTCATATTATAAATAAATTTATTGACCATAAAAGTATGAGAACATAAATTTTTGTTAAAAAATTATAAAAACAAAACTTAGAGGATCACAATCACTTAATAATGTTTTATTTCAAATTAGTGATTTAAGAAGAAAAAATGCGTAATAAAAATTAGCTAATTTTTCTAAATTCAAAGCTACAAATGTTTCACATTCTTTATATATACACATATGGTGTACATAAAAAAGTGTGTTGCAAAGTTGAATTTTTTTTTTTGATTTTGTCATAATATTATTGTATACAAGAATTTCATCGAAATGTTTACAAGATATCAAGATACAATCATTTGGTAGAAAGTTTTGATATGAAACTGGATTTTTTTTTGTCTTCAAATGCATTTGTTATTTTCTAAGAAGCAGTAATTTATTAAACAAATTTTCCTAGTACTCAAAAGTCTTGGATTAATGAAAAATGTAATCATTAATTTTTTTTTGTTAAGTATGAATAATTGATCAACATGCTAAATTTTTTATTTCATTCTTAAATTCTCATTGTTTCTTTTCATTGATTGCATGGTTTTTATTAATTAATGTGATACATTTGTTTGTTTTTTAAAAAAATTTATTATACTTTACAATAATGTGATTAATTATTTTAGCACAAGATTTTAGTTTAAATCATATATTTATATACAGAGATATAAAAAATTGATTAAAATTTAACATGAGAAATATGACCTAATTGTTAATGAAAGTTCTAAAATACCTTATAACATTCTTCATAATGTAATATAAAAAATATAAGTCGATAATGGTAACATTTTAAATTATAAACTAAAGGTTTATATGATCACAACATTTAGCACATTGTGAGTTTTTTAAATGATTGTATACTCCTACAAACTTTACTTTGTAATGTTAACTTAACTCATTACTGATCTTGTAAGTTTAATTAATGTGATACATTTGTAAGTTTTTTGAGTTATCTTTAACTTTTTACTGACCTAGTACGAAATTTTAAAAGATGATTATATATAAAAAAATTATTCCACCACATTATCTACTAGAGCTTAAAAATAAAAAATTCATCCTCGCTGGAAGTTTTTTTATTCAAGTAGTCAATTTGTTCTCTCTTTCTCTTGGCTCACAATCAACTTTCTTTTTCCTCACATTATATTGTCTCTTCATTTTTACCTCAACTTTTAGCCTTAAAACTAATTATTAGCCTCAATTTTTTATTCATATTATGTATAAATGGATACATATAAATATAAATATTTAAAAGATGGAATTATCAATTAATATTAAGTTGGTGAATTGGTGGCATAGAGATGCAATTCGCAATTCAATGTGTATTATTCCAAAATGTCAAATCTTGTGATAAAATAAACTGTTATTAAGATACTGATAACTTTTATAACTTTGTAACTTAATTTACTTATTTATGTATCTATCATTTGTTAGATGACTTTTATAGGTACAAGGAATATCTACAAGATCTCCTATTTATATACAACTAAAAAATCATTCAAGTTTTTATTTGTCCCATGACTTTTATGGGCAGAAAGAATACCTTCAAGATCTTCTATTGTATAGAAATACAAAATCAAATACTACAACTTGCTATAGACCTAAACAACATATCAAGGCTCATTGGCAAAGTAGCAGTTCGATTGAGACGAGTTCATTACCTGCGCAAGATGTAAAAAGGACTGACGCTTCTGCTTTCATAAAATAAGGGATTACAGACTCTACCAGAACACTTTGGCTAATAAAAGGTGGAGGTGCCCTGACTGGCCTTATAAGAGGTAAACCTTTATCATTATTTTTATTATATATGTATATATTATGTGCAAATCCACTACATGTTATGCTGAATAATGTATATATATATGTGTTTTTAAAAGATAAACTTTGATCCTAATGAAAAAAAGGGCAAGTCGTAAAATTTGTAGAGGGTGTATAAGAGCTTCAAAATGCAAAATGCACCTTTTGTGTCTGTTTTGGTTGCTACAAGTGTCCCTTTATGGACTGTCAGTGTTGCACCTACATTTATTATATATATAATGCACAATCCTAATCTCCCCTACTCATCATTCTAGCTTAATGATTATATAGATTAAAAGTTTCATCTTTCAGACTTTATGTCGACTATATATAAAATATAGACAATATGATCATATTTTTTATTAGTGGCTTGAGCTCGATCACCACTTTTGATAGCAATCTGGATGCACGTGCCATCTTCGACCGTATAGTACACGAATTGTAATAACTGAAAAAGAGGAAAAAAAAAAAAAGAAAATTTGTTTGAAGAAACGACGCCGTTTTGAAGAGGGGAAAACGACCTCGTTTTGGGAGGGGGAGAACGATGTCGTTTTGGGAAGGGGAAAATGACGTCATTTTGGGTAAGCTGGTAGGATATGAATGGGGGTTGGGAAGGAAAGGGAAGAGAGGAAAAAAAAAAGAAAAGAGAAAAACAGGGAAGGAAGAGAGTGGGAAGGAGGAAGGAAAAGAGGGAAGAAGGTTCCAGAAGAGAGAGAGGGGAGTTAGAGCAGAGAGGAGCGAGAAGGGAGAGAGAAGAGAGTTGCGGATGACAAACGGTGCGATCGGCAAGAGGAAGGAAAGTGGAAATGGAAGGTATGGTAAAAACTTTAGTTGTGTAGGTTTTGGGTGAGTTGTGATGCTATTTACAGGTTACCGAGGCTAGGGAGTCTGTAGGTAGCTAGGCGAAGTTGAGAAGTGGAGTAGAGGACAGAATGGCGGAGACGTTCGCGGAGGAGGCCCTGAGAAGGAGAGGATGGCGTCGTTGGGGCGTATGGGAGATCTATGAAAGAGAGAGAGAAGGTTGTGTGCGGTGAGTGTGAACCGAGGGAAGGTCACTGAGAGGAAGAGGGAGTGAGCAGTTTGGCATGTGTGGGGAAATCCGAGATGATGAAGGGAGTCGTGTGCAGGAGCGGGGGTGCGACCTAATCTCTTGTGCCATAAAGAAGTAGAATCCTGCTTAGTTAATTTTCTCTTTATACCTCTTGTACTAACATGTAAAGATTCATTATAAGAAGCAATTGTATTAACCAAATAAAGATTATCATGTACTGATAAAGAACCAGAACTAACCATATTTGAATTAAGAAAAATACTAAATTTTCTATTTTCAAACGAACATGAATAACCAAGTTTATGCAATAGAGAAATAGAAATCACATTCTGTCTAAATGACAGTACAATAAAAGTCTCTTCTAAATCCAAATAAAATCCAATCCTTAACAATAATCTAAATTTGGCAATTGCTTCCACCTCGACTGGTTTGCCAACGCCCACATAAATGAATCTAGCACCATCACTTGATTTACGACATTAGAGGCAACCTTGCATAGACACACTAATATGAGTTGTGGCACTATAATCTATCCACCAGGGGTGTGTAGGTACTGAAGTTAAATTAACCTCAGAACAAATAAAATTAAGAAGCATACCTTTCTTTGTGCGCCATGCATGATAGTTAGCGCATTTCTTCTTCTGGTGTCCTTAAGCTTTACAGAAGAAACAAACATTTTCCATTTGAGCCTTTTGTTGCTTCTTCTATTGTATTGGAACCGCAACAGATTTACCTATTTTCTTTTTCTTGTTCTTCTTATTCTTTGAGATCATTGCTAATTGAGCACTCTCTATCCTCTCATACTTGAGCCTTTCCTCCTCTTGAACACAATATGAAACGAGTTCATTCATATTTTAGGATTCTTTCTGACAATTGTATGTCACCTTAAAATGATTAAATTGTGATGGAGGAGAAATCAAAATAAAGTACACAATTACTTCTTCTAATAATTCCACTCCAACTGTTTTCAGCTTTGCATGCACATGATGTTTTCATCCCTTATACCTCATGGAAACAAGAGTTGATAGAAGTGTACATGTCTCAGCTTTATCACTTCTGGCGAAATGTTATTCTATAGAATGAAGGAAATCTCTAACTATTGTGATCTCATTGGACATAGTGCCCCAAAAAATCTCTGGAATGGCCTGTTCCATAACCAATATACTCATACGGTTTGACTGATCCTTTTCAAACTCATTCTTTTTCTCAGCTGTGATGTTAGGAGTAATCAGATCAGGTTGATCAACCTGTAAAGCCCAATCCAGATCTATAACTCCAAGCACAAATCGAACACTATTCTTCCATTGCTTGAAATTTGTGTTATTCAACATTGGGATGAAATTAACATTTGCGATGATAAGTGGTACCCTGTAACAGTAATTAAATACAGACAGTAGAAACACATCAAACAATAAAACCTTTCTTTGGGCTGATTTAAAGTTCACATGTCATACTGAATAACTGTCACATATTCATTATATCAAAAATGGAATGCAATAATGTTAAATGTTAACATTCCTTTGGGCCAATTAATATTCACGTAAATTACACCCATACAACTATTTACATTACAAAATAAATAAATTATCCACAAGAGAGGTCATTTTAGTGACGTGTAATTTAAGTTATTTCAATATGTATATGCACATACCAATATTAAAATTCAAAATTAAAACCAAATTTAAACTGAATTAGGAAGAAAATCAACTATGAAATGACCAAAAATACCATTTAAATTTTTTTTGTCAAAAGTTGGCTGTTGACAAGTCAAAGTCAGCATTGGCCGTTGACAAGTCAAAGTTAGCATTGGCCGTTGACCGGGTTTGGTTAACATCTGTCGGGTCCTGGGCCGGGTTGGGTCCAGACCGGGTTAGATCTAGACCAAACGGGCCTGGGTTTTGGGCCAGCCAATTTGACCTTTTCTTTTTCCTTATTTTCTTCCTTTTCTTCTCTTCTTGTGGACCAAGCCCATATAATTCTAATTTTTAAAACTTAAACTTAAATAATCCATCAAGCCCAAAACCCTTACCCTTTTAATTTTAAATAGCAAAATTAGACAATAAATTAAATTCATACAGTCTGTAATGGTTGCCTTTAAATGTTTTTAAACTGAATTAATTTCTACAGTATGAACTAAATTTAGCAACCGTTTCGGCCGCCAAACGGTTATAAACTGTCGAATTTTCTGCCTCATGCAATGGCAGTTGGCCCCTGCTCTATATGTATATATTTATTTTTGCTTCACATATATATACATACATGCTTAAAATATATATATACATATACAATACTTAACTTCTTAATACATATATATTTCTTAATTTTTTGCATATATATATATTTAACTAAGCAAAAAAATGAATTCAAACTCTAAAATTTTGAATCTAAAATCCAAAATTATATAATAAAAAACAAAAAACTTTCTCAAAAATTCAATACGAGAAATGGTTCTGATACCAATTGTTAGAATAAAATTTATTTTCAAATCTGTAAATCTGTAAATCTGTAAAAAAACTAAACATACATTCTCGTACTGAATTAAAGAAAAATATAATCGAGTATCTAAATCCATCGCATAAGATTTATTCACGTCCGGTAGTAGAATCTTCTGAATCAATACGGTGCCTTGAAACTAGTTTTTTCTTGTAATGGGATTTCAGAAAAATAAAATGACAACCTTTTGATTTAGGGACTATAACCACCTTTTATATCGACTAAATTTTGTAATTCTTATTTCACCCATCATAAAATGTGAATATTACAAAAATAATATCCGCATATTACAGGCCCATACTTAAATCTGATGCATTAGGCCCAATATTATTTAACCATATTTGATCACTTTTAAACAAACCCATTAAATTGATAGCCTGATATGCATACTAAGGTCCACATTAAGCCCACACATCAGAAAAAATCCAACAATAAATTGTTGGTACAAGTCCCATAACTCAGAACAGTAGCTGTTGCACCTGAACGACCACTCTATTTAGGTAGGCGTCTATTTTCTATTCCAATTCTTTTTCTGTTTCATTTTTCTTTTACAAATTTGTAATCAATCATTACGAAAATGTGTTAGGAATGTTAGAATTAATTTTCAAGTAGTAAAACCAATCACAAATCCAAATCTAACCAAAAAATATCACTCAACTTTGCATGCACAGTCACACTGAGTTACAGAGAAGAATCTTCAAACTTTCAACAATTCTTTCATGTGATTTAGCTTTTATCTTGTGCATTTATCAGGTAAGATGGTTGACATTTTAGATTATACAAAAATGGCCTTCATATATTAATTTACATATGGTAAACTCTTTCAAAATTCAAAACTAAGTGGTATTTTAGATGGTCAGAGTGAGTGAGTGTCATTTGCATTTTTGTACTGATTTTTATTTACAAATTTTGTAATTTTTAACATTTAATTATTATATTAATTTAGTAAAAATTAAATGATGAATATTTATTAACAAAACTGAGAAGAAATGACAAAAAATAGAAGCTCATTTGTTTCTGTTCAGAATGTCAGGCACCAAAGTGCCCTGTGATTATGCAGCGCTGTTCTATAGTACTAGTTTGGAGAAGAGACATTTTTTCGAGCACCCAGAATGGCCTGGGATGTATCTAGCATGGTGAAGAAATCATATGCCAAGCTGGAGGGTGCAGAGATGACCCAAGCATCCATCAATGCCAAAGACGGAAAGTTGGAAGTGTGCCACTGCACAATCTGCTTTCCTTGGGGCAGTTGCTTATGCAACAGGCCAAAGGGCCATGCTGGCCCAATAGGCACGAAATCATGCCAAGAGGCCTTCATGGAAGCTCACTAGGCCACGAGCCCAATATGGGGACTTTCCCATGGGCTGGACAGTTGGAGAGGTTGGAGTCTTTGGGAAGAACCAAAAAAGAAAAATTATTAAAAATTAGAAAAAAATGGAAATTTGTAAAAGTTAAATTGGAAAATGGTTAGGTGTAATATGAGATAGAAATTGGGTAAGGTAATTGTGATAATGGCATTAAAATAAAAATAAAAATAAAGTAAACTTTAAATTTAGATAAAATAAATATTTAAATTGATAAAAAAGGAATAGAATTAAAAATCTAAGTAAACAAAATAACATAATTAACTATAATAAAAGTCTAAGTAAAACAAATAATCTAAATAATCATTGAAGTAATTAAATTATAATAATTTTACATATTAGTAAAATAAATAAGGAATAAAAAAGCATATTAAATTTAAGAAATTATTAAAGGGTTTAAAACACAAATAATACAGTATCTAGTTAAATTTGGTTCACTGATTTCATCGCAGGGATATTGAACTTAATAAGGGAGCCACTAGGCTTTGGTGTGATATCGGGTTCCAATTTAAACTGAATGGTCTGAGGACTTTGAACTGATTGCTATTCATGGTCCTCGAGGTCAAGGACATGGACTATGGTAATTGGAGTGATAACTGATTGAGGACAACCAGAGAGTATTGAGTGAATTGTATGTATTTATATACATTTTTATTGATAAATTAACAATAAAGATGTGTATAAATACATACAATTCACTCACTACTCTCCGATCGTCGTCAATCAATTATCACTCTGATCGCCATAGTCCATGTCCTTGAGGCTAAGGACCATGAATAGCAATCAGTTCAGAGTCCTCAAACCACTGAACCCCGTTTCAAACTAGAACCCAATATCACACTTAAAGCCTAATGGCTCCCTTATTAATATCAATATCTCTCTAAGAGCATCAGTAAATCGTATTTAACTATACACTGTGTTATTTATATTTTTTATTCCTATTTATTTTACTAATATGTAAAATTATTATAGTTTAATTACTTCAATTATCATTTCGATTATTTGTTTTACTTAAACTTTTATTATAGTTAATTATATTATTTTGTTTACTTAGATTTTTAATTCTATTCTTTTTTTATTAATTTAAATATTTATTTTATCTAAATTTAAATTTTACTTAAGTTTTATTTTTATTTTAATGCCACCATCACAATTACCTTACCCAATTTTCATCTCATAATACACTTAATGATTTTCCAATTTAACTTTTAGAAATTTCTATTTTTTCCCCATTTTTATTAATTTTTATTTCTTGGTTCTTCCCAAAGATCCCAACCTCTCCAACTATCTAGCCAATGGGAAAGTCCCCATGCTGGGTCGCTAGCCCAATTGGCTTCCATGAAGGCTCCTTGCCATGATTTCATGCTAGTCGAGCCAGCATGGCCTGCTAGCCTATTGCACAAGCAACTGGCCCAAAGGAAATAGACTTTGTGTAGTGGCACACTGTCAGCTTTCCATCTTTTGGCATTCACACTACATAAAATAATGTAATTAACTATAATAAAAGTTCAAGTAAAAGAAATAATTTAAATAACAATTGAAATAATTAAATTATAATAATTTTACATATTAGTAAAATAAAAAAAAAATATGCATATTAAATTTAAGAAATTATTAAAGGGTCTAAAACACAAATAAAATAATGTCTAGTTAAATCCGGTTTACTAATTTCCTTAGATGGATATTGAGTTTAATAAGGGAGTCACTAGGTTTTGGTTGTGATATTGGGTTCCAGTTTGGAACTAGGTTCAATGGTCTGAGGACTCTGAACTGATTGCTCTTTATGGTCCTAGCTCAAGGACATGGATGATGGCAACCAGAGTGATAACTGATTGATGATGACCGGAGAGTACTAAGTGAATTGTATGTATTTATTCATGTCTTTATTGTTACTAATTGATTGTGATTCTACCTTTAACTAATTGGTAACTTGTACCCTCTATGGAAATAGTGTAAGCGGCTCTGTGCAGATTTATTAAAATATCACTCATCTTACCTAATAAATGCACGAGACAAAAGCTAAATCGCAAGAAGGAATTATTGAAATTTTGAAGATTCTTCTCTCTAACTCAATGTGATTGTGCATGCAGAGTTGAGTGATGTTTTTCGGTTACATTTAGATTTGTGATTTATTTTACTGTTGGAAAATAAATTTTGACATTCTTAACACGTTGTCCTATTGATTAAGTACGAATTTGTAAAATAAAAATGAAACAGAAAAGGATTTAGAACAGAAAACACACACCTACCTGAATAGAATCGTTGTTCAGGTGCAGCAGCTACTATTCTTAGTTGTGGGACTTGCAGCAACAATTTAAGAACTAATCTTCCAAATAGAAATGGTTGTAGCATAGCAAAGAACTAGAAGGAACAAATCAGAAGAGGAAGAAATGACTCACCTCATCAAGAAGAAACTATTTCTCTTCTGATACGCACACAAAACACGCATTCTATTCTTGTGCGTCACTCTCTCCCTCTTTTTCTACTGTTTTCTCCTCTAAACTTCCCCACTCACTCACTTGTTTAACTTGAATTTTGGGTTTAAAGAAGATGAAGACAAAGTCATGAAGAGAAAGAAGCTTTTAACTAAATTTAACTCATCATCCGACTATCCAAACACATGCAGGACATCACAGCAATTGATATGTTGGAAGGCCAACCACAATTGGCAAAGATTGCTAGTTTTCATGACACCTAGTAGGTCATCACAGCAGCTCACCATGTGGTTCGATCCTGGTGAGTTGTGTCAAATCAAAGGCAACCAATCTGCCCTTGAGTGCCAATCATTTCCAGCGGCAAACTATTCAAATTAATTTCTTTTATTTGTATTTTATTTTTTAAAAATTTATTTTATTTACATACACATACATATAATATAACTATATATATATGCATACAACAATTGAATATAAATGTTTATATGTACATTTTATCTAGATATCATTCTATTTCTTAGTGATATATGTACACACACAAACACATATATATGCGTTTATTTTCTTTTTACATATACATATCTATATGTATCTAAATATATATATACACATAAATACATATATATGTTTATTTTCTTATTATATATACATATCTATATGTATCTATATAAATATTCCTATATATTTGTATAATACTTTCATATATTTTTAATTATTTATACACACATTTTTGTTCATTTATTTATACTTAATGTTTACTTATACATGCTATATAAACTAAGAAAATTTATATCTAGCTTTAATTATTCATATTTATAATCTAATTTTTGTTCACCTATATAAATGTTTAGTTCTTATTATTATTTAATTTATTTAAAGTAATAACAATTTTAGGAAGTTATAATTTCATTCAAAATACCTTTAAGAATATTCCTTTCTTTGAAATTGTATAGGCTTATTCTCCTATTTTAGAACAATTGTATTTAAATTGTTAATTCGTTTTTATTTCTCCTTATTTAAATTAGAGAATGTGTATATATTTAATTTACATTAGTAAAAAATCACATGATTAAAAGATTTTATTAAACAAAGTGTACGGTAGCATAAAGCTGACTGTTACAAAAGATATTTTTGAATTTTTATTAATAATTAGATCATGTTTCCGATATTAAAATTTAACTGATTTTTATAAATTGTTATATAAATACATGATTTAAACTAAAATATTACATTAAAATAACTAATCAAATTATTTTTAAGTATAGTAAATTTTTTGAAAGAAACAAACAAAAATGTCACATTAATTAATAAAAACTACACAACCAATGGAAAGAAACAATGAAAATTTCCAACAAGAATATACATATATATATATCCACTCTTGTCCTTTAGTTTTTCTCTCGTTAATTCCAAAGAGATTTCTATCTCTTTTCCAAAACCCAAATTCCAAACACAAATTTTCAAGTCTAATCATCATCCATCATATAGAAACAAGCATTTTTGATAAGAGCATCCAATGCATGGCCACCACAAAACCTGAACAAACGACAGCTAGTTAGAGAGTCTTGTCATCCACCACCTCCACACCCAGAGCCGTTACAGATGCTGCTGCCAGCACTGTAGGGATTTGTGTACTATGCGGTGGATGATGGCACGTGCATCTAGATTCCAATTGAAAGTGATGATCACGCTCAGGCCATTAATTAAAAAACATGACCATGCATTCTGGAGTTTACATGTAATCGATATAAAGTCTGAAAGATGAAACTTTAAATATACGTAATAATTAAGCCAGAGTGATGATTAGGGGAGATTAGGGATATGTATTCTGCATATAATAAATGTAGGTGCGACATTGAGAGTCCCTAAAGCGATACTTATAGCAACCAAAGTAGACACAAAAGGTTCCTTCCGCATTTTTAATCTCGTGTACACTTTCAGCAAGTTTTGCAACTTTCCCTTTCTTCATCAACGTCACTGTTTACCTCTTATAAATACATATAAACACATTACTCATCATAACATATAGTTGATTTGCACATAAATATATACATATATAACTAAAATAATGATAAAGATTTATCTCTCATAAGGCCAGTCGGGGCACCTCCATCTTTTATTAGCCAAAAAATCATGGTAGAGCCCATAATCCCTAATAGTGCGGTGGCAAAAATGTCAGTCCTTTTTACACCTTGTGTAGGTAATGAACTCACCCCGATGGAACTGCTGCTTTCCACAAATAAGCCTTGATTGTTGTATAGGTTTACACCAAGCTTGTAGTATTTGATTTTGTATTTCTATACAATTAGGAGATAATGTAGTTTTAAGGCTAAAACTTGAGTTGAAATTTAATAGACAACATAATGTGAGGAAACAAAAGTTGATTTTGAGTAAAGAGGAAGAGAGAACATATTATTACTTGAATAGAAAAATTTTCAAGGAGGATGAATTTTTCATTTTTAAGCTTTAATAGACCATACAGTGGAATAATTTTTTTATGTATAATTATCTTTTAAAATTTCATACAAGGTCAGTAATAAGTTAAAGCTAACTGAAAAAACTTATAAATATAGAATGTTAATTAAACTTACAAGATCATTAATAAGTTAAGTTAATACTATAAAATAAAGTTTGTACGAGTTTACAATTATTTTAAAGGCTCACAAGGTGCTAAATATTATGACCATATAAATCTTTAGTTTACAGTTTAAAACATTGTCATTATCATCTTATATTTTTTATTTTACACTATGTAGGATGTTAAAAGATATTTTAGAATTTTTATTAATAATAAGATCATATTTTTGATATTAGATTTTAACTAATTTTTATATATTGGTTTATAAATATATGATTTAAACTAAAATATTGCATTAAAATAACTAATCATATTATTGTAAAGTATATGAAAAATTTCAAATGAAACAAATAAATATATCACACTAATTAATAAAAACCATGCAATCAATGAAAGAAAATAATGAGAATTTAGGATTGAAATAAAAAATTTATCATGTTGATCAAGCATTCATACTTAACGAAAAAAAAGAATTAATAATCACATTTTTCATGAAGGCAAGACTTTTGAATATTAGGAAAAATATTCAATTGTTTAATAAACTATTATTTCTCTAAAAATAACAAATATATTTTAAGAAAAAAAAAATTCAGTTACATATCACATATTTCTACCAGATTATAATTTTGATATCTTGTAAGAATTTTGATGAAGTTCTCTTATGTAATAGCATTATGACAAAATGAAAATAAATAAATACAAATTTACCACATGCTTTTTTTATGTATGCCATATGTGTACATAAAAAATGTGAAACATCTGTAGCTTTGAATTTAAAAAATTAGCTAATTTTTGCAATATATTTTTTATTTTTAAATCACTAATTTGAAATAAAAAATTATTAAGTGATTGTAATCCTTTAAATTTTGTTTCTATAATTTTTTAACAAAAATTTATGGTGTCATACTTATATGGTCGACAAGTTATTTATATTCTAAAGCACTTAGTACTTAACTATCTAATTTTGATCAATTATCAAGGTAAAAACTTTACTTACATATGTATTTATAGTATGGTAAAGAAATGCGAAGAGGGTAGAGTTGGTTAATTATTATCATTAAATTGGTCTTCAAAAGACAAAAATTACGAAAATTAAAATTAGTTAGCAAAAATATTCAAAGCTATTTCCATCTATCTCATTTTCCTTCTTTCACTTTTCTTTTTAAGCTTCATTTTTCCAATAGGACTCATCATCTTCATCCATAATTCTTAATTCCTATAAAACTCATCTTCTAAAAAATTGAAAAAAACATTGTAAAACTATATAAATTGTTAGATGATTTTTTAGATTAAAAGGACCAGAAGGTCAATTTTTTGTTGCTTATAATTCAAAAAAATATATTGCAGCGTGATAAACTTTTAACATTATCTCAACAAAATTGTTTCTTACTTTTCAAAGTAAATGGCTAATAAGTTCTTCCATGCAAAGATTAAATTCGAAAATAAATTTTATTTGAAGTGACTAATTTTGTGCTATAATGGCAGCCATATAACTAATAAAATCAATGTTAATAAGCATTCTATATAAAGTAAGTAAAATATACACCAAGTATAATAAAATTACATTCCAAATAGTCATGGATTCTTTATTGAAGAAAGCACATTTTAAATAGCCACAATTCTTTATTTACTTTAAATAGTTTATGATTTTTTATTTCAATTCAAAGATTTCATAAGTTATAGTATAAAATAAGACTTACATATTTAACAGCTTGCACAAAATAATCAACCCTATAAATTTATTTTATTCTCACATTGGAATTATTCTTCAATAATTAGTTAGCCCTCTTAATTGACACAAAGAAAAAGTCTAGAGGAAAGTTGGTTACCTTCTCTATGTATTTTATATTGTTATCATTATCGACTTATGTTTTTATATTACACTATACTTTAAGTAGGATGTTAAAGGGTATTTCAAAATTTTTATTAACAATTAGATCATGTTTTTAAGGTTAATTACTAACTAATCTTTATATATTACTATTTAAATACATGATTTAAAGTAGAGATATTACATTAAAATAACTAATCACAGTATTGTAAAGTATAATCAACGTTTTTGTGTGACGTGACTTTTTACCTTATGGGTGATGATAAAATTCTATCATTTTCTCAATAGAATTACCTTTTTGAACCTTTAAAAAAAATGACGAATAAGCTCTTTAGCTCATGGAGTAAAATTTAAATGTTAATTTTAACACAGTTGGCGACCAAAAAATTAATCAAATCAATATTTTTAATTATTTTATATATATATTAGGTAAAATATCACATAAATATAATAAAATTACGTCTGAAATTGTGATGGATTCTTCATTAAAGTTAAAGATTTCAAAAAATAAAACCACTTTCCAAATATCCATAGATTCTTCATTTAAGTTCAAAGATTTTATAAGTTATAATATAATAAAATCTACATTTTTCACAGCTTATATAAAATACTCAATTGTATGTCATTTATCCTC
The DNA here is from genome assembly GCF_054855325.1 of Carica papaya. Classification (NCBI taxonomy): domain Eukaryota; kingdom Viridiplantae; phylum Streptophyta; class Magnoliopsida; order Brassicales; family Caricaceae; genus Carica; species Carica papaya. The sequence goes on along the minus strand of NC_142311.1, from coordinate 29,145,514 downwards.
CCATCATAATTCAATTGTTCTTCAATTCAATTTAGTTGTCTTGATTGGTGCAACAAAGGACTATAGCGAAAAGTGTGTTTTTCAAAGCCTACATGACCTCTTAGGTTGTTTATTATATACTAAACTCAACGTTATGCTCCTAACCTCCATTCATTTGAAGAAAGGAAAAAAAAATTCTTCCCATTCTTCTTAATCTTCAGGCACAAATATAAAATCTAAATGTTTGATGTTAATATTTTTTACAATCTAAATCTCGGATCATAAGGTTTAAAGGAGGAAGCTTTGGAGAAGATCTGTACCAGTAAAATATTACGGGACCCAAGACTATGTTGCATTCATTTCCACTTAATAAGGCTTCCCTTGTGCCATCCATACCATCATCCTTTTCCATTGTAGATGTGTTTTTCTTAGATGACTTTATTTATAATAAATTACTTACTATATAGATAAAACTAAAATTATTACTGCAGCTGAATGGCTTTAATTTCCTTCACACATCTCACTAGGAGCTTTACTAGAAGAACGAACTTAATATGTTTGTTCCTGATCCATACAAGATTAAGTTTAACAAGATATCATATTACAAGTTTGATGAGCATGAAATAAAGCTGGTGAAGTTTTATCTAAGGAAAACAATCAACTTGGGAATTTGGTTATTGTAACTCCTAAGAAAAATGCTCTTAAAATTTATCGTAATGTTGCATATTATTATTGCAAGCTTTTCTATTCCTCGAGATCATCAAGACAAGCTCAAATATCTGTTTATGAGCCTTCGAACAATACTGATCATCTCTTGATTTAAATTTAACATATAATAGTCCATTTAATATTTTTTTAATGAACTATGTAAATGAATCTAATATGCTTACTTTAAGCATATTAGATTGAATTACTAATGATATATATTACTATAATATTAGTCGTCCCATCAGAAGAAAGATTTTCTTTAAAGAGTGATAAGATGTTATATAATAGAGAAAGTTTTTAGCAATAGCTAAGACTTTATAGTCACTTCAATAGAATTTTGAGAAAATTTCTTTTGCTTGTTTTACCATTTATATAGAATGTACTAATTTTTTAGGTTGAGACGATCTTTGAACATGTACCATTTTTTTGTTTGTGGCTTACTACCAATCTATTTAATCATTTTATCTTTTATCTCTCAAAAAAATTTAATGATCTCATTTTTCTAGAATCCAAGAATTTTAAGTATTAAGAAACACATCCAATTCATTAATAAGCCATTATCGTTCAGGAAATAATATCTGCATATATTTAAAAGTAAGCCAATAACATATTCCTAGTTTCTTCTAAATTATATTCTTTATTTTATTTAATAATTGTAATAAAATTCTCTTAAATAATAGGAATAACGAAACCCTCTTGTGGATCGGGCTCTGGATCTTGGTCCTTTTGATATGAAATGGTTAATGAAAGAGTAAGCTACACTAGCCGAGTAAGAATGTCACACTACTCACCGACAAAGAAATAAAGGTTGGTAGAAATCATAAAAACAACTAATGAAGCTCTTAATTTAAGTAAATTCAATAATCATGAATAAAATCATTTACTGTATACTTACCATAGCGAGATTTCCAAAACCGACCTATAGAGGCAATGACATAAACAATATCATAATCTCATATTCAATTAGTCGGAACAATAACTTTATCTTTTATAAGCCTACTAGTATCTATGGAGGTCCATAGGGATGTCTTTACTACGCGTGAACTTTTATTCAACATTTTCAAACTAACAGGCCGTCCCCATACCCCGTCCGGTATCAGCACCAAAAGATACCATCCCTCAATACCCCGTCTGGTACGAGGGTGAAACGGGCCATCCCCATACCCCGTCCGGTATGAAGGTAAAACGGGTCGTCCCCATACCCCATCCAATATGAACGCCAAAATACAAATCCTCGATACCCCGTCCAGTATGAGACAACAGTCACGGTAGAGTTCTTTATGTACTCGGTTTGTCCACCATCTCCCAGGATATCCAGTAAGGCTACATTCATCCATTCACTCAATTTAAGCAATTTTCTACTTATATTTAATTTTCCAGTTTTTCAATTTAATCGTGAACCGTGCAAAACTGGCAATACATGTATCAAGGGACACAAACGAATCATCATAACAATTCTAGTATATTATCATGCATTTGAAATTTTAAAATTAATCAATCAATTAAAATATGACAAATAGCAATAAATAACCAGTTCAGGCTCCATTAGTAACCTTTAATTATCGATATTTCTAAATCATGCAAAATACCATATTATTTATAATTAGACTTTCATTCCATAACAGGGAATAAGGTGAGGGATTCTTACTCAAATTGATATCCGAAATGCTAAGCTTTTAACTGCGCCTACTAACGGTCTCCAGGTTCCCTGAATTTTTTTTTAGGGAGTAAAACACGCTCCAAGTACCTAAAAATACCCCAAAAACTCAAAATTGGTGTTAGAAACCCCTTTTGGCCAATTTTGGGATTCTGGCACAGCGGCTTCGCTTGCTCCGGCGATGGTACCATTGCCCGCAGTGGCAATTTGCCTCAAGTTGGTCGTTTTTGCTAGTTTTGGCCAATTTTGGCCGATTTTGTACCCATCTCTGTGAGAAAACATGTTAAGGGGCCTCGGTTGGTCGAAAAAAGTCAAAAAATCAAAGCTTAGCAGCGGTAGGGTTTTTCGATGTGGTGGCTCCGCCGGCTCACCTTCGCAGTTGGGTGTTTTGCTTCAGTCAACCTGTATAAAAAGAAATGGTGATTAGAATGGTGGAAAAATAACACGAAACGGGAATAAAAAAGGGCCTCATCAGAGGTAGCTTTTCCTTTTTCCAGTAGCGGCACCGTCAAGTTTTACCCGCAGTTTCTGGCTCATCTGCCAATCCTTTTGCTCCGATTTGGCCATGGGGGTGTTCAAAATTGAATTTTGAGTGAATAGGGAAAATTTTACCTCTTTTAGCAATCGGAAGTGGCTTCGACGCGACGGCGGGCAGCGGTCGGCTCCTTTTCCGACGACTGGCTCTTCTTCTCCAGCAGGGGGGTCTCGCAGTTAGGGTTAGGGTTTGGTGTGAAGAGGGGTATTTAAATTCGTCTCCTTTTAATTTGGACCATCCACCGTATTTAATCTGGACCGTCCGATCGCGTTTAAATAAAAAGTGAATCTGGACCATTCATCGCAATTTGATCTGGGTTATCCGATCGCGTTTAAATAGGAAGTGGATCTGGGCTATTTCATCGCATTTAATTGTGACTGTCCAATTGCGTCTGAGGAGAGAACGGATCCTAACCGTCCATGCGTGCAGGAACAAATCTGGACCGTCTGATCGCGGGCACGCGGATCTCCAACGTGGCCTTCCGTGTGGCACCGTGTCAAGGTGCCTTGCCACGCAACGTGCTCTAGTTTGTTGGGGCTGCTGACTGAGCATCCTACATGGAATATTTTTCTTAAATTATATTTTGACCCCCAGTTTCTGATTTTTCTTTCAAAAACACCCCCATAACCAAAATTTTAACCCCTTTATCCTAAAATTATTTTCAATTTCATCATTCACCTATTTTTTCCTAATTTTACATTAAAAAATAATTTATAAAATTAAAAATTACATTTTGTACATAAATTTTGAATATTACAAATTAATTTTGGGTATTACAACTCTCTTCCCTTAAAAGAAATTTGGTCCCTCAAATTTGCCTCTCTCCTATTCAATCAAACAGTTGGGGATCCTGGGCTATGAAGTCTTCTTCTAGCTCCCATGTGGCCTCTCCTTGTGTATGATTCTGCCATAGGACCTTAACAAAGGGGATTTTCGAGTTATGGAGTACTCTGTTTTTTTTGTCCACAATACCCACTGGTATCTCCTCATAGGACAGATCCTCTTGGAGCAAGAAGGGCTCGTGGGCCAGGACATGAGAGGCGTTCGAGTTATACTTACATAGCATGGACACATGGAATACATTATGGACCCTGGATAGTTCTAGAGGCAGTGCCAGTCTGTAGGCAGCGGTGCCAATTCTGTCTAAGATTTCAAATGGCCCAATAAACCAGGGATTTAGTTTCCCTCTATGGCCAAATCTACTATTCCTTTGAAAGGAGTGACATTAAGAAATACCCTATCACCTTTCTCAAATTCCAAATCCCTCTTCCGGGCATCTGCATAACTCTTCTGCCTGCTCTGAGCTGTCTAAATGTTCTTCCTGATCTTAACTATTTTGGCTGTAGTCTCCTCTACAAGATCTAGGCCGAACAATTTTCTATCACTCATTTCTTTCCAACACGGAGCCATGCCAATACTTGCTTGGTACCTGTTATTGTAGGCGAACTCTATTAGGGGTAAATGATCATCCCAATGGTCCCGAAGTCAAAAACACAAGCTCAGAGCATATCGTCTAGTGTGCAGATTGTCTTTTCTAATTGTCCATCAGTCTGAGGGTGGAATGCAGTACTAAGGGACAGTTTTGTTCCCATGGCTTGCTGAAAACTATAACAGAACTGAAAAGTGAACCTGGGGTCCCTGTCGGACACTACTATCACTAGCACTCCATGTAACCTGACTATCTCCTGGATATACATTCTTGCTAGCTTGTCCAAGGGGTTGGTCATCCTGATGGCCAAGAAGTGGAAAGACTTGGTGAGCCGGTCAACAATTACCCAAACAGCATCATGTCCTGAGCGTGCCCTAGGCAGTCTTGTCATGAAATCCATTGTGATATATTCCCACTTCCACTCCGAAATTGGTAATGGCTGAAGTAACCAGCTTGGGCATTGATGCTCTACCTTGACTTGCTGACGTACCAAACACTTGGAAACAAAGTCGGCCACATCTCTTTTTATACCGTTCCACCAAAATTAGGGTAAGATACTTTGATACATCTTAGTGTTTCCGGGATGCATGGCAAACTTTGAGATATGGGCCTCTTCATGATGTCTCTTTTTAGATCACTGTCACATAGAACACACAACCTATCTTAAAATCTAAGCAATCCATCAGCAAAGACTCGAAATTTTGAATTAACTCCCTGTTCTGCATCCTTCTTGAGGGCTGCTAGAGTAGAATCGGCGGATTGGGCTTCCTTTATTCTCTGGATCAACTCAGGTTGAACAGAGTGGGCCAAACGTTTGACTCTCTTCAGGTCCTGAAGTTGTACCTATTGTGTTGCCCCTATTTTCCTACATTTTAAAATCATTAGGTGAGCTAATATACCTACACTTTTTCTGCTGACTGCGTCGGTTACCACATTGCCCTTACCTGGGTGATACAAGATGTTGCAATCGTAGTTCATGAGGAGTTATATCCATCTTCTTTGATGCATGTTGAGATCTTTTTAAGTGAATATATGTTTCAAGCTCTTATGATTGGTATAGATCTAAAAGGTCTCCCCATACAAGTAATGGGGCCAAGTCTTCAAGGCGTGGATAATCACAGCAAGTTCTAAGTCATGGGTGGGGTAGTTTTTCTCATGACTCTTCAACTACCTGGACCCATAGGTTATGACTTTTTCATGCTGCATCAGAACACAACCCAACCCCAGGTAAGAGGCATCACTATAAATTGTATATCCACCTGTCCCGCTCGGCAAGGCCAACACAGGTACGGTCGTCAACCGCTTCTTTAATTCTGAAAAACTCCTTTGACAGTCCTCGTTTCACTCAAACTTAATGTTTTTCTTTGTGAGTCGAGTCAAAGGAGTAGTTAGACTAGAAAATTCCTCCACAAACCTGCGGTAATAACCTGGCATTCCCAAAAAGCTAAGAATCTCTTTAACTGAGGTTAATTTTTCTAAGTTGAGCACTACCTTAACCTTTTCGGGGTTCACTAACACTCTATCACTTGATATAATGTGCCCTTGGAAGGTAGTATGCTTGAGCCTAAATCCACACTTGCTCAACTTTGAATATAACTTCTTTTCTTTGAGAACCTGCAAAACCTGAGTCAGATGGTGAGCGTGCTCCTTTCTGCTTTTTAAATAGACCAGGATATCATCGGTAAATACAATGATGAACGAATCAAGGAATTGTCTAAGAACCTTGTTCATTAGATCCATGAAGATGGTTGGTGCATTGGTTAGACTAAGTGGCATGACCAAAAATTCATAATGTCCGTACCTGGTCCAAAAAGCTGTTTTGGGAATGTCTTCTGCCTTAATCTTTACCTGATGGTAACTTGAATGCATATTTATCTTGGAGAAGACCTGGGCACCCTACAACTGATCAAAAAGGTCATCGATCCTGGGGATGGGGTACTTGTTCTTGATCGTGACCTTGTTCAGACATCTGTAGTCGATACATAACCTCAACGTCCCATCTCTCTTTCTTGTAAATGTGACTCCATAACCCCAAGAGGACATACTATGTCGGATAAATCCACTATCCTGTAATTCATTGATCTATTTTCTCAGCTCCTCCATCTCAACACTGCTCATGTGTTAAGGGGCAACTGAAATAGGCTGGGTGCCTGGCTGAAGGTTTATGGTAAATTCAACTTCTCTGTCCACTGGCAGTCCGAGCAGTTCATCCAAAAACACATATGGAAAGTTTCGAACTATCAGAATCTCCTGAATATAAATTTTTTTCTTGGGTTTACATAGTTAGAGAAAACAGCCGAGTTAAAGCACTTGTTAATAGGAAAAATTACCATGAGGGAACAAATGTTAAAAAATTTTATTAATTTATAAATTACTCCTCATTAGGAGGGTTGAATACAAACTTCTTATAAAAACAATCCATGGTGGCGTGATACACTGCTAGCCAGTTCATTCCTAGGATTAAATCAAAGTCTCCCGTGTCAATTTCTATTAGGTCCACACTCAATTTCCTATCTGCTACATCTATGACACAAGCTCTGTATATATCCTCCCCCAGTAGTGTTCTACTCCCAAGAGTAGACACAAACAACATAGAATCAAGTCTTTCAAGTAATACATTCAAGTTTGATGCAAAAGCATGTGAAACAAATAAATTTGAGACACCAGTATCAATCAAAACATGTTCAAGAAGACTATAGATAGTGTACATACCTTGTATCATGTTTGGGTTGGCCTCTGCATCCTGCTAAGTGAGGTTGTAAGCCCTGCCCTAGATAGGAGGTCTGGTCTGGTTCTGATTCCTCGGGCACTCCCTTGCGTAATGCTGGATAATCCCGCATATGCGACAGGTATTGTTGAGGCAATAGCAGGGTCGGTCCTCACAATCCTTACCACAGTGTTGGCAAGTCCTGCCGCATCCCGTTGTTGGAATTTAAGGAGGAGCCTGAGTCATTGGCTTGGGTCTCTTGTTCTGCTGAGCAGGTGCAGTAAGTGCTAGTGTACAGTGTGAAACTGGGGGCCTGAGGTTCTCTACTACTAGAGGGAAAATGTGAAGGTTCCTCTCCATTAGCTGTGCTTTGGCCAGAATAGCCGAGTAAGTACTGAGTTCCAATACATGCAGCTGTTGTCTGATCTCAGGACGGAGGCCCCACTCGAACCTCCTTGCCTTTCTACCTTCATCTATCATGCTCTTAGGGGAATACCAGCCCAACTCTAGGAACTTTCGGGCATATTCTGATACAGTCATGTCACCTTGGACTAGGTGTGCAAACTCCATTTCCTTCAGATATCAAAGATGGTCTGCGATGTACTCTGCATTAAATTCTACCAAAAATTGTTCCCAAGCGACTAGAATAGGCAAGGTGGCCTACTTGAGTTGCCACCAGCAGTCTGTTTCTCCCACTAGCATGTAGGTGGAAAGTATGACTCTCTATTCGAGAATCACCCCTAGAGTCGTGAAGGCCTTCTCCATCTTAGCTAACCAGTACTCGACCTCTTCAAAGGAAGATCCCCTTGTAAAAGTAGATGAATTTAGTCTTTTATACCTCTCAATGTAGCCTGGGTCCATCATGGGAGCAACTGGGTCCCGTGGGAGAGGGACTGGATTGTGCTGAGGATGGATTGGATGGCCCTGTGGTGGTACTAGATGATACAGTGGAGGCACTGGATTGAACTGTGGTGGTGCTGGGTGATGCGGTTAAGTGATAATTCATTCTTTGGGGTTTCCTAGGGTTTTTATGTAAGGAATGGTTTTGAGTAACGCGACTTTGATATTAACTGTAACAGTCTATAACTTGAAAGGAAGTAAATTATAAATTAAGTGTGGAAGCGAAATAATAGTGTTAAGGTTTACATTCCTTACACAATAATTCAGATTACCCAATAGGGCTACTGGAATGACCCTTTTAAAATAAATAACGAAAAATCAAAGAAATAACTGGAAAGTAAACAACTGGGCATCCTATCCGCAACTCTCTTATGGATCGGGCTCTAGATCTTGATCCTCTTGATCTAAAATGGTTAATGAAAGAGTGAGCTACACTAGCCCAGTAAGAATGTCACACTACTCATCGGCACAGAAATGAAAGTTGGTAGAAATCATAAAAACAACTAATGGAGATCTTAATTTAAGTAAATTCTTTTATCATGAATAAAATCATTTACTGCATACTTATTGTAGCGGGATTTCTAAAACTAACTTATAGAAGCAATAATATAAACAATATCATAATCTCCTATTCAATCAGTCGAAATAACAACTTTCTCTTTTATCAGCATACTAATATCCATAGGGGTCTATAGGGATATCTCTACTACACGTAAACCTTTATTCAACATTTTTAAACTAACGGGCCATTCCCATATCCCGTCCAGTATGAGCACCAACAGATATTATCCCTCACTACCCCATCCGGTATGAGGCTGAAACGGGTTGTCCCCATACCCCATCTGGTATGAGGGCCAAAATACAAATCCTCAATACCCCGTCTGGTATGATGCAACATTCACAGTAGGGTTCCCTATGTACCTGATCCGTCCACAATCTCCAAGGATATCCAGTAAGGCTATCATTCATCCATTCACTCAATCAAGCAATTTTTCGTTTACATTTAATTCTCTAGTTTCCCAATTTAATTGTGAACCATGCAAACCTGGCAATACATGTATCAAGGGACACAAACGAATCATCATACCAATTATAGTATGTTATCATATATTCTAAACTGTAAAATCAATCAATCAATCAATTAAAACATGACAAATAGCAATAAATAACGGGTTCAGGCTCCATTAGTAACTTTTAATTATTGATATTTCTAAATTATGCAAAATATCGTATTATTCATAATTAGACTTCAATTGCATAACAGGGAATAAAGTGAGAGATTCTTGCTCAAATTGATGTCCGAAATGCTAAACTTTCAACCGCGCCTACTGGCAGTCCTGGGGTTCCCTAAATTTTCCTTCGAGGATTAAAACACGCTCCAAGTACCTAGAAATATCTCAAAAATTCAAAATCGGTGTTAGAAACCCTTTTTGGCCAATTTCGAGATTCTGGCACGGCAGTACCGCCACTGCAAGGGGTGGTTTACCTCAATTCGACCGTTTTCAGCCATTTTTGGTCAATTTTGCTTGGTTTTATACCCATCCCTACGAGAAAACACGTTAAGGGGCCTCGATTGGCCAAAAAAAGTTGAAAAACCAAAGCTTACCGGTGGCGGGGTTTTCTTATCCGGCGGCTCTGCTGGCTCACCTCGTGGTTGTGTTTTGCTTTGGTCAATCTGTAAAAAAAGGAATGGTGATTATAATGATAAAAAATTTACACGAAATGGGAATCAGGAAGGGCCTCATCAGAGGGGATTTTGGCTTTTTCTCGCGGTGACAACGCCGTGCTTTACCTACGGTTTCTAGCTCATCTGCTGTTCCTTTTGTTCTGATTTGGCCATGGGGGTGTTCAAAATTGAATTTCGAGCGATTGAAATTTTTTTTACCTCTTTTGGCGGTCAGAAGTGGCTTTGACGTGGCGGCGGGAGGCGGTCGACTCTTTTCCCAACGACTGGCTCTTCTTCTCCGACGAGGGGGGTCTTGCAACTAAGTTTAAGGTTTGGTGTGAAGAGGGGTATTTATATTCGTCCCCTTTTAATCTGGACCGTCCATCGCGTTTGATTTGGATCGTCCAATCGTATTTAAATAGGAAGTGAATATGGACCGTTCATCGTGATTTGATCTGGACCGTTCAATCGCGTTTAATCGTGACCATCCAATCACGTCTGAGGAGGGAACAGATTTGGACCGTCCATGCGTGCGGGAACAAATCAGGACCATTCGATCTGGGGCACGCAGATTGCCAGTGGGCCTCCCATGTGGCACCGTGTTAGTGTGCCTTACCACGCGGCGCGCTCCAGTTCGTCCGGGCTGCTGACTTGGCATCCTACGTGGCACATTTTTTTAAATTATATTTTGACCCTAAGTTTCTTATTTTTCTTTCAAAAACACCCCCGAACCTAAATTTTCACCCATTTCTCCCAAAATTAGTTTCAATTTCATCCTCCACCAATTTTTTCTTAATTTCACATTAAATAATAATTTATAAATTTAAAATTACATTTTATACATAATTTTGAATGTTACACCAACTTTCCATGATACTTTTTCTTTACATCAATTAAGATGACTAACTAACTATTGAAGAACAATTACAATGTGAGAATAGAATAATTGTGTATGGTTGATTATTTTTTACAGGAACTGAAAAATGTAAGTCTTATTTTATACTATAACTTATGAAATTTTTTAACTCAAATAAAGAATCATAAACTATTTAAAGTAAATAAAGAATTGTTGCTATTTAAAATGTGATTTCTTAAATAAAGAATCCATGCCTATTTGGGACTTAATTTTATTATACTTATTAGATATTTTACTTAATTTATAAAAAATTCTTATGAACATTAGTTTTGTTTGTTCTATGGTTCCACCATAGTACAAAATAAGTCATTTTAAATAAAATTTACTTTTGAATTTAATTTTTTGAGTGGAAGAACTTATTAGTCATTTACTTTGAAAAGTAAGAAATAATTTTTTTGAGATAATGTTAAAAATTTTGATAAGTGTTGAATCCACAAAAATTAAAGTCCTAATTAACTAATAAAACAATATTGTAGTAGTGGTAAGAAGGATCGAATCCACAGGAAATTAGAAACCAATTTTTTTTTTTGACCAATGAGTAAAAACCAAACAAGAGAGAAGTGTTTTGTAGAATCTAATACACAAAATATAAAATAAACAAGTAACATAATAATATTAAAAAAAAATTTGGCTACAAATTATAAACTAAAACAATTGTAAGAAGAATTTCTAGTCGACGAAATAACTAGCTCTAGTAGTGTAATTGATCATAGATGCAAGGGTTCATTTTACCCAAAATATGGCAAATCAGTTATAGTTTTCGGAAACGTTCTACGAACCAATCCTTCCTTATTCCTAAACCAATCAATAAACATTTGTTAGTTGGTTCTCGCTGCAAAGCAATCTTGGGAACATCCAAAGGATTTAACTTGTCAATGGCCTAGAGAGCTAAAAAGACCTGGTTAAAGTTGCCGGATTCATCCACGTGAACTGGTCAACTAGATTACTTACCTCCTCAATAGGGCATTGATCGCTACTTGGTACTGGAACCACTCAAATAATTATGGATTTGAGGGGTTCGTCTAGCTACTTGCAGTTTCTCTTCTTGTATGACGGGCCCTATTCAAACATATTCAAAACAACAAAAATATATAGGTGCAGGAAGTAGATAAATACTAGCTTTGAAACAAAACTGAAATTAGTTCGATAAGATCTCACAAATACACTGTTAGAGTTTGCTAGATCTATCGACTAGGAAAAGGAAAATAAATTAGCTACTCATGGTGGGTTTTTAACACAAATGAGTTCCTGGAGAGTAGAAAAAAAAAGATGAAGAAAAAATTGCAGGAGTAACAGAAGCTACTGTATGCGACGTCGAAAAGAAAAGAGATGATGATTCTGCTTTGACAGCCGCCCTCTTTATAGAAATGGAACTATTGTTTTCTTCTTTTGTTGATTAGGATCATTTTCTTTGATTTTTGGCTTATCCCAAGCCTTATAGAATATTTTCCCTTGATGTTAGGCCCTATATCTTGGCTTGAGTAATATCTTTTTTACATATTTGAAAAGCACACGTTTTAATTAAAATCTGCTACCGTGTGCGACTCTTATCCTTGCCCAAGGCTAAGTTGTTTGGGACAGGACCCAAGCTTCGCCCAAGGCTTATTTCTGGGCTGACGACTCTTTTCACGAACTCTTCTTCTTTTCATGTTGTTTTTGCTCGTTTCGTCCTTATATCCTTTACTGCAACAAAAAATAAAAAATTAATTGGATTAGATAACAAACCATCAAGTTTAATAACCTAAAAGTGGGTGATAATGATGTTGTTTTTAGGTACTATCAAACTCCCCCACACTTATCTTGTTCTTGCCCTCCAGTACTACACAATATACTCCATCAATCCCCATCTCTTCACCTTCAACTCACTTACTCCCAATCATTTCATCACAACTCCTATGTTACACCTCAACCCTCAAGTTGCAAGAATAACCATCCACTAGTAATTTGTGGGATTGAGTTTCATGGAACCACACCAATAAATAACCACTTTGATAAATCCAAATACGACATGAGAGAGTTTTACAAATTTAGCACACAAAAATTTCATTGAGGGGAATAGCCAATACCTAGTAGAACAGCCACCAAACTTATCTAGATATAAGGATTCATGTAATCGGTTCATGTCAAAAATAGAAAAGCTTGAGCACCTTTACTTGCTTGAAATGTCACCAACCTTTTGACATAAGGAAAACATTTGTGGTGAATGCACCCGGTTACTCAGTTGGTCACTAGTTTCTAGTGGCTATTAGTGCTACTAGAAATCATTTAACTAGAGGAGTAGATTATTATTCATGCTCTCTTCTTGTTTTCCCTTTCATTATGAGTGCATTTTACACTTCATCTCACACTTTTACTCCAATAGTTTTTAAAATTGAGTGTATTTTACATCCTACTCATGACATGATAGATAATTTGATTTATTAATTTAAAGCACCCAATTTTGGACAAGTTTTAGAGGAGTTCTTTTGAGTATTAATATTCACCCAAAAATAAGAGAAAATTAATTAACTTTTTTAATAGGCAACTCTCAAACAAGCCATGTCAATATGTAATCAAAGATAACCATCTATAGTGTGAAAAGATGAAAAATAATCTACAGCTCCTAGGAGATGTTTATAAGTGCAAATTGACTTTTGAAATGCCCCATTAGAGTTGGTTAAAAATAATGGAGATAATTGTGAAGATTGGGGTAAAAACATTATTGAAGGTGTATGTGTGGTGTGGCAAAAATTAGGCAAGGTCTAAATACCAAGAATGAGATGCTAAAAAGAAAAACTAGCTACCTAAGATGCATAATGTAGAATGCCTCTCCCCCATACTTAAACTACACATTGTCCCCAATGTGATGCAAATAATGAAAAATAAAAATGAAGTGACAAATTAACTCCCTGGGTTTCTTGACTTGGAGGTGAGATACATTGGGAAACATCACATTTTGAGAACCAACAAATGTATTGCCAGGCAATATAAGTCTTAGGGCAAGGCTTATGTGGGGAATGACACACGACCATATTTTTCTTAGGATTCTATTGATTTCCTTGTTGTAGACACATCACGATCGTGTTTACCAAGCACACGGTCATGTCTCCCTCACAAAAACGCTTTTGTGGTAGCACACGGTCATGTCTTAAGAGTCTAGCATAAGCCTTGGGTAAGGCTTATGTGTAGATTGACACATGGCCATGTTGGGCAAACACATGACTGTGTTTCCCTCATAGAAATGCTTTGGTGGTAACACACGGTCGTGTCTCCCAAACACACGGCCCTGTCTTATGGGCCTGAAACAAGCCTTGGGAAAAGACTTGTTTGGTTGTTCCAAAGTTTGGCTTTTTTTTTTACTTCAGCACTTGAATTTCCTATCCCTACATTCTAATTACCATAGAACTCATGTTAACTCAGAGAAAAATATTGTAAATAAATTGAAATCACTAATGCAATTAATGAAAATTGAAAAATAGTGAAAAAAATGGATGAGTTGCCTCCCATCAAACGCCCTTGTTTAATGTCCTAGGCTAGACATTATCAATTATTAAGCACTTAAATCAGTTTGTCTTCTTATAGCCTGCTTAGCTCATTAAAACTTATCACTAGAAGGGTCTCTTATCCTCCCAAGAATACATATTTTAAATGTTCAGGTAGCAGTTTGAGCTCCGGTTTTGGTGCCTGCAAAATAGAAGGTAAACATTCTGTGTCAAAAATAGAAAGGTCAACACACGATGCATTGCTCCTTTGAGGTTTAAGTAACTCCAATTCAAACACGATATCATGTGAAGTCTTCTCATCAACAAGATCCTCTTCTAAAATTTTTAAGCTGTCCACATCAAAATCATTAGAAAACACAATGTTCAACTTATCATCATGGCTTGAATAAAAATATTTTTAACTTAGAGGATCTGCAGTATCAACACCATAAACATAAGACACATCATTAGGATACTTCATATCATCATAAACATTAAATTTTACAATTTCTCCATCAAATTCCATAATGAGTGTACCATCTTGCACATCTATCTTCGTTTTGGTCGTACTAAAGAAAGGTCTTCTTAGCAAAATATCAGAGAGATTAGATAATTTATCATCTTCCACGTATAACACATAAAAATTAGTAGGAAAAATGAGACTATTTACTTTGACAAGCACATCCTCTAGAACTCTTTCAGGATAAACTACTCCTCTATTAGCTAGTTGAAGTACAACATATGTTTCTTTTAATGGACCAGCATTTAACCTTGAATAAATAAACAAAGGCATGACATTTATTAATGCTCTTAAATCATACATGGGTTTCTTTATTTCTAAAGTGCCTATCTTGTAATAAATAGAAAACATACCTTGGTCCTTGCATTTGGGAGGTAGTTTACTCTGAATTATAGCTGAATCATTTTCCCCCACGCTTACTCTTTCATTACAGCTCAGACTTTTTCTTGTTGGTGCACAACTCTTTTAAAAACTTGGTATATCGAGGTACCTATTTAATTATATTGAGTAAAGGAATGTTTACCTCGACTTTGTGAAAAGTTTATAGGATCTCTTTGTCTTCTCTTTTTTTCCTTAATTGTGTAAATCTTTGTGGAAATGGTGGAGGGATTGTGAATAATGTTGCCTGGTTAGAGTCTGGCTTTGTTGGATCTATCTTGCCATCAACTGCAGCTTCTGATTCTGTGTCTTTTCATAAGCCTTACCCAAGACTGGAATTTTCTAATAGTTCCTTACAACTTCTCAATATGATAGCACTAATATTTTGGCTTGGATTAACCTCAATTTTATATGGTAATTAGTCTTCCAATTCCAACCGACTCATAGATGCTGTTAATTGGCTCATTTAGATCTCCAAAAGAGAAAATTGTATTGAGATAATGATAAAAGTTTATCACCACGCATAAGGTAAAAAGTCATGTTACAAAAAAACATTGACTGTACTTTACAATAATGTGATTAGTTATTTTAATTTAATATCTCTGCTTTAAATCATGTATTTATATACCAATATATAAAGATTAGTTAGTAATTAACCTTGAAAACTTGATCTAATTGCTAATGAAAATTTTGAAATACCCTTTAACATCCTACTCAAAGTATAGTGTAATATAAAATCATAGGTCCATAGAGAAGGTAACTAACTTTTCACGATACTTCTTATTTGCATCAATCAAGGGGATTAACTAATTATTGAAGAACAATTACAATGTAAGAAGAGAATAATATATAGGGTTGATTATTTTGTGCAAGCTGTGAAAAATGTAGGCCTTATTTTATACTATAAGTTATGAAATCTTTGAACTCAAATAAAGAATCATAAACTATTTAAAGTAAATAAAGAATTGCGACTATTTAAAATATTATTTCTTAAATAAAGAATCCATGGCTATTTGGGACTTAATATTATTATACTTATTAGATATTTTATTATACTTATAAATATTGATTTTATTAATTCTATGGTGGCTATTATAGTACAAAATGAGTCACTTCAAATAACATTTACATTTGAATTTAATCTTTATGCGGAAGAAACTTGTAAGTTTAATTAATGTGATACATTTATAAATTTTTTCAGTTAGCTTTAACTTATTACTGATCTGGTATAAAATTTTAAAATATAATTATACAAAAAAAAATTATTCCACCCTCCTTGGAAGCTTTTCTATTCAAGTAGTCAATTTGTTCTCACTTCTTCTTAGCTCACAATTAATTTTTTTTCCCTCACATTATGTTGTCTCTTCATTTCCACCTCAATTTTTAGCCTTAAAAAAAATTTTTAGTCTCAATTTTTCCTCGCATTATGTATAAATTGATGCATATAAATAAATAAATATATATAAAATATGAAATTATCAATTACTATTAAGTAGGTGGGATTGGTGGCATAAAGATGCAATTAGCAATTCAATGTGTACTATTCTGAAATGTCAAGTCTTGTGTAGACATAAATAAAAGATCAAGGCTCATTGGCAAAAAGCAGCAATTCCATCAGGGCAACTCATTAATTGTATAAGGAGTAAAAATGACTGATGCTTTTGCATTCGCACAATTAGGGATTACAGCCTCTACCGTGATGCTTTGGCTAATAAAAGGTGGAGGTGCCCTGACTGGCCTCATGAGAGGTAAACCTTTATCATTTTTTTGGTTATATATGCACATATTTATATGCAAATCCACTACATGTTATGCATAGTAATGTGTATATATTTGTTTCTAAAAGATACACTATGATGCTGATTAAGAAAGGGCAAGTCGCAAAACTTGCAGATGGTGTAGAAGAGATCCAAAATGCATAATGCATCTCTTACGTCTCCTTTGGTTCCTACAAGTGTCTCTTTAGAGACTGTCAGTGCCCCACCTGCATTTATTATATGCAAAATGCACAATCCTAATCTCCTCATCATCACTCTTGCTTAATGATTATGTAAATTGGAAGTTTCATCTTTCAAACTTTATGTCAACTATACGTAAAATCTAGACTGCATGATCATGTTTTTTTATTAATGACTCAAGCTTGATCATCACTTTTAATTAGTATCTGGATGCACGTGCCATCTTCCACTGCGTTGTACACAAATATCTATGGTGCCAGCGACAGCATCTCCAGAGGCTATGTGCATAGAGGTGGTGGACAACAAGGCTCTATAACTAGTCATCATTTGTTTATGTTCTATGGTGGCCATGCATTGGAAGCTCTTATCAAAAGTCCTTGTTTTTGTATGATGGGTGATGATTAGACTTGAAAATTTATGTTTGGAATTTGAGTTTTTGAGAAGAGAAAGAAAACCCTTTGGAATTAATGAGAGAAGAGCTAAAGGACAATAGATTATACATATATATGTATATTCCTTTTCTATCTAAAAAATTCTCTAAAAATAATGCTATATATTGTTTAAGTAGACATATTTATATTTGTAAATATGTACATATAAAGTATACTTAAAAGAAGTGTGAGGTATCCCTGAATTTATTTTCTAATTTATCATAATCTTATTATTTAAGAGAATTTTACTAAAATACCTAAATGAATTAAAGAATCTGATTTAGTAAGAACTAGTGATATGATAATAGGTTTCTTTTAAATATATGCAGATATTATATCCTGAACAATAATAATTTATAAAAGAATTGGATATTTTTCTTAATACTCAAAATTCTTGGGTTCTATTAAAATGAGATACTTAAATTCTTTTTGAAAGATAAAATATAAAATTATTAAATAGATTAGGAGTAAGCCACCACCATGAATGGTGCATGGTCAAAGATCGTCTCAGCTTAAAAAATTAGTATATCTTATATAAATGGTAAAACAAGAATAAAACCTTTTCTCAAATTTATATTGAAGTGACTATAAGGTCATAACCATCACTAAAGCCTACATCTGTTATATAACATCTTATCATTCTTTAAAAAAAAATATTTCTTTTGATGGAACGACTAATATTAGAGTAATATATCTCATTAGTACTTCAATCCATATACTTAAAATAAGCATATTGGATTCATTTATCATAGTTTGTTAAAAAAATAGTAAATAGACATTTATATGTAAAATTTAAATCAATAGATTATTAGTATTGTTGGAAGGCTCATTAATAGATATTTGAGCTTGTATCGATGCTCTCGAGGAATAGAAAAGCTTGCAGTAACAATATGCAACATTACGACCAATTTTAAGAGCATTTTTCTTAGGAGTTAAAAGAACTAAATTCCCAAATTGATTATTTTCCCCCGAAAAAACTTCACCAGCTCTATTTCACGCTACTCAAACTTGTAACTTGATATATTGTTAAACTTAATCTTGTATGGATTAGGAACAAGCATATCAAGTTCGTTCTTCTACTAAAACTCCTAGTGAGATGTGTAATAGAAAATGAAGCCATTCAGCTGCAGTGACAATTTTAATTTTATCTATATTGTTAGTTATTTATCATAAAGAAAACTCTCCATGAAAAACACATCTACAATAAAATTAATGAAAAAGGATTTTTGTATGGATGGCACAAATGAAGCCTTACCGAGTTGAAACGAGTGCAACATAGTCTTGGGTCCCGTAAGATTTTTCTGGTACAGGTCTTCTCCAAAGTTTCCTCCTTTAAACATTCTAACCTGAGATTTAAACTGCAGAAAATATTAACGTCGAACATCTAGATTTTATATTTGGGCTTGAAGATTAAGAAGAATGGAAATAAACTTTTTTCTTCTTTCTTCAAATGAATGGAGGTTAAGTGCGTACCCTTGACTATTTTCTATAATATATAACTTGAGAGATTATGTAGGCTTTGGAAAACAACCTTTTCACTATCCTTCTTTGTTTCACCAGTCAAGAAGACTACATTTAATTAAAGAACAATTGAATTGTGATGGAAGGATAAATGACATACAGTTGAGTATTTTAAATAGGCAATGAAAAAAGTAGATCTTATTATACTATAAGTTATAAAATTTTTGAACTTAAATAAATAATCTATGGATATTTGGAAAGTGATTTAGAGTAACAACCAAGTATTTTAATTTTTATTCTTATTATTATTAATTTTTATTTTTTTTTCTTTTTTTTTTATTTGAATTTTTTAGATTTTTTATTTATTTAATTTGATTTAATTTAATTTAATTTAATGAAAATAAAAATAATAATAATGATAAAATTGGGTAAAAATATTATTTGGATTTAATTGAAATTGATTTTAGGAAAAAGGGGTGAAAATTTAGATTCTGGGGGTATTTTTAAAAAGAAAATCAGAAATCGGGGGTCAAAATGCAATTTAGAAAAGTTGTGCCACGTCAGCACCCATGTCAGCGGCCCGGTCAGCAGCCCCGGCCAACCAGGACACGCCGCGTGGTAAGGAAACGCTAACCAGGGGACGAGCCACGTGGGCGATCTGCATGCGCACGATCGGACAGCCGAGATCTGTTCCCGCACGCACAGACGGCCCATATCAAATGAGCGCACGGACGGCCCAGATCTCACTCGTACGGACGGCCCAGATTTAATCCCAAATAAATCGCGATCGGACGGTCCAGATTAAAACTTGATGGACGGTTGAGATTAAAAGGGGAAGGGTATAAATAACCACACCCACACCCAACCACAAAACCCTAGCCGGCAGTGCCTCGCCAGAGAAGAAGAACCAGATGCCGGAGGAGCCGACCGCCGCCACCCGCCGCAGCACCGGAGAATTTTTTGACCGCCAATCGAGGTAAATTTTCTTCCCCTGACTCGTTTTTCGATGCTGAATCTGCCTATGGCCAAACTGGAGCAAAACCACCGGCTGATCGACCGGAAAGCCCCACCGAAGTCCAGCGGTGCTGCCGCGGCCCCCCCTCTATTATTGCCTCCGATGAGGCCCTTCTCGACCCCGATCGATGCAAATTTTATACCACTGTGGTCACCGTTCTTTTCTCTACAGGTTGATCAGAGCCAAACATCAAAACGCGACTCACGCCAGAGGAGCTGCTGCACCCGAGAGCACCACTACCAGTAAGTTTCAGTTTTTCGTGATTTTTTGGCCCACTGAGGGCCCTAGGGTTGTTTTATCGCAGGGACCGATGCAAGTGTGGCCGAATTCGGCCGAAAATGGCTAAAAATGGCCAACCTGAGGCGAATCGTTGCTGCAAGCGGCGACGCCATCGCCGGAGCACGGCGGAGCTGCCATGCCAGAATTTTGATATTGGTCGAAAGGGGCCCTAGGTCTGATTTGGGATTTTTTGGGGCACGTGCAAGTACCGGTAGTGCATTTCAGTTTTCTGAAAAAAAAAATTAAGGAAAATTAGGGACAGCCTGTAGGCACACTGTAGAGTCGAATTCAGACCCCGAAACAAGTAAGGACCCCTTACCCTATTTCCTATCACGGTATTAAAGCTAAATAAATAATTAAACTATACTGTGTGACTTTATAGATGTATAATTGATTAAGGTTGCCAGTGGAGCCCGAGTCTGATACAGTGTCGGTCTGTTATTGTTTGATCTAATTTTCAGTATTAAACGTAGCATGATGTTTGATGTAATTATGTTATGGTCTCGTATGCATGAATCATGATTTTTTTTATTATGGTTTGTATTATGGTGAACCCAGTACTGTATTGTCTTATTTGGTGTCAATTACTGGTTTACATGTTGTGTATGATTGGATGATTGAGATTAAGGAAAAAGGCAAAAAGGTTACGTGAATTGATAAGTGGAAAATGTGGACAACCTAACTAGATGTCCTGGGAGATGGTGGACGGACCGGGTCCGTAGGGAACCCTACCGAGAACGTGGTCTCTCATACCGGACGGGGTATGGAGACCTTATGTGCTTTGGCGCCCATACTAGACAGCGTATTGAGGTTCATGGTTTTGGCACCCATACCGGACGGGGTATAAGGACAGCCCTGGAATCAGGTTGTAAATGTTAATGGTTCACGTGTAGCGGGGACCCCTATGGATCCCCAGTGATACTAGTAGGCTGGTAAAAGGGGAAATTTGTTTTCTGATGATTGAAATGTAAAGGTATGATATGCGTTTTGTTATAAAGTGTGTATGATTTCATGATATTATAAGGTTATTATTTTCATATGTTGTTTTCATAGATCTCACCGAGGTAAGTGGATAGTAAAGGTTTTTATGTTAATAAACGAGTTCATTATAAATTATGCTCCATTGGTCATTTTTGTTTTCTACCCACCTTTACTTCTGTAGCGGTGAGATAGTGTGATGTCTTTACTAGGCTGGTGTAGCTCATCCCTTATTTAACCATTTCAGATCAGGAAGACATTGTTCCCAAGCCCGTTCCGCAGGAAGACGGCGAAGGGGATGCCTAAAGAATTTATAGTTATATTTATAGTTTTTATTTCGAGTATCTCTTTTAGTTAGTTTGTTCCTTCATGTTTTGAGTATGTTTTGGTTATTGTGTAAGGGATGTTAATCAAAATTTTTATTACGCTTCCGCATTTGAGATTTTTAATACATATATTTCATTTAAATTTCCGGGGCCGTTACAATTGGTACCAGAGCAGCGTTCCTCGGAGCCATCCCTTACACAATAATGCTTAGAGAAATATTCACCGATAAACCGTTACTCAACCATTCCTTATGAAATGCAGGTGCAGAGAGATGAGGAGAGGAAGACCCCCACTAAACCGAGCAGCCTGGGATAATTCACTTCGGGAGGATGTAGACAGGTTATTTGAGAGGATGGAAGGATTCATAGCTACCCAGCAAGGGCGAGAGGAGAGAAGGGAGTTACCCGACCCTCCTCCACTACTGCAAGTTGAGCCTCCGCTATAGCAGGCTGATCCCGAGCCACCCCGGCACGAGCCTGCTCTTCCACAGTACCACCCGGCACCACTACCGCAGTACAACCTGGTGCCCCACCCACGGTACTACCCGGCACCACCACAGCACGACCCAGTGCCCCCAGCACGACCCAGTGCCCCCAGCATATCAGCAGGTGCCACCACAGGACCCCCCAATCTATCCCCAGTCGGGTCCAGTCCCTCCTCCACGGGACCTTGTTCCTTCTTTGATCGACCCGGGTTACATAGAGAGGTACAGGAGACTGAACCCCTCCACCTTTACAGGGGGATCCTTTTTTGAAGAGGCCCAGTACTGGCTGGCGGAGACTGAGAGAGCTTTTAGGACCTTGGGAGTAATTCCTGAGCAGAGAGCTGCCCTTGCTTCCTACATGCTGGTAGGGGAAGCAGGACGTTGGTGGGAGCTCAAGCAAACCACCCTGCCTACACCAGTCATTTGGGAGCAGTTCTTAGCGGCCTTCCATGCGGAGTATCTCCTTGAGCACATCCGACACCTAAAGGAAACGGAGTTTGTTCAACTTGTTCAGGGAAACATGACAGTATTAGAATATTCTCGTAAGTTCCTAGAGCTGGGCTGATACTCACCGGAGACATTGATGGATGAGGGCCGAAAGGCCAGGAGATTCCAGTGGGGTCTCCGCCCAGAGATCAGGCAACACTTGTTAGTACTGGAGCTCAAGACATATTCAGCAGTCCTAGCAAAGGCACAGATCATGGAAAGAAGCTTCAGCACCCGTCCTATGCCAGGAGGGAGTTCCCGACCCTCAGCTCCGTTCCGCAGGCCAGCACCTACTGCGCCTGCCCAACCAAATAAGAGGCCCAGACTAGCCATCCAGGCCCCTCCTCAGGCTCCAAGGGCAGCACGTGGGAAGATCTGTCAGCACTGCGGTAGAGATCACGGGGACCGACCCTGCTACAGCCTCAACAACACTTGTTGCATTTGTGGCAGTGCCCAGCATTATGCAAGAGAATGCCCGAGGAACCAGAATCAAGGGAGGCCTCCTATCTAGGGCAGAGCATACAACCTTACCCAGCAAGATGCCGACGCTGACCCGGATGTAGTACAGGGTATGTATACTATCTATGACCATATTGCTCATGTTTTATTTGACACTGGTGCATCGCACTCTTCTGTTTCACATGCTTTTGCTTCCAAAATTAATGTATCACCTGAAAAATTTGATTCATTGTTGTTTGTGTCTACTGCCAGGGGTGAAACACTACTAGGGAAAGTTATCTACAGGGCTTGTGCCGTGGAGATAGCAAATAGGAAACTGAGTGTAGATCTGATAGGGTTAGACACGGGGGATTTTGATGTAATCTTAGGAATGGATTGGCTAGCGGCGTATCACGCCACCATAGATTGCTTTAACAAGAAAGTTGTATTTAATCCTCCTAACGAGGAGCCATTTACAAATTAATAAAATTATTCAGTACTTATTCCTTGATGGCAAGTTTTCTTAACTTCTAGTGCCTTAATCTTGCTGTTTTCTCTTACTAGGCAAGCCAAGAAGGAAATTTTAATTCAAGAGATTCCAGTAGTCCGAGACTTCCCATATGTGTTTTTGGACGAACTGCCCGGTCTGCCAGTGGACAGAGAAGTCAAGTTCACTATAGACCTACAGCCAGGTACCTAGCCCATTTCGGTTGCTCCTTACCGCATGAGCCACATTGAGATGGAAGAGCTGAAGAAACAGATCACTGAATTGCAAGACAGTGGTTTTATTAGACATGGTATGTCCCCTTGGGGTGCTGGAGTCACTTTTCCAAGGAAGGGAGATGGAACATTGAGACTGTGCATTGACTACAGAGGATTGAACAAGGTTACGGTCAAAAACAAGTATCCCCTTCCCCAGATTGATGGCCTCTTTGATCAGCTGCAGGATGCACAGGTCTTCTCTAAAATAGACCTACAATCAGGTTACCATCAGGTGAAGATAAGAACAGAAGACATCCCCAAGATGGCCTTCTGAACCAGGTACGGACACTATGAGTTTCTGGTCATGCCATTTGGGCAAACCAATGCCCCGGTAATCTTTATGGATCTGATGAACAGGGTCTTCAGAGAGTTCTTGGATCAATTTGTCATCGTGTTCATCGATGATATCTTAGTCTACTCAAAAAGCAGAGAAGAACATGCTCACCATCTTGCCCAAGTTTTGCAGGTCCTTAGAAACAAGAGGTTATATGCGAAGTTGAGTAAGTGTGGATTCTAGCTTGAGCAGACCACCTTCCTAGAACACATCATATCGAAGGAAGGGGTATCAGTGAATCCTGAAAAGGTTGAAGTGGTACTTAGCTGGGAGAAGCTGACATCAGTTAAAGAAATCCGTAGCTTCCTGGGAATGACATGTTATTACCGCAGGTTCGTTGAAGGATTCTCCAGTCTAGCAGCTCCTCTAACCTGACTCACAAAGAAGAATGCCAAGTTTGAGAGGAATGAAGACTGCGAAAGAAGTTTTTCAGAATTAAAGAAGCGGCTGACCATTGCACCTGTGCTGGCTTTACCGAGTGGATCGGGAGGATATACAGTTTATAGTGATGCCTCCTATCTGGGCCTGGGTTGTGTCCTAATGCAGCATGGAAAGGTTATAGCATACGGGTCCAGACAGTTAAAGAATCATGAGAAGAACTATCCCACCCATGACTTGGAGCTTGCCGCAATCATTCACGCCTTGAAAACCTAGGCCATTATTTGTACGGAGAGACCTTTCAGATCTATACCGATCATAAGAGTTTGAAACACATATTCACTCAGAAGGATCTCAACATGCGTCAGAGAAGAAGGATGGAACTCCTTAAGGACTATGATTGTGATATCTTATACCATCCTGGTAAGGGCAACGTGGTAACAGATGCCCTCAGTAGGAAAAGTGTAGGTATTTTAGCCCATTTGATGGTTTCAGAATGCAGACCAATTGGGGCCACGCAACAGGTTTAATTTCATGATCTGAAGAGAGTCACATGTTTGGGCTGCCTGACAGTCCAACCTGAATTAATCCAGAGAATAAGAGAAGCTCAAACAGTTGACCCCGCCCTGGTAGCCCGCAAAAAGGATGGAGAACAGGGAGGGAGCTCAGAATTCTGAATCTCTGCCGATGGATTACTTCATTTCCAAGACAGGGTGTGTGTCCCAGATGACAGTGAGTTAAAAAGAGACATCATAACGGAGTCCCATAGCTCGAAGTTTGCCATGCATCCAGGAAGCACTAAAATGTACCAAAGCATGCGACCCCGGTTTTGGTGGCATGGGATGAAGAGAGACATAGTCGACTTTGTATCTAAATGCTTGGTATGTCAGCAGGTCAAGGCAAAGCATCAGCGCCCAGGTGGGTTACTTCAGCCTTTACCGATCCCGGAGTGGAAGTGGGAACATATCACCATCGACTTCGTATCAGGGCTACCCAAGGCACGTTCAGGACATGATGCCATATGGGTAATCGTTGACCGACTTATCAAGTCTTCCCACTTCCTAGCCATCAGGATGACCGATTCATTGGACAATTTGGCAAGGATGTATATTTGGGAGATAGTCAGGTTGCATGGGGTTCCAGTGACAGTAGTATCCGACAGGGATCCCAGGTTCACTTCTCGATTTTGGAGTAGCTTCCAGCAAGCTATGGGAACAAAACTGTCTCTTAGTACTTCCTTCCATCCCCAAACTGATAGACAATTCATACGCTTGAGGATATGCTCCGAGCTTGTGTCCTGGACTCTGGGGGCCATTGAGACGACCATCTACCCCTGATAGAGTTTGCCTACAACAATAGCTACCAAGTAAGCATCGGTATGGCTCCATATAAGGCGTTATATGGGCGCCCGTGCAGGTCACCGATTTGTTGGGAGGAAGTGGGCGATAGAAGATTGTTCAGCCCAGAGTTGGTAGAAGAGACCACGTCCAAAATAGTTAAAATCAGAAAGAACATTCAGACATCTCAGAGTAGGCAGAAGAGTTATTCAGATACCCGGAGGAGAGACCTAGCATTTGAGAAAGGCGACCGGGTGTTTCTTAAGGTCACTCCTTTCAAGGGAATTAGTAGGTTCGGCAGGAGGGAAAAATTAAACCCCTGATATATTGGACCCTTTGAAATCTTAGACAGGATTGGTACTGCTGCATTCAGACTAGCACTGCCTCCAGAGCTCTCCAGAGTCCACAACGTGTTCCACGTATCCATGCTACGTAAGTACAACCCGGACCCTTCTCATGTCTTGGCTCATGAACCGTTTCCACTCCAAGAGGACTTGTTTTATGAAGAAGTACCAGTCAGTATCACGGACCGAAAGAGCAGAATACTCCGTAACCGGGAAATATCATTTGTAAAGGTCGTGTGGCAGAACCACACGCCCAAGGAGGCTACCTGGGAGCTAGAATCAGAATTTAGAGCCCAGTATCCCCATTTGTTCGACCAAGAGTAAGAGGCAAATTTAGGGGACCAAATTTCTTTAAAGGGGGGAGAGTTGTAACACCCAAGTATTTTAATTTTTATTCTTATTATTATTATTTTTATTTTATTTTCCTTTCTTTGTATTTGAATTTTTTAGATTTTTTATTTATTTAATTTGATTTAATTTAATTTAATTTAATGAAAATAAAAATAATAATAATGATAAAATTGGGTAAAAATATTATTTAGATTTAATTGAAATTGATTTTAGGAAAAAAGGGTGAAAATTTGGATTCTAGGGGTGTTTTTGAAAAGAAAATCAGAAATCGGGGGTCAAAATGCAATTTTAAAAAGTTGTGCCACATCAGCACCCACGTCAGCGGCCCGGTAAGCAGCCCCGGCCAACCAGGACACGCCGCGTGGCAAGGAAATGCTGACCAGGGGACAGGCCACGTGGGCGATTTGCGTGCGCGCGATCGGACGGTCCAGATCCGTTCCCGCGCGCACAGACGGCCCAGATCTCATGCGTATGGACGGCCCAGATTCAATAAGGCACGGACGGTCCAGATCGCATCGTGATGGACGGCCCAGATTTAATCCTAAATAAATCACGATCGGATGGTCTAGATTAAAACTTGATGGACGGTTGAGATTAAAAGGGGAAGTGTATAAATAACCCCACCCACACCCGACCACAAAACCCTAGCCGCCAGTGCCTCGCCGGAGAAGAAGAACCAGACGCCGGAGGAGCCGGCCGCCGCACCGGAGAATTTTTTGACCGCTAATCGAGGTAAATTTTCTCCCCATGGCTCGTTTTTCGATGTTGAATCCGCCTATGGCCAAACTGGAGCCAAACCACCGGCCAATCGACCGAAAAGCCCCGCCGAAGTCCAACGGCGCCGCCGCGGCCCCCCCTCTGTTTTTGCCTCCGATGAGGCCCTTCCCGACCTCCGTTCGATGTAAATTTTATACCACTGTGATCACCGTTTTTTTTTCTACAGGTTGATTAGAGCCAAACATCAAAACGCCACTCACGCAGGAGGAGCCGCCGCACTCGAGAGCACCACCGCTGGTAAGTTTAAGTTTTTCATGATTTTTTGGCCAACCGAGGGCCCTAGGGTTGTTTTATCGCATGGACCGATGCAAGTGTGGCCGAATTCAGCCGAATTCAGTGGAGCTGCCGTGTCAAAATTTCGATATTGGCCGAAAGGGGCCCTAGGTTTGATTTGGAATTTTTTGGGGCACATGCAGGTACCGGTAGTGCGTTTCAATTTTCTGAAAAAAAAATTCAGAAAAATTAGGGACAGCCTGTAGGCACACTGTAGAGTCGAATTCAGACCTCGAAACAAATTAGAATCCCTCACCCTATTTTCTATCACGGTATTAAAGCTAAATAAATAATTAAACTGTATTGTGTGACTTTATAGATGTATAATTGATTAAGGTTGCCAGTGGAGTCCGAGTCTGATACAGTGTCGATCTGTTATTGTTTGATCTAATTTTCAGTATTAAATATAACATGATGTCTGATGAAATTATGTTATGGTCTAGTATGCATGAATCATGGTTTCTTTTATTATGGTTTGTATTATAGTGAACCCGGTACTGCATTGTCTTATTTGGTGTCAATTACTGGTTTACATGTTGTGTATGATTGGATGATTGAGATTAAGGAAAAAGGCAAAAAGGTTACGTGAATTGATAAGTGGAAAATGTGGACAGTCTGACTAGATATCCTGGGAGATGGTGGACGGACCGGGTCCGTAGGGAACCCTACTAGGAACGTGGTCTCTCATATCGGACGGGGTATGGGGACGGCCCGTTTCACCCTCATACCGGACGAGGTATTGAGGTTCATGGTTTTGGCGCCCATACCGGACGAGGTATGGGGACGACCCTGGAATCAGGTTGTAAATGTTAATGGTTCACGTGTAGCGGGGACCCCCTATGGATCCCCAGGGATACTAGTAGCCTGGCAAAAGGGGAAATGTGTTTTTTGATGATTGAAATGTAAAGGTATGATATGCGTTTTGTTATAAAGTGTGTATGATTTCATGATGTTATACGGTTATTATTTTCATATGTTATTTTTATGGATCTCACCGAGGTAAGTAGACAGTAAAAGATTTTATGTTAATAAACAGTTCATTATAAATTATGCTCCATTGGTCATTTTTGTTTTCTACCCACCTTTACTTCCGTAGCGGTGAGATAGTGTGATGGCTTTACTGGGCTGGTATAGCTCATCCCTTATTTAACCATTTCAGATCAGGAAGACGGCGAAGGGGACGCCTAAAGACTTTATAGTTATATTTATAGGTTTTATTTCTAGTATCTCTTTTAGTTAGTTTGTTCCTTCATGTTTTGAGTACGTTTTGGTTATTGTGTAAGGAATGTTAATCAAAATTTTTATTACGCTTCCGCATTTGAGATTTTAATATATATATTTCATTTAAATTTCTGGGGCCGTTACATTTAGTTCTATGAAATCTTTAACTTAAATGAAGCATCCATCATAATTTGAGATGCAATTTTATTATATTTATGTGATATCTTACTTAATATATATAAAATAATTAAAAACATTGATTTGATTAATTCTATAGTTGCAAGTTGTATTAAAATTAACTTTTGAATTTTAATCCATATGCTAAAGAACTTATTCATCATTTAATTTTTTAAAAGTTAAAAAATGCCATTTTATTGAGATAACGATAGAAGTTTATCAACACATATATGGTAAAAAGCCATGTTACACAAAAAAGTTGATTGTACTTTACAATAATGTGATTAGTTATTTTAATCCAATATCTATACTTTAAATCATGTATATATATACCATTATATAAAGATTGGCTAGTAATTAACCTTCAAAACTTGATCTAGTCGTTAATGAAAAGTTTGAAATATCGTTTAATGTCCTACTCAAGGTATAGTGTAATATAAAATCAATAGTAAAAAACGATAACAATGTAAAATACATAGAGAAGGTAATCAACTTTGCACGATACTTTTTCTTTGCATTAATAAAGGGGATTAACTAATTATTAAATAATAATTACAATGTGAGAAGAGAATAATTGTATAAGGTTGATTATTTTGTGCAGGCTGTGAAAAATGTGAGTTTTATTTTGTACTATAACTTATGAAATCTTTGAACTCAAATAAAGAATCATAAACTATTTAAAGTAAATAAAGAATTGTGGCTATTTAAAATGTTATTTCTTAAATACAAAATGCATGGCAATTTGGGACTTAATATTATTATACTTATTAGATATTTTATTTAATTTATATAAAATTCTTATGAACATTTATTTTATTAGTTCCATGGCTTCCATTATAGTACAAAATAAGTTACTTCAAATAAAATTTACTTTTGAATTTAATATTTGTGGGGAAGAACTTATATTACTTTGAAAAGTAAGAAATAATTTTCTTGAGATAATGTTAAAAATTTATATAGTTTTACAATTTTTTTTCAATTTTTAGAAGATGAGTTTGATATGAATTCAGAATTCTAGATGAAGATTTTGAGTTCTATTGGAACAATGAAGCTTAAAAGGAAAAGTGAAGGGTAAGGAAAATGAGATAAATGAAAAAAGCTTTGAATATTTTCTGCTAGCTATTTTTTAATTTCGTAATTTTTATCTTTAGAAAACTAATTTAATGATAATAGTTAACTAAGTCTACCCTCTTCATATTTCTTTATCATACTGTACATAAATATGTATGTACAATTATTACCTTATTAAAATTAGATAATTAAGTGTTAAATGATTTATAATATAAAAAAATTTGTCGATCATGCAAGTATGAGACTATATGTTTTTGTTAAAAAATTATAGAAATAAAACTTAAAGAATCACAATCACTTAATAATTTTTTATTTTAAATTACTGATTTAAGAATAAAAAATATGTAACAAAAACAAAGATCTAATTTTTTAAATTTAAAGGTACAAATGTTTCACTTTTTTTAATGTACACGTATGGCAAAATTGAATTTATTTTTTGTTATTTTGATATAACACTATTATATAAGAGAACTTCATCAAAATCTTTACAAGATATCAAGATTTTGATTAGATAGAAATTTGTGATAAGCAACTTGATTTTTTTTATCTTCAAATGCATTTGTTATTTTCTGAGAAATAAAATTTTATTAAACAATTAGATATTTTTACTAATACATAAAAGTCTTGCCTTCATGAAAAAGGTGATCATTAACTCTTTTTGTTTAAGTATAAATGCTTGACCAACATGCTAAAATTTTCATTTCATCCCTAAATTCTCTTTGTTTCTTTCTATTGATTGCATGATTTTTGTTAATTAATTTGATACGTTTGTTTGTTTCTTTTGAAAAATTTACTATACTTTACAATAATGTCATTATTATTTTAGTTTAAATCATATATTTATACCAAATATATAAAAATAGGTTAAAATTTAATATTAAAAACGTGATAAAATTGTTAATGAAAATTCTGAAATACCTTTTAACATCCTACACAGTGTAATATAAAAAATATAAGTCGATAATGATAACATTTTAAACTCTAAACTAAAGGTTTATATGCTCACAATATTTAGCACCTTATGAGCCTTTTAAATGATTGTATAATTGTACGAACTGTACTTTTTAACATTAACTTAACTTATTACTGATCTTGTAAGTTTAATTAATGTGATATATTTGTAAGTTTTTTTAGTTAGTTTTAACTTATTACTGACTTCGTATGAAATTTTAAAAGAAATTATACATAAAAAAATTATTCTACCACATAGTTTATTAAAGATTAAAAGTGAAAAATTCATCCTTCTTGGAAGCTTTTCTATTCAAGTAATCAATTTGTTCTCTCTTTTTTTTAGCTCAAAGTAAACTTTTTTTTTTCCTCACATTATGTTGTCTCTTCATTTTCACCTCAATTTTTAGTCTTAAAACTTATTTTTAGCATCAAAATTTTCCTCACATTATGAATAAATGGATGTATATATATAATTGAATTATCAATTAATATTAAGCAGGGGGAATTGGTGGGATAAAGATGCAATTATCAATTCAATGTGTACTATTCAAAAATGTTTAAGTCTTGTGATAAAATAAACTACTATTAAGATGCTGATTACTTTTATAATTTTATGACTTAGTTTATATGTTTTAGTATCTATCATTTGTCACACGATTTTTATAAGTAGAAGGAATACGTACAAGATCTCCTATTTATATAAAAGTAAAAAATTATTAAATTTTTTATTTATTCCAAGACTTTTATGGGACACACCAAGGGAGGCCACATGGAAGTTAGAATCAGACTTTAGAGTCCAGTACCCCCAGCTGTTCGATCAAGAGTAAAAGACAAATTTTAAGGACTAAATTTCTTTTAAGGGGGAGAGAGTTGTAACACCCAACATTTAATTATTTTTATTTTTATTTAATTATTTTTTATATAAATATAATTATTATTTATATGATTTTAATTTATTTTATTTTATTTTAATTTGAGAAAATTGAAACAATAATAATAAAAAGGGTAAAAAAATTGGTTAGGGATTTAATTAAAAATAATTTTAAGGAAAATGGGTGAAAATTTGGGTTCTGGAGGTATTTTTGAAAGAAAAATCAGAAATCGGAGGTCAAAACACAATTTAAAAAAGTTACACCACGTCTGTAACACCCAAAAATTTATTATTTGTATTTTTTAATTTATTTTAATTTTTATTAGATATTTTGTTTAATTTTATTCTATTTTAATATTTAATTTATAAAGTTTTAATTTAATTTATAAAGTTTTAATTTAATTTTTGGGATTTAATTGAAATTGATTTTGGAAAAAATGGGTGAAAATTTAGATTCTGGGGGTGTTTTTGAAAAGAAAATCGAAAACCGAAGGTCAAAAAGTGTTTTAAAAAAGTTGTGCCACGTCAGCAGCCATGTCAGTAGCCCAGTCAGCAGGCCCGACCAACCAGAACACGCAGCGTGGCAAGGACGCTGACGCGGGACGGAGCCTCGTGGGCGATCTGCGTGCACGCGATCGAACGGTCCAAATCTCATGCGTATGGATGGCCCAGATCTCACGTGCACGGACGGCTTAGATCTCACGCGTGCGAACGGCCCAGATCGCATCGCGATGGATGGCCCAAATTTATTCCCATTTTAATCGCGATCGGACGGTTCAGATTAAATCGTGATGGACGGCTGAGATTAAAAGGAGAAGGTTATAAATAACCTCACCCACACTCAACCCTAAACCCTAGCCGCTAGTACCCTCGCCGGAGAAGAAGAACCAGTCACCAGAGGAGCCCGCCGCCGCCACCCGCCGCCGCACCGGAGGATTTTTCGACCGCCAAACGAGGTAAATTTTCTCCCATTGGCTCGTTTTTTGATGCTGAATCCGTCTATGGCCAAATCAGAGCCAAAAAACTGGCCAATAGGCCGAAAAACACCGCTGAAGTCCAGCGGCACCACCGCGGCTTCCCTCGATTTTTGCCTCCGATGAGGCCCTTCCCAGTACCCGTTCAATGCAATTTTTACACCACTGTGATCACTGTCCTTTTCTCTACACCAGAGCAAAACATAAAATCGCAACTCGCACCGAAGAAGCCGCCGCACCCGAGAGCTCTACCGCCAGTAAGTCTCTTTATTTCGTGATTTTTTGGCCCACCGAGGGCCCTAGGGTTGTTTTATCATAGGAACCAATACAAGTTTGGCAGAATTCGGTCAAAAATGGCCAACACTAGGCAGATTGCCGCTGTGGGCGGCGGTGCCATTTCCAAAGCATAGCGGAGCTGCCATGCCAGAATTACGATATTTGCCAAAAAGGGCCCTGGGTCTGATTTAGGGTTTCTTGGGACACGTGCAGGTACCGGTAGTGTGTTTCAGTTTCCCAGGAAAAATTCAGGGAATTTAGGGACAGCCCGTAGGCGCAGCGAGAACCCGATTTCAGACCTCGAAATAAGTAAGGATTTCTCACCCTATTTCCTATCACGGTATTAAAGTTCAATAAATGATAAACGGTAGTTTATGAATTAATAGATGTGTATAATTAATTAAGATTGCTAATGGAGCCCGAATCTGATGTGTTTTTCGGTCAGTTGTTGTTTGATCTATTTTACAGTTTTAAATGCAGTATGGTATCTGATGTGTTTATTTTATAGTTTCGTATACATGAATTATGATTTCATTTATTATGGTTTGAGTTATTGTGAACTCGATGTTGTGTCGTCTTGCTTGGTGTTCATTATTGGTTTACGTGTTTCTGTTTCAATGGATAATTGAGACCAAGAAAAATGAAAAAAATGTATGTAGATTGATAAATGGATAATGGCTACAGCCTTACTAGATATCCTGAGAGATAATGGATAGACCGAGTCCATAGGGAACCCTACCAGGAATGTGGTCTCTCATATCGGACGAGGTATGGAGACATTATGTGTTAGTGCGATAGCCCGTTTCACCCTTATACCAGACGGGGTATTGAGGTTTATGGCTTTGGTGCCCATACCGGACGGGATATGGGGACGACCCGTTTCACCCTCATACCGGACGGGGTATTGAGGTTTATGATTTTGGCACCCATACCGGACGGGGTATGGGGACGGCCCTGGAATCAGGTTATTAGTGTTAATGGTTCACGTGTAGCGGGGACCCCCTATGGATCCCTATGGATACTAGTAGGCTGGTAAAAGAGGAGAATTGTTGTATGATTATTGAAGTACAAAAATATAACATGTGTTATGTTACAAAGTGTATATGATTTTATGATGGTTATAATGTTATTATTTTCATATGTTATTTTCATAAAACTCACCGAGGTAAGTGGACAGTGAAGGTTTTTATTATTAATAAATGAGTTTGTTATAAATTATGCTCCATTGGTCATTTTTGTTTTCTACCAACCTTTACTTCTGTGACAGTGAGATAGTGTGATGTCCTTACTTGGTTAGTGTAGCTCATTCCTTATTTAACCATTTCAGATAAGGAGGATTTGGTTCCTGAGCCTGTCCCGTAGGAAGACGGCGAGTAGACGTCTAAAGATTTCATAGTTTTATTTATAGCATTCATTACTAGTATTTACCACAGTTAGTTTATTCTTTCATACGTTGAATACGTTTTTAGTTATTGTGTAAGAGATGTTAATCAGAATTTTTATTTTGCTTCCGCACTTAGAACTTTTAATACACAAAATTTTCCTTTAAATTTTCGGGGCCACTACAGTTGGTATTAAAGCCGCGTTCCTCGGACTCATCCCTTACACAATAATGCTTAGAGAAATACCCACTAATAAATCGTTACTCAACTCTTCCTTGTGAAATGTAGGTGTAAGGAAATGAGGAGAGGAAGACCCCCACTAAATCGAGCAGCCCGGGATGATTCACTTCGAAAAGATGTGGACAGAATATATGAGATGTTGGAAACGATCATGGTCGCCCAGGAAGGTCGAGAGGAGAGAAGAAAGTTACCCGAACCTCCCCCACTACCACAAGTTGAGCCACCGCTACAGCAAGCAGATCCCCAGCCACCCCGGCATGAGCCTGCTCCACCTCAGTACCACCCGACACCACCGCCGTAGTGTGAACCGGTGCCCCAGCCAACGTACTACCTGGCACCGCCACAGTACAATCCGGTGCCACCACAAGGCCCCCCAATCTATCCCCAGTTGGGTCCAGTCCCTCTTCCACGAGACCCAGCTCCTTCCTTGATTGACCCAGGCTACATAGAGAGGTACAGGAGACTGAACCCTTCCACTTTTGTAGGGGGATCCTCTTTCAAAGATGTCCAGTACTGGTTGGCGGAGACTAAGAGAGCTTTCAAGACCTTGGGAGTGGTTCCTTAGCAAAGAGCTGCCCTTGCTTCCTACATACTGGTAGGGGAAGTAGGTCGTTGGTGGGAGCTCAAACAGACCACCCTGCCTACACCAGCCACTTGGGAGCAGTTCTTAGCGGCCTTCCATGCAGAGATCTCCCTGAGTACATCCGACACCTGAAGGAGATGGAGTTTGTTCAGCTGGTCTAGGGAAACATGACGGTATCAGAATATGCTCGTAAGTTCCTAGAGCTGGGTCGATACTCCCCGGAGACATTGATGGATGAGGGCAGAAAGGCTAGGAGATTCCAATGGGGCCTCCGCCCACATATCAAGCAACACTTATTGGTACTGGAGCTCAAGACATACTCAGCCATTCTAGCAAAGGCACAGATTGTGGAGAGGAGTTTCAACACCCGTCCTCAGTCAGCAGGGAGTCACCGATCCTCAGCTCCACCCCGCAGACCAGCACCTACTGCGTCGGTCCAACCAAATAAGAGGCCCAGACCAGTGATCCAAACCCTTCTCAGGCTCCAGGGGCAACATGTGGAAAGATCTGCCAGCACTGTGGCAGGGATCACAGGGATCGACCATGCTACCGCCTCAACAACACCTGTCGCATATGTGGTAGTGCTCAGCACTATACGAGAGAATGCTTGAGGAACCAGAACCAAGGAAGACCTCCTTTTCAGGGCAGGGTTTACAACCTCACCCAGCAAGATGCCGACGCTGACCTGGACGTGGTACAGGGTATATACACTATCTGTGACCATATTGCTCATGTTTTATTTGACACTGGTGCATCGCATTCATTTGTTTCACATGTTTTTGCTTCCAAACTTAATGTATCACCTGATAAACTTGATTCAATATTGTTTGTGTCTACTACTGGGGGTGAAACACTATTAGGGAAAGTTATCTACATGGCTTGTGCCGTGGAGATAGCAAATAGGAAACTGAGTGTAGACCTGATAGGGTTAGACATGGGGATTCTGATGTAATCTTAGGAATGGATTGGCTAGCGGCGCATCACGCTACCATAAATTGCTTTAACAAGAAGGTTGTATTTAATCCTCCCAATGAGGAGCCATTTACAAATTAATAAAATCATTTAGTACTTATTCCTTGATGGCAAGTTTCCTTAATTTTCTAGTACCTTAATCTTGCTGTTTTCTCTAACTAGGCAAGCCCAAAAAGGAAATTTGTATCCAAGAGATTTCGATAGTCCGAGACTTTCCAGATGTGTTTCTGGATGAACTACTCGGACTGCGAGTGGACAGGGAAGTCAAGTTCACTATAGACCTACAGCTAGGCACCCAGCCCATTTCGGTTGCTTTTTACCGCATGAGCCGCATTGAGATGGAAGAGCTGAGGAAACAGATCACTGAATTGCAAGACAGTTATTTTATTAGACACAGTGTGTCCCCTTGGGTTGCCGGAGTTACTTTTGCCAGGAAGGGAGATGGAACATTGAGACTGTGTATTGATTACAGAGGATTGAACAAGGTTACAATTAAGAACAAATATCCCCTTCCCAGGATTGACGACCTCTTCGATCAGCTGCAGGGTGCACAGATCTTCTCTAAAATAGACCTGCAATCAGGTTACCATCAGGTGAAGATAAGAACAGAAGACATCCCCAAGACAACCTTTCGAACCAGGTACGGACACTATGAGTTCCTGGTCATGCCATTTGGGCTAACCAACGCCCCGGCAATCTTTATGGATCTGATGAATAGGGTCTTCAGAGAGTTCTTGGATCAATTTGTTATCGTGTTCATCGACGACATCTTAGTCTACTCAAAAAGTAGAGAAGAACATGCTCACTATCTTGCCCAAGTTTTGCAGGTCCTCAGAAAGAAGAAGTTATATGCAAAGTTGAGTAAGTGTGGATTCTAGCTTGAGCAGACCGCCTTCTTAGGTCACATCATATAGAAGGAAAGAGTATCAGTGAATCCCAAAAAGGTTGAAGTGGTACTTGGCTGGGAGAAGTTGACATCAGTTAAGAAAATTCAAAGCTTCTTGGGGATGACAGGTTATTACCGCAGCTTCGTTGAAGGATTCTCTAGTCTAGCAGCTCCTCTAACCCGACTCACAAAGAAGAACGCCAAGTTTGAGTGGAATGAGGACTGCGAAATAAGTTTTTCAGAATTAAAGAAGCGGTTGACTACTGCACCCGTGCTGGCCTTACTGAGTGGATCGGGGGGATATACAGTTTATAGTGATGCCTCCTATCTAGGCCTGGGTTGTGTCCTAATGCAGCATGGGAAAGTCATAGCATATGGGTCCAGATAGTTAAAGAATCATGAGAAGAATTATCCCACCCATGACTTGGAGCTTGCCGCAATCATACACGCCTTGAAAACCTGGCGCCACTACTTATACGGAGAGACCTTTCAGATCTATACCGATCATAAGAGTTTGAAACACATATTCACTCATAAGGATCTCAACATGCGTCAGAGAAGGTGGATGGAACTCCTTAAAGACTATGATTGTGATATTTTATACCATCCGGGTAAGGGCAACATGGTAGCAGACGCTCTCAGCAAGAAAAGTGCAGGTATCTTATCCCATTTGATGGTTTCAGAATGTAGGCAATTTGGGGCCACACAACAGGTTCAACTTCAGGACTTGAGGAGAGTCACATGTTTGGGCCACCTGACAGTCTAGCCCAAGTTAATTTAGAGAGTAAGGGAAGCTTAGTCAGTCGACCCTGCCCTGGTAGCCCGCAAGAATGATGCAGATTAGGGATTGAGCTCAGAATTTTGAATCTCTGCCGATGGGTTATTCCATTTCCAAGATAGGGTGTGTGTCCCAAACGACAGTGAGTTAAAGAGAGACATCATGACAGAGTCCCATAGCTCGAAGTTTGCCATGCATCCCGAAAGCACCAAAATGTACCAAAGCATGCGACCCCAGTTTTGGTGGAATGGGATGAAGAGAGACATAGCCGACTTTGTATCCAAATGCTTGGTATGTCAGCAGGTTAAGGCAGAGCATCAGCGCCCAGGTGGGATACTTCATCCTTTACCGATTCTGGAGTGGAAGTGGGAACATATCACCATGGACTTCGTGACGGGATTACCCAAGGCACGTTCAGGACATGACGCCATCTGGGTAATTGTTGATTGGCTTACCAAATCTTCCCACTTCTTGGCCATCAAGATGACTGACCCCTTAGACAAGTTAGCAAGAATGTATATCCGGAAAATAGTCAGATTGCATGGAGTTCCAGTGACAGTAGTATCCGACAGGGACCTCAGGTTCACTTCTCGGTTTTTGAGTAGCTTTCAGCAAGTCATGGGAACAAAGCTGTCTCTCAGTACTGCCTTCCATCCTCAGACTGATGGACAATCAGAAAGGACAATTCGTACACTTGAGGATATGCTCCGAGCATGTGTCCTTGACTCTGGGGACCATTGGGACGACCATCTACCCCTGATAGAGTTTGCCTACAACAACAGCTACCAAGAGAGTATCGACATGGCTCCGTATGAGGCATTATATGGGCATCCATGCAGATTGCCGATTTGTTAGGAAGAAGTGGATGATAGAAGATTGTTCGGCCCGGAGTTGGTAGAGGAGACCACGTCTAAAATAGTTAAAATCAAAAAGAACATTCAGACGGCTCAGAGTAGGCAGAAGAGTTATTCGGACACCTGGAGGAGAGATCTAGCGTTTGAGAAAGGCGACCGGGTGTTCCTTAAGTGTGTTCATTATTGGTTTACGTGTCTCTTTTTGATTGGATAATTGAGACCAAGAAAAATGGAAAAAGGTATGTGAATTGATAATGGCTACAACCTTACTAGATATCCTGAGAGATGGTGGACGGACCGAGTCCATAGGGAACCCTACCAGGAACGTAGTCTCTCATATCGGATGGGGTATGGAGACATTATGTGTTAGTGTGATGGCCCGTTTCACCCTCATACCGGACGTGATATGGGGACGGCCCGTTTCACCCTCATTCTGGACGGGGTATTGAGGTTTATGGTTTTGGCGCCCATATTGGATGGGGTATGGGGACGGCCCTGGAATCAGGTTATTAATGTTAATGGTTCACGTGTAGCGGGAACCCCCTATGGATCCCCATGGATACTAGTAGGCGGGTAAAAGAGGAGAATTGTTGTATGATTATTGAAGTGCAAAAGTATAACATGTGTTATGTTACAAAGTATATATAATTTTATGATGGTTATAATGTTATTGTTTTCATATATATTTTCATCAATCTCACCGAGGTAAGTGGACAGTAAAGGTTTTTATTATTAATAAATGAGTTTGTTATAAATTATGCTCCATTGGTCGTTTTTGTTTTCTACCAACCTTTACTTCTGTGACAGTGAGATAGTGTGATGTCCTTACTGGGCTAGTGTAGCTCATTCCTTATTTAACCATGTCAGATAAGGAGGATTTGGTTCCCGAGCCCGTCCCGCAGGAAGACAGCGAGTAGACGTCTAAGGATTTTATAGTTTTATTTATAGCATTCATTACTAGTATTTACCACAGTTAGTTTATTCTTTCATACGTTGAATACGTTTTTAGTTATTGTGTAAGGGATGTTAATAAGAATTTTTATTTCACTTCCGCACTTAGAACTTTTAATACATACAATTTCCCTTTAAATTTTCGGGGCTGTTACAACGTTAGCTGCCCGATCAGTAGCCCTGACCAACCAAGACGCACCAGGTGACAGAGACGCTGACGCGGGGGGAGCCATGTGGGCGATCTGCATGCACGCGATCGAACGGTTTTGATCCCTTCCCGCATGAACGGATGGCCCAGATCAAAAAAGCGCACGGATGGCCCATACTACATCGCGTACAGACGGCCTAGATTAAATCGCGCACGGACGAAGCAAATTGAATCGCGATGAATGGCCCAGATTCACTCACTATGTAATCGCAATCGAACGGTCCAGATTAAAAGAAATGGACGACCCAGATAAAAAGTGGATGGGTATAAATAACCCCATCCACACCCAAACCCTAACCCTAGCCACTAGAGCCCCTCGCCTTAGAAGATAGCCCAGCTGTCGGGGAGTCGACCACCACTACCTACCGCCGTACCGGAGCAATTTTCGACCGCCAAACGAGGTAAAAATTTCCCCTCTTGCATGAAATTAAATTTTAAACCCACCCATGGCCAAATTGGAGTGAAAGAACTGGTCGATTGGCTGAAAAATGCCATCGTGGGATGTTTCAAAAAATACCTCTGATGAGGCCCTTCCCGATTCTCGTTCGATGTGATTTTTCCACCGTTGTGACCACTGTTTCCTTCTCTACAGGTTGTCCAAAGTAAAACACCCAACCATAACGTGAGATAAAGAGCTCCACCGTCGGTGAATTTTGGTTTTCTGCATATTTTTGGCCCACCGAGGGCCCTAAGTGTGTTTTCTCGTAGGAACCGGTGCAAGTTCGGCTGAATTTGGCCAAAAACGGTCGAAAATAGCCAACCCGAGCTGGATCACTGCCGTGGGCAGCGGCTCCATCACCAGAGCACGGCGGAGCCGCCGTGCTGAAATTTTGAAATTCGCTGAGTAGGCCCTGGGTCTGATTTTTGAGTTTATTTGGGACACTTGTAGGTATCGTAAGCGCATTTCAGTTCTCGAAGAAAAATTCAAGGAACCCAGGGACCGTCCGTAGGCGCAGTAACCATTTAGTATTCAGTGTCGAATCAAGTAAGGACCCCTCACCCTATTTTCTATCATAGATGTGAAGTTTGAATAAATAATAATACGGTCCTTCATACAAATTAGATGAATATGCATAATTAATTACAAATTGCTAATGGAGTCCGAAATTGGACATTATTTTCTGTTGATTCCTGTTGATTTATTTTACAGTTTAAACGCATGATGGTATCTAGTTTATCTATTTTATGGTTTTAAATGCATGTATTACTGTATTACTTGACCACTGTGTGATTTTTGAATTTAAGATATGATTGTATTACCGGGTGCATGTTCATTGTTTATGTAATTGTGTTTAATTTGGTAACGAAGATTAAGGATAAACAGGAAGGGATGTGATCTAATAAACAGATAAGGTGACAGCCTCACTAGATATCCTAGGAGATGGTGGACAGACCGGATTCATAGGGAACCCTACCGTGAACGTTGTCTCATACCAGACGGGGTATGGGGATGGCCCGCTTCACCCTCATACTGGGCGGGGTATTGAGGTTTAATGTCTTGGCGCTCATACCAGACAGGGAATGGGGACGGCCTGGAATTAAGATTTTTAAGGAAAAGGGTTCACGTGTAGCGGGGACACCCCTATGGATCCCCATGGATACTAATAGACTGGTGAAACGAGAAACGGTGATGATTAATTATTGTTAATGAATACGAATTTATGATATGTTCTATGTTACTGATTGTGGATGAAATTGTGATCTGTATGATATTATTGCTTCTATAAATTGTTTCTATAAATTCCCCAATGGTACGATAGAGGGTAAATAATTTTATTTTAAATAAATGTATTGGTTTAAATCTACTGCTCCATTGGTTGTTTTGATTTTCTACCAACCTTTGCTTCTGTGACGACGATATAGTGTGATGTCCTTACTGGGCTAGTGTAGTTCACCCCTTATTTAACTATTTCAGATCAAGAGGACCCGGTTCCCGAGCCTGATCCACAAGAAGGCTACGAGTATATGTTAGATACTTTATAGTTTTCTTTATTTTTTCCATTTTTTGTATTTATTTCAGAGAATTTGTTCCGTGATGTTTGTTAGTACTTTTGAGTTATCGTGTAAGGGATGTTAACCTTAACCTTTATTTCGCTTCCGTACTCAAATTTCTTTTTAAATTTCCGAGGTCGTTACATAAACTGTGATGTTGATGAAGAAAGGGCAAGTTGCAAAATTTGCAGAGGGTATACAAGAGATCCAAAATACATAATACACCTCTTGTGTCTGTTTTGGTTGCGACAAGTGTCGCTTTAGGGACTGCCACACCTGCACTTATAATATGCAGAATAGACAGCCCTAATCTCCCCTAATCATTACTGTGGCTTAATTGTTAGGTAGATTGGAAGTTTTATCCCTCAAATTTTATGTCTACTATAAGTAAAATTCAGATTGCATGATCATACTTTTTTATTAATGACCCGAGCTTAATCACTACTTTCAATTAGAATCTAGATGCACGTGCCATCTTCCACCGCATAGTATAAAAATCCTTACAGTGCTGGCGACAACATCTGAAGAGGCTCTGGGTGTGAAGGCGATGAGCGACAAGGCTCTCTAACTAATCATTGTTTGTTCAGGTTTTGTGGTGGTCATGCATTGGATGCTCTTATCAAAAGTGTTTGTTGTTGTATGATGGGTGATGATTAAACTTAAAAATTTGTGTTTGGAATTTGGGTTTTTGAGAAGAGAAAAAAAACTCTTTGGAATTAATGAGAGAAGAACTAAAGGACAATAGAAGATATACATATGTATATACGTATTTTTTAATTTATCATCATCCTATTATTTAAGAGAATTTAACTAAAATCTCTAATAAAATAAAGAATCTAATTTAGTATAAACTAGTGATATGCTATTGGCTTTTTTTTAAATATATGCATATATTATTTCTTAAAAAATAATAGTTTATTAAAGAATTTGATGTTTTTCAGAAATAATAGTTTATTAAAGAATTTGATGTTTTTCCCAATACTCAAAATTCTTGAGTTCTAGAAAAATTAGATTATTAAATTTTTTTTTGAGATAAAAAATAAAATTGTTAAATAGATTGATAGTAAGAAACCACTGAAGAATGGAGCATGGTCTTGGGTCTCATAAGATTTTATTGGTACAGATCTTCTCCAAAGCTTCAACCTTTAAACCTTATGACTTGAGATTTAGACTGTATAAAATATTAACATCGAAAATCTAGATTTTATATTTGTGCCTAGAGATTAAGAAGAATAGAAAAAAACTTTTTTTTTTTTTGAATGAATGGAGGTTAAGTACGTATCCTTGACTTTAATCTATAACATATAACTTGAGAGGTTATGTAGGCCTTGGAAACCAACTTTTTGCTATACTTCTTTGTTGAACCAGTCAAGAATTCTAAGTTTAATTGAAGAACAATTGAATTGTGATGGGAGGATAAATGGCATACAGTTAAGTATTTTATATAGGCCGTGAAAAATATAGATTTTATTATAATATAACTTATAAAATCTTTGAACTTAAATAAATAATCTATGGATATTTGGAAAGTTGTTTTATTTTTTGAAATCTTTAACTTAAATGAAGAATCCATCGCTATTTGAGACACAATTATATTATATTTATGTGATATCTTACTTAATATATGTAAAATAATTAAAAATATTTATTTTGTAACACCCAAATATTTTTTTTTTAATTTTTATTTTTATTTTTATATTTGAATTTTTAGTTTAATTTTTTTATATATTTAATTTATAAGATTTTAATTTAATTTAATTTAATAAAAATAAAAATAATAATAATGATAAAATTAGGTAAAAATATTATTTGGATTTAATTGAAATTGATTTTGAGAAAAAGGGGCGAAAATTTGGAATCTGTGGGTGTTTTTGAAAAGAAAATCGGAAACCAGGGGTCAAAATGCAATTTAAAAAAGTTGTGTCATGTCAGCAGCCACGTCGGCAGCCCGGTCAGTAGCCCCGGCCAACCAGGACACACCGTGTGGCAAGGAAATGCTGACACGGGACGGGTCACGTGGGCGATTCGCGTGCGCGCGATTGGACGGCCCAGATCCGTTCCCGTGCGCACGGACGGCCCAGATAAAACGTGCGCACGGACGGCCCAGATTTCACGCATACAGATGGCCCAGATTGCATCGCGATGGACGACCAAGATTTAATCCCAATTAATTCGCGATCGGACGGTCCATATTTAATCTTGATGGACGGTTGAGATTAAAAGGCAAAGGGTATAAATAACCCCACCCACACCTGACCACAAAACCCTAGCGAAAAGCTTCTCTATCTGTAGGATCCAGGTTCAGCTACGAAGGGGTCAAGGCCACCATCAAAATATGGTGGATTAAGCTTCCTAAACTCTGTTATGTTTTACGAGATGGACTTCTTAGTTGTTCAGTATTTGGGGGTAGGAGGTGGACAGAGGTTGGCTTGATTTTGTCCTAAGGCTGCAGTCA
The DNA here is from genome assembly GCF_054855325.1 of Carica papaya. Taxonomy (NCBI): domain Eukaryota; kingdom Viridiplantae; phylum Streptophyta; class Magnoliopsida; order Brassicales; family Caricaceae; genus Carica; species Carica papaya. The sequence goes on along the minus strand of NC_142311.1, from coordinate 29,101,403 downwards.
ATCCTTGGATGGCTTAATAGAGTTCAATAAATTTAGCCCTGGTCGGGTGATCCGGGGCTTCAGGTCACTCAGTACGCTCTACAGATGCTCTTCCTCGTGTCATTCCTATAAAAGAAAGGAAGGCATGAGTTGGTGATATAATTTTTTGATAAGATGACTTATTATTCCTAGGTACTAAGGGTCTTTCTACCTAAGCCTCAGTGTAAGGGATTTGATCTGCGTAATTCTGTTCTGATACCATATGTGACATCCCAAATGCTAATTAAGGCAAATGGGTGTCAGATACAGAAACGTAATAACGAGTACATGATAAAATTTTATGCAGGAGAACAAATTAGTACAAATCTCTTAAAAATATATATGAGTTCTAATTACATACATATAACTGAGGCCAGAAATGGCTACAAAATGCAAGGTCAAAATACAAAAGAAGGCCACTTCTTTCACTATGCTATTGGACTCATCAGAGTGTGAGAACAATCATGCACTCAAGTTTTATGGATCCACGGGATCCTCATAGACTTCAATGGGTAGGTCAGCTTGCGGTTCTCATTTTCTTCCTCATCTGGGGGAGGGGCATGGAAAGAGTGAGTTCCATATGCTCAGTAAGAAAAACAATAATTAAATAAAATTATAAGGTTTTAAAGGTGAATTATTATAATATAAATACTTACTATTTGGCTATTTCGCAGGCCTAACTTACACTATGAAAACAATACGTTAATATAATCAAATAAACATACATCATGCCAGATAATAGAGAAAATCGAAAAATCATGAAACATTTGGATTTTTGAGTCATGGTTCGCTAATTCGTTACAACTTCCATCTCTGAAGGCAGATACAGATTTCCAACTACCCATGTGGAATAACCAGATCAGATACAGATAACGACAATTTTCTCATGCACAATTTTGGCTGGCCAAACCATGGTACGATCTACGACCACGGCTGTACCAACCATAGTGGTTCTATTAGATATTTATAATCATAACAGTACTTAGTTAAAGGTGACCCCTAGTAGATATTCGCGTCACCACTCTCGTTAGAGGGTACACCGTCATCCACAGGGAGCGGTCCTCTTATATCTTTTCAGACCAAATGGGGGAGGGGGAAATAGATGTCCCAGATGGGTTTAGGGGAACACATACCCCTCAGAGATAAAAAGTCTAACGAGACACTTGATGCATTATGCATGTCAATACAGATACACACTTTGGACCATTCATGCTTCATTCCACTTTTCTCTTTCTCTTTTTCTTTTTTTTTATTTCTTTTATTTTTTTAGGTAACAATACTGATATTATTTTTATTATATGCAAAACATCAAGTGTTTATAAATCACATAGCATGCTTGAAAATAAGAACAATTCAGCTTATAAGACCTACAAACACAAAAGTATGCATAACAGGCAAAATCACAATTATCATATTTAATAATTTTTTTTATGTACAAATACTCCTTAAGATGTCTAAAGAAATACTAAATTCCTCACCGAAATCTTAATATTTTCTCCTTAATTGTTTTCCATTTCTTTCTCTCATTCTCTCTCTAGATCACTCTCTCTCTAGATCACTCTATCTCTCTTTCTTTCTCTCTAATTCTTGAAAAATGGAAGAATAGAAGTGTGGGGAAGAATATAGAAATTAAGAACCGTTAGATTCACGCCAAGCGTCAAAATCTGGTGAAGAGAGAGAGGAAAAGATGCTCAACATGAAAAACAAGGGAGGAAAGTCTTCTCTATCGGCGGTGGCAGGGTATTGCCCGAGGCAGCAGTGGCCCACTCAGTGCGTTGCAGCTAGCTTGTAGGCGCACAAGCCACCTGTCGTGCCCGCAGGGGCTAGCCTGCGCGCTGGGTGCCGCGTACGCAGGCCCCACGCACATAGGGTCTAACCCCACGCCACGCGTGGGGATGATAAATGCGTGCACACACAGTGCGGGATTTTTCAAAGGGATTTTTTTAGTTTCGTCGTTTTTTTGAAATTTCATTTTTTTGTAAAAATAAATAAAATTATTGCAATTAAATTAGAATTAAATAAAAATACTTAAAATTAAATAAAATTAAAGAAAATCAAAATAATTAAAAATCATTAAAATTCATGAATTACGATAAATAATATGCGGAATAAATTAAAAGAGTTCAATGCGATTAAAGACTCGAATAAATAGAGTTTTCCAAATTAATTGAGAACAGTGATGGGCAGAGTGTTACATTACAAATAAAATAAAGCAAATGGAGTTAAAATTATTCAAGAAAAACTCAAACAAAACCTTTTGGAACTTTTTTCGGTGGTTTGAACTGCCTAGATAGGTTCCTATATGGGTTTTAAACCCAGTTCACCAACCCTTATTTGTAAGCTTGTAAATTCTTATTCGGTTAACGCAATTCGATAAAAGCTGATGCTATGAAGGCTTCGTGTTACCAATTAATTATACTTATAATTTAGAAGTCCCTAGAAAATTATTTGAGCTCTAAAAATGTCCCGAAAATTGAAAAAAAAACTACAGGGAGAAATTTCTTCTTGGGTTAGTGATAAACCCAAAACTTGCATGCGATTTTTCATCCATGCATGCATGGCTTGATTTTTGTTTAATTTGAACTTCAAACATGTTCTATTACATGCAGGCTATCTTTAGGGCATTTTGTTTAATTAAAATGATAAATGGAGCTACAGAAAAATGCTCACCAAAGTGCCTATAACACCCTAAAAACCTTCGCGCTTAATTTTAATGTGAACCCCTATTTATTCAGACCCTAAGAACATTTAAAACTCATTAATATTTTGTAATTTTAATTTTTCTAGATGAATATCGTATTTTATATTTTAATTTCATATTTATTCAGTTAAATAATTCTTGAAAATAATTATTTTATTTTATCATAGGAAAATTTTATTTTATTTATTATTCAAAAAGATTTCAGGGAAAAAATGGAGAAAAAGAAAGAAAATCCCGCGGGAAGGATAAGCCTGCGTGAGATTCACATGCCGCATGGCCAGTGTAGGACTTGCGCACTGTGCGCACGTCCTATCCGCGCGGGGCGAGAAGCGCAGTCTGCACACACTTCCCATCGCACACAGATGGGCGCAGCTCCGTGCACCCTATGCGGGCGTCGTCGGCAAAGTAGGCCTACACAGTAGGTTAAAATCATATGTTTATATACCAATGTGATTAATTATTTTAATGCAATATTCTAGTTTAAATCATATGTTTACATACCAACATAAAAAAGTAGGTTAAAATTTAATATAAAAAATATGATTTAATTGTTAATGAAAATTCTAAAATATATTTTAACATCCAACATAGTGTAATATAAAAAATATAAGTCAATAATGGTAACATTTTGAATTGTAAACAAAAGGTTTATATGGTCGCAACATTTAGCACCTTGTGAGCTTTTTAAATGATTGTATACTCGTACAAACTTTACTTTGTAATATTAACTTAACTTATTAGTGATCTTTTAAGTTTAATTAATGTGATATATTTGTAAGCTTTTTAGGTTAGCTTTAACTTATTACTGACCTGATACGAAAATTTAAAATATAATTATACATAAAACAAATATTCCACCACATGGTCTATTAGAATTTAAATATGAAAAATTCATCCTCCTTGGAAGCTTTTCTATTGAAGTAATCAACTTCTTCTCTCTTCCTCTTAGCTCACAGTTAACTTTTTTTTTCCTCACATTATGTTATCTATTCATTTTCAACTCAATTTTTAGCCTTAAAATTAATTTTCAACCTCAATGTTTTCCTCACATTATGAATAAATTGATGTGTATGTACATATAAAAGATGGAATTATTAATTAATATTAAGTAGGTGGGATTGGTGGCAGAGAGATGTAATCAGTAATTCAATGTGTACTATTTCGAAACATTAAGTCTTGTGATAAAATAAACTACTATTAAGATACTGATTACTTATATAACTTTATGACGTAGTTTACTTTTTTAAGTATCTATCATTTGTCACACGACTTTTATGGGTAGAAGAAATATGTACCAGATCTAATATTTTTATAGAAGTAAGAAATCATTCAATTTTTCATTTCTCCCATGACTTTTATGGGTAGAAGGAAAACCTATAAGATCTCTTGTTTGTTTAGAAGTATAAAATGAAATACAACAAGCTTTCTATAAACCTAAACAACATATGAAGGCTCACTGGTGGAAAGCAGCAATTCCATCGGGGGGAGTTCATTACCTGCACAAGGTATAAAAAGGACTGACTCTTCCACCTCCACACTACTAGGGATTATAGGCTCTACCATGATGCTTTGGCTAATAAAAGGTGGAGGTGCCCCGATTGGCCTTATGAGAGGTAAATCTTTATCATTATTTTTGATATTCATGTGTAAATCTATTACATGCTATGCTGAGTAATGTGTATATATGTGTTTCTAAAAGATAAACTGTGATGCTGATGAAGAAAGGGGAAGTCGCAAAACTTGAGAGGGTGTACAAGAGATCCAAAATGCAGAATGAACCTCTTGTGTCTGCTTTGATTGCTATAAGTGCTGCTTTAGGGACTATCAGTCCCCCACCTGTATTAGTTATATGTAGAATGCACAACCCTAATCTCTCCTAATCATCACTTCATCTTAATGACTATACAGATTGAAAGTTTCATCTTTCAGACTTTATGTCAACTATACGTAAAATCCAGACTGCATGATCATGCTTTTGATTAACAGCCCGATCTTGATTTCAATTGGAATTTGGATGTACATGCCATCTTTCACCTCATAGTACATAAATTCCTACAGTGCTGGCAGCAGCATCTATAGAGGCTCTAGGTGTGGAGGTGGTGGATGACAAGACTCTCTAATATCATTTTCCCAAGTTCTGTGGTGGCCATGCATTGGATGCTCTGATCAAAAGTATTTATTGTTGTATGATGGGTGATGATTAGACTTGAAAATTTGTGTTTGGAATTTGAGATTTAGAGAAGAGAAAGAAAACTTTTTGGAATTAATGAGAGAAGAACTAAAGGACAATAGAGGATATATATGTGTGTGTGTGTGTGTGTGTGTGTGTGTGTGTGTGTGTGTGTGTGTGTGTGTGTGTATGTATATTCTTTTTCTATCTTAAAAGTTCTCTAACAATAATGCTACATATTATTAGTCATTTACTTTGAAAAGTAAGAAATGATTTTGTTGAGATAATGTTAGAAATTTTGATAAGTGCCGAATCCACCGAAAATAAAGTCCTAATTAACTAATAAAATAATATTGTAGTAGTGGTAAGAAAGGAATCCAGAGGGAATTAAAAACCATTTTTTTTTTACCAACAAGTAAAAAACAAACAAAGGGAAAGGGTTTTGTAGAATCCAATATGCAAAATATAAAATATACAATAAGCGTAAAAATATTAAACAAACTTTAAGATGCAAATTAGAAACTAAAACAATTGTAAGAAGAATTTCTAGTTGACGAAATAGTTAACTCCGGTAACATAATTGATCATAGATGCAAGAGTTTGTTTTACCCAAAATATGGCAAATCAGTTATAGTTGTCGAAAATGTTCTAAGAACCAATCCTTCCTTATTCCTAAACCAACTACAAAACATTTGTTAGTTGGTTCTTCGCTGTCAAACAATCCTGGAAACATCCACAGGATTTAACTTGCCAACAGCCTTGAGAGCAAGAAGGTCTTGGTTTAAGTTGTCGAATTCATCTGCGTTAACCAGTCAATTAGACTACTTACCTCCTTAATGGGGCATTGATTGCTACTTGGTGTCTGAACCACTCAAACAATTATAGATTTGAGGCCTTTGGCTAGCTGCTTACGGTTTCTCTTCATGTATGACAAGCCCTATCCAAATAGATTCAAAATAACAATTACATTTAGGTGCATGAAGTAAATAAATACTAACTTTAAAACAAAATTTAAATTAGTTCGATTAGATCTCACAAATACATTGTTAGAATTTGATAGATCTATCAACAAGTAAAAGGAAAATAAATTAGCCACTCATGGTGTGTTTTTAACACAAATGAGTTCTTGAAGAGTAGAAGAAAGATGAAAAAAAATTGCAAAAGTAGCAGAAGCTACTGTATATGGTGTCAGGAAGAAGAGAGGTGATGATTCTATTTTGATAACCACCTTCTTTATAGAAAAAGAACTAGGATTTTCTTCTTTTTTTTATTAGGATAATTTTCTTTGATTTTTGGCATATCGCAAGCCTTTCAAAATATTTTTCCCTTTAGAGTTGTTTAAAAATAAAAGAGATAGTTGTAAAGATTTGAGCAAAAAAATTATTAGAGGTGTATGTGTGGTGTGGCAAAAATTAGGCAAGGTCTAAATACCTAAAATGAGATGCTAAAAAGAACAATTAACTACCTAAGATATAGAATGCAGAATGCCTCTCCCCCACACTTAAACTACACATTGTCCCCATTGTGATGCAAATAATATAAAATAAAAATGAAGTTACATATTAACTCCCTGGGTTACTTGACTTGGAGGTGGGATACATTGGGAAACATCACGTTTTGAGAACCAACAAATGTGTTGCCAAGTGATATAAGTCTTGGGGCAAGGCTTTATGGGTAATGACACATGGCCGTGTCGGGCATGCACACGACTGTATTTTTCTTTGGATTTCGTTGATTTCCTTGTTGTAGACACGACATGACCGTGTTTGGCAAGCACACGGTCATGTTTCCCTTACAAAAATGCTTTTGTAGTAACACACAATCGTGTCTTAAGAGTTTGGCACAAGCCTTGGGCAAGGCTTATTCGTAGATTGACACATGGCCATGTTAGGCAAAAACATGGCCGTGTTTCCCTCACAGAAATGCTTTGGTGGTAACACACGACTGTGTCATATGGATAAGGCATGTCACACGACCATGTCTCCCGAACACACAGCCGTGTCTTATGGGCCTGACACTAGCCTTGGGTAAGGCTTGTTCGGCTATTCCAGAGTTTGGTTTTTTTTTTCAACTCCAGCACCTGAATTTCCTATCCTTGCATTCTAATCACCATAGAACTCATGTTAACTTAAAGAAAAATATTGTAAATAACTTAAAATTAGTAATGCAAATAACAAAAATTAGAAAAAAATGAAGAAAAATGGATCAGTTGCCTACCATCAAGTGCACTTGTTTAATGTCCTAGGCTCGACATTGTCAATTTTTAAGCACTGAAATTAGTTTGTCTTCTTATACCCTGCTTAGAAGTTCAATGTGTACAATTCTAAAATGTTAAGTCTTGTGATAAAATAAACTATTATTAAGATGCTCATTACTTTTATAACTTTGTGGCTTACTTTATTTGTTTGAGTATTTGTCATTTGTCACACAACTTTTATAGGTAGAAAGAATACGTACAGGATCTCCTATTTGTATAAAAGTAAAAATTATTAAATTTTTCATTTGTTCCAATACTTTTGTGGGAAGAAGGAATATCTACAAGATCTCCTATTTATCTAGAAGTATAATATCAAATACTACAAGCTTACTATATACCTAAACATGATATTAAAGCTCATTGGCGGAAAGAAGTAGTTCTGTTCCGAGGAGTTCATTACCTGCATGAGGTGTAAAAAGGACCGACACTTTCGCCTCTACACTACTAGGGATTACAGGCTCTACCATAATGCTTTGGCTAATAAAAGGTGGAGGTGCCCCAACTGGACTTATGTGAGGTAAATATTAACCATTATTTTGGTTGTATATGTATATATTCATGTGCAAATCCACTACACATTATGCTAAGTAATGTTTATATATATGTTTCTAAAAGATAAACTATGATGCTTATGAAGAAAGGGTGAGTTGCAAAATTTACAAAGGGTATACAAGAGATCCAAAATGAAGAATGCACCTCTTATGTTTGCTTTGGTTGCTACAAGTGTTGCTTTCTGGACTGTCAATGCCACACCTGCATTTATAATATGCATAATAGACAGCCCTAATCTTCCTTAATGATCACTCTAGCTTAATCATTACGTAGATTGGAATTTTTATCTTTCAGATTTTATGTCTACTATATGTAAAATTCAGGCTGCACGATCATGTTTTTTGATTAATGACCCGAGCTTAATCACCACTTTCAATTGGAATCTAGATGCACGTGCCATTTTCCACCGCATAGTACACAAATCCCTACAGTGCTGGCAGCAACATTTAAAGAGGCTCTAGGCGTCAAGTGGAAACGAGGGCAACATGGTCTTAGGTCTCGTAAAATTTTGTTAGTACAGATCTTCTCCAAAGCTTCCACCTTTAAACCTTATGACTTGAGATTTAAACTATATAAATTATTAACATCGAATATCTAGATTTTATATTTGTGCCTAAAGATTAAAAAGAATGGAAAGAAACTTTTTTGTTTCTTTTTTTGAATGAATGGAGGTTAAGTACATATCCTTGACTTTAATCTATAATATATAACTTGAGAGGTTATATAGGCCTTGGAAAACAAACCTTTCACTATATTTCTTTGTTGCACTAGTCAAGAATTCTAAGTTTAACTGAAGAATAATTTAATTGTGATAGGAGGATAAATGACATACAATTGAGTCTTTTATGTAGACCGTAGAAAATGTAGATTTTATTATACTATAACTTATAAAATCTTTGAACTTAAATAAATAATTTATGGATATTTGGATAGTTGTTTAATTTTTTTGAAATTTTTAACTTAAATGATGAATCCATCGCTTTTTAAGACACAATTTTATAATATTTATGTGATATCTTACTTAATATATATAAAATAATTAAAAATATTTATTTGATTAATTCTACGGTCGCCAACTGTATTAAAGTTGCCTTTTTAATTTTAATCAATGCACTAAAGAAGTTGTTCATCATTAATTTTTTTAAAAGTTAAAAAAGACAATTTTATTGAGATAATGATAAAAGTTTATCAACACGCATAAGGTAAAAAACCACGTTACAAAAAAATATTAACTTTACTTTACAATAATGTGATTAGTTTTTTTAATAATCTATCTCTAATTTAGAAATGTATTTATATACCAATATATAAAGTTTTGTTAGTAATTAACCTTAGAAATAAGATCTAATTGTTAAATAAATTTTTAAATACCCTTTAACATCATACTCAAAGTATAGTGTAATATAAAAAAATAAGTCAATAACAATAAAAATATAAACTAAATAGAGAAGGTAACCGTGATACTTCTTCCTTGCATCAATTAAGAGGGCTAACTAATTATTGAAGAACAATTATAATATGAGAAGAGAATAAATGTGTAGAGTTCATTATTTTATACAAGCTGTGAAAAATGTAAGCCTTATTTTATACTATAACTTATGAAATCTTTGAACTCAAAAAAAGAATCATAAAATATTAAAAGTAAATGGAGAATTGTGGCTATTTAAAATGTGATTTCTTAAATAAAGAATCCATTTCTATTTGGGATGTGATTGGAAATTTTTATTATACTTATTGGATATTTTATTAATTTATATAAAATGCTTATTAATATTGATTTTATCAATTTTATGGCTGCCATTATGGTACAAAATGAGTTATTTCAAATAAAATTTTCTATGGAATTCAATTTTTACGTGGAAGAACTCGTTAGCCATTTACTTTAAAATGTAAGAAATAATTTTGTTAAGATAATGTTAAAAGTTTATCACATTGTAATATATTTTTTTGAATTATAAGCAACAACAACTCGATCTATGGTCTTTTTAATCTAAAAAACCTATAACAATTTATATAATTTTATAACTTTTTTTCAATTTTTAGAAGATAAGTTTTATGGGAGTTCAAAATTCTAGATGAAGATGGTCAGTGCTATTGGAACAATAAAGCTCAAAAGAAAAAGTGAATTGAGGAAAATGAGATAGATAGAAATAGTTTTGAATATTTTTTGCTAACTGCTTTTTAATTTCCTAATTTTTGTCTTTAAAACACCAATTTAATTATAATAGTTAACTAGGTCTATCCTCTTCACATTTCTTTATTGTACTGTACATACATATGTATGTAGAGTTATTACCTTGATAATTGATTAAAATTACATAATTAAGTGTTAAGTGCTTCAAAATATAAATAAATTTGTCGACCATACAAGTACGACACCATAATTTTTTTTAAAAAAATTATATAAACAAAACTTACAGAATCACAATCACTTAATAATTTTTTATTTTAAATTAGTAATTTAAGAATAAAAAATACATAACAAAAATTAGCTAATTTTCTAAATTCAAAGCTACAGATGTTTCACATTTTCTATGTACACATATGGTATATATAAAAAAAGAATGCAGTAAAGTTTAATTTATTTTATTGATTTTTTCATAATACTATTATATAAGAGAACTTCATCAAAATCCTTACAAGATATCAAAATTCTTATTCGGTAGAAATTTATGATATGCAACTGGATTTTTTTATCTTCAAGTGTGTTTGTTATTTTTTGAGAAATAATAGTTTATTAAACAATTGGATATTTTTCCTAGTATTCAAAAGTCTTCGATTCATGAAAAATTGATCATTAATTCTTTTTTTTTTGGTTAAGTATGAATGCTTGATCAACATGCTAAATTATTTATTTCATCCCTAAATTCTCATTGTTTCTTATTATTGATTTGGTGGCTTTTATTAATTAATGTGATACATTTGTTTGTTTCTTTTAAAAAATTTACTATACTTTACAATAATGTGATTAGTTAATTTAATGCAATATTTTAGTTTAAATCATATATTTATATACCAATATATAAAAATCGATTAAAATTTAACATAAAAAACATTATGTAATTATTAATTAAAATTTTAAAATAACATTTAACATCCTGCATACTGTAATATAAAAAATATTAGCCGATAATGATAACATCTCAAATTGTAAACTAAAGGTTTATATAGTTACAACACTTAGCACCTTGTGAACCTTTTAAATGATTGTATACTCACACAAACTTTACTTTCTAATATTAACTTAACTTATTGCTAATTATTTTAAGTTTAATTAATGTGATACATTTGTAAGTTTTTTGAGTTATCTTTAACTTATTATTGAACTCATACGAAATTTTAAAAGATAATTATACATAAAAAAATTATTCCACTACATGATCTATTAGAGTTTCAAAATGAAAAATTCATCCTCCCTAAAACCTTTTCTATTCAAGTAATCAATTTGTTCTCTCTTCTTCTTAGCTCGCAATCAACTTTTTTTCCCTCACATTATGTTGTCTCTTTATTTTCATCTCAATTTTTAGCCTTAAAACTAATTTTTATCCTCAATGTTTTCCTCATATTATGTATAAACTGATGTTTATGTACATATAAAAGATGGAATTAATATTGACTAGGTGAGATTGGTGGCAGAGAAATGCAATAAGTAATTCAATGTTTACTATTTTAAAACATTAAGTCTTGTGATAAAATAAACTGCTATTAAGATACTAAATACTTATATAACTTTGTGACATAGTTTACTTTTTTGAGTATCTATCATTTGTCACGCGACTTTTATGGGTAGAAGGAATACGTACAAGATCTCCTATTTGTATAGAAGTAAAAAATCATTCAATTTTTCATTCGTCCCATGACTTTTATGGGTAAAAGGAATATTTATAAGATCTCTTGTTTGTTAGAGGTATAAAATCAAATACTACAAGCTTGCTATAACCTAAACAACATATGAAGGCTCATTGGTGGAAAGTAACAGTTCCATCAGGGGGAGTTCATTACCTGCACAAGGTATAAAAAGGACTGACTCTTCCACCTCCACATTACTAGGGAATATAGACTCTATCATGATGCTTTGGCTAATAAAAGGAGGAGGTTTCCCGATTGGCCTTATGAGAGGTAAATCTTTATCATTATTTTTGTTGTATATGTATATATTGATGTGTAATATTATGCTGAGTAATGTGTATATATGTGTTTCTAAAAGATAAACTGTAATGCTGATGAAGAAAGGGGAAGTCGTAAAACTTGCAGAGGGTGAACAAGAGATCCAAAATTCAGAATGAACCTCTTGTGTCTTTTTTGATTGCTACATGCCGCTTTAGGGACTGTCAGTTCTACACTTGTATTAATTATATGTAGAATGCACAACCCTAATCTCTCCTAATCATCACCCTGTCTTAATGATTACATATATTTGAAATTTCATCTTTTAGACTTTATGTCAACTATAAGTAAAATCCAGACCACATGATCATGTTTTTTATTAACGGCCCAATCTTGATCATTACTTTAAATTGGAATCTGGATGCATGTGCCATCTTTCATCGCATAGTACATAAATTTCTACAGTGCTGGCGGCAGCATCTATAGAGGCTCTAGGTGTGGAGGTGGTGGATGATAAGACTCTCTAATATCATTTGCTCAGGTTCTGTGGTGGCCATGCATTGGATGCTCTTATTGAAAGAGTTTGTTGTTGTATGATGGGTGATGATTAGACTTGAAAATTTGTGTTTGGAATTTGAGATTTGGAGAAGAGAAAGAAAACTTTTTGGAATTAGTGAGAGAAGAACTATAGGACAATAGAGGATATATATGTGTGTGTGTGTGTATATATGTATATTCTTTTTCTATCTTAAAAATTCTCTGACAATAATGCTACATATTACTTAAATAGGTATATTTATATTTATAAAATATGTACATATAAAGAATACTTAAAAGAATTATGAGGTATCCATAAATTTATCTTTTGATTTATCATAATCCTATTATTTAATAGAATTTTACTAAAATCTTTAAATGAAATAAAGAATCTAATTTAATAAAACTAGTGATATATTATTGGCTTTTTTTTAAATATATGCAGATATTATTTCTCGTAAAATAGTGGATATCCTCTATTGTCCTTTATTTCCTCTTTTATTAATTCCAAATAATTTTCTTTTTCCTCTTAAAAACCAAATTCAAAACACAAATTTTCAAGTCTAATAATCAACCATCACACAACAAGGACTTTTGATAAGAGCATCCAATGCATGGCCACCACAGAACCTAAACAAACAATGACTAGTTAGAGAGACTTGTCACTCACCGCCTTCACGCCCAGAGCCTCTTCCGATGCTGCGCCAACACTGTAGGGATCTGTGTACTTTGCAGTGGAAGATGGCACGTGCATCTAGATTCCAATTAAAAGTGGCGATTAAGCTCAGGTCATTAATCAAAAAACATGATCATGCAGCTTGAATTTTACATATAGTAGACATAAAATCTGAAAGATAAAAATTCCAATCTACATAATGATTAAGCTAGAGTTATCATTAGGAGAGATTAGGGTTATCTATTCTACATATTATAAATACAGGTGTGGCACTGACAGTCCCTAAAGCGACTCTTGTAGCAACCAAAGCAGACATAAGAGGTGCATTCTTCATTTTGGATCTCTTGTATACCCTTTGTAAATTTTGTGACTTGCCCTTTCTTCATCAGCATCATAGTTTATCTTTGTAGAAATATATATAGAAACATTACTTAGCATAATGTGTAGTGGATTTGCACATGAATATATACATATACAACCAAAATAATGATAAAGATTTACCTTACATAAGGCTAGTTGGCGCACCTCCACCTTTTATTAGCCAAAGCATTATGGTAGAGCCTGTAATCCCAAGTAATACAGAGGCGGAAGTGTCAATCCTTTTTACACCTCGTGCAGGTAATGAACTCCCCCCAACGGAACTGCTTCTTTCCACCAATGAGCTTTAATATGTTGTTTAGGTTTACAGTAAGCTTGTAGTATTTGATATTGTACTTCTAGATAAATATGAAATCTTGTAGATATTTCTTCTTCCCATAAAAGTATTGGAACAAATAAAAAATTTAATAATTTTTTACTTTTATACAAATAGGAGATCTTGTACGTATTTTTTCTACCTATAAAAGTCATGTGACAAATGACAGATACTCAAACAAATAAACTAAATCACAAAGTTATAAAAGTAATCAGCATCTTAATAGCAGTTTATTTTATCACAAGACTTAACATTTTAGAATTGTACACATTGAATTGTTAATTGCGTCTTTATGCCACATATTCCCCCTACTTAATTATATATATATTTCTATACATCCATTTATACATAATGTGAGAAAAACTTTGATGCTAAAAATAAGTTTGAAGGCTAAAAATTGAGGTGAAAATAAAGATATAACAAAATGTGAGGAAAGAAAAAGTTTACTGTGAGCTAAGAGGAAGAGAGAACAAATTGATTACTTGAATAGAAAAGCTTCCAAGGAGGATGAATTTTTCAATTTTAAGCTTTAATAAACTATGTGGTGGAATAATTTTTTTATGTATAGTTATCTTTTCAAATTTTGTACGAGGTCAGTAATGAGTTGAAGTTAACTCAAAAAACTTACAAATATATCACATTAATTAAACTTACGAGATCAGTAATAAGTTAAATTAATATTAAAAAGTAAAGTTTGTATGAGTATACAATCATTTAAAAGGATCACAATGTGCTAAATGTTGTGAATATACAAACCTTTTGTTTAGAGTTTAAAATATTATCATTATCGACTTATATTTTTTATATTACACTGCGTAAGATGTTAAAAGGTATTTTAGAATTTTTATTAACAATTAGATCATTTTTTAATATTAAATTTTAACTTATTTTTATATATTGGTATATAAATATATGATTAAACTAAAATATTGAATTAAAATAATAATGACATTATTGTAAAGTATATTAAATCTTTCAAAAGAAATAAACAAATGCAGTAAATTAATTAATAAAAACCACGCAATCAATGAAAAAAAAAAAGAGAAATTAGGGATGAAATAAAAAATTTAGCATGTTGGTCAAACATTCAGACTTAAAAAAATTAAGGAAATTTACGGTTGAACTTAGGGTGGATTCTGAAAGATTAACAATTATTATATCTCAATTATTAATCAATTTTAATCCATTACTTTCTTAGTTAAGCATTATTTTATGTTCATTCTCTTAATCATTAGCTAAATAATATAAATTATTTGAGATTCTAGTATTTGTTACATTAGTCTTTGTGGAATGATATCCAAATTCACCGCTATAGTACGTGTTCGAACTAGTGCACTTACTAAGTGAGTTCAAAACTCACAACAGAAGCTCTTGGCATTGTTGCCGGGGACTAATACTAGCAATATTAGAATAGGCTGATTATTATTAATTTTGTATTTTTACTTTATTTGTTTCGTTTTGCTAGATATTTGCAGTTAAATCTATAGTGCATGAAGGCAAGACTTTTATGTATTAGGAAAAGCATCTAATTCTTTAAAAACTATTATTTCTAAGAAAATAACGAATGCATTTGAAGACAAAAAAATCAAGCCGCTTATCACAAATTTCTATCTAATCATAATCTTGATATCTTGTAAGTATTTTGATGAAGTTCTATTATATAATAGTGTTATCTCAAAATCAAAAAAGTAAATTCAACTTTACCACACTTTTTTATACTATATGAGTACATAAAAAAAGTGAAATATTTGTACCTTTAAATTTAAAAAATTAGATCATTTTTGTTACGTAATTTTTCTTCTTAAATCTCTAATTTGAAATTAAAAATTATTACATGATTATGATTCTTTAAGTTTTGTTTCTATAATTTTTTGACAAAAACTTATAGTGTCATACTTGTATGATCGACAAATTTATTTATATTTTAAAGCGGTCAACACTTAATTATCTAATTTTAATAAGGCAATAACTATACATACATATTTATGTACAATACGATTAAGAAATGTGAAGAGAGTAGACTTAGTTAATCGTTATCATTAAATTAGTCTTCTAAAGATAAAAATTACGAAATTAAAAAATAGTTAGTAGAAAATTTTCAAAGTTATTTTCATCTATCTCATTTTCCTTCCTTCACTTTTCCTTTTGAGCTTCATTGTTCCAATAGAACTCACCATCTTCATCCAGAATTCTGAATTCCTATAAATCTCATCTTCTAAAAATTAAAAGAAAAAGTTTAAAATTATATAAATTTTTAACATTATCTCAACAAAATTATTTCCTACTTTTCAAAGTAAATGACTTATAAGTTCTTCCGTACAAAGATTAAATTCAAAAGTAAATTTTATTTGAAGCGACTTATTTTGTACTATAATGGCAGACATAGAACTAATAAAATAAATATTCATAAGAATTTCATATAAATTAAATAAAATATCTAGTAAGTATAATAATATTAAGTCCCAAATAGCCATGCATTCTATATATAAGAAATAATATTTTAAATAGCCACAATTCTTTATTTAGTTTAAATAATTTATGATTCTTTATTTGAGTTCAAACATTTTATAAGTTATAGTATAAAATAAGATTTATATTTTTCACAGCCTACACAAAATAATCAACCCTACACAATTATTCTTTTCTCACATTGTAATTGTAACGGCCCCAGAAATTTAGAATGGAATATGTGTATTAAAAATGTCAAATGCGGAAGCGTAATAAAAATTTTGATTAACATCCCTTACACAAAAATCAAAAACGTGCTCAAAATATAAAAGAAAAAACTAACTAAAAGAGATACTCGAAAATAAGAACTATAAATATAACAACGGAGTCTTTAGGCGTCCCCTTCGCCGTCTTCCTGCAGAACGGGCTCGGGAACAATGTCTTCTTGATCTAAAATGGTTAAATAAGGAATGAGCTACATCAGCCCAGTAAAGACATCACACTATCTCACCGCCACGGAGGTAAAGGTGGGTAGAAAATACAAAAAAGACCAATGGAGCATAATTTATAATAAACTCGTTTATTAACATAAAAACCTTTACTATCCACTTACCCCAGTGAGATCCATAAAACAACATATGAAAGCAATAACATTATCATCATCATGAAATCATATGAACTGTATAACATAATACTTACCACACCTTTGCATTTCAATCATTAAACAACACATTTTCCTCATTTACCAGCCTATTAGTATCCATGGGGATCCATAGGGGTCCCGCTAATCGTGAACCCTTAACATTTATAACCTGATTCCAGAGCCGTCCCCATACCTCGTCCGGTATGGGCACTAAAATCATGAACCTCAATACCCCGTTCGGTATGAGGGTGAAACGGGCCGTCCCCATACCCCGTCCGGTATGGGCGCCAAAACGCAGAAGGTCTCCATATCCCGTTCGGTATGAGAGACCACGTTCCCGGTAGGGTTCCCTACGGACCCGGTCCGTCCACCATCTCCCAGGATATCTAGTCAGGCTGTCCACATCATCCATTTATCAATTCACGTAACCTTTTATTCCTTTTTTCCTTAGTTACCATCATCAAATCACACACAAACATGCAAACTAGTAGTTTATGCCAAATAAGACAACACACAACATCAGGTTCTCAGTCATTCAACTCATAATCAATAAAATAGTGATATATGCATACGAAACTATGAAATGAAAACATCAGACATCATACTGCATTTAAAACTGTAAAATAGAACAAATAACAACTGACCGACAAATACACCAGACTCGGGCTCCATTAGCGACCTTAAACAATTTCACACATCTATTGATTCATGAAATACCGTGATAGAAAATAGGGTGAGGGGTCCTTACTTGTTTCGGGGTCTGAATACGGCTCTACAATGCACCTACAGGCTGTCCCTAATTTTCCCTGAATTTTTCTTGGAAAACTGAAACGCACTACTGGTACCTGCACGTGTCCAAAAAAAATCCCAAATTAGACCTAGGGCCCCTTTCGGCCAATATCGCAATTCCGGCACGGCGGCTCCGCCGTGCTCCGGCGTTGCCGCCGCCGCTTGCGGCGGTGATTCGCCTCGAGTTGGCTGTTTTCGGTCGAATTCAGCCACGCTTGCATCGGTCCCTGTGATAGAACAACCCTAGGGCCCTCGGTGGGTAGAAAAATCACGAAAAATTAAAATTTATCGGCGGGGATGCTCTCGAGTGCGGCGGCTTCTCCAGCGTGAGTCGCGTTTTGATGTTTGGCTATGATCAACCTGTAGAGAAAAGAACGGTGATCATAGTGGTATAAAATTTGCATCAAACGGAGGCCGGGAAGGGCCTTATCGGAGGCAAAAACCTAGGAGGGACGTGACAGCGCCATTGGGTTTCGGCTAGGTTTTTCGGCCGTTTGACCGGTGGTTTGGCTCCGGTTTGGCCATAGGCGGACTTAGCATCAAAAAACGAGTAGGGAGAAGAAAATTTACCTCGATCGGCGGTCGAAAACTTCCCCGGTGCGGCGGCGGGTGGCAGGGGCTGGCTCCTTCGGTGTCTGGTTCTTCTTCTCCGGCGAACGCTGGCGGCTAGGGTTTCTTTGGTCAGGTGTGGGTGGGAGTTTTTATACCCTTTGCCTTTTAATCTCAACCGTTCATCAAGATTAATTCTGGACCGTTCGATCGCGATTTAATTGGGATTAAATCTGGGTTGTCCATCGTGATGCAATCTGGGCCGTCCGTGCCTGATTGAATCTAGGCCGTCCGTGCACGTGAATCTGGGCCGTCCGTGCGCACGTTTGATCTGGGCCGTCCATGCGCGGGGGAACGGATCTGGGCCGTCCGATCGCGCGCACGCGGATCGCCCGCGTGGCCCGTCCCCTGGTCAGCGTTTCCTTGCCACGCGGCGCGTCCTGGTTGGTCGGGGCTGCTGACCGGGCTGCTGACATGGCTGCTGACGTGGTGCTGACGTGGCACAACTTTTCTAAATTGTGCTTTGGCCCCCGGTTTCCGATTTTCTTTTCAAAAACACCCCCAGAATTCAAATTTTCACCCCTTTTTCTCAAAATCAATTTCAATTAAATCCAAATAATATTTTTACCCAATTTTGTCATTATTATTATTTTTATTTTTATTAAATTAAATCAAATTAAATTAAATTAAATAAAAAATCAAATAAAATTCTAATAATTAAAAAATAAAATAAATAAAATAAATTGAACAAAAATAATAATAATAATAATACACTTGGGGTGTTATAATAATTGTTCTTTAATAATTAGTTAATCCCCTTTATTAATAAAAAGAAGAAGTATCGTGCAAAGTTGGTTGCCTTCTCTTTGTATTTTACATCGTTATCGTTATCGACTTATGATTTTATATTACATTATACATTGAGTAGGATGTTAAAGAATATTTCAAAATTTTCATTAACAATTAGATTAAGTCTTTAAAAAGTTAATTTTAATACAGTTGACGACCATAGAATTAATCAAATCAATATTTTTAATTATTTTATTTATATTAAGTAAGATATCACATAAATATAATAAAATCATGTCTCAAAAGCGATGGATGCTTCATTTAAGTTAAAGATTTAAAAAAACTAAACCACTTTCAAAATATCCATAGATTATTTATTTAAGTTCAAAAATTTTATAAGTTATAGTATAATAAGATCTACTTTTTCCATTGCCTATATAAATTACTCAACTGTATGTCATTTATCCTCCCATCACAATTCAATTGTTCTTTAATTAAAGTTAGTCTTCTTGACTAATGCTACAAAGAAG
Organism: Carica papaya; assembly: GCF_054855325.1. NCBI lineage: Eukaryota > Viridiplantae > Streptophyta > Magnoliopsida > Brassicales > Caricaceae > Carica > Carica papaya. Next base: position 29,081,943 of record NC_142311.1, on the reverse strand, counting down.
TATAGTGAAAAGTTCGTTTTCCAAAACTCACATAACCTCTCAAGTTATATATTATAGATAATAGTCAAGGGTATGCACTTAACCTCCATTCATTTGAAGAAAGAAAAAAAAAAAAGTTTCTTTATATTCTTCTTAATCTTCAGGCTGAAATATAAAATCTAGATGTTCGATGTTAATATTTTCTATAGTCTAAATCTCACATCAAAAGGTTAAAAGGAGGAAGCTTTGGGGAAGATCTGTACCAACAAAATCTTAAGAGATCCAAGACCATGTTGCACTCGTTCCCCACTCGATAAGGCTTCAATTGTGCCATCCATACCAAAATCCTTTTCCATTAATTTTATTGTAGATGTGTTTTTCATGGATGGTTTTATTTATGATAGATAACTAAACACATACATATATTATTTCCTAGAAAAATAATTTATTAAAGAATTGGATGTTTTCCTAATACTCAAAATTCTTCGGTTGTAGAAAAAAGAGATCATTAAATTTTTTTTAGAGATAGTTATTTAATAGATTGGTAGTAAGCCACCACCAAAGAATGGCATATGGTTAGAGATTGTCTCAGCCTAAAAAATTAGTTATGCTATATAAGTGGTAAAACAAGCAGAAGAAATTTTTTCAAAGTTCTATTGAAGTGACTATAAAGTCTTAACTATCATTAAAAAACAATCTCTGTATATAATATCTTATCACTCTTTAAAAAAAATTTTCTTTTGATGGGACAAAAAATATTAAAGTAATATATCTCATTAGTAATTCAATCTAATACGTGTAAACTAAACATGTTAGATTCATTTATCACAGTTCGTTAAAGAAATAATAGATGGATAATTATGTATATAATTTAAATCAACAGATGATCAATATTGTTGGGAGGCTAATAAATAGATATTTGACCTTGTTTCGATCGTTTCAAGGAATAGAAAAGCTTGAAATAATAATATAAAACATTACCATAAATTTTAAGAGTATTTTCTTAGAAGTTACAAGAACCAAATTCCCAAGTTAATTTTTTTCCCAAGAAAAATCTTCACCATCTCTATTTCATGCTCATTAAACTTGTAGCCTGATATCTTGTATGGATCAGGAACAAACATATCAAGTTTGTTCTTCTAGTGAAGCTCTTAATGAGATGTGTGAAGGAAATTAAAGCCATTTAGCTGTAGTAATAATTTTAATTATATCCATATAGTTAGTTATTTATCATAAAGAAAATTATCCAAGAAAAACACATATACAATGGAAAATGGTGTTGGTATGGATGGCACAAGGGAAGCCTCACCGAGTGGAAACAAGTGCAACGTGGTCCTGGGTCCCATAAGATTTTGCTAGTACAGATCTTCTCTAAAGCTTTCTCCTTTAAACCTTATGACCTGAGATTTAAACTGTAGAAAATATTAACATCAAACATCTAGATTTTATTTTTGTGCCTGAAGATTAAGAAGAATGGAAAGAAACTCTTTTTTTTCTTTATTCAAATGAATGGAGGTTAAGTGTCTACCCTTGAATTTAATCTATAATAAATAACTTGAGAGGTTATGCAGGCTTTAAAAAACTAAATTTTTCCTATATTTCTTTGTCGGGCTAGTCAAGAAGATTAAGTTTAATTGAAGAACAATTGAATTGTGGTGGGAGGATAAATGACATACAGTTGAGTATTTTATATAGGTCATTAAAAATGTAGATTTTATTATACTATAACTTAGAGAATCTTTGAACTTAAGTGAAGAATCTATGGCTATTTGGAATGTGGTTTCATTTTTTGAAACCTTTAATTTAAATGAAGAACCAATCGGTATTTGAGACGCGATTTTATTATATTTATGTGATACGTAACTTAATATATATAAAATAATTAAAAATATTGATTTGATTAATTTTATGGTGGCCAACTATATTAAAGCTAAATTTTCAATTTTAATCCATGCGTTAAAGAACTTATTCGTCATTTAGTTTTTAAAAGTTAAAAAAGCCAATTTTATGAAGATAATGATAGAAGTTTTATAACCACGAATAAGGTAAAAAGCCACATTACCCAAAAACATTGACTGTACTTTACAATAATGTGATTAGTTATTTTAATGCAATATCTCTACTTTAAATTGTGTATTTATATACTAGTATAAAAAGATTCGTTAGTAATTAACCTTAGAAACATGGTTTAATTGTTAACTAAAATTTTGAGATACCCTTTAACGTCCTACTCAAAGTATAGTGTAATATATCATAAGTCGATAATGATAACAATGTAAAATACATAGAGAAAGTAACCAACTTTTCACGATACTTCTTTACATCAATCAAGAGAAGAAACTAATTATTTAAGAACAATTAAAATGTGAGAAGAGAATAAATGTGTAGAGTTGATTATTTTGTGCAGGCTGTGAAAAACGTAAGTTTGTTTTATATTATAACTTATGAAATATTTGGACTCAAATAAAGAATCATAAACTAATTAAAGTAAATAAACAATTATGGTTATTTAAAATGTTATTTCTTATATAAACATATATATGTGTGGCGGTCTGGTGGCTGTGCGTGTGGAGGCATGAAGAATTCCAGTGGTTGCGCGTAGTTAGTCCTAAGAGGCCAATTCGGGTAGGTGAGTTGAAAAATAAAAAAAACTCCGATGGTTTACCGTTTTAGATTTAGGATTAATTAATCATATTTAATTTTAATAAATTATTTATCCGGTTTAGAATTAGGAATAAATCTAGACACGGGTGTTTGAAATTAGAGAATAACCAAGTGATTACTAACCTGATATAGATATCACTGTAACAGGTTGATCTTGTACATCAGAGATAATTTCAAAACAAGATTTAGATAGAAATCAGGTAAGTGTGTAAGCGCTTACAAATGTAGTTTAATCTTTTTAAGATATTAAAACTATGATATTTAATAACTGGTAATTAAGCACATGATTCCTACGAAATTTTACTACTGATTATTGTGTTCTTATTTGTGTTTACTACTGAAATTGCTGATGAATTCGCATATATACTGGTTGCTATGTAATTGGGAGTATATTAAGGATATGTAGAAGAGTTTAGGGTGATGAATAGTTATAGTATGCATGTTATAGGTATAGAATATATTAAATAATAAAAATTAAGAAATTTATTAGTGAGTTGAAATAAATAAATAGACATTAAAATATTTGGGAAACCCATTTAACTGGTTGCAGTTAAGTTTGCTTGGGCAAGAGTAGTACTAGGATGGGTGACCTCCTAGGAAGTCTTCGTGTTGCACCAATTTTTTTGTAGATGGGTCTTTCGAAGTTATGGGCGACTAGAACTATTGTCCGCTAGTTTATTCGCAAATGTGAGTCACGGCACCGAATCATTTTACTTGATATTAGAAGGAGAAGGATAGGTGCAGTGTGCAAGCACAAGGAAATAAATGACGGGAGGGGGGAGGGAAGAAGAAGAAGTGTATGTATTTGCAGCACATAATGAAATAGATGCCATTAAACCATCATTAATTCACCGGATCCCATCAGAACTCAGCAGTTAAATGTGCTTGGGCGAGTGTAGTACTAGGAGTTGTGACCTCCTGAGAAGTCCTCGTGTTGCACCTATTTTTTTCAGATGGGGCGTTCGATGTTACGCGCGACTAGAACTATGGTCCCATCGAACTCCGTAGTTAAGCGTGCTTGGGCAAGAGTAGTACTAGGATGGGTGACCTCCTGGGAAGTTCTCTTGTTACACCCATCTTTTTGCAGACGGGGCGTCAAACGTTACACACGATCGGAGCCACAGTCCGCTGGCATGAGTAACGACGTTGAAACATTTTGCTTAATATTTTACGTGCACTTATTTGTAGTCCACCACGTGATAAGAGTCTCATTACGAGAGTCTTACATAGTAGAACAACGAAAAAAGTGGCACAGCGGGCCTCCGTTCTCCTGGGCGTGAGTCCAAGCAACATGACATTTCGCTCTATATTAGAACTAGAAGCAGAGATACGGTATGCCCGCACAGTGAAATAAATGATGGGAGGGGGGAGGGAAGGAGAAGGGCTATATGTATTTGCAGTGGGGAATGAGACAGTTGCGATCATACAAACACTAATGCACAGGATCCCATCAGAACTCTGTTGTCAAGCATGCTTGGGCAAGATTAGTTGTAGGATGGGTGACCTCCTGGAAAGTCCTCGTGTTGAACCCGTCTTTTTTATAGACGAGGTGTTAAACGTTAAATGTGATCGGAGCCACAATCTGCCGGTGTGAGCTGCAGGGCCTGAAAATTTTACTTAATATTTTTTGTGCATTCATTTATAGTTCACCACGTGATAAGAGTGTCAATACGAGTATCTTACATAGCATAACAATGAAAAACGAGGTACGGCGGGCGATCCATTCATCTGGGCATGAGTTGAGGTGCCAGGGTATTTCGCTTGATATTAGAACTAGAAAAAAAGGTGTGGTGTGTGCGCACAACGAAATAAATGACGGGAGGGGGGAGGGAAGGAGAAGGGGCATATGTACTTGCATCATGGAATTGAAGGGGTGTGCTAGATCCCATCGAATTTCGTAGTTAAGTGTGTTTGGGCAGAAGTAGTATTAGGATGGGTGACCTCCTAGAAAGTTCTCATGTTCCACTTGTTTTTTTGCTGACGGGATGTTAAACATTATGTGTGATCAAAGCCATTATCCATCGGAGTGAGTCGCAATGCCAAGACATTTTTCTTAATATTTTTTATGCATTCATTTATAGTTTACCACGTAATAAGAGTGTCATTACGAGTATCTTACATAGTAGAATAACGAAAAACGAGGTGCATGGGGTAGTCCATTAATCTTGGCGTGAGTCGAGGCGCCGGACATTTTGCTCTATATTAGAACTATAAGCAGAGTTGCGGTGTTTGCGCATAGCGAAACAAATAACGGGGGGGGGGGGGGGAAGGGAAGGAGAAGGGATATATGTATTTGTAGCGTAAAATAGAAGAGGTGCGATCATACTAGCACTAATGCACTAGATCCCATCAAACTTCATAGTTGAGCGTGTTTTGGCGAGAGTAATGCTAGGATAGGTGATCTTTTGGGAAGTCCTCGTGTTGCGCCTGTCTTTTTATGGATGGGGTGTTAAACGTTATGCGCAATAGGAGCCATAGTCCACCGGCATGAGTCGTGGTCCAGAATATTTATTTTAATATTTTTCGCACATTCATTTATAGTCCACCACATATAAGAGTGTCATTACGAACATCTTACATAGTAGAACAATGAAAATTGAGATACGATAGGCGGTCCATTTATCTAGGCGTGAGTCGACATGCCCGGATAGTTCGCTTGATATTAGAACTACAAGCAAAGGTGTAGTGTGCATGCACAACGAAACAAATGATGGGAGGGGGGAGGGAAGGAGAAGGGGTAGATGTATTTGCAGCACGAAATGGAAGGGGTGCAATCATACCAACACTAAGGCATTGGATCTTATCGAACTCCGCAGTTAAGCGTGCTCTGGTGAAAGCAGTATTAGGATGGGTGACCTCCTGCAAAGTCCTTGTGTTCCACCCGTCTTTTTATGGATGGGGCGTTAAATGTTACGCGTGACCGGAGCGACAGTCCGCCAGTGTGAGTCGCGGCATTTGGACATTTGCCTTAATATTTTTCATGTATTCATTTATAGTCCATCACAAGATAAGAATGTCATTACGATTATCTTACATAGTAGAACAATGAAAAAAGAGTTGTGGCGGGTGGTCTGTTCATTTAGGCATGAGTGGAGATGCCTTGGCATTTCGCTTGATATTAGAACTAGAAACAGAGGTGAGGTGTGCGCGCACAACAAAATAAATGATGAGAGGAGATAGGGAAGGAGAAGTGGTATATGTATTTGCAGCACAAAATGGAAGGTGTGCGATCATACCAGCATTAATGCATCAGATCCCATCGAACTTCGTAGTTAATCGTGCTTGGGCGAGAGTAGTACTAGGATGGGTGATCTCCTAAGAAGTTCTCATGTTGCACCCTTATTTTTGCAGATGGGGTGTTAAATGTTACGCGGGACTAGAGCGAGAGTCGCCAGTTAATTCGCAAACGTGAGTTACGGCGGTGGAGCATTTTGCTTAATATTATTCGTGCATTCAATTATAGCCCACCACGTGATAAGATTATTATTACGAGCACTTACATAGTAGAACAACAAAAAAAGAGGTACGGGTGTTTCGTTCATATAGACATGAGTCGAGGCACTAGGGCATTTCGCTCGATACTAGAACTAGAAGTAGAGTTGCGTTGCACGCACAGTGAAACAAATGACAGGAAGGGAGAGTGAAGGAGAAGGGATATATGTCTTTACAGCACAAATTAAAAGGGGTGCGATCATACCAGCAATATTTCACGGGATGCATCAGAACTCTGCAGTTAAACGTGCTTGGGCGAGAATAGTTCTACGTTGGGTGACCTCCTGGGAAGCACTCGTGTTGCACCCTTTTTGTTGCAGACAGGGCGTTAAACATTACGCGGGACTGGAGCGACGGTCCGCCTGTTCATTCGCAAACATGAGTCACGGTGCCGGGGCATTTTGCTTAATACTTTTTGTGCATTCAATTAAAGTCCATCACGTGATGAGAGTGTCATTACGAGCATCTTAAATAGTAGAACAATGAAAAATGAGGTGTGGCGGGGGATCCGTTCATATGGGCATAAGTCGAGGTGCCAGGGCATTTAGCTCGATATTAGAACTAGAAGCAGAGGTGAGTTGCGCGCACAGGGAAACAAATGACGGGAAGGGAGAGGGAAGGAGAACTGGTATATGTTTTTGCGGCACAAATTACAAGGGGTACGATCATACCAGCACTAGTTCACCGGATCCCATCAGAACTCCGCAGTCAAGCGTGCTTGGGCGAGAGTAGTACTAGGAGGGGTGACCTCTTGGGAAGTACTCGTGTTGCACCCTTCTTTTTGTAGATGGGGCATTAAATGTTACGTGGGACTAGAGGGACGGTCCGATGGTTCATTCACAAACGTGAGTCACGGCGCCGAGACATTTTGCTTAATATTTTTCGTGCATTCAATTAAAGCCCATCACGTGTTGAAAGTGTCATTGCGAGAATCTTACATAGTAGAACAATGAAAAAGGAGGTGCGCCGGGTGTTTCATATAGACATGAGTCAAAGCGCTGGGGCATTTCGCTCAATATTAGAACTAGAAGCAGAGGAGAGTTGCGCCCACAGCAAAATAAATGATGGGAAGGGAGAGGGAAGGGGAAAGGGTATATGTATTTGCGGTGCAAACCAAAACTATTGCGATCATACCAGCAGTAGTTCACTGGATCCCATCAGAACTCTGCAGTCAAGCGTTCTTGGGCAAGAGTAGTACTAGAATACGTGACCTTTTGGGAAGTGCTCGTGTTGCACTCTTCTTTCTACAGATGGGGCGTTAAATGTTACGCGGGACCGGAGCGACAGTCCTCCAGGGCATTTTGCTTAATATTTTTTGCACATTCAGTTAAAACTAATCACGTGATAAGAGTGTCATTGCGAGCACCTTACATAATATAACAACAAAAAATGAGGTGCAGTGGCCGATCCGTTCATATGATCATGAGCCGAGGCGCCGGGGTATTTGGCTTAATATTAGAATTAGAAAAAGAGGTGAGGTGCACGCACAGCGAATCAAATGAGGGGAGGGGAATGGGAAGGAAAAGGGGCATTTGTATTTCTTGTGCAAACAAGAAAGCGTGCGATCATACCAGCACTATTTCACCGAATCCCATCAGAACTCTGCAGTTATGCGTGCTTGGGCGAGAGTAGTACTAGGATGGGTGATCTCCTAGGAAGTTCTCGTGTTGCACCCTTCTTTTTGCAGAGGAGTGCTAAACATTTAACTAGACCGGAGCGATGGTCTGCCGGTTCATTTGCAAACGTGAGTCACGGCACCGGAGCATTTTTCTTAATATTTTTCCAGCATTCAATTAAAGCCCATCACGTTATGAGATTGTCATTGCGAGCATCTTAAATAGTATAACAACAAGAAACGAGAGGCGGCGGGCAATCCGTTCATATGGGCATGAGTCGAGATGGGTCGTTCAACATTACGCGTGATTGGAACTATGGTCCGCTGGTTTATTCGCAAATGTGAGTCACGGCACTGGGGCATTTTACTTGATATTAGAACGAGAAGGAGAGGTGCAGTGTGCACGCACAAGGAAACAAATGACGGGAGTGGAGAGGGAAGGAGAAGGAGTGTATGTATTTGCAATGCGGAATGAAAAATGTGCGATCATACCAGCACTAATACATTGGATCCCATCAGAACTCCGCAATTAAGTGTCCTTGGGAGACAGAAGTAATAGGATGGTTACCCTCCTGGAAAGACCTCGTGTTGCACCTATTTTTTTGTAGATGAGTCATTCAACATTGCGCGCGACTATAACTGTGGTCTGCTGGTTTATTCACAAATATGAGTCACGGTGCTGGGGTATTTTACTTGATATTAGAACGAGAAGCAGATGTGCAGTGTGCACGCACAAAGAAATAAATGAGGAAAGGGGGGAGGAAAGGAGAAGGAGTGTACGTATTTGCAGTGGGGAATGAAACAGGTGCGATCATACTAGCACTAATGCACTAGATCCCATCAGAACTCCGCATTTAAGTGTGTTTGGGCGAGAGTAGTACTAGATGGGTGACCTCTTGGGAAGTCCTCATGTTGCACCCATTTTATTGCAGATGGGTGATTCGACGTCACGCGCGACTAGAACTATGATCCGTTGGTTTATTCGTAAATGTGAGTCAGGTGCTGAGACGTTTTACTTGATATTAGAACAATAAAGAGAGTGGCAGTGTGCATGCAGATGGAAATAAATGACGGGAGGGGGGAGTTAAGGAGAAGGAGTGTATGTATTTGCAACTCGGAATGAAAAAGGTGCAATCATACCAGCACTAATGAATCAGATACCATCCGAACTCCGCAGTTAAGTGTGTTTGGGCGAGAGTAGAACTAGAATGGGTGACCTCCTTGGAAGTACTCGTGTTGCACCCGTCTTTTTCTTAATATTTTTTGTGCATCCATTTATAGTCCACCATGTGATAAGAGTGTCATTACGAGCATCGCAAATAATAGAACAAGCAAAATAGTGGTGCGGCAGGCGGTCTGTTCATCTGGGCGTGAGTCGAGGCAACGAGAAGGAGAAATGCAGTGTGCACGCACAAGGAAACAAATAACGGGAGGGGGGAGGGAAGGAGAAGGAGTGTATGTATTTGCAGAGCGGAATGAAACAGGTGCGATCATACCAGCATTAATGCACCGGATCCCATCATAACTCCGCAGTTAAGTTTGCTTGGGCAAGAGTAGTACTAGGATGTTTGACCTCCTAAGAAGTCCTCGTGTTGCGCTAATTTTTTAACAGATAAGTAGCTCGACGTTACGCACGACTCAACCTATGGTCCGCTGGCTTATTCAAAAATATGAGTCACGATGCCAGGGCATTTTACTTGATACTAGAACGAGAAGCAGAGGTGCAGTGTGCACGCACATGGAAACAAATGAGGGGAGGGGGGAGGAAAGGAGAAGGAGTGTATGTATTTGCAGCGCAAAATAAAACAGGTGCGATCATACCAGCACTAATGCACCGGTTCCCATCAGAACTCCGCAGTTAAGTATGCTTGTGCGAGAGTAGTACTCAGATGGGTGACCTCTTGAGAAGTACTCGTGTTGTACCCATTTTTTTACCGATGGGTCGTTTGACGTTACACGCGACTGGAACTATGGTCTGCTAATTTATTCGCAAATGTGAGTCACGACGCCGAGACATTTTAGTTGATATTAGAACAAGAAGGAGAGGTGCAGTGTGCACGCATAAGGAAACAAATGACGGGCTGGGGGATGGAAGGAGAAAGAGTGTATGTATTTGCAGCGCGGAATGAAACAAGTGCGATCATACCAGTGCTAATGCTTTGGATCCCATTAGAACTCCACAGTTAGGTGTGCTTTGGCAAGAGTAGTACTAGAATGGGTGACCTCCTGGGAAGTACTCGTGTTGCACCCATTTTTTTACAGATGGGTCGATCGTCGTCACGCGCAACTGGAACTATGGTCCGCTGGTTTATTCGCTAATGTGAGTCACGGTGCTGGGGCATTTTACTTGATATTAGAACGAGAATGAGAGGTGCAGTGTCCACTCAAAAGGAAACAAATGAGGGGAGGGGGAGGGAAGGAGAAGGATTGTATGTATTTGCAGCGCAAAATGAAACAGGTGCGATCATACCAGCACTAATGCATTCGATCCCATCAGAACTCCACAGTTAAGTTTGTTTGGGCGAGAGTAGTACTAGGATGGGTGATCTCCTGGGAAGTCCTCGTGTTGCACCCATTGTTTTGCAGATGGGTCGTTCGACGTTACGCGTGACTGAAATTATGGTCCGCTGGTTTATTCGCAAATGTGAGTCACAGCACCGAGGCGTTTTACTTGATATTAGAACGAGAAGCAGATGTACACTGTGCATGCACAAGGAAACAAATGACGGGAGGGGGGAGGGAAGGAGAAGGAGTGCATGTATTTGTAGTGCAGAATGAAACAGGTGCGATCATACCAGCACTAATGCATCGAATCCCATCAGAACTCTGCAATTAAGTGTGCTTGGATGAGAGTAGCACAAGAATGGTGAGCTACTTGGAAGTCCTCATGTTCTACCTGTCTTTTTCTTAATATTTTTCGTGCATCCATTTATAGTTCACCACGTGATAAGTGTGTCATTATGAGCATCGTAGGTAATAGAACAAGCAAAACAGAGGTACAGAGGGCAGTCTGTTCATCTGGGCATGAGTCGAGGCAATGAGAAGGAGAGGTGCAGTGTGCATGCACAAGGAAACAAATGACGAGAGCGTGGAGGGAAGGAGAATGACTGTATATATTTGTAGCGCGGAATGAAACATGTGCGGTCATACCAGCAGTAATGCATCGGATCCCATTAGAACTCCACAGTTAATTTAACTTGGTCGAGAGTAGTACTAGGATGGGTGACCTACTCGAAAGTTCTCGTGTTGTATTTATTTTTTTGCAGATGGGTCGTTCGACATTACGCGCGACTGGAACTATAGTCTACTGGTTTATTTGCTAATGTGAGTCACGGCGCCGTAACAGTTTACTTGATATTCGAACGAGAATGAGAGGTGCAATGTGCATGCACATGGAAACAAATGCCGGGAGGGGGGAGGAAAAAAGAAAGAGTGTATGTATTTGCAGTGCGGAATAAAACAGGTGCGATAATACCAGCACTAATGCACTAGATTTCATCGTAACTCCGTAGTTAAGTGTGCTTGGGGGAGAGTAGTACTTAGATGGGTGACCTCTTGGGAAGTCCTCGTGTTGCACCCATTTTTTTGCATATGGGTCGTTCGACATTGCGTACGACTGCAACTATGGTCCGCTGGTTTATTCGCAAATGTGAGTCACGGCACCGGAGAATTTTAACTAGATATTAGAACGAGAAGGAGAGGTGTAGTGTGCATGCACAAGGAAACAAATGATGGGAAGGGGGAGAGAAAGAGAATGAGTGTATGTATTTACAACGCAGAATGAAACAAGTGCCATAATACCATCACTAATTCACTAGATCCCATCAAAACTCCACAATTAAATGTGTTTGGGCGAGTGTAGTACTAGGACTGATGACCTCTTGGGAAGTCCTAGTGTTGCACCTATTTTTTTCAGATGGGGCGTTCGATGTTACGCGCGACTTGAACTATGTTCCACTGGTTTATTCCCAAATGTGAGTCAAGGCGCTGGGGTATTTTACTTGATATTAGAACGAGAAGCAGAGGTCCAATATGCACGCACAAGTAAACAAATGACGGGAGGGGGGAGGAAAGGAGAATGAGTGTATGTATTTGCAGCGCAGAATGAAATAGGTGCCATTATACTATCACTAATTCACCAGATCCCATCAAAACTCCGCAGTTAAGTGTGCTTGGGCGAGAGTAGTACTAGGATGGGTGACCTCCTAAGAAGTCCTCGTGTTTCATCCATTTTTTTTGTAGATGGGTCGTTCGACGTTACGCGCGACTGGAACTATGGTCCGCTGGTTTATTCATAAATGTGAGTCATGGCGCCGAGGCATTTTACTTGATATTAGAACGAGAAGGATTGGTGCATTGTGCACGCATAAGGAAACAAATGACTGGAGGGGGAAGGGAAGGAGAAGGAGTGTATGTATTTGCAGCACGGAATGAAACAGGTGCCATTATACCATCACTAATTCACCGGATCCCATTAGAACTCCGCAGTTAAATGTGCTTTGGTGAGTTTAGTACTAAGAGTGGTGGCCTCCTGCGAAGTCCTCGTGTTGCACAATTTTTTTAACAGATGGGTCGTTCGACATTACACGCGACTGGAACTTTGGTCTGCTGGTTTATTCGCAAATGTGAGTGACGACACTGGAGCGTTTTACTTGATATTAGAACGAGAAAGAAAGGTGCAGTGTGCACGTACAAGAAAATAAATGACGGAAAGGGGGATGAAAAGAGAAGGAGTGTATATATTCTCAGTGTAGAATCATACAGGTGCGATCATACCAACACTAATGCACCGGATCTCATCAGAACTCAGCAATTAAGTATGCTTGGGAGAGAGTAGTACTAGGATGGGTGACCTTCTAGGAAGTACACGTGTTGCACCTATTTTTTTCAGATGGGGCATTCGACGTTAAGCGCGACTGGAACTATGTTCTGCTGGTTTATTCGCAAATGTGAGTAAAGGCATCGGGGTATTTTACTTGATATTAGAACAAGAATATAACCAAATCAAATGCAGTGCGGAATAAAACATTTGCGATCATACTATAACTAATTCACCGGATCAAATCAGAACTCCGGAGTTAAGTGTGCTTGGGAGAGAGTAGTACTAGGATGGGTGACCTCCTGGAAAGTCCTTGTGTTTTACCCATTTTTTTCAGACGGGTCCTTCGATGTTACGCGTGACTGAAACTATGATCCGCTGGTTTATTCGCAAATGTGAGTCACGGTGCCGGGACATTTTACTTGATATTAGAACAAGAAGCAGAGGTGCAGTGTGCACGCACAAGGAAACAAATGACGGAAGGGGGGAGGGAAGGAGAAGTAGTGTATATATTTGCAGCGCGAAATTAAATGTTGTGATCATACCAGCACTAATACATCGGATCCCATCAGAACTCCACAGTTAAGTATGCTTGGGCAAGAGTAGTATTAAGATGGGTGACCTCTTAGGAAGTACTCGTGTTGCACCAACATTTTTTGTAGATGGGTCGTTCGACGTTACACGTGACTTGAACTATGGTCCGCTGGTTTATTCGCAAATGTGAGTCACTGCGACAGGGCATTTTACTTGATATTACAACGAGAAGGAGAGGTGCAGTGTGCACGCACAAGGAAACAAATGACGGAAGGGGGAAAGGAAGGAGAAGGAGTGTATGTATTTGCAGTGCGGAATGAAACAGTTGCGATCATACCAACACTAATGCATCGGATCCCATCAGAACTCCGCAGTCAAGTGTGCTTGGGCAAGAGTAGTACTAGAATGGGTGACCTCCTGGGAAGTACTCGTGTTGTATCCATTATTTTGTAGATGGGTCGCTCGACGTTTTCCGCGACTAGAACTATGGTCCGCTGGTTTATTTGCAAATGTGAGTTAAGGCGCCGGGGCATTTTACTTGATAGTAGAACGAGAAGGAGAGGTGCAGTGTGCACGCACAAGGAAACAAATGACGGGAGGGGGGATGGAAGGAGAAGGGGTGTTTGTGTTTGTAACATGGAATAAAACAGGTGCGACCATACAAGCACTAATGTAATGGATCCCATCAAAACTTTGTAGTTTAGTGTGCTTAGGAGAGAGTAGTACTAGGATGGGTGACCTCTTGGGAAGTACTCGTGTTGCACCCATTTTTTTGCAAATGGGTCGTTCGACGTTACATGCGACTGGAACTATGGTCCGCTGGTTTATTCGCAAATGTGAGTCAAGGCGCCAGGGCATTTTACTTGATATTAGAACGAGAAGTAGAGGTGCAGTGTGCACGCACAAGGAAACAAATGACGGAAGAAGGGAGGGAAGGAGAAGGAGAGTATGTATTTGCAGCGCGAAATGAAAGATGTGCGATCATAGCAACACTAATGCACCGGATCCCATCAGAACTCCGCAGTCAAGTGTGCTTGGGCGAGAGTAGTACTAGGATGGATGACCTCCTGGGAAGTACTGGTTTTGCACCCATTTTTTTGCAGATAGATCGTTCGACGTTATGCGGGACTGGAACTATAGTCCGCTGGTTTATACACAAATGTGAGTCACTGCGCAGAAGCATTTTACTTGATATTAGAACGAGAATGAGAGGTGCAGTGTGCATGCACAAGGAAACAAATGACGGGAAGGGGGAGAAAAGGAGAAATAGTGTATGTATTTGCAACGCAGAATAAAACAATTGCGACCATACCAGCACTAATGCATCGAATCCCATTAGAACTCTGCAGTCAAGTGTGTTTAGCCGAGAGTAGTACTAGAATGGGTGACCTCCTCGGAAGTACTCGTGTTGCACCCATTTTTTTGCAGATGGGTAGCTCGACGTTACGCGTGACTAGAATTATGGTCCACTAGTTTATTCGCAAATGTGAGTTAAGGCGCCGGGGCATTTTACTTGATAGTAAAACGAGAAGGAGAGGTGCAGTGTGCACGCACAAGGAAACAAATGATGGGGAGGTAGAGGGAAGGAGAATGAGTGTATGTCTTTGTAGCGCAGAATAAAATAGGTGCGATTATACAAGCACTAATGGAACGAATCCTATCAGAACTCTGCAGTTAAGTGTGCTTGGACGAGAACAGTAGTAGGATGGGTGACCTCTTGGGAAGTACTCGTGTTTTGACCCATTTTTTGGCAGATGGGTCATTCGACGTTACTCATGATTAGAACTATAGTCTGCTGGTTTATTCGCAAATGTGAGTCACGGCACCGGGGCATTTTAGTTGATATTAAAACGAGATGGAGAAGTGCAGTGTGCACGCACAAGGAAACAAATGACGGGAGGGGGGAGGGAAGGAGAAGGAGTGTATGTATTTACAGCGCGAAATCAAATAGGTTCGATTATACTAGCACTAATGCACCAGATCCCATCAGAACTCCGCAGTTAAGTGTGTTTGGGGGAGAGTAGTACTAAGATGGTGACCTCCTGGGAGGTCCTCGTATTACACCCATTTTTTCGCAGATGGGTCGTTTGACATTACGCGCGACTGGAACAATGGTCCGCTGGTTTATTCGCAAATGTGACTAATGGTGTCGGGGTATTTTACTTGATATTAGAACGAGAAAGAGAGGTGCAGTGTGCACGACCAAGGAAACAAATGACGGGAGGGGGGAGGGAAGGAGAAGGAGTGTATGTATTTGCAGTGAGAAATGAAGCAGGTGCGATCATACCAGCACTAATGCACCGGATCCCATCAGAACTTCGCAGTTAAGTTTTCTTGGGTGAGAGTAGTACCATGATGGTTGACCTCTTCGGAAGTGCTCGTGTTGCACCAATTTTTTTTCAGATGGGTTGTTCGACGCTACGCGCGACTAGAACTATTGTCCCTTGTTTATTCGTAAATGTGAGTCACGGCACCGGGGCATTTTACTTAATATTATAATGATAAAAAGAGGTGCAGTGTACACGCACAAGGAAACAAATGACGGGAGGGGAGAGGAAAGCAGAAGGAGTATATGTATTTGCAACGCGGAAGCAAAGAGGTGCGATCATACCAGCACTAATACACCGGATCCCATCAGAACTCCGAACTTAAGTGTATTTGGGCGAGAGTAGTACTAGGATGGGTGACCTCCTGGGAAGTCCTCGTGTTGCACCCTTTTTTTTTTAGCAGGATCGGAGCGATGGTCCGCCGGGTCATTCGAAAACGTAAGTCACGGTGCCAGGGCATTTTGCTTAATATTTTTCGCACATTTAATTAAAGCCTATCATGTAATAAGAGTGTAATTATGAGTATCTTAGATAGTAGAACAACAAAAAATGAGCTACGGCAGGCGATCCGTTCATATGGGCATGAGTCGAGGTGCCGGGGCATTTCGCTTGATATTAGAACTAAAAGAAGAGGTGAGGTGCGCGCATAGCAAAACAAATGAAGGGAGGGGGAGAGAAGGAGAAGGGGTATATCTATTTGCAGCGCGAAATAAAACGAGTGCGATCATACCAGCACTAATTCACTAGATCCCATCAGAACTCCGCAGTTAAGCATTTTTTGGCGAGAGTAGTACTAGGATGGGTGACCTCCTAGGAAGTCCTCATGTTGTACCCTTCTTTTTGTAGACGGGGCATTAAATGTTACACGGGACTGGAGCGATGATCCGCCAATTCATTCGCAAACGTGAGTCACGATGCTAGGACATATTGCTTAATATTTTTCATGCATTCTATTAAATCCCATCACCTGATAAGAGTGTTATTACTAGTATCTTACATAGTAGAACAACAAAAACAGAGATGTGGCGAGCAATCCGTTCATATGGACAGGAGTCGAGACGTCGGGGCATTTTGCTTGATATTATACTAGAAGTAGAGGTGAGGTGTGCGCGCACAGCGAAACAAATGATGGGAGGGGGGAGGGAAGGACAAGGGGCACATGCATTTGTAGTGTATAATGATACGGGTGCGATAATACCAAGGCGACAGTCCACCGATTCATTCGCAAACGTGAGTCACGATGCCGGAGCATTTTGCTTAATATTTTTTGCACGTTCAATTAAAGGCCATCACGTTATAAGAGTTTTATTACGAGTATCTTACTTAGTAGAACAACGAAAATAAAGGTGCGACAGGCGATCAGTTCATATGGGCGTGAGTCAAGGCACCGGGGCATTTTGCTTGATATTAGAATTAGAAGTAGAGGTGAAGTGCGTGCACAACGAAACAAATGACAGGAGGGGAAAGGGAAGGAGAAGGGGTAGTATAGGTATTTGGGGCACGAACTAGAGTGGTTGCAATCATACTAGCATTTGTTCACCAAATCCCATCAGAACTCTGCAATTAAGCGTGCTTGTGTGAAAGTAGTTCTAAGATGGGTGACCTTTTGGGAAGTGCTTGTGTTGAACCCTTCTTTTTGCAGACGGGGCATTAAACGTTACGCAAGACCGGAACAATGATTTGCCGGTTCATTCGCAAATATGAATCACGGCGCCGGTTCATTTTACTTAATATTTTTCGTGCATTCAATTAAAGCCCATCACGTGATAAAAGTGTCATTAGAGCATCTTACATAGTAGAACAACAAAAAACGAGATGCAGTGCGATCTATTCATATGGGCGTGAGTCGAGATGCCGAGGCATTTTATTTGATATTAGAATTAGAAGCAGAGGTGAGGTGTGTGAACAGCGAAACAAATGATGAAAGGGGAGAGGGAAGGAGAATAGGTGTATATACTTGCGATGCAAATTAGAATTGGTGCAATCATACCAGCACTAGTTCCTCGGATCCCATCAAAACTCCGTAGTTAAGCGTGCTTGGGTGAAAGTAGCACTAAGATGGGTACCTCCTTGAAAGTCCTCGTGTTGCACCATTCTTTTTGTAGACGGGCATTAAACTTTACGTGGGACTGGAGCGATGGTCCGATGGTTCATTCGCAAACGTGAGTCACAGCACCGGGGCACTTTGCTCAATATTTTTTGCGCATTCAATTAAAGCCCATTATATGATAAAGGTGTTATTGCGAGTATCTTACATAGTATAACAACAAAAATTGTGATGCGGCGGGCGATCCTTTCATATGGGTATGAGTCGATGTGTGGGGCATTTCGCATGATATTAGAACTAGAAGAAGAGGTGAGGTGCGTGTACAGTGAAACAAATGACGAGAAGGGGGAGGGAAGGAGAAGAGGTATATGTCTTTGTAGTGCAAATTAGAATGGGAGCGATCATACCAGCTCTAGTTCACCAGATCCCATCAGAACTTTGCAGTTAAGTGTGCTTGGGCGAGAGTAGTACTAGGATGGTTGACCTCCTAGGAAGTTATCGTGTTGCACCCTTCTTTTTGCAGGCGAGGCATTAGACATTACGTGTGACTGGAGGGACAGTCCGAGTGTTCTTTCGCAAACGTGAGTCACAGCGCCTGGACATTTTGCTTAATATTTTTCGTGCATTCAATTAAAGCCCATCACATTATAAGATTTTTGTTACAAGTATCTTACACAGTAGAAAAATAAAAAATGAGGTACGGTGGGTGATCCGTTCCTACAGGCATGAGTCGAGGCACCGAAGAATTTTGCTGGATATTAGAACTAAAAGCCGAGGTGAGGTGTGCGCGCATAGTGAAACAAATGAGGGGAGGGGGAGGGAAGGAGAAGGGGTATATGTACTTGCAGTGCAAACAAGAACAAGTGCGATCATACCAACACTAGTTCACCGGATCCCATCAGAACTCCGCAGTTCTGCGTGCTTGGGCGAGAGTAGTACTAGGATGGGTGATCTCCTTGGATGATCTCATGTTCCACCATTATTTTTGCAGATGGAGGGTTAAATGTTACGCAGGACAAAAGCGACGGTCTACCGATTCATTCGCAAATGTGAGTCATGGCGATGGAGCATTTTGCTTAAAATTTTTTGCACATTCAATTAAAGCCTATTACGTGAAAGAGAGTGTCATTGTGAGCATGTTACATAGTAAAACAATGAAAAACAAGGTGTGGCAGGCGTTCCGTTCATATGGCCATGAGTCGAGGCGCTGGGGCATTTTGCTAGATATTAGAACTAGAAGCAGAGGTGAGGTGCCCACACAGCGAACCAACTGATGGGAAGGGAGAGGGAAGGAGAAGGGGTATATGTCTTTGCGAAGCAAACTAGAAGTGGTGCGATCATACCAGCACTAGTTCACCAGATCCCATCAGAACTTTGCAGTTAAACGTGATTGGACTAGAGTAGTACTAGGATGGGTGACGTCTTTGAAAGTACTCGTGTTGTACCCTTCATTTTGTCGATGGAGTGTTAAATGTTTTTCGAGACTTGACCGACGATCCGTCGGATCATTCGCAAATGTGAGTCACGGCAACCTGGAATTTTGCTTAATATTTTTTGCGCATTCAATTAAAGTCGATCACATGATAAGAGTGTTATTGCGAGTATCTTACATAGTAGAACAATGAAAAATGAGATGCGGCGCGATCCGTTCATATGGACATGAGTCAAGGCACCGGGGCATTTCACTTGATATTAGAACAAGAAAGAGAGGTAAGGTGCCCGCACAGCGAAACAAATGATGGGAGGGGAGAGGGAAGGAGGAGTATATGTACTTATGACACAAACAAGAATGAGTGTGATCATACTAGCAAAAATTTACCGGATCCCATCAGAGCTCTGCAATTAAGCGTGTTTGGGCGAGAGTAGTACTAGGATGGGTGACCTCTTGGGTAGTCCTTGTGTTTCACCCTTCTTTTTACAGACGGGGCCTTAAACGTTACGCGAGACCGTAGCGACAGTCCACCGGTTCATTCGCAAATGTGAGTTACGACGTCGGGGCAGTTTGCTTAATATTTTTCGTGCATTCAGTTAAAACCCATCACGTCATAAGAGTGTCATTGCGAGCATCTTACATAGTAGAACAACAAAAAATGAGGCGCGGCGGAAGTTCCGTTCATATGGGCATGAGTCGAGGGGCCGGGGTATTTCGCTCGATATTAGAAATAGAAACAGAGGTAAGGTGCGTGCACAGCGAAACAAATGATGGGAGGTGGGAGGGAAGGAGAAGGGCTATATGTATTTCCGGCGTAAACCAAAGCGGGTGCGATCATACCATCACTAGTTCACCGGATCCCATCAGAACTCCGCAGTTAAGTGGGCTTGGGCGAGAGTAGTACTAGGATGGGTGACCTCCTAGAAATTTGTCGTGTTGACCCCTTCTTTTTGCAAACGAGACGTTAAATGTTACGTTGGACTGGAGCAACGATCTGTCGATTCATTCGCAAACGTGATCACAGCATCGGGGCATTTTACTTAATATTTTTTATGCATTCAATTAAAGCTCACCACGTGATAAGAGTGTCATTGCGAGCATCTTAAATAGTAGAATAACAAAAAATGAGGCACAGCAAGCGATCCGTTCATACGGGCATGAGTTGAGGTGCTGGGGCAATTCACTTGATATTAGAAATAAAAGTAGAGAAGAGGTGCGCGCACAGCGAAACAAATAATGGGAGGGGAGAGAGAAGGAAAAGGGGCATATGTTTTTGAGGCGTAAACAAGAAAGGGTGCAATCATACCGCACTAATTCACTGGATCCCATCAGAACTCCACAGTAAAGTGTGCTTGGGCGAGAGTAGTACTAGGATGGGTGACCTCCTAGGAAGTCCTCATGTTGCACCCTTCTTTTTGCAGACGAGGTATTAAACATTATGCGGGACTGGAGCGATGGTCCGTCAGTTCATTCACAAATGTGAGTCACGGCGCCGAGGCATTTTTCTTAATATTTTTCGCACATTCGATTGAAGCCCATCACATGATAAGAGTGTCTTTGTGAGCATCTTACATAGTATAAACACAAAAAATGAGGTGCGACTGGCGTTTTGTTCATATGAGCATAAGTTGAGGCGCCGAGGCATTTTGCTTGATATTAGAACTAGAAGTAGAGGTAAGGTGTGCGCACAGCGAAACAAAAGATGGGAGGGGAGAGAGAAAAAGAAGGGGCATATGTATTTGCGGCGCAAACAAGAAAGGGTGTGATCATACTAGCACTAGTTTACCGGATCCCATCAGAACTCTACAAAAAAGCATTCTTGGGCGTGAGTAGTACTAGAATGGGTGACCTCCTGGGAAGTCCTCTTGTTGCACCCTTCTTTTTGCAGACGGGGCATTAAACGTTACGTGGGATCGGAGTGATGGTCCACTGGTTCATTAACAAATGTGAGCCACGGCGCCAGGGCCTTTTGCTTAAGATTTTTTGCATATTCAACTAAAGCCCCTCACGTGATGAGAGTGTCATTACGAGCATCTTAAATAGTATAACAACAAAAAATAAGGTGTGACGGGCGATGCCTTCATATGGGCATGGGTCGAGGCGCCAGGGCATTTTGCTTGATATTAGAATTCAAAGCAGAGGTGAGGTGCATGCACAACGAAACAAATGACGGGAAGGGAGAGGGAAGCATAAGGGGCATATGTATTTGCGATGCAAAATAGAAAGGTTATGATCATACCAGCACTAGTTCACCGGATCCCATCAGAACTCCACAGTTATGTGTTCTTGGGCGAGAGTAGTACTAGGATGGGTTACCACTTGGGAAGTTCTCGTGTTGCACCTTTTGTTTTGTAGACGGGGCATTAAACGTTACACAGGATCGGAGCGATGGTCCGCCGGTTCATTTACAAACGTGAGTCACAGTGCTGGGGCATTTTGCTTAAGATTTTTTGCGTATTCAACTAAAGCCCCTCACGTGATGGGAGTGTCATTGCGAGCATCTTAAATAATAGAACAACAAAAAATAAGGTGCGGCGGGCAATCCCTTCATATGGGCATGGGTCGAGGCACTAGGGCATATCGCTTGATATTAGAACTCGAAGCAGAGGTGAGGTGCTCGCACAGCGAAACAAATGACGGAAGGGAGAGGAAAGGAGAAGGGGCATATATATTTGCAGCACAAAATAGAAAGGGTGTGATCATACTAGCACTAGTTCACCGGATCCCAATAGAACTCTGCAATTATGCGTTCTTGAGCGAGAGTAGTACTAGGATGGGTTACATCCTTAGAAGTTCTCGTGTTGCAACCTTCTTTTTGCAGTGGGGGCACTAAACGTTACGCGGGACCGAAGTGACAGTCCGTTGGTTCATTCATAAACGTGAGTCACACTGCTGGGGCATTTTGCTTAATATTTTTTGCGCATTCAACTACAGCTCATCACGTGATGAGAATGTCATTGTGAGCGTCTTAAATAGTAGAACCACAAAAAACAAGGTCCGACGGGCGATCCATTCATATGGGCATAAGTCGAGGCGCTTGAATATTTCGCTTGATATTAGAACTAGAAGCAGAGATGAGGTTCGCATACAGCAAAACAACTGACGAGAAGGGAGAGGGAAGGAGAAGCAATATATATATTTGCGGCGCAAATAAGAAAGGATGCGATCATACCAGCATTAGTTCTCTGGATCCCATCAGAACTTCATAGTTAAGTGTGCTCAGGCGAGAGTAGTACTAGGATTGGTGACCTACTAGGAAGTCCTCGTGTTGCACCATTCTTTTTACAGATGAGGCATTAAACGTTACGCGGGACTGGAGCGACAGTTTGCCTGTTCATTCATAAACGTAAGTCACGGTGCCTGGGCATTTTGCTTAATATTTCTTACACATTTAATTAAAGCTCATCACGTGATAAGAGTATCATTTTGAGTATCTTCCATAATATAACAACGAAAAATGAGGTACGGCAGACTGTTCGTCCATATGGGCATGAGTCGAGGTGCTGGGCATTTTGCTTGATATTAGAACTAGAAGCAGAGGTGAGGTGCGCACACAGCGAAACAAATGATGGGAGGGGAGAGGGAAGGAGAAGGGGTATATGTCTTTGTGGCACAAACTAGAACGGGTGCGATCATACCAGCTTCAGTTCACTATATCGCATCAGAACTTCACAATTAAGTGTGCTTAGACGAGAGTTGTACTAGGATGGTTGACCTCCTAGGAAGTCCTCGTGTTGCACCCTTCTTTTTACAGATGGGGCCTTAAACGTTACGCGAGACCGGAGCGACGGTCCATCGGTTCATTTGTAAACAAGAGTCATGGCGCCGGGGCATTTTGCTTAATATTTTTTAAGCATTCAATTAAAGCCCATAACATGATAAGAGTATCAATGCGAGTATCATACATAGTAGAATAAAGAAAAATGAGGTGCGATGGGCGATCCATTCATATGGGCATGAGTTGAGGCGCCGAGGCATTTTGCTTGATATTAGAACTAGAAGCAAAAGTGAGGTGCGCGCATAGTGAAACAAATGATGGGAGGGGAGAGGGAAGTTAAGGAGGTATATGTCTTTGTGGCGCAAACTAGAACGGGTGCGATCATACCAGCACTAGTTCACTCGATCCCATTAGAACTTTGCAGTTAAGCGTGCTTGGATGAGAGTAGTACTATAGTTGGTGACCTTCTAGGAAGTCCTTGTGTTGCACCTTTCTTTTTGCAGATGGGGCGTTAAACATTACTCAGGATCAGAATGACGGTCCGCCGGTCCATTTACAAACGAGAGTCACCGCGCCGGGGCATTTTGCTTAATATTTTTTTGCGCATTCAATTAAAGCCCATAACATGATAAGAGTATCATTGTGAGTATCATACATAGTAAAATAACAAAAACGAGGTGCGACGGGCGATCCGTTCATATTGGCATCAGTTAAGGCACAGAGGCATTTTGCTTGATATTAAAACTAGAAGCAGAGGTTAAGTGCACACATAAACAAATGATCGGAGGGGAGAGGAAAGGAGAAGGGGTATATGTATTTGCAGCGCAAATAAGAACGTGTGCGATTATACCAGCACTAGTTCACTAGATCCCATCAGAACTCTGTAGTTAAGTGTGTTTGGGTGAGAGTAGTGCTAGAATCGGTGACCTACTAGAAGTACATGTGTTGCACCCTTCTTTTTGTAGATGGGGCGTTAAACGTTATGCGAGACCGAAGCGACGGTTCACTGGTTCATTCGCAAACGTGAGTCACGACGTCGGGACATTTTGTTTAATAGAACAACAAAAACAGAGGTGAGGTGGATGATCCGTTATATGGGTATTAGTCGAGGCACCGGCGCATTTTGCTTGATATTAGAACTAGAAGCAAACATGCGGTGTGCGTGCATAGTGAAATAAATGACGGGAGGGGGGAGGGAAGGAGAAGGGATATATATATTTAAAGCGTGAATTAGAATAGGTTTGATCATACCAACACTAATTCACTAGATTCCATCAAAACTCTACAGTTAAGCGTGCTTTGGCGGGAGTAGTACTCGGATGGGTGAACTCTTGGGAAGTCCACGTGCTACATATTTTTTTCGCAGATAGGGCGTTAAACGTTACATGCGATCGGAGCGACAGTCTGTTGGTTCATTTGCAAACGTGAGTCACGGTGCCAGGAATTTTGCTTAATATTATTCGTGCATTCAATTATAGCCCATCACGTAATAAGAGTGTTATTACTAGTATCTTACATAGTAGAACAATGAAAACAGAGGTGCGGCAGGCGATTCATTCATCTAGGCGTGCGTTAAGGCGCCGGGGCATTTGTCTTGATATTAAACTAGAAACAGAGGTGAGATGTAGTATATAGTGATACAAATCATCGGAGGGGGGAGGGAAGCCAAAGTGGCACATGCATTTGTAGCGGGGAATGGGACGGGTGCGATCAATCCAGCATTAATGCATTGAATTCCATAAGAA
Source organism: Carica papaya (assembly GCF_054855325.1). Classification (NCBI taxonomy): domain Eukaryota; kingdom Viridiplantae; phylum Streptophyta; class Magnoliopsida; order Brassicales; family Caricaceae; genus Carica; species Carica papaya. Next base: position 29,057,571 of record NC_142311.1, on the reverse strand, counting down.
CTCTGCAATTAGGTGTCCTTGGAATCCCACTGAATCCTCGTGTTGCATCCGTCTTTTTTCGCATAAAGCGTTAAACACTACGCACGACCAGAGACGCGGTCGTGCGTAGTGTTTTTGGGAGAGAGTAGCACTAGGACGGGTGACACCTGAGAAGTCCTCGTGTTGCATACTTCTTTTTCTAGACGGGGCATCAAATGTTATGCAGGGCAAGAACAACGGTCCGCCAGTTCATTCACAAACGTGAGTCACGGCGCTAGGGCAAATATTTTTCATGCATTCAATTAAAGCTCATCACATGATAAGAGTGTCATTACGAGTATCTTACATAGTAGAACAACGAAAAACAAGGTGCGGCGGGTAGTCCATTCATCTGGGTGCGAGTCATATTGCCTGGGCATTTCCCTTGATATTAAAATTAGAAGCAGAGGTGCGGGGTGCGTGCACAGTGAAAAAAATGACGGGAGGGGGACAGGAAGGAGAAGGGGTATATGTATTTACTGTGCAAACTAGAACCGATGCGATCATATCAGCACTAATTGATCGAATCCCATCAGAACTCCGCAGTTAAGCGTACTTGGGCGAGAGCCGTACTAGGATGGGTAACTTCTTGGCAAGTCATCATGTTGCAGCCTTCTTTTTTATGACGAGGCATTAAACGTTACGTGGGACTAGAGTGACGGTTCGCCAGTTCATTCGCAAACATGAGTCACGGCGACGGGGCATTTTGCTTAAAATTTTTTGTGTATTTAATTAAAGCCCATCACGTGATAAGAGTGTTATTACGAGTATCTTACATAGTAGAATAACGAAAATAGAGGCGCTGCAGGCGATCCTTTCATATGGGCATGGGTCGAGGCACCAGTGCATTTCCTTTGATATTAGAACTAGAAGCAGACGTTCGGTGTGCACACACAACGAAAAAAATGACAGGAGGGGGGCGAGAAGGATAATGAATATATATTTGCACCGCAAATTAGAATAGGTTTGATCATACCATCATTGATTTACTGGATCCCATCAAAACTCCACAGTTAAGCGTGCTTGGGCGGGAGTAATACTAGGATGGGTGACCTCTTGGGAAGTCCTCGTGTTACACCATTCTTTTAGCAGACGGGGTATTAAATATTACGCGGGATCAGAGTGACAGTTTGTCATTTCATTCGTAAATGTGAGTCACAGCACCGGGACATTTTGCTAAATATTATCCATGCATTCAATTATAGCCCACCACGTGATAAGAGTGTTTTTACGAGTATCTTACATATTTGAACAATGAAAAGAGAGGTGCGACAGGCGATCCGTTCATTTGGGCGTGGCCGAGGCATTTAACTTGATATTAAAACTAGAAATAAATGTGAGGTGTGCGTGTATAGTAATACTAATGATCGAAGAGGGGAGGCGAAGGGGCAAATACATTTTTAGCGGGGAATGGGACGGGCGCGATTAGACCAGCACTAATGCACTGAATCCCATAAGAATTTTGCAGTTAAGTGTCCTTAGAATCCCACTGAATCCTCGTGTTGCCGCCTTTTTGCATATTACGCACGACCGGAGATGTGGGCCACCGGTTCATTCGTCGGTGTAAGTCTCAGCGCCATGGCATTTTGCTTAATATTTTTTGTGCATTCATTTATAGTCCACCATGTGATAAGAGTCTTATTAGGAGCAGCATACATAGTAGAATAATAAAAAATGAGGTGCGGCGGATGGTCCATTCATTTGGGTGTGGCCGAGGCATTGTACTTGATATTAAAATTAGAGATAGATGTGAGGTGTGCGTGTACAATAATACAAATGATCGGAGGGGGGAGGCGAAGGGGCAAATACATTTGTAGTGGGGAATGGGACAGGCGCGATTAGACCAGCACTAATGCACTGAATCCCATAAGAATTCTGTAGTTAAGTGTCCTTAGAATCCCACTGAATCCTCGTGTTGTACCCGCCTTTTTTCATATTATGCACGATCGGAGATGCGGTCCATCGGTTCATTCGTCGGTGTAAGTATCGGCGCCATGGCATTTTGCTTAATATTTTTCGTGCATTCATTTATAGTCCACCATGTGATAAGAGTCTTATTACGAGCAGCATACATAGTAGAATAATAAAAAACGAGGTGCGGCGGACGGTCTGTTCATCATGGCGTGAGTCAAGCTGCCGAGGTATTTCGCTTGATATTAGAATTAGAAGCAAAGGTGCAGGGTGCGCACACAGCGAAAAAAATGATTGGAGGGGGGAGGAAAAAAACAGGGGTATATCTATTTACAGTGCAAAATGGAATGAGTGCGATCATACCAGCACTAATACACCAGATCCATCAGAACTCCGCAGTTAAGCATTTTTGGGCAAGAGTAGAACTAGGATGGGTGACCTCCTGGGAAGTCCTTGTGTTGCACCCTTCTTTTTTTAGACGGGGCGTTAAACATTGCGCAGGACCGGAGCAACAGTCCGCCAGTTCATTCGCAAACGTGAGTCACAGCGCTGGGGTATTTTGCTTAATATTTATCATGCATTTAATTAAATCCCATCACGGGATAAGAGTGTTATTACAAGTATCTTGCATACTAGAACAATGAAAATAGTGGTGCAGCGGGCGATCCGTTCATATGGGCATGAGTCGAGGCGCCTGGGCATTTCGTTTGATATTAGAACTAGGAGCAGAGGTGAGGTGTGCGCACACAGCGAAACAAATGATGGGAGGGGGGAGGGAAGGAGAAGGGGCACATGTACTTATAGCGCGGAACTAGACGGGTGCAATAATACCAACACTAATGCAAAAAATCCCATAAAAACTCTGCAGTTAAGTGTCCTTGAGTGAGAGTAGTACTAAGATAGTTGGCCTCTTGGAAAGTTCTCGTGTTGCACCTATTTTTGTGCACATGAGGAAATCAATGTTATGTGCGACCGGAACAACAGTCTGTCAGGTCCTTCGCAAACGTGAGTCGTGGCATCAGGACATTTTGCTTAATATTTTTCGTGCATTCATTTATATTCCATGATGTGATAAAAGTGTCATTACGAGCATCTTACATAGCAGAACAATGAAAAATGAGGTGCGACAGGCAATCCGTTAATCTGGGCGTGAGTCGAGTTGCCGGGGCATTTCGCTTGATATTAAATTTAAAAGAAGAGGTGCAGGGTGCGCGCACAGCAAGAAAAATGACAAGAGGGAGAGGGAAAGAGATGGGGTATATCTATTTGAAGTGCAAATAGGAATGGCTGTGCTCATACTAGCACTAATTCGTTGGATCCCATCAGAATTCTGCAGTTAAGCATTTTTGGGCAAGAGTAGTACTAGGATTGGTGACCTCCTGAGAAGTCCTCATGTTGCACCCTTCTTTTTAAGATGGGGCATTGAACATTACGTGGGATCAGAGCGATGGTTTGCCGGTTCATTCGCAAATGTGAGTCATGGCGCCGGGGCATTTTGCTGAATATTTTTTGTGCATTCAATTAAAGCCCATCACGTGATAAGAGTGTTATTACGAGTATCTTATATAGTAAAACAACAAAAAGAGATGTGCGACGGGCGATCCGTTTATATGGGCATGAGTCGAGGCACCGGGGTATTTCGCTTGATATTAGAACTAGAAGCAAAGATGAGGTGTGTGCGTAAAATGAAACAAATGACGGGAAGGGGGAGGAAAGGAGAAGGGGCACATACATTTTTAGCGGGGAATGGGATGGGTGCAATCAGACCTACACTAATACACCGAATCCCATAAGAACTCTGCAGTTAAGTGTCCTTTGGTGAGAGTAGTACTAAGATGGTTGACCTCTTAGAATGTCCTCGTGTTGCACTTATTTTTTTACACATGAAGCAATAAGCGTTACGCGCAACCGGAACCACAGTCTGTCGGTTCATTCACAAACGTGAGTCGCGGTGTCAGGCATTTTTTTTAATATTTTTTTGTGCATTCATTTATAGTCCACTACGTTATAAGCGTCTCATTACGAGCATCTTACATAGTAGAACAATGAAAAATGAGGTGTGAAGGGTGATCCGTTCATCATGGCGTGAGTCAAGCTGCCGGAGCATTTCGCTTGATATTAGAATTAGAAGTAGAGGTACGGGGTGCGTGCACAGCAAAAAAATGACGGGATGGGGGGACGGAAAGAGAAGTGGTATATGTATTTACAGCGCAAAATGGAATAGGTGCGATCATACCTGCATTAATTCACCGGATCCAATCAGAACTCTGCAGTTAAGCATTTTTGGGTGAGAGTAGTACTAGGATGGGTGACTTCCTAGGAAGTCCTCGTGTTGTACCCTTGTTTTTATAGACGAGACGTTAAACATTTTGCGGGACTAGAGCGACGGTCTACTGGTTTATTCACAAATGTGAGTCACGGTGCCGAAGTATTTTGCTTAATATTTTTTGTACATCTAATTAAAGCCCATCATGTGATAAGAGTGTTATTACGAGGATCTTATATAGTAGAACAATAAAAATAGAAGTGCGGTGGGCGATTCGTTCATATGGGCATGAGTCGAAGTGCCGGGGCATTTCGCTTGATTTTAGAACTAGAAGCAGAGGTGAAGTGTACACTTACAATGAAACAAATTACGGGAAGGGGAAGGGAATGAGAAGGGGCACATGCATTTGTAGCATGGAATGGGACGGGTGCGATCAGACCAGTACTAATGCACTGAATCCCATAAGAACTATGCAGTTAAGTGTCCTTTAGTGAGAGTAGTACTAAGATGGCTAACCTCTTGGAAAGTCCTCGTGTTACACCTGTTTTTTTTTTCACATGAGACAATAAACGTTACGCGTGACTGGAACTATGGTCCGCTGGTTTATTCGCAAATGTGAATCAAGGTGCCGGGACATTTTACCTAATATTAGAATGAGAAGCAGAGGTGCAGTGTGCACGCATAAGAAAATAAATGACGAGAGGGGGGGGCGGGAAGGAAAACGAGTATATCTATTTGCAGTGCGTAATGGAAAGGGTGTGATCATACCACATTAATGCACCAGATCCCATCAGAACTCCACAGTTAAATGTGTTTGGGTGAGAGTAGTACTAGGATGGCTGACCTCCTGGAAAGTCCTCGAGTTGCAGATGGGGCGTTTGATGTTATGAGTGACTGGAACTATAGTCTGCTAGTTTATTCATAAATGTGAGTCAAGGCACCGGGGTATTTTACTTGATATTAGAATGAGAAGCAGAGGTGCAGTGTGCAAGTACAAGGAAACAAATGACGTGAAGGGGGCGAGAAGGAGGAGTATATCTATTTGGAGTGAGTAATGGAAAGGGTGTGATCATACTAGCACTAATGCATCATATCCCATCATAACACTGCAGTTAAGCGTGTTTAGGCGAGATTAGTATTAGGATGAGTGACCTCCTGGGAAGTGCTCGTGTTGCACCTGTCTTTTTGTGGACAGGGCGTTAAATGTTATGCGCGACTGGAGCCATAGTCCGCTGATTCATTTGCCGGCGTGAGTCGTCGCGCTAGGCAATTTTTCTTACTTTCTTTTGTGCACTCATTTATAGTCCACCACGTGATAAAAGAGTCATTGCGAACATCTTACAATATAGAACAACGAAAAAAAAAGGTGTCGTGGGTGGTCCTTTAATCTAGGCATGAGTCAAGGCGCCGGAGCATTTTGCTTGATATTAGAACTAAAAACAGAGATGTAGTGTGCGCGCACAGCAAAAAAAATGACAAGAGAGGGAAGAAAATGAGAAAGGGTATATGTATTTGCAATGCGGAATGGAAGGGGTGCAATCATACCAGCACTAATGCACTAGATCCCATCGAACTTTGCAGTTAAGCATGCTTGGGCGAGAGTAGTACTACGATCGGTAACCTTATGAGAAGTCCTTGTGTTGCACTATCTTTTTGCAAATGGGGCGTAAAACAATACACGTGATCGGAGCCACAATCTGCTGGCGTGAGTCACGTTGCCAAAAAATTTTGCTTACTATTTTTTCGTGCATTCATTTACAGTCTACCAGATAAAAAAAGTGTCATTACAAGCATCTTACATAGTAGAATAAAGAAAAATGAGGTACGGTTGGCGATCCTTTCTTCTGGGCATGGGTCGAGGCGTCGGGGCATTTCATTTGATATTAGAACTATAAACAGAGGTGCGGTGTGCGCAGACAGCGAAAAAAATGACGAGTGGGGGGAGGGAAGGAGAAGGGGCATATGTATTTGCAGCGCGAAATGGAAGGGGTGCAATCATACTAGCACTAATACACCGAATCCCATCGAACTCCGTAGTTAAGCGTGCTTGGGTGAGAGCAGTACTAGGACGGGTGACCTCCTAAGAAGTCCTTGTGTTACACCCGTCTTTTTACAGACGAGGCGTTAAACGTTACGCGCGATCGAAGCCACAGTCCGCCGGCATGAGTAGCGACGTTGAAACATTTTGCTTAATATTTTACGTGCATTTATTTATAGTCCACCACGTGATAAGAGTCTCATTACAAGAGTCTTACATAGTAGAACAACGAAAAAAGAGGCACAGCAGGCCTCCATTCTTCTGGGCGTGAGTCGTAGCGACATTGCATTTCGTTATATATTAGAACTAGAAGCAGAGATGCGGTATGCCTGCACAGCGAAATAAATGATGGGAGGGGGGAGGGAAGGAGAAGGGCTATATGTATTTACAGCGGGGAATGGGACAGTTACGATCATACAAACACTAATGCACAAGATCCCATCACAACTCTGTAGTCAAACGTGCTTGGGCGAGATTAGTTCTAGGATGGGTGACCTCCTGAAAAGTTCTCGTGTTGAACCCGTCATTTTGTAGACAGGGTGTTAAACGTTAAGCGCGATTGGAGCCACAGTCTACCGATGTGAGTCGCGGGGCCTGAAAATTTTGCTGAATATTTTTCATGCATTCATTTATAGTCCACCACGTGATAAGAGTGTCATTATGAGTATCTTACATAGTATAATAACAAAAAATGAGGTGCGGTGGGCGATCTGTTCATCTAGGCATGAGTCGAGGCACCGGAACATTTTCCTTGATATTAGAACTAGAAACGGAGGTGTGGTGTGTTCGCACAACAAAACAAATGACGGGAGGGGGGAGGGAAGGAGAAGGGGTATATGTACTTACAGTGTAGAATGGAAGGGGTGCGATAATACCTGCACTAATGCACTAGATCCCATCGAATTTCGTAGTTAAGTGTGCTTGGGCGAAAGTAGTACTAGGATGGATGACCTCCTGAAAAGTCCTCGTGTTCCACTTGTCTTTTTGCTGATGGAACGTTAAACATTATGAGCGATCAGAGCCATTGTCCCCCGAGTGAGTCGCGACGCCAAGATATTTTACTTAATATTTTTTGTGCATTCATTTATAGTTCGCCACATAATAAGATTTTCATTATGAGCATCTTACATAGTAGAATAATGAAAAATGAGGTGCAGCAGGTAGTTCGTTCATCTGGGCGTTAGTCGAGGTACTAGAGCATTTTGCTCTATATTAGAACTATAAGCAGAGGTGTGGTGTTCACGCATAGCGAAACAAATAATAAGGGGGGAGGGAGGGAGGGAGAAGAGGTGTGATCATACTAGCACTAATGGACCGGATCCCATCGAACTCGATAGTTGAGCATGCTTTGACGAGAGTAGTATTAGGATGGGTGACCTTTTGGAAAATTCTCGTGTTACACCCGTCTTTTTATGGATGGAGTGTTAAACGTTATGCGCGATAGAAGCCATAGTCCGCCAACGTGAGTAGCGGCGCAAGAATATTTTACTTAATATTTTCTGTGCATTCATTTATAGTCCACACATTATAAGAGTGTCATTATGAGCATCTTACATAGTAGAACAATGAAAAATGAGGTATGATAGTCTGCCACTTCATTCGCAAACGTGAGTCACGGCACCGGGGCATTTTGTTTAATATTTTTCGTGCATTTAATTGAAACCCATCATGTGATAAGAGTGTCTTTGTGAGCATATTACATAATAGAACAACAATAAATGAGGTGCGGCGCTATCCGTTCATATGGGCATGAGTCGAGGCACCGAGGTATTTCGCTTGATATTAGAGTTAGATGCAGATGTAAGGTGCACGCACAGCAAAACAAATGACGGGAGGAGAGAGGGAAGGAGAAGGGGTATATGTACTTGGGGCGCAAATTAGAACGGGTGCGATCATACCAGCACTAGTTCACCGGATCCCATCAGAACTCCGCAGTTAAGCGTTCTTGGGCGAGAGGTGTACTACAATGGGTGATCTCCTGGGAAGTTCTCGTGTTGCACACTTCTTTTTGCAGAGGGGGCGTTAAACATTCAATGGGACCGGAGCGATGGTCCATCGGTACATTTGCAAACGTGAGTCATAGCACAAGAGAATTTTGCTTAATATTTTCCCAACATTCAATTAAAGCCCATCACGTGATAAGAGTGTCATTGCAAGCATCTCAAATAGTAGAATAAAAAAAAAAGAGGCGGTAGGCGATTCGTTCATATGGGCATGAGTAGAGGTGCCGGGGCATTTCGCTTGATATTAGAACTAGAAGAAGAGGTGAGGTTCGCGCACATCGTAATAAATGACAGGAGGGAAGAGTGAAGGAGAAGGGGTATATGTATTTGCATCACAAACACGAACGGGTGCGATCATACCAACACTAGTTAACCAGATTCCATCAGAACCCTGAAGTTAAACGTGCTTGGGCGAGAGTCCTACTAGGATCGGTGATCTCCTGGGAAATCCTCGTGTTACACCCTTCTTCTTGCAGACGGGGCGTTAAACGTTACACTAGACTAAAGCGACGGTCTGTCGGTTCATTTGCAAACATGAGTCACGGCACCAGGTCATTTTACTTAATATTTTTTCAACATTCAATTGAAGCCCATCACGTGATAATTGTATCATTGTGAGCATCTTAAAAGTAGAATAACAAAAAATGAGGTACGGTGGGTGATCCGTTCGTATGGGCATGTGTCGAGGTGTCGGGGTATTTCAGTTGATATTAGAACTAGAAGGAGAGGTGAGGTGCACGCACAGCGAAACAAATGATGGTAGGGGAGAGGGAAGGAGAAGGGGCATATGTATTTGCGGTGCAAATAAGAAAAGGTGCGATCATACCAACAATAATTCACCGGATTCCATCAGAACTCTGAAGTATGCATGCTTGGGCGAGAGTAGTACTAGGATGGGTGACCTCCTAGGAAGTCCTTGTGTTGCACCCTTCTTATGAAAAACGAGGTACGACAGGCGATCCGTTCATATGTGCATGAGTCGAGGTGCCGGGACATTTTGCTTGATATTAGAACTAGAAGCAGAGGTGAGGTTTACGCACAGAGAAACAAATGACAAAAGTGGAGAGTGAAGCAGAAGGTATATATGTATTTGCGGCGCAAACCATAACAGGTGCGATCATACCAGCACTAGTTCATCGGATCCCATCAAAACTTCACAGTTAAGTGTGCTTGGGAGAGAGTAGTATTAGGATGGGTGACCTTCTAGGAAGTCCTCATATTGCAAGCTTCTTACGAAAAATGACGTGCGACGGGCGATCCATTCATATGTGCATGAGTTAAGGTGCCGGGACATTTCACTTGATATTAGAACTAGAAGCAGATATGAGGTGCGCGCGCAGAAAAACAAAAGACGGGAGGGGAGAGTGAAGGAGAAGGGATATATGTATTTGCGGCGCAAACCAAAATTCACTTGTAGCGCAAATGGGACGGGTGCGATAATACCAGCACGAATGCACCGAATCCTATAAGAACTCTGCAGTTAGAGATCCTTGGGTGAGAGAAGTACTAAGATGATCGACCTCTTGGAAAGTTCTCGTGTTGTATCTATTTTTGTGTAAATGAGGAAATAAACATTACATGTGACCAGAACCACGGTTTGTCGGTTCATTCGCAAACGTTAGTTGCGACATCATAGCATTTTGCTTAATATTTTTCGTGCATTCAATTAAAGGCCATCACGTGATAAGAGTGTTATTACGAGTATCTTACATAGTAGAACAACGAAAATAGAAGTGCGGCGGGTGATCCATTCATATGGGCATGAGTCAAGGCGCCGGTTCATTTCACTAGATATTAGAACTAGAAGCAGAGGTGAGGTGTGCGCGTAAAACGAAATAAATGACGGGAGGGGGAGGGAAGGAGAAGGGGCACATGTATTTGTAGTGCCGAATGGGACGGGTGCGTTCAGACCAGAACTAATGCATCGAATCCCATAAGAACTCTGCAGTTAAGTGTCCTTTGGTGAGAGTAGTACTAGGATTGTTGACCTCTTGGAAAGTCCTCGTGTTACACCTATTTTTTTGCACATGAGGAAATAAATGTTACGCGCGACTAAAATCACGGTTTTTCGGTTCATTCACAAATGTGAGTCGCAGTATCTGGGCATTTTGCTTAATATTTTTCGTGCATTCATTTCATCTGGGTGTGAGTCGAGCCACCGTGACATTTTGCTTGATATTAGAATTAGAAGCAGAGGTGCGGGGTACATGCACAGCGAAAAAAATAATGGGAGGGAGGGGAGGAGAAGGGGCATATGTATTTGTAGCGCAAAATGGAACTGGTGTGATCATACAAGCACTAATTCATCGGATCCCATAAGAACTCCACAGTTAAGCATTTTTGGGCGAGAGTAGTACTAAGATGATTGAACTCTTGAAAAGTCCTCGTGTTACAACCTTTCTTTTTCACATGAGTCAATAAATGTTACACGCGATCGAAACCACGGACATTCGCAAACGTGAGTCGCAACGTTAGGGCATTTTGATTAATATTTTTCATGCATTAATTTATAGTCCACCACATTATAAGAGTGTTATTATGAGCATCTTACATAGTAGAACAATGAAAAATGAGGTACGGCGGGCAGTCCGTTCATCTGGGCGTTAGTCAAGCTGCCGGGGTATTTCACTAGATACTAGAATTAAAAGAAGAGGTGTGGGGTGCACGCACAGCGAAAAAAATGATAGTGAGGGGGAGGGAAGGAGAAGGGGTATATGTATTTGTAGTGCGAAATAGAATAAGTGCGATCATTCCAGCACTAATTCACTGAATCCCATCAGAACTCCGTAGTTAAGCATTTTTGGGCGAGAGTAGCACTAGGATAGGTGACTTCCTAGGAAGTCTTCATGTCGCACCATTCTTTTTACAGAGGGGGCGTTAAACGTTGCGCTTGGCATCGAGGTATTTTGCTTAATATTTTTTGTGCATTCAATTAAAACCCATTACGTGATAAGAATATTATTATGAGTATCTTACAAAGTAGAACAACAAAAACAGAGGTGCGGCGGACGATCCGTTCATACGGGCATGAGTCGACGTGCCGGGGCATTTCATTTGATATTAGAACTAGAAGCAGAGATGAGGTGTGCGTGAACAGTGAAACAAATGACGGGAGGGGGGAGGGAAGGAGAAGGGGCACATGTACTTGTAGCGCGGAACTGGACGGGTGCGATAATACCAGCACTAATGCACCAAATCCCAAAAGAACTCTGCAGTTAAGAGTCATTGGGTGTGATTAGTACTAAGATGGTTGACCTCTTGGAATGTTCCCGTGTTACACCTATTTTTGTGCACATGAGGAAATAAATGTTACGCGCAACCAGAACAACAATCCGTCGGGTCATTCACAAACGTGAGTCGTGGCGTTAGGGCATTTTGCTTAATATTTTTCATGCATTTATTTATATTCCACCACGTGATAAGAGTGTCATTACGAGCATCTTACATGGCAGAGCTACAAAAAATGAGGTCCGACAAGCTGTCCGTTAATCTGGGCGTGAGTCGACCCGCCGTGGCATTTCGCTTGATATTAGAACTAGAAGCAGAGTTGAGGTGTGCGCGTACAACGAAACAAATGACGGGAGGGGGGAGGGAAGGAGAAGGGGAATATGCATTTGTAGCGCGGAATGGGACGGGTGCGATCAAACTAGCACTAATTTGTTAGATCCCATCAGAACTCTGCAGTTAAGCATTTGTGGGCGAAAGTAGTACTAGGATGGGTGACCTCCTGGGAAGTCCTCGTGTTGCACCCTTCTTTTTACAGACGGAGCATTAAACATTACGCGGGATCAGAGCGATGGTCTGCCGGTTCATTCGCAAACGTGAGTCACAGCACCAAGGCATTTTCTTAATATTTTTTATGCATTCAATTAAAGCCCATCACGTGATAAGAGTGTTATTACGAGTATCTTACATAGTATAATAATGAAAATAGAAGTGCTGAGGGCGATCCATTCATATGGGCATGAGTTGAGGCACCGGAGAATTTCGCTTGATATTAGAACTAGAAGGAGAGGTGAAGTGTGCACGTACAACGAAACAAATGATGGGAGGGGAGAGGGAAGGAGAAGGGGCACATGCATTTGTAGCGTGGAATGGGAGGGGTGCCATCAGACCAGCACACCGAACCCCATAAGAACTATGCAGTTAAGTGTCCTTTAGTTAGAGTAGTACTAAGATGGCTGACCTCTTCGAAAGTCCTCGTGTTACACCTATTTGTTTTGCACACGAGACAGTAAACGTTACGTGCGACTGGAACTATGGTCCGCTGGTTTATTCGCAAATGTGAGTCAAGGCACCAGAGAATTTTACTTGATATTAGAACGAGAAGCAGAGGTGCAGTGTGCATGCACAATGAAACAAATGACGGGAGGTAGGAGGGAAGGAGAATGAGTGTATGTATTTGCAGCGCAAAATTAAATGGGTGCAATCATACCAGCACTAATGCACCGGATCCCATCAGAACTCCGCAGTTAAGCGTGCATGGGCAAGAGTAGTACTAGGATGGTTGACCTCTTGGGAAGTCCTCGTGTTGTACTTATTTTTTTGTAGATAGGACGTTCAATGTTACGCGCAACTGGATCTATGGTCCCCTTGTTTATTCACAAATGTAAGTCAAGGTGTCGGGGCATTTTACTTGATATTAGAATGAGAAGGAGAGGTGCAGTGTCCATGCACAAACAAACAAATGACGGGAGGGGGGAGGGAAGGAGAAGGAGTGTATGTATTTACAGTGCGGAATGAAATTGGTGCGGTCATACCAGCACTAATGCACCAGAATCCATCAGAACTCCGTAGTTAAGTGTGGTTGGGCGAGAGTAGTACTAGGATTTGTGACCTCCTGGGAAGTCCTCGTGTTGAACTCATTTTTTTGCAGATTGGGCGTTCGATGTTACACGCGACTGGAACTATGGTAAGCTGGTTTATTCGCAAATTTGAGTCAAGGCACCAGGGTATGTTGCTTGATATTAGAACGGGAAGTAGAGGTGTAGTGTGCACGCACAAAGAAACAAATAATGGAAGGGGGGGAAGGAGAAGAAGTTTATGTATTTGCAGCACGTAATGAAATAGGTACGATCATACTAGCACTAATGCTCTGGATCCCATCAGAACTTTGTTGTTAAGTGTGCTTGAGTGAGAGTAGTACTAGGATGGGTGACCTATCAAAAAATCCTCGTGTTGCACCCATTTTTTTGCAGATGGGACGTTCGACGTTACGCGTGACTGAAACTATGGTCCGCTGGTTTATTCGTAAATGTGAGTCAAGGCGCTAGGGCATTTTATTTGATATTAAAACGATAAGTAAATGTGCAGTGTGCACACAAAAGGAAATAAATGGCGGGAGGGGGGAGGGAAGGAGAAGGAGTGTATGTATTTGTAGCGTGTAATAAAATGGGTGTGATCATACCAGTACTAATGCACCGGATCTCATAAGAACTCTGCAGATAAGTGTGCTTGGGTGAGACTAGTACTAGGATGGGTGACCTCCTAGGAAGTCCTCGTCTTGCACCCATTTTTTTGCAGATGAGGCGTTCAACATTACGCGTGACTTGAACTATGGTCCACTGGTTTATTCACAAATGTGAGTAAAGGCACAAGGGCATTTTACTTGATATTAGAACGAGAAGCAGAGGTGCAGTGTTCACGCACAAGGAAACAAATGACGGGAGGGGGAAGGGAATGAGAGGGAGTGTATGTATTTTCAGCGCGGGTGAAACGGGTGCGATCATACCAACATTAATGCATCGAATCCCATCAGAACTCCGTAGTTTCGTGTGCTTGGGCAAGAGTAGTACTTGGATGGTGACCTCCTGGGAAGTCCTCGTGTTGCACCCATGTTTTTGCAGATGGGGTGTTCGATGTTACGTGCGACTAGAATTATGGTCCGCTGGTTTATTCACAAATGTGAGTCGTGGTGAAAGGGAATTTTACTTGATATTAGAACGAGAAGCAAATGTGCAGTCTGCACGCACAAGGAAACAAATGACGGAAGGGGGGAGGAGGAGAAGGAGTGTTTGTGTTTGCAGCGCATAATGAAATGGGTGCGATCATACCAGTACTAGTACACCAGATTCTATTAGAACTCCGTAGTGAAGTTTGCTAGGGCGAGAGGAGTACTAGGATGGGTGACCTCCTGGAAAGTCCTCGTGTTGCACCCATTTTTTTGCAGATGAGGCGTTCGACGTTACGCGCGACTGGAACTATGGTCCGCTTGTTTATTCGCAAATGTGAGTCAAGGCGCCGGGGTATTTTGCTTGATATTAGAACGAGAAGCAGAGGAGCAGTATGCACGCACAAGGAAACAAATGACGGGAGGAGAGGGAAGGAGAAGGAGTATATGTATTTGCAGAGGAATGAAATTGGTGCGATCATACCAGCACTAATTTACCGGATCCCATCAGAACTTCGCATTTAAGTGTACTTGGGGCGAGAATAGTACTAAGATGGGTGACCTCCTGGGAAGTTCTCATGTTGCACCCATTTTTTTGCAGATTGGGCGACCGACATTACGCGCGACTGGAATTATTGTCCGCTTGTTTATTCACAAATGTGAGTCAAGGTGCCGGGGTTTTTTACTTGATATTAGAACGAGAAGCAGAGGTGCAATGTGCACGCAAAAGGAAACAAATGACGGGAATGGGAGGGAAAGAGAGGGTGTGTATGTATTTGCAGCGTGGAATGAGATGGGTGCGATCATACCAGCACTTATGTACCGGATCCAATCAGAACTCCGCAGTTAAGTGTGCTTGGGCAAGAGTAGTACTAGGATTGGGTGACCTCCTTGGAAGTTCTCGTGTTACACCCTTTTTTTGCAGATGAGGCGTTCGATGTTACGTGCAACTGGAACTATAGTTCGCTGGTTATTCGCAAATGTGAGTCAAGGCGCCGAGGTATTTTACTTGATATTAGAACGAGAAGTAGAGGTGCAGTGTGCACACACAAGGAAACAAATAACAGGAGGGGGGAGAGAAGGAAAAGGAGTGTATGTATTTGCAGTGCATAATGAAATCGGTACGATCATACCAGCAGTAATGCTCCGGATCCCATCAAACTTTGCAGTTAAGTGTGCTTGGGCGAGAGTAGTACTAGGATGGGTGACCTCTTGGAAAGTCCTCGTCTTGCACCCATTTTTTTTGCAGATGAGGCGTTCCACATTACGTGCAACTGGAACTATGGTCCCCCAGTTTATTCGCAATTGTTAGTCAAGGCGCTAGAATATTTTACTTATATTAGAACGAGAAGCAGAGGTGCAGTGTGCACGCACAAGGAAACAAATGATGGGAGGGGGGAGGAATGGAGAAGAAGTGTATATATTTGTAGCGCGAAAGGAAATGGGTGCGATCATACTAGCACTAATTCGTTGTTCTACTATGTAAGATGCTCGCAATGACACTCTCATAACGTGATGGGCTTTAGTTGAATGCGTGAAAAATTTTAAGCAAAATGCCCCAGCACCATGACTCACATTTGCAAATGAACCAGCAGACCATCGCTCCGGTCCCGCTTAACGTTTAAAGCCTCCCCTGCAAAAAGAAAGGTGCAACATGAGGAATTCCCAACATGTCACCCATTTTAGTACTACTCTCGCCTAAGCCCACTTAACTGCAGAGTTCTGATGGGATCTGGTGAACTAATGTTGTTATGATCCCATCCGCTTTGGTTCGCACCATAAATACATATACCTCTTCTCCTTCCCTCTCCCCTCACATCATTTGTGTCGCTATGGACGCACCTTACCTCTGCTTCTAGTTTTAATATTAACCAAAATGCCCTAACGTCGTGATTCACATTTGCGAACTACCCCCTGTACCTCGTTTTTCGTTATTCTACTATGTAAGATGCTCGTAATGACACTCTTATCACATGGTGAACTATAAATGAATGCACGGAAAACATTAAAAAAAATGTCTTGGCGTTGCGACTCACTCCGAGAGACAATGGCTTTGATCGCGCATAATGTTTAACGTCCCGTCAGCAAAAAAATGAGTGGAACATGAGAACTTTCCAGGAGGTCACCCATCCTAGTACTACTTCGGCCCAAGCACACTTAACTATGAAATTCGATGGGATCCAGTGCATTAGTGCAGGTACGATCGCACCCCTTCCATTTCACGCTGAAAGTACATATACCCCTTCTCCTTCCCTCCCCCCTCCCGTCATTTGTTTCGTTGTGCACACACACCACACCTCTGTTTCTAGTTCTAATATCAAGCAAAATACCCCAGCACCTCGACTCACGCCTAGAAGAATGGATCGCCCGCCGTACCTCACTTTTCATTGTTATATTATGTAAGATACTCGTAATAATACTCTTATCACGTGGTGGACTATAAATGAATGCATGAAAAATATTAAGCAAAATTTTCAGGCCCTGCGACTCACACCGGCAGACTGTGGCTCCGATCGCACTTAACAATTCACACTCCGTCTATAAAAAGACGGGTTCAACATGAGGACTTTCCAGGAGATCACCCATCCTAGAACTAATCTCGCCAAAGCACAGTTGACTACAGAGTTCTGATGGGATACTGTGTATTAGTGTTTGTATGATCACAACTGTCCCATTCCCCACTGTATATAGATATAGCCCTTCTCCTCCCCTCCCCCCTCCCATCATTTATTTCGCTGTGCGGGCATACCGCATCTCTGCTTGTAATTCTAATATAGAGCGAAATGCCATGTCACTTCAACTACGCCCAGAAGAACGGAGGCTCGCTCGCTGCGCCTCTTTTTTTGTTATTATACTATGTAAGACTCTCGTAATGAGACTTTTATCACGTGGTGGACTACAAATAAGTGCACGTAAAATATTAAGCAAAATGTTTCAACGTCGCTACTCATGCCAGCGGACTGTGGCTCCGATTGCACATAACGTTTGACGCCCCGTCTGCAAAAGGACGGGTGCAACAAGAGAACTTCCCAAGAGGTCACCCATCCTAGTACTACTCTCGCCCAAGCATGCTTAACTACGGAGTTCCATGGGATCTAGTGTATTAATGCTTGTATGATTGCACCCCTTCCATTTCGCACTGCAAATACATATACCCCTTCTCCTTTCCTCATCCCACCCGTCATTTTTGTCGCTGGGCGTGCACACAATACCTCTGTTTATAGTTCTAATATCAAGCGAAATGCCCTTACACCTCGACTCATGCCAAAAGAAAAGACCGCCCGCCATACCTCATTTTTCTTAATTTTACTATGTAATATGCTCGTAATGACACTCTTATCACGTGGTAGACTATAAATGAATGCACAAAAAAATAATAAGAAAAATTTTCTGGCAAAGCAACTCACACCAGTGGATTGTGGCTCTCATCACATTTATCATTTTATGCCCCGTTTGCAAAAGATAGTGCAATACGAGGATTTCTCAGGAGGTTACCGATCCTAGTACTAGTCTCGCCCAAGCATGCTTAACTGCATAGTTCGATGGGATCCGGTGCATTAGTGCTGTTATGATCGCACCCCTTCCATTCCGCATTGCAAATATATATACCCCTTCTCCTTTCCTCCCCTCTCCCGTCATTTTTTTTGCTGTACACGCACACTGCATCTCTGTTTCTAGTTCTAATATCAAGCAAAATGCCCCAGTGCCTCAACTTATGCCCAGATTAAAGGACCACCTGCCACACCATTTTCTTTTCGTTGTTCTACTATGTAAGATGCTCATAATGACTCTCTTATCACGTTATTGACTATAAATGAGTGCACACACAAAACTAAGCAAAATGCCTCGGCGAGGTGACTCATGCTAGCAAATGAACCAGCAAACTATGGCTCCGGTCACACGTAACGTTTGGTGCCCTGTCCGCAAAAAGGCGGGTGAAACACAAGCACTTCCCAGGAGGTCACTCATCCTAGTACTACTCTCGCCCAAACACGCTTAACTACAGATTATGATTGGATACAATGCATTAGTGCTAGTATGATCCCACCCGTCCTATTCCTCACTTCAAATACAAACACTCCTTCTCTTT
The DNA here is from genome assembly GCF_054855325.1 of Carica papaya. Lineage (NCBI taxonomy): Eukaryota > Viridiplantae > Streptophyta > Magnoliopsida > Brassicales > Caricaceae > Carica > Carica papaya. Next base: position 29,039,355 of record NC_142311.1, on the reverse strand, counting down.
CCCTCCCCCCTCCCATCATTTGTTTCGCTCTGTGTGGACACCGCACCTCTACTTCTAGTTGTAGTATCAAGCAAAATGCCCTGTTGCCTCGACTCACGTCCAGATGAATGGACCACCTGCCGCACCTCTGTTTTGCTTGTTCTATTATTTACGATGCTCGTAATGACACTCTTATCACGTGGTGGACTATAAATTGATGCAACACGAGGACTTCCCAGGAGGTCACCCATCCTAGTACTACTCTCACCCAAAATACTTAAATGCGGAGTTCTGATGGGATCCGGTGCATTAATGTTGGTATGATCGCACCATTTTCATTCCACACTGCAAATACATATACTCTTTCTCCTTCTTTCCCCCCTACCATCATTTGTTTCCTTGTGCGTGCACACTGCAGCTCTCTTTCTCATTCTAATATCAAGTAAAATGCCTCGGTGCTGTGACTCACATTTTAGAATAAACTAGTGGACCATAGTTTCTGTCGTGCGTAATGTTGAACGACCCATCTGCAAAAAAATAGTTGCAACATGAGGACTTCCCAGGAGGTCACCACTCCTAGTACTAGACTCGCCCAAGCACATTTAACTGTGGAGTTTTGATGGGATCCGGTGAATTAGTGATTGTACAATGGCACCTGTTTCATTCCGTGCTGCAAATACATACATTCCTTCTCCTTCCCTCCCCCCTCCCATCATTTGTTTCCTTGTGCGTGCACACTGCACCTCTCATTCTAGTTCTAATATCAAGTAAAATGCCCTGGTGTCGTGACTCACATTTACGAATAAACTAGCAGACCATAGTTCCAGTCGCGCGTAACGTCGAACGACCCATCTGCAAAAAAATGGTTGCAACACGAGGACTTCCCAGGAGGTCACCCATCCTAGTACTACTCTCGCCCAAGCATACTTAACTGCGGAGTTTTGATGGGTTCCGATGCATTAGTGCTGGTATGATTGCACCTGTTTCATTCTGCGCTGCAAATACATATACTCCTTTGCCTTCCCTCCCTCCTCCCGTCATTTGTTTTCTTGTGCGTGCACACTGCACCTCTCCTTCTCATTCTAATATTAAGCAAAATATCCCAACGTCGTGATTCACGTTTGTGAATGAACAGTCAGACCGTCGCTCTGGTCCCATGTAAAATTTAATGCCCCGTCTACAAAAAGAAGGGTGCAACACAAGTACTTCCCAAGAGGTCACCCAACCTACTACTACTTTCGCCCAAGCACGCTTGACTACGGAGTTCTGATGGGATCCGGTGAACTAGTGCTGGTATGATTGCACCCCTTCTAATTTGCGCCACAAATACATATACCACTTCTCCATCCCTCTCCCTTCATGTCATTTATTTCGCTGTGTGCGCAACTCACCTCTGCTTCCAGTTCTAATATCGAGCGAAATGCCCTAGCACCTCGACTCATGCCCATATGAATGGATCGCCCGCCGCACCTCAGTTTTTGTTGGTCTACTATTTAAGATGCTCGCAATGACACTCTCATCACGTGATGGATTTTAATTGAATGCACGAAAAGTATTAAGCAAAATGCCCCGGCACCATGACTCACATTTGCGAATGAACAAGTAGACTGTCGCTCCTGTCCCCCGTAACATTTAACGGTCTATAAAAAAAAGGTGCAACACGAGTGCTTCCCAAGAGGTCACCCATCGTAGAACTGCTCTCGCCCAAGCACGCTTAACTGCAGAGTTCTGATGGATCCCATGAATTAGTGCTAGTATGATCGTACCCCTTCTAATTTGCGTTGCAAAGACATATATCCCTTCTCCTTCCCTCTCCTTTCCCGTCATTTGTTTTGTTGTGCGCGCAACGCACCTGTGCTTCTAGTTCTAATATCGAGCGAAATGCTCCGACGCCTCGACTCATGTCTATATGAGTGGAACACCCGCCGCAACTCCTTTTTTGTTGTTCTACTATGTACTATGCTTGTAATAATAATCTTATCACGTGGTGAGCTATAATTGAATGCACGAATAATATTAAGCAAAATGCTCTGGCACCGTTACTCATGTTTGCAAATTAACCGGCGACTGTCGCTCTAGTCCCGCGTAACATTTAACGCCCCATCTACAAAAAGAAGGGTCCAACATGAGAACTTCCTAGGAGATCACCCATCCTAGTATTACTCTCGCCCAACCATGATTAACTACAAAGTTTGATGGGATCCGATGCATTAGTGCTGGTATGATCGCACACCTTCCATTCTACGCTGCAAATACATATACCACTTCTCTTTTCCTCTCCCCTCTCATCATTTATTTTGTTGTGCGCGCACACCGCACCTCTGTTTCTAGTTCGAATATCAAGCGAAATGCCAAGGCATCTCGACTCAAGCCCAAATGAACAGACCACCCACCACAACTCTATTTTCATCGTTCTACTATGTAAGATAATCGTAGTGACATTCTTATCTCGTGATGGACTATAAATGAATGCATGAAAAATATTAAGCAAAATGTCCAAATGCTGCGACTCACACTGGTTGATTGGCACTACGGTCACACGTAACATTTAACGCCTCGTCCATAAAAAGACTGGTGGAACACGAGGACTTTGAAAGAGGTCACCCATCCTAATACTGCTTTCATCAGAGCACGCTCAACTGCAGAGTTCGACAGGATCCAATGCATTAGTGTTGGTATGATCGCACCCCTTCCATTTCGTGAGTTAAATACATATACCCCTTCTCCTTCCCTCTCCCCTCCCGTCATTTGTTTCGCTGTGCATACACACTACACCTATGTTTCTAGTTCTAATATCAAGCGAAATGTCTGGGCACCTCGACTCACGCCTTGATAAACGGACCACCTGTCGTACCTCATTTTTTATTGTTATACTATGTGAGATGCTCGTAATGACATTCTTATCACATGGTGGACTATAAATGAATGTACGAAAAATATTAAGCAAAATATTCTGGCGCCACGACTCATGCGGGCGGACTATGGCTCCTATTGTGCATAACGTTTAACACCCCATCCATAAAAAAACGGGCTCAACATGAGGACTTCCCAAAAGATCACCCATCCTAGTACTACTCTCGCCAAAACACGCTCAACTACGGAGTTCGATGGGATCTGGTGCATTAGTGCTAGTATGATTGCACCTCTTCTATTTTGCGCTATAAATACATATACCCCTTCTCCTTCCCTCCCACCCCTGTTATTTGTTTCGCTATACGCGAACACCGCACCTCTGCTTATAGTTCTAATATAGAGCAAAATTCTTCGGCGCCTTGACTCACGCCCAGATGAACGGACTACCCCTGCACCTCATTTTTTGTTATTCTACTATGTAAGATGCTCGTAATGACACTCTTATCACGTGGTGAACTATAAATGAATGCACGAAAAATATTAAAAAAAATGTCTTGGCGTAGCGACTCACTCCGATGGATAATGGCTTTGATCGTGCATAATGTTTAACGTCCAATCAGCAAAAAACCGAGTGGAACATGAGAACTTTCCAGGAGGTCACCCATCCTAGTACTACTTCCGCCCAAACTAATTTAATTACAAAATTCGATGGGATCCAGTGCATTAGTGTAGGTATGATCGCACCCCTTCAATTCCACGCTGCAAGTACATATTGCCCCCCTCCTTCCCTCCCCCCTCCCGTCATTTGTTTCGTTCTGCGCACACACCACACCTCTGTTTCTAATTCTAATATCAAGCGACTCACGCCTAGATGAATGGATCGCCCGCCATACCTCGTTTTTCATTGTTATACTATGTGAGATACTCGTAATGACACTCTTATCACGTGGTGGACTATAAATGAATGCACGAAAAATATTAAGCAAAATTTTCAGGCCTCGCGACTCACACCAGCAGACCATGGCTCCGATCGCACTTAACGTTTAACACCCCGTCTATAAAAAGACGGGTTCAACACGAGGACTTTTCAGGAGGTCACCCATCCTAGAACTAATCTCGCCCAAGCACGGTTGACTACAGAGTTCTGATGGGATACTGTGAATTAGTGTTTGTATGATCACAACTGTCCCATTCCCCACTGCAAATACATATAGCCCTTTTCCTTCCCTCCCCCCTCCCATCATTTATTTCGTTATGCGGGCATACCGCATCTCTGCTTCTAGTTCTAATATAGAGCGAAATGCCATGTCGCTTTGACTCACGCCCAGAAGAACGGAGGCCCCTTGCGCCTCTTTTTTCGTTGTTCTACTATGTAAGACTCTCCTAATGAGACTCTTATCACGTGGTGGACTACAAATAAGTGCACGTAAAATATTAAGCAAAATGTTTCAACGTCGCTACTCATGCCAGCAGAGCTCCGATCGCGCGTAACGTTTGACGCCCCGTCTACAAAAAGATGAGTGAAACAAAAGAACTTCCCAGGAGGTCACTCATCCTACAACTACTCTTGCCCAAGCACGCTTAACTACAGAGTTTCATGGGATCCGGTGTATTAATGCTAGTATGATTGCATCCCTTCCATTCCCCGCTGCAAATACATATACCCCTTCTTTTTGCCTCCCCCCACCCATCATTTTTTTTGCTGTGCACGCACACCGCACCTCTATTTATAGCTCTAATATCAAGCGAAATGCCCCGACATCTCGACTCACGCCAGAAGAAAAGACCACCCGCCGTACCTCATTTTTCTTTATTCTACTATGTAAGATGCTCATAATGACACTCTTATCATGTAGTAGACTATAAATGAATGCACGAAAAAATAGTAAGTAAAATTTTTTGGCGATGAGACTCACGCCAGCGAATTGTGACTCCAATCACATGTATCGTTTTACGCCCCATTTGCAAAAAGAAAATGCAACACGAGGACTTCTCAGGAGGTTATCGATCCTAGTACTACTCTCGCCTAAGCATGCTTAACTGCATAGTTCGATGGGATCCAGTGCATTAGTGCTAGTATGATCGCACCCCTTCCATTTCGCATTGCAAATACATATACCCCTTCTCCTTTCCTCCCCCTCTCCTGTAAATTTTTTTCGCTGTGCGCGGGCACTGCATCTCTGTTTTTAGTTCTAATATCAAGCAAAATGCCCCAGCGCCTCGACTTATGCCCAGATTAAAGGACCACCTGCCACACCTTTTTTTTTTGTTGTTCTACTATATAAGATGCTCGTAATGACTCTCTTATCACATGGTGGACTATAAATGAGTGCACAAAAACAAGTAAGCAAAATGCCCCGACGCGGCAACTCACGCCGGCAAATGAACCAGCGGACTATGGCTTCGATCGCGCGTAACTTTTGATGCCCTGTCCGCAAAAAGATGGGTGCAGCACAAGCACTTCCCAGGAGGTCACTCATCCTAGTACTACTCTCGCCCAAACACGCTAAACTACAGATTATGATGGGATACGATGCATTAGTGCTAGTATGATCCCACCCATCCTATTCCTCACTTCAAATACATATACCCCTTCTCTTTCAGTCCCCCCTCCCATATGTTGTTTCGCTCTGTGTGGACACCGCACCTCTACTTCTAGTTGTAATATCAAGCAAAATGTTCCATTGCCTCGACTCACACCCAAATGAACGGACCACCCACCGCACCTCTGTGTTACTTGTTCAATTATTTACGATGCTCGTAATGACACTCTTATCACGTGGTGGACTATAAATGGATGCACGAAAAATATTAAAAAAAAGATGGGTGCAACACGAGAACTTCCCAGGAGGTCACCCATCCTAGTATTACTCTCGCCCAAGAACACTTGACTGCGGAGTTCTGATGGGATCCGGTGAATTAGTGCTGGTATGATCGCACCAGTTTCATTCCGCGCTGCAAATACATACACTTCTTCTCCTTCCCTCCCCCCTCCCGTCATTTGTTTACTTGTGCGTGCATACTGCACCTCTCATTCTCGTTCTAATATCAAGTAAAATGCCTCGGTGCCATGACTCATATTTGTTAATAAACCAACAGACCATAGTTTCAGTCGCGCGTAACGTGGAACGACCCATCTGCAAAAAAATTGGGTGTAACACGAGGACTTCCTAGTAGGTCACCCATCCTAGTACTACTCTCGCCCAAGCATACTTAACTGCGGAGTTATGATGGGATCCGGTGCATTAGTGTTGCTATGATCACACTTGTTTTATTCTGTGCTTCAAATACATACACTCTTTCTCTTTCTCTCCCCCCTCCCGTAATTTGTTTCTATGTGCGTGCACACTGTACCTCTCCTTCTCCTTCTAATATCAAATAAAATGTCCCGCCGCCGTGACTCATATTTGCGACTAAACTAGTGGATCATAGCTCCAGTCGTGCACAGTATCGAACGATCCATCTGTAAAAAAATAGGTTCAACACGAGTGTTTCCCAGGAGGTCACCCATCCTAGTACTACTCTTGCACATGCACATTTAACTGCGGAGTTCTAATGGGATCTGGTGCATTAGTGCTGTTATGATCGCACCTATTTGATTTCGTGCTGCAAATACATACACTCATTATCCTTCCCTCCGCCCTTCTGTCATTTGTTTCCTTGTGCTTGTACACTGCACCTCTCATTCTCATTCTAATATCAAGTAAAATGCATCGGGGCCGTGACCACATTAGTGAATAAACCAGCAGACCATAGTTCCAGTCACGCGTCTAATATCGAGCGAAATGCCCCGGTACCTCAACTCATGTCTATATGAACGGAACACTCGCTGCACCTTCTTTTTTGTTGTTCTACTAAGTAAGATGCTCGTAATAATAATCTTTTCACGTGGTGGGCTATAATTGAATGCACGAATAATATTAAGCAAAATGCTCCGGCGCCGTGACTCACGTTTGCGAATTAACCGGCGACTGTTGCTCTAGTCCCGCGTAACATTTAACGTCCCATCTGCAAAAAGAATGGTGCAACATGAGAACTTCCTAGGAGAGCACCCATCCTAGTACTACTCTCGCCCAAGCACGATTAACTAGGAAGTTCGATGGGATCCGATGCATTAGTGCTGGTATGATCGCACACCTTCCATTCTACGCTGCAAATAAATATACCACTTTTCTATTCCTCTCCCCTCTCATCATTTATTTTGTTGTGCGCGCACACCGCACCTCTGTTTCTAGTTCGAATATCAAGCGAAATGCCAAGGCATCTCGACTCATGCCCAGATGAACAGACTGCCTACCACAACTCTATTTTCATTATTCTACTATGTAAGATAATTGTAATGACATTTTTATCTCGTGATGGACTATAAATGAATGCATGAAAAATATTAAGCAAAATGTTCAAATGTCACGACTCACACTGGAGGACTGTCGCTCCGGTCATGCGTAACATTTAACGCCCTGTCCATAAAAAGACGGGTGGAACACGAGGACTTCCTAGGAGGTCACCCATCCTAATACTGCTTTCACCAGAGCAAGCTTAACTGCGGAGTTTGACAGGATCCGATGCATTAGTGTCGGTATGATCGCACCCCTTCCATTTCGTGCTGCAAATACATATACCCCTTCTCCTTCCCTCCCCTCTTTCGTCATTTGTTTCGTTGTGCATGCACACTACACCTCTGTTTCTAGTTTTAATATCAAGCGAAATATCCAGGCACCTCAACTCAAGCCTAGATAAACGGACCGCCTGTCGTACCTCATTTTTCATTGTTCTACTATGTAAGATGCTCATAATGACACTCTTATCATGTGGTGGACTATAAATGAATGCACAAAAAATATTAAGCAAAATATTCTGGCGCCACGACTTATGCCGGCGGATTATGGCTCCTATTGCACATAACGTTTAACACCCATCCGTTAAAAGATGGCCGCAACACAAGGACTTCCTAAAAGATCACCCATCCTAGTACTACTCTCGCCAAAACACACTCAATAATTCGATGGGATCCGGTGCATTAGTGTTAGTATGATCACACGCCGTACCTTGATTTTCATCGTTATACTATGTAAGATACTCGTAATGACACTCTTATCACGTGGTGAACTATAAATGAATGCACGAAAAATATTAAGCAAAATTTTCAAGCCCTGCGACTCACACCGGCAGACTGTGGCTCCGATCGCACTTAACGTTTAACACCCCTTCTTCAAAAAGACGGGTTCAACACGAGGACTTTCAAGGAGATCATCCATCCTAGAACTAATCTCGCCCAAGCACGCTTGACTACAGAGTTCTGACGGGATCCTGTGTATTAGTGTTTGTATGATCACGACTGTCTCATTCCCCACTGCAAATACATATAGCCCTTCTCCTTCCCTCCCCCCTCCCATAATTTATTTCGCTGTGCGGGCATACCGCATCTCTGCTTCTAGTTCTAAAATAGAGCGAAATGCCATGTCGCTTCGACTCACGCCCAGAAGAACGGAGGTCCGCTGCACCTCTTTTTTTGTTGTTCTACTATGTAAGACTCTCGTGATAAGACTCTTATCACGTGGTGGACTACAAATAAGTGCACGTAAAATATTATGCAAAATGTTTCAACGTCGCTACTCATGTCGGCGGACTGTGGCTCCTATCGCATGTAACGTTTGACGCCCCGTCTGCAAAAAGACATGTGCAACAAGAGAACTTCTCAGGAGGTTACCCATTCTAGTACTACTCTTGCCCAAGCACGCTTAACTATGGAGTTCGATGGGATTCGGTGTATTAATGCTAGTATGATTGCACCCCATTCTCCTTCCCTCCCCTGACTCGTCATTTTTTTCGCTGTGCGCGCACACCGCACCTTTGTTTATAGTTCTAATATCAAGCGAAATGCCCCAACACCTCGACTCACGCCAGAAGAAAGGAACGCCTGCCGTACCTCATTTTTCTTTATTCTACTATGTAAGATACTCGTAATGACACTCTTATCACGTGGTAGATTATAAATGAATGCACGATAAAATAGTAAGCAAAATTTTTTGGCAACGCAACTCATGCTAGCGGATTGTGGCTCCGATCACATGTATCATTTTACCCCCCGTTTGCAAAAAGACAGTGCAACATGAGGACTTCTCAGGAGGTTACTGATCCTAGTACTACTCTCGTCCAAGCATGCTTAACTGCATAGTTTGATGGGATCCGGTGCATTAGTGCTGCTATGATCGCACCCCTTCCATTCCGCATTGCAAATACATATACCTCTTCTCCTTTCCTCCCCTCTCCAGTCATTTTTTTCGTTGTGCGCACACACTGCATCTCTATTTCTAGTTTTAATATCAATCAAAATGCCTCAACGCCTTGACTTATGCCCATATTAAAGGACCGTCCGCCACACCTTTTTTTTCGTTATTCTACTACATAAGATGCTCGTAATGACTCTCTTATCACGTGGTGGACTATAAATGAGTGCACAAAAAAAAATTAAGAAAAATGCCCTGGTGCGGCACTCACGCCGGCAAATAAACCAGCAGACTATGGCTCCGGTCGCGCGTAACATTTGATGCCCTGTCTGCAAAAAGACGGGTGCAACACAAGCACTTCCCAACAGGTCACTCATCCTAGTACAACTCTCGCCCAAACACGCTTAACTGCAGATTATTATGGGATATGATGCATTAGTGCTAGTACGATCCCACCGGTCCTATTCCTCACTTCAAATACATATACCCCTTCTCTTGCCCTCCCCCCCCCATCATTTGTTTCGCTCTGTGTGGACACCGCACCTCTACTTCTAGTTGCAATATTAAACAAAATGCTCTGTTGTCTCGACTCACGCTCAGATGAACGGACCGCCCCCCGCACCTCTGTTTAGCTTGTTCTATTATTTACGATGCTCGTAATGACACTCTTATCACGTGGTGGACTACAAATGGATGCACAAAAAAATGAAGAAAAAGACGAGTGCAACAAGAGTACTTCCCAAGAGGTCACCCATCTTAATACTACTCTCGCCCAAGCACACTTAACTGCAGAGTTCTAATGGGTCCTGTGAATTAGTGTTGGCATGACCAGAGCTGTTTCATTCCGCACTGCAAATACATACACTCCTTCTCCTTCCCTCCCCCCTCCTGTCATTTGTTTCCTTATGCGTGCACACTGCACCTCTGCTTCTCTTTCTAATATCAAGTAAAATATGTCGGTGCCTTGACTCATATTTGTGAATAAATCAGCGGACCATAGTTTCAGTCGCGTGTAACATCGAACGCCCCATCTGAAAAAACTAGGATCAACACGAGGACTTCCTAGGAGTTCACCACTCCTAGTACTACACTCTCCCAAGCACATTTAACTGCTAAGTTCTGATGGGATCCGGTGAATTAGTAATGGTATAATGGCACCTGTTTCATTCTGCGCTGCAAATACATACACTCCTTCTCCTTCCCTCCCCCCTCCCGTCATTTGTTTCCTTGTGCGTGCACACTGCACCTCTCCTTCTCGTTTTAATCTCAAGTAAAATGCGTCAACACCGTGACTCACATTTGCGAATAAACTAGCGAACCATAGTTCTAGTCGTGCGTAACGTCGAACGACCCATCTGCAAAAAAAATGGTGCAACACGAGTACTTCCTAGGAGGTCACCCATCTTACTACTACTCTCGCCCAAGCACACATAACTGCAAAGTTCTGATGAGATCCGGTGCATTAGTGCTGGTATGATCGCACCTGTTTCATTCCGTGCTGCAAATACATACACACCTTTTCCTCCCCTCCACCCTCCCGTTATTTGTTTCCTTGTGCGTGCACACTGTACCTCTTCTTCTCGTTCTAATATCAAGTAAAATGTCTCGGTGCCGTGACTCATATTTGTTAATAAACCAACAGACATAGTTCTAGTCGCGCGTAACATCGAACGACCCATTTGTAAAAAAATAAGTGCAATACAAGGACTTCCCACGAGGTCACCCATCCTAGTACTACTCTCGCCCAAGCACACTTAACTGCAGAGTACTAATGGGATCCGGTTCATTAATGATGGAATATTGGCACCTGTTTCATTTTGCGCTCCAAATACATACACTCCTTATCCTTCCCTCCTCCCTCCCGTCTTTTGTTTCCTTGTACGTGCACACTGCACCTCTCCTTCTCATTCTAATATCAAGTAAAATGCCTCGACGTCGTTACTCACATTTGTGAATAAACCAGCGAACCATAGTTTCAGTCGTGCGTAACGTCGAACGACCCATCTCAACTCATGCCCATATGAACGGATCGCCCGCCACCTCTCATTTTTTGTTGTTCTACTATTTAAGATGCTCGCAATGACACTCTCATCACGTGATGGTCTTTAATTGAATGCTGGAAAAATATTAAGAAAAATGCTCCGGTGCCATGACTCAAATTTGCAAATGAACCGGCATACCATCGCTCCGGTCCAGTTGAATGTTTCATGCCCCATTTACAAAAAGAAGGGTGCAACGTGAGAACTTCCCAGGAGATCACCCATCCTAGTACTACTCTTGCCCAAGCACACTTAACTGTGGAGTTCTAATGGGATCTGGTGCATTAGTGCTAGTATGATTGTACCTTTTTGATTCGGCACTGTAAATACATACACTCCTTCTCCTTTCCTCCCACCTCCTGTCATTTGTTTCCTTGTGCGTGCAAACTGCACATCTCCTTCTCGTTCTAATATCAATTAAAATGCTCCGACGCCGTGACTAACATTTGCGTATAAACCAGCGGACCATAGTTCCATTTGTGCGTAACGTCGAATGACCCACCTGAGTACTACTATCGCCCAAGCACACTTAACTGCGGAGTTTTGATGGGATCTGGTGCATTAGTGCTGGTATGAACGCACATGTTTCATTCTGCGTAACAAATAGATAAACACTTTCTCCTTCCCACCCCCCTCCTGTCATTTGTTTCCTTGTGCGTGCACACTACACCTCTGTTTCTGGTTCTAATATCAAGTAAAATGTCCCGGTGCCGTGACTCATATTTGTGAATAAACCAGCGAGCCATAGTTTCAGTCACGCGTAACGTCGAACGACCAATCTGTAAAAAAATAGGTGCAACATGAGGACTTCCCAAAAGGTCACCACTCCTAGTACTACACTCGCCCAAGCACATTTAACTACGGAGTTGTGATGGGATCCGATTCATTAGTGATAGTATACTAGCACCTGTTTCATTCTGCGCTCCAAATACATACACTCCTTCTCCTTCCCTCCCCCCTCTCGTCTTTTGTTTCCTTGTGCGTGCACACTGCACCTCTCATTCTCATTCTAATATCAAGTAAAATGCCTCGATGTCGTGACTCACATTTGCGAATAAACCAGCGACCATAGTTCCAATCGTGCGTAACGTCAAACGACCCATCTCGACTCATGCCCATATGAACGGATCGCTCGCCACCTCTCGTTTTTTGTTGTTCTACTATTTAAGATGCTCACAATGACACTCTCATCACATGATGGGCTTTAATTGAATGCTGAAAAAATATTAAGAAAAATGCTCTGGTTCTGTGACTCATGTTAGCAAATGAACTGGCGGACCATCGCTCCGGTCCAGTTGAATGTTTGACGCCCCGTCTGTAAAAAGAAGGGTGCAACACGAGGACTTCCCTAGAGGTCACCACTCCTCGTACTACATTCGCCTAAGCATATTTAACTGCGGAGTTCTAATGGGATCTGGTGCATTAGTGCTGGTATGATCGCACCTCTTTCATTCTGCGTTGCAAATACATACACTCCTTCTCCTTCCCTCCCCCCTCCCGTCATTTGTTTCCTTGTGCGTGCACACTACACCTCTCCTTCTCGTTATAATATCAAGTAAAATGCCCTGGTGTCGTGACTCAAATTTGCGAATAAACCAGCGGACTATAGTTCCACTCATGCATAACGTCGAACGACCCATCTCGACTCATGCCCATATGAACGGATCGACCGCCGCCTTTTTTTTTGTTGTTTTACTATTTAAGATGCTCGCAATGACACTCTCATCACGTGATGGGCTTTAATTGAATGCTGGAAAAATATTAAAAAAAATGCTCGGGTGCCGTGACTAAGGTTTGCAAGTGAACCAGCGGACCATCGCTCCGGTCCAGTTGAATGTTTGACGCCCGGTCTGCCAAAAAAAGAGTGCAACACGAGGACTTCCCTGGGGGTCACCACTCCTAGTACTACACTCACCCAAGCTCATTTAACTGCGGAGTTCTTTTGGGATCCTGTGAATTAGTGATAGTATTATGGCACCTGTTTTATTCTGCACTGCAAATACATATACTCCTTCTCCTTCTCTCTCCCCACCCGTCATTTGTTTCCTTGTGCGTGCATATTGCACCTCTCCTTCTAATATCAAGTAAAATGCCTTGGTGTCGTGACTCACATTTGCTAATAAACTAGCGGACCATAGTTCCAGTCGTGTGTAACATCGAATAACCCATCTGCAAAAAAATGGGTGCAACACGAGTACTTCCGAGGAGGTCACCCATCCTAATACTACTCTCGCCCAAGCACACTTAAATGCAGAGTTCTGATGGAATCTGGTGTATTAGTGCTAGTATAATCGCACCTGTTTCATTCCGCGCTGCAAATACATACACTCCTTCACATTCCTTCCCCCCTCCCGTCATTAATTTCATTGTGCGTGCACACTGCACCTCTCATTCTCCTTCTAATATCAAGTAAAATGCCCCGACGCCGTGACTCACATTTGCGAATAAACCAGCGGAGCATAGTTCTACCCGCGCATAACGTCGAATGCCCCATCTAAAAAAAATAGGTGCAACACAAGGACTTACCAGGAGGTCACCCATCATCATACTACTCTTGCCCAAGAACACTTAACTGCAGAGTTCTGATGGGATTCGGTGCATTAGTGCTGGTATTATCGCACATGTTTCATTCCGCTATGCAAATATATACACTCCTTCACCTTCCCTCCCCCCTCCCGTCATTTGTTTCCTTGTGCGTGCACACTGCACCTCTCTTTCTCGCTCTAATATCAAGTAAAATGCCCTGGCACCGTGACTCACATTTACGAATAAACCAGCAGACCAAAGTTTCAATCGCGCGTAATGTCGAACGACCCATCTCGACTCATGCCCATAGGAACTGATCGCCCGCCGCCTCTCTTTTTTTGTTGTTCTACTATTTAAGATGCTCGCAATTACAATTTCGTCATGTGATGGGCGTTAATTGAATGCTAAAAAAATATTAAGAAAATGCTCTGGTGCCGTGACTCACGTTTGCAAATGAACTGGCGGACCATCGCTGCGGTCTAGTTGAATGTTTAACGCCCCGTCTGCAAAAAGAATGGTCCAACACGAGAACTTCCCATGAGATCACCCATCCTAGTACTACTCTCACCCAAGCACGCTTAACTACGGAGTTCAGATGGGATCCGGTGAACTAGTGCTGGTATGATCGCACCCGTTCTAGTTTGCACCATAAGTACATATACCCCTTCTCATTCCCTCTCCCCTCCCGTCATTTGTTTCGTTGTGCACACACCTCACCTCTGTATCTAATTCTAATATCAAGCGAAATACCCCGGTGCCTCGACCTGTGCCCATATGAACGGATAGCGCCGTACCTCGTTTTTTGTTCTTCTACTATGTAATATGCTCGCAGACACTCTTATCACGTGATGGGCTTTAATTGAATACGCGAAATATATTAAACAAAATGCCCCGGCGCCGTGAGTCACGTTTGTGAATGAACAGGTGGACCGTCGCTCCGGTCCCGTATAATGTTTAACGCCCAGTCTAAAAAAAGAAGGATGCAACACGAGAGCCGAGAGCTTCCCAGGAGGTAACCCATCCTAGTACCACTTTCGCCCAAGCACACATAACTGTAGAGTTCTGATGGGATTCGGTGAACTAATGCTGGTGTGATCGCACCCTTTTTTGTTTGTGCCGCAAATACATATGCCCCTTCTCCTTCCCTCTCCCCTCCCGTCATTTGATTCGTTGTGCGCGCAGCTCACTTCTTTTTCTAGTTCTAATGTTAAGCAAAATGCCCAGGCACTTCGACTAATGCCTATATGAACGGATCGCTTACCACACCTTGTCTTTTGTTGTTATATTATGTAAGGTACTCGCAATGACACTTTTATCACGTGATTCGTTTTAATTGAATGTGCAAAAAATATTAAGTAAAATGCCCTGGCGGATCATCGCTTCAGTCCCGCGTAACATTTAACGCCCCATCTATAGAAAGAAGGGTGCAACACGAGAACTTCCTAGAAGGTCACGCATCCTAGTACTACTATTGCCCAAGAACGTTTGACTGCGGAGTTCTGATGGGATCCGGTGAACTAGTGCTGGTATGATCGCAATCGTTTTGGTTTGTGCCGCAAACCAATATGCCCCTTCCCCCTCCCTCTCCCTTCCCATCATTTATTTCGCTATGGGCGCAACTCACCTTTGCTTCTAGTTCTAATATCGAGCGAAATGCCCTGGTGCCTCGACTCATATCTATATGAAACACCCGTCGCACCTCCTTTTTCATTGTTCTACTATGTAAGATGCTCGCAATGACACTCTCAATACGTGATGGGCTTTAATTGAATGCACAAAAAATATTAAGCGAAATTTTTCAGCACTGTGACTCATGTTTGTGAATGAACCATCGGACCATCGCTCTGGTTCCGCGCAACATTTAATGCCCCATCTACAAAAATAAGGGTGCAACACGAGTACTTTCCAAAAGGTCACCCATCCTAGTACTACTCTCGCCCAAGCACGCTTGACTGCGTAGTTCTGATGGGATCCGGTGAACTAGTGCTGGTATGATCGCACCCCTTGTAATTTGTGCCGCAAAAACTTATACCACTTCTCCTTCCCTCTCCCTTCCCGTCATTTGTTTCGCTGTGCGCGCAACTCACCTCTGCTTCTAGTTCTAATATCGAGCAAAATGCCCCGGCACCTCGACTTATGCCCATATGAACGGATCCCCCGCCGCACCTCATTTTTCGTTATTCTACTATTTAAGATGCTCGCAATGACACTCTCATAACGTGATGGGCTTTAATTGAATGCACGAAAAGTATTAAGAAAAATGCCCCGGCACTGTGACTCACATTTCCGAATGAACAGGCAGACCGTTGCTCCAGTCCCGCGTGACATTTAGTGCCCCGTCTGCAAAAAAAAGGGTGGAACACGAGTGCTTCCCAAGAGGTCACCCATTGTAGAACTGCTCTCGCCCAAGCATGCTTAACTGCAGAGTTCTGATGGATCCCGTGAACTAGTGCTGGTACGATCGCACCCCTTCTAATTTGCGCCGCAAAGACATATATCCCTTCTCCTTCCCTCTCCCTTCCCCTATTTTGTTTCACTGTGTGCGCAACACACCTCTGCTTCTAGCTCTAATATCGATCGAAATGCCCCGGCACCTCGACTCATATCTATATGAACGGAACACCCGCCACACCTCCTTTTTTGTTGTTCTACTATGTAAAATGCTTGTAATAATAATCTTATCACGTGGTGGACTATAATTGAATGCACGAATAATATTAAGCAAAATGCTCCGGCGCCATGACTCACGTTTGCAAATTAACCGGCGACTGTCGCTCTAGTCTCGCATAACATTTAACGCCCCACCTGGAAAAAGAAGGGTGCAACATTAGAACTTCCTAGGAGATCACCCATCCTAGTACTATTCTCGCCCAAACACGATTAACTATAAAGTTTGATGTGATCCGATGCATTAGTGCTGGTATGATCGCACCCTTTCCATTTCACGCTGCAAATACATATACCACTTCTCCTTCCCTCTCCTATCTCATCATTTATTTTGTTGTGCGCGCACACCGCACCTCTGTTTCTAGTTCTAATTTCAAGCGAAATGCCAAGGCATCTCAAATCTATTTTCATTGTTCTACTATGTAAGATAATCATAATGACATTCTTATCTCGTGATGGACTATAAATGAATGCATGAAAAATCAGGCGCCACGACTCATGCCGGCGGACTATGGCTTCTATTGCTCATAACGTTTAACACCCCATCCGTAAAAAGACGGGCGCAACATAAAGACTTCCCAAAAGATCACCCATCCTAGTACTACTCTCGCCAAGCATGCTCAACTACGGAGTTCGATGGGATCCGGTGCATTAGTGCTAGTATGATCGCACCTCTTATATTTTGTGATATAAATACATATACCCCTTCTCCCTCCCTCTCTCCCCCCCCCCCCCGCTATTTGTTTCGCTATGCACGAACACTGCACCTCTGCTTATAGTTCTAATATAAAGCAAAATGCTCCGCCGCCTCGACTCACACCCAGATGAACGGACTACACCCTACACCTCGTTTTTTGTTATTCTACTATGTAAGATGCTCGTAATGACACTCTTATCACGTGGCGAACTATAAATGAATGCACGAAAAATATTAAGCAAAATTTTCAGGCCCTGCGACTCATACCGGCAGACTCTGGCTCCGATCGCACTTAACGTTTAACACCCCGTCTAAAAAAAAGCAGGTTCAACACGAGGACTCACTCCGAGGGACAATGGCTTTGATCGGACATAATGTTTAACGGACGTCAGCAAAAAAAGAGTGGAACATGAGAACTTTCTAAGAGGTCACCCATCCTAGTACTACTTCCACCCAAGCACACTTAACTACGAAATTCGATGGAATCCGGTGCATTAGTGCAGGTATGATCGGACACCTTCCATTCCACGCTGCAATTATATATACCCCTTCTCCTTCCCTCCCCCCTCCCGTCATTTGTTTCGTTGTGCGCACACACCACACCTCTGTTTCTAGTTCTAATAACAAGCAAAATACCCCGGTACCTCGACTCACACACAGATGAATGGATCGCCCACCGTACATCATTTTTCATTGTTATACTATGTAAGATACTCGTAATGACACTCTTATCACGTGGTGGACTATAAATGAATGCACGAAAAATATTAAGAAAAATTTTTAGGCCCCACGACTCACACCGGCAGACTGTGGCTCCGATCGTACTTAACGTTTAACTCCCCATCTACAAAAAGAGGAGTTCAACACGAGGACTTTCCAGGAGGTCACCCATCCTAGAACTAATCTTGCCCAAGCACGCTTAACTACAGAGTTCTGATGGGATCCTTTGCATTAGTGTTTGTATGATTGCAACTATCCCATTCCCCACTGCAAATACATATAGCCCTTCTCCTTCCCTCCCCCCTCCCATCATTTATTTCGTTGTGCGGGCATACTGCATCTCTGTTTCTAGTTCTAATATAAAGCAAAATTCCATGTCGCTTTGACTCATGCCCAGAAGAACGGAGGCCCGCTGCGCCTCTTTTTTGTTGTTTTACTATCTAAGACTCTCGTAATGAGACTCTTATCACGTAGTGAACTACAAATAAGTGCACGTAAAATATTAATCAAAATGTTTCAACGTCGCTACTCATGCTGGTGGACTGTGGCTCTGATCGCGCGTAACGTTTGATGCCCCGTCCACAAAAAGACAGGTGCAACAAGAGAACTTCCCAGGAGATCACCCATCCTAGTACTACTCTCACCCAAGCACGCTTAGCTATGGAGTTCGATGGGATCCGGTGTATTAATGCTAGTATGATTATACTCCTTCTATTTTAGGCTGCAAATACATATACCCCTTCTCCTTCCCTCCCCCCACCCGTCATTTTTTTCGCTGTGCGCGCACACCACACCTCTGTTTATTGTTCTAATATCAAACGAAATGCCCTAGCACCTCGACTCATGCCAGAAGAAAGGACCGCCCGCCATACCTCATTTTTCTTTATTCTACTAGGTAAGATCTTGTAATGACACTCTTATCACGTGGTAGACTATAAATGAATGTATGAAAAAATAATAAGCAAAATTTTCTAGCGACGCGACTCACACCAATGGATTGTGGCTCCGATCACATGTATCGTTTTACGCCCCGTTTGTAAAAAGACAGTGCAACACGAGAACTTCTTAGGAGGTTACCGATCCTAGTACTACTCTCGCCCAAGCATGCTTAACTGCATAGTTAGATGGGATCTGGTGCATTAATGCTGGTATGATCGCACCCCTTCCATTCTGCATTGCAAATACATATACTCCTTCTCCTTTCCTCCCCTCTTCCGTCATTTTTTTTGCTGTGCGCGCACACTGCATCTTTGTTTCCAGTTCTTATATCAAGCAAAATTCCCCAGCCTAGATTAAAGGACTACCCGCCACACCTTTTTTTGTCGTTGTTCTACTACGTAAGATGCTCGTAATGACTCTTTTATCACGTGGTGGATTATAAATAAGTGCACAAAAAAAAGTAAGTAAAATGTCCCAACGCGGTGACTCATGCCAGCAAATGAACCAGCGGACTATGGCTCCAGTCGTGCGTAACGTTTGGTGCCCTGTCCGCAAAAAGACAGGAGCAACACAAGCGCTTCCCAGGAGGTCACTCATCCTAGTACTACTCTCGCCCAAACATGCTTAACTGTAGATTATGATGGGATACGATGCATAAGTGATAGTATGATCCCACCCATCTTATTCCTCACTTCAAATACATATACCCCTTCTCTTTCCCTCCCCTCTCCGATCATTTGTTTCACTTTGTGTGGACACCGCACCTCTACTTCTGGTTGTAATATCAAGCAAAATGCCCCGTTGCCTCGATTCATGCCCAGATGAACAGACCGCCCATCGCACCTCTGTTTTGCTTATTCAATTATTTACGATACTCATAATGACACTCTCATCACGTGGTAGACTATAAATGGATGCATGAAAAATATTAAGAAAAAGACGGCTGCAACACGAGGACTTCTCAGGAAGTCACCCATCCTAGTACTACTCTCGCCCAAGAACACTTAACTGCGGAGTACAGATGGGATCTGACGCATTAGTGGTGGTATGATCGTACCAGTTTCATTTCGCGCTGCAAATACATACGCTCCTTCTCCTTCCCTCCTCCTCTCATCATTTGTTTCCTTGTGCGTGCACATAGCACCTCTCCTACTCGTTCTAATATCAAGTAAAATGCCTTGGTGATAAGACTCACATTTGCGAATAAACCAACGGACTATAGTTCCAGTCGCGCGTAACGTCGAACGACCCATCTACAAAAAAATAGGTGCAAGATGAGAACTTCGAAGGAGGTCACCCATCTTAGTACTACTATCGCCCAAGCACACGTAACTGCGGAGTTCTAATGGGATCCAATGCATTAGTGCTGGTATTATAGCACCTGTTTCATTCTACACTGCAAATACATACACTACTTCTCCTTTCCTCCCCCCTTCCGTCATCTGTTTCCTTGTGCGTGCACACTGCACCTCTCTTTCTCGTTCTAATATCAAGTAGATGCCGCGGCGCCGTGACTCACATTTGCGAATAAACCAGCGTACCATAGTTCCAATTGCGCGTAACGTCGAAAGACCTATCTGCAAAAAAAATGGGTACAACACGAGGACTTTCCAGGAGGTCACCCATCCTAGTGCTACTCTCGCCCAAGCACACAAAACTGCGAAGTTCTGATGGGATCCGGTGCAGTAGTGCTGGTATGATCACAACTGTTTCATTCTGCACTGCAAATATATACACTCCTTCTCCTTCCCTCCCTCTTCCCATCATTTGTTTTCTTGTGAGTGCAAACTGCACCTTTCCTTCTCGTTCTAATATCAATTTAAATTCCTCGGCACCGTGACTAACATTTACGAATAAACAAATGGAACATAATTCCAGTCGCGCGTAACGTCGGACGACCCATCTACAAAAAAAAGTGTGCAACACGAGTACTTCTTAAGAGGTCACCCATCAGAGTACTACTCTCGCCCAAACACACTAAACTGCAGAGTTCTGATGGGATCCAGTGTATTAGTCCTGCTATGATCGCACCTGTCTAAATCTGCGCTGCAAATACATACACTCCTTCTCCTTCCCTCATCCTCCTGTTATTTGTTTCCTTGTGCGTGCACACTGCACTTCTGCTTTTCGTTCTAATATTAAGTAAAATGTCCCGGCACCGTGATTTACATTTGCGAATAAACCAACGGATCATAGTTCCAGTCGCGCGTAATGTCGAACGATCTGTCTGTAAAAAAATAGTTGCAACACGAGGACTTCCTAGGAGGTCACCCATCCTAGTACTACTTCGCTCAAGCACACTTAACTACGAGGTTGTGATGGGATTTGGTGCATTAGTGCTGGTATGATCGCATATGTTCATTTTGCACTGCAAATACCTACACTCCTTCTCCTTCCCTCCCCCCTCCCGTCATTTGTTTTCTTCTGCGTGCACACTACACCTCTCATTCTCATTAATATCAAGTAAAATGTCTCAGTGTCGGGACTTATATTTGCGAATAAACTAGCAGACTATAGTTCCAGTCGCGCGTAATGTCACACGACCCATCTGCAAAAAAATAGGTGCAACACAAAGACTTCTCAGGAGGTCACTCATCCTAGTACTACTCTCGTCCAAGCACACTTGAGTGCAGAGTTCTGATGGAATCCGGTGCATTAGTGCTGGTATGATCGCACCTGTTTCATTCCGCGCTGCAAATACATACACTCCATCTCCTTCACTCCCCTTCCCATTATTTGTTTCCTTGTGAGTGCACACTGCACCTCTCCTTCTCGTTCTAATATCAAGTAAAATTCCCCGGCGCCATGACTCACATTTGTGAATAAACCAGCGGACAATAATTCTACTCGTGCGTAATGTCGAACGATCCATCTGAAAAAAATGGGTGCAACACGAGAACTTCCCAAGAGGTAACCATGCACCGTGACTCACGTTTGCGGATTAACCCGCGATTGTTGCTCAAGTCCTGCGTAGCATTTAACGCCCCATCTGCAAAAAGAATGGTGCAACATGAGAACTTCCTAGGATATCACCCATCCTAGTACTACTCTCGCCCAAGCACGATTAACTACGAAGTTCGATGGGATCCGATGCATTAGTGCTAGTATGATCACACACCTTAGATTTCACGCTGCAAATACATATACCACTTCTCCTTCCCTCTCCCCTCTCATCATTTATTTTGTTGTGCGCGCACACCGCACCTCTGTTTCTAGTTTTAATATCAAGTGAAATGCCAAGGCATTTCGACTCATGCCCAGATGAACAGACCACCTGCCACAACTCTATTTTCATTGTTCTACTATGTAGGATAATCGTAATGACATTCTTATCTCGTGATGGACTATAAATGAATGTAAGAAAAATACTAAGCCAAATGTCCAAATGCCGGGACTCACACTGGCGAACTGTCACTCCGGTCACGCATAACATTTAACGCCCCATCCATAAAAAGATGGGTGGAACACGAGGACTTCGCAGGAGGTCCCCATCCTAATACTACTTTCACCAGAGCACGCTTAACTGTGGAGTTCGACAGGTTCCGATGCATTAGTGTTGGTATGATCGAACCCCTTCCATTTTGTACTGCAAATACATATACCCCTTCTCCTTCCCTCCCCCCTCCTGTCATTTGTTTCGCTGTGCATGCACACTACACCTCTATTTCTAGTTCTAATATCAAGCGAAATGTCTGAGCACTTCGACTCACGCCTAGATAAATGGACCACCTGTCGTACCTCATTTTTCATTGTTCTACTATGTAAGATGCTCTAATGACACTTTTATCATGTGGTGGACTATAAATGAATGCACGAAAAATATTAAGCAAAATATTCTGGCGCCACGACTCATGCCGGCAGACTATGGCTCCTATTGCGCATGACATTTAACACCCCATCCATAAAAAGACAGGCGCAACACAAGGACTTTCCAAAAGATCACCCATCCTAGTACTACTCTCACCAAAACATGCTCAACTACGGAGTTCGATAGGATCCGGTGCATTAGTTCTAGTATGATCGCACCTATTCTATTTTGCGCTACAAATACATATACCCCTTCTCCCTCTCTCCCCCATGTTATTTGTTTCGCTATGCGCGAACACTACACCTTTGCTTATAGTTTTAATATAGAGCAAAATGCTCCGTCGCCTCGACTCACACCCAGATTAACGGACTACCCCCTGCACCTTATTTTTTGTTATTCTACTATGTAAGATGCTCGTAATGACACTCTTATCACGTAGCAAACTATAAATGAATGCACGAAAAATATTAAGAAAAATGTCTTGGCGTTGCGACTCACTCCAAGGGACAATGGCTTTGATCGCACATAATGTTTAACATCCCGTCAGCAAAAAAAAAATGTGGGTGATCCGCATGCGCGCGATCGAACGACTGAGGTCCATTCCTGCGTGCACGGATGACCTGGATGCGCTCCCTCCCGAACGAAATCGAACGGCCAGATTCAAAAGTGATCAGACAGTCCAGAGTGAATCGCGATGGACGGTCCAAATTGGATCGCGATGAACGGTCCATATTCATTCCCTATTTAATTGCGATTGGACGATCCAGATCAAACGTGATGGACGACCCAGATTAAAAGTTGATAGATATAAATAACCCCCATCCGCACCAAACTCTAACCCTAGTTGCCAGAACCCCTCGTCGGAGAAGATGACCCAGTTGCCACCGCACTGGAACCCTTTAATTTGTTTCATTGTGCGCACACACCACACCTCTGTTTCTAGTTCTAATATCAAGCAAAATACCCCGGCACCTCCACTCACTTCCAGATGAATGGATCGCCTGCCAAACCTCAATTTTTATTGTTATACTATGTAAGATACTCGTAATGACACTCTTATCATGTGGTGGACTATAAATGAATGCACGAAAAATATTAAGCAAAATTTTCAGGCCTTGCGACTCACACCGGCAGAATGTGGCTCCGATCGCACTTAACGTTTAACACCCCGTCCACAAAAAGACGGTTTCAACACAAGGACTTTCCAGGAGGTCACCCACCCAAGTACTACTCTCGCCCAAACACGCTTAATTGCAAATTATGATGGGATATGATGCATTAAATCTTGTATGATCCCACCCGTCTTATTCCTCACTTCAAATACATATACCCCTTCTCTTTCCCTCCCCCCTCCCATCATTTATTTCGCTCTGTATGGACACCGGACCTCTACTTATAGTTGTAATATCAAACAAAATGCCTTATTGCCTCGACTCACGCCCAGATGAATGGACCGCCCATCGCACCTCTGTTTTGCTGTTCTATTATTTACGATGCTTGTAATGACACTCTTATCACGTGGTGGACTATAAATATATGCACGAAAAATATTAAAAAAACGATAGGTGCAACACGAATACTTCCTAGGAGGTCACCCATCCTAGTACTACTCTCACCCAAGCACACATAACTGCAGAGTTTTGATGTGATCTGTTGCATTAGTGCTGGTATGATCGCACCTATTTCATTATGCACTGCAAATACATACACTCATTCTCCTTCCCTCCCTCCTCCCGTCATTTGTTTCCTTGTGCGTGCACACCGCACCTCTCCTTCTCGTTCTAATATCAAGTAAAATGCCTCGGCGCCGTGACTAATATTTGTCAATAAACCAGCGGAACATAATTCCAAGCGCGCGTAATGTCGAATGACCCATCTACAAAAAAAATGTGTGCAACACGAGTACTTCTCAAAAGGTCACCCATCAGAGTACTACTCTCGCCCAAGCACACTTAGCTTTAGAGTTCTGATGGGATTAGGTGCATTTGTCCTGCTATGATCGAACATGTTTAAATCTGCGCTGCAAATACATAAACTCCTTCTCCTTTCCTCCCCCTCCTGTCATTTGTTTCCTTATGCGTGCACACTACACTTCTGCTTCTCGTTCTAATATCAAGTAAAATGTCCCAGCACCGTGATTTACATTTGCGAATAAACTAGCGGACCATAGTTCCAGTCACGCGTAACATCGAACGATCCATCTGAAAAAAAATGGTTGCAACACGAGGAAGTTCTAGGAGGTCACCCATCCTAGTACTACTCTCGCCCAAGCATACTTAACTGCAGAGTTTTGATGGGATCCGGTGCATTAGTGTTGCTATGACGGCATATCTTTCATTCCGCGCTACAAATACATACACTCCTTCTCCTTCCCTCCCCCCTCCCGGCATTTGTTTCTTTGTGCGTGCACACTGCACCTCTCCTTCTCCTTCTAATATCAAGTAAAATTCTCCGATGTCGTGACTCACATTTGTGAATAAACCAGCGGACCATAGTTTCAGTCGCGCGCAACGTCGAGCGACCCATCTGCAAAAAAATTAGTGCAACACGAGTACTTCCGAGGAGGTCACCCATCCTAATACTACTCTTGCCCAAGAAAACATAAATGCGGAGTTCTAATGGGATCCGATGCATTAGTGCTGGTATGATTGCACCTGTTTCATTCCGCACTGCAAATAAATACACTCCTTCTCATTCCCTCCCCCCTCTCGTCATTTGTTTCCTTGTGCGTGCACGTTTCACCTTTTATTCTCGTTTTAATATCAAGTAAAATGCATCAGCGCCGTGACTCATATTTGCGAATAAACCAGCAGTCCATCGTTCCAGTCGCGCGTAACGTCGAACGACCCATCTGCAAAAAAATGGGTGCAACACGAGTACTTCCTAGGAATTCACCCATCCTAGTACAACTCTCGCCCAAGAACACTTAACTGCAGAGTTCAGAAGGGATCATATGCATTAGTGCTGGTATGATCGCACCTGTTTTTTTCTGTGCTGCAAATACATACACTCCTTCTCCTGCCCTCCCCCCTTCCGTAATTTTTTTCCTTGTGCGAGCACACTGCACCCCTCCTTCGCGTTCTAATATCAACTAAAATTCTCCGGCGCCATTACTCACTTTTGCGAATAAACCAACAGACCATAGTTCTAGTCGCGCGTAACGTCGAATGACTCATCTACAAAAAAATGGGTGCAACACGAGAACTTTCTAGGAGGTCACCCATCCTAGTACTACTCTCGCCCAAGAACACTTAACTACAGAGTTCTGATGGGATCCATTGCATTAGTACTGGAATGATCGCACCTGTTTCATTCTTCGCTGCAAGTACATACACTCCTTCTCGTTCCCTCCCCCCTCCCGTCATTTGTTTCCTTGTGCGTGCACATTGCACCTCTCTTTCTCCTTCTAATATCAACTAAAATGGTTCGGTGCCGTGACTCACTTTTGCGAATAAACCAGCGGATCATAGTTCTAGTTGCGCGTAACATCGACGACCCATCTGCAAAAATATAAGTGCAATACGAGTACTTCCCAGGAGGTCACCCATCCTAATACTTCTCTCGTCCAGGCACACTTAAGTGCGGAGTTCTGATGGGATCCGTTACATTAGTGCTAGAATGATCGCACCTTTTTCATTTTGCGCTGCAAATACATACACTCCTTCTCCTTCCTTCCCCCCTTTCGTAATTTGTTTCCTTATGCATGCACACTGCACCTCTCCATCTCATTCTAATATCAATTAAAATGCTCCGGGGCCGTGACTCACTTTTGCGAATAAACCAGCGGACTATAGTTCTAGTCGCGCGTAACGTTGAACGACCCATGTGAAAAAAATAAGTGCAACACGAGGACTTCCCAATAGGTCACCACTTCTAGTACTACACTCGTCCAAGCACATTTAACTGCGGAGTTCTGATGGGATCTGGTGAATTAGTGATGGTATAATGGCACCTGTTTCATTCCGCGCTGTAAATACATCCACTCCTTCTCCTTCCCTCTCCCCTCCCGTCATTTGTTTCATTGTGCGTGCACACTGCACTTCTCCTTCTCATTCTAATATCAAGTAAAATACCCCGGTGCTGTGACTCACTTTTGCGAATAAACCAGCAGACCATAGTTCCAGTCGCGCGTAATGTCGAACACCCCATTTAAAAAAAATAAGTGCAACACGAGACTTCCCAGGAGGTCACCACTTCTAGTACTACACTCGTCCAAGCACATTTAACTGCGGAGTTCTAATGGGATCCGGTGAATTAGTGATGGTATAATGGCACCTGTTTCATTTCGTGCTGCAAATACATCCTCTCCGTTTCCTTCCCTCCCCTCTCCTGTCATTTATATCATTGTGCGTGCACACTCCACTTCTCCTTCTCATTCTACTATCAAGTAAAATACCCTGGTGCCGTGACTCACTTTTGCGAATAAACCAGTGGACCATAGTTCTAGTTGCGGGTAACGTCGAATGACCCAACTGCAAAAAATAGGTGCAACACGAGGACTTCCCAGGAGGTCACCCATTCTAGTACTACTCTCACCCAAGAATACTTAACTGCGGAGTTTTGATGGGATCCGGTGCATTAGTGCTGCTATGATCGCAAATCTTTCATTCCGCACTGTAAATAGATACACTCCTTCTCCTTCCCTCCCCCCTCCCATCATTTGTTTCCCTGTGCGTGCACACTGCACTTCTCCTTCTTGTTGCCTCAACTCACGCCCAGATGAACAGACCGCCCATCGCACCTCTCTTTTGCTTGTTCTATTATTTACGATGCTCGTAATGACACTCTTATCACGTGGTGGACTATAAATGGATGCACGAAAAATATTAAGAAAAAGACGGGTGCAACATGACGACTTCTAAGGAGGTCCCCCATCTTAGTACTACTATCGCCCAAGCACACTTAACTGCGGAGTTTTGATGGGATCCGGTGCATTAGTGTTGGTATGATCTCACCTGTTTCATTCCACGCTGCAAATACATACACTCCTTCTCCTTCCCTCCCCCCTCCCATCATTTGTTTCCTTATGCGTGCACACTGCACCTCTCTTTGTCGTTCTAATATCAAGTAAAATGCATCGGCGCCGTGACTCACATTTGCGAATAAACCAACGAACCATAGTTCCAGTCTTGCGTGGCATCGAACTACCCATCTGCAAAAAAATGAGTGCAACACGAGTACTTCCCAAGAGGTCACCCATCCTAATACTAGTCTTGCCCAAGCACACTTAACTGCAGAGTTTTAATGGGATCCAGGACATTAGTGCTGGTATGATCGCACCTCTTTCATTCTGCACTGCAAATACATACACTCCTTCTCCTTCCCTCCCTCCTCCCGTCATTTATTTCCTTGTGCATGCACACTGCACCTCTC
Source organism: Carica papaya (assembly GCF_054855325.1). Lineage (NCBI taxonomy): Eukaryota > Viridiplantae > Streptophyta > Magnoliopsida > Brassicales > Caricaceae > Carica > Carica papaya. The sequence continues at coordinate 29,011,524 of NC_142311.1, read as the reverse complement.
CTTCTTGTTCTAATATCAAGTAAAATATCTTGGCGCAGTGAGTCACATTTACGAATAAACCAGAGGACCATCGCGCGTAACGTCGAACGCCCCATCTAAAATAAATAGGTGCAACACGAGGACTTCCCAGGAGGTCACAACTCTTAGTACTACACTCGCCCAAGCACTTTTAACTGCAGAGTTCTGATGAGATCCGGTGAATTAGTGATGGTATAATGGCACCTGTTTCATTATGCGCTGCAGATACATACACTTCTTCTCCTTCCCTCCCCACTCCAGTCATTTGTTTCCTTGTGCATGCACACTGTACTTTTCCTTGTCGTTTTAATATAAAGTGAAATGCTCTGGCACCATGACTCACATTTGCGAATAAATCAGCGGACCATAATTTCAGTCGCGCGTAACGTCGATCGACCCATCTCGACTCAGGCCCATATGAACGGATCGCCCGCCGCCTCTCGTTTTTTGTTGTTATACTATTTAAGATGCTCACAATGACACTCTCATCACGTGATGGACTTTAATTGAATGCTGAAAAATATTAAGAAAAATTCTCCGGTGCCGTGACTCACATTTGTAAATGAACCGGCGGACCATCACTCTGGTCCAGTTGAATATTTAATGCCCTGTCTGTAAAAAGAATGGTGCAAAACGAGAACTTCCTAGGAGATCACCCATCCTAGTACTACTCTCACCCAAGCACACTCAACTGCGGAGTTCTGATGGGATCCTGTGCATTAGTGCTGGTATGATCGCACCTTTTTGATTCTGCACTGTAAATAAATACACTCCTTCTCCTTCTCTCCCTGCTCCCGTCATTTATTTTCTCTTGCGTGCATACTGCACCTCTCATTCTCGTTCTAATATCAAGTAAAATGCCCCAGCGCCGTGACTCATATTTACGAATAAATCAACGGACCATAGTTTCAGTCGTGCGTAACGTCGAAGGACCAATCTGCAAAAAAATGGGTGAAACACGAGAACTTCCTAAGAGGCCACCCATCCTAATACTACTCTCGCCCAAGCATAGTTAACTGCGGAATTCTGATTGGATCCGGTGCATTAGTGGTGGTATGATCGCACCTTTTTGATTCTGCGCTGTAAAGACATACACTCCTCCTTACCTCCCCCCTCCCGTCATTTGTTTCCTTTTGCGAGCACCTTGCACCTCTCATTCTCGTTCTAATATCAAGTAAATTACCCCGGCGCCGTGACTAGCATTTGCAAATAAACCAGCGGACCATAGTTCCAATCGCGCGTAACGTCAAAGGACCCATCTGCAAAAAAATGGGTGCAACACGAGGACTTCCCAGGAGGTCACCCATCCTAGTGTTATTCTCGCGCAAGCACACTCAACTGCAGAGTTCTGATGGGATTCGGTGTATTAGTGCTGGTATGATCGCACCTGTTTTAGGTCGCGCTGCAAATACATACACTTCTTCTCCTTCCCTTCCCCCTCCCGTCATTTGTTTCCTTGTGCGTACACACTGTACCTCTACTTCTCATTCTAATATCAAGTTAAATGCCCCGGCGCCGTGACTCACATTTGTGAATAAACCAACGGACCTTAATTCCATTCGTGCGTAACATTGGATGACCCATCTGCAAAAAAATGGGTGCAACACGAGGACTTCCCAGGAGGTCACCCAACCTAGTACTACTCTCACCCAAGCACACTTAACTACGGAGTTCTGATGGGATCCGGTGAATTAGTTTTGGTATGATCGTGCCTATTTTATTCCACGCTGCAAATACATACAATCTTTCTCCTTCCATCTCCCCTCTCATCATTTGTTTCCTTGTGCGTGCACACTATACCTCTTCTTCTCGTTCTAATATCAAGTAAAATGTTTCGGTACCATGACTCACATTTACGAATAAACCAGCAGACCATAGTTCCAACTGCGCGTAACGTCGAACGCTCCATCTGAAAAAAATAAGTGCAACACAAGAAGTTCACAAGAGGTCACTACTTCTAGTACTACACTCGTCCAAGCACATTTAACTGCGGAGTTCTGATGGGATCCGGTGAATTAGTGATGGTATAATGGCACCTGTTTCATTCCGCACTGCAAATACATACAGTCCTTCTCCTTCCCTGCCCCCTCCCATCATTTGTTTCCTTGTTCGTGCACATTGCACCTCCCCTTCTCGTTCTAATATCAAGTAAAATGCCCCGACGCCGTGACTCTCATTTGCAAATAAACCAGCGGACCATAGTTCCAGTCGCGCGTAACGTCGAACGACCCATCTGCAAAAAAATGGTTGCAACACGCGGACTTCCCAGGAGGTCACCACTTCTAGTACTACACTCGCCCAAGCACATTTAACTGCGGAGTTCTGATGGGATCTGATGAATTAGTGATGGTATAATGGCACCAAATTCATTCTATGCTGCAAATACATACACTCCTTTTCCTTCTCTCCCTCCTCCCGTCATTTGTTTCCTTGTGCGTGCACACTGCACCTCTCATTCTCGTTCTAATATCAAGTAAAATGCCTCGGCGCCGTGACTCACATTTGCGAATAAACCAGTGGACCATAGTTCCAGTCACGCGTAACGTCGAACGACCCATCTCGACTCATGCCCATATGAACGGATCGCCCACCGCCTTTCGTTTTTTATTGTTCTACTATTTAAGATGCTCGCAATGACTCTCTCATCACGTGATGGGCTTTAATTTAATGTTGAAAAAATATTAAGAAAAAATACTACGGTGCCGTGACTCACGTTTGCAAATGAACCAGTGGACCATTTCTTCGGTCTAGTTGAATGTTTAATGCCCCGTCTGCAAAAAAAAGAGTGCAATACGAGAACTTCCCAGGAGATCACCTATCCTAGTACTACTCGCGCCCAAGCACGCTTAACTACGGAGTTCAGATGGGATCCGGTGAACTAGTGCTGGTATGATCGCACCCGTTCTAGTTTGCGCCACAAGTACATATACCCCTTCTCCTTCCCTCTCCCCTCCCGTCATTTGTTTCATTGTGTGCGCACCTCACCTCTATATCTAATTCTAATATCAAGCAAAATACCCCGGCGCCTCGACTCGTGCCCATATGAACAGATAGTGCTGCACCTCTTTTTTGTTGTTTTACTATGTAATATGCTCGCAGACACTTTTATTACGTGATGGGCTTTAATTGAATGCGCGAAAAATATTAAACAAAATGCCCCGGCGTCATTACTCACGTTTACGAATGAACTGGTGAACCGTCGCTCCGGTCCTGCGTAACGTTTAACACCCGGTCTGAAAAATGAAGGATGCAACACGAGAGCCGAGAGCTTCCCAGGAGGGAACCAATCCTAGTACTACTCTCGCCAAAGCACGCATAACTGCAGAGTTCTGATGGGATCTGTGGAACTAGTGCTGGTATGATCGCACCCTATCTTGTTTGCGCCGCAAATACATATGCCCCTTCTCCTTCCCTCTCCCATCCCGTCATTTGATTCGCTGTGTGCTCACCCCACCTCTTCTTCTAGTTCTAATAGTAAGCGAAATGCCCCAGTGCCTCAACTCATGCCCATATGAATGGATCACCCACCGCATCTCATTTTTTGTTGTTATATTATGTAAGGTGCTCGCAATGACACTCTTATCACATGATTGGTTTTAATTGAATGTGCAAAAAATATTAAGTAAAATGTCCCGGCGGACTGTCGCTCTGGTCTCACGTAACAGTTAACACCCCATCTGTAGAAAGAAGGGTGCAACACGAGAACTTCCCAGAAGGTCACGCATCCTAGTACTACTCTTGCCCAAGAACGCTTGACTGCGGAGTTCTAATGGGATCTGGTGAACTAGTGCTGGTATGATCGCAATCTTTTGGTTTATGCCGCAAATACATATACCCATTCCCCTTCCCTCTCTCTTCCCATCATTTATTTCACTGTGCGTGCAACTCACCTCTGCTTCTAGTTCTAATATCGAGCGAAATGCCCTGGTGCCTCGACTCATGTCTATATGAAACACCCACCGCACCTCCTTTTTCATTGTTCAACTATGTAAGATGCTCGCAATGACACTTTCAATAGGTGATGGGCTTTAATTGAATGCACAAAAAATATTAAGAAAAATATCTCGGCGCCGCGACTCACATTTGTGAATGAACCGCCGGACTGTCGCTCTGGTCCCGCGTAACATTTAATGCCCCGTCTACAAAAAGAAGGGTGCAACACGAGTACTTCCCAAGAGGTCACCCATCCTAATACTACTCTCACTCAAGCACGCTTGACTGCGGAGTTCTGATGGGATCCGGTGAACTAGTGCTGGAATGATCGCACCCCTTCTAATTTGCGCCGCAAAGACATATACCACTTCTCCTTCCCTCTCCCTTCCCATCATTTATTTCGTTGTGCGTGCAACTCACCTCTGCTTCTAGTTCTAATATCGAGCGAAATGCCCTAGCACCTCGACTGATGCCCATATGAACGGATCGCCCGCCGCACCTCATTTTTCGTTGTTCTACTATTTAAGATGCTCGCAATGACACTCTCATCACGTGATGGGCTTTAATTGAATGCACGAAAAGTATTTAGCAAAATGCTCCGGCACCGTGACTCACATTTGCGAATGAACTAGCAGACCGTCGCTCCAGTCCCGCGTAACATTTAACATCCCGTTTGCAAAAAAAGGGTGCAACATGAGTGCTTTCCAAGAGGTCACCCATCGTAGAACTACTCTCGCCCAAGCATGCTTGAATGCAGAGTTCTGATTGATCCTGTGAACTAGTGCTGGTATGATCGCACCCCTTCTAATTTACATCGCAAAGACATATATCCCTTCTCCTTCCCTCTCCTTCCCGTCATTTGTTTTGTTGTGTGCGCAACGCACCTCTGCTTCTACTTCTAATATCGAGCGAAATGTCCTAACACCTCGACTCATGTCTATATGAACGGAACACCCGTCGCACCTCCTTTTTTGTTGTTCTACTATGTAAGATGCTCGTAATAATAATCTTATCACGTGGTGGGCTATAATTGAATGCACGAATAATATTAAACAAAATGCTCCGGCGCCGTGACTCACGTTTGTGAATTAATCGGCGACTGTTGCTCTAGTCCCGCGTAACATTTAACACCCCATCTGCAAAAATAAGGGTACAACATGAGAACTTCCTAGGAAGTAACCCATCCTAGTACTACTCTCACCCAAGCATGCATAACTGCAGAGTTCTGATGGGATCTGCTGAACTAGTGCTGGTATGATCGCACCCTATCTTGTTTGCGCTGCAAATACATATCCCCCTTCGCTTTCCCTCTCCCCTCCCGTCATTTGATTCGCTGTACGCACACATCACCTCTTCTTCTAGTTCTAATATTAAGTCAAATGCCCCAGCGCCTCAACTCGTGCCCATATGAACGGATCGCCTACCACACCTCATTTATTGTTGTTATATTATGTAAGGTGCTCCCAATGACACTCTTATCATGTGATTGGTTTTAATTGAATGTGCAAAAAATATTAAGCAAAATGCCCTGGCGGACCGTCGCTCCGGTTTCACATAACATTTAACACCCCATCTGTAGAAAGAAGGGTGCAACACGAGAACTTCTCAAAAGGTCACGCATCCTTGTACTACTCTCGCCCAAGAATGCTTGATTGCGGAGTTCTGATGGGATCCGGTGAACTTGTGCTGGTATGATTGCAATTGTTTTAGTTTGCGCTGAAAATACATATGCCCCTTCCCCTTCCCTCTCCCTTCCCATCATTTATTTCACTGTGCGCGCAACTCACCTCTGCTTCTAGTTCTAATATCGAGCAAAATGCCCCAGTACCTTGACGCATCTCTATATGAAACACCTGCCGCACCTCCTTTTTCATTGTTCTACTATGTAAGATACTCGCAATGACACTCTCAACACGTGATGGGCTTTAATTGAATGCACATAAAATATTAAGTAAAATGTCTCGGCACCGTGACTTACGTTTGTGAATGAACCGCCAGACCGTCGCTCTGGTCCTGCGTAACATTTAATGCCCCGTCTACAAAAAAAAAAGGTGCAACACGAGTACTTCCTAAGAGGTCACCCATCCTAGTACTACTCTCACCTAAGCACGCTTGACTGCGGAGTTCTGATGGGATCTAGTGAACTAGTGCTGGTATGATTGCACCCCTTTTAATTTGCGTCGCAAAGACATATACCAATTCTCCTTCCCTCTCCCTTCTCGTCATTTATTTCGTTGTTCGCGCAACTCACCTCTGCTTCTAGTTCTAATATCGAGCGAAATGCCCTAGAACCTCAACTGATTCCCATATGAACTGATCGCCCGTCGCACCTCATTTTTTGTTGTTCTACTATTTAAGATGCTCGCAATGACACTCTCATCACGTGATGGGCTTTAATTTAATGCACGAAAAGTATTAAGCAAAATGCCCCGGCACCGTGACTCACGTTTGTGAATGAACAGGGAGACCATCGCTCCAGTCCCGCATAACATTTAACGCCCCGCCCCGTCAGCAAAAAAAAGGGTTTAACACGAGTGCTTTCCAAGAGGTCACCCATCGTAGAACTACTCTCGCCCAAGCACGCTTAACTGCAGAGTTTTGATTGATCCTGTGAACTAGTGCTGGTATTATCACACCCCTTGTAATTTGCACCGCAAAGACATATAGCCCTTCTCCTTCCCTCTCTCTTCCCGTCATTTGTTTCGCTGTGTACGCAACGCACCTCTGCTTTTAGTTCTAATATTAAGCGAAATATCCTGACGCCTCGACTCATGTCTATATGAATAGAACGCCCGCCGCACCTCCTTTTTTGTTGTTCTACTATATAAGATGCTCGTAATGATAATCTCATCACGTGGTGGGATATAATTGAATGCACGAATAATATTAAGCAAAATGCTCCAGCGTCGTGACTCACGTTTGCGAATTAACCGACGACTGTTGCTCTAGTCCCGCATAACATTTAACTCCCCATCTGCAAAAAGAAGGGTGCAACATGAGAACTTCCTAGAAGATCACCCATCCTAGTACTACTCTCGCCCAAGCACGATTAACTACGAAGTTCGATGGGATCCGATGCATTAGTGCTGGTATGATCGCACCCCTTTCATTTTGTGCTGCAAATACATATGCCACTTCTCCTTCCCTCTCCCCTCTCATCATTTATTTTGTTGTGCGCACACACCGCACCTCTGTTTCTAGTTCAAATATCAAGCAAAATGCCATACCATCTCGACTCATGCCCAGATGAACAGACCGCCCGCCACAACTCTATTTTCATTGTTATACTATGTAAGATAATAGTAATGACATTCTTTTCTCGTGATGGACTATAAATGAATGCATGAAAAATATTAAGCAAAATGTCCAAATGCCGCGATTCACACAGGTGGACTATTGCTCCGGTCACGCGTCCATAAAAAAACAGGTGGAACATGAGGACTTCGCAGGAGGTCACCCATCCTAATACTGCTTTCACTATAGCATACTTAACTGCGGAGTTCGATAGTATCTAATGCATTAGTGTTGGTATGATCGCACCCCTTCCATTTCATGCTGCAAATACATATACCCCTTCTCCTTCTCTCCCCCCTCCTGTCATTTGTTTCGTTGTGCATGCACACTACACCTCTGTTTCTAGTTCTAATATCAAGCAAAATGTCTGGGCACCTCGACTCATGCCTAGATAAATGGACCGGCTGTCGTACCTCATTTTTCATTGTTCTACTATGTAAGATGCTCGTAATGACACTGTTATCATGTGGTGGACTATAAATGAATGCACGAAAAATATTAAGCAAAATATTCTGGCGCCATGACTCATGCCGGCAGACTATGGCTCCTATTGCTCATAATGTTTAACACCCCATCCGTAAAAAGATGGGCGCAACACGAGGACTTCCTAAAAGATTACCCATCCTAAACTACTCTCGCCAAAGCACGCTCAACTACAGAGTTCGATGGGATCCGGTGCATTAGTGCTAGTATGATCGCGCCTCTTCTATTTTGCGCTACAAATACATATACCCCTTCTCCCTCCCTCCCACCCTGTTATTTGTTTCGCTATGCGCGAACATCGTACCTCTGCTTATAGTTCTAATATAGAGCAAAATGCCCCGGCGCCTCGACTCACGCCCAGATGAACGGACAACCCCCTGCACCTAATTTTTCGTTATTCTACTATGTAAGATGCTCGTAATGATACTCTTATCACGTGGTGAACTATAAATGAATGCACAAAAAATATTAAGAAAAATGTCTTGGCGTTGCAACTCACTTCGAGGGACAATGGCTTTGATCGCGCATAATGTTTAACGTCCCGCAGTAAAAAAACGAGTGGAACATGAGAACTTTCCAGGAGGTCACCCATCCTAGTACTACTTTCGCTCAAGAACACTTAACTATGAAATTCGATGGGATCTAGTACATTAGTGCAGGTATGATCGCACCCCTTCCATTCCATGCTGCAAGTACATATAGCCCTTCTCCTTTCCACCCCCCTCTCGTCATTTATTTCGTTGTGCGCACACACCACACCTCTGTTTCTAGTTCTAATATCAAGTGAAATACCCCGGCACCTCGACTCTCGCCCAGATGAATCAATCGCTCACCGTACCTCATTTTTCATTGTTATACTATGTAAGTTACTCGTAATGACACTCTTATCACGTGGTGAACTATAAATGAATGCATGAAAAATATTAAGCAAAATTTTCAGGCCCCGCGACTCACACCGACAGATTGTGGCTCCGATCGCACTTAACGTTTAACACCCCATCTACAAAAAGAGGGGATCAACACAAGGACTTTCCAGGAGGCCACCCATCCTAGAACTAATCTCGCCCAAGCATGTTTGACTACAGAGTTCTGATGGGATCCTGTGCATTAGTGTTTGTATGATGGTAACTGTCCCATTCCCCACTGCAAATACATATAGCCCTTCTCCTTCCCTCCCCCCTCCCATCATTTATTTTGCTGTGCGGGCATACCGCATCTCTTCTTTTAGTACTAATATAGAGTGAAATGCCATGTCGTTTCGACTCACGCCCAGAAGAACAGAGGCCCGTTGCGCCTTTTTTTTGTTGTTCTACTACGTAAGACTCTCGTAATGAGACTCTTATCATGTGGTGGGCTACAAATAAATGCACGTAAAATATTAAACAAAATGTTTCAACGTCGCTACTCATGCCGGTTGCCTATGGCTTCAATCGCACGTAAATTTGACACAACGTCTGCAAAAAAAAGGGTACAACAAGAAAACTTCCCAAGAGGTCACCCATCCTAATACTACTCTCGCCCAAGCAAGCTTAACTACGGAGTTCGATGGGATCCGGTGTATTAATGCTAGTATGATTGCACCCCTTCCATTCTGCACTGCAAATACGTATACCCCTTCTCCTTCCCTCCCCCCACCTGTCATTTTTTTCACTGTGCGCGCACACCGCACCTCTGTTTATAGTTCTAATATCATGCGAAATGCCCCGACACCTCGACTCACGCCAGAAGAAAGGACCGCCCACCGTGCCTCATTTTTCTTTATTCTACTATGTAAGATGCTCGTAATGACACTCTTATCACGCTGTAGACTATAAATGAATGCACGAAAAAATAGTAAGCAAAATTTTCTGGCGACGCGACTCACACCAGCAGATTGTGGCTCCGATAACATGTATCGTTTTACGCCCCATTTGTAAAAAGACAATTCAACACGAGGACTTCTCAGGAGGTTACCAATCCTACTACTACTCTCGCCCAAGCATACTTAACTGCATAGTTCGATTGGATCTGGTGCATTAGTGCTGGTATGATCGCACCCCTTCCATTTTACATTACAAATACATATACCCCTTCTCCTTTCCTCCCCTCTCCAATAATTTTTTTCGCTGTGCGCGCACACTGCATCTCTGTTTCTAGTTCTAATATCAAGCAAAATGCCCCAGCAACATGAGAAATTCCCAAGAGGTCAACCATCCTAGTTCCACTCTCGCCAAAGCATTCTTAACTGTGGAGTTCTGATGGCATCCGGTACATTAATGCTGGTATGATCCCACATGTTTCATTCGGTGCTGCAAATACATACACTCATTCTCCTTCACTCCCCCCTCCTGTCATTTGTTTCCTTGTGCGTGCACACTACACTTCTCCTTCCAGTTCTAATATCAAGTAAAATACCTCGGTGCCGTGACTCACATTTGCAAATAAACCAGCGAACCATAGTTCCAATCGCGCGTAACGTCGAACGACCCATCTGCAAAAAATTGGGTGAAGCACGAGGACTTCCCAGGAGGTCACCCATCCTAGTACTCCTCTCATCCAAGCACACTTAACTGCGAGGTTCTGATGGGATCTGATTCATTAGTGCTGGTATGATCGCACCTATTTTATTACGCGCTGCAATTACATACACTGATTCTCCTTCCCTCCCCCCTCCCGCCATTTGTTTCCTTGTGCGTACACACTGCCCCTCTCCTTCTCGTTCTACCATCAAGTAAAATGTCTCGGCGCCGTGACTCACATGTTCGAATAAACCAATGGACTATAGTTCCAGTCGCGGGTAACGTCGAATGACCCATCTGTAAAACATTGGGTGAAGCATGAGGACATCCTAGGAGGTCACTAATCCTAGTACTACTCTTACCCAAGCATACTTAACTGCGGAGTTCTGATGGGATCCGGTGCATTAGTGCTGGTATGATTGCACCTGTTTTATTACGCGCTGTAATTACATACACTCATTCTCCTTTCGTCCCCCATCCCGTCATTTGTTTCCTTGTGCGTGCACACAACACATCTCCTTCTCATTCTACTATCAAGTAAAATGCATCGGCGCCATGACTCACATTTGCGAATAAACTAATAGACCATAGTTCCAGTCGCGCGTAACGTCGAACGACCCATCTGAAAAAAATAAGTGCAACACAAGGACTTCCCAAGAGGTCACCACTCCGAGTACTACACTCGCCCAAGCACATTTAACTACGGAGTTCTGATGTGATCTGGTGAATTAGTGATGGTATGATCGCACCTGTTTCATTCCGCGCTGCAAATACATACACTCCTTCTCCTTCCCTCCCCCCTCCCGTCATTTGTTTCCTTGTGCGTGCACACTGCACCTCTACTTCTCATTCTAATATCAAGTAAAATGCCCCGGCGACGTGACTCACATTTGAGAATAAAGAAGCAGACAATAATTTCAGTCGCGCATAACGTCGAACGACCCCTTTGCAAAAAAATGAGTGTAACACGAGGACCTCCAAGGAGGTCAACCATCCTAGTACTACTCTCGCCCAACTATACTTAACTACGGAGTTCTGATGGAGTCCGGTGCATTAATGCTGCTATGATCCCACCTGCTTCATTCGGTGCTGCAAATACATACACTCCTCCTTCCCTCCTCCCTCCCGTCATTTGTTTCCTTGTGCATGCACACTGCACCTCTCCTTCTCGTTTTAATATCAAGTAAAATACCACGGTGCCGTGACTCACATTTGTGAATAAATAAGCGAACTATAGTTCCAGTCGTGCCTAACGTTGAACGATTCATGTACAAAATATTAGGTGAAGCATGAGAACTTTCCAGGAGGTCACCCATCTTAGTACTACTCTCGCCAAAGCACATTTAGCTGCAAAATTCTAATGGGATCCGGTGCATTAATGCTGGTATGATCGAACCTATTTTATTATGCGCTGCAATTACATACACTGATTCTCCTTCCCTCCTCCCTCTCGTCATTTGTTTCCTTGTGCGTGCACACTGCACCTCTTCTTCTCGTTCTACTATCAAGTAAAATGTCTCGACACTGTGACTCACATTTGGGAATAAACCAGCGGACCATAATTCTGGTCGCACATAACGTCGAACAACAAATTTGTAAAAATTTGGGTGAAGCACAAGGACTTCCCAAAAGGTCACCCATCCTAGTACTACTCTCACCCAAGCACACTTAACTGCGGAGTTCTGATAGAATCTGGTGCATTAGTGCTTGTATGATCGCATGTGTATGTATATGCAGCGCAAAATAAAAGATGTGCCATCATACCAGCACTAATGCGCCGGATCCAATTAGAACTCCGCAGTTAAGTGTGCTTGGGCGAGAGTACTACTAGGATGGGTGACCTCTTGGGAAGTTCTCGTGTTGCACCTATTTTTTTGCAGATGGGTCGTTCGATGTTACACGCGGATAGAACTATGGTTTGCGGGTTTATTTGGAAATGTTAGTCACGGTGCCCGGGCAATTCACTTGATATTAGAACGAGAAGGAGAGGTGCAGTGTGCACGCACAAAGAAACAAATGACGGGAGGGGGTGGGAAGGAGAAGGAGTGTATGTATTTGTAATGCGAAATGAAACAGGTGCGATCATACCAGCACTAATGCACCGGATCCCATAAGTACTCCGTATTTAAATGTGCTTGGGCGAAAGTAGTACTAGGATGGGTGACCTCTTGGGAAGTCATCGTGTTGCACCCATTGTTTTGCAGATAGGTCGTTCGACGTTACGCGCGACTAAAATTATGTTCCACTAGTTTATTCACAAATGTGAGTCACGGGGCCGAGGCATGTTACTTGATATTAGAACGTGAAGGAGAGGTGCAGTGTTCACGAACAAGGAAACAAATGACGGGAGGAGGGAGGGAAGAAGAAGGAGTGTATGTATCTACAGCGCGGAATAAAACAGGTGCGATCATATCAGCACTAATGCACCAGATCCCATTCGAATTCCGCAGTTAAGTGTGCTTGTGCGAGAGTTGTACTTGGATGGGTGACATCTTGGGAAGTACTCATGTTGCACCCATTTTTTTGCAGATGAATCATTCGACGTTACGCCCGACTAGATCTATGGTCCGTTGGTTTTTTCGCAAATGTGAATCACGACGCCGGGGCATTTTAGTCAATATTAGAACGAGAAAGAGAGGTGCAGTGTGCACGCATAAGGAAACAAATGACGGGAGGGGAACGGAAGGAGAAGGAGTGTATGTATTTGCAGCTCAAAATAAAACAGGTGAGATCATACTAGGAGTAATGCACCGGATCCCATCAAAACTCCGTAGTTAAGTGTGTTTGGGCGAGACTAGTAATAGGATGGGTGACCTCCTGTGAAGTACTCGTGTTGCACCTATTTTTTTGGAGATAGGTCGTTCGACGTTATGCGCAACTGAAACTATGGTCCGCTGGTTTATTCGCATAAGTGAGTCACGGTGTCAGGGCATTTTACTTAATATTAGAACGAGAATGCGAGGTGTAGTGCGTACGCATAAGGAAACAAATGACGGGAGGGGGGAGGGAAAGAGAAGGAGTATATGTATTTGCAACGCAGAATGAAAGATGTGCGATCATAGCAGCAATAATGCACCGGATCCTATTAGAACTCCGCAGTTAAGTATACTTGAGCGATAGTAGTACTAGGATGGGTGACCTCCTGGAAGTCGTCGTGTTGTGACTTTTTTACAAATGGGTCGTTCGACATTATGCGCGACTGGAACTATTATCCGCTGGTTTATTTGCAAATGTGAGTCACGGCGCTGGGGCATTTTAGTCAATATTAGAACGAGAAGGAGAGGTGCAATGTGCATGCACAAGGAAACAAATGACAGGAGGGGGGAGGGAAGGAGAAGGAGTGTATATATTTGCAGCGCATAATAAAACAGGTGAGATCATGCTGGGACTAATGCATCCTATCCCATCCGAACTCTACAGTTAAGTGTGTTTGGACGAGAGTAGTACTAGGATGGGTGACCTCTTAGGAAGTACTCGTGTTGCACCTATTTTCTTACAGATAGGTCGTTCGATGTTATGCGGGACTGGAGCTTTAGTCCGCTAGTTTATTTGCAAATGTGAGTCACGGTGCTGGGGCATTTTTCTTGATATTAGTACGAGAATGAGAGGTGGAATGTGCACACACAAGGAAACAAAGGGCGGAGGGAAGGAGAACGAGTGTATGTATTTGCAACGCAGAATGAAAGATGTGCGATCATAGCAGCACTAATGCACCGGATCCCATCAGAACTTAGCAGTTTAGTATGCTTGGGCGTAAGTAGTACTAGGATGGGTGACCTCCTAGGAAGTCCTCGTGTTAAGTGTGCTTGGGCGAGAGTAGTTCTCAGATGGGTGACCTCCTGGGAAGTTCTTGTGTTGCACTCATTTTTTTTCAGATGGGTCGTTCCACATTTCGCGCGACTGGAACTATGGTCCTCTGGTTTATACGCGAATGTAATTCACGGCGGGGGGGCATTTTAAGTGATATTAGAACAAGAAAGAAAAGTGCAGTGTGCACGCACAAGGAAACAAATGACGGGAGGGGGGAGGGAAGGAGAATGAGTGTATGTATTTGCCGCGTGGAAGCAAACAGGTGCGATCATATCAACACTAATGCACCGGATCCCATCAGAACTCCGCAGTTAAGTATGCTTGTGCGAGAGTAGTACTAGGATGGGTGACCTCTTAGAAGTCCTCGTGTTGCACCCATTTTTGTGCAGATAGGTCGTTCAATGTTACGCGCGACTGGAACTATGGTCCGCTGGTTTATTCACAAATATAAGTCACGGCGTCGGGGCATTTTACTTAATATTTGAAGGAGAAGGTGAGGTGAAGTGTGCACGCACAAGGAAACAAATGACAGGAGGGATGAGGGAAGAGAAGGAGTATATGTATTTGGAGCGCGGAATAAAACAGGTGCGATCATACCAGCACTAATGCACCAGATCTCATTATAACTCTGCAGTTAAGTTTGCTTGGGCGAGAGTAGTACTAGGATGGGTGACCTCCTGGGTCCTCGTGTTGCACCCATTTTTGTGCAGATGGCTCGTTCGACGTTATGTGCGACTGGAACTATGGTCTGCTGGTTTATTCGCAAGTATGATCACGGCACTGGGGTTTTTTAGTTGATATTAGAACGAGAATGAAAGGTGCAGTGTGCACGCACAGGGAAACAAATGACAGGAGGGGGGAGGGAAGTAGAAGGACTGTATGTATTTGCAGCGCGGAATAAAACAGGTGCGATCATACCATAACTAATGCACAGGATCTCATTATAACTCCGCAGTTAAGTGTGCTTGGGCAAGAGTAGTACTAGGATGGGTGGTCTCCTGGGAATTCCTTATGTTGCACTCATTTTTTTACAGATGGGTCATTCGACGGTACGCGCAACTGGAACTATAGTCCGCTGGTTTATTCCCAAATGTGATCATGGCGCCGGGGCATTTTAGTTGATATTGGAATGAGAATGAGAGGTGTAGTGTGCACGCACAAGGAAACAAATGACGAGAGGGGGGAGGGAAGGAGATCGAGTGTATGTATTTGCAGCGCAGAATAAAACAAGTGCGATCATACTAGGACTAATAAACCGGATCCCATCAGAACTCCGCAGTTATGTGTGTTTAGGCAAGAGTTGTACTCGGATGGGTGGCCTCTTGGGAAGTACTTGCGTTGCACCCATTTTTTTACAGATGGGTCATCCGACATCATGCGCGACTAGAACTATGATCCATTAGTTTATTCGCAAATGTGAGCCACTACGCCGAGATATTTTAGTTGATATTAGAACGAGAAGGAGAGGTGGATTGTGCATGCACAAGGAAACAAATGACAGAAGGGGGGAGGGAAGGAGAAGGAGTGTATGTATTTACAGCGTAGAATAAAATAGGTGTGATCATACTAAGACTAATGCACCGGATCCCATCAGAACTCCGCAGTTAGTGTGTTTGGGCGAGGGTAGTACTAGGATGGGTGACCTCTTGGGAAGTACTCGTATTGCACCCATTGTTTTGCAGATAGGTCGTTCGACGTTATACGCGACTGGAACTATAGTCCGCTAGTATATTCACAAATGTGAGTCACGGTGCCGAGGCATTTTATTTGATATTAGAAGGAGAATGAGAGGTGCAGTGTGCACGCACAAGAAAATAAATGAAGGGAGGGGGGAGAGAAGAAGAAGGAATGTATGTATTTGTAGCGCGAAATGAAACAGGTGCCATCAAACCATCACTAATGCACTAGATCCCATCAGAACTCCGTAGTTAAGTGTGCTTGGGCAAGAGTAGTACCTGAGTTGGTGACCTCTTGGGAAGTACTCATGTTACACCTAATTTTTTCAGATGGGGCATTTGACGTTCCGCGTGACTGGAACTATGATCTGTTGGTTTATTTGTAAATGTGAGTCATGGAACTGGGGCATTTTACTTGATATTATAATGAGAAGGAGAGGTGCAGTGTGCACGCACAAGGAAATAAATGACGGGAGGGGGGAGGGAGGGAGAAGGAGTGTATGTATTTGCATCGCTAAATGAAACTAGTGCGATCATACTAGCACTAATGCACTAGATCCCATCAGAACTCCCCAGTTAAGTATGCTTGGGCGAGAGTAGTACTAGGGTGTGTGACCTCCTGGGAAGTCCTCGTGTTCCACTCATATTTTTTCAGATGGATCATTCGATGTTACGCGCGACTGGAACTATGGTCCGCTAGTTTATTCGCAAATGTGAGTCACGTGGCAGGGCATTTTACTTGATATTAGAGTGAGAATGAGAGGTGCAGTTTGCATGCCCATGGAAACAAATTACGGGAGGGGGGAGGGAAGGAGAAGGAGTGTATGTATTTACAGCGCGGAGGCAAACATATGCGATCATACCAGCACTAATGCACCGGATCCCATCAGAACTCCAGAGTTAAATGTGCTCGGGTGAGTGTAGTACTAGGAGTGGTTACCTCTTGGGAAGTCCTTGTGTTGCATAAATTTTTTTTCAGATGGGGCGTTCGATGTTTCGCTAGACTTGAACTATGGTTCACTGGTTTATTGACAAATGTGAGTCACGGCGCCGAGGAATTTTACTTGATATTTGAACAAAAAGCAGAGGTGCAGTGTGCACGCATAAGGAAACAAATGACGGGAGGGGGGAGGGAAAGAGAAGGAGTGTATTTAATTGCAGGGCAGAATGAAACAGGTGCGATCATATCAGGACTAATGCACCGGATCCCATCAGAACTCCGCAGTTAACTATGCTTGGGCGAGTGTAGTACTAGGATGGGTGTCCTCCTGGGAAGTTCTCGTGTTGCACCCATTTTTTTGCAAATGGGTTGTTCGATGTTACGCGCGACTGGAACTATGATCCCCTGGTTTATTCCCACATGTGAATCACTGCACCAGGGCAATTTACTTGATATTAGAACGAGAAGGAGAGTTGCAATGTGCATGCACAAGGAAAAAAATGACAGGAAGAGGGAGGGAAGGAGAAGGAGTGTATGTATTTGCAGCGTGGAATGAAACAGGTGCAATCGTACAAGCACTAACGCACCGGATCCCATTAGAACTCCGCAGTTAAATGTGCTAGGGCGAGTGTAGTACTAGGAGTGGTGACCTCTTGGGAAGTCCTCGTGTTGCAACAATAGTTTGGCAGATGGGTCATTCAATGTTATGCGTGAGAACGACGCCGGGGCATTTTACTTGATATTAGAACGAGAAGGAGAGGTACAGTGTACACGCACAAGGAAACATATGACGGGAGGGGGGAGGGAAGGAGGAGTGTATTTATTTGCAGCGCGAAATAAAAGATGTGTGATCATAACAGCACAAATGCACTGGATCCCATCATAATTCCGTAGTTAAGTATGCTTGGGCGAGAGTAGTACTAGGATGGGTGACCTCTTGGGAAGTCCTCGTGTTGCAACAATTTTTTTGCAGATGGGTCGTTCGATGTTACGCGCGACTGGTACTATGCTCCGCTGGTTTATTTGCAAATGTGAGTCACGGCGCTGGGGCATTTTACTTAATATTAGAATGAGAAGAAGAGGTGTAGTGTGTACGCACAAGGAAACAAATGACAGGAAAAGGGGGGGGGGATGGAGAAGGAGTGTATGTATTAGCAGCGTGGAATGAAACAGGTGCCATTATACCATCACTAATTCACCGGATCCCATCAGAACTCCGCACTTAAATGTGCTTGGGCGAGTGTAGTACTAGGAATGGTGACCTCCTGGGAAGTCCCAGTGTTGCACCCATTTTTTTACAGATGGGTCATTCGACGTTACGCGCGATTGAATCTATGGTCCGCTGGTTTATTTACAAATATGAGTCACGGCGCCGAGGCATTTTACTTGGTATTAGAAGGAGAAGGAGATTTGCAGTGTGCACGCACAAAGAAACAAATGACGAGAGGGGGGAGGAAAGGAGAAGGAGTGTATGTATTTGCAGCGCGGAATGAAACAGGTGCGATCATACCAGTACTAATGCACCGGATCCCAATAGAACTACGCATTAAAGTGTGCTTGGGCAAAAGTAGTACTAGGATGGGTGACCTCCTCGAAAGTACTCGTGTTGCACCTATTTTTTTACAGATAGGTCGCTCGATGTTACGCGTAACTGGAACTATGGTCTGCTGGTTTATTCGCAAATGTGAGTCACGGCACCGGAGCATTTTATTTGATATTATAAAGAGAATGAGAGGTGCAGTGTGCACGCACAAGGAAACAAATGACGGGAGGGGGGAAGGAAGGAGAAGGAGTGTATGTATTTACAGCGCAAAATAAAAAAGGTGCCATTATACCATCACTAATTCACCGGATCCCATCAGAATTTCGAAGTAAAATTTGCTTGGGCGAGTGAAGTACTAGGAGTGGTGATCTACTGGGAAGTCCTTGTGTTGCACCTATTTTTTTCAGATGGGGCGTTCGATGTTACGCGCCACTGGAACTATGGTCCGCTTGTTTATTCGCAAATGTGTGTCACGGCGCCGGAGCATTTTACTTGATACTAGAACGAGAAGGAGAGGTGCAGTGTGCAGGCACAATGAAACAAATGACCGGAGGGGGGAGGGAAGGGAAGGAGTGTATGTATTTGCAGCGCGGAATGAAACAAGTGCCATCTTACCAACACTAATGCACTGGATCCCATTAGAACTCTGTAGTTAAGTGTGCTTGGGTGAGAGTTGTACTAGGATGGGTGACCACCTGGGAAGTCCTCGTGTTAGACCAATTTTTTTGCTGATGGGTCGTTCGATGTTTTGGGCGACTGGAACTATGGTCCGCTGGTTTATTCGCAAATGTGAGTCACTGCGCCGGGGTATATTACTTGATATTAGAACGAGAAGGAGAGGTGCAGTGTACACGCACAAGGAAACAAATGACGGGAAGGGGGAGGGAAGGAGAAGGAGTGTATGTATTTGCACCGCAGAATGAAATAGGTGGCATTATACCATCACTAATTCATCAGATCCCATCAGAATTCCGTAGTTAAATTTGCTTGGGCGAGTGTAGTACTAGGATTGGTGACCTACTGGGAAGTCTTTGTGTTGCACCTATTTCTTTCAGATGGGGCGTTTGATGTTACGCACGACTGGAACTATGGTCCACTTGTTTATTCGCAAATGTGAGTCACGGCGCCGGAGCATTTTACTTGATATTAGAACGAGAAGGAGAGGTGCAGTGTGCACACACAATGAAACAAATGATGGGAGGGGGGAGGGAAGGAGAAGGAGTGTATATATTTGCATCGCAGAATGAAACAGGTGGCATTATACTAGCACTAATGCACCGGATTCCATCAGAACTCCGCAGTTAAGTGTGCTCTGGCGAGAGTAGTACTCGAATGGGTGACCTCCTGGGATGTCCTCGTGTTGAAACTATTTTTTTGCAGATGGGTCGTTCGACATTATGTGTGACTTGAACTATGGTCCGCTTGTTTATTCGCAAATGTGAGTCACGGCGCCGGGGCAATTAACTTAATATTACAATGAGAAGGTGAGGTGCAGTGTGCACGCACAAGGAAACAAATGACGGGAGGGGGAAGGGAAGGAGATGGAGTGTATGTATTTGCAGCGCAGAATAAAGTAGGTGCGATCATGCCAGCACTAATGCACCAGATCCCATTAGAACTCCATAGTTAATTGTTCTTGGGCAAGAGTAGTACTAGGATGGGTGACCTCTTGGGAAGTTCTCGTGTTGCACCCGTATTTTTCTTAATATTTTTTGTGCATCCATTTATACTCCACTACATGATAAAAGTGTCAGTACGAGCATCGTAAATAATAGAATAAGCAAAACAGAGGTGCAGCGGGCGGTCCATTCATCTGGGAGTAAGTCGAGGCAACGAGGCATTTTGCTTGATATTACAACTAGAAGTAGATGTGCGGCGTCTACAAAGTGCGAAACAAATGATGGGAGGGGGGAGGGAAAAAGAAGGGGTGTATGCATTTCAAGGGAGGAATAGGACGAGTGGGATCATACTAGCACTAATGCATCGTATCCCATCATAATCTGCAGTTAAGCATGTTTGGGCGAGAGTAGTACTAGGATTGGTGGCCTTCTTTGAAGTCCTCGTGTTGCACACATTTCTTTGCAGATGGGTCGTTAGACGTTACACGTGATTGGAACTATGGTCTGCTGGTTTATTCATAAATGTGAGTCACGGTGTCGGGGTATTTCACTTGATATTAGAACGATAAGGAGATGTGCAGTTTGTACGCACAAGGAAACAAATGACGGACGGGGGGAGGGAAGGAGATGGAGTATGTATTTGTAGCGCGAAATAAAACAAGTGCGGTTATACCAGCACTAATGCACCGGATCCCATCAGAACTCTGCAGTTAAGTGTGCTTGGGTAAGAGTTATACTCGGATGGGTGACCTCCTGGGAAATAGTCGTGTTGCACCCATTTTTTTGTAGATGGGTCGTTCGACGTTACGTGCGACTAGAACTATGGTCTGCTGGTTTATTCGCAAATGTGAGTCACAGTGCCGGGACATTTTAGTTGATATTACAACGAGAAGGAGAGGTGCACTATGCACGCACAAGGAAACAAATGACGAGAGGCGGGAGGGAAGGAAAAAGAGTGTATGTATTTGCAGCACAGAATAAAACAGGTGCGATCATGCTAGGACTAATGCACCGGATCCCATCAGAACTCCGCAATTAAGTGTGTTTAGCCGAGAGTAGTACTAGGATGGGTGTCCTCTTGTGAAGTACTCGTGTTGCACCCATTTTTTTGCAGATAGGTTGTTCGATGTTACACGCAACTACAACTATGGTCCACTAGTATATTCACAAATGTGAGTCACGAGACCGAGGCATTTTACTTGGAGAGGTGCAGTGTGCACGCACAAGGAAACAAATGACGAAAGGTGGGGATGTATTTGCAGCGCGGAATGAAACAGGTGCTATCATACCAGCACTAATGCACCGGATCCAATCAGAACTTCGCATTTAAGTGAGCTTGGGCGAGAGTAGTATTAGGATGGGTGACCTCCTCGGAAGTACTCGTGTTGCACCCTTTTTTTTGCAGATGGGTGGCTCGACATTATGTGCGACTGGAACTTTGGTCCACTAGTTTATTCACAAATGTGGGTCATGGTGCCGGGGCATTTTACTTGATATTAGAAGGAGAAAGAGAGGTACATTATGCACGCATAAGGAAACAAATGACAGGATGGTGGAAAGAAGGAGAAAGAGTGTATGTAATTGCAGTGCACAATGAAACAGGTGCCATTATACCATCACTAATTAACCGGATTCAATCAAAACTCTGCAGTTAAATGTGCTTGAGCGAGTGTAGTACTAGGTGTGGTGACCTCCTAGGAAGTTCTCATGTTGTACCCATTTTTTTGTAGATTGGTCGTTCGACGTTACGTGCGACTGGAACTATGGTCGTGGTTTATTCGCAAATGTGAGTCACGGTGCCGAGACATTTTACTTGATATTAGAACGAGAATGAAAGGTGCAATCTGCACGCAGAAGGAAACAAATGACGGGAGGGGGAGGGAAGGAGAAGGAGTGTATGTATTTGCAGTGGGGAATGAAACAAGTGCGATCATAACAACGCTAATGCATTGGATCCCATCAGAACTTTGCAGTCAAGTTTGCTTTGGCGAGAGTAGTACTAGGATGGATGACTTCCTCAGAAATCCTCGTATTGCACCCATTTTTTTACAGATTGGTCATTCGACGTTACGCACGACTGGAACTATGGTCCGCTGGTTTATTCACTAATGTGAGTCACAGCGCTGGGGCATTTTACTTGATATTAGAATGAGAAGTAGAGGTGTAGTGCACACAAGGAAACAAATGACAGGAGTGGGGAGGGAAGGAGAAGGAGTGTATGTATTTGCAGTGCGGAATAAAACAGGTGCCATTATACCATCACTATTTCACCGGATCCCATTAGAACTCCACAGTTAAATGTGCTTGGGCGAGTGTAGTACTAGGAGTGGTGACCTCCTGGGAAGTCCTCATGTTGCAGCCTTTTTTTGCACATGGGTTGTTCGATGTTACGCGCGACTGGAACTATGGTCCATTTGTATATTCGCATATTGTGAGTCACAGCACTGGGGCATTTTGTTTGATATTAGAAGGAGAAGGAGAGGTGCAGTGTGCATGCACAAGGAAACAAATGATGAGAGGGGGGAGGGAAGGAGAAGGAGTGTATGTATTTGCAGTGCAGAATAAAATAGGTGTCATCATACCATCACTAATTCGCCAGATCCCATCAGAACTCCGCAATTAAATGTGCTTGGGAAGTCCTTATATTTCAACTATTTTTTTCAGATGGAGCGTTCAACGTTATGCGCGACTGGAACTATGGTTCGCTAGTTTATTCGCAAATGTGAGTCACGGTGCCGAGTCATTTCACTTGATATTAGAACAAGGATGAGAGGTGCAGTGTGCACGCACAAGGAAACAAATGACGGGAGGGTGGAAGGAAGGAGAAGGAGTGTATGTATTTGCAGCGCGGAATAAAACAGGTGTGATCATGCAAGCACTAATGCACCGGATCCCATCAGAACTCCGCAGTTAATTGTGTTTAGGCGAGAGTAGTACTAGGATGGGTGACCTTTTGGGAAGTACTTGTGTTGTACCCATTTTTTTGCAGATTGGTCGTTCGACGTTACGCGCGACTAGAACTATGGTCCGCTAGTTTATTCGCAAATAAGAGTCACGGTGCTGAGGTATTTTACTAGTTATTAGAACGATAAGAGAGTTGCAGTATGCACGCACAAGGAAAGAAATGATGGGAGGGGGGAGAGAAGGAGGAGTGTATGTATTTATAGCGCAGAATGAAACAGGTGCTATCATACTAGCACTAATGCATCAGATCCCATCAGAACTCCGTATTTAAGTGTGCTTTGGCGAAAGTAGTACTAGGATGGGTGACCTCCTGGGAAGCACTCGTGTTGTACCCTTTTTTTTTGCAGATGGGTCGTTCGACATCACGAGTGACTAGAACTATAGTCCACTGGTTTATTCGCAAATGTGAGTCACGGTGCCGGAGTATTTTACTTGATATTAGAAGGAGAATGAGAGGTGTAGTGTGCACACACAAGGAAACAAATGACGGGAAGGGGGAGGGAAAGAGAAAGAGTGTATGTATTTGGAGCGCAAAATGAAACAGGTGCGACCATACCAGCACTAATGCACCTGATGCCATTAGAACTCCGCAGTTAGGTGTGCTTGGGTGAGAGTAGTATTAGAATAGGTGACCTCCTAGGAAGTCCTCGTGTCTCACCCGTCTTTTTTTTAATATTTTTAGTGCATCCATTTATAGTTCACCACGTGATAAGTGTGTCACTAAGAGAATCGTAAATAAGAGAACAAGCAAAACAGAGGTGCGGCGGGCGGTCCGTTCATCTAGGTGTGAGTCAAGGCAATAGGGCATTTTGCTTGCTATTACAACTAGAAGTAGAGGTGCGGTGTCCACATAGAGCAAAATAAATGAAGGGAGGGGGGAGGGAAAGTGGTTCATTTACCGGCATGAGTCACCGTGCTGGGGCATTTTACTTACTTTTTTGTGTGGACTCATTTATAGTCCACCACGTGATAAAAGAGTCATTACAAGCATCTTATATAGTAGAACAACGAAAAAAAAGGTGTGGCGGGTTGTCCTTTAATCTGGGCATAAGTCAAGGCGCTGGGGCATTTTACTTTATATTAGAACTAGAAACAGAGATGCAGTGTGCGCGCACAGCTAAAAAAATGAAGGGAGAGGGGAGGAAGGGAGAAGGGGTATATGTATTTGCAATGTGGAATGGAAGGGGTGCGATCATACCAGCACTAATGCACCGAAGCCCATCGAACTATGCAGTTAAGCATTCTTAGGATATAGTAGTACTAGGATCGGTAACCTCCTCAGAAGTTCTCGTGTTGAACTGTCTTTTTGCAAACGGGACGTAAAAAGATACATGTGATCGGAGCCACAATCCGCTGGCGTGAGTCGCGTCGCCAGAAAATTTTGCTTACTATTTTTTCGTGCATTCATTTATAGTCTACCACATGATAAGAGTGTCATTACGAGCATCTTACATAGTAGAATAAAGAAAAATGAGGTACAGTGGGCAGTCCTTTCTTCTGACGTGAGTCGAGGTGTCGGGACATTTTGCTTGATATTAGAACTATAAATAGAGGTGCGGTGTGCGGGTACAGTGAAAAAAATGACGGGTGGGGGAGGGAAAGAGTATATATATTTGCATCGCAGAATGGAAGGGGTGCAATCATACTAGCATTAATACACTGGATCCCATCGAACTTCGTAGTTAAGCATACTTAGACTAGGGTAGTACTAGGATGGGTGACCTCCTGGGAAGTTCTCTTGTTGCACCCTTCTTTTTGCAGATGGGGCGTCAAACATTACGCACGATCAGAGCCACAGTCCGCCAGCATGAGTAGCGACGTTGAAACATTTTGCTTAATATTTTACGTGCATTTATTTGTAGTCCACCACGTGATAAGAGTCTCATTATGAGAGTCTTACATAGTAAAACAACAAAAAAAGAGGTGCAGTGGGCCTACGTTCTTCTGGGCGTGAGTCGAAGCAACATGGCATTTCTCTCTTTATTAGAACTAGAAGCAGAGAGGCGGTATGCCCGCATAACGAAATAAATGATGGGAGGGGCGAGGGAATGAGAAGGGCTATATGTATTTGCAGTAGGGAATGGGACAGTTGTGATCATACAAACACTAATCATAGGATTCCATCATAACTCTGTAGTCAAGCGTGCTTGGGCGAGATTAGTTCTAGGATGGGTGACCTCTTGAAAAAGTCCTCGAGTTGAACCCATCTTATTGTAGACGGGGTGTCAAATGCTAAGTGTGATTAGAGCCACAATCTGCCAGTGTGAGTCGTGGGGCCTGAAAATTTTGCTTAATATTTTTCGTGCATTCATTTATAGTCCACCACATGATAAGAGTGTCATTACGAGTATCTTACATAGTATAACAATGAAAAATGAGGTACAGCAGGCGATCCATTCATCTGGGCGTGAGTCGAGGTGCTCGAACATTTCGCTTGATATTAGAACTAGAAACAGAGGTGTAGTGTGCATGCACAACGAAACAGATGACGGGAGAGGGGAGGGAAGGAGAAGGGGTATATGTATTTGCAGAACGAAATGGAAGGGGTGCGATCATACCATCACTAATGCATCGGATCCTGTCGAACACCGTAGTTAAGCATGCTCTTGTGAAACCAGTATTAGGATAGGTGACCTCCTGCGAAGTACTCATGTTCCACCTGTCTTTTTAGGGATGGGGCATTAAATGTTATGCGTGACCGGAGCAACAGTCCACCAGTGTGAGTCGCGGCATTGGGACATTTTGCTTAATATTTTTCATGCATTCATTTATAGTCCATCACGAGATAAGAATATCATTACGATTATCTTACATAGTAGAACAATGAAAATAGAGTTATGGCGGGCGGTCTGTTCATCTGGGCATGAGTCGAGAAGCCTTAGCATTTCACTTGATATTAGAACTAGAAACAGAGGTGCAGTGTGCGCGCACAACAAAATAAATGATGAGAGGGGAGAGGGAAGGAGAAGTGGTATATGTATTTGCAGAGCGGAATGGAAGGGGTGCGATCATACCAGCACTAATGCATTGGATCCCATTGAACTTCGTAGTTAATCATCATTGGGCGAGAGTAGTACTAGGATGGGTGATCTCCTAGGAAGTTCTCATGTTGTACCCTTCTTTTTGCAGATCAGACGTTAAATGTTACGCAGGACTAGAGCGACAATCGTCGGTTAATTCGCAAACGTGAGTCACGGCGCTGGAGCATTTTGCTTAATATTATTCGTGCATTCAATTATAGCCCACCACATGATAAGATTATTATTACGAGCATCTTACATAGTAGAACAATAAAAAAGGAGGTGCGGCAGGTGTTCCGTTCATATAGACATGAGTCGAGGCGCTGAGGCATTTCACTTGATATTAGAACTAGAAGCAGAGGTGTGTTGCGCGAACAGCAAAACAAATGACGGGAAGGGAGAGGGAAGGAGAAGGGATATATGTCTTTGCGGCACAAATTAGAAGGGTTGCGATCATATCAGCACTAGTTCACGGAATCCATCAGAACTCTACAGTTAAGCGTGCTTGGGCGAGAGTAGTTCTACGATGGGTGACCTTTTGGGAAGCACTCGTGTTGCACCCTTTTTTTTCCAAACGAGGCATTAAATGTTACGTAGGACTGGAGTGACAATCTGCCTGTTCATTCGCAAACGTGAGTCACGGTGCTAGGGCATTTTGCTTAATACTTTTTGTGCATTCAATTAAAGCCCATCAAGTGATGAGAGTGTCATTGCGAGCATCTTAAATAGTAGAACAACAAAAAATGTGGTGCGGCGGGGGATCCATTCATATAGGCATCAGTCGAGGTGGCAAGGCATTTCGCTCGATATTAGAACTAGAAGCAAAGGTGAGTTGTGCGCACAGCGAAACAAATGACGAGAAGGGAGAGGGAGGGAGAAGTGGTATATGTCTTTGCGGTGCAAATTAGAAGGGGTGCGATCATAACAGTACTAGTTCACTGGATCCCATCAGAACTCCGCAGTCAAGCGTGCTTGGGCGAGAGTAGTACTAGGATGGGTGACCTCTTGGGAAGTACTCGTGTTGCACCCCTTTTTTTGTAGACGGGGCATTAAATATTACGCGGGACCAGAGCGACAGTACGGCAGTTCAGTCACAAATGTGAGTCACGGTGCCAAGACATTTTGCTTTTTTGTGCATTCAATTAAAGCCCATCACGTGTTGAGAGTGTCATTGCGAGCATCTTACATAGTAGAATAATGAAAAAGGAGGTGCGGCGGGTGTTTCATATAGACATGAGTCGAGGCGCTGGGGCATTTCACTCGATATTAGAACTACAAGCAGAGGTGAGTTGCGCGCACAGCGAAATAAATGATGGGAAGGGATAGGGAAGGGGAAGGGGTATATGTATTTGCGACGCAAACCAAAACGATTGCAATCATACCAACACTAGTTCACCGGATCACATCAGAACTCCGCAGTCAAGCGTTCTTGTGCGAGAGTAGTACTAGGATGTGTGACCTTCTGGGAAGTTCTCATATTGCACCCTTCTTTCTACAGATGGGGCATTAAATGTTACGCGAGACCAGAGCGACGGTCTACCAAGGCATTTTGCTTAATATTTTTTGCACATTCAATCAAAACTAATAACGTGATAAGAATGTCATTGCGAGCACCTTACATAATATAACAACAAAAAACGAGGTGCGGTGGGGCGATCCATTCATATGGGCATGAGTTGAGGCACCAGGGTATTTCGCTTCATATTATAACTAGAAGAAGAGGTGAGGTGCGCGCACAGCGAATCAAATGACGGAAGGGGAAAGGGAAGGAGAAGGGGCATATGTATTTGCAGCGCAAACAAGAAAGGGTGTGATCATACCAGCACTAGTTCACCAGATCCCATCAGAACTCTGCAGTTATGCGTGCTTGGGCGAGAGTAGTACTAGGATGGGTTACCTCCTGGGAAGCTCTCGACTCTCGTGTTGCATTCTTCTTTTTTCAGACTGGGCATTAAACATTACGCGGGAGCGGAGCGACGGTCCAACGGTTTATTCACAAATGTGAGTCACGGCGCCGGGGCATTTTGTTTAATATTTTTTGCACATTCAATTAAAGCCCATCACGTGATAAGAGTGTCTGCGAGCATATTACATAGTAGAACAACAAAAAATGAGGTGCGGCGCTATCCGTTCATATGAGCATGAGTCGAGGAGCTGGGGTATTTCACTTGATATTAGAATTAGATGGAAAGGTGAGGTGCACGCACAACGAAACAAATGACAGGAGGGGAGAGGGAAGGAGAATGGGTATATGTACTTGTGGCGCAAACTAGAACGTGTGCGATCATACCAGCACTAGTTCAGCGGATCCATCCTGAACTCCGTAGTTAAGCGTGCTTGGGCGAGAGTAGTACTAGGATGGGTGATCTCTTGGGAAGTTCTCGTGTTGCTCCCTTCTTTCTGTAGATGGGACGTTAAACATTAAATTGGACCGTAGCGATGGTCCGTCGGTTCATTTGTAAATGTGAGCAGTACCAGAGCATTTTTCTTAATATTTTTTAACATTCAATTAAAGCCCATCACGTGATGAGAGAGTCATTACGAGCATCTTAAATAGTACAACAAAAAAAAAGGAGAAGCGGCGGGCGATCCATTCATGTTAGAAGGAGAATGAGAGATGCAGTGTGCACGCACAAGGAAACAAATGACGGGAAGGGGGAGGGAAGGAGAAGGAGTGTATGTATTTGCAGCGCATAATGAAACAAGTGCTATTATACCATCACTAATTCACCAAATCCCATCAGAACTCCGCAGTTAAATGTGCTTGGGCGAGTGTAGTACTAGGAGTGGTGACCTCTTGGGAAGTCTTCGTGTTGCACCTATTTTTTCAGATGGAGCATTCGATGTTACGCGCAACTAGAATTATGGTCCGCTGGTTTATTCGCAAATGTGAGTTAAGGCGCCGGGGTATTTTACTTGATATTAGAAAGAAAAGCAGAGGTGCAGTGTGCACCCACAAGGAAACAAATGACGGGAGGGGGGAGGGAAGGAGAAGGAGCATCTGTATTTGCAACGTGGAATGAAACAGGTCCGATCATTCGAGCACTAATTCACCGGATCCCATCAGAACTCCGCAGTTAAGTGTGCTTGGGAGAGAGTAGTACTAGGATGGTTGACCTTCTGGGAAGTACTCGTGTTGCACCCATTTTTTGCAGATGGGTCATTCAACGTTTTGCGTGACTTGAACTATGGTTCGCTTGTTTATTCGCAAATGTGAGTCACGACACTGGGGTATTTTACTTGATATTAGAAAGGGAAGCAGAGGTGCAGTGTGCACGCCTAAGGAAACAAATGATAGGAGGGAGGAGAGAAGGAGAAGGAATGTATTTATTTGCAGCGCGGCATGAAATAAGTCCGATCATACAACCACTAATTCACCGGATGCCATCAAAACTCTGCAGTTAAGCGTGCTTGGGCGAGAGTAGTACTAGGATGGGTGACCTATTAGGAAGTACTCGTGTTGCACCCATTTTTTTACAGATGGGTCGTTCGACGTTACACGCGATTGGAACTCTAGTCCGCTGATTTATTCGTAAATGTGAGTCACGGCTCTGAGACATTTTACTTGATATTAGAACGAGAAGGAGAAGTGCAGTGTGCACGCACAAGGAAATAAATGACGGGAGGGGGGAGGGAAGGAGAAGGAGTGTATGTATTTGCAGCGCGGAATGAAATAGGTGCAATTATAACAGCACTAATGCACCGGATCCCATCAGAACTCCGGAGTTAAGTGTGCTTGGGCGAGAGTAGTACTAGGATGGGTGACCTCCTAGGAAGTCCTCGTGTTTCACCAATTTTTTTGCAGATGGGTCGTTTAATGTTACGCGCGACTGGAACTATGTCTGCTAGTTTATTCACAAATGTGAGTCACAGCCCCGAGGCATTTTAATTGATATTAGAACGAGACTGAGAGATGTAGTGTCCATGCAAAAAGAAACAAATGACAGGAGGGGAAAGGAAGGAGTGTCTGTATTTACAGCGCAGAATAAAACAAGTGCGATCATACTAGGATTAATAGACCGAATCCCATCAGAACTCCGCAGTTAAGTGTGTTTACGCGAGAGTAATACTAGGATGGGTGACCTCCTGGGAAGTACTCGTGTTGCACTCATTTTTTTGTAGATAGGTCTTTCAACGTTACGCGCGACTGGAACTATGGTCTGTTGGTTTATTTGTAAATGTGAGTCACGGCACCGAGACATTTTACTTGATATTAGAACGAGAAGGAGAAGTGCAGTGTGCACGCACAAGGAAATAAATGACGGGAGAGGGGAGGGAAGGAGAAGGAGTGTATGTAGTTGCAGCGCGGAATGAAACAGGTGCAATTATACCAGCACTAATGCACCGGATCCCATCAGAACTCTGGAGTTAAGTGTGCTTGGGCGAGAGTAGTACTAGGATGGGTGACCTCCTAGGAAGTCCTCGTGTTGCACCAATTTTTTTGCAGATGAGTTGTTTAACGTTACGCGCGACTGGAACTATGGTCTGCTAGTTTATTCACAAATGTGAGTCACAGCCCCGAGGCATTTTACTTGATATTAGAACGAGAATGAGAGATGTAGTGTCCACACAGAAGGAAATAAATGACAGGAGGGGGGAGGGAAGGAGTGTATGTATTTACAGCGCAGAATAAAATAGGTGCGATCATACTAGGAATAATACACCGGATCCCATCAGAACTCTGCAGTTAAGTATTTTATGCGAGAGTAATACTAGGATGGGTGACCTCCTGGGAAGTACTTGTGTTGCACCCATTTTTTTATAGATAGGTCGTTCAACATTATGCGCGACTGGAACTATGGTCCTCTGGTTTATTTGTAAATGTGAGTCACGGCGCCAAGGCATTTTACTTGATATTAGAACGAGAAGGAGAGGTGCAGTGTGCATGCACAAGCAAACAAATGACGGGAGGGGGGAGGGAAGGAGAAGGAGCGTATGTATTTGCTGTGCAGAATGAAACAGGTGTGAACATACTAGCACTAATGCACCGGATCCCATCAGAACTCCGTATTTAAGTGTGTTTGGGTGAGAGTAGTACTAGGATGGGTGACCTCCTGGGAAGTCCTCATGTTACACCAATTTTTTTGCAGATGGGTCGTTCGACATTACGCGCGACTTGAATTATGGTCCGCTGGTTTATTCGCAAATGTGAGTCACGGCGTCGGGGCTGTTTACTTGATATTAGAATGAGAATGAGAGGTGCAGTATGCATGCACATGGAAACAAATGACGGGAGGGGGGAGAGAAGGAAAAGGATTGTATGCATTTGCAGCGCGGAATAAAACAAGTGCGATCATGCCAGCACTAACGCACCGGATCCCATTAGAATTCCGTAGTTAACTGTTCTTGGGCGAGAGTAGTACTAGGATGGGTGACTCCTGCGAAGTTCTCATGTTGCACCCGTCTTTTTTTTAATATTTTTCGTGCATCTATTTATAGTCTACCACGTGATAAGAGTGTCATTACGAGCATCATAAATAATAGAACAAGTAAAACAGAGGTACGGTAGGCGGTCCATTCATCTGGGCGTGAGTCGAGGAAACGACGCATTTTGTTTAATATTACAACTAGAAGTAGAGGTGTGGTGTCCACATAGAGCGAAATAAATGATGGGAGGGGGGAGGAAAAGAGAAGGGGTATATGTATTTGAAGTGAGGAATAGGACGTGTGGGATCATACTAGCATTAATGCATCGTATCCCATCATAATTTGTAGTTAAGCGTGTTTTGGCGAGAATAGTACTAGGATGAGTGACCTCCTAGGAAGTGCTTGTGTTGCACCCGTCTTTTTGCGGACAAGGCATCAAACATTATGCGCGACCGGAGCCATAGTTCGCTGGTTCATTTGTCGGCGTGAGTCACCGCGCTGGGGCATTTTGCTTACTTTTTTGTGTGTAGTCATTTATAGTCCACCACGTGATAAGAGAGTCATTACGAGCATCTTACATAGTAAAACAAGAAAAAAAAAGGTGTGGCGGGTGGTCCTCTAATCTGGGCATAAGTCGAGGCGCTGGGGCATTTTACTTGATATTAGAACTAGTAACAAAGATGCAGTGTGCTCGCACAACGAAAAAAATGATGGGAGAGGGGAGGAAAGGAGAAGGGGTATATGTATTTGCAATGCAGAATGGAAGGGGTGCGATCATACCAGCACTAATTCACCGGATCCCATCGAACTATGCAGTTAAGCATGCTTGGGCAAGAGTACTACTAGGATTGGTAACCTCTTGAGAAGTCCTTGTGTTGCACTGTCCTTTTGCAAATGGGGCGTAAAATGATACATGTGATCAGAGCCACAATCCGCTGGCGTGAGTTGTGTCGCCGAAAAATTTTGCTTACAAATTTTTTGTGCATTCATTTATAGTCTACCACGTGATAAAAGTGTCATTACAAGCATCTTACATAGTAGAATAAAGGAAAATAAGGTACGACGGGTGGTCCTTTCTTTTGGCATGAGTCGAGGTGTCGGGGTATTTCGCTTGATATTAGAACTATAAACAGAGGTGCGTTGTGCACGCACAGTGAAAAAAATGACGGGTGGGGGGAGGGAAGGATAAGGGGTATATGTATTTGCAGCGCGAAATGGAAGGGGTGCAATCATACTAGCATTAATACACTGGATCCCATCTAACTCCATAGTTAAGCGTGCTTGGACGAGAGTAGTACTAGGATGGGTTACCACTTGGGAAGTCCTCTTGTTTCACCCGTCTTTTTGCAGACGGGGCGTCAAACGTTACGTTCGATCGGAGCCACAGTCCGCCGGCATGAGTAGCGACGTTGAAACATTTTGCTTAATATTTTACGTGCATTTATTTGTAGTCCACCACGTGATAAGAGTCTTATTACGAGAGTCTTACATAGTAGAACAACGAAAAAAGAGGCATAGTGGGCCTCTGTTCTTCTGGGCGTGAGTCGAAGCGACATGGCATTTTGCTCTATATTAGAACTAGAAGTAGAGATGCGATATGCCCGCACAGCAAAATAAATGATGGGAGGGGGGAGGGAAGTATAAGGGCTCTATGTATTTGTAGTGGGGAATTGGATAGTTGCGATCATACAAACACTAATACACAGGATCCCATTAGAACTTTGTAGTCAAGCGTGCTTGGGCGAGATTAGTTCTAGGATGGGTGACCTCCTGGAAAGTCCTCGTGTTGAACCCGTCTTTTTGTAGACGGTGTGTTAAACGTTAAGTGCGATCGGAGCCATAGTCTGCCGGTGTGAGTCCCGGGGCCTAAAAATTTTACTTAATATTTTCCGTGCATTCATTTATAGTCCATCACGTGATAAGAGTGTCATTACGAGTATCTTACATAGTATAACAATGAAAAACAAGGTACGGTGAGTGATCCATTCATCTGGGCGAGAGTCGAGGTGCTGGTATTTCGCTTGATATTAGAACGAAAAGAGAGTGCAGTGTGCACGCAAAAAGAAACAAATGACGGGAGGGGGAGGAAAAGAGAAGGAGTGTATGCATTTGTAGTGCAGAATAAAACAGGTGCGGTCATACCAGCACTAATCCACCGGATCCCATCAGAACTCCGCAGTTAAGTGTGCTTGGGTGAGAGTTGTACTCAGATGGGTGACCTCCTGGGAAGTACTCGTGTTGCACCCATTTTTTTGCAGATGGGTCATTCGACGTTACACGCGACTAGAACTTTAGTCCGCTGGTTTATTCGCAAATGTGAGTCACGGCGTCGGGGCATTTTAGTTGATATTACAACGAGAATGAGAGATACAGTGTGCACGCACAAGGAAACAAATGACGGGAGGGGGCAAAGAAAGAGAAGCAATGTATGTATTTGCATCGCGGAATGAAACAGGTACGATCATGCCAGCACTAATGCACCAGATCCCATTAGAACTCTATAATTAAATGTTCTTGGGCGAGAGTAGTACTAGGATGGGTGACCTCTTGGAAAGTCCTCTCGTTGCACCCATATTTTTTTTAATATTTTTCGTGCATCCATTTATACTCCACTACGTGATAAAAGTGTCATTAAGAGCATCGTAAATAATAGAACAAGCAAAATAGAGGTGCGGCAGGTGGTCCGTTCATCTGGGAGTAAGTCGAGGCAACGAGGCATTTTTCTTAATATTACAACTAGAAGTAGATGTGCGGTGTCTACAAAGTGCAAAACAAATGATGGGAGGGGGGAGGGAAAGAGATGGGGTATATGTATTTCAAGTGAGGAATAAGACAGGTGGGATCATACTAGCACTAATGCATCGTATCCCATCATAATCTACAGTTAAGCATGTTTGGGCGAGAGTAGTACTAGGATGGGTGACCTCCTTGGAAGTCCTTGTGTTGCACACATTTTTTTTGCAGATGGATCGTTCGACGTTACACGTGACTGGAACTATGGTCTGCTGGTTTATTCGTAAATGTGAGTCACGGTGTCGGGGCATTTTACTTGATATTAGAACGAGAATGAGAGGTGCAATGTGCACGCACAAGGAAATAAATAACAGGAGGGGGACGGAAGGAGAAAGAGTCTATGTATTTGTAGAGCGAAATAAAATAGGTGTTGTCATACCAGCACTAATGCACTAGATCCCATCAGAACTCCGCAATTAAGTGTGCTTGGGTGAGAGTTGTACTCGGATGGGTGACCTCCTGGGAAGTACTTGTGTTGCACCCATTTTTTTGTAGATAGGTCGTTCGACGTTACGTACGACTGGAACTATGATCCGCTGGTTTATTCGTAAATGTGAGTCACGGCGCCGGTGCATTTTAGTTGATATTACAACGAGAAGAAGAGGTGCAGTGTACACGCATAAGGAAACAAATGACGGGAGGGGGGAAGGAAGGAGAAGGAGTGTATGTATTTGCAGCACAGAATAAAACAGGTGCGATCATACTAGGACTAATGCACCGGATCCAATCAAAACTTTGCAGTTAAGTGTGTTTTGGCGAGAGTTGTACTAGGATGGGTGACCTCTTGGGAAGTACTCGTGTTGTAGTCATTGTTTTGCAGATAGGTTGTTCGACGTTACGTGGGACTGGAACTATGGTCCTTAGGTACATACACAAATGTTAGTCACGAGGCGATGCATTTTACTTGATATTAGAACAAGAAGGAGAGGTGCAGTGTGCACGCATAAGGAAATAAATGACGGGAGGGGGGAAGGAATGAGAAGGAGTGTATGTATTTGCAGCACGAAATGAAACAGGTGCTATCATACCAACACTAATGCACCGGATCCAATCAGAACTCCGCATTTAAGTGAGCTTGGGTGAGAGTAGTATTAGGGTGGGTGACCTCCTAGGAAGTACTCGTGTTGCACCCTTTTTTTTGCAGATGGGTGGCTCGACATTATGTACGACTGGAACTTTGGTCCACTAGTTTATTCGCAAATGTGAGTCACGGCGCAAGGGCATTTTACTTGATATTAGAAGGAGAATGAGAGGTGCATTGTGCACGCACAAGGAAACAAATGACAGGATGATGGAAGGAAGGAGAAGGAGTGTATGTATTTGCAACGCAGAATGAAACAGGTGCCATTATACCATTACTAATTAACCGGATTCAAACAGAACTCCGCAGTTAAATGTGCTTGGGCGAGTGTAGTACTAGGTGTGGTGACCTCTTGGGAAGTTCTCGTGTTGCACCCATTTTTTTACAGATTGGTCGTTCGACATCACATGGGACTGGAACTATGGTCTTGGTTTATTCGCAAATGTGAGTCACGGTGCCGAGACATTTTACTTGATATTAGAACGAGAAGGAAAGGTGCAATCTGCATGCACAAGGAAAAAAATGACGGGAGGGGGGAAGGAAGGAGAAGGAGTGTATGTATTTACAGTGCGGAATAAAACAGGTGCGATCATACCAGTATTAATGCACCGCACCCATCAGAAATACGCATTTAAGTAAGCTTGGCCAAGAGTTCTACTAGGATGGGTGACCTCTTGGGAAGTACTCGTGTTACACCCATTTTCTTGCAGATGGGTCGTTCAACGTTACGCGCGACTGGAACTATGGTCCGCTGGTTTATTCGCAAATGTGAGTCATGGCCACGGGACATTTTACTTGATATTAGAACGAGAAAAAGAGGAATAGTGTGCACGCACAAGGAAAGAAATTATGGGAGTAGGGAGGGAAGGAGAAGGAGTGTATGTATTTGCAATGTGAAAGCAAACAGTTGCGATCATACCAGCACTAATGCACCGGATCCCATCAGAACTCCGCAGTTAAGTGTGCTTTGGCGAGAGTAGTACTAAGATGGTTGACCTCCTGGGAAGTCCTCGTGTTGCACCCATTTTTTTGTAGATGGGTCTTTCGACGTTACGCGCGACTGAAACTATGGTCCGCTGGTTTATTCACAAATGTAATTCACGACACCGGGGTATTTTACTTGATATTAGAATGAGAAGCAGACGTGCAGTGTGCACGCACAGGGAAACAAATGAGGTGAGGAGGTGGAAAGAAGAAGAAGTGTATATATTTACAGCGCGGGATAAAACAGGTGCGATCATACCAGTACTAATGCACCGGATCCTATCATAACTCCGTACTTATGTGTGCTTCGGCGAGAGTATTACTAGGATGGGTGACCTCCTGAGAAGAACTCGTGTTGCACTCATTTTTTTACAGATGGGTAGTTCTATGTCACGCGCGACTAGAACTATGGTCCGCTAGTTTATTTGCAAATGTGAGTCATGGCGCCAAGGCATTTTACTTGATATTTGAACGACAAGGAGAGGTGCATTGTGCACGCACAAGGAAACAAATGAGGGGAGGGGGGAGGGAAGGAGAAGGAGTGTATGTATTTGCAGCGTGAAATGAAACAAGTGCGATCATACCAGCACTAATGCACCGGATCCCATCAGAACTCTACAGTTAAGTGTTTTTGGGCAAGAATAGTACTAGTATGGGTGACCTCCTTGGAAGTCCTCGTGTTGCACCCGTCTCTTTCTTAATATTTTTCGTGCATCCATTTATAGTCCACCACATGATAAGAGTGTCATTACGAGCATCGTAAATAATAGAACAAGCAAAATGGAGGTGTGGTAGGCGGTCCATTCATCTGGGCGTGAGTCAAGGCAACGAGAAGGAGAGGTGCAGTGTGCGCGCACAAGTAAACAAATAACGAGAGAGGGTAGGGAAGGATAAGGAGTGTATGTATTTGCAGCGCGAAATGAAACAAGTGTGATCATACTAGCACTAATGCACCGGGTACCATTAGAACTCCGCAGTTAAGTGTGTTTGGGCGGGAGTAGTACTAGGATGGGTGACATCTTGGGAAGTCTTTATGTTGCACCCATTTTTTTACAGATGAGTCATTCGACATTATGCGCCAATGGAACTATGGTCCGCTGGTTTATTCACAAATGCGAGTCACGATCCCAGGGCATTTACTTGATAATAGAATGAGAAAGAGAGGTGCAGTGTGCACGCACAAGGAAACAAATGACGGAAGGGGGGAGGGAAGGAGAAGGAGTGTATGAATTTGCAGCGTAGAAGCAAACGGGTGCTATCAAACCAGCACTAATGCCCCGAATCCCATCAGAACTCCATAGTTAAGTGTTCTTGGGCGAGAGTAGTACTAAGATGGGTGATCTCCTAGGAAGTCCTCGTGTTGCACCTATTTTTTTGCAGATGGGTCGTTCGATGTTACACGCGACTGGAACTATGCTCTGCTGGTTTATTCGTGAATGTGAGTCACAGTGCTGGGGTATTTTACTTGATATTAGAACGAGAAGCAGAGGTGCAGTGTGCACGTATAAGGAAACAAATGACAAGAGGGGGGAGGGAAGGAGAAGGAGTGTATGTATTTGTAGCGCAGAATAAAACAGGTGCCACTATACCATCACTAATTCATCGGATCCCATCAGAACTCCACAGTTAAATGTGCTTGGGCGAGTGTAGTACTAGGAGTTATGACCTCCTGAGAAGTCCTCGTGTTGTAGCCATTTTTTTACACATGGGTTGTTCGATGTTACCCGCGACTGTAACTATGGTCCACTTGTTTATTCGCATATTGTGAGTCACGGCACTGGGGCATTTTACTTGATATTAGAAGGAGAAGAAGATGTGCAGTGTGCACGCACAAGAAAACAAATGACGGGAGGGGGGAGGGAAGGAGAAGGAGTGTATGTATTTGCAGTGCGGAATGAAACAGATGCCATTAACCATCACTAATTCACCGGATCCCATCATAACTTCGTAGTTAAATGTGCTTGGGCGAGTGTAGTACTTAGAGTGGTGACCTCTTGGGAAGTCTTTGTGTTTCACCTATTTTTTTTAGATGGGGCGTTTGACGTTACGCACGACTGGAACTATTGTTCGCTGGTTTATTCGCAAATGTGAGTCACGGTGCCGAGTCATTTTACTTGATATTAGAACGAGAAAGAGAGGTGCAGTGTGCACGCACAAAGAATCAAATGACGGGAGGGTGGAAGGAAGGAGAAGGAGTGTATGTATTTACAGCGCGGAATGAAACAGGTGATGCAAGCACTAATGTACCGGATCCCATCAGAACTCCACAGTTAAGTGTGTTTGGGCGAGGGTAGTACTAGGATGGGTGACCTCTTAGGAAGTACTTGTGTTGCACCCATTTTTTTGCAGATTTATCGTCGGACGTTACGCGCGACTGGAACTATGGTCCGCTAGTTTATTCGCAAATAAGAGTCACGGCATCGAGGCATTTTACTTAATATTAGAAGGAGAATGAGAGGTGTAGTATGCACACACAAGGAAACAAATGGGGGGCGGGGGGAGGGAAGGAGAAGGAGTGTATGTATTTGCAGCGCGAAATGAAACAGGTGCGATCATATCATCACTAATGCATCTGATGCCATTAGAACTCCGCAGTTAAGTGTGCTCGGGCGAGAGTCATACAAGAATAGGTGACCTCCTAGGAAGTCTTCGTGTTGCACCCGTCTTTTTCTTAATATTTTTCGTGCATCCATTTATAGTTCACCACATGATAAGAGTGTCATTACGAGCATTATAAATAATAGAACAAGCAAAATAGAGGTGCAGCAGCGGTCCGTTCATCTAGGCGTGAGTCAAGGCAACAAGGCATTTTGCTTGATATTTCAACTATAAGTAGAGGTGTGGTTTCCACATAGAGCGAAACAAATGAAGGGAGGGGGGAGGGAAAGAGAAGGGGTATATGTATTTTGCTTATTATTTTTTCGTGCATTCATTTATAGTCTACCACGAGTGTCATTACAAGCATCTTACATAGTAGAATAAAGAAAAATGAGGTACGGTGGGTGGTCCTTTCTTCTAGCGTGAGTCGAGGTGTCGGGGCATTTCTCTTGATATTAAAACTATAAACAGAGGTGCGGTGTGCGCGCATAGCGAAAAAAATGACAGGTGGGGGGAGGGAAGGAGAAGGGGTATATGTATTTGCATCGCAGAATGGAAGGGGTGCAATCATACTAGCATTAATACACCGGATCTCATCGAACTCCGTAGTTAAGCGTGCTTGGACGAGAGTAGTACTAGGATGGGTGACCTCCTGGAAAGTTTTCTTGTTGCACCCGTCTTTTTACAGACGGGGCGTCAAACGTTACGCGCGATCGGAACCACAATCCGCCGGCATGAGTAGCGACGCTGAAACATTTTGTTTAATATTTTACGTGAATTTATTTGTAGCCACCACGTGATAAGAGTCTCATTACGAGAGTCTTACATAGTAGAACAACAAAAAAAGAGTCGCAGCGGGCCTTCATTCTTCTGGGTGTGAGTCAAAGCGACATGGCATTTCGCTCTATATTAGAACTAGAAGCAGAGATGCGATATGCCCGCACAGCGAAATAAATGATGGGAGGGTAGAGGGAAGGAGAAGGGCTATATATATTTGCAGTGGGGAATGGGATAGTTGCGATCATACAAACACTAATGTACAGGATCCCATCAGAACTCTATAGTCAAGCGTGCTTGGGCAAGATTAGTTCTAGGATGGATGACCTCTTGGAAAGTCCTCGAGTTGAACCCATCTTTTTGTAGATGGGGTGTTAAATGTTAAGTGCGATCGGAGCCACAGTTTGCCAGTGTGAGTCGTGGGGCCTGAAAATTTTGCTTAATATTTTTCGTGCATTCATTTATAGTCCACCATGTGATAAGAGTGTCATTACGAGTATCTTACATAGTATAACAATGAAAAATGAGGTACAGCGGGCGATCCATTCATCTGGGCGTGAGTCGAGGTGCCAGGGTATTTCACTTGATATTAGAACTAGAAATAGAGGTGGGGTGTGTGCGCACAACGAAACAAATGACGGGAAGGGGGAGGGAAGGAGAAGGGCTATACGTACTTGCAACGTGGAATGGAAGGGGTGCGATCATACCTGCACTAATGCACTGGATCCCATCGAATTTCGTAGTTAAGTGTGCTTGGGCGGAAGTAGTACTAGGATGGCTGACCTCCTGGAAAGTTCTCATGTTCCACTCTTTTTTTTGCTGACGGTACGTTAAACATTATGCAAGATCAAAGCCGTTGTCCCTCGGAGTGAGTCGCAACACCAAGACATTTTTCTTAATATTTTTCGTGCATTCATTTATAGTTCGCCACGTGATAAGAGTGTCATTATGAGCATCTTACATAGTAAAATAATGAAAAATGAGGTGCAGGGGGTTGTCCGTTCATCTGGGCGTGAGTTGAGGCACTAGAGCATTTTGTTATATATTAGAACTATAGACAGAGGTACAGTGTTCGCGCATAGCGAAACAAATAATAGGGAGAAGGGAAGGAGAAGGGGTATATGTATTTGTAGCGCAAAATAGAAGAGGTGCGATCATACTAGCACTAATGCACCAGATCCCATCGAACTCCATAGTTGAGCGTGCTTTGGCGAGAGCAGTACTAAGATGGGTGATCTTTTGGGAAGTCCTCGTGTTACGCCCATCTTTTTAGTGATGGGTTGTTAAACGTTTTGTGCAATAAGAGCCAGAATCCGCCGGCATGAGTCGTGGCACTAGGATATTTTTTTTAATTTTTTCGTGCATTCATTTATAGTCCACCACATGATAAGAGTGTCATTATGAGCATTTTACATAGTAGAACAATGAAAAACGAGGTACGACAGGCGGTCCGTTTATCTAGGCTGAGTCGAGGTGTCCGGACATTTCGCTTGATATTAGAACTAGAAATAGAGGTGTAGTGTGCATGCACAACGAAATAAATGATGGGAGATGAGAGGGAAGGATAAGGGGTATATGTATTTGCAGCATGAAATAGAAGGGATGCGATCATACCAACATTAATGCATTGGATCCTGTCAAACACCGCAGTTAAGCATGCTTTTGTGAAAGTAGTATTAGGATAGGTGACCTCCTGTGAAGTCCTCGTGTTCCACCCGTCTTTTTAGGGATGGGGCATTAAATGTTATGCGTGACCAGAGCGACAGTCCACCAGTGTGAGTCGCGGCATTGGGACATTTTACTTAATATTTTTCATGCATTCATTTATAGTCCATCACGAGATAAGAATGTCATTACAATTATCTTACATGGTAGAACAATGAAAATAGAGTTTTGGCGGGCGGTCTGTTCATCTGGGAATGAGTCGAGATGCCTTGGCATTTCGCTTGATATTAGAACTAGAAACAGAGATGCGGTGTGCGCGGAC
Source organism: Carica papaya (assembly GCF_054855325.1). Lineage (NCBI taxonomy): Eukaryota > Viridiplantae > Streptophyta > Magnoliopsida > Brassicales > Caricaceae > Carica > Carica papaya. The sequence continues at coordinate 28,970,139 of NC_142311.1, read as the reverse complement.
AACAAAATAAATGATGAGAGGGGAGAGGGAAGGAGAAGTGGTATATGTATTTGCAGAGCGGAATGAAAGGGGTGCGATCATACCAGCACGAATGCATCATATCCCATCGAACTTTGTAGTTAATCGTCATTGGGCGAGAGTAATACTAAGATGGGTGATGTCCTAGGAAGTTCTTATGTTGCACCCTTCTTTTTGCAGATCGGACGTTAAATGTTACGCAGGACTAGAGCGACAGTCGTCGGTTAATTCGCAAACATGAGTTACGGCACCGGAGCATTTTGTTTAATATTATTCGTGCATTCAATTATATCCCACCACGTGATAATATTATTATAAAGAGCATCTTATATAGTAGAACAACAAAGAGGAGGTGTGGCAGGTGTTCCTTTCATATAGACATGAGTCGAGGCGCTGAGACATTTCGCTCGATATTAGAACTAGAAGCAGAGGTGCGTTGCGTGCACAAGGGAGAGAGAAGGAGAAGGGATATATGTCTTTGCGGCGCAAATTAGAAGGGTTGCGATCATACCAGCACTAGTTCACAGGATCCATCAGAACTCTGCAGTTAAGCGTGTTTGGGCAAGAGTAGTTCTACGATGGGTGACCTCTTGGGAAGCATTCGTGTTGCACCCTTTTCTTTTCAGACGAGGTGTTAAATGTTACGCTGGACTGGAGCGACGGTCTACCTGTTCATTCGCAAACGTGAGTCACGGTGCCGGAGCATTTTGCTTAATACTTTTCGTGCATTCAATTAAAGCTCATCACGTGATGAGAGTGTCATTGCGAGCATCTTAAATAGTAGAACAACGAAAAATGTGGTGTGGCGGTAGATCCGTTCATATGGGCATCAGTCGAGGTGGTAGGGCATTTTGCTCAATATTAGAACTAGAAGCAGAGGTGAGTTGCGCGCACAGTGAAACAAATGATGAGAAGGGAGAGGGAAGGAGAAGTGGTATATGTCTGTGCGGCGCAAATTAGAAGGGGTGCGATCATAACAGCACTAGTTCACCGGATCCCATCAAAACTCAACAGTCAAGCGTGCTGGGGCGAGAGTAGTACTAGTATGGGTGACCTCTTGGGAAATATTCGTGTTGCAACCCTTTTTTTGTATACGGGGCATTAAATATTACGCGAGACCAGAGCGACGGTCCGGTAGTTCATTCACAAACGTGAGTCACGGTGCTAGGACATTTTGCTTAATATTTTTTGTGCATTCAATTAAAGCCCATCATGTGTTAAGAGTGTCATTGCGAGCATCTTATATTGTAGAACAATGAAAAAGGAAGTGCGATGGGTGTTTCATTTAGACATGAGTCGAGGCGCCGGGGCATATCACTTGATATTAGAACTAGAAGCAGAGGTGAGTTGCACGCACAGCGAAATAAATGATGGGAAGGGAGATGGAAGGAGAAGGGGTATATGTATTTGCAGTGCAAACCAAAACTATTGCGATCATACCAACACTAGTTCACCGGATCCCATCAGAACTCCGCAGTCAAGCGTTCTTGTGCGAGAGTAGTACTAGATGCGTGACCTTCTAGGAAGTTCTTGAATTGCACCCTTCTTTCTATAGATGGGGCGTTAAATGTTACGCGATACCGGAGCGACGTTCTGCCAGGGCATTTTGCTTAATATTTTTTGCACATTCAATTAAAACCAATCACATGATAAGAGTGTCATTGCGAGCACCTTACATACTCTATCAACAAAAAATGAGGTGCGGTGGGGCGATCCGTTCATATGGGCATAAGTTGAGGCACCAGGATTTTGCTTAATATTAAAACTAGAAAAAGAGGTGAGGTCCGCGCACAGCGAATCAAATGACAGGAGGGGAGAGGGAAGGAGAAGGGGCATATGTATTTTCGGCGCAAACAAGAAAGGGTGCGATCATACCAGCACTAGTTCACTGGATCCCATCAGAACTCTGCAGTTATGCATGTTTGGGTGAGAGTAGTACTAGGATGGGTTACCTCCTGGGAAGCTCTCGGCTCTCGTGTTGTATCCTTCTTTTTTCAAACAGGGCATTAAACATTGCCCGGAACCAGAGCGACAGTCCACCTGTTCATTCACAAACATGAGTCACGACGCTGGCGCATTTTGATTAATGTTTTTTGCACATTTAATTAAAGCCCATCACGTGATAAGAGTGTCTACGAGCATATTACATAGTAGAATAACAAAAAATGAGGAGCGGCGCTATCTGTTCATATGGGCATGAGTCGAGACGTTGAGGTATTTCGCTTGATATTAGAATTAGATGCAGAGGTGACATGCGTGCACAGCGAAACAAATGATGAGAGGGGAGTGAGAAGGAGAAGGGGTATATGTACTTGTGGCGCAAACTAGAACGGGTACGATCATACCAGCACTAGTTCAGCGGATCCCATCTGAATTTCGTAGTTAAGCGTGCTTAGGCGAGAGTAGTACTAGGATGGGTGATCTCCTGGAAAGTTCTTGTGTTGCTCCCTTTTTTTGCAGTACGCACGATTTTAATTATGGTCCGCTGGTTTATTCGCAAATGTGAGTCACGGCGCCGAGACATTTTACTTGATATTAAAACGAGAAGAGGAGGTGCAGTGTACACGCACAAGGAAACAAATAACAGGAAGGGGGAGGGAAGGAGAAGGAGTGTATGTATTTCCAGTGCGGAAGGAAACAGGTGCGATCATTCCAGCACTAATGCACCGGATCCCATCAGAACTCTGCATTTAAGTGTGCTTGGGCGAGAGTAATACTAGGATGGGTGACCTCCTGGGAAGTCCTCATGTTGCACCCATTTTTTTGCAGACGGGTCGCTCTTCGTTACATACGACTGAAACTATGGTCCGCTAGTTTATTTGCAAATGTGAGTCAAGGCACCGAGGTATTTTACCTGATATTAGAACAAGGAGAGGTCTAGTGTGCACGCACAAGGAAACATATTATGGAAGGGTGGAGGGAAGGAGAAGGTGTGTATGTATTTGCAGCGCGGAATGAAACAGGTGTGATCATACCAGCACTAATGCACCAGATCCCATCAGAACTCCGTAGTTATGTGTGCTTGCGCGAGAGTAGTACTAGGAAGGGTGACCTCTTGGGAAGTACTCGTGTTGCACCCATTTTTTTACAGATGGGTCGATCGATGTTACGCGCAACTTGAACTATCTTCTGCTGGTTTATTCACAAATATGAGTCACTGCACTGAGACATTTTACTTGATATTAGAACAAGAAGGAGAGGTGCAGTGTGCACTCATAAGGAAACAAATGGCGAGAGGGGGGAGGGAAGTGGAAGGAGTGTATGTATTTGAAGCGCAGAATGAAATATGTGCGATCATACCAGCACTAATGCACCGGATCCCATCAAAACTCCGCAATTAACTGTGCATGGGCGAGTGTAGTACTAGGAGTGGTGACCTCCTTGGAAGTCCTCGTGTTGCACCTATTTTTTTCAAATGGGGCATTCGACGTTACGCGCGACTGGAACTATGTTATGCTTGTTTATTCGCAAATGTGAGTCAAGGCGCCGGGGTATTTTACTTGATATTAGAAAGAGAAGTAGAGCTGCAGTGTGCACGCACAAGGAAATAAATGACGGGATGGAGGAGGGAAAGAGAAGGAATGTATTTATTTGCAGTGCAGAATTAAATAGGTCCGATCATGCAAGCACTAATTCATCAGATTCCATCAGAACTCCGCAGTTAAGTGTGCTTGGGAGAGAGTAGTACTAGGATGGGTGACCTACTTGGAAGTACTCGTGTTGCACCCATTTTTTTGTAGATGGGTATTTCGACATTTTACGCGACTTGAACTATGGTCTGCTGGTTTATTCGCAAATGTGAGTCACGGTGCTAAGGCATTTTACTCGATATTAGAACGAGAAGGAGAGGTGCAGTGTGCAAGCACAATGAAATAAATGACGGGAAGGGGGAGGGAAGGAGAAAGAGTGTATGTATTTATAGCGCGGAAGGAAACAGGTGCAATCATACTAGCACTAATGCACCGAATCCCATCAGAACTCCGAAGTCAAGTGTGCTTGGACGAGAGTAGTACTAGGATGGGTGACCTCCTAGGAAGTCCTCGTGTTGCAGCAATTTTTTTGCAAATGAGTCGTTCGACGTTACGCGCGACTGGATCTATGGTCCGCTGGTTTATTCACAAATGTGAGTTACGGCATCGAGGCATTTTACTTGATATTAGAACAAGAATTAGAGATGCAGTGTGCACGCAAAAGGAAATAAATGATGGGAGGGGGGAGGGAAGGAGGAGCAGTGTATGTATTTACAGCGCAGAATAAAACAGGTGCGATCATACTAAGAATAATACACCGGATCCCATCAGAACTCCGCAGTTAAGTGTGTTTAGGCTAGACTAGTAATAGAATGGGTGACCTCCTGGGAATTACTGGTATTGAACATATTTTTTCACAGATAGGTCGTTCAACGTTACGCGCGACTGGAACTATGGTCCGCTGGTTTATTCATAAATGTGAGTCATGGTACCGAGGCATTTTACTTGATATTAGAACGAGAAAGAGAGGTGCAGTGTGCACGCACAAGGAAACAAATGACGGGAGGGGGGAGGGAAGGAGAAGGAGCGTATGTATTTGCTGTGCGGAATGAAATAGGTGCGATCATACCAGCACTAATGCACCGGATCCCATCAAAACTCCGCATTTAAGTGTGTTTGGGCGAGAGTAGTACTAGGATGGGTGACCTCCTGGGAAGTCATCATGTTGCACCCATTTTTTTGCAGATGGGTCGCTCGACGTTACGCGCGACTAGAACTACGGTCCGCAGGTTTATTCGCAAATCTGAGTCAAGATACTGGAAAATTTTACTTGATATTAGAAGAAGGAGAGGTGCAGTGTGCCTGCACAAGAAAACAAATGACGGGAGGGGGGAGGGAAGGAGAAGGAGTGTATGTATTTGCTGCGCGGAATAAAATAGGTCCGATCATTCCAGCACTAATTCACCAGATCCCATCAGAACTCCAAGTTACATGTGCATGGTCGAGAGTGGTACTAGGATTGGTGACCTTCTGGGAAGTACTCGTGTTGCACCCATTTTTTTGCAGATGGGTCGTTGGACATTACGCGCGACTTTAATTATAAACTGCTGGTTTATTCGCAAATGTGAGTCATAGCGCAGAGGCATTTTACTTGATATTAGAATGAGAAGGAGAGGTGCAGTGTGCACGCACAAGGAAATAAATGACGGGAAGGGAGAGGGAAGGAGAAGGAGTGTATGTATTTGCAGCGCGGAATGAAACCAGTGCAATCATACCAGCGCTAATGCGCTGGATCCCATATGAACTCCGAAGTTAAGTGTGTTTGGGCGAGAGTAGTACTATGATGGGTGACCTCCTGGGAAGTCCTCGTGTTGCACTTATTTGTTTTAGATGGGCTATTCGAAGTTACGCGCGACTGGAACTATGTTCCGCTGGTTTATTCACAAATGTTAGTTAAGGCACCGGGGTATTTTACTTGATATTAGAACGAAAAGCAGATGTGCAGTGTGCACGCGCAAGGAAACAAATGACGGGAGGGGGGAGGGAAGGAAAAGGAGTGTCTGTATTTGCATCGCGGAATAAAACAGGTGCGATCATACCAGCACTAATGCATCAGATCCCATTAGAACTCCGCATTTAAGTGTGCTTAGGTGAGAGTAGTACTAGGATGGGTGACCTCTTGGGAAGTACTGGAGTTGCACCAATTTTTTTTGTAGATAGGTTGTTCGACGTTACGCGTGACTGGAACTATGATCTGCTGGCTTATTTGCAAATGTGAGTCACGGTGTTGGGACATTTTACTTGATATTAAAAGGAGAATGAGAGGTGCAGTGCGCTTGCAAAAGGAAATAAATGACGGGAGGGGGAGGGAAGGAGAAGGATTTTTTTGCAGATGGGTCGTTTGTTGTTACGTGCGACTGGAACTATGGTCCGCTGGTTTATTCGCAAATGTGAGTCACGACGCTGAGACATTTTACTTGATATTAGAACAAGAAGGAGAGGTGCAGTGTGCACGCACAAGGAAACAAATGACGGGATGGGGGAGGGAAAGAGAAGCAATGTATGTATTTGCATCGCAAAATGAAACAGTTGCGATCATGCCAGCAATGATGTACTGGATCCCATTAGAACTCCGTAGTTAAATGTTCTTGGGTGAAAGTAGTCCTAGGATGGGTGACCTCCTGGGAAGTCCGCTTGTTGCACCCGTATTTTTCTTAATATCTATCGTGCATCCATTTGAAGTCCACTACGTGATAAAAGTGTCATTACGAGCATCGTAAATAATGGAACAATCAAAACAGATGTGCGGAGGGTGGTCCGTTCATCTAGGCATGAGTCGAGGCAACGGGGCATTTTACTTGATATTACAATTAGAAGTAGATGTCCGATGTCAACACAGCGCGAAACAAAGGATGGGAGGGGGGAGGGAAAGAGAGAGGGTATATGTATTTGAAGTGAGGAATAGGACGGGTGGGATCATATTAGCATTAATGCATCGTATCCCATCAAAATCTACAGTTCAGCTTGTTTGGGCGAGAGTAGTACTAGGATGGGTGACCTCCTAGGAAGTATTCGTGTTGCACCAATTTTTTTGCAGATGGGTTGTTCGACGTTACACGTGACTGGAACAATGGTCTGCTGGTCTATAGGTAAATGTGAGTCACAGCGCTGGGGCATTTTTCTTGATATTAGAACGAGAAGTAGAGGTGCATTGTGCACTCACAAGAAAAAAAATGACATGAGGAGGCAGGGAAGGAGAAGGAGTGTATGTATTTGCAGCATGGAATAAAAGATGTGCGATCATAGCAGCACTAATGCACCCGATCCCATCAGAACTCCGCAGTTAAGTATACTCGAGCGAGAGTAGTACTAGGATGGGTGACCTCTTTGGAAGTCCTCGTGTTGCAACCATTTTTTTGTAGATTGGTCGTTCGACGTTACGCGCGACTGCATATATGGTCCACTGGTTTATTCGCAAATGTGAGTCACGGTGCCGGGGCATTTTACTTGATATTAGAACGAGAAGGAGAGGTGCAGTGTGCACACACAAGGAAACAAATGACGGGAGGGGGGGAGGGAAGGAGAAAGAGTGTATGTATTTGCAGCGCGGAATGAAACAGGCGCGATCATACAAGCACTATTGCATTGGATCCAATCAGAACTCCGCAGTTATGTGTGCTTGGGCGAGAGTAGTACTAGGATGTGTGACCTCCTGTGAAGTACTCGTGTTGCACCCATTTTTTTACAAATGGGTCGTTCAACGTTATGTGCGACTAGAATTATGGTCCGCTGGTATATTCGTAAATGTGAGTCACGGTGCCAAGGCATTTTACTTGATATTAGAACGAGAAGGAGAGGTGCAGCGTGCACGCACAAGGAAACAAATGACGAGAGGGGGGAGGGAAGGAGAAGGAGTGTATGTATTCGGAGCGTAGAATGAAACAGATGCAGATATACCATCACTAATTCACCGGATCCCATCACAACTCCACGGTTAAATGTGCTTGGGCGAGTTTAGTACTAGAAGTGGTGACCTCCTGGGAAGTCCCCATGTTACACCCATTTTTTGCAGGATTTTATGTATTCGCAGTGCTGAATGAAACAGGTGCGATCATACCAGCACTAATGCACCGGATCCCATCAGAACTTCGTATTTATGTGTGCTTGGGAGCGAGTAGTACTTGGATGGGTGACCTCCTGGGAAGTACTCGTGTTGCACCCATTTTTTTGCAGATGGATCGTTCAACATCACGCGCGACTGGAACTATGGTCCGCTGGTTTATTCGCAAATGTGAGTTACGGCACCGAGGCATTTTACTTGATATTAGAACGACAAGGAGAGGTGCAGTGTGCATGCACAAGGAAACAAATGACGGGAGGGGGGAGGGAAGGAGAAGGAGTGTATGTATTAGTAGCGCATAATGAAACAGGTACGATCATACTAGCACTAATGCACCAGATCCCATCAGAACTCTACAGTTAAGGGTGTTTGGGCGATAATAGTACCAGGATGGGTGACCTCTTTGGAAGTTCTCGTGTTGCACCCATCTTTTTCTTAATATTTTTTGTGCATCCATAAATAGTCCACCACGTGATAAGAGTGTCATTACTAGCATCGTAAATTATAAAACAAGCAAAACAGAGGTGCGGCAGGCGGTCCGTTCATCTGGGGTGAGTCGAGGCAACGAGAAGGAGAGGTGCAGTGTGCACGCACAAAGAAACAAATAACGGGAGGGGGGAGGGATGAAGATGGAGTGTATGTATTTACAGTGTAGAATAAAACAGGTGCGATCATACAAGGACTAATAAACCGGATCCCATAAGAACTTTGTAGTTATGTGTGTTTAGGCGAGAGTAGTACTAGCGTGGATGACCTCTTGGGAAGTACTCGTGTTGCACCTATTTTTTTTAGATCGGTCGCTCAATGTTACGCGCGACTGGAACTATGGTCTGTTGGTTTATTCGTAAATGTGAGTCACGGCGCTGAGGCATTTTACTTGATATTAGAATGAAAAAGAGAGGTGCAGTGTGCACGCACAAGGAAATAAATGACAGAAGGGGGAGGGAAGGAGAAGAAGTGTATGTATTTGTAGCATGGAATGAAATAGGTGGGATCATACCAGCACTAATGCACCGGATCCCTTCAGAACTCCACATTTAAGTGTGCTTGGCTGAGAGTAGTACTAGGATGGGTGACCTCTTGGGAAGTCCTCGTGTTGCACCCATTTTTTTGCAGATGGTTCGCTCGACGTTATGCACTACTGGAACTATGGTCCGCTAGTTTATTCGCAAATGTGAGTCAAGCACCAGGGTATTTCACTTGATATTAGAAGGAGAATGAGAGGTGAAGTGTGCACGTACAAGGAAACAAATGATGGGATGGGGGGAGGAAAGGAGATGGAGTGTATGTATTTGCAACGCGGAATGAAACAGGTGCCATCATACCATCACTAAAGCAGTGGATCCCATCAGAACTCCGCAGTTAAATGTGCTTGGGCGAGAGTAGTACTAGGATTGGTGACCTATTGGGAAGTCCTCGTGTTGCCCCTATTTTTTTCAGATGGGGTGTTTGACGTTACACGTGACTAGAACTATGGTCTGCTGGTTTTTTTGTAAATGTGAGTCACGGCAGCGGGGTATTTTACTTGATATTAGAACGAAAAACAGAGGTGCAGTGTGCACGCACAAGGAAATAAATGACGGAAGGGGGAGGGAAGGAGAAGGAGTGTATGTATTTGCAGCGCGAAATGAAACTAGTGTGATCATACCAGCACTAATGCACCGGATCTCATCAAAACTCCGCAGTTAAGTGTGCTTAGGCTAGAGTAGTAATAGGATTGGTGACCTCCTGGGAAGTCCTCCTGTTGTAACAATTTTTTTGTAGATGGATTGTTCGATGTTATTCGCGACTGGAACTTTGATCCGCTAGTTTATTCGCAACTGTGAGTCACGGTAGCGAGGTGTTTTACTCGATATTAGAACGAGAAGGATAGGTACAGTGTGCACGCACAAGGAAACAAATGACGGGAGGAGGAGGGAAAGAGAAGGAGTGTATGTATTTGTAGCGCGTAATGAAACTGGTGCGATCATACCAGCATTAATCCATCGGATCCCATCAGAACTTCGCAGTTCAGTGTGCTTGGGCGAGAGTAGTACTAGGATGGCTGACCTCCTAGGAAGTCCTCGTGTTGCACCCATTTTTTTGCAGATGGATCGTTCGACGTTACACGCGGCTGAAAATATGTTCTGTTTGTTTATTCGCAAATGTGAGTCACGACACTGAGATATTTTACTTGATATTAGAACGAGAAGGAGAGGTGCAGTGTGCACGCAAAAGGAAACAAATGATGGGAGGGGGCAGAGAAGAAGGAGTGTATTCATTTGCAGTGCGGAATAAAACATGTGCGATCATACCAGCACTAATGCACCGGATCCCATCAAAACTCCGCAGTTAAGTGTGCTTGGGCGAGAGTTGTACTCGGATGGGTGACCTCCTTGGAAGTACTCGTGTTGCACCCATTTTTTTGCAGATTGGTCGTTCGAGGTTACGTGCGACTGGAACTATGGTCCATTGGTTTATTCGCAAATGTGAGTCATGGTGCCGAGGCATTTTACTTGATATCAGAACGAGAAGTAGAGGGGCAGTGTGCACGGATAGGGAAACAAGTGACAGGAGGGGGGAGGGAAGGAGAAGGAGTGTGTGTATTTGCAGCACGGAATGAAACAGGTGCTATCATACCATCATTAATACACTAGGTCCCATCAGAACTCCGTAGTTAAGTATGCTTGGGCGAGTACTAGGATTGGTGACCTCTTGGGAAGTCCTCGTATTGGACCTATTTTTTTTAGATGGGGCGTTTGATGTTATGCGTGATTGGAACTATAGTCTGCTGGTTTATTCGCAAATGTTAGCCACGGCGCCGGGGTATTTTTCTTTATATTAGAACGAGCTATAGAGGTGCAGTGTGCACGCCCAAGAAAACAAATGAGGGGAGGGGGGAGGGACGGAAAATGAGTGTATGTATTTGCAGCGCAAAATGAAACATGTGCCATTATACCATTACTAATGCACCGAATCCCATCAGAACTATGCAGTCGAATGTGCTTGGACGAGTGTAGTACTAGGAGTGGTGACCTCTTGGGAAGTCCTCGTGTTGCACCTATTTTTTTCAGATGGGTCGTTCGAAGTTACGTGCAACTGGAACTATGTTTTGCTAGTTTATTCGCAAATGTGAGTTAAGGCGCCGATGTATTTTTCTTGATATTAGAATGAGAAGCAGAGGTGCAGTGTGCACGCATAAGGAAACAAATGACGGGAGGGGGGAGGGAAGCAGAAGGAGTGTATGTATTTGCAGCGCGGAATGAAACATGTGCGATCATACCAGCACTAATGCACCGGATCCCATAAGAACTTCGCAGTTATGTGTGCTTCGGCAAGAGTACTACTAGGATGGGTGACCTCCTCAGAAGTACTCGTGTTGCACCAATTTTTTTGTAGATGGGTCGCTCAACGTTATGCACGACTGGAACTATGGTCTGCTGGTTTATTTGCAAATGTTAGTCACAGTGCCGAGGCATTTTACTTGATATTAAAAGAAGAATGAGAGGTCCAGTGTGCACGCACAAGTAAAAAAAATGACGGGAGGGGGGAGGGTAGGAAAAGGAGTGCATGTATTCGCAGCGGATAATGAAATAGGTGTCATTATACCATCACTAATTCACTGGATCCCGTCAGAACTCCGCAGTTAAATGTACTTGGGCGAGTGTAATACTACGAGTGGTGACCTCCTAGGAAGTCCCTGTGTTGCACCTATTTTTTTTAGATGGGGCGTTCGAAGTTACACGCGACTGGAATTATGTTCTGCTTGTTTATTCGTAAATGTGAGTTAAGGTGTTAGGATATTTTACTTGATATTAGAACGAGAAGCAGAGGTGCAGTGTGCACGCACAAGGAAACAAATGATGGGAGGGGGGATGGAGGGAAAAGGAGTATATGTATTTGCAGCGCGGAATGAAACAAGTGCGATCATACCAGCATTAATGCACCGGATCCCATCAGAACTCTACAATTACGTGTGCTTGGACGAGAGTCGTACTACGATGGGTGACCTCCTAGGAAGTACACGTGTTGCACCAATTTTTTTGAAGATGGGTCGTTCGGCATTACGCGTGACTGGAACTATGGTCCGTTGGTTTATTCGCAACTGTGAGTCATGGTGCCGAGACATTATACTTAATGTTAGAACGAGAAAGAGAGGTGCAGCGTGTACGCACAAGGAAAACAATGATAGAATGGGGAGGGGAGGAGAAGGAGTTTATGTATTTGAAGTGCGGAATCATACAGGTGCGATCATACCAGCAGTAATGCACTGGATCCCATCAGAACTCCGCAGTTATGTGTGCTTGGGCGAGAGTAGTACTAGGATGGGTGACATTTTGGAAGTACTCGTGTTGCACCCATTTTTTTGCAGATGGGTCATTCGACGTTACACGCAACTGGAACTATGGTCCGCTGGTTTATTCGCAAATGTGAGTCACGGCGTCGGGGCATTTTACTTGACATTAGAACAAGAAAGAGAGGTGCAGTATGAAAGCATAAGGGAACATATGACGGGAGGGGGGAGGGAAGGAGAATGAGCGTATGTATTTGCAGCGCGGAATGAAATAGGTGTGATCATACAAGCACTAATGCATCTGATCCCATTAGAACTCCGCATTTAAGTGTGTTTGGGCGAGAGTAGTACTAGGATGGGTGACCTCCTGGGAAGTGCTCGTGTTACACCCATTTTTTTACAGATGGGTCATTCGATATTATGCGCGATTGGAATTATGATCCGCTAGTTTATTCGCAACTGTGAGTCATGGCGCCGTGGCATTTTACTTGATATTAGAACGAGAAGGAGAGGTACAATGTGCACGCACAAGGAAAGAAATGACAAGAGGGGGAGGGAAGGAGAAGGAGTGTATGTAGTTACAGCGCGTATGAAATAAGTGCGATCATACCAGCACTTATGCACCAGATCCCATCAGAACTTCGCAGTTTAGTGTGCTTGGGCGAGAGTAGTACTAGGATGGTTGACCTCCTGGGAAGTCCTCGTGTTGCACCTGTCTTTTTCTTAATATTTTTCGTGCATCCATTTATAGTCCGCCACGTGATAATAGTGTCATTACGAGCATCGTAAATAATAGAACAAGCAAAAGAGAGGTGCGGCAGGCAGTCCGTTCATCTGGGCGTGAGTTGGGGCAACTGGGCATTTTGTTTGATATTACAACTAGAAGTAGAGGTGCGGTGTCCACACAGAGCAAAAAAAATGATGGGAGGGGGAGGGAAAGAGAAGGGGTGTATGTATTTGGAGTGAGGAATAGGACGGGTGGGATCATACTATTACTAACGCATCATATCCCATTATAATCTGCAGTTAAGCGTGTTTGGGCGAGAGTAGTACTAGGATGAGTGACCTCCTGAGAAGTGCTTGTGTTGCACCTGTCTTTTTGCGGACAGGGCATCAAACATTACGCGCGACCAGAGCCATAGTCCGCTGGTTCATTTACCGGTGTGAGTCGCTGTGCCGGAGCATTTTGCTTACTTTTTTTTGTGCACTCATTTATAGTCCACCACGTGATAAGAGAGTCATTACGAGCATCTTACATAGTAGAATAACGAAAAAAAAAAAGGTGTGGCTGGTGGTCCTTTAATCTGGGCATAACTCGAGGCGCTGGGGCATTTTGCTTGATATTAGAACTAGAAACAGAGATACAGTGTGCGCGCACAGCGAAAAAAATGACGGGAGAAGGGAGGAAAGGAAAAGGGGTATATGTATTTACAATGCAGAATAAAAGGGGTGCGATCATACCAGCACTAATGCACCGGATCCCATCGAACTATGCAGTTAAGCATGCTTGGGCAAGGGTAGTACTAGGATCAGTAACCTCTTGAGAAGTCTTCGTGTTGCACTGTCTTTTTGCAAATGGGGCATAAAACAATACATGTGATCGGAGCAACAATCCACTGGCGTGAGTCGCGTCACCAGAAAATTTTGCTTACTATTTTTTCATGTATCTATTTATAGTCTACCACATGATAAGAGTGTCATTATGAGCATCTTACATACTAGAATAAAGAAAAATCAGGTACGGCAGGAGGTCCTTTCTTCTGGCATGAGTCGAGGTATCGGGGCATTTCACTTGATATTAGAACTATAAACAGAGGTGCAGTGTGCACGCACAGCGAAAAAAATGACAAGTAGGGGGAGGAAAGGAGAAGGGGTATATGTATTTGCAGCGCGGAATGGAAGGGGTGTAATCATACTAGCATTAATACACCAGATCCCATCGAATTTCGTACATAAACGTGCTTGTGCGAGAGTAGTACTAGGATGGGTGACCTCCTGGGAAGTTTTCTTATTGCACCTGTCTTTTTGCAGATGGGGCGTCAAATGTTACGCGCGATCAGAGCCACAGTCCGCCGGCATGAGTAGCGACATTGAAACATTTTGTTTAATATTTTACGTGCACTTATTTGTAGTCCACCATGTGATAAGAGTCTCATTACGAGAGTCTTACATAGTAGAACAATGAAAAAAGAGGCGACACAAGGGGCCTTCGTTCTTCCGGGCGTGAGTCGAGGCGACATGGCATTTCGCTCTATATTAGAACTAGAAGCAGAGATGCGGTATGCCCGCACAGCGAAATAAATGATGGAAGGGGGGAGGGAAGGAGAAGTGCTATATGTATTTGTAGTGGGGGAATGGGACAATTGCATCATACAAACACTAATGCACAGGATCCCATCAGAACTCTGTAGTCAAGCGTGCTTGGGCGAGATTAGTTCTAGGATGGGTGACCTCCTAGAAAGTCCTCGTGCTGAACCCGTCTTTTTTGTAGACGGGGTGTTAAACGTTAAGTGCAATCGGAGCCACAAATGACAGGAGGGGGGAGGGGAGGAGAAGGGGCATATGTGCTTGCAGTGTGGAATGGAAGGGGTGCGATCATACCTACACTAATGCACTAGATCCCATCGAATTTCGTAGTTAAGTGTGCTTGGGCGGAAGTAGTACTAGGATGGCTGACCTCCTGGAAAGTTCTCATGTTCCACTCATTTTTTTGCTGACGGGACGTTAAACATTATGCGGGATCAAAGCTATTGTCCCTTAGAGTGAGTCGCAACGCCAAGACATTTTTCTTAATATTTTTCATGGATTCATTTATAGTTCGCCACGTGATAAGAGTGTCATTATGAGCAACTTACATAGTAGAATAACAAAAAACAAGGTGCAGGGGTAGTCCATTCATCTGGGTGTAAGTCAGGGCACTGGAGCATTTTGCTCTATATTAGATCTATAAGCAGAGGTGCGGTGTTCGTTCATAGCGAAACAAATAATAGGGGGGAGGGAGGGAGAAGGGGTATATGTATTTGTAGGGCAAAATAGAAAAGGTGCGATCATACTAGCACTAATGCACCGGATCCCATTGAACTCCGTAGTTGAGGATGCTTTCGCGAGAGTAGTACTAGGATGGGTGATCTTTTGGGAAGTCCTCGTATTGCGCCCCTCTTTTTACAGATGGGGTGTTAAATGTTATGCATAATAGGAGCCATAGTCCGTCGACATGAGTCGTGGCGCCAGAATATTTTGCTTAATATTTTTCGTGCATTCATTTATAGTCCACCACATGATAAGAGTGTCATTACGAGAATCTTACATAGTAGAACAATAAAAAACGAGGTACGACAGGCTGTCTGTTTATCTAGGCGTGAGTCGAGGTGCCCGGACATTTCGCTTGATATTAGAACTAAAAACAGAGGTATAGTGTGCATGCACAGCGAAACAAATGACGGGAGGTTGGAGGGAAGGAGAAGGGGTATATTTATTTACAGCACGAAATGGAAAGAGTGCGATCATACAAACACTAATGCAACGGATCCTGTCAAACTCAGCAGTTAAGCGTGCTCTGGTGGAAGCAGTATTAGGATGGGTGACCTCCTGCGAAGTCTTCGTGTTCCACCCATCTTTTTATGGATGGGGTGTTAAATGTTATGCGTGACCGGAGCGACAGTTCGCCAGTGTGAGTCGCGGCATTTGGATATTTTTCTTAATATTTTTCATGCATTCATTTATAGTCCATCACGAGATAATAATGTCATTACGATTATCTTACATAGTAGAACAATGAAAAAAGAGTTATGGCAGGCGGTTTGTTCATCTGGGCAAGAGTCGAGATGCCTTGGCATTTCGCTTGATATTAGAACTAGAAACAGAGGTGCGGTGTGCGCGCACAACAAAATAAATGATGAGAGGGGAGAGGTAAGAAGAAGTGGTATATGTATTTGCAGCGCAGAATGGAAGGGGTACGATTATACCAGCACTAATGCATCGGATCCCATCGAACTTCGTAGTTAATCATGTTTGGGCGAGAATAGTACTAGGATGGGTGATCTCCTAGGAAGTTCTCATGTTGCACCCTTCTTTTCGCAGATTGGGTGTTAAATGTTATGCGGGACTAGAGTGACAGTCGCTGGTTAATTCGCAAACATGAGTCACGGTGCCAGAGCATTTTGGTTAATAGTATTCATTCATTCAATTATAGCCCACCATGTGATAAGATTATTATTATGAGCATCTTACATAGTAAAACAACAAAAAAGGAGGTGCGGGGGGTATTCCGTTCATATAGACATGAGTCGAGGCGTCGGGGCATTTCGCTCGATATTAGAACTAGAAGCAGACGTGCGTTACGCGCACAGCGAAACAAATGACGGGAAGGGAGAGGGAAGGAGAAGGGATATATGTCTTTGCGGAGCAAATTAGAAGGGGTGCAATCATACCAGCACTAGTTCACGGGATCCATCAGAATGCTGCAGTTAAGCGTGCTTGGGCGAGAGTAGTTCTACGATGGGTGACCTCTTGGGAAGCACTCATGTTGCACCCTTTTTTTTACAGACGCCCTTTTTGTTACGGGGGAATAGAGCGACCGTCCGCCTGTTCATTCATAAATGTGAGTCATGGTACCGGGGCATTTTACCTAATACTTTTTGTGCATTCAATTAAAGCCCATCACGTGATGAGAGTGTCATTGCGAGCATCTTAAATAGTAGAACAACAAAAAATGAGGTACGACGGGCGATTCGTTCATATGAGCATGAGTCGAGGTGCCAGGGCAGTTCGCTCAATATTAGAAATAGAAGTAGAGGTGAGTTGCGCACAAAGCGAAACAAATGACGGGAAGGGAGAGGAAAGGAGAAGTGGTATATGTCTTTGCGGTGCAAATTAAAAGGGGTGCGATCATACCAGCACTACTTCATCGGATCCCATCAGAACTCCGCAGTCAAGCGTGCTTGGGTGAGAGTAGTACTATGATGGATGACCTCTTAGGAAGTACTCGTGTTGCACCCTTTTTTTTGTAGACGGGGCATTAAATGTTACGCGGGACTAAAGCGACGGTCTTATGGTTCATTCACAAACGTGAGTCATGGCGCCAGGACATTTTGCTTAATATTTTTTGTGCATTCAATTAAAGCCCATCACGTGTTGAGAGTGTCATTGCGAGCATCTTACATAGTAGAACAATGAAAAAGGAGGTGCAGCGGGTGTTTCATATAGACATGAGTAGAGGCGCTGGGGCATTTCACTCGATATTAGAACTAGAAGCAGAGGTGAGTTGCGCGCACAGTGAAATAAATGATGGGAAGGGAGAGGGAAGGGGAAGGGGTATATGTATTTGTGGCGCAAACCAAAACGATTGCGATCATACCAGCACTAGTTCACCGAATCCCATCAGAACTCCGCAGTCAAGTGTTCTTGGGTGAGAGTAGTACTAGGATGCGTGACCTTCTGGGAAGTTCTCGTGTTGCACCCTTCTTTCTACAGATGGGGCATTAAATGTTACACGAGACCAGAGAGACGGTCCGCCGGGGCATTTTGCTTAATATTTTTTCGTGCATTCAATTAAAACCAATCACGTGATAAGAGTGTCATTGCGAGCACCTTACATAATATAACAACAAAAAACGAGGTGAGGTGGGCGATCCGTTCATATAGGCATGAGTTGAGGCATCGGGGCATTTCGCTTAATATTAGAACTAGAAGAAGAGGTGAGGTGTGCGCACAGCGAATCAAATGATGGGAGGGGAGAGGGAAGGAGAAGGGGCATATGTATTTATGGCACAAACAAGAAAGGGTGCGATCATACCAGCACTAGTTCACCTGATCCCATCAGAACTCTGCAGTTATGCGTGCTTGGGCGAGAGTAGTACTAGGATGGGTTACTTCCTGGGAAGCTCTCGGCTCTCGTGCTGCATCCTTCTTTTTTCAGACTGGGCGTTAAATGTTACGCGGGACTGGAGCAACAGTTCACCGGTTCATTCACAAACGTGAGTCACGACACTGGGACATTTTGTTTAATATTTTTTGCGCATTCAATTAAAGTCCATCATGTGATAAGAGTGTCTGCGAGCATATTACATAGTAGAACAACAAAAAACGAGGTGCGGTGCTATCCGTTCATATGGGCATGAGTCGAGGCACTGGGGTATTTCGCTTGATATTAGAATTAGATGCAGAGGTAAGGTGCGCACACAGGGAAACAAATGACGAGAGGGGATAGGGAAGGAGAAGGGGTATACGTACTTGTGGAACAAATTAGAATGGGTGCGATCATACCAGCACTAGTTCACCGGATCTCATCTGAACTCCATAGTTAAGCATGTTTGGGCGAGAGTAGTACTAGGATGGGTGATCTCCTGGGAAGTTCTCGTGTTGCACCCTTCTTTTTGCAGACGGGGCGTTAAAAATTCAACTGGACCAGAGCGATGGTTTGCCAGTTCATTTGCAAACGTGAGTCATAGCAACAAAGAATTTTTCTTAATATTTTTTCAGCATTCAATTAAAGCCCATCACATGATGAGAGTGTCATTGCAAGCATCTTAAATAGTAGAACAACAAAAAACGAGGGGCGGCGGGCGATCCGTTCATATGGGCATGAGTCGAGATGGGTCATTCTACGTTACGCGCGACTGGAACTATGGTCTGCTGGTTTATTCACAAATGTGAGTCACAACGCTGGGGCATTTTACTTGATATTAGAACGAGAAGTAGAGGTGCAGTGTGCACGCACAAGGAAACAAATGACGGGAGGGGGGAGGGAAGGAGAAGAAGAGCATGTATTTACAGTGCGGGGTAAAAGATGTGTGATCATACTAGCACTAATACACCGGATCACATTAGAACTCTACATTTAAGTGTGCTTGGGCGCGAGTAGTACTAGGATGGGTGACCTCCTGGGAAGTTCTCGTGTTGCACCTATTTTTTTTTTACAGATGGGTCGTACGACGTTACGCGCGACTGGAACAATGTTCCGCAGGTTTATTCACAAATGTGAGTCATGGCACCGGGGCATTTTACTTGGTATTAGAACGAGAAGGAGAGGTGCAGTGTGCACGCATAAGGAAACAAATGACAGGAGGGGGGAAGGAAGGAGAAAGAGTCTTTGTATTTGCAACGTGGATTGAAAGATGTGTGATCATATCATCACTAATTCACTGGATCCCATCAGAACCCCGCAGTTAAGTGTGCTTGGGCGAGAGTAGTACTAGGATGGGTGATCTCCTGGGAAGTTCTCGTGTTGCACCTATACTTTTGCAGATGGGTCGTTCGACGTTACGGGTGACTGGAACTATGGTCCGCTGGTTTATTCGCAAACGTGAGATACAGCACTGAAACCTTTTACTTGATATTAGAAGGAGAATGAGAGGTGTAGTGTGCACGAATAAAGAAACATATGACAGAAGGGGGGAGGGAAGGAGAAGGAATGTATGTATTTGCAGCGCAGAATGAAACAGGTGCGATCATACCAGCACTAATGCACCGGATCCCATCAGAACTCCGTAGTTAAGTGTGCTTAGGCGAGAGTAGTACTAGGATGGGTGACCTCCTGAGAAGTCCTCGTGTTGCACCCATTTGTTTGCAGATGGGTCCTTCAACATTACGCGCGACTGGAACTATGGTCGGCTGGTTTATTAGCAAATGTGAGTCACGGTGTTGGGGCATTTTACTTGATATTAGAATGAGAAAGAGAGGTGCAATGTGCATGCAAAAGAAACAAATGACGGGAGGGGGGACAGAAGGAGAAGGAGTGTATGTATTTGCAGTGCGGAATGAAAGATATGCAATTATAGCAGCACTAATGCACTGGATCCGATCAGAACTTCGCAGTTAAGTATGCTTGGGTGAGAGTAGTAATGGATGGGTGACCTCCTGGGAACTCCTCGTGTTGCAACCATGTTTTTGCATATGGGTCGTTCGACGTTACGCGCGACTTGAACTACTGTCTGCTGGTTTATTTGTAAATTTGAGTCACGGCGCCAGGGCATTTTACTTTATATTAGAACGAGAAGGAGATGTGCAGTGTGCACGCACAAGGAAACAAATGACGAGAGGGGGGAGAGAAGGAGAAGGAGTGTATGTATTTACAGCGCGAAATGAAACAGATGCGATCACAGTAGCAGTAATGCACCAGATCCCATTAGATCTCCGCAGTTAAGTGTGCTTTGTTGAGAGTAGTACTAGGATTGGTGGCCTCTTGGGAAGTCCTCGTGTTGCATTTATTTTTTTGGCAGATGGGTCGTTTGATGTTACGAGCGACTGGAACTATAGTCCGCTGGTTTATTCGCAAATGTGAGTCTTGGCGTCGGGGCATTTTACTTGATTTTAAAACGAGAAGAAGAGGTGCAGTGTGCACGCTCAAAGAAATAAATGACTGGAGGGGGCAGGGAAGGAGAAGGAGTGTGTGTATTTGCAACGCAGAAACAAATAGGTGCGATCATACTAGCATTAATGCACCGTATCCCTTCAGAACTACGCAGTTAAGTGTGCTTTGGTGAGAGTAGTACTAAGATGGGCGACCTCCTAGGAAGTCCTCGTGTTGCACCCATTTTTTTCAGATGGATCATTCGACGTTACGCGCGAGTAGAACTATTATCCGTAGGTTTATTTACAAATGTGGGTCACATCGCCGGGGAATTTTACTTGATATTTGAACGAGAATGAAAGGTACAGTGTGCACGCATAAGGAAACAAATGACGGAAGGGGAGGGGGAAGGAGAAGGAGTGTATGTATTTGCATCGCAGAATGAAACAGCTGTGATTATACCAGCACTAATACACCGAATCCTGTCAAAACTCTACAGTTAAGTGTTTTTGGGGGAGAGTAGTACTAGAATTGGTGACCTCCTTGAAAGTCCTAGTGTTGCACCCATTTTTTTTCATATGGGTCGTTCGACGTTACACGCGACTAGAACTATGATCCGTTGGTTTATACGCAAATGTGAGCAATTTAATGGATATTAGAATGAGAAAGAGAGGTACAATGTGCACGCACAAGGAAACAAATGATGGAAGAGAGGAGAAAAGGAGATGGAGTGTATGTATTTGCAGCACGGAAGCAAAAATGTTCGATCATACCAGCACTAATGCACCGGATCCCTTTAGAATTCTGAAGTTAAGTGTGCTTGGGCGAGAGTAGTATTAGGACGGGTGACCTCCTAGGAAGTCCAAGTGTTGAACTCATTTTTTTGCAGATGGGTCGTTCGACGTTACGCGCGACTTGAACTATGGTCTGCTGGTTTATACGCAAATGTTAGTCAAGGTGCCGGGGCATTTTAATTGATATTAGAACGTGAAGGAGAGGTGCAGTGTGCACGCACAATGAAAGAAATGACGGGAGGGGGGAGGGAAGGAGAAGGAGTGTATGTATTTGCAGCGGGGAATGAAACAGGTGCGATCATACCAGTACAAGTGCACCGATCCCATCAGAACTCCGCAGTTAAGTTTGCTTGGGGGAGAGTAGTACTACAATGGGTGACCTATTGGGATGTCCTCGTTTTGCACTAATTTTTTTGAAGATGGGTCATTCAACATTATGCGCAACTAGAACTATGGTTCGTTGGTTTATACGCAAATGAGAGTCGCGACGCCGGGCCATTTTACTTGATATTAGAACGAGAATGAGAGGTGCAGTGTGCACGCACAAAGAAACAAATGACGGGATGGAGGAGGGAAGGAGAAAGAGTGTATGTATTTGCAGCGCGGAAGCAAACATGTGTGATCAGACCAGCACTAATGCATCAAATCCCAAAAGAACTCCGAAATTAAGTGTGCTTGGGCGAAAGTACTACTAGGATGGTTGACCTCCTGGGAAGTCTTCGTGTTGCACCCTTTTTTTTTCAGATGGATCGTTCGACATTACAAGCAACCGGAACTCTGGTCTGGTGGTTTATTCGCAAATGTGAGTCATGGCGCTAGGATATTTTAATTGATATTAGAACGATAAGGAGAGGTGCAGTGTGCACGCACAAGGAAGCAAATGATGGGAGGGGGAGGGAAGAAGAAGGAGTATGTATTTGCAGCGCATAATAAAAAAGGTGCGATCATACCAGCACTAATGCATCGGATCCGATCAGAGCTCCGCAGTTAAGTGTGCTTTGACGAGAGTAGTACTAGAATGGTTGACCTCTTGAGAAGTCCTCTTATTGCACCCATTTTTTTCAGATGGATTGTTCGACGTTACGTGCGATTGAAACTATGATCCACTAGTATATACGCAAATGTGAGTCACGGTACCGGAGCATTTTAATTGATATGAGAACAAGAAGGAGAGGTGCAGCGTGCGAGCACAAGGAAACAAATGACGGGAAGGGGGAGGGAAGGAGAAGGAGTGTATGTATTTGCAACGTAAAAGCAAACAGGTCCAATCATACCAGCAGTAATGCATGGATCCCATCAAAATTTCGAAGTTAAGTGTGTTTGGGGGAAAGTAGTACTAGGATGGGTGACCTCCTGGGAAGTCCTCATGTTGCACCCATTTTTTTCAGATGGATCGTTCGACGTTACGCGCGACTAGAACTATGGTCTGCTTGTTTATTCGCAAATATGAGTCAAGGCGTCGGGGCATTTTACTTGATATTAGAACGAGAAGGAGAGGTGTAGTGTGCGCGCACAAGGAAACAAAAGATAGGAGGGGGGACAGAAGGAGTATGTATTTGCAGCGCGGAAAGAAACAGGTGCCATATCACTGATTCTTAGGAAGTCCTTGTGTTGTACCTATTTCTTTCAGATGGGGCGTTCGACATTACGCGCGACTGGAACTATGGTCCGCTAGTTTATTCGCAAATGTGAATCACGGTGCCGAGACATTTTACTTGATATTAGAACGAGAAGCAGAGGTGCAGTGTGCACGCACAAGGAAACAAATGACGGGAGGGGGGTGGGAAGGAGAATGAGTGTATATTTTTGCAGCGCAGAATAAATAAGGTGCGATCATACCATCACTAATGCACCGGATCCCATCAGAACTCCGCAGTTAAGTGTGCTTTCGCGAGAGTAGTACTAGGATGTGTGACCTCTTTGGAAGTCCTCTTGTTGCACCCATTTTATTTCAGATGGATCGTTCGACGTTACGCGCGACTAGAATTATGGTCCACTAGTTTATTCGTAAATGTGAGTAACGACACCGGGACATTTTAATTGATATTAGAACGAGAAGGAGAGGTGCAGTGTGCACGCACAAGGAAACAAATGACGGGAGGGGGGAGAAAAGGAGAAGGAGTGTATGTATTTGCACCGCGGAATAAAACAGGTTCGATTATACCAGCACTAATGCACCGGATCCCATCAAAACTCTGTAGTTAAGTGTGCTTGGGCGATAGTAGTACTCAGATGGGTGACCTCCTGTGAAGTCCTCGTGTAGAACCCATTTTTTTGCAGATGGGTCTTTCGATGTTACGCGCGACTTAAACTATTATCCGCTGGTTTATTCGCAAATGTGAGTCACGGGGCCGGGGCATTTTACTTGATATTAGAACGAGAAGGAGATGTGCAATGTACATGCACAAGGAAACAAATGACGAGAGAGGGGAGGGAAGGAGGAGTGTATGTATTTGCAGTGCGAAATGAAACAGGTGGGATCATGCTAGCACTAATGCACCGGATCCCATCAGTACTCCGCAGTTAAGTTTTCTTGGGCGAGAGTAGTACAAGGATGGGTGACCTCCTGGAAAATCCTCGTGTTGCACCAATTTTTTTGTAGATGGGTCGTTCAACGTTACGCGCGACTAGAACTATTATCTGCTAGTTTATTCGTAAATTTGGGTCACGGCACAGGGGCATTTTACTTCATATTAGAACGAGAAGGAGAGGTGCAGTGTGCACGCACAAGGAAACAAATGACTAAATGGGGGGGGGGGAGGAGAAGGAGTGTATGTATTTGCAGTGCAGAATGAAACAGATGTGATCATACCAGCACTAATGCACCGGATCCCATCAGAACTCCGCAGTTAAATATGCTTGGGCGAGAGTAGTACTCGGATGGGTGACCTCCTGGGAAGTCCTCGTGTTGTACCCATTTTTTTTCAGATGGGTCGTTCGACGTTACGCGCGACTGGAATTATGTTCTGCTGGTTTATACGAAAATGTTAGTCACGGCGCTGGGGAATTTTAATTGGTATTAGAACGAGAATGAGAGGTGCAGAGTGCACGCACAAGGAAACAAATGACTGGAGGGAGGAGGGAAGGGGAAGGAGTGTATGTATTTGCAGCGCGGAAGCAAACAGGTGTGATCATACTAGTACTAATGCATCGAATCCCATTAAAACTCTGCAGTTAAGTATTTTTGGGCGAGAGTAGTACTAGGATCGGTGACCTCTTTGGAAGTCCTAGTGTTGCATGCATTTTTTTTCATATGGGTAGTTCGACGTTACGCGCGACTAGAACTATGGTCCGCTGGTTTATACGCAAATATGAGTCACCACGCCGAGGCATTTTAATTGATATTAGAACGATAAGGAGAGATAAAGTGTGCACGCACAAGGAAACAAATGACGGGAGAGGGAGGAAAGGAGATGGAGTGTATATATTTGCAGTGCAGAAGTAAAAAGGTTCGATCATACCAGCACTAATGCACCGGATCCAACTAGAACTCTGAAGTTAAGTGTGCTGGGTCAAGAGTAGTATTAGAATGGTTGACCTCCTGGGATGTCCAACTGTTGAACTCATTTTTTTGCAGATGGGTCGTTCGACGTTACGCGCGACTTGAACTATGGTCCGCTGGTTTATACGCAAATGTTAGTCATGGCGCTGGGGCATTTTAATTGGTATTAGAACGAGAAGGAGAGGTGCAGTGTGCAGGCACAAGGAAAGAAATGACGGGAGGGGGGAGGGAAGGAGAAGGAGTGTATGTATTTACAGTGCAGAATGAAACAGGTGCGATCATACCAGTACTAGTGCACCGGATCCCATTAGAACTCCGCGGTTAAGTTTGCTTGGCCAAGAGTAGTACTACGATGGGTGACCTCTTGGGATGTGCTCGTGTTGCACCAATTTTTTTGAAGATGGGTCGTTCGACGTTAGGCGCAACAAGAACTATGGTCCGCTGGTTTATACGCAAATGTGACTTACGGCGTCGGAACATTTTACTTGATATTAGAAAGAGAAGGAGAGGTGTAGTGTGCACTCACAAGGAAACAAATGATGGGAAGGGGGAGGGAATGAGAAGGAGTTTATGTATTTGTAGCGCGGAAGCAAACAGGTGTGATCATACCAGCACTAATGCATCGTATCCCGTCAGAACTCCGAAGTTAAGTATGCTTGGGCGAGAGTAGTACTAGGATGGTTGACCTCCTGGGAAGTTCTCGTGTTGCACCCATTTTTTTCTGATGGATTGTTCGACATTACGCGCGACTGGAACATTGGCCTGCTGGCTTATTCGTAAATGTGAGTCACGGCGCCTGGATATTTTAATTGATATTAGAACGAGAAGGAGAGGTGCAGTGTGTACGCACAAGGAAACAAATGACGGGCGAGGGGAGGGAAAGAGAAGGAGTGTATGTATTTGCAGTGCAGAATGAAAAAGGTGCAATCATACCAGTACTAATGCATCGATCCCTTCAGAGCTCCGCAGTTAAGTGTGCTTTGGCAAGAGTAGTACTAGGATGGTAGACCTCCTGGGAAGTCCGTTGGTTTATACGCGGACTGCACCTTTTTCAGATGGATTGTTCGACATTACGCGTGACTGGAACTATGATCCACTGGTTTATACGCTAATGTGAGTCACGGTGCCGGAGCATTTTAATTGATGTTAGAACAAGAAGGAGAGGTGCAGTGTGCACGCACAAGGAAAGAAATGACGGGAGGGAGGATGAAAGGAGAATGAGTGTATGTATTTGCAGCACGGAAAGAAACAGGTGTCATTATACCATCACTAATTCACTGGATCCCATCAGAAATCTGCAGTTAAATGTGCTTGGGCGAGTGTAGTACGAGGAATGGTGACCTCTTGGGAAGTCCTTGTGTTGTACCTATTTTTTTCAGATGGGGCATTCGACGTTACACGCGACTGGAACTATGGTCCGCTGGTTTATTCGCAAATATGAGTCACGGCGCTGAGGTATTTTACTTAATATTAGAACAAGAAGGAGAGGTGCAGTGTGCACGCACAATGAAACAAATGACGGGAGGTGGAGGGAAGGGGAAGGAATGCATGTATTTGCAGCGCAAAATGAAACAGGTGCGATCATACCAGCCTTAATGCACTGGATCCCATTAGAACTCTGCAGTTAAGTGTGCTTGGTCGAGAGTAGTACTAAGATGGGTTACCTCCTGGGAAGTTCTCGTGTTGCACTCATTTTTTTGCAGATGGGTCGTTCGACATTACACGCGACTAGAACTATGGTTTGCTGATTTATTCACAATTATGAGTCATGGCGCTGGGGCATTTTACTTGATATTAGAACGAGAAGGAGAGGTGCAGTGTGCACGCACAAGGAAACAAATGACGGGAGGGGGGAGGGAAGGAGAAGGAGTGTATGTATTTGCAGCGCGAAATAAAACAGTTGCGATTGTACCAGCACTAATGCACCGGATCCCATCAGAACTCTGCAGTTAAGTGTATTTGGGCGAGAGTAGTACTAGGATGGGTGACCTCCTGGGAAGTCCTCGTGTTGCACTCGTCTTTTTTTTAATATTTTTCATGCATCCATATATAGTCTACCACGTTATAAGAGTGTCATTACAAGCATCGTAAATAATAGAATAAGCAAAACAGAGCTGCAGCGGGCGGTCCGTTCATCTGTGCGTGAGTCAAGGCAACGGGGCATTTTGCTTGATATTACAACTAGAAATAGATGTGCGATGCCCACATAGCATAAAACAAATGATGGGAGGGGGGAGGGAAAGCGAAGGGGTATATGTATTTGAAGTGAGGAATAGGACGGGTGGGATCATACTAGCACGAATGCATCGTATCCACTCATAATCTGCTGTTAAGCGTGTTTGGACGAGAGTAGTACTAGGATGGGTGACCTCTTGGGAAGTCCTCGTGTTGCACCTATTTTTTTGCAGATGGGTCATTCGACGTTACACGCAACTGCAACAATGGTCTGCTAGTTTATTCATAAATCTAAGTCTCGGCGCCGGGGTATTTTACTTGATATTAGAAAGAGAATGAGAGGTGCATTGTGCACGCACAATGAAACAAATGATGGGAGGGGGAAGGAAAGGAGAAGAAGTGTATGTATTTGCAGCGCAGAATCAAACAGGTGCGATCATACCAGCACTAATACACCGGATCCCATCAGAACTCCTCAGTTAAGTGCGCCTGGGCGAGAGTAGTACTAGGATGGGTGACCTCTTGGGAAGTCCTTGTGTTGCACCCGTTTTTTTGAAGATGGGTCGTTCGACGTTACGCACGACTAGAACTATGGTCCGCTGGTTTATTCGCAAATGTTAGTCACGGTACTGAGACATTTTACTTGATATTAGAAAGAGAAAGAGAGATTCATTGTGCACGCACAAGGAAACAAATGACAGGAGGGGGAGGGAAGGAGAAGGAGTATATGTATTTGCAGCGCGGAATCAAACAGGTGCGATCATACTAGTAATAATACACCAGTTCCCATCAGAACTCCTCAATTAAGCATGCTTGGGCGAGAGTAGTACTAGGATGGGTGACCTCCTGTGAAGTTCTTGTGTTGCACCCATTTTTTTGCAGATGGGTCGTTCAATGTTACGAGCGACTAGAACTATTCTCTGCTGGTTTATTCGCAAATGTGAGTCACGACGCCGGAGCATTTAACTTGATATTAGAACGAGAAGGAGATATGCAGTGTGCACACACAAGAAATGACGGAAGGGGGCAGGGAAGGAGAAAAAGTGTCTATATTTGCAGCGCGGAATGAAACAGGTGTCATTATACCATCACCAATTCACCGGATCCCATTAGAACTCCGCAGTTAAATGTGCTTGGGCGAGTGTAGTACTAGGAGTGATGACCTCCTGGGAAGTCCTCATGTTGCACCCATTTTTTAGAGATGGGTCGTTCGACGTTTCGCGCGATTGGAACTATGGTGCGCTGGTTTATTCGCAAATATGAGTCACGGCACTGGGTTATTTTATTTGATATTAGAATGAGCAAGAGAGGTGCAGTCTGCATACACAAGGAAACAAATAACGGGCGGGGGGAGGGAAGGAGAAAGAGTGTATGTATTTATATCGCGGAATGAAACAGGTGCGATCATACCAGTAATAATGTACCGTATTCAATCAGAACTCCGCAGTTAAGTGTGCTTGGGCGAGAGTAGTACTAGGATTGGTGACCTCCTGGGAAGTACTCGTGTTGCACCAATTTTTTTACAGATGGGTCGTTCGACGTTACGCACGACTGGAACTATAGTCCGCTGATTTATTCGCAAATGTGAGTCACGACACTGGGGTATTTTTCTTAATATTAGAACGAGAAGGAGAGGTGCAGTGTGCACGCACAAAGAAACAAATGATGGAAGGGGGGGAGAGAAGGAGAAGGAGTGTATGTATTTACAGCACATAATAAAACAGGTGCGATCATAGCAGCATTAATGCACCAGATCTCATTAGAACTCTTCAGTTAAGTGTGCTTGGGCGAGAGTAGTACTAGCATGGGTGACTTCTTGGGAAGTACTCGTGTTGCACCCCTTTTTTTGTAAATGGGTCGTTCGACATTACGCGCGACTTGAACTATGGTCTGCTAGTTTATTCGCAAATGTGAGTCAAGGCGCTGAGGCCTTTTACTTGATATTAGAACGAGAAGAAAAGGTGCAGTGTGCAGGCACAAGGAAACAAATGACGGGAGGGGGGAGGGAAGGAGAAGGAGTGTATGTATTTGCAGCGCGGAATGAAATAGGTGTGATCATGCCAGCACTAATGCACCAGATCCCATTAGAACTGCACATTAAAGTGTGCTTGGGCAAGAGTAGTACTAGGATGGGTGACCTCCTCGGAAGTACTCGTGTTGCACCTATTTTTTTAAAGATTGGTCGCTCGACGTTACGCGCGACTGAAACTATGGTCCGCTGGTTTATTCACAAATGTGAGTTATGGCACCTGGGCATTTTACTTGATATTAGAAGGAGGAGGAGAGGTGCAGTGTGCATGCACAAGAAAACAAATGATGGGAGGGGGGAGGGAAGGAGAAGGAGTGTGTGTATTTGCATCACAGAATGAAATAGGTGTCATTATACCATCACTAATTCACCAGATCCCATCAGAACTTCGTAGTTAAATGTGTTTGGGCGAGTCTAGTACTAGGCGTGTTGACCTCCTGGGAAGTCCTCGTGTTGCACCTATTTTTTCAGATGGGGCTTTCGACGTTAGGCGCGACTGGAACTATAGTCTGCTGATTTATTCGCAAATGTGAGTCAAGGCGCCGGGGTATTTTACTTGATATTAGAAAGAGAAGCAGAGGTGCAATGTGCACGCACAAGGAAACAAATGACGGGAGGGGGGAGGGAAGGAGAAGGAGTGTATGTATTTGCAGTGCGGAATAAAATAGGTCCAATCATGGTAGCACTAATTAACCGGATCCCATCTGAACTCTGCAGTTAAGTGTGCTTGGGCGAGAGTAGTATTAGGATGGGTGACCTCTCGGGAAGTACTCGTGTTGCACTTATTTTTTTGCAGATGGGTTGTTCGACGTTACGTGCAACTTGAACTATGATCCGCTGGTTTATTCGCAAATGTGAGTCACGACAGTGAAGTATTTTACTCAATATTAGAACGAGAATGAGAGGTGCAGTGTGGACGCACAAAGAAACAAATGACGGGAGGGGGGAAGGAATGAGAATGAGTGTATGTATTTGCAGCGCAGAATGAAACATGTGCGATCATACCAGCACTAATGCACCGGATCCCATCAGAACTCCGCATTTAAGTTTGCTTGGGCGAGAGTAGTACTAGGATGGGTGACCTCCTCGGAAGTACTCATGTTGCAACCACTTTTTTGAAGATGGGTCGCTCGATGTTATGCACGACTAGAACTATGGTCCGCTCGTTTATTCACAAATTTGAGTCACAGCGCCGAGGCATTTTACTTGATATTAGAAGGAGGAAAAGAGGTGCAGTGTGCACGCATAAGGAAATAAATGATGGGAGGGGGGAGGGAAGGAGAAGGAGTGTATGTATTTGCAACGTAGAATGAAACAGGTGCCATTATACCATCACTAATTCACCAGATCCCATCAGAATTCCGCAGTTAAATGTGCTTGGGCGAGTGTAGTACTAGGAGTGGTGACCTCCTAAGAAGTTCTTGTGTTGCATCTATTTGTTTCAGATGGGGCATTCGAAGTTACGCGCGAATGGAACTATGTTCCACTGGTTTATTCGTAAATTTGAGTTAAGGTACCAGGATATTTTACTTGATATTAAAACGAGAAGGAGAGGAGCTGTGTGCACGCACAAAGAAACAAATGACGAGAGGGGGAAGGGAAGGAGAAGGAGTATGTATATTTGCATCGCAGAATGAAACAGGTGCGATCATACGAGTACTAATGCATCAGATTCCATAAGAACTCCGCAGTTAAGTTTGCTTGGGCGAGAGTAGTGCTAGGATGGGTGACCTACTGGGAAGTCCTCGTGTTGCACTCATTTTTTTGAAGATGGGTCGCTTGACATTACGCGCGAGTGGGACTATGGTCCGCTGGTTTATTCTCAAATGTGAGTCACAGCGCCGAGGCATTTTACTTGATATTAGAACTAGAAGAAGAGGTGCAGTGTGCAAGCACAAGGAAACAAATGACGGGAGAGGGAGGGAAGGATAAGAAGTGTATATATTTGCAGCGCAGAATAAATCAGGTGCGATCATACCAGCACTAATGCACCGGATCCCATCAGAACTCCGCAGTTAAATGTGCTTGGGTGAGAGTAGTACTAAGATGGGTGACCTCCTAGGAAGTACTCGTGTTGCACCCATTTTTTTACAGCTGGGTCATTCGACGTTACGCGCAACTGGAATTATAGTCCGCTGGTTTATTCACAAATGTGAGTCACGGTGCCACGACATTTTACTTGATATTAGATCGAGAAAGAGAGGTGCAGTGTGCTCGCACAAGGAAACAAATGATGGGAGAGGGGAGGGAATGATAATGAGTGTGTGCATTTACAGCGCGGAATCAAATAGGTGCGATCATACCAGCACTAATACACCGGATCCCATCAGAACTCCGCAGTTAAATGTGCTTGGGCGAGGTAGTACTAAGATGGGTGACCTCCTTGGAAGTACTCGTGTTGCACCCATTTTTTTGCAGATGGGTCGTTCGACGTTACCTGTTACTGGAATTATAGTCCGCTCGTTTATTCGTAAATATGAGTCATGGCGCCAGGGCATTTTAATTGATATTAGAACGAGAAAGAGAGGTGCAGTGTGCACGCACAATGAAACAAAAGACGGGAGGCAGGAGGGAATGAGAAGGAGTGCATGTATTTGCAACGCGAAATGAAACAAGTGCGATCATACCAACACTAATGCACCGGATCTCATCAGAACTCCGCATTTAAGTGTGCTTGGGTGAGAGTAGTACTAGGATTGGTGACCTCCTCGAAAGTACTCGTGTTGAACCCATTTTTTTACAGATGGGTCACTCAAGGTTATGCGCGACTGGAACTATGGTCTGCTTGTTTATTCGCAAATGTGAGTCACGGCGTCGAGGCATTTTACTTGATATTAGAAAAAGAAGAAGAGGTGCATTGTGCACGCAGAAGGAAACAAATGATGGAAGGGGGGAGGGAAGGAGAGGAAGCGTGCGTACTTGCAGCACAGAATGAAACAGGTGCTATTATACCATCACTAATTCACCGGATCCTATCATATCTCCGCAGTTAAATGTGTTTTGGTGAGTGTAGTACTAGGAGTGGCGACCTCCTGGGAAGTCCTCGTGTTGCACCTATTTTTTTTAGATGGCACGTTTGATGTTACACGCGACTGGAATTATGTTTCGCTAGTT
This sequence comes from Carica papaya, assembly GCF_054855325.1. NCBI lineage: Eukaryota > Viridiplantae > Streptophyta > Magnoliopsida > Brassicales > Caricaceae > Carica > Carica papaya. The sequence goes on along the minus strand of NC_142311.1, from coordinate 28,938,354 downwards.
TATTCGTAAATGTGAGTCAAGGCGCCGATGTATTTTACTTGATATTAGAACGAGAAGCAGAGATGCATTGTCCACGCACATGAATACAAATGACGGGAGGTGGGAGGGAAGGAGAAGGAGTGTATGTATTTGCAACACATAATGAAATAGGTGTGATCATACAAGCACTGTTGCATCGGATCCCATCAGAACTCTATAGGTAAGTGTGCTTAGATGAGAGTAGTACTAGGATGGGTGACCTACTGGGAAGTTCTCTTGTTGCACCCATTTTTTTACAGATGGGTCGTACGACATTACGCGTGACTGAAACTATGCTTCGCTGGTTTATTCACAAATGTAAGTCATGGTGCCGGGGCATTTTACTTGATATTAGAACGAGAAAGAGAGGTGCAGTGTGCACGCACAAGGAAACAAATGACGGGAGGGGGGAGGGAATGAGAAGGAGTATATTTATTTCTAGCGCGGAAGGAAATAAGTGCGATCATACGAACACTAATGCACCGGATCCCATCAGAACTCCGTAGTTAATTGTGCTTGGGTGAAAGTAGTACTAGGATGGGAAACCTCTTGGGAAGTACTCGTATTGCACCCATTTTTTTACAGATGGATTGTTCGATGTTACGCGTGACTGGAACTATGACCCGCTGGTTTATTCGCAAATGTGAGTCATGGCGCCGGGACATTTTACTTAATATTAGAACGAGAAGGAGAGGTGCAGTGTGCACGCGCACAAGGAAACAAATGACGGAAGGGGGGAGGGAAAGAGAGGAGTGTGTGTATTTACAGCGCAAAATCAAACAGGTGCGGTCATACTAAAACTAATGCACAGGATACCATCAGAACTCCGCAGTTAAATATGCTTGGGCGAGAGTAGTACTAAGATGGGTGACCTCTTTGGAAGTACTCGTGTTACACCCACTTTTTTGCAGATGGGTCGTTCGACGTTACGCGTGATCGAAACTATGATCCTCTAGTTTATTCGCAAATGTGAGTCACGGCACCGCGACATTTTACTTGATATTAGAACGAGAAGGAGAGGTGCAGTGTGCACACACAAGGAAACAAATGATGGGAGGGGGGAGGGAAGGAGAAGGTGTGTATGCATTTCCAGTGCAGAATGAAACAGGTGCCTTTATACCATCATTATTTCATCGGATCCCTCTAAACTCTGCAGTTAAATGTGCTTGGGCGAGTGTAATACTTGAAGTGGTGACCTCCTAGGAAGTCCTTGTGTTGTACCTATTTTTTTCAGATGGGGTGTTCGACGTTACGCGCGACTGAAACTATGGTCCGCCAGTTTATTCGTAAATGTGAATCACGGCGCCGAGTCATTTTAGTTGATATTAGAACGAGAAGTAGAGGTGCAGTGTGCACGCACAAGGAAACAAATGACGTGAGGGGGGAGGGAAAGAGAATGAGTGTATGTATTTGTAACGCAGAATAAAACTGGTGCGATCATACCAGCACTAGTGCATCGGATTCCATCAGAACTCCGCAGTTAAGTGTTCTTGGGCGAGAGTAGTACTAGGATAGGTGACCTCCTTGGAAGTCCTCGTGTTTCACCCGTCTATTTCTTAATATTTTTCGTGTATCCATTTATAATCTATCACGTGATAAGAGTGTCATTACAAGTATCGTAAATAATAGAACAAGCAAAACAGCGGTTGCAGCGGGCAGTCCGTTTATTTGGGCGTGAGTCGAGTCAACGGGGCATTTTGCTTGATATTACAACTAGAAGTAGAGGTGCGGTGTCCACACAGAGCGAAACAACTGATGGGAGGGGGGATGGAAAGAGAAGGGGTATATGTATTTGAAGTGAGGAATAGGACGGATGGGATCATACTATAACTAATGCATCGTATCCCATCATAATCTGCAGTTAAGTGTGTTTGGGCGAGAGTAGTACTAGGATGAGCGACCTCCTAGGAAGTTCTTGTGTTGCACCCGTCTTTTCGCGGACAAGGCATCAAATGTTACGCGCGACTGGAGCCATAGTCCACTGGTTCATTTGTCGGCGTGAGTCGTCGCACCAGGGCATTTTGCTTACTTCTTTTTGTGCACTCATTTATAGTCCACCACGTGATAAGAGAGTCATTACGAGCATGTTACTTAGTAGAACAATGAAGAAAAAAGTGTGGCAGGTGGTCCTTTAATTTGGGCATAAGTTGAGGCACTGGGGTATTTTGCTTGATATTAGAACTAGAAACAGAGATGCAGTGTGTGCGCACAGCGAAAAAAATGACAGAAGAGGGGAGGAAAGGAGAAGGGGTATATGTATTTGCAATGCGGAATGGAAGGGGTGCGATCAAACCAGCACTAATACACCGGATCCCATCAAACTATACAATTAAGCATGCTTGGGTGAGAGTAGTACTAGGATCGGTAACCTCCTGATAAGTTCTCGTGTTGCACTGTCTTTTTGCAAACAGAGCGTAAAATGATGCATGTGATCGTAGCCACAATCCGCTGGCGTGAGTCGCCTCGCCAAAAAAGTTTGCTTACTATTTTTTCGTGCATTCATTTATGGTCTACCACGTGATAAGATTATCATTACGAGCATTTTACATAGTAGAATAAAGAAAAATGAGGTACGGTGGGCGGTCCGTTCTTCTGGCGTGAGTCGAGGTGTCGAGGCATTTCACTTGATATTAGAACTATAAACAGAGGTGCGGTGTGCGCGCACAGCGAAAAAAATGACTGGTGGGGGGAGGGAATGAGAAGGGGTATATGTATTTACAGCGCGGAATGGAAGGGGTGCAATCATACTAGCATTAATACACCGGATCCCATCGAACTCTGTAGTTAAGCGTGCTTGGGCGAGAGTAGTACTAGGATGGGTGACCACTTGGGAAGTTCTCTTGTTGCACCCATCTTTTTGAAAACAGGGCATCAAATGTTACGCGCGATCGGAGCCACATTCCGCCGGCATGAGTAGCGACATTGAAACATTTTGCTTAATATTTTACGTGCACTTATTTGTAGTCCACCACGTGATAAGAGTCTCATTACGAGAGTCTTACATAATAGATCAACGAAAAAAGAGGTGCAAGGGGCCTCCGTTCTTCTGGGCGTGAGTCGAAGCAACATGACATTTCACTCTATATTAGAACTAGAAGCAGATATGCAGTATGCCTGCACAGTGAAATAAATGATGGGAGGGGGGAGAGAAGGAGAAAGGCTATATGTATTTGCAATGGGGAATGGGACAGTTGCGATCATACAAACACTAATGTATAAGATCCTATCAGAACTCTGTAGTCAAGCGTGCTTGGGCGAGATTAGTTCTAGGATGGGTGACCTCCTGAAAAGTCCTCGTGTTGAACCCATCTTTTTGTAGACGGGGTGTTAATAAATGTTAATTGCGATCGGAGCCACAGTCTGCCGGTGTGAGTCGCGGGGCCTAAAAATTTTGCTTAATATTTTTCGTGCATTCATTTATAGTCCACCACATGATAAGAGTGTCATTACGAGTATCTTACATAGTATAACAATGAAAAAATGAGGTACGGCGGGCGATCCATTCATTTGGGCATGAGTCGAGTTGCCGGGATATTTCGCTTGATATTAAAACTAGAAACAGAGGTGTGCTGTGTGCGCACAACGAAATAAATGACAGGAGGGGGGAGGGAAGGAGAAGGGGTATATGTACTTGCAACGTGGAATTGAAGGGGTGCGATCATACCTGCACTAATGCACTGGATCCCATCGAATTTCGTAGTTAAGTGTGTTTGGGCGAAAGTAGTACTAGGATGGGTGACCTCCTGGAAAGTTCTCATATTCCACTCGTTTTTTTGCTGACGGGACGTTAAACATTATGCACGATCAAAGCCATTGTCCCTCGGAGTGGGTTGCAACGCCAAGACATTTTTCTTAATATTTTTCATGCATTCATTTATAGTTCGGCACGTGATAAGAGTGTCATTACGAGCATCTTGCATAGTAGAATAACGAAAAACGAGGTGCAGGGCTTAGTCCGTTCATCTGGGCGTGAGTGGAGGCGCCAGAGCATTTTGCTCTATATTAAAACTATAAGCAGAGGTGCTGTGTTAGCGCATAGTGAAACAAATAACAGGGGGGAGGGAGGGAAAAGAGGTATATGTATTTGTAGCACACAATAGAAGAGGTTCGATCATACTAGCACTAATGAACTGGATCCCATCGTACTTCGTAGTTGAGTGTGCTTTGGCGAGAGTAGTACTAGGATGGGTGATCTTTTGGGAAGTCCTTGTGTTGCGCCCATCTTTTTACGGATGGGGTGTTAAATGTTATGCGCAATAGGAGCCATAATCCGCCGGCATGAGTCGTGGCACTAGAATATTTTGCTTAATATTTTTTGTGCATTCATTTGTAGTCCACCACATGATAAGAGTGTCATTACGAGCATCTTACATAGTAGAACAATAAAAAACGAGGTACGACAGGCAGTTTGTTTATCTAGGTGTGAGTCGAGGTGCCCAGACATTTTGTTTGATATTAGAACTAGAAAAAGAGGTGTAGTGTACATGCACAGCGAAACAAATGACGGGAGATGGGAGGAAAAGAGAAGGGGTATATGTATTTGCAGCACGAAATGGAAGGGGTGCGATCAAAAAAACACTAATGCATCGGATCCTGTCGAACTCTGCAATTAAGCATGCTCTGGTGAAAGCAGTATTAGGATGGGTGACCTCCTACGAAGTCCTTGTGTTCCACCTGTCTTTTTATGGACGAGGCGTTAAATGTTACACGTGACCGGAGCGATAGTCTACCAGTGTGAGTCTTGGCATTGGGACATTTTGCTTAATATTTTTCATGCATTCATTTATAGTTCATCACGAGATAAGAATGTCATTACGATTATCTTACATAGTAGAACAATAAAAATAGAGTTGTGACGGGCGGTCTGTTTATCTGGGCATGAGTCGAGATGCCTTGGCATTTCGCTTGATATTAGAACTAGAAACAGAGGTGCGGTGTGTACGCACAACAAAATAAATGATGAGAGGGGAGAGGGAAGGAGAAGTGGTACATGTATTTGCAGCGTGGAATGGAAGGGGTGCGATTATACCAGCACTAATGCATCGGATACCATCGAACTTCATAGTTAATCGTGCTTAGAAGAGAGTAGTACTAGGATGGGTGATCTCCTAGGAAGTTCTCATATTGCACCCTTTTATTTGCAGATTGGGCGTTAAATGTTTCGCAGGACTAGAGCGACAGTCGCTGGTTAATTCAAAAAACGTGAGTCACGGCGCCGAAGCATTTTGCTTAATATTATTCGTGCATTCAATTATAGCCCACCACATGATAAGATTATTATTACGAGCATCTTACATAGTAGAACAACAAAAAAGGAGGTGCGGCGGGTGTTTTGTTCATATAGACATGAGACGAGGCACCGGGGCATTTCGCTCAATATTAGAACTAGAAGAAGAGGTGCGTTGCGCGCACAGCAAAATAAATGACGAGTTGGGAGAGGGAAGGAGAAGGGATATATGTCTTTGCAACATAAATTAGAAGGGGTGTGATCATACGAGCATTAGTTCACGGGATCCATCAAAACTCTGCAGTTAAGCGTGCTTGGGTGAGAGTAGTTCTACGATGGGTGACCTCTTGGGAAGCACTCGTGATGCACGTTTTTTTTTAAAGATGGGGCATTAAATGTTACGTGGGACTGGAGCGACGGTCTGCCTATTCATTCGCAAACGTGAGTCACAGTGCCGAGGCATTTTGCTTAATACTTTTCGTGCATTCAATTAAAGCCCATCACGTGATGAGAGCATCATTGTGAGCATCTTAAATAGTAGAACAATGAAAAATGAGGTGCGGCGGGCGATCTTTTCATATGGGCATGAGTCGAGGTGCTAGGGCATTTTGCTCAATATTAGAACGAGAGCAGAGGTGAGTTGCACGCACAACGAAACAAATGACGGGACAGAAGAGGGAAGGAGAAGTGGTATATGTCTTTGCGATGCAAATTTGAAGGGGCGCGATCATACCAGCACTAGTTCACCGGATCCCATCAGAACTCCGCAGTCAAGCGTGCTTGGGTGAGAGTAGTAGTAGGATGGGTGACCTCTTGGGAAGTACTCGTGTTGCACCCTTCTTTTTGTAGACGGGGCACTAAATGTTACGCGGGACAAGAACGACGGTCCGGCAGTTCATTCACAAAGGTGAGTCACGGTGCCGGGATATTTTGCTTAATATTTTTCATACATTCAATTAAAGCCCATCACGTGTTGAGAGTGTCATTACGAGCATCTTACATAGTAGAACAATGAAAAAGGAGGTGCGGTGGGTGTTTCATATATACATGAGTCGAGGCGTCGGGGCATTTCGCTCGATATTAGAACTAGAAGCAGAGGTGAGTTGCGCCCACAGCGAAATAAATGATGGGAAGGGAGAGGGAAGGGGAAGGGGTATATGTATTTACAGCGCAAACCAAAACGATTGCGATCATACCAGCACTAGTTCACCAGATCCCATCAGAACTCCGCAGTCAAGCGTTTTTGGGCGAGAGTAGTACTAGGATGGGTGACCTCTTGGGAAGTCCTTGTGTTGCACCCATCTTTTTTTTAATATTTTTCGTGCATCCATTTATAGTCCACCACGTGATAATAGTGTCATTACGAGCATCGTATATAATAGAACAAGCAAAATAGAGGTGCAGCGGGTGGTCCGTTCATCTGGGCGTGAGTCGAGGCAACGGGGCATTTTGTTTGATATTACAACTAGAAGTAGAGGTGCGGTGTCCACACGGAGCGAAACAAATGATGGGAGGGGGGAGGGAAAGAGAAGGGGTATATGTATTTGAAGTGAGGAATAGGATGGGTGGGATCATACTAGCACTAATGCATCGTATCCCATCATAATCTACAGTTAAGGGTGTTTGGGCGAGAGTAGTACTAAGATTAATGACCCCCTAGGAAGTGCTTGTGTTGTACCCGTCTTTTTGCGGACAGGGCATTAAACGTTACGCACGATCGGAGCAATAGTTCGCTGGTTCATTTACCGGCGTGAGTCGCCGCGCCGGGGCATTTTTCTTACTTTCTTTTGTGCACTCATTTATAGTCCACCACGTGATAAGAGAGTCATTATGAGCATCTTACATAGTAGAAAAACGAAAAAGAAAGGTGTGGCAGGTGGTCCTTTAATCTGGGCATAATTCGAGGCACTGGGGCATTTTGCTTGATATTAGAACTAGAAACAAAGATGCAGTGTGCGTGCACAACGAAAAAAAAAGACGGGAGAGGGAAGGAAAGGAGAAGGGGTATATGTATTTGCAATGCGGAATGTAAACGGTTCGATCATACCAGCACTAATGCATTGGATCCCATCGAACTATGCAGTTAAGCATGCTTGGGCAAGACTAGTACTATGATTAGTAAGCTCGTGAGATTTCCTTGTGTTGCACTGTCTTTTTGCAAACGGGGCATAAAACGATAAATGTGATCAGAGCCACAATCCGCTGGCGTGAGTTGCGTTGCGAGAAAATTTTTCTTACTATTTTTGTGTGCATTCATTTATAGTCTACCACGTGATATAAGAGTGTCATTACGAGCATCTTACTTAGTAGAATAAAGAAAAATGAGGTACGGCGGGCGGTCCTTTCTTCTGGCGTGAGTTGAGGTGTCGGGACATTTAGCTTGATATTTGAACTATAAATAGAGGAGCGGTGTGCGCGCACAATGAAAAGAATGACGGGTGGGGGGAGGGATGGAGAAGGGGTATATGTATTTGCAGCGCAAAATGGAAGGGCTGCAATCATACTAGCATTAATACACCATATCCCATCGAACTTCGTAGTTAAGTGAGCTTGGGCGAGAGTAGTACTAGGATGGGTGACCTCCTAGAAAGTTCTCTTGTTTCACCTGTCTTTTTGCAGACGGGGCGTCAAACGTTACGCGCGATCGGAGCCACAGTCCGCCAGCATGAGTAGCGACGTTGAAACATTTTGCTTAATATTTTACGTGCATTTATTTGTATTCCACCACGTGATAAGAGTCTCATTACGATAGTCTTACATAGTAGAACAACAAAAAAAAAGGCGCAGCGGGCCTCCGTTCTTCTGGGCGTGAGTCGAAGCGACATGACATTTCGCTCTATATTAGAACTAGAAGCTGAGATGCGGTATGCCCGCACAACGAAATAAATGATGGGAGGGGGGAGGGAAGGATAAAGGCTATATGTATTTGCAGTGGGGATTAAGACAGTTGCGATCATACAAACACTAATGCACAGGATCCCATCAAAACTCTGTAGTCAAGCGTGCTTGGGCGAGATTAGTTCTAGGATGGGTGACCTCCTGGAAAGTCCTCGTATTGAACCCGTCTTTTTGTAGACGGGGTGTTAAACGTTAAGTGCGATCGGAGCCATAGTCTGCCGGTGTGAGTCGCGGGGCCTAAAAATTTTACTTAATATTTTTCGTGCATTCATTTATAGTGCACCATGTGATAAGAGTGTCATTACGAGTATCTTAAATAGTATAATAATAAAAAATGAGGTACTGGGGGCGATCCATTCATCTGGGCGTGAGTCGAGGTGTCGGGGTATTTTGCTTGATATTAGAATTAGAAACAAAGGTGTGGTGTGTGCGCAGAACAAAACAAATGACGGGAGGGGGGAAGGAAGGAGAAGGGGTATATGTACTTGCAGCGTGGAATGGAAGGGGTGCAATCATACCTGCACTAATGCACTGGATCCCATCGAATTTCATAGTTAAGTGTGCTTGGGTAGAAGTAGTACTAAGATGGGTGACCTCTTGAAAAGTTCTCATTTTCCAATTGTTTTTTTGCTGACAGGATGTTAAATATTATGCGCGATCAAAGCCATTGTCCCTCGGAGTGAGTCGCAACGCCAAGACATTTTTCTTAATATTTTTCGTGCATTCATTTATAATTTGCCACGTGATAAGAGTGTCATTATACGTATCTTACATAGTAGAATAATAAAAAATGAGGTGCAAGGGGTACTCCGTTCATCTGGTTGTGAGTCAAGGCGCTGGAGCATTTTGCTTTATATTAGAACTATAAGCAGAGGTGCGGTGTTCACGCATAGAGAAACAAATAACAAGGGGGGATGGAGGGAGAAGGGGTATATGTATTTGTAGCGCAAAATAGAAGAGGTGCAATCATACTAGCACTAATGCACCGGATCCCATCGAACTCCGTAGTTGAGCGTGCTTTGGCAAGAGTAGTACTAGGATGGGTGATCTTTTGGGAAGTTCTCGTGTTGTGCCCGTCTTTTTACGGATGAGGTGTTAAACGTTATGCGCAATAAGAGCCATAGTCTGCCAGCTTGAGTCGTGGCGGCAGAATATTTTGCTTAATATTTTTTCGTGCATTCATTTATAGTCCACCACATGATAAGAGTGTCATTACGAACATCTTACATAGTAGAACATTGAAAAACGAGGTACGATAGGCGGTCCGTTTATCTAGGCGTGAGTCTAGGTGCCCGGAAATTTCACTTGATATTAGAACTAGAAACAGATGTGTAGTGTGCATGAGGGGAGGGGGGAGGGAAGGAGAAGGGGTATAAGTATTTGCAGCACGAAATGGAAAGGGTGCGATCATACCAACACTAATGCAGGTATGCCCGCACAACGAAATAAATGATGGGAGGGGGGAGGGAAGGATAAGGGCTATATGTATTTGCAGTGGGGATTAGGACAGTTGCGATCATACAAACACTAATGCACAGGATCCCATCAAAACTCTGTAGTCAAGCGTGCTTGGGCAAGATTAGTTCTAGGATGGGTGACCTCTTGGAAAGTCCTCGTATTGAACCCGTGTTTTTGTAGACGGGGTGTTAAACGTTAAGTGCGATTGGAGCCATAGTCTGCCGGTGTGAGTCGCGGGGCCTAAAAATTTTACTTAATATTTTTCGTGCATTCATTTATAGTGCACCATGTGATAAGAGTGTCATTACGAGTATCTTAAATAGTATAATAATAAAAAATGAGGTACTGGGGGCGATCCATTCATCTGGGCGTGAGTCGAGGTGTCGGGGTATTTTGCTTGATATTAGAATTAGAAACAAAGGTGTGGTGTGTGCGCAGAACAAAACAAATGACGGGAGGGGGGAAGGAAGGAGAAGGGGTATATGTACTTGCAGCGTGGAATGGAAGGGGTGCAATCATACCTGCACTAATGCACTGGATCCCATCGAATTTCATAGTTAAGTGTGCTTGGGTAGAAGTAGTACTAAGATGGGTGACCTCCTGGAAAGTTCTCATTTTCCACTTGTTTTTTTGCTGACAGGATGTTAAATATTATGCGCGATCAAAGCCATTGTCCCTCGGAGTGAATTGCAACGCCAAGACATTTTTCTTAATATTTTTCGTGCATTCATTTATAGTTTGCCACGTGATAAGAGTGTCATTATACGTATCTTACATAGTAGAATAACAAAAAATGAGGTGCAAGGGGTAGTCCGTTCATCTGGTCGTGAGTCAAGGCGCTGGAGCATTTTGCTCTATATTAGAACTATAAGCAGAGGTGCGGTGTTCACGCATAGAGAAACAAATAACAAGGGGGGATGGAGGGAGAAGGGGTATATGTATTTGTAGCGCAAAATAGAAGAGGTACAATCATACTAGCACTAATGCACCGGATCCCATCGAACTCCGTAGTTGAGCGTGCTTTGGCAAGAGTAGTACTAGGATGGGTGATCTTTTGGGAAGTTCTCGTGTTGTGCCCGTCTTTTTACGGATGGGGTGTTAAACGTTATGCGCAATAAGAGCCATAGTCTGCCAGCTTGAGTCGTGGCGGCAGAATATTTTGCTTAATATTTTTTCGTGCATTCATTATAGTCCACCACATGATAAGAGTGTCATTACGAACATCTTACATAGTAGAACATTGAAAAACGAGGTACGATAGGTGGTCCGTTTATCTAGGCGTGAGTCTAGGTGCTCGGAAAATTCACTTGATATTAGAACTAGAAACAGATGTGTAGTGTGCATGAGGGGAGGGGGGAGGGAAGGAGAAGGGGTATAGGTATTTGCAGCACGAAATGGAAAGGGTGCGATCATACCAACACTAATGCATCGGATCCTGTCGAACTCTGCAGTTAAGTGTGCTCTGGTGAAAGCAGTATTAGGATGGGTGACCTCCTGTAAAGTCCTCGTGTTCCACCCATCTTTTTATGGATGAGGCGTTAAATATTACGCGTGACCGGAGCGACTGTCCACCAGTGTGAGTCTTGGCATTGGGACATTTTGCTTAATATTTTTCATGCATTCATTTATAGTCTATCACGAGATAAGAATGTCATTACAATAATCTTACATAGTAGAACAATGAAAATAGAGTTATGGCAGGCGGTCTATTCATTTGGGCATCAATCGAGATGCCTTGGCATTTCGCTTGATATTAGAACTAGAAACAGAGGTGCGATATGCGCGCACAACAAAATAAATGATGAGAGGGGACAGGGAAGGAGAAGTGGTATATGTATTTGAAGTGCGAAATGGAAGGGGTGCGATCATACTATCACTAATGCATCGGATCCCATTGAACTTCGTAGTTAATCATGCTTGGGCGGTAATCTCCTAGGAAGTTCTCATGTTGCACCATTCTTTTTACAGATGGGGCGTTAAATGTTACGCGGGACTAGAGCGACAGTCGCCGGTTAATTCGCAAACGTGAGTCACGGTGCTGAAGTATTTTGCTTAATATTATTCGTGCATTCAATTATAGCCCACCACGTGATAAGATTATTATTACGAGCATATTACATAGTAGAACAACAAAAAAGGAGGTGCGGCGGGTGTTCCATTCATATAGACATGAGTCGAGGCACCGGAGCATTTCGCTCGATATTAGAACTAACGAAATAAATGATGGGAAGGGAGAGGGAAGGATAAGGGATATATGTCTTTGCGGCACAAATTAAAAGGGGTGCGATCATACCAGCACTAGTTCACAGGATCCATCAGAACTCTATAGTTAAGCGTCCTTGGGCGAGAGTAGTTCTACGATGGGTGACCTCTTAGAAAGTACTCGTGTTGCACCCTTTTTCTTGCAGACGGGTCGTTAAATGTTATACAGGACTGGAGCGATGGTCCACCTGTTCATTTGCAAATGTGAGTCACAGTGCTGGGGCATTTTGCTTAATACTTTTCGTGCATTCAATTAAAGCCCATCACGTGATGAGAGTGTCATTGCGAGCATCTTAAATAGTGGAACAACGAAAAATGAGGTGCAGTGGGCGATCTGTTTATATGGGCATGAGTCGAGGTGCCAGGGCATTTCAGTCGATATCAGAACTAGAAGCAGAGGTGAGTTGCGCGCACAGTGAAACAAATGACGGGAAGGGAGAGGGAATGAGAAGTGGTATATGTCTTTGCGGCGCAAATTAGAAGGGCTGCGATCATACCAACACTAGTTCACCAGATCCCATCAGAACTCCGCAGTCAAGCGTGCTTGGGCGAGAGTAGTAGTAGGATGGGTGACCTCTGGGGAAGTACTCGTGTTGCACCATTTTTTTTATAGACGAGGCATTAAATGTTATGCGGGACCAGAGCGACGGTCCGACGATTCATTCACAAACGTGAGTCATGGCACCGAGACATTTTGCTTAATATTTTTCGTGCATTCAATTAAAGCCCATCATGTATTGAGAGTGTCATTGCGAGTATCTTACATAGTAGAACAATGAAAAAGGAGGTGCGACGGTGTTTCATATAGACATGAGTCGAGACGCCGGGGCATTTCGCTCGAAATTAGAACTAGAAGCAGAGGTGAGTTGCGCCCACAGCGAAATAAATGATGGGAAGGGAGAGGGAAGGGGATGGGTGACCTCTGGGGAAGTGCTTGTGTTGCACCATTCTTTTTGTAGACGAGGCATTAAATGTTATGCGGGACCAGAGCGACGGTCCGACAATTCATTCACAAACGTGAGTCACGGCGCCGAGACATTTTGCTTAATATTTTTCGTGCATTTAATTAAAGCCCATCACGTGTTGAGAGTGTCATTGCGAGCATCTTACATAGTAGAACAATGAAAAAGGAGGTGCGGCGGGTGTTTCATATAGACATGAGTCGAGACACCGAGGCATTTTGCTCAAAATTAGAACTAGAAGCAGAGGTGAGTTGCGCCCACAGCGAAATAAATGATGGGAAGGGAGAGGGAAGGGGAAGGGGAAGGGGTATATGTATTTATGGTGCAAACCAAAACGATTGCGATCATACCAGGACAAGTTCACCGGATCCCATCAAAACTCCGCAGTCAAGCGTTCTTGGGCAAGAGTAGTACTAGGATGTGTGACCTTCTGGGAAGTGCTCATGTTGTACCCTTTTTTCTACAGATGGGGCGTTAAGTGTTACGCGGGACTGGAGCGATGGTCTGCCGGGGTATTTTGCTTAATATTTTTTGCACATTCCATTAAAACCAATCACGTGATAAGAGTGTCATTGCGAGCACCTTACATAATATAACAATAAAAAACAAGGTGCGGTGGGCGATCCGTTCATATGGGCATGAGTCGAGGTGCCGGGGTATTTCACTTAATATTAGAACTAGAAGAAGAGGTGAGGTGCGCGCACAGCGAATCAAATGACGGGAGGGGAGAGGGAAAGAGAAGGGACATATGTATTTTCGGCGCAAACAAGAAAGGGTGCGATCATACCAGCACTAGTTCACCGGATCCAATCAGAAATCTGCAGTTATGCATGCTTGGATGAGAGCAGTACTAGGATGAGTTACCTCCTGGGAAGTTCTCGGCTCTCGTGTTGCATCCTTCTTTTTTCAGATTGGGCGTTAAATGTTACGCGGGACCGGAGCGATGGTCCACCGATTCATTCGCAAACATGAATAACGGTGCCGAGACATTTTGTTTAATATTTTTTGCGCATTCAATTAAATCCCATCGCGTGATAAGAGTGTCTGCGAGCATATTACATAGTAGAACAACAAAAAATGAGGTAAAACGCTATCCGTTCATATGGGCATGAGTGGAGGCGCAGGGGTATTTCGCTTGATATTAGAATTAGATGTAGAGGTGAGGTGCGCGCACAGCGAAACAAATGACGGGAGGGGAGAGGGAAGGAGAAGGGGTATATGTACTTGCGGCGCAAACTAGAATGGGTGCGATCATACCAGCACTAGTTCACCGTATCCCATCTAAACTCTGTAGTTAAGCGTGCTTGGGTGAGAGTAGTACTAGGATGGCTGATCTCCTGGGAAGTTCTCGTGTTGCACCCTTCTTTTTACAAACGGGGCGTTAAACATTCAACTGGACCGGAGTGATGGTCCGCTGGTTCATTTACAAATGTGAGACACGGCACAGGAGCATTTTTCTTAATATTTTTCCAGCATTCAATTAAAGCCCATCACGTGATGAGAGTGTCATTATAAGCATCTTAAATAATATAACAACAAAAAATGAGAGATGACAGGCGATCCATTCATATGGGCATGAGTCGAGATGGCTATGGTTCGCTGGTTAATTCGCAAATGTGAGTCACGGCGTCGGGGCATTTTACTTGAAAATAAAACGAGAAGGAGAGTTGCAGTGTGCACACACAAGGAAACAAATGACGGGAGGGGGGAGGGAAGGAGAAGGAGTGTATGTATTTAGAGCACAGAATGAAACAGGTGCCATTATACCATCATTAATTCATCGAATCCCACCACAACTCTGTAGTTAAATGTGCTTGGGCGAGTGTAGTACTAGAAGTGGTGACCTCTTGGAAAGTCCTTGTGTTGCACTTATTTTTTTCAGATGGGTCGTTCGACGTTACGCGCGGTTGGAACTATGGTCCGCTGGTTTATTTGCAAATATCAGTCACGGCACCAAAACATTTTACTTGATATTAGAATGAGAATGAGAGGTGCAGTGTGCACGTACAAGGAAACAAATGACGGGAAGAGGGAAGGGAGGAGAAGGAGTGTATGTATTTGCAGCGCGAAATGAAACAGGTGCGATCATACAAGCACTAATGCACCGAATCCCATCAGAACTCTGCAGTTAAGTGTGCTTGGGTAAGAGTAGTACTAGGATGGGTAACCTCCTAAGAAGTCCTCGTGTTGCACCCATTTTTTTGCAGATGGGTCATTCGACGTTACGCACAACTGGAACTAAGGTCCGCTGGTTTATTCACAAATGTGAGTCTCGGCACCAAGGGATTTTACTTGATATTAGAACAAGAAACAGAGGTGCAGTGTACACGCACAAGGAAACAAATGACAGGAGAGGGGAGGGAAGGAGAAGGAGTGTATGTATTTGCTGCACGAAATTAAACAGGGGCTATCATACCAGCACTAATACACCGGATCCCATCAGAACTTCGCAGCTAAGTGTGCTTGGACGAGAGTAATACTAGGATGGGTGATCTCTTGGGAAGTCCTCGTGTGCACCCATTTTACTTGATATTAGAATGAGAAGGAGAGGTGCAGTGTGAATGCACAAGGAAACAAATTTCAGGAGGGGGAGGGAAGGAGGAGGAGTGTATGTATTTGCAGCACGGAATGAAACAGGTGTCATCATACTAGGACTAATGCACCGGATCCCATCAAAACATCGCAGTTAAGTGTGTTTGGGTGAGAGTAGTACCAGGATGGGTGACCTCCTGGGAAGTACTCGTGTTGCACCCGTTTTTTTGCAGATAGGTCGTTCGACGTTACGTGCGACTGGAACTATGGTCCGCTGGTATATTCACAAATGTGAGTCACGGGACCAAGGCTTTTTACTTGATATTAGAACGAGAAGGAAAGGTGCAGTGTTCACGCGCAAGGAAATAAATGATGGGAAGGTGGAGGGAAGGAGGAGTGTATGTATTTATAGCGCGGAATGAAACAGTAACCATTATACCATCACTAATTCACCAGATCCCATCAGAACTCCGCAGTTAAATGTGTTTGGACGAGTGTAGTACTAGAAGTGGTGACCTCCTTGGAAGTCCTCGTGTTGCACCCATTATTTTTCAGATGGGTCGTTCGACGTTACGCGCGACTGAAACTATTGTCCGTTGTTTTATTCGCAAATCTGAGTCACGGCGCCGGGACATTTTACCTCACTTCTACTTCTAGTTCTAATATTAAGCGAAATGTCCCGGTGTCTCAAATCCTGCCCATATGAACGGATCGCCCGCCACACTTCTATTTTTGTTGTTCTACTATGTAAGATACTCGTAATAACACTCTTATCACGTTATGGAATTTAATAGAATGCACGAAAAATATTAAGCAAAATGTCTCGGCGTCGTGACTAATGTTGGCGAATGAACAGGCAGATCATCGCTCAG
This sequence comes from Carica papaya, assembly GCF_054855325.1. NCBI lineage: Eukaryota > Viridiplantae > Streptophyta > Magnoliopsida > Brassicales > Caricaceae > Carica > Carica papaya. The sequence goes on along the minus strand of NC_142311.1, from coordinate 28,922,125 downwards.
GTCCCGCATAACATTTAATGCCCCGTCTGCAAAAAGAAGGGTGCAACATGCAAACTTCCAAAGAGGTCACCCATCCTAGTACTACTCTCGCCTAAAAATGCTTAACTACAGAGTTCTGATGGGATCCAGTGAATTAGTGCTGGTGTTGTCGCACTCGTTCCATTTCGCACTGCAAATAGATATACCCCTTCTCCTTCCCTTCCCCCTCCCGTCATTTGTTTTGTTGTGCGCGTACCTCACCTCTGCTTCTAGTTCTAATATCAAGCGAAATGCCCCAACGCCTCGACTTATGACCATATGAACGGATCAACTGCCACACCTCATTTTTCGTTGTTATACTATCAAAGATACTCATAATTACACTCTTATTACGTTATAGACTTTAATTAAATGCACAAAAAATATTAAGCAAAATGCCCCGGCGCCATGACTCACGTTTTCGAATGACCCAGCAGACCGTCGCTCCGATCCTGCATAATGTTTAATGCCCTGTCTGTAAAAAGAATGGTGTAACACGAGGACTTCCCAGCAGGTCATCAATCCTAGTACTACTCTCGCACGAGCACGCTTAACTGCAGAGTTCCGATGGGATCCGGTAAACTAGTGCTGATATGATCGCACCCGTTCTAGTTTATGCTGCAAATACATATGCCCTTTCTCCTTCCCTTCCCCTCCCGTCATTTGTTTCGCTGTGCGTGCACCTCACCTCTGCATCAAATTCTAATATCAAGCGAAATTCCCCGACGCCTCGACTCATGCCCATATGAACGGATTGTGCCGTACCTCATTTTTCGTTGTTCAACTATTTAAGATGCTCGCAAGGACACTCTTATCTGGTGATGGGCTTTAATTGAATACGCAAAAAATATTAAGCAAAATGCCATGCCGTCGTGACTCACGTTTGCAAATGAACCAGCAGACCGTCGCTCCGGTCCTAAAAAACATTTAACACCTCGTCTGCAAAAAGAAGGGTGCAACACGAAAACTTCTAAGGAGGTCACCTATCCTAGTACTACTCTCGCCCAAGCATGCTTAACTGCGAAGTTCTGATGGGATCCGATGAACTAAGGGTACAACACGAGGACTTCCTAAGAGGTCACCCATCCTAGTACTACTCTCGCCGAAGCACGCTGAACTGCGTAGTTATGATGGGATCTAGTGAACTAGTGCTGGTATGATCGCACATGTTTTGGTTTGTACCACAAATACATCTACCTCTTCTCCGTCCCTCTCCCCTCCCATCATTTGTTTCGTTGTGCGCGTACCTCACCTCTGCTTCTAGTTCTAATATCAAGAGAAATGCCTTGGTGCCTCAACTAATGCCCATATGAACTGAATGCCCGCCGCACCTAGTTTTTCATTATTCTACTATTTAAGATACTCGCAATGACACTCTTATCATGTGATGGGCTTGAATTGAATGTGGAAAAAATATTAAGCAAAAATGCCCAGGTGTCGTGACTCATATTTACGAATGAACCGGTGGATCGTCGCTTCGGTCCTGTGTAACGTTTAACGCCCCGTCTGCAAAAAGAATGGTGCAACACGAGGACTTCTAAAGAGGTCACCCATCCTAGTACTACCCTCGCCCAAAAATACTTAACTGCGGAGTTCTGATGGGATCCGGTGAATTAGTGCTGGTATGATCGCATCTGTTCCATTTCGCACAACAAATACATATACCCCTTCTCCTTCCCTCTCCCCTCCCATAATTTTTTTCACTGTACGCGAACCCCACACCTTTGCTTCTAATTCTAATATCAAGCGAAATGTCCCAGCGGCTCGACTCATGCCCAGATGAACGGACCCCCTGCCACACCTTGTTTTTTGTTGTTCTACTATGTAACATTCTCATAATGAGACTCCTATAATATGGTGGACTATAAATGAATGCATGAAAAATATTAAGCAAAATGCCCTGGCGCCGCGAGTCACGTTTGCGAATGAACCTATGGATCGTTGTTCCCATCGGGTGTAACGTTTATTGCGTCGTGTGCAAAAAAATAGTTGCAACAAGAGGACTTTCCAAGAGATCAACCATCTTAGTACTACTCTCACCAAAGGACACTTAACTACAGAGTTCTTATGGGATTTGGTGCATTAGTGCTGGTCTGATCACACCCGTCCCAATCCGCGCAACAAATGCATGTGCCCCTTCTCCTTCCCTCCCCCCTTCCGTCATTTGTTTCGCTGTAGACACACACCTCACATCTGCTTCTAGTTCTAACATCAAACGAGTTGCCCCGGTGCCTCGACTCATGCCTATATGAATGGATCGCCCACCGCACCTCTGTTTTTATTGTTCTACTATTTAAGGTACTCATAATGACACTCTTATCACGTGATGGGCTTTAATTGAATGTGCAAAAAATATTAAACAAAATACTCTGGCACCGTGACTCACATTTGCGAATGAACCAGTAAACCATTGCTCCAGTTCTGCGTAACTTTTAACGCCTTGTCTGCAAAAAGAAGGGTATAACACGAGGACTTCCCAGGACGTCACCCATCCTAGACTACTCTTGCCCAAGCACGCTTAACTCTGGAGTTCTGATGGGATCCGGTGAATTATTGCTGGTATGATCGATACAGTTCTAGTTTGCATCGTAAATACATGTACCCCTTCTTCTTCCCTCTCCCCTCCTACCATTTGCTTCGCTGTGCGGGCACACCTCACCTCTACTTCAAGTTATAATATCAAGTGAAATACTCAGGCGCGTCGACTCATGCCCATTTGAGCGGATCGCCCGCCGCACCTCTGTTTTCATTATTTTACTATGTAAGATACTCATAATAGTACTCGTGTTTGTGATGGGCTTTAATTGAATACACGAGAAATATTAAGTAAAATGTCCTGGCGCCATGACTCATGTTTCCGAATAAATCGGCAGATCGTCGCTCCGGTCTCGCGTAACGTTTAATGCCCCGTCTATAAAAATAAGGGTGCAACATGAGGACTTCCCAAGAGGTCACCTATCCTAGTACTACTCTTGCCCAAAAATGCTTAATTGCGGAGTTCTGATGGAATCTGGTGAATTAGTGCTGGTATGATCGCACCCGTTCTATTTCGCTTTGCAAATACATATACCCCTTCTCTTTTCCTCCACCCTCTCGTCATTTTTTTCACTGTGCGCGCACCCTGCACCTCTGCTTATAATTCTAATATTAAGTGAAATACACCAGCGGCTCGACTCACGCCCATATGAAATGACCGTCCGCCACACCTCATTTTTCATTGTTCTACAATGTAAGATGCTCGTAATGAGACTCTTATAACATGGTGGACTTTAAATGAATGCACAAAAAATATTAACCAAAATGCCCTGACACCGCGACTCACATTTACGAATGAACCGACGGCTATCGTGCGTAATGTTTATTGCCTCGTGTGTAAAGAAATAGGTGCAACACGAGGACTTTCCAAGAGTTCAACCATCTTAGAACTACTCTCACCAAAGGACATTTAACTGCAGAGTTCCTACAGGATTCGGTGTATTAGTGTTGTTCCCTCCCCCCTCCCGTCATTTGTTTCCTTGTGCGTGCACACTAAATCTCTGCTTCTCATTTTAATATCAAATAAAATGCCCCGACAGCTTGATTCACATTTGCGAATAAACCAGCGGACTATAGTTCCAGTGCGCGTAATGTCGAACGCCCCATCTGCAAAAAAATAAGTGCAACACGAAAAATTCCCAAGAGGTCACCCATCGAAGTACTACTATCGCCCAAGCACACTTAACTACAGAGTTCTAATGGGATCTGGTGCATTAGTGCTGGTATGATCGAACCCGTTTCATTCCGCGCTGCAGATACATACACTCATCCTTCCTTCCTGCCTCCCGTCATTTGTTTCCTTGTACGTGCACACTGCACCTCTAATTATTGTTCTAATATCAAGTAAAATGCCCTAGTGCCTTGACTCACATTTGTAAATAAACCAGCGGACCATAATTCCAGTCGCATGTAATGTCGAACACCCCATCTGCAAAAAAATGAGTACAACACGCGGACTTCTCAGGAGGTCACCCATTCTAGTACTACTCTCGCCCAAGAACACTTAACTGTGGAGTTTTGATTTGATCTGGTGCATTAGTGCTGGTATGATCGCATCCATTTTATTCCGCACTGCAAATAGATACACTCCTCCTTCCCTCCCACCTCCTGTCATTTGTTTCCTTGTGCATGTACACTGCACCTTTGCTTTTTGTTCTAATATCAAGTAAAATGCCCTAGAGCCTTAGCTCACATTTGTGAATAAACCAGCGGATCATAGTTCCAGTCGCGCGTAACATCAAACGCCCCATCTGCAAAATAATGGATACAACACGAGGACTTCCCAAGAGGTCACCCATCCTAGTACTCATCTCTCCCAAGCATACTTAATTACGGAGTTCTGATGGAATCAAGTATATTAATGCTGGTATGATCGTACCTGTTTCATTATACGCTGCAAATACATACACTTCTTCTCTTTCCCCCCTTCCCGTAATTTGTTTCCTTGTGCGTGCACATTATATCTCTGCTTCTTGTTCTAATATCAAGTAAAATGCTTTGGCACATTGTCTCACATTTGTGAATAAACCAGCAGACAATAGTTCCAATTGTGCGTAACGTCGAATGCCCCATCTGCAAAAAACTGGGTGCAACACGAGGACTTCTCAGGAGGTCACCCATCCTAAGCACACTTAATTGTGGAGTTCTAATGGAATCCGGTGCATTAGTGCTGGTATGATCACAATAGTTTCATTTAGCACTGCAAATACATATAATCCTTCTCCTTACCCCCCTCTCGTCATTTGTTTCCTTGTGCTTCATTGTTTTACTATGTAAGATACTCGTAATAACACTCTTATCACGTGATGAGCTTTAATTAAATGCACAAAAAATATTAAGAAAAATGCCCCGACACTGTGACTGACGTTTGCAAATAAACCGGTGGATCATCGTTCTGGTCCCGCGTAACGTTTAGCTTCTTGTTTACAAAAAGAAGGGTGCACACGATAATTTCCTAGCAGGTCATCCATCCCAGTACTACTCTCGCCCAAAAACACTTAATTGCAGAATTCTTGTGGGATCCAATGAATTAGTGCTGGTATGATCACACCCATTCCATTTCGTGCTGAAAATACATATGCCCCTTCTCCTTCCCTCCCCCTTATCGTCATTTTTTTCGCTGTACGTGCACCCCACACCTGTTCTTCTAATTCTAATATCAAGTGAAATGTCGCGGCGGCTTGACTCACGCTCAGATTAATGGTCTGCCCATTGCACCTCATTTTTCGTTTTTCTACTATGTAAGATGCTCATAATGAGACTCTTATAATGTGGTGAACTATAAATGAATGCACGAAAATTATTTAAGCAAAATTTATTGATGCCGCGACTCACGTTTGCGAATGAATTGATGGATCGTGGTTCTGGTCGCACATAATGTTTATTGCCATGTGTGCAAGAAAACAGGTGCAACACGAGGACTTTCCAAGAGGTCAACCATCTTAGTACTACTCTTACCAAGGGACAGTTAACTACAGAGTTCTTATGGGATTCGGTGCATTAGTGCCTGTCTGATCGCACCCGTCCCATTTTGCGTTATAAATAAATGTGCCCCTTCTCCTTCCCTCCCCCTCCCGCTATTTGTTTCACTATACGCACACACCTCACCTATGCTTCTAGTTCTAATATCAAGCAAAATGCTCCGGCGCCTCGACTCATGCCCATATGAATGGATCGCCAGCTGCACCTCTGTTTTCGTTGTTCTGCTATGTAATATACTCGTAATAGAACTCTTATAACGTTATGAGCTTTAATAGAATGAACAAAAAATATTAAGTAAAATGATCTGACGCCGTGACTCACGTTTGCGACTGAACCGGAAAATTATCGCTCCGATCCTACGTAATGTTTAACGCCCCGTCTGGAAAAAGAAGGGTGCAACACAAGGATTTCCAAAGAGGTTACCCATCCTAGTACTACTCTCACCCAAAAATGCTTAACTGCGGAGTTCTTATGGGATCTAGTGAATTAGTGCTGGTATGATCGTATTTGTTCCATTTTGCGCTGCAAATACATATACCCGTTCTCCTCCCCTCCCCCCTCCCGTCACTTTTTTGGCTGTGCGTGAACCCTGCCCCTCTGCTTCTAATTCTAATATCAAGCGAAATGCCCCGACGGCTTGACTCACGCCCAGAAGAATGGACCGCTCGTCGCACCTCATTTTTCGTTGTTATACTATTTAAGATGCTCGTAATGAGACTCTTATAACATGGTGGACTATAATTGAATGCACGAAAAATATTAACAAAAATGCCCTGACGCTGTGACTCACGTTTATGAATGAACCGACGAACCTTAGTTCTGGTCGCGCGTAACGTTTATTTCCTTGTGTGCAAAAAAACAAGTGCAACACGAAGACTTTCCAAGAGGTCAACCATCTTAGTACTACTCTCACTAAAGGACAGTTAACTGGAAAGTTCTTATGGGATTCGGTGCATTAGTGCTGGTCTGATCCCACCTGTCCCATTTCACACTACAAATGCATATGCCCCTTCTCCTTCCCTCCCCACTCCCATCATTTGTTTCACTTAATGGGCACACCTCACCTCTGCTTCTAGTTCTAATATCAAATGAAATGCCCATTCTAGTACTACTTTCGCTCAAGCACACTTAACTGCAGAGTTCTAATTGGATCCAGCGCATTAGTGATGGTATGATCGCACCCCTTTAATTTTGCGCTGCGAATAGATACACTCCTTCTCCTCCCCCCCCTCCTCATTTGTTTCCTATTGCGTTCACACTGCACCTCTACTTCTCGTTCCCATATCAAGTAAAATACCTTCGCGCCTTGACTCATATTTACGAATAAACCAACGGACCATAAATCCTATCGCGCGTAACGTCGAACGCCCCATCTACAAAAAAAATTGTGCAACACGAGGACTTCTCAGGAGGTCACCCATCCTACTACTAGATTTTAAAATTAGAAGTAGAGGTGAGGTGCGCGCACAGCGAAACAAATGACGAGAGGGGGGAGGAAAGGAGAAGGGTATCTTTATTTATAGCGCGAAATGAAACGAGTGCGATCATACCAGTACTAATTCACCGGATCCCATCAGAACTCCGCCGTTAAGCATTTTTAGACGAGAGTAGTACTAGGATGGGTGACCTCCTAGGAAGTCCTCATGTTGCACCTTTCTTTTTGCATACGGGGCATTAAATGTTACGCGAGACCGGAGCGACAATTCGCTAGTTCATTCGCAAACGTGAGTCACAGCACTGGGACATTTTGCTTAATATTTTTCATTTATTCTATTAAATTCCATCACGTGATAAGAGTGTTATTACGAGTATCGTACATAGTAGAACAACAAAAACAGAGTTGTGGCAGATGATCAATTCATATAAGAAGGAGTCGAGACGCCGGGGTATTTTGCTTGATATTAAAACAAGAAGTAGAGGTGAGGTGTGCCCGCACAGCGAAACAAATGATGAGAGGGGGGAGGGACGGAGAAGGGGCATATGCCCTTGTAGTGCAAAATGGTATGGGCTCGATAATACCAGCACTAATGCACCAATTCCCATAAAAATTCTGCAGTTAAGTATCCTTGGGTGAGAGTAGTACTAAGATGGTTGACCTCTTGGAAAGTCCTCGTGTTGCACTTATTTTTGTGCACACAAGAAAATAAATGTTACACACGACCAGAACCACGGTCTGTTGGTTCATTCACAAGCGTGAGTCGCGACGTTAGGGCATTTTGCTTAATATTTTTTGTGCATTCATTTATAGTCCACAACGTGATAAAGTGTCATTACGAGTAGCTTAGATAGTAGAATAAAAAAAACAAGGTGCGACGGACGGTCCATTCATTTGGGCACGAGTCGAGCCGCCAGAGCATTTCGTTTGATATTAGAATTAGAAGCAGATAGGTGAGGTGCGCGCACAGCGAAACCAATGACGGGAGGGAGGAGGGAAGGAGAAGGGGTATCTCTATTTGCAGTGCGAAATAGAATAGGTGCAATCATACCAGCACTAATTTGTCGGATCCCATCAGAACTCCGCAGTTAAGCATTTTTAGGCGAGAGTAGCACTGGGACGGGTGAACTCCTTGAAATTTCTCATGTTGCACCGTTCTTTTTGTAGATGGGGTGCTAAATGTTACACGGCACTAGAGTGACTGTTAGTTGGTTCATTCGCAAACGTGAGTCACGGTGCCAGGGCATTTTGCTTAATATTTTTTATGCATTCAATTAAAGCCCATCACATGATAAAAGTATTATTATGAGCATCGTACATAGTAGAATAACAAAAATAGAGGTGCAACAGACAATCCGTTCACATGGGCATGAGTCGAGGCGCCGGGGCACTTCGCTTGATATTAGAACTAGAAGCAAAGGTGAGGTGTGCGCGTACAGCGAAACAAATAACGGGTGGGAAGGAGAAGGGGCACATGCATTTGTAGTGGGGAATGGGAAAGGTGCGATAAGACCAGCACTAATGCACCGAATCCCATAGGAACTTTGCAGTTAAGTGTCCTTTGGTGAGAGTAGTTCTAAGATGGTTGATCTCTTGGAAAGTGCTTGTGTTGTACCTATTTCTTTGCACATGAGGTAATAAACGTTACACGCGATAACCATAGGTTTATTCGTAAATGTGAGTCACGGTATCAAGGCATTCATTTAAAGTCCACCACGTTATAAGAGTCTCATTACGAGCATCTTATCATGTACAACAATAAAAAATGAGGCGCGGCGAATGGTCATTTCATCTGGGTGCGAGTCGAGCTGCTAACGCATTTTGCTCGATATTAGAATTATAAGCAGAGGTGTGGGGTGCCTGCATAGTTAAAAAAATGACGGGAGGGTAGAGGGAAAGAGAAGGGGTATATGTATTTGCAACGTGAAATGGAACGGGTGCGATCATACCAGCACTAATTCACCGGATTCCATCAGAACTTCATAGTTAAGCATTTTTGGGCAAGAGTAGTACTAGGATGGGTGACCTCTTGGGAAGTCTTTGTGTTGCACCCTTCTTTTTGCATACAGGAGATTAAACCTTACGTGAGACCGGAGCGACGGTCTGTCGGTTCATTTGCAAATGTGAGTCACAGCGCGAGGGCTTTTTTCTTAATATTTCTCGTGCATTCAATTAAAGTCCGTCACGAGCACAAGTACTATTACGAGTATCTTACATAGTAGAACAACGAAAACAGTGGTCCGGCAGGGGATCCGTTCAAATCGGCATGAGTCGATGTGCTTGGGCATTTCTTTGATACTAGAACTAGAAGTAGAGGTGAGGTGTGCGCGCACAGCGAAATAAATGGCGGGATGAGAGGGGGAAGGAGAAGGGGTGTATTTATTCGCAGTGCGAACTAGAACGATTTTGATCATACCATAAATAATTCACCGGATCCCATCAGAACTCTGTAGTTAAGCGTGCTTAGGCGAGAGTAGTACTAGTATGGGTGAGATCCTAGAAAGTCCTCGTGTTGCACCCTTTTTTTTGCAAACGGGGCGTTAAACGTTACGTCGGACCGCAGCGATGGTTTGCTGGTTCATTCGCAAACGTGAGTCACGGCACTGTGGCATTTTGCTTAATATTTTTTGTGCATTTAATTAAAGCCCATCACGTGATAAGAGCATTATTACGAGTATCTTACATAGTATAACAACGAAAACAGAGGTGTGGCAGGCGATCCATTCATATTGGCATTAGTCGAGGCGCTGGGGTATTTTGCTTAATATTAGAACTAGAAATAGAGGTGAGGTATGAGCGTAAAGCGAAATAAATGACTGGAGGGGGAGGGAATGAAAAGGGGCACATGCATTTGTAGCGCGGAATGGGATGGGTGCGATCAGACCAACACTAATGCACTGAATCCCATAAGAACTTTACAGTTAAGTGTCCTTTGGTAAGAGTAGTATTAAAATGGTTGACCTCTTGGAAAGTCTTCGTGTTGCACCTGTTTTTTTGCACACAAAGAAATAAATGTTACACACGACCGAAAGTAAGGTTCGTTGGTTCATTCGCAAACGTATCTCACGGCATCAGGGCATTTTGGTTAATATTTTTTGTGCATTCATTTATAGTCCACCATGCTATAAGAGTCTCATTACGAGCATCTTACATAGTAGAACAACGAAACGAGGTGCGACGAGTAGTCCATTCATCTAGGCGTGAGTCGAGCCATCAGGGAATTTCGCTTGATATTAGAATTAGAAGCAAAGATGCGGGGTTCCCGCACAGCCAAAAAAATGACGGGAGTGGGGAGGGAATGAGAAGGGGTATATGTATTTATAGCGCGAAATGGAACATATGCGATCATACCGGCACTAATTCACTGGATCCCATCATAACTCCGCAATTAAGCATCTTTGGGCGAGAGTAGTACTAGGATGGGTGACCTCTTTGGAAGTTCTAGTGTTATACCCTTCTTTTTGCAGACGGGGCGTTAAACATTACACAGGATCGGAGCAATGGTTCCCTGGTTCATTCGCAAACATGAGTCACGACCTCGGACCATTTTGCTTAGTATTTTTCATGCATTCAATTAAAGCTCATAACGTAATAAAGAATACTATTACGAGTATCTTACATAGAAGAACAAAAAAAATAGAGGTGCAGCGGGTGATCCATTCATATGGGCATGAGTCGAGGCACCGGGGCATTTCGCTTGATATTAGAACTAGAAGGAGAGGTAAAGTGTGTGCGTACAGCGAAACAAATGACGGGAGGGGGGAGGGAAAGAGAAGGGGCACATCATTTGTAGCGTGGATTGGGATGGGTGCGATCAGACCAGCACTAATGCACTGAATCCCATAAGAACTTTGCAGTTAAGTTTCCTTTGGTGAGAGTAGTACTAAGATAGTTAACCTCTTGGAAAGTCCTCATGTTGCACCTATTTTTTTCCACACGAGGCAATAAACGTTACGCCCAATAGGAACAACGGTCTATCGGTTCATTTGTAAACGTGAGTCATGGCGTCGGGGCATTTTGTTTAATATTTTTCATGCATTAATTTATAGTCCACGACGTTATAAGAGTCTCACTACAAGAATCTTACTTAGTAGAACAACAAAAATGAGGTGCGACGTGCAGTCCATTCATCTGGGCATGAGTCGAGCCGCTGGGGCATTTTGCTTGATAGTAGAATTAGAAGCAGATCTGCGAGGTTCGTACACAGTGAAAAAAATGATAGGAGGAGGGAGGGAAGAAGAAGAGGTATATGTATTTGCAGTGCAAAATAGAACATATGCGATCATATCAGCATTAATTCATCGGATCCCATCAGAACTCCATAATTAAGCATTTTTGGGCGAGAGTAGTACTAGGATGGGTGACCTCTTTGGAAGTCCTCGTGTTGCACCATTCTTTTTGCAGATGGAGCGTTAAACGTTACACGAGACTAGAGCGATGGTCTGTCGGTTCATTCATAAATATGACTCACGGCACCGGAGTATTTTGCTTAATATTTTTGCACATTCAATTAAAGCCCATCACGTGATAAGAGTGTCGTTGCGAGTATCTTAAATAGTAGAATAACGAAAAACTAGGTTCGGTAGGCGTTCCAATCATATGGGCATGAGTCGAGGCACCGAGGCATTTCATTTGATATTAGAACTAGAAGCAGAGGTGAGATGTGCGAACAGCGAAACAAATGACGGGAGGGGAGAGGGACGGAGAAGAGGTATATGTATTTTTGGCACAAACCAAAACGTGTGCAATCATACCAGTACTAGTTCACCGAATCCTATCAGAACTATGCAGTTTAGGTGCAGAATGAAAGGGGTGCGATCATACAAGCACTAATGCACCAGATCCCATCAGAACTTCGTAGTTAAGTGTGTTTGGGCGAGAGTAGTACTGGGATGGGTGACCTCTTGGGAAGTCCTCGTGTTGCACTCATTTGTTTGCAGATGGGGCATTACGCGCGATTTGAACTATAGTCCACTGGTTTATTCGTAAATGTGAGTCAAGGCGCCAGGGCATTTTACTTGATATTAGAACGAGAAGCAAAGGTGCAGTGTGCACGCACAAGGAAACAAATGACGGGAGTGGGGGAAAAGGATAAGGAGTGTATGTATTTGCAGCGCAGAATGAAAAGGGTACGATCATACCAATATTAATGCACCGAATCCCATCAGAACTCTGCAGTTAAGTGTGCTCGAGCAAGAGTAGTACTATTGTGGGTGACCTCCTGGTAAGTCCTCGTATTGCACCCATTTTTTTTACAAATGGGGCATTTGACGTTACACGCGACTAGAACTATGGTCCGCTGGTTTATTCTCAAATGTGAGTCAAGACACCAGGACATTTTACTTAATATTAGAAGGAGAAGTAAAGGTGCAGTGTGCACGCACAAGGAAACAAATGACGGGAGGTGGAGGGAAGGAGAAGGAGTGTATGTATTTGCAGCGCATAATGAAAGGGGTTCGATCATACCAGCACTAATGCACCGGATCCCATCAGAACTCCGTAATTAAGTGTGCTTAGGCGAGAGTAGTACTAGGATGGGTGGCCTCCTGGGAAGTCCTCGTGTTGCAGCCATTTTTTTGCAGATGGGGCATTCGACATTATGCGTGACTGGAACTATGATCCGCTGGTTTATTCCCAAATATGACTCAAGACGCCGAGGCATTTTACTTGATATTAGAACGAGAAGTGGAGGTACAGTGTGCAGGCACAAGGAAATAAATGACGGGAGGGGTGAGGGAACAAGGAGTGTATGTATTTACAGTGCAAAATTAAACGGGTGCGATCATACCAGTACTAATGCACCGGATCCCATCAGATCTCCGATGTTAAGTTTGCTTGGGCGAGTTCTAGGAGTGGTAACCTATTAGGATGTCCTCATGTTGCACCTATTTTTTTATAGATGGGGCGTTTGACGTTACGTGCGACGGAAATTATGGTCCGCTGATCTATTCACAAATATGAGTCAAGGCACCGAGGTATTTTACTTAATATTAGAACAAAAAGCAGAGGTGCAGTGTGCACGGACAAGGAAACAAATGACGGGAAGTGGGGAGAAGGAGGAGTGTATGTATTTGCAACGCAAAATGAAAATGGTGCGATCATACCAGCACTAATGCTCCGGATCCCATCAGAACTTCGCAGTTAAGTGTGCTTGGGCGAGAGTAGTACTAGGATTGGTGACTCTTTGGAAGTCCTCATGTTGCACCTATTTTTTTGCAGATGGGGCATTCGACGTTACGCGCAACTTGAATTATGGTCCGCTGTTTAATCGCCAATATGAGTCAAGGCGTCGGGGCATTTTACTTGATATTAGAATGAGAAGCAGAGGTGCAATGTGCACACACAAGGAAATAGATGACAGGAGAGGGGGAAGGATAAGGAGTGTATGTATTTGTAGTGCAGAATGAAAAGGGTACGATTATACCTGCATTAATGCACCGTATCCCATCACAACTCTGTAATTAAGTGTGCTCGGGCGAGAGTAGTACTATTGTGGGTGACCTCCTAGGAAGTCCTCGTGTTGTACCCATATTTTTACAGATGGGGCGTTTGACGTTACACGCGACTGGAACTATGGTCAGCTAGTTTATTCTCAAATGTGAGTCAAGACGCTGGGACATTTTACTTGATATTAGAAGGAGAAGTAGAGGTGCAGTGTGCACGCACAAGGAAACAAATGACGGGAGGGGCAGGGAAGGAAAAGGAGTGTATGTATTTGCAGCGCAGAATGAAAGGGGTACGATGATACCAGCACTAACGCACCGGATCCTATCAGAACTCTGTAATTAAGTGTGCTTGGGCGAGAGTAGTACTAGGATGAGTGACCTCCTTAGAAGTTCTCGTGTTGCACCCATTTTTTTTCATATGGGATGTTCGACGTTACGCGCGACTGGAACTATGGTGCGCTGGTTTATTCCCAAATATGACTCAAGGCGCCAGGGCATTGTACTTGATATTAGAACGAGAAGTAGAGGTGCACTATGCACGCACAAGGAAATAAATGACAGAAGAGGGGAGGGAAGGAGAAGGAGTGTATGTATTTGCAGCGCAGAATGAAACGGGTGCGATTATACCAGCACTACTGCACCAGATCCCATCAGAACTCTGTTGTTAAGTTTGCTTGGGCGAGTGTTGTTCTAGGAGTGGTGACCTCTTAGGAAGTCCTCGTGTTGCACCTATTAATTTGAAGATGGGGCGTTCGATGTTACATGCGACGAGAACTATGGTCCGCTATTTTATTTGTAAATATTAGTCAAAGTACCAGGATATTTTACTTAATATTAGAACGAGAAACAGAGGTGTAGTGTGCACGCACAAGAAAACAAACAACGGGAAGTGGGGGTGAGGAGAAGGAGTGTATGTATTTGCAATGCAAAATAAAAATGGTGCGATCATACCAGTATTAATGCACCGAATCCCATCAGAACTTCGCAGTTAAGTGTACTTGGGCGAGAGTAGTACTAGGATTGGTGACCTCCTAGGAAGTCCTCGTGTTGCACCCATTTTTTTGTAGATAGGGCGTTCGATGTTACACGCAACTTGAACCATGGTCCGCTGGTTTATTCACAAATGTGAGTCAAGGCACTAGGACATTTTACTTGATATTAGAACGAGAAGCAGAGGTGCAGTGTGCACGCACAAGGAAAGAAATGACGAGAGGGGGAGGGAAGGATAAGGAGTGTATGTATTTGAAGCGTAGAATGAAAAGGTTATGATCATACTAATTTTAATGCACTGGATCCCATCAGAACTCCACAGTTAAGTGTTCTTCGGCAACAGTAGTACTATTATGGGTGACCTCTTGGGAAGTCCTCGTGTTGCACCCATTTTTTTTTACAGATAGGGCATTCGACGTTACACGCGACTGGAACTATGGTCCTCTGGTTTATTCTCGAATGTTAGTCAAGACGTTGGGACATTTTACTTGATTTTAAAAGGAGAAGTAGAGGTGCAGTGTGCACGCACAAGGAAACAAATGACGAGAGGGGGAGAGAAGGAGGAATGTACGTATTTACAGCGCAAAATGAAAGGGCTGCGATCATACCAGCACTAATGCATCGGATCCCATCAGAAATCCTTATTTAAGTGCGCTTGGGCGAGAGTAGTATTAGGATGGGTGACCTCCTAGGAAGTTCTCGTGTTACACCTATTTTTTTGCAAATGGGGTGTTCGACGTTACACACTACTGGAACTATGGTCCGCTGGTTTATTCGCAAATATGAGTCAAGGCGCCAAAGCATTTTACTTGATATTAGAACTAAAAGCAGCGGTGCAGTGTGCACGCTCAAGGAAACAAATGATGGGAGCGGGGAGGTAAGGAGGAGTGTATATATTTGCAGTGCATAATGAAAGGGATGTGATCATACCAGCACTAACGCACCGGATCCCATCAGAACTCCGTAGATAAGTGTGCTTGGGCGAGAGTAGCATTAGGATGGGTGACCCCCTAGGAAGTCCTCGTTTTGCACCTATTTTTTTGTAGACAGGGCGTTCGACGTTACGCGCGACTGAAGCTACTGTCAACTGGTTTATTCGCAAATGTTACTCAAGGCGTTGGGACATTTTACTTGATATTAGAACGAGAAGTAGAGGTGCAGTATGCACGCATATAGAAATAAATAATGGGAGGGGGAGGGAAGGAGAAGGAGTGTATGTATTTGCAGCCCGGAATGAAACGGGTGCGATTATACCAGCAATAATGCACCGGATCCCATCAGAACTCCTTAGTTAAGTGTGTTTGGGCGAGTGTTGTTCTAGGAGTGGTGACCTTTTGGGAAGTGCTCGTGTTGCACATATTTTTTTGCATATGGGGCGTTCGACGTTACGTGCGACTGAAACTATGGTCTTGTGGTTTATTCGTAAATGTGAGTCAAGGCGCATGGGCATTTTACTTGATATTAGAATGAGAAGCAGAGGTTCAGTATGCATACACAAGGAAACAAATGACGGGAGGGGAGGAAGGGGAAGGAATCTATCTATTTACAGCGCGAAATGAAACGGGTGCGATCATACCAGCACTAATGCACCAGATCCCCTCAGAACTCCGTAGTTAAGTGTACTTTGGCGAGAGTAGTACAAGAATGGGTGACTTCCTTGGAAGTCCTCATGTTGCACCCATTTTTTACAGTTGGGGCGTTCGACATTACGCGCGATTGGAACTATGGTCTGCTGGTTTATTCACAAATGTGAGTCGCCGTGCTGGGGAATTTTGCTTACTTTTTTGTGTGCACTCATTTATAGTCCACCATGTTATAAGAGAGTCATTACGAGCATCTTATATAGTAGAACAACAAAAAAGAAAGGTGTGGCAGGTGGTCCTTGAATCTGGGCATGAGTTTAGGTGCCGGGGTATTTTGCTTGATATTAGAACTTGAAACAGAGATGCAGTGTGCGCGTACAGCGAAAAAAATGACGGGAGAGGGGAGGAAGGGAGAAGGGGTATATGTATTTACAATGTGGAAAGGAATAGGTGTGATCATACCAACACTTATGCACCGGATCCCACCGAACTGTGCAGTTATGCATGCTTGGGTGAGAGCAGTACTAGGATCGGTTAACTCCTGAGAAGTCCTCGTCTTGCACTGTCTTTTTGCAAATGGGGCATAAAATGATACACGTGATCGGAGCCACAATCTGCTGGCGTGAGTTGGGTCGCCATAAAATTTTACTTACTATTTTTTCGTGCATTCATTTACAGTCTACCACGTGATATGAGTGTCATTACGAGCATCTTACATAGTAGAATAAAGAAAAATGAGGTACAGTGGGCGGTCCTTTCTTCTGAGCATGAGTCGAGACGTCGGGGCATTTCACTTGATATTAGAACTATAAACAGAGGTAAGGTGTGCGTGCACAGCGAAAAAAATGATGGGTGGGGGGAGAGAAGGAGAAGGGGTATATGTATTTGCAGCATGGAATGGAAGGGGTGCAATCATACTAGCACTAATACACCGAATCCCATCGAACTTTGTAGTTAAGCGTGCTTGGACGATAGCAGTACTAGGATGGGTGACCTCTTGGGAAGTCCTTGTGTTGCACCTGTCTTTTTGCGGACGCAGCGTCAAATGTTACTCGCGATCGGAGCGACAGTCCACTGGCATGAGTAGTGACATTGAAAAATTTTGCTTAATATTTTACGTGCATTTATTATAGTCCACCACGTGATAAGAATCTCATTACGAGAGTCTTACATAGTAGAACAACAAAAAAAGAGGCGCAGCGGGCCTCCGTTCTTCTAGGCGTGAGCTGAAGCGACATGGAATTTCGCTCTATATTAGAACTAGAAGTAGAGATGCGGTATGCCCACCCAGCGAAATAAATGATGGGAGGGGGAGGGAAGGAGAACGACTATATGTATTTGCAGCGGGGAATGGGACAGTTGCGATCATACAAACACTAATGCACAGGATCCCTTCAGAACTCTGTAGTCAAGCATGCTTGGGCGAGATTAGTTATAGGATGGGTGACCTCCTGAAAAGTCCTCATGCTGAACCTGTCTTTTTGTAGACGGGGTGTTAAACGTTAAGCGCGATCGGAGCCACAGTCTGCCGGTGTGAGTTGCGGGGCCTGAAAATTTTGCTTAATATTTTTTGTGCATTCATTTATAGTCCACCACGTGATAAGAGTGCATTACGAGTATCTTACATAGTATAACAATGAAAAAAGAGGTGCAGCAGGTGATCTGTTTATCCGGGCATGAGTCGAGGAACCGGGTTATTTCGCTTGATATTAGAACTAGAAACAGAGGTGTGGTGTGTGCGTACAATCAAACAAATGACGGGAGAGGGGAGGGAAGTAGAAGGGGTATATGTACTTGCAGCGTGGAATGGAAGGGGTACGTCATACCTGCACTAATGCACTCGATCCCATCGAATTTCGTAGTTAAGTGTGCTTGGGAGAAAGTAGTACTAGGATGGGTGACCTCCTGAAAATTCGTTGTGTTTCACTCGTCTTTTTGCTGACGGGACGTTAAATATTATGTGAGATCAGAGCCATTATCCCCGGAGTGAGTTGCGACGCCGAGATATTTTGCTTAATATTTGTCATGCATTCATTTATAATTCGCCACATGATAAGAGTGTCATTACGAGCATCTTACATAGTAGAATAACGAAAAACAAGGTGCAGCGGGTAGTCCGTTCATCTGGGCGTGAGTCGAGGCACCGGAGCATTTTTTTCTATATTAGAACTATAAGCAGAGGTGCGGTGTTCGCGGATAGGAAAACAAGTAACAGTGGGGGAAGGGAGGGAGAAGGGGTATATGTATTTATATAGCAAAATAAAAGATGTGCGATCATACTAGAACTAATGCACCAGATCCCATCGAACTCGGTAGTTGATCGTGCTTTGGCGAGAGTAGTACTAGGATGGGTGAACTTCTGGAAAGTTCTCGTGTTGCGCCCATCTTTTTGCGAATGGGGTGTTAAACGTTATGCGCGATAGGAGCCATAGTCCGCCAGTGTGAGTTGCGGTGCTAGAATATTTTGCTTAATATTTTTTGTGCATTCATTTATAGTCCACCACATGATAAGAGTGTCATTACGATCATCTTACATAGTAGAACAACGAAAAACGAGGTATGGCAGGTGGTCCATTTATGTAGCCGTGAGTCTAGGTGCCTGGACATTTCGCTTGATATTAGAACTAGAAATAGAGGTGTAGTGTGCACGCACAGAGAAATAAATAACGAGAGGGGGGAGGGAAGGAGAAGGGGTATATGTATTTGCAGCACGGAATGGAAGGGGTGCGATCATACCAACACTAATGCACCGGATCTTGTCGAACTCTGCAGTTAAGCGTGCTCTGGTGAAAGCAGTACTAGGATGGGTGACCTCCTGCGAAGTCCTCGTGTTCCACCTGTCCTTTTATAGATGGGGCATTAAATGTTACGCTTGACCGGAGCCACAGTCCGCCAGTGCGAGTCGCGGCATTGAGAGATTTTGCTAAATATTTTTCATGCATTCATTTATAGCCCATCACGAGATGAGAATGTCATTACGAGTATCTTATATACTAGAACAACCAAAATAGAGTTGTGGCAAGCAGTCTGTTCATCTAGGCATTTCACTTGATATTAGAACTAGAAATAGAGGTGCAGTGTGCGTGCACAACAAAATAAATGGCAGGAACGGAGAGGGAATGAGAAGTGGTATATGTATTTGCAGGGCGGAATGAAAGGGGTGCAATCATACAAGCACTAATGCATCGGATCCCATCGAACTTCGTAGTTAAACGTTCTTGGGTGAGAATAGTACTAGGATGGGTGACCTCCTGGGAAGTTCTCTTGTTGCACCGGAGCATTTTTTTCTATTTTAGAACTATAAGCAGAGGTGCGGTGTTCGCGCATAGCGAAACAAGTAACAGTGGGGGAAGGGAGGGAGAAGGGGTATATGTATTTATAGAGCAAAATAAAAGATGTGCGATCATACTAGAACTAATGCACCAGATCCCATCGAACTCGGTAGTTGAACGTGCTTTGGCGAGAGTAGTACTAGGATGGGTGACCTTCTGGGATGTTCTCGTGTTGCGCCCATCTTTTTGCGGATGGGGTGTTAAACGTTATGCACGATAAGAGCCATAGTCAGCCAGTGTGAGTTGCGGTGCCAGAATATTTTGCTTAATATTTTTTGTGCATTCATTTATAGTCCACCACATGGTAAGAGTGTCATTACGAGCATCTTACATAGTAGAACAGCGAAAAACGAGGTATGGCAGGTGGTTCGTTTATGTAGCCGTGAGTCTAGGTGCCCGGACATTTCACTTGATATTAGAACTAGAAATAGAGGTGTAGTGTGCACACACAGAGAAATAAATCACGAGAGAGGGGAGGGAAGGAGAAGGTGTATATGTATTTGCAACACAGAATGGAAGGGGTGCGATCATACCAACAATAATGCACCGGATCTTGTCGAACTCTGCAGTTAAGCGTGCTCTGGTGAAAGCAGTACTGGGATGGGTGACCTCCTCCGAAGTCCTCGTGTTCCACCTGTCCTTTTATAAATGGGGCATTAAATGTTACGCTTGAGCGGGAGCCACAGTTCGCTAGTGTGAGTCGCGGCATTGAGAGATTTTGCTAAATATTTTTCATGCATTCATTTATAGTCCATCACGAGATAAGAATGTCATTACGAGTATCTTATAGACTAGAACAACCAAAATAGAGTTGTGGCAAGCAGTCTGTTCATCTAGGCATTTCACTTGATATTAAAACTAGAAACAGAGGTGCAGTGTGCGTGCACAATAAAATAAATGGCAGGAACGGAGAGGGAATGAGAAGTGGTATATGTATTTGCAGGGCGGAATGAAAGGGGTGCAATCATACCAGCACTAATGCATCGGATCCCATCGAACTTCGTAGTTAAGCGTTCTTGGGTGAGAATAATACTAGGATGGGTGACCTCCTAGGAAGTCCTCTTGTTGCAATCGTCTTTTTACAGACGGGCGTTAAACATTATGCGGAACAGGAGATACGGTCCACTAGTTCATTTGCCTGCATGAGTCGTGGCGTCGGGGCATTTTGCTTAATATTTTTTCATGTATTAATTTATATTCCATTACAAGATAGAGTATTATTACGAGTATCTTGCTTAGTAGAACAATAAAAATAGAGGTGCGGCGGGCTATACGTTCATCTTGGTGTTAGTCGAGGCGCTGGGGCATTTCGCTAATTAGAACTAGAAGCAGAGGTGTAGTGTGCGCGCACAGTAAAACAAATGACGAGAGGGGTGAGGGAAGGAGAAGGGGTATATGTATTTGCAGTGTGGAATAGAAGTGGTGCAATCATACCAGCACTAATTCACAAGATCCCATCAGAACTCTGCAGTTAAGTGTGCTTGGGCGAGAGTAGTACTTGGATGGGTGACCACCTAGAAAGGCCTCGTGTTGTACCCATTCTTTTGCAGACGGGCCAGTAAATGTTACGTAAGACCGATCCATGGTTTGCAGGTTCATTCGCAAACGTGAGTCGCGGTACCAGGATATCTTTATTAATATTTTTTGTGCATTCATTTATAGTCCACTACGTGATAAGATTGTTCTTACGAGTATCTTACAAAGTAGGACAACAAAAACAGAGGTGTAGCGAGTGGTCCGTTCATCTGGGCATGAGTCGAGCGCATCTTAGATAGTAAGACAACAAAAATACAGGTGTGGCGGGTAGTTCGTTCATTTAGGCATCAGTCGAGGCACCGGGGCATTTCGGTTGATATTAGAACTAGAAATAGAGGTACGGTGGGCACGCACAGTGAAACAAATGACAGGAGAGAAGAAGGAAGGAGAAGGGGTGTATTTGAAGCGTAGAATAAAACTGGTGCGATCATACCAGCACTAATGCACCAGATCCCATTAGAACTCCACTGTTAGGGGTGCTTGGGCGAGAGTAGTACTAGGATTGGTGACCTCCTTAGAAGTCCTTGTGTTGCACCTGTCTTTTTACAGACATAATGTTAAACGTTACGCATGATAAGGAGCTGTGGTCTACCAGTTCATTCGCCAGCATGAGTCATGGTGCGAAGGCATTTTGTTTAATATTTTTAGTGCATTCATTTATAGTCCACCACATGATAAGAGTATCATTACGAGCATCTTAATTAGTAGAATAACGAAAACAGAGGCACGATGGGCGGTCCGTTCATCTGGGACTCTACCAAGAAATTTCGCTTGATATTAGAACTAGAAGCAGAGGTGCGACGTGCGCGTAGTGAAACAAATGACGGGAGGGGAGAGGGAAGGAAAAGGAGCATATGTATTTGAGGCGCAAACAAGAAAGGGTGTGATCATACCAGCACTAGTTCACCAGATCCCATTAGAACTCCGAAGTTATGTGTGCTTGGGTGAGAGTAGTACTAGGATGGGTGACCTCCTGGGAGGTCCTCGTGTTGCATCCTTCTTTTTGCAGACGTGGCAATAAATGTTACGCGGGACGGGAGCGACGGTCCGACGGTTCGTTCGCAAACATGAGTCAGTGCGTCGGGACATTTTGCTTAAAATTTTTTCGCATTCAATTAAAGCCCATCACATGATAAGATTGTTATTGCGAGTATTTTAAATTGTAGAACAACAAAAAATGAGGTATGGCAGGCGATCCATTAATATGGGCATGAGTCGAGGCACCGGGGCATTTCGCTGGATATTAGAACCAGAAGCAGAGGTGAGGTGCGTGCACAATGAAAAAAATGACGGGAGGGGAGAGGGAAGGAGAATTGGCATATGTATTTATGGCGAAAAAAAAATAGTGCGATCATACTAGCACTAGCTCACCGGATCCCATCAGAACTCTGCAGTTAAACGTACTTGGGCGAGAGTACTAATAGGATGGGTGACCTTATGGGAAGTCCTCGTGTTGCACCCTTTTTTCTATAGATGGGGCATTAAACGTTACGCGGGACAAGAGAAACAGTCGCCGGTTCATTCGCAAACATGAGTCACGGTGCTGGGACATTTTGCTTAATATTTTTTTCCCATTCAACGAAAGCCCACCATGTGATGAGAGTATCATTGCGAGTATCTTACATAGTAGAACAACGAAAAACAAGTGCAGTAGGTGTTATGTTTATATGGGTATGAGTTGAGGCGCCGGGGCATTTCGCTTGATATTAGAACTAAAAACAGAGGTGAGGCATGCGCACAGCGAAACAAATGACGGGAGGGGAGAATAAAGTAGAAGGGGTATACAAACCAAAATTAGTGTGATCATACCAGCACTAATTCACTAGATCCCATCAAAACTCCACAATTAAGCTTGCTTGGGCAGGAATAGTACTTGTATGGATGACCTCTTGGGAAATTCTCGTGTTGCATCCTTCTTTTCGCAGACGAGACGTTAAATGTTATGCAAGACCGGAGCGACAGTCCACCGGTTCATTTGTAAATGTGAATCACGGTGCCGGAGCATTTTGCTTAATATTATTCATGCATTCAATTGTATCCTACTACGTGATAAGAGTGTTATTACGAGTATCTTACATAGTAGAATAATGAAAACAGATGTGCGGCGGGTGATCTATTCATTTGGGCATGGCGGGGACATTTTGCTTGATATTAAAACTAGAAACAGAGATGAGGTGTGTGTGTGTACAGTGATACAAATGATCGGAAGGGGGAGGGAAGGCGAAGGGGAACATGCATTTGTAGCGGGGAATGGGACGGGCATGATCAGTCCAACATTAATTCACTGAATCCCATAAGAAATCTACAGTTAAGTGTCCTTTGAATTCCACTGAATCCTCTTGTTGCAGCTGTCTTTCTTCAAATGGAGCATTAAGCATTACGCACGACCAGAGATGCATTCCACTGGGTCATTCGCTGGCATGAGTCTTGGCGCCATTCATTTATAGTCCATCATGTGATAAGAATGTCATTACGAGCAGATTACATAGTAGAATAATAAAAAATGAGGTGCGGCGGACGGTCTGTTCATCTGTGCGTGAGTCGAGATGCGGGGGCATTTCCCTTGATATTAGAATTAGAAGCAGAGGTGTGGGGTACGTGCGCAGTAAAAAAAATGACGGGAGGGGGGAGGGAAGGAGAAGGGGTATATGTATTTGTAGCGCGAAATGGAATAAGTGCGATCATACCAACACTAATTCACTGAATCCCATCAGAACTCCATAGTTAAGCATTTTTGGGTAAGAGTAGTACTATGATGGGTGACTTCCTGGGAAGTCCTCATGTTGCACCCTTCTTTTTGCAGACGGGGCGTTAAACGTTGCAAAGGACTGGAGCGACGGTCTGCCGGTTCATTCACAAACGTGTGTCACAGCGCTGGGGTATTTTGCCTAATATTTTTTGTGCATTCAGTTAAAGCCCATCATGTGATAAGAGTGTATTACGAGTATCTTACATAGTAGAACAACAAAATAGAAGTGCGACAGCAATCTGTTCATATGGGCATGGGTCGAGGTGCTAGGGCATTTCGCTTGATATTAGAACTAGAAGCAGAGGTGAGGGGTGCGCGTACAGTGAAACAAATGATGGGAGGGGGGAGGGAAGGAGAAGGGGCACATGCATTTGTAGAGCAGAAAGGGACGGGTGCGATCAGACTAACACTCATGCACTGAATCCCATAGGAACTTTGCAGTTAAGTGTCCTTTGGTTAGAGTAGTACTAAGATTGTTGACCTCTTGAAAAGTTCTTGTGTTACACCTGTTTTTTTGCACACGAGGCATTAAACGTTACACACGACTAGAACCACGGTCCGTCGGTTTATTCGCAAACATGAGTCACGGCGTCAGCGCATTTTGCTTAATTTTTTTCGTGCATTCATTTCATGTTGGCGTGAGTCGAGCCGCCGAGGCATTTTTTTATATATTAAAATTAGAAGCAGAGGTGCAGGGTGCGCTCACAGAGAGAAAAATGACGGGAGTGGGGAGGGAAGGAGAAGGGGTATATGTATTTACAGCACGACATGAAACGGGTGCGATTATACCAGCACTAATTCACCGGATCCCATCATAACTCCGCAGTTAAGTGTTTTTGGGTGAGAGTAGTACTAAGATGGTTGACCTCTTAGAAAGTCCTCATGTTGCACCCTTCTTTTTGCACACGAGGCAATAAACATTACGCGCCACCGGAACCACGGTCCGTCGGTTAATTTGCAAATGTGAGTCGCGGCGTCAAAGCATTTTGCTTAATATTTTTCGTCCATTCATTTATAGTCCACCACGTTATAAGAGTCTCATTACAAGCATTTTACATCGTAGAACAACAAAAAATGAGGTACGGTGGCGGTCCATTCATCTGGGCATGAGTCGAGCCGTCGGGGCATTTCACTTGATATTAGGTTTAGAGTAAGAGGTGCGGGGTGCGCGCACAGCGAAAAAAATGATGGGAAGGGGGAGGGAAAGAAAAGGGGCATATGTATTTGCAGCAGTAAATTGAACAAGTGCGATCATACCAGCACTAATTCTCTGAATTCCATCAGAACTCCGTAGTTAAGCATTTTTGGGTGAGAGTAGTACTAGGATGGGTGACTTCCTAGAAAGTACTTGTTTTGTACCTTTCTTTTTGCAGAAGGGGCATTAAACGTTGCGCTCAGCGTTGGGGTATTTTGCTTAATATTTTTCATGCATTCAACTAAAGTTCATCACGTGATAAGATTATTATTACAAGCATCTTAAATAGTAAAATAATGAAAAATGAGGTGCGGCGGGCGATCCGTTGATATTGGCATGAGTCGAGGCGTGGGGGCATTTTGCTTGATATTAGAACTAGAAGCAGAGGTTAAGTGCATGCACAGTGAAACAAATGATGGGAGGGGAGAGGGAAGGAGAAGTATTTGCGACGCAAATAGGTAGGGGTGCAATCATACCAGCACTAGTTCACCAGATCCCATCAGAACTTTGTAGTTGAGTGTGCTTGGGCGAGAGTAGTACTAGGATCGGTGACCTGTTGGAAGTACTTGTGTTGCACCCTTCTTTTTGCAGATGGGGTGTTAAACGGTATGCGGGACCAGAGCGACAGTTCGCCGGTTCATTCGCAAACGTGAGTCACGGCATCAGGACATTTTGCTTAAAATTTTTTATGCATTCAATTAAAATCCATAATGTGATAAGAGTGTTATTACGAGTATCTTACATAATAGAACAATGAAAATAGAGGTGAGGGGGACGATCCATTCATATGGGCATTAGACGAGGCGCCGGTGCATTTCTCTTGATATTAGAACTAAAAGCAAACGTGCGGTGTGCGCGCACAACGAAACAAATGATGGGAGGGGGGAGGGAAGGAAATGGGATATATATATATTTAAAGCGCGAATTAGAATAGGTTTGATCATACCAGGACTAATTCACTGGATCCCATCAAAACTCTGCAGTTAAGTGTGCTTCGGCGGGAGTAGTACTAGGATGGGTGAACTCTTGGGAAGTCCTCGTGTTACACCTTTTTTTTCGTAGACAGGGCGTTAAACATCACGTGGGACCAGAGCGACAGTTTGCCAGTTCCTTTGCAAACGTGAGTCACGGCGTCAGGTATTTTGCATTCAATTATAGCCCACCACGTGATAAGAGTGTTATTACGAGTATCTTACATAGTAGAACAACGAAAATAGAGGTGCAGCAGGTGATCCGTTCATCTGGGCATGAGTCAAGGCACCGAGGCATTTGTCTTGATATTAAAACTAGAAACAGAGGTGAGGTGTGAGTGTACAGTGATAAAATGATCGAAAGGGGGAGGGAAGCTGAAGTGGCACCTGTATTTATAGCGGGGAATGGGATGGGCATGATCAGTCCAGCACTAATGCACTGAATCCCGTAAGAACTCTACTGTTAAGTGTCCTTGGAATCCCACTGAATCCTCGTGTTGCACCCGTCATTTTTCGGATAGAGCGTTAAACACTAATTCGATCGGAGACGCAGTCCACCGGTTCATTCGCCTGCGTGAGTCTTGCCTCCATGGCATTTTGCTTAATATTTTTTGTGCATTCATTTATAGTCCACCACGTAATAAGAGTGTCATTACGAGCAGCTTACATAGTAGAATAATCAAAAACGAGGTGTGGCGGATGGTCCATTCATCTGGGCGCGAGTCGAGCTGCCAGAGCATTTTGCTTGATATTAGAATTAGAAACAGAGGTGCGGGGTGTGCACACAGCGAAAAAAATGACGGGAGGGGGGAGGTAAGGGGAAGGGGTATATCTATTTGCAGCGCAAAATGGAACGAGTGCGATCATACTAGCACTAATTCACCAGATCCCATCAGAACTCCGCAGTTAAGCATTTTTGGGCGAGAGTAGTACTAGGATGGGTGACCTCCTGGGAAATCCTCGTGTTGCACCCTTATTTTTGTAGACGAGGCGTTAAACGTTACGTGGGACCAGAGCGACGATCTGCCAGTTCATTCGCAAACATGAGTCACGACGCCGGGGCATTTTGCTTAATATTTTTTTTGCATTCAATTAAAGCTTATCACGTGCTAAGAGTGTTATTACGAGTATCTCACATAATAAAAAAATGGAAACAGAGGTGCAGCGGGTGATCCGTTCATATGGTCATGGGTCGAGGCACCAAGGCATTTCGCTTGATATTAGAACAAGACATAGAGGTGAGGTGTGCGTGCACAATGAAATAAATGACGAGAGGGGGGAGGGAAGGAGAAGGGGCACATGCACTTGTAGCGCAAAATTTGACAGGTGCGATAATACCAGCATTAATGCACTGAATCCCATAAGAACTCTGCAATTAAGTTTCCTTGGGTGAAAGTAGTACTAAGACGGTTGACCTCTTAGAAAGTTCTCGTGTTGCACCTATTTTTGTGCAAACGATGAGCAGAGGCGCAGTGTGCACGCACAAGGAAACAAATGATGAGAGGGAGGAGGGAAAGAGGAGTGTATGTATTTGCAGTGCGGAATGAAATGGGTGCAATAATACCAGCACTAATGCACCGGATCCTATCAAAACTCTGCAGTTAAGTGTGTTTGGGCAAGAGTAGCACTAGGATGGGTGACCTCCTGGGAAGTCCTCTTGTTGCACCTATTGGTTTGCAGATGGGGCATTCGACGTTTCGCGCGACTGGAACTATGGTCTGCTGGTTTATTCGCAAATGTGAGCTAAAGCTCTGGGGCATTTTACTTGATATTAGAACGAGAAGTAGAGGTGCAGTGTGCACACACAAGGAAACAAATGACTGGAGGTGGGAGGGAAGGAGGAGTGTATGTATTTGCAGTGTAGAACGAAATGGATGTGATCATACTAGCACTAATACACCGGATCCGATCAGAACTTCGTAGTTAAGTGTGTTTGGGCGAGAGTAGTACTAGGATGGGTGACCTCCTGGGAAATCCTCGTATTACACCCATTTTTTTGCAGATGGGACATTCGATGTTACGTGCGACTGGAACTATGGTCTGCTGGTTTATTCGCAAATGTGAGTCAAGGCGCCGGGGCATTTTACTTATTATTAGAACGAGAAGCAGAGGTGTAGTGTGAACGCACAAGGAAACTAATGACGGGAGGGGGGGGGAAGGAGAAGGAGTAAATGTATTTCCAGCGCGTGATGAAACGGGTGCGATTATACCAGCGCTAATGAAGCTGATCCCATAAGAACTCTGAAGTTAAGTATGCTTGGATGAGAGTAGTACTAGGATATGTGACCTCCTGGCAAGCCGTCGTGTTTCATCAGTGTTATTGTAGATTGGGAGTTCGATGTTACGCGCGACTGAAACTATGGTTCGCTGGTTTATTCGCAAATGTGAGTCAAAGCGCCGAGGCATTTTACTTGATATTAGAACGAGAAGCAGAGGTGTAGTGTTCACGCACAAGGAAACAAATGACGAGAAGGGGGAGGGAAGAAGAAGAAATGTATGTATTTACAGCGTAAAATTAAATAGGTGCGATCATGTCAGCACTAATGCACCAAATCCTATCAGAACTCCACAGTTAAGTGTGCTTGGGCAAGAGTAGTGCTAACATGGGTGACCTCCTTAGAAGTCCTCGTGTTGCACCCTTCTTTTTGCAGACGGGGTGTTAAAAGTTACGCGGGACCGGAGCGACGGTTCGTCGGTTCACTCTTAAACGTGAGTCACGGCACCTAGGCATTTGGCTTAATATTTTTCGTGCATTCAATTAAAGCCCATCACGTGATAAGAGTGTTATTACGAGTATCTTATATAGCAGAACAACGAAAATATAGGTGTGGCGGGTGATCCATTCATATGGGCATGAATCTAGGTGCCGGGGCATTTTGCTTGATATTAAAACAAGAAGTAGAGTGAGGTCTGCCTGTACAGCGAAATAAATGACAGAAGGAGGGACGAAAGGAGAAGGGCTACATGCATTTGTAGCGCGGAACGGGATGGGTGCGATCAGACCAGCTCTAATGCACCGAATACCATAAGAACTATGCAGTTAAGTGTCCTTTGGTGAGAGTAGTACTAAGATGGTTAACCTCTTAGAAAGTTCTCGTGTTGCACCTATTTTTTTTCACACGAGGCAATAAACGTTACGCGTGACCGGAACCATGTTCTGTCGGTTCATTCGCAAACGTGAGTCACGATGTCAGAGCATTTTGCTTAATATTTTTCATGCATTCATTTACAATCCACCACGTTATAAGAGTCTCATTACAAAGATCTTACATAATAGAACAACGAAAAACAAGGTCCGGCAGGCAGACCGTTCATCTTAGCGTGAGTCGAGCCGTCAGGGCATTTTGCTTGATATTAGAATTAGAAGCAAAGGTATGGGGTATACGCACATAAAAAAAAATGACGATAAGGGGGAGCGAAGGAGAAGGGGTATATGTATTTGCTGCGCGAAATGGAATGTGTGCGATCATACTAGCACTAATTCGCCGGATCCCATCAGAACTCCCCAGTTAAGCATGCTTGGGTAAGAGTAGTACTAGGATGGGTGACCTCATGAGAAGTTCTCGTGTTGCACCCTTCTTTTGTCAAACAGGGCGTTAAACATTACGCAGGACTGGAGCGACGGTCTGCCGGTTCGTTCGCAAATGTGAGTCATGGCGCCTGAGCATTTTGTTTAATATTTTTTGTGCCTTGAATTAAAGCCCATCACGTGATAAGAGTGTTATTACGAGTATCTTACACAGTAAAATAATGAAAACAGAGATGCGGGAAGCGATTCGTTCATATGGGCATGAGTCGAAGCGCCGGGCATTTCGCTTGATATTAAAACAAAAAACGGAGGTGAGGTCTGCGCGTACAGCGAAACAAATGACGGGAGGAGGGAGGGAAGGAGAAGGGCGCATGCATTTGTAACGCGGAATGGGACGGGTGCGATCAGACCAGCACTAATGCATCGAATCCCCTAAGAACTCTACAGTTAAGTGTCCCTTGGTGAGAGTAGTACTAAGATGGTTGATCTCTTGGAAAGTCCTCGTGTTGCACCTTTTTTTTTTACACACATGGCAATAAACATTACACGCGACCGGAACCACGGTCTGTCAGTTCATTTGCAAACATGAGGCATGGCGTCAAGAAATTTTGCTTAAATAATTTTCGTGCATTAATTTATAGTCCACCACATTATAAGAGTCTCATTATGAGGGTCTTACATAGTAGAATAATGAGAAATGAGGTACGGCGGGTGGATCGTTAATATGAGCATGAGTCATGTTGCCAGGGCATTTTGCTTGATATTAGAATTAGAAGAAGAGGTGCGGGGTGCACACACAGCGAAAAAATTGACAGGAAAGGGGAGGGAAGGAGAAGGGGTATATGTATTTGCAGCGTGAAATGGAATTGGTGCGATCATACCAGAACTAATTCACTAGATCCCACCAGAATTCCGCAGTTAACCATTTTTGGGCAAGAGTAGTACTAGGATTGATGACCTCCTGGGAAATTATCATGTCGCACCCTGCTTTTTGCAGACAAGACACTAAACAATACGCGGGACCGGAGCAACGGTCTGCTGGTTTATTTGTAAACATGAGTCACGCTGCCGGGGTATTTTTCTTAATATTTTTCATGCATTCAATTAAAGCTCATCACGTGATAAGAGTGTTATTACAAGTATCTTACATAGTAAAACAATGAAAACAGAGGTGCGGTGTGCGATCTGTTCATATGGGCATGAGTCGAGGCGCCGGGGTATTTCGCTCGATATTAGAACTACAAGCAGAGGTGATGTGTGCGCGCAAAGCGAAATAAATGACGGGAGGGGGGAGGGAAGGAAAATGGGTACATGAATTTGTGGCCCAAAATTGAATTGGTGCGATCATACCAGCACTAATTCACTGGATCCCATCAGCACTCCGCGGTTAAACGTGCTTGGGCGAGAGTAGTACTAGGATGGGTGACCTCCTGGGAAGTCCCTGTGTTACACCCTTCTTTTTGCAGACGGGGCATTAAATGTTTTTCAAGACCAGAGCGACGGTCCGCCGGTTCATTCGCAAACGTTAGTCACGGCGCCTGGGCATCTTGCTTAATATTTTTTGTGCATTCAATTAAATCCCATCACGTGATAAGAGTGTCCTTGCGAACATCTTACATAGTAGAACAACAAAAAATGAGGTGCGGCACGATCTGTTCATATGGACATGAGTCAAGGCGCCGGGGCATTTCACTTGATATTAAAATTAGATGCAAAGGTGAGGTGCGCGCACAACAAATCAAATGACGGGAGGGGAGAGGGAAGGAGAAGAGGTATATGTATTTGCGGCACAAACTAGAATGGGTGCAATCATAGCACCACTAGTTCAACAGATCCCATCAGAACTCCGTAGTTAAGTGTGTTCGAGCAAGAGTAGTGCTGGGATTAGTGACCTACTGAGAAATCCTCGTGTTTCACCATTCTTTTTGCAGACGAGGTGTTAAACGTTATGCGGGAAGACGATTCGCCGGTTCATTCGCAAACGTGAGTCACAGCACTGGAGAATTTTGCTTAATATTTTTCACGCAGTTAATTAAAGCCCATCATGTGATAAGACTGTCATTAAGAGTATCTTAGATAGTAAAACAACAAAAAATGAGGTGCAGCAGGCGATCCGTTCATATGGGCATGAGTCGAGGTGCGGGGTATTTCGGTTGATATTAGAACTAGAAGAAGAGGTGAGGTGTGCGCACAGTGAAATAAATGATGGGAGAGGGGAAGGAAGAAGAAGGGGTATATGTCTTTGCGGCGAAAACTAGAATGGAAGTGATCATAACAACACTAGTTCACTAGATCCCATAAGAACTCTACAGTTAAGCGTGCTTGGGCGATAGTAGTACTAGGATGGTTGATCTCCTAGGAAGTTCTCGTGATGCATCCTTCTTTTTGCAGACGGGGCGTTAAACATTACGCGGGATTGGAGCGACAGTCTGTCGGTTCATTCACAAACATGAGTCACGGTGCAAGGGCATTTTGCTTAATATTTTTCGTGCATTCAATTAAAGCCTATCACATGATAAGAGTATCATTAGGAGTATCTTATATAGTAAAAAAATAAAAAAGAGGTACGACAGGCAATCCGTTCATATAGGCAAGAGTCGAGGTACCAGGGCATTTTGTTTGATATTAGAACTAGAAACAGAGGTGAGGTCTGCGCACAGTGAAACAAATGACGAGAGGGGAGAGGGAAGTAGAAAGGGAATATGTATTTACGGCGCAAACTAGAATGTGTGCGATCATACTAGAACTATTTCTCCAGATCCGATCAGAGCTCCACAGTTAAGCGTGCTTGGGCGAGAGTAGTACTAAGATGAGTGACCTCTTGGGAAGTCCTCATGTTGCACAATTTTTTTTGCAGATGGGGTGTTAAACGTTACGCAGGACCAGAACAACAGTCCGCCGGTTCATTCACAGACGCAAGTAACGGCGCCTGGGCATTTTGCTTAATATTTTTTGCGCATTTAATTAAAGCCCATCACATGATAAGAATGTCATTTTGAGTATCTTACATAATAGAACAACGAAAAATGAGGTGCGGCAGGCTGTTCATTCATATGGGCATGAGTCGAGGCGCCGGGCATTTCGCTCGATATTAGAACTAGAAGCATAGGTGAGGTGTGCACACAACGAAACAAATGATGGAAGGGGAGAGGGAAGGAGAAGGGTTATATGTCTTTGCGGCGCAAACTATAATGGATGCGATCATACCAGCTCTAGTTCACTAGATCGCATCAGAACTTCACAGTTAAGCGTACTTAGGTGAGAGTAGTACTAGGATGGGTGACCTCCTAGGAAGTTCTCGTGTTGCACCCTTCTTTTTACAGACGGGGCCTTAAACGTTACGTGAGACTAGAGCGACGGTCCACCAGTTCATTCGCAAACAAGAGTCATGGCGCTAGGGCATTTTGCTTAATATTTTTCAAGCATTCAATTAAAGCCCATAACATGATAAGAGTATCATTGCGAGTATCATACATAGTACAACAAGGAAAAATGAGGTGCGGCGGGCGATCCGTTCATATGGGCATGAGTTGAGGCGCCAAAGCATTTCGCTTGATATTAGAACTAAAAGCATAGGTGAGGTGCGGGCATAGTGAAACAAATGATGGGAGTAGAGAGGGAAGGAGAAGCGGTATATGTCTTTGTGGCACAAACTAGAACGGGTGCGATCATACCAGCTCTAGTTCACTGGATCCCATTATAACTTTGCAGTTAAGCGTGCTTGGGTGAGAGTAGTATTAGGATTGGTGACCTCTTAGGAAGTCCTTATGTTGCGCCCTTCTTTTTGCAGACGGGGCATTAAACGTTAAGCGGAACCAGAGCGACAGTCTGTTGATCCATTCGCAAACGAGAGTCACGATGTCGGGACATTTTGCTTAATATTTTTTGCGCATTCAAATAAAGCCCATAACATGATAATAGTATCATTGCGAGTATCATACATAGTAAAATAACAAAAAATGAGGTGCGGCGGGCGATCCGTTCATATTGGCATGAGTCAAGGCGTCGGGGCATTTTACTTGATATTAGAACTAGAAGCAGAGGTTAAGTGCACACACAGCCAAACAAATGATAGGAGGGGAGAGGGAAAGAGAAGGGGTATATGTATTTGTGGCGCAAATAAGAACGGGTGCGATCATACCAGCACTAGTTCACCAGATCCTATCAGAACTCTATAGTTAAGCGTGGTTGGGTGAGAGTAGTACTAGGATTGGTGACCTGCTGGAAGTACTTGTGTTGCACCCTTCTTTTTGTAGACGGGGTGTTAAACATTATGCGGGACCGGAGCGATGGTTTGCCGGTTCATTCGCAAACGTGAGTCACAGCGTCGGGAGATTTTACTTAATTTTTATGTGTATTCAATTAAAATCCATCATGTGATAAGAGTGTTATTACGAGTATCTTACATAATAAAGCAACAAAAATAGAGGTGAGGTAGACGATCCGTTCATATGGGCATTAGTCGAGGCACCGGCGCATTTTGCTTGATATTAGAATTAGAAGCAAACGTGCTGTGTACGCGCACAACGAAACAAATGATGAGAGGGGGGAGGGAAGGAAAAGAGAGAGATATATATATATATATTTAAAGCACAATTAGAGTAGGTTTGATCATACCAGCACTAATTCACTAGATCCCATCAAAACTTTGAAGTTAAGTGTGCTTCGACGGGAGTAGTACTAGGATGGGTTAACTTTTGGGAAATTTTCGTGTTACACCCTTTTTTTCGTAGACAAGAAATTAGATGTTACGTGGGCCAAAGCGAAAGTCTACCGGTTCGTTCGCAAACGTGAGTCATGGTGCCAGAAATTTTGCTTAATATTATTTCTGCATTCAATTATAGCCCACCACGTGATAAGAGTGTTATTACAAGTATACTACATAGTAGAACAACGAAAACAGAGGTGCGGCAGGCAATCCGTTCATCTGGGTGTGAGTCAAGGCGTCGGGACATTTGTGTTGATATTAAAACTAGAAATAGAGGTGAGGTGTGAGTGTACAGTGATACAAATGATCGGAGGGGGGAGGGAAGCTGAAGTGGCACGTGCATTTGTAGCGGGGAATGGGATGGGCACGATCAGTTCGGCATTAATGCACTGAATCACGTAAGAACTCTATAGTTAAGTGTCCTTGGAATCTCACATAATCCTCGTGTTGCACCCGTCTTTTTTCAGATAGAGCATTAAACACTACGTGCGATTGGAGACACAGTCCACCGATTCATTCCCCTGCGTGAGTCTTGGCGCCATGGCATTTTGCTTAATATTTTTCGTGCATTCATTTATAGTCCACCGTAATAAGAATGTCATTACGAGCAGCTTACATAATAGAATAATAAAAAATGAGGTGCGGCGGACAGTCCATTCATCTCGGCGCGAGTCGAGCTGCCAGAGCATTTTGCTTGATATTAGAATTAGAAGTAGAGGTGAGGGGTGTGCGCACAGCCAAAAAAATGACGGGAGGGGG
Source organism: Carica papaya (assembly GCF_054855325.1). Classification (NCBI taxonomy): domain Eukaryota; kingdom Viridiplantae; phylum Streptophyta; class Magnoliopsida; order Brassicales; family Caricaceae; genus Carica; species Carica papaya. Next base: position 28,887,357 of record NC_142311.1, on the reverse strand, counting down.
GAGAGAAAGAGAAGGGGTATATCTATTTGCAGCGCAAAATGGAATGAGTGCGATCATACCAGCACTAATTCACCGGATCCCATCAGAATTCTGCAGTTAAGCATTTTTAGGCGAGAGTAGTACTAGGATGGGTGACCTCCTGAGAAGTACTCGTGTTGCACCCTTATTTTTGTAGACGGGGCATTAAACGTTACATGGGACTGGAGTGACGATCCACCAGTTCATTCGTAAACGTGAGTCACGGCGCCAGGGTATTTTGCTTAATATTTTTTTTGCATTCAATTAAAGCTCATCATGTGATATTAGAACTAGAAGTAGAGGTGCAATGTGCACGCACAAGGAAACAAATGACAGGACAGGGGAGGGAAGGAGAAAGAGTGTATGTATTTGCAGCGCGGAATGAAACAGGTGTGATCATACCAGCACTAATGCACCGGATTCCATCAGAACTCCACAGTTAACTGTGCTTGGGTGAGAGTAGTACTAGGATTGTTGACCTCCTGGGAAGTCCTTGTGTTGCACCTATTTTTTTGTAGATGGGGCACTCGACGTTACGCGCGACTAGAACTATGGTCCACTGGTTTATTCGCAAATGAGAGTCAAGGCGTCAGGATATTTTACTTGATATTAGAACGAAAGGCAGAGGTGCAGTGTGCACGCACAAGGGAACAAATTATGGGAGGGGGGAGGGAAGGAGAAGGAATGTATGTATTTGAAGAGCAGAATTAAACAGGTGCGATTATACTAGCAGTAATGCACCGTATCCCATCAGAACTCCGAAGTTAAGTGTGCTTGGGCAAGAGTAGTACTAGGATGGGTGACCTCCTAGGAAGTCTTCGTGTTGTTTGCAAATGGGGCATTCGACGTTACGCGAGACTGAAACTATGATCCGCTGGTTTATTCACAAATATGGGTCAAGAAGCCAGAGAAATTTTACTTGATATTAGAACGAGAAGCAGAGGTGCAGTGTGCACGCACAAGGAAACAAATGACGGGAGGGGGGAGGGAAAGAGAAGGAGTGTATGTATTTGCAGCGCGGAATGAAACGGGTTCAATCATACCAGCACTAATGCACCGAATCCCATCAGAACTCCGCAGTTAACTGTGCTTGAGCGAGAGTAGTGCTAGGATGGCTGACCTTCGGGGATGTCCTCGTGTTGCATCCATTTTTTTACAGATTGAACATTTGACGTTACGTGCGATTGGAACTATGGTCCGCTGGTTTATTCAAAAATATTAGTTAATGAACCGAGAGATTTTACTTGATATTAGAACAAGAAGTAGAGGTGCAGTGGACAAGCATAAGAAAACAAAAGATGAGAAGGGGGAGGAAAGTAGAAGGAGTGTATGTATTTGCAGCACGTAATGAAATTGGTGCGATCATACCAGCACTAATACACCGGATCTCATCAGAACTTCGCAGTTAAGTGTGCTTGGGCGAGAGCAGTAATAGGATGGGTGACCTCTTGGGAAGTCCTCGTGTTGCATTAATTTTTTTACAGATAGGGCATTTGACGTTACGCGCGATTGGAATTATGGTTCGTTGGTTTTTTCGCAAATGTGAGTCAAGCCATCGGGGCATTATATTTGATATTAGAACGAGAAGTAGAGGTGTAGTGTGCACACACAAGGAAACAAATGACGGGAGGGGGGGAAGAGAAGGAGTGTCACATCTATTTGCAGGGCGTGATGAAATGGTTGCGATCATACCAGCGCCAATGCACAGGATCCCATCTTAGCTCCACAGTGAAGTGTGCTTGGGCGAGAGTAGTACTAGGATGGGTGACCTCATAGGAAGTCCTCGTGTTGCATCCATTTTTTTGCAGATGGGGCGTTCGACATTACACACAATTGGAACTATGGTCTGCTGGTTCATTCGCAAATATGAGTTAAGGCGCCAGGGGATTTAACTTGATATTAGAACAAGGTGCATTTGCGAGTTAAGGCACCGGGGGATTTGATTTAATATTAGAATGAGAAGTAGAGGTGTAGTGTGCATGCACAAGGAAACAAATGACGGGAGGGGGAAGGGAAGTAAGAGTGTATGTATTTGCAGCGCCTAATGAAATGGTTGTGATTATACCAGCACTAATGCACCGAATCCCATCAGAACTCCGCAGTTAAGTGTGCTTCGGCAATAGTGGTACTAGGATGGATGACCTCCTGAAAAGTCCTCTTGTTGCACCCATTGTTTTGCAGATTAGGGGTTTGACGTTACGCGTGACTGGAACTATGATCCATTGGTTTATTCGAAAATGTGAGCCAAGGCGTCAGAAAATTTTATTTGATATTAGATCGAGAAGAAGAGGAGCAATGTGCACACGCAAGAAAACAAATGACGGGAGGGGGGAGGGAAGGAGAAGGAGTGTATCTATTTGCAGCGCGTGATGAAATGGGTGCGATCATACCAGCACTAATGCACAAGATCTCATCAGAACTCCGCAATTAAATGTACTTGGGCGAGAGTAGTACTAGGATTGGTGACCTCCTAGGAAGTCCTTGTGTTGCATCCATATTTTTGCAGATGGGGTTTTCGACGTTACGCACGAAAGAAATTATGGTCATTTTTTTATTCGCAAACGTGAGTCAAGGTGTCGGGGCATTTTACTTAATATTAGAACGAGAAGCAGTGATGTAGTGTGCACGCACAAGGAAATAAATGACGGGAGGGGGAGGGAAGGAGAATTGTATGTATTTGCAGCGCGTAATGAAACGGGTGCGATCATACTAGCAAGAAAAATATTACTCTTATCACGTGATGGGATTTAATTGAATGCATGAAAAATATTAAGCAAAATGCCTCGATCCCGTGACTCATATTTGCGAATGAATCAGCGGATCGTCACTTTGATCTCCCGTCTGCAAAAAAAAGGGTGTAACACGAGGACTTCCTAAGAGGTCACCCATCCTAGTACTACTCTCACCAAAAAACACTTAACTATGGAGTTCTAATGGGATCCGATGAATTAATGCTGGTATGATCGCACCCATTCCATTTTGTGCTACAAATACATGTATCCCTTCTCCTTCCCTCCCACCTCCGGTCATTTTTTTCATTGTGCGCGCACCCTGCATAGCTTCTTTTAATTTTAATTTTAAACAAAATACCTCGGTAGCTCGACTCACGCCTAGATGAAATGACTGCTTGTCGCACCTCGTTTTTTTATTGTTCTATTATGTAAAGTGTCTGTAACGAGACACTTATAACATAGTGAATTATAAATGAATGCATGAAAAGTATTAAGCAAAATGACCTAACGCCGCAACTCACGTTTGCGAATGAACTGACGGACCATGGTTCCTTTCGCACTTGACATTTATTGCCTCGTGTGTAATGAAACAGGTATAACACGAGGACTTTCCAAGAGGTCAATCATCTAAGAACTACTCTAACCAAAGGACACTTTACTACAGAGTTCTTACGAAATTTAGTGCAATAGTGCTGGTGTGATAGCACCCGTCCCATTCTACACTACAAATACATGTGCCACTTCTCCTTCCCTCCCTTCTCCCATCATTTGTTTTGCTGCACGCGTACACCTTACCTCTGTTTCTAGTTTTAATATCAAAGGAAATGCTCTGACCCCTCGACTGATACACATATAAACGGATTGCCCGCTGCAACTCTATTTTTGTTGTTCTACTATGTAAGAAACTCGTAATAACACTCTTATCACGTGATGAGTTTTAATTGAATGCATGAAAAATATTAAGCAAAATGCCCCGGCACCTGACTCACATTCGTGAATGAACCGGCGGACTGTCGCTCTAGTCCCGTGTAATGTTTAACGCCCTGTCTGCAAAAAAAAAGGTACAACACGAGGACTTCCCAGGAGGTCACCCATCCTAATACTACTCTCGCAAAAGAACGCTTAACTAAGGAGTTCTGATGGGATCCGGTGAATTAGTGCTGGTGTTATCGCAGCCGTTACAATTCATGTCGCAAATCCCCTTTTCCTCCCCTCCCCCTCCCATCATTTGTTTCGCTGTACACGCACGCCTCACCGCTTCTTCTATTTCTAATATCAAGCAAATTATTCCAGTGCCTCGACTCATGCTCATATGAACGGATTGCCTGTCGCACCTCTTTTTGGTTATTCTACTATATAAGATGCTTGTAATGACACTCTCATCATGTGATGGGCTTTAGTTGAATGAGCAAAAAATATTAAGCAAAAATGCCCCGGCTCCATGACTCACATTTGTAAATGAACTGGCGGACCGTCACTCCGGTCCCGTATAACGTTTAACGCCTCGTCTGCAAAAAGAAGGATGCAACACGAGGACTTCCCAAGAGGTCAGCCATCCTAGTACTAAACTTGCCTAAGCACGTTTTACTGCGGACTTCTGATGGGATCTGGTGAATTAGTGCTGGTATTATTGCACCCTTTCTTGTTTGCACCTCAAATACATATGTCACTTCTCCTTTTCAATCCCCTCCCACCATTTGTTTTGTTGTGCGCACACCTCTCCTTTGCTTCTATTTCTAATATCAAGTGAATTACCTCGGCGCCACAACTCATGCCCATATAAATTGATCGCCTGCTGCACCTCATTTTTCGTGCAATGACACTCTTATCACGTGGTGGGCTTTAATTGAATGCGCAAAAAATATTATGTAAAATAGCCCGGTGCTGTGATCACATTTGCAAATGAACCGGCAGATTGTCGCTCTGGTCCCGCGTAACGTTTAACACCCCATTTGCAAAAAGAAGGGTGTAACACGAGGACTTCCCAGAAGGTCACCCATCCTATTACTACTCATGCCCAAGCACGCTTTTCTACGGAGTTCTGATGGGATCTGGTGAACTAGTGCTGGTATGATCGCACCCTTTCTTGTTTGTGTCGTAAATACATATGCCCCTTCTTCTTCCCTCCACCCTCCCATCATTTGTTTCGTTGTGCACGCACCTCACCTCTTTTTCTAGTTCTAATATCAAGCGAAATGCCCTACGCCTCGACTCATTCCCATATGAAAGGATTGCCCGCTGCATCTCAATTTTTGTTGTTCTACTATGTAAGATACTCCTGACACTCTTATCATGTAATGGGTTTTAATTGAATGCACGAGAAATATTGAGCAAAATGCCCCGGTGCCGTGACTAATATTTGCGAATGAACCGGCGGACCGTCGCTCCGGTCCCAAGTAATGTTTAATGCCCTGTCTATAAAAAAAAGGGTGCAACACGAAGACTTCTAAGGAGGTCACCCATCCTAGTGCTACTCTCGTCCAAGCACGCTTAACTGCAGAGTTCTGATGGGATCTGATGAACTAATACTGGTATGATCGCACCAATTTTAATTTATGCCGCAAGTACATATACCCCTTCTCCTTCTATCTCCCCTATCGTCATTTGTTTCGCTGTCCGCGCACCTCACCTCTGCTTTTAGTTCTAATGTCAAGTAAAATGCCTCGGCGCCTCAACTCACGCCCATATGAACGGATCGCTCCACATCTCATTTTTTGTTGTTCTAGTATATAAGATGCTCGCAATGACACTCTTATCACGTGATGGGCTGTATTGAATATGCACGAAAAATATTAAGCAAAATGCCCTGGCGCTGTGACTCACATTTGTGAATGAACCAGCGAACCGTTGCTCCGGTCCCACGTAACGTTTAATGCCCCATCTGCAAAAAGACGGGTTCAATGCGAGCACTTCCCAAAAGATCACCCATCCTAGAACTATTCTCACACAAACATGCTTAACTTCGGAGTTCTTATTGGATTTGGTGAACTAATGCTAGTATGATCGCAACTACTCTAGTTCACGCCCCAAATACCTATACCCCTTCTCCTTCCCTCTCCCCTCCTGCCATTTGTTTCGTTGTGCGCACACTTCACCTCTACTTCTAATTCTAATATCAAATGAAATGCCCGACCCCTCAACTCATGCCCATATGAACGAAACGCTGGTCGCACCTCATTTTTCGTTGTTCTATTATGTAAGATGCCCACAAAGATACTCTTATAACGTGATGGGCTTTAAACGAATGCGCAAAAAATATTAAGAAAAATACGTCGGCGCCGTGACTCACATTTGTTAATGAACCGGTGGACCATCGCTCCGGACCTACATAATGTTTAACGTCTCGTCTGCAAAAAGAAGGGTGCAACATGAGGACTTCTCAGGAGGTCACCTATCCTAGTACTAGTCTTGTCGAAGCACACTAAACTGCGTAGTTCTGATGGGATCCGGTGAACTAGTACTGGTATGATCGCACACGTTTTGGTTTGTGCTGCAAATAGATATACCTCTTCTCCGTCCATCTCCCCTCCCATCATTTGTTTTGCTGTGCGTGCACCTCACCTCTGCTTCTAGTTCTAATATCAAGCGAAATGCCCCGGCACCTCAACTCATGCCCATATGAACGGAACGTCCACCGCACTTAGTTTTTCGTTATTATACTATTTAAAATACTCGTAACGACACTCTTATCACGTGATGAGCTTTAATTAAATGCGTCAAAAATATTAAGCAAAATGTTCTAGCGCCGTGACTCATGTTTACGAATGAACCGACGGACCGTCGCTCTGGTCCTGTGTAATGTTTAGCACCCTGTCTGCAAAAAGAATGGTGCAACACGAGGATTTCCAAAGAGGTCACCCATCCTAGTACTAATCTCGTCCAAAAATGCTTAACTGCGGAGTTCTAATGGGATCCGGTGAATTAGTGTTGGTATGGTCACATCTGTTACATTTCACACTGCAAACACATATACCCTTCTCCTTCCCTCCCCCCTCCCATCATTTTTTTCACTGTGCGCGAACCTCGCACCTCTGCTTCTAATTCTAATATCAAATGAAATGCTTTGGCGGCTCGACTCACACCCAGATGAACAGACCGCCTGCTGCACCTTGTTTGTTATTGTTTTACTATGTAAGATTCTCGTAATGAGACTCTAATAACATGGTGGACTATAAATGAATGCACAAAAAATATTAAGCAAAATGCTCTTACGCCGCGACTCACATTTGCGAATGAACCGATGACCGTTGTTGCCATCGAGTGTAACATTTATTGCCTCGTGTGCGAAAAAGTAAGTGCAACAAGAGGACTTTCTAAGAGGTCAACCATCTTAGTACTACTCTCACTAAAAGACACCTAACTGCAGAGTTCTTATGGCATTCGGTACATTAGTGCTGGTCTGATCGCACTCATCCCAATCCATGCCACAAATGCATGTGCCCCTTCTCCTTCCCTCCCCCCTCACATCATTTATTTCGTTGTACGCACACACCTCACCTCTGCTTTTAGTTCTAATATCAAGCGAAATGCCCCAGCGCCTGGACTCATGCCCATATGAATGGATCACCCGCTGCACCTCTGTTTTCATTATTCTACTATGTAAGATACTCGTAATAGTCTCTTATCACGTTATGAGCTTTAATTGAATGCACGAAAAATATTAAGCAAAATGTTCCGACGCCGTGACTCATGTTTGCGAATGAACTAGCGAACCATTGCTTCGGTCTTGCGTAATGTTTAACGCCCTGTCTTCAAAAGAAGGGTGTAACACGAGGACTTCCAAAGAGGTCACCCATCCTAGTACTACTCTCGACCAAAAATGCTTAACTGTGGAGTTCTGATGGGATCCGGTGAATTAGTGCTGGTATGATCACACTCGTTCCATTTCGCGCTGCAAATAGACATACCCTTTCTCCTTCCCTCCCCCTCCCGTCATTTGTTTCGCTGTGCACACACCTCACCTCTGCTTCTAATTCTAATATCAAGCGAAATGCTCCGGCGGCTCGACTCGTGCCCAGATGAATGGACTGTCCACCGCACCTCATTTTTTTTTATTCTACTATCTAAACTACTAGTAATGACACTCTTATCACGTGGTGGACTATAAATGAATGCACAAAAAATATTAAGCAAAATGCCATAGCGCCAAGACTCACGCTGGCGAATAACCCGGTGAACTGTCGTTCAGGTCCCGCATAACGTTTGACATCCCGTCTGCAAAAAAAAGGATGCAACACGAGAACTTCCCAAGCAGTCATCCATCCAAGTACTACTCTCACAAAAGCACGATTAACTATGGAGTTCTGATGGGATCCAAGGAACTAGTGCTAGTGTGATCGCACATGTTCTAGTTTGCACCGCACATACATATAGCCCTTCGTCTTCCCTCTCCCCTCCTGTCATTTGTTTCGCTGTTCGCGCACCTCACCTCTTCTTCTAGTTCTAATATCAAGCGAAATGCCCTGGTGCCTCGACTCATCCCCATATGAATGGATCGCCCGCCGCACCTTATTTTTCGTTGTTTTAATATTTAAGGTACTCGCAATGACACTCTTATCATGTGATGGGTTTTAATTGAATGCGCAAAAAATATTAAGCAAAATGCCCAGACACCATGACTCACGTTTGTTAATGAACCGACAGACCATAGCTCCGGTCCCACGTAACATTTAACTCCTTGTTTACAAAAGGAAGGGTGCAACACGAGGACTTCCCAAAAGGTCACCCATCCTAGACTACTCTCGCCCAAACACGGTTAACTTCAAAGTTCTAATGGGATCCAGTGAACTAGTGCTGGTATGATCAGATCTGTTCTAGTATGCACCGCAAATACCTATACCCCTTCTCCTTCACACACCCCTCCCGTCATTTGTTTCTTTGTGCACGCACCTCACCTCTGCTTCTAGTTATAATATTAAGCGAAATGCCCTGGCACCTCGACTCATGCCCATATGAACAGATTGCCCGCCGCACCTCATTTTTTGTTATTCTACTATTTAAGCAGCTTGCAATGACACTCTCATCACGTGATTAACTTTAACTAAATGCGCAAAAAACATTAAGCAAAATGCTCCAGCACCGTGACTCATATTTGCAAATGAACTAGCAGACCGTCGCTCTGGTCCCGCGTAACGTTTAACGCTCCGTTTGTAAAAACAAGGGTGCAACATGAGGACTTCTGAAGAACCACCCATCCTAGTTCTACTCTTGCCCAAACACACTTAACTGCGGAGTTCTGATGGGATCCGGTGAATTAGTGCTGGTATGATCGCACCAATTCTTGTTTGCGCCGCAAATACATATACCCCTTCTCCTTCCTTGTCCCCTCACCTCTTCTTCTAGTTGTAATATCATGCGAAATGCTCCAGTGCCTCGACACATGCCTATATGAATGGAATGCCTGCTGCACTTTATTTTTCATTTTTCTACTATATAAGATGCTCGCAATGACACTCTCATCACGTTATGGACTTTAATTGAATGCGCAAAATATATTAAGCAAAATGCCCCAGTGCCTTGACTCACATTTGCGAATGAACCAAGGGACTATAGCTCCGGTCCCGTGTAATGTTTAACGCCCCATTCACAAAAAAAAAGGTACAACATGAGGACTTCTCAGGAGGTCAACCATCCTAGTACTACTCTCGCCAAAGCACGCATAACTGCAGAGTTCTGAATGGATCCGATAAATTATTGCTGGTATGATTGCAACCTTTCTTATTTCTGCCACAAATACATATGCCCCTTCTCCTTCCCTCTCCCCTCCCGTCATTTGTTTCACTGTGCGCGCACCTCACCTCTACTTCTAGTTCTAATATCAAGTGAAATGTCTCGGCGCCTCGTCTCATGCCCATATGAACGAATCACTCGCTGCACTTCGTTTTTCGTTGTTCTACTATTTAAGATGCTCGTAATGACACTCTTATCACGTGATGGGCTTTAATTGAATGCTAAAAAAATATTAAACAAAATGCCCCGGTGCCGTGACTCACGTTTGCGAATGAACAGGCGGACTGTTGCTCTTGTTCCGCATAATGTTTAACACCCCATTTGAAAAAAAAGGGTGCAACACGAGAACTTCCCAGGAGATCACCCATCCTAGAACTACTTTCACCCAAGCACGATTAACTGCAAAGTTCTGATGGGATCCGATGAATTATTACTGGTATGATCGCACCCTTTCTTATTTGCACTGCAAATACATATGAACAGACCGCCCGTCGTACCTCTGTTTTTATTTTTTTACTAATTAAGATGCTCGTAATGATACTCTTATCATGTGGTGGACTATAAATAATTGCACTAAAAATATTAAATAAAATGCCTTCGCACCACAACTCATGCTAGTGAATGAACCGGTAGACTACGGCTCTGTATCGCGTGTAATGTTTAATGCTGTCTCTGTAAAAAGAGAGGTGCCACACAAGGACTTCCAAGGAGGTCACCAATCCTAGTACTACTCTCGCCCAAGCACCCCTAACAGTGGAGTTCTAATGGGATCTGATGCATTAGTGCTGGTATGATCGCACCAGTTTCATTCTGCACTTCAAATACATATACCCCTTCTGCTTCCCTCTTCCCTCTCGTCATTTGTTTCGTTGCACGTGCCCACCGCACCTCTATTTCTAGTTCTAATATCAACTAAAATGCCCTGGTGCCTTGACTGACACCTAGATGAACGAACTGCCCGCCGCACCTATATTTTTGTTGTCTTACCATGTAAGATGCGCTCGACTCACGCCCAGATGAACGGACCGCTCGCTACACCTGTTTTCGTTGTTCTACTTTGTAAGACTTCGTAAGAACAATCTTATCACGTGGTGGACTATAAATGAATGCACAAAAAATCTTAACAAAGATATCCCGATGCCGCGACTCATGTTTACGAATGAACCTGCAGACCATGGATTCGATCCTGCATAACGTTTACTGCCTTGTCTGCAAAAGGACGGGTACAACACGAGGCCTTTCCAAGAGATCACCCATCCAAGTACTACTCTCGCCCAAGCAAGCTTAACTGCGAAGTTCTGATGGGATCTTGTGAATTAGTGCTGGTATGATTGCACCACTTTCATTCCACGCTACAAATACATATGCCCCTTCTCTTTCCCTCACCCCTCCCGTCATTTGTTTTACTGTGCACGCACACCACACCTCTGCTTCTAGTTCTAATACATAGTGAAATGCCCCAGCACCTCGACTAACACCCAGATGAACGTACCGCCTGCCACACCTCTATTTTTGTTGTTCTACTAAGTAAGATACTCGTAATAATACTCTTATCTTGTAATGGAGTATAAATGAATACACAAAAAATATTAAGAAAAATGCCTCGACACCGCGAATCATGCAGACGAATGAACTAGTGGACCGTATTTCCCGTCGCGCGTAATGTTTAACGCCCCATCTGCGAAAAGATGACTGCAACAAAAGGACTTCCCAAGAGGTCACCCATCCTAGTACTACTCTCACCCAAGCAGGCTTAACTACGAAGTTCAATGGGATCCGATGCATTAGTGCTGGTATGATCGCACCCCTTCCATTCCACACTACAAATACATATACCACTTCTCCTTCCCTCTCCCCTCCCGTCATTTATTTTGTTATGCGCGCACACCGCACCTCATTTTCTAGTTCTAATATCAAGTAAGATGCCCAAGCGTCTCGACTCATGCCCAGATGAACAGACCGCCTGCCACAACTCTATTTTCGTTGTTCTACTATGTAAGATGCTTGTAATGACTTTCTTATCTCGTGATGGACTATAAATGAATGCATGAAAAATATTAAGCAAAATATCCCAACGCCGTGACTCACACTGGCGGACTGTGGCTCCGATCACGCGTAATATTTAACGCCCTGTCCATAAAAAGACGGGTGAAACATGAGGACTTCGCTAGGAGTTCGACAGGATCTGGTGCGTTACTGTTAGTATGATCGCACCCCTTCCATTCCGTGTTGTAAATAAATATACCCCTTCTCATTCTCTCCCCCTCCTATCATTTATTTCGCTATGCGTGCACAATACACCTCTGTTTCTAGTTCTAATATCAAACAAAATGTCCAAGCACCTCGACTCATGCCTAGATAAACAGACCACCTATCGTACCTCGTTTTTCGTTATTCTACTATGTAAGATGCTCGTAATGACATTCTTATCATGTGGTGGACTATAAATGAATGCATGAAAAATATTAAGCAAAATATTCTGGTGTCGCAACTCACACTGGTGGACTATGGCTCCTATCGCGCATAATGTTTAACACCCCATCCGTAAAAAGACGGGCACAACATGAAGACTTCCCAGAAAGTCACCCATCCTAGTACTACTCTCGCCAAAGCACGCTCAACTACGGAGTTCGATGAAATCCGGTGCATTAGTGCTAGTATGATCGCATCTCTTCTATTTTGTGCTACAAATACATATACCCCTTCTCCCTCCCTCCCCCCTATTATTTGTTTCGCTATGCACGAACACCACACCTCTGCTTATAGTTCAATATAGAGCAAAATGCTCCGACGCCTCAGCTCACGCCCAGATGAATGGACTATCCGCTGCACCTCATTTTTTGTTATTCTACTATGTAAGATGCTCGTAATGACACTCTTATCATGTGGCGAACTATAAATGAATGCATAAAAAATATTAAGAAAAATGTCTCGGCGTCGCGACTCACTCCGGGGGATAATGGCTTTGATCGTGCATAATGTTTAACGTCCCATCAGCAAAAAGACTAGTGGAATACGAGGACTTTCCAAGAGGTCACCCATCTTAGTGCTACTTCCGCCCAAGCACACTTAACTACAAAATTCGATGGGATCCAGTGTATTAGTGCAGGTACGATCTCACCCTTTCCATTCCATGGTGCAAGTACATATACCTCTTCTCCTTCCCTCTCCCCTCCCGTCATTTTTTTCATTGTGCGCACACACCACACCTCTGTTTTTAGTTCTAATATCAAGCGACAAACCTCGGTGCCTCGACTCACGCCCAGATGAACGGATTGCCTGCCGCACCTGGTTTTTTGTTGTTATACTATGTGAGATACTCGTAATGGCACTCTTATCACGTGGTTGACTATAAATGAATACACGAAAAATAATAAGCAAAATTTTGAGGACTCGCGACTCACACCGGCAGACTGTGGCTTCGATCGCACTTCACGTTTAACACCCCGTCTACAAAAAGATGGGTTCATCACGAGGACTTTCCAGGAGGTCACCCATCCTAGAACTATTCTCGACCAAGCACGCTTGACTATAGAGTTCTGATGGGATCCTTTGCATTAGTGTTTGTATGATCACAACTGTTCCATTCCTCGTTATAAATACATATACTCGTTCTCCTTCCCTCCCCCTCCCATCATTTATTTCGTTGTGCGAGCATAACTCATCTCTGCTTCTAGTTCTAATATAGAGTGAAATGCCATGTCGCTTTGACTCACGCACAGAAGAATGAAGGCCCACTGCACCTTTTTTTTCGTTGTTCTACTATGTAAAACTCTCGTAATGAGACTCTTATCATGTGGTGGACGATAAATAAATGCACGTAATATATTAAGCAAAATGTTTCAACGTCGCTACTCATGCCGATTGACTGTGGCTCCGATCGCGCATAACGTTTAACGCCCCGTCTGCAAAAAGATAAGTGCAACATGAGGACTTCCCAAGAAGTCACCTATCCTAGTACTGATCTCACCCAAGCACGCTTAACTACGGAGTTCGATGAGATACGGTGTATTAGTGCTAGTATGATTGCACCCCTTCCATTTCGCACTGCAAATACATATACCCATTCTCCTTCCCTCCCCCCACCTGTCATTTTTTTCACTATGTGCGCACCTCTGTTTATAGTTCTAATATCAAGGAAATGCCCTGACGCCTTGACTAACGCCTAGAAGAAAGGACCGCCCGCCGTGCCTCAATTTTCTTTATTCTACTATGTAAGATGCTCGTAATGACACTCTTATCACGTGGTAGACTATAAATGAATGCACGAAAAAATAGTAAGCAAAATTTTCTGGCGACGCGACTCACACCAGCTGATTGTGGCTCCGATCAAGCGTATCGTTTTACTCATCGTTTGCAAAAAAACAGTGCAGCACGAGGACTTCTCAGGAGGTTACCGATCCTAGTACTACTCTCGCCCAAGCATGCTTAACTGCATAGTTCGATGGGATCCGGTGTATTAGTGCTGGTATGATCGCACCCCTTCCATTCCGCATTGCAAATACATATACTCCTCCTTTCCTCCCTCTCCCATCATTTTTTTCGCTGTACGTGCACACTGCATCCCTGTTTCTAGTTTTAATATCAAGTAAAATGCCCTAGCACCTCGACTCATGCCCAAATTAAAGGACCACCCGCCACAGCTTTTTTTTCGTTATTCTATTATGTAAGATGCTCGTAATGACTCTCTTATCATGTGGTGGACTATAAATGAGTGCATAAAAAAAAGTAAGCAAGATGCCCTGGCACGGCGACTCATGCCAGCAAACGAACAAGCAGACTATGGCTCCGGTTACGCGTAACGTTTAATGTCCTGTCTGTAAAAAGACAGGTGCAACACGAGTACTTCCCAAGAGGTCACTCATCTTAGTATTGCTCTCGCCCAAACACGCTTACCTGCAGAGTTATGATGGGATACGATGCATTAGTGCTAGTATGATCCCACCCGTCCCATTCCGCACTACAAATACATATACCCCTTCTCTTTCCCTTCCCCCTCCAATCATTGGTTTCACTCTGCATGGACACTACACCTCTACTTCTAGTTGTAATATCAAGAAAAATGCCCCGTTGCCTCGACTCACGCCCAGATTAACGGACCCCCAGCCGTACCTATATTTTGGTTGTTCTATTATTTAAGACGCTCGTAATGACATTCTTATCACGTGGTGGACTATAAATGGACGCACGAAAAATACTAAGAAAAATGATCTAGTGCTGTGACTCATGGCGAATGAACCGGCGGACCGTGTCTCAGGTTACGCGTAATATTTAACGCCCCATCTATAAAAAAAACGGGGGCAACATGAGGATTTCCCAAAAGGTCACCCATCCTAGTACTACTTTCTCCCAAGCAAATCTACCTGCGAAGTTCTGATGGGATCCGGTGCATTACTGCTGGTATGATTGCACCCGTTTCATTTCGTGCTGTAAATATATACACTCCTTCTCCTTCCCTCCCCCCTCCCATCATTTGTTTCCTTATATGTGGACATTGCACATCTGCTTCTCATTCTAATATCAAGTAAAATGCCCTGGTGCCTTGACTCACATTTGCGAATAAACAAGCGGACCATAGTTCCAGTCACGTATAACGTCAAATGCTCTATCTGCAAAAAAAATGGGTGCAACACGAAAAATTTCCAGGAGGTCACCCATCCTAGTACTATTCTCGCCCAAGCACAACTAACAGCTGAGTTCTGATGGAATCCGCTGCATTCGTGCTGGTATGATCGCACTCATTTCATTCTGCGTTGCAAATACTTACATTCCTTTTCCTTCCCTCCCCCCTCCCGTCATTTGTTTCCTTGTGCATGCACATTGCACCTCTGCTTCTCCTTCTAATATTAAGTAAAATGCTCCGGCGCCTTGAATCACATTTGTGAATAAAAAAGCAGACCATAGTTCTAGTCGCGCGTAACGTTAAACGCCCCATCTACAAAAAAAATGGGTGCAACACGAAAAATTCCCAGAAGGTCACCCATCCGAGTACTACTCTCGCCCAAGCACAAAAAACTGCTGAGTTCTGATGGGATCCGGTGCATTAGCGATGGTATGATCGAACCCATTTTATTTCGCGAAGTAAATACAAACACTCCTTCTCCTTCCCCCCTCCCGTCATTTGTTTCCTTGTGCGTGCACACTGCACCTCTGCTTCTCATTTTAATATCAAGTAAAATGCCCCGGTGCCTTGGCTCACATTTGCAAATAAACCAGCGGACCATAGTTCCAGTCACGCGTAACATTGAACGCCCTATCTATAAAAAAATGGGTGCAACACGAAGACTTCCCAAGAGGTCACCCATCCTAGTACTACTCTTGACCAAGCACACTTAACTGTGGAGTTCTGATGGGATCCGGTGCATAAGTGCTGGTATGATCACATCCGTTTCACTCGTGCTGCAAATATATACACTCTTTCTTCCCTCCCCACCCCTCCCGTCATTTGTTTCCTTGTGCGTGCACACTGCACCTCTACTTCTCGTTCTAATATCTAGTAAAATGCCCTAGAGCCTCAACTCATATTTGTGAATAAACCAGCGGACCATAGTTCCAGTCACACGTCACGTTGAACGCCCCATCTGTAAAAAAATTGGTGCAACACGAGGACTTCCCAAGAGGTCACCCATCCTATTACTACTCTCGCCCAAGCATGCTTAACTATGGAGTTCTAATGGGATCAAGTGCATTAGTGCAGGTATGATCATACCAATTTCATTATGCATTGTAAATACATACACTCCTTCTCCTTCCCCCCCTCCCGTAATTTTTTTCCTTGTGTGTGCAAACTGCACCTCTGCTTCTCGTTCTAATATCAAGTAAAATGCTACGGAGCCTTGACTCACATTTGCGAATAAACCAACGAACCATAGTTCCAATCGCGCGTAACCTGTTCTTTTCCTCTCCCCTCCCATCATTTTTTTCGTTGTGCGCGCACCCTGTACCCTTGCTTCTAATTTTAATATCAAGCGAAATACCCTGGTGGCTCAACTCACGCCCAGATGAACGGACTATCCGCCGCACCTCTTTTCTTATTATTCTACTATATAAGTTGTTCGTAATGACACTCTTATCACGTGGTGGACTATAAATGAATGCACAACAATATTAAGTAAAATGCGATGGCACCAAGACTTACACCAGTGAATGAACCGGTTGACCGCGTCTCTGGTCATGCGTAATACTTAATGCTCCATCTGAAAAAAGACGGGTGCAACACGAGAATTCAGTGGGATTCTATGGACACTTAACTGTAGAGTTCTTATGGGATTCAGTGCATTAGTACTTGACTGATCGCACCCCTCCCATTCCCCGCTACAAATGCATTTGTCCCTTCGCTTTCCCCTTGGTCATTTGTATCACTGTGCACGCACACCTCACATCTGTTTCTAGTTTTAATATCAAGCAAAATGCCTCAGCCACGCCCAGATGAACGGATCGCCCGCTGCACCTCTCTTTTCATTGTTAAACTATGTAAGATACTCGTAATAACACTCTTATCACGTGGTGGGCTATAATTGAATGCATAAATATTATTTAGCAAAATGCTCCGGTGTCGTGACTCACGTTCGCGAACGAACCGGTGAACTATCACTCTGGTCCTGCGTAATATTTAACGCCCTGTCAGCGAAAAGAATGATGCAACACGAGGACTTTCCAGGAGGTCACCCATCTTAGTACTACTCCCACCCAAGCACACTTAACTGTGAAGTTTTGATGGGATCCAGTGAATTCATAATGGTATGATTAAACCTATTCTAATTTGTGCTTCAAAAATATATACTCATTCTCCTTCTCGCCCCCCTCCTGTCATTTATTTCACTGTGCGTGCACACCGCATATTTGCTTCTATTTTTAATATCAAAGAAAATGCACTGGCGCCTCGACCCATGCCCATATGAAAGGATCGCCCTCTGCACCTCTGTTTTTGTTGTTCTACTATGTAAGTTATTCGTAATAATACTCTTATCACGTGATGGGCTTTAATTAAATGCATAAAAAAATTTAAGCAAAATGCCCCACCGCTGTGACTCACGTTTGCGAATGAATCGGCAAATCGTCGCTCTCGTCCCGCATAACGTTTAACGTCCCGTCATAAAAAAGAAAGGTGCAACACGACGACTTCCCAAGAAGTTACCCATCCTAGTACGACTCTTGCCCAGGCACACTTAACTATGGAGTTTTTATGGGATCCAGTCAATTAGTGCTGGTATGATTGCATCTATTCTAGTTTGCGTCGTAAATACATATACTTCTTCTCCTTCCCGCCCCCATCCCAAACTTTTTTTTTTCTGTGCACGCACTCCCCACCTCTACTTCTAGTCTAATATCAAGGGAAATGCCCCAGCAGCATGACTCGCGCCCAGATGAATGGACTGTCCGCCGCACCTCATTTTTCATTGTTCGACTATGTAAGATGCTCGTAATGACATTTTTATCACGTGATGGGCTTTAATTGAATGCACAAAAAATATTAAGCAAAATCCTCGACGTCGTGACTCACGTTTGCGAATGAACTGGCAGACCGTCGCTCTTGCCCCGCATAACGTTTAACGCCCCTTCTGGAAAAAGAAGGGTGCAACACGAGGACTTCTCAGGAGTCATCCATCCTAGTGCTACTCTCACTCAAAAAATGCTTAAATGCGGAGTTCTGATGGGACACGGTGAATTAGTCCTGGTATGATCGCACCTGTTCCAGTTCATGCTGCAAATACTTATGCCCCTTCTCCTTCCCCTCCCCCTCTCGTCATTTGTTTCGCTGTGCGCGCACACTCACCTCTGCTTCTAGTTCTAATATCAAGCGAAATGCTTCGGCGCCTCGACTCATGCCCATATGAATGGATCGCCGGCTACACATTTGTTTTCGTGGTTCTACTATGTAAGATACTCATAATGAAACTCTTATCACGTGATGAGTTTTAATTGAATGCACGAAAAATATTAAGAAAAATACCCCGGCACCGTGACTCATGTTTGTAAATAAACCAGTAGACCGTCGCTCTGGTCCCACGTAACGTTTAGTGTCTTGTCTACAAAAAGAAGGTTACAACACGATAATTTTCCAGGAGGTCATCTATCCTAGTACTACTCTCGCCCAAAAATGCTTAACTGCGGAGTTCTGGTGGGATCCAAGGAATTGCTGCTGATATGATCGCAGCCATTCCATTTTGCGCTGCAAATACATATACCCGTTCTCGTCATTTTTTTCGCTTTGCGTGTACCCCACACCTCGTCTTCTACTTTTAATATCAAGGGAAATGTCCCTGCGGCTTGACTCATGCTTAGATTAATGATCAGTCCGCCACACTTCATTTTTCGTTGTTCTAGTATGTAAGATGCTCATAATGAGACTCTTATAACGTGGTGGACTATAAATGAATCCATGAAAATTATTTAAACAAAATTTCCTGACGCCGCGATGCACATTTGCAAATGAACTAACGGACTGTGGTTCCGGTCGTGCGTAATGTTCATTGCCACATGTGTAAAAAAATAGGTGCAACACGAGGACTTTCTAAAAGGTCAACCATCTTAGTACTACTCTCACCAAGGGACACTTAACTGCAGAGTTCTTATAGGATTCGGTGCATTAGTGCTGGTTTGATCGCACCTGTCCCATTCTGCATTACAAATGCATGTGCCTCTTCTCCTTTCCTCCCCCTTCCCGTCATTTGTTTCGCTGTATGTGCAGACCTCACCTCCACCCATTTCATTCCACGCTGCAAATACATACACTTCTGCTCTTTCCCCCTCCCTCTCGTCATTTATTTCCTTGTACGTGTACACTACACCTCTGCTTTTCATTCTAATAATAAGTAAAATGCCTCGGTGCCTTTACTAATATTTGTGAATAAACCAGTGGACCATAGTTCCAGTTGCGCGTAACGTCGAATGCCCTATCTGCAAAGAAATGGATGCAACACGAGGACTTCCCAGGAGGTTACCCATCCTAATACTACTCTTGTCCAAGCACACTTAACTGCGGAGTTCTGATGGGAACCAGTGCATTAGTGCTTGTATGATCGCACCTGTTTAATTCTGCACTGCAAATACATACACTCCTCCTTCCCTCACCTCTCCCGTCATTTGTTTCCTTGTGCGTGCACACTGCACCTCTGCTTCTCATTCTAATAATAAGTAAAAGGCCCCAGTGCCTTTACTCACATTCATGAATAAACCAGCGGACCATAGTTCCAGTCGCGCGTAACGTCGAACACTCTATCTACAAAGAAATGGATGTAACACAAGGACTTCCCAGGAGGTTATCCTAATACTACACTCCTCCAAGCACACTTAACTGCGGAGTTCTGATGGAATCTGGTGCATTAGCGCTTGTATGATCGCACCTGTTTTATTTCGCGCTGCAAATATATACACTCCTCATTCCTTCTCCCGTCTCGTTATTTGTTTCCTAGTGCGTGCACACTGCACCTTTGCTTCTCGTTTTAATATCAAGTAAAATGCTTTGACACTTTGACTCATATTTGCGTATAAACCAGTGGACCATAGTTCAAGTCGCGCGTAACGTCGAATGCCCCATCTGCAAAAATATAGGTGCAACACGAAAACTTCCCAGAAGATCACCCATCCTAGTACTACTCTCGCTCAAGTACACTTAACTGTGAAGTTCTGCTGAGATCCGATGCATTAGTGTTAGTATGATCGCACCATTTTCATTCTGCGCTGTAAATACATATACTCCTCCTTCCACCCCCCTCCGGTCATTTGTTTCCTTGTGTGTGCACACTGCACCTCTGCTTCTAGTTCTAATATCAAGAAAAATGCCCTGGCGCCTTGACTCACATTTGCGAATAAACCAGCGGACCATAGTTCCAGTCGCGCGTAACGTCGAACGCCCCATCTGTAAAAAAATGGATTCCACACGAGGACTTCCCAGGAGGTCACCTATCCTAGTACTACTCTCGCCCAAGCACAGTTAATTGCAGAGTTCTGATGGGATCTGGTGCATTAGTGCTGGTATGATTGCACCCGTTTCGTTACATGCTTCAAATAAATACGCTCCATCTCCTCTCCCTTCCCCCATCCCGTCATTTGTTTCCTTGTCCGTGCACACTGCACCTTTGCTTCTCGTTCTAATAACAAGTAAAATTTCTCGGTCCCTTGACTCACATACGAATAAACTAGCGGACCATAGTTCCAGTCGCGCGTAACGTCGAATGTCCTATCTGCAAAAAAATAGGTGAAACACGAGGACTTCCTAGGAGGTCACCCATCCTAGTATAGCTTTCACCTAAGCATACTTAACTGCGGAGTTCTGATGAGATCCGGTGCATTAGTTCTTGTATGATCACGCCCATTTCATTCTGAGCTGCAAATAAATACACTCATTCTCCTTCCCTCCCCCTCTCGTCATTTGTTTCCTCGTGTGTGAATACTACACCTCTGCTTCTCGTTCTAATAATAAGTAAAATACCCCGGCACCTTGACTCACATTTACGAATAAACTAACGAACCATAGTTCCAGTCGTGCGTAACGTCGAACGCTCCATCTGTAAAAAAAATGGGTGCAACACGAGGACTTCCCGGGAGTTCACCCAATCCTAGCACTACTCTCGCCCAAGCATACTTAATTGCGAAGTTCTAATGGGATCCGTTGCATTAGTGCTGGTATGATCCCACCAATTTCATTCTACGCTGCAAATATATACACTCCTTCTCCTTCCCCCCCTTCCGTCATTTGTTTCCTTGTGCATGCACATTGCACTTCTACTTCTCGTTCTAATAAAAAGTAAAATGCCCCGGCGCCTTGACTCGCATTTGTGAATAAACTAGCGAATAATGGTTCTAGTCGCGCGTAATGTTGTATGCCCAATCTACAAAAAAAATAAGTGCAACACGAGGACTTCCAAGAAGGTCACCCATCCTAGTATTGCTCTCGCCCAAGCACATTTAATTACATAGTTTTTATGGGATCCGATACATTAGTGCTGGTATGATCGCACCCATTTTATTCTGAGCTGCAAACAGATACGCTCAGTCTCCCCCCCCCCCCCCCCTCATTTGTTTCCTTGTGTGCACATACTGCTCCTCTACTTCTCGTTTTAATAACAAGTAAAATGTCCCAGCGCTTTGACTCACATTTGCAAATAAACCAGTGGACCACAGTTCCAGTCACGTGTAACGTCGAATGCCTCATTTGCAAAAAAATAGGTGTTACCTGAGAACTTCCCAAGAGGTCACCCATCCTAGTACTACTCTCGCCTAAGCACACTTAACTGCGGAGTTCTGATCGGATTCGGTACATTAGTGCTGGTATGATCGCATCCATTTCATTCCGCCCTGCAAATACATACACTCCTCCTTCCTTCCCACCTCCCGTCATTTGTTTCCTTGTGCGTGCACACTGCACCTCTGCTTCTCGTTATAATATCAAGTAAAATGCCCCAAAGCCTTAGCTCACATTTGCAAATAAACCAAGGGACCATAATTCTAGTCGCGCATAACGTCAAACGCCCTATCCGCAAAAAAATGGGTGCAACATGAGGACTTCCTAGGAGGTCACCCATCCCAGTACTACTCTTGCCCATGCACACTTAACTATGGAGTTCCGATGGGATCCGGTGAATTAGTGTTAGTATGATCGCATCTGTTTTATTCTGCGCTACAAATACATACACTCCTTCTTCCCTCCCCCCTCCCGTCATTTGTTTCCTTATGCGCGCATACTACACCTCTGCGTCTCGTTCTAATAAAAAGTAAAATGCACTGATGCCTTGACTCATATTTGTGAATAAACCAGCAGACCATAGTTCCAGTCGTGTGTAACGTCGAACGCCCCATCTTCAAAAAAATGGGTGAAACACGAGCACTTCCCAAGAGGTCACCCAATCCTAGTACTACTCTCGCCCAAGCACACTTAACTGCGAAATTCTGATGGGATCCGGTGCATTAATGCTGGTATGATCCCGCCCATTTCATTCCATGCTGCAAATACATATGCTCCTTCTCCTTCCCC
Source organism: Carica papaya (assembly GCF_054855325.1). Classification (NCBI taxonomy): domain Eukaryota; kingdom Viridiplantae; phylum Streptophyta; class Magnoliopsida; order Brassicales; family Caricaceae; genus Carica; species Carica papaya. Next base: position 28,864,902 of record NC_142311.1, on the reverse strand, counting down.
CCCGCTCCCGTAATTTGTTTCTTTGTGCATCCACATTGCACCTCTGCTTCTCGTTCTAATAATAAGTAAAATGCTCCAGTGCCTTGACTCACATTTACAAATAAACCAGCGGACCATGGTTTGAGTTGCGTGTAACGTCAAACGCCCCATCTAAAAAAAATGGTTGCAAAAGGAGAACTTCCTAGGAGGTCACACATTCTAGTACTGCTCTCGCCCAAGCACACTTTACTACAGAGTTCTGATGGGATCCAGTGAATTAGTGCTGGTATGATCGCACTCGTTCCATTTCGCATTGCAAATAGATATGCCCCTTCTCTTTCCCTCTCCCCTCCTATAATTTTTTTCGTTGTGCTCACACCTCGCACGTTTTTTTTCTAATTCTAATATCAAGCGAAATTCTCTGGCAGCTCGACTCGTGCCCAGATGAATGGACCGTTCACCGCACCTCGTGTTTTATTATTCTACTATGTAAGTTGCTTATAATCTTATTACATGATGGATTATAAATGAATGCATGAAAAATATTAAACAAAATTCCATGGCGCCAAGACTCACACCGGCGAATGAACCGGTGGACCGCATCTCCGGTCGCGCGTAGTGTCTAATTCGCACTTTAAATATATACATCCCTTCTTCTTCCCTCCCCTCTCTCGTCATTTGTTTCGCTGTGCGTGCACATTGCATGTTTGCTTCTAGTTCTAATATCAAGCAAAATGCGCCAGCGGCTCGCCTTATGCCCATATGAACGGATCGTCCGCCTCACCTCTGTTTTCGTTGTTCTATTATGTAAGATACTCGTAATAACACTCTTCTCACATTATGGATTTTAATTGAATACACAAAAAATTTTAAGCAAAATGTCCTGACATCGTGACTAATGTTTGTGAATGAACTAGTGAATTGTCGCTCCGGTCCTGCATAACGTTTAACACCCCGTCTGCAAAAATAATGGTGTGACACAAGTACTTCCAGCAGGTCACCAATCCTAGTACTACTCTCGCCCAAACACGCTTATCTACAAAGTTCTGATGGGATCTGGTGAACTATTGCTGGTATGATCGCACCCGTTCTTATTTGCGCTGCAAATACATATACTCTTTCTCCTTCCCGCTCCCCTCCCGTCATTTATTTCGTTGTGCATGCACTTAACCTCTGCTTCTAGTTCTAATATCAAGTAAAATGCCCTGGCGCCTCAACTCATGCTAATATGAACGGATCGCCCACCGCACCTCGTTTTTCATTATTTTACTATGTATGATACTCGCAATGATACTCTTATTACGTTATGGGCTTCAATTGAATGCGCGAAAAATATTAAGAAAAATGCCCCGGTGCTGTGACTCTCGTTTGCGAATGGATCGGTGGACTGTTGCTCCAGTCCTGGGTAACATTTAACGCCCCGTCTGCAAAATGAAGGGTGCAACACAAGGACTTCCTAAGAGGTCACCAATCCTAGTACTACTCTCACCCAAGCACGCTTAACTGCAAAGTTCTAATGGGATCCAGTGAACTAGAGCTGGTATGATCACACCCGTTCTAGTTTGTGCCGCAAAGACATATACCCCTTCTCCTTCCCTCTCCCCTCCCATAATTTGTTTCACTATGCGCGCCTCTCACCTCTACTTCTAGTTCTAATATCAAGCAAAATGCATCGGTGCCTCAACTCATGCCCATATGAACGGATCGCCCGCTGCACCTCGTTTTTCCTTGTTCTACTATGTATGATACTCGCTATGATACTCGTATCATGTTATGGGCTTTAATTGAATGCGCAAAAAATATTAAACAAAATGCCCCGCTGTCGTGACTTTTGTTTGCAAATGAATTTGTGGACCGTCGCTCCGGTCTCGCATAACATTTAAGGCCCCATCTACAAAAAGAAGGATGCAACACGGGGATTTCCTAAGAGGTCATCCATCCTAGTACTACTCTCGCTCAAACACGCTTAACTGCGACGTTCTAATGCGATCCAATGAACTAGAGCTGGTATGATCGCACCCGTTCTAGTTTGTGCCGCAAAGACATATACCCCTTCTCCTTCCCTCTCCCTTCCCATCATTTGTTTCGCTGTGTGCGCACCTCATCTCTACTTCTAGTTTTAATATCAAGCGAAATGCCCGATGCCTCGACTCATGCCCATATGAACGAACAACCTACTACACCTCATTTTTTGTTGTTCTATTATGTATGATACTCAAAATGACTCTTATCATGTGATGGGCTTTAATTAAATGCGTAAAAAATATTAAGAAAAATGCTTAGGCACCGTGACTTACGTTTGCGAATGAATCGGCGGACCGTCGCTTCGGTCTCGCGTAACATTTAATGCCTCATCTGAAAAAAGAATAGTGCAACACGAGGACTTCCCAGGAGGTCACCCATCTTAGTACTACTCTCGCCCAAGCACACTTAACTGCGGAGCTCTGATGGGATCTGGAGAAATAGTTCTAGTATGATCGCACATATTCTAGTTTGCACCGCAAATGCATATTCCCCTTCTATTTTCCTCTCCCCTCCCATCATTTGTTGCGTTGTGCGTGCACCTTACCTCTGCTTCTAGTTCTAATATCAAGCGAAATGCTCTGGTACCTCGACTCTTGCCCATATGAATGGATCGCCCGTCGCACCCCGTTTTTCACTTTTTATTTTTCTACTATGTAAGATACTCGTAATGATATTTTTATCAAGTGATAGACTTTAATTGAATGCGTGAAAAATATTAAACAAAAGACCCTTGCATTGTGACTCATGTTTTTGAATAAACTGGCGGACTGTTGCTCCGGTCCCGCGAAACGTTTAACGTCCCATCTGCAAAATGAAGGGTGCAACATGAGGACTTCCTAGGAGATCAACCATCCTAGTACTACTCTCGCTCACGCACACTTAACTATAGAGTTCTTACGGGATCCAGTGAGTTAGTGTTGTTATGATCACTCCCATTCTAGTTTGCACCGCAAAAACATATACCCCTTCTTCTTCCCTCCCCCCTCCCGTCATTTATTTCGCTGTGCGCGCACCTCACCTCTTCTTCTAATTTTAATATGAACCAAAATACCTCGCACCTTGACTCATGCCCATATGAACAGATCTCTCGCTGCACCTCATTTTTCGTTGTTCTACTATCTAAGATACTTTTAGTGACAATCTTATCACGTGATGGGTTTTAATAAATGCACGAAAAATATTAACCAAAATGCTCCAGTGCTGTGACTCACGTTTGCGAATGAATCGGTGGACCGTCGCTCCAATCCTGCATAATGTTTAACGCTCTGTCTGCAAAAAAAATAGTGAAACACAAGGACTTCCCAGTAGGTCACCAATCCCAGCACTACTCTTGCTCGAGCACGCTTAATTGCAGAGTTCTGATGGGATTTGGTGAACTAGTGCTGGTATGATCGCACCCGTTCTAGTTTGCACCGCAAATATATATACATCTTCTCCTTCCCTCTCCCCTCCGGTCATTTGATTCACTGTGTGTGCACCTCACCTCTGCATCTAATTCTAATATCAAGAGAAATGCCTCGGCACCTCGACTCATGGCCATATGAACGGATCATGCCGCACCTCGACTCATGGCCATATGAACGGATCATGCCGCACCTCGTTTTTGGTTGTTCTACTATGAAGATGCTCGCAAGGACATTCTTATCACGTGATGGGCTTTAATTGAATGCGCAAAAAATATTAAGCAAAATGCCTAGGCACTATGACTCATGTTTGCGAATGAACCGGCGAACCGTCGCTCTGGTCCTGAAAAACATTTAACGCTCCGTCTGTAAAAAGAAGGGTGCAACACAGGGACTTCCCAGGAGGTCACCCATCATAGTACTACTCTCGCCCAAACACGCTTAACTGTAGAGTGCTGATGGGATCTAGTGAATTAGTGCTGGTATGATCGCACCCATTTAATTCCGCGCCATAAATACATATACCCCTTTTCCTTCCCTCCCCCATCCCGTCATTTGTTTTGCTTTGTGCATACACTCACCTCTGCTTGTAGTTCTAATATCGAGCGAAACACCCTAGCGCCTCGACTCATGCTCATATGAACAGATCGCCCACCGCACCTTTATTTTCATTATTTTACTATGTAAGATACTCGTAGTAACACTCTTATCACGTGATGAACTTTAATTGAATGCACGAAAATTATTAAGAAAAATGTCTCGGCACCGTGACTCACGTTTGCAAATAAACTGGCAGACCGTCGCTCCAGTCCTGCGTAATGTTTAGCGCCTTATCTACAAAAAGAAGGGTGCAACACGTTAATTTCCCAGGAGGTCATCCATCCTAGTACTACTCTTGTCCCAAAAATTCTTAACTGCTGAGTTCTGGTGGGATCCAGTGAATTAGTGCTGGTATGATCGCACCCATTCTATTTCGCGCTGCAAATATATATGCCCCTTCTCCTCCCTTCCCCCTTCCCATCATTTTTTTCGCTGTGCATGCACCCTGCACCTCTTCTTCTAATTCTAATATCAAGCGAAATATTGCGGCGGCTTGACTCACACTCAGATTAACAATCCATCAGCAGCACCTCATTTTTCATTGTTTTATTATATAAGATGCTCATAATGAGACTCTTATATCGTAGTGGACTATAAATGAATGCACGAAGATTATTTAAGAAAAATTTTCTGACGCCGCGACTCACATTTGCAAATGAACTGACAGACCGTGGTTTCGGTCGCACATAATGTTTATTGCCACGTGTGTAAAACAATAGGTGCAACCGAGGACTTTTTAAGAGGTCAACCATCTTAGTACTACTCTCACCAAGGGACACTTAACTGCAGAATTCTTATGGGATTCGGTGTATTAGTGCTGGTCTTATCGCACCTATCCCATTTTGCATTACAAATGCATGTGCCGGTTCTCCTTCCCTCCCTCCTCCCGTCATTTGTTTTGTTGTACGCACCCACCTCACCTCTGCTTCTAGTTCTAATATCAATTAAAATGCCTTGATGCCTCGACTCATGCCATATGAATGGATTGCCCGCCGCACCTCTATTTTTATTGTTTTACTATGTAAGATACTCGTAATAGTACTCTTATCACGTTATGAGCTTTAATTGAATGCACGAAAAATATTAAGCAAAATGCTCCGACGACGTGGCTCACATTTGCGAATGAACTGCCGAACCATCGCTCCGGTCTTGCGTAAAGTTTAACACCCCGTCTGCAAAAGGAAGAGTGCAACACGAGGACTTCCAAAGAGGTTACCCATCCTAGTACTACTCTCGCCCAAAAATGCTTAACTGTGGAGTTCTGATGGGATTCGGTGAATTAGTGCTGGTATGATCGCATTTGTTTCCTTTCGTACAGCAAATACATATACCCCTTCTCCTTCCCTCCCCCCTCCCACCATTTTTTTGGTTGTGCACGAACCTCGCATCTCTGCTTCTAATTCTAATATCAAGCGAAATGCTCTGACGGCTTAACTCATGCCCAAATGAATGGACCGCTCGTCGCACCTTATTTTTCATTGTTCTACTATGTAAGATGCTCGTAATTAGACTTTATAGTACGGTGGACTATAAATGAATACACAAAAAATATTAACCAAAATGCCCTGACGCTGCGACTCACATTTGCGAATGAACCGATGGACCTTAGTTCCAGTCGCGCATAACGTTTATTTCCTTGTGTGCAAAAAAACAGGTGCAACACGAAAACTTTCCAAGAGGTCAACCATCTTAGTACTACTCTCACCAAAGGACACTTAACTTGAAAGTTCGTATGGGATTCGGTGCATTAGTGCTGGTCTGATCGCACCCGTCTCATTCTGCGCTACAAATGCATGTGCCCCTTTCCTTCCCTCCCCCCTCCCGTCATTTGTTTCGCTTTATGCGCACACCTCACCTCTGTTTTTAGTTCTTATATCAAGCGAAATGCCCCGGAGGCTTGACTTATGCCCATATGAATGGATCATGCGACGCACCTTTGTTTTTGTTGTTCTACTTTGTAAGATACTCGAAATAATACTCTTCTCACATGATGGGCTTTAATTAAAAGCACAAAAAATATTAAGCGAAATGCCTCGGTGCCGTGACTCATGTTTGCAAATGAATCAGCGGACCGTCGCTACGGTCCTGCGTAATGTTTAACGTCTTGTCTACAAAAATAAGGGTGCAACACGAGGATTTTCTAGGAGGTCACCCATCCTAGTACTACTCTCGCCCAAGCATGCTTAATTACAGAGTTCTGATGGGATCTGGTAAAGTATTGCTGGTATGATTGAAACCGTTTTAGATCGTGACGCGAATACATATACCCCTTCTCCTTCCCTCTCCCCTCCCGTCATTTGTTTAACTGTGCGCACATATCTCACCTCTACTTCTAGTTCTAATATCAAGCGAAATGCTCAGGCGCGTCGACTCATGCCCATTTAAACGGATCGCCCGCCGCACCTCTATTTTCATTATTCTACGATGTAAGATACTCGTAATAGTACTCGTTTTGTGATGGGCTTTAATTGAATGCACGAAAAATATTAAGCAAAATGCCCTGGCGCCATGACTCACGTTTGCGAATGAACCGGCGGACCGTCGCTCCAGTCCTGCATAACGTTTAATGCCTCGTCTGCAAAAAGAAAGGTGCAACATGAGAACTTCCCAAGAGGTCACCCATCCTAATAATACTCTTGCCCAAAAATGCTTAACTACGGAGTTCTTATGGAGTCCGGTGAATTAGTACTGCTATGATTTCACCCGTTCCATTTCGCACTGCAAATACATATACCCCTTCTCTTTCCCTCCACCCTCCCATCATTTTCTCACTGTGCGCACACCCCGCACCTCTGCCTATAATTCTAATATCAAGCGAAATGTGCCGGTAGCTTGACTCATGCCCAAGTGAAATGATCGTCCGTCGCATCTCATTTTTCGTTGTTCTATAATGTAAGATGCTCGTAATGAGACTCTTATAACGTGGTGGACTATAAATGAATGTAAGAAAAATATTAACCAAAATGCTCTGACACTGCAACTCACATTTACGAATGAACCGATGGTTTTTGCACGTAACATTTATTGCCTCGTGTGCAAAGAAACAGGTGCAACACGAGAATTTTCCAAGAGGTCAACCATCTTAGAACTACTCTCACCAAAGGACACTTAACTGCAGAGTTCTTATGGGATTCAGTGCATTAGTGCTGGTCATATCGCACCCGTGCCATTCCCCACTACAAATGCATGTGCCCCTTCTCCTTTCCTCCCCCCTCCCGTCATTTGTTTCGCTGTACGCGCACACCTCACCTCTGCTTCTAGTTCTAATATCAAGCAAAATGCCATGGCACCTCAACTCATGCCCATATGAACGGATCACCTGCTGCACCTCTGTTTTCATTGTTCTACTATGTAAGATACTCATAATAATACTCTTATCACGTGATGGGATTTTATTGAATGCAAGAAAAATATTAAGCAAAATGCCCCGGTGCTGTGACTCGCGTTTACAAATGAATCGGTTGACCGTCGTTCCAGTCCCGCGTAACATTTAACGGCCCATCTGCAAAAAGAAGGGTGTAATACGAGAACTTCCCAAGAGGTCACCCATCCTTGTACTACTCTCGCCAAAGCACGCTTAACTACGAAATTCTGATGGGATCCAGTGAATTAGTACTAGTATGATCGCACCAATTCCATTTTGCGCTGCAAACACATATATCCCTACTTTTTCCCTCCCCCTCCAATCATTTGTTTCGTTGTGCATGCATACCTCACCTCTGCTTCTAGTTCTAATATCAAGCAAAATGCCCATGTGCCTCGACTCATGCCCATATGAATGGATCGCCCACCACACCTTTGTTTTCGTTGTTCTACTATGTAAGATACTCGTAGTAACACTCTTAAAACATGATGAGTTTTAATTGAACGCATAAAAAATTTTAAGCAAAATACTCTAGCGTCGTGACTCACGTGTGCGAATGAACCGGCAAATCGTCACTCCGGTCCTGCGTAACGTTTAATACGCCCTCTGTAAAAAGAAGGGTGCAACACGAGAACTTTCCAGGAGGTCACCCATCCTAGTACTACTCTCGCCCAAAAATACTTAACTGTGGAGTTCAGATGGGATCCGGCGAATTAGAGCTAGTATGATCGCACCTGTTCCATTTCGCACTACAAGTAGACATACCCTTTCTCCTTCCCTCCCCCCTCCCATCATTTTTTTCGTTGTGGGTGCACCCCACACCTCTGCTTCTAATTCTAATATCAAGTGAAATGCCCCGATGGCTCGACTCACACCTAGATAAACAGACCGCCTGCCGCACCTCGTTTTTCATTGTTTTACTATATAAGATGCTCGTAAAGACACTCTTATCACGTGGTAGACTATAAATAAAAGCACAAAAAATATTCAGCAAAATGCCCTGACGCCGCGACTCACGCTTGCAAATGAACCGACAGACCGTGGTTCTAGTCGCGTGTAATATTTATTTTCTCGTGTGCACAAAAATAGGTGAAACACGAGCACTTTCCAAGAGGTTAACTATTTTAGTACTACTCTCACCCAATGACACTTAACTGCAGAGTTCTTATGGGAATCGGTGCATTAGTGCTGGTATTATCGCACCCATACCATTTTGCACTACAACTGCATGTGCCTCTTCTCCTTCCCTCCCCCCTCCCATCATTTGTTTCGCTGTGCGCGCACACCTCACCTCTACTTCTAGTTCTAATATTAAGCGAAATGTCCCGGTGTCTCGACTCCTGCCCATATGAATGGATCGCCCACCACACCTCTATTTTTATTGTTCTACTATGTAAGAAACTTGTAACAACACTCTTATCACATGATGGAATTTAATAGAATGCACAAAAAAATATTAAGCAAAATGTCCTGGCACCATGACTCACGTTTGCGAATGAACTGGCGGATCATCGCTCTGGTCCCACATAACATTTAATGCCCCGTCTACAAAAAGAAGGGTGCAACACGAGGACTTCCAAACAGGTCACCCATCCTAGTACTACTCTCGCCCAAAAATGCTTAACTGCGGAGTTCTGATGGGATCCGGTGAATTAGTGCTGGTATGATCGCACTCGTTCCATTTCATGTTGCAAATAAATATACCCCTTCTCCTTCCCTCTCCCCTCTTGTCATTTGTTTCATTATGGGCACACCTCACCTCTCCTTCTAGTTTTAATATCAAGAAAAATGCCTGGTGCCTCGACTCATGCCCATATGAACGGATCACCTGCCGCACCTCATTTTTTCTAGTTTTACTATCTAAGATACTCGTAATTACACTCTTATTACGTGATAAGCTTTAATTAAATGTGCAAAAAATATTATGCAAAATGCCCCGGCACTATGACTCATGTTTTCGAATGACCCGGTAGACCGTCGCTCCGATCTAGCATAATGTTTAACGCCTCGTCTGCAAAAAGAATTATGCAACATAAGGAATTCTTAGTAGGTCATCAATCCTAGTACTACTCTCGCCTGAGCATGCTTAACTGCAGAGTTCCGATGGGATCTGGTGAACTAGTGCTGGTATGATCGCACCTATTCTACTTTGCGCTGCAAATACATATGCCCCTTCTCCTTCCCTCTCCCCTCCCATGATTTGTTTCCCTGTGCGTGCACCTCACCTCTACATCAAATTCTAATATCAAGCGAAATGTCCTGACGCCTCGACTCATTCCCATATGAACAGATCGTGCCGCACCTTATTTTTTGTTGTTCAACTCTTTAATATGCTTGAAAGGACACTCTTATATGGTGATGGGCTTTAATTGAATACGCAAAAAATATTAAACAAAATGCCACGGCACCATGACTCACGTTTATGAATGAACCGACAGACTGTCGCTCCGGTCCTAAAAAATGTTTAAAGCCCCGTTTGCAAAAAAAAGGGTGCAACATGAGAACTTCCAAGGAGGTCACCTATTCTAGTACTACTCTCGCCCAAGCACGCTTGACTGTGGAGTTCTAGTGAGATCCGGTGAACTAGTGCTGGTATGATCTCAACGGATCTAATTTACACTGCAAAAAATATACCCCTTCTCCTTCCCTCTCCCCTCCTATCATTTGTTTCGCTGTGCGCCCACCTCACCTTTACTTCTAGTTCTAATATCAAGAGAAATGCCCCAGTGCCTCGACTCATGCCCATATGAACGGATTGCCTGCCGCACCTCATTTTTTGTTGTTCTATTATGTAAGGTGCTCTAAATCACACTCTTATCACGTGATGGGCTCTAATTGAATGCAGAAAAAATAGTAAGCAAAATGTCTTGGCGCCGTGACTCACGTTTGCGAATGAACTGGCAAACTGTCGCTCCGGTCTTGTGTAACGTTTAATGCCCCGTCTGCAAAAAGAATGGTGCAACACGAGAACTTCCCAAGAGGTAACCCATCTTAGTACTACTCTCGTCAAAGCACGTTTAATTATGGAGTTGTGATGAGATCCGATGAACTAGTGCTGGTATGATCGCACCTGTTCTGGTTTGCGCCGCAAATACATACACCCCTTCTCCTTCACTCTCCACTCCTATCATTTATTGCGTTATGCCCGCACCTCATCTCTTCTTCTAGTTCTAATATCAAGCGAAATGCTCTAGCACCTCAACTCATGCCAATATGAATGGATCACCCGCCGCATCTCGTTTTTCGTTGTTCTACTATTTAAGATGCTTGCAATGACACTCTTATCACATGATGGGCTTTAATTGAATGCTGAAAAAATATTAAGCAAAATGCCTCGGTGCTATGTCTCACATTTGTAAACGACTCATGCCAATAGTATTACTCTCGCCCAAGCACGCATAACTTTGGAGTTCTAATGGGATCTGGTGAACTAGTGCTGGTATGATCACACACTTTCTTGTTTACGCTCGCTGCAAGTACATATGCCCCTTCTCCTTCCCTCTCCCTTCCCATCATTTGTTTCACTGCGCGCATACAGCACCTCTACTTCTAATATCAAGCGAAATTTCTCGGCAGATGCCTAGATGAACGGACCGCCTGTTGTACCTCTATTTTCGTTGTTCTACTAATTTAGATGCTCGTAATGTTACTCTTATCATGTGGTGGACTATAAATGAATGCACTAAAATATTAAACAAAAAGCCTTCGCACCACGACTTATGCTGGTGAATTAACTGGTAGACCACTACTCTCGCCCAAGCACCCCTAACAGTGGAGTTCTAATGGGATCTAGTGCATTAGTGCTGGTATGATCGCACCAGTTTCATTCTGCGCTTCAAATACATATACCCCTTCTCCTTCCCTCTTCCCTCCCGTCATTTGTTTCGGTGTGTGTGCCCATCGTACCTCTATTTCTAGTTCTAATATCAACCGAAATGCCCCGGTGCCTCGACTCACGCCCAGATGATTGAACTGCTTGCTATACCTCTATTTTCGTTGTTCTACTTTGTAAGATACTCGTAAGAACAATCTTATCACGGGGTGGACTATAAATGAATGCACAAAAAATATTAGCAAAGATATCCCAGTGCCGCAACTCATGTTTGTGAATGAACTTGCAGACTATGGATCCAATCCTGCGCAACGTTTACTGCCCCATCTGCAAAAAGACGAGTACAACACAAGGCCTTTCTAAGAGGTCACCCATCCAAGTACTACTCTCGCCCAAACACGCTTAACTGTGAAGTTCTGATGGGATCTTGTGAATTAGTGCTGGTATGATTGCACCACTTCTATTTCGCGCTGCAAATACATATATCCCTTCTCCTTTCCTCATCCCAACTGTCATTTGTTTTACTGTGCACGCACACCACACCTCTGCTTCTAGTTCTAATATATAGAGAAATGCCCCAGCGCCTCGACTAACACCCAGATGAATGTACTGCCCGCCGCACCTCTATTTTTGTTGTTACACTAAGTAAGATACTCGTAATAATACTCTTATCTTGTAATGGAATATAAATGAATACACTAAAAATATTAAGCAAAATGCCCTGATGCCGCGAATCATGCAGGCGAATGAACTAGTGGACCGAATCTCCCGTCGCGTGTAATGTTTAACGCCATGTCTGCAAAAAGAAGACTGCAACAAGAGGACTTCCCAAGAGGTCACCCATCCTAGTACTACTCTCGCCGAAGCACACTTAACTATGAAGTTCGATGGGATCCGACGCATTGGTGCCGGTATGATCGCACCCCTTCCATTCCACGCTGCAAATACATATACCACTTCTCCTTCCCTCTCTCCTCCCGTCATTTATTCTGTTGTGCGCGCACACCGTACCTCTGTTTCTAATTCTAATATCAAGCGAAATGCCCAAGCGTCTTGACTCATTCCCAGATGAACAGACCGCCCACCACAACTCTATTTTCATTGTTCTACTATGTAAGATACTCGTAATGATATTCTTATCTCGTGATGGACTATAAATGAATGCATGAAAAATATTAAGCAAAATGTCCCAACGCCGTGACTCACACTGGCGGACTGTGGCTCCAGTCACGCGTAACATTTAACGCCCCGTCCATAAAAAGACGGGTAGAAAACGAGGACTTCGCAGGAGGTCACCCATCCTAGTACTGGTTTCTCTAGAGCATGCTTAACTGCAGAGTTCGACAGGATCCGATGCATTAGTGTTGGTATGATCGCACCCCTTCCATTCCGTGCTGCAAATACATATACCTATTTTCCTTCCCTCCCCCCTCCGTTCATTTGTTTCGCTGTGCGTGCACACTACACCTCTGTTTTTAGTTCTAATATCAAGCGAAATGTCCGGGCACCTCGACTCATGCCTGGATAAACGGACCGCCTGTCGTACCTCATTTTTCGTTGTTCTACTATATAAGATGCTCGTAATGACACTCTTATCATGTGGTGGATTATAAATGAATGCATGAAAAATATTAAGCAAAATATTCTGCCACCGCGACTCATGCCGGAGGACTATGGCTCCTATCGCGCATAACGTTTAACACCCCATCCCCAAAAAGACAGGCGCAACACGAGAACTTCCCAGAAGGTCACCCATCCTAGTACTACTCTCGCCAAAGCACGCTCAACTATGGAGTTCAATGGGATCTAGTGCATTAGTACTAGTATAATCGTACCTCTGCTATTTTGTGCTACAAATACATATACCCCTTTTCCCTCCCTCCTCCCCTGTTTTTTGTTTCGCTATGCACAAACACCGCACCTCTGCTTATAGTTTTAATATAGAGCAAAATGCTTCGGTGCCTCGACTCATGCCCAGATGAACGGACTACCTGCTGTACCTTATTTTTCGTTATTCTACTATTTAAGATGCTCGTAATGACACTCTTATCACGTGGCGAACTATAAATGAATGCACAAAAAATATTAAGCAAAATTTTCAGGCCCCGCGACTCACACTGACAGACTGTGGCTCCGATCGCACTTAACGTTTAACACTCCGTCTACAAAAAAATAGGTTCAACACGAGGACTTTCAAGGAGGTCACCCATTCTAGAACTAATCTCGCCCAAGCACGCTTGACTATAGAGTTCTGATGGGATCCTGTGCATTAGTGTTTGTATGATCGCAACTGTCCCATTCCCCACTGCATATACATATAATCGTTCTCCTCCCCCCCGCGATCATTTATTTCTCTGTGCGGGCATACCGCATCTCTATTTCTAGTTCTAATATAGAGCCAAATGCCATGTCGCTTCGACTCACGCCCAGAAGAACGGAGGCCCGTTGTGCCTCTTTTTTCATTGTTCTACTATGTAAGACTATCGTAATGAGACTCTTATCACATGGTGGACTATAAATAAATGCACATAAAATATTAAGCAAAATGTTTCAACGTCGCTACTCATGCCGGGGGACTGTGGCTCCAATCGGGCATAACGTTTGACACCTCGTCTGTAAAAAAACAGGTGAAACACAAGGACTTCCCAGGAAGTCACCCATCCTAGTACTGCTCTCGCCCAAGCACGCTTAACTACAAAGTTCGATGGGATATGGTGTATTAGTGCTAGTATGATTGCACCCCTTCCATTCCGCCTTGCAAATACATATACCCCTTTTCCTTCCCTCCCGCCACCCATCATTGTTTTCATTGTGTGTGCACACCGCATCTCTATTTATAGTTCTAATATCAAGCTAAATGTCCCGACGCCTCGACTCACGCCCAGAAGAAAGGACCGCCCGTTGTACCTCATTTTTCTTTATTCTACTATTTTTCTTTATTCTACTATGTAAGATGCTCGTAATGACACTCTTATCACGTGGTAGACTATAAATGAATGCACAGAAAAATAGTAAGCAAAATTTTATGGCGATGCAACTCACACCAGCGGATTGTGGTTCTGATCATGTGTATCGTTTTACGCCCCGTGTACAAAAAGACAGTGCAACACGAGGACTTCTTAGGAGGTTACCGATCCTAGTACTACTCTCCCCCAAGCATGTTTAACTGAATAGTTTGATGGGATCTAGTGCATTAGTACTGGTATGATCGCACCCCTTCTATTTCGCATTGTAAATACATATACCCCTTCTCCTTTTCTCCCCTCTCCCGTCATTTTTTTTGCTGTGCGCGTACACTGCATCTCTGTTTCTAGTTTTAATATCAAGTAAAATGCCTTGGTTCCTCGACTCATGCCCAGATTAAAGGACCACCCGCCACACCTTTTTTGTTCGAAGCACTGGGGTATTTCACTTGATATTAGAATAAGAAACAGAAGTGAGGTCTGTGTGTACAACGAAATAAATGACGGGAGGGGGGAGGGTGTATCGTTTAATGCCCCGTCTGTAAAAATAAGAAATAGAGGTGAGGTCTGTGCGCACATCAAACATCTGTTTCTAGTTCTAATATCAAGCAAAATACCCCACTGTCTCGGCTCATGTACCTCTTTTTCGTTGTTTTACTATATAAGATACTCGTAATAACACTCTTATCATGTGAAGGACTTTAATTAAATGCATAAAAAATATTAAGCAAAAAATCCCGACGTTGTGACATACATTTGCGAATTAACAAGCGGACTGTCGCTCCGGTCCCATGTATCGTTTAATGCCCCGTCTGTAAAAAGAATGGTGCAACACGAGGACTTCTAAAGAGGTCACCCATCCTAAAACTACTCTCACACAAAAATGCTTAACTATAGAGTTCTGATGGGATTCGGTGAATTAATGCTAGTATGATCGCATTCATTCCATTTCACACTGCAAATACATATACCCCTTCTACTTCCCTCCCCCCTCCCATCATTTTTTTTGCTATGTGCAAACCCGCACCTCTGCTTCTAATTCTAATATCAAGCAAATGCCTTGGTGGCTCGACCCCCGCTCAGATGAAATGACCGCCCGCCGCACCTTGTTTTTCGTTGTTCTACAATGTAAGATGCTCGTAATGAGACTCTCATAACATGGTGGACTATAAATGAATGCACAAAAAATATTAGCAAAATAACTTAACGCCGCAACTCACACTTGTGAATGAACTGACGGACTAAGGTTCCAGTCGGGCGTAATGTTTATTACCTCATGAGCAAAAAAATAGGTGCAATAAGAGGAATTTCCAACAGGTCAACCATCTTAGCACTTCTCTCACTTAAGGACACTTAAATATAGAGTTCTTATGGGATTCAATGCATTATTACTGGTCTGATCGCACCCGTCACATTCCCCGCTACAAATGCATGTGCTCCTTCCCTTTCCCTCCCACCTCCCGTCATTTGTTTTGCTGTACGCACACACCTCACCTCTACTTTTAGTTCTAATATCAAGTGAAATGCCCTAGCACATCGTCTCATGCCCATATGAACGGATCCCTCGCCACACCTCTGTTTTCGTTGTTCTACTATGTAAGATACTCATAATAACACTCTTATCATGTGATGGGCTTTAATTTAATGCACGAAAAATATTAAGAAAAATGCCCCAGCGCCGTGACTCACGTTTGTGAATGAACCAGCGGACCATCGCTCCAATTCTACATAATGTTTAATGCCCCGTCTGCAAAAAGAAGGGTGCAACACGAGAATTTCCAAAGAGGTCACCCATCCTTGTACTACTCTCGCCTAAAAATACTTAAATACGAAGTTCTGATGGGATCGGTGAATTAGTGCTTGCATGATTGCATCAGTTCCATTTCACGCTGCAAATACATATACCCCTTCTCTTTCTCTCCCCCCTCCCATCATTTGTTTCGCTGTGCGCACACACCTCACATCTTCTTCTAGGTCTAATATCAAGCAAAATGCCCCAATGCCTCAACTCATGCCCATATGAACAGATCGCCCACTGCACCTCTGTTTTTGTTGTTCTACTGTGTAAGATACTCGTAATAACACTCTTATTACGTGATGGGCTTTAATTGAATCCATAAAAAATATTAAGCAAAATGCCCCGACGCCATGACTCACATTTGCGAATGAAACAGCAGACCGTTGCTCTGATCTCACATAATGTTTACCACCCCATCTAAAAATAGAAGGGTGCAACACGAGAACTTCCTAAGAGGTCACCCATCCTAGTACTACTCTCACCCCAAAAATACTTAACTGCGAAGTTCTGATGGGATCCGATGAATTAGTGCTGGTATGATCGCACTCATTCCATTTCAGGCTGTAAATACATGTACCCCTTCTCCTTCCCTCCCCCCCGTCATTTTTTTCGTTGTGCGTGCACCCCTAACCTCTTCTTCTAATTTTAATTTCAAGCAAAATGTCCCGACAGCTCGACTCACACCTAGATGAAATGACCACCCACCGCACCTAATTTTTTGTTGTTCTACTATGTAAGATGCTCGTAATGAGACTCTTATAACGTGGTGGACTATAAATGATTACATGAAAAATATTAAGCAAAATGCCATAACCCCGTGACTCACATTTGTGAATGAATCGATGGACCGTGGTTCTTTTCGCGCGTAACATTTATTGCCTCGTGTGTAAAGAAATAGGTGCAACACGAGGACTTTCCAAGAGGTCAACCATCTTAGAACTACTCTCACCAAAGGACACTTAAATACAGAGTTCTTACGGGATTCAGAGAAATAGTGTTGGTCTGATAGCACCCGTCCCATTCTACACTACAAATACATGTGCCCCTTCTCCTTCCCTCCCCCCTCCCGTCATTTGTTTTGTTGTACGCGCACACCTGACCTCTGATTCTAGTTCTAATATCAAGAAAAATACCCCGACAGCTTAACTCATGCCCATATAAACGGATCGCCCACCGCACCTTTGTTTTTGTTGTTCTACTATGTAAGATACTTGTAATAACACTTTTATCACGTGATGGGCTTTAATTGAATGCACAAAAAATATTAAGCAAAATGCCCCAGCGCCGTGACTCACGTTTGTGAATGAACTGGTGGACCATCGCTCTAGTCCTCCGTAACGTTTAACGCCCCATTTGCAAAAAGAAGGGTGCAACACGAGAACTTCCTAGGAGGTCACCCATCTTAATACTACTCGCGTCCAAATGCGCTTGACTATAGAGTTCTGATGGGATACAATTAATTAGTGTTGGTATGATCGCACCCATTCCATTACGTGCTACATGTACCTCTTCTCCTTCCCTTCCACCTCCTGTTATTTTTTTCGTTGTACGTGCACCCCGCATCTCTTCTTCTAATTCTAATTTCAAGTGAAATGCCTTGGCAGCTTGACTCACGCCCAGATGAAATGACCGCCCGTCGTACCTCGTTTTTCATTGTTCTACTATGTAAGATGCTCGTAACGAGACTCTTATAACGTAGTGGACTATAAATGAATGCACGATTAGCAAAATGCCCTAACATCGCGACTCACGTCTGCGAATGAACCGATGGACCGTGGTTCCTTTCGCGAGTAATGTTTATTGCCCCGTGTGCAATGAAACAGGTGCAACACAAGGACTTTCCAAGAGGTCAACCATCTAAGAAGTACTCTCACCAAAGAACACTTAACTGTAAAGTTTTTACGGGATTTAGTGTAGTAGTGCTGGTGCCATTTTACACTACAAATACATGTGCCCCTTCTCCTTCCCTCCCTCCTCCCATCATTTGTTTTGCTGTACGCGCACACCTCACCTCTGCTTCTAGTTCTAATATCAAAAGAAATTCCCCGACGCCTCGACTCATGCCCATATAAACGAATTGTCTGCCGTAACTCTATTTTCATTATTCTACTATGTAAGATACTCGTAATAACACTTTTATCACGTGATGGGCTTTAGTTGAATGCACAAAAAATATTAAGCAAAATGCCTTGGCACCATGGCTCACATTTGCGAATGAACCAACGGACTGTTGCTCTGGTCCCGCATAACGTTTAATGCCTCGTCTGAGGACTTCCTAAGAGGTCACCCATCCTAATACTACTCTCGCCAAAAAATGCTTAACTGCGGAGTTCTGATGGGATCCGATGAATTAGTGCTAGTGTGATCGCAGCCGTTTCAGTTCACATAGCAAATATATAGACCCTTTCTCCTCCCCTCCCCTCTCTTGTCATTTGTTTTGCTTTATGCGCACGCCTCACCTCTTCTTTTAGTTCTAATATCAAGTGAATTGTTTCGGTGCCTCGACTCATGCCCATATGAATGGATCGCCCACCGTACCTCTATTTTTGTTATTCTATTATGTAAGATACTCGTAATAACACTCTTATCACGTGATGGGCTTTAGTTGAATGCACGAAAAATATTAAGCAAAATGCGCTGACATCGTGACTCATATTTACGAATAAACCGGTGCACCGTCACTCTAGTGCCGCATAATGTTTAACGTCTCATCTATAAAAAGAATGGTGCAGCACGAAGACTTTCAGTAGGTCACCAATATTAGTACTACTCTCGCTAAGCACGCTTAATTGCAAAGTTCTGATGGGATCCAGAGAACTAGTGCTAGTATGATCGCACCCTTTTTATTTGCACCGCGAATGCATATGCTGTTTCTCCTTATCCAGTGAACTAGTGCTGGTATGATTACACCCTTTCTATTTTGTGCCGCAAATACATATGCCCCTTCTCCTTCCCTATCCCTTCCCGTCATTTGTTTCCCTATGCGCGCACCTCACCTCTGCTTCTAGTTCTAATATCAAACGAAATGCCCTAGCGCCTTGACCCATGCCTATATGAAGGGATTGCCTGCCGCACCTCATTTTTTGTTGTTATACTATTTAAGATGCTCACAATGACACTCTCATCACGTGAGGGGCTTTAGTTGAATACGTGAAAAATCTTAAGCAAAATGCCCTGACGCTGTGGCTCACATTTGTTAATGAACTAGCAGATCGTAGCTTCGGTCCTGCGTAACATTTAATGCCCTGTCTGCAAAAAGAAGAGTGCAACACGAAGACCTCCCAAGAGGTCACCCATCCTAGCACTACTCACGCCCAAGCACATTTTTCTGTAGAGTTCTGATGGGACTCGGTGAATTAGTATTGGTCTGATCGCACCCTTTCTTTATTGCACCACAAATACATATGCCCCTTCTCCGTCTCTCTCCCCTCCCGTCATTTATTTCGCTGTGCGCGCACCTTACCTCTGCTTCTAGTTTTAATATTAAGCGAAAAGCCCTGGCGCCTCGACTCATGCCCATATGAACAGATCACCCACCGTACCTCATTTTTTGTTGTTCTACTATGTAAGATGATGGAAATGACACTCTCATCACGTGATGGGCTTTAGTTGAATGCGCGAAAAATATTAAGCAAAATGTTCCAGTGCCATGACTCACGTTTGTGAATGAACTGACAGACCGTCGCTCCAGACCCGCATAACGTTTAACGCCTTGTCTGTAAAAAGAAGGGTGCAACATGAGGACTTCCCAGGAGGTCACCCATCCTAGTACTAGTCTCGCCCAAACACACTTTACCGCGGAGTTCTGGTGGGATCTGGTGAACTAGTGCTGGTATGATTTCACCTTTTCTTGTTTGTGCCTCAAATACATATGCCCTTTCTCCTTCTCTCTCCCCTTCCATCATTTATTTCGCTTTGCGCGCACCTCTCCTCTGCTTCTATTTCTAATATCAAGTGAAATGTTTTGCTGCCTCGACTCATGCTCATATGGACGGATTGCCCGCCACACCTCATTTTTCGTTGTTCTACTATTTAAGATGCTCGCAGTGACACTTTTACCATGTGGGGGGCTTTAATTGAATGTGTGAAATATATTAAGCAAAATGCCTCGGTGCTGTGATCACGTTTGCGAATGAAATGGCAGATCATCGCTCCGGTTCTGCGTAACGTTTAATGCCCCGTCTGTAAAAAGAAGGGTGCAACACGAGGACTTCTTAGGAGGTCACCAATCCTATTAGTACTCACGCCCAAGAATAATTTTCTACAGATTTCTGATGGGATTCGATGAACTAGTGCTGGTACAATCGCACCTTTTCTTATTTGCACCGCAAATACATATGCCCCTTCTCCTTCTCTCTCTCCTCCCGTCATTTGTTTGGCTGTGCACACACCTTACCTCTGCTTCTAGTTCTAATATCAAGCAAAATGCCCTAGCGCCCCGACTCTTGCCCATATGAACGGATCGACCGCACCTTATTTTTTATTATTCTACTATGTAAGATGCTCGTAATGACACTCTCATCACGTGATGGGCTTTAGTTGAATGCGCGAAAAATATTAAGCAAAATGCGCCAGCGCCGTGACTCTTGTTTGCAAATAAATCGGTGGACCGCCGCTCCGGTCCCGCATAACGTTTAATGCCTCCTTCGTAAAAAGAAGGGTGCAACACAAGAAATTCTCGAGAGGTCACCCATCCTAGTACTACTCTTGCCCAAGCTTGCTTAACTGCGGAGTTCTGATGGGATCCGTTGAACTAGTGCTGGTGTGATCGCATCCGCTTTGGTTCGCGCCACAAATACATATACCCTGTCTCCTTCTCTCTGCCCTCCTGTCATTTGTTTTGCTGTGCGCGCACCTTACCTCTGCTTTTAGTTCTAATATCAAGCGAAATATCCCGTTGCCTCGACTCATGCCCATATGAACAGATCGCCTACCGCACCTTATTTTTCATTCTTTTACTTTGTAAGATGCTCGCAATGACACTCTCATCACGTGATGGGCTTTAGTTGAATTTATGAAAAATATTAACCAAAATGCTCTGGTGCCATGACTCATGTTTGCAAATGAACCAGCGGACCATCGCTCTGATCCCGCGTAACGTTTAACGCCTCGTCTACAAAATGAAGGGTGCAACACGAGGTCCTTCCAGGAGGTCACCAATCCTAGTACTACTCTCGCCCAAGCACTCTTTACTGCAGAGTTCTGATAGGATCCGGTAAACTAGTGCTGGTATGATTGCACCCTTTCTTGTTTGCGCCTCAAATACATATGCCACTTCTCCTTCTCTCTCCTCTCCCATCATTTGTTTCGCTGTGTGTGCACCTCTCCACTGCTTCTATTTCTAATATCAAGCAAATTATCCCAGTTCCTCGACTTATGCCCATATAAATGGATTGCCCGTCGCACCTCGTTTTTCATTTTTCTACTATTTAGGATGCTCGCAATGACACTCTTATCACGTGGTGGGATTTAATTGAATGCACAAAAAATATTAAGCAAAATGCCCCGACACTGTGATCACGTTTGCGAATGAACCGGTAGATCGTCGCTCTGGTCCTGCGTAACGTTTAATGTTCCGTCTGTAAAAAGAAGAGGGCAACACGAGGACTTCCCAGGAGGTCACCCATCCTATTACTACTCACGCCCAAGCATGCTTTTCTATAGAGTTCTCATGGGATCCGGTGAACTAGTGAACGTATGATTGCACCCTTTCTTATTTGTGCCACAAATACATTTGTCCTTTTTCCTTCCCTCCCCCCTCCCGTCATTTGTTTCGCTGTGCACGCACCTTACTTCTTCTTTTAGTTCTAATATCAAGTGAAATGCCCCACGCCTTGACTCATGCCCATATGAAAGGATACCCACCGCATCTCAATTTTTGTTGTTCTACTATGTAACATACTCGCAGTGACACTCTTATCATGCAATGGGCTTTAATTGAATGCGTAGAAAATATTGAGCAAAATGCCCCAGCGCCGTGACTCACATTTGTGAATGAATCGTCAGACTGTCGCTCTGATCCCACGTAACGTTTTAATGCCCCCTCTGCAAAAAGAAGGGTGTAACACAAGGACTTCCAAGGAGGTTACCCATCATAGTGCTACTCTGGCCCAAGCACGCTTAACTGCGAAGTTTTGATGGGATCCGATGAACTAGTGCTGGTATGATCGCACTAATTTTAATTTGCACCGTAAGTGCATATATCCCTTCTCCTTCCCTCTCCCCTTTTGTCATTTGTTTCGCTGTCGACGCACATCACCTTAGTTTGTAGTTCTAATATCAAGTAAAATGCCCAACGCCTCGACTCATGCCCATATGAACGGATCGTGCTACATCTTATTTTTCATTGTTCTACTATGTAAGATGCTCGCAATGACACTCTTATCACGTGATGGGCTTTAATTGAATGCACAAAAAATATTAAGCAAAATGCCCCAGCGTCGTGACATACATTTGCGAATGAGCTGGCAAATTGTTGCTTCGGTCCTGCGTAACATTTAATGCCCAATCTGCAAAAAGAAGGGTTCAACATGAGCACTTTCCAAAAGGTCACCCATCTTAGAGCTACTCTTACACAAGCACGCTTAACTGCAGAGTTCTGATGGGATCCGGTGAACTAATGCTAGTATGATCGCAGCCACTCTAGTTCGTGCCCCAAATACCTATACCCCTTCTCCTTCCCTCTCCTCTCCTATCATTTGTTTTGCTATGCATGCACTTCACCTCTGCTTCTAATTATAATATCAAGCAAAATGTCCCGGCGCCTCGACTCATGCCCATATGAACGAAACATCAGTCACACCTCATTTTTCGTTGTTCTACTATGTAAGATGCTCACAAAGACACTCTTATCACGTGATGGGCTTTAATTTAATACGCAAAAAATATTAAGAAAAATGCCTCGGTACCATGACTCACGTTTGTGAATGAACCGGTGGACTGTCGCTCCAATCCTACGTAATGTTTAATGCCCCGTCTGTAAAAAGAAGGGTACAACACGAGAACTTTCTAGGAGGTCACCCATCCTAGTACTACTCTTTCCGAAGCATGCTAAACTGCGTAGTTCTGATGGGATCCGGTGAACTAGTACTGGTATGATCGCACACGTTTTGGTTTGTGCCGCAAATACATATACCACTTCTCCGTCCGTCCCCCCTCCCGTTATTTATTTCACTGTGCGCGCACCTCACCTCTGCTTCTTATTCTAATATTAAACAAAATGCTCTGACGCCTCGACTCAAGCCCATATGAACAGAACGCCCGCCGCACCTAGTTTTTCGTTATTCTACTATTTAAGATACTCGCAACGACACTAATATCACCTGATGGGCTTTAAATGAATGCGCGAAAATGGTAAGCAAAATGCCCTAGCGTCGTGACTCATGTTTACGAATGGACCGGCGGACCGTCGCTCCATTCCGTGTAATGTTTAACGCCCCATCTGCAAAAAGAATGATGGAACACGAGGACTTCCAAAGAGGTCACCCATCTTAGTACTACTCTTGCCCAAAAGTACTTAATTGTGGAGTTCTGATGGGATCCGGTGAATTAGTGCTGGTATGATCGGATCTGGTCCATTTCGCACTGTAAATACATATACCCATTCTCCTTCCCTCCCCCCTCCCATCATTTTTTTACTGTGCGTGAATCCCGCACCTTTGCTTCTAATTCTAATATCAAGCGAAATGCTCCGGTGGCTCGACTCACGCACAGATGAACGGACTGCCCACGACACCTCTTTTTTTGTTGTTCTACTAAGTAAGATTCTCGTAATGAGACTCTTATAATGTGGTGGACTATAAATGAATGCATGAAAAATATTAAGCAAAATGCCCTGACGCCGTGACTCACGTTTGCGAATGAACCAACGGACCGTTGTTCCCATCGGACGTAACGTTTATTGCCTCGTGTGTAAAAAAATAGGTGCAACAAGAGGACTTTCCAAAAGGTCAACCATCTTAGTGGTCAACCATCTTAGTACTACTCACACCAAAGGACACTTAACTGCAGAGTTCTTATGGGATTTGGTGCATTAGTGCTGGTATGATCGCACCCGTCCCAATTTGTGCTACAAATGCATGTGCCCCTTCTCCTTACCTCCCCCCTCCCATCATTCGCTGTACGCACACACCTCACCTCTGCTTCTTGTTCTAATATCAAGCGAAATGTCCCAGTGCGTCGACTCATGCCCATATGAATGGATCACCCACCGTACCTCTGTTTTCATTGTTCTACTATCTAAGATACTCGTAATAGTACTCTTATCACGTTATAAGCTTTAATTGAATGCACAAAAAATATTAAGCAAAATGCTCCGACGCCGTGACTCATGTTTACGAATGAATCAGCGAACCATCACTTTGGTCTTGCGTAACGTTTAACGTCCCGTCTGCAAAAAGAAGGGTTCAACAAGAGAACATCCTAGGCGGTCACCCATCCTAGTACTACTCTTGCCCAAAAATGCTTAACTGCGGAGTTCTGATGGAATCCGGTGAATTAGTGCTGGTATGATCGCATTTATTCCATTTTGCACAGCAAATACATATACCCCTTCTCCTTCCCTCCCCCCTCCCGTCATTTTTTTCGTTATGCGCGAACCCTACACCTCTACTTCTAATTCTAATATCAAGCAAAATGTCCCGACGGCTCGATTCACTCCAGAAGAACGGACCGCTCGTTGCACCTTTTTTTCGTTGTTCTACTATATAAGATGCTCTTAATGAGACTCTTATAATGTGCTGGACTATAAATGAATGCACGAAAAATATTAACCAAAATGACCTAACGTCGCGACTCACGTTTGTGAATGAACCGATGGACCTTAGTTCCGGTCGCGCGTAACATTTTTTTCCTTGTGTGCAAAAAAATAGGTGCAACACGAAGACTTTCTAAGAGGTCAACCATCTTAGTACTACTCTCACCAAAGGACACTTAACTATAAAGTTCTTATGGGATTCGGTGCATTAGTTCTGGTCTGATCGCACCCGTCCCATTCTGCGTTACCAATGCATGTGCCCCTTCTCCTTCCCTCCCCCCTCCCGTCATTTGTTTCACTTTACATGCACACCTTACCTCTGTTTGTTCTTGGAAAGTCCTCGTGTTGCACCTATTTCTTTGCACACGAGGTAATAAACGTTATGCGCTACAACCGTCAGTTCATTCGTAAATATGAGTCACAGTGTCAGGGAATTTTGGTTAATATTTTTTGTGTACTCATTTGAAGTCCACCATGTTATAAGAGTCTCATTACGAGCATCTTACATTGTAGAATAATAAAAAACGAGGTGAGGCGGACGGTCAATTCATCTGGGCATGAGTCAAGCCGCCGGCACATTTCGCTTAATATTAAAATTATAAGTAGAGGTGCAGGGTGCACGCACAGTGAAAAAAATAATGGGAGGGTGGCGGGAAAGAGAAGGGGTATTTGTATTTGCAGCACAAAATTGAACGGGTGCGATCATACTAGCATTAATTCATCGGATTCCATCAGAACTCTGCAGTTAAGGATTTTTGGGCAAGAATAGTACTAGGATGGGTGTCCTCTTGGGAAGTCCTCATGTTGCACCCTTCTTTTTGCAGACGGGACATTAAACGTTACGCGAGACCGGAGCGACAGTTTGCCGGTTCATTCACAAATGTGAGTCATGGCGCCGGGGTATTTTGCTTAATATTTTTCGTGCATTTAATTAAATCCATCACGAACACGAGTACTATTACGAGTATCTTACATAGTAGAACAACGAAAATAGAGGTGCGGCAGACGATCCGTTCAAATAGGTATGAGTCGACGCGCTTGGACATTTCGCTTGATATTAGAACTAGAAGCAGAGGTGAGGTGTGCGTGCGTAACGAAACAAATGGTAGAACGGGAGAGGGAAGGAGAAGGGGTATACGTATTCGTGGTGCGAACTAGAACAGTTTCGATCATACCAGCAATAATTCACCAGATCCCATTAGAACTCCGTAGTTAAGCGTGCTTGGGCGAGAGTAGTACTAGGATGGGTGACCTCCTAGAAAGTCCTCGTGTTGTACCCTTATTTTTTTAGACGACTCCGTTAAAGGTTACGCAGGACAGCAGCGACGGTCTGTCTGTTCATTCAAAAACGTGAGTCACGGCACTAGGGCATTTTGCTTAATATTTTTTATGCATTAAATTAAAGCCTATCGCGTGATAAGAGTGTTATTACGAGTATCTTACATAGTAGAACAACGAAAATAGTGGTGCGGCGAGCGATCCATTCATATGGGCATGAGTTGAGGCGCTGGGGCACTTCCTTTGATATTAGAACTAGAAACATAAGTGAGGTGTGCGCGTAAAGCAAAACAAATGGCGGGAGAGGGAAGGGAAGAAAAAGGGGTACATGCATTTATACTGCGGAATTGGACGGGTGCGATCAAACCAGCACTAATACACCGAATCCCATAAGAACTTTACAGTTAAGTTTCCTTTGGTGAGAGTAGTACTAAGATGGTTGACCTTTTGAAAAGTCTTCGTGTTGCAACTATTTTTTTGCACACAAAGAAATAAATGTTACGCGCGACCAGAACTAAGGTCCCTCGGTTCATTCGCAAACGTGAGTCACTGTGTCAGGGCATTTTGGTTAATATTTTTCGTGCATTCATTTATAATCCACCACGTTATAAGAGTCTCATTATGAGCATCTTACATAGTAAAACAACGAAAAATGAGATACGACGAGCGGTCCGTTCATCTGGGCGTGAGTCGAGCCGTCGGGGCATTTCGCTTGATATTAGAATTAGAAGCTGAGGTGCGGGGTTCGCGCACAGTGAAAAAAATTACGGGAAGGGGGAGGGAAAGAGAAGGGGTATATGTATTCGCAGCGCGAAATGGAACAAATGCGATCATAACAGCACTAATTCACCGGATCCCACAGAACTCCGCAGTTAAGCATTTTTGGGAGAGAGTAGTACTAGGATGGGTGACTTCTTTGGAAGTCCTCGTGTTGCACCCTTCTTTTTGTAGACAGGGCATTAAACGCTACGCAGGACCAGAACGATGGTTCGCTGGTTCATTTGCAAATGTGAGTCATTGTGTCAAAGCATTTTTGCTTAATATTTTTCGTGCATTCAATATAAGCTCATAACTTGATAAGAGTATTATTACGAGTATTTTACATAGTAGAACAACGAAAACAGAGGTGCAGCGGATGATCCATTCATATGGGCATGAGTCGAGGCGTCGGGGCATTCCCTTGATATTAGAACTAGAAGTAGAGGTGAGGTGTGTGCATACAGCGAAACAAATAATGGAAGGGGGGAGGGAAGGAGAAGGGGCACATGCATTTGTAGCATGGATTGGGACGGGTGTGATCAGACCAGCACTAATGCATCGAATCCCATAAGAACTCTACAATTAAGTGTCCTTTGGAGAGAGTAGTACTAAGATGGTTGACCTCTGGAACGTCCTCTTGTTGTACCTATTTTTTTACACATGAGGCAATAAACATTACGCACGATGGGAACAATGGTCCGTAAGTTCATTCGCAAACATAAGTCGCGGTGTCAGGGCATTTTGCTTAATATTTTTCGTGCATCATTTATAGTCCACCACGTTATAAGAGTCTCATTACAAGAATCTTACATAGTAGAACAATAAAAAACGAGGTGCAGCGGGCGGTCTGTTCATCTGGGCGTGAATCGAGCCACCGAGGCATTTTGCTTGATATTAGAATTAGAAGCAGAGCTGCGAGGTTCGCGCACAGTGAAAAAAATGATGGGAGGGGGGAGGGAAGGAGAAGGGGTATATGTATTTGCAGTGTGAAATGGAACATATGCGATCATACCAGCACTAATTCACCATATCCCATCAAAATTGCGCAGTTAAGCATTTTTGGGCGAGAGTAGTACTAGGATGGGTGACCACTTTGGAAGTCCTCGTGTTGCACCATTCTTATTACAAACGGGGCGTTAAACGTTACACGGGACTAAAGCGATGGTCTACCAGTTCATTCGTAAATATGAGTCATGGTGTCGGGGCATTTTGCTTAATATTATTTACGCATTCAATTAAAGCCCATCACGTGATAAGAGTGTTATTGCGAGTATCTTAAATAGTAGAATAACGAAAAACTAGGTGCAGCGGGCATTCCGTTCATATTTGCATGAGTCGAGGAGCCGGGGCATTTCGCTTGATATTAAAACTAGAAGCAGAGGTGAGGTATGCGCACAGTGAAACAAATGATGGAAGGGGAGAGGGACAGAGAAGAGGTATATGTATTTGCGGCACAAACCAAAATGTGTGCGATCATACCCGTACTAGTTCACCGGATCCCATCAGAACTATGCATTTTAGCGTGCTTCGACGAGAGTAGTACTAGGATGGGTGACCTCCTGGGAAGTCCTCGTGTTGCACCCTTCTTTTTGTAGATGGGGTGTTAAACGTTACGTGGGACCGGAGCGACGGTGTAGCGCCCGGACCGAGAAGGAGGAGAAAAAAAAAAAAAAAAAAAAAAAAAAAAAAGGGGGGGCCACGTCGGCAGCCACGTCAGCAGGCCCGGTCAGCAGTCCCGGCCAACCGGGGCCTGCCACGTGGCAAGACCACGTCGCTCCGAAAGGGGACCACGTTGGCGATCCGCGTGGGTGCGATCGGATGACCCAGATCAATCGCGCGATCGGACGGCCCAGATGCAATCGCACGGACGGCCTAGATTCAATCAAAAACGAACGGCCCAGATTAAAACAAAATGAACAGTTGAGATCAAAAGGCAAGGGGTTATAAATAGAACCCCCACACCAGACCACAAACCCTAGCCGCCTGTCGCTCGCCGGATAAGACAAACCAGAAGCCGGCCGCCGCCACCCGCTGCCGCGCCAGGGAAATTTTCGACCGCCGATCGAGGTAAATTTCATACTCCCGACTCGTTTTTCCACGCTGATTCCTCTTGTGGCCAAATCGGAGCCAAAATCTGGGCCAAACAGCCGGAATACACGGTCGAAGGCCAGCGGCACCGCCGCGCCCCCTCTCGGTTTTTGCCTCCGATGAGGCCTTTCCCGGCCTCCGTTTGATGCAATTTTTATATTACCGTGATCACCATTCTTTTCTCTACAGGTTGACCGGAGCCGAATCACCAAAACACAAACCTCGCCGGAGAGCCGCCGCACCCGAGAGCGCCGCCGCCGGTAAGCTCCGTTTTTCCGTTATTTATTGGCCCCCCGAGGGCCCTAGGGTTGTTTTCTCACAGGGACCGATGCGAGTGTGGCCGAATTCGGCCGGAAACGGCCGAAAACAGCCAACCCGAGGCTACTCGCCGCCGCCAGCGGCGGCGCCGTCGCCGGAGCACGGCGGAGCCGCCGTGCCAGAGTTGCGATTTGGGCCGAAAGGGGCCCTGGGCCTAATTTGGGATTTTTTTTGGAACACGTGCAGGTACCAGTAGTGCGTTTCAGTTCCCCGAGGAAAATTCAGAGAAAATTAGGGATAGCCTGCAAGCGCACTGCAAAGCCGTGTTCGGACCCCGAAAACGAGTAAGGACCCCTCACCCTATTTCCTATCACGGTATTAAAGTTCAAAATGATAAAACGGTATTTCTTGAATTAACGAATGTGTGAAATTGCTTAAGGTGGCTAATGGAGCCCAAGTCTAGTGTGATTGATGATTTACTGTTATTTGGCCTGTTTTACAGCTTTAAATGCATTATGAGGTTTGATTTGTTCATTTTATAGTTTCGAGTGCATATATTACTGTTTTATTAATTATGGGTTGAAAGACTGAAGAACTGATACTGTATGTTGTCTGTTTGGCATGAATTACGATTTGCTTGTTTAAATATGAATTGATGATGCTTATTGAGGAAAAGGAAAATGAAAGATTGTGTAGACTGATAATTGTATGATGGAGTCAGCCTGACGAGATATCCTGGGAGATGGTGGACGGACCGGGTCCGTAGGGAACCCTACCGGGATTGTGGTCTCACATACCGGACGGGGTATTGAGGTTTATGGTTTTGGCGCCCATACCGGACGGGGTATGGGGACGGCCCGTTTCACCCTCATACCGGACGGGGTATTGAGGTTTATGGTTTTGGCGCCCATACCGGACGGGGTATGGGGACGGCCCTGGAAACTGATTATGAATGTTAAAGGTTAACGGGTAGCGGGACCCCTATGGACCCCCATGGATACTAGTAGGCTGGTAAATGAGAAAAGGATATGTGGTATAATGATTGAATTACAAAAGGCGTGATAAGTGCTATGTTTTACAACTTATATTATTCCATGATTGTGATAATGTTATTGTTTTTCTTATATTGTTTCATGAATTCCACCGAGGTAAGTGGATGGTAAAGGTTTTATCATAAATAAAAGGATTTGTTGTAAATCATGCTCCATTGGTCTTTTGTGTTTTTCTACCCACCTTTACCTCCGTGACGGTGAGATATCGTGATGTTCTTACTGGGCTAGTGTAGCTCACTCCTTATTTAACCATTTCAGATCAGGAAGACATGGTTCCCGAGCCCGTTCCGCAGGAGGACGACGAAGGGGATGCTTAGAGATTCTGTAGTCATACTCATAGTTTTATTTTCGAGTTTCTCTTTTAGTTAGTTTAATCTTTTATATTTTAAGTACGTTTTTGGTTTTCGTGTAAGGGATGTTAACTGAAATTTTGATCTCGCTTCCGTATTTTATGTGTTTAAATACTCATTTCATTTTCACATTTCCGGGGTCGTTACAGACGGTCCACCGGTTCATTGATAAAAGTGAGTCATTGGATCCCATCAAGCGAAATGCCCCAGTGCCTCAACTCATAGTAGAATAAAAAAATAAGGTGCGACTAGCGTTTCATTCATATGGGCATGAGTCGAGGCGCTGGGGCATTTTGCTTGATATTAGAATTAGAAGTAGAGGTGCAGTGCACGCACAACGAAATAAATGACAGGAGGGGAGAGGGATGGAGAAGGGGTGTAGGTATTTGGGGCACGAACTAGAGTGGCTACGATCATACTAGCATTAGTTCACCGGATCCCATAAGAACTCCGCAGTTAAGCATGCTTGTGTGAGAGTAGTTCTAGGATGGGTGACCTTTTAGGAAGTGCTCATGTTGAACCCTTCTTTTTATAGACGAGGCATTAAACATTACACGGGAGTGGAGAAACGGTTTGTCGATTCATTCGCAAATGTGAGTCACGGTGCCGTGGCATTTTGCTTAATATTTTTCACGCATTCAATTAAAGCCCACCATGTGATAAGAGTGTCATTGCGAGCATCTTAAATAGTAGAACAATGAAAAATGAGGTTCGGTGGGCGATCTGTTTATATGGGCCTGAGTCGAGGCACTGGGGTAATTCGTTTGATATTAGAACTAGAATCAGAGGTGAGGTGCGCAGATAGCGAAACAAATAAAGAAAGGGGAGAGGGAAGGAGAAGGGGTATATGTTCTTGTGGCGCAAATTAGATTTGGTGCGATCATACCAACACTAGTTCATCGGATCCCATCAGAACTCCGTAGTTAAGCGTGCTTGGGCGAGAGTAGTACTAGGATGGGTGACCTCTTTGGAAGTCCTCGTGTTGCATCCTTTTTTTTGCAGACGGGGCATTAAACATTACGTGGGACTGGAGCAATGATCTGACAGTTCATTCGCAAACGTGAGTCACAACACCAAGGCATTTTGCTCAATATTTTTTACGCATTCAATTAAAGTCCATTACATGATAAGAGTGTTATTGCGAGTATCTTACATAATAGAACAAAAAAAATTGAGATGTAGTGAGCGATCCTTTCATATTGGCATGAGTCGAGGTGTGGGGCATTTCGCTTGATATTAGAACTAAAAGAAGAGGTGAGGTGCGTGCACAGCGAAACAAATGACAGAAGGGGGTAGGGAAGGAGAAGGGGCATATGTATTTGCGGCGCAAACAAGAAAGGGTGCGATCATACCAGCACTAGTTCACCAGATCCCATCAGGACTCTACAGAAAGGCGTGGTTGGGTGTGAGTAGTAATAGGATGGGTGACCTCCAAGGAAGTCCTCGTGTTGTATAATTCTTTTTGCAGATGGGGCATTAACGTTATGCGGGACTGGAGCGACAATCTTTCGGTTCATTCGCAAACGTGATTACAGCCCCGGGGCATTTTACTTAATATTTTTCGCGCATTCAATTAAAGCTCACCACGTGATAAGAGTGTCATTGCGAGCATCTTAAATAGTAGAACAATGAAAAACAAGGTACAGCAGGTGATTTGTTTTATGGGCATAAGTCGAGGCACTGGGGTAATTCGCTTGATATTAGAAATAGAAGTAGAGGAGAGGTGCCCGCACAACTAAACAAATGATGGGAGGGGAGAGAGAAGGATTAGGGGCATATGTATTTGAGGCGCAAACAAGAAAGGGTGTAATCATACCAGAACTTGTTCATCGAATCCCATAAGAACTCTGTTGTAAAGCGTGCTTGGGCGAGAGTAGTGCTAGGATGGGTGACCTTCTGGAAAGTCCTCGTGTTGCACCCTTCTTTTTGTAGACGAGGCGTTAAACGTTACGCAGGACCAAAGCGACGGTCTGCCAGTTCATTTGCAAACGCGAGTCACGGCGCCAAGGTATTTTGCTTAATATTTTTCGCGCATTCAACTAAATCCCATCACGTGAGGAGAGTGGCATTACGAGTATCTTACATAGTAGAACAATGAAAAATGAGGTGCGGCGGGCGATCCATTCATATGGGCATGAGTCGAGGTGCCGACGCATTTCGCTTGATATTAGAACCAGAAGCAGAGGTAAAGTGGGCG
This sequence comes from Carica papaya, assembly GCF_054855325.1. NCBI lineage: Eukaryota > Viridiplantae > Streptophyta > Magnoliopsida > Brassicales > Caricaceae > Carica > Carica papaya. The sequence continues at coordinate 28,832,201 of NC_142311.1, read as the reverse complement.
CACAGCGAAACAAATGATGGGAGGGGAGAGGGAAGGAGAAGGGATATATGTATTTACGGCGCAAACCAAAGCGGATGCGATCATACTGGCACTAGTTCACCGGATCCCATTAGAACTCTGCAGTAAAACGTGCTTGGGCGAGAGTAGTACTAGGATGAGTGACCTCTTGGGAAGTACTTTTGTTGCACCCTTCTTTTTACAGACGAGGCGTTAAACATTACGCGGGACCAGAGTGACGGTCCGTTGATTCATTCGTAAAACGTGAGTCACGGCACCGGGGCATTTTTCTTAATATTTACTGCGCATTTAAGTAAAGTCCATCATGTGGCGAGAGCGTCGTTGCGAGCATCTTACATAGTAGAACAATAAAAAATGAGGTGCGGCGGGCTATCCGTTCATATGGGCATGAGTCGAGACGCCGAAGTATTTCACTTGATATTAGTATTAGAAGCAGAGGTGAGGTGCGCATAGAGCGAAACAAATGACGGGAAGGGAGAGGGAAGGAGTAGCGACATATGTATTTGCAGCGCAAACAAGAAAGGGTACGATCATACCAATACTAGTTTTCTAGATCCCATCAAAACTTCGCAGTTAAGCGTGCTTAGGCAAGAGTAGTACTAAGATTGTTGACCTGCTGGAAAGTCCTCGTGTTGCACCATTCTTTTTACAGATAAGGCGTTAAACGTTATGCGGGACCAAAGCGACAGTCCACCGGTTCATTTGCAAATGTGTGTCATGACGCTAGGGCATTTTGCTTAATATTTTTTGTGCATTCAACTAAAGCCCATCACGTGATAAGAGTGTTATTACAAGTATCTTACATAGTAGAACAACGATAATAGAAGTGTGGGGGGCGATCCGTTTATATGGGCATGAGTCGAGGCACCGGAACATTCGCTTGATATTAGAAGTAGAAGAAGAGGTAAGGCGTGTGCGTACAACGAAGTAAATGACGGGAAGGGGGAGGGGAGGAGAAGGAGTATATGTATTTGCGACATGAACTAGAACGACTGTGATCACAGTAGCACTAATTCACCGGATCCCATCAGAACTCTACAGTTAAGCGTTCTTTGGTGAGAGTAGTATTAGGATAGGTGACCTCCTGGGAAGTCCTCGTGTTGTACCCATTTTTTTGTAGACGGGGCGTTAAACGTTACGCAGGACCAGAGTGACAGTCCGCCGTTCATTCGCAAACGTGAGTCACAGCACTCGGGCATTTTGCTTAATATTTTTTATGCATTCAATTAAAGCCCATCACGTGATAAGAGTGTTATTACGAGTATCTTACATTATAGAACAATGAAAAGAAAGTTGTGGCGGGCAATCCGTTTATATGGGCATGAGTCGAGGCATCGGGACATTTCCCTTAACATTAGAACTAAATGCAGAGGTGAGGTGTGCGTGTACAGTAAAATAAATGACGGGAGGAGGGAAGGAAGGAGAAGGGGCACATGTATTTGTAGTGTAGAATGGGACGAGTGCTATCACATAGCCACTATTGCACTGAATCCCGTAAGAACTCTGCAGTTAAGTGTCCTTTGGTGAGAGTAGTTCTTAGAAGGTTGACCTCTTAGAAAGTCCTCCTATTGCACCTGTTTCATTGTACAGGAGGCAATAAATGTTACGTGCGAAAGGAACCACAGTCCGTCAGTTCATTCGCAGACGTGAGTCGCGGCGTTAAGGCATTTTGCTTAATACTTTTTGTGCATTCATTTATAATCCACTACGTTATAAGAGTCTCGTTACGAGCATTTTACATTGTAGAAAAATGAAAAATGAGGCACGCGGTCATTTTATCTGGGCGTGAGTTGAGCTGTCGGGGCATTTCGCTTGAAATTAGAATTAGAAGAAGAGGTCGGAGTGCGCGCACAGCGAAAAAATGATGGGAGGGGGGAGGGAAGGAGAAGGGGTACATGTATTTCCAGCGCGAAATGGAATGGGTGTGATCATACCAGCATTATTTTATCGTATCCCTTCAAAACTCTGCAGTTAAGCATGCTTGGGCGAGATTAGTATTAGGATGGATGACCTCCTGGGAAGTCCTCGTGTTGTACCCTTCTTTTTACAGATGGGACATTAAACATGAGTCACGGTGTCAGGAAATTTTGCTTAATATTTTTTGTGTATTCAATTAAAGCCCATTACGTGATAAGAGTGTTATTACGAATCTTACATAGTAGAACAACGAAAACACAGGTGCGGCAAGCGATCCTTTTATATAGGCATGAGTCGAGGCGTCGAGGCATTTCTCTTGATATTAGAACTAGAAGCAGAGGTGAGGTGTGCGCGTACAGTAAAACAAATGACGAGGGGGGGAGGGAAGGAGAAGGGGCACATGCATTTGTAGTGTAGAATGGGATGGGTGCTATCAGACCATGTAGAATGGGACGGGTGCTATCGGACCAGCACTATTGCTCTGAATCCCGTAAGAACTTTGTAGTTAAGTGTCCTTCGATGAGAGTGATTCTAAGATGGTTAACCTCTTGGAAGGTCCTCGTGTCGCACCTGTTTCTTTGCACACGAGGTAATAAACGTTACGCCCGAAAGGAACCACAGTCCGTCGATTCATTCGCAATCGTGAGTCATGGTGTTAGGGCATTTTGCTTAATATTTTTTGTGCATTCATTTATAATCCACCACGTTATAAGAGTCTCATTACGAGCATCTTACATAGTAGAACAATTAAAAATGAGGTACGGTGGGCGGTCATTTCATCTGGGTGTCAGTCGAGTTGCCAGGGCATTTTGCTTGAAATTAGAATTAGAAGAACAGGTGCGGGGTGCACGCACAACGAGAAAAATGACAGGAGGGTGGAGGGAGAACTCCGCATTTAAGTGTTTTTGGGTAAGAATAGTACTAAGATGGGTGACCTCTTACGAAGTCCTCGTGTTGCACCCTTCTTTATGCAGACGTGGTGTTAAATGTTATGCGAGATCAGATCGGTAGTCTACCGGTTCATTCGTAAATGTGAGTCACGGCATCGGGGCATTTTGCTTAATATTTTTTGTGGATTCAATTAAAGCCCATCACGTGATAAGAGTGTTAGTATCTTACATAGTAAAACAACGAAAACAGAGGTGTAGCGGGCGATCCGTTCATATGGGCAAGGCGTCGAGACATTTTGCTTGATATTAGAACTAGAAGAAAAGGTGAGGTGTGCGCGCACAGCGAAACAAATGACGGGAAGGGGGGGGAGGAGAAGGGGTATATGTATTTGCAGTGCGAAATGGAACTGATGCAATCATACAAGCACTAATTCATCGATCTCATCAGAACTCCGCAATTAAGTTTTTTATGCAAAGGTAGTACTAGGATGGGTGACTTCTTTGGAAGTCCTAGTGTTGCACCCTTCTTTTTGCAGACGGGGCATTAAACGTTACGCATGACCGGAGCGATGGTCCGCCAGTTCATTCACAAACGTGAGTCACAGCGCTGGGACATTTTGTTTAATATTTTTTGTGCATTCAATTAAAGTCCATCACGTGATAGAAGTGTTATTATGAGTATCTTACATAGTAGAACAACGAAAACAGAGGTGCGGCGGGGGATCCATTCATATGGGTATGAGTCGAGGCGTTAGGGCATTTCACTTGATATTAGAACTAGAAGCAGAGGTGAGGTGTGTGCGTACAGCAAAACAAATGACGGGAGGTGGGAGGGAAGCAGAAAGAGCACATGCGTTTGTAGCGTGGAATGTGACGGGTGCAATCAGACCAGCACTAATGCACCGAATCCCATAAGAACTCTGCAGTTAAGTGTCCTTTAGTGATAGTAGTACTAAGATGGTTGACCTGTTGGAAGGTCCTCTTGTTGAACCTGTTTTTTTACACATGAGGTAATAACTGTTACGCCCGACCGAAACCTTTATCCGTTGATTCATTCGGAAACGTGAGTCGCGGCATCAAGGTATTTTGCTTAATATTTTTCATGCATTTATTTATAGTCCACCACGTTATAAGAGTCTCATTACAAGCATCTTATATTGTAGAACAACAAAAAACAAGGTGCAGCGGGTGGTCATTTCATTTAGGCGAGAGTCAAGTCGTCGGGACATTTCGCTTGATATTAGAATTAGAAGAAGAGGTGCGAGTTCACGCGCAACAAAACAAATGATGGCAGGGGGGAGGGAAGCAGAATGGGTATATGTATTTATAGTGCGAAATAGAACGGATGCGATCATACTAGCACTAATTCACTGGATCCCATTAGAACTTTATAGTTAAGCATTTTTGGGCAAGAGTAGTACTAGGATGGGTGACCTCTTTGGAAGTTCTCATGTAACACACTTCTTTTTGGAGATGGGGCATTAAACAATACGTGGGACTGGAGCGACAATCTGCCGGTTAATTTGCAAATGTGAGTCACGGTGCTGAGGCATTTTGCTTAATATTTTTTATGCATTTAATTAAAGTCCTTCACATGATAAGAGTGTTATTACGAGTATCTTATATAGTAGAACAAGGAAAACAAAGGTTCGGTGGGCGATCTGTTCATATGGGCATGAGTCGAGACGCTGGGGTATTTTGCTTGATATTAGAACTAGAAGTAGAGGTGAGGTTTGCGCGCATAGTGAAACAAATGACGGGAGGGAGGAGGGGAGGAGAAGGAGTATATGTATTTGCAGCGCGAATTAGAACGGGTGCGATCATACCAGCACTAATTCACCAGATCCCATCAGAACTCCGCAGTTAAGCGTGCTTGGGAGAGAGTAGTACTAGAATGGGCGACCTCTTTAGAAGTCCTCCTGTTGCACCCTTTTTTTTACAGACGGGGTGTTAAACGCTACGCGGGACCGGAGCGACGGTCTGTCGGTTCATTCTTAAACATGAGTCATGGTGCCGGGGTATTTTACTTAATATTTTTTGTGCATTTAATTAAAGGCCATCACATGATAAGAGTGTTGTTATGAATATCTTATATAGTAGAAGAATGAAAACATTGGTATTGCGGGTGGTCCGTTCATATGGGCATGAGTCTAGGTATCGGGGCATTTCGCTTGATATTAGAACAAGAAGTAGAGGTGAGGTCTGCGCGTACAGCAAAACAAATGACAGAGCCTGGGTATTTCGCTTGATATTAGAACTAAAATCAGAGGTGAGTTACGTGCACAGCGAAACAAATGACAGGAAAAGAGAGGGAAGGAGAAATGGTATATGTCTTTACGGCGCAAATTAGAAGGGGTGCGATCATACCAGCACTAGTAAACTGGATCCCATCGGAACTCCGTAGTCGAGCATGCTTGGACGAGAGAGTACTAGGATGGGTGACCTCTTGGGAAGTACTCGTGTTGCACCCTTCGTAAACGTTAAATGTTACGCGGGATCAGAGCAACAGTCCGTTGGTCCATTCGCAAACGTGAGTCATAGCGCCGGGACATTTGGCTTAATATTTTTCATGCATTTAATTAAATCCCATCACGTGTTGAGAGTATCATTGCGAGCATCTTACATAGTAGAATAATGAAAAAGGAGGTGCGACGGGTGTTTCGTTCATATAGACATGAGTCAAGGTGTCGGGGTATTTCGCTCGATATTAGAACTAGAATCAGAGGTGAGTTGCGTGCACAGCGAAATAAATGATGGGAAGGGAGAGGGAAGGAGAAGGGGTATATGTATTTATGACGAAAACCAGAACGGGTGCGATCATACCAACACTAATTCACCAGATCCCATCAGAACTCCACAGTCAAGTGTACCTGGGCGAGAGTAGTACTAGGATACGTGACCTCCTGGGAAGTTCTCGTGTTGCACCATTCTTTCTGTAGAGGGGGGTTTAATGTTATGCGGGACCGCAGCGACGGTCCGCCGATTCATTCACAAACGTGAGTCTCGGCGTCAGGGCATTTTACTTAATATTTTTCATGCATTCATTTATAGTTCACCATGTTATAAGAGTCTCATTACGATAGCACCTGTCCCATTCTACACTACAAATAGTGTTGGTGTGATTTAGTGCAATAGTGCTGGTGTGATAGCACCTGTCCCATTCTACACTACAAATACATGTGCCCCTTCTCCTTCCCCCCCTCCTCTTGTCATTTGTATTGCTGTACGCGCACACCTCACCTCAGCTTCAAGTTCTAATATCAAAGGAAATGCCCCGATGCCTCGACTTATACCTATATAAACGGATTGCCCGCCGCAACTCTGTTTTTGTTGTTCTACTATGTAAGATACTCCTAATAACACTATTATCACTGCGGAGTTCTGATGGGATCCGGTGAATTAGTGCTGGTGTGATCGCAGCCGTTCCAGTTCACATCGCAAACACATATACCCCTTCTCCTCCCCTCCCCCCTCCCGTCATTTGCTTCGTTGTATGCGCACGCCTCACCTCTTCTTCTACTTCTAATATCAAGCTAATTGTTTCGGCGCCTCGACTCATGCCCATATGAACGGATCGCCCGCCGCACCTCGTTTTTTGTTAGTCTACTATAAGATGCTCACAATGACACTTTCATCACATGATGGGCTTTAGTTGAATGCGCGAAAAATATTAAGCAAAATGCCTCAGTGCCATGACTCACATTTGCAAATGAATCGGCGGACCGTCACTCCGGTCCCGCGTAACGTCTAACACTTCGTCTGCAAAAAGAAGTGTGCAACACGAGGACTTCCCAAGAGGTCACCCATCCTAGTACTACTCTCGCCCAAGCAAGCTTTACTGCGGACTTCTGATGGGATCCGAAGAACTAGTGCTGGTATGATTGCACCCTTTCTTATTTGCATCTCAAATACATATGTCGCTTCTCCTTCTCTCTCCCCTCCCATCATTTGTTTTGCTATGTGCGCACCTCTCCTCTGCTTCTATTTCTAATATCAAGCAAATTACCCTGGTGCCTCGACTCATGCCCATATAAATGGATCGCCTCCCACACTTTGTTTTTCGTTGTTTTACTATTTTAGATGCTCGCAATGACACTATTATCACGGGGTGGGTTTTAATTGAATGCGCAATAAATATTAAGTAAAATACCCCAGCGCTGTGATCATGTTTGGGAATGAACCGATAGATCGTCGCTCTGGTCTCGTGTAACGTTTAACACCTTGTCTGCAAAAAGAAGGGTGAAACACGAGGACTTCCCAGGAGGTCACCCATTCTATTACTACTCATACCCAAACACGCTTTTCTGTAGAGTTCTGATGGGATCCGGTAAACTAGTGCTGGTATGATCGCACCCTTACTTGTTTGTGCCGCAAATACATATGCCCTTTCTCTTTCCCTCCCCCCTCTGGTCATTTTTTTCGCTGTGCACGCAGCACCTCACCTCTTCTTATTGTTCTAATATCAAGCGAAATGCCCCACGCCTCGACTCATGCCCATATGAAAGGATCCCTTGCCACATCTCAATTTTTGTTGTTCTACTATGTAAAATACTCCCAATGACACTCTTATCATGTAATGGGCTTTAATTGAATGCACGAAAAATATTGAGCAAAATGCCCCGGCGCCGTGACTAACGTTTGCGAATGAACCAGAAGACCGTTGCTCTGGTCCCATGTAATGTTTAATGCCCCGTTTGCAAAAAAATAAAAAAGCGTGCAACACGAGAACTTCCAAGGAGGTCACCCATCCTAGTGCTACTCTCGCCCAAAAACGCTTAACTGCAGAGTTTTGATGGGATCGGATGAATTAGTGCTGGTATGATCGCACCAATTTTAATTTGCGCCCTAAGTACATATACCCCTTCTCCTTTCCTCTCCCCCATCGTCATTTGTTTCGCTGTCCGCGCACCTCACCTCTGCTTCTAGTTCTAATATCAAGTAAAATACCCCGACACCTCGACTCACGCCCATATGAACGAATAGCGCCACATCTCATTTTTCGTTGTTCAACTATGTAAGATGCTCGCAATGACACTCTTATCACATGATGGGGTTTAATTGAATGCATGAAAAATATTAAGCAAAATGCCCTGGCGCCGTGACTCACATTTGCGAATGAACCAGCAAACCATTGCTTCGGTCCCGCATAACATTTAACGTCCCGTCTGAAAAAAGAAGGGTTTAACACGAGCACTTTCTAAAAGGTTACCCATCCTAGAACTATTCTCACACAAGCATGCTTAACTGTGGAGTTCTGATTGGATTCGGTGAACTAATGCTAGTATGATCGCAGCCACTCTAGTTCGTGCCCCAAATATCTATACCCCTTCTCCTTCCCTCTCCCCTCCTGCAATTTATTTCATTGTGCGTGCACTTCACCTTTGCTTCTAATTCTAATATCAAGTGAAATGCCCCGGTGCCTCATCTCATGCCCATATGAACGAAACACCGGTCGCACCTCATTTTTCATTGTTCTACTATGTAAGATGCCAACAAAGACACTCTTATCACATGATGGGCTTTAATAGAATGCGCGAAAAATATTAAGAAAAATGCGTCGGTGCCGTGACTCACGTTTGTTAATGAACCGGTGGACCGTAGCTCCGGTCCCGCGTAACTTTAATGCCTCGTCTGCAAAAAGAAAGGTGTAAAACAAGGACTTCCCAGGAGGTCACCCATCCTATTACTACTCTTACTGAAGCAAGCTAAACTGTGTAGTTCTGATGGGATCCGGTGAACTAGTACTGGTATGATCGCACACGTTTTGGTTTGTGCTGCAAATATATATACCTCTTCTCCGTCCGTCTCCCCTTCCGTCATTTGTTTCGCTGTGCGCGCACCTCACCTTTGCTTTTAGTTCTAATATCAAGCAAAATGCCCTAGCACCTCGGCTCATGCCCATATGAACGGAACGCCCGCCACACTTAGTTTTTTATTATTCTACTATTTAAGATACTCGCAGCGACACTCTTATCACGTGATGGGCATTAATTGAATGTATGAAAAATATTAAACAAAATGCCTCAGCGCCGCGACTCATGTTTAGGAATGAACTGGCGGTCCTTCGCTCCGATCCCATGTAACGTTTAATGCCCCGTCTGCAAAATGAATAGTGCAAGACGAGGACTTCCAAAGAGGTCACTGATCCTAGTACTACTCTCGTCCAAAAATGCTTAACTGCGGAGTTCTGATAGGATATGGTGAATTAGTGCTGGTATGATCACATCTGTTACATTTTACACTGCAAATACATATACCCCTTCTCCTTCCCTCCGCCCTCCCATCATTTTTTTACTGTGCGCGAACCCCGCACCTCTGCTTCTAATTTTAATATCAAGCGAAATGCCCCAGCGGCTTGACTTACACCCAAATGAACAGATCGCCTGCTGCACCTGGTTTTTTCTTGTTCTACTATGTAAGATTCTCATAATGAGACTCTTATAACGTGGTGGACTATAAATGAATGCAGGAAAAATATTAAGCAAAATGCCCTGACACCACGACTCACGTTTGCGAATGAACCGACGGACCGTTGTTGCCATCAGTGTAACGTTTATTGCCTCGTGGGCAAAAAAATAGGTGCAACAAGAGAACTTTCCAAGAGGTCAACCATCTTAGTACTACTCTCACCAAAGGACACTTAACTGCAGAGTTCTTATGGGATTCAGTGCATTAGTGCTGGTCTGATCGCACTCGTCCCAATCTGTGCTACAAATACATGTGCCCCTTCTCCTTCCCTCCCCCTTCACGTCATTTTTTTCGTTGTACGCATATACGTCACCTCTGCTTCTAGTTCTAATATCAAGCAAAATGCCCCAACGCCTCGAATCATGCCCATATGAATGGATCGCCTGTCGTACCTCTGTTTTCGTTATTCTACTATGTAAGATACTCGTAATAGTACTCTTATCACGTTATGAGCTTTATTTGAATGCACGAAAAATATTAAGCAAAATGCTCCGACGCCGTGACTCACGTTTGCAAATGAACCAGCAGACCATCGCTCCGGTCCCGCGTAACATTTAACGCCTTGTCTGCAAAAAAAGGGTGCAACAAGAGAACTTCCCAAGAGGTCATCCATCCTAGACTACTCTAGCTCAAGCACGCTTAACTTCGGAGTTCTAAAAGGATTCGGTGAACTAGTGTTGGTATGATTGGATCTGTTCTAGTATGCGCCGCAAATACCTATACCCCTTCTCCTTCACACTCCCCTCCCATCATTTGTTTCTTTGTGCACGCACTTCACCTCTGCTTCTAGTTATAATATCAAGCGAAATAGCCCAGCACCTTGACTTATGCCCATATGAACGGATCGCCCACCGCACCTCATTTTTTGTTATTCTATTATTTAAGCTACTCACAATGACACTCTCATCACGTGATTAATTTTAACTAAATGCGCAAAAATTATTAAGCAAAATGCACTGGTGCCGTGACTTACGTTTGTGAATGAATTGACGAACCGTCGCTCAGGTCCTATGTAACATTTAACGCCTTGTCTGTAAAAAGAAGGGTGCAACACGAGGACTTCCCAAGAGGTCACCTACTAATACTAGTCTTGTCCAAGCACGCTTAACTGCAGAGTTCTGATTGGATCTAGTGAACTACTGCTAGTATAATTGCACCTTTTCTAGTTTGCACCGCAAATAGATATACCCCTTCCCCTTCACTCTCCCCTCCCGTCATTTGTTTCTTTGTGCGCGCACCTCATTTCTGCTTCTAGTTCTATTATAAAGCGAAATGCCCCGGCGCCTCGACTCATTCCCACATGAACGGATTGTCCATCACACCTGATTTTTCGTTGTTCTACTATTTAAGATGCTCGTAATGACACTCTGATCACGTGATGGGCTTTAATTGAATGCGCAAAAAATATTATGCAAAATGTCCCGGCACTGTGACTCACGTTTGCGATTGAACCGGTGGACTGTCGCTCCGGTCCCACGTAACATTTAACGTCTCGTCTACAAAATGAAGGGTGCAACACGAAGACTTCCTAAGAGGTCACCCATCTTAGCATTACACTTGCCAAAGCACGCTTAACTATGGAGTTTTGATGGGATCCGGTGAACTAGTGTTGGTATGATTGCACCCGTTCTGGTTTGCGTTGTAAATACATATATCCCTTCTCCTACACTCTCCCCTCCTATCATTTTTTTCTCTGAGCGCGTCCCTCACCTCTACTTCAAGTTCTAATATTAACTGAAATGCTCCTGCCTCCTCGACTCATGCCCATATGAACGGATCGCCAGCCACGCCTTATTTTTTATTGTTCTACTATTTAAAACTCGCAATGGCACTCTGATCACGTGATGGACTTTAATTGAATGCGTGAAAAATATTAAGCAAAATGCTCTGGTACCATGGCTCACGTTTGTGAATGAACCAACGGACCGTTGCTCCGGTCTCGCGTAACGTTTAACACTTTGTCTACAAAAAGAAGGTTGCAAGATGAGAACTTCCCAGGAGGTCACCCATCCTAGTAACACTCTCGCCCAAGCATGCTTAACTGCAGAGTTCTGATGAGATCTGGTGAACTAGTGCTGATATAATTGCACCCGTTCTAGTTTGCGCCGCAAATACATATATCCCTTCTCCTTCCCTCTCCCCTCCAATCATTTTTTTCTTTGAGCATGTACCTCACCTCTGCTTCTAGTTCTAATATCAACCAGAATGCCCCGGTGCCTCGACTCATACCATATGAACGGATCGCTAGCCACGCCTTATTTTTCATTGCTCTACTATTTAAAATTCTCGCAATGACACTCTGATCACGTGATAGACTTTAATTAAATGTGCGAAAAATATTAAGGAAAATGCCCCGGTACTGTGACTCACGTTTGTGAATGAACCAGCGGACCGTTGCTTCGGTCCCGCGTAACGTTTAAGGCTCTGTCTGCAAAAAAAAGGTTGCAAGATGAGAACTTCCTAGGAGGTCACCCATCCTAGTACTACTCTCGCCCAAGCATGCTTAGCTGTAGAGTTCTAATGGGATACAATGAAGTAGTGCTGGTATGATCGCACCCTTTTCTGTTTGCGTCAGAAATAAATATTTGCCTTCTCCTTCCCATTCTCCTCCCATCATTTGTTTCGCTATGCGCACACCTCACCTCTGCTTCTAGTTCTAATATCAAGCGAGATGCTCCGATACCTCGACTCATGCCTATATGAACAGATTGCCCACCGCACCTCGTTCTTCGTTGTTCTTCTATTTAAGATGCTCGCAACGACACTCTTATCAAGAGATGGACTTTAATTGAATGCGAAAAAATATTAAGTGAAATGCCTTGGCGCCGTGACTCACGTTTGCGAATGAACTAGCGGACCGTCACTCCAGTCCCACATAACGTTTAACGCCCCGTCTGTAAAAAGAAGGGTGCAACACGAAGACTTCCTAGGAGGTCATCCATCCTAGTACTTCTCTTGCTCAAGCACGCTTGACTACAGAGTTCTGATGGGATCCGGTGAACTATTGCTCGTATGATCACACTCGTTCTAATTTGCGCCACAAATACATATGCCCTTCTACTTCTCTCTCCCCTCCTTTCATTTGTTTTACTTTACGCGCACCTCGCCTCTGCTTCTAGTTCTAAAATAAAAAAGAATGCCCCAACGCCTCGACTCATGCCCATATAAACGAATAGTCCTCCACAACTCTGTTTTTGTTGTTCTACTATGTAAGATACTCGTAATAACACTCTTATCACGTGATGGGATTTAATTGAATGCACAAAAAATATTGAGCAAAATGCCCCGGCGCCGTGACTCACATTTGTGAATGAACCGGCGGACTATCGCTTTGGTCGGGCGTAACGTTTAACGCCCCTTCTGCAAAAAAAAAGGGTACAACATGAGAACTTCATAGGAAGTCACCCATCTTAGAACTACTCTCGCCCAAGCACGCTTAACTGCAGGGTTCTAATGGGATCTAGTGAATTAGTGCTGGTATTATCGCACCTGTTCTAGTTTGTGCCGAAAATACATATACCTCTTCTCCTTCCCTCCCCCATCTCATCATTTGTTTCACTGTGCACGCACATCTCACCTCTGCTTCTAGTTCTAATATCAAGCGAAATGCTCTAGTGCCTCGACTCATGCCCATATGAACGGATCGCTCGTCGCACCTCTGTTTTCGTTGTTCTATAATGTAAGATACTCATAATAACACTCTTATCATGTGATAAGCTTTAATTTAAAGCACGAAAAATATTAAGCAAAATGTCCTGGCGCCATGACTCACGTTTGCGAATGAACTGACGGACTGTCACTCCAGTCGCGGTACGTTTAACACCCCGTCTATAAAAAGATGGGTGCAACACGAGAACTTCCAAGGAAGTCACCCACTTTAGTACTACTCTTGCCCTAGCACGCTTAACTGCAGAGTTCTGATGGGATTCTGTGAATTAATGCTGGTATGATCGCACTCGTTCTAGTTAACACCGCAAATACATATATCCCTTCTCTTTCCTTCCCCCGTCCCGTCATTTGTCTCGCTGTGCGCGCACACCTCACCTCTGCTTGTAGTTTTAATATAAAACAAAATGCCCCGGCGTATTGAATCATGCCCATATGAACGGATCGATCGCTGCACCTCTGTTTTTGTTGTTCTACTATGTAAGATACTCATAATAATATTCTTATCACGTGATGGGTTTTAATTGAATGCACAAAAAATATTAAGCAAAATACCCTGATGCCGAGCGCAACGTTTAACGCCCCGTCTATAAAAAGAAGGGTGCAACATGAGGACTTCCCAGGAAGTCACCCATCCTAGTGCTACTCTTGCCCAAAAATGCTTAACTACGGAGTTCTGATGGGATTCGGTGAATTAGTACTAGTATGATCGCACCTGTTCCATTTCGCGCTGCAAATACATATACCCCTTCTCCTTCCCTCTCCCTTGCTATCATTTTTTTTGTTGTGCGCGCACCTTGCACCTCTTCTTCTAATTCTAATATCAAGTGAAATGTTATGGCGGCTCGGCTCACGACTAGATGAAGAGACCGCCCGCCGCATCTCATTTTTCATTGTTTTACTATGTAAGATACTCGTAATAACACTCTTATAACGTGGTGGATTATAAATTAATGCATGAAAAATGTTAAGAAAATCCCCTGACACTGCGACTCATGTTTGCAAATGAACTGACGGGCCGTGGTTCTGGTCATGCATAATGTTTATTGCCTCGTGTGGAAAAAGAAGGGTGCAACACGAGGAATTTTCAAGAGATCAACCATCTTAGTACTACTCTCGCCCAAAAAATGCTTAACTGCGGAGTTTTGATGTGATCCGGTGAATTAGTGCTGGTATGATCGCACCCGTTCCATTTCACGTTACAAATATATATACCATTTCTCTGTCCCTCCCCCCGTCATTTTTTTCGTTGTGCGTGCACCTCACACCTCTGCTTCTAATTCTAATATCAAGTAAAATATCCCGGTGGCTCGACTCATGCTCAAATGAAATGAATACACGAAAAATATTAAGAAAAATACCCAGATGTCACGACTCACATTTGGGAATGAACCGAAAAATCGTGGTTTTAGTCGCGCGTAACATTTATTGCCTCGTATGAAAAAATAGGTGTAACACGAGGACTTTCCAAGAGGTCAATAGTCCTAGTACTACTCTCACCAAAGGACACTTAACCACAGAGTTCTTATGGGATTCGGTGCATTAGTGCTAGTCTGATCGCACCCGTCCCATTCCACGCTACAAATGCATATGCCCCTTCTCCTTCCCTCCCCCCTCCCGTCATTTATTTCGTTGTACGCACACACCTCACCTCTTTTTCTAGTTCTCATATCAAGCAAAATGCTCTGGTGCCTTGACTCATGCCCATATGAACGGATTGCCTGCCGCACCTTATTTTTCATTGTTCTACTATTTAAGCCACTTGTAATGACACTCTCATCACATGATTGGCTTTCGTTGAATGCGTGAAAAATATTAAGCAAAATGCTCTGGCGCTGTGACTCACGTTTGCAAATGAATCGGCAGACCGTCGCTCCAGTCCCACGTAATGTTTAACACTCCATCTGAAAAACAAGGGTGTAACACGAGGACTTCAGAGGAACCACCCATCCTAGTTCTACTCTTGCCCAAACACGCTTAACTTCGGAATTCTGATGGGATCCGATGAACTAGTGCTCGTATGATCGCACCAATTCTTGTTTGCGCTGCAAATACATATACTCCTTCTCTTTCCCTCTCCTCTCAACTATGCTTCTAGTTCTAATAACAAGTGAAATGCCCTAACACCTCGACACATGCCCATATGAACGGATGCTCGCCGCACCCCGTTTTTCATTTTTTTATTATGTAAAATGCTCGCAATGACACTCTCATCACATGATGGACTTTAATTGAATGTGCAAAAAATATTAAGCAAAATGCCCCGATGCCTTGACTCACGTTTATGAATGAACCGGCAAATCGTTGCTCTGGTCCCATGTAATGTTTAACGCCCCGTTCGCAAAAAGAAGGGTGCAACATGAGGACTTCCCAGGAGATAAACCATCCTAGTACTATTCTCGCCCAAGCACGCATAACTGCGGAGTTCTAAATGGATCCGATTAATTATTGCAGGTATGATCGCAATCTTTCTTATTTACGCCGCAAATACATATGCCCATTCTCTTTCCCTCTTCCCTCCCGTCATTTCTTTTGCTATGCACATACCTCACCCCTGCTTCTAGTTCTAATATCAAGCGAAATGCCCCGTCGCCTGGTCTCATGCCCATATGAACGGATCGCCCGCTGCACCTCGTTTTTCGTTGTTCTACTATTTAAGATTCTTGCAATGACACTCTTATCATGTGATGGGCTTTAATTGAATGCTTAAAAAATATTAATCAAAATGCTCCAGTGCCGTGATTCACGTTTGCGAATGAACAGGCGGACCATCGCTCCTGTCCCGCGTAATGTTTAATGCCCCGTCTGCAAAAAGAATGGTGCAACACGAGAACTTCCCAGGAGATCACCCATACTAGAACTACTCTCACCAAGCACACTTAACTTCGGAGTTCTGATTGGATCCGGTGAATTATTGCTAGTATGATCGCACCCTTTCTTATTTGCGCCGCAAATACATATTCCCATTCTCTTTCCCTCTCCCTTAGTGTCATTTGTTTCACTGTGCGTGCACCTCACATCTACTTTTAGTTATAATATCAAGAAAATGCCCTGGTACCTCGAATCATGCCTATATGAACGAATCGCCCGCCGCACCTCATTTTTTGTTGTTCTACTATTTAAGATGATCGCAATGACACTCTTATTACGTGATGGGCTTTAATTGAATGCGTAAAAAATATTAAGCAAAATGCTCTGGTGCTATGACTCAATTTTTGCGAATGAATTGGCAAACCTTCGCTCTAGTCCCATGTAATGTTTAACACAACGTTTGCCAAAAGACTTGTGCAACACAAGGAATTCGCAGGAGGTCACCCATCCTACTACTACTCTCTCCCAAGGACGCTTAACTTTGGAGTTTTGATGGGATCCGGTGAACTAGTGCTGGTATGATCGCACCCGTTCTGGTTTGTGCCACAAATACATATACCCCTTCTCCTTCTCTCGCCCCTCCCCTTATTTTTTTCTCTGTGCACACACCTCACCTCTTCTTCTAGTTCTAATATCAAGCGAAATGCCCCGACACCTTGACTCATGCCCATTTGAACGGATCGTCTGCCGCCTCTCATTTTTCGTTGTTCTACTATTTAAGATGCTCGCAATGACACTCTTATCATGTGATGGGCTTTAATTGAATGCTAGAAAAATATTATGCAAAATGCCCCAATAGCGTGACTCATGTTTGTAAATGAACTGTCAGACCATCGCTTTGGTCCCGTTGAATATTCAACGCTCCGCCTACAAAAAGAAGGGGGCAACATGAGAACTTCCCAGCAGATCACCTATCCTAGTACTACTCTCGCCCAAGCACGCTTAACTGCAGAGTTCTGATGGGATCTGGTAAATTATTGCTGGTATGATCGCACCCTTTCTTATTTGCGCCGCAAATACATATGCCCCTTCTCCTTTTCTCTCCCCTATCGTCATTTGTTTCGCTGTGCGCGCACCTCACTTCTCCTTCTAGTTCTAATATCAATCAAAATGCCTCGATGCCTCGACACATGCCTATTCGAATGGATCACCCGTTGTACCTCGTTTTTTATTGTTATACTTTTTAAGATGCTCGCAATGATACAATTATCATGTGATGGGATTCAATTGAATGTTGAAAAGTATTAAGTAAAATACTCTGGTGCCGTGACTAACCTTTGCAAATGAACTGGCGGATCGTCGCTTTAGTCTCATATAACGTTTAACGCCCCGTCTGAAAAAAGAAGGGTGCAATATGAGGACTTCCCAGGAGATCACCCATCCTAGTACTACTCTCGCCCAAGCACGTTTAACTATGGAGTTCTGATGGGATCTGGTTAACTAGTGCTGGTATGATCGCACCCGTTCTTGTTTTCGCTGCAAATACATATTCCCCTTTTCGTTCACTCTCTCCTCCCGTCATTTATTACGTTGTGCCCGCACCTCACCTCTTCTTCTAGTTCTAATATAACATAAAATGCCCCGGTACCTCGACTAATGCCCATATGAACGGATCGCCCACCGCCTCTCGTTTTTGGTTGTTTTACTATTTAGGATGTTCACAATGACACTCTTATCACATGATGGGTTTTAATTGAATGTTGAAAAAATATTAAGCAAAATGGCCTGGTGCCGTGACTCACGTTTACAAATGAACCAGCGGACCATCGCTCCGGTCTCGTTGAATGTTTAACACCCCGTCCGTAAAAAGAAGGGTGCAACACGAGAACTTCCCAGGAGATCACCCATCCTAGTACTACTCTCGCCCAAGCACACTTAACTGTGGAGTTCTGATGGGATCCAGTGAACTAGTGTAGGTATGATCGCACCCTTTCTAGTTTGCGCCGCAAATACATATACCCCTTCTCCTTCCCTCTCCCCTCCCATCATTTGTTTTGTTGTGTGCACACCTCACCTCTGCATCTAATTCTAATATCAAGCGAAATACCCCGGTTCCTCAACTCATGCCCATAAGAACGGATAGTTTCGTACCTTTTTTTTCGTTGTTCTACCATGTAATATGCTTGTAAAGACACTCTTATCACGTGATGGGATTTAATTGAATGCGCGAAAAATATTAAACAAAAAATCTCCAGCACCGTGACTCACGTTTGCGAATGAACCAGCGGACCGTCGCTCTAGCCTTGAGTAACGTTTAACGCCTAGTGCTGGTATGATCTCAACCTTTCTTATTTGCACTAGAAATACATATGCCCCTTCTCCTTCCCTCTCCCCTCTCGTCATTTGATTAGTTGTACGCGCACCTCACCTCTTCTTCTAGTTCTAATATTAACCGAAATGACCCAGCGCCTCGACTCATGCCCATATGAATGGATCGCCCACTACACCTCATTTTTTGTTGTTCTATTATGTAAGGTGCTCGCAATGATACTCTTATCACGTGATGGGCTTTAATTGAATGCGCAAAAAATATTAAGCAAAATGCTCCGGCGCTGTGACTCACATTTGTGAATGAACCGACGAACCGTCACTCTAGTCCCACGTAACGTTTAAAGCCTCGTTTGCAAAAAGACTTATGCAACACGAGGACTTCCCAGGAGGTCACCCATCCTAGTACTACTCTCTCCCAAGTACGCTTAACTGCGGAGTTTGATGGGATCCGGTGAACTAATACTGGCATGATCGCAATCGTTCTGGTTTGTGCTGCAAATACATATCCCCCTTCTCCTTCACTCTCCCCTCCTATCATTTGTTTCTCTGTTCGCGCACCTCACCTCTGCTTCTAGTTCTAATATCAAGCGAAATACCCCAGTGCCTCGACTTATGCCCATATGAACGGATCATCGGTCGTACCTCGTTTTTCGTAAGAAGGGTGCAACACGAGGACTTCCCAGGAGGTCACCAATTTTAGTACTACTCTCGCCGAAGCACGCATAACTGTAGAGTTCTGAGGGGATCCGGTGAATTATTGCTTGTATGATCACACCCTTTCTTATCTGTGCCCAAATACATATGCCCCTTATCCTTCCTTCTCCCCTGCCGTCACTTGTTTCATTGTGCGCGCACCTCACCTCTCCTTTTAATTCTAATATCAACCAAAATGCCCCGATGCCTCGACACATGCCTATACGAACGGATCGCCCGCCGTACCTCATTTTTTGTTATTCTACTTTTTAAGATGCTCGCAATGATACAATTATCACGTGATGGGCTTTAGTTAAATGTTGAAAGCAAAATGCCCTGGTGCCGTGACTCACATTTGGAAATGAACCGGCGGACCGTCGCTCCTATCTCGTGAAACATTTAATGCCCCATCTGCAAAAAGAAGGGTGCAACACAAGAACTTCCCAGGAGATCACCCATCCTAGTACTGCTCTCGCCCAAGCACATTTAATTATGGAGTTCTGATGGGATCTAGTTAACTAGTGCTATGATCACACCCATTCTTGTTTGCGCCTCAAATACATATAGCCCTTCTCCTTCACTCTCCCCTCCCGTCATTCATTACATTGTGCGCGCACCTCACATCTTCTTCTAGTTCTAATATCAAGTGAAATGTCCGGGGACCTCGACTCATGCCCATATGAACGGATCACCTGCTGCCTCTCATTCTTCGTTGTTATACTATTTAAGATGCTCGCAATAATACTCTTATCATGTGATGGGCTTTAATTGAATGCTGAAAAAATATTAAGTAAAATGCTCCGGTGCCGTGACTCATGTTTGCAAATGAACTGGCGGACCATCACTCCGATCTCGTTGAATGTTCAACGCTTCATCTGCAAAAAGAAGGGTGCAACACAATAACTTCCCAGGAGATCACCCATCCTAGTACTACTCTCGCCTAAGCACGCTTACCTACAGAGTTCTGATGGGATCCGGTGAACTAGTGCTGGTATGATCGCACCCGTTCTAGTTTGCGCCACAAGTACATATACCCCTTCTCCTTCCCTCTCCTCTCCCCTCATTTGTTTCGCTGTGTGCGCACCTCACATCTGCATCTAATTCTCATATCAAGCGAAATACCACGGTGCCTCGACTCATGCCCATATGAACGGATAGCGCTGCACCTCATTTTTCGTTGTTCTACTATGTAATATGCTTGCAAAGACACTCTTATCACGTGATGGGCTTTAATTGAATGCGCAAAAAATATTAAACAAAATGGCTCTACACCGTGACTCATGTTTGCGAATGAACCAGTGGACCATCGCTACGGTCCCGCGTAACGTTTAACGCCCAGTCTGCAAAAAGAAGGATGCAACACGAGGGCTTCCCAGGAGGTCACCCATCCTAGTACTACTCTCGTCTAAGCACGCATAACTGCAGAGTTCTGAGGGAATCCCGTGAACTAGTGCTGGTATGATCACACCCTTTCTTGTTTGCGTTGCAAAAATATATGCCCTTTCTCCTTCCCTCTCCCCTCCTGTCATTTGATTCGCTGTGCATGCACCTCACCTCTTCTTCTAGTTCTAATATTAAGCTAAATACCCCGGTGCCTTGACTCATGCCCATACGAACGGATCGCCCACCGCACCTCATTTTTCGTTGTTCTATTATGTAAGGTGCTTGCAATGATACTTTTATCACGTGATCAATTTTAATTGAATGTGCAAAAAATATTAAGCAAAATACCCCGGCGCTGTGACTCACGTTTACGAATGAACCGGTGGACCGTAGCTCTGGTCCCGCGTAACATTTAACACCCCATCTGCAGAAAGAAGGGTCCAACACGAGAACTTCACAGGAGGTCACACATCTTAGTACTACTCTCGTCCAAGCACGCTTGACTGCGGAGTTCTGATGGGATCTGGTTAACTAGTGCTGGTATGATCGCAACCGTTCTGGTTTGTGCCGCAAATACATATACCCTTTCCTTTTTCTTCTCCCTTCCCATCATTTATTTCACTGTGCACGCAACTCACCTCTGCTTTTAGTTCTAATATCAAGCCAAATGCCCTGGTGCCTCGACTCATGTCTATATGAACGGAACACCTGCTGCACCTCCTTTTTCGTTGTTCTACTATGTACGATGCTCGCAATGACACTCTCAATACATGATGGGCTTTAATTGAATGCACAAAAAATATTAAGCAAAATGTCCTGGCACCGTGACTCACGTTTGTGAATGAATCGGCGGACTGTCGTTCCAGACCCGCATAACATTTAATGCCTCGTCTACAAAAATAAGGGTACAACACGAGTACTTCCCAAGAAGTCACCCATCCTAGTACTACGCTCGCCCAAGCAAGCTTGACTGTAGAGTTCTGATGGGATTCAGTGAACTAGTGCTAGTATGATCGCACCCCTTCTGATTTATGTTGCAAAGACATATACCACTTCTCCTTCCCTCTCCCTTCCCGTCATTTGTTTTGTTGTGCGTGAAACTCACCTCTGCTTCTAGGTAGACTATAAATGAATGCACAAAAAAATAGTAAGCAAAATTTTCTGGCGATGCGACTCACGCCAGCGTATTGTGGCTCCGATCACATGTATCGTTTTACGCCCCGTTTGTAAAAAGACAGTGCAACACGAGGACTTCTCAGGAAGTTACTGATCCTAGTACTACTATCGCCCAAGCATGCTTAACTGCATAGTTCGATGGAATCCGGTGCATTAGGGCTGGTATGATCGCACCCCTTCCATTCTGTATTGCAAATACATATATCCCTTCTCCTTTCCTCCCCTATCCTGTCATTTTTTTCACTGTGCGCGTACACTGCATCTCTGTTTCTAGTTCTAATATCAAGAAAATGCCCCGGCACCTCGACTCATGCCCAGATTAAAGGACCACCCGTCACACTTTTTTTTTCGTTGTTCAACTATGTAAGATGCTCGTAATGAGTCTCTTATCATGTGGTGGACTATAAAGGAGTGCATAAAAAAAAGTAAGCAAAATGCCCCGGCGCGGTGACTCACACGGCAAATAAATCAGTGGACTATGGCTCCGGTCGCGCGTAACATTTAACGTCCTGTCCATAAAAAGACAGGTGCAATACGAGCACTTCCAAGGAGGTCACTCATCCTAGTACTACTCTCGCTCAAACACGCTTAACTGTAGAGTTATGATGAGATATGATGCATTAGTGCTAGTATGATCCCACCCGTCCCATTCCGCACTTCAAATACACATACCCCTTCTCTTTCCCTCCCCCCCTCCCATCATTTTTTTCACTCTGCGTGGACACCGCAACTCTACTTCTAGTTGTAATTTCAAGAAAAATGTCTCGTTGCCTCGACTCACGCCCAGATGAACTGACCGCCCGTCGCACCTCTATTTTGGTTGTTCTATTATTTTAGATGCTCGTAATGACACTTTTATCACGTATTCTATTAATGGATGCACGAAAAATATTAAGAAAAATGCTCTAGTGCCGCGACTCACGACGGTGAATGAATTGGTGGACCGTGTCTCAGGTTACGAGTAATATTAACGCTCGGTTTACAAAAAAGATGAGTTCAACACGAGGACTTCCTAAAAGGTCACCCATCGTAGTACTACTCTCGCCAAAGCACACTTAACTACGGAGTTCTGATGGGATCCCATGCATTAGTGCTGGTATGATCGAACCTGTTTCATTTCGTGCTGTAAATACATACACTTTTTCTCCTTCCCTCCCCCCTCCCATCATTTGTTTCCTTGTGCGTGCACACTGCACCTCTGCTTCTCGTTCTAATATAAAGTAAAATGCCCCAGCACCTTGACTCACATTTGTAAATAAACCAGTGGACCATAGTTCCAGTCGCACGTAACGTCGAACACCCCATCTGCAAAAAAAATGGGTACAACACGAGGACTTCCCAGGAGGCCACCCATCCTAGTACTACTCTCACACAAGCAGACTTAACTATGTAGTTCTAATGGGATATGGTGCATTAATGCTGGTATGATCGCACCTGTATCATTATGGACCGCAAATAGATAAATTTCTTCTCCTTTCACACCCCTCCAGTCATTTGTTTCCTTGTGCATGCACACTGCACCTCATCTTCTCGTTCTAATATCAAGTAAAATGCCCCAGCGCCTTGACTCACATTTGCTAATAAATAAGCAAACCATAGTTCAAGTCGCACGTAATGTCGAACGCCCCATCTGCAAAAAAATGGGTGCAAAGTGAGGACTTCCCAGGAGGTCTCCACTCCTAGTACTACAATCGCCCAAGCACACTTAACTACGAAGTTCTGATGGGATCTGGTGCATTAGCGCTGGTATGATCGCACATGTGTCATTACGCGCTGTAAATAAATACATTCCTTCTCCTTCCCCCCCCCCCGCTGTCATTTGTTTCCTTGTACGTGCACACTGCATCTCTGCTTCTCGTTCTAATACCGGCACCTTGACTCACATTTGCGAATAAACCAGCGGACCATAGTTCAAGTCGCTCGTAACGTCGAACACCCGATCTGTAAAAAAATGTCTACAACACAAGGACTTCCCAGGAGGTCACCAATTCCAGTACTAGTCTCGCCCAATCAGACTGAACTACAAAGTTATGATGGGATCCAGAGCATTAGTGCTGGCATGATCGTACCCATTCCATTACGCGCTGCAAATACATACACTCCTTTTCCTTCCCTCTCCCTACCATCGTTTGTTTCCTTGTGCGTGCACACTACACCTCTCATTCTTGTTCTAATATCAAGTAAAATGCCCCGGCGCCTTGACTCACATTTGTGAATAAACCAGCGGACCATAGTTCTAGTCGCGCGTAACGTTGAACGCCCCATCTGCAAAAAAATGGGTGCAACATGAGTACTTCCAAGGAGGTCACCCATCCTAGTACTACTCTCGCACAAACACGTTGAACTGCGGAGTTCTGATGGGATATGATTAATTAGTGCTGGTATGATCACACCCGTTTCATTTCACGCTACAAATACATACACTCCTTCTCCTTCCCCCCCTCCCGTCATTTATTTCCTTATGCGTGCACATTACACCTCTGCTTCCCGTTCTAATATCAAGCAAAATGCCCCGGCGCCTTGACTCACATTTGCAAATAAACCAGCGGACCATAGTTTCAGTCGCGCATAACGTTGAACGCTCTATCTGTAAAAAAATTGGTGAAACATGAGGACTTCCCAAGAGGTCAACCATCCTAGTACTACTCTCGCCCAAGCACACTTAACTGCAGAGTTCTAATGGGATCTGGTGCATTAGCGCTGGTATGATTGCACTCGTTTCAATTCGCGCTGCAAATACATACACTCCTTCTCCTTCCCTCCCCCCTCCCATCATTTGTCTCTTTGTGCGTGCACACTACACCTCTACTTCTCGTTCTAATATCAAGTAAAATTTTCCGGTGCCTTGACTCACATTTGCGAATAAACTAGTAGACCATAGTTCCAGTCGCATTTAACCTTTATTGTCTTGTGTGCAAAAAAAATAGGTGTAACACGAGGACTTTCCAAGAGATCAGCCATCTTATTACTACCCTCGCCAAAGGACACTTAACTGCATAGTTCTTATGGGATTTAGTGCATTAGTGCTGGTCTAATCGCACTCGTCCCATTCCGCGCTACAAATGCATGTGCCCCTTCTCCTTCCCTCCCCTCTCCCGCCATTTGTTTTGTTGTACGCGTACACTTCACCTCTGTTTGTAGTTCTAATATCAAGTGAAATGCTCTGGCACCTTGACTCATGCCCATATGAATGGATCGCCCGCCGTACTTCTATTTTCATTGTTCTACTATGTAAGATACTCGTAATAAAACTCTTATCACATGATGGGCTTTAATTTAATGCACAAAAAATATTAAGCAAAATGCCCTGGTGTTGTGACTCACATTTGCGAATGAACTGACAGACCGTCGCTCTGATCCAACGTAATGTTTAATGCCCCGTCTGCAAAAAGAAGGGTGCAACACGAGGACTTCCCAGGAGGTTACCCATCCTAGTACTACTCTCGCCCAAAAATGCTTAACTGCAGAATTCTGATGGGATCCGACGAATTAGTGCTAGTATGATCGCACCTGTTCCATTTCGCGCTATAAATAGATATACCCCTTCTCCTTCCCTCCCTCATCTCATCATTTTTCTCGTTGTGTGCGCACCCTCCACCTCTTCTTCTAATTCTAATATCAAACGAAATGCCCTGGCAGCTCGATTCACGCCCAGATTAACGAACCGCCTGTCATACCTCATTTTTCGTAGTTCTGCTATGTAAGACGCTCGTAATGACACTCTTATCACGTGGTGGAATATAAATAAATGCACGAAAAATATTAAGCAAAATACCTTGACGCCATGACTCACATTTGCGAATGACCCGATGGACTGTTGTTTCAGTCGCACATAATGTTTATTTCCTCATATGCACAAAAACAGGTGCAACACGAGGACTTTCCAAGAGGTCAACCATCTTAGTACTAATCTCACCCAAGGACACTTAACTGCAGAGTTCTTATGGGATTCGGTGCACTAGTGCTGGTATTATCGCACCCGTCCAGTTTCGTGCTACAAGTGCATGTGTCCCTTCTCCTTCCCTCCCCCTCCCGCCATTTGTTTTGCTGTACGCGTACACTTCACCTCTGTTTCTAGTTCTAATATCAAGTGAAATGCTCCGGCACCTTGACTCATGCCCATATGAATGGATCGCCCGCCGTACTTCTATTTTCATTGTTCTACTATGTAAGATACTCGTAATAAAACTCTTATCACATGATGAGCTTTAATTTAATGCACAAAAAATATTAAGCAAAATGCCCTGGTCTCGTGACTCACATTTGCGAATGAACTGACAGACCGTCGCTCTGATCCAACGTAATGTTTAATGCCCTGTCTGCAAAAAGAAGGGTGCAACACGAGGACTTCCCAGGAGGTTACCCATCCTAGTACTACTCTCGCCCAAAAATGCTTAACTGCGGAATTCTGATGGGATCCGACGAATTAGTGCTAGTATGATCGCACCTGTTCCATTTCGCACTATAAATAGATATACCCCTTCTCCTTCCCTCCCTCATCTCATCATTTTTCTCGTTGTGTGCGCACCCTCCACCTCTTCTTCTAATTCTAATATCAAACGAAATGCCCTGGCAGCTCGATTCACGCCCAGATTAACGAACCGCCTGTCATACCTCATTTTTTGTAGTTCTGCTATGTAAGATGCTCGTAATGACACTCTTATCACGTGGTGGAATATAAATAAATGCACGAAAAATATTAAGCAAAATACCTTGACGCCATGACTCACATTTGCGAATGACCCGATGGACTGTTGTTTCAGTCGCACATAATGTTTATTTCCTCATATGCACAAAAACAGGTGCAACACGAGGACTTTCTAAGAGGTCAACCATCTTAGTACTAATCTCACCCAAGGACACTTAACTGCAGAGTTCTTATGGGATTCGGTGCACTAGTGCTGGTATTATCGCACCCGTCCAGTTTCGTGCTACAAGTGCATGTGTCCCTTCTCCTTCCCTCCCCCTCCCGTCATTTGTTTCGCTGTGCGTGCACACCACAACTCTGCTTCTAGTTTTAATATCAAACAAAATGCCCCGGCACCTCGACTCATGCTCATATGAATGGATCGCCCGCTGAACCACTATTTTTGTTGTTCTTCTATGTAAGATACTCGTAATAACACTCTTATCCCGTGATGGGCTTTAATTAAATGCACGAAAAATATTAAGCAAAATGCCCCGGCACTGTGACTCACATTTGCGAATGAACTGGCGGACCGTCGCTCCAGTCCCGCGTAACGTTTAATGCCTCGTCTGAAAAAAGAAGGGTGCAACATAAGGACTTTCAAGGAGATCACCCATCATAGTTCTACTCTCGTCCAAGCATGCTTGACTACGGAGTTCTGATGGGATCCGGTTAACTAGTGCTGGTATGATCGCACTCATTCCATTTCGCACTGCAAATAGATATACCCCTATTGTTTTCCTCCCCCCTCCTGCCATTTTTTTGTTGTGCGTCCATCCTGTACCTCTACTTCTAATTCTAATATCAAGCGAAATACCCCGGTGACTTGACTCACGCCTAGATGAATGGACCGTCTGTCGCACCTCGTTTTTTATTATTATACTATGTAAGCTACTCGTAATGACACTCTTATCATGTGGTGGAACATAAACGAATGCACAAAAAATATTAAGCAAAATGCCATGGCACCGAGACTTACAACAGCGAATAAACTGGTGGATCACGTCTCCGGTCGTGCGTAATATTTAACGCTCCATCTGAAAAAAGACGGGTGCAACACGAGGATTCAGTGTGATTATAAGGACACTTAACTGTAGCATAATATCTAGCAAAATACCCCGATACCGTGACTCATGTTTGTGAACGAACCGGAAAACTGTCACTATGGTCCCGCGTAATATTTAACGCTCCGTCTGCGAAAGGAATGGTGCAACACGAGTACTTTTCAGGAGGTCACCCGTCCTACTACTACTCCCGCCCAAGCACGCTTAACTGTGGAGTTTTGATGGGATCCAGTGAATTAATACTAGTATGATCAAACCTATTCTAATTTGCACTAAAAATATATATATTCATTCTCCTTCTTGTCCCCTCCCGTCATTTATTTCGCTGTGCGTCATACCACATGTCTTCTTCTAGTTCTAATATCAAAGAAAATGTACCGGTACCTCAACCCATGCCCATATGAAAGGATCGCCCACCGCACCTCTGTTTTCGTTGTTCTACTATGTAAGATACTCGTAAGAACACTCTTATCACATGATGGGCTTTAACTAAATACACGAAAAATTTTAAGCAAAATGCCCCATCGCTGTGACTCACGTTTGCGAACCAGCGGACCGTTGTTCTGGTCTCGCGTAACATTTAATGCCCCATTTGCCAAGAGAAGGGTACAACACGAGAATGTTCCAGGAGGTCACCCATCCTAGTACTACTCTCGCCCAAAAATACTTAATTGCAGAGTTTTGATGGGATTCGATGAATTAGTGCTGGTATTATCGCACCCGTTCTATTTCACGCTGCAAATAGATATACCCCTTCTCCTTCCCTCCCCCCTCCCATCATTTTTTTTGTTGTGCATACACTCTGCACCTTTGCTTCTAATTCTAATATCAAGGAAAATGCCCCGGCAGCATGACTCGCGCCTAGATGAACGGACTGCCCACCATACCTCATTTTTTATTGTTCTACTATGTAAGATGCTTGTAATGACACTCTTATCACGTGATGGGCTTTAATTGAGTGCACAAAAAATATTAAGCAAAATGCTCTGACGCCACGACTCACGTTTGCGAATGAATTGACAGATAGTGGTTCTGGTCACGCGTAACGTTTATTTCCTCCTTTGCATAAAAATAGATGCAACACAAGGACTTTCTAAGAGGTCAACCATCTTAATACTATTTTCACCCAAAGACACTTAACTGCAGAGTTCTTATGGGATTTGGTGCATTAAAGCTGGTATTATCGCACCCGTCCCATTTCGCACTACAAGTGCATGTGCCCCTTCTCCTTCCCTCCCCCCTCCCCTCATTTATTTTGCTGTGTGCGCAGACCTCACCTCTTTTTCTTGTTTTAATATCAAGCAAAATGCCCCAACGCTTCAACTCATGCCCATATGAACGGATCGCCCGCCGCATCTCTGTTTCATTGTTTTACTGTGTAAAATACTCGTAATAACACTCTTATCACGTGATGGGCTTTAATTGAAGGCACAAAAAATATTAAACAAAATGCCCCGACGTCGTGACTCACATTTGCGAACGAACCGGTAGACGTCACTCTAGTCATGCATAATGTTTAACGCCCCGTCTGAGAAAAGAAGGGTGCAACACGAGAACTTCTCATGAGGTCACCCATAACAGTATAAATCTTGGCCAAACATGCTTAACTGGGGAGTTCTGATGGGATCTGGTGAATTAGTGCTGGTATGATTGCACCCTTTTCATTTCATGCTGCAAATGCATATACCCCTTCTCCTTTCCTCCCCCCTCCCGTCATTTGTTTCGTTGTGCATGCACACCTTACCTCTGCTTCTAGTTCTAATATCAAACGAAATGCCCTAGCACCTCGACTCATGCCCGTATGAATAGATTGCTCGCCACACCTCTGTTTTCATTATTCTACTATGTAAGATACTCATAATAACACTCTTACGTGATGGGCTTTAATTGAATGCACGAAAAATATTAAGTAAAATGCCCCAGTGCCTTGACTCACGTTTGCGAATGAACCAACGAACCGTCGCTCCGGTCCTGTATAATGTTTAGGCCCCGTCTGCAAAAAGAAGGGTGCAACACGAGGACTTTCCAGGAGGTCACCCATCCTAGTACTACTATCGCCCAAAAATGCTTAACTGCGGAGTTCTGATGGGATCCGATAAAATAATGCTGGTATGATCACACCCATTCTATTTCGCGCTGCAAATACATATACCCCTTCTCTTTCACTCCCCCCTATCATCATTTTTTTTATGTGCGTGTCCCCCATACGTCTGCTTCTAATTCTACTATCATACAAAATGCCCCGGTGGCTCGACTCATGCTCAGATGAATGGTCCGCCTGCCGCACCTTATTTTTCATTGTTCTGTTATGTAAGATCTTTGTAATGAGACTCTTATAACGTGGTGGATTATCAATGAATGCACAAAAAATATTAAGCAAAATGCCTTGACGCGGCGACTCACGTTTGCAAATGAACCGACGGACCATAGTTCCGATCGTGCGTAACGTTTATTGCCTCGTGTACAAAAAAATAGGTGCAACACGACGACTTTCCAAAAGGTTAACCATCTTAGTACTACTCTCACCAAAAGACACTTAACTACAGAATTTTTATGGGATTCAGTGCATTAGAGCTGGTCTAATTGCACCTGTCCCATTCCGCGCTACAAATGCATGTGCACCTTCTTCTTCCTTCCCTCTTTTCGTCGTTTGTTTTGTTGTACGCGCAGACCTCACCTCTACTTCTTGTTCTAATATCAAGCGAAATGCTCCAGCACCTAGACTCATGCCCATATGAACGGATCGCCCACCGCACCTATGTTTTCATTGTTCTACTATATAAGATACTCGTAATAACACTCTTATCACGTGATGGGCTTTAATTGAATGCACAAAAACTATTAAGCAAAATGCCCCGGCGCTGTGACTCACATTTAAGAATGAACCGACAGACCGTCGCTTCAGTCCCGCATAACGTTTAACGCCCCGTCTGCAAAAAGAAGGGTGCAACACGAGGACTTCTAAGGAGGTCACCCATTCTAGTACTGCTCTCACCAAAACACGCTTAACTGCGGAGTTCTGATGAGATCCGGTGAATTAGTGCTGGTATGATTGCACCCGTTCCAATTCGCGCTGCAAATACATATACCCCTTCTCCTTCCCTCCCCCCTCCCGTCATTTGTTTTGCTATGCGCGCACACCGCACCTCTTCTTCTAGTTCTAATATCAAGTAAAGTACCCTGACGTCTCGACTCTTGCCCATATGAAAAGATCACCCATCGAACCTCTTTTTTCGTTGTTCTATTATATAAGATACTAGTAATAACACTCTTATCATGTGAAGGACTTTAATTAAATGCATAAAAAATATTAAGCAAAATGTCCCGTCGCCATAACTCATATTTGTGAATTAACCGGCAGACTGCCGCTCTGGTCCCGCTTATCGTTTAACGCCCAATGTGCAAAAAGAAGGGTGCAACATGAGGACTTCCAAATAAATCACCCATCCTAGTACTACTCTTGCCCAAAAATGCTTAACTATAGAGTTCTAATGGGATCCGGTGAATTAGTGCTAGTAAGATTGCATCCGTTCCATTTCGCACTGCAAATACATATACCTCTTCTGCTTCCCTCCTCCCTCCCATCATTTTTTTTGCTTTGCGCGAACCCGTACCTCTAATTCTAATATAAAGTGAAATGCCCCGGTAACTTGACTCCTGCCCAGATGAAATGACCGCTTGTCGCACCTTGTTTTTCATTGTTCTACAATGTAAGATGCTCGTAATGAGACTCTTATAACGTGGTGGACTATAAATGAATGCACGAAAAATATTAAGCAAAATACCTTGACGCCGCCACTCATGTTTGCCAATGAATCGACGGACCAAGGTTTCGGTTTGGCGTAATGCTTATTACCTCGTGTGCAAAAAAATAGGTGCAACAAGAGGACTTTCCAATAGGTCAACCATCTTAGTACTACTCTCACTAAATGACACTTAACTGTAGAGTTCTTATGGGATTCAGTGCATTAGTGCTGGTCTGATTGCACCCGTCACATTCCGCGCTACAAATGCATGTACTCTTTCTGCTTCCCTCTCACCTCCTGTCATTTGTTTTGCTGTACGCACACACCTCACCTCTGCTTCTAGTTCTAATATCAAGCGAAATGCCCCAGCGCCTTGACTCATGCCCATATGAACGAATCCCCCGCCGTACCTCTATTTTCGTTATTCTACTTTGTAAGATACTCATAATAACACTCCTATCACGTGATGGACTTTAATTGAATCCACAAAAAATATTAAGCAAAATGCCCTAGCACCGTGACTCACGTTTGTGAATGAACCGGTGGACCATCGCTCTGGTCCTACGTAACGTTTAATGCCCTGTCTGCAAAAAGAAGGGTACAACACTAGGACTTCCAAAGAGGTCACCCATCCTAGTACTACTCTCGCATAAAAATACTTAACTGCGTAGTTCTGATGAGATTGGTGAATTAGTGCTTGTATGATCACATCAGTTCCATTTCGTGCTGCAAATACATATATCCCTTCTCCTTCCTCCTCCCTCCCGTCATTTGTTTCGTTGTGCGTGCACACCTCACCTCTTCTTCTAGTTCTAATATTAAGTGAAATGTCCCAACGCCTCGACTCATGCCCATATGAACGGATCACTTACTGCACCTCTATTTTCTTTGTTCTACTATGTAAGATACTCGTAATAACACTCTTATCATATGATGGGCTTTAATTGAATCCAGAAAAATATTAAGCAAGATGCCCCGACGCTGTGACTCACGTTTGCGAATGAACCGATCGACCTTCGCTTTGATCTCACATAACGTTTAACACCACGTCTGCAAAAAGAAGGGTGCAACACGAGGACTTTGTAAGAGGTCACCAATCCTAATACTCTCACCCAAAAACACTTAACTACGAAATTTTGATGGGATCCGATGAATTAATGCTGGTATAATCGCACCCGTTCCATTTTGTGCTACAAATATATGTACCCCTTCTCCTTCCGTCCCCCCTCTCATCATTTTTTTCGTTGTGCGCGTACCCCGTACCTCTTCTTCTAATTCTAATTTCAAGCAAAATGCCCTGACAGCTCGACTCACACCCAGATGAAATGACTGCCCACCGCACCTCATTTTTTGTTGTTCTACTATGTAAGATGCTCGTAATGAGACTCTTATAACGTGGTGGACTATAAATGAATGCACAAAAAATATTAAGCAAAATGCCCTAACACTGCGACTAACGATTGCGAATGAACCGACGGACAGTGGTTCCTTTCGCGCATAAAGTTTATTGCCTTGTGTGTAAAGAAATAAGTGCGACACGAGGTCTTTCCAAGAGGTCAACCATCTTAGAACTACTCTCACCAAATAACACTTAACTACAAAGTTCTTACGGGATTCAAAGCAATAGTGTTGGTCTGATAGCACACGTCCCACTCTACACTACAAATGCATGTGCCCCTTCTCCTTCCCTCTCCCCTCCCGTTATTTGTTTTGCTGTACGCGCACACCTCACCTCTGCTTCTAGTTCTAATATCAAGAAAAATGCCCCGACGCCTCGACTCATGCCCATATAAACGGATTACTCGTTATAAAACTCTTATCACGTGATGGATTTTAATTGAATGCATGAAAAATATTAAACAAAATGCCCTGGCGCCGTGATTCACATTTGCAAATGAACCGGTTGATTGTCGCTCTGGTCCCGCGTAACATTTAACGCCTCATTTGCAAAAAGAAGGGTACAATATGAGGACTTCCCAGGAGGTCACCCATCCTAATACTACTCTCACCCAAGCACGCTTAACTGCAGAGTTCTGATGGGATACGATTAATTAATGCTGGTATGATCGCACCCATTTCATTTCGCTGCAAAAACATGTACCCCTTCTCCTTCCATCCCCCCCTCCCATCATTTTTTTCATTGTGCACACACCCCGTACCTCTTCTTCTAATTCTAATTTCAAGCGAAATGCCCCAGCAGCTCGACTCATGCCCAGATGAAATGACTGCCCGCTGCACCTCATTTTTCGTTGTTCTACTATGTAAAATGCTCGTAACGAGACTCTTATAACATAGTGGATTATAAATGAATGCACGAAAAGTGTTAAACAAAATGGCCTAACACTGTGACTCACATCTGCGAATGAACTGACAGACTATTGTTCCTTTCGCACGTAATGTTTATTGCCTCGTGTGCAATGAGACAAGTGCAACATGAAGACTTTTCAAGAGGTTAACCATCTAAGAACTACTCTCACCAAAGGACACTTAACTGCAGAGTTCTTACGGGATTCAGTGCAATAGTGCTAGTTTGATAGCACCCGTCCCATTCTACACTACAAATACATGTGCCCCTTCTCCTTCCCTCACTCCTCCCGTCATTTGTTTTGTTGTACGCACACACCTCACCTCTGCTTCTAGTTTTAATATCAAGAAAAATGCCCCGATGCCTCGACTCGTGCCCATATAAACGGATTGCTCACCGCAACTCTGTTTTCATTGTTTTAGAATGTAAGATACTTGTAAAAACACTCTTATCATGTGATGGGCTTTAATTGAATCCACAAAAAATATTAAGAAAAATGCCCCAACGCCGTGACTTATGTTTGCGAATGAACCGGCAGACTGTCACTCTGGTCCCGCGTAACATTTAACGCCCCTTCTGTAAAAAAAAGGGTGCAACATGAGGACTTCCCAGGAGGTCAGCTATCCTAATACTACTCTCACCAAAGAACGTTTAACTGCGGAGTTCTGATGGGATCCGGTGAATTAGTGCTGTTGTGATCACAGCTGTTCTAGTTCACGTCACAAATACATCTACCCCTCCCCCCTCCCCTCATTTGTTTCACTGTATGGGCACGCCTCACCTATTCTTCTACTTCTAATATCAAGCAAATTGTTCCGGTGCCTCGACTCATGGCTATATAGACGGATCGCCCGCCGCACCTCTATTTTCATTATTCTACTACGTAAGATACTTATAATAACACTCTTATCACGGGATGGGCTTTAGTTGAATGCACAAAAAATATTAAGCAAAATGCCCTGGCGTCGTGACACACATTTGCGAATGAACCGGCAGACCATCGCTCCGGTCCCGCATAACGTTTGACGCCTCATCTGTAAAAAGAATAGTGCAACACGAGAACTTCCCAGTAGATCACCAATCCTAATACTACTCTCGCCTGAGCACGCATAACTGCGAAGTTCTGATGGGATCCAAAGAACTAATGTTGGTATGATCGCACCCTTTCTTGTTTGTGCTGCAACTACATATGTTGCTTCTTCTTCCCTCTCCCTTCCCGTCATTTGTTTTGCTGTATGTACACCTCACGTCTGCTTCTAGTTCTAATATCAAGTGAAATACTTCGGCACCTCAACTCATGCCCATATGAACAGATCGTCCGTCACACCTTATTTCTCGTTGTTCTACTATGTAAGATACTCCCAATGCCATTCTCATCACGTGATGGGCTTTAGTTGAATGTGCAAAAAATATTAAGCAAAATGTCCTACCACCGTGACTCACATTTACGAATGAACTGGTGAATAGTTGCTCTGGTCCCGCCTAACATTTAATGCCCCGTCTACAAAAAGAATGGTGCAACATGAGGTCTTTCTAGGAGGTCACCCGTGCTAGTACTACTCTCGCCCAAAAATGCTTAACTGCGGAGTTTTGATGAGATCTGATGAATTAGTGTTGGTATGATTGCACTTGTTCCATTTTGCACTGCAAATAGATATACCCCTTCTCCTTCTTGTCATCTATTTCGTTGTGTGTGCATCTCACCTCTGCTTCTAATTCTAATATCAAGCGAAATGCTCCGGTGGCTCAACTCGCGTCCAGATGAATGGACCATCCGCCGTACCTCATTTTTTTTATTCTACTATCTAAGCTGCTCGTAATGACACTCTTATCATGTGGTAGACTATAAATGAATGCACGAAAAATATTAAGCAAAATACCATGGCGCCAAGACTCACGCCGGCGAATGACCTGGTGGACCGTCCCTTCAGTCCTGCGTAATGTTAAACGCCCCGTCTGCAAAAAGAAGGGTGCAACATGAGAACTTCCCAAGAGGTTACCCATCTTAGTACTACTCTCACACAAACACAATTAACTGCGGAATTCTGATTGGATCCAAGGAACTAGTGTTGGTGTGATTGCACATGTTCTAGTTTGCGCCGCAAATACATATAGCTCTTCGTCTTTCCTCTCCCCTCGTGTCATTTGTTTCACTGTACGCATACCTCACCTCTACTTCTAGTTTTAATATCGAGCGAAATGCCCCGGTGCCTCGACTCATGCCCATATGAACAGATCGTCTGTCACACCTCATTTTTCGTTGTTCTATTATTTAAGATACTCGTAATTACACTCTTATTATGTGAGACACTTTAATTAAATGCGTAAAAAAATATTAAGCAAAATGCCCCGGCACTGTGACTCACGTTTTTGAATGAACCAGCAGACCGTCGCACCGATCTTGCATAATGTTTAATGCCCTATCTGTAAAAATAATAGTACAACACGAGGACTTCCCAGCATGTCATCAATTCTAGTACTACTCTCGCCCGAGCATGCTTAACTGCGGAGTTCCGATGGGATCCGGTGAACTAGTGCTGGTATGATCGCACCCATTCTAGTTTGCACTACAAATACATATGCCCCTTCTCCTTCACTCTCCCCTCCCATCATTTGTTACGCTGTGCGTGCACCTCACCTCTGTATCAAATTCTAATTTCAAGCGAAATGTCTTGACGCCTTGACTCATGCCTATATGAACGGATTGTGCGGTACCTCATTTTTTGTTGTTTTACTATTTAAGATGCTCGTAAGAACACTCTTATCAGGTGATGGGTTTTAATTGAATATGCAAAAAATATTAAGCAAAATGCCATGACGCTGTGACTCATGTTTGCAAATGAACTGGTAGACCATCGATTCGGTCCTAAAAAATGTTTAATGCCCCGTTTGTAAAAAAAAGGGTGCAACACGAGAACTTCCAAGGAGGTCACTTATCCTAGTACTACTCTTGCCCAAGCACGCTTAACTGTGGAGTTCTAATGGGATCCAGTGAACGAGTGCTGGTATGATCTCAACTGATCTAATTTACACCACAAAGACATATACCCCTTCTCCTTCCCTCTCCCCTTCCGTCATTTGTTTCGTTGTGCGCGTACCTCACCTCTTATTCTAGTTATAATATCAAATTAAATAGTGCCAAAGTACGTGTAATTACGGAGTTCTAATGGGATCAAGTGAAATAGTGCTTGTATGATCGCACCCTTTTCTGTTTGCGGCGAAAATAAATATTCACCTTCTTCTTCCCATCCCCCTCCCGTCATTTGTTTTGTTGTGCGCGCACCTCACCTCTGATTCTAGTTCTAATATCAAACGGAATGCCCCGGCACTTCGACTCATACCCATATGAACGGATCTCCCGCCGCACCTCATTTTTCATTGTTCTACTATTTAAGCTACTTGCAATGACACTCTCATCACGTGATTGACTTTAGTTAAATGCACGAAAAATATTAAGCAAAATGGTCCGGTGCCATGACTCACGTTTGCAAATGAACCGGTAGACCATCGCTCCGGTCCCGCGTAATGTTTAACGCTCCGTCTGTAAAAATAAGAGTGCAACATGAGGACTTTTGAGGAACCACACATCCTAGTTCTACTTTTGCCTAAACACACTTAACTGCGGAGTTCTGATGGGATTCGGTGAACTAGTGCTGGTATGATCGCACCAATTCTGGTTTGCACCGCAAATACATATACCCCTTCTCCTTTCCTCTCCCATCACCTCTCTTTTTAGTTCTAATATCAAATGAAATGCCCTGGCAGCTCGACACATGCCCATATGAACAGAACACTCATTGTACCTCATTTTTTATTTTTTTACTATGTAAGATGCTCGTAATGACACTCTCATCACATGATGGACTTTAAATGAATGAGCAAAAAATATTAAGCAAAATGCCCCAGCACCTTGACTCATATTTGCGAATGAACTGGCAGACCGTCACTCCGGTCCCATGTAATGTTTAATGCAACGTTCGCAAAAAGAAGGGTGCGACATGAGGACTTCCTAAGAGGTCAACCATCCTAATACTACTCTCGCCCAAGCACGCATAACTGCGGAGTTCTGAATAGATCCGATAAATTATTGTTGGTATGATCGCAACCTTTCTTATTTGCACCTCAAATACATATGCCCCTTCTCCTTCCCTCTCCCCTCTAGTCATTTGTTTTGTTATGCGTGCACCTCACCTCTGCTTCTAGTTCTAATATCAAGCGAAACGCCCCAGCGCCTAATCTCATGCCCATATGAACGGATAGCCCTCCGCACCTTATTTTTTGTTGTTCTACTATTAAGATGCTCACAATGACACTCTTATTACGTAATGGACTTTAATTGAATGCTGAAAAAGTATTAAGCAAAATTTCCCGGTGTCGTGACTCACGTTTGCAAATGAATAGGTGGACCTTCGCTCTTGTCCCGTGTAACGTTTAATGCCCCGTCTGCAAAAAGAAGGGTGCAACACGAGAACTTCCCAAGAGATCACCCATCCTAGAACTACTTTCACCCAAGCACGCTTAACTGTGGAGTTCTGATGGGATCCGGTGAATTATTGCTAGTATGATCGCAACTTTTGTTATTTGCGCCGCAAATACATATGCCCATTCTCCTTTCCTTTCCCCTACCGCCATTTATTTTGCAATGCGCGCACCTCACTTCTATTTTTAGTTCTAAGATCAACCGAAATGCCCTGATGCCTCGACTCATGCCTATACAAATGGATCGCCCGCTGTACCTCGTTTTTTATTGTTATACTTTTTAAGGTATTCGCAAGGATACTCTTATCACGTGATGGGCTTTAATTGAATGTTGAAAAAATATTAAGCAAAATGCCCTGGTGCCGTAACTTACGTTTACAAATGAACCGGCGAACCTTCGCTCCGGTCACATATAACGTTTAAGGCCTCGTCTGCAAAAAGAAGGGTGCAACACGAGGACTTCCCAGGAGGTCACCAGTCATAGTACTACTCTTGCCCAAGCACCTTTAACTGTGGAGTTTTGATGGGATCCGGTAAACTAGTGCTAGTATGATCGCAACCGTTTTTATTTGTGCCGCAAATACATATGCCCCTTCTCCTTCACTCTCCCCTCTCGTTATTTATTATGCTGTGCCAGCACCTCACCTCTTCTACTAGTTATAATATCAAGCGAAATGCTCTGACACCTCGACTCATGCCCATATGAACGGATCTCCCGCCACATCTCATTTTTCGTTGTTCTGCTACTTAAGATGCTCGCAATGATACTCTTATCATGTGATGGGCTTTAATTGAATACTGGAAAAATATTAAGCAAAATACCCCGGTGCCGTGACTCACATTTACAAATGAAATGGTAGACCATCGCTCCGGTCCCGTTGAATGTTTAACTCCCCGTCTGGAAAAAAAAGGGTGCAACACAAGAACTTCCCAGAAGATCACCCATCCTTGTACAACTCTCACCCAAACACGCATAATTGTGGAGTTCTGATGGGATCCGGTGAACTAATGCTGGTATGATCGCACCCATTCAAGTTTGTGCCACAAATACATATATCCCTTCTCCTTCACTCTCCCATCCCATCATTTGTTTCATTGTGCGCGCACCTCACCTCTGCTTATAGTTCTAATACCAAGCGAAATGCCCCAGAGTTTTGACTCATGCCCATATGAACGGATTGCCCGCCGCACCTCATTTTTTGTTGTTCTACTATTTAAGATGCTCGCAATTATACTCTTATTACGTGGTGGGCTTTAATTGAATGTGTAAAACAATTAAGCAAAATGCCCCGACGCTATGACTAACGTTTTCGAATGAACCAGCAGACTGTCGCACCAATCCCGTATAATGTTTAACGCCTCGTCTGTAAAAATAATGGTACAACACAAGGACTTCCCAGCAGGTCATCAATCCTAGTACTACTTTTGCTCGAGCATGCTTAATTGCGGAGTTCCGATGGGATCTGGTGAACTAGTGCTGGTATGATTGCACCCATTCTAGTTTGTGCTGCAAATACATATGCTCCTTCTCCTTCCCTCTCCCCACCCATTATTTGTTTCGCTATGCGCGCACCTCATCTCTACTTCTAGTTCTAATATCAAGTGAAATGCCCTAGTGCCTCGTCATATGCCCATATGAATAGATCGTCTGCCGCAACTCGTTTTTCATTGTTCTACTATTTAAGATACTCGTAATGATACTCTTATCATGTGATGGGCTTTAATTGAATGCGCAAAAAATATTAAGTAAAATACTCCGGCACCGTGACTCACATTTGTGAATGACTAGCAGACCATTGCTCGTGTCCTGCGTAACGTTTAACGCCTTGTCTGCAAAAAGAAGGGTACAACACGAGTACTTCCCAAGAGGTTACCTATCTTAGACTACTCTCACCCAAGCACACTTAACTCCGGAGTTCTGATGGGATCAGGTGAACTAGTGCTGGTATCATCGGATCTGTTCTAGTATGTGCCACAAATACCTATACCCCTTCTCCTTCACTCTCCCCTCCCGTCATTTGTTTCTTTGTGCACGCACCTCACCTATACTTCTAGTTATAACATCAAGTGAAATGCCTCAGCGCCTCGACTCATTCCCATATGAAGGGGATCGCCCGCCACACCTCATTTTTTATTATTAGACTATTTAAGCTACTCGCAATGACACTCTCATTACGTGATTGACTTTAGCTGAATGCGTAAAAAATATTAAGCAAAAGGCACCAATATCGTGACTCACGTTTGCGAATGAACTGGCAAACCATCGCTCTGGTCCCGCGTAACGTTTAACACCCCGTCTACAAAAAGAAGGGTGCAACACGAAGACTTCCTAGGAGGTCACCCATCCTAGTACTAGTCTCGCTTAAGCACGCTTAACTGCAGAGTTCTGATTGGATCCAGTGAACTAGTGCTGGTATGATAGCACCTTTTCTAGTTTGTGCCTCAAATAGATATACCCCTTCCCCTTCACTCTCCCCTTCTGTCATTTGTTTCTCTTTGCGCGTACCTCACCTCTGATTCTAGTTCCAATA
This sequence comes from Carica papaya, assembly GCF_054855325.1. Classification (NCBI taxonomy): domain Eukaryota; kingdom Viridiplantae; phylum Streptophyta; class Magnoliopsida; order Brassicales; family Caricaceae; genus Carica; species Carica papaya. Next base: position 28,792,036 of record NC_142311.1, on the reverse strand, counting down.
TCAAGCGAAATGGCCTTGTGCCTTGACTCATGCCCATATGAACGGATCACCCACCGCACCTCATTTTTCATTGTTATGCTATTTAAGATGCTTGTAATGACACTCAGATCATGTGATGGGCTTTAATTGGATGCGTAAAAAATATTAAGCAAAATGCTCCGGTTCCGTTACTCACGTTTACGATTGAACCGGTGGACCGTCGCTCTGGTCCCGTATAACGTTTAATGCCCCGTCTGCAAAATGAAAGGTGCAACACGAAGACTTCCTAGGAGGTCACCCATCCTAGTACTACACTCGCCCAAGCACACTTAACTGCGGAGTTTTGAAAGGATCCGGTGAACTAGTACTGGTATGATCTCACCCATTTTAGTTTGCATCGCAAATACATATACCCCTTCTTCTTCACTCTCCCCTCTCGTCATTTGTTTCTCTGAGCGCGCACCTCACCTCTGCTTCTAGTTCTAATATTAAGAGAAATACCCAGTGCCTCGATTCATGCCCATATGAATGCATCACCCGTCGCACCTTGTTTTTCGTTGTTCTACTATTTAAGATACTCGAAATGTCACTCTGATCACATGATGGGCTTTAATTGGATGCGCAAAAAATATTATGCAAAATGCCCCGGCTCCATGACTCACGTTTGCAATTAAACTGGTGGACCGTTGCACTGGTCCCGTGTAACATTTAACGGCCCATTTGTAAAATGAAGGGTGCAACACGAAGACTTTCGAAGAGGTCACCCATCCTAGTACTACACTCGCTTAAGCACGCTTAACTGAGTTTTGATGGGATTCGGTGAACTAGTGCTGGTATGATCACACCCATTCTAGTTTGCGCCGCAAATACATATACCCCTTCTCCTTCACTGTCCCCTCCCATCATTTTTTTCTCTGAGCACGCACCTCACCTCTGCTTCTAGTTCTAATATCAACCGAAATGCCCCAGCGCCTCGACTCATGCTCATATGAACAAATCGCCAGCCGCGCCTCATTTTTCGTTGTTCTACTATTTAAAATTCTCGTAGTGACACTCTCATCACGTTATCGATTTTAATTGAATGCACAAAAAATATTAAGCAAAATGCCCCGGTGCCGTGACTTCGTTTGTGAATGAACTTGCTGACCGTCGCTCTGGTCCTGCGTAACGTTTAACACTCTGTCTGCAAAAAGAAGGTTTCAAGACGAGAACTTCCTAGGAGGTCACCCATCCTAGTATTACTCTCGCCCAAGCACCCTTAGCTGCGGAGTTCTAATGGGATCTGGTGAAGTAGTGCTGGTATGATTGTACCATTTTCTATTTGCACTGCACATAAATATTTGCCTTCTCCTTCCCATTCCCCTCCCATCATTTGTTTCACTATGCAAGTACCTCGCCTTTGCTTCTAGTTCTAATATCAAGAGAAATGCATCGGTGCCTCGACTCATGCCCATATGAATGGATTGCTTGTCGCACCTTATTTTTCGTTGTTCTATTTAAGATGCTCACTATGACATTCTTATCACGAGATGGATTTTAATTGAATGCACAAAAAATATTAAGTAAAATGTCTCGACGCCGTGACTCATGTTTGCGAATGAACCAACGGACCGTCGCTCCAGTCCCACGTAACATTTAACGCCCCATCTGTAAAAAGAAGGGTGCAACACGAAGACTTCCTAGGAGGTCACCCATCCAGTACTACTCTCACCCAAGCACGCTTGACTGCGGAGTTCTAATCGGATCCGATGAACTAGTGCTCGTATGATCACACTCGTTCGAGTTTGCGCTACAAATACATATACCCCTTCTATTTCTCTCTCCCCTCCTGTCATTTATTTCTCTTTGCGCGCACATCGCCTCTGCTTTTATTTCTAATATCAAGGAAAATGCCCCGGTGCCTTGATTCATGCCCATATGAACGAAATGCCCGCTGCACCTTTTATTTCGTTGTTTTATTATGTAAGATACTCGTAATAACACTCTTATCACGTGATGGGCTTTAATTGAATGCACGAAAAATATTAAGCAAAAATGCCCCGGCGCTATGACTCACGTTTGCGAATGAACCAGTGGACCGTTGCTCCGGTCCCGCACAACATTTAACACTCCGTCTGTAAAAAGAAGGGTGCAAAATGAGGAATTCCCAGGAAATCACCCATTCTAGTACTACTCTCGCCCAAAAATGCTTTACTGCAGATTTCTGATGCAATTTGGTGAATTAGTGTTGGTATGATCGCACCTATTCCATTTTGCACTGCAAATACATATACCCCTTCTCCTTCCCTCCCCCCTTCCGTCATTTTTTTTACTATGTGCACACCCCGTACCTCTGCTTCTAATTCTAATATCAAGCGAAATGCCCCGGTAGCTCGACTCAAGCCCAGATGAATGGATCGTCCGCCGTACCTTGTTTTTTATTATTCTACTATGCAACCTGCTCGTGATGACATTCTTATCACGTGGTGGACTATAAATGAATGGCGCTAAGACTCACGCAAGCGAATGAACCAGTGGACTGCGTCTCCGGTCGTGCATAATGCTTAATGCTCCATTTGAAAAAAGATAGGTTCAATACAAGGATTCAGTGGGATTCAAAGGACACTTAACTGTAGAGTTCTTATGGGATTCTGTGCATTAGTGTTGGACTTATCGTGCCCGTCCCATTCCCTACTACAAATGCATGTGCCCCTTCGCCTTCCCTCCCCCCTCCGATCATTTATATCACTGTATACGCACACCTCATCTCTGTTTCTACTTTTAATATCAAGAAAAATGCCTCGGCCATGCCCAGATGAACGGATCGCCCACCGCACCTCTGTTTTCATTGTTCTACTATGTAAGATACTCGTAATAACACTCTTATCACGTGGTGGGATATAATTGAATGCACGAATAATTAAGCAAAATGCTTTGGTGCCGTGATTATTATTTGCTAATGAACTGGCGGACTGTTGCTCCGATACCCCGTAGCGTTTAATGCCCCGTTTGCAAAAAGAAGGATGCAACACGAGGACTTCCCAAGAGGTCACCCATCCTAGTACTACTCCTGCCCAAGCACGCTTAACTGTGGAGTTTTAATGGGATCCAATGAATTAGTTATGGTATGATCACACCAATTTTAGTTTGTATACCCCTTCTACTTTACTCCCCCCTCCTGTCATTTATTTCGCTATGCGCGCACCTCACCTTTGTTTCTAGTTCTAATATCAAGCGAAATGTCCCGGTGCCTCGACTCATGCCCATATGAACGGAATGCCCACTACACCATGTTTTTTGTTATTTAACTATGTAAGATGCTCGCAATGACACTCTCATCACATGATGGACTTTCGTTAAATGGGCAAAAAATATTAAGCAAAATGCCTCGGCACCATGACTCATGTTTGCGAATGAACTGGCGGACCGTCGCTCCGATCCCGCATAATGTTTAATGCCCCATCTACAAAAAGAAGGGTGCAACACGAGGACTTCGCAGAAGGTCACCCATCCTATTACTACTCTCGCTCAAGCACGCTTAACTTTGGAGTTTTGATGGGATCCGGTGAACTAGTGCTGGTATGATCACACCATTTTTTATTTTTGCCACAAATACATATGCCCCTTCTCCTTCCCTCTCCCCTCCCGTCATTTGTTTCGCTGTGCACGCACCTCACCTCTGCTTATGGTTCTAATATCCAGCGAAATTTCTCGGCAGATGCTCAGATGAACGGACTGCCTGTCGTACCTCTATTTTCGTTGTTCTACTAATTAAGATGCTTGTAATGGTACTCTTATCATGTGGTGGACTATAAATGAATGCACTAAAAATATTAAATAAAATGCCTTCGCACCACGACTCATGCTGGTGAATGAACCGGTAGACCACGGATCCCAATCGCGCGTAACGTTTAACGCTATGTTTGTAAAAAGACAGGTGCAATACAAGGACTTCCAAGGAGGTCACAAATACTATTACTACTCTCACCCAAGCACCCCTAACAGTGGAGTTCTAATGGGATCTGGTGTATTAGTGCTGGTATGGTCGCACCAGTTTCATTATGCACTTCAAATACATATACCCCTTCTCCATCCCTCTTCCCTCCTGTCATTTGTTTCCCTGTGCGTGCCCACCGCACCTCTATTTCTAGTTATAATATCAGCTGAAATACCCTGGTGCCTCGACTGATGCCTAGATGAATGAACTACCTGCCGCACCTGTATTTTAGTTGTCTTACTATGTAAGATGCGCTAGACTCACGCCCAGATGAACGGATCACTCGCTACACCTCTGTTTTCGTTGTTCTACTTTGTACGATACTCGTAAGAATAATCTTATCACGTGGTGGACTATAAATGAATGCACAAAAAATATTAACTAATATATCCTAGTGCCACGACTCACGTTTGCTAATGAACCTGTAGACCATGGATCCGGTCCTGCATAACGTTTATTGCCTCGTCTGCAAAAAGACAGGTACAACAAGAGGCCTTTCTAGGAGGTCACCCATCCAAGTACTACTTTCGCCCAAGCACACTTAACTGCAAAGTTCTGATGGGATCTTGTGAATTAGTGCTGGTATAATTGCACCACTTCCATTATGCGTTGCAAATACATATACCCCTTCTCCTTCCCTCACCCCTCCCATCATTTGTTTTACTATGCATGCACACCACACCTCTGCTTCTAGTTTTAATATATAGCAAAATGCCCTAGGGCCTCGACTAACACCCATATGAACGTACCACCCGCCGCACCTCTATTTTTGTTATTCTACTAAGTAAGATACTCGTAATAATACTATTATCTTGTAATGGAATATAAATGAATACACGAAAAATACTAAGCAAAATGCCTTGATGCTGCAACTCATGTAGGCAAATGAACTAGTGGACCGTATCTCCCGTGGCGCATAATGTTTAACGCCCCGTCTGCAAAAAGACGATTGCAATAAAAGGACTTTCCAAGAGGTCTCCCATCCTAGTACTACTCTCGCCCAAACACGCTTAACTACAAAATTCGATGGGATCCGATGCATTAGTGCTGGTATGATCGCACCCCTTCTATTCCACGCTGCAAATACATATACCACTTCTCCTTCCCTCTCTCCTCCCATCATTTATTTTATTGTGCGCGCACACTGCACCTATGTTTCTAGTTCTAATATCAAGCAAAATGTCCAAGTATCTCGGCTCATGCCCAGATGAATAGACCGCCCGCCACAACTCTATTTTCGTTGTTCTACTATGTAAGATACTCGTAATGACATTCTTATCTCGTGATGGACTATAAATAAATGCATGAAAAATATTAAGCAAAATGTCCCAACGCCGTGACTCACACTAGCGAACTGTGGCTCTGGTCGCGCGTAACATTTAACGCCCCGTCCATAAAAAGACGGGTGGAACACGAGGACTTCGTAAGAGGTCACCCATTCTAGTACTGCTTTCACCATAACATGCTTAACTGCGGAGTTCGATAGGATCCGGTGCATTAGTGTTGGTATGATCGCACCCCTTCCATTTCGTGCTACAAATACGTATACCCGTTCTCCTTCCCTCCCCTCTCCTGTCATTTGTTTCGCTGTGCGTGCACACTACACCTCTGTTTCTAGTTCTAATATCAAGTGAAATGTCTCGACTCATGCCTAAATAAATGGAATGCCTGTCGTACCTCATTTTTTGTTGTTCTACTATATAAGATGCTCGTAATGATACTCTTATCTTGTGGTGGACTATAAATGAATGCACGAAAAATATTAACCAAAATATTATGGTGCCACGACTCACGCCGGTTGACTATGCCTCCTATTGCGCATAACGTTTAACACCCCATCCACAAAAAGACAAGCGCAACACGAGGACTTCCCAGAAGGTCACCCATCCTAGTACTACTCTCACCAAAGCATGCTCAACTACGGAGTTTGATGGGATCTGGTGCATTAGTGCTAGCATGATCGCACCTCTTCTATTTTGCGCTACAAATACATATACCCCTTCTCCCTCCCTCCTCCTCTGTTATTTGTTTCGTTATGCGCGAACACCACACCTCGGCTTATAGTTCTAATATAGAGCAAAATGCTCAGCACCTCGACTCAAGCCCAGATGAACGGACTACCCGCTGCACCTCGTTTTCCATTATTCTACTATGTAAGATGCTCGTAATGATACTCTTATCACGTGGTGAACTATAAATGAATGCACAAAAAATATGAAGCAAAATGTCTCGATGTCGCGACTCACTCTGGGGGACAATGGCTCTAATGGAGCATAATGTTTAACGTCCTGTTAGCAAAAAGACAAGTGGAACACGAGGACTTTCTTGGAGGTCACCCATCTTAGTACTACTTCCGCCCAAGCACACTCAACTACGAAATTCGATGGGATCCAGTGCATTAGTGCAGGTATGATCGCACCCATTCCATTCCATGCTACAAGTACATATACCCCTTCTCCTTCCCTCCCTCTTCCTCCCCCCATCATTTATTTTGTTGTGCGCACACACCACACCTCTGTTTCTAGTTATAATATCAAGCGAAATACCCCGACGCCTCGACTTACGCCCAGATAAACAGATCACCTGCCACACCTCATTTTTCATTTTTATACTATGTAAAATACTCATAATGACACTCTTATCACGTGGTAGACTATAAATGAATGCACGAAAAATATTAAGCAAAATTTTCAAGACTCTCGACTCACACCAGCAGACTGTGGCTCCGATCGCAATTAACGTTTAACATCACGTCTACAAAAAGACGTGTTCAACATGAGGACTTTCTAGGAGGTCACCCATCGTAGAACTAATCTCACCCAAGCACAGAGTTCTGATGGGATCTTGTGCATTAGTGTTTGTATGATTGCAACTGTCCCATTCTCTTCTACAAATACATATAGCTCTTCTCCTTACCTCCCCCCTCCCATCATTTATTTCGCTGTGCGGTCATACCGCATCTCTGCTTCTAGTTCTAATATAGAGCGAAATGCCATGTTGCTTCGACTCACGCCCAGAAGAACGGAGGCCCATTGTGCCTCTTTTTTCATTGTTCTACTATGTAAGACTCTCGTAATGAGACTCTTATCACGTGGTGTACTATAAATAAATGCACATAAAATATTAAGTAAAATGTTTCAACATTGCTACTCATGCCGGCAGACTGTGGCTCCAATCGTGCGTAATGTTTGACGCCTCGTCTGTAAAAAGATGGGTCCAACATGAGGACTTCCTAGGAGGTCACCCATCCTAGTACTACTGTCACCCAAGCACGCTTAACTACAAAGTTCGATGGGATCTGGTGTATTAGTGCTAGTATGATTGATCCCCTTCTATTCTGCGCTGCAAATACATATATCCCTTCTCCTTCCCTCCCACCACCCGTCATTTTTTTCGCTGTGCGCACACACCACTCCTCTGTTTATAGTTCCAATATCAAGCAAAATGCCCCGATGCCTCGACTCACGCCCAAAAGAAAGGACCGTCTGCCGTACCTCATTTTTTTTTATTTTAATATGTAAGATGCCCGTAATGACACTCTTATCACGTGGTAGACTGCAAATAAATGCACGAAAAAATAGTAAGCAAAATTTTCTAGTGACGTGACTCACACCAGTGGATTGTGGCTCCGATCATGTGTATTGTTTTACACCCCATTTGCAAAAAGATAGTGCAACACGAGGACTTCTTAGGAGGTTACCATCCTAGTACTACTCTCGCCCAAGCGTGCTTAACTACATAGTTCGATGGGATCCGGTGCATTAGTGCTGGTATGATCGCACCCTTTCTATTCCACATTGCAAATACATATACCCCCTTCTCTTTTCCTCTCCTCTCCCATCATTATTTTCGTTGTGCGCGCACACTGCATCTCTGTTTCTAGTTCTAATATCAAGTAAAATGCCCCGGTGCCTCGACTCATGCCCAGATTAAAGGACCACCCGCCATACCTTTTTTTGTTCATTGTTCTACTATGTAAGATGCTCATAATGACTCTCTTATCACGTGGTGGATTATAAATGAGCGCGCAGAAAAAAGTAAGCAAAATGCTCCGATGCGACAACTCACGCCGACCAATGAACAAGCGAACTATAACTCCGGTCGCACGTAACGTTTAACGCCCTGTTCGTAAAAAGATGGGTGCAACACGAGAATTTCTAAAGAGGTCACCCATCCTAGTACTACGCTCGCCCAAGCACACTTAACTACGGGGTTCTGATGGGATCCGGTACATTAGTGCTAGTATGATCGCACCCGTTTCATTTCACGCTACAAATACATACACTCCTTCTCCTTTCCTCCCCCCTCCCGTCATTTGTTTCCTTGTGCCTGCATACTGCACCTCTGCTTCTCGTTCTAATATCAAGTAAAATGCCCCAGTGCCTTGACTCACATTTGTGAATAAACTAGCGGACCATAGTTTTGGTTGCGCGTAACGTCTAACGCCCCATCTGCAAAAAAATGGGTGCAACACGAGGATTTCCTAGGAGGTCACCACTCTTAGTACTGCTCTCACCCAAACACAATTAACTGCGGAGTTCTGATAGGATCTGGTGCATTAGTGCTGGTATGATCACACCCATTTCATTCTGCATTGTAAATACATACACTCCTTCTCCTTCCCTCCCACCTCCCGTCATTTGTTTCTTTGTGCGTGCATACTGCACCTTTATTTATCGTTCTAATATCAAGTAAAATTTCTCGACGCCTTGACTCATATTTGCGAATAAACCAACGGACCATAATTCCAGTCGCTCATAATGTCGAATGCCCCATCTACAAAGAAATGGGTGCAACACAAGAACTTCCAAGGAGGTCACCTATCCTAGTACTACTCTAGCTGAAGCACACTTAACTACGATGTTCTCTTAGGATCCGGTGCATAAGCGCTGATATGATCACACCAATTTCATTCTGCGCTACAAATATATACACTCATTCTCCTTCCCTCCATTATCCCGTCATTTGTTTTCTTGTGCGTGTACACTGCACCTTTGCTTCTCCTTCTAATATCAAGTAAAATGCCCCAGAACTTGACTCACATTTACGACCAGCGGACCATAGTTCCAATCGCGCGTAACGTTGAATGCCCCATCTGCAAAAAAATGGGAGCAACACAAGGACTTCCCAAGAGGTCACCCATCCTAGTACTACTCTCGCCCAAGCACACTTAACTGTGTAGTTCTGATGGGATCAGGTGCATTAGTGCAGGTATGATCGCACCCATTTCATTTTGCGCTGCAAATAGAAACACTTCTTTTCCTTCCCTCCCCCTTTGCGTTATTTATTTCCTTGTGCGTGCATACTGCACCTCTGCTTCGCGTTCTAATATCAAGTAAAATGCCCCGGTGCCTTGAGTCACATTTGCGAATAAATCAGCAGATCATAGTTCCAGTCGCGCGTAACATCGAACGCCACATATGTAAAAAAATGGGTGCAACAGGAGGACTTCCCAAGAGGTCACCGATCCTAGTACTACTCTCACCCAAACACACTTAACTGTGGAGTTCTGATGGGATTCGGTGCATTAACGCTGCTATGATTGCACTAGTTTCATCACGCACTGCATATAGATACAATCCTTCTCCTCCCTCCCCTTCCCGTCATTTGTTTCCTTGTGCGTGCATACTGCACCTCTGTTTCTCCTTCTAATATCAAGTAAAATGCCCTAGCGCCTTAACTTACATTTGCGAATAAACCAGCGGACCATAGTTCCAGTCACGCACAACGTCGAATGCCCTATCTGTAAATAAATTGGTGCAACAAGGGGATTTCCCAGGAGCTCACCCATCCTAGTACTACTCTCACTCATGAACTCTTAATTGCAGAGTTCTGATCGGATCCGATGCATTAGTGTTGGTATGATCGCAACTGTTTCATTCTGGGTTATAAATACATACACTCCTCCTTCCCTCCTCCCTCTCATCATTTGTTTCCTTGCACGTGCACACTGCACCTCTGCTTCTCATTCTAATATCAAGTAAAATGCCCTGATGCCTTGATTCGTATTTGCGAATAAACCAGTAGACTATAGTTCTAGTCGCGCATAACGTCGAATGCTCCATCTACAAAAAAACAGGTGTGACACAAGGACTTCCTAGGAGGTCACCCATCCTAGTACTACTCTCGCTCAAGCACAGTTAACTGCGGAGTTTTGATCAAATCTGGTGCATTAGTGCTTGTATGATCGCACCCATTTCATTCCACGATGCAATTACATCCTTCTTCTTCCCTCCCCCATCTTGTTATTTGTTTCCTTCTGCATGCACATTGCACCTGTACTTCTCGTTCTAATATCAAGTAAAATGTCCCGACGCCTTTATTCAAATTTATGAATAAAACAGCGGATCATAGTTCCAGTCGCGTAAAACCTCAAATGGGACATCTGCAAAAAAATACGTGCAACACGAGAACTCCTAGGTGGTCACCCATCCTAGTACTGCTCTCGCCCAAGCACTCTTAACTGCGTAGTTTTGATGGGATCCAGTGCATAGGTGTTGGTATGATCGCACCCGTTTCATTACCCACTGTAAATACTTACACTCCTTCTCTTTCCCCCCCCCTCCCGTCATTGTTTTCCTTGTGCGTGCACACTGCACCTCTGCTTCTCATTCTAATATCAAGTAAAATGCCCCGGTGCTTTGATTAACATTTGTGAATAAACCAGCGGACCATAGTTCCAGTTGCGCGTAACATCGAACACCTCATCTGCAAAAAAATAGGTGAAACACGAGAACTTCTCAGGAGGCCACCCAACCTAGTACTACTCTCGCCCAAACACACTTAACTGTGGAGTTCTAATGAGATCCGGTGCATTAGTGCTAGTACGATCGCAGCCATTTCATTACGCGTTGCAAATACATACACTCCTTCTACTTCCCTCCCTCTCTGGTCATTTGTTTCCTTGTGCGTGTACACTGCACCTCTTTTTCTCGTTTTAATATCAAGTAAAATGCCCCAGTGCCTTGACTCACATGTGCGAATAAACCAGCGGACCATAGTTCAAGTCGCGCGTAGCGTCGAACGCCCCATCTGCAAAAAAATGGGTGAAACACGAGAACTTCCCAGGTGGCCACCCATCCTATTACTACTCTCACCCAAACACACTTAACTGTGGAGTTCTGATGAGATCCGGTGCATTAGTATTGGTACGATTGCACCAATTTTATTACGCGTTGCAAATACATACACTCCTTCTACTTCCCTCCCCCTCCTGTCATTTGTTTCCTTGTGCGTACTGCACCTCTACTTCTCGTTCTAATATCAAGTAAAATACTCCGGTGCCTTGACTCACATTTGCAAATAAACCAGCGGACCATAGTTCCAGTCGCGCGTAACGTTTATTATCTCGTGTGCAAAAAAGAAAAAGGTGTAACACGAGGACTTTCCAAGAGATCAGCCATGTTAGTACTACTCTCACCAAAGGACAATTAACTGCATAGTTCTTATGGAATTCAGTGTATTAGTGTTGGTCTAATCGCACCCATCCCATTTCGGCGCTACAACTGCATGTGCCCCTTCTCCTTCCCCCCCCCCCCTTTCCCATCATTTGTTTCACCGATTCATTCGCAAACGTGAGTCATGGCGTCAGGGCATTTTGATTAAATTTTTTTGTGTATTCAATTAAAACCCATCACGTAATAAGAGTGTTGTTATGAATATCTTACATAATAGAACAACGAAAACAAAGATGCGGTGGACGATTCGTTCATACGGGCATGAGTCGAGGCACCGGCACATTTTGCTTGATATTAGAACTAGAAACAAATGTGCAGTGTGTGTGCACAGCGAAATAAATGACAAGAGGGGGGAGGGAAGGAGAAGGGATATATATATTTAAAGCACGAATTAGAATATGTTTGATCATACCAGCACTAATTCACTGGATCTCATCAAAACTCTGCAGTTAAGCGTGCTTGAGCAGGAGTAGTACTAGGATGGGTGACCTCTTGGAAAGTCCTCGTGTTGCACCCTTCTTTTCGCAGAAAGGGCGTTAAATGTTACGCGGGACCGGAGCGACAGTCCGTCGATTCGTTTGCAAACGTGAGTCACGACGCCAGAGCATTTTGCTTAATATTATTCGTGCATTCAATTATAACCCACCACATGATAAGAGTGTTATTACGAGTATCTCACAGAGTAGAACAATGAAAATAGATGTGCGGCGGGCAACCCATTCATCTGGGCGTGAGTCAAGGCGCTAGGGCATTTTGTTTGATATTAAAACTAGAAATAGAGGTGAGATGTGCGTGTACAGTAATACAAATGATCAAAGGGGGGCAGGAAGTCGAAATGGCACATGCATTTGTAGCGGGGAATGCGACGGGCACGATCAGTCCAGCACTAATGCACTAAATCCCATAAGAACTCTGCAGTTAAGTGTCCTTGGAATCCCATTAAATCCTCGTGTTGTACCCATCTTCTTTCGGATAGAGCGTTAAACATTACGCGCCACTGGAGATGCGGTCTACCGGTTCATTTGCCGACGTGAGTCTTGGTGCCATGGCATTTTGATTCATATTTTTCGTGCATTCATTTATGGTCCACCACGTGATAAGAGTGTCATTACGAGCAGCTTAGATAGCAAAATAGAAAAAAACAAGGTGTCGCAGACAATCTATTTATCTAGGCGCGAGTCGAGCTACTTGAGCATTTTTCTTGATATTAGAATTAGAAACAAAGGTGGGGTTGTCCGTATAGTGAGAAAAATGACGAGAGGAGAGAGGGAAAAAGAAGGGGTATATTTATTTGCAGTGCGAAATGGAACGAGTATGATCATACCAGCACTAATTCACAAGATCTCATCAAAACTCCGCAGCTAAGTGTTTTTGGGCGAGAGTAGTACTAGGATGGGTGACTTCCTGGGAAGTTCTCGTGTTGCACCCTTTTTTTTATAGACGGGGCGTTAAATTTTTCACAAGCCCGAAGCGACGATCCGCTAGTTCATTTGCAAACGTGAGTCACGGCGCCGGGGTATTTTGCTTAATATTTTTTGTGCATTCTATTAAAGCCCATCACATGATAAGAATGTTATCACGAGTATCTTACATAATAGAACAACCAAAACAGAGGTGCGGTGGGCGATCCATTTATATGGGCATGAGTCGAGGTGCTAGGGCATTTTGCTTGATATTAGAACTAGAAGTAGAGGTGAGGTGTGCGCGCACAGCAAAATAAATGACGGAGGGGGGAGGGAAGGAGAAGGGGCACATGCACTTTTAGTGCAAATGGGACGGCTGTGATAATACCAGCACTAATGCACCGAATCCCATAAGAATTCTGCAATTAAGTGTCCTTGGGTGAGAGTAGTACTAAAATGGTCGACCTCTTGGAAAGTCCTTGTGTTGCACCTATTTTTGTGCAAACAAGGAAATAAACGTTACGCGCGATAAGAACCACGGTCTGTTGGTTCATTCGTAAATGTGAGTCGCGACATCAAAGCATTTTGCTTAATATTTTTCATGCATTCAATTAAATCCCATCACGTGATAAGAGTGTTATTACGAGTATCTTACATAGTAGAACAACGAAAATAGAAGTGCGGCGGGCGATCAATTTATATGGGCATGAGTCGAGGCGCCGGGGCATTTTACTTGATATTAGAACTAGAAGCAGAGGTGAGGTGTGCGCGTACAGTGAAACAAATAATGGGAGGGGGAAGGGAAGGAGAAGGGGCACATGCATTTGTAGCGCAGAATGGGACGGGTGCGATCAGACCAGCACTAATGCACCGAATCCAATAAGAACTCTACGATTAAGTGTCCTTTGCTGAGAGTAGTACTAGGATTGTTGACCTCTTAGAAAGTCCTCATGTTACACCTATTCTTTTGCACAGAGGCAATAAGTTGACCTCTTGGAAAGTCATCGTGTTGCACCCTTCTTTTTCCATACGAGGCAATAAACGTTACGCGCGACCAGAACCACAGTCCGTTAGTTCATTTGCAAACATGAGTCACAGTGTGAGGGCATTTTGCTTAACATTTTTCGTGCATTAATTTACAGTCCACCACGTTATAAGATTGTTATTACGAGCATCTTATTTAATAGAACAACTAAAAATGAGGTACGGTGGGTAGTCCGTTCATCTGGGCATGAGACGAGCTGCCGGGGCATTTCGCTTGATATTAAAATTAGAAGAAGAGGTGCGAGGTGCGCGCACAGCAAAAAAAATGATAGCAAGGGGAAGGGAAGGAGAAGGGGTATATGTATTTGCAGCGCGAAACGGAATAGGTGCGATCATATCGGCACTAATTCACCGAATTCCATCAGAACTCCACAGTTAAGCATTTTTGGGCGAGAGTAGCACTACGATGAGTGACTTCCTGGGAAGTCCTCGTGTTGCACCATTTTTTTTACATATAGGGTGTTAAACGTTGCACTTGGCATCGGGATATTTTGCTTAATATTTTTTGTGCATTCAATTAAAACCCATCACGTGATAAGAATATTATTACGAGTATCTTACATAGTAGAACAACAAAAATAGAGGTGCGACGGGCGATCCGTTCATATGGGCATGAGTCGACACCTCGGGGAATTTCTTTTGATATTAGAACTACAAGCAGAGGTGAGGTGTGCGCGCACAACGAAACAAATGACAATATGGGGAAGGAAGGAGAAGGGATATATGTATTTGCTGCGCGAACTGGAACATGTGCAATAATACCAACACTAATTCAACGAATCCCATCAGAACTTCGCAGTTAAGCGTGCTTGGGTGAGAGTAGTACTAATATGGGTGACTTCCTGGGAAGTTCTCGCATTGCACCTATCGTTTTACGGATGGGAAATTAAATGTTACGTGAGACCGGAGCGACGGTCCGCTGATTCATTCGCAAACGTGAGTCACGGCGCCAGGGCATTTTGCTTAATAATTTTTGTGCTTTCAATTAAAGCCCATCACGTGATAAGAATGTTATTATGAGTATCTTACATTGTAGAACAGCGAAAACAGAGGTGCGGCAGGCGATCTGTTCATATGGGCATGACTTGAGACGCTAGAGCATTTCGCTTGATATTAGAACTAGAAGCAGAGGTGAGGTGTGCGCGTACAGCGAAACAAATGATGGGAGGGGGGAGGCAAGGAGAAGAGGTATATGTATTTCTTGCATAAATTAGAACCGATGCGATAATACCAGCACTAATTCACTGAATCCCATCAGAATTCTGCAGTTAAGTGTGCTTGGGCGAGAGTAGTTCTAAGATGGGTGACTTCTTAGGAAGTTCTCGTATTGCACCCATCTTTTTACAGACGGGGCATTAAACATTACGCGAGACCGGATCGATGGTCTGCCGGTTCATTCGCAAACGTGAGTCACGGCATCAGGGCATTTTGCTTAATATTTTTCATGCATTCAATTAAAGCCGATCACGTGATAAGAGTATTATTACGAGTATCTTACATAGTAGAACAACGAAAACAGAGATGCGGTGGGCGATCCGTTCATATGTACATGAGTCGAGGCACTGGGGCAGTTTGCTTGATATTAGAACTAGAAGCAGAGGTGAGGTGTGCACGTACAACGAAATAAATGATGGGAGGAGGGAGGGAACGAGAAGGGGCACATGCATTTGTAGCACAGATTTTGATGGGTGCGATCAGACCAGCACTGATGCACCGAATCCCATAAGAACTCTGCAGTTAAGTGTCATTTGGTGAGAGTAGTACTAAGATGGTTGACCTCTTGAAAATTCCTCGTGTTGCACCTATTTCTTTGCACACGAAGAATTAAACATTACACGCGACAGGAACCATGGTCCGTCGGTTCATTCGCAAACGTGAGTCTCGGTGTCAGGGCATTTTACTTAATATTTTGTGTGCATTCATTTATAGTCCACCACGTTATAAGAGTCTCATTACGAGCATCTTACATTGTATAACAACGAAAAATGAGGTGCAGTGGGCAATCATTTCATCTGTGCATGAGTCGAGCTGCCAGGGCATTTTGCTTGATATTAAAAATAGAAGCAGAGGTGTGGGGTGCGCGCACAGCAAAAAAAATAACGGGAAGGAGGAGGAAAGGGGAAGGGGTATATGTATTTACAGCAACAAATGGAACTGATGCGATCATACCAGCACTAATTCACCAGATCCCATCAGAACTCCACAGTTAAGCATTTTTTAGCGAGAGTAGTACTAGGATGGGTGATCTCTTGGGAAGTTCTCATGTTGCACCCTTCTTTTTGTAGACGGAGTGTTAAACGTTATGCGGGACCAGAGCGACGGTCAGCCAGTTCATTCGCAAACGTGAGTCACAGCGCTAGGGCATTTTGCTTAATATTTTTTATGCATTCAATTAAAACCCATCACGTGATAAGAGTGTTATTACGAGTATCTTACATAGTAAAATAACGAAAAGAGAAGTGCGGCAGGCAATCCATTCATATGGGCATGAGTGAAGGCACTGGGGTATTTTTCTTGATATTAGAACTAAAAGCAGAGGTGAGGTGCGCGCACAGCGAAACAAATGACAAGAGGGGAGAGGGAAGGAAAAAAGGTATATATATTTGCGACACAAACTAAAATGTTTGTGATCGTACCAGCACTAGTTCACTGGATCTCATCAGAACTACACAGTTTAGCGTGCTTGGACGAGAGTAGTACTAGGATGGGTAACCTCCTGGGAAGTCCTCATGTTGTACCAATCTTTTTACAGACAGGGTGTTAAACGTTACGCGGGACCGGAGCGACGATCCGCTGATTCATTCACAAACGTGAGTCACGGCGCTAGAGCATTTTTGCTTAATATTTTTTGTGCATTCAATTAAAACCCATCACGTGATAAAAGTGTTATTACAAGTATCTTACATAATAGAACAACGAAAACAAAGGTGCGGCGGGCGTTTCATTCATATGGGCATGAGTCGAGGCACCGGGGAATTTTGTTTGATATTAAAACTAGAAGCAGAGGTGAGGTACGTGCACAGCGAAACAAATGACGGCAGGGGAATAGGAAGGAGAAGGAGAATATTTATTTACGGCGCAAACAGAAAAGGGTGCGATCATACCGTCACTACTTCACCGATCCCATGAGAACTCCGTAGCTAAATGTGCTTGGGCGAGAGTAGTACTATGATGGGTGACCTTTGAAGAAGTTCTCGTTTTGCAACCTTCTTTTTACAAACAGAACGTTAAATGTTACGCGGGACCGGGCGATGGTCCGCTGGTTCATTAACAAATGTGAGTCACGGCATCAGGGCATGTTGCTTAATATTTTTCGCGCATTCAATTAAAGTCCATCACGTGATGAGAGTGTCACTGTGAGAATTTTAAATAATATAACAACAAAAAATGAGGCGCGGCTGGCGATCTATTCATATGGGCATGAGTCGAGGCGCCGGGGCATTTCGGTTGATATTAGAATTAGAAGCAGAGGTGAGGTGCGCGCTCAGAGAAAAAAATGACGGGAGGGGAGAGTGAAGGAGAAGGGGTATATGTATTTGCGGCGCAAACCAGAACGGGTGCGTTCATACCAGCACTAGTTCCTGGATCCCATCAGAACTCCGCAGTTAAGCGCACTTGGGCGAGTGTAGTACTAGGATGGGTGACCTCTTAGGAAATCTTTATGTTACACCCTTCATTTTACAGACGGGGCATTAAACGTTACACGGGACTTGAGCGACAGTCCATCGGTTCAATCGCAAATGTGAGTCGAGGCGCCGGGGCATTTTGCATAATATTTTTTGCGCATTCAATTAAAGTCCATCTCGTGATAAGAGTGTCACTATGAGCATCTTAAATAAAATAACAATGAAAAATGAGTTGCGACAGGCTATCCATTCATATGGGCATATGTCAAGGCGTTGGGGCATTTCACTTAATATTAGAACTAAAAACAGAGATGAGGTGCGAGCACAGTGAAACAAATAATGGGAGGGGAGAGGGAAGGAGAAGGGATATATGTATTCATGGTGCAAACTAGAATGGGTGCGATCATACAAGCACTAGTTCATTGGATCCCATCAGAACTCCGTAGTTAAGCATGCTTGGGCTAGTTTAGTACTATAATGGGTGACCTCTTAAGAAGTCCTTGTGTTGCACCCTTCTTTTTGCAGACGAGGTGTTAAATATTATGTGGGACCGGAGTGATGGTATGTCGGTTCATTTACAAATGTGAGTCACAGTGCCAAGGCATTTTGCTTAATTGTTTTGCATATATAATTAAAGTCGACCACGTAATAAGAGTGTCATTGCGAGCATCTTAAATAGTAGAAAAAAAAAAATGAGGTGCGACGGGCAATCTGTTCATATAGGCATAAGTCGAAACTCTGGGGCACTTCTCTTGATATTAGAACTAAAAGAAAAGGTGAGGTGCGTGCACAACAAAATAAATGATGAGAGGGGAGAGTGAAGGAGAAGGGCTATATGTATTTGCGGCACAAACTTGAACGGGTGCGATCATACCAGCACGGGTGCGATCATACCAGCACTTATTCACCGGATCCCATCAGAACTCCGCAATTAAGGGTGTTTGGGCGAGAGTAGTACTAAGTTGGGTGATCTCCTGAAAAGTTCTTGTGTTGCACCCTTCTTTTTGCAGATGGGGCATTAAACATTCAACAAGACCGAAGCGATAGTCCGTTGGTTCATTTGCAAATGTGAGTCACAGCACCGGGGTATTTTGCTTAATATTTTTTCAGCATTCAATTAAAGCCCATCACGTGATAAGAGTGTCATTGCGAGCATCTTAAATAGTAGAATAATGAAAAACGAGGTACAGTGAGCGATCCGTTCATATGGGCAAGAGTCGAGGTGCTGGGGCATTTTGTTTGATATTAGAACTAGAAGAAGAGGTGAGGTGCGCGCACAGCAAAACAAATGACAGGAGGAGAGAGGGAAGACGAAGGGCTATATGTATTTGTAGCGCAAACTGGAACATGTCCCATCACAACAGCACTAGTTTTCTAGATCCCATTAGAACTCCGCAGTTAATAGTGCCTGTGCGAGAGTAGTACTAGGATGGGTGACCTCTTTGGAAGGAGAAGGAGTGTATATATTTGGGTGTGAGTCGAGCTGCCCGGGGCATTTTTCCTGAAATTAGAATTAGAAGAAGAGGTCTGAGGTGTGCGCACAACAAAAAAAGCGACGAGAGGGGGGAGGGAAGGAAAATGGGTACATGTATTTGTAGTGCGAAATAGAACGGGTGCGATCATACCAGCACTAATTCACCAGATCCCATCAGAACTCCGTAGTTTAGTGTTTTTGGGTGATAGTAGTATAAGAATGGGTGACCTCCTAGGAAGTCCTCATATTGCACCTATTTTTTTACAGATGGGGCGTTGGACGTTACGCGCAATTGGAACTATGGTCTGCTGGTTTATTCAAAAATGTGAGTCAAGGTATCAGGGCATTTTACTTGATATTAGAACGAGAAGCAGAGGTGCAGTGTACACGCACAAGGAAGCAAATGACGGGAGGGGGGAGGGAAATGAGAAGGAGTGTATATATTTGCAGCGTGCAATAAAATGATTGTGAGCATAGCAATACTAACAAACTAAATCCCATCAGAACTCCGCATGTAAGTGTACTTGGACTAGAGTAATACTAGGATGGGTGACCTCCTGGGAAGTTCTCGTGTTGCGCCTATTTTTTTACAGATAGGGCGTTCGATGTTACGCGCGACTGGAATTATGGTCCGCTAATTTATTCGCAAATGTGAGTCAAGGTAATGGGGCATTTTACTTTATATTAGAATGAGAAGCAGAGGTGCAGTGTGCACGCATAAGGAAACAAATGACGGGGGGGGGGGGCGAGGAGAAGGAGTGTATGTATTTGCAGCGCATAATGAAAAGGGTGCGATCATACCAGCACTAATGCACCGGATCCCATTAGAACTCTATAGTTAAGTGTGTTTGGACAAGAGTAATACTAGGATGGGTGATCTCTTGGAAAGTACTCGTGTTGCACCCTTCATTTTGTAGATGGGGCGTTAAATGTTACGCGGGATCAAAGCAACGGTCCACTAGTTCATTTGCAAATGTGAGTCACGATGCTAGGACATTTTGCTTAATATTTTTTGTGCATTCAATTAAAGTACATCACGTGTTGAGAGTGTCATTACGAGTATCTTACATAGTAGAATAAATAAAAAGGAGGTGCGGCAGGTGTTCTGTTCATATAGACATGAGTCGAGGCACCGGGGCATTTCGCTCGATATTAGAATTAGAAGCAGATGTGAGTTATGCACACAGCGAAATAAATGATGGGAAACGTGAGTTACAGCACCAAGGCATTTTACTTAATATTTTTTCAGTATTCAATTAAAGCTCATCATGTGATAAGAGTGTCATTGCGAGCATCTTAAAAAGTAGAACAACAAAAAACGAGAGGCGGCGAGCGATCTATTCATATGGGCATGAATTGAGGTATCGGGGCATTTCACTTGATATTAGAACTACAAGAAGAGGTGAGGTGCATGAACAATGTAATAAATGACGGGAAGGGAGAGTGAAGGAGAAGGGGTATATGTATTTGCAGCGCAAATAAGAACTTGTGCGATGATACCAGCACTAGTTAACCAGATCCCATCAGAACTCCGCAGTTAAACGTGCTTGGGCAAGAGTAGTACTAGGAGGGTGATCTCCTGGGAAGTCCTCGTGTTGCATCCTTCTTTTTGCAGAGGGAGCGTTAAACGTTACACGAGACTAGAGCAGCAGTCCGCCGATTCATTTGGAAACATGAGTCATGGCACAGGGGTATTTTGCTTAATATTTTTTTAACACTCAATTGAAGCCCATCATATGATAGTTATATCATTACGAGCATCTTAAAATGTAGAACAACAAAAAATGAGGTGCGGGGGGTGATCCATTTGTATGGGGATGTGTCGAAGCGTCGGGGCATTTTGGTTGATATTCGAACTAAAAGGAGAGATGAGGTGCGCACATAGTGAAACAAATGATGGCAGGGGAGAGGAATAGAGAAGGGGCATATGTATTTGCGGCGCAAATAAAAAAGGGTGCGATCATACCAGTAATAATTCACTGGATCCCATCAGAACTCTGCAGTTATGCGTGCTTGGGCGAGAGTAGTACTAGGATTGGTGACCTCCTGATAAGTCCTTGTGTTGCACCCTTCTTATAAAAAATGAGGTACGGTGGGCGATCCATTCATATGGGCACGAGTCGAGGAACCGAGGCATTTTGCTTGATATTAGAACTGAAGCAGATGTGAAGTGCGTGCACAGAGAAACAAATGACGGGATGGGAGAGTGAAGGAGAAGGGGTATATGTATTTGCCGCGTAAACTAAAACGGGTGCAATCATACCAACACAAGTTCACCGGATCCCATCAAACTCCGCAGTTAAGTGTGCATGGGAGAGAGTAGTACTAGGATGGAAGACCTCCTAGGAAGACCTCGTGTTGCACAAGTCTTTTTGCAAACGGGGTGTTAAAAATTATGTGGGACTAGAGCGACGGTTAGCAGGTTCATTCGCAAATGTGAGTCACAGCGCCGGAGCATTTTGCTTAATATTTTTTGCGCATTCAATTAAAACCCATCACCTGATAAGAGTGTCATTGCGAGCACCTTACATAATAGAACAACAAAAAATGAGGTGTGGTGGGCTATCCGTTCATATGGGCATGAGTCAAGGAACTGGGTTATTTTGCTTAATATTAGAACTAGAAGAAGAGGTGAGGTGCATGCACAGCGAATCAAATGACGGGAGGGGAGAGGGAAGGAGAAGGGGCATATGTATTTGCGGCGCAAACAAGAAAGGGTGGGATCATACCAATGCTAGTTCACTGGATCCCATCAGAACTCTGCAGTTATGTGTGCTTGGGCGAGAGTAGTACTAGGATGGGTGACCTCCTAGGAAGCCCTTGTGTTGCATCCTTCTTTTTACAGACTGAGCATTAAATGTTATGCGGGATTGGAGCGACGGTCCGCTAGTTCATTCGCAAATGTGAGTAACCGAGCTGGGGCATTTTGTTTAATATTTTTTACGCATTAAATTAGAGCCCATCACATGATATGAGTGTCTTTGAGAGCATATTACATAGTAGAACAACGAAAAACAAGGTATAGAGCTATCCATTCATATGGACATGAGTCGAGGTGTTGGGGTATTTCGCTTGATATTAGAATTAGATGCAGATGTGAGGTGCGCGCATAGCGAAACATATGATGGGAGGGGAGAGGGAAGGAGAAGGGGTATATGTACTTACGGTGCAAACTAGAATGGGTGTGATCATACCAGCACTAGTTCACCAGATCCCATTAGATCTCTGCAGTTAAGCGTGCTTGGGGGAGAGTAGTACTAGGATGGGTGATCTCCTGCGAAGTTCTTGTGTTGCACCCTTCTTTTTGTAGACGGAGGGTTAAACGTTATACGAGACTGGAGTGACGGTCCGCCGATTCATTTGAAAATGTGAGCCACGGCACCGGGGCATTTTGCTTAATATTTTTCCAGCATTCAATTAAAGCCCATCACGTGGTAATAGTATCATTGCGAGCATCTTAAATAGTAGAACAACAAAAAATGAGAGGCAGCGGGTGATCCGTTCATATGGGCGTTAGTCGAGGTGCTGGGGCATTTCGCTTGATATTAGAACTAGAAGAAGAGGTGAGGTGCACGCACGCAGTAATAAATGACGGGAGGGGAGAGTGAAGGATAAGGGGTATATGTATTTGTAGCACAAACAAGAACAAGTGTGATCATACCAACACTAGTTAACCAGATCCCATCAGAACTCTATAGTTAAACGTGCTTGGGTGAGAGTAGTACTAGGATGGGTGATCTCCTAGGAAGTCCTTGTGTTGCATCCTTATTTTTCCAGACGGATCGTTAAACGTTACACGAGACCGGAGCGACGGTCCGCCGGTTCTCTTGTAAACATGAGTAACGGCATCGGGGTATTTTGCTTAATATTTTTTCAACATTCAACTGAAGCCCATCATGTGATAATTGTATCATTACGAGCATCTTAAAAAGTAGAACAACGAAAAATAAGGTGCGGCGGGAGATCCATTCATATGGGCATGTGTCGAGGCGTCGGGGCATTTCGGTTGATATTAGAACTAGAAGGAGAGGTGAGGTGCGCGCACAACGAAACAAATGATGGTAGGGGAGAGGAAAAGAGAAGGGGCATATGTATTTGTGGCGCAAATAAGAAAGGGTGCGATCATACCAGCAATAATTCACTAGATCCCATTAGAACTCTACAGTTATGCGTGCTTGGGCGATAGTAGTACTAGGATGGGTGACCTCCATGGAAGTTCTCGTGTTGCACCCTTTTTACAAAAAAATGAGATGTGGGGGGCAATCCGTTCATATGGGCATAAGTTGAGGCACCGGAGTATTTCGCTTGATATTAGAACTAGAAGCAGATGTGAGGTTCACGCATAGAGAAACAAATGACGGGAGGGGACAAACTAGAACGGGTGTGATCATACCAGCACTAGTTCACTGGATCCCATCAGAACTCCGCAGTTAAGTGTGTTTACGAGAGAGTAGTATTAGGATGAGTGACCTCTTGGAAAGTCCTTGTGTTGCACAAGTCTTTTTACAAACGGGGCGTTAAATGTTATGTAGGACTAGAGCGACGGTTTGCTGGTTCATTCGCAAATGTGAGTCACAGCACCGGAGAATTTTACTTAATCTTTTTTGCGCATTCAATTATTACTTAATGTAATAAGAGTGTTATTGCAAGCATCTTAAATAGTAAAACAACAAAAAATGAGGTGCGGTGGGCGATCCGTTCATATATGCATGAGCCGAGGTGCCGGGGCATTTCACTTGATATTAGAAGTAAAAGTAGAGGTGAGGTGCGCGCACAGCGAAACAAATGACGGTAGGGGAGAGCGAAGGAGAATGGGCATATGTATTTGCGGTGTAAATAAGAAAGGGTGCGATCATACCAGCAATAATTCACCGGTTCCCATCAGAACTCTGCAATTAAGCGTGCTTGGGTGAGAGTAGTTCTAGGATGGGTGATCTCCTGGGATGTTTTCATGTTGCACCCTTATTTTTGCAGACGGAGCGTTAAACGTTACGCAGGACTGGAGCAATGGTCTGCCGGATCATTTGCAAATGTGAGTCACGGTGCCGGAGTATTTTGCTTAATATTTTTTACGCAATAAACTAAACCCAATCTTGTGATGAGAGTGTCATTGCAAGCAGCTTAAATAGTATAACAATGAAAAATGAGGTGCAGGGGGCGATATGTTCATATGGGCATGAATCGAGGCGCCAGGGCATTTTGCTTGATATTAGAACTAGAAGCAAAGGTTAGGTGCGCGCATAAAGAAACAAATGACGGAAGGGGAGAGTGAAGGAGAAGGGGTATATGTATTTACGGCACAAAACAAAACGGGTGCGATCATGCCAGCACTAGTTCACCAGATCCCATCAGAACTCTGCAACTAAGCGTGCGTTGGTGAAAGTAGTACTAGGATGAGTGACCTCTTGGGAAGTCCTCGTGTTGCACCATTCTTTTTGCAAACGGGGCATTAAACATTATGCTGGATCAGAGCGACGGTCCACCGGTTCATTCGTAAATGTGAATCACAGCGCCGGGACATTTTTCTTAATATTTTTCCCGCATTCAATTAGAGCCCATCATGTGATAAGAGTTTCATTTAGAGCACCTTACATAATAGAACAACAAAAAATGAGGTACAGCGGGTAATCCAGTCATATGGGCATGAGTTGAGGTGTCGGGGCATTTCGCTTGATATTAGAACTAGAATAAGAGGTGAGGTACGCACATAGCGAAACAAATGACGAGAGGGGAGAGGAAAGGAGAAAGGGTATATCTTTGTTGTGTAAATTAGATCGGTTGAGATCATACCAGCAGTAGTTCACCAGATCCCATCAGAACTCCACAGTTAAGTGTGATTGGGCGAGAGTAGTAATAGAATAGATGACCTCCTTGGAAGTTCTCGTGTTGCACCCTTCTTTTTGCAGACGGGGCGTAAAACATTTTTCAGGACTGGAGCGACGGTCTGCCGGTTCATTCGCAAACGTGAGTCACGGTGCTAAGGCATTTTGCTTAATATTTTTTCAACATTCAATTAAAGCTCATCATGTGATTATTGTATCATTGCGAGCATCTTAAAAAGTAGAACAACGAAAAATGAGGTGCAGAAGGCGATCCATTCGTATGGGCATGTGTCGAGGCATCGGGGCATTTTAGTTGATATTAGAACTAGAAGGAGAGGTGAGGTGCGCGTACAGTGAAATAAATGATAGTAGGGGAGAGGGAAGGAGAAGGGGCATATGTATTTGTGGTGTAAATAAGAAAATGTGCGATCATACCAACAATAATTCACCGGATCCCATCAGAATCTACAGTCATGCGTGCTTGGGTGAGAGTAGTACTAGGATGGGTGACCTCCTAGGAAGTCCTCATGTTGCACCTTTTTTATAAAAAATGAGGTACGACGGGCGATCCGTGCATATGGGCATGAGTCAAGGCACCGGGGCATTTCGCTTGATATTAGAACTAGAAGTAGAGGTGAGGTGCGCGCACAAAGAAACGAATGACGGGATGGGAGAGTAAAGGAAAAGGGATGTATCTATTTACAGCGCAGACCAGAATGGGTGTGATCAAACCAGCACTAGTTCATTGGATCCTATCAGAACTTTGCAATTAAGCGTACTTGAGAGAGAGTAGCACTAGGATGGGTGACCTCCTAGGAAGTCTTCGTATTGCACAAGTCTTTTTGTAAACAGGTCCTTAAATGTTACGTGGGACTAGAGCGATGGTTCGCTAGTTCATTCACAAATGTGAGTCACAGCGCCGGAGCATTTTACTTAATATTTTTTGCATATTAATTTAAGCCCATCACATAATAAGAGTGTCATTGCGAGCATCTTAAATAGTAAAACAACAAAAAATGAGGTGCAGCGGGTGATCCATTCATATAAGTATGAGTCTAGGTACCAGCGCATTTCGCTTGATATTAGAACTAAAAGCAAAGGTGAGGTGCACGCATAGCGAAATAAATGACAGTAGGGGAAAGGGAAGGAGAATGGGCATATGTATTTGCGGTGCAAATAAGAAAGGGTGCGATCATACCAGCAATAATTCACCGGATCCCATTAGAACTCTGCAGTTAAGCGTGCTTGGGTGAGAGTAGTTCTAGGATGGGTGATTTCCTGGGAAGTTCTCGTGTTGCACCCTTATTTTTCTAGACAGACCGTTAAACACTATGCGAGATAGGAGCGACGGTCCACCTATTCAATCGCAAACGTGAGTCATGGCACCGGGGCATTTTGCTTAATATTTTTTCAGCATTCAATTAAAGCCCAACAAGTTATCAGATTGTCATTGCGAGCATCTTAAATAGTAAAACAATGAAAAACGAGGTGCAACGGGTGATCTGTTTATATGGGCATGAGACGAGGCACCGGGTCATTTCGCTTGATATTAGAATTAGAAGCAGTGGTGAGGTGTTGGCACAGCGAAACAAATGACAAGAGGGGAGAAGGAAGGAGAAGGGGCATATGTATTTGCCACGCAAATAAGAAAGGTTGCGATCATACAAGCTATAATTCACCGGATCCATTCAGAACTCTGCAGTTATGCATGCTCGGGCGAGAGTAGTACTAGGACAGTTCGTCGGTTCATTCGCAAACGTGAGTCACGGCGCCAAGGCATTTTGTTTAATATTTTTCGTGCTTTTAATTAAAGCACATTACGTGATAAGAGTGTTATTACGAGTATCTTACATTGTAGAACAACAAAAATAGAGGTGCGGCGGGCGATCTGTTCATATGGGCATGAGTCGAGGCGCTGGAGTATTTCACTTGATATTAGAACTAAAACCATAGGTGAGGTGTGCGCGTACAGCGAAACAAATGACAGGATGGGGGAGGGAAGGAGAAGAGGTACATGCATTTCTGGCGCAAACTAGAACAGGTGTGACAGCACTAATTTACTAGATCCTATCAGAACTTTGCAGTTAAGCGTGCTTGGGCAAAAGTAGTTCTAAGATGGGTGACTTCCTGGGAAGTTCTCGGGTTGCAACCTTGTTTTGCAGACAGAGTGTTAAACATTACATAGGACCAGAGCGACGGTCTGCCAATTCATTTGCAAACGTGAGTCACGGTACCAGAGCATTTTGCTTAATATTTTTCGCGCATTCAACTAAAGCCAATCATGTGATGAGAGTGTCATTGCAAGTAGCTTAAATAGTAGAACAACAAAAAATGAGATGCGGTGGGCGATCAATTCATATGGGCATGAGTCGAGGCGCTGGGTCATTTCGCTTGATATTAGAACTAGAAGTAGAGGTTAGGAGCGTGCACAAAGAAACAAATGACAGGAGGGGAGAGTGAAGGAGAAGGGGTATATGTATTTGCGGCGCAAAAAAGAACAGGTGCGATCATACCAGCACTAGTTCACCGAGTCCCACCAGAACTCCGCAATTAAGCATGCTTTGGCGAGAGTAGTACTAGGATGGGTGACCTCTATGGAAATCCTCGTGTTGCACCCTTCTTTTTTCAGACGGGGCTTTAAACGTTATGCGGGACCGGAGCGACGGTCCACCCGTTCATTTGTAAACGTGAGTCACAGTGCCGGGACTTTTTGCTTAATATGTTTTCTATATTCAATTAAAGCCCATCACGTGATAAGAGTGTCATTTAGAGCACCTTACATAATAGAACAATAAAAAATAAGGTGCAATGGGCAATTCGTTCATATGGGCATGAGTCGAGCTGTCAGAGAATTTCGCTTGATATTAGAATTAGAATAAGAGGTGAGGTACGCACACAGCGACACAGATGACTGGAGGGGAGAGGGAAGGAGAAGGGGTATATGTCTTTACAGCATAAATTAGATCGGTTGAGATCATACCAACAGTAGCTCACCGGATCCCATCAAACTCTTTAGTTAAGCGTGCTTGGGCGAGAGTAGTACTAGGATAGGTGCAGTTAATTAGAGGCCATCACATGATAAGAGTGTCTTTGCGAGTATATTACATAGTAGAACAACGAAAAATAAGGTGTGGCGTTATCCGTTCATATGGGCATGAGTCGAGGCGCCGGGTATTTCGCGTGATATTAGAATTAGATGCAAAAGTGAGGTGAGCGCACCGCGAAACAAATGACGGGAGGAGAGAGGGAAGGAGAAAGGGTATATGTACTTGCGGCACAAACTAGAACGGGTGCGATCATACCAGCACTAGTTAACCGGATCCATCAGAACTTCGTAGTTAAGCGTACTTGGGCGAGAGTAGTACTACGATGGGTCATCTCCTGGGAAGTTCTCGTGTTGCATAATTCCTTTTGCAGACAGGGCGTTAAACATTCAACTGGAATGGAGCGATGGTTCGCCAGTTCATTTGCAAACGTGAGTCACGACACCGAGGCATTTTGCTTAATATTTTTTCAACATTCAATTAAAATCCATCACGTGATAAGAGTGTCATTGTGAGCACCTTAAATAGTAGAACAACAAAAAACGAGAGGCGGTTGGTGATCCGTTCATATGAGCATGAGTCGAGGTGCCGGGGCATTTTGCTTGATATTAAAATTAGAAGAAGAGGTGAGTTGTGGGCACAACGTAATAAATGACATGAGGGGAGAGTGAAGGAGAAGGGGTATATGTATTTGCAGCGCAAACAAGAACGGGTGAGATCATACCAGCACTAGTTAACCAGATCCCATCAGAACTCTGCAGTTAAACGTGCTTGGACGAAAGTAGTACTACGATGGGTGATCTCCTGGGAAGTCCTCATGTTGCACCCTTTTTTTTTGCAGACGGAACGTTAAACATTACACGAAACTGAAGCGACGGTCTGCCGATTCATTTTCAAACGTGAGTCACGGTACCGGAGCATTTTGCTTAATATTTTTTTAACATTCAATTGAAGCCCATCACGTGATAATTGTATCATTGCGAGCATCTGAAAAAGTAGAGCAACGAAAAATGAGGTGCGGCGGGTGATCCATTCGTATGGGCATGTCTCGAGGCGTTGGGGTATTTCGGTTGATATTAGAACTAGAAAGAGAGGTGAGCTTCATGCACAGCGAAATAAATGACGGTAGTGGACAGGGAAGGAGAAGGGGCATTGTATTTGCGGCACACATAAGAAAGGGTGCGATCATACCAGCAATAATTCACTAGATCCCATCAGAACTCTGAAGTTATACGTGCTTGGGCGAGAGTAGTACTAAGAAGGGTGTCCTCCTGGGAAGTTGTACCCTTCTTATAAAAAATGAGGTACGACGGGCGATCCGTTCATATGGGCATGAGTTGAGGCCCTGAAGCATTTCGTTTGATTTTAGAACTAGAAGTAGAAGTGAGGTGTGCACACAGAGAAACAAATGACGGGAGTGGAGAGTGAAGGAGAAGGGGTATATGTATTTGCGGCACAAACCAAAACAGGTGCGATTATATCAGCACTAGTTCACTGGAACCCCTCAGAACTCCGAAGTTAAGCGTGTTTGCGAGAGAGTAGTACTAGGATGGGTGACCTCCTGGGAAGTTCTTATGTCGCATAAGTCTTTTTGCAATCGGGGTGTTAAATGTTATGTGGGACTAGAGCGACGGTTCGCCAGTTCATTCGCAAATATGAGTCACAACGCCGAAGTATTATACTTAATTTTTTTTGCGCATTCAATTGAAGCCCATCACGTGATAAGAGTGTCATTGCGAGCATCTTAAATAGTAGAACAATGAAAAACGAGGTGCGGCAGACGATCCGCTCATATGGGCATGAATCGAGGTGCCGGAGCATTTCACTTGATATTGAACTAGAAGCAGAGGTGAGGTGTGCATACAACGAAACAAATGATTGGAGGGGAAAGGGAATGAGAAGAGGTATATGTATTTACGGCGCAAACTAAAATAGATGTGATCATACCAGCACTAGTTAGCTGGATCCCATCAGAACTCCGTAGTTAAGCATTTTTAGGCGAGAGTAATACTAGAATGGGTGACCTCTTGGGAAGTCCTCATGTTGCACCCTTCTTTTTGAAGATGAGGCAAATGTTACATGGGACCGGAGCGATGATCTACTGGTTTATTTACAAACGTGAGTCACGGCGTTGGGGCATTTTGCTTAATATTTTTTGTGCATTCAATTAGTACCCATCACATGATAAGAGTGTTATTGCGAGTATCTTACATATTAGAACAACGAAAATAGAGGTGTGGCAAGAGATCCGTTCATATAGGGATGAGTCGAGGCACTGGGGCATTTTGCTTGATATTAGATCTAGAAGCAAAGGTGAGGTGTGCACGTACAGCGAAACAAATGACGGAAGGGAGGAGAGAAGGAGAAGGGGCAGATGCATTTGTAGCGGGGAATGGGACTGGTGCGATCAGACCAGCACTAATGCACTAAATCCCATAAGAACTCTGCAGTTAAGTGTCCTTTGGTGAGAGTAGTACTAAGATTGTTGACCTTTAGGAAAGTCCTCGTATTGCACCTATTTTTTTGCACACGAGACAATAAACCGTTACATGCGACTGGAACCACGGTTCGTCGGTTCACTCGCAAACATTAGTCACGGTGTCAGGCTATTCTGCTTAATATTTTTTGTGCATTCATTTATATTCCACCACGTGATAAAAGTATACTTGTGAGAATCTTACATTGTAGAAAAAAGAAAAACAAGTTGCAGCGTGATTCCTTTATATGGGCATGAGTCGAGGCACGGGGCATTTCGCTTGATATTAGAACTAGAAGAAGAGGTGAGGTGCACGCACAGTAAAACAAATGACAGGAGGGGGAGGAAAGGAGAAGGGGTATATGTCTTTACGGCGTAAACTAGAATGGGAGCGATCATACCAGTACTAGCTCACCGAATCCAATCAGAACTCCAAAGTTAAGAGTGTTTGGGCAAGAGTAGTACGAGGATAGTTGACCTCCTAGGAAGTCCTCATGTTGCACCCTTCTTTTTGCAGATGGGGCGTTAAATATTACCCGGGAACAGAGCGACAGTCCGCCGGTTTACTCGCAAACGTGAGTCAGGGCGCAAGGGCATTTTGCTTAATATTTTTCGCGCATTCAATTAAAGCCTATCACGTGATAAGAGTGTCATTGTAAGTATCTTACATAGTAGAAATATAAAAAACAAGGTATGGCGGGCGATCCGTTCATATAGGCATGAGTCGAGGCACTAAGGCATTTCACTTGATAGTGGAACTAGAAGCAGAAGTGAGTTGCGCGCACAGTGAAACAAATGATGGGAGGGGAAAAGGGAAGGAGAAGGAGAATATTTATTTGCAGCGCAAACTAGAACGTGTACGATCATACGAGTACTATTTTCCCAGATCCTGTCAGAGCTCCGCAGTTAAGCGTGCTTGGCCGAGAGTAGTACTAACGTGGGTGACCTCCTGGGAAGTCCTCGTGTTGCACCATTCTTTTTACAGATGGGGCATTAAACATTACGCAGGACCGGAACGATAGTCTACTGGTTAGTTCACAAGTGTGAGTCACGGCGCCGGAGCATTTTACTTAATATTTTTCACGCATTCAATTAAAGCCAATCACGTGATAAGAATGTCATTTCGAGTATCTTACATAGTAGAACAACGAAAAACGAGGTACGGCGGGCTGTCCGTTTATATGGGCATGAGTCAAGGCACCGGCATTTCACTTGATATTAGACTTAAAAGCACAGATGAGGCGCGCGCAAAGCAAAACAAATGATGGGAGGGGAGAGGGAAGGAGAAGGGGTATATGTCTTTGCGGCACAAACTAGAACGGGTGCGATCATACCAGCTCTAGTTCACCGGATCCCATCAGAATTTCGCAACTAAGCGTGCTTTGGCGAGAATAGTACTAAGATGGGTGACCTCCCTGGAAGTCCTCGTGTTGCACCCTTCTTTTTGAACACGGGCCATTAAACGTTACGCGAGATTAGAGCGACAGTCCACCGGTTCATTCGCAAACGAGAGTCACGGCGCCGAGACATTTTGCTTAATATTTTTTACGCATTCAATTAAAGCCCATAACGTGATAAGAATATCATTGTGAGTATCATACATAGTAGAACAACGAAAAACGAGGTGCTGCGAGCGATCCGTTTATATGGGCATGAGTCGAGGTGCTAGGTAATTTTGCTTGATATTAGAATTAGAAGCAGAGGTGAGTTGCGCGCATAGAAAAACAAATGACGGGAGGGAAAAGGGAAGGAGAACGGATATATGTATTTGCGGCGCAAATTAGAACGGGTGTGATCATACCAACACTAATTCACCGGATCCCATCAGAACTCTGTAGTTAAGCGTGCTTGGGCAAGAGTAATATTCAGATGGGTGACCTGCTGAGAAGTTCTCGTGTTGTACCCTTCTTTTTACAGATGGGGCATTAACCGATTTATTCGCAAACGTGAGTCACGGCGTTGGGACATTTTGCTAAAATTTTTTTGTGTATTCAATTAAAATCCATCAGGTAATAAGAGTGTTATTACGAGTATCTTATATAATAAAACAACGAAAACAAAGGTGCGGCAGACGATCTATTCATACGGGCATGAGTCGAGGCGCCAGTGCATTTCGCTTGATATTAGAACTAGAAGCAAGTGTGCGGTGTGCGTGCACAGCGAAACAAATGACAAGAGGGGGGAGGGAAGGAGAAGGGATATATATATATTTAAAGCACAAATTCGAATTTGTTTGATCATACCAGCACTAATTCACTAGATCTCATCAAACTTCCGTAGTTAAGTGTGCTTGGGCGGGAGTAGTATGAGGATGGGTGACCTCTTGGGAAGTCCTTGTGTTGCACCCTTCTTTTCGCAAACAGGGCGTTAAACGTTACGCAGGACCGAAGTGACAGTCTGCCAATTCGTTCGTAAATGTGAGTCACGGTGCTGGGCATTTTGCTTAATATTATTCGTGCATTCAATTATACCCCACCATGTGATAAGAGTGCTATTACGAGTATCTCACATAATAGAACAACAAAAAAAGAGGTGCAGTGGACGATCCGTTCATCTGGGTGTGAGTCAAGGTGCCGAGGCATTTTCCTTGATATTAAAACTAAAAAAAGAGGTGAGGTGTGCGTATGCAGTAATATAAATGATCAGAGGGGGGAGGGAAGTCGAAGTGGCACATGCATTTGTAGCAGGGAATGGGACGAGTGCGATCAGTCCAACACTAATGCACTGAATCCCATAAGAACTCTGCAGTTAAGTGTCTTTGGAATCCCACTGAATCCTCGTGTTTCACTCCTCTTTTTTCGGATGGAGCGTTAAACATTACGCGCGACCGGAGATGCGGTCCACTGGTTCATTCGTCGGTGTGAGTCATGGCGCCATGGCATTTGCTTCATATTTTTCGTGCATTCATTTATAGTCCACCCATGATAAGAGTGTCATTACAAGCAGCTTAAATAGTAGAATAAAAAAAAATGAGGTGCGGTGGACAGTCCATTTATCTAGGCACGAGTCGAGCCACCAGAGCATTTCCCTTGATATTAGAATTAGAAGCAAAGGTGCGAGGTGTTCACGCATAAAAATAAATGACAGAAGGTGAGAGGGAAAGAGAAGGGGTATATCTATTTATAGCACGAAATGGGACGAGTGTGATCATACCAACACTAATTCACAAGATCTCATCAGAACTCCGCAGCTAAGAATTTTTGGGCGAGAGTAGTACTAGGATGGGTGACCTCCTTGGAAGTCTTCATGTTGCACTATTCTTTTTGCAGACGGGAAGTAAATGTTATGCAGGACCGAAGCAATGATCCGCTAGTTCATTCACAAAGGTGAGTCACGACATCGGGGCATTTTGCTTAATATTTTTCGTGCATTCTATTAAAGCCCATCACATGATAAGAATATTATCACGAGTATCTTACATAATAGAACAACGAAAACAGAGGTGCGGCAAGCAATCCGTTCATATGGGAATGAGTCGAGGTGCCAGAACATTTCGCTTGATATTAGAACTTGAAGTAGAGGTGAGGTGCGCACACAACGAAACAAATGACAAGAGGGGAGAGGGAAGGAGAACGGGTATATATATTTGCGACGCAAACCAGAACATGTGCGATCATACCAGCACTAGTTCACCAGATCCCATCAGAACTACGTAGTTTAGCATGCTTGGGTGAGAGTAGTACTAGGATTGGTGACCTCCTGGGAAGTCCTCGTGTTGCACCAATCTTTTTGCAGATAGGGCGTTAAACGTTACACAGGATCGGAGCGACGGTCCGCTGGTTCATTCATAAACGTGAGTCACGATGCCGGAGAATTTTTGTTTAATATTTTTCATGCATTCAATTAAAGCCCATCACGTGATAAGAGTGTTATTACGAGCATTTTACATAATAAAAAAACTAAAACAGAGGTGTGGCGGGCGTTCCATTTATATGGGCATGAGTCGAGGCGCCAGGGCATTTCGCTTGATATTAGAACTAGAAGCAGAGGCAAGGTGCCCGCAAAGAGAAACAAATGACAGGAGGGGAGAGAGAAGTATAAGGGGTATATGTATTTATGGCGCAAACTAGAACGAGTGTGATCGTACCACTAGTTCCCCGAATCCTATCAGAACTTCGCAGTCAAGCGTGCTTGGGCGAGAGTAGTACTAGGATGGGTGACCTCATGGGAAGTCTTTGTGTTGCACACTTCTTTTTACAAATGGGGTGTTAAACGTTACGCGGGGCTAGAGCAACGTTACGCGGGGCTGGAGCGACGGTCCACCAGTTCATTCGCAAACGTAAGTCAAGGCGCTAGGGCATTTTGCTTAATATTTTTTGCGCATTCAATTAAAGTCCATCTTGTGATAATAATGTCATTGCAAGCATCTTAAATAGAAAAAAAATGTAAAATGAGGTGCGGCGGGCGATCCGTTCATATGGGCATGGGTCGAGGCACCGAGGCATTTCGGTTGATATTAGAACTAGAAGCAGAGGTGAGGTGCGCGCACAGCAAAACAAATGTTGGGAGGGGAATGGGAAGGAGAAGGCGAATATTTATTTGCGGCACAAATAGAAAAGGGTGCAATCATACTAGCACTACTTCACCGGATCCCATTAAAACTCCGCAGCTAAGCGTGCTTGGGCAAAAGTAGTACTAGGATGGGTGACCTCCTGGGAAGTTCTCGTCTTGCAACCTTCTTTTTGCAGACAGAGCGTTAAACGTTACGTAATACCAGAACGATGGTCTGCTGGTTCATTCATAAACGTGAGTCACGGCACCGGGGCATCTTGCTTAATATTTTTTGCGCATTCAATTAAAGTCCATCACGTGATGAGAGTATCACTGTGAGAATTTTAAGTAGTAGAACAACGAAAAATGAGGCGGGCTGGTGATCCGTTCATATGGGCATGAGTCGAGGCGCCGGGACATTTAGGTTGATAATAGAACTAGAAGCAAAGGTGAGGTGCGCACTCAGAGAAAAAAATGACAGGAGGGGAGAGTGAAGGAGAAGGGGTATATGTATTTGCAGTGCAAACCAGAACGGGTGCGATCATACCAGCACTAGTTCACCGAATCCCATCAAAACTCCGCAGTTAACTGTGCTTAGGCGAGTGTAGTACTAGAATGGGTGACCTGTTAGGAAGTCTTCGTGTTGCACCCTTCATTTTAAGATGGTGTGTTAAACATTACGCGGACCGGATTGACGATCCACCAGTTCAATCGCAAACATGAGTCATGGAGCCGGAGCATTTTGTGCATTCAATTAAAGTCCATCACGTGATTAGAGTGTCATTGCTAGCATCTTAAATAGTAGAACAACAAAAAACGAGGTTCGACGGGCGATCCATTCATATGGGCATGAGTCGAGGCGCCGGGGCATTTCTCTTAATATTAGAACTAGAAGTAGAGGTGAGGTGCGCGCTCAGAGAAACAAATGACGGGATGGGAGAGTGAAGGAGAAGTGGTATATGTATTTACGGCGCAAACTAAAACGGGTGGGATCATACCAGCACTAGTTCACCGGATCCCTTCAGAACTCCACAGTTAAACGTGTTTGGGCGAGTGTAGTACTAGGATGGGTTACCTCCTAGGAAGTCTTCGTGTTGCACCCTTCATTTTACAAACGGGATGTTAAACATTATGCGGAACCGGAGCAACAGTCCTCTTATTCAATTGTAAACATGAGTAACGACGCCATGGCATTTTGCTTAATATTTTTTGCTCATTCAATTAAAGCCCATCAAGTGATCAGAGTGTCATTGCGAGCGTGTTAAATTGTAGAACAACGAAAAATGAGGTGCGGCGGACGATCCGTTCATATGGGCATGAGTTGAGGCACAGGGGCATTTCGCTTGATATTAGAACTAGAAGCAGATGTGAGGTGCACGCAAAAAGAAATAAATGACGGGAGGGGAGAGTGAAGGGAAAAAAATATATCTATTTGCAGTACAAACTAGAAAAGGTGCGATCATACTAGCACTAGTTCACTGGATCCAATCAGAACTCTGCAGTTAAGCATTCTTGGGCGAGACTAGTACTAGAATGGGTGACCTCCTAGGAAGTTTTTGTGTTGCATCCTTTTTTTGCAGACGGAGCGATGGTTAGTCGGTTCATTCGCAAATGTGAGTCACGGCGCTGATGCATTCTACTTAATACTTTTTGCACATTCAGCTAAAGTCAATCACATAATGAGAGTCTCATTGCGAGCAACTTAAATAGTAGAATAATGAAAAACGAGGTGTGATGGGCATTCCGTTCATATGGGCATAAGTTGAGGCACCCGGGCATTTCACTTGATATTATAACTAGAAGCAGAGGTGATGTGCATGCACAAACAAACAAATGACGGGAGGGGAAAGTGAAGGATAAGGGGTATAGGTATTTGCGGTGCATGCTTGAACAGATCCGATCATACCAGCACTAGTTCACTGGATCCCATCAGAACTCCAGAGTTAAGCATGCTTGGGCGAGAGTAGTCTAGGATGGGTAACCTCCTGGGAAGTACTCGTGTCGTACCCCTCTTTTTGCAGACAACGCATTAAATGTTATGTGGGACCGGAGCGATGGTCTATCGGTTCATTCGCAAACGTGAGTAACGGTGCCGGGGCATTTTGTTTAATATTTTTTACACATTCAATTAAAGTCCATCACGTGATAAGAGTGTCATTGCGAATATCTTAAATGGTAGAATAACAAAAAATGAGTTGTAGCGGGCTATCCGTTCATATGGGCATATGTCGAGGCACTGGGGCATTTCGCTTGATATTAGAATTAGAAGCAGAGATGAGGTGCGCGCACAGCGAAACAAATAATGGGAGGGCAGAGGGAAGGAGAAGGGGTATATGTATTTGTGGCGCAAACTAGAATGGGTGCGATCATACCAGTACTAGTTCACTGGATCCCATCAAAACTCCACAGTTAAGCGTTCTTGGGTGAGTTTACTACTATAATTGGTGACCTCTTGAGAAGTCCTCATGTTGCACCCTTCTTTTTGCAGTAGAGGTGTTAAATATTACGCGGGACTGGAGCGATGGTCCGCTGGTTAATTCGCAAACGTGAGTCACAGTACCGGGGCATTTTGCTTAAGTTTTTTGCGCATTCAATTAAAGCCCACCATGTAATAAGAGTATCATTGCGAGCATCTTAAATAATAGAACAACAAAAAACGAGGTGCGACAGGCGATCCATTCATATGGGCATGAGTTGAAACTCTGGGGCATTTTGCTTAATATTAGAACTAG
The DNA here is from genome assembly GCF_054855325.1 of Carica papaya. NCBI lineage: Eukaryota > Viridiplantae > Streptophyta > Magnoliopsida > Brassicales > Caricaceae > Carica > Carica papaya. The sequence continues at coordinate 28,754,512 of NC_142311.1, read as the reverse complement.
AAACAAAGGTGAGGTGAGCGCACAACGAAACAAATGATGGGAGGGAAGACTGAAGGAGAAGGGATATATGTATTTGCAGCACAAACTTGAACGGGTGCGATCATACCAGTACTAGTTCACCAGATCCCATCAGAACTCCGCAGTTAAGTGTGTTTGAGTGAGAGTAGTACTAGGATGGGTGATCTCCTAGGAAGTTCTCATGTTGCACCTTTCTTTTTGCAGACGAGGTGTTAAACATTCAACGGGACAGGAGCGATGGTCCACTGGTTCATTTGCAAATGTGAGTCACGGCACCAGGACATTTTGCTTAATATTTTTTCAGCATTCAATTAAAGCCCATCACGTGATAAGAGTGTCATTGCGAGCATCTTAAATAGCAGAACAATGAAAAATGAGATACAACGGACGATCCGTTCATATGGGCATGAGTCGAGGTGCCGGAGCATTTCACTTGATATTAGAACTAGAAGAAGAGGTTAGGGGCAGGCACAGTGTAATAAATGACGGGAGAGGAGAGTGAAGGAGAAGGAGTATATGTATTTGCAGCATAAACAAGAACGGTTGCAATCATACCAGCAGTAGTTCACTGGATCCCGTCAGAACTCTGCATTTTAAGGTGCTTAGGGGAGAGTTGTACTAGGACTGGGGACCTCTTGGGAAGTCCTCATGTTGCACCCTTCTTTTAGCAGATGAGGAGTTAAACGTTACACGGGACCAGAGTGACGGTCCGCCGGTTCATTTGCAAACATGAGTCACGGCACCAGGGCATTTTGCTTAATATTTTTTCAGCATTCAATTAAAGCCCATCACATGATAAGAGTATCATTGGAGCATCTTAAAAAATAGAATAATAAAAAATGAGGTGCGGTGGGTGATCCGTTCGTATTGGCATGAGTCGGGGCATCGAGGCATTTCGGTTGATATTAGAACTAAAAGTAGAGGTGAGGTGCGCGCACAACGAAACAAATGACGGGAAGGAAGAGGGAAGGAGAAGGGGTATATGTATTTGGGGGGCAAATAAGAAAGGTTGCAATCATACCAGCAATAATTCACCGGATCCATTCAGAACTCCGCACTTATGCGTGCTTGGGCAAGAGTAGTACTAGGACGGTTGACCTCCTAGGAAGTCCTTGTTTTGCACCATTCTTTTTACGAATGGAGCATTAAACATTACACAGGACCAGAGCGACAGTCCCCCGGTTCATTCGCAAACGTGAGTCAAAGCGCCATGGAATTTTGCTTAATATTTTTTACGCATTCAATTAAAGTACATCACGTGATGAGAGTGTCATTGTGAGCATCTTACATAGTAAAAAAATGAAAAACAAGGTGCAGCGGGTGTTCCGTTGATATGGGCATGTGTTGAGGCACCGGGGCATTTCGCTTGATATTAGAACTATAAGTAGAGGTGAGGGGAGAGGAAACTAGAAGAGGTATATGTATTTGCGGCGCAAACCAGAATTAGTGCGATCATACAAGCAGTAGTTCACCGGATCCCATCAGAACTCCGCAGTTAAGCGTGTTTGGGCAAGAGTAGAACTAGGATGGGTGGTTCTTCGGAAGTCCTCGTGTTGTACCCTTGTTTTTGCAGACAGAGCGTTAAATGTTACACGAGACCGGAGTGACGGTCTGTTGGTTCATTTGCAAATATAAGTCATGGTGCCTGAGCATTTTTCTTAATATTTTTTGAGCATTCAACTAAAGCCAATCACGTAATGAGAGTGTCATTGCAAGCAGCTTAAATAGTAAAAAAATGAAAAATGAGGTGGGGTGGGCGATCCGTTCATAGGGGCATGAGTCGAGGCGTCGCGGAATTTCACTTGATATTAGAACTAGAAGCAGAGGTTAGGTGCGCGCACAAAGAAACAAATGACGTGAGGGGAGAGTGAAGGAGAAAGGGTGTATGCATTTGCAGCATAAAACAGAACGGGTACGATCATACCAGCACTAGTTCACTGGATCCCATCAGACCTCCGCAATTAAGCAGGCTTTGGCGAGAGTAGCACTAGGATGGGCGACCTCTTGGGAAGTCCTCGTGTTGCACAATTCTTTTTGCAGACAGGGCGTTAAATGTTACACGGGACCGGAGAGACGGTCTACCCATTCATTTAGAAACATGAGTCACGGCGCTGGGACATTTTACTTAATATTTTTTTCACATTCAATTAAAGCCCATCACGTGATAAGAGTGTCAGTCAGAGCACCTTGCATAATAGACCAATGAAAAATGATGTGCGGCAGGCAATCCATTCATATGGGCATGAGTCGAGGTGTTGGGGCATTTCACTTGATATTAGAACTAGAATAAGAGGTGAGGTACGCGCACAGCGAAACAAATAACAGGAGAGGAGAGGGAAGGAGAAGGGGTATATGTCTTTGCGGCGTAAATTAGATCGGTTGAGATCATACCAGCACTAGTTCACCAGATCCCATCAGAACTCCGCAGTTAAGCATGCTTGGGCGAGAGTAGTACTAGGATAGGTGACCTCCTTGGAAGTTCTCATGCTGCACCCTTCTTTTTGCAGACGGGGCGTTAAACATTAAGCATGACTAGAGTGACGGTCCGTAGGGTCATTCGCCAGCGTGAGTCTTAGCGTTATGGCATTTTGCTTAATAGTTTTCGTGCATTCATTTATAATCTACCACGTGATAAGAGTGTCATTAGGAGTAGCTTAGATATTAAAATAAAACAAATGAGGTGTGGTGGACGGTCTATTCATCTGGGCACAAGTCGAGCCGCTGGAGAATTTCGCTTAATATTAGAATTAGAAGCAGAGGTGAGATGCACGCACAATGAAATAAATGACAGGAAGAGGAAGGGAAAGAGAAGGGGTATATCTATTTGCAGCATGAAATGGAACGAGTGCGATCATACCAGCATTAATTCACCAGATCCCATCAGAACTCTGCAATTAAGCATTTTTAGGTGAGAGTAGTACTAGGATGGGTGACCTCCTAGGAAGTCCTCATGTTGCACTATTCTTTTTATAGACGGTGCATTAAATGTTACGCAGGATCGGAGCAATGATTTGCCGGTTCATTCGCAAATGTGAGTCACGGTGCTGGGACATTTTGCTTAATATTTTTCGTGCATTCTATTAAATTCCATCATGTGATAAGAGTGTTATTACGAGTATTTTACATAGTAGAACAACAAAAATAAAGGTGCGGTGGGCAATCCGTTTATATGGGCATGAGTCGAGGCGTCGCGGCATTTTTCTTGATATTAGAACTAGAAGCAGAGGTGAGGTGTGCACGTACAGCAAAACAAATGACGGGAGGGGGGACAGAAGGAGAAGGGGCACATGCATTTGTAGTGTAGAATGGGATGGGTGCTATCAGACCAGCACCATTGCTCTGAATCCCGTAAGAACTCTGTTGTTAAGTGTCCTTTGGTGAGAGTAGTTCTAAGATTGTTGACCTCTTGGAGAGTTCTCGTGTCGCACCTATTTCTTTGCACACGAGGTAATAAACGTTACACGCGAAAAGAACCACAGTCCGTCAGTTAATTCGCAATCATGAGTCATAATGTTAGGGCATTTTGCTTAATATTTTTCGTGCATTCATTTATAGTCCACCACATTATAAGAGTCTCATTACGAGCATCTTACATAGTAGAACAACAAAAAATAAGGTCCGGTGGGCGGTCATTTCATCTGGCTGTGACTCGAGTTGCTGGGGTATTTTGCTTGAAATTAGAATTAGAAGAAGAGGTGCGGGGGTGCGCACACAATCAAAAAATGTTGGGAGGGGGGAGGGAAGGAGAAGGGGTACATGTATTTACAGTGCGTAATAGAACGGGTACGATCATACCAACACTAATTCACCGGATCCCATCAGAACTCTGCAGTTAAGTATTTTCAGGTGAGAGTAGTACTAGGATAGGTGATCTCTTATGAAGTCCTTGTATTGCACCCTTCTTTTTGCAGACATGGTGTTAAACATTATGCGAGATCAGAGAGACGGTTTGCTGGTTCATTCGCAAACATGATTCAAGGCATCGAGGCATTTTGCTTTATATTTTTTGTGGATTCAATTAAAGCCCATCACGTGATAAGAGTGTTATTACGAGTATCGTACAAAGTAGAACAACGAAAACAGAGGTACAGCGAGTGATCCGTTCATATGGGTATGAGTCGAGGCATTGGGACATTTCGTTTGATGCTAGAACTAGAAGAAGAGGTGAGGTGTGCGCGCACAGTGAAATAAATGACGAGAGGGAGGAGGGAAGGAGAAGGGGTATATTTATTTGCAGTGCGAAATGGAACTAATGCGATCATATAAGCACTAATTCACCAATCTCATTAAAACTTCGCAGCTAAGTATTTTGTGCGAAAGTAGTACTAGGATGGGTGACCTCTTTGGAAGTCCTAGTGTTGTACCCTTCTTTTTACAGACGGAGCGTTAAACGTTACGCAGGACCAGAGTGATGGTCCACCGGTTCATTCACAAACGTGAGTCACGGCGCTGCGGTATTTTGCTTTATATTTTTTGTGCATTCAATTAAAGCCCATCATGTGATAGGAGTGTTATTATGAGTATCTTACATAGTAGAACAGCAAAAATAGAGGTGTGGCAGGGGATTCGTTCATATGGGAATGAGTCGAGGCGCTAGGGCATTTCGCTTGATATTAGAACTAGAAGCAGAGGTGAGGTGTGTGCATACAACGAAACAAATGATGGGAAGTGGGAGGGAAGCAAAATGAGCACATGCATTTGTAGTGCGGAATGTGACGGGTGCGATCAGAGTAGCACGAATGCACCGAATCCCATAAGAACTCTGCAGTTAAGTGTCCTTTAGTGAGAGTAATACTAAGATGGTTGACCTGTTAGAAAGTCCTGTTGTTGCACCTTTTTTTTTTACACACGAGGTAATAAACGTTACGCCTGACCGGAATCTTGTTCCGTCGGTTCATTCGCAAACGTGAGTCGCAGCATCAAGGTATTTTGCTTAATATTTTTTGTGCATTCATTTATACTCCACCATGTTATAAGAGTCTCATTATGAGCATCTTACATTGTAAAACAACGAAAAATAAGGTGCGGCAGGCACTCGTTTCATCTGGGTGAGAGTCAAGCCACCGGGGCATTTCACTTTATATTAGAATTAGAAGCAGAGGTGTGGGTTCACGCACAACAAAATAAATAGTGGGAAGGGGGAGGGAAGCAGAAGGTGTATATGTATTTGCAGTGCGAAATGGAATAGATGCGATCATACTTGTACTAATTCACCGGATCCCATCAGAACTCTACAATTAAGCATTTTTGGGCAAGACTAGTACTAGGATGGGTGACCTCTTTGGAAGTCCTCGTGTTGCACCCTTCTTTTTGCAGACGGGGCATTAAACGATACGCGGGATCGGAGCAACAGTCCGCAGGTTAATTCGCAAATGTGAGTCACGGCGCTGGGGCATTTTGCTTAATATTTTTTCTGCATTTAACTAAAGTCCTTCACATGATAAGAGTGTTATTATGACTATCTTATATAGTAGAACAACGAAAACAGAGGTTCGGTGGGCGATCTATTCATATGGGCGTGAGTCGAGACGCTACGGTAGTTTGCTTGATATTAGAACTAGAAGTAGGAGTGAGGTGTGCGCGCACAGCGAAACAAATGACAGGAGGGGGGAGGGAAGGAGAATGGATATATGTATTTGCAGCGCAAATTGGAACGGGTGTGATCATACCAGCACTAATTCACTGGATCCCATCAGAACTCCGCAGTTAAGCATGCTTGGGCGAGAGCAGTACTAGGATGGGTGACCTCCTTAGAAGTCCTCCTGTTGCACCCTTCTTTTTGCAGACGGGGCATTAAACATTACGCGGGACCAGAGTGACAGTCTGTCGGTTCATTCTTAAATGTGAGTAACAGCGCCAGGGCATTTCGCTTAATATTTTTCGTGCATTCAATTAAAACCGTCAAGTGATAAGAGTGTTATTACGAGTATCTTATATAGTAGAATAACAAAAACATAGGTGTGGCGAGCAATCCGTTCATACGGGCATGAGTCTAGGTGCTGGGGCATTTCGCTTGATATTAGAACAAGAAGTAGAGGTGAGGTCTACGCGTATAGCGAAATAAATGACGGAAGGGGGGAGGGAAGGAGAAGGAGCACATGCATTTGTAGCGCGGAATTGGACGGGTGCAATCAGACCAGCTCTAATGTACCGAATCCCATAAGGACTCTACAGTTAAGTGTCCTTTGGTGAGAATAGTACTAAGATGGTTAACCTCTTGGAAAGTCGTCGTGTTGCACCTATTTTTTTGCACACGAGGTAATAAACGTTATGCACGGCCGAAACCATGGTCTGTCGGTTCATTCGCAAACATGAGTCGCAGCGTCAAGGCATTTTGCTTAATATTTTTTATGTATTCATTTATAATCCACCACGTTATAAGAGTCTCATTATGAGTATCTTATATAATAGAACAACAAAAAACAAGGTACGGTGGGCGGACCGTTCATCTGAGCATGAGTTGAGCTGCAGGGGCATTTCGCTTGATATTAGAAGTAGAAGAAGAGGTGCGGGGTGCACGCACAGCGAAAAAAATGACAGGAAGGGGGAGGGAAGGAGAAGGTGTATATGTATTTGCAGCGCGAAGTGGAATGAGTGCGATCATATCAGCACTAATTCACTGGATCCTACCAAAACTCCGCAGTTAAGCAATTTTGGGCGAGAATAGTACTAGGATAAATGATCTCCTAGGAAATTATCGTGTTGCACCCTTCTTTTTGCAGATAAGACGCTAAATGTTACGCGGGACTGTAGCGACGGTCCGCCGGTTTATTTACAAACGTGACTCACGGTGCCGGGGCATTTTTCTTAATATTTTTCGTGCATTCAATTAAAGCTCATCACGTGATAAGAGTGTTATTACGAGTATCTTGCATAGTAAAACAATGAAAACAGAGGTGCGGTGGGTGATTTGTTCATATGGGCACGAGTCGAGGCGTTGGGGTATTTCACTCGATATTAGAACTACAAGTAAAGGTGAGGTGCGCATGCAAACCGAAACAAATGACGGGAGGGGGGAAGGAAAGAGAAGGGATATATGTATTTGTAGCGCGAATTAGAATGGGTGTGATCATACTAGCACTAATTCATCGAATCCCATTAGAACTCTGCAGTTAAGCGTGCTTGGGCGAGAGTAGAACTAAGATGGATGACTTTCTGGAAAGTTCTCGTGTTGCACCCATCCTTTTACAGACGGGATGTTAAATGTTACGCTGGACCAGAGCAACGGTCCACCGGTTCATTCACAAATGTGAGTCACAACGCTAGGGCATTTTGCTTAACATTTTTCGCGCTGTCAATTAAAGCCCATCACGTGATAAGAGTGTTATTATGAGTCTCTTACATTATAGAACAACGAAAAGAGAGGTGCAACGGGCGATCTGTTCATATGGGCATGAGTCGAGGCGATGGAGCATTTCGCTTGATATTAGAACTAGAAGCAGAGGTGAGGTGTGCGCGCACAACGAAACAAATGATGGGAGGGGGGAGGGAAGGAGAAGAGGTATATGTATTTCCGGCACAAACTAGAACAGGTGCGATAATACCAGCACTAATTCACTATATCTCATCAGAACTCTGCAATTAAGCGTGCTTGGGCGAGAGTAGTTCTAAGATGGGTGACTTCCTGGGAAGTTCTCGTGTTGCACCCATCTTTTTACAAACGAGGCGTTAAACATTACACGAGGCCGGATCGACGGTTCATTGGTTCATTCACAAACGTCAGTCACAACACTAGGGGATTTTGCGTAATATTTTTTGTGCATTCAATTAAATTCCATCACGTGATAAGAGTGTTATTATGAGTATCTTACATAATAGAACAATGAAAACAAATGTACGGTGAGTGTTACGTTCATATGGGCATGAGTCGAGCCGCCGGGGCATTTCGCTTGATATTAGAACTAGAAACAGAGGCGAGGTACGCACAAAGAGAAAAAAATGACAAGAAGGGAGAGAAAAGTAGAAGGGGTATATGTATTTGTGGCGCAAATTAGAATGAATGTGATCATACGAGCACTAGTTCACCAGATCCCATCAGAACTCCGTAGTCAAGTGTGCTTGGGCGAGAGTAGTACGAGGATGGGTGATCTCTTGGGAAGTCTTCGTGTTGCACCCTTCTTTTTGCAGACGAGGCGTTAAACGTTATGCGGGATTTGAGTGACAGTTCGCCGGTTCATTCGCAAACGTGAGTCACGGTGCTGAGGCATTTTGCTTAATATTTTTTGTGCATTCAATTAAAGTCCATCTCGTGATAAGAGTGTCATTGTGAGCATCTTAAAAAGAAGAAGAATGAAAAATGAGGTGTGGTGGGCGATCCATTCATATGGGCATGAGTCAAGGCACCGAGGCATTTCTCTTGATATTAGAATTAGAAGCAGAGGTGAGGTGCGCGCATAGCGAAACAAATGACGAGAGGGGAATGGGAAGGGGAATGCAAATATTCGTTTGTGGCACAAACAGAAAAGGGTGCAATCATTCCAGCACTACTTCACCGGATCCCATTAAAACTCCGCAGCTAAGCATGCTCGGGTGAGACTAGTACCAGGATGGGTGACCTCTTGGGAAGTTCTCGTCTTAAAACCTTCTTTTTGTAGACGGAGTGTTAAACATTACGTGGGACCAGAGCGACGGTCCGCTGGTTCATTCACAAATGTGAGTCACAGTACTAGGCATTTTTCTTAATATTTTTTGCACATTTAATTAAAGTCCATCACGTGATGATAGTGTCACTGCGAGAATCTTAAATAGTAGAACAACGAAAAATGAGTTGCAACGGGCGATCTGTTCATATGGGCATGAGTTGAGGTACTGTGGCATTTAAGTTGATATTAGACTAGAAGCAGAGGTGAGGTGCACGCTCAGAGAAAAAAATGATGGGATGGGAGAGTGAAGGAGAAGGGGTATATGTATTTGCGGCACAAACCAGAACGGGTGCAATCATACTAGCACTAGTTCATCGGATCCCATCAGAACTCTGCAGTTAAGCGTGCTTGGGTGAGTGTAATACTAGGATGGGTGACCTCTTAGGAAGTCTTCGTGTTGCACCCTTCATTTTGCAAATGGAGCGTTAAACATTATGTGGGACCAGAGCGACAATCCACTTGTTCAATCATAAACGTGAGTCACGGCGCCAGGGCATTTTACATAATATTTTTTGCACATTCAATTAAAGTCCATCACGTGATCAGAGTGTCATTGTGAGCATCTTAAATAATAGAACAACGAAAAACGAGGAGCGGTGAGCGATCCATTCATATGGGCATGAGTCGAGGCGCTGGGCATTTCGTTTGATATTAGAACTAGACACAGAGGTGAGGTGCGCGCACAAAGAAACAAATGACGGGAGGGGAGAGTGAAGGGGAAGGGGTATATCTATTTACAGTGTAAAGTAGAAAATGTGCGATAATACCAGCAATAATTTGCTGGATCCACTTAGAACTCCGCAGTTATGCGTGCTTGGGCGAGAGTAGTACTAGGATGGTTGACCTTCTGGGAAGGCCTCATGTTGCACCCTTCTTTCTTCGAACGGGACGTTAAACCTTACACAAGACTAGAGCGATGGTTCTCCGGTTCATTCGCAAACATGAGTCAAGGCGCCGGGGCATTTCGTTTGATATTAGAACTAGAAGCAGAGGTGAGGGGAGAGGGAAGGAGAAGGGGTATATGTATTTACGGCGCAAACAAGAATTGGTGCAATCATAACAGCACTAGTTCACCAGATCCCATCAGAACTGCGCAGTTAAGCGTGTTTGGGCAAGAGTAGAACTAGGATGGGTTGTTCCTCGGAAGTCCTCATGTTGCACCCTTATTTTTGTAGACGGAGTGTTAAACGTTACGTAGGACCAGTGTGACAGTCTGCTAGTTCATTTACAAACGTGAGTCATTGTGCTGGCATTTTGCTTAATATTTTTCGTGCATTCAACGAAAGCTAATCATGTGATGAGAGTGTCATTGCAAGTAGCTTAAATAGTATAACAACGAAAAATAAGGTGCGGCAGGCGATTCGTTCATATGGGCATGAGTTGAGTCACTGCGATATTTCGCTTGATATTAGAACTAGAAGTAGAGGTTAGGTGCGCGCACAAAGAAACAAACAACGGGAGGGGAGAGTGAAGGAGAAGGGGTATACGTATTTGTAGCGCAAAACAGAACGGGTGCAATCATACAAGCAATAGTTCACCGGATCCCATTAGAACTCCACAATTAAGCGTGCTTTGGAGAGAATAGTACTAGGATAGGTGATCTCTTGGGAAGTTCTCGTGTTGCACCCTTCTTTTTGCAGATGGGGCGTTAAACGTTACGCGAGAATAGAGCTAGAAGTAGAGGTGAGGTGCGCGCACAGCGAAACAAATGACAGGAGGGGAATGGGAAGGAGAACGCGAATATTTATTTGCACCGCAAACAGAAAAGGGTGTGATCAAACTAGCACTACTTCATCGAATCCCATTAGAACTCCGCAGCTAAGCATGCTTGGGGGAGAGTAGTACTAAGATGGGTGAGCTCCTGGGAAGTTCTCGTCTTGCACCCTTCTTTTTGCAGACAGAGCGTTAAACGTTACGCGGGACCGGAGTGACGATCCACCTGTTCATTCACAAACGTGAGTCACGGCACCGGGACATTTTGCTTAATATATTTTGCGCATTCAATTAAAGTCCATCACGTGATGAGAGTGTCACTGCGAGAATTTTAAATAGTAAAATAATGAAAAACGAGGCGTAGCTGGCGATCCATTCATATGGGCATGAGTCGAGGCGCTAGAGCATTTTGGTTGATATTAGAACTAGAAATAGAGGTGAGATGCGCGCTCAGAGAAAAAAATGACGGGACGAGAGAGTGAAGGAGAATGGGTATATGTATTTGCGGCGCAAATCAGAACGGGTGCGATCATACCAGCACTAGTTCACCGGATCCTATCAGAATTCCGCAGTTAAGCGTGCTTGGGCGAGTGTAGTACTAGAATGGGTGAACTCCTAGAAAGTCTTCATGTTGCACCCTTTATTTTGTAGACGGGACGTTAAACATTACGCGAGACTGGAACAACAGTCCATTGGTTACGTGAGTCACGGCACCGAGGCATTTTGCATAATATTTTTTGCGCATTCAATTAAAGCCCACCATGTGATCAGAATGTCATTGCGAGCATCTTAAATAGTAAAACAACGAAAAATGAAGTGCGGCAGGTAATCCGTTCATATGGGCATGAGTCGATGTGCTAGGGCATTTCTCTTAATATTAGAACTAGAAGCAGAGGTGAGGTGCACGCTCAAAGAAACAAATGACAGGAGGGGAGATTGAAGGAGAAGGAGTATATGTATTTGCATCGAAAACTAAAATGGGTGGGATCATACTAGCACTAGTTCATCATATCCCTTCAGAACTCCATAGTTAAGCGTGCTTGGGCAAGTTTAGTACAAGGATGGGTGACCTCCAAGGAAGTCTTCATGTTGCACCCTTTATTTTGTAGACGGGGCATTAAAAGTTATGCGAGACTAGAGCGACGGTCCACCAGTTCAATCGCAAATGTGAGTAACGACGCTGGGACATTTTGCTTAATATTTTTTGTGCATTCAATTAAAGTCCATCACGTGATCAGAATGTCATTACGAGCATATTACATAGTATAACGATAAAAAATTTGGTGCGGCGGGCGTTCTGTACATATGGGCATGAGTCGAGGCGCTGTGACATTTCTCTTACTATTAGAACTAGAAGACGAGGTGAGGTGCGTGCTCAGAGAAACAAATGATGGGAGGGGAGAGTGAAGGGGAAGGGGTATATCTATTTGCGGTGCAAACTAGAAAAGGTGCGATCATACCAGCACTAGTTCACTGGATCTAATCAGAACTTCGTAGTTAAGCGTGCTTGGACGAGATTAGTACAAGGATGGGTGACCTCCAGGAAAGTCCTCGTGTTGCACCCTTTCTTTTACAGACAGGTCGTTAAACATTACGTGGGACCATAGTGATGGTTTGCCGGTTCATTCGCAAACGTGAGTGATGGCGCTGGTGCAATTTGCTTAATATTTTTTGCTCATTCATCTAAAGTCAATCATGTGATGAAAGTGTCATTGCGAGCAGCTTAAATAGTAGAATAATGAAAAATAAGGTGCGGTGGGTGATCTGTTCATATGGGCATGAGTCGAGGCAGGGGGAATTTCGCTTGATATTATAACTAGAAGCAGAGGTGAGGTACGTGCACAAAGAAACAAATGGCAGGAGGGGAGAGTGAAGGAGAAAGGGTATAGGTATTTGTGGCGCATACTAAAACAAATCTAATCATACCAACACTAGTTCATCGGATCCCATCAGAACTTCGGAGTTAAACGTGCTTGGGCGAGAGTAGTCTAGGATGGGTGACCTCTTAGGAAGTTCTCGTGTTGCACCCTTCTTTTTATAGACAAGGTGTTAAATATTATGTGGGACCGGAGTGATAGTCTGCTGGTTCATTCACAAACGTGAGTCACGGTGCCGAGGCATTTTGCTTAATATTTTTTGAGCATTCAATTAAAGCCCATAAAGTGATAAGAGTGTCATTGCGAGTATCTTAAATAAGAGAACAACAAAAAATGAGTTGCGATGGGCAATCCATTCATATGGGCATATGTCGAGGCGCTGGGGCATTTCGTTTGATATTATAACTAGAAGCAGAGATGAGGTGCACGCACAACGAAACAAATAATGGGAGGGGAGAGGAAAGGAGAAAGAGTACATGTATTTGCGGCGCAAACTAGAATGGGTGCGATCATACAAGCACTAGTTCACCGGATCCCATCAAAGCTCCGCAGTTAAGCGTGCTTGGGCAAGTTTAGTACTCGAAGCAGAGGTGAGGTGCCCGTACAACGAAACAAATGACAGGAAGGGAGAGCAAAGGAGAAGGGGCATATGTATTTGCACTGCAAAATAGAAAGGGTGTGATTATACCAGCACTAGTTCACCAGATCCCATCATAACTCCGCAGTTATGCGTTCTTGGGCGAGAGTAGTACTAGGATGGGTTACCTCTTGGGAAGTTCTCGTGTTGCACCATTCTTTTTGTAGAGGGGGCGTTAAACGTTACACGGGATCAGAGTGACAGTCCGCTGGTTCATTCACAAACGTGAGCCATGGTGTTGGGGTATTTTGCTTAATATTTTTTGCGCATTCAATTAAAGCCCATGACGTGATGAGAGTGTCATTGCGAGCATCTTAAAGAGTAGAACAATGAAAAACAAGGTGCAATGGGCGATCCATTCATATGGGCATAAGTCGAGGTGCTGGAATATTTCGCTTGATATTAGAACTAGAAGTAGAGGTGAGGTTCGCGTACAGTGAAACAACTGTCAGGAAGGGAGAGGGAAGGAGAAGCGATATATATATTTGTGGCGCAAACAAGAAAGGGTGCTATCATACTAGCACTAGTTCTCTGTATCTTATAAGAACTTCGTAGTTAAGTGTGCTTAGGCGAGAGTAGTACTAGGATTGGTGACCTGCTGGGAAGTCCTTGTGTTGCACAATTCTTTTTACAGACGAGGCATTAAACATTATGCGAGACCAGAGCGACAGTCTGCCGGTTCATTTCCAAACATGAGTCACGACGCCAGGGCATTTTGCTTAATATTTTTCGTACATTCAACAAAAGCCCATCACGTGATAAGAGTGTTATTACGAGTATCTTACATAGTAGAACAACAAAAACAGAGTTGCGGTAGGCGATCTGTTCATATGGGCATGAGTCGAGGTGCCAAAATAATTCGTTTCATATTAGAAGTAAAAGAAGAGGTGAGGTGTGTGCGTACAGCAAAACAAAAGACAGGAGGAGGGAGGGGAGGAGAAGAGAAGCGATATATGTATTTGCGACGTGAATTGGAACGGCTGCGATCACACCAACACTAATTCACCTAATCCCATCAGAACTCCACAGTTAAGCGTTCTCTAGTGAGAGTAGTATTAGGATGGGTGACCTCCTGGGAAGTCCTTTTGTTGTACCCCTTCTTTTGCAGACGGGGCATTAATGTTACGCGAGACAAGACCGACAGTCCATCGGTTCATTTACAAATGTTACTCACAGCGCCGGGGCATTTTGCTTAATATTTTTTGTGCATTCAATTAAAGCCCATCACGTGATAAGAGTGTTATTACGAGTTTCTTACATAGTAGAACAACGAAAATAGAGTTACGGCGGGAAATCCATTTATATGGGCTTGAGTCGAGGCGTCGGGGCATTTCCTTTGATATTAGAACTACAAGCAGAGGTGAGGTGTGCACGTACAGCAAAACAAATGATGGGGGGGGGGGAAGGAGAAGGGGCACATGTATTTGTAGTGTAGAATGGGACGGGTGCTATCACACCAGCACTATTGCACTAAATCCCGTAAGAACTTTGTAGTTAATTGTCCTTTGGTGAGAGTAGTTCTTAGATGGTTGACCTCTTGGAAAGTCCTCGTGTTGAACATATTTCATTGCACACGAGGAAATAAACGTTACGCGCGAAAGGAATCACGGTCTGTCGGTTCGTTTGCAAACGTGAGTCGTGATATTAGGGCATTTTTCTTAATACTTTTTCGTGCATTCATTTATAGTCCACTATATTATAAGAGTCTCGTTATGAGAATTTTACATAGTAGAACAATGAAAAACGAGGTGCGGCGGGCGGTCATTTCATCTTGGAGTGAGTCGAGCTATCGAGGTATTTCACTTGAACCTAGAATTAGAAGAAGAGGTGCGGGGTGCGTGCACGATGAAAAAAATGATGGGAGGGAGGAGGGAAGGATAAGAGGTACATGTATTTGATGTGGGAAATGAAACGGGTGCGATCATACCAGCACTAATTAATCGTATCCCATCAGAACTCTGTAGTTAAACGTGCTTGAGCGAAAGTAGTACTAGGATGGGTGACCTTCTAGCAAGTTCTCATGTTGCACCATTCTTTTTGCAGATGGGGCATTAAACATTACGCGGGACCAGAACGACAGTCCACCAGTTCATTCGCAAACGTGAGTCACGGCGCCGGGGCATTTTGCCTAATATTTATCGTGCATTCAATTAAAGTCCATCACGTGATAAGAGTGTTATTACGAGTATCTTACATAGTAGAACAACGAAAACAGATGTGTCGTAGGAGATCCGTTTATATGGGAATTAGTTGAGGCGTCGGGGCATTTTCTTGATATTAGAACTAGAAGCAGAGGTGAGATGTGCGCGTACAATAAAACAAATTACGAGAGGGTGGAGGGAAGGAGAAGGGCCACATGCATTTGTAGTATAGAATGGGACGGGTGCTATCAGACAAGCACTATTGCTCTGAATCTTGTAAGAACTCTACAGTTAAGTGTCCTTTGGTGAGAGTAGTTCTAAGATGGTTGACTTCTTGGAAAGTCCTCGTGTTGCACCTGTTTCTTTGCACACGAGACGATAAATGTTACGCGTGAAAGGAACCATGGTCTGTCGATTCATTTGCAAACGTGAGTCACGGCGTTAGGAAATTTTACTTAAATAATTTTTGTGCATTCATTTATAGTCCACCACGTTATAAGAGTCTCATTATGACCATCTTACATAGTAAAACAATGAAAAACGAGGTACGGCGGGTGGATTGTTAATCTGAGCGTGAGTCAAGCCGCCACGGCATTTCGCTTGATATTAGAATTAGAAGAAGAAATGCGGAGTGAACGCACAATAAAAAAAATAACTGGAAGGGGAGGGAAGGAGAAGGGGTATATGTATTTGTAGCGCAAAATGGAATGGGTGCGATCATACTAGCACTAATTCACTGGATCCCACCAAAACTCCACAGTTAAGTGTTTTTGGGTGAGAATAGTACTAGGATGGATGACCTCTTGGGAAATTATCGTGTTGCACCCTTTTTTTTGCAGACAAGACGGTAAACGTTGCACAGGACCAGAGCGACGGTCCGCTAGTTTATTTACAAACGTGAGTCATGGTGCAGGGGCATTTTTCTTAATATTTTTCGTGCATTCAATTAAAGCTCATCACGTGATAAGAGTGTTATTACAAGTATCTTACTTAGTAAAACAATGAAAACAGAGATGCGGTGGTCGATTTGTTTATATGGGCATGAATTGAGGCGCCGGGGTATTTTGCTCGATATTAGAACTACAAGCAGAGGTGAGGTGTGTGCACAAATTGAAACAAATGACGGGAGGGGGGAGGGAAGTAAAAGGGGTATATGTATTTGTGGCACGGAATTGAATGGGTGCGATCATACCAGCACTAATTCACCATATCCAATCAGCACTCCGCGGTTAAGCGTGCTTGGATGAGAGTAGTACTAGGATGGGTGACCTCTTGGGAGGTCCCCGTGTTACACCCTTCTTTTTGCAGAGGGGGCATTAAATGTTTTTCAGGACCAGAGCGACGGTCTGCCGGTTCATTCGCAAACATGAGTCATGGTGCCTGAGCATTTTACTTAATATTTTTTATGCATTCAATTAAAGCCCATCACGTGATAAGAGTGTCCTTGTGAGCATCTTACATAGTAGAACAATGAAAAACGAGGTACAGCACGATCCGTTCATATGGGCAAGAGTCGAGGTGCTGGGATATTTCGTTTGATATTAGAATTAGATGCAGAGATGAGGTGGCGCACAACGAATCAAATGACGGGAGGGGAGCGGGAACTAGAACGGGTGCGATCATACCAGCACTAGTTCACCAAATCCCATCAGAACTCCGCAGTTAAGTGTGCTCGAGCAAGAGTAGTGCTGGGATTGGTGACCTGCTGGGAAGTCCTTGTGTTTTACCAATCTTTTTGCAGATGGGGCGTTAAACATTATGCGGGATTGGAGTGATGGTCTGGCAGTTCATTCGCAAACGTGAGTCATGGTGCTGGAGCATTTTAATAATATTTTTTTCCCATTTAATTAAAGCCTATCATGTGATAAGACTGTCATTAAGAGTATCTTAGATAGTAAAACAACAAAAAATGAGGTGCAGCGAGCGATCCGTTCATATGGGCATGAGTCGAGGTGCGGGGTATTTCACTTGATATTAGAACTAGAAGAAGAGGTGAGGTGCGCGCACAGCAAAACAAATGATGGGAGGGGGGAGGGAAAAAGAAAGGGTACATGTCTTTGCGGCGCAAACTAGAATGGGAGCAATCATAACAGCACTAGTTCACTGAATCCCATAAGAACTCCGCAGTTAAGCGTGTTTGGGTGAGAGTACTACTAGGATGGTTGATCTCCTAGGAAGTCCTCGTGTTGTATCCTTCTTTATGCAGACCGGGTATTAAACGTTACGCGAGACCAGAGCGACAGTCCGTCGATTCATTCACAAACATGAGTCACGGCGCCAAGGCATTTTGCTTAATATTTTTTGCGCATTCAATTAAAGCATATCACGTGATAAGAGTATCATTACGAGTATCTTATATAGTAAAAAAATGAAAAACGAGGTGCGGCGAGCGATCCGTTCATATGGGCAAGAGTCGAGGTACTGGGGCATTTCATTTGATATTAGAATTACAAGCAGAGGTGAGGTGCGTGCACAGCAAAACAAATGACGGGACGGACGAGGGAAGTAGAAGGGCACTATGTATTTGCGGCACAAACTAGAATGTGTCCGATCATACTAGAACTATTTCTCCAGATCCCATCAGAGCTCTGCAGTTAAGCGTGCTTAGGCGAGAGTAGTACTAAGATGGGTGAAACCTCCTAGAAAGTCCTTGTGTTGAACCATTCTTTTTTCAGATGGGACGTTAGACGTTATGCGGGACCGAAGTGACGGTCCACCGATTCATTCACAAACATAAGTCACAGTGCCTGGGAATTTTGCTTAATATTTTTTACGTATTTAATTAAAGCCCATCAAGTGATAAGAGTGTCATTTCGAGTATCTTCCATAATAGAGCAACGAAAAATAAGGTGTGGCAGGCTGTTCGATCATATGGGCATGAGTCGAGGCGCCGGGCGTTTCGCTTGATATTAGAACTAGAAACAGAGGTAAAGTGCGTACACAGTGAAACAAATAATGGGAGGGTAGAGGGAAGGAGAAGGGGTATATATCTTTGCGGCGCAAACTAGAACGGGTGTGATCATACTAGCTCTAGTTCACTAGATCACATAAGAACTTCGCAGTTAAATGTGCTTGGACGAGAGTAGTACTAGGATGGGTGACCTCCTAGGAAGTTCTCGTGTTACGCCCTTCTTTTTGCAGACGGGGCCTTAAACGTTATGCGAGACTGGAGCGACGGTCCATCAGTTCATTCGCAAACAAGAGTCATAAAGCCGAGGCATTTTGCTTAATATTTTTCGAGCATTCAATTAAAGCCCATAACATGATAAGAGTATCATTACGAGTATCATACATAGTAGAACAAGGAAAAATGAGGTGCGACGGGCAATCCGTTCATATAGGCATGAGTTGAGGTGCCGAGGCATTTTGCTTGATATTAGAACTAGAAGCAGAGGTGAGAAGCGCATAGTGAAACAAATGATGGGAGGGAAGAGGGAAGGAGAAGAGGTATATGTCTTTACAGAGCAAACTAGAACGGGTGCGATCATACCAGCTCTAGTTCACTAGATCCCATTAGAACTTCGCAGTTAAGTGTGCTTGGGTGAGAGTAGAACTAGGATTGGTGACCTCCTAGGAAGTCCTTGTGTTGCACCCTTCTTTTTGCAGACAGGGCGTTAAACGTTACTCAGGACCATAGTGACGGTCCGCCGGTCCATTAGCAAACGAGAGTCACGGCGTCGGGGTATTTTGCTTAATATTTTTTGCGCATTCAATTAAAGCCCATAATGTGATAAGAGTATCATTGCGAGTATCATACATAGTAAAATAACAAAAATGAGGTGCAACGGGCGATCCATTCATATTGGCATGAGTCGAGGCACCAGAGCATTTTGCTTGATATTAGAACTGGAAGCAGAGGTTAAGTGCACGCATAGCGAAATAAATGACGGGAGGGGAGAGGGAAGGAGAAGGGGTATATGTATTTACGGCGCAAATAAGAATGGGTGCGATCATACCAGCACTAGTTCACCAGATCCCATTAGAACTCTGTAGTTAAGCGTACTTGGGTGAGAGTAGTACTAGAATTGGTGACCTGCTGGAAGTACTTGTGTTGCACCCTTCTTTTTACAGACGGGGCATTAAACGTTATGCGACACTGAAGCGATGGTTCGCCGGTTCATTTACAAATGTGAGTCACGGCGTCGGGACATTTTGTTTAAATTTTTTTGTGTATTTAATTAAACTCCATCATTTGATAAGAGTGTTATTACGAGTATCTTACATAATAGACCAATAAAAATAGAGGTGATGCGGACGATCCGTTCATATGGGCATTAGTCGAGTTGCCGGTGCATTTCACTTGATATTAAAACTAGAAGCAAATGTGCGGTGTGCGCGCACAGTGAAATAAATGATGGGAGGGGGGAGGGAAGGAGGAGGGATATATATATTTAAAGCGCGAATTAGAATAGGTTTGATCATACCAGCACTAATTCACTGAATCCCACCAGAACTCTTGGGAAGCCCTCGTGTTGCACCTTTTTTTTTGCAGACAGGATGTTAAACGTTACGTGGGACCGGAGCGACAGTCTGTCAGTTTGTTCGCAAACGTGAGTCATGGCGCCAGGCATTTTGCTTAATATTATTCGTGCATTCAATTATAGCCCATCATGTGATAAGAGTGTTATTACGAGTATCTTACATAGTAAAACAACGAAAACAGAGGTGCGGCTGGTGATTCGTTCATCTGGGCGTGAGTCAAGGTGCCGGGGCATTTGTCTTGATATTAAAACTAGAAACAGAGGTGAGGTGTAGTGTAGAGTGATACAAATGATCGGAGGGGGGAGGGAAGCCGAAGTGGCACATGCATTTGTAGCGGGGAATGGGACGGGTGCGATCAGTCCAGCACTAATGCACTGAATTCCATAAGAACTCTGCAGTTAAGTGTCCTTGGAATCCCACTGAATCCTCGTGTTGCACTCGTCTTTTTTCGGATAGAGCATTAAACACTACACGTGACCAGAGACGCGGTCCATCGGTTCATTCGCCGGCGTGAGTCTTGACACCATGGCATTTTGCTTAATATTATTTATGCATTCGTTTATAGTTCACCACGTAATAAGAGTGTCATTACGAGCAGCTTATATAATAGAATAATAAAAAATGAGGTGCGACGGATGGTCCATTCATCTGGATGTGAGTCAAGCTGGCGGAGCATTTTGCTTGATATTAGAATTAGAAGCAAAGGTGCAGGGTGTGCGCATAGTGAAAAAAATGACGAGAGGGGGGGAGGGAAAGAGAAGGGATATATCTACTTGCAGCGTGAAACGCAACGAGTGCGATCATACTAGCACTAATTCACTAGATCCCATCAGAACTCCGCAGTTAAGCATTTTTGGGCAAGATTAGTACTAAGATGGGTGTCCTCCTGGGAAGTCCTCGTGTTGCACTTTTCTTTTCGTAGACGGGACGTTAAACGTTACGTGGGACCGGAGCAACGATCTGCCAGTTCATTCCCAAACGTGAGTCACGATGCCGAGGCATTTTGCTTAATATTTTTTGTGCATTCAATTAAAGCCCATCACGTGGTAAGAGTGTTATTACGACTATCTTACATAATAGAACAACGAAAACAGAGATGCAACAGGCGATCCATTCATATGGGCATAGGACCAGTCGCCAGGGCATTTCTCTTGATATTAGAACTAGACGCAGAGGTGAGGTGTGTGCGCACAATGAAATAAATGACAAGAGGGGGGAGGGAAGGAGAAGGGGCACATGCACTTGTAACGCAAAATGGGACGGGTGTGATGATACCAGCATTAATGCATCGAATCCCATAAGAACTCTACAGCTAAGTGTCCTTGGGTGAAAGTAGTACTAAGATGGTTGACCTCTTAGAAAGTCCTCGTGTTGCACCTATTTTTGTGCTAACGAGGAAATAAATGTTATGTGCGACCAGAACCATGGTCTGTCGGTTCATTCACAAACGTGAGTCGCAGCATCAAGGTATTTTTCTTAACATTTTTTGTGCATTCATTTATAGTCCACCACGTGATAAGAGTGTCATTATGAGCATCTTACATAGTAAAAAAATGAAAAATGAGGTACGGGGGGCCGGTTCGTTCATCTGGGCGTGAGTCGAGCCGCTGGGGCATTTTACTTGATATTAGAATTAGAAGCAGAGGTGTAGAGTGTGCGCACAACAAAAAAAAATGACGGGAAGGGGGAGGGAAGGATAAGGGGTATATCTATTTGCAGCGTGAAATAGAACGAGTGCGATCATACTAGCACTAATTCACCGGATCCCATCAGAACTCCACAGTTAATCATTTTTCAGTGAGAGTAGTACTAGACTCCTGGGAAATTCTCGTGTTGCACTTTTCTTTTTGCAGATGGGGCATTAAATGTTACGCGGGACCAGAACGACGGTCTACTGGTTTGCGAACGTTAGTCGCGGCGCCGGGGCATTTTGCTTAATTTTTTTTTGTGCGTTCAATTAAAGCCAATCACATGATAAAAGTGTTATTATGAGTATCTTACATAGTAGAACAACGAAAACAAAGGTGCGGCGGGCAATCCGTTCATATGGGCTTGAGTCGAGGCATTGGAGCATTTCGCTTGATATTATAACTAGAAGTAGCGGTAAGGTGTGCACACACAACGAAACAAATGACAGGAGGGGGAAGGAAGGAGAAGGGGTATAGTATTTGCAGCACGAACAAGAACGAGTGCGATCATACCAGCACTAATTGACCGAGTCCTGTCAGAACTCCGCATTTAAGTGTTTTTGGGTGAGAGTAGCACTAGGATGGGTGACACCTGAGAAGTCCTCGTGTTGCACCCTTCTTTTTCCAGACGGGGCATTGAACATTATGCAAAACAAGAGCGACGGTCTGCCTACTCATTCGCAAACGTGAGTCATGGCACCGGGGCATTTTCTTTAATATTTTTTATGCATTCAATTAAAGCCCATCACATGATAAGAGTATCATTACGAGCATCTTACATAGTAGAACAACGAAAAATGAGGTGCGGCGGGCTTTCCGTTCATCTGGGCGCGAGTCATGCTGCCGAGGCATTTTCCTTGATATTAGAATTAGAAGCAGATGTGTGGGGTGTGTGCACAGCGAAAAAAATGACGGGAGGGGGGCGGGAAGGAGAATGGGTATATGTATTTACGGCGCGAAGTAGAACCGATGCAATCATACCAGCACTAATTGACCGGATCCCATCAGAACTCTGCAGTTAAGCGTACCTGGGCGAGAGCCGTACTAGGATGGGTAACTTCTTGGCAAGTCGTCGTGTTGCACCCTTCTTTTTTATGACGCGGCACTAGACATTACGCGGGACCAGAGCGACGGTTCGTCAGTTCATTCGTAAATGTGAGTCATGGCGACGGGGCATTTTGCTTAAAATATTTTGTGTATTTAATTAAAGCCCATCACGTGATAAGAGAGTTATTACGAGTATCTTACATAGTAGAACAACGAAAACAGAGGCACGGCAGGCGATCCTTTCATAAGGGCATGGGTCAAGGCACCGGTGCATTTCCTTTGATATTAGAACTAGAAGCAGACGTGCGGTGTGCACGCACAGCGAAATAAATTATGGGAGGGGGGCGAAGAGGAGAAGGAATATATGTATTTGCAGCGCCAATTATAATAGGTTTGATCATACCAGCATTTTGATAAACGGACCGCCCACCGCACCTCATTTTTCGTTGTTCTACTATGTAAAATGCTCGTAATGAGACTCTTATAACGTGGTGGACTATAAATGAATGCACGAAAAATATTAAGCAAAATGCCCTGACGCCGTGACTCACGTTTGCAAATTAACCGATGGATCGTGGTTCCGATGGCGCGTAATGTTCATTGCCTCATGTGCAAAAAGAAGGGTGCAATACGTGGGCTTTCCAAGAGGTCAACCATCTTAGTACTACTCTCACCCAAAAACGCTTAACTACGGAGTTCTAATGGGATCTGGTGAATTAGTGCTGGTATGATCGCACCCGTTCTATGTCGCGCTGCAAATAAATATACCCCTTCTCTTTCCCTCCCCACTCCCATCATTTTTCTTGCTGTACGCGTACCCCGCACCTCTGCTTCTAATTCTAATATCAAACAAAATGCCTCGACGGCTCGACTCACGCCCAAATGAAATGAATGCACGAAAAAAATTAAGCAAAATGCATTGACATTGCAACTCACGTTTGCGAATGAACCAACGGACCGTGGTTCTGGTCGCGTGTAACGTTTAATGTCTCATGTGCAAAAAAATAGGTGTAATATGAAGACTTTTTAAGAGGTCAACAATCTTAGTACTACTCTCATCAAAAAACACTTAACTGCAGAGTTTTTATGGGATTTGGTGCATGAGTGCTGGTCTAATCGCACCCATCCCATTCTGTGCTACATATGGATGTGCCCCTTCTCGTGCTGGTCTGATTGCACTCGTCCCATTCCACGCTACAAATGCATGTGCCCCTTCTCCTTCCCTCCCTCCTCTTGTCATTTGTTTCTTTGTATGCGCACCCCTCACCTCTGTTTCTAGTTCTAATATTAAGAAAAATGTTCCGGCGCCTCAACTCATGCCCATATGAACAGATTGCCTGCCACACTTCTATTTTCATTATTCTACTATGTAAGATACTCGTAATAACACTCTTATCACATGATGAGCTTTAATTGAATGCACAAAAAATATTAGGCAAAATGCCCCAGCACCGTGACTCACATTTGTGAATGAACCGGCAGAACGTCGCTCCGGTCCCGTGCAACGTTTAAAGCCCCATCTGCAAAAAGAAGGGTGTAACACGAGGACTTCCCAGGAAGTCACCCATCCTAGTACTATCCTCGCCCAAAAATGCTTAACAATGGAGTTTTGATGGGATTCGGTGAATTAGTATTGGTATGATTGCACCTATTCCATTTCATGCTGCAAATACATATACCTCTTCTCATTCCCTCCCCCCTCCAGTCATTTTTATTATTGTACGCGCACCCCGCACCTCTGCTTCTAATTCTAATATCAAGCAAAATGCCCCGGTGGCTCGACTCATGCCCAGATGAACGGACCGTCTGCCGCACCTCATTTTTTATTATTCTACTATATAACCTGCTCGTAATGACATTGTTATCACGTGGTGGACTATAAATAATGGCGCCAAGACTCACGCTAGCGAATGAACTAGTGGACTGCGTCTCCGGTTGTGCGTAATGCTAAATGCTCCATCTGAAAAAAGACAGGTGCAACACGAGGATTCAGCGGGATTCAAAGGATACTTAACTGTAGAGTTCTTATGGGATTCAGTGCATTAGTGTGGGATTGATCGCGCTCGTCCCATTCCCCGCTACAAATGCATGTGTCCCTTCACCTTCCCTCCCCCTTCCGATCATTTGTATCACTGTACACGCACACCTCATCTCTATTTCTAGTTTTAATATCAAGCAAAATGCCCCAGCCATGCCCAGATGAACAAATCACCTTCCGCACCTCTGTTTTCATTGTTCTACTATGTAAGATACTTGTAATAACACTCTATCACGTGGTGGGATATAATTGAATACACGAATAATATTAAGCACCACTTCCATTCCACGCTGCAAATACATATACCACTTCTCCTTCCCTCTCCTCTCTTGTCATTTATTTTGTTGTGCGTGCACACCGCACCTCTGTTTCTAGTTCTAATATCAAGCAAAATGCCCAGGTGTCTCGACTCATACTTAGATAAACAGACCACCCACCACAACTCTATTTTTGTTGTTCTACTATGTAAGATACTTGTAATGATATTCTTATCTCGTGATGGACTATAAATGAATGCATGAAAAATATTAAGTAAAATGTCCCAGCGCCGTGACTCACACTGGCAAATTGTGGCTCCCGTCACGCATAACATTTAACGCCCTGTCTATAAAAAGACGGGTGGAACACGAGGACTTCGCAGGAGGTCACCCATCCTAGTACTTCTTTCACCAGAGCATGCTTAATAGAGGAGTTCAACAAGATGCGGTGCATTAGTGTTGGTATGATCGAACCCCTTCCATTTCGTGCTGCAAATACATATACCCCTTCTCCTTCTCTCCCCCCTTCCATCATTTGTTTCGCTGTGCGAGCACACTACACGGTCCGTTCATCTAGGCATGAGTCGAGCCACCGGGGTATTTCGCTTGATATTAAAATTAGAAGCAGAGGTGCAGGGTACGTGCATACCAAAAAAAATGACGCGAGGGGGGAGGAAAGGAGAAGGGGTATATGTATTTGCAGTGCAAAATGGAATAGGTGCGATCATACCAACACTAATTGACTGAATCCCATCAGAACTCCACAGTTAAGCATTTTTGGGTGATCGTAGTACTAGTATGGGTGACTTCCTGAGAAGTCCTCATGTTGCACCCTTATTTTTGCAGACGGGGGCGTTAAACGTTGCGCGGGACCGGAGCGACGGTTTACCAGTTCATTCACAAATGTGAGTCATGGCGCTGGGGCATTTTGTCTAATATTTTTTGTGCATTCAATTAAAGCCCATCACGTGATAAGAGTGTTATTAGGAGTATCTTACATAGTAGAACAATAAAAATAGAAGTGTAGTAGGCGATCTGTTCATATGGGCATGAGTCGTGGCACCGGGGCATTTCGCTTGATATTAGAATTAGAAGCAGAGGTGAGGGATGCGCGTACAGTGAAATAAATGACGGGAGGGGGGAGGGAAGGAGAAGAGGCACATGCATTTATAGGGCGGAATGGGATGGGTGCGATCAGACCAGCACGAGAAGGGGCAGATGCATTTGTAGCGCGGAATGGGACGAGTGCGATCAGACCAGCACTAATGCACCGAATCCCATAAGAACTCTGCAGTTAAGTATCCTTTGGTGAGAGCAGTACTAAGATTGTTGACCTCTTGAAAAGTCCTCGTGTTACACCTGGTTTTCTGCACACGAGACATTAACATTATGCGCGACCAGAACCATTGTCCGTCGGTTTATTCGTAAATGTGAGTCGTGGTGTCAGGGAATTTTACTTAATTTTTTTTGTGCATTCATTTCATCTGGGCATGAGTCGAGCCCCTGTGGCATTTCGCTTGATATTCATTTCATCTGAACTCCGCAGTTAAGCTTTTTTGGGCAAGAGTAATACTAGGATGGGTGACTTCCTGAGAAGTACTCGTGTTGTAATTTTCTTTTTGTAGATGGGGCGTTAAATGTTGCGCTTGGTGTCAGGGCGGGACTAGAGCGATAATCCGTCGGTTCATTCGCAAACGTGAGTCACAGTGCCGGGGCATTTTGCTTAATATTATTCGTGCATTCAATTATAGCCCACCACGTGAAAAGATTATTATTACGAGCATCTTACATAGTAGAATAACAAAAAAAAGGTGCAGCGGGTGTTCCGTTCATATAGACATGAGTCGAGGCGCTGGGGCATTTCGCTTGATATTAGAACTAGAAGTAGAGGTGAGTTGCGCGCACAGCGAAACAAATGACGGGAAGGGAGAGGGAAGGAGAAGGGATATATGTCTTTGCGGTCCAAATTAGAAGGGATGCAATCATACCAGCACTAGTTCACTGGATCCATCAGAACTTTGCAGTTAAGCGTGCTTGGGCGAGAGCAGTACTATGATGGGTGACCTCTTGGGAAGCACTTGTGTTGCACCCTTCTTTTTGCAGATGGGGCATTAAATGTTACATGGGACTGAAGTGACGATCTACCGGTTCATTCACAAACTTGAGTCACGATGCCGGGGCATTTTGCTTAATACTTTTCATGCATTCAATTAAAGCCCATCACGTGATGAGAGTGTCATTGTGAGCATCTTAAATAGTAGAAAAATAAAAAATGAGGTGCGGCGGGCGATCCATTCATATGGGCATGAGTCAAGGTGTTAGGATATTTCACTCTATATTAGAACTAGAAATAGAGGTGAGTTGCGCACACAGCGAAACAAATAACAGGAAGGGAGAGGGAAGGAGAAGTGGTATATGTATTTGCGGCGCAAACAAGATA
This sequence comes from Carica papaya, assembly GCF_054855325.1. Lineage (NCBI taxonomy): Eukaryota > Viridiplantae > Streptophyta > Magnoliopsida > Brassicales > Caricaceae > Carica > Carica papaya. The sequence continues at coordinate 28,727,532 of NC_142311.1, read as the reverse complement.
GGGTGCGATCATACCTGCACTAATTCACCGGATCCCATCAAAACTCTACAGTTATGCGTGTTTGGGTGAGAGTAGTACTAGGATGGGTGATCTCCTAGGAAGCCCTCATGTTGCACCCTTCTTTTTGCAGACGGGGCATTAAATGTTACGCGGGACTGGAGCGACGGTCCGCCTGTTCATTCGCAAACGTGAGTCATGGTGCCAGGGCATTTTGCTTAATAATTTTTACGCATTCAATTAAAATCCATCACGTGATAAGAGTGTCATTGCGAGCACCTTACATAATAGAACAACGAAAAATGAGGTGCGGTGGGCAATCCATTCATATAGGCGTGAGTCGAGGCACTAGAGCATTTCGCTTGATATTAGAACTAGAAGTAAATGTGAGGTGTACGCGCACAGTGAAACAAATGATGGGACGGGGGAGGGAAGGAGAAGAGGTATATGTATTTTTTGCGCAAGCTAGAACAGGTGTGATAATACCAGCATTAATTCACTAGATCCCATTAGAACTTTGTAGGCAAGCGTGCTTGGGCAAGAGTAGTTCTAAGATGGGTGACTTCCTAGGAAGTTCTCGTGTTGCACCCATCTTTTTAAAGACGGGGTGTTAAATATTACGCGGGGTAAGATCGATGGTCCGCCGTTTCATTCGCAAACGTGAATCATGATGCCAGGGCATTTTGCTTAATATTTTTCGTGCATTCAATTAAAGCCTATCACGTGATAAGAGTTTTATTATGAGTATCTTACATAATAGAACAACAAAAACAAAGGTACGACGTGCGTTCCGTTCATATAGGCATGAGTCAAGACGTTAGCATTTCGCTTGATATTAGAACTAGAAGCAGAGGCGAGGTGTGCGCAAAGTGAAACAAATGACAGGAGGGGAGACAGAAGTAGAAGGGGTATATGTATTTGTGGCGCAAACTAGAACGAGTGTGATCATACGAGCACTAGTTCACCGAATCCCATTAGAACTCCGCAGTCAAGCGTGTTTGGGCGAGAGTAGTACTAGGATGGATGACCTCCTGGGAAATCTTCGTGTTGCACTCTTCTTTTTGCAGACAGGCATTAAACGTTACGCAGGACTTAAGCGACGGTCGACCAGTTCATTCGCAAACGTGAGTCACAACGCTGGGGCATTTTGCTTAATATTTTTTACGTATTGAATTAAAGTCCATCTCGTGATAAGAGTGTCATTGTGAGTATCTTAAATAAAAAACAATGAAAAACGAGGTGCGGCGGGCGATCCGTTCATATGGGCATGAGTCGAGGTGCTGGGGCATTTCACTTGATATTAGAACTAGTAGCAAAGGTGAGGTGTGCGCACAGTGAAACAAATGATGGGAGGGGAATGGGAAGGAGAAGGCGAATATTTATTTGCAGCACAAATAGAAAAGGGTGCGATCATACCAGCACTACTTCATCGGATCCCATTAGAACTTTGCAGCTAAGCGTGCTTGGGCGCGAGTAGTATTAGGATGGGTGACCTCCTAGGAAGTTCTCGTTTTGCAACCTTCTTTTTGCAGATGGAGCGTTAACATTACGCAGGACAGGAGCAACGGTCCACCGATTCATACACAAACGTGAGTCATAGTACCGAGGCATTTTGCTTAATGTTTTTCATGCATTCAATTAAAGTCCATCACGTGATGAGAGTGTCATTGCGAGAATTTTAAATAGTAGAACAACGAAAAATAAGGCACGGTGGGCCATCCGTTCATATGGGCATGAGTCGAGGCGCTGGGGCATTCCGGTTGATATTAGAACTAGAAGTAGAGGTGAGGTGCGCGCTCATAGAAAAAAATGACGGGAGGGGAGAGTGAAGGAGAAGGGGTATATGTATTTGCAGTGCAAACCAGAATGGGTGCAATCATACCAGCACTAGTTTACTGGATCCCATCATAACTCCACAGTTAAGCATGGTTGAGCGAGTGTAGTACTAGGATGGGTGACCTCTGAGGAAGTCTTCGTGTTGCACCCTTCATTTTACAGATGGGGCAAAACGTTACATGGGACCGGAGCGATAGTCCACCAGTTCAATCACAAACGTGAGCCACGGTGTCGGGGCATTTTACATAATATTTTTTGCGTATTCAATTAAAACCCATCACGTGATCAAAGTGTCGTTGCGAGCATCTTAAAAAGTATAACAGCAAAAAATGAGGTGCAACGGGTGATCCGTTTATATGGGCATGAGTCGAGGCACCGGGGCATTTCGGTTGACATTAAAACTACAAGTAGAGGTGAGGTGCACGCTCAGAGAAAAAAATGACGAAGGAGGAGAGTGAAAGAGAAGTGGTATATCTATTTACGGTAGAAACCAGAACGAGTGCGAGCATACTAGCACTAGTTCATCGGATCCCACCAAAACTCCGCAGTTAAGCGTGCTTGGGTGAGTGTAGTACTAGGATGGGTGACCTCTTAGGAAGTTTTCATGTTGCACCCTTCATTTTGCAGAAAGGGCATTAAATGTTACGTGGGACTGGAGTGACGGTCCACCGGTTCAATTGCAAACGTGAGTCACGGCGCTGGGGCATTTTGAATAATATTTTTTGTACATTCAATTAAAGCCCATCACGTGATCATAGTGTCATTGCAAGCATCTTAAATAGTAGAACAACAAAAAATGAGGTGCAGGGGGCGATTCGTTCATATGGGTATGAGTCGAGGTGCTGGGGAATTTCGCTTTATATTAGAACTAGAAGCAGAGGTGAGGTGCGCGTACAGAGAAACAAATGAGGGGAGGGGAGAGTGAAGGGAAAAGGGTATATCTATTTACGGCGCAAACTAGAAAAGGTGTGATTATACCAGTACTAGTTCACTCGATTCAATCAGAACTCCGAAGTTAAGCGTGCTTGGACGAGACTAGTACTAGGATGGGTGACCTCTTAGGAAGTCCTTGTGTTGCACCCTTCTTTTTGCAGACGGGGAGTTAAACATTACGCGGGACCGGAGCGATGGTTCGCCAGTTCATTCATAAATGTGAGTCACGGGTTGGTGCATTTTGCTTAATATTTTTTTGCGCATTTAGTTAAAGCCAATCACGTGATAAGAGTGTCATTGTGATCAGCTTAAATAGTAGAATAACAAAAAATGAGGTACGGCGGGCGATCTGTTCATATGGGCATGATTCGAGGCACTGGAGCATTTCGCTTGATATTATAACTAGAAATAGAGGTGAGGTGCGTGTACAAAGAACCAAATGATAGGAGGGGAGTGTGAAGGAGAAGGGGTATAGGTATTTACAACGCATACTAGAACAGATCCGATCATACCAACACTAGTTCACCGGATCCCTTTAGAACTCCGAAGTTAAGCGTGCTTGGGCGAGAGTTGGATGGGTGACCTCTTAGGAAGTCCTAGTGTTGCACCCTTCTTTTTGCAGACAATGCATTAAATGTTATGCGGGACCGGAGCGATGGTCTGCCGGTTCATTCGCAAACATGAGTCACGGTACCGGGACATTTTGCTTAATATTTTTTGCGCATTCAATTAAAGCCCATCACATGATAAGAGTTTCATTGCAAGTATCTCAAATAGTATAATAATGAAAAACGAGTTGCGGCGGGCGATTCGTTCATATGGGCATATGTCAAGGCGTTGGGGCATTTCGCTTGATATTAGAATTAGAAGCAGAGATAAGGTGCGCGCACAGTGAAACAAATAATGGGAGGGGAGAGGGAGGGAGAAGGGGTATATGTATTTGCGGCGCAAACTAGAATGGGTGCGATCATACAAGAACTAGTTCACCGAATCCCATCAGAACTCCGCAGTTAAGACTGTTTGGGCGAGTTTAGTGCTATAATGGGTGACCACTTGAGAAGTCCTCGTGTTGCACCCTTCTTTTTGCAGAAGAGGTGTTAAATATTACACGGGACCAGAGCGATGGTCTGCCGGTTCATTAGCAAAAGTGAGTCACAGTGCCACGGAATTTTGCTTAATTTTTTTGTGAATTCAATTAAAGCCTACCACGTAATAAGAGTGTCATTGTGAGTATCTTAAATAGTAGAACAACAAAAAATGAGGTGAGGTGAGGTGCGCGCACAACAAAATAAATGATGGTAAGGGAGAGGGAAGAGCATGGGCATATGTATTTGCGGTGTAAATAAGAAAGGGTGCGATCATACCAGCAATAATTCACCAGATCTCATCTGAACTCTGCAGTTAAACGTGCTTGGGTGAGAGTAGTTCTAGGATGGGTGATCTCCTAGGATGTTCCCGTGTTGCACCCTTCTTTTTACAGACGGGGTGTTAAACGTTACGCGGGACAAGAGCGACAGTCCACCTGTTCATTCGCAAACGTGAGTCACGGCACTGGGGCATTTTGCTTAATATTTTTTCAACATTCAATTAAAGCCCATCACATGATAAGAGTGTCATTGTGAACATCTTAAATAATAGCACAATAAAAAACGAGGTGCGGCGGGCGATCCATTCATATGGGCATGAGACGAGGCGTCGAGGCATTTCGCTTGATATTAGAACTAGAAGTAGAGGTGAGGTGCACGCACAGTAAAACAAATGACGGGATGGAAGAGGGAAGGAGAAGGGGCATATGTATTTGCGGCGCAAATAAGAAAGGTTGCGATCATACTAGCAATAATTCACCGGATCCATTCAGAACTCCACAGTTATGCGTGTTTGGGCGAGAGTAGTACTAGGATGGTTGACCTCCTGGGAATTCCTCATGTTGCACCCTTCTTTTTACGAATGGGGCATTAAACATCACACAGGACTAGAGTGATGGTCCGCCAGTTCATTCACAAACATGAGTCAAGACGCTATGGCATTTCACTTAATATTTTTTGCGCATTCAATTAAAGTCTATCACGTGATGCGAGTGTCATTGCAAGCATCTTACATAGTAGAAAAATGAAAAATGAGGTGCAGCAGGCATTCGGTTCATATGGGCATGTGTCGAGGTGCTGGGGCATTTCACTTGATACTAAAACTAGAAGCAAAGGTGAAGGGAGAGGGAAGGGGAAGGGGTATATGTATTTGCGGCGCAAACAAGAATTTGTGCGATCATAGCAGCACCAGTTCACCAGATCCCATTAGAACTCCGCTGTTAAGTGTGTTTGGGCAAAAGTAGAACGAGGATGGGTGGTTCCTTGGAAGTCCTCATGTTACACCCTTATTTTTTGCACACGGAGTGTTAAACGCTACGCGGGACCAGAGCGACGGTTTGTCGGTTCATTTGCAAACGTGAGTCACGGCACTGGAGCATTTTGCTTAATATTTTTCACGCATTCAACTAAAGCCAATCATGTCATGAGAGTGTCATTGCAAGCAACTTAAATAGTAGAACAATAAAAAATGAGGTGGGGCGGGCGATCTGTTCATATGGGCGTGAGTCAAGGCACCGGGCATTTCGCTTGATATTATAACTAGAAGTAGAGCTTAGGTGCGTGCACAAAGAAACAAATGACGGGAGGGGAGAGTGAAGGAGAAGGGGTATATGTATTTGTGGCGTAAAATAGAATGGGTGCGATCATACCAGCACTAGTTCACCGAATCCCATCAGAACTCCACAATTAAGCGTGCTTTGGCAAGAGTAGTACTAGGATGGGTGACCTCTTGGGAAGTCCTTATGCTGCACCCTTCTTTTTGCAGACGGAGCGATAACGTTACGCGGGACCAGAGCAACGGTCCACCGATTCATTCACTAACGTGAGTCACAGCGTCGGGACATTTTGCTTAATATTTTTTTCGCGTTCAATTAAAGCCCATCACGTGATAAGAGTGTCATTTAGAGCATCTTACATAATAGAATAATGAAAAACGAGATGGAGAGGGCAATCCATTCATATGGGCATTAGTCGAGGCGTCGGGGCATTTCGCTTGATATTTGAACTATAATAAGAGGTGAGGTATGCACATAGCGAAACAAATGATGGGAGGGGAGAAGGAAGGAGAAGGGGTATATGTCTTTGCGGCGTAAATTAGATCGGTTGAGATCATACCAGTAATAGTTCACCAGATCCCATCAGAACTCTGCAGTTAAGTGTGCTTGGGCGAGAGTAGTACTAGGATAGGTGTCCTCCTTTGAAGTTCTCGTGTTGTACCCTTCTTTTTGAAGACGGGGTGTTAAACATTTTTCAGGACCGGAGTGATGGTCAGCCGGTTCATTCACAAATGTGAGTCATGGCGCCGTTGCATTTTGCTTAATATTTTTTGCGTATTCAATTAAAGCCTATCACCTTATAAGAGTGTCCTTGTGAGCATCTTAAATAGTAGAACGACGAAAAATGAGGTGCAGCACGATCCGTTCATATGGGCATGAGTCGAGGCGTCGAGTCATTTCGCTTAATATTAGAATTTGATGTAGAGGTGAGGTGCACGCACAGCGAAACAAATGACGGGAGGGGAGAAGGAAGGAGAAGGGGCATATGTATTTGCAGTGCAAACTACAATGGGTGCGATCATACCAGCACTAGTTCACCGGATCCCATTGGAACTCCGCAATTAAGCGTGCTTGGGTGAGAGTAGTACTAGGATTGATGATCTGCTGGGAAGTTCTCGTGGTGCACCATTCTTTTTGCATAAGGGGCGTTAAACATTATGCGGGATCAAAGTGACGGTCTGCTGGTTCATTCAAAAACGTTAGTCACAGCGTGAGAGCATTTTGCTTAATATTTTTCGCATATTTAATTAAAGCCTATCACGTAATAAGAATGTAATTACGAGTATCTTAGATAGTGGAACAATGAAAAGTGAGGTGCAACAGGCGATCCGTTCATATAGACATGAGTCGAGGCAGCGGGGCATTTTGCTTGATATTAGAACTAGAAGAAGAAGTGAGGTGCGCGCACAGTGAAACAAATGACAGGAAGGGAGAGGGAAGAAGAAGGGCTGTATGTATATGCGGCGCAAACTAAAACATGTGCGATAACACTCATGCTTGTGCGAGAGTAGTACTAGGATGGGTGATCTCTTGGGAAGTTCTCATGTTGCACCCTTCTTTTTGCAGACGGGGCATTAAACATTACGCAGGACTGGAGCGACGGTCTGCGGGATCATTCGCCGGTGTGAGTCTTAGCGCCATGGCATTTTGCTTAATATTTTTTGTGCATTCATTTATAGTCCACCATGTGATAAGAGTGTCATTATGAGCATCTTAGATAGTAGAATAAAAAAAATGAGGTGCGGCGGACGGTTCATTCATCTGAGCGCAAGTTGAGCTGCCAGAGCATTTCGCTTAATATTAGAGTTAAAAGCAGAGGCGAGGTATGCGCACAGCGAAACAAATGATGGGAGGGGGGAGGAAAAGAGGAATTTGCAGCACGAAATGGAACGAGTGCTATCATACCAGTACTAATCTACCGGATCCCATCAGAACTCTGTAGTTAAACATTTTTGGGTGAGAAAAGTACTAGGATGGGTGACCTCCTAAGAAGTCCTCATGTTGCACCCTTCTTTTTCCAGACGGGGCATTAAATTTTACACGGGACCAGAGCGATGATCCTCGTGTTCATTCGTAAACATGAGTCACGGCGTTGGGACATTTTGCTTAATATTTTTCATGCATACTATTAAATCCCATCACGTGATAAGAGTGTTATTACAAGTATCTTACATAGTAGAACAACAAAAACAGAGGTGTGGCTAGCGATTCGTTAATATGGGTAGGAGTCGAGATGCCAGGGCATTTTACTTGATATTAGAATTAGAAGTAGAGGTTAGGTGTGCACGCACAGCAAAATAAATGATGGGAGGGGGGAGGGAAGGAGAAGGGGCACATGCACTTGTAGTACAAAATGGTACGGGTTCGATAATACCAGCACTAATGCACCAATTCCCATAAGAACTCTGCAGTTAAGTGTCCTTGGGTGAGAGTAGTACTAAGATAGTTGACCTCTTGGAAAGTTCTTGTGTTGCACCTATTTGTGTGCACATGAGAAAATAAACGTTACACGCGGCGTCAAGGCATTTTGCTAAATAATTTTTGTGCATTCATTTATACTCCACCACATTATAAGAGTGTCTTTATGAGTATCTTACATAGTAGAACAATAAAAAAATGAGGTGCGGTAGGTGGTTCGTTCATCTAGGCATGAGTCAAGTCGTCGAGACATTTCGCTTGATATTAGAATTAGAAGCAGAGGTGTGGGGTGCGCGCACAACCAAAAAAATGATGGGAGGGGGAGGGAAGGGCAAGGGGTAGATCTACTTGCAGCGCGAAATGGAACAAGTGCAATCATACCAGAACTAATTCACCAGATCCCATTGGAACTCCACTGTTAAGTGTTTTTGGGTGAGAGTAGTACTAGGATGAGTGACCTCCTGGGAAGTTCTCGTGTTGCACCATTCTTTTCGCAGACGAGGCATTAAACGTTACGCAGGACCGGGGCGACAGTCTACGGTTCATTCGCAAACATGAGTTACGACGCCAGAGCATTTTGCTTAATATTTTTTGCACATTCAATTAAATCCCATCACGTTATAAGAGTGTTATTGCAAGTATCTTATATAGTAGAACAATGAAAACAAAAGTGCGGCGGGTGATCCTTTCATCTAAGCATGAGTTGAGGCACCGGGGCATTTTGCTTGATATTAGAACTAGAAGCAGTGGTGAGGTCTGCGCGCACAGCGAAGCAAATGACGGGAGGGGGGAGGGAAGGAGAAGGGATATATATTTGCAGCGCAAAATGGAACTGGTGCGATCATACTAGCACTAATTCACCGGATCCCATCAGAACTCCGTAGTTAAGCATGTTTTGGTGAGAGTAGTACAAGGATGGGTGACCTCCTAGGAAGTCCTCGTGTTGCACCCTTCTTTTTGCAGATGGGGCGTTAAATGTTACGCGGGACTGGAGCGACGGTCAGCCGGTTCATTTACAAACATGTGTCACGGTGCCGGGGCATTTTGTTTAATGTTTTTCATGCATTCAATTAAAGTCCATCACGTGATAAGAGTATTATTATGAGTATCTTACATAGTAAAACAACAAAAATAGAGGTGCATCGGGTGATCCGTTCCTATGGGCATGAGTCGAGGCACCGGAGCATTTCTCTTGAATTAGAACTAGAAGCAGAGGTGAGGTGTACGCGTACAATGAAAAAAATGACTAGAGGGGGCAGGGAAGGAGAAAGAGCACATGCATTTGTAGTGGGGAATGGGACGAGTGTGGGACCAGAACGACATTCTGCTGGCTCGCAAACATGAGTCATGACGCCAGGGCATTTTGCTTAATTTTTTTCGTGCATTCAATTAAAGCCAATCACGTGATAAAAGTGTTATTATGAGTATCTTACATAGTAGAACAATGAAAACAGAGGCGTGGCGGGCGATCCTTTTATATGGGCATGGGTCGAGGTGTCAGTGCATTTTTTTTTTAATATTAGAACTAGAAGCAGAAGTGCAGTGTGCACGCACAATGAAATAAATGACGGGAGGGGGGCGAGAAGGAGAAAGAATATATATATTTGCAGCGTAAATTAGAATAGGTTTGATCATACCAACATTAATTCACTGGATCCCATCCCAATTTCACAGTTAAGCGTGCTTGGGCGAGAGTAGTAATAGGATGGGTGACCTCTTAGGAAGTCCTCGTGTTGCACCATTCTTTTCACATACGAGACTTTACATATTACGCAGGACCAGAGCGAAAGTTCACCGGTTTGTTCGCAAATGTGAGTCACGGCACCGTTGCATTTTGCTAAATATTATTCGTGTATTCAATTATAGCCCACCACGTGATAAGAGTGTTATTACGAGTATCTTACATAGTTGAACAATGAAAAGAGAGGTGCGACGAGCAATCTATTCATTTGGGAGTGGCCAGGGCATTTTGCAGGATATTAAAACTAGAAACAGATGTGAGGTGTGCGTGTTCAGTGATACAAATGATCGGAGGGGGGGGGGGAAGGCGAAGGGGTAAATGCATTTATAACGGGGAATGGGACGGGTGCGATCAGTCTAGCACTAATGCACTGAATCCCATAAGAACTCTGCAGTTAAGTGTCATTAGAATCCCACTGAATCCTCATGTTGCACCCATCCTTTTTCGAATGGAGTGTTAAGTATTACGCACGATCAGAGACGCAGTCCACAGGTTCATTCGCTAGTGTAAGTCTCGGTGCCATGGCATTTTTATTAATATTTTTTGTGCATTCATTTATAGTCCACCACGTGATAAGAGTGTCATTACGAGTAGCTTACAAAGTAGAATAATAAAAAACGAGGTGTGGCAGACGGTCCGTTCATCTGGGCGTGAGTCGAGCTGCCGGGGTATTTCGTTTGATATTAGAATTGGAAGCAGAGGTGCAAGGTGTGCGCACAGCAAAAAAAATGATGGAAGGGGGGAGGAAAAGAACAGGGGTATATCTATTTGCAGCGCGAAATTGAATGAGTGTGATCATACCAGCACTAATTCACCGGATCCCATCAGAACTCCGCAGTTAAGCATTTTTGGGCAAGAGTAGAAATAGGATGGGTGACCTCTTGAGAAGTCCTTGTGTTGCACCCTTTTTTTTTCAGATGGGGCGTTAAACGTTACGCAGGACCGGAGCGACGGTCCGCCAGTTCATTCGCAAACGTGTCGGGGCATTTTGCTTAAAATTTTTCGTGCATTTAATTAAAGCCCATCATGGGATAAGAGTGTTATTACGAGTATCTTACATAGTAGAATAATGAAAATAGTGGTGTAGCAAGCGATCCGTTCATATGGGCATGAGTCGAGGTACCAAAGCATTTCACTTGATATTAGAACTAGAAGCAGAGATAAAGTATGCGCGCACAGCGAAACAAATGACGAGAGAGGGGAGGGAAAGAGATGGGGCATATGCACTTGTAGCGCGGAACTGGACGGGTGCGATAATACCAGCACTAATGCACTGAATCCCATAAGAACTCTGCAGTTAAGTGTCCTTGGGTGAGAGTAGTACTAAGATGGTTGACCTCTTGGAAAGTCCTCGTGTTGCACCTGTTTCTGTGCACATGAGGAAATAAACATTACGCACGACCGGAACAACAGTCTGTCAGGTCATTTCCAAACGTGAGTTGTGGTGCTAGGGCATTTTGTTTAATATTTTTCGTGCATTCATTTATATTCCACCACGTGATAAGAGTGTCCTTACAAGAATCTTCCATAGCAGAACTACAAATAATGAGGGGCAACAGGTGGTCCGTTCATCTGGGCGTGAATCGAGCAACCGGGGCATTTCGCTTGATATTAGAATTAGAAGAAGAGGTGCAGGGGCGCACAGCGAGAAAAATGACAAAGGGGGGGAGGAAAGGAGAAGGGGTATATCTATTTGTAGCACGAAATGGAACAAGTGCAATCATACTAGCACTAATTCGTCGGATCCCATCAAAACTCCGTAGTTAAGCATTTTTGGGAGAGAGTAGTACTTGGATGGGTGACCTCCTGGGAAGTCCTCGTGTTGCATCCTTCTTTTTACAGACGGGGCATTAAACATTATGTGGGATCAGAGCGACGATCTGCTGGTTCATTCGTAAATGTGAGTCATGGCGCCGGGGCATTTTGCTTAATATTTTTCGTGCATTCAATTAAAGCCCATCACGTGATAAGAGTGTTATTACGAGTATCTTACATAGTATAACAATGAAAATAGAAGTGTGGCGGGCGATCCATTTATATGGGCAAGAGTCGAGGCATCGGAGCATTTTGCTTGATATTAGAACTAGAAGCAAAGGTGAAGTGTGCGCGTACAACGAAACAAATGACAGGAGGAGGGAGGAAAGGAGAAAGGGCACATGAATTTGTAGCATGAAATGGGACGGGTGCGATTAGACCAGCACTAATGCACCGAATCCCATAAGAACTATGCAGTTAATCCTTTGGTGAGAGTAGTACTAAGATGGCTAACTTCTTGGAAAGTCTTCGTGTTACACTTGTTTTTTTTCACACGACACAATAAACATTGCGTGCGACTGGAGCTTTGGTCCGCTGGTTTATTCGCAAATGTGAGTCAAGGCGCCGGGACCTTTTACTTGATATTAAAACGAGAAGCAAAGGTGCAGTGTGCACGCACAAGGAAACAAATGATGGGAGGGGGGAGGGAAGGAGAATGAGTGTATGTATTTCTAGCGCGGAATGAAACGAGTGCGATCATACCAGCACTAATGCACCGAATCCCATTAGAACTCCATAGTGAAGTGTGCTTGGGTGAGAGTAGTACTAAGATGGGTGACCTCCTGGGAAGTTTTCGTGTTGCACCTATTTTTTTTGCAGATGGGGCGTTCGACGTTGCACGTGACTGGAACTACGGTCTACTGGTTTATTCGCAAATGTGAGTCAAGACACCTGGGCATTTTACTTGATATTAGAACAAAAAGCAGAGGTATAGTGTGCACGCACAAGGAAACAAATGACGGGAAAAGGGAGGGAAGGAGAAATAGTGTATGTATTTGCAGCACGGAATGAAACAGGTGCAATTATACCAGCACTAATGCATCGGATCCCATCAGAACTCCATAGTTAAGTGTGTTTGGGAGAGAGTAGTACTAGGATGGGTTACCTCATGGGAAGTCCTCGTGTTGACCCATTTTTTTGCAGATGGGGCGTTCGACGTTTCGCGCGACTGGAACTATGGTATGTTGGTTTATTCCCAAATGTGAGTTAAGGCACTGGAGAATTTTACTTGATATTAGAACAAGAAGCAGAGGTGCAGTGTGCACGCACAAGGAAACAAAATGACAGGAGGGGGAGGAAAAGAGAAGGAGTGTATATATTTGCAGCGCAGAATGAAACGGGTGCGATCATACTAGCACTAATGCACTGGATCCAAATAGAACTTTGTAGTTAAGTGTGTTTGGGCGAGAGTAGTACTAGGATGGGTGACCTCCTGAGAAGTCCTTGTGTTGCACCAATTTTTTTGTAGATAAGGCGTTCGATGTTACGCGTGATAGGAACTATGGTCCATTGGTTTATTCGCATATATGAGTCAAGGCACCAGGACATTTTACTTGATATGGGAACAAGAAGAAGAGGTGCAGTGTGCACACAAAGGAAACTAATGAGGGCGGGGGGGAGGAGAAGCAGTGTATGTATTTGCAGCAAAATTAAAGGGGTGCGATCATACCATCACTAATGCACTAGATCCAATCAAAACTCCACAGTTAAGTGTGCTTGGGCGAGAGTAGTACTTGAATGGGTGACCTCCTTGGAAGTTCGCGTGTTACACTCATTTTTTTACAGATGGGGCATTCAACGTTACGCGCGACTAGAACTATGGTCCACTTGTTTATTTGTAAATGTGAGTCAAGGCACCGGGGTATTTTACTTGATATTAGACTGAGAAGTAGAGATGCAATGTGCACACACAAGGAAATAAATGACGAGAGGGGGGAGGGAAGGAGAAGGAGTATATGTATTTGCCGCACGAAATTAAGTGAGTGCGATCATACCATCACTAATGCACCGGATCCCATTAAAACTCTGCAGTTTAGTGTGCTTGGGCGAGAGTAGTACTAGGATTAATGACCTCCTGGGAAGTCTTCCTGGTGCACTGATTTTTTTGTAGATGGGGCGTTCAATGTTACGCGCGACTAGAACTATGGTCCACTGGTTTACTCGCAAATGTTAGTCAAGGTGCCAGGGTATTTTACCTGATGTGGGAACGAGAAGGAGAGGTAAAGTGTGCATGCACAAAGAAATAAATGACGGGAGGGGACGGGGGAAAGAGAAGGAGTGTATCTATTTGCAGCGCAAAATTAAAGGGGTGCAATCATACCAGCACTAATGCACTGGATCAAATCAGAACTCCGTAGTTAAGTGTGCTTGGGCGAGTATCACGTGATGGGCTTTAATTGAATGCGAAAAAAATATTAAGCAAAATGTCCTAGTGCCGTGATTCATGTTTGCGAATTAACTGGCGGACCGTTGCTTCAGTCCCGCATAATGTTTAATGCCCTGTTTGCAAAAAGAATGGTACAACACGAGGCCTTCCCAAGAGGTCACCCATCCTAGCACTACTCTCGCCAAAGTACGTTTAATTGTAGAGTTCTGATGGGATCCAGTGAACTAGTGCTGGTATAATCGCACTCGTTCTAGTTCGCGCCATAAATACATATACCCCTTCTCCTTCACTCTCCCCTCTCGTCATTTGTTACACTGTGCCCGCACCTCACATCTTCATCTAGCTCTTATATCAAGCGAAATGCTCCAGCACCTCGACTCATGCAAATATGAACGGATCACCCGCCGCATCTCGTTTTTTGTTGTTCTACTATTTATGATGCTCACAATGACACTCTTATCACGTGATGGGCTTTAATTGAATGCTGGAAAAATATTAAGCAAAATACCGTAATGTCGTGCCTCACATTTGCAAATGAATCGGCATACCATCGCTACAGTCCCGTTGAATGTTTAATGCGCCGTTTGCAAAAAGAAAGGTGTAACACGAGAACTTCCCAGGAGATCACCCATCCTAGTACTACTCTCACCCAAGCATGCTTAACTGCGAAGTTCTGATGGGTTCCAGTGAACTAGTGCTGCTATGATCGCACCCATTCAAGTTTGTGCCGCAAATACATATATCCCTTCTCCTTCCCTCTCCCCTCCCATCATTTGTTTCACTGTAAGCGCACCTCACCTCTCCTTCTAGTTCTAATATCAAGCAAAATGCCCCAAAGTTTCGACTCATGTATGAACGGATCGCCCACCACACCTCGTTTTTTGTTGTTATACTATTTACAAAGCTCGCAATGACACTCTTATTACGTGGTGGGCATTAATTAAATGCACAAAAAAATTAAGGAAAATGGCCCGGCACTGTGACTCACGTTTGTGAATGAACCGACAGACCATCACTCCAGTCCCGTGTAATATTTAACACCTCGTCTACAAAAAGAAGGGTGCAACACGAGGACTTATCAAGAGATCACCCATTATAGTACTAAACTCGCACAAGCACGCTTAACTGCAGAGTTCTGATGGGATCCGGCGAACTAGTGGTTGTATGATCACACCCATTTTAGTTTGCACCATAAGTACATATACCCTTTCTCCTTCCCTCTCCCCTCCCATTATTTGTTTCGCAGTGCGTGCATCTCATCTCTGCTTCTAATTATAATATCAAGAGAAATGCCCCGGCACCTCGACTCATGCCCATATGAACGAATCGCCTGCTGCACCCTATTTTTTGTTGTTCTACTATTTAAGATGCTCGCAATGATACTCTTATCACGTGATGGGCTTTAATTGAATGCACAAAAAATATTAAGCAAAATGCCCCGACGCCGTTACTCACGTTTGCGATTGAACAGGTGGACCATCACTCCGGTTCTGCATAACGTTTAACGCCCCGTCTGAAAAATAAAGAGTGCAACACGAAGACTTCCTAGGAGGTCACCCATCCTAGTACTAAACTCGCACAAGCACGTTTAACTGCGAAGTTCTGAAGGGATCCAGTGAACTATTGCTGGTATGATCCCAGCCGTTTTAGTTTCCGCCACAAATACATATACCCCTTCTCCTTCACTCTCCCCTCCCGTCATTTGTTTCTCTGAGCGCGTACCTCACTTCTACTTCTAGTTCTAATAAGAGAACTGCCCCAAAGTTTTGACTCATGCCCAAATTAACGGATCGCCCGCCGCACCTCATTTTTTATTGTTATACTATTTAGGATGCTCGCAATGCCACTCTTATTACGTGATGGGCTTTAATTGAATGCACAAAAAATATTATGTAAAAGGCCCCGGTGCCATGACTCACGTTTGCGATTGAACCGGTGGACCGTCGCTCCGGTCCTGCGTAACGTTTAACGTCTCATCTGCAAAATAAAGGGTGCGACACGAAAACTTCATAGGAGGTCACCCATCCTACTACTACACTCGCCCAAGCACGCTTGACTGCGGAGTTCTGATGGGATTCGGTGAAATAGTGCTGGTATGATCGCACCTGTTCTGGTTTACGCTGCAAATACATATACTCATTTTCCTTTATTCTCCCCTCTCGTCATTTTTCTCTGAGCTTGCACCTTACCTCTGCTTCTAGTTCTAATATCAACCGAAATGCTCCGACGCCTCAACTCATGCCCATATGAACGGATCGCCAGCTGCGCCTCCTTTTTCGTTGTTTTACTATTTAAAATTCTCGCAGTGACACTCTCATCACGTGATGGACTTTAATTGAATGCACAAAAAATATTAAGTAAAATGTCCTAGTGTCGTGACTCACGTTTGTGAATGAACCGGTAGACCGTCGCTCTAGTCCCGCGTAACGTTTAACGCTCCGTCTGCAAAAAGAAGGGTGCAAGACGAGAACTTCCCTAGAGATCACCCATCCTAGTACTACTCTCACCCAAGCATGCTTAGCTGCGGAGTTCTAATGGGATCCGGTGAAGTAGTGCTGGTATGATCGCACCCTTTTCTGTTTGCGGTGAAAATAAATATTCGCCTTCTCTTTCTCATTCCCCTTTCGTCATTTGTTTCGCTGTGCACACACCTCATCTCTGCTTCTAGTTCTAATATTAAGTGAAATGCCCCGGTGCTTTGACTCATGTCCATGTGAACAGATCACCTGCCACACCTCATTTTTTGAGGTTATTCTATTTAAGATGCTCGCAATGACACTCTTATCACGAGATGGACTTTAATTGAATGCATAAAAAATATTAAGCAAAATGCCCCGGTGGACCATCGCTCCAGTCCCGTGTAATGTTTAATGCCCTGTCTACAAAAAGTAGGGTACGACACGAAGACTACCCAGGAGGTCACCCATCATAGTACTACTCTCGCCCAAGCACGCTTGACCCCGAAGTTCTGATGGGATATGGTAAATTAGTGCTCGTATGATCGCACTCATTCTAGTTTATGCCACAAATACATATACCCCTTCTACTTCTCTCTCCCCTCCTATCATTTGTTTCTTTTTGCGCGCACCTCGCCTCTGCTTCTAGTTTTAATATTAAGCGAAATGCCCCGGTGCCTCGACTCATGCCCATATGAACGGAACGCCCGCCGCACCTCATTTTTTGTTGTTATACTATGTAAGATGCTCGTAATGAGACTTTTATAACATTGTGGACTATAAATGAATGCACAAAAAATATGAAGTAAAATGCCGTGATGCCGAGACTCATGTTTGCGAATGAACCAGGAGAAAGAGTGTATGTATTTTCAGTGTAGAATGAAACGTGTGCGATCGTACCAGCACTAATACACCAGATCCCATCGAAACTCTGCAATTAAGTGTGTTTGGGCGAGAGTAGTACTAGGATGGGTGACCTCCTAGGAAGTCCTCGTGTTGCACCTTTTTTTTTACAAATGGAGCATTCGACATTGCGCGAGATTGAAACTATCGTCCGCTGGTTTATTCGCAAATGTGAGTCAAGGCACCGAGGTATTTAATTGATATTAGAACGAAAAGCGGAGGTGCATTGTGCACGCACAAGGAAACAAATGACATGAGGGGGGAGGGAAGGAGAAAGAGTGTATGTATTTGCAGCGTGAAATAAAATGGGTGCGATCATACCAGTACTAATGCACCGGATCCCATCAGAACTTCACGGTTAAGTGTGCTTGGGCGAGAGTAGTACTAGGAGGGTTGACCTCCTAGGAAGTTCTCGTGTTGCATCTATTTTTTTACAGATGAGGCGTTCGACTTTACGCACGACTTGAACTATGATCCGTTAGTTTATTCACAAATGTTAGTCAAGGCTTCGAGGCATTTTACTTGATATTAGAACGAGAAGTAGAGGTGCAGTGTGCACGCATAAGGAAACAAATGACGGGAGAGGGTGGAAGGAGAAGGAGTGTATGTATTTGTAGTGCGAAATTAAGCAGGTGCAATCATACCAGCACTAATGCACCAGATCCCATTAGAACTCCGTAGTTAAGTTTGCTTGGGCGATAGTAGTACTAGGATTAGTGACCTCTTGGGAAGTCTTCATGTTGCACCAATTGTTTTGTAGATGGGGGGGCGTTCGACGTTACGAGCGACTAGAACTATGGTCTACTGGTTTATTCGCAAATGTGAGTTAAGACGTTAGGGCATTTTTGTTGATATTAGAACAAAAAGCAGAGGTGCAGTGTGCACGCATAAAGAAACAAATAACGGGAGGGGAGGGAGGAAGGAGAAGGAGTGTATGCAGTTGCAGCGCATAATGTAATGGGTGCGATCATACCAGCACTAATGCATTGGATCCCATCAGAACTCCATAGGTAAGTGCGTTTAGGCGAGAGTAGTACTAGGATGGGTGACCTCTTGGGAAATCCTTGTGTTGCACCCATTTTTTTGTAGATTGGACTTTCGACATTACGCGCGACTGAAACTATGGTATGCTGGTTTATTCAAAAATGTGAGTCAAGGCACCGGGGCATTATAGTTGATATTAGAACGAGAAGAAGATGTGCAGTGTGCACGCACAAGGAAACAAATTATGGGAGGGGGAGGGAAGGAGAAGGAGTGTGTGTATTTGCAGCACGAAATCAAATTGGTGCCATCATACCAGCACCTATGCACTGGATCCCATCAGAACTTCGCAGTTAAGCGTTTTTGGGCGAGAGCAATACTAGGATGGGTGACCTTCTGGGAAGTTCTCGTATTGCACCCATATTTTTTCAAATGGGGCGTTCAATGTTACGCGGGACTAGAACTATGATCCGCTTGTTTATTCGCAAATGTTAGTCAAGGTGCTGGGGCATTTTACTTAATATTATAATGAGAAGCAGAGGGGTAGTTTGCACGCACAAGGAAACAAATGACTGGATGGGGGAGGGAAGGTGAAGGAGTGTATGTATTTGCAGCGCATAATGAAACGGGTGCGATCATACCAGTACTAATGCACCAGATCCCATTAGAACTCCGCAGTTAACTGTGCTTGGGCGAGAGTAGTACTAGGATGGGTGATCTCCTGCGAAGTCTTCGTGTTGCACCCATTTTTTTACAGATGGGGCGTTTGACGTTACACATGAATGGAACTATGGCCTGCTAGTTTATTCGCAAATGTGAGTCAAGGCACCGGGGTATTTTACTTGATATTAGAACGAGAAGCAGAGGTGCAGTATGCACGCACAAGGAAATAAATGATGGGAGTGGGGAGGAAAGTAGAAAGAGTATATATATTTGCAGCACGGAGTGAAATGTGTGCGATCATACCAACACCTATTCACTGGATCCCATTAGAACTCCGAAGTTAAGCATGCTTAGGTGAGAGCAATACTAGGATGGGTGACCTCCTGGGAAGTCCTTGTGTTGCTCCCATATTTTTGCAAATGGGGCGTTCAACTAGAACTATGATCCGCTTGTTTATTCACAAATGTTAGTTAAGGCACCAGGGAATTTTACTTGATATTAGAACGAGAAGTAGAGGGGCAGTGTGTATGCACAAGGAAACAAATTACGGGATGGGGGAGGGAAGGAGAACGAGTGTATGTATTCGCAACGCATAATGAAATGGGTGCGATCATACCAGTACTAATGCACCAGATCCCATCAGAACTCCGCAATTAACTGTACTTAGGCGAGTGAAATACAAGGATGGGTGACCTCTTGTGAAGTTCTCGTGTTGCACCTTTTTTTTGTAGATGGGGCGTTCGATGTTACGCGCGACTAGAACTATGGTCCGCTAGTTTATTCGCAAATGTGAGTCAATGCACTGGGGTATTTTACTTGATATTAGAACGAGAAACAGAGATTCAGTGTGCACGCACAAGGAAGCAAATGACAGGAGGGGGCAGGAAAGTAGAGGGAGTTTATATATTTGAAGCGCATAATGAAACGGGTGCGATCATACCAGTACCTATGCACTGGATCCCATCAGAACTTCGCATTTAAGCGTGCTTGGGTGAGAGCAGTACAAGAATTCTCGTGTTGCACCCATATTTTCGTAGATGGGGCTTTTAACGTTACGCGGGACTGGAACTATGATCCACTTATTTATTCGTAAATGTTAGTAAAGGCACTGAGGCATTTTACTTAATGGAGAAGCAGAGGGGCATTGTGCATGCACAAGGAAACAAATGACGGGAAGGGGGAAGGGAAGGAGAAGGAGTGTATGTATTTGCAACGCGGAATGAAACAGGTGCGATCATACCAGCACTAATGCACCGGATCCCATCAGAACTACGCAGTTAACTATGCATGGACGAGAGTAGTACTAGGATGGGTGACTTCTTGGGAAGTCCTCGTATTGCACCTATTTTTTTGCAGATGGGGTGTTCGACGTTACGTGTGACTGGAACTATGGTCTGCTGGTTTATTCGCAAATGTGCTTAAAGGCATCGGGGTATTTTACTTGATATTAGAACGAGAAACAGAGGTGCAGTGTGCACGCACAAGGAAACAAATGACGTGCTGGGGGGGGAGGAGAAGGAGTGTACGTATTTGCAGCGCAGAATGAAACGGGTGCGATCATACTAGAAATAATGCACCAGATCCCATTAAAACTCCACAGTGAAGTGTGCCTGGGGGAGAGTAGCACTAGGATTTGGTGACCTCCTGGGAAGTCCTCGTGTTGTATCCATTTTTTTACAGATAAGGTGTTCGACATTATGCGGGACTAGAACTATGATCTACTTGTTTATTCGCAAATGTTAGTCAAGGTGCTGGGGTATTTTACTTAATATTAGAACGAAAAGCAGAGGAGCATTGTGGACGCACAAGGAAACAAATGACAGGAGGGGTGAGGGAATGAAAAGGAGTGTATGTATTTGTAGCACGGAATGAGACGTGTGCGATCATACCAACATTAATTCACTGAATCCCATCAAAATTTCGTAGTTAACTGTGCTTGGGCAGAGTAGTACTAGGATGGGGGACCTCCTGGGAAATCCTTGTATTGCACCTATTTTTTTTGCAGATGGGGTGTTCGACGTTACGTGCAACTGGAACTATGGTCCGCTAGTTTATTCGCAAATGTGAGTCAAGGCACTAGGGTATTTTACTTGATATTAGAACGAGAAGCTCACACACAAGGAAATAAATGACGGGAGGGGGGAGGAAAGTAGAAGGAGTATATATATTTGTAGCGTGAAATGAAACGGGTGCGATCATACCAGCACCTGTGCACTAGATCCCATCAGAACTATGCAGTTAAGCGTGCTTGGGCGAGAGTAGTACTCGGATGGGTTACCTCCTGGAGAGTCCTCGTGTTGTACCCCATATTTTTGTAGATGGGGCGTTCCACGTTATGTAGGACTGGAATTATGATCCGCTTGTTTTTTCGAAAATATTAGTCAAAGCGCCGGAGGATTTTACTTGATATTAGAATGAGAAACAGGGTGGCAGTGCGCACGAACAAGGAAACAAATGACGAAAGGGGGAGGGAAGGAGAAGGAGTGTATGTAATTGCAGCGCAGAATGAAATAGGTGCGATCATACCAGCAGTAATGCAACGGATCTCATCAAAACTCTGCAGTTAACTGTGCTTGGGCGAGAGTAGTACTAGGATGGGTGACCTCCTGGGAAGTTCTCGTGTTGCACCCATTTTTTTGTAGATGGGGCATTCAACGTTACGCACAACTTCAACTATGGTCCGTTGGTTTATTCAAAAGTTTTAGTTAAGGCGCCGGAGAATTTTACTTAATATTAGAATGAGAAGTAGAGGTGCAGTGTGCACACGCAAAGAAACAAATGGCGGGAGGGGGAGGGAAGGAGAATGAGTGTATGTATTTGCAGCACGGAATGAAACAGTTACGATCATACTAGCACAAATGCACCAGATCCCATAAGAATTCCGGAGTTAAGTTTGCTTGGGCGAGAGTAGTACTAGGATGGCTGACTTCCTTGGAAGTTCTCGTGTTCCATCCATTCTTTTGCAGATGGGGCATTCGACATTATGCGCGACTGGAACTCTGGTTTGCTAGTTTATTTATAAATGTGAGTCAAGGCGTCGGAGCATTTTACTTGATATTATAATAAGAAGCAGAGGTGCAGTGTGCACGCACAAGGAAACAAATGTTGGAAGGGGGAGGGAAGTAGAAGAAGTGTATGTATTTGAAACACGTAATGAAATGGGTGCAATCATACCAGCACTAATGCATCGAATCCCATCAGAACTCTGTAGTTAAGTGTGCTTGGGCAAGAGTAGTACTAAGATGGCTGACCTCCTGTGACGTTATCGTGTTGCACCTATTTTTTTCCAAATGGGGCGTTCGACGTTACGCACGACTAGAATTATGGTCCGCTGGTTTATTCGTGAATGTGAGTCAAGGTGTAGGGGCATTTTACTTGATTGTAGAACGAGAAGAAGAGGTGCAGTGTGCACGCACAAGGAAACAAGTGACGGGAGGGGGAGGGAAGGAGGAGTGTATGTATTTGTAGCGCGTAATGAAATGAGCGCGATCATACCAGCACTAATGCACTGGATCCCATCAGAACTCCGCACTTAAGTGTGCTTGGGCAAGAGTAGTACTAGGATGGGTGACCTCCTCGAAAGTCCTCGTGTTGCACCAATTTTTTACAGATGGAGCGTTCGACGTTACGAGAGACTGGAACTATAGTCTGCTACTTTATTCGCAAATGTGAGTCAAGGCGCTGGGGCATTTTACTTTATATTAGAACGAGAAGCAGAGGTGCAGTATGCACGTGCAAGGAAACAAATGACGGGATTGGGAAGGGAATGAGAAGGAGTGTATGTATTTGCAGCGCGACTTATAATAGGTGCGATCATACCAGCACTAATGCACCGGATCCCATTAGAACTCCGCAGTTAAGTGTGCCTAGGCGAGAGCAGTACTAGGATGGGTGACCTCCTGGGAAGTTCTCGTGTTGCAGTAATTGTTTTGCGAATGGGGAATTCGATGTTATGCACGACTGGAATTATGGTCCACTTGTTTATTCATAAATGTGAGTCAAGACACCGGGGCATTTTACTTGATATTAGAATGAGAAGTAGAGGTGCAGTGTGCACGGGCAAGGAAATAAATGATGGGAGGTGGGAGGGAAGGAGAAGGATTGTATGTATTTGCAACGCGGAATGAAACGGGTGTGATCATATCAGCACTAATGCATCAGATCCCATCAAAACTCCGCAGTTAAATGTGCTTGGGTGAGAGTAGTACTTGGATGGGTGACCTCCTACGAAGTTCTCATGTCGCACCCATTTATTTGGAGATGGGGCATTTGATGTTACACGCGACTAGGACTATGGTCCGCTGGCTTATTCGCAAATGTAAGTCAAGGCGCCGGGACATTTTACTTGATATTAGAACGAGAAGCGGAGGTGCATTGTGCACGCACAAGGAAACAAATGACGAGAGTAAGGAGGAAAGGAGAAGGAGTGTATGTATTTGCAGCACAAAATGAAATGGGTGCGATCATACCAGCACTTATGCACCGGATCCCATCAGAACTACACAATTAAGTGTTTTTATGCTAGAGTAGAACTAGGATGGGTGACCTCTTGGGAAGTCCTCGTGTTGTACCCATTTTTTTACAGATGAGGCGTTCGACATTATACGCGGCTGGAACTATTATCCGCTGGTTTATTCGCAAATGTGAGTCAAGGTACCGGGACATTTTACTTGATATTAGAACGAGAAATAGAGGTGCAGTGTGCACGCACAAGGAAACAAATGACGGAAGGGGGGAGGGAAGGACAAGGAGTGTATGTATTTATAGCACGCAATGAAATGTGTGTGATCATACTAGTACTAATGCACCGAATCCCATCTGAACTCCGCAATTAAGTTTGCTTGGGCGAGACTAGTACTAGGATAGGTGACCTCCTAGGATGTCCTCGTGTTGCACCTATTTTTTTGCAGATAGGGTATTTGATGTTACGCGCGACTGGAACTATGATCCGCTAGTTTATTCGTAAATGTGAGTCAAGGTATTAGAGCATTTTACTTGATATTAGAACAAGAAGCAGAGGTGCAGTGTGCACACACAAGGAATCAAATGAATGGAGGGGGGAAGAAGATGGAATGTATCTATTTGCAGCGCATAATGAAATAGGTGCGATCATACAAGCACTAATGCACCAGATCCTATCAGAAATCCGCAGTTAAGCGTTCTTGTGCGAGAGTAGTACTAGGATGGGTGACCTCCTAGGAAGTCCTCGTGTTGCACCCATTGTTTTATAGAAGGGAGGGGAGAGGGAAGGAGAAGTGGTATATGTATTGGTAGCGCAGAATGGAAGGGGTGCGATCATACCAGCACTAATGCATCGAATCCCATCGAACTTCGTAGTTAAGCGTGCTTGGGTAAGAGTAGTACTAGGATGGGTGACCTCCTGGGAAGTCCTCTTATTGTAGTCGTCTTTTTGCAGATAGGGCATTAAACATTACGCGCAACAAGAGATGCGGTCCACTAGTTCATTCGCTTGCATGATTCGCAGCGTCGGGGCATTTTACTTAATATTTTTTGTGTATTCATTTATATTTCATTAGAAGATAAGAATATTATTACGAGTATCTTACTTAGTAGAACAACAAAAATAGAGGTGCGGCGGGCAATATGTTCATCTGAGTGTTAGTCGAGGTGCTGGGGCATTTCGCTATATATTAGAACTAAAAGCAGAGGTGTGGTGTGCGCGCACAGTAAAACAAATGACGGGATTGGTGAGGGAAGGAGAAGGAGTATATGTATTTGCAGTGTGGAATGGAAGTGGTGCAATCATACCAGCACTAATTCACAAGATCCCATCAGAACTTCGCAGTTAAGCGTTCTTGGGCGAGAGTAGTACTTGGATGGGTGACCTCCTGGAAAGGCCTCGCGTTGTACCCGTCTTTTTGCAGATGGGGCAGTAAACATTATGCAGGACCGGATCCATGGTCTACAGGTTCATTCGCAAACGTGAGTAGTGGCACCCAGATATCTTTGTTAATATTTTTGTGCATTCATTTATAGTCCACCACGTGATAAGATTGTTCTTACGAGAAGGAGTATATGTTCATCTGAGTGTTAGTCGAGGTGCTGAGGCATTTCGCTATATATTAGAACTAAAAGCAGAGGTGTGGTGTGCGCGGACAGTAAAACAAATGACGGGATTGGTGAGGGAAGGAGAAGGAGTATATGTATTTGCAGTGTGGAATGGAAGTGGTGCAATCATACCAGCACTAATTCACAAGATCCCATCAGAACTTCGCAGTTAAGCGTTCTTGGGCGAGAGTAGTACTTGGATGGGTGACCTCCTGGAAAGGCCTCGCGTTGTACCCGTCTTTTTGCAGATGGGGCAGTAAACATTATGCAGGACCGGATCCATGGTCTACAAGTTCATTTGCAAATGTGAGTAGCGGCACTCGGATATCGTTGTTAATATTTTTGCGCATTCATTTATAGTCCACCATGTGATAAGATTGTTCTTACGAGTATCTTACAAAATATAACAACGAAAACAGAAGTGTAGCGAGTGGTCCGTTCATCTGGGCGTGAGTCGAGCGTATCTTACATAGTAAGACAACAAAAATACAGGTGTGACGGGCAGTTCATTCATATAGGTGTCAGTTGAGGCACCAGGTCATTTTGATTGATATTAGAACTAGAAATAGAGGTGCGGTGGGCACGCACAACGAAACAAATGACGGGAGGGAAGAGGGATGGAGAAGGGATATATGTATTTGAATCACAGAATGAAACTGGTGCGATCATATCAGCACTAATACACCAAATCCCATTAGAACTCCACTGATAGGGGTGTTTGGGCGAGAGTAGTACTAGGATTGGTGACCTCCTTAGAAGTCCCAGTATTGCACCTGTCTTTTTATAGATATAGCGTTAAATGTTACGTGCGATAGGGAGCTGTGGTGTACCGGTTCATTTGCCAGCATGAGTCATGGTGTAAAGGCATTTTTGTTTAATATTTTTAGTGCATTCATTTATAGTCCACCGCATGATAAGACGATCATTACGAGCATCTTAATTAGTAGAACAACAAAAATAGAGGTACGACGGGCGGTCCATTCATTTGGGCATCTGTCGAGAAATTCTACTTGATATTAGAACTAGAAGCAGAGGTGCGGTGTGTGCGCAGCAAAACAAATGACGGGAGGGGAGAGAGCAGGAAAAGAGGCATATGTATTTGCGGCGCAAACAAGAAAGGGTGTGATCATACCAACACTAGTTCACGGGATCCCATCAGAACTCCAAAGTTATGCGTGTTTGGGCGAGAGTAGTACTAGGATGGGTGACCTCCTAGGAGGTCCTCGTGTTGCATCCTTCTATTTACAGAAGGGGCGTTAAATGTTACGCGAGACCGGAGCAACGGCCTGGCGGTTCATTCGCAAATGTGAGTCACGGCGCCAGGACATTTTGTTTAAATTTTTTTACACATTTAATTAAAGCCCATCACGTGATAAGATTGTCATTACGAGTATCTTAAATTGTAGAACAACAAAAAATGAGGTGCCACGAGCGATCCATTAATATGGGCATGAGTCGAAGCGCCGGGGCATTCCACTAGATGTTAGAACCAAAAGCAGAGGTGAGGTGCGTGCACAGCGAGACAAATAATGGGAGGGGAGAGGGAAGGAGAAGGGACATATGTATTTACAGCGAAAACAAAAAATGGTGCGATCATACCAGCATTAGTTCACCGGATCCCATCAGAACTCCGCAATTAAGCATGCTTGGGCGAGAGTAGTAATAGGATGGGTGACCTTCTTGGAAGTTCTCGTGTTGCACCCTTCTTTTTGTAGACAGGACATTAAACGTTACGTGGGACCGGAGTGACGTCTGCCGGTTCATTCGCAAACGTGAGTCACAGTGCTGGGGCATTTTACTTAATATCTTTTGCCCATTCAACTCAAGCCCATCAAGTGATGAGAGTGTCATTGTGAGCATCTTATATAATAGAACAACGAAAAACATGGTGCGGCGGGTGTTCCGTTCATATGGGCATGAGTCGAGGCGTCGGGGTATTTCACTTGATATTAGAACTAGAAACAAAGGTGAAGTGCGTGAACATCGAAATAAATGACAGGAGAGGAGAGTAAAGTAGAAGGGGTATACAAACTAAAATTGGTGTGATCATACCAGCACTAATTCACTAGATCCCATCAAAACTCCATAGTTAAGCGTACTTGGGCGGGAGTAGTACTTGGATTGGTGACCTCTTGGGATGTCCTTGTATTGTATCCTTCTTTTCGCAGACGGGGCGTTAAACCTTATGGCGCCGGAGCATTTTGCTTAATATTATTCATGCATTCAATTATATCCCACCACGTGATAAGAGTATTATTACGAGTATCTTACATAGTAGAACAATGAAAACAGAGGTGCGGCGAGCGATCCGTTCATCTGGGCATGGCCGAGGCATTTTGCTTGATATTAAAACTAGAAACAGAGATGAGGTGTGCGTGTATAGTGATACAAATGATCGGAGGGGGGGAGGGAAGGCGAAGGGGCACATGCATTTGTAGCAGGGAATGGGACGAGCACGATTAGTCCAGTACTAATGCACTGAATCCCATAAGAACTCTACAGTTAAGTGTCCTTTGAATCCCACTGAATCCTTGTGTTGCACCTGTCTTTTTTCAGATGGAGCATTAAGCATTACGCACGACCAGAGACACAGTCCATTGGTTCATTCGCTGGCGTGAGTCTTGGCACAATTAATTTATAGTCCACCACGTGATAAGAATGTCATTACGACCAGGTTACATAGTAGAATAATAAAAAATGAGGTGCGGTGGATGGTCTGTTCATCTATGCGTGAGTCGAGCCGCTGGGGCATTTCGCTTGATATTAGAATTAGAAGCAGAGGTGCGAGGTGCCCGCACAGCAAAAAAAATGATGGGAGGGGGTGGGGGGGAAGGAGAAGAGGTATATGTATTTGCAGCGCAAAATGGAATAGGTGCGATCATACCAACACTAATTCACTGAATCCCATCAGAACTCCGTAGTTAAGCATTTTTGGGCGAGAGTAGTACTAGGATGGGTGACTTCCCGGGAAGTCCTCGGAGCGACGGTCTATCGGTTCATTCACAAACATGAGTCACGACACTGGGGCATTTTGCCTAATATTTTTGTGCATTCAATTGAAGCCCATCACGTGATAAGAGTATTATTACAAGTATCTTACATAGTAGAACAATGAAAATATAAGTGCGGCAGACGATCTATTCATATGGGCGTGAGTCGAGGCGCTGGGGCATTTCGCTTGATATTAGAACTAGAAGTAGAGGTGAGGGATCTGCGTACACCGAAACAAATGACGAGAGGGGGGAGCGAAGGAGAAGGGGCACATGCATTTGTAGCACGGAATGGGATTGATGCGATCAGACCAACACTAATGCATCGAATCCCATAAGAACTCTACAGTTAAGTGCCCTTTGGTGAGAGTAGTACTAAGATTGTTGACCTCTTGAAAAGTCCTCGTGTTACACCCGTTTTTTTGCACATGAGGCATTAAACGTTATGTGTGACAAGAATCGCGGTCCGTCGGTTCATTCTCAAACGTGAGTCGTGATGTTAGGGCATTTTACTTAATTTCTTTCGTGCATTCATTTCATCTGAGCGTGAGTCGAGCCACTGGGCATTTTGTTTGATATTAGAATTAGAAGCAAAGGTGCAAGGTGCACGCATAGTGAGAAAAATGATGGGAGTGGGGAGGGAATGAGAAGGGGTATATGTATTTGCAGCACGACATGGAACGGGTGCGATCATAACAGCACTAATTAACCAGATCCTATCAGAACTTTGCAGTTAAGTGTATTTGGGCGAGAGTAGTACTAAGATGGTTGACCTCTTGAAAAGTCCTCGTGTTGCACCTTTTATTTTTGCACACGAGGCACTAAACGTTACGCGCCACCGGAACCACGGTTCGTCAGTTAATTTGCAAACGTGAGTCGCGGTGTCAAGGCATTTTGCTTAATATTTTTCGTGTATTCATTTATAGTCCACCACGTTATAAGAGTCTCATTACGAGCATTTTACATAGTAGAACAACGAAAAATGAGGTGCGGTGGGCAGTCTATTCATCTAGGTGTGAGTCGAGCCATCGGGGCATTTCACTTGATATTAGATTTAGAAGAAGAGGTGCGGGGTGCGCGCACAACAAATAAATGATGGGAAGGGGGAGGGAAGGAGAAAGGGTATATGTATTTGCAGCGTGAAATAGAACACGTGCGATCATACTAGCACTAATTCTTCGAATCCCATCAGAAGTTCGCAGTTAAGCTTTTTTGGGCAAAAGTAGCTCTAGGATGGGTGACTTCCTGGGAAGTCCTTGTGTTGTACCCTTCTTTTTACAGACAGGGGTTAAACGTTGCGCTCGGCGTCGGGGCATTTTTCTTAATATTTTTTGTGCATTCAATTAAAGCCCATCACGTGATAAGACTATTATTACAAGCATCTTAAATAGTAGGACTACGAAAAATGAGGTGTGGCAGGTGATCCGTTCATATGGGCATGAGTCGAGGTGCTGGGGCATTTTGCTTGATTTAGAAGAAGAAGAGGTGAGGTGCGCGCATAGCGTAATAAATTATGGGAAGAGAGAGTGAAGGAGAAGGGGTATATGTATTTGCGGCACAAACAAGAACGGGTGCGATCATACCAGCACTAGTTAACCAGATTCTATTAGAACTTCGCAGTTAAACATGTTTGGGCGAGAGTAGTACTAGGATGGGTGATCTCCTGGGAAGTCCTCGTGTTGCACTCTTCTTTTTGCAAACAGGGCATTAAACATTCCATGAGACCGGAGCGACGGTCTGCCGATTCATTTACAAACGTGAGTCAGGGCACTGGGGTATTTTGCTTACTATTTTTTCAACACTCAATCGAAGCCCATCACGTGATAATTGTATCATTGTGAGCATCTTAAAAAGTAGAACAAGAAAAAATGAGGTGAGGCGGGCGATCCATTCATTTGGGCATGTGTCGAGGCATCGGGGCATTTCGATTAATATTAAAACTAGAAGGAGAGGTGAGGTGCGCGCACACCGAAACAAATGACAGTAAGGGAGAGGGAAGGAGAAGGGGCATATGTATTTGCGGCACAAATAAAAAAGGGTGCGATCATACCAGCAATAATTCACCGGATCCCATTAGAACTCTGCAGTTATGCGTGTTTGGGCGAGAGTAGTACAAGGATGGGTGACCTCCTAGAAAGTCCTTGTGTTGCACCCTTACGAAGAACAAGGTGCGGTGGGCGATCCGTTCATATGGGCATGAGTCGAGGTGCCTGGGCATTTCGCTTGATATTAGAAATAAAAGCTGAGGTGAGGTGTGCGCACAGAGAAACAAATGACGGGAGGGGAGAGTGAAGGATAAGGGGTATATGTATTTGCGGCGCAAACTAGAACGGGTGCGATCATACCAGCACTAGTTAACCAGATTCTATTAGAACTTCGCAGTTAAACATGTTTGGGCGAGAGTAGTACTAGAATGGGTGACCTCCTCGGAAGTCCTCGTGTTGCACAAGTCTTTGTGCAAATGGGGCGTTAAACGTTACGTGGGACTAGAGTGACGGTTCACTGGTTCATTTGCAAATGTGAGTCACAGGGCCAGAGCATTTTGCTCAATATTTTTTGCGCATTCAATTAAAACCCATCATGTGATAAGAGTTTCATTGCGAGCACCTTACATAATAGAATAACAAAAAACGAGGTGCGGTGGGCGATCCGTTCATATAGATATGAGTCGAGGCACCAGGCCTTTTCAGTTAATATTAGAACTAGAAGAAGAGGTGAGGTGCGCGCATAGCGAATCAAATGACGGGATGGGAGAGGGAAGTAGAAGGGGCATATGTATTTGCGGCGGAAATGAGAAAGGGTGCGATCATACCAGCACTAGTTCACCGGATCCCATAAAAAATCTACAGTAATGCGTGCTTGGGCGAGAGTAGTACTAGGATTGGTGATCTCCTAGGAAGCCCTCATGTTGCATCCTTCTTTTTGCAGACTGAGCGTTAAACGTTACGCGGGACTAGAGCGATGGTCTGCTAGTTCATTCGCAAATGTTAGTCACGACGACGGGACATTTTGTTTAATATTTTTTATGTATTCAATTAAAGCCCATCACGTGATAAGAGTGTCTTTGCGAGCATATTGCATAGTACAACAACGAAAAATGAGGTACGACACTATCCATTCATATTGGCATGAGTCGAGGCACCGGGATATTTCACTTGATATTAAAATTAGATGTAGAGGTGAGGTGTGCGCACAGCGAAACAAATGACGGGAGGGGAGAAGGAAGGATAAGGGGTATATGTACTTATAGCTCAAACTAGAACAGGTGTGATCATACTAGCACTAGTTCACCAGATCCCATCAGAACTCCGCAGTTTAGCATGCTTGGGTGAGAGTTGTACTAAGATCGATGATCTGCTGGGAAGTTCTTGTGTTGCACCCTTCTTTTTAAAGATGGGGCAAATGTTACGTGGGACCGGAGCGACGGTCTACTTATTCATTCACAAACGTGAGTCACGGTGCTGGGGCATTTTGCTTAATATTTTTTGCGCATTCAATTAGTGGTCATCACGTGATAAGAGTGTTATTGCGAGTATCTTACATAGTAGAACAACAAAAACAGAAGCGCGGCAGACGATCCTTTCATATGGGCATGAGTCGAGGCACCGGGCATTTTGTTTGATATTAGAACTAGAAGCAGAGGTGAGGTGTGCAAGTACAGCGAAACAAATGAAGGGAGGGGGGAGGGAAGGAGAAAGGGCACATGGATTTGTAGTGGGGAATGGGACGAGTGTGACAAGACCAGCACTAATGCACCGAATCCCATAGGAACTCTGTAGTTAAATGTCCTTTGGTGAGAGTAGTACTAAGATGGTTGACCTCTTGGAAAGTCCTCGTGTTGCACCTGTTTTTTTGCACACGAGGCAATGGACCGTTACACGCGATCGGAACCACGGTCAATCAGTTCATTTTGAAATGTTAGTCACGGTGTCAGGCCATTTTGCTTAATATTTTTTGTACATTCATTTATAGTTCACCACGTGATAAGAGTATCCTTACAAGTATCTTACATAGTAGAAAAATGAAAATTGAGCTGCTGTGCGATCCGTTTATATGGGCATGAGTCGAGACACGGGGCATTTCGCTTGATATTAGAACTAGAAGAAGAGATGAGGTGCACGCACAGTAAAACAAAAAACGGGAGGGGGGAGGGAAGGAGAAGGGGTATACGTCTTTGCGGCGTAAACTAGAATGGGAGTGATTATACCAGCACTAGTTCACTAGATCCCATCAGAACTCCGCAGTTAAGTATGCTTGGGCGAGAGTAGTACTAGGATGGTTGACCTACTAAGAAGTCCTCATGTTGCACCCTTTTTTTTACAGACAGGGCACTAAACGTTACATGTGACCGGAGCGACAGTCCGCCAGTTCATTCTCAAACGTGAGTCACAGTGCCAGGGCATTTTGCTTAATATTTTTTGCAAATTCAATTAAAACCTATCACGTGATAAGAGTATCATTATAAGTATCGTATATAGTAAAAAAAATGAAAAACGAGGTACAGCGGGCGATCCGTTCATATGGACATGAGTCGAGGCACCGAGGCATTTCACTTGATAGTAGAACTAGAAGTAGAGGTGAGGTGCGTGCCCAGCGAAACAAATGACAGGAGGGGAAAGGGAAGGAGAAGGGGAATATGTATTTGCAGCACAAACTAGAACGTGTGCGATCATGCCAGCACTATTTCCCCGAATTCCGTTAGAGCTCCACAGTTAAGCGTGCTTGATCGATAGTAGTACTAAGATGGGTGACCCCCTGGGAAGTCCTCGTGTTGCGCTATTCGTTTTACAGACAGGGCATTAAACGTTACGCAGGATTGGAGCGACAGTCTGCCGGTTCATTAGCAAGCTGAGTCACAGCGCTGGGGCATTTTGCTTAATATTTTTCACGCATTCAATTAAAGCCCATCACGTAATAAGAATGTCATTTCGAGTATCTTACGTAGTAGAACAACGAAAAATGAAGTACGGCGGGCTGTCCGTTCATATGGGCATGAGTCAAGGTACCAGCATTTCGCTTGATATCAGACCTAGAAGCACAGGTGAGGCGCGCGCACAACGAAATAAATGATGGGAGGGGAGAGGGAAGGAGATGCGATCATACCACCTCTAGTTCACTGGATCCCATCAGAACTTCTCAGTTAAGCGTGCTTGAGCGAGAGAGTACTAAGATGGGTGACCTCCCTGGAAGTCCTCGTGTTACACCCTTCTTTTTGAACACGGTCTGTTAAACGTTACGTGGGACCAGAGCTATGGTCCACGGGTTCATTCGTAAAAGAGAGTCACGACACCGGGGAATTTCGCTTAATATTTTTTGCGCATTCAATTAAATCCCATATCGTGATAAGAGTATCATTGCGAGTATCATACATAATAGAACAACGAAAAATGAGGTGCTGCAGGCGATCCGTCCATATGGGCATGAGTCGATGTGCTGGGACATTTTGCTTGATATTAGAACTAGAAGCAGAGGTGAGTTGCGCACACAACGAAACAAATGACGGGAGGGGAAAGGGAAGGAGAAGGGGTATATGTATTTGCTGCGCAAATTAGTACGAGTGCGATCATACCAGCACTAGTTCGCCAGATCCCATCATAACTCTGTAGTTAAGCGTGCTTGGGCGAGAGTAGTACTAGGATGGGTGATCTCCTGGGAAGTTCTCGTGTTGCACCCTTCTTTTTGCAGACGGGGCGTTAAATTTTATGCAGGACCAAAGCGACGGTTCGTTGGTTCATTCGCAAACGTGAGTCACGGCGTCGAGGCATTTTGCTTAAATTTTTGCATGTATTCAATTAAAACCTATCACGTAATAAGAGTGTTATTACGAATATCTTACATAATAGAACAACAAAAACAGAGGTGCCACGGACGATCCGTTCATATGGGCATGAGTCGAGGCACCGGTGCATTTCGCTTGATATTAGAACTAGAAAAAAACGTGCGGTGTGCGTGCATAGTGAAATAAATGACAAGAGGGGGGAGGGAAGGAGAAGGGATATATATATTTAGAGCACAAATTAGAATATGTTTGATCATACCATCACTAATTCACTGGATCTCATTAAAACTTCACGGTTAAGAGTGTTTGGGCGGGAATAGTACTAGGATGGGTGAACTCTAAGGAAGTCCTCATGTTGCACCCTTCTTTTTGCAGACAGGGCGTTAAACATTATGCGGGACCAGAGCAACAGTCTGCAGGTTTATTCGCAAACGTGAGTCATGGCGCCGGGGCATTTTGCTTAATATTATTCATCCATTCAATTATAACCCACCACGTGATAAGAGTGTTATTACGAGTATCTCACATAGTAGAACAATGAAAATAGAGGTGCAGCGGGCGATCCATTCATTTAGGCATAAGTCAAGGCGTCAGGGCATTTTGCTTGATATTAAAACTAGAACAGAGGTGAGGTGTTTGTGTACAGTAATATAAATGATCGGAGCGGGGAGGGATACCGAAGTGGCACATGCATTTATAGCGGGGAATGGGACGGGCACGATCAATCCAACACTAATGCACTGAATTTCATAAGAACTCTATAGTTAAGTGTCCTTGGAATCCCACTGAATCCTCGTGTTGTACCCGTATTTTTTTGGATGGAGCATTAAAAATTAGGCGTGACCGGAGATGCGATCCACCGGTTCATTCGCTGGTATGAGTCTTGGCACCATGGCTTTTTGCTTCATATTTTTCGTGCATTCATTTATAGTCCACCACATGATAAGAGTGTCATTACGAGTAGCTTAGATAACATAATAAAAAAAAATGAGGTATGGCGGACGGTCCATTTATCTAGGCACGAGTCGAGTCACCAGAGCATTTCCCTTAATATTAGAATTAGAAACAATGGTGGGAGTGTCCGAACAATGAAAAAAATGACGGGAGGGGAGAGGGAAAGAGAAGGGGTATATCTATTTACAGCGCGAAATGGAACGAGTGTGATCATACCAGCACTAATTCACAAGATCTCATCAGAAATCTGCAATCAACATTTTTGGGTGAGAGTAGTACTAGGATGGGTGACCTCATGGGAAGTCCTCGTGTTGCACCCTTCTTTTTGCAAACAAGGCGTTAAACGTTACACAGGACCGAAGCGACGATCCGCCAGTTCATTTGCAAACGTGAGTCACGGTGCCGGGGCATTTTGCTTTATATTTTTCGTGCATTCAATTAAAGCCCATCCCATGATAAGAATGTTATCACGAGTATCTTACATAATAGAACAACAAAAACAGAGGTGCGGTAGGCGATCTGTTCATATGGACATGAGTTGAGGCGCCGAGGCATTTCGCTTTATATTAGAACTAAAAGCAGAGGTGAGGTGTGCGCACACAGCAAAATAAATGACGGGAGGGGGGGGGAAGGAGAAGGGGCACATGCATTTGTAGTGCAAATGGAATGGGTGCAATAATACCAGCACTAATGCATCGAATCTCATAAGAACTCTGCAGTTAGGTGTCCTTGGGTGAGAGTAGTACTAAGATGGTCGACCTCTTGGAAAGTCCTCGTGTTAGACCTATTTTTGTTCAAAAAAGGAAATAAATGTTACACGCGACAAGTACCACAGTTTATCGGTTCATTCGTAAATGTGAGTCACGGCATCAGAGCATTTTGCTTAATATTTTTTGTGCATTCAATTAAAGCCTATCACATGATAAGAGTGTTATTACGAGTATCTTAAATAGTAGAATAATGAAAATAGAAGTGCGGCGAGTGATCCATTCATATGGGCATGAGTCTAGGCCCTGGAGCATTTCGCTTGATATTAGAACTAGAAGCAGAGGTGAGGTGTACGCGCACAGCGAAACAAATGATGGGAGGGGGGAGGGAAGGAGAAGGGGCACATGCATTTGTAGCGCAAATGGGACAGGTACGATAATACCAGCACTAATGCACCGAATCCCATAAGAACTCTGCAGTTAAGTGTCCTTGGGTGAGAGTAGTACTAAGATGGTTGACCTCTTGGAATGTCCTCGTGTTATACCTATTTTTTTGCACACGAGGCAATAAACATTACGCGCGACTAAAACCACGGTTTGTCGGTTCATTCGCAAAAGTGAGTCGCGGCATCTAGGCATTTTGCTTGATATTAGAATTAGAAGCGGAGGTGTGGGGTGCGCGAATAGTGAAAAAAATAATGGGGGGAGGGAAAGAGAAGGGGTATATATATTTGCAATGCGAAGTGAAATGGGTGCGATCATACCAGCACTAATTCATCGAATCCCATCAGAACTCCACAGTTAAGCATTTTTGGGCGAGAGCAGCACTAGGATGGGTGACTTCCTGGGAAGTCCTCATGTTGTACCGTTCTTTTTACTGATAGAGCATTAAACGTTGTGCTCGGCGTTGGGGTATTTTGTTTAATAATTTTTGTGCATTCAATTAAAACCCATCACGTGATAAGAATATTATTACGAGTATCTTACATAGCAGAAGAACAAAAACAGAGGTGCGGCAGGCGATCCGTTCATATAGGCATGAGTCGACTTACCAGGGCATTTCGTTTGATATTAGAACTACAAGCAGAGGTGAGGTGTGCATGCACAGCTAAACAAATGACAGGAGGGGGGAAGGAAGGAGAAGGGATATATGTATTTGCGGCGTTAACTGGAACCGGTGCGATCATACCAGCACTAATTCACCTAATCCCATCATAACTCCGCAGTTAAGCGTACTTGGGCGAGTGTAGTACTAAGATGGGTGACTTCTTAGGAAGTTCTCATGTTGCATCCATCTTTTTATAGACGGGGCGTTAAACGTTATGCGGGACCGGAGCGACAATCTATCGGTTCACTCGCAAATGTGAGTCACGGTGCCATGGCATTTTGCTTAATATTTTTCATGCTTTTAATTAAAGCCCATCACGTGATAAGAGTGTTATTACGAGTATCTTACATTGTAGAACAACTAAAACAAAGGTGCGGCCGATGATCCGTTCATATGGGCACGAGTTGAGGCGTCGGAGTATTTTGCTTGATATTAGAACTAGAAGCAGAGGTGAGGTGTGTGCGCATAGCGAAAGAAATGATGGGAGGGGGGAGGAAAGGAGAAGAGGTATATGTATTTCCAGCGCAAACTAGAACAGGTGCGATAATATCAGCACTAATTCCCTGGATCCCATCAGAATTTTGCAGTTAAGTGTGCTTGGGCGAGAGCAATTCTAAGGTGGGTGACTTCCTGGGAAGTTCTCGTGTTGCACCCATATTTTTACATACAGGGCGTTAAACGTTACGCAGGACCTGATCGACAGTTCGCCGGTTCATTCGCAGACGTGAGTCATGGCACCAGGGCATTTGCTTAATATTTTTTGTGCATTCAATTAAACCCCATCACGTGATAAGAGTGTTATTACGAGTATCTTACGTAGTAGAACAACGAAAACAGAGGTACGGCGGGTGATCCGCTCATATGGACATGAGTCGAGGTACTGGGGTATTTTTCTTGATATTATAACTAGAAGCAGAGGTGAGCTGTGCACGTAGAGTGGATTTAGACGGGTGCGATCAGACTAGCACTAATGCACTGAATCCCATAAGAACTCTGCAGTTAACTGTCCTTTAGTGAGAGTAGTACTAAGATGGTTGACCTCTTGGAAAGTCCTCGTGTTGCACTTGTTTCTTTACACACAAGGAATTAAACGTTACACGCGACAGGAACCACGGTCCGTCGGTTCATTCGCAAACATAATTATCGGTGTCAGGGCATTTTACTTAATATTTTTTGTACATTTATTTAAAGTCCACCACGTTATAAGAGTCTCATTACGAGCATCTTACATAGTGTGACAACGAAAAATGAGGCGCGGCGGGCGGTCATTTCGTCTGGGTGAGTTGAGCCGCGAAGGCATTTTGCTTGATATTAGAAATAGAAGCAGAGGTACGGGGTGCGGGGTGCGCACACAGCAAAACAAATGACAGGAAGGTGGAGGGAAGGAAAAGGGATATATGTATTTATAGCAAGAAATGGAACTGGTGCGATCATACCAGTACTAATTCACCGAATCCTATCAGAACTCTACAGTTAAGCATCTTTAGCCGAGAGTAGTACTAGGATGGGTGACCTCTTGGGAAGTCCTCGTGTTGCACCCTTCTTTTTACGAACGAAGTGTTAAATGTTATGCAGGACCAGAGCGACAGTTCGCCGGTTCATTCGCAAACATGAGTCACGGCTCCAGGGCATTTTTGCTTAATATTTTGTGTGCATTCAATTAAATTCCATCACGTGATAAGAGTGTTATTACGAGTATCTTACATAATAGAACAATGAAAAAAGAAGTGCGGCAGGTAATCGATTCATATGGGCATGAGTCGAGGCGCCGAGGCATTTTGCTTGATATTAGAACTAGAAGCAGAGGTGAAGTGTGCGCATAACGAAATAAATGATGAGAGGGGAGAGGCAAGGAGAAGGGGTATATATATTTGCAGCACAAACTAGAACATGTGCGATCATACCAGCACTAGTTCACCGGATCCCATCAGAACTACGCAGTTTAGCGTGCTTGAGCGAGAGTAGTACTAGGATGGGTGACCTCCTGGAAGTCCTCGTGTTGCACCAATATTTTTATAAACAGTGCGTTAAATGTTATACAGGACCAGAGCGATGGTCAATCGATTCATTCGCAAACGTGAGTCACAACGCCGGGGAATTTTTGGTTAATATTTTTTGTGCATTCAATTAAAACCCAGCACGTGATAAGAGTGTTATTGCGAGTATCTTACATAATAGAACAATGAAAATAAAGGTGCGGCGGGTGTTCCGTTCATATGGGCATGAGTCGCGGTGTCGGGAGCATTTCGCTTGATATTAGAACTAGAAGCAGAGGCGAGGTGCGCGCAAAGAAAAATAAATGGCAGAAGGAGAGAGAGAAGTAGAAGGTGTATATGTATTTGTGGCGCAAAAGTAGAATGAGTGTGATCATACGAGCACTTGTTCATCAGATCCCATCAGAACTCTGCAGTCAAGCGTGCTTGGACAAGAATAGTACTAGGATGGTTGACCTCTTAAGAAGTGTTCGTGTTTACGCGGGACTGGAGCGACGGTCTGCCAGTTCATTCGCAAACGTGAGTCACGGCGCTGAGGCATTTTGCTTAATATTTTTTGTGCATTCAATTAAAGTCCATCTCGTGATAAGAGTGTCATTGCGAGCATCTTAAACAAAAGAACAACAAAAAACGAGGTGCGGCAGGCGATCCGTTCATATGGGCATGAGTTAAGGCGCCGAGGCATTTCGCTTGATATTAAAACTAGAAGCAGATGTGAGGTGCATGCACAGTGAAACAAATGACGGGAAGGGAATGGGAAGGAGAAGGTGAATATTTATTTGCAGTGTAAACAGAAAAGGGTGCAATCATACCATCACTGCTTCACCAGATCCTATGAGAACTCTGCAGCTAAGTGTGCTTGGGCAAGAGTAGTACTAAGATGGGTGACCTTATGAAAAGTTCTCGTCTTGCAACCTTATTTTTGCAGACGGAGTGGTAAACATTATGTGGGACCAGAGCGACGGTCTGCCAGTTCATTCAAAAACGTGAGTCACAGCATCGGGGCATTTTGTTTAATATTTTTCGCGCATTCAATTAAAGTCCATCACGTGATGAGAGTGTCACTGCAAGAATTTTAAATAGTAGAATAACGAAAAATGAGGCGCAGCTGGCGATCTGTTCATATTGCATGAGTCGAGGCGCTGGGGCATTTCGGTTGATATTAGAATTAGAAGCAGAGGTGAGGTGCGCACTCAGAGAAAAAAATGATGGGAGGGGAGAGTGAAGGAGAAGGGGTATATGTATTTACGTCGTAAACCAGAACAGATGGGATCATACAAACATTAGTTCATCAGATCCCATCAGAACTCCATAATTAAGCGTGCTTGGACGAGTGTAGTACTAGGATGGGTGACCTCTTAGGAAGTCATCATGTTGCACCCTTCATTTTGATGACGGGGCGTTAAACGTTATGCTAGACTGGAGCGACGGTCCACCGGTTCAATCGCAAACGTGAGTCACACCACCGGGGTATTTTGCATAATATTTTTTGCACATTCAATTAAAGCCCATCACGTGATCAAAGTGTCATTGCGAGCATCTTAAATAGTAGAACAATGAAAAACGAGGTGTGGTGGGCGATCCACTCATATGGGCATGAGTCGGGACACGGGGGTATTTCTCTTAATATTAGAATTAGAAGCAAAGGTGAGGTGCGCGCTCAGAGAAACAAATGACAATAGGGGAGAGTGAAGGAGAAAGGGTATATGTATTTGTGGCACAAACTAAAACAAGTGGTATCATACCAACACTAGTTCACTGGATCCCTTCAGAACTCCGCAGTTAAGGGTGCTTGGGTGAGTGTAGTACTAGGATGGGTGACCTCCTAGGAAGTCTTCGTGTTGCACCCTTCATTTTTCAGACGGGGCATTAAATGTTATGCAGAACCGGAGCGACGGTCCACCTGTTCAATCATAAACGTGAGTAACGGCGCTGGGAAATTTTGCTTAATATTTTTTACACATTCAATTAAAGCCCATCACGTGATTAGAGTGTCATTGCCAGCATCTTAAATAGTAGAATAATGAAAAACAAAGTGCGACGGGCAATCCATTTATATGGGCATGAGTCAAGGCGCCGGGGTATTTCATGTGATATTAGAACTAGAAGCAGATGTGACTTGTGCACATAGAGAAACAAATGACGGGAGGGGAGAGTGAAGGGGAAGGGGTATATCTATTTGCGGTGCAAACTAGAAAAGGTGCAATCATACCAGTATTAGTTCACTGAATCTAATCAAAACTCCGCAGTTAAGCGTGCTTGACGAGACTAGTACTAGGATTGATGACCTCCTGGGAAGTTCTCGTGTTCCACCATTCTCTTTGCAGATGGGGCATTAAACGTTATAGGCGACCAGAGCGATGGTTCACCGGTTCATTTGCAAATGTGAGTCACTGCACCGGTGCATTTTGCTTAATTTTTTTTACGCATTCAGCTAAAGTCAATCACGTGATGAGAGTGTCATTGCAAGCAGCTTAAATAGTAGAATAATGAAAAATGAGGTACGGCGGGCAATCCGTTCATATGGGCATGAGTCAAGGCGTCGGGGCATTTCGCTTGATATTATAACTAGAAGCAGAGGTGAGGTGCGTGCACAAAGAAACAAATGACGGGAGGGGAGAGTGAAGGAGAAGGGGTATAGGTATTTGTCGCGCATACTAGAACAGATCTGATCATATTAGCACTAGTTCACCAGATCCTATTAGAACTCCAGAGTTAAGCGTGCTTGAGCGAGAGCAGTCTAGGATGGGTGACCTCCTAGGAAGTTTTCGTGTTGCACCATGCTTTTTGCAGACAAGGTGTTAAATGTTACGCGAGACCATAGCGATGGTCTGCCGGTTCATTCACAAACATGAGTCACAGTGCCGGGGCATTTTGCTTAATATTTTTTGCGCATTCAATTAAATCCCATCACGTGATAAGAGTATCATTGTGAGTATTTTAAATAGTAGAACAATAAAAAATGAGTTATGGCGGGCGATCCATTCATATGGGCATATGTCGAGGCACTAGGGCATTTCACTTGATATTAGAACTAAAAGCAGAGATGAGGTGCGCGCACAGCGAAACAAATAATGGGATGGGAGAGGGAAAGAGAAGGGGTATATGTATCTGTGACACAAACTAGAATGGGTGTGATCATACAAGCATTAGTTCACCGGATCCCATCAGAACTCCACAGTTAAGCATGCTTGGGCGAGTTTAGTACTATAATGGGTGACCTCTTGAGAAGTCCTCGTGTTGCACCATTTTTTTTTGCAGACGAGGTGTTAAATATTACACGGGACCGAAGTGATGATCTGCTGGTTCATTCACAAACGTGAGTCACGGTGTCGGGGCATTTTGTTTATTTTTTTGTGCATTCAATTAAAGCCCCTACGTAATAAGAGTGTCATTGCGAGCATCTTAAATAGTAGAACAACAAAAAACGAGGTGCGGTGGGCAATCCGTTCATATGGACATAAGTCAAAACTCTGGGACATTTCGTTTGATATTAGAACTAGAAGCAGAGGTTAGGTGCGCACACAACGAAACAAATGATGGGAGGGGAGAGTGAAGAAGAAGGAGTATATGTATTTGTGGCACAAACTTGAACTGGTGCGATCATACCAGCACTAGTTCACTGGATCCCATTAGAACTCTGCAGTTAAGCATGCTTAGGCAAGAGTAGTACTAGGTTGGGTGATCTCTTAAGAAATTCTCGTGTTGCACCCTTCTTATTGCAAACGGGGCGTTAAACATTCAACGGGACCGAAGTGATGGTCTGCCAGTTCATTTGCAAATGTGAGTCATGGCACCGGGGCATTTTGCTTAATATTTTTCCAGCATTCAATTAAAACCCATCATGTGATAAGAGTGTCATTGCGAGCATCTTAAATAGTAGAACAATGAAAAACGAGATGCGGCTAGCGATCCATTCATATGGGCATGAGTCGAGGTACCAGAGTATTTCGCTTGATATTAGAACTAGAAGAAGAGGTAAGTTGTGGGCACAACGTAATAAATGACGGGATGGGAGAGTGAAGGAGAAGGGGTATATGTATTTACGACGCAAACCAGAACGATTGCGATCATACTAGCACTAGTTCATCAGATCCCATCATAACTCCGCAGTTAAAGGTGTTTGGGCGAGAGTAGTCTATGATGGGTGACCTCTTGGGAAGTTCTCATGTTGCACCCTTCTTTTTGCAGACGGGACGTTAAACGTTACGCAGGACAGGAGCGACGGTCCGCCTGTTCATTCGCAAATGTGAGTCATGGCACTGGGACATTTTGCTTAATATTTTTTCAACATTCAATTAAAGCCCATAACGTGATAAGAGTGTCATTGCGAGCATCTTAAATAGTAGAACAATGAAAAATGAGGTGCAGCTGGCGATCCGTTCATATGGGCATGAGACGGTGCGCTGGGGCATTTCTCTTGATATTAGAACTAGAAGTAGAGGTGAGGTATGCGCACAACAAAACAAATGACGGGAGGGGAGAGGGAAGGAGAAGGGGGCATATGTATTTACGGCGTAAATAAGAAAGTTTGCGATCATACCAATAATAAATCACCGAATCCATTCAGAACTCCATAGTTATTCGTGCTTGGGCGAGAGTAGTACTAGGATGGTTGACCTCCTAGGAAGTCCTCATGTTGCACCCTTCTTTTTGCGAACGGGGCATTAAACATTACACGGGACCAAAGCGACGGTCCACCGGTTCATTCACAAATGTGAGCCAAGGCACCGGGACATTTTGCTTAATATTTTTTATGCATTCAATTAAAGTCCATCACGTGATGAGCATGTCATTACGAGCATCTTACATAGTAAAAAAAATGAAAAACAAGGTGCAGCGGGCGTTCCGTTCATATGGACATGTGTCGAGGCACTGGGGCATTTCGCTTAATATTAGAACCAGAAGCATATGTGAGGGGAGAGGGAAGGAGAAGGGGTATATGTATTTGTGGCGCAAACCAGAATTGATACGATCATACCAGCACTAATTCACCGAATCTCATCAGAACTTCGCAGTTAAGCATGTTTGGGCAAGAGTAGAACTAGGATGGCTGGTTCCTTGGAAGTCCTCATGTTGCACCCTTGTTTTTGCAGATGGAGCGTTAAAGATTATGCGGGACCAGAGCGACGGTCCACCAATTCATTTGCAAACGTGAGTCACTGCGATGGGACATTTTGCTTAATATTTTTTTCACATTTAATTAAAGCCCATCATGTGATAAGAGTGTCATTTAGAGCACCTTACATAATAGAACAACGAAAAACAAGGTGCGGCTGGCAATCCGTTCATATAGGCATGAGTCAAGGTGTCGGGGCATTTCGTTCGATATTAGAACTATAATAAGAGGTGAGGTATGCGTACAACGAAACAAATGACGAGAGGGGAGAATGAAGGAGATGGGGTATATGTCTTTGCTGCGTAGATTAGATCGGTTGAGATCATACCAGCAGTAGTTCACCGGATCCCATCAGAACTCCGCAGTTAAGCGTGCTTGGGCGAGAGTAGTACTAAGATAGGTGCCCTCCTTAAAAGTTCTCGTCTTGCACCATTCTTTTTGCAAACGGGGTGTTAAACATTTTTCAGGACCGGAGCGAATGCCTCTGTGCCTCGACTCATACTCATATGAATGGATCGCCCACCGCACCTCATTTTTCGTTGTTCTACTATCTAAGATACTCGTAATTACACTCTTATTACGTGATAGGCTTTAATTAAAAGCGCAAAAAATATTAAGCAAAATGCGTCGGCGTCGTGACTCACGTTTTCAAATGAACCAGCAGACCGTCACTCCGATTCTGCATAATATTTAATGCCCCCTCTGCAAAAAGAATGGTGCAACACGAGGATTTCCTAGTAGGTCATCAATCCTAGTACTACTCTCCCCCGAGCATGCTTAACTGGAGTTCTGATGGGATCCAGTGAACTAGTGCTGATATGATCGCAACCATTCTAGTTTGCGCGGCAAATACATATGCCCTTTCTCCTTCCCTCTCCCCTCCCATCATTTGTTTCACTGCGGACGCACCTCACCTATGCATCAAATTCTAATATCAAGCGAAATACCCTGACGTCTCAACTCACGCCCACATGAACGGATCATGCTGCACCTTATTTTTTGTTGTTCTACTATTTAAGATGCTCGTAAGGACACTCTTATCAGGTGATGGGCTGTAGTTGAGTACGTAAAAAATATTAAGCAAAATACCACGGCATCGTGACTCACATTTGCGAATGAACTGGCAGACCTCTCGCCCAAGCATGCTTAACTACGGAGTTCTGATGGGATCTAGTTAATTAGTGTTGGTATAATCGCACCCGTTCCAATTCACGCTGCAAATACATATACCCCTTCTTCTTCCCTCCCCCCTACTGTCATTTGTTTCGCTGTGCGCACACACCTCACCTCTGCTTCTAGTTCTAATATCAAGCAAAATACCCTGTTGTCTCGACTTATGCCCGTATGAACAGATCGCCTACCGTACCTCTGTTTTCGTTTTTCTACTATATAAGATACTTGTAATAACACTCTTATCATGTGAAGGACTTTAATTAAATGCATAAA
The DNA here is from genome assembly GCF_054855325.1 of Carica papaya. Taxonomy (NCBI): domain Eukaryota; kingdom Viridiplantae; phylum Streptophyta; class Magnoliopsida; order Brassicales; family Caricaceae; genus Carica; species Carica papaya. Next base: position 28,682,596 of record NC_142311.1, on the reverse strand, counting down.
AAATATTAAGCAAAATGACTTGGCACCATGACTCACATTTATGAATTAACCAGCGGATTGTCGCTCTAGTCCCACGTATCGTTTAATGTCCCGTATGCAAAAAAAAGGGTGTAGCACAAGAACTTCCAAAGAGGTCACCCATCCCAGTACTACTCTCGCCCAAAAATGTTTAACTATAGAGTTCTAATAGGATCCGGTGAATTAGTGCTAGTATGATCACATTTGTTCCATTTCGCACTGTAAATACATATACCCCTTCTGTTTCTCTCCTCCCTCCCATCATTTTTTTTGCTGTTCGCGAACCTGCACCTCTGTTTCTAATTCTAATATTAAGCGAAATGCCCCGGTGATTCGACTCCCACCCAAATGAATGACCGCCCCCCACACCTTGTTTTTTGTTGTTCTACAATGTAAAATGCTCGTAATGAGACTCTTATAACGTGATGGACTATAAATGAATGCACGAAAAATATTAAGCAAAATACCTTAACGCTGCGACTCATGTTTGCGAATGAACCAATGGACCGAGGTTTCAGTCGGGTGTAACGTTTATTACCTCGTGTGTAAAAAAATAAGTGCAACAAGAGGACTTTCCAACATGTCAACTATCTTAGTACTACTCTTACTAAAGGACACTTAACTGCAGAGTTCTTATGGTATTCGGTGCACTAGTGCTGGTCTGATCACACCCATCACATTTCCCGCTACGAATGCATATGCTCCTTTTCCTTCCCTCCCACCTTCCGTCATTTGTTTCACTGTACGCACACACCTCACCTCTGCTTCTACTTCTAATATCAAGCAAAATGCCCCAGCACCTCGACTCATGCCCATATGAACGGGTCCCCCCACTGCACCTCTGTTTTTGTTGTTCTACTATGTAAGATACTCATAATAACACTCCTATCACGTGATGGAATTTAATTAAATGCACGAAAAATATTAAGTAAAATGCCCCAACGCTGTGACTCACGTTTGTGAATGAACCGGCAGACAATCGCTTCGGTCCTGCGTAGTGTTTAATGCCCCATCTGCAAAAAAGAAGGGTGCAACACGAGGACTTCCAAAGAGGTCACCCATCCTAGTACTACTCTCACCCAAAAATACTTAACTGCAGAGTTTTGATGAGATTGGTGAATTAGTGCTTATATGATTGCATCAGTTCCATTTCGCGCTGCAAATACATATACCCCTTCTCCTCCCCCCCCCCCTCCCTCCTGTCATTTATTTCACTGTGTACGTATACCTCACCTCTTCTTCTAGTTCTAATATCAAGTGAAATGCCCCAACGCCTCGACTCATGCCCATATGAATGGATCGCCTGCTGAAAAAAATATTAAGCAAAATGCCCCGACGCCGTGACTCACGTTTGCGAATGAACCGATGGAGCGTCGCTATGATCTCGCATAACGTTTAACACCCTGTCTGCAAAAAGAAGGGTACAACATGAGGACTTCCCAAGAGGTTACCCATCCTAGTACTACTGTCACCCAAAATCACTTAACTGCGGAGTTCTTATGGGATCCGGTGAATTAATGTTGGTATGATCGCACCCATTCCATTTCGCGCTGTAAATACATGTGCCCCTTCTCCTTCCCTCCCCCCTTCCGTCATTTTTTTTGTTGTGTGCGCACCCCGCACCTCTTCTTCTAATTTTAATTTCAAGCAAAATACCCTGGAAGCTCAACTCACACCTAGATAACATGATCGCCCACTGCAACTCATTTTCCATTGTTGTACTATGTAAGATGCTTGTAATGAGACTCTTACAATGTAGTGGACTATAAATGAATGCACGAAAAATAATAAGCAAAATGCCTTAATGCTGCGACTCACGTTTACGAATGAACTGACAGACCGTGGTTCCTTTCGCGCGTAACATTTATTACCTCGTGTGCAAAGAAATAGGTGCAACACGAGGACTTTCTAAGAGGTCAACCATCTTAGAAATACTCTCACCAAAGGACACTTAACTGTAGAGTTCTTACGGGATTCAGAGCAATAGTGCTGGTCTGATAGCACCCGTCCCATTCTACACTACAAATGCATGTGCCCCTTCTCCTTCCCTCCCTCCTCCCATCATTTGTTTTGCTGTACGCGCACACCTCACCTCTGCTTCTAGTTCTAATATCAAGCGAAATGCCCCGATGCCTCGACTCATGCCCATATAAACGGATTGCCCGCTGCAACTCTGTTTTGGTTGTTCTATTATGTAAGATGCTCGTAATAACACTCTTATCACGTGATGGACTTTAATTGAATGCACGAAAAATATTATGCAAAATGCCCCGGCGCCGTGACTCACATTTACGAATGAACTGGTGGACTGTCACTTTGGTCCCGTATAACGTTTAACGCCCCGTCTGTAAAAAAAAGGGTACAACACGAGGACTTCCCAGGAGGTCACCCATCCTAATACTACGCTGGCCAAAAAACGCTTAACTACGGAGTTCTGATGGGATTCGGTGAATTAGTGCTGGTGTGATCGCACAAGTTCCATTATGCGCTGCAAATACATATATCCCTTCTCTTTCCCTCCACCCTCCCATCATTTGTTTTGCTGTGCGCGTATACCTCACCTCTGCTTCTAGTTCTAATATCAAGCGAAATGCCCCGGTACCTCGACTCATGCCCATATGAATGGATCGCCTGCCACACCTTTGTTTTCATTGTTCTACTATGTAAGATACTTGTAATAACACTCTTATAATGTGATGGGCTTTAATTTGACGCTAAAAAAATATTAAGCAAAATGCTCTGGTTTCGTGACTCATGTTTGCGAAAGAACCAGCAGACCGTCGCTCTGGTCCTGTGTAACGTTTAATGCCCCGTCTGCAAAAAGAAGGGTGCAACATGAGAACTTCCCAAGAGGTCACCCATCCTAGTACTACTCTCACCCAAAAATGCTTAACTGTAGAGTTCTAATGGGATCCGGCAAATCAGTGCTGGTATGTCGCACCTATTCTATTTCGCGCTGCGAGTAGATCTACCCCTTTTCCTCCCTCCCCCTTCACGTCATTGTTTTTGTTGTGCCCGCACCCCACACCTCGTTTTTAATTTTTTACTATGTAAGATGCTCGCAATGACACTTTCATAATGTGATGGACTTTAATTGAATGCGCAAAAAATATTAAGCAAAATGCCCCAGCGCCTTGACTCACGTTTACAAATGAACTAGCGGATCGTTGCTCCGGTCCCGTGTAATGTTTAACGCCCCGTTCACAAAAAGAATGGTGCAACATGAGGACTTTCCAGAAGGTCAACCATCCTAGTACTACTCTCGCCCAAGCACGCATAATTGTAGAGTTCTGAATGGATCCGGTGAATTATTGCTGGTATGATCACAACATTTCTTATTTGTGTCATAAATACATATGTCCCTTCTCCTTCCCTCTCCCCTCCCGTCATTTGTTTCACTATGCGCACACCTCACCTCTGCTTCTAGTTCTAATATCAAGCGAAATGCCCCGGCACCTCATCTCATGCTCATATGAACAGATCACCCGCCGCACCTCGTTTTTCATTCTTTTACTATTTAAGATGCTCGCAATGACACTCTTATCACGTGATGGACTTTAATTGAATGCTGAAGCAAAATGCCCTAGTGCTCTGACTCACATTTGCGAATGAAGAGGCAGAATGTCATTCCTATCCCGCACAATGTTTAACGCCCCGTCTGCAAAAAGAAGGGTGCAACACAAGAACTTCCTAGGAGATCACCCATCCTAGATCTACTCTCACCCAAGCACACTTAACTGCGGAGTTCTGATGGGATCTGGTGAATTATTGTTGGTATGATCGCACCCTTTCTCATTTGCGCCGCAAATACATATGCCCATTCTCCTTCCCTCTCCCCTACCATCATTTGTTTCGCTGTGCGTGCACCTCACCTCTCCTTTTAATTCTAATATCAACCAAAATGCCCTGAGGCCTCGACTCATGCCCATATGAACGGATCCCCCACCGCACCTCATTTTTCATTGTTCTACTTTTTAAGATGCTCACAATGATACTCTTATCACGTGATGGGCTTTAATTGAATGCTAAAAAAATATTAAGCAAAATGCCCTGGTGCCGTGACTCGCGTTTGCAAATGAACCGACAGACTGTCGCTCTGGTCCCGTGTAACGTTTAATGCCCTGTCTACAAAAAGAATGGTACAACACGAGGACTTCCCAGGAGGTCACCAGTCCTAGTACTATTCTCGCCCAAACACCTTTAACTACGGAGTTCTGATGGGATCCGGTGAACTAATGCTGGTATGATCACAACCGTTCTGGTTTACGCCGCAAATACATATACTCCTTCTCCTTCACTCTCCCCTCCCATCATTTATTATGTTGTGCCCGTACCTCACCTCTTCTTCTAATTCTAATATCAAGTGAAATGCTCAAGCACCTCGACTCATGCCCATATGAACGGATAGCCAGCTGTATCTCGTTTTTTGTTGTTCTACTATTTAAGATGCTCGCAATGACACTCTTAGCACGTGATGGGATTTAATTAAATGCTAGGAAAATATTAAGCAAAATGCCTGGGTGCCATGACTCACATTTGCAAATGAACCGGTGGACCATCGCTCTGGTCCTGTTGAATGTTTAACGCCCCGTCTGCAAAAAGAAGGGTACAACACGAGAACTTCCCAGGAGATCACCCATCCTAGTACTACTCTCGCCCAAGCATGCTTAACTGTGAAGTTCTGATGGGATCTGGTGAACTAGTGTTGATATGATCGCACCCATTCAAGTTTGCGCTGCAAATACATATACCCCTTCTCCTTCACTCTCCCCTCCCATCATTTGTTTCGTTGTGCGCGCACCTCATCTCTAGTTCCAGTTCTAATATCAAGCGAAATGCCATGGAGTTCTGACTCATGCTCATATGAACGGATCACCCACCGTACCTCGTTTTTTGTTGTTCTATTATTTAAGATGCTCACAATGAAACTCTTATTATGTGGTGAACTAGTACTTGTATGATCGCACCCATTCTAGTTTGCGCCACAAATACAAGTGCCCCTTCTCCTTTCCTCTCCCCTCCCATTATTTGTTTTGCTATTCACGCACCTCATCTCTGCTTCTAGTTCTAATATTAAGAGAAATGCCCCAGTGCCTCGACATATGCCCATATGAACGGATCACCCGCCGTAACTCATTTTTCGTTGTTCTACTATTTAAAGTACTTGCAATGATACTCTTAACGCCCCCTCTACAAAAAGACGACTGCAACAAGAGGACTTCCTAGGAGGTCACCCTTCCTTGTACTACTCTCGCCCAAGCACGCTTAACTACAAAGTTCGATGTGCGCACACTGCATCTCTGTTTCTAGTTCTAATATCAAGCAAAATGCCCATGTGTCTCGACTCATGCCCAGATTAAAGGACCACCTGCCACACCTTTTCTTTTCGTTGTTCTACTATATAAGATGCTCGTAATGACTCTCTTATCACATGGTGGAGTATAAATGAGTGCACAAAACAAAGTAAGCAAAATCCCCGACGCGGTGACTCACACCAACAAATGAACCAGCGGACTATGGCTCCAATCGCGCGTAACATTTAATGCCCTGTTTTTAAAAAGGTGGCTACAACACGAACACTTCCCAGGAGGTCACTTATCCTAGTACTACTCTCGCCCAAACACGTTTAACTGTAAAGTTATGATGGGATACGATGCATTAGTGCTAGTATGAACCCACCAGTCCCATTCCGCACTCCAAATACATATACCCCTTCTCTTTCCCTCCCCCCTCCCATCATTTGTTTCGCTCTGCATGGACATCGATCCTCTACTTCTCGTTGTAATATTAGGCAAAATGCCCTGTTGCCTCGACTCACACTCAGATGAACGGACCGCCCGCCGCACCACTGTTTTGGTTGTTCTATTATTTAAGATGCTTGTAATAACACTCTTATCACGTGGATGCACGAAAAATATTAAGAAAAATGCTCTAGCACTGCGACTCATGAGGACAAATGAATTGGCAGACTGTGTCTCAGGTTACGCATAATATTTAATGCCCCGTCTGCAAAAAAGATGGGTGCAACACGGGAACTTCCCAAGAGGTCACCCATCCTAGTATTACTCTCGCCCAAACACACTTAACTACAGGGTTCTGATGGGATACGGAGAATTAGTGATGGTATAATCGCACCCATTTCTTTTCGCGCTACAAATACGTACACTCCTTCTCCTTCCCTCCCCCCCCCGATCATTTGTTTCCTTGTGCGTGCACACTACACCTCTGCTTCTCGTTCTAATATCAAGTAAAATGCCCCAGCACCTTGACTCACATTTGCGAATAAACCAGTGGACCATAGTTCTAGTAACGCGTAACATCGAATGCCCATCTGTAAAAAAATGGGTGCAACAAGAGGACTTCCCAGGAGCTCACCCATCCTAGTATTACTCTCGCCCAAGAACACTTAACTGCGGAGTTCTGATGGGATCTAGTATATTAGTGCTGGTATGATCGCAACTCTTTCCTTTTACACTACAAATACATACACTCATTCTCCTTCCCACCCCCCTCCCGTCATTTGTTTCCTTGCGCGTGCACACTACACCTCTGCTTCTCGTTCTATTATAAAGTAAAATGCCCCAGTGCCTTGACTCACATTTGCGAATAAACCAGCAGACCATAGTTCTAGTCGCACATAACGTCGAACACCCCGTCTGAAAAAAAAAAATAGGTGCAACAAGAGTACTTCCCAAGAGGTCACCCATCCTAGTACTACTATCGACCAAGCACGCTTAACTATAAAATTTTGATGGGATTCGGTGCATTAGTGCTGGTATGATCCGACCCATTTCATTACGCACTGCAAATACATACACTCCTCCTTTCCTCCCCCTCCCGTCCTTTGTTTCCTTGTGCGTGCACACTACACCTCTGCTTCTCGTTCTAATATCAAGTAAAATTGCCCAGTGCCTTGACTCACATTTGAGAATAAACCAGCGGACCATAGTTCTAGTCGCGCGTAATGTCGAATGCTTCATCTGCAAAAAAATGCGTGCAACACGAGGTCTTCCAAGGTGGTCATCGATCCTAGTACTACTCTTTCCCAAGAACACTTAATTGCAGAGTTTTGATAGGATCCGGTGCATTAGTGTTTGTATGATCGCACCCATTTCATTACGCGCTGTAAATACATACACTCCTCTTTCCCTCCCCCTCCTGTTATTTATTTTCTTGTGCGTGCACACTGCACCTCTGCTTCTCGTTCTAATATCAAGTAAAATTCCCCCAACGCCTTGACTCACATTTACGAATAAACTAGCGGACCATAGATCCAGTCACGCGTAATGTTGAACGCCCACTCTGTAAAAAAATGGGTGCAACACGAGGATTTCCCCGAAGGTCACCCAATCCTAGTACTACTCTCGCCCAAGCACACTTAACTGCAGAGTTCTGATGGTTTCCAGTGTATTAGTGCTGGTATGATCGTACTTATTTTATTCCACGCTGCAAATACAAAAACTCCTCCTTCCCTCCCCCTCCCGTCATTTATTTCCTTGTGCGTGCAAACTGCACCTCTACTTCTCGTTCTAATATCAAGTAAAATTCCCCAGTGTCTTGACTCACATTTAGGAATAAACCAGCGGACCATAGTTCCAGTCGCACGTAACGTTGAACGCCTTATCTGCAAAAAAATGGGTGCAACACAAGAACTTTCCAGGAGTTCACCCATCCTAGTACTACTCTCGCCCAAGCACACTTAACTGCGGAGTTCTGATGGGATCCGGTGCATTAGTCCTGGTATGAGCGCAACCATTACATTTTGCGCTGCAAATACATACACTCCGTCTCCTTTCCTCCCCTTTCTCGTCATTTGTTTCCTTATGCATGCACACTGCACCTCAACTTCTTGTTCTAATATCAAGTAAAATGCCCTAGTGACATGATTCACATTTGCGAATAAACCAGCGAACTGTAGTTCCAGTCGCACATAACGTTGAAGGCCCCATCTGCAAAAAAATGGGTGCAACATGAGGACTTCCCAGGAGCTCACCCATCCTAGTACTACTCTCGCTCAAAAACACTTAACTGCGGAGTTCTGATGGGATCCGGTGCATTAGTACTGGTATGATCACAACAGTTTTATTCTGCGCTATAAATACATACACTCCTTCTCTTTCCCTCCCCCCTCCCGTCATTTATTTCCTTGCGCGTGCACACTGCACCTCTGCTTCTCGTTCTAATATCAAGTAAAATGCCCCAGTGCCTTGACTCACATTTGTGAATAAACCAGCGGACCGTAGTTCCAGTTGCGTATAACGTCGAACGCCCCATCTGAAAAAAAATTGGTTCAACAGGAGGACTTCCCAGGAGGTTACCCATCCTAATACTACTCTAGCCCAAGCACACTTAACTACGGAGTTTTAATGGGATCTGGTGCATAAGCACTGATATGATCGCACCCCTTTCATTCTACGCTTCAAATACAAACACTCCTTCTCCTTTCCTCTCCCCTCCCTTCATTTGTTTCCTAGTGCATGCACTCTGCACCTCTACTTCTCGTTCTAATATCAAATAAAATACCCTGGCACCTTGACTCACATTTGTGAATAAACCAGCGGACCATAGTTCTAGTTGTGCGTAATGTTTATTGTCTCGTGTGCAAAAAAATAGGTGTAACACGAGAATTTTCCAAAAGGTCAACCATCTTAGTACTACTCTCACGAAAGGACACTTAACTGCATAGTTCTTATGGGATTCATTGCATTAGTGCTAGTCTGATCGCACCCGTCACATTCCTCACTACAAATACATGTGCGCCTTCTCCTTCCCTCCACCTTCCCGTCATTTGTTTCGTTCTACGCACACACCTCACCTCTGTTTCTAGTTCTAATATCAAGCGAAATGCACCGCCTTGACTCATGCCCATATGAACGGATCACCTGCCGCACTTCTATTTTTATTGTTTTACTATGTAAGATACTCGTAATAACACTCTTATCACGTGATGGGCTTTAATTGGATGCACGAAAAATATTAAGCAAAATGCCCCAGTGCCGTGACTCACGTTTGCGAATGAACTGGCGAACCGTCGCTCTGGTCCTTCGTAATGTTTGATGCCCCGTCTGAAAAAAGAAGGGTGCAACACAAGGACTTCCTAGGAGGTCACCCATTCTAGTTCTACTCTCGCCCAAAAACACTTAAATGCGGAGTTCTAATAGGATCCGGTGAATTAGTGCTGGTATGATCACACTCATTCCATTTCCCGCTTCAAATAAAAACACCCCTGTTCTTTTCCTCCCCCCTCCCGTCATATTTTTCGCTGTGTGCGAACCCTGCACCTTTACTTCTATTTCTAATATCAAGCGAAATACCCCGGCGGCTTGACTCATGCCAAGATGAACAGACCGTCCGCCGTACCTTATTTTTTATTATTCTACTATATAACCTGCTCGTAGTGACACTCTTATCACGTGGTGGACTATAAATGAATGCACAAAAAATATTAAGCAAAATACCATGGCGCCGAACTTACATCGGGGAATGAACCGGTGTACCGCGTCTCCGGTCATGCGTAGTATTTAATGCTCCATCCGAAAAAAGATGGGTGCAAGACGAGGATTCAGTCCATTAGTGCTGGACTAATCGTGCCCATCCCATTCCCAACTACAAATGCATTTGCCCCTTCGCCTCCCCCCCCCCACTTCGATCATTTGTATCACTGTACACGCACACCTCACATTTGTTTCTAGTTTTAATATCAATCAAAATGCCCCGACAACGCCCAGATGAATGGATCACCCGCCGCACCTCTCTTTTTATTGTTCAACTATGTAAGACACTTCTAATAAAACTCTTATCACATGGTGGGCTATAATTGAATGCACAAATAATATTTAGCAAAATGCCCGGGTGCCGTGACTCATGTTTGTGAACAAATCGGCAAACTGTCACTCTAATCCCGTGTAATATTTAATGCACCATCTACAAAAAGGATGGTGCAACTTGAGGACTTCCCAGGAGGTCACCCATCCTATTACTACTCCTGGTCAAGCATGCTTAACTGTGGAGTTTTGATAGGATCCAATGAATTAATGCTAGTATGATCAAACCTATTTTAATTTGCACTGCAAATATATATATATTCCTTCTCTTTCTTGTCCCCCTCCCGTCATTTATTTCATTGTGCGTGCACACCGCACGTCTACTTCTAGTTCTAATATAAAAAAAAATGCACCGACGCCTCAACCCATGCCCATATGAAAGGATTGCCTGCCTCGCCTCTATTTTTGTTATTCTACTATGTAAGATATTCGCAATAACACTCGTATCACGTGTTGAAATTTAATTATATACATGAAAAATTTTGAGCAAAATGCCCCATCGCCGTGACTCATGTTTGCGAATGAACGGGCGAACTGTTGCTCTAGTCTCGCGTAACATTTAACGCCCCGTCATTAAAAAGAAGGATGCAAAACGATGACTTCCCAAGAAGTTACCCACCCTAGTATGGCTCTCGCCCAAGTACGCTTAACTGCAAAGTTCTAATGGGATCCTGTTAATTAGTGCTGGTATGATCGCATCAGTTCTAGTTCGCAACATAACTACATATACCCCTTCTCCTTCCCGCTCCCCTCCCGTCTTTTTTTTCACTATGCACGCACCCCGTACCTCTGCTTCTAATTCTAATATGAAGGGAAATGCCTCGGCGGCATGACTCGCACCCAGATGAACGGACTGCCCACCAAACCTCATTTTTCGTTGTCTTACTATGTAAGATGCTTGTAATGACACTCTTATAACGTGATGGGCTTTAATTGAATGCACGAAAAATATTAAGCAAAATGTCCCGACGTCGTGACTCACGTTTGTGAATGAACTGGTGGACCGTCACTCTTGCCTCGTGTAACGTTTAATGCCTCATCTAAAAAAAGAAGGGTGCAACACAAAGACTTCTAAGGAGTCAACCATCCTAGTGCTACACTTACCCAAAAACGCTTAAATGTGGAGTTTTGATGGGACCCGGTGAATTAGTTCTGGTATAATCGCACCCGTTCCAGTTAGTGCTGCAAATACATATACCCCTTCTCCTTCCCTCCCCTTCCTGACATTTGTTTCGCTGTGCGCGCACACCTCACCTCTGCTTTTAGTTTTAATATCGAGCAAAATGCTCTGGCGCCTCGACTCATACCCATATGAATAGATCGCCAGCCGCACCTTTGTTTTTGCTGTTCTACTATGTAAGATACTCATAATAAAAGTTTTATCACGTGATTTGCTTTAATTGAATGCACGAAAAAAATTAAGTAAAATGCCCTAACGCCGTGACTCACGTTTGCGAACTAGTGGACCGTCATTCTGGTTCTGCTTAATGTTTAATGCCCCATTTGAAAAAAGAAGGGTGCAACACAAAAATTTCTCAGGAGGTCAGCCATTCTAGTACTACTCTCGCCCAAAAATGCTTAACTACGGAGTTCTGATGAGATCTGGTAAATTAGTGCTGGTATGATCGCACCCGTTCCATTTCATGCTGCAAATAGATATACCCCTTCTCCTTCCCTCCCCCCTCCCGTCATTTTTTTTGTTGTGCGCACACTTTGTGCCTCTATTTCTAATTCTAATATCAAGCAAAATGCCCCGGCGGCTTGACTCACGCCCAGATGAACGGACTGCCCGCTGTACCTTATTTTTCGTTGTTCTACTATGTAAAATGCTCGTAATGACACTCTTATCATGTGGTGGACTGTAAATGAATGCACAAAAAATGTTAAGTAAAATGCCCTGACGACGCGACTCACGTTTGTGGAAGAATTGATAGGTTGTGGTTCTGATCGAACCGTAACTTTTATTTCCTCGTTTGCACAAAAATAGGTGCAACATGAGGACTTCCTAAAAGGTCAATCATCTTAGTACTACTTTCACCCAAGGACACTTAACTGCAGAGTTCTTATGGGATTCGGTGCATTAATGCTGGTATTATCGCACCCATCCCATTTTGCACTACAAGTGCATGTACCCGTTCTCCTTCACTCCCCCCTCCCGTCATTTGTTTCGCTGTGCGAGCACACCTCACCTCTGCGTCTAGTTCTAATATCAAGTGAAATGCCCTGGCGCTCGACCATGCCCATATGAACAGATTGCCCGTTGCACATCTATTTTCGTTGTTTTATTATGCAAGATACTCGTAATAACACTCTTAGCACGTGATATACTTTAATTGAATGCAAAAAAAATATTAAACAAAATTCCCCAATGCAGTGACTCACGTTTGCGAATGAATTGACGGATCGTCGCTCCGGTCTCACGTAACGTTTAATGCCCCGTCTACAAAGAGAAGGGTGCAACACGAGCATTTCCCAGGAGGTCACCTATCCTAGTACTACTCTTGCCCAAAAAATGCTTAATTGCGAAGTTCTGATGGGATCCGCTGAATTAGTGCTGGTATGATCGCACTCGTTCTATTTCACGCTGCAAATAGATATACCCCTTCTCTTTCTCTCTCCCCTCCTGTTACTTTTTTGCTATGCGCATACCCTGCACCTCTGCTTCTAATTCTAATATCAAGCGAAATGCTCTAGCAGCTTGACTCGCGCCCAGATGAATGGACCGTCTGCCGCACCTCATTTTTTATTATCCTACTATGTAAGCTGCTCGTAATATTACGTGGTGGACAATAAATGAATGCACGAAAAATATTAAACAAAATGTCATGGCGCCAAGAGTCACACCGGCGAATGAATCGGTGGACCGAGTCTCTGGTCCCGCATAGTGTTTAGCACTTCATCCGAAAAAAGACAGGTGCAACACGAGGATTCAATGGGATTCCAAGGGCACTTAACTGCAGAGTTCTTATGGGATTCAATGTATTAGTACTAGACTAATCGCACCCATCCCATTCCCCGCTACAAATGCATGTGCCACTTCAGCTTTCCTCCCCCCTCCGATCATTTGTATCACTGTACACTCACACCTCACCTCTATTTCTAGTTTTAATATCAAGACAAATGCCCCAGCACCTTGACTCACGCCCAGATGAACAGATTGCCGGCTGCACCTATATTTTCGTTGTTCTAGTATGTAAGATACTCGTAATAACACTCTTATCACGTGGTGGGCTATAATTGAATGCACGAATAATATTAAGTAAAATGCCTGGCATCGTGACTCACATTTACGAACAAACCGGTAGACTGTCACTCCGGTCCCATGTAATGTTTAACACCTTGTCTACAAAAAAAAGGGTGCAACATGAGGACTTCCCAAGAGTTCACCCATCCTAGTACTACTCCTGCCGAAGAACGCTTAACTACAGAGTTTTGATGGGATCCAGTAAATTAGTGCTGGTATGATCAAACCTATTCTAATTTGCGCTTTAAATATATATATATATCCCTTCTCCTTCCCTCCTCCCTCCTGTCATTTGTATCGCTATGCGTGCACACTGCACGTTTGCTTCTAGTTCTAATATAAAGCTAAATGCGCCGACGCCGCGACTAATGCCCATACGAACGGATCATCCACCTCACCTCTATTTTCGTTGTTCTATTATGTAAGATACCCGTAATAACACTCTTATCACATGATGGATTTTAATTGAATACATAAAAAATTTTAAGCAAAATGTCCCAATGCTGTCACTCACGTTTGCGAATGAACCAGCGAACAGTCGCTCCACTCGTGCATAACGTTTAACATCCTGTCTGCAAAAAGAAGGGTGTAACACAAGTACTTCCAGGAGGTCACCGATCCTATTACTACTATCGCTCAAGCACGCTTAACTACAGAGTTCTGATGGGATATGGTGAACTAGTACTGGTATGATTGCACCCGTTCTTATTTTTGCCGTAAATACATATACCCCTTCTCCTTCCCTCTCCCCTCCCGTCATTTATTTCGCTGTGCGTGAATTTAACCTCCACTTTTAGTTCTAATATCAAGCAAAATATCCCAGCGCTTCGACTCATGCCAATATGAACAGATCGCCTGCTGCACCTCATTTTTCGTTATTTTACTATGTATGATCTTGCAATGATACTCTTATCACGTTATAGGCTTTAATTGAATGCACGAAAAATATTAAGCAAAATGCCCCGGCCCCATGACTCTCGCTTGCGAATGGACCGGTGGACAGGTTGCTTCAGTCTTGCGTAACGTTTAACGCCCTGTATGCAAAAAGAAGGGTGCAACACAAAGACTTCCTAAGAGGTCACCCATCCTACTACTACTCTCACCAAAGCACGCTTAACTGCCAAGTTGTAATGGGATCCAGTGAACTAGAGCTGGTATGATCGCACCCGTTCTAGTTTACGCCGCAAAGACATATAACCCTTCTCCTTCCCTCTCCCCTCCCATCATTTGTTTCGCTGTGTGCGCACCTCACCTCTACTTCTAGTTCTAATATCAAGTGAAATGCACGATGCACCTCGTTTTTCGTTGTTCTATTATGTAAGATACTCAAAATGACACTCTTATCACGTGATGGGTTTTAATTAAATGCGCATAAAATATTAAGCAAAATGCCCAGGTGCCGTGACTTACATTTGCGAATGAACTGGCAGACCGTCCCTCCGGTCCCGCGTAATGTTTAATGCCCCATCTGTCAAAAGAATGGTGCAACACGAGGACTTCCCAGGAGGTCACCCATCTTAGTACTACTCTCGTCCAAGCACGTTTAACTACGGAGCTCTGATGGGATATGGAGAAATAGTTCTAGTATGATCACACACATTCAAGTTTGCGCTGCAAATACATATTCCCCTTTTACTTCCCTCTCCCCTCCCGTCATTTGTTTTGTTGTGCGCGCACCTCATCTTTGCTTCTAGTTCTGATATCAAGCGAAATGCCCCGATACCTCAACTCTTGCCCATATGAACGAATCACCCACCGTACCTCATTTTTCATTTTTCTACTATGTGAGATACTCGTAATAACACTCTTCTCACGTGTTGGGCTTTAATTGAAAGCACGAAAAATATTAAGCAAAATCCCTCAGTGCCGTGACTCACATTTGTGAATGAACCAGTGGACCGTCACTGCGGTCCTACGTAACGTTTAACGCCCCATCTACCAAAATAAGGGTGCGACATGAGGACTTTCTAGGAGGTCACCCATCCTAGTACTACTTTCGCCCAAGCACGTGTAACTATTGAGTTCTGATGGGATCCGGTGAATTATTGCTGGTATGATCAAAACCGTTCTAGTTTGCGTCACGAATAAATATATCCCTTCTCCTTCCCTCTCCCCTCTCGCCATTTGTTTCGCTATGCGCGCACACCTCACCTCTGCTTATAGTTCTAATATCAACCAAAATGCCCATGCGCGTCGACTCATGCCCATTTGAACGGATCGCCCGCTGCACCTCTTTTTTCATTGTTCTACTATGAAAGATACTTGTAATAGTACTCGTGTTCGTGATGGGCTTTAATTGAATGCATGAGAAATATTAAGCAAAATGCCCTGGCACCATGGCTCACATTTGCAAATGAACCGGCGGACAGTCGCTCCAGTCTCGCGTAACGTTTAATGCCCTGTCTGCAAAAAGAAGGGTGCAACACGAGAACTTCCCAAGAGGTCACCCATCCTAGTACTACTCTTTGCCCAAATATGTTTAACTATGGAATTCTTATGGAATCCGGTGAATTAGTGCTCGTATGATTGCACCCATTCCATTTCGCGCTGCAAATACATATACCCCTTCTCTTTCCCTCCACCCTCCCGTCATTTTTTTCACTATGCACGCACCCCGCACCTCTGCCTATAATTCTTATATCAAGTGAAATCCGCAGGCGGCTTGACTCATGCCCAGATGAAATGATTATCTGCCGCACCTCGTTTTTCATTGTTCTACAATGTAAGATGCTCGTATTGAGACTCTTATAATGTGCTGGACTATAAATGAATGCAAAAAAAATATTACCCAAAATGCCCTGACACTGCGACTCACATTTACGAATGAACCGACGGTTGTCGCACGTAACGTTTGTTGCCTCGTATGCAAAGAAACAAGTGCAACACACGAATTTTTCAAGAGGTCATCCATCTTAGAACTACTCTCACCAAACGACACTTAACCGCAGAGTTCTTATGGGTTCGGTGCATTAGTGCTGGTCTTATCGCACCCGTCCCATTCCCCACTACAAATGCATGTGCCCCTTTTCCTTCCCTCCCCCCTCCCGTCATTTGTTTCACTGTACGCACACACCTCACCTCTGCTTCTAGTTCTAATATCAAAGAAAATGCCCTAGCGCCTCGACTCATTCCCATATGAACGGATCGCCTGCTACACCTCTGTTTTTTTTGTTTTACTATGTAAGATACTCGTAATAATACTCTTATCACGTGATGAGCTTTAATTGAATACACGAAAAATATTAAGTAAAATGCCTCGGCATCGTGACTCACGTTTGCGAAGGAACCGACAGACCGTCACTCTGGTCCCGCGTAACATTTAACGGCCCATCTGCAAAAGGAAGGGTGCAACAAGAGGACTTCCTAAGTGGTCACCCATCCTTGTACTACTGTCACCAAAGCACGCTTGACTGCAAAGTTCTGATGGGATCCGATGAATTAGTGCTGGTATGATCGCACCAGTTCCATTTTGCGTTGCAAAAACATAAACCCCTACTCCTTCCCTCCCCCTTCCCGTCATTTGTTTTGCTATGCATGCATACCTCACCTCTGCTTCTAGCTTTAATATCAAGCAAAAAGCCCCGGTGCCTCGACTCATGCCTATATGAACGGATCACTCGCCGCACCTTTGTTTTCGTTATTCTACTATGTAAGATACTCGTAATAACACTCTTATAACGTGATGCGCTTTAATTGAATGCGCAAAAAATATTAAGCAAAATGCTTCAGGCATCATGACTCACGTTTGCGAATGAACCAAGGAACCATCGCTTCGGTCCTACGTAATGTTTAATTCTTTGTTTGCAAAAAGAAGGGTGCAACACGAGAACTTTCTAGGAGGTCACCCATCCTAGTACTACTCTCGCCCAAAAACGCTTAACTATGGAGTTATGATGGGATCTGGCAAATTAGTGCTGGTATGATCACACCTGTTCCATTTCGTGCTGCAAGTAAACATACCCCTTCTCCTTTCCTCCCCCCTCCTGTCATTTTTTTCATTGTGCGCGCACCCCGCACCTCTGCTTCTAATTCTAATATCAAGCGAAATGTCCCAGCCGCCCCTCGTTTTTCATTATTCTACTATATAAGATGCTCGTAAAGACACTCTTATCACGTGGTAGACTATAAATGAATGCACAAAAAATATTCAACAAAATGCCCTGATGCCGCGACTCACGCTTGCGACTGTATCGACAGATCGTGGTTTTGGTCGCGTGTAATATTTATTTTCTCGTGTGCACAAAAATGGGTGACACACAAGGACTTTCCAAGAGGTCAACTATCTTAGTACTACTCTCACCCAAGGATACTTAACTGCAGAGTTCTTATGGGAATCGGTGCATTGGTGCTGGTATTATCGCACCCGTACCTTTTGCACTACAAGTGAATGTGCCCCTTCTCCTTCCCTCCCCCTTCCCATCATTTGATTCGCTGTGCGAGCACACCTCACCTCTACTTATAGTTCTAATATCAAGCAGAATCCCCCGACGTCTCGACTCCTGTCCATATGAACGAATCACCTGCCACACCTCTATTTTTTTGTTCTATTATATAAGATACTCGTAATAACACTCTTATTACGTGATAGGATTTAATAGAATGAAAGAAAAATATTAAGCAAAATATCCTAGCACCGTGACTCACGTTTACGAATGAACTGGTGGATCGTCGCTTCGGTCCCGCGTAACATTTAATGCCCCGTCTGCAAATTCCAAAGAGGGCACCCATTCTAGTACTACTCTCGCCCAAAAATGCTTAACTGCGGAGTTCTGATGGGATCCGAGAAATTAGTGCTAGCATGATCGCACTCATTCCATTTCGCGCTGCAAATAGATATACCCCTTTTCCTTCCCTCCCCCCTCCTGTCATTTGTTTCGCTGTGCACGCACCTCACCTCTGCTTCTAGTTCTAATATCAAGCAAAATGCCACAGCGACTCGACTCATGCCCATATGAATGGATCGCCCGCCACACCTCATTTTTTATTGTTCTACTATCTAAGATACTCATAATTCCACTCTTATTATATGATAGGCTTTAATTAAATGCGCGAAATATATTAAGCAAAATGCCCCGGCGCTGTGACTCACGTTTTCGAATGACCCGGCAGACTATCGCTCTAATCCTGCATAATGTTTAACAGCCCATCTGCAAAAAGAATGGTGCAACACGAGGACTTCCTAGTAGGTCATCAATCCTAGTACTACTCTCGCCTGAGCATGCTTAACTGCAGAGTTTCAATGGGATCCGGTGAACTAGTGCTGGTATGATCGCACCCATTCTAGTTTGCGCAACAAATACATATGCCCCTTCTCCTTTCCTCTCCCCTCCCATCATTTGTTTTGCTATGCATGCACCTCACCTCTTGATCAAATTCTAATATCAAGCGAAATGCCTCGACGCTTTGGCTCATGCCCATATGAACGGATCGTGTCGTACCTCATTTTTCGTTGTTCAACTATTTAAGATGCTCGTAAGGACACTCTTATCTGGTGATGGGCTTTAATTGAATACGCAAAAAATATTAAGTAAAATGCCATAGTGCCATGACTTATGTTTTCGAATGAACTGGAGGACTGTCGTTCCGGTCCTGAAAAATGTTTAACGCCTCGTCCGTAAAACGAAGGGTACAACATGAGAACTTCCAAGGAGGTCACCTATCCTAGTACTACTCTCGCCTAAGCACGCTTAACTGTGGAGTTCTTATGGGATCCGGTGAACTAGTGCTGGTATGATCTCAACCGATCTAATTTACACCGCAAAGACATATACCCCTTCTCCTTCCCTCTCCCTTCCCGTCATTTGTTTCACTGTGCGCGTACTTCACCTCTTATTTTAGTTCTAATATCAAGCGAAATGTCCCAGCACCTCGACTCATGCCCATATGAACGGATTGCCTGCCGTACCTCATTTTTCGTTGTTCTATTATGTAAGGTGCTCTAAATTACACTCTTATCACGTGATGGACTTTAATTGAATGCGGAAAAAATTTTAAGCAAAATGTCCTGGCACCGTGACTCACGTTTGAAAATGAACTGGCAGACTGTCGCTCCCGTCCCGCGTAACGTTTAACCACACATCTGCAAAAAGAATGGTGCAACACGAGGACTTCCCAAGAGGTCACCCATCCTAGTACTACTCTCGCCAAAACACGCTTAATTACAGAGTTCTGATGGGATCCGATGAACTAGTGCTGATATGATCGCACCCATTCTAGTTTGCGCCGCAAATACATATACCCCTTCTCCTTCACTCTCCCCTCCCATCATTTGGTTCATTGTGCGCGCACCTCACCTCTGCTTCTAGTTCTAATACCAAGTGAAATGCCCCGAAGTTTCGACTCATGCCCATATGAACGGATTGCCCGCCACACCTCATTTTTTGTTGTTATACTATTTAAGATGCTCGCAATGACACTCTTATTATATGGTGGGCTATATTTGAATGTGCAAAAAAATTAAGCAAAATGCTCTGGCACCGTGACTCACGTTTGTGAATGAACCGGCAGACCATCACTCCAGTCCCGCATAATATTTAACACCTCGTCTACAAAAAGAAGGGTGCAACACGAGGACTTATCAAAAGATCACCCATTATAGTACTAAACTCGCCCAAGCACGCTTAACTGCGGAGTTCTGATGGGATCCTATAAACTAGTGCTCGTATGATCACACCCTTTTTAGTTTGCACCGCAAATATATATACCCTTTCTCCTTCCCTCTCCCCTCCTATTATTTGTTTTGCTGTGCACACACCTCATCTCTACTTCGAGTTTTAATATCAAGAGAAATACCTCAGCACCTCAACATATGCCCAGATGAATGGATCGCTCGCCGCAACTCGTTTTTTGTCGTTCTACTATTTAAGATACTCGCAATGACACTCTTATCACGTGATGGGCTTTAATTGAATATGTAAAAAATATTAAGCAAAATGCCCTGGCATTGTAACTCATGTTTGCGAATGAACAGGCATACCATCGTTCTGGTCCCGCGTAACATTTAACGCCTTATCTGCAAAAAGAAGGGTGCAATACAAGGACTTTACAGGAGGTCACCCATCCTAGACTACTCTCGCCCAAGCACGTTTAACTCTGGAGTTCTGATGGGATCTGGTGAACTAGTGCTGGTATGATTGGATATGTTCTAGTATGCACTGCAAATACCTATATCCCTTCTCCTTCACTCTCCCCTCCCGTCATTTGTTTCTTTGTGCATGCACCTCACCTCTGCTTCTAGTAATAATATCAAGCGAAATGCCCTGTCGCCTCGACTCATGCCCATATGAACGGATCGCCTGTCGCACCTCATTTTTTGTTATTCTACTATTTAAACTGCTCGCAATGACACTCTCATCAAGTGATTGAATTTAGCTGAATGCACAAAAAATATTAAGTAAAATGCATCGGCACCGTGACTCACATTTGTGAATGAATCGGTGAACCATCGCTCCTGTCCCGCGTAACATTTAATGCCCCGTCTGCAAAAAGAATGGTGCAACATGAAGACTTCTTAGGAGGTCACCCATCCTAGTACTTAACTCGCCCAAGCACGCTTAACTACGGAGTTCTGAGGGGATCCGGTGAACTAGTGCTGGTATTATCCCACCTGTTTTAGTTTGCACCGCAAATACATATACCCCTTCTCCTTCACTCTCCCCTTCCATCATTTGTTTCTCTGAGCGCGCACCTCACCTCTACTTCTAGTTCTAATATTAAGAGAAATGCCCTGGCGCCTCAACTCATGCCTATACGAACGGATCGCCCGCCGTACCTCATTTTCGTTATTCTACTATTTAAGATGCTTGCAATGACACTCTAATCACGTGATGAGCTTTAATTGAATGTGCAAAAAATATTATGCAAAAGACCCTGGCGCCGTGACTCACGTTTGCGATTGAATCGGCAGACCGTCACTCCGATCCCACGTAACGTTTGATGCCCCATCTAAAAATAAAGGGTGCAACATGAAGACTTCCTAAGAGGTCACCCATCCTAGTACTACACTCACCCAAGTACGCTTAACTGTGGAGTTCTGAAGGGATCCGGTGAAATAGTATTGGTATGATCGCACCCGTTTTAGTTTGCACCGCAAATACATATACCCCTTCTCCTTCACTCTCCCCTTTTGTCATTTGTTTCTCTGAGCGCGCACCTCACCTCTACTTCTAGTTCTAATATTAAGAGAAATGCCCCAGTGCCTCGACTCATGCCTATACGAACGGATCACCCGCCGCACCTCATTTTTGTTGTTCTACTATTTAAGATGTTTGCAATGACACTCTAATCACGTGATGAGCTTTAATTGATTGCGCAAGAAATACTATGCAAAAGGCCCTAGCACCGTGACTCACGTTTGCGATTGAATTGGCGGACCATCGCTCCAGTCCCATGTAACGTTTGATGCCCCATCTGAAAAATAAAGGGTGCAACACGAAGACTTCCTAAGAGGTCACCCATCCTAGTACTACATTCACCCAAGCACGCTTGACTGCGGAGTTCTGATGGGATCCTGTGAAATAGTGTTGGTATGATTGTACCCGTTCTGGTTTGCACCGCAAATACATATACCCCTTCTCCTTCACTCTCCCCTCCCGTCATTTTTTTCTTTGGGCACGCACCGTACCTCTGCTTCTAGTTCTAATATCAACTGAAATGCCCCGGCACCTCGACTCATGCCCATATGAACGGATCGCCAGTCGCGCCTCATTTTTCATTGTTCTACTATTTAAAATTCTCATAGTGACATTCTCATCACGTGATGGACTTTAATTGAATGCACAAAAAATATTAAGCAAAATGCCCCGGTGCCGTGACTCACGTTTGTGAATGAACCAGAGGACCGTCGCTCCGGTCCCGCATAACATTTAATGCTCCGTCTACAAAAAGAAGGGTGCAAGACGAGAACTTCTCAGGAGGTCACCCATCCTAGTACTACTCTCACCTAACCAAGCTTAGCTCCGGAGCTCTAATGGGATCCGGTGAAGTAGTGCTAGTATGATCGCACCCTTTTCTGTTTGCAGCCAAAATAAATATTTGCCCTCTCCTTCCCATTCCCCTCCCATCATTTGTTTCGCTGTGCGCGCACCTCACCTCTGCTTCTAGTTCTAATATCAAGCAAAATGCTCCAGCGCCTCGACTCATGCCCATATGAACGGATGGCCCGCCGCACCTCATTTTATGTTGTTCTTCTATTTAAGATGCTCGCAATGACTCTCTTATCACGAGATGGACTTTAATTGAATGCACAAAAAATATTATGCAAAATGTCCTGGTGCCATGACTCACGTTTGTGAATGAACTGGCAGACCATTGCTCCAGTCCCGCGTAACGTTTAATGCCTTGTCTACCAAAAGAAGGGTGCAACACGAAGACTTCCTAGGAGGTCACCCATCCTAGTACTACTCTCGCCCAAGCACGATTGAGTGTAGAATTCTGATGGGATCCGGTGAACAATAACTCGTATGATCGCACTCGTTCTAGTTTGTGCCACAAATACATACACCCCTTCTACTTCTCTCTCCCCTCCTGTCATTTGTTTCTCTTTGCGTGCACCTCGCCTCTATTTCTAGTTCTAATATTAAGCGAAATGCCTCGGCGCCTCGACTCATGCCCATATGAACGGAATGCCCGCCGCACCTTGTTTTTTGTTGTTATACTATGTAAGATGCTTGTAATGAGACTTTTATAACGTGGTGGACTATAAATGATTGCACAAAAAATATTAAGTAAAATACTCTGACGCCGAGACTCACCTTTGCGAATGAACCGGCAGACTGTTGCTTCGGTCCCGCGTAACATTTAATGCGCCATCTGCAGAAAGAATGGTGTAACACGAGAACTTCTCAAGAGGTCATGCATCCTAGTACTACTCTCGCCCAAGCACGCTTGACTAAGGAGTTCTGATGGGATTCGATGAACTAGTGCTGGTATGATCGCGACCGTTCTGGTTTGCACCGCAAATACATATACCCTTTCCCCTTCCCTCTCCCTTCTGATCATTTATTTCACTGTGCGCGCAACTCACCTCTGTTTCTAGTTCTAATATCGAGAGAAATGTCCTGACACCTCGACTCATGTCTATATGAACGAAACACCCGCTGCACCTCCTTTTTCGTTATTCTACTATATAAATGCTTGCAATTATACTCTCATCACGTGATGGACTTTAATTGAATGCACAAAAAATATTAAACAAAATGACCCAGTGCCGTGACTCACGTTTGTGAATGAACCGGCGGACCGTCGCTCAGGTCCCGCATAATGTTTAACGCTCCATATGCAAAAAGAAGGGTGCAAGACAAGAACTTCCTAGGAGGTCACCCATCCTAGTACTACTCTCGCCCAAGCATGCTTAGCTGCAGAGTTCTAATGGGATCCGGTGAAGTAGTGCTGGCATGATCGCACCCTTTTCTGTTTGCGGCAAAAATAAATATTTGCCCTCTCTTCCCATTACCCTCCTATCATTTGTTTCGATGTGCGCATACCTCACCTATACTTCTAGTTCTAATATCAAGCGAAATTCCCCGGCGTCTCGACTCATGCCTATATGAATGGATCGCCTGCCGCACCTTATTTTTCGTTGCTATTCTATTTAAGATGCTCATAATGACACTCTTATCACGAGATGGACTTTAATTGAATGTGCAAAAAATATTAAGCAAAATGCCCCGGCGCCATGACTCACGTTTGCGAATGAACAGATGGACTATCGCTCTAGTCCTGCGTAACGTTTAACCCCTTGTCTGCAAAAAGAAGGGTGCAACACGAAGATTCCCAGGAGGTCAGCCATCCTAGTACTACTCTCGCCCAGACACGGTTGAGTGCAAAATTCTAATGGGATCTGGTGAACTAGTGCTCGTATGATCGCACTCGTTCTAGTTTGTGCCACAAATACATATACCCCTTCTACATCTCTCTCCCCTCCTATCATTTGTTTTACTTTGCGTGCACCTCGCCTCTGTTTCTAGTTCTAATATTAAGCGAAATGCCCCGACGCCTCGACTCATGCCCATATCAACAGAACGCCTGCCGCACCTTATTTTTTGTTGTTATACTATGTAAGATGCTCTTAATGAGACTCTTATAATGTGGTGGACTATAAATAAATGCACAAAAAATATTAAGTAAAATACCCTGATGCCGAGACTCACCTTTGCGAATGAACCGATGGACTGTCGCTTCGATCTCGCGTAACATTTAATGGCCCATCTGCAGAAAGAATGGTGCAACACGAGAACTTCCTAGGGGGTCACGCATCCTAGTACTACTCTCACCCAAGCACGCTTGATGCGGAGTTCTGATGGGATCCGGTGAAGTAGAGCTGATATGATCGCAACCATTCTAGTTTGCGCCGCAAATACATATACCCCTTCCCCTTCCCTCTCCCTTCCGATCATTTATTTCGCTGTGCGAGTAACTCACCTCTACTTCTAGTTCTAATATCGAGTGAAATGTCCCGACGCCTCGACTCATGTCTATATGAACGGAACACCTGCCGGCACCTCCTTTTTCATTGTTCTACTATGTAAAATGCTCGCAATGACACTCTTAACAAGTGATGGGCTTTAATTGAATGCATGAAAAATATTAAGCCAAATGTCTCGGTGCCGTCACTCACGTTTGCAAATGAACCAGCGGACCTTCGCTCTGATCCCGCGTAACATTTAACACCCCGACTACAAAAAAAAGAGTGCAACATGAGTACTTCCCAAGAGATCACCCATCCTAGTACTACTCTTGCAAGCACACTCGACTGCGGAGTTTTGATGGGATCCAGTGAACTAGTGCTGGTATGATCACACTCTTTCTAATTTGCGCTGCATAGATATATACCATTTCTCTTTCCCTTTCTCTTCCTGTCATTTGTTTCGCTGTGCGCGCAACTCACCTCTGCTTCTAGTTCTAATATTGAGTGAAATGCCCTAGCACCTTGACTCATGCCCATATGAACGGATCGCCCACCGCACCTCATTTTTCATTGTTCTACTATTTAAGATGCTCGCAATGACACTCTCATCACATGATGGACTTTAATTGAATGCACGAAAAATATTAAACAAAATGCCCCAGTACTGTGACTCACATTTGCGAATGAACTGGCGTACCGTCGCTCCAATCCCGGGTAACATTTAATGCCCCGTCTGCAAAAAGAAAGGTGCAACATGAGTGCTTCCTAAGAGGTCACCCATCGTAGTACTACTCTCGCCCAAGCACGGTTAACTGTAGAGTTCTGATGGATCCAATGAACTAGTGCTGGTATGATCGCACCCCTTCTAATTTGTGCTGCAAAGACATATATCCCTTTTCCTTCCCTCTCCCTTCCCATCATTTATTTCCCTGTGCACGCAACTCAGCTCTACTTCTAGTTCTAATATCGAACGAAATGCCCTGGTGCCTCGACTCATGTCTATATGAACGGAACACCCGCCGTATCTCCATTTTCATTGTTCTACTATGTAAGATTCTAGTAATAATAATCTTATCACATGGTGGGCTATAATTGAATGTACGAATAATATTAAACAAAATGCCCCGACGCCGTCACTCACGTTTGTGAATAAACCGACGGAATGTCGCTCTAGTCCTGCGTAACATTTAATACCCCATTTGCAAAAAGAAGGTGCAACATGAGAACTTCCCAGGAGGTCACCCATCCTAGCACTACTCTCGCCCAAACACACTTGACTGCGGAGTTCTGATGGGATCCGGTGAACTAGTGCTGGTATGATCGCAACCATTCTTGTTTGCACCGCAAATACATATACCCCTTCCCTTTCCCTCTCCCTTCCCATCATTTGTTTTGCTGTGCGCGCAACTCACCTCTGCTTCTAGTTCTAATATCGAGTGAAATTTCTTGGCACCTCGACTCATATGAACGGAACACCCACCGCACCTCTTTTTTTGTTGTTCTACTATGTAAGATGCTCATAATAACAATTTTATCACGTGGTGGGCGACAATTGAATGCACGAATAATATTAAGTAAAATGCCCCGACGTTGTGACTCACGTTTGTGAATGAACTTGTGGACCGTCGCTCTAGTCCCACGTAACATTTAACGCCCCGTCTGAAGAAAAAAAGGTTCAACACGAGGACTTCCCAAGAGGTCACCCATCCTGGTACTACTCTCACCCAAGCACACTTAGTTGCGGAGTTCTGATTTGATCCAGTGAACTAGTGCTAGTATGATAGTACCCTTTCTTGTTTGCGCCGCAAATATATGTGCCCATTCTCCTGTCCTCTCCCCTCCAGTCATTTGTTTCGCTGTGCGCGCACCTAACCTCTGCTTCTAGTTCTAATATCAAGCGAAATGTCCCATCACTTCGATTCATGCCCATATGAACGGATCGCCCGCCACACCTCGTTTTTCATTGTTCTACTATTTAAGATGCTTGTAATAATACTCTTATCACGTAATGGGCTTTAATTGAATGTATGAAAAATATTAAGCAAAATGCCCCGACGCCGAGCGCAACGTTTAATGCCCCATCTGCAAAAGGAAAGGTACAAGACGAGGACTTTTCAGGAAGTCACCTCTATTTCTAATTCTAATAACAAGCAAAATGCCCCGATGGCTCGACTCACGCCCAAATGAAAGGACCGTCCGCCGCACCTCATTTTTTATTATTCTACTATGTAACCTGCTCGTAATGACATTCTTATCACGCGATGGATGATAAATGAATGGCGCCAAGACTCACGCCACCGAATGAACCAGTGGACTGTGTCTTCAGTCGTGCGTAATGCTTAATGCTCCATCTGAAAAAAGACAGGTGCAACATGAGGTTTCAGTGGGATTCAAAGGACACTTAACTGTAGAGTTCTTATGGGATTCAGTGCATTAGTGCTGGACTGATCGCACCCATCCCATTCCCTGCTACAAATGCATGTGCCCCTTCGCCTTCCTTCCCCCCTCTGATCATTTGTATCACTGTACACGCACATCTCATCTTTGTTTCTAGTTTTAATATCAAGCAAAATGCCCCTGCCATGCCCAGATGAACGAATTGCCCGCCGCACATCTGTTTTCATTGTTTTACTATGTAAGATACTCGTAATAACACTTTTACCACGTGGTGGGATATAATTGAATGCACGAATAATATTAAGCAAAATGCTTTAGCGCCGTGACTCACGTTTTCGAACGAACCAGCAGACTGTCGCTCCGATCCTGCGTAACGTATAATGCCCCGTCTGCGAAAAAAAGGATGCAACAGGAGGACTTCCCAAGAGGTCACCCATCCTAGTACTACTCCCGCCAAAGCACGCTTAACTGTGGAGTTTTGATGGGATCAAGTGAATTAGTGCTGGTTTGATTACACCAATTTTAGTTTGTATACCCCTTCTACTTTACTCTCCCCTCTCGTTATTTGTTTCGTTGTGTGTGCACCTCACCTCTGTTTCTAGTTCTAATATCAAACGAAAAGCCTCGGTGCCTCGACTCATGCCCATATGAACAAAAAACTCGCTGCACCATATTTTTTTGTTGTTCTACTATGTAAGATGCTCGCAATGACACTTTTATCACATGATGGGCTTTAGTTGAATGGGCAAAAAATATTAAGCAAAATGCCCCAGTACCGTAACTCATGTTTGCGAATGAACCGGCGGACTGTCGCTCTGGTCCAGTGTAACATTTAACGCTGCATCTATAAAAAGAAGGGTGCGACACGAGAACTTCCCAGAAGGTCACCCATCCTATTACTACTCTCGCCCAAGGACGCTTAACTACGGAGTTCTGATGGGATCTGGTGATTGGTATGATCGCACCATTTTTTGTTTTCACTGCAAATACATATGCCCCTTCTTTTCCCTCTCCCCTTCCATCATTTGTTTCCCTGTGCACGCACCTCACCTTTCCTTCTGGTTCTAATATCCAGCAAAATGCCCCGGTGCCCCGACTCATGCCCATAATACTGGATCACCCACCGCACCTTGTTTTTTTTTGTTCTACAATTTAAGATACTCGCAATAACAATCTTATCACGTGATGGGCTTTAATTGAATGCGCGAAAAATTTTAAGCAAAATGTCCTGGCGCCATGACTCACGTTTGCGAATGAATCGCAGGACCGTCGCTCCGGTCCCGCGTAACATTTAACACCCCGTCTGCAAAAAGAAGGATGCAACACGAGGACCTCCCAGGAGGTCACCCATCCTAGTACCTAAACACGCATAACTTCGGAGTCCTAATGGGATCTGGTGAACTAGTGCTGGTATGATCACACCTTTTCTTGTTTGTGCCGCAAGCCCCTTCTCCTTCCCTCTCCCCTCCCGTCATTTGTTTTGCTATGCGCACATGCACCTCTGTTTCTAGTTCTAATATCAAGCGAAATTTCTTGGCAGATGCCCAGATGAGCGGACCGCCCATCGTACCGCTGTTTTCATTGTTATGCTAATTAAGATGCTCGTAATGATACTCTTATCATGTGGTGGACTATAAATGCATGCACTAAAAATATTAAACAAAATGCCTTCGCACCATGACTCATGCTGGCGAATGAACCGGTAGACCATGACTCCCTGTCGCGCTTAACATTTAACGCAATGTCTGTAAAAGAAAATGTGCAATATAGGGACTTCCAAGGAGGTCACCAATCCTAGTATTACTCTCGCCCAAGCACTCCTAACAGTGGAGTTCTAATGGGATCTGGTGCATTATTACTGGTATGATCGCACCAGTTTTATTCTGCTTCAAACATATACCCCTTCTCCTTCCCTCTTCCCTCCCGTCATTTGTTTCATTGTACGTGCCCACTGCACCTCTATTTCTAGTTCTAATATCAACCGAAATGCCCCAGTGCCTCGACTGACGTCTAGATGAACGAACTGCCCGCCGCACCTGTATTTTTGTTGTCTTACTATGTAAGATGCGCTCGACTCACACCCAGATGAACGGACCGCTCGCTACACCTCTGTTTTTGTTGTTCTACTTTGTAAGATACTCGTAAGAACAATCTTATCACGTGGTAGACTATAAATGAATCAACAAAAATATTAACAAAGATATCCCAGTGCCGCGTCTCACATTTGCGAATGAACCTACAGACCATGGATCTGGTCCTATGTAACGTTTACTGCCCCGTCTACAAAAGGACAGGTACAACTCGAGGCTTTTCCAGGTGGTCACCCATCCAAGTACTATTCTTGCCGAAGCACACTTAACTGCGGAGTTCTGATGGGATCTTTTGAATTAGTGCTGGTATGATTGCATCACTTCCATTCCGCACTGCAAATACATATACCCCTTCTCCTTCCCTCACCCCACCCGTCATTTGTTTTACTATGCGCGTACACCACACCTCTGTTTCTAGTTTTAATATATAGCAAAATGCCCCAACGCCTCGACTTACACCCAGATGAACGTACCGCCCGCTTCACCTCTTTTTTTTGTTGTTCTACTAAGTAAGATACTCGTAATAATACTCTTATCTTGTAATGAAATATAAATGAATACACAAAAAATATTAAGCAAAATGCCCAGACGCTGCGACTCATGTAGGTGAATGAACTAGTGGACTGTATCTCTCGTCGCACGTAATGTTTAACGCCTTGTATGCAAAAAGACGACTACAAAAAGAGGACTTCCCAGGAGGTCACCCATCCTAGTACTATTTTCGCCCAAGAACGCTTAACTACAAAGTTCGATGGGATCCGATGCATTAGTGCTGGTATGATCGCACCCCTTCCATTCCACGCTGTAAATACATATACCACTTCTCTTTCCCTCTCCCCTCCTGTCATTTATTTTGTTGTGCGCGCACACCGTACCTCTATTTCTAGTTCTAATATCAAGCGAAATGCCCAGGCATCTCGACTCATGCCTAGATGAACAGACCGCCCGCCACAACTCTATTTTCGTTGTTCTACTATGTAAGATACTCGTAATGACATTCTTATCTCGTGATGGACTATAAACGAATGCATGAAAAATATTAAGCAAAATGTCCCAACACCACGACTCACACTGGCGGACTGTGGCTCCGGTCATGCCTAACATTTAACGCCCCGTCCATAAAAAGACGAGTGGAACAAGAGGACTTTGCAGGAGGTCACCCATCCTAGTACTACTTTCACCAGAGCACACTTAACTACGGTGTTCGACAGGATCTGGTGTATTAGTGCTGGTATGATCGCACCCGTTTCATCACGCGCTGTAAATACATTTACTCCTTCTCCTTTCCTCCCCTCTCCCGTCATTTGTTTCATTGTGTGTGCAAACTACACCTCGACTCACGCCTAGATAAATGGACCACCTGTCGTACCTCGTTTTTCATTGTTCTACTATGTAAGATGCTCGTAATGACACTCTTATCATGTGGTGGACTATAAATGAATGCACAAAAAATATTAAGCAAAATATTCTAGCGCCGCGACTCACGCCGGCAGACTATGGCTCCTATTGCGCATAACGTTTAACACCCCATCCGCAAAAAGACAGGCGCAACACGAGGACTTCCCAAAAGGTCACCCATCCTAGTACTACTCTCGCCAAAGCACACTCAACTACGGAGTTCGATGGGATCCGGTGCATTAATGCCAGTATGATGGCACCTCTTCTATTTTGCGCTACAAATACGTATACCCCTTTTCTTTCCATCCCCTCATGTTATTTGTTTCGCTATGCGCGAATATCGCACCTCTGCTTATAGTTTTAATATAGAGCAAAATGTTCCGGCGCCTCAACTCACGCCCAGATGAACGGACTACCCCCTGCACATCGTTTTTTGTTATTCTACTATGTAAGATGCTCGTAATGACACTCTTATCACGTGGCGAACTATAAATGAATGCACGAACAATATTAAGAAAAATGTCTCGGTGTCGAGACTCACTCTAGGGGACAATGGCTCTGATCGCACATAATGTTTAACGTCCCATCAGTAAAAAGACGAGTGGAACACGAGGACTTTTCAGGAGGTCACCCATCCTAGTACTACTTCCGCCCAAGCACACTTAACTACAAACTTCGATGGGATCCAGTGCATTACTGCTGGTATGATCGTACCCCTTCCATTCCGCGCTGCAAGTACATATACCCCTTCTCCTTCCCTCCCCCCTCCCATCATTTGTTTCGTTGTACACACACATCACACCTCTATTTCTAGTTCTAATATTAAGTGAAATACTTCGGCGCCTCGACTCACAACCAGATGAATGAATCACCCGCCGCACCTCGTTTTTCGTTGTTATACTACATATTATACTCGTAATGACACTCTTATCACGTGGTGGACTATAAATGAATGCACGAAAAATATTAAACAAAATTTTCAGGCCTCGCGACTCACACCATCAGACTATGACTCTGATCGTCCTTAACATTTAATACCCAATCTATAAAAAGATGGGTTTAACACGAGGACTTTCCAGGAGGTCACCCATCCTAAGACTAATCTTGCCCAAGCATGCTTGACTATAGAGTTCTAATGGAATCCTGTGCATTAGTGTTTGTATGATCGCAACTGTCTCATTCCCCGCTACAAATACATATAGCCCTTCCCTTTCCCTCCCCCCTCCCATCATTTATTTCACTGTGCGGGTATACCACATCTCTGCTTCTAGTTCTAATATAGAGCGAAATACTATGTCACTTCGACCACGCCTAGAAGAACGGAGGCCCCCTGCGCCTCTTTTTTCGTTGTTCTACTATGTAAGACTCTCGTAATGAGACTCTTATCACGTGGTGGACTATAAATAAATGCACGTAAAACATTAAGCAAAATGTTTCAACGTCGCTACTCATGCCGGCGGACTGTGGCTCTGATCGCGCATCACGTTTGACGTCCCGTCAGTAAAAAGACGGTTGCAACACGAGAACTTTCCAGGCGGTCACCCATCCTAGTACTGCTCTCACCCAAGCACACTTAAATACGGAGTTCGATGGGATCTGGTGTATTAGTGGTAGTATGATTGCACCCCTTCCATTCCACGCTGCAAATATATATACCCCTTCTCCTTCCCTCCCCCCACCCACGAAGAAATAGTAAGCAAAATTTTCTGGCAACGCGACTCACGCCAGCAGATTGTGGCTCCGATCACGTGTATTGTTTTACTCCCCATTTGCAAAAAGATAGTGCAACATGAGGACTTCTCAGGAGGTTACCAATCCTAGTACTACTCTCGCCCAAGCATGCTTAACTGCAAAGTTCCATGGGATCCGGTGCATTAGCGCTGGTAAGATCGCGCCCTTCCATTCTGCATTGCAAATACATATGCCCCTTCTCTTTTCCTCCCCTCTCCTGTCATTTTTTTTGTTGTGTGTGCACACTGCATCTCTGTTTCAAGTTCTAATATCAGGCAAAATGCCCCAGTGCCTCGACTCATGCCCAAATTAAAGGACCACCCACCACACTTTTTTTTTCGTTGTTCTACTATGTAAGATGCTCGTAATGACTCTTTTATCACGTGGTGGCTATAAATGAGTGCACAAAAAAAGTAAGCAAAATGCCCCGGTGCGGCGACTCATGTCGGCAAATGAACCAGCAGACTATGGCTCCTGTCGCACGTAATGTTTAATGCCCTGTCTGAAAAAAGACGGGTGCAACACAAGCACTTCCCAGGAGGCCACTCATCCTAGTACTACTCTCGCCCAAACACGCTTAACTGCAGAGTTATGATGGGATACGATGCATTAGTGATAGTATGATCCCACTCGTCTCATTCCGCACTTCAAATACATATACCCATTCTCTTTCCCTCCCCCCTCCCATCATTTGTTTCGCTCTGTGTGGACACCGCACCTCTATTTCTAGTTGTAATATCGAGCAAAATGCCCTATTGCCTCGATTCACGCCCGGATGAATGGACCACTCACCATATCTCTGTTTTGGTTGTTCTATTATTTAAGATTCTCGTAATGACACTCTTATCAC
Organism: Carica papaya; assembly: GCF_054855325.1. Taxonomy (NCBI): domain Eukaryota; kingdom Viridiplantae; phylum Streptophyta; class Magnoliopsida; order Brassicales; family Caricaceae; genus Carica; species Carica papaya. The sequence continues at coordinate 28,649,637 of NC_142311.1, read as the reverse complement.
GTGGTGGAATATAAATGGATTCACAAAATATATTAAGAAAAATGTTGTAGTGCCACGACTCACGACGAAGAATGAACCGGTGGACCATATCTCAGGTTACGCGTAATATTTAGTGTCCCGTCTGCAAAAAAGATGGGTGCAGCACGAGAACTTCCCAAGTGGAGTTCTGATGGGATCCGGGGCATTAGTGCTGGTATAATCGCACCTGTTTCATCCTGCACTGCAAATACATACACTCCTTCTCCTTCCCTCCTCCCTCCCGTTATTTGTTTCCTTGTGCATGCATACTACACCTCTGCTTCTCGTTCTAATATCAAGTAAAATGCCACAGCACCTTAACTCACATTTACGAATAAACCAACATATCATAGTTCCAGTCGCACATAACGTCGAACGCTCCATCTACAAAAAAATGGATGCATCATGAAAACTTCCCAGGAGGTCACCCATCTTAGTACTGCTCTTGCTCAAGCACACTTAACTACGGAGTTCTGATGAGATTCGGTCCATTAGTGCTGGTGTGATCAAACTAATTTTATCATGCGCTGCAAATAGATACACTCCTTCTCCTCCTCCCCCTTCCCATCATTTGTTTCCTTGTGCGTTCACACTACACCTCTACTTTTCGTTTTAATATTAAGTAAAATGCTCCGGTGTCTTGACTCACATTTGTGAATAAACTAATGGACAAAAATTCCAGTCGCGCGTAACGTCGAACGACCAATTTGTAAAAAAATGGGTGCGACAAGATGACTTCTCATGAGCTCACCCATCCTAGTACGACTCTTGCCCAAGAACACTTAACTGTGGAGTTCTGATAGGATCCGTTGCATTAGTACTGGTATGATCGCAACTGTTTAATTCCGTGCTGTAAATACATACACTCATTCTCCTTCCCTCCCCTCTCCCATCATTTGTTTTCTTGTGCGTGCACACTGCACTCTTCTTCTCGTTCTAATATCAAGTAAAATGCCTCGGCGCCTTGACTCACATTTGTGAATAAACCAACGGACCATAGTTCTAGTCGCTTGTAACGTCGAATGCCCCATCTGTTAAAAAATAGGTGCAACACAAGAACTTCCCAGGAGGTCACCCAATCCTAGTACTACTCTCGCCCAACACACTTAACTGCAGAGTTCTGATGGAATTCGGTGCATTAGTGCTGGTATGATTACAACTCTTTCATTCTGCGCTGTAAATTCATACACTTCTTCTCCTTCCCTCCCCCCTCCCGTAATTTGTTTCCTTGCGCGTGTACACTGCACCTCTGCCTCTCGTTCTAATATCAAGTAAAATGCCTCGGTGCCTTGATTCACATTTGTGAATAAACCAGCGGACCATAGTTCTAGTCGCGCGTAACGTCGAACTCTCAATCTGTAAAAAAATGGGTACAACAAGAGGACTTCCCAGGAGGTCATCCATCCTAGTACTATTCTTGCCGAAGCACACTTAACTACAGAGTTCTGATGGGATCCGATGCGTTACTGCTGGTATGATCACACCCGTTTCATTACGTGCTATAAATACATACTCTTCTTCTCCTTCCCTGCCCCACTATCGTCATTTGTTTCCTTGCGCATGCACATTGCACCTCTGCTTCTTGTTCTAATATCATGTAAAATGCCACGGCGCCTTGACTCACATTTATAAATAAACGAGCAAACTATAATTCCAGTCGCGTGTATTGTCGAACGCCCCATCTGCAAAAAAATGAATGCAATAAGAGGACTTCTCAGGAGGTCACCCATCCTAGTACTACTCTCTCCCAAACACACTTAACTGCAGAGTTCTTATGGGATTCAGTGCATTAATGCTGGTATTATCGCCCCCGTCCCATTTCACGCTACAAGTGCATGTGCCCCTTCTCCTTCCCTCCCCCCTCTCGTTATTTATTTCGTTGTGTGTGCAAACCTCACTCTATGTCTAATTCTAGTATCCTCGACCCATGATCATATGAACGGATCACCCACTGCACCTCTGTTTTCATTGTTCTATTATGTAAGATACTCGTACTAACACTTTTATCACGTGAAGAGCTTTAATTGAATGCAAAAAAAGTATTAAGCAAAATGCCCTGGCGCCTTGACTCACATTTGCGAATGAACTGGCGGATCGTCGCTCTGGTCCCACATAACGTTTAACACCCCGTCTACAAAAACAAGGGTGCAACACGAGGACTTCCTAGGAGGTCACCCATCCTAGCACTACTCTCACCCAAAAATGCTTAACTGCGGAGTTCTGATGGGATCCGGTGAATTAGTGCTGGTATGATCGCGCTCGTTCCATTTCGTGCTGCAAATAGATATACCCCTTCTCTTTCCCTCCCCCCTCCCGTCATTTTTTTCGCTTTGTGCACACCCTGCACCTCTGCTTCTAATTCTAATATCAAGCAAAATGCTCCAATAGCTCGACTCGTGCCCAGATGAATGGACCGTCCGCCGCACCTCGTTTTTTTTATTATTCTACTATGTAAGCTGCTCGTAATGATACTCTTATTACGTGGTGGACTATAAATAAATGCACGAAAAATATTAAGCAAAATGCCTCGGTGCCAAGACTCATGTAGGCGAATGAACCGGTGGACCGCATCTTCGGTCGCACGTAGTGTTTAACACTCTATCCGAAAAAAGACGGGTGCAACACGAGGATTCAGTGGGATTCCAAGGACACTTAACTACAGAGTTCTTATGGAATTCAGTGCATTAGTGCTGGACTGATCGTGCCCATCCCATTCCCCGCTACAAATATATGTGGCACTTCAGCTTCTTTCCCCCCTCTGATCATTTGTATCACTGTATACTCACACCTCATCTCTGTTTCTAGTTTTAATGTCAAGACAAATGCCCCGGTGCCTTGACTCACCCTAGATGATCGGATCGCCTGCCGCACCTCTATTTTCATTGATGTAATATGTAAGATACTTGTAATAACACTCTTATCAAGTGGTGGGCTATAATTGAATGCACGAATAATATTAAGAAAAATGCCAAGTGCCGTGACTCACGTTTGCGAACAAACCGGTAGACTATTGCTCCGGTCTCACGTAATGTTTAACGCCCTATCTACAAAAAAAAGGGCGCAACCCGAGAACTTCCCAAAAGTTCATCCATCCTAGTACTACTCCCGCCGAAGCACACTTAATTGCAAAGTCTTGATGGGATCTAGTGAATTAGTGCTGCTATGATCAAACCTATTCTAATTTGTGTTTTAAATATATATATATCCCTTTTCCTTCCCTCCCCCCACCCATCATTTGTTTCACTGTGCGCGCACAACGCACATTTGCTTCTAGTTCTAATATCAAGTGAAATACGCTGGTGCCTCGACTAATGACCGTATGAACGGATCGTCTGCCTCACCTCTATTTTTGTTGTTCTATTATGTAAAATACTCGTAATAACACTCTTATCACATGATGGATTTTAATTAAATACACAAAACATTTTAAGCAAAATGTCCCAACGCTGTGACTCACATTTAGGAATGAACTGACGAACCGTTGCTCCGGTCCCGCATAATGTTTAACACCCTGTATGCAAAAAGAAGGGTGCAACACAAGTACTTCCAGCAGGTCACTGATCCTAGTACTACTCTCGCCCAAACACGCTTAACTACAGAGTTCTAATGGGATCCAGTGAATTAGAGCTGGTATGATCACACCCGTTCTAGTTTGTGCCACAAAGACATATACCCCTTCTCCTTCCCTCTCCCCTCCCATCATTTATTTCACTGTGCGCGCACAACGCACATTTGCTTCTAGTTCTAATATCAAGTGAAATACGCTGGTGCCTCGACTAATGCCCGTATGAACGAATCATCTGCCTCACTTCTATTTTTGTTGTTCTATTATGTATGATACTCGCAATGATACTCTTGTCATGTTATGGGCTTTAATTGAATGCATGAAAAATATTAAGCAAAATGCCCCGGCACCGTGACTCTTGTTTGCGAATGAACCAACGGACTGTCGCTCCAGTCACCCATCTTAGCACTACTCTTGCTCGAGCATGCTTAATTGCGAAGTTCTGATGCGATCCAGTGAACTAGAGCTGGTATTATCGCACCCGTTCTAGTTTGTGCCGCAAATACATATACCTCTTCTCCTTCCCTCTCCCATCCCGTCAAATGATTCGTTGTGTGCGCACCTCACCTCTGCATCTAATTCTAATATCAAGCGAAATGCCCTGGCACCTCGACTCATGCCCCGGCGCCTCAACTCATGCCCATATCAACGGATCGTGCCGCACCTCATTTTTTGTTTTTCTACTATATAAGATGCTTGTAAGGACACTCTTATCATGTGATGGGCTTTAATTGAATGCGTGAAAAATATTAAGCAAAATGCCCAAGCACCGTGACTCACGTTTGCGAATGAACCGGCGAACTGTCGCTCTGGTCCTAAAAAACATTTAACGCCCCGTCTACAAAAAGAAGGGTGCAACACAGGGACTTCCCAGGAGGTCACCCATCCTAGTACTACTCTCACCCAAGCACGCTTAACTGCAGAGTGTTGATGGGATCTGGTGAATTAGTGCTGGTATGATCGCACCCATTCAATTCCGAGCCGCAAATACATATACCCCTTTCCTTCCCTCCCCCTCTCGTCATTTATTTCGCTTTGCGCGCACACCTCACCTCTGTTTGTAGTTCTAATATTGAGCGAAATACCCGACACCTCGACTCATGCCCATATGAACAGATCGCCCACCACACCTCTGTTTTCGTTGTTTTAGTATGTAAGATATTTGTAATAACACTCTTATCACGTGATGAACTTTAATTGAATGCACGAAAAATATTAAGAAAAATACCCCGGCACCGTGACTCACGTTTGTAAATAAACCGGCAGACCGTCGCTCCAGTCTCGCGTAACATTTAACGTCTTGTCTGCAAAAAGAAGGGTGCAACACGATAATTTCCCTGGAAGTCATCCATCCTAGTACTACTCTAGCCCCAAAAACGCTTAACTGCAGATTTCTGGTGGGATCTAGTAAATTAGTGCTGATATGATCGCACCCATTCCATTTCGCACTGCAAATACATATACCCCTTCTCCTTCCCTCCCCTTTCCCGTCATTTTTTACCTCACACCTCTTCTTCTAATTCTAATATCAAGCGAAATGTCCCAGCGGCTTGACTCACGCTCAGATTAACAATCCACCCACCACACCTCATTTTTTGTTGTTCTATTATGTAAGATCTTTGTAATGAGACTCTCGTAACGTGGTGGATTGTAAATGAATGCACAAAAATTATTAAGCAAAATGCCTTGACGCCGCGACTCACGTTTGTGAATGAACCGATGGACTATGGTTCCAGTCGCGCGTAATGTTTATTGTCTCGTGTGAAAAAAAATAGATGCAACACGAGGACTTTCTAAGAGGTTAACCATCTTAGTACTACTCTCACCAAAGGACACTTAACTGCAGAGTTCTTATGGGATTCGGTGCATTAGAGCTGGTCTGATCGCACCCATCCCACTCTGCGCTACAAATGCATGCACCCCTTCTCCTTCCGTCCCCACTTCCGTCATTTGTTTTGCTGTATGCGCAGACCTCACTTCTACTTCTTGTTCTGCTATTAAGCAAAATGACTCAGCACCTAGACTCATGCCCATATGAACGGATCACCCGCCATACCTATGTTTTCATTGTTCTACTATATAAGATACTCGTAATAACACTCTTATCACGTGATGGACATTAATTGAATGCACGCAAAATATTAAGCAAAATGCCCCGATGCTGTGACTCACATTTAAGAATGAACCGACGAACCATCGCTCCGGTCCCGCGTAACTTTTAATGCCTTGTCTGCAAAAAGAAGGGTACAGCACGAGGACTTCTAAGGTGGTCACCCATCCTAGTACTGCTCTCGCTCAAGCACGCTTAACTGCAGATTTCTGATGGGATTCGGTGAATTAGTGCTGGTATGATCGCACCCGTTCTAATTGGCGCTGCAAATACATGTACCCCTTCTCTTTCTCTCCCCATCCCGTCATTTGTTTCGCTGTGCGCGCACACCTCACCTCTACTTCTAGTTCTAATATCAAGCAAAATACCCTAGCATCTTGACTCAGGCCTATATGTATAGATCGCCCACCGTACCCCTGTTTTTGTTGTTATACTATATAAGACACTCATAATAACACTCTTATTATGTGAACGACTTTAATTAAATGCATAAAAAATATTAAGCAAAATGTCCCGATGCCGTGACTTAAATTTACAAATTAATCAGCGGACTGTCGCTCTGGTCCTACGTATCGTTTAGTGTTCCATCTACAAAAAAAAGGGTGCAACACGAGGACTTCGAAAGAGGTCACCCATCCTAGTACTACTCTCGCCTAAAAGTGCTTAACTATAGAGTTCTGATAGGATCCGGTGAATTAGTGCTAGTATGATCGCATCCGTTCCATTTCGCACTACAAATACATATACCTCTTCTGCTTCCCTCCCCCCTCCCATCATTTTTTTTGTTGTGCGCGAACCTGCACCTCTACTTCTAATTCTAATATCAAGCGAAATGCCCCAGCAGCTCGACTCCTGCCCAGATGTAATGACCACCCGCCGCACCTTTTTTTTGTTATTCTACAACGTAAAATGCTCGTAATGAGACTCTTATAATGTGGTGGACTATAAATGAATGCACGAAAAATATTAAGCAAAATAAGTTGACACCGCGACTCATGTTTGCGAATGAACCGATGGACCAAGGTTCCGGTCGGGTGTAACGTTTAATACCTCGAGTACAAAAAAATAGGTGCAACAAGAGGACTTTCCAACATGTCAACCATCTTAGTACTACTCGCACTAAAGGACAATTAACTGTAGAGTTCTTATGGGATTCAATGCATAAGTGTTGGTCAGATCGCACCCGTCACATTCCCTTCTACAAATGCATGAGCTCCTTCTCATTCCCTCCCACCTCCTGTCATTTATTTCATTGTACACACACACCTCACCTCTGCTTCTAGTTCTAATATCAAGTGAGATGCCCCAGCGCCTTGACTCATGCCCATATGAACGGATCCCCCCCGCACCTCTGTTTTCATTGTTCTACTATGTAAAATACTCATAATAACACTCCTATCGCGTGATGGACTTTAATTGAATGCATGAAAAATATTAAGCAAAATGCCCCAGCACCGTGACTCATATTTGTGAATGAACCGGCGGACCATCATTCCGGTCCTGCGTAACGTTTAACGCCCCGTCTGCAAAAAGAAGGGTGCAACACGAGGACTTCCAAAGAGGTCACCCATCCTAGTACTACTCTCGCTCAAAAATACTTAACTGCGGAGTTCTGATGGGATTTGCGAATTAGTGCTTATATGATCGCATCAGTTCCATTTCGCACTGTAAATACATATATCGCTCTCCTTCCCTCGCCCCTCCTGTCATTTGTTTCGCTGTGGGTGCACACCTCACCTCTTATTCTAGTTCTAATATCAAGCGAAATGCCCTGGCGCCTCGACTCATGCCCATATGAACGGATCGCCCGCTATACCTCTGTTTTCGTTGTTCTACTATGTACGATACTCGTAATAGTACTCTTATCACGTGATAGACTTTAATTGAATCCACGAAAAATACTAAGCAAAATGCCCAGACGCCGTGACTCACGGTTGCTAATGAACCAGGGGACCGTCGCTCCAATCTCGCATAACGTTTAACACCCTGTCTGCAAAAAGAATGGTGCAACATGAGGACTTCCTAAGAGGTCACCCATCCTAGTACTTCTCTCATCAAAAAACACTTAACTGTGGAGTTCTGATGGGATCCGGTGAATTAATGTTGGTATGATCGCACCTGTTCCATTTCCAGGTGCAAATACATATACCCCTTTTCCTTCCCTCCCACCTGCCGTCATTTTTTTCGTTGTGCGCGCACCACGCACCTCTTCTTCTAATTCTAATTTCAAGCAAAATGCCCCGACAACTCGACTCACACCCAAACGAAATGACCGCCCACTGCACCTCATTTTTTGTTGTTCTACTATGTAAGATGCTCGTAATGAGACTCTTATAACATGGTGGACTATAAATGAATGCACGAAAAATATTAAGCAAAATTCCTTAACACTGTGACTCACATTTGCGAATGTACCGACGGATCGTGGTTCCTTTCACATATAACATTTATTGCCTCATGTGCAAAGAAACAGGTGCAACACAAGGACTTTCCAAGAGGTCAACCATCTTAGAACTACTCTCACCAAAGGACATTTAATTGCAGAGTTCTTACGGGATTCAGAGAAATAGTGCTGGTCTGATAGCACCCGTCCCATTCTACACTACAAATACATGTGCCCCTTCTCCTTCCCTCCCCCCTCCCATCATTTGTTTTGCTGTACGCGCACACCTCACCTCTGCTTTTAGTTCTAATATCAAGTGAAATGCCCTGACACCTCAACTCATGCCCATATAAACGGATCGCCCGCCGCACCTCTGTTTTCATTGTTCTACTATGTAAGATACTCGTAATAACACTCTTATCATGTGATGGGCTTTAATTGAATGTACGAAAAATATTAAGCAAAATGTCCCGGCACCTTGACTCACGTTTGCGAATGAATCGGTGGACTTTCACTCTGGTCCCGCGCAATGTTTAATGCCCCATCTACAAAAAGAAGGGTGCAACACGAGGACTTCCCAGGAGGTCACTCATCCTAGTACTACTCTCGCTCAAGCACACTTAACTGAGGAGTTCTGATGGGATACAATTAATTAGTATTGGTATGATTCTACCCGCTCTATTTTGCGCTGCAAATACATATACCACTTCTCCTTCCCTCCTCCCTCCCCTCTTTTTTTTTGGCTGTGCGCGCACCCTGCACCTCTTCTTCTAATTCTAATTTCAAGCAAAATGCCCTGGCAGCTCGACTCATGCCCAGATGAAATGACTGCCCACCGCACCTCATTTTTCATTGTTCTACTATGTAAAATGCTCGTAACAAGACTCTCATAACATAGTGGACTATAAATGAATGCACGAAAAGTATTAAGAAAATGCCCTAATGCCACGACTCACGTCTGCGAATGAATCGATGGACCGTGGTTCCTTTCGCGCGTAATGTTTATTGCCTCGTGTGCAATGAAACAGGAGCAACACGAGGACTTTCCAAGAGGTCAACCATCTAAGAACTACTCTCACCAATGAACACTTAATTGCAGAGTTCTTACGAGATTCAGTGCAATAGTGCTGGTGTGATAGCACCCGTTTAATTTTGCACGATAAATACATACACTCCTCTTTCCTTCCCCCCTCCCATCATTTGTTTCCTTGTTCGTGCAAACTGCACTACTATTTCTCGTTCTAATATCAAGTAAAATGCCTCAGTGCCTTGACTCACATTTGTGAATAAACCAATGGACATAGTTCTAATCGTGCGTAATGTAAAACGCCCCATCTACAAAACAATTGATGCAACACGACGACTTCCCAGGAGGTCACATATCCAAGTACTACTCTCACCCAAGTACACTTAACTTCAGAGTTCTTATGGGATCAGTTTCATTAGTGCTGGTATGATTGCACCCATTTCATCACGCGTTACAAATACGTACACTCTTTCTCCCTCCCTCCCCCCTCCCATCATTTGTTTCCTTGTGCTTGCACACTGCACCTCTGCTTCTCGTTCTAATATCAAGTAAAATGCCCCGGCGCCTTGACTCACATTTGCGAATAAACTAGCGGACCATAGTTCTAGTCGAGTGTAATGTCGAACGCCCCATCTACAAAAAAATTGATGCAACACGACGGCTTCCCAAGGGGTCACATATCCTAGTACTACTCTCACCCAAGCACACTTAAGTTCAGAGTTCTTATGGGATCAATTTTATTAGTGCTGGTATGATCGCACCTGTTTCATCATGCACTGCAAATACATACACTTCTTCTCCTTCCCTCCCCCTTCCTATCATTTGTTTCCTTGTGCGTGCACACTGCACTTCTGCTTCTCGTTCTAATATCAAATAAAATGCCCCGGCGCCTTGACTCACATTTACAAATAAACTAGCAGACCATAGTTCCAGTTGAGCGTAATGTCGAATGCCCCATCTACAAAAAAATTGATGCAACACGACGGCTTCCTAGGAGGTCATATATCCTAGTACTACTCTCTCCCAAGAACACTTAACTTCAGAGTTCTTATGGGATTAGTTTTATTAGTGCTGGTATGATCGCACCCATTTCATCACGTGCTGCAAATACATACACTTCTTCTCCTTCCCTCCCCCTCCTATCATTTGTTTCCTTGTATGTGCACACTGCACCTCTGCTTCTCGTTCTAATATCAAGTAAAATGCCCCGGTGCCTTGACTCACATTTGCGAATAAACCAGCGGACCATAGTTTCAGTCGCGCATAATGTCGAATGCCCCATCTGCAAAAAAATGGTGCAACACGAGGACTTCCCAGGAAGTCACCCATCCTAGTACTGCTCTTGCCCAAGAACACTTAACTACGGAGTTCTGATAGGATCCAGTGAAGTAGAGTTGGTATGATTGCACCTGTTCTAGTTTGCGTTGCAAAGACATTTACCCCTTTTCCTCCCCTCTCCCCTCCCATCATTTGTTTCATTATGCGCGCACCTAACCTCTGCTTCTAGTTCTAATATCAAGCAAAATGCCTTGGCGCCTCAACTTATGCCCATATTAACGGATCACCCACCGTACCTCATTTTTCCTTATTTTACTATTTAAGATGCTCGCAAGGGCACTCTTATCAGGTGATGGGCTTTAATTGAATACGCAAAACATATTAAGCAAAATGCCACGGCCCCATGACTCACATTTGCGAATGAACCGGCAGACCGTCGCTCCAGTCCTGAAAAAAATTTAATGCCCCGTCTGTAAAAAGAAGGGTACAACAGGAGAACTTCCAAGGAGGTCACCTATCCTAGTAATACTCTCATCCAAGCACGCTTAACTGTGGAGTTCTGATGGGATCCAGTGAACTACTACTGGAATGATCTCAACCGATCTAATTTATGCTGCAAAGACATATACCCCTTCTCCTTCCCTCTTCCCTCCCATCATCTGTTTCGCTGTGCGCGTACCTTACCTCTTATTCTAGTTCTAATATCAAGTGAAATGCCCCGACACCTCGACTCATGCCCATATGAACAGATTGCCCGCCACACATCGTTTTTTGTTGTTCTATTGTGTAAGGTGATTTAAATGATATTATTATCACGTGGTGGGCTTTAATTGAACGCGGGAAAAATATTAAGTAAAATGTCCCGATGCTGTGACTCACATTTGCAAATGAACCGGCAGACTGTCGCTCTGGTCCCGCGTAACGTTTAACATCCCGTCTGCAAAAAGAATGGTGCAACACGAGGGCTTCCCAAGAGGTCACCCATCTTAATACTACTCTCGCCAAATCACGCTTCAATGCAGATTTCTGATGGGATCCGGTGAACTAGTGCTGGTATGATCGCACCCGTTCTATTTTGTGCTGCAAATACATATACCCCTTCTCCTTCCCTCTCCCCTCCCGTCATTTGTTTCTTTGTGCGTGCACCTAACCTCTACTTCTAGTTCTAATATCAAGCGAAATGCCCCAGCACCTCGACTCATGCCCATATGAATGGATTGCCCGACGCACCTCATTTTTTGTTATTCTACTATTTAAACTGCTTTCAATGACACTCTCATCAAATGATTGGCTTTAATTGAATGTTTGAAAAATATTAAGCAAAATACTCCGGCACCGTGACTCACATTTGCAAATGAACCGGTAGACCATTGCTCTTGTCTCGCATAATGTTTAACGCTCCATCTATAAAAACAAGGGTGCAACATGAGGACTTCTGAAGAACCACCCATCCTAGTTATGCTATTTCCCAAACATGTTTAACTGCGGAGTTCTGATGGGATCCGATGAACTAGTGCTGGCATGATCGCACCAATTCTGGTTTGTATCGCAAATACATATACCCCTTCTCTTTCCCTCTCCCCTCACCTCTGCTTCTAGTTCTAATATCATGCGAAATGCCCCGGCATCTCGATACATGCCCATATGAATGGGACGCCTGCCGTACCTCATTTTTTAATTTGGTACTATATAAGATGCTCGCAATGATACTCTTATCACGTGATGGACTTTAATTGAATGCGTAAAAAAATATTAAGCAAAATGTCCTGGTGCCTTGACTCACATTTGCGAATGAACTGGCGAACAATCGCTCCGGTCCTGTGTAATGTTTAACACACCGTTCGCAAAAAGAAGGGTGCAACATTAGGACTTCCCAGGAAGTCAACCATCTTAGTTCTACTCTCGCCCAAGCACGCATAACTGCGGAGTTCTAAATGGATCCGGTGAATTATTGCTACTATGATTGCAACCTTTCTTATTTGCGCCGCAAATATATATTCCCCTTCTCCTTCCCTCTTCCCTCCCGTCATTTGTTTCACTGTGCGTGCAGCTATCCTTTGCTTCTAGTTCTAATATCAAGCAAAATGCCCCGGTGCCTCGACTCATGCCCATATGAACGGATCGTCCGCCGCACCTCATTTTTTGTTGTTCTTCTATTTAAGATGCTTGCAATGACACTCTTATCACGAGATGGACTTTAATTGAATGCACAAAAAATATTAAGCAAAATGCTCCGGCGCCGTGACTCACGTTTACGAATGAATTGGCGGACTGTTGCTCCAGTCCGCCAATTCATTCGTAAACGTGAGTCACGGCGCCGGAAGTCCGGCGTAATGTTTAACGCCCTGTCTGCAAAAAGAAGGGTGCAACACGAAGACTTCCTAGGAGGTCACCCATCCTAGTACTACTCTTGCCCAAACACGCTTAATTGTGGAGTTCTGATGGGATCCAGTGAACTAGCACTCGTATGATCGCACTCATTCTAGTTTGTGCCACAAATACATATACCCCTTCTACTTCTCTCTCCCTTCTTGTTATTTGTTTCTCTTTGCACGCACCTTGCATGTTCTTCTAGTTCTAATATTAAGTGAAATGCTCCGGCGCCTCGACTCATGCCCATATGAATGGAACGCCTGCCACACCTCATTTTTTATTGTTATACTATGTAAGATGCTCGTAATGAGACTCTTATAACGCGGTGGACTATAAATGAATGCACGAAAAATATAAGTAAAATGCCTTGATGCTGAGACTCACGTTTGCGAATGAATCGGCGGACCGTTGCTGCGGTCCTGCAGAACATTTAATGCCCCATCTGTAGAAAGAAAGGTGCAACATGAGAACTTCCCAGGAGGTCACGCATCCTAGTACTACTCTCGCCCAAGTACGCTTGACTGCGGAGTTCTAATGGGATCCGGTGAACTAATGCTGGTATGATCGCAACCGTTCTGGTTTGCACCGCAAATAGATATACCCCTTCCCCTTTCCTCTCCCTTCCCATCATTTATTTCGCTGTGCGCGTAACTCACCTCTGCTTCTAGTTCTAATATCAAGCAAAATTCTCCGGCACCTCGACTCATGTCTATATGAACGAAACACCCACCGCACCTCCTTTTTCGTTGTTCTACTATGTAAGATGCTGCCAATGACACTCTCAACACGTGATGGGCTTTAATTGAATGCATGAAAAATATTAAGTAAAATGTCCCGGCGCCGTGACTCACGTTTGCGAATGAACCAGTGGTCTATCACTTCGGTCACACGTAACATTTAACACCCCGTCTACAAAAAGAATGGTGCAACATGAGTACTTCCCAAGAGGTCACCCATCCTAGTACTACTCTTCCCCAAGCACGCTTGACTGCAGAGTTCTAATGGGATCCAGTGAACTAGTGCCGGTATGATCGCACTTGCAGAGTTCTGATGGATCTAGTGAACTAGTTCTGGTATGATCGCACCCCTTCTATTTTGCATCGCAAAGATATATATCCCTTCTCCTTCCCTTTCCCTTCCCATCATTTATTTCGCTACCTCTGCTTCTAGTTCTAACATCAAGCGAAATGCCCTGGCACCTCGACTCATGTCTATATGAACGGAACACCCACCACACCTCCTTTTTCGTTGTTCTACTATGTAAGATGCTCGTAATAATAATCTTATCACGTGGTGGGCTATATGCACAAATAATATTAAGAAAAATACCCTAGCACCGTGACTCACATTTGCGAGTAAACTAGCAAAATGTTGCTCCAATCTCGCGTAACATTTAACTCCCCATTTGAGAAAAGAAGAGTACAACATGAGAACTTCCCAGGAGGTCACCCATCCTAGTACTACTCTCACCCAAGCACACTTGACTGTGGAGTTCTGATAGGATCCGGTGAACTAGTGTTGGTATGATCGCAACCGTTCTTGTTTGCACCACAAATACATATACCCCTTCTCCTTCCCTCTCCCTTCCCATCATTTGTTTTGCTGTGCGCGCAACTCACCTTTGCTTCTAGTTCTAATATCAAGTGAAATTTCTTGGCACCTCGACTCATGTCCATATGAACGGAACACCCGTCGCATCTCTTTTTTTGTTGTTCTACTATATAAGATGCTCATAATAACAATTTTATCACGTGGTGGGCTATAATTGAATGCACGAATAATATTAAGGAAAATGCCTCGACGCTGTGACTCACGTTTGTGAATGAACTGGAGGACCGTCGCTCTAGTCTCGCGTAACGTTTAACGCCCCGTCTGAAAAAAAAGGTTCAACACGAGGACTTCCCAAGAGGTCACCCATCCTGGTACTACTCTCGCCCAAGCACACTTAGTTGCGGAGTTCTGATTTGATCCAGTGAACTAGTGCTGGTATGATAGTACCCTTTCTTGTTTGCGCCGCAAATACATATGCCCATTCTCCTTTCCTCTCCCCTCCCGTCATTTGTTTTGCTGTGCGCGCACCTAACCTCTGCTTCTAGTTCTAATATCAAGCGAAATGTCCCATCGCTTCGACTCATGCCCATATGAACGGATTGCCCGCCACACCTCATTTTTCATTGTTCTACTATTTAAGATGCTTGTAATAATACTCTTATCACGTGATGGGCTTTAATTGAATGCACGAAAAAATATTAAGCAAAATGCCCCGACGCTGAGCGCAACGTTTAACGCCCCATCTGCAAAAAGAAAGGTACAACACGAGGACTTCTCAGGAAGTCACCCATCCTTGTACTACTCTCGCCCAAAAATGCTTAACTAAGGAGTTCTGATGGGATTCAGAGAATTAGTGCAGGTATGATCGCACTTGTTTAATTTACTACTGCAAATACATATACCCCTTCTCCTTCCCTCCCCTTTCCCATCATTTTTTTCACTGTGCGCGCACCCCGCACCTCTTCATCTAAATCTAATATCAAGTAAAATGCTCCGATAGCTCGACTCATGCCCAGATGAACGGACCGCCCACCGCACCTCGTTTTTCGTTGTTCTACTATGTAAAATACTCGTAATGAGACTCTTCAGCGTGGTGGACTATAAATGAATGCACGAAAAATATTAAGCAAAATGCCCTGACACGATCGTTTGTAAATTAACCGATGAACCGTGGTTCCGGTGGCGCGTAACATTTATTGCCTTGCGTGCAAAAAGAAGGATGCAACACAAGGACTTTCCAAGAGGTCAACCATATTAGTACTACTCTCACAAAAAACTGCTTAACTACGGAGTTCTGATGGGATCCGATGAATTAGTGCTGGTATGATCACACCCGTTCCATGTTGCACTGTAAATACATATACCCCTTCTCCTTCCCTTCGCACTCCTGTCATTTTTCTTGTTATGCGCGTACCCTGCACCTCTGCTTCTAATTATAATATCAAACAAAATACCCCGGCGGCTTGACTCACGCCCAGATGAAATGAATGCACACAAAAAATTAAGCAAAATGCCCTGACGCCATGACTCACATTTGCGAATGAACCAAGGGACCGTGGTTCTTGTCGCGCGTAACGTTTAATGGCTCGTCTGTAAAAAAATAGGTGTGACATGAGGACTTTTCAAGATGTCAACAATCTTAGTACTACTCTCATCAAAGGACACTTAACTGCAGAGTTCTTATGGGATTCGGTGCATGAGTGCTGGTCTCATCGCACCCGTCCCATTCCGCGCTACAAATGCATGTGCCCCTTCTCCTTCTCTCCCCCCTCTCATCATTTGTTTCACTGTACGTTCACCCCTCATCTCTGCTTCTAGTTCTAATATCAAGTGAAATGCCCCAACGCCTCGACTCATGCCCATATCAACAGATCGCCCTTCGCACTTCTATTTTTGTTGTTCTGCTATGTAAGATACTCGTAATACACTCTTATCATGTAATAAGCTTCAATTGAATACACAAAAAATATTAGGTAAAATGCCCCAGTGCCATGACTCACGTTTGTGAATGAACCGGCAGACCGTCGTTCCAGTCCTGTGCAATGTTTAACGCCCCGTCTGCAAAAAGAAGGGTACAACACGAGGACTTCCCAAGAAGTCACCCATCCTAGTACTACTCTCGGCCAAAATCACTTAACTGCGGAGTTATAATGGATTCGGTGAATTAGTGTTGGTATGATCGCACTTATTCCATTTCGCGTTGCAAAAACATGTACCTCTTCTCCTTCCCTTCCCCCTCCCGTCATTTGTTTTGCTATGCGCGCACCCCACACCTCTGCTTCTAATTCTAATATCAAGCGAAATGCACTGGCGTCTCGACCAATGCCAAGATGAATGGACTATCCACCGCACCTCATTTTTCATTATTCTACTATGTAACTTGCTCGTAATGATATTTTTATCACGTGGTGGACTATAAATGAATGGTGCCAAGACTCATGCAAGCGAATGAACAAGTGGACTGCGTCTCCGGTCGTGCATAATGCTTAATGCTCCATTTGAAAAAAGACATGTGCAACACGAGGATTCAGTAGGATTCAAAGGACACTTAACTATAGAGTTCTTATGGGATTCAGTGCATTAGTGCTGGACTGATCACGCCCGTCCCATTCCCAGTTATAAATGCATGTGCCCCTTCACCTTCCCTCCCCCCTCCGATCATTTGTATCACTGTACACACATACCTCATCTTTGTTTCTAGTTTAATATCAAGTAAAATGCCCCGGCCATGCCCAGATGAACGGATCGCCTGCCGTACCTCTATTTTCATTGTTCAACTATGTAAGATACTTGTAATAACACTCTTATCACGTGGTGGGATATAATTGAATGCACGAATTATATTAAGCAAAATGCTCCGGCACTGTGACTCACATTTGCGAACGAACCAGCGGATAGTCACTCCAGTCCCGTGTAACATTTAACGCCCCGTCTGCGAAAAGAAGGATGCAACACGAGAACTTCCCAAGAGGTCACCCATCCTAGTACTACTCCCGCCCAAGCACGCTAAACTATGGAGTTTTGATGGGATCCAGTGAATTAGTGCTGGTATGATCACACCTATTTTAGTTTGTATACCCCCTTTTACTTTACTCTCCCCTCTCGTCATTTATTTTGCTGTGCGCACACCTCACCTCTGTTTCTAGTTCTAATACCAAGCGAAATGCCGCGGTGCCTCGACTTATGC
Organism: Carica papaya; assembly: GCF_054855325.1. Classification (NCBI taxonomy): domain Eukaryota; kingdom Viridiplantae; phylum Streptophyta; class Magnoliopsida; order Brassicales; family Caricaceae; genus Carica; species Carica papaya. The sequence goes on along the minus strand of NC_142311.1, from coordinate 28,632,145 downwards.
CTATACCCGCCAAACTATGTTTTTCGTTGTTCTACTATGTAAGATACTCGCAATGGCACTCTCATCACATGATTGGCTTTTGTTGAATGGGCAAAAAATAATAAGCAAAATGTCTTGGCACTGTGACTCATGTTTGTGAATGAACCGGTGAATCGTCGCTCCTGTCTCGCGTAACGTTTAATGCCCCGTCTACAAAAAGAAGGGCACAACACAAGGACTTCCCAAAAGATCACCCATCCTATTACTACTCTCACCCAAGCACGCTTAATTGCGGAGTTCTGATTGGATCCAGTGAACTAGTGCTGGTATGATCGCACTATTTTTTATTTTTGCCGCAAATACATATGCCCCTTCTCCTTCCCTCTCCCCTCCCGTCATTATTTTCATTGTGCACGCACCTCACCTCTACTTCTGGTTCTAATATCCAGCAAAATGCCCCGGCGCCTCGACTCATGGCCATATTAATGGATCACCCACTGTACCTCGTTTTTTGTTGTTCTATAATTTAAGATACTCGCAATAAAAATTTTATCATGTGATGGGTCTTAATTGAATGTGTGAAAAATTTTAAGCAAAATGTCCCGGCGCTGTGACTCACGTTTGCGAATGAACCATCAGACTGTCGCTCCGGTCCCACATAATATTTAACTCTCCGTCTGTAAAAAGAAGGATGTAACACGAGGACCTCCAAGGAGGTCACCTATTCTAGTACTACTCTCGCCTAAGCACGCATAACTTTAGAGTTCTGATGGGATCTGATGAACTAGTCCTGGTATGATCACACCCTTTATTGTTTGCGCCGCAAATACACATGCCCCTTCTCCTTCCCTCTCCCCTACCGTCATTTATTTCACTGCACGCTCGCCAAACCTCTACTTTTAGTTCTAATATCAAGCAAAATTTCTTGACAGATGCCCAGATGAACGAACCGCCCGTCATACCTCTGTTTTCGTTGTTCTACTAATTAAGATGCTCGTAATGATACTCTTATCATGTGGTGGACTATAAATGAATGCACTAAAAATATTAAGCAAAATTCCTTTGCACCACGACTCATGCTGGAGAATGAACTGGTAGACCATGGCTCCTTATCGCACGTATCGTTTAATGTTATGTCTGTAAAAAGACAGGTGAAACACAGGGACTTCCAAGGAGGTCACTAATCCTAGTACTACTCTCGCCCAAGCACCCCTAAAAGTGGAGTTCTAATGGGATTTGGTGCATTAGTGCTGATATGATCGCACCAATTTCATTCTACGCTTCAAATACATATACCCCTTCTCCTTCCCTCTTCCCTCCCATTATTTATTTCGCTATGCGTGCCACCGCACCTCTATTTCTAGTTCTAATATCAACCGAAATGTCCAGGTGCCTCGACTGACGCCTAGATGAACAAACTGCTCGCCGCACCTATATTTTTGTTGTCTTACTATGTAAGATGTGCTCGACTCACGCCCAGATAAACGGACCACTCGCTACACCTATGTTTTTGTTATTCTACTTTGTAGGATACTCGTAAGAACAATCTTATCACATGGTGGACTATAAATGAATGCACAAAATATATTAACAAAGATATCCCGTTACTGCGACTCATGTTTGCGAATGAACCTGTAGACCATGGATCTGGTCCTGTGTAATGTTTACTCCCCCGTCTGCAAAAAGATGGGTACAACACGAGGCCTTTCTTGGTGGTCACCCATCCAAGTATTACTCTCGCCCAAGCACGCTTAACTGCGGAGTTCTGATGGGATCTTGTGAATTAGTGCTGGTATGATTGTACCACTTCTATTCCGTACTGTAAATATATATACCCCTTTTCCTTCCCTCACCCCTCTTGTCATTTGTTTTACTGTGCGCGCACACCACACTTTTGCTTCTAGTTCTAATATATAGCAAAATGCCCTAGCGCCTCAACTGACGCTTAGATGAACATACCGCCCGCCGCACCTATATTTTTGTTGTTATACTAAGTAAGATACTCGTAATAATACTCTTATCTTGTAATGGAATATAAATGAATACATGAAAAATATTAAGCAAAATGCCCCGACACCGCGACTCATGCAGGCGAATGAACTAGTGGACCGTATCTCCCATCACGCGTAATATTTAACGCCCCATCTGCAGAAAGACGACTGCAACAAGAGGACTTCTCAGGAGGTCACCCATCCTAGTTCTACTCTTTCCCAAGAACGATTAACTACAAAGTTCGATGTGATCTGATACATTAGTGCTAGTATGATTGCAGCCCTTTCATTCAGTGCTGCAAATACATATACCACTTCTCCTTCCCTCTCCCCTCCCGTCATTTATTTTGTTGTGCGCGCACACTGCACCTCTGTTTCTAGTTTTAATATCAAGTGAAATGCCCAGGCGTCTCGACTTATGCCAAGATGAACAGACCACCTGCCATAACTCTATTTTCATTATTCTACTATGTAAGATACTCGTAATGACATTCTTATCTCGTGATGGACTATAAATGAATGCATGAAAAATATTAAGTAAAATGTCCCAATAGTGCAACTCACACTGGCGGACTGTGGCTCCGGTCATGCATAACATTTAATGCCCTATCCATAAAAAGACGGGTGGAACACGAGGACTTCGCAGGAGGTCACCCATCCTAGTACTGCTTTCACCAGTGCAAGCTTAACTGCGGAGTTCGACAGGATCCGGTGCATTAGTGTTGGTATGATCGACCCAATCCATTCCGTGCTACAAATACATATACCCCTTCTCCATCCCTCCCCCCTCCCGTCATTTGTTTCACTATGTGTGCACATTACACCTCTGTTTCTAGTTTTAATATCAAGCAAAATGTTCGGGCACCTCGACTCATAGCTGGATAAACGTACCGCCTGTCGTACCTCATTTTTTGTTGTTCTACTATGTAAGATACTCGTAATGACACTCTTATCATGTAGTGGACTATAAATGAATGCACAAAAAATATTAAGAAAAATATTCTGGCGCTGCAACTCATGTCGGCGAACTATGGCTCCTATTGCATAACGTTTAACACCCCATCCACAGAAAGATGGACGCAACAAGAGGACTTCCTAGAAGGTCACCCATCCTAGTACTACTCTCGCCAATGCATGCTCAACTACGGAGTTCGATGGGATCCGGTGCACTAGTTCTAGTACGATCACACATCTTCTATTTTCCACTATAAATACATATACCCCTTCTCCCTCCCTCCCCCCTGTTATTTGTCTTGCTATGCGCAAACACTGCACCTCTGCTTATAGTTCTAATATAGAGCAATATGCTCTGGCGCCTTGACTCACGCCCAGATGAACGGACTACCTGTTGCACCTCATTTTTCTTTCTGATGGGATCCGGCACATTAGTGCTGGTATGATCGCATACATTTTATTTTGTGTTGCAAATACATACACTCCTTCTCCTTCCCTCCCACCCTCCCGTCATTTCTTTCCTTGTGCGTGCACACTACACCTCTATTTTTCGTTCTAATATCAAGTAAAATGACCCGACTCCTTGACTCACATTTGCGAATAAACCAGTGAACCATAGTTCCAGTCGTGCGTAACGTGGAACACTCCATCTGTAAAAAAATGGGTACAACAAGAGGACTTCCCAGGAGCTCACCCATCTAGGTAATACTCTCGCTCAAGAACACTTAACTGTGGAGTTCTAACAGGATCCAGTGCATTAGTGCTGGTATGATCGCAACCATTTCATTCCATGCTGTAAATACATTTACTCCTTCTGCTTCCCTCCCCCTTCCGTCATTTATTTCCTTGTGTGTGCACACTACACCTCTGGTTCTCGTTCTAATATCAAGTAAAATGCTCGGTACCTTGATTCACATTTACAAATAAACAAGCGTACCATAGTTTCAGTTGCGCGTAACGTCGAACACCCCATCTACAAAAAAATGGTTGCAACATGAGAACTTCTCAAGAGGTCACACATCCTAGAACTATTCTCGCCCAAGCACGTTTAACGTATGGAGTTCTAATGGGATCAACTGCATTAGTGCTAGTATGATCTCATACTTTTTATTTTATGCTGTAAATACATACACTTCTTCTCCTTCCCTCCCCCTCTCGTCATTTGTTTCCTTGTGCGTGCACACTGCACCTCTGCTTCTCGTTCTAATATCAAGAAAAATGCCCCGACACCTTGATTCACACTTGCGAATAAACAAGCGGACCATAGTTCCAATCATGCGTAATGTTGAATGCCCTGTCTGTAAGAAAATGGGTGCAACACGAGGACTTCCCAGGAGATCACCCATCCTAGTACTACTCTTGCCCAAGCACACTTAACTGCGGAGTTCTGATGGGATCCGATCATTAGTGCTGGTATGATTGCACCCATTTTATTTCACTCTTCAAATACATACACTCCTTCTTCTTTCCTTCCCCCTCCCATCGTTTGTTTTGTTTTGCATGCAAATTGTACCTCTACTTCTCATTCTAATATCAAGTAAAATGCCCCAGCGCCTTAACTCATATTTGTAAATAAAAATGCAGACCATAGTTCGAGTCGCGAGTAACGTCGAACGCCCGATCTACAAAAAAATGGGTGCAACACAAAAACTTCCAAGGAGGTCACCTATCCCGGTACTACTCTCGGCCAAGCACACTTAACTGCGGAGTTCTGATGGGATCCAATGCCTTGGTGTTGGTATGGTCGTACCCGTTTCATTCCGCGCTGTAAATACATACACTCATTCTCCTTCCCTCCCCATCTCGTCATTTGTTTTCTTGTGCGTGCATACTGCACCGCTGCTTCTCGTTCTAATATCAAGTAAAATGCCCTGGTGCCATTACTCACATTTGCGAATAAACCAGCGGACCATAGTTTTAGTCGTGTGTAATGTCGAACGCCCCTTCTGTAAAATAATAGATGCAACACGAGAACTTCCCAAGAGGTCACCCATCCTAGTACTACCCTCGCCCAAGCAAACTTAACTATGGAGTTCTAATGGGATCCGGTGCATTAGTGCTAGTATGATTGCACACATTTCATTTTGCGCTGTAAATACATACACTCCTTCTCCTTCCCTCCCCCTCCCGTCATTTGTTTCCTTGTGCATGTACACTGCACCTCTGCTTCTCGTTCTAATATCAAGTAAAATGCCCCAGCGCCTTGACTCACATTTGTGAATAAACCAGCGGACTATAGTTCTATTTCTCACGTAACGTCGAACGCCTCATCTGCTAAAAAATGCGTGAAACACGAGGACCTCCAAGGAGGTCACTCATCGTAGTACTACTCTTGCCCAAACAGACTTAACTGCGGAGTTCTGATGGGATCCAGTGCATTAGTGCTGGTATGATTGCACACATTTCATTTTACGCTGTAAATACATACACTCCTTCTCCTTCCCTCCCCCTTCCCGTCATTTGTTTCCTTGTGCGTGCACACTGTACCTCTGCTTCTCATTCTAATAATAAGTAAAATGTCCTGTCGCCTTAACTCACATTTGTAAATAAACAGCGGACCATAGTCCAAGTCGCATGTAACGTCGAATGCCCCATCTGCCAAAAAATGGGTGCAACACGAGGACTTCCCAGGAGGACACCCATCGTAGTGCTACTCTTGCCCAAGCACACTTCACTGCGGAGTTCTGATGGGATCCGGTGTATTAGTGCTAGTATGATCACACCTGTTTAATTCTGCGCTGCAAATACATATACTCCTTCTCCTTCCCCCCCTTCTGTTATTTGTTTCCTTATGCGTGCACACTTCACCTCCGCTTCTCATTTTAATATCAAATAAAATACCCCTGCGCCTTAACTCACTTTTGCGAATAAACTAGTAGACCATAGTTTTAGTCGCGCGTAACGTCGAACGCCTCATCTGCAAAAAAATAGGTGTAACACGAGAACCTCCCAGGAGGTACCCATCCTAGTACTACTCTCGCCCAAGTAGGCTTAACTGCAGAGTTCTAATGGGATCCGGTTCATTAGTGCTGGTATGATCGCACCCATTTTATTTCGCGTTGCAAATACATACATTACTTCTCCTTCCCTCCCCCTTTCCGCCATTTATTTCCTTGTACATGCACACTGCGTCTCTGATTCTCATTCTGATATCAAGTAAAATTCCCCAACGCCTTGAGTCACATTTGTGAATAAAGCAGCGGACCATAATTCTAGTCGCGCGTAACGTCGAACGCCCCATCTGCCAAAAAATAGATGCAACACGAGGACTTCCCAGGAGGTCGCCCATCATAGTACTACTCTCACCCACGCACACTTAATTGCAGAGTTCTGATGGGATCCAGTGCATTAGTGCTGGTATGATCGCCCCTATTTCATTGTCTGCTGCAAATGCATACACTCCTCCTTCCCTCCCCCCTCCCGTCATTTGTTTCCTTGTGTGTGCACAGTGCACCTCTGCTTCTCGTTCTAATATAAAGCAAAATGCTCCGGTGCCTTGTCTCAAATTTGGGAATAAACGAACGGACGATAGTTCTATTCGCGCCTAACGTCGAACGCCCCATCTGCAAAAAAATAGGTGAAACACGAGGACTTCCTAGGTGGTCACCCATCCTAGTACTACTCTCGCCCAAGTACCCTTAACTGCGTAGTTCTGATGGGATTCGGGGCATTAGTGCTCGTATGATCGCACCCATTTCTTTCCATACTGCAAATACATACACTCCTCCTTCCCTCCCCCTTCTGTCCTTTATTTACTTTTGCGTGCACACTGCACCTCTGCTTCTCGTTCTAATATCAAGTAAAATGCACGGCCCCTTGACTCACATTTATAAATAAACCAGCGGACCATAGTTCTAATCGCGCGTAACGTCGAACTTCCCATCTGCAAAAAAAAGGAGCAACACGAGGACTTCCCAAGAGGTCACCCATCCTAGTACTACTCTCGCCCAAGCATACTAAACTGCGGAGTTTTAATGGGATCCGGTGCATTAGTGCTGGTATGATCGAACCCATTTTATTCCGTACGATAAATACATAGACTCCTTCTCCTTCCCTCCCCCCTCCCATATTTGTTTCCTTGTGCGTGCACACTGCACCTTTGCTTCTCGTTCTAATATCAAGTAAAATACCCCAATGCCTTGAGTCACATTTGCGAATAAACCAGCGGACCATAGTTCTAGTCGCGCGGAATGTTGAACGCCCAATCTGTAAAAAAATGGATGTAACACAAGGACTTCCAAGGAGGTCACCAATCCTACTACTACTCTCGCCCAAGAACACTTAACTACGGAGTTCTGATGCGATCCAGTGCATTAGTACTGGTATGATCACACTTGTTTCCTTTCGCGCTACAAATACATACACTCCTCCTTCCCTCCCCCTCCCGTCATTTGTTTCCTTGTGCATGCACACTGTACCTCTGCTTCTCGTTCTAATAATAAGTAAAATACCCCAACACCTTGACTCACATTTACAAATAAAATAGTGGACCATAGTTCCAGTCGTGCGTAACGTGGAACGCCCCATCTGCAAAAAAATGGATGCAACACGAGAACTTCCCAGGAGGTCACCCAGTCCTAGTACTACTCTCGCCCAAGCACACTTAACTGTGGAATTCTGATGGGATCCAGTGCATTAGTGCTGGTATGATCACACTCATTTCATTTCATGCTGCAAATACATACATTCTTTCTCCTTCCCTCCCCCTCCCATCATTTGTTTCCTTGTGCGTGCACACTCCACCTCTGCTTCTCGTTCTAATAAAATGTAAAATGCCTCGGCACCTTGACCTACATTTGTCAATAAACCAGCGGACCATAGTTCTAGTCGCACGTAAGGTAGAACGCCCCATCTGCAAAAAAATAGGTGCAACACGAGAACTTCCCAGGAGGTCACACATCCTAGAACTACTCTCGCCCAAGCACGTTTAGCGTTCGGAGTTCTGATGGGATCTGGTGCATTAGTGCTGATATGATCGCATACATTTTATTTTGCGCTGCAAATACATACACTCCTTCTCCTTCCCTCCCCCCTCCCGTCATTTGTTTTTATGTACGTACACACTGCACCTCTGCTTCTCGTTTTAATTATAAGTAAAATGCCCCGGTACTTTGACTCACATTTACGAATAAATCAGCAGACCATGGTTCGAGTCGTGCATAATGTCGAACACCCCATCTGCAAGAAAATGGGTGCAACACAAGCACTTCCTAGGAGGTCACCAATCCTAGTACTGCTCTCGCCCAAGCACACTTAACTACGGAGTTCTGATGGGATCCGGTTAATTAGTGCTTGTATGATCGCACTTATTCCATTTCGCGCTGCAAATACATATACCCCTTCTCTTTCCCTCCCCACTCCCATCATTTTTTTCACTATGAGCACACCCCACACGTCTGTTTCTAATTCTAATATCAAGTGAAATGCTCCGGCAGCTCGACTCACGCCCAAATGAATGGACCGTCAGCTACACCTCATTTTTTTATTATTCTACTATTTAAGCTGCTCGTAATGATAGTTTTATTACTTGGTGGAATATAAATGAATGCACGAAGAATATTAAGAAAAATGCCATGGTGCCAAGACTCACACCGGCGAATGAACCGGTGGACCGCATCTCCGGTCGCGCGTAGTGTTTAACGCTCCATCCGAAAAAAGATGGGTTCAACACAAGGATTTAATGGGATTCCAAGGACACTTAACTGTAGAGTTCTTATAGCACTTAGTGCATTAGTGCTGGACTTATCGCGCCCGTCCCATTCCCTGCTACAAATGCATGTGCCACTTTGGCTTCCCTCCCCCCTCCGATCATTTGTATCACTGTACACTCACAACTCACCTCTATATCTATTTTTAATATCAAGACAAATGCCCCAGCACCTTGACTCACGCCCAGATGAACAGATCACTCGTCGCACCTCTGTTTTTGTTGTTCTACTATGTAAGATACTTGCTATAACACTCTTATCACGTGGTAGGCTATAATTGAATGCACAAATAATATTAAGCAAAATGCCTAGCGTCGTGACTCATGTTTCTGAAAGAACTTGTAGATTGTCGCTCCGGTCCCATGTAACGTTTAACACCTTGTCTGTAAAAAAAAAAGGAGCAACACGAGGACTTCCCAAGAGTTCACCCATCATAGTATTACTCTCGTCGAAGCACGCTTAACTGCAGCGTTTTAATTGGATCCAGTGAATTAGTGCTTGTATGATCAAACCTATTCTAATTCGTGCTTTAAATATATATATATATCCCTTCTCCTTCCCTCCTTCCTCCTGTCATTTGTTTCACTATGCGCACACACTGCACGTTTGCTTCTAGTTCTAATATCAAGCTTAATGCATCGGCGCCTCACCTAATGCCCATATGAACGGATCGTCTGCTTCACCTCTATTTTCGTTGTTCTATTATGTAAGATACTCGTAATAACACTCTTATCACATGATGAATTTTAATTGAATACACAAAAAAATTTAAGCAAAATGTCTCGACATTGTGACTCACGTTTGCAAATGAACCAGTGAACCGTCGCTCTGGTCCCGCATAACGTTTAACACCTTGTCTACAAAAAGAAGGGTGCAACACAAGTACTTCCAACAGGTCTCTGATCCTAGTACGACTCTCGCCAAAGCACGCTTAACTACAGAGTTCTGATGGGATCTAGTGAACTAGTGTTGGTATGATTGCACCCATTCTTATTTGCGCCACAAATACTTATACCCCTTCTCCTTCCCTCTCCCCTCCCGTCATTTGTTTCGCTGTGCGTGCACTTAACTTCTGCTTCTAGTTCTAATATCAAGCAAAATGCCCTGGTGCCTCGACTCATGCCAATATGAACGGATCATCCACCGCACCTCATTATTCGTTATTTTACTATGTATGATACTCGCAATGATACTTTTATCACGTTATGGACTTTAATTGAATGCGTAAAAAATATTAAGCAAAATGCCCCGGTGCCGTGACTCTCGTTTACGAATTGACTGACGCACCGTCACTCTGGTCCCAGATAACGTTTAACGCCTCGTCTGCAAAAAGAAGGGTGCAACACAAGGACTTCCTAGGAGGTCACCAATCCTAGTACTACTCTCACCCAAGCACGCTTAACTGCAAAGTTCTAATGGGATCCAATGAACTAGAGCTGGTATGATCGCACCCGTTCTAGTTTGTGCCGCAAAGACATATACACCTTCTCCTTCCCTCTCCCCTCTCATCATTTATTTCACTATGCGCCCACCTCACCTCTGCTTCTAGTTCTAATATCAAGAAAAATACCTGGGCGCCTCAAATCATGCCCATCTTAACGGATCGCCCGCCGCACATCGTTTTTCCTTGTTCTACTAGGTATGATACTCGCAATCATACTCTTATCATGTTATGGGCTTTACTTGAATGTGTGAAAATATCAAGCAAAATGTCCCGGCGCTGTGACTCTTGTTTGCAAATGAACCGACAGACCGTCCTCCGGTCTCGCGTAACATTTAAGGCCCCATCTACAAAAAGAAGGGTGCAACACGAAGACATCCTAGGAGGTCACCCATCCTAGTACTACTCTCGCCCAAGCACGCTTAATTGTGAAGTTCTGATGCGATCCAGTGAACTAGAGCTGGTATGATCGCACCTGTTCTAGTTTGTGCTGCAAAGACATATACCCTTCTCCTTCCCTCTCCCATCCCATCATTTGTTTCACTGTGTGCGACTTCACCTCTGCTTCTAGTTTTAATATCAAGTGAAATGCCCGGTGCCTCGACTCATAACCATATGAACGAACAGCCTGTCACACCTCGTTTTTTGTTGTTCTATTATGTAAGATACTCGAAATGACAATCTTATCACGTGATGGACTTTAATTAAATGTGCAAAAAATATTAAGGAAAATGCCCAGGCGCCGTGACTTACATTTGCAAATGAACCAGCGGACCGTCACTTCGGTCCTGCGTAACGTTTAACACCCCATTTGCAAAAAGAATGGTGCAACACGAGGACTTCCCAGCAGGTCACCCACCTTAGTACTACTCTCGCCTAAGCACGCTTAACTTCAGAGCTCTGATGGGATCTGGAGAAATAGTTCTACTATGATCGCACACATTCTAGTTTGCACTGCAAATACATATTCCCCTTCTACTTCCCTCTCCCCTCCCATCATTTATTTCGTTGTGCGCGCAGCTCACCTCTGCTTCTGGTTCTAATATCAAGCGAAATGCCCAGGTGCTATACTCACGTTTGTGAATGAACTGGCGAACCATCACTCTAGTCCTGAAAAACATTTAACACCCATCTATAAAAAGAATGGTGCAACACAGGGACTTTCCAGGAGGTCACCCATCCTAGTACTACTCTCATCCAAGCATGCTTAACCGCGGAGTGCTGATGGGATCCGGTGAATTAGTGCTGGTATGATCGCACCCATTCACTTCGGCGCCATAAATACATATACCCCTTTTCCTTCCCTCCCCCCTCCCGTCATTTGTTTCGCTTTGCATGCACACCTCACCTCTATTTGTAGTTCTAATATCGAGGGAAATACCCCGTCGCCTCGACTCATGCCCATATGAACAGATCGCCCACCGCACCTCTATTTTCATTGTTTTACTATGTAAGATACTCATAATAACACTCTTATCACGTGATGAGTTTTAATTGAATGCACAAAAAATATTAAGAAAAATGCCCTGGCACCGTGACTCATGTCTGTAGATAAACCGATGGACCGTCGCTCCAGTCCTGGGTAATGTTTAGCGTCTTGTCTGCAAAAAGAAGAGTGCAACACGATAATTTCCTAGGAGGTCATCCTTCCTAGTATTACTCTCGCCCAAAAACGCTTAACTGCGGAGTTCTGGTGGGATCCAGTGAAAATGTGATTGTATGATCGCACCCATTCCATTTCGCTCTGCAAAGACATAGCCTCTTCTCCTTCCCTCCCACTTCCCGTCATTTTTTTTTGTTGTGCGTGCACCCCGCACCTCTTCTTCTAATTCTAATATCAATTGAAATACCATGGCGGCTTGACTCACGCTCAGATTAACGGTCTACTCACCGCACCTCGTTTTTCGTTGTTCTACTATGTAAAATGCTCATAATGAGACTCTTATAACGTGGTGGATTATAAATGAATGCACAAAAATTATTTAAGCAAAATTTCCTGACGCCGCGACTCACGTTTATAAATGAACTGATGGACCATGGTTCCGGTCGCGCATAATGTTTATTGCCACGTGTGCAAAAAAATAGATGCAACACGAGTACTTTCCAAGAGGTCAACCATCTTAGTACTACTCTCACCAAGGGACACTTAACTATAAAGTTCTTATGGGATTTGGTGCATTAGTGTTGGGATGATCGTACTCGTCTCATTCTGCGTTACAAATGCATGTGCCCCTTGTCCTTCCCTCCCCCATCCTGTCATTTGTTTCGCTGTACGCACACACCTCACCTCTGCTTCTAGTTCTAATATCAGCGAAATTCCTCAGTGCCTTGACTCATGCCCATATGAATGGATCACCCGCCGCACCTCTGGTTTTGTTGTTCTACTATGTCATATACTCGTAATAGTACTTTTATCATGTTATGAGCTTTAATTGAATGCACGAAAATATTAAGCAAAATGCTCTGACGTCGTGACTCACATTTGCGAATGAACCGGCAAACCATCACTCCGATCCTACGTAATGTTTAACACCTCGTCTGCAAAAAGAAGTGTACAACACGAGGACTTCTAAAGATGTCACCCATCCTCGTACTAATCTCGCCAAAAAATGCTTAATTGTGGAGTTCTGATGGGATCCGGTGAATTAGTGCTGGAATGATCGCATTTGTTCCATTTCGCACTGCAAATATATATACCCCTTCTCCTTCCCTCCCCCCTCCCATCATTGTTTTGGCTGTGGGTGAACCTCGCACCTCTGCTTCTAATTTTAATATCAAGCAAAATGCCCCGAGGACTCGACTCACGCCCATATGAACGGACCACTTGTCACACCTCGTTTTTCCTTGTTCTACTATGTAAGATGCTCATAATTAGACTCTTATAACGTGGTAGAATATAAGTGAATGCACAAAAAATATTAACCAAAATACCCTGACACCGCGACTCACATTTGCGAATGAACTGACGGACCTTAGTTCTGGTCGCGCGTAATGTTTATTTCCTTGTATGCAAAAAAATAGGTGCAACACGAAGACTCTCCAAGAGGTCAACCATCTTAGTACTATTCTCACTGAAGGACACTTAACTGTAAAGTTCTTATGGGATTCGGTGCATTAGTGCTGGTCTAATTGCGCCCGTCCCATTCCACGCTACAAATGCATGTGCCCGTTTTCTTCCCTCACCCCTCCCGTCATTTGTTTCGCTTTACATGCACACCTCATCTCTGTTTCTAGTTCTAATATCAAGAAAATGCTCCGGGGCCTCGACTCATACCCATATGAATGGGTCGCCCACCGCACCTCTGTTTTCGTTATACTACTATGTAAGATACTCGTAATAACACTCTTCTCATGTGATGGACTTTAATTGAAAGCACAAAAAATATTAAGCAAAATGCCCTGGTGCCTTGCCTTACGTTTGCGAATGAAACAGCAGACCATTGCTGTGGTTCTGCGTAACGTTTAACGCCCCGTCTACAAAAATAAGGGTGCAACATCATTAGGACTTTCTAGGAGGTCACCCATCCTAGTACTACTCTCGCCCAAGCATGCTTAACTATGGAGTTCTGATGGGATCTGGTGAATTATTGATGGTATGATCGAAACCGTTCTAGTTCGCACTACGAATACATATACCCCTTCTCCTTCCCTCTCCCCTCCTGCCATTTATTTCACTGTGCGCGCACACTTCACCTCAGCTTCTAGTTCTAATATCAGGCAAAATGCTCTGGTGCCTCGATCCATGCCCATATGAACGGATCGCCTGCTGCATCTTATTTTTTGTTGTTCTACTATCTAAGATACTAGTAATTACACTCTTATTACGTGATAGGCATTAATTAAATACGTGAAAAATATTAAGCAAAATGCTCCGACGCCATGACTCACATTTTCGAATGACCCGGCAGACCGTCGCTCCGATCCCACATAATGTTTAACGCCTCGTCTGTAAATAGAATGGTGCAACACGAGGACTTCCGAGCAAGTCATCAATCCTAGTACTACTCTCACCCGAGCACACTTAACTGCGGAGTTCCGATGGGATCTGGTGAACTAGTGTTGGTATGATTGCACCCATTCTAGTTTGTGCTGCAAATACATATGCCCTTTCTCCTTCCCTCTCCCCTCCCGTCATTTGTTTGGCTGTGCGTGCACCTCACCTCTACATTAAATTCTAGTATCTAGCGAAATGCCCTGACGCCTGGATTCATGCCCATATGAATGGATCGTGCCGCACCTCATTTTTTGTTGTTCAACTATTTAAGATGCTCACAAGGACACTCTTATCTGGTGATGGACTTTAATTGAATACACAAAAAATATTAAGCAAAATGCCACGATGCCGTGACTAACGTTTGCGAATGAACCAGCGGACCGTCACTCTAGTCCTAAAAAATGTTTAACACCCCGTCTGTAAAAAGAATGGTACAACACAAAAACTTCTAAGGAGGTCACCTATCCTAGTACTACTCTCGCCCAAGCACGCTTAACTGCAGAGTTCTGATGGGATCAGGTGAACTAGTTCTGGTATGATCTCAGTCGATCTAATTTACGCCCCAAAGACATATACCCCTTCTCCTTCCCTCTCCCTTCACATCATTTGTTTCGTTGTACGCGTACCTCATCTCTTATTCTAGTTCTAATATCAAGCGAAATGCCCTGGCACATCGACTCATGCCCATATGAACGGATTGCCCGCCGCACCTCATTTTTTGTTGTTCTATCATGTAAGATGCTCTAAATGACACTCTTATCATGTGATGGGCTTTAATTGAATGCAAAAAAAATATTAAGCAAAATGTCCTGGCGTCGTGACTCAAGATTGCAAATGAATTGGTGGACTATCGCTCCGGTCTTGCGTAACGTTTAACACTCCATCTATAAAAAAAAATGGTGAGCCACGAGGACTTCCTAAGAGGTCACTCATCCTAGTACTACTCTCGCCAAAGCACGCTTAATTGCAGAGTTCTGATGAGATCCAGTGAACTAGTGTTGGTATGATCGTACCTGTTCTGGTTTGCACCGTAAATACATATACCCCTTCTCCTTCACTCTCCCCTCCCATCATTTATTACTTTGTGCCCTCACCTCACCTCTTCTTCTAGTTTTAATATCAAGCGAAATGCTCTGGTACCTCGACTCATGCCAATATGAATGGGTCACCGGCCGCATCTCACTTTTCATTGTTCTACTATTTAAGATGCTCTCAATGACACTATTATCATGTGATGGGCTTTAATTGAATGCTAGAAAAATATTAAGCAAAATGCGCCGGTGCCATATCTCACATTTGCAAATGAATCAGTGGACCATCACTATGGTCCCGTTGAATGTTTAACACCCCGTCTGCAAAAAGAAGGGCGCAACACGAAAACTTCCTAGGAGATCACTCATCCTAGTACTACTCTTGCCCAAGCACACTTAACTGCGGAGTTCTGATGGAATTCGGTGAACTAGTGCTGGTATGATTGCACCCATTCAAGTTTGTGGTGCAAATACATATACCCCTTCTCCTCCACTCTCCCCTCCCATCATTTGTTTCACTGTGCGCTCACCTCACCTCTTCTTCTACTACTAATATCCAGCAAAATGCCCCAAAGTTTTGACTCATGCCCATATGAACGGATCGCCCGCCGCACCTCATTTTTTGTTGTTATACTATTTATGATGCTCACAATGACATTCTTATTAGGTGGTGGACTTTAATTGAATGTGAAAAAAAATGCCCCGACACCGTGACTCAAGTTTGCGAATGAACTGGCAGACCATCGCTCTAATCTTGCGTAATATTTAACACCTCGTCTGTAAAAAGAAGGGTGCAACACGAGGACTTATCAAGAGATCATCCACTATAGTACTAAACTCGCCCAAGCACGCTTAACTGCGGAGTTCTGATGGGATCCAGCAAACTAGTGCTTGTATGATCGCACCCATTCTAGTTTGCACTACAAATAAAAATACCCTTTCTCCTTCCCTCTCCACTCCCATTATTTGTTTCACAGTGCGCGCACCTCATCTCTTCTTCTAGTTCAAATATTAAGCGAAATGCCCTAGGGCTTCGACATATGTCCATATGAACGGATCACCCATCGCAACTCGTTTTTCGTTATTCTACTATTTAAGATACTCACAATGACACTCTTATCACGTGATGGGCTTTAATTAAATACGCAAAAAATATTAAGCAAAATGCCCCGGCACCGTAACTCACGTTTCTGAATGAACTGGCAAACCATCGCTCTGGTCCTGCGTAACATTTAACACATTGTCTGTAAAAAAAAGGGTGCAACACGAGGACTTCCCAGGAAGTCACCCACCCTAGACTACTCTCGCCTAAGCACGCTTAACTCTGGAATTTTGATGGGATCTGGTGAACTAGTGTTGGTATGATCGGATATGTTCTAGTATGCACCGCAAATACCTATACCCCTTCTCCTTCACTCTCCCCTCCCGTCATTTGTTTCTTTTTGCACGCACCTCACCTCTGCTTCTAGTTATAATATCAAGCAAAATGCCCCGATGCCTCGACTGATGCCTATATTAACGGATCACCCACTGCACCTCGTTTTTCGTTATTCTAGTATTTAAGCTGCTTGCAATGACACTCTCATCACGTGATTGACTTTAAATGAATGCGCAAACAATATTAAGAAAAATGCACCAGTGCCGTGACTCACATTTGCCAATGAACCGCGAACCATCGCTCCTGTCCCGCATAACATTTAACACCCCATCTGCAAAAAGAATTGTGCACCACGAGGACTTCCCAGGAGGTCACCCATTCTAGTACTAGTCTTGTCCAAGCACTCTTAACTGCGAAGTTTTAATTAGATCTAGTGAACTAGTGCTGGTATGATCGCACCTTTTCTAGTTTGCACTGCAAATAGATATACCCCTTCCCCTTCACTCTACCCTCCCGTCATTTGTTTCTTTGTGCGCGAACCTCACCTCTGCTTCTAGTTCTAATATCAAGCGAAATGCCCCGGTGCCTCGACTCATGCCCATATGAATGGATCACCTGCCGCACCTCATTTTTCTTTGTTCTACAATTTAAGATGCTCGCAATGACACTCTTATCACGTAATGGACTTTAATTGAATGCACAAAAAATATTAAACAAAATGCCCCGGTGCCGTCACTCACATTTGCGATTGAATTGGTGGACCATCGCTCTGGTCCTGCATAACGTCTAACACCCCGTCTACAAAATAAAGGGTGCAACACAAAGACTTCTTAGGAGGTCACCCATCCTAGTACTAAAATCGCCCAAGCATGCATAACTGCGGAGTTCTGAAGGGATCCGATGAACTAATGCTGGTATGATCCAACCCGTTTTAGTTTGCGCCGCAAATACATATACCTCTTCTCCTTCACTCTCCCCTCCCGTCATTTGTTTCTTTGAGTGCGCACCTCACCTCTACTTCTAGTTCTAATATTAAGAGAAATGCCCTAGTGCCTCGATCCATGCCCATATGAACGGATCACCCACCGCACCTCATTTTTCGTTGTTCTACTATTTAAGATGCTCATAATGACACTCTGATCTCGTGATGGGTTTTAATTGAATGCGCAAAAAATATCATGCAAAAGGCCCCGGCGCCGTGACTCACGTTTGCGATTGAACCGGTGGACCATCACTCCGGTCCTGCATAACGTTTAACCCCCCGTCTGCAAAATGAAGGGTACAACACGAAGACTTCCTAGGAGGTCACCCATCTTAGTACTACACTTGCCCAAGCACATTTAACTGCAGAGTTCTGATGGGATCCGGTGAAATAATGCTAGTATGATCGCACCCGTTCTGATTTACGCTGCAAATACATATACCCTTTCTCCTTCATTCTCTCCTCCTGTCGTTTTTTTGTCTGAGTGCGCACCTCACCTCTGCTTCTAGTTCTAATATCAACTGAAATGGCCCAACACCTCGACTCATGCCCATATAAACGGATTGCCAGCCACGCCTCATTTTTCGTTGTTCTACTATTTAAAATTCTCGCAGTGACACTCTCATCACGTGTTGGACTTTAATTGAATGCACACAAAAATATTAAGCAAATTGCCCCGGTGCCGTGACTCACGTTTATGAATAAATCGGGGGACCATCGCTCTAGTCCCGCATAACGTTTAACGCTCTGTCTGTAAATAGAAGGGTGCAAGACGAGAACTTCCCAAGAGGTCACCCATCCTAGTACTACTCTCGCCCAAGCATGCTTAGTTGCAGAGTTCTAATGGGATCTGGTGAAGTAGTACTAGTATGATCGCACCCTTTTCTGTTTGTGGCGAAAACAAATATTCACCTTCTCCTTCCCATTCCCCTCCTGTCATTTTTTTTGCTGTGCGCGCACCTCACCTCTCTTCTAGTTCTAATATCAAGCGAAATGTCCCGGTGCCTCGACTCATGCCCATATGAACGGATCGCCCGCCTTACCTCGATTTTCGTTATTCTTCTAATTAAGATGCTCGCAATGACACTCTTATCATGAGATGGACTTTAATTAAGTGCACAAAAAATATTAAGCAAAATGCCCCGGTGCCGTGACTCACATTTGCGAATGAACCGGCAGACCGTCACTCCAGTCCTGCGTAACGTTTAACACCCTGTCTGCAAAAAGAAGGGTGCAACATGAAGACTTCCCAGGAGGTCGCCCATCCTAGTACTACTCTCGCCCAAGCACACTTGACTGCAGAGTTCTGATGGGATCCGGTGAACTAGTGCTCGTATGATCGCACTCGTTCTAGTTTGCGCAATAAATACATATACCCCTTCTACTTATTTCTCCCCTCCTGTCATTTATTTCTCTTTGCGTGCACCTCGTCTCTACTTCTAGTTCTAATATTAAGCAAAATGCCCCGGTGCCTCGACTCATGCTCATATGAACGGAATGCCCGCCGTACCTTGTTTTTTGTTATTATGCTATATAAGATGCTCGTAATGAGACTCTTATAACGTGGTGGACTATAAATGAATGCACGAGAAATATTAAGTAAAATGTCCTGACACCAAGACTCACTTTTTTGAATGAACCGGTGGACCGTCTCTCCGGTCCCGCATAACGTTTAACGCCCCATCTGCAGAAAGAATGTGCAACACGAGAACTTCCCAGGAGGTCACGTATCCTAGTACTACTCTCGCCCAAAAAACACTTGACTACGGAGTTCTGATGGGATCCAGTGAACTAGTGTTGGTAGGATCGCAACCGTTCTGGTTTGTGCCGCAAATACATATACCCCTTTCCCTTCCCTCTCCCTTCCCATAATTTATTTTGCTGTGCGCGCAACTCACCTCTGATTCTAGTTCTAATATCGAGCGAAATACTCCGGCACCTCGACTATTGTTTATATGAACGGAACACCCGCCACACCTTTTTATTTATTATTTTACTATGTAAGATGCTCGCAATAACACTCTCAACACGTGATAGGCTTTAATTGAATGCACGAAAAATATTAAACCAAATGTTCCGGCTCCGTGACTCAGGTTTGCAAATGAACCGGCGGATCGTCGCTCCGATCACGGGTAACATTTAACGCTGCATCGACAAAAAGAAGGGTGCAACACGAGTACTTCCCAAGAGGTCACCCATCTTAGTAATACTCTCGCCCAAGCACGCTCGACTGCGGAGTTCTAATGGGATCCAGTGAACTAATGCTGGTATGATCGCACCCCTTCTAATTTGCGCCGCAAAGACATATACCATTTCTCCTTCCCTCTCCCTTCCCGTCATTTGTTTTGTTGTGTGCGCAACTCACCTTTACTTCTAGTTCTAATATCGAGCAAAATGTCTTGACACCTTGACTCATGCCCATATGAACGGATTGCCCGCCGCACCTCATTTTTTGTTGTTCTACTATTTAAGATGCTTGCATTGACACTCTCATCACGAGATGGGCTTTAATTGAATGCACGAAAAATATTAAACAAAATGCCCCGACACTGTGACTCATGCTTGCGAATTAACCGGCGTACCGTCGCTCCAGTCCCAGGTAACATTAGCGCCCCGTCTACAAAAAGAAGGGTACAACACGAGTGCTTCCCAAGAGGTTACCCATTGTAATACTACTCTCTCCCAAGCACGCTTAATTGCAGAGTTCTAATGGATCCAGTGAACTAGTACTGGTATGATAACACCCTTTCTTGTTTGCGCCGCAAATACATATGCCCATTCTCCTTCCCTCTCCCCTCCCGTCATTTATTTCATTATGCGCGCACCTAACCTCTACTTCTAGTTCTAATATCAAGCGAAATGCTCCGTCGCTTCTACTCATACCCATATGAACGGATCGTCTGCCACACCTCGTTTTTTGTTATTCTACTATTTAAGATGCTTGTAATAATACTCCTATCACGTGATGGGCTTTAATTGAATGTACGAAAAATATTAAGCAAAATGCCCCGACGCCGAGAGCAATGTTTAACGCCCTGTTTGTAAAAAGAAGGGTACAACACGAGGACTTCCCAGGAAGTCTCCCATCCTAATACTACTCTCGCCCAAAATGCTTAACTGTGGAGTTCTGATGGGATTCAGAGAATTAGTGCTGGTATGATTGAACCTATTCTATTTTGCGTTGTAAATACATATACCCCTTCTCCTTCCCTCCCCCTTCCCATCATTTTCTTCACTGTGCGCACAACCTGCACCTCTTCTTCTAAATATAATATCAAGCAAAATGCCCCGACGGCTCGACTCATGCCCAGAGGAACGGACCGCCCACTGCACCTCGTTTTTCGTTGTTCTACTATGTAAAATACTTGTAATGAGATTTTTATAACGTGGTGGACTATAAATGAATGCACAAAAAATATTAAGTAAAATGCCCTGACGTCGTGACTCACGTTTGCAAATAAACCAACGGACCATGGTTTTGGTGGCGCGTAAGGTTTATTGCCTCGTGCGCAAAAAGAAGGGTGCAACACGAGGACTTTCTAAGAGGTCAACCATCTTAGTACGACTCTCACCCAAAAACGCTTAACTGTGGAGTTTGATTGGATCCCATGAATTAGTGCTAGTATGATCGCACCCATTCCATGTCGCGCTACAAATACATATACCCCTTCTCCTTCCCTCCCCACTCCCATCATTTTTCTCACTGTGCGCGCACCCCGCACCTCTGCTTCTAGTTCTAATATCAAACAAAATGTCCTGGCGGCTTGACTCACGCCCAGATGAAATGAATGCATGAAAAAATTTAAGCAAAATGCACTGACACCACGACTCACGTTTGCGAATGAACCGACGAACTGTGGTTCTGGTCGCGCGTAATGTTTAATGCGTCATGTGCAAAAAAGCAGGTGTAACACGAGGACTTTTCAAGAGGTCAACAATCTTAGTACTACTCTCACCAGAGGACACTTAACTGCAGAGTTCTTATGGGATTCGGTGCATGAGTGCTGGTCTGATCACACCCGTCCCATTCCCTGCTACAAATCCATGTGCCCCTTCTCGTGCTGGTCTGATCACACCCGTCCTATTATGTGCTACAAATACATGTGCCCCTTCTCCTTCCCTCCCCCCTCCCATTATTTATTTTGCTATACGCGCACCCCTCACCTCTACTTCTAGTTCTAATATCAAGCGAAATGCTCCGGTGCCTCGACTCATGCCCATATGAATAGATCGCTTGCCACACTTCTATTTTCGTTGTTCTACTATATAAGATATTTGTAATAACAATCTTATCACGTGATGGGGTTTAATTGAATGCACAAAAAATATAAGGCAAAATACCCCAGCGCCGTGACTCATGTTTGTGAATGAACCGACAAACAGTTGCTCCGATCTCGTGCAACGTTTAACGCCCCGTCTGCAAAAAGAAGGGTACAACACGAGGACTTCCCAGGAAGTCACCCATCCTAGTACTACTCTCGCCCAAAAATGCTTAACTACAGAGTTTTGATGGGATTCAGTGAATTAATGTCGGTATGATCGCACGTATTCTATTTCGCACTGCAAATACATATACCCCTTCTCCTTCCCTCCCCCTCCTATCATTTTTTTAATTGTGCGTGCACCCTGCACCTCTGCTTCTAATTCTAATATCAAGCGAAATGCCCTGGCAGCTCGACTCATGCCCAGATGAACAGACCGTCCGCCGCACCTCGTTTTTTATTATTCTACTATGTAACATGCTCGTAATGACATTCTTATCACGTGGTGGACTATAAATGAATGGCACCAAGACTCACGCCAACGAATGAACAAGTGGATTGCGTCTCTGGTCATGCGTAATGCTTAATGCTCCATCTGAAAAAAGATAGGTGCAACACAAGGATTTAATGGGATTCAAAGGACACTTACCTATAGAGTTCTTATGAGATTCAGTGCATTAGTGCTGGACTGATCGTGCCCGTTCCATTCCCCGCTATAAATACATGTGCCCCTTCGTCTTCCTTCCCCCCTCCGATCATTTGTATCACTATACACGCACACCTCATCTCTGTTTCTAGTTTAAATATCAAGCAAAATGCCCCGGCCATGCCCAGATGGACGGATCGCCTGTCGCACCTCTGATTTCATTGTTCTACTATGTAAGATACTCGTAATAACACTTTATCACATGGTGGTATATAATTGAATGCATGAATAATATTAAGCAAAATGCTCCGGCCCTGTGACTCACGTTTGCGAACGAACCAGTGGACTGTCGCTCTAGTCCCGCGTAACGTTTAACACCCCGTTTGTAAAAATAAGGATGCAACACGAGGACTTCCTAAGAGGTCACCCATCCTAGTACTATTCCCGCCCAAGCACACTTAACTGTGGAATTTTGATCGGATCGAGTGAATTAGTGCTGGTATGATCACACCAATTTTAGTTTGTATACCCCTTCTACTTTACTCTCTCTTCCCGTCATTTGTTTCACTGTGCGCGTACCTCACCTCTGTTTCTAGTTCTAATATCAACCAAAATGCCCCAGTGCCTTGACTCATGCCTATATGAACTGAATGCCCGCTACACCTGTATTTTTGTTGTCTTACTATGTAAGATGCGCTTGACTCACGTCCAGATGAATGGATCGCTAGCTACACCTCTGTTTTCGTTGTTCTACTTTGTAAGATACTCGTAAGAATAATTTTATTATGTGGTGGATTATAAATGAATGCACAAAAAATATTAACAAAGATATCCCAGTGCTGCGACTCACATTTGCGAATGAACCTGTAGACTATGGATCCAGTCCTACATAACATTTACTGCCCCGTCTGCAAAAAGATGGGTACAACACGAGGCCTTTCAAGGTGGTCACCCATCCAAGTACTACTATTGTCCAAGCATGCTTAACTACGAAGTTCTGATGGGTTTTTATTAATTAGTGCTTGTATGGTTGCATCACTTTCATTCCGCACTGCAAATACATATACCCCTTCTCCTTCCCTCACCCCTCCCGTCATTTGTTTTACTGTGCGCGCACACCACATCTCTGTTTCTAGTTCTAACATATAATGAAATGCCCCAGCGCCTCAACTAATACCGAGATGAACGTACTGCCCGCCGCACCTCCGCACCTCTATTTTTGTTGTTCTAGTAAGTAAGATACTTGTAATAATACTCTTATCTTGTAATGTAATATAAATGAATACAAGAAAAATATTAAGGAAAATACCCCGACGCCGCGACTCATGAAAGCGAATGAACTAGTGGACTGTATCTCCCGTCGCGCATAATGTTTAACTCACAGTTTGCAAAAAGACGACTGCAACAAGAGGACTTTCCAGGAGGTCACCCATCCTAGTACTACTCTCACCCAAGCACGCTTAACTACGAAATTCGATGGGATCTGATGCATTAGTGCTGGTATGATCACACCTATTCCATTCCACGCTACAAATACATATACCACTTCTCCTTCCCTCTCCCCTCCCGTCATTTATTTTGTTGTGCGAGCACACTGCACCTCTGTTTCCAGTTCTAATATCAAGTGAAATGCCCAAGTGTCTCGACTCATGCCCAGATGAACAGACTGCCCGCCACAACTCTATTTTCGTTATTCTACTATGTAAGATACTCGTAATGACATTTTTATCTCGTGATGGACTATAAATGAATGCATGAAAAATATTAAGTAAAATGTCCCAGCACCGCGACTCACACTAGCGGACTGAGGCTCCGGTCACGCGTAACATTTAACGCCTCGTCAATAAAAAGATGGGTGGAACACGAGGACTTCGCAAGGGGTCACACATCCTAGTACTGCCTTCACCAGAACACGCTTAACTGTGAAGTTCGATAGGATCCAGTGCATTAGTGTTGGTATGATCGCACCCCTTCCATTCTGTGCTGCAAATATATATACCCCTTCTCCTTCCCTCCCCCCTCCCGTCCTTTGTTTCGTGGTGCGTGCACACTACACCTCTGTTTTTAATTCTAATTTCAAGTGAAATATTCAGGTACCTCGACTCACGCCTAGATAAATGGGCACCCATGCAAGTACTACTCTCGCCAAAGCACCCTCAACTACGGAGTTCGATGGGATCCAGTGCATTAGTGCTAGTATGATCGCATCTCTTCTATTTTGTGCTACAAATACATATACCCCTTCTCCCTCCCTCCCTCCCTGTTATTTGTTTCACTATGCGCGAACACCGCACCTCTGTTTATAGTTCTAATATAGAGCAAAATGCTTTGGCGCCTCGACCCATGCCCAGATGAACGGACTACCCGCTACTCCTCGTTTTTTGTTATTCTACTATGTAAGATGCTCGTAATGACACTATTATCACGTGGTGAACTATAAATGAATGCACGAAAAATATTAAGAAAAATGTCTCGGCGTTGCGACTCATTCCGGGGGATAATTGCTCTGATCGCGCATAATTTTTAACGTCCCGTCACCAAAAAGACTAGGGGAGCACGAGGACTTTCTAGGAGGCCACCTATCCTAGTACTACTTCCGCCCAAGCACACTTAACTATGAAATTCGATGGGATCAAGTACATTAGTGCAGGTATGATCGCACCCCTTCCATTCCACGCTGCAAGTATATATACCCCTTCTCCTTCCCTCCCTTATCCCGTAATTTGTTTCGTTGTGCGCACACACCACACCTCTGTTTATAGTTCTAATATCAAGCAAAATACCCCAGCACCTCGACTCATGCCCAGATGAACGGATCGCCCGCCGCACCTCATTTTTCATTGTTATACTATTTAAGATACTTGTAATGACACTCTTATCACGTGGTGGAATATAAATGAATACACAAAAAATATTAACAAAGATATCCCGGTGCCACGACTCACGTTTGCGAATGAACCTACAGACCATGGATCCGGTCCTATGTAACGTTTATTGCCTCATCTGCAAAAAGACGGGTACAACACGAGGCCTTTTCAGGAGGTCACCCATCAAAGTACTACTCTCGCCCAAGCACGCTTAACTGCAGAGTTCTGATGGGATCTTGTGAATTAGTACTAGTATGATTGCACCACTTCCATTCCGCGCTGCAAATACATATACCCCTTCTCCTTCCCTCACCCCTCCCCTCATTTATTTTACTGTTCTCATACACCACACCTTTGCTTCTAATTCTAATATATAGCGAAATGCCCCAGTGCTTCAACTAACACCCAGATGAACGTATCGCTTGCTGCACCTCTATTTTTGTTGTTATACTAAGTAAGATACTCCTAATAATACTCTTATCTTTTAATGGAATATAAATGAATACACGAAAAATATTAAGCAAAATGCTCCGACGCCGCGACTCATGCAGGCGAATGAACTAGTTTACCGTATCTCCCATTGTGCATAATGTTTAAGACCCCATCTGCAAAAAAGACGACTGCAACAAGAGGAATTCCTAGGACATCACCTATCCTAGTACTACTCTCGCCCAAGCATGCTTAACTACGAAGTTCGATGGGATCCGATGCATTAGTGCTAGTATGATCGCACCCCTTCTATTCTGTGCTGCAAATACATATACCACTTCTCCTTCCCTCTCCCCTCCCCTCATTTATTTTGTTGTGCGCGCACACCGCACCTCTGTTTCTAGTTCTAATATCAAGGGAAATGCCCAAACGTCTTGACTCATGCCCAGATGAATAGACCTTCCGCCACAACTCTATTTTCGTTGTTTTACTATGTAAGATACTCGTAATGACATTCTTATCTCGTGATGGACTATAAATGAATGCATAAAAAATATTAAGCAAAATGTCCCAACGCCGCGACTCACACTAGCAGACTGTGACTCCGATCACGCGTAACATTTAACGCCCCATCCATAAAAAGACGAGTGGAACACGAGGACTTCGCAGGAGGTCACCCATCCTAGTACTGCTTTCACCAGAGCACGCTTAACTATTGAGTTCGACAGGATCGGGTGCATTAGTGTTGGTATGATCGCACCCCTTCCATTCCATGCTGCAAATACATATACCCCTTCTCCTTCCCTCCCCCCTCCCGTCATTTGTTTCGCTGTGCATGCACACTACACCCCTATTTCTAATTCTAATATCAAGCGAAATGTCGGGGCACCTCGGCTCACGACTAGATAAACGGACCGCCTACCTTACCTCATTTTTTATTGTTCTACTATGTGAGATGCTCGTAATGACACTCTTATCATGCGGTGGACTATAAATGAATGCATAAAAAATATTAAGCAAAATATTCTGGCGCCGCAACTCACGTCGACGGACTATGGCTCCTATCGTGCATAACATTTAACACCCCATCCGCAAAAAGACGGGCGCAACATGAGGACTTCCCAGAAGGTCACCCATCCTATTATTACTCTAGCCAAAGCACGTTCAACTACGGAGTTCAATGGGATCCGGTGCATTGGTGCTAGTATGATCGCACCTCTTCTATTTTGCGTTGCAAATACATATACCCCTTCTCCCTCCCTCCCCCACTGTTATTTGTCTCGTTATGCACAAACACTACACATCTACTTATAGTTCTAATATAAAGCAAAATGCTCTGGTGCCTCGACTCACGCCCAGATGAACGAACTACCCGCTGCACCTCATTTTTCATTATTCTACTATGTAAGATGCTCGTAATGACACTCTTATCACGTGGCGAACTATAAATAAATGCACAAAAAATATTAAGCAAAATATCTCAGCGTCGCGACTTACTCCGGGGGGCAATGGCTCTAATCGCCTATAATATTTAACGTCCCGTCAGTAAAAAGACGAGTGGAACAAGAGGACTTTTCAAGAGGTCACCCATCCTAGTACTACTTCCACCCAAGCACACTTAACTACGAAATTCGATGCGATCCAGTGCATTAGTGCAGGTATGATCGCACCCCTTTCATTTCACGCTTCAACTACATATACCCCTTCTTCTTCCCTCCCCCCTCCCGTTATTTGTTTCGTTGTGCGCACACACAATACCTCTGTTTCTAGTTCTAATATCAAGCAAAATACTCCGGTGCCTCGACTCACGCCTAAATGAACGGATCGCTCGCCGCACCTCATTTTTCGTTGTTATACTATGTAAGATACTCGTAATGACACTCTTATCATGTGGTGGACTATAAATGAATGCATGAAAAATATTAAGTAAAATTTTCAGGCCCCGCAACTCACACCGGCAGACTGTGGCTATGATCGCGCTTAACATTTAACACTCCGTCTACAAAAAGACAGGTTCAACACGAGAACTTTTCAGGAGCACACCCAGCCTAGAACTAATCTCGCCCATGCACGCTTGACTACAAAGTTCTGATGGGATTTTGTGCATTACTGTTTGTATGATCGCAACTGTCCCATTCCCCACTGCAAATACATATAGTCGTTCTCCTTCCCTCCCCCCTCCCATCATTTATTTCCCTGTGCGAGCATACCGCATCTCTCCTTCTAGTTCTAATATAGAGCGAAATGCCAAGTCGCTTCGACTCACGCCCAGAAGAACGGAGGCTTGCTGTGCCTCTTTTTTCGTTGTTCAACTGTGTAAGACTCTGGTAATGAGACTCTTATCACGTGGTGGACAATAAATAAATGTACGTAAAATATTAAGCAAAATATTTCAATGTCGCTACTCATGCCGGCGGACTGTGGCTCTAATCACGCGTAACGTTTGACGCCCCGTCTGCAAAAAGATGGGTACAACACGAGAACTTTCCAAGAGGTCACCCATCCTAGTACTGCTCTCGCACAAGCACGCTTAATTATGGAGTTCGATGGGATCCGGTGTATTAGTGATAGCATGATTGCACCCCTTCCATTCCGCACTGCAAATACATATACTCCTTCTCCTTCCCTCCCCCCACCCATCATTTTTTTTGCTGTGCGCGCACACCGCACCTCTATTTATAGTTATAATATCAAGCAAAATGTCCCAACGCCTCGACTCACGCCCAGAAGAAAGGACTACCTGTCATACCTCATTTTTCTTTATTCTAATATGTAAGATGCTCGTAATGACACTCTTATCACGTGGTTGACTATAAATGAATGCTCGAAAAAATAGTAAGCAAAATTTTCTGGCGACGTGACTCACGCTAGAGAATTGTGGCTTCAATCACGTGTATCATTTTACACACCGTTTACAAAAAGATAGTGCAACACGAAGACTTCTCAGGAGGTTATCGATCCTAGTACTACTCTAACCCAAGCATGCTTAACTGCATAGTTCGATGGGATCTGATGCATTAGTGTTGGTATGATCGCACCCCTTCCATTCTGCATTGCAAATACATATACCCCTTCTCCTTTCCTCCTATCTTCTGTCATTTTTTTTGCTGTGTGCGCACACTGCATCTCTGTTTCTAGTTCTAATATCAAGAAAAATGCCCCAATGCCTCGACTCATGCCCAGATTAAAGGACCACCCGCCACACCTTTTTTTTTCGTTGTTCTACTATGTAAGGTGCTCGTAATGACTCTCTTATTACATGGTGGACTATAAATTAGTGCACACAAAAAAATAAGCAAAATGCCCGGGCGAGGTGACTCACATCGGCAAATGAACCAGCAGACTATGGCTCCGGATGCGCATAACGTTTAACGCTCTGTCAGCAAAAACACGGGTGCAACACGAGCACTTCTCAGGAGGTCACTCATCCTAGTACTACTCTCGCCCAAACACACTTAATTGTAGAGTTATGATGGCATATGATGCATTAGTGCTAGTATGATCCCACCCGTCCTATTCTGCACTTCAAATACATATACCCCTTCTCTTTCCCTCCGCCCTCCCATCATTTGTTTTACTCTGCGTAGACACCGCACCTCTACTTCTAGTCGTAATATCAAGCAAAATGCCTCGTTGCCTCGACTCACGCTTAGATGAACGGACTGCCCGCCGCACCTCTGTCTTGGTTGTTCTATTATTTAAGATACTTGTAATGAGACTTTTATCACGTGGTGGACTACAAATGAATGCATGAAAAATATTAAGAAAAATGCTCTAGTGCTGCGACTCATGACGGCGAATGAACCGGCGTACCATGTCTCGGGTTACATGTAATATTTAACACCTCGCCCACAAAAAAGACAAGTGCAACATGAGGACTTCCCAAGAGGTCACCCATCCTAGTACTATTCTCACCCAAGCATAATTAACTACGGAGTTCTGATGGGATCCGGTGCATTAGTGCTGGTATGATCGCACCCGTTTTATTTTACACTGCAAATACATAGACTCCTCCTTCCCTCCCCCCTCCCGTCATTTGTTTCCTTGTGCGTGCACCTCTACTTCTCGTTCTAATATCAAGTAAAATGCGCTAGTGCTTTGACTCACATTTGCGAATAAACCAGCGGATCATAGTTCCAGTCGAAGCGTAACGTCGAACGACCCATCCGAAAAAAAAATAGTTGCAACACAAGGACTTCCCAAGAGGTCACCACTCCTAGTACTACACTCCCCCAACCACACTTAAGTCGCAGTTCTGATAGGATCTGGCACATTAATGCTGGTATAATCGCACCCGTTTCATTTCGTGTTACAAATACATACACTCCTTCTCCTTCCCTCCCCCCTCCCGTCATTTGTTTCCATGTGCGTGCATACTCAACCTCTCCTTCTCGTTCTAATATCAAGTAAAATGTCCCGACGCCTTGACTCACATTTGCGAATAAACCAACAGATCATATTTATAGTCGCATAACGTCGAATGCCCCATCTGCAAAAAAATGGGCCCAACACGAGGACATCCCAAGAGGTCACCCATCCTAGTACTACTCTCACCCAAGCACACTGAAATGCAGAGTTTTGATGGGATACGGTGCATTAGTGCTGTATGATCCCACCCGTTTCACTCCGCGCTACAAATACATACACTTCCTCTCCTTCCCTCCCCCTTCCGTCATTTGTTTCCTTGTGCGTGCACGCTCCACCTCTACTTCTCATTCGAATATCAAGTAAAATACTTTGGTGCCTTCACTTACATTTGCGAATAAACCAGCGGACCATAGTTCCAGCCGCGCGTAACGGAGATCGCCCAATCTGCAAAAAAATCAGTGCAACATGAGAACTTCCCAGAAGGTCACCCATCCTAGTACTACTCTCGCCCAAGCACACTTAACTACGGAGTTCATATGGGATCCGGTGCATAGGTGCTGGTATAATTGTATGATCGAACCCGTTCCATATTGCGCTGCAAATACATACACTCCCTCTCTTTTCCCCTCACCTCTCGTAATTTGTTTCCCTGTCCGTACACACTGCACCTCTGCTTATCGTTCTAGTGTCAAGTAAAATACCCAGGCACCTTGACTCAAATTTGCGAATAAACCAGTGGACCATAGTTTTAGTCGCGCGTAACATCGATCACCCAATCTGTAAGAAAATCGGTGCAACAGGAGAACTTCCATGGAGGTCGCCCATCCTAGTACTACACTCTCCCAAGTGCACTTAACTGCGAAGTTCTGATGGGATCCAGTGCATTAGTGCTAGTATGATCGTACCTATTTCATTTCGCGCCAAACACACTTAACTGAGAAGTTCTAATGGGATCCGGTGCATTAGTGCTGGTATGATTGCACCCGTTTCATATTGCGTTGCAAATACATATACTCCTTCCCCTTCCCTTCCCCTCCCGTCATTTATTTTCTTGTGTGTGCACACTGCACCTCTGCTTCTCGTTTTAATATCAAGTAAAATATCCCGACACCTTGACTCACATTTGCGAATAAATCAATGGACCATAGTTCCAATCGCGCGTTACGTCGATCATCCAATCTGCAAAAAAATTGGTGCAACAGGAGAACTTCCTTGGAAGTCGCCCATCATCGTACTACTCTCTCCCAAGCACACTTAACTACGAAGTTCTGACAGGATCCGGTGCATTAGCGCTGGTATGATCGCACCCATTTCATACAGGGCTACGAATACATACACTCTTTCTCCTTCCCTCCCCTCTCCTGTCATTTGTTTCTTTGTGCGTGTACATTGCACCACTACTTCTCGTTCTAATATAAAGTAAAATGCCCCGGCATCTTGACTCACATTTGCGAATAAACAAGCAGACCATAGTTCCAATCGCGCGTAATGTCAAATGCCCCATCTGCAAAAAAAGGGTACAACACAAGGACTTCCCAGGAGGTCACCGATCTTAGTACTGCTCTCGCTCAAGCACACTTAACTGCGGAGTTCTGATGGGATCCGGGGCATTAGTGCTGGTATGATTGCACCCATTTCATCCCGCGCTGTAAATACATAAACTCCTTCTCCTTCCCAACCCCCTCCCGTCATTTGTTTCCTTATGCGTGCACACTTCACCTCTGCTTCTCATTTTAATATCAATTAAAATACCCCAGCACCTTTACTCACGTTTGCGAATAAACCAGCAGACCATAGTTGCAGTTGCGCATAAAGTCAAATGCCTCATCTGTAAAAAAATGAGTGCAACACGAAAACTTCCCTAGAGGTCACCCAACTTAGTACTACTCTCGCCCAAGTACACTTAACTGCGGAGTTCTAATGGGATCCGGTGCATTAGTGCTGGAATGATCGCACTCCATTCATTTCGCGCTGCAAATACATACACTCCCTCACTTTCCCTCCCCCTCCCATCATTTGTTTCCTTGTGCGTGCACACTGCACCTTTGCTTCTTGTTCTAATATCAAGTAAAATACCCCGACACCTTGACTCACATTTGCAAATAAACCAGCAGACCATACTTCCAGTCGAGCGTAACGTCGAATGCCCCATCTGCAAAAAAATGGGTGCAACATGAGGACTTCCCAAGAGGTCACCCATCCTAGTACTACTCTCGCACAAGTACACTTAACTGCGGAGTTATGATGGAAAAGTGCATTAGTGCTGGTACGATCACACCCATTTCATTTCACGCTGTAAATACATACACTCCTTTTCCTTCCCTCCCCCCTCCCGTCATTTATTTCCTTGTGCGTGTACACTGCACCTCTACTTCTCATTCTAATATCAAGTAAAATGCCCTAGGGCTTTGACTCACATTTGCGAATAAACCAAGGGACCATAGTTACAGTCGCGCATAAAGTTGAATGCCCCATAAAGTTGATCGCACTCCTTTCATTCCGCACTACAAATACATACACTCCCTCTTCTTCTCTCCCCCTCCCGTCATTTGTTTCCTTGTGCGTGCACACTGCACCTCTGCTTCTCGTTCTAATATTAAGTAAAATACCCCGAAATCTTGACTCAAATTTACAAATAAACCAGTGGACCATACTTTCGGTCGAGTGTAACGTCGAATGCCCGATCTGTAAAAAAATGGGTGCAACACGAGGACTTCCTAGGAGGTCACTCATCCTAGTACTACTCCGCACAAATACACTTAACTGTGAAGTTATGATGGAAAAGTGCATTAGTGCTGGTATGATCACACTCATTTCATTTCACGCTGTAAATACATACACTCCTTTTCCTTCCCTCCCCCCTCCCGCCATTTGTTTCCTTGTGCGTGTACACTGCACCTCTGCTTCTCATTCTAATATCAAGTAAAATACCCCAGGGCCTTGACTCACATTTGCGAATAAACCAGCAGACCATAGTTACAGTCGTGCATAAAGTTGAATGCCCCATAAAGTTTATCGCACTTCTTTCATTCCGGTCTACAATTACATACACTCCCTCTCCTTCCCTCCCCCTCCCGTCATTTGTTTCCTTGTGTGTGCATACTGTACCTTTGCTTCTCGTTCTAATATCAAGTAAAATACCCTGACACCTTGACTCACATTTGCAAATAAACTAGCGGACCATACTTTCGGTCGAGCGTAACGTCGAATGCCCCATCTGTAAAAAAATGGGTGCAACATGAGGACTTCCTAGGAGGTTACTCATCCTAGTACTACTCCCGCACAAGTACACTTAACTGCGGAGTTATGATGGAAAAGTGTATTACTGCTGGTATGATCACACCCATTTCATTTCACGCTGTAAATACATACACTCCTTCTCCTCCCCTCCCCCCTCCCGTCATTTATTTCCATGTGCGTGCACACTGTACCTCTGCTTCTCATTCTAATATCAAGAATATTTTGCTTTGATGTTCGGCCCCATATCTTGGCTTGAATAATATTGTTTTTACATATTTGAAAAGCATCAAAATTTGCTACTGTGCGTGACTCTTATCCTTGCCCAAGGCTAAGTTGTTTGGGGTAGGACCCAAGCTTCGCCCAAGGCTTATTTCTGGGTTGACGACTCTTTTCACAAACTCTTCTTCTTTTCATGTTGTTTTTGCTCATTTCATCCTTATATCCTTTACTACAACAAAACATAAAAAATTATTTGGATTAGATAACGCACCATCAAGTTTAATAACCTAAAAGTGGGTGATAATGATGTTGTTTTTAGGTACTATCAAACTCCCCCACATTTATCTTATTCTCGCCCACCAGTACTACACAATACACTCCATCAATCCCCATCTCTTCACCTTTAACTCATTTACTCTCAATCATTTCATCACACCTCGTATGTTACACCTCAACCCTCAAGTTGCAAGAATAACCATCAACTAGTAATTTATGGGATTGAGTTTCATGGAACCACACAAATAAGTAACCACTTTGACAACATCCAAACATGACATGAGAGAGTTTTGCAAATTTAGCACACAAAAATTTCATTGAGGGGAATTGCCAATACCTAGTAGAACAACCACCAAACCTATCTAGATATAAGGATTTATGTAATTGGTTCATGCTAAAAATAGAAAAGCTTGAGCACCTTTGCTTGCTTGAAATGTCACCAACCTTATGACATAAGGGCAAACATTTATGGTGAATGCACCCGGTTACTCAGTTGGTCACTAGTTTGTAGTGGCTATTAGTGCTACTCGTAATCATTTAACTAGAGAAGTAGATTATTATTTGTTCTCTCTTCTTGTTTTTCCTTTGATTATGAGTGCATTTTATGCTTTATCTCACACTTTTACCCCAATAGTTTTTAAAATTGAGTGTATTTTACATCCTACTCATGACATGATAGGTAGTTTGATTTATTAATTTAAAGCACACAATTTTGGACAAGTTTTAGAGGAGTTCTTTTGAGTATTGATATTCACCTAAAAATAAAGAAAATTAATTAATTTTTTTTAATAGGCAACTCTCAAACAAGCCATGTTCAATATATAATCAAAGATAACCATCTATAGTGTGAAAAGATAAAAAATAAGCTACAGCTCCTAGGAGATGTTTATAAGTGCAAATCAACTTTTGAATGCCTCATTAGAGTTGTTTAAAAATAATGGAGATAGTTGTGAAGATTGGAGTAGAAAAAAAATTATTGGAGGTGCATGTGTGGTGTGGCAAAAATTAAGCAAGGTCTAAATACCAAGAATGTGATGCTAAAAAGAAAAACTAGCTACCTAAGATGCAAAATGTAGAATGCCTCTCCCCCATACTTAAACTACACATTATCCCTAATGTGATGCAAATAATGAAAAATAAAAATAAATTGACAGATTAACTCCTTGGGTTTCTTGACTTGGAGGTGGGATACATTGGGAAACATCACATTTTGAGAACCAACAAATGTGTTGCCAGGTGATATAAGTCTTAGGGCAAGGCTTATGTGGGGAATGACACACAGCCATGTTAGGCATGCACACGACCGTATTTTTCTTGGGATTCTACTGATTTCCTTGTTGTAGACACATCACAATCGTGTTTAGCAAGCACACAATCATGTCTCCCTCATAAAAAACGCTTTTGTGGTAGCACACGGTCATGTCCACCTTGGAGATTCCGAAGCACTTGCAACATTGGGGAGCGAATGATGTAGTACGTAACCACAAAAGGAAATGGAATAGGTAGAGAGTTTAATCATTTTTAGCTAGGCCATTATATGACCCTTCTATCAAATACTTTTTTCTGAGGAAAACAATCAACTTGAAAATTTATTTCTTGTAACTCCTAAGAAAAATGTTCTTAAAATTGATCATAATGTTGCATATTATTATTGCAAGCTTTTCAATTCCTCGAGGGGTTCTAGACAAGCTTGAATATCTATTTATGAGCCTCCAACAATACGGATCATCTGTTTGTTTAAATTTGACATATAATTGTTTATTTACTATTTTTTTAATAAAATTTGATAAATAAATTCAATAAGCTTAGTTTAAGAATATTAGATTGAATTATTAAGAAGATGTAAGAGTTCAATATTAGTCGTCCGATCAAAAGAAATTTTTTTTTAAAGAGTGATAAGATGTTACACAACAAAGATAGTTTTTAGTGATAGATAAGACTTTAGAGTCACTTCAAAAGAATTTTGAGAAAATTTCTTCTTCTTGTTTTACCATTTATATAGGATACACTAATTTTTTAGGCTGAGACGATCTTTAACCATGTACCATTCTTTGGTAGCGGCTTACTACCAATCTATTTTATCATTTTATTTTTTTTCTCTCAAAAAAATGTAATGATCTCATTTTTGTAGTACTTAAGAATTATGTGTATTACGAAAAACATCCAATTCTTTAATAAACCATTATTTTTTAGGAAATAATATCTATATATATTTAAAAGAAAGTTAATAGTATATCACTAGTTTTTACTAAATCATTTTCTTTATTTCATTTAAGGATTTTAGTAAAATTCTCTTAAATAATAGGATTGTGATAAACAAAAAATAAATTCAAGGATACCTTACACTTCTTTTAAATATACTTTATAAATATAAATATGCGTACTTAAACAACATGTAACATTATTGTTAGAGAATTTTTGAAATAGAAAAAAGAATATACATATATACATATATATATATATCCTTTATTGTCCTTTAGTTCTTCTCTCATTAATTCTAAAGAGTTGTCTTTCTCTTCTCTTAAACCTAAATTTCAAACACAAATTTTCAAGTCTAATCATGATCCATCATACAGCAACAAGCACTTTTGATAAGAGCATCTAATGCATGGCCACCACAAAACTTGAACAAACGACAACTAATTAGAGAGTCTTGTAATCCACTACCTCCACGCCAGAGCCTCGCCAGATGATGCCACTAGTATTGTAGGGATTTATGTATTATGTGGTCGAAGATAGCACGTGCATCCAGATTTTAATTAAAAGTGGTGATCAAGCTCGGGCCGTTAATCAAAAAACATGATCATGCAGTCTGGAGTTTACGTATAATTGACATAAAGTCTAAAAGATGTAACTTTTAATATGCATAATCATTAAGCCAAAGTGATAATTATGGGAGACTAGGGCTGTGTATTCTACATATAATAAATGCATGTGTGAAACTTACAGTCCCTATAGCGACACTTGTAGTAACCAAAGGAGACACAAAAGGTGCATTCTATAGTTTGGATCTATTGTACACCCTCTGCAAGTTTTGTGACTTACCCTTTCTCAATCAACATCACAGTTTATCTTTTAGAAACATATATATACACATTATTTTGCATAACATGTAGTGAATTTACACATAAATATATACATATGCAACAAAAATAATGATAGAGATTTACCTCTCATAATGCCAATTAGGGCACCCTCCATCTTTTATTAGCCAAAACATCATGGTAGAGCCTGTAATCACTAGTATCGTTGAGGTAAAATCGCCGGTCTTTTTTACACCTTGTGCAGGTAATGAACTTGTCCCAATGGAACAACTGCTTTCCACTAATGAGTCTTGATCTGTTGTTAAGGTTTACAACAAGCTTGTAGTATTTGATTTTGTACTTTTATACAAATAGGAGATCTTTTAGGTATTCCTTCTCTCCATAAAAGTCACGGGACAAATATAAAATTGAATGATTTATTGCTTCTATACAAATAGGATATCTTATACGAATTTCTTGTACATATAAAAGTCGTGCAACAAATGAGAGATACTTAAACAAGCAAAGTAAGTGACACTGTTATAAAAATAATCAGTATCTTAATAGTAGTTTTTTTATCACAAGACTTAACATTTTGGAATAGTACACATTGAATTGATAATTGCAGTGCCACCAATCCGACCTACTTAATATTAATAGATAATTCCATCTTTTTTTTATATATAAATATTTATATACATCATTTATACATAATTTAAGGAAAACTTGATGCTAAAAATTAGTTTTAAGGCTTAAAAATAAGGTGAAAATGAAGAGACAGCATAATGTGAGAAAAAACATGTTAACTATGAGCTAAGAGAAAGAGAAAACAAATTGATTATTTGAATAGAAAAAACTTTCAAGAAAGATGAAATTTTCATTTTTAAGCTCTAATAGACCATGTGGTGGAATAATTTTTTATGTATAATTATCTTTTAAAATTTGGTACAAGGTAAGTAATAAGTTAAAGCAAACTCAAAAAACCTACAAATGTATCACATTAATTAAACTTACAAGATCAGTAATAGAACTAATAAAACTAATAAAATCAAAATTCATAAGCATTTTATATAAATTAAGTAAAATATCAATTAAGTATAATAAAATCACATCTCAAATAGACAAGGATTCTTTATTTAAGAAATCACATTTTAAAATAGTCATAATTCTTTATTTAATTTAAATAGTTTATGATTTTTTATTTCAGTTCAAAGATTTTATAAATTATAGTATAAAATAAGAGTTACATTTTTCATAGCCTATATAAAATAATCAATCCTATACAATTATTCTCTTTTTACATTGTAATTATTCTTCAATAATTACTTAGTCCCTTCATTGATGTGAAGAGGAAGTATCATGGAAAGTTGGTTACCTTCTCTATATATTTTATATTATTATCGTTATCGACTTATATTTTTATATTACACTATACTTTGAGTAGGATGTTAAATGACATTTCAAAATTTTCATTAACAATTAGATCATGTTTTTAAGGTTAATTACTAACCAATCTTTATATATTGGTAAATAAATACATGATTTAAAGTAGAGATATTGCATTAAAATAACTAATCACATTATTGTAAAGTACAATTGATGTTTTTGTGTATGTGACTTTTTACCTTATGCGTGGTTATAAACTTCTATAATTATCTCAATAGAATTGTCTTTTTTAACTTTTTAAAAAATAGATGACGAATAAGTTCTTTAACGCATGCATTTAAATTCAAAAATTAATTTTAAAATAGTTGACAACCATAGAATTAATCAAATTAATGTTTCTAATTATTTTATATATATTAAGTAAAGTATCACATAAATATAATAAAATAGCATCTCAAATTGTGATGGATTTGTCATTTAAGTTCAAGATTTCAAAAAATGAAACCACTTTCTAAATAGCCATAGATTCTTTCTTTAAGTTCAAAGATTTTATAAGTTATAGTATGATAAAATCTACATTTTTCATAGTATATATAAAATATTCAATCGTATGTCATTTATCCTCCCATCACAATTCAATTGTTCGTCAATTAAACTTACTCTTCTTAACTGGTGTAACAAAGAAGTATAGCAAGAAGTTGGTTTTACAAATCCAACATAACCTCTCAAGTAATTTATTATAGATTAAACCTAAGGTTACGCACTTAATCTCCATTCATTTGAAGAAAGAAAAAACAAACAAGTTTCTTTCAGTTCTTCTTAATCTTTAAAAACACATAAAAAATTTAAATGTTTGATGTTAATATTTTCTACAGTCTAAATCTCTAGTCATAAGGTTTAAAGGATGAAGCTTTGGAGAAGATCTGTACCAGCAAAATCTTACGGGTCCCAAGACCATGTTGCACTCGTTTCCACTCTGTAAGGCTTCCCTTAGGCCATCCATACCAACACCATTCTCCATTGTAGATGTGCTTTTCTTGAATGATTTTCTTTATAATAAATTATTAATTATATGGATAAATTTAAAATTATTACTGCAGTTGAATGGCTTCAATTTCCTTCACACATCTCATTGGAAGCTTCATTAGAAGAACGAACTTGATATGTTTCTTCCTAATCCATATAACATTAAGTTTAACAAGATATCAGGCTATAAGTTTGATTAGGATGAAATAGAGCTGGTGAAGTTTTTTAAAGGAAAACAATCAACTTGGAAATTTGGTTCTTATAACTCCTAAGAAAAATGCTCTTAAAATTGATCATAATGTTGCATATTATTATTTCAAGCTTTTCTATTCCTCGAGAGCATCAAGACAAGCTCCAATATCTATTATAAGTCTTCCAACAATACTGATAATCTATTAATTTAAATTTGACATATATATATCTATTTATTATTTTTGTTAATGAACTACAATAAATGAATCCAATACGTGTAGTTTAAGCATATTAGATTGAATTACTAATGAAATATATTATTTCACTATTATTTATCCCATCAAAAGAAATATTTTGTTTTAAAGAGTGATAAGATGTTATATAACAGAGATAGTTTGTAGTGATAGCTAAGACTCTCAATAGAACTTTGAAAAAATTTCTTCTGCTTGTTTTACCATTTATATAGGATATACTATTTTTTAGGTTGAGATGATCTTTGATCATGTACCATTCTTTGGTGGTGGCTTACTACTCATAACGCCACAAAAACCTTCGCACTTAAATTGTAATGTGAACCCCTATTTATTAGTGCCCTCAGGCCATTTAAAA
Source organism: Carica papaya (assembly GCF_054855325.1). Lineage (NCBI taxonomy): Eukaryota > Viridiplantae > Streptophyta > Magnoliopsida > Brassicales > Caricaceae > Carica > Carica papaya. Next base: position 28,592,144 of record NC_142311.1, on the reverse strand, counting down.
CTCCTTAATATTTAGTAATTATAATTTTTTAGATGAATATCCTATTTTGTATTTTAAATGTTGTATTTTATTTAATTAAATAATTATTAAAATGTATTATTTTGTTTTATCGTAAGAAAAATTATATTATATTGTTATTTAAAATAAATTTCAAGAAAAACAGAGAAAATGGCTTAAACATCCCACAGGAAGGATCCCACCCCCACGGGCTCTACACACCATTGAGTGTGTGTGCATATGCAACCAGCGTAGGAGCTGCACACTATGAGCACATCCTGTCTGCGCGGGGTACAAAGCATGGTTTGTGCACGCATCCCATCGTGTGCAGACAAGTGCAATCTGCTCGCACATCCCATCGGGCACAAATGGGTGCAGCTCCGTGCACCTTATGCACGTGTTGTCCGCACGATAGGCCTACATGGTAGGCCTACGTGCACTGGCTTGTGCACAATAGGCCTGCCCACTGTAGGCTTGCTCGTAGTAGATTAGGCCAGCGTGTGCTATAGGCTAGGTCTACAGCGTACGACTGACTGGTGTAGCATACAATTGCCTCGGCCAATACGAGCCACCCCCTTGGGAATCATGCCCCATCTTTAGGCGACGTGCACCACAAGTTGGGTGGCGTGCCACTGTTGCTTGAGTGGAATACCGCTATTGCTTGGGTGGTGTGCCTATGTTTTTTGCACCGTCGTCGCGTCACATCATCCATCCATCAATCATCACATCACATCTTTCCCATTGACTTTCTCTCTCCTCACCAGATTTTTTCACTTGGCATAAATCCGATAGTCCCTTTTTTTATAAATAGGGACCCTTTTGTTTACCATTTCCTCATCACTTCCATTCCATTCTTCCATCCTCCAAGAGCTTAGAGAGAGAGAGGGAGATGAGAAGAAGAAAAAAAGGTGTAGAAAATATCGAGGTTTTGGTAAAGAATTTAGTATTTACTTTTAAACATTCTAAGGAGCATTTCTAAAATAAAAATTAATGAAGTTTAAATTTATGATTTGCATGGTTAAATTTTATGCCTAAACAAAGTAATTTAATGTGATAATGCATGCTTTATGATTATATATAAACTTATTAAATTATATGTGTAATTTATATGATTTGATACTCGAAATAAATGTTGATAAATGATGGTATTTATGATAAAAAAAAAATTAAGTATGAAATGATGTATAGACGTGAGAAATATGTATTGGTATCGGCATGCATAATTCATAAAGTGTTTTGTTAGGCTTTTTATCTTTGAGGAGTTTCTGTTTCTCCCCCATTTGGTTTGAAAAGACATGAGAGGATCGCTCCATGTGGATGACAGTGTACCCCCTAACGAGAGTGGTGACACAATATGATTGTAATGGTCACTATTGGTAAAGTACGACTGTGGTTATAGTTAACATGTAGGACCACTATGATGGGCACAATCGTGCTCATAGATTGTGTCTTGGTGTGGCAAGCTATAAATATGTTGTTAGTTTGGCAACTCACAAATTGTTGTTATAAATGAAATGAAATGGTCATTCCACATGGGTAGTCGGAAATCTGTATTGCCTTCAGTAGACCGAAGTCGAAATGACTCCGCGAAGAATGACATAAAAAATAGTCCATATCATGATTTGTTTGATTTTCTCTATTTTTAACATGATATATTTGATTGATATGATATGACTATGATATGATGGGTTTAACGATTTCTTTAAATTATTTTTATAATTTAATAAAGGACTGACAAGACTCTTGATGGTAAGTAGTGATGCTACTTTAAATTGCCTTTAAAATCTTATGATGTTATTTAAATACTATTTACTAAGTATATGGAACTCACCCCTTTCCACGCCCTCAAGATAAGGAAGATTGTGAAGAACTGATCACTGACCTACCCTTTGAAGTCTTTGAGGATCTTATGGATCCATAAACCTTTTTGAGTGCATGACTTATCGCACACTCTGATGAGTCCTTTTATATAATAATCGAAGTGGCCCTTTTGTATTTTGATATTTTGTATTTTGTTGCCACTTATAGCCTCAGTTATATATGTAATTGGGAACTCATATATTTTGTAAGGGATTTGTAATAAATTACTCCACTGTATACATTTAACTATTATGCACTCGTAATCTGTTTCTATATTGGCACCTTTATACCTTAATTAGCATTTGCGATGTCACACTACCAATTTATTTAATCATTTTATCTTTTATGTCTTAAAAAAATTTAATGATCTCATTTTTCAAGAACCCAAGAATTTTGAGTATTAGGAAAGCATCTAATTCTTTAATAAACAATTATTTTTCAAGAAACAATATATGCATATATTTAAAAAAAACTAATAACAAATCATTAGTTTCTACTAAATCAGATTCTTTATTTCATTTAAGGATTTTAGTAAAATTCTCTTAAATAATAGGATTATAATAAATCAAAAAATAAATTCAAGGATACCTCACACTTATTTTAACTATACTTTATATGCATATATTTTACAAATATAAATTTTCCTACTTAAACAATATGTAGTATTATTGTTAGAGAATTTTTTATATAAAAAAATACATATATACATATATACATCCTCTATTGTCTTTTAGTTCTTCTCTCTTATCACGTAGTGGACTATAAATGATTGCACAAAAAATATTAAGTAAAATGCCTCAGCATCCGCGACTCACGTTTGCGAATGAACCGATGGACAGTGGCAACAATCGTGCAGAATGTTTAACGCTCCATCTGCAAAAAGATGGGTGCTACACGAGGACTTCTCAGGAGCTCACCCATCCTAGTACTACACTCGCTAAAACACGTTTAACTGTGGAGGTTTGATGGTATATGGTGCATTAGTGCTGGTATGATCGCACCAGTCCCATTCTGCGGTACAAATACATGTGCCCCTTCTCTTTCCCTCCCCCCTCCAATTATTTGTTTCTCTGTGTATGCACACCTCACCTCTGCTTCTAGTTCTAATATCAAGAAGAAAGACCTGTGCCTCGATTCATGCCCAGATGAACGGACCGCCCGCTCTACCTCTGTTTTCATTGTTCTATTAATTAAGATGCTCATAATGACACTCTTATCATGTGGTGGACTATAAATGAAAGCACATAAAATATTAAGCAAAATGCCCTGACGCCGCGACTCACACCGGTGGACTTTGGCTTCGGTTGCACGTAACGTTTAACACTTCGTCCAAAAAAAGACGGTTGCGAAATGATGACTTCCCGAGAGGTCACCCATCCTACTACTACTCTCACCTAAGCATGCTTGACTGCGGAGTTCAAATGGGATTTGATGCATTAGTGTTTGTATTATCGCACCCCTCCAAATCCGCACTGCAAATACATATTCCCTTTCTCCTTCCATCCCCCCTCTCATCATTTGTTTCGCCATGCACACACACACCGCACCTCTGCTTCTAGTTCTAATATCAAGCGAAATGTCATGGTGCCTTGACCACGCCCAAATGAATGGACCACCTGTCGAACCTCATTTTTTAATTTTTTACTATGTAAGATGCTCGTAATGACACTCTTATCACGTGGTGGACTATAAATAAATTCACAAAAAATATTAAGCAAAATGCCCCAGCACCACGACTCACGCGAACGCACTGTAGCTCTGGTCACAGATAACATTTAACACCGCTCTCACAAAAAGACAAGTGTAACACGAGAACTTCCTAAGAGGTCACCAATCTTAGTACTACTCTCGCCCAAACACGCTTTACTGCGGAGTTCTGATGGCATCCGGTGTATTAATGTTGGTATGACTGCAACTATCCCATTTTGCGTTGCAAATACATATACTCCTTCTCCTTCCCTCCCCCCACCCCATAATTTGTTTCGCTCTACACGCACACCGCACTTTTGCTTCTAGTTCTAATATCAAGTGAAATGCCCCAACGCCTCGACTCACGCCCAAATGAAGGGACCGCCGCCACACCTCTACTTTCGTTGTTCTCTATGTAAGATACTCGTAATGACACTCTTATCACATGGTGGGCTATAATTTAATAAACAAAAAATATTAAACAAAATGCCCCGACCTCGTAACTCACGTTTGTGAATGAACCAGTAGACCATTGCTCCAATCCCACGTAACGTTTAACGCCCTGTCTACAAAAAGAAGGTTGCAACACGAGGACTTCCTAGGAGGTCATCCATCCTAGTACTACTCTCGCCCAAGCATGCTTAACTATAGAGTTCTGATAAGATCAGGTGAATTAGTGCTAGTATGCTCGCACCCTTCCATTTTGTGCTACAAATACATATACCCCTTCACCTTCCCTCCTCCCTCGCATCATTTGTTTTACTGTGTGCGAACATCACACCTCTGCTTCTAGTTCTAATATCAAGCGAAATACCCCGACGCATTAATCCTTCGTCCGTAAAAAGAAGGGTGCAACACGAGGACTTTCTAAAAGGTCACCCATCCTATTACTACTCTCGCCTAAGCACACTTAACTACAGAGTTCTTATGTGATCCGATACACTAAGGCTAATATGATCACAGCCGTTCCACTCTACGCAGAAAATACATATACCCCTTTCCTATCCCTTCCCCCTCCCATCATTGGTTTCACTGTGCACACACACCGTACATCTACTTCGAGTTCTGATATAAAGTGAAACCCCCAGGCACCTCAGCTCATGCCCAGAGTAACTGATCGCCCACCACATTTATTTTTTTTTATCTTTCTACTATATAAAATACTCATAATGACACTCTTATACCACATTTGATGGGATGTGGTGCATAAAAAATATTAAGCGTGCTTCGGCGAGAGTAGTATTAGGATGGCTGATCTCCTGGGAAGTTCTCATGTTGCACCCATCTTTTTGCGGACCGGACGTTAAACATTATACGCGACCAGAGCCACAGTTCACCGTTGTGAGTTGCGATGCAAGGGCATTTTACTTAATATTTTTTTGCATTCATTTATAGTCCACCACATGATAAGAGTGTTATTACGAGCATCTTACATAGTAAAACAACAAAAAATTAGATGTCGCGGGTGGTCCGTTCATCTGTGCATAAGTCGAGGCGCTAGGGTGTTTTGCTTGATATTAAAACTAGAATAAAAGGTGCAGTGTGCGCGCACACCAATACAAATGATGTAAGAGGGGAGGGAAGGATAAGGGGTATAAGTATTTACAACATATAATAGAACGGGTGCGATCATACCAGCTCTAATGCACTGGATCCCATTAGAACTCCGCAGTGAAGCATGCTTGGACGAAAGTAGTATTAGGATGGGTGATCTCTTGAGAAGTCCTCATGTTGCACCCATCTTTTTATAGATACGGCGTTAACATTATGCGTGACCGGAGCCATGGTCCGTCGGTTCTTTCGCAAACGTGAGTTGCAGCGTTGGGGCATTTTGTTTAATATTTTTCGTGCATTCATTTATAATCCTCCACATGATAAGGGTGTCATTACGAGTATTTTATATAGTAGAACAACAAAAAATGAGGTGTGGCTTGCAGTCCGTTCATCTAGGCGTGAGTCGAGCCATTGGGGTATTTCACTTGATATTAGAACTAAAATAAAAGGTGCGGTCTACACGCACAGTGAAACAAATGATGGGAGGGGGGGAAGGAGAAGGGGTACATGTCTTTGCAGTGCAAAATTGTACTTGTGCGATCATACCAGCACTAATGCACTGGATCCCATCAGAACTCTACAGTTATGTATTTTTGGACGAGAGTAGTACAAGGATGGGTGACCTCCTAGGAAGTTCTCGTGTTGCACCCGTCTTTTTGCGAATGGCCATCCATTCATCTGGGCGTGAGTTGCGGCGGTGGTCCGTTTATCTATTTATGAGTTGAGGCACTAGGCATTTTGCTTGATATTAGAACTAGAAGCAAAGGTGTGGTGTGCACGCACAATGCAACAAATGACGAGAGAGGGGAGGGAACTAGAAGTGTTATTTGTATTTATAGCGCAAAATGAGACGGGTGCAATGATACAACCATTAATGCACTAGATTTGATAAGAACTCTGCAGTTAAGCGTGCTTGGACGAGAGTAGTATTAGGATGGGTGACCTCCTAGAAAGTACTCGTGTTGCACCCATCTTTTTGCAGACGGGGCATTAAACATTATGTGCAACCGGAGCCACAATCTGCCAGTTTATTTGCCGACATGAGTTGCAGCGCTGGAGCATTTTGCTTTATCTTTTTCGTGCATTTATTTATAGTCCACCACGTGATAAGAGTATCATTTCAAGCATCTTAGATAGTAGAACAATGAAAATAAAGGTGCAGCCTATGGTCCGTTCATCTGGGCATGAGTAGTACTGATATGGGTGACCTCTTGGAAAGTCATCGTGTTGCACATGTCTTTTTGCAGATGGGGCATTAAATGTTACGCGCGACTAGAGACACGGTCTGCCAGTTCATTTGCCGATGTGAGTCGCAGTGCTAGGGCATTTTGCTTAATATTTTTTGTCTATTTATTTATAGTCCATCACGTGATAAGAGTGTTATTACAAGTATCTTACATGGTAGAACAATGAAAATAGAGGTGCGGCGGGCAGTCCTCGTGTTGCACCCATCTTTTTACAGACAGGACATTAAACATTACACGCCACTAGAGCCACGGTCTACCAGTTTATTCGTAAATATGAGTCGTGGCATTGGGGCATTTTGCTTAATATTTTTCACGCATTTATTTATAGTCCACTACATGATAAGAGGGTAATTACGAGGATCTTTCATTGTAGAAACGGAAACAGAAGTACGGCGGGCGGTCTGTTCATCTTGGCGTGAGTCGAGCTACCAAGGCATTTTGCTTGGTATTAGAACTAGAAACATATGTGTGGTGTGCATGCACAACAAAACAAATGATGGGAGGGGGAGGGAAGGAGAAGGGGTATATGCATTTGCAGCACAAAATGGGATGGTTGTGATCATACCAGCACTAATGCACCAGATCCCATAAGAACTATGTAGTTAAGCGTGCTTGGGCGAGAGATGTACTAGGATGGGTGACTTCTTGGGAAGTCGTTGTGTTGCACCCGTCTTTTTGTAGACGGGGCATTAAATGTTATGTGCCACCGGAGCCACGGTCTTCCAGTTTATTCGCAAATGTGAGTGACTACGCTGGGGCATTTTACTTAATATTTTTTGTGTATTCATTTATAGTTCACCACGTGATAAGAGTGTCATTACGAGTATCTTAAAAAGTATAACAACAAAAAAAGAGGTGCAGCATACAGTCCATTCATTTAGGCATCAATTGAGGTGTTGAGACATTTCGTTTGATATTAGAACTAGAAGTAGAGGTGCAGTGTGCGCGCACAACGAAACAAATGATGGAAAGGAGAGGGAATGAGAAAGTGTATATGCATTTGCACTGCAAAATGGGACGGTTGTGATCATACTAGCACTAATGCACCAGATCCCATGAGAACTCTACAGTTAAGCGTGCTTGGGTGAGAGATGTACTAGGATTGGTGACCTCTTAGGACGTCCTCATGTTGCACCCTCTTTTTGTGAATAGGGGTAACACGCGACCAGAGCCACAGTCCGCCGGTTCATTGGCTGGCTTGAGTTGTAGCGCCGGGGTATTTTGCTTCATATTTTTTGTACATTCATTTATAGTTCACCACGTGATAAGAGTGTCATTACAAGCATCTTAAAAAGTAGAACAATAAAAATAGAGGTGTGGCGCACAAACCGTTCATTTCGGCGTTAGTCCAGGAGCATATGCATTTCGCTTGATATTAGAACTAGAAGTAGAGGTGCAGTGTGTGCACATAGGGAAACAAATTATGGGAGGGGGAGGGAAGGAGAAGGGGTACATACGTTTGTAGCGCGATATGGGACAGGTGCGATCATACCAGTGCTAATGCACCAGATCCCATCAGAACTTCGTAGTTAAGCGTGCTTGGGCGAAAGTAGTACTAGAATGGGTGACCTTCTTGAAAGTCCTCATGTTGCTCCCGTCTTTTAGCAGGTAATCGTTACACGTGATGAAACCACTGTACACTGGCTCATTTATTAGCCGAGTTGCGGCACCGGGATATTTTGCTTAATATTTTTTGTACACTCATTTATAGTCCACCACGTGATAAGAATGTCATTATGAGCATTTTACATAGTAGAACAACAAAAATAAAGGTGCAGCGGGCGATCCATTCATCTCAATGTGAGTTGAGGCACCAGGGCATTTCGCTTGATATTAGAACTAGAAGCTGAGGTGAAGTGTGCGCGCACAGTGAAACATATGATGGAAAGGGGGAAAGATAGAGAAGGGGCATATGCATTTGCAACATGGAATGGGACAGGTATGATCATACCAGCACTAATGCACAGGATCCCATTAGAATTCACAACTAAGGGTGCTTGGATGAGAGTAGTATTGAGATGGGTGACCTCCTAGGAAGTCATAGTGTTGCACCCCTCTTTTTGCGGACGGGGTGTTTAACGTTACGCGCGACCGGAGCAACGGTCCACCGGTTCATTCGCTTGTATGAGTTGCAGCGCCGGGGCATTTTGCATAATATTTTTTATGCATTCATTTATAGTCCACCACATAATAAGAGTGTCATTGCGAGCATCTTAAATAGTAAAACAACAAAAACTGAGGTGCAGCGGGCAGTCCATTCATCTGAGCGTGAGTCAAGGCACTGGGGCATTTCGCTTGATATTAGAACTAGAAATGAAGGTGAGGTGTGTGCGTATAGCAAAACAAATGATGGGATGGCAGAGGGAAGAAGAAGTGACACATGCATTTACAGTGTGGAATAGTGCAGGTGCGATCATACCAGCACTAATGCTGATCTCATCATAACAACACAGTTAAGCATGCTTGGGCAAGAGTAGTACTAGGATCGGTGATGTCCTGGGAAGTCCCCGTGTAGCACCTGCCTTTTTGCGGACAGGGTGTTAAACGTTACGCACGATTGGAGACATAGCCCGTCGGTTCATTCACTAGCGTGAGTCACGGTGCCGGGTCACTTTGTTTAATATTTTTTTTGTATTCATTTATAGTACATCACGTGATAAGAGTGTCATTATAAGTATCTTATATAGTAAAACAAAGAAAACAGAGGTACGGCGGGTGATCTGTTCATCTTGGCGTGAGTCGAGGCACCGGGATATTTCGCTTAATATTAGAACTAGAAGCAGAGGTGTGGTGTGTGCGTACAACAAAACAAATTATTGGAGGGCATAGGGAAGGAGAATAGGGTATATGTGTATGCAGCGCATAATGGGACAGGTGGGATCACACCAGCACTAATGCACGGGATCCCATCATAACTCCGCAGTTAAGCATGCTTGGACGAGAATAGTACTAGGATGGGTGAGCTCTTAGGAGGTCCTCGTGTTACGCCATTATTTTTTATGATGGAGCGTTAAATGTTACACGCAACTGGAGCACGGTTCGTCGGTTCATTCGCAAAAGTGAGTCGCAGCGCTAGGGCATTTTATTTTATCTTTTTCATGCATTCATTTATAGTCGACCACGTGATAAGTATATCATTACGAGCATCTTACATAGTAGAACAACAAAAAAAGAGGTCAACATGTGATCCGTTCATCTGGGTGTGAGTTGAGGCACTAAGACATTTCGCTTAATATTAAAACTAGAAGTAGAGGTACAATTTGCGCACACATCGAAGCAAATGATGGGAGGGGGGAGGGAATGAGTAGGGGTAAATGCATTTGAGCACGAAATGGGAAAGGTTCAATTATACCAATATAAATGCACCGGATCCCATCAGAACTCCACAATTAAGCATGCTTGGGTAGGAGTAGTACATAGATGGGGACTTCCTGCGAAGTCCTCGTGTTGCACCTGTCTTTTTGCGAACGGGGCGTTAAACGTTACGTGCGAAAGGAACCACGGTCTGCCGGTTCATTCACCGATGTGAGTCATGGTGCCAAGACATTTATTCTAATATTTTTTGTGTATTCATTTATAGTCCACTACATGACAAGAGTGTCATTACGAGCATCTTACATAGTATAGCAACGAAAAAAGAGATGCGGTGGACGGTGTGTCAATCTGGGCGTGAGTCAAGGTGCTGGGAAATTTTCCTTTATATTAGAACTAGAAGCAGAGGTGCGGTGTGTGCGCACAGCGAAATAAATTATGGGGGGGGGGAAGGAATGAGAAGGGATATATGTATTGCTACATGGAATGGTATTGGTGCGATCATACCCGCACTAATCACCGTATCCCATCAGAACACCACAGTTAAGTATGCTTGGGCAAGAGAAATACTAGGATGGTTGTCCTCTGGGGAAGTCCTCGTGTTGCACCCGTCTTTTTACAGATAAGGCATTAAATGTTTCACACGAACATAGCCACATTTTTCCAGTTCATTCGCCAACGTGACTCGCGACGTCGGGGCATTTTGCTTAATATTTTTCATGTATTCATTTATAGTCCATCATGAGGTAAGAGTGTAATTATGAATATCTTATATAGTAGAACAACAAAAAAAGAGGTGTGATGGGTGGTCCGTTCATCTAGGCTTGAGTCGAGACACTAGGGCATTTCGGTTGATATTAGAACTAGAAGCAGAATGTAGTGTGCGCATACAACAAATCAAATGATGGAATGGGGGAGGGAAAGAGAAGGGGTATACCAGCACTAATGCAACAGATCCCATAAGAACTCCACAACTAAGCGTGCTTGGACGAGAGTAGTACTACCTCATTTGTTTCGTTGTGCGCACACATGACACCTCTGCTTCTAGTTCTAATATAGAGTAAAATGCCCCGGCACCTCAACTCATGCCCAAATGAATGGACCACCTACCGCACTTTGTTTTTTGCTGTTCTACTATGTAGGATGCTTGTAATGACACTCTTATCACGTGGTGGACTATAAATGAATGCAGGAAAAAGATTAAGCAAAATGTTCTGGTGACATGACTGACGTTAGGGGACTGTGCCTCATGTCTCGCGTATTGTTTAATGCCCCGTCCGCAAAAAGATAGGTGCAACAAGAGGACTTCCCAAAAGGTCACCTATCCTAGTACTACTCTCGTCTAAGCACGCTCAACTACAGAGTTCTAATGGGATTCGGTGCATTAGTGCTGGTATGATCGTAACCTTCCCATTTTGTGCTGTAAATATATATCCCTCTTTTCCTTCCCTCCCCCTCCCATCATTTGTTTCGCGGTAAGCATACACCACAACTATCCTTCTAGTTATAATATCAAGTGAAATGCCCTGGCACCTCGATTCACGCCCAGATGAACGGACCGCCTACCGTACCTTAATTTTTGTTGTTCTACTATGTAAAATACTCATAATGACACTCTTATCACGTGATGGACTATAAATGAATGCACAAAAAATATTAAGCAAAATGTCCTGATGCCGATGGACTGTGGCTCTTGTTGCGCATAACATGTAACGCTCCAACCGCCAAAAGATGGGTGCAACATGAGGACTTCCCAAAAAGTAATAAAACCTAGTACTATCTCTCACCCAATCATGCTTAACTTAAGAGTTCTTATGGGATCCGGAGCATTAGTGCTGGTATGATGCACTCATCCTATTTTATGCTGCAAATACATATATCCCTTCTCCTTCCTTCCCCCCTCCTACCATTTATTTCGTTGTGCGCGCACACTGTACCTCTGTTTCTAGTTCTAATATAGAGCGAAATGCCTTGGTGCATCGACTAATGCCCAGATGAATGGACTGCCAACTACACCTCTTTTTTCATTGTTCTACTATGTAAGATACTCGTAATGACACTCTTATGTCATGATGGACTATAAATAAATGCACAAAAAATATTAAGTAAAATACCCCGGCGCTGCGGCTCACACCAGTGAATGAACTGGCAGACCTTGACTTCAATCGCGCGTAATGTTTAATGCCCTGTCCACAAAAAGACGGGTGCAACACGAGGACTTCCCAAAAGGTTATCAATCCTAGTATTACTCTTGCCTAAGTACACTTAACTTTGGAATTCTTATGGGATCCAGTGCACTAGTGTTGGTATGATTGCACCCATCTTATTATACGCTGCAAATACATATGTCCCTTCTTCTTCCCTCCCCCCTCCCGCCATTTTTTTTAGTTGTGCACGCATACCGTACCTTTGCTTTTAGTTTTAATATAGAACAAAATATCCTGGTGCCTCGACTAGTGCCTAGATGAAGGGATCACTCGTTGTACCTCTGTTTTCGTTGTTCTACTATGTAAGATACTCATAATGACACTCTTATCTTGTGATGGACTATAAATAAGTGCACGAAAAATATTAAAGAAAATGCCCCAGCACCACGGCGCATGCTTGCGAACTGTGGCTCTAGTTGCGTGTAACATTTAATGCTCTGTCCGTAAAAAGAAGGGTGCACCACGAGGTCTTCCCAGGAGGTCATCCATCATTGTACTACTCTCACCCAAGCACGCTTAACTGTAGAGTTCTGATGGAATCTAGTGCATTAATGCTGGTATGATCACGAAATCCCATTTTGCACTATAAATACATATACTCCTTCTGCTTCCCTCCTCCCTCCCATCATTTATTTCGTTGTGCGTACACACTGCACATCTACTTCTAGTTCTAATATCAAGCAAAATGTCCTAGCGTCTCGACTCACACCCAGATAAATAGATCGCCCCTTGTACGTCTGTTTTCATTATTCTACTATGCAAGATGCTTGTGATTACACTCTTATCACGTGGTGGACTATAAATGAATGCACGAAAAAGAAAAAGCAAAATACCTGGGTGCGACGACTCACGTTTGCCAATGAACCAGCATACCGTGGGTCCAGTCAAGTGTAATGTTTAATGCCCCATCTGTAAAAAGGCGGGTACAACATAAGAACTTCCAAGGAGGTCATCTTTTTTAGTACTACTCTCGTTCAAGCACGCTTGACTGTGGAGTTCTAATGGGATCCGATGAATTAGTGCTGGTATGATCACACCTATTCCATTACACCCTGTAAATACGTATACCCCTGCTCATTCCCTCCCTTTCTTGTCATTTGTTTTGCTGTGCGCATACATCGCACCTCTGCTTCTAGTTCTAATATTAAGCGAAATGTCCCAGCGCCTTGACTCACACCAAGATTAATGGACTGCCTGACGCATCTCTGTTTTCATTGTTCTAGTATGTATGATGCCTATAATGATACTTTATAATGTGGTGGATTATAAATGAATGCATAAAAAATATTAAGCAAAATACCCAAGTGCCGCGACTCACATTTGCGAATGAACTGGCAAACCGTTTCTATGGTCGCACGTAATGTTTAATGTCTCGACCCCAAAAGGACTAGTGCAACACGAGGACTTCTCATGAGGTCACCCATCTTAGTACTATTCTCGACCAAGTATGCTTAACTGCAGAGTTCTGATTGGATATGGTGCATTAGTGTTGATATGATCACACTTTTCAAATTTCTCACTCAAATGCATGTACTCCTACTCCTTCCCTCATCCCTCCCATTATTTATTTCGATGTACGTGCACATCGTACCTCTTCTTCTAGTTCTAATATCAAGTGAAATATCACGGTGCCTCGACTCACACCCAGATGAACAGATCGCCTGCCGCAGCTCTATTTTTGTTGTTTTACTATATAATATGCTCTTAATGACACTCTTATCACGTGGTGCACTATAAATGAATGAACAACAAATATTAAGCAAAATGCTCCGACGTCGCGACTCACGTTTGTGAATGAACTGGCGGACCATGGCTCTAGTCGTGCATAACGATTAGCACTCTGTCTGCAAAAAGATTGGTAGAATACAAAAACTTCCCATGAGGTCACCAATCCTAGGACTGTCTCGCCCAAGCACGCTTAACTACTGAGTTATGATGGGATCTAATTTATTAGTGTTGGTATGATCGCACCCTTTCTATTTTTCACTGCAAATACATATATCCCTTCTTATTCCCTCCCCTTTCCCGTCATTTGTTTCGTTGTGCACGCACACTGCACCTCTGCTTCTAGTTCTAATATTAAGCAAAATACCATGACAAACTCAACTTACGGCTAGATGATCGATTGCCTTCCGTACCTCTTTTTTCATTGTTTTACTATGTAAGATGCTTGTAATGATACTCTTATCATGTGATTGGCTATAAATACATGAAAGAAAAAAGATAAAGCAAAATGCTTCGTTGCCGCGACTAACCTTTGTGAATTAACTGGCAGACCGGTGGTCCGGTCGCGAGTAATGTTTAACGCCCCCATCCACAAAAAAAAGGGAGCAACTCGAGGACTTCCTAGGAGGTCACCAATCCAAGTACTGCTCTCACCCAAACATGATTAACTATGAAGTTCTGATGGGATCTTGTGCATTAGTCTGGTATGATCGCACCTGTCCCATTTCGCGCTGCATATACATATACCCCTTCTCCTTCCCTCCCCCCTCCCATAATTTTTTTCATTGTACGCGCACACGTCACCTTTGCTTCTAGTTTTATTATCAAGCGAAATGCCCCGACTCCTCCACTCATGCCCAGATGAACAGACCATTCGCCACACCTCTGTTTTAATTATTCTACTAATTAAGATGCTCGTAATGACACTCTTATAATGTGAAGCAAAAAATATTAAGCAAAAATTCCCCACTGTCTTGACTCATGTCGGCGGCCTGTGTCTCCAGTCGCGCGTAACATTTAATGTCTCATCCGTAAAAAGACGGGTGTAACACGAGAATGTCCCATGAGATCACCCATCATAGTACTACTCTCACCCAAGCACGCTTAACTGTGGGGTTCTGATTAGATCTAGTGTATTAGTGATGGTATGATCACACCTCTCCTAATCGACACTGCAAATACATATACCCCTTCTCCTTCCCTGCTCCCCTCCCGTCATTTGTTTCGATATACATGCAAACCGCACCTTTGCTTCTAGTTCTAATATTAAGCGAAATGGCCCAGTGCCTCAACTCACGTCCAGATGAATGGGCTGCCCGCTGTACCTTCTTTTTCATTATTCTACTATGTAAGATGCTTGTAATGACACTCTTATCCTGTGTTGGATTATAAATAAATTTATGGAAAATATTAAGTAAAATGCCCCGGTGCCATGACTCACGCCAGTGGACTATGGCTCCAGTTACATGTAACGTTTATCACCCCGTCTGCAAAAGGACTAGTACAACACGAGGACTTCCTAATAGATCACCCACGCTAGTACTACTCTCACCCAAGCACACTTAATTGTGGAGTTCTGATGGGATTCGATGCGTTAGTGCTAGTATGATCGCACCCGCCTTTTTATGTGCTACAAATACATATACTTGTTCTCCTTCCCCCCCGCTCCCATCATTTGTTTCGCTGTGCACACATATCGCACCTCTGCTTCTAGTTTTAATATCAAGTGAAATGCCTTGCCACCTCGACTCATGCCTAGATAAACGAACTGCCCACCGCACCTTTGTTTTTGTTGTTCTACTATGTAAGATACTTATAATGACACTCTTATCTCGTGATAGACTATAAATGAATGCATAAAAAATATTAAGTAAAATTCTCCTACGCCACGACTCATGCTGGTGAATGAACCAGTGGACCATATCTCTTGTCGCATGTAACGTTTAATGTCCCATCCACAGAAAGATAGGTGTAACACGAGGACTTCCCAAGAGGTCACCCATCCTAGTACTATTCTTGCCCAAGCATGGTTAACTACGGAGTTTGATCTGGTGCATTAGTTCTAGTATGATCGTAACCCTTCCTTGTTGCGCGAAATATCCTGGCGCCTCGACTCACACCAAGTTGAATGGACCACCCGCCGCACCTCTTTTTTCGTTCTTCTACTAATTAAGATGCTCCTAATGACAATCTTATCATGTGGTAGACTATAAATCAATACCTGATAAATATTAAGCAAATTGCTGCCATGCGACGGCTCACGCATCTTTGTTTTTGTTGTTCAACTATCTAAGATACTTGTAATTACACTCTTATCTCGTGATGGACTATAAATGAATGCACAAAAAATATTAGACAAAAATAACTCGATGCTGCAACTCACACTTGTAGACTGTGGCTCCGGTCGAGTGTAACGTTTAACGCCCTGTTTGCAAAAAAAGGGGTACAACACAAGAACTTCCCAAGAGGTCATACATCTTAGTACCACCCTCGTCCAAGCACTCTTAACTGCAATGCTCTGATGGGATTTGGTGCATTAGTACTAGTATGCTCGAACTCGTACCATTCTGCGCTGCAAATATATGTGCCCCTTCTCCTTCTCTCCCCCCTCCCGTCAATTTTTTCAATCTGCGTGCACACCGCACCTGTACTTCTAGTTCTAATATCAAGTAAAATACCCAGGTGCATCAACTCATGCCCAGATGAACGGACCGCCCACCGCACCCCATTTTTTATTGTTCTAGTATGTAAGATGCTCGTAATAACACTCTTATTACGTGGTGAAATATAAATGAATGCATGAAAAATATTAAGAAAAATGTCCCAGAACCGCGACTCACGTCAGTAAATAAACCAGCGGAGTATGGCTCCAATCGCACATTACGTTTAACACCCAATCCGCAAAGTGATAAGTACAACACGAGAACTTCCCAAGAGATCACCCATCCTAGTACTATTCTTGCCCAAGCACGCTTAATTGCAAAGTTCTGATGGGATCCAATGCATTAGTGCTAGTATGATCACACCCATCAATTTTGCACTGCAAATACATATACTCCTTCTCCTTCCCTCCCCCTCCCATCATTTGTTTCTTTATGCGTGCACACCGTACCTCTACTTCTAGTTCTGATATAGAGCGAAATGCCTCGATGCTTCGACTAATGGCTAGATGAATGAACCACCCGTTGCACCTTTGTTTTCATTGTTCTACCATTTAAGAAACTCATAATGACACTCTCATCTCGTGATGGACTGTAAATGAATGCACAAAAAATATTAAGCAAAATGACTCGGCACCGTGACTCACGCTGGAGGACTATGGCTCCAGTCGTGCATAACATTTAATGCCCCATCTGTAAAAAGAAGGGTACAACACAAGGACTTCCCAAGAGGTCACCCATCCTAGTACTACCCTCGTCCAAGCATGCTTACCTGCAAAGTTCTTACAGGATTTAGTGCATTAGTTCTGGTATGATCGGACCCGTACCATTTTGGGTTATAAATGCATGTGCCCCTTCTCCTTCCCTCCCCCTCCCGCCATTTGTTTTGTTGTGCGCGCACATTGAACCTCTGCTTCTAGTTCTAATATAGAGCAAAATGCCCCGGCACCACGACTCACATCCAGATGAATGTATCGCCCGTCGCACCTCTTATATCATTATTCTACTATGTAAGATACTCGTAATGATATTCTTATCTAGTGATGAATTATAAATGAATGTACAAAAAATATTAAGCAAAAGGACCCGATGCTGCGACTTATGCTGGTGAATTGTGGCTTCGGTCGTGCGTAACATTTAACACCTTGTCTGCAAAAAGACTGGTGCAAAATGTGGACTTTCAAGGAGGTCACCCATCCCAGTACTACTCTCGCCCAAGCACGATTAACTACAGGGTTTTGATGGGATCTGGTGCTTTAGTGCTTGTATGATCGCAACTATTCCATTCTGCACTGCAACTACATATACCCTTTCTTTTTCCCTTCCCCCTCCCATCATTTGTCTCGTTGTGCGCGCACACCACACTCTCCTTCTAGTTCTAATATTACGTGTAATGTCTTGATGCCTCAACTCACGCCTAGATGAACTGATCGCTCACCGAACCTCTTTTTTCATTGTTCTACTATGTAAGATGCTTGTATTAATACTTTTATCATGTGGTAGACTATAAGTGAATGCACAAAAAAGATAGAGCAAAATGCCCCGATGCCACAACTCATGCCGGTGAATAAACCAGTGGACTGTCGCTCTAGTCTCGTGTAATGTTTAACACCTCGTTTAAAAACAATGGGTACAACACGAGAACTTCCCAAGAGGTCACCCATTCTAGTACTACTCTCGCCTAGACATGCTTAATTGTAGAGTTCTGATGGGATCCAGTGAATTAGTGCTGGTATGATCGCACCCGTCCTATTCCACGCTGTATATACATATACCCCTTCTCCTTCCCTCCCCCCTCCAATAATTTGTTTCACTATACGCGCACACAACACATCTGCTTCTAGTTTTAATATCAAGCAAAATGTCCTAGCACCTCGACTCACGATCAACTAAACAAACTGCCCCTGCACCTCTATTTTTGTTGTTCTACTATGTAAGATACTCGTAATGACACTCTTATCACATGATGGACTATAAATGAATGCACAAAAAATATCAAGAAAAATACCCTAGCACCGCGACTCACACCGGAGAATGAACTGGCGGACCGTGGATCTAATCGCACATAATGTTTATTCTTTTGTCTGTAAAAAGAAGAGTGCAACACAAGGACTTCCCAGGAGGTCACCCATCCTAGTATCACTCTCGCCCAAGTACGTTTAGCTCTGAAGTTTTGATGGGATCCGGTGCATTAGTGCTGGTATGATCGCACCCGTCCCATTTCGCACTGCAAATACATGTGGCCTTTCTCTTTTCCTCCCCCATGCCATCATTTGTTTCACTGTGCGTACACACCGTACCTCTGCTTCTAGTTTTAATATTAAGCAAAATGCCTCGGCGGAAATCTAGATGAATGGACCACCCGTCGCACCTTTGTTTTTGTTGTTTTACTAATTAAGATGCTCGTAATGACACTCTTATTACGTGGTGGACAATAAATGAATGCACGAAAAATAAGCAAAATGTCCTGGCACCGCGACTCATGCCAACGAATGAACTGGCGAACCATGGCTGTTTGTCGTGCGTAACATTTAACGCCACATTTTTAAAAAGACAGGTGCAACACGGGGACTTCCAAGGAGGTCACCAGTCCTAGTACTACTCTCGCTCAAGCACCTCTAAAAGTGGAGTTCTGATGGGATCCGATATATTAGTGCTGGTATGATCGCACCCTTCCCATTTGATGTTGCAAATGCATGTACACCTTCTCCTTTCCTCTCGCCTCCCATCATTTGTTTTGTCGTGCACAAACACCGCACCCCTACTTCTAGTTCTAATATCAAGTAAAATGCCCCGGTGTCTCGACTCATGCCTAGATGAACGGACTGCCTGCCGCACCTCTATTTTCATTGTTCTACTATGTAAGATGCTTGTAATGATACTCTTATCATGTGGTTGACTATAAATGAATGCACGAAAAGTGTTAAGCAAAATGCCCCTGTGCTGTGAATCACGTTTGTGCATGAATTGGTAGACTGTGGCTCCGATCATCCATAACATTTAACACTCCCTCTGCAAAAAGAAGGGTGCTACACGAGAACTTTTCAGGAGGTCATCCATCCTAGTACTACTCTTGCCCAAGCACGCTTAACTACGGAGTTTGATGGGATCTGATGCATTAGTGCTCGTTTTATCACACCCCTTCTATTCCGCGCTGCAAATATATATACCACTTATCCTTCACTCCCCCCCTCCTATTATTTATTTCGCTGTGTGCGCACACTGCACCTCTGTTTCTAGTTTTAATATCAAGCGAAATGCCCAAGCGTCTTGACTCATGTGTAAATGAACGGACCACTCACCGTAACTCTATTTTTGTTGTTCTACTATGTAAGATACTCATAATGACACTCTTATCTCGTGGTGGACTATAAATGAATGCACAAAAAATATTAAGAAAAATGTCTCAACGTTGCTACTCATGCCGGCAGACTGTGGCTCTAGTTGCACATAACGTTTAACTCCCTCTCCCATCATTTGTTTCAATTTGCACGCACACCGCACCTCAGTTTTTATTTGTTATATTAAGCAAAATGCCCCAGTCACCCAACTCACACCCAGATGAACGGATCGCTCACTGCACCTCTTTTTTTATTTTATACTATGTAAGATGCTCGTAATAACACTCTTATCATGTGGTGGACTAGAAATATACAAATGAAAAAGATAAAAAAATGCTCCAGTGCCGCGTCTCACATATGTGAATGAACTGGCAGACCGTGACTCCGATTGCGCGTAATGTTTAATGCCCTATACAGAAAAAGATGGGTGCAACATGAAAACTTCCAAGGAGGTCACCAATCCTATTACTACTCTTGTCCAAGCGCGCTTAGCTGTAGAGTTCTGATGGAATCCGGTGAATTAATGCTGGTATGATCGCAGTCGTTCCAGTTCGCTCCGCAAATACATACGCCCCTTCCTCCTCCCTCCCTCCTCCTGTCATTGTTTCGCTGAGCGCACACACCGCATCTTTGATATTAGTTCTAACATAGAGCAAAATGTCCTGGCCCCTCGACTCATGCCCATATTAACGGACCTCCGGCTGCACCTCTGTTTGCGTTTTTTTTACTATGTAAGATACTCGTAATGACATTCTTATATCGTGATGGATTATAAATGAATTCACAAAAAATATTAAACAAAATGCCTCTACGTTGTGACTCTCGCCGGTGAATGAACCAGTGAGCTGTGTCTCTGATCACGCGTAATGTTTAACACCTTGTACGCAAAAATGCAGGTGCAAAACAAGGACTGTAGAGGAGGTCACCCATCTTCATAGTACTTAAGTTGAAGCACACTTAACTACAGAGTTTTGATGGAATCCAATGCATTAGTGTTAGTATGATCACACCCATCCCATTCTACGCTGTAAATGCATGTGCCCCTTCTCCTTCCCTCCCCCTCCCATCATTTATTTCACTGTGCCCGCACACCTCACCTCTGCATCTAATTCTAATATCAAGTGAATTTCCCCAGTGCCTTGACTCACGCTCAGAAGAACGGACCGCCCGATGTACCTTGTTTCTCGTTGTTCTACTATGTAAGATGCTCGTAATGACACTCTTATCACGTGGTAGACTATAAATGAATGCACGAAAAATATTAAAAAAATATCTCGGCGCTACGACTCACGCCGGTGAATGAACTGGCAGACCTTATTTTCGATTGCACAAAACATTTAACGCCCCGTATGCAAAAAGAAGGGTCTAACACAAGGACTTCGCAGGAGATCACCCAACCTAGTACTACTCTCACCCAAGCACGCTTAACTATGGAGTCCTTATGTGATCCAATGAATTTGTGCTGGTATGATTGGTTCCATTCAATTTCGTGCTGAAATACATATACCTCCTTCCCTCCCCCCTCCAATCATTTGTTTCTCTGTGCGTGCACACTGCACCTCTGCTTTTAGTTCTAATATAGAGAAAAATACCCCGACGCCTGGACTCACGCTAAGATAAACAAACCGCCCATTGCACTTCTGTTTTTGTTGTTCTACTATGTAAGGTACTCGTAATAACACTCTTATCCCATGATTGACTATAAATGGATGTACGAAAATACTAAGCAAAATATCCCGGTGCCGCGACTTACACCAGCGGACTGTGTATTCGATCGCACATAATGTTCAACACCTCGTCCATAAAAAGATGGGTGCAACACGAAGACTTCCTAAGAGATCACCCATCCTAGTACTACTCTCGCCCAAGCATGCTTCACTATGGAGTTCTGGTGGGATCTGGTGCGTTAGGGTTGGTATGATCGCACGCTTCTCATTCTGTGTTGCAAATGCATGTGCTCTTTCTCCTTCCCTCCCCCTCCCATCATTTATTTCACTATGCGCTAGTTCTAATATCAAGTGAAATGCCCCAATGCCTCGACTCATGCCTAGATGAACAGACTGCTCGCCGCACATCTATTTTTGTTGTTCTACTATGTAACATACTCGTAATGACACTCTTATGACGTGATGGACTATAAATAAATGCACGAAAAATATTAAGCCAAATGACCCGGCATTACAACTCATGCCAGTAAATGAACCGGTGGACCGTGTCTCCAGTCGCGAGTAACGTTTAATGTCCCGCTCGTAAAAAAACTGGTGCATCACGAGGGGACTTCCAAAAAGGTCACCTATCCTTGCACTACTCTCACACAAACACACTTAACTGCAAAGTTTTGAAGCGATCGGGTGCATTAGTGCTGGTATGATCACACCCATCCCATTCTACGCTGTAAATATCTGTACCCCTTCTCCTTCCCTCTCCCTCTGATAATTCGTTTTGCTGTGCGCGCACACCGCACCTCTACTTCTAGTTTTAATATCAAGCAAAATGGCCTAGCAGCTTGACTCATGCCCAGATGAATAGACCGCCCGCCGCACCTCATTTTTTGTTATTGTCCTATGTAAGATGCTTGTAATGATACTCTTATCATGTGGAGGACTATAAATGAATGCACGAAAAATATTAAACAAAATGTCCTGGTACTGCAACTCACGCTGGCGGACTATGACTCTAGTCACGCATAACGTTTAATGCCCCGTCTGCAAAAAGACGGGTATAACTCGACGACCAAAAAGTTACCCATCTTAGAACTACTCTCGCCCAAGCAAGCTTAATTGTAGAGTTCTAATGGGATCCAAGGCATTAGTGCTAGTATGATCGCACTCATCCCATTTTGTGCTGCAAATAAATATACTCCTTCTCTTTCCCTTCCCCCTCTCGTTATTTGTTTCGCTGTGTGCGCACAGTGCACCTCTACTTCTATTTCTAATATCAAGTGAAATGCTTCAGCGCCTCGACTCATGCCCAGATGAACGGACCATACGCTGCATCTCTATTTTCGTTGTTCTACTATGTATGATGCTTGTAATGACAGTCTTATCACATAGTAGACTATAAATGATTGCACAAAAAATATTAAGTAAAATTGTCTGGCGCCACTACTCACGTTTGCGAATGAACCAGCAGACCATGGCTATGGTCGCGCATAATTTTTAATGCTCCATCTGTAAAAAGAAGGGTGCAACATGATTACTTTTCAGGAGGTCACCCATTCTAGTACTACACTCGCCAAAGCACGCTTAACTGCAAAGTTTTGATGGGATACGGTACATTAGTGCTTGTATGGTTGCACCCTTCCCATTCTGTGGTGCAAACACATGTGCCCCTCCTATTTCCCTCCCCTCTCCCATAATTTGTTTCTCTGTTCGCGCACACCTCACCTCTGCTTCTAGTTCTAATATCATGCGAAATGACCCGGCACCTCGATTCATGCCCAAATGAACAGACTACTCGCCACACCTCTTTTTTTGTTGTTTTACTAAATAAGATGCTCATAATGACACTCTTATCACGTGGTGGACTATAAATAAATGCACGAAAGAAAAATGCCCCAGTGTTGCGACTCTTGCCACACCTCTGCTTCTAATTTTAATATCAAGCGAATCGCCCCGATGGCTCAACTCATGCCCAGATGAACGGACTACCCGCTGCACCTCATTTTTTGTTATTTTACTATGTAAGATGCTCGTAATGACACTCTAATCATATGATGGACTATAAATTAATACACAAAAAATATTAAGCAAAATTCTCTAGTGCCAGTACTCACATTTTTGAATGAACTGACAAACCATGGCTCAGTGCGTAACATTTAAAGCCCCGTGTGCAAAAAGACAGGTGCAACACGAGGACTTCCCAGGAGGTCACCTATCCTATTACTAATCTTGCAGAAACATGCTTAATTTCGGACTTCTAATGTCATCTGGTGTATCAGTGCTAGTATGATCACCCCCCTCCCATTCTGCACTATAAATACATATACCCCTTCTTCTTCCCTCACCCATCCTGTCATTTATTTCGCTGTGCACGAACACCGTACCTCTGCTTGTAGTTCTAATATAGAGCGAATTGCCCTAGTGCTTCGACTCACGCCAAGATGAACCGACCACCCGCCGTACCTCTCTTTTCGTTGTTCTACTATGTAAGATACTCGTAATGACACTCTTATCCCATGATGTACTATAAATAAATGCATAAAAGATATTAAGCAAAATGCCCTGGCGCGCGACTCACGCCAGCGAATGAACTGGCGAACTGTGTCTCCAGTCGCACATAACGTTTAACGCCCTGTCAATAAAATGACGGGTGTAACATGAGGAATTTCCAAGATCACTCATCCTAGTACTACTCTCGCCCAAGTACGATTAACTATGCAATTCTGATAGGATCCGGTGCATTAGTGCTGGTATTATGGCACCCGTTCCATTTCGCGCATCAAATACATATACCCCTTCTCATATCCTCCCCACTCCCGTCATTTATTTTGTTGTGCGTGCACACCACACCTCTACTTCTAGTTCTAATATAGATCGAAATTACTCGACACCTCAACTCACGCTCAGATGAACAGATCACCCGTTGCACCTCTATTTTTGTTGTTCTACTATATAAGATACTCGTAATGACACTCTTATCACGTGGTGGACTATAAATAAATTCATGAAAAATATTAAATAAAATACACCAGTGCCGCGACTCACGTCGGTGAACTGTGGCTCCAATCGCACGTGACGTTTAACACCCTGTTCGCAAAAAGACGGGTGCAAAATGAGGACTTTTAAGGAGGTCACACCCATGCTAGCACTACTCTCGCCCAAGCACGCTTAATTGTGGGGTTCTGATTGGATCCGATGCATTAATGTTGGTGTGATCACACCTGTTCCATTCTGCACTGCAAATACCTATACACCTTCTCTTTCCCTCCTCCCTCCCGTCATTTATTTCTCTGTGCGCGAATATCACACCTCTGCTTCTTGTTATAATATCAAGCGAAATACCCCGACGACTTAACTCACGCCGAGATGAATGGACCACCCGCCGAACTTCGTTTTTCATTGTTCTGCTATGTAAAATAATTGTAATTACACTCTTATCACGTGGTGGACTATCAATGAATTCATAAAAAATATTAAGCAAAATGCCCCAGAGCCGTTACTCACAATGGTAGACTGTGGCTCTGGTCACGCATAACGTTTAACCATCTATAAATAGACAGGTACAACACGAGGACTTCCTAGAAGGTCACCCATCTTAGTACTACTCTCACCCAAGCATGCTTAACTGCAGAGTTCAGATGGGATCTGGTGCATTAGTGCTGATGTGATCGCACCCACTCTATTTTGCGCTGTAAATACATCTGCCTGTTCTCCTTCCCTCCCCCTCCCGTCATTTGTTTCGTTGTGCACACACACCGCACCTCTGCTTCTATTTCTAATATCAAGCGAAATACCCCGACAGCTCGACTCATGCCTAGATGAATGGACCATCTGCCACGCCTCATTTTTCATTGTTCTACTATGTAAGATACTCATAATAACACTCTTATCACATGGTGAATTATAAATGAATGCATGAAAAATATTAAGCAAAATGCCCTAGCGTCGTGACTCACATTTGTGAATGAACCGGCAGACCATGGCTCCGGTCATGAGTAACGCCTAATGCCTCGTCTGTAAAAAGATGGGTGCAAAACGAGGACTTCCAGGGAGGTCACCCATCCTAGTACTACTCTCGCCCAAGCACACTTAACTGCTGAGTTTTGATGGGATCCAGTGCATTACTGCTGGTATGATCACACCCATTCTATTCTGCGCTGCAAATACATATACCCTTTCTCGTTTCCTCCTCCCTCCAATCATTTGTTTCGCTGTGCGCGCACACCTCACCTCTACTTCCAGTTCTAATATCAAGGAAAATGCCCTGTGCGGCTCGATTCATGCCCAGATAAACGAACCGCCCACCGCACCTTTATTTATGTTGCACTACTATGTAAGATAATCATAATGATACTCTTATCACATGGTGGACTATAAAAGAATGCATAAAAAAATTAAGCAAAATGCCCCAGCACCGCGACTCACATTTGCTAATGAACGGCAGACGGTGACTCCGGTCGCACGTAATGTTTAATGCTCTGTCCGTAAAAAGATGGGTACAACACGAGTACTTTTCAAGAGGTCACCCATCCTAATACTACTCTCAACAAAGCACGTTTAACTGTCAGTTCTGATGGGATTCGATATATTAGTGCTAGTTTGATCGCACTCGTCTCATTCCGCGCTACAAATGCATATACTCATTCTCCTTCCCTCCCCTTTCCCGTCAGTTGTTTAGCAGATGGCGCACACTGCACCTTTACTTCTAGTTCTAATATCAAGAGAAATACCCCGACACCTCGACTCATGCCTAGATGAACAGACTTCCCGCTGCATCTCTATTTTCATTGTTCTATTATGTAAAATGCTTGTAATAATACTCTTATCATGTGGTGGACTATAAACGAAAGCACAAAAAATATTAAGCAACGCGGCGCCGCGAGTTACGCTGGCAAATGAATCAGCATAACTTTGCTCCAGTCGCAAGTAACGTTTACCACCCCGTGTTTAAAAAGATAGGTGCAACACAAGGACTTCCCGAGAGGACACCCATCCTAGTACTACTCTCGCTCAAGCACACTTAACTGTGAGGTTCTGATGGGATACGATAATTAGTGCTGGTATGATTGCACCCATACCATTCCGCTATAAAAATACATATATCCTTTCTCCTTCCCCCCACCCTCCCATAATTTGTTTTGTTGTGCTAGCACACCGCACCTCTACTTCTAGTTCTAATATCAAGCAAAATGTCCTAGCACCTCGACTCACGCCCAGATGAACGGACCGCCCACTGCATCTCTTTTTTTATTGTTCTACTATGTAAGATGGATGTAATGATACTCTTATCACGTGGTGGATTATAAATAAATGTACAAAGAATATTAAGATAAATGCCCTGGCACTATGACTCATGCTGGTGAATGAACCGATCGACCGTGTCTCCAATCGTGCGTGACATTTAAGGCCTCGTCTGCAAAACGATGGGTGCAACACGAGAACTTCCTAGGTGGTCACCCATCTTAGTACAACTCTCATACAAGAATACTTAACTGTGGAGTTCTGATGAGATCCGTTGCATTAGTGCTGGTATGATCGCACTAGTCCCATTTCACGCTGTAAATGCATATACCCCTGCTCCTTCCTTTCCCCCTCCCATCATTTGTTTCGCTGTGCACGCAAACCACACATCTATTTCTAGTTATAATATCAAGTGAAATGCCCCAGTGCGTCGGCTTACGCCCAAATTAACAGATCGCCCGCCGAACCTCTGTTTTCATTGTTCTACTATGTAAGATACTCATAATGAGACTCTTATCATGTAGTTGACTATAAATAAATGCAAGAAAATTATTAAGCCAAATACCCTGATGTCGCGACTCATGTTTGCGAAAGAACTGGCGAATTGTAGCTCCAGTCAGGTGTAATGTTTAATGCCCCATTTGCAAAAAGACAGGTGCAACATGAGAACTTCCCAGGAGATCACCCATCCTAGTACTACTCTCACCTAAGCACGCTTCACTGCAAAGTTCTTATGGGATCTGGTGCATTAGAGCTGGTATGATCGCACCCATTCCATTCTACGCTGCAAATACATATACCCCTTCTCCTTCCCTCCCCCCTTCCATCATTTGTTTCACTGTGCGCGCACACTGCACCTTTGATTCTACTTCTAATATCAAACAAAATGTCCCAGCGCCTCAACTCATGTATTGATGAATGGACCGCCCGCCGCACCTCATTTTTCGTTATTCTACTATATAAAATGCTCGTAATGACACTCTTATCACGTGGTGAACTATAAATGAAAGCACAAAAAATATTAAGCAAAAAGCCCCAACCCTGCGACTCAAGTCGGCACCTGTGGCTTTGGTCGCGCGTAACCTTTAACGCCCGGTCCGTAGAAAGACAGGTGCAACACAGGAACTTCCCAGGAGGTCAGCCATCCTAGTACTACTCTAGCTCAAGTACGCTTAACTCTGAAGTTCTGATGGAATCCAGTGCAATAGTGCTGGTATGATCGCACCCATCCAATTTTGCTGCAAATGCATATACCCGTTCTCCTTCATTCCCCCCTCCTGTCATTTATTTCGTTGTGTGTGCACACCGCACCTCTACTTTTAGTTGTAATATCAAGCAAAATGCACAGGTGCCTTGTTTAAGGTCCCTTCCCCAAAAAGATGGGTGCAACACAAGAATTTTCTAGGAGGTCACCCATCTTATTACTACTCTCGCCCAAGCATGCTTAACCACAGAGTTCTAATGGGATCCAGTGAATTAGTGCTGGTATAATGGTACCTGTTCCATTTTGCGCTGCAAATACATATAATCCTTCTTCTTCCCTCCCCCCTCCCATCATTTGTTTCGCTGTTTGCATACACCGCACCTCTGCTTCTAATTTTAATATCAAGCAAAATGCCCCGGCGGCTTGACTAACGCCCAGGTGAGCGAACCACCTGCCACACCTAGTTTCTCGTTGTTCTACTATGTAAGATGCTCGTAATGACACTCTTATCACGTGGTCGACTATAAATGAATGAACAAAAAATATTAAGCAAAATGTCCTGGTGCTACGACTTACGTTTGTGAATGAACTAGCAGACTGTGGTTCTGGTCACGAGTAACGTTTAATGCTTTATGTGCAAAAAAATAGGTGCAACAGGAGGACTTTTAAAGAGATCACCCATCTTAGTACTACTCTCAACTAGGC
The DNA here is from genome assembly GCF_054855325.1 of Carica papaya. Lineage (NCBI taxonomy): Eukaryota > Viridiplantae > Streptophyta > Magnoliopsida > Brassicales > Caricaceae > Carica > Carica papaya. Next base: position 28,563,741 of record NC_142311.1, on the reverse strand, counting down.
ACGCATAACTGCAGAATTCTGATAGGTTCTAGTACATTAGTGCTGGTATAATCGCACCCCTTCCATTACGCATTGCAAATACATGTGCCCCTTCTCCATCTCTCCCTCCTCCCATCATTTGTTTTGTTGTGCGTGCACACCTCACCTCTGCTTCTACTTCTAAAATCAAGCAAAATGCCCTAGGGCCTTGATTCATGCCTAGATGAATGGACAACCTGCTGTACATCTATTTTTGTTGTTCTACTATTTAAGATGCTAGTAAGGACACTCTTATTGCGGTGAATGAAATGGCAGACCATGGCTCTGATTACGCGTAATGTTTAACGCCCCATTCCCAAAAAGATGGGTGCAACACGAGGATTTCCCAAGAGGTCACCCTTCTTAGTACTATTCTCGCCCAAGCACGCTTAACTGGAGAGTTCTGATGTGATCTGGTGCATTAGTGTTGGTATGATTGCATCTTTTCAATTTTGTGCTCACATGCATGTACCCCTACTCCTTCCCTCCCCCTCCCATAATTTGTTTCAATGTGTGCGCACACCGCACCTCTGCTTCTAGTTCAAATATCAAGTGAAATGCCACAGCGCCTCGACTCACACCCAGATGAACGGACTGCCCTCTGCCCTCTGTTTTTGTTGTTCTATTATATAAGATACTTATAATGACAATCTTATCTAGTGACAGAGTATAAATTAATGTGCGAAAAATATTAAGCTAAACATCTCGGCGCCGCGACTCACGTCGATGAATGAACTGGTGGACCGTGTCTTTGGTCGCGCATAATGTTTAATGTCCTATCCACAAAAAGAAGGGTACAACATGAGGACTTCCTAGGAGGTCACCCATTATAGTACTAATCTCGCCCAAGTACGCTACACGATAGAGTTCTGGTGGGATCCGGTGCATTATTGCTGGTATGATCGCATCCATCCCATTTCGTGCTGCAAATGCATGTGCCCCTTCTCCTTTGCTTCCTTCTCCCAACCTTTGTTTCACTGTGCGCGCAAACCTCACCTCTGCTTCTAGTTTTAATATCAAGTGAAATACCCCGATGCCTCGACTGAAGCATAGATGAGCGGACCGCCCACTCACCTCTGTTTTCGTTGTTTTACTATTAATGATTCTTATAATGACACTCTTATCATGTGGTGGACTATAAATGAATGCATGAAAAATATTAAGCAAAATATTTCGACTCCATGATTCACATTTGCAAATGAACCAGTGAACCATGGCTCTGGTCGCGCTTAATGTTTAACTCTGCGTCCACAATAAGATGGAATCGACACAAGGACTTCCAAGGAGGTCACCCATCTTAGTACTACTCTTACCCAAGCATGCTTAGCTGCAAGTTTGAATGGGATCCGGTGCATTAATGCTGGTATGATTGCATCTGTCCCAAAATGGGATGTAAATGCATATATCCCTTCTCCTTCCCTTCCCCCTCCCATTTTTTGTTTCACTGTGCGTGCATACCGCACCTCTGCTTCAAGTTCTAATATCAAGCGAAATGCCCTAGCACCTCGACTTAAGCCCAGATGAACGGACCGCCCACGGCTCCTCTGTTTTCATTGTTCTACTATTGAAGATAATCATAATGATACTCTTATCACATGGTGGACTATAAATGACTGCATGAAAAATATTAAGCAAAATGCTCTGGCACCACGACTCACGCCAACGAATGAACCGGAGGATCGTGGCTCCAGTTGTGCATAACGTTTAACACTCCGTATACAAAAGGACAGGTGTAACAAGAGAACTTCCCAAGAGGTCACCTATCCTAGTACTACTCTCGCCCAAACACATTTAACTGCAAAGTTTTGATGGGATCTGGTGCATTAGTTATGGTATGATTGCACCCGTACTATTCCATGCTGCAAATGTATGTGTCAATTCTCCTTCCCTCCCCCGTCCCATCATTTGTTTGACTGTGCGCGCGCATCTCACCTTTGCTTCTAGTTTAAATATTAAGCAAATAACCCAGTTCCTCGACTCACACCCAGATGAACTAACCGCCTGCCACAATTCTATTTTCATTATTCTACTATTTAAGATGCTCGTAATGACACTCTTATCATATGGTAGACTATAAATGAATACACAAAAAATAAAGAGCAAAATGCCCCGTTGCCACAACTCACGCCAACGAATGAACCAACGGACTGTGGCTTTGGTTGCGCATAATGTTTAATGCCCCATATACAACAAGACAGATGCAATAGAAGGACTTCTCAGGAGGTCACCATTCTTAGTACTACTCTTGCCCAAGCAAGCTTAGCTGCAAGTTGTGATGCGATCCGGTGCATTGCTGGTATGATTACACCCGTCCCATTTTGCGCTGCAAATGCATATGCCCCTTCTCCTTCCCTCCCCCCTCCTATTCTTTATTTCACTATTCGCGCACACCTCACCTCTACTTCTAGTTCTAATATCAAGTGAAATGCCCCAGCGCCTCTACTCAAGCCAAGATGAACAGACTGCCCACAACACCTCTGTTTTCTTTGTTCTACTAACTAAGATAATCATAATAACACTCCTATCACGTGGTGGACTATAAATGAATGCACAAAAAATATTAAGCAAATGTCCTGGTGCCGTGACTCATGATGGTGAATGAACCGGCAGACTGTGGCTCTAGTCGCGCATAACATTTAACCCCCCGTCTGTAAAAAGATGTGTGCAACACGAGAACTTCCCAAGAGGTCACCCATTTTAGTACTACTCTTACCCAAACATGCTTAACTATGATTTTTGATGGGATTCGGTGCATTAATACTGGTATGATTGCACCTGTCCCATTCCGCGCTCAAATGCATATACCCTTACTCCTTCCCTCTCCCCTCCCATCATTTGTTTCGATGTGAATGCACACCGCACCTCTACTTCTAGTTCTAATATCAAGCGAAATGCTCCGACACCTCAACTCATGTCCAGATGAAAGAATCATCCATCGTACCTCTTTTTTCATTGTTTTACTATGTAAGATGCTAGTGATGACACTCTAATCATGTAGTGGACTATAAATAAATGCATGAAAAATATTAAGCAAAATGCCCCAGCATTACGACTCACGTTGGCGAATGAACAGGCAGACCGTGTCTCCGATTCTGCGTAACATTTAATGCCACATCTGTGAAAAGACGGGTGCAATACAAGGACTTCCGAGAAGGACACCCATACTAGAACAACTCTCGCCCAAGCATGTTAAATAGCGGGGTTCTAATTGGATCCAATGCATTAGTGCCCGTGTGATCGCACCCATTCGATTTTGCACTGCAAATACATATTCCACTTCTCTTTCACTCCCCCCTCCCATCATTTATTTCACTGTGCATGCACACTGTTCCACTGCTTCTAGTTCTAATATCAAACGAAATGCCCTAGTGCCTCGACTCATGCCCAGATGAACGGACCACCCGCCACACCTCATTTTTTATTATTCTACTATGTAAAATAATTGTAATGACACTCTTATCATGTGATAGACTATAAATGAATGCACGAAAAATATTAAGCAAAATGCCCTGGTGCCATGACTCATGCCGATGAACTGTGGCTCTGGTCGTACGTAATGTTTAACACCCCGTCTGTAAAAATACATGTGCAACAAGAGGATTTCTTAGGAGGTCACCCATTCTAGTACTACTCTATTCCAAACATGCTTAACTGTAGAGTTCTGATGGGATCAGGTGTATAAGTGCTGGTATGATCGCACACGTCCCATACGGCATTGCAAATACATCTACCCCTCTTCCTTCCCTCTCCCCTTCCTTTATTTATTTTGTTGTGCGCACATACCACACCTCTACTTTTAGTAAAAACTAGTGATATGTTATTATCTTTCTTTTAAATATATGTAAATAATATTTCTTGAAAAATAATGGTTTATTAAAGAATTTATTTTTCCTAATACAAATCCTTGGGTTCTATAAAAATGAGTTCATTAAATTTTTTTGAGAGATAAAAGATATAATGATTAAAAAGATTGGTGGTAAGCCACCATCATAGAATGGTACATGGTCAAAATTGTCTCAGTCTATAAAATTAGTATATCCTATATAAATGGTAAAATAAGCATAAGAAATTTTCTGAAACTTCTATTGATGTGATTATAAAGTCTTAGCTATCACTAAAAACTATCTCTGTTATATTGTATCTTATCACTCTTTAAAACAAAATCTTTCGTTTGATGGGACAACTAATATTGAAGTAATATATCTGATTAGTAATTCAATCTAATATGATTAAACTAAACGTATTGAATTTATTATCATAATTTATTAAAAATAGTAAATAGACAATTATGTATTAAATTTAAATCAACAGATGATCAGTATTGTTGGAAGGCCCATAAATAGATATTTGAACTTGTCTCGATGCTCTCTAGAAATAGAAACGCTTGCAATAATAATATGCAATATTAAAATCAATTTTAAGAGCATTTTTCTTAGGAGATGCAAGAATCAAACTCCCAAGTTGATTGTTTTCCTTAGAGAATCAATTTTAAAAGCATTCCACTTTGTAATATTAATTTAACTTATTACTGATCTTGTAAGTTTAATTAATGTGATACATTTATAAGTTCTTTGAGATAGCTTTTACTTATTACTGAAATCATACGAAATTTTAAAACATAATTATACATAAAAAAATTATTCTACCACATGGTCTATTAGAGCTAAAAAATGAAAATTTCATCAGCCTTGGAAGTTTTTCTATTAAAGTAATCAATTTGTTCTCTCTCCTCTTAGCTCACAGTCAACATTTATTTTCCTCATATTATGTTGTCTCTTCATTTTTACCTCACTTTTTAGCCTTAAAACTATTTTTAGTCTCAATTTTCTCCTCATATTATGTATAAATGGATGTATATATATATATAAAAGATGGAATTATCAATTAATATTAAGTGGGATTGGTGGCATAGAGCTACAATTATCAATTCAATGTATACTATTCCAAAATGTTAAGTCTTGTAATAAAGTAAACAGTTATTAAGATACTGATTACTTTTATAACATTCTGACTTACTTTGTTTGTTTGAGTATCTGTCATTTGTCACACGACTTTTATAGGTACAAGGAATATGTATAAGATATCCTATTTGTATAGAAGTAAAAAATTAATAAATTTTTCATTTGTCTCATGACTTTTATGGGCAGAAGGAATACCTACAAGATCTTCTATTTGTATAGAAGTGCAAAATCAAATACCACAAGCTTGTTGTAAACCTAAACAACAGATCAATGCTCATTGATGGAAAGCAGCTGTTCCATTGGGGTGAGTTCATTACCTGCAGAAGGAGTAAAAAGGACTAACGATTCTACCTCTGCACTACTAGAGATTATAGGCTCTACTGTGATGCTTTAGCTAATAAAAGGTTGAGGTGCCCCGACTGGCATTATGAGAGGTAAATCGTTATCATTATTTTAGTTATATATATATATTTATGTGCAAATTGACTACATGTTATGCTGAGTAATGTGTATATATGTATTTCTAAAAGTTAAATTGTGATGCTAATTAAGAAAGGGCAAGTCACAAAACTTGCAGAGGGTGTACTACAGATCCAAATGCAGAATGCACCTCTTGTGTCTCCTTTGGTTGCTACAAGTGTCGCTTTAGGGACTGTCAGTGTCGTACCTGCATTTATTATATGCAGAATGCACAACCCTAATCTCCCCTAATCATTACTCTGGCTTAATTATTATGCAAATTGAAAGTTTCATATTTCAGATTTTATGTCAACTATACGTAAAATCTAGACTCCATGATCATGTTTTTGAGTAACAGTTCGAGCTTGATCACCACCTTCGATTGGAATCTTGATGCACGTGTCATATTTGATCACATAGTACACAAATCCCTATAGTGCTGGTAGTAGCATCTATAGAGGTTCTGGGCGCGGTGGTGGTGGATGACAAGGCTCTCTAACAAGTAATCATTTGTTCAGGTTCTATGGTGGTAATGCATTGGATGCTCTTATCAAAAGTGCTTGTTGCTGCATAATGGATGATGATTAGACTTAAAAATTTGTGTCTAGAACTTGGGTTTTGGAGAAGAGAAAGAAAACTCTTAGAAATTAATGAGAGAAAAAATAAAGGACAATAGAGGATCTATACATATATATGTATATTTGTATATTCTTTTTCTATCTCAGAAATTCTATAACAATAATGCTACATATTGTTTAAGTAGACATATCTATATATGTAAAATATATACAGATAAAGTATATTTAAAACAAGCATGAGATATTCTTGAATTTATTTTTTGATTTATCATAATCCTATTATTTAAGAGAATTTTACTAAAATCCCTAAATAATTCAAAGAATAAGATTTAGTAGAAACTAGTGATATGCTATTGAACTTCTTTTAAATATATGCAGTATTATTCCCTAAAAAATAATGGCTTATTAAAGAATTGGGTAATATTTTTAATACTCAAAATTATTTAGTTATATAAAAATGAGATCTTTAAAAATTTTTGAGAGATAAAAGATAAAATTATTAAATAGATTGGTAGTAAGGCACCAACAAAGAATGGTGCATGGTCAAAGATTGTCTCAGCTTAAGATATTAGTGTATCCTATATAAATGGTAAAAAAGTAGAAGAAATTTTCTCAAAGATCTATTGAAGTGACTATAAAGTCTTAACTATCACTATAAACTATCTCTGTTATATAACATCTTATCACTCTTTAAAAATAAATCTTTTTTTGATGGGATAACTAATATTATAGTAATATATCTCATTGGTAATTCAATATAATATACTTAAACTAAGCGTATTGGATTCATTTATCATATTTCATTAAAAAAATAGTAAGTGCACAATTATATGCCAAATTTAAATCAAGAGATGATCAATATTGTTGGAAGACTCATAAATTGATATTCGCGCTTGTCTAGATGCTCTCGAGGAATAGAAAAGATTGCTATACTAATATGCAACATTATGATAAATTTTAAGAGCATTTTTCTTAGGATTTACAAGAACCAAATTCTCAATTTGATTGTTTTTCTCAGAAAAAAACTTCACCAGCTCTATGTCATGCTCATCAAACTTATAACTTGATATCTTGTTAAACTTAACCTTTTACGGACCAGGAACAAACATGTCAAGTTTATTCTTCTAGTGAAGCTCCTAGTGAAATGTGTGAACAAAATTGAAGTCATTTAGCTGCAATATTAATCTTAATTTTATCCAAATAATTAGTAATTTATCATAAAGAAAACCATCCAAGAAAAACTCATCTACAGTGGAAAAGGATGATGGTATGGATGGCACAAGGGAAGCCTTACCGAGTGAAAATGAGTACAACATGGTCTTGGGTCCCGTAAGAGTTTGCTAGTACAAATCTTCTCTAAAGCTTCCTCCTTATAACCTTATGACCTAAGATTTAGACTGCAGAAAATATTAACATCAAACAACTAGATTTTGTATTTCTGCCTGAAGATTAAGAAGAATGAAAAGAAACTTGTTTTTTTCTTCCTAAAATGAATGAAGGTTGAGTGTGTACCTTTGAGTTTAATTTATAATAAATAACTTTAGAAGTTATATAGGCTTTGAAAAACTAACTTTTTGCTATACCTCTTTATTGCACCAGTTAAGAAGACTGATTTTAATTGAAGAAGAATTGAATTGTGATGGGAGGATAAATGACGTACGGTTGAGAATTTTATATAGGTTGTAAAAACTGTAGATTTTATTATACTAAAATTTATAAAATTGTGACATTCCCAATGCTAATTAAAGCATAAGAGTGCATGACAAAAACTGTATGTAGCATAGCAAATTATTACAAATCCCTTACCAAAATATATAAGTTCCAATTACAAATATATAACTGAGGCCAAAAGTGGCAACAAAATACAAGATATCAAGATACAAAAAGGGCCACTTCTTTCACTATGTGAATAGACTCATCAGAGTGCGAGACAAACCATGTACTCAAGGTTGGTGGATCCACAAGATCCTCATAGACTTCAAAGAGTAGGTCAGCGATCGATTTCTCCCTATCTTCCTCATTTGGGGGCAGATCCATCATATCATAATCATATCAATAAAATCAAATCATACTGATAATAGAGAAAATAAAATAAATCATGAAATGCTCAAACTTTTATGTCATGCTTTGCGAATTCGTTATGACTTCCATTTACTGAGGGCAGATATGGATTTCTGACTGCCCATGTGGAATGACCAGATCAAATAGATAACGGTAATTTGTTCACAACACATTTATGGCTTGCCAAACCATGGTACAATCTATTACCATGGCTATACCAACCACAGTGGTCTTATTAGATATTCTATAGCTACGACAGTACTTAGCCAAACGTGACCCCTAACAGATATTCGCGTAGCCACTCTTGTTAGAGGGTATGCCATCATCCACAGAGAGCGGTCCTCTCATGTCTTTTCAGACCAGATTGGGGAGAGGAAAATAGAAATCCCTTAAATATAAAAAGCCTAACAAGACACTTGATGCATTATGCATGTCAATACAGGTACATTTATTTTTCAGACTATTACAAGCTCATTCCCCTTTTTTTTTATATTTCATAAAATTATGACTAGATTCATGTTATTTAATTTATATGTAAATCATTAAATGCTTATAAAATCACATAGCATGCTTAATCAAGAACAAATTATTTTATTATAACTATTAAACATAAACGTGCAAAACATAAAACTCAAATTTCATAATTTTGATTTCTATAAATTCTAATTAAGATGTTTAAGGAAATACCAAATTTTTTATCGAAACCTTGAACTTTTACTACACCTTTCTTCTTCTTCTCGTCTCTCTAGATCACTCATTCCCTCTCTAAGCTCTTGGAGGATGGAAGAATGAAATAGAAGCGATAAGGAAAATGAAAGAAAGGGGTCCCAATTTACAGAAAATGGGGACTGTTGGATTTCTACTAAGTGGCAAAATCTGGTGAACAGAGAGAAAGTTGAGTGGAAGATGAGTGATATGATGTGACGTAATGGTGATGCAAAAAAGGAAGGAGGAATACTCCAACTAGTAGTGGCTCTCCACCTAAAGTGGCAGCGGCACATTGCCCAAGGAGGCACACAACTCTCAAGGGGAAGTAGTTCACCTCCCTAAGCCGACCACACGTTGTAGACCTAGCCTATAGGCACCGACCCATCCTGCTGGGTGTAAGGCCTATAGCGCATAGGCCCATGCACGCTACGCAAGCCTACTGGGCAAATGGCGCGCGCACAGGGCGCATGACACTAGCCCTGGCCGCGAGTGATGTGACACAAATAGACTGGCCTATCTACGCGCGATGGGATGCGCACACAGACTGGCCTTGTGCCTCGCACAGACAGGATATGTGCAAGTGCGCACATCCAGCACTGGCCGCGTGCGCACAGTGTGCGATGCCCACATAGGCGGGCCTTTTCTGCGGGCATTTTCCTAGAGCATTTTCCCCTTTTTTTAGTTTTTCTCCGAAAAATTATTTTAATAGAAACATAACAAATAATAATAATATTAACAAATAAAATAAAATAAAATAATAAAATTAGTATAAATAGATATTCGAGTTTGTTTTGATGCTCTCGATGAATAGAAAAGCTTGCAGTAATAATATACAACATTACGATAAATTTTAAGAGTATTTTTCTTTGGAGTTACAAGAATTAAATTTTAAAGTTAATTATTTTCCTTAGAAAAAACATCACTAGCTCTATTTCGTGCTCTTCAAACTTGTAACCTAATTTATTGTTAAACCTAATCTTGTATGGCTCATGAAGAAACATATCAAGTTCTTTCTTCTAGTGAAGCTCCTAGTGAGATGTGTGAAAGAAACTGAAGCCATTCAACTACAATAATAATTTTAATTGTATCTATATAGTTAGTAATTTATCATAAAAAAAATCATCTAAGAGCCTTGGGTCCTGTAAGATTTTGCTAGTACAAATCTTCTCCAAAGCTTCCTCCTTTAAACCTTATGACTTGATATATAAACTGTAGAAAATATTAACATCCAACATCTAAATTTTGTATTTGTGCTTGAAGATTAATGAGAATGTAAAGAAACTTGTTATATGTATATATATATATATATATAAAAATATATGTATATATTTGTATATTATTTTTCTATCTCAAAAATTCTCTAACAATAATGCTACATATTGTTTAATAGGCATATTTATATTTGTAAACTATATACATATAAAGTATATTTAAAAGAAGTGGGAGGTATCCTTGAATTTATTTTTTGATTTATCATAATCCTATTATTTAAGAGAACTTTACTAAAATCCTTAAATGAAATAAAGAATCCAATTTAGTAGAAACTAGTGATATCCTATTGGCTTTCTTTTAAATACATACATATACTATTTCTTGAAAAGTAATAGTTTATTAAAAAATTGGATGTTTTTTATAATATTAAAAATTCTTAGTTTCTAGAAAAATGAGATCATTAAATTTTTTTGGGAGATGAAAGATAAAATTATTAAATAGATTGGTAGTAAGCAACCACCAAAGAATGGTACATCATCAAAGATCGTCTCAGCCTAAGAAATTAGTATATTCTATATAAATGGTAAAACAAGCAGAAGAAATTTTCTCAAAATTCTATTGAAATGACTGTAAAGTCTTAACTATCACCATAAACTATGTCTGTTATATAATATCTTATCACTCTTTTAAAAAATCTTTCTTTAAATGGGATGACTGATATTGAAGTAATATATCTCATTAGTACTTTAATCTAATGTTCTTAAACTAAGCATATTAGATTCATTTATCATAGTTCACAAAAAAAATAGTAAATGAACAATTATATGTCAAATTTAAATCAAGAGATGATCAGTATTATTGGAAGGCTCATAAATAGAAATTTGAGCTTATCTCGATGCTCTTGAGGAATAAAAAAGCTTGCAATAATAAAATGCTTCATTACGATAAATTTTTAAGAGTATTTTTCTTAGGAGTTATGAGAACAAAATTCCGAAGTTGATTGTTTTCCTCAGATAAAACTTCACCCACTCTTTTTTATGCTCATCATACTTATATGGATTAGGAACAAACATATCAAGTTTGTTCTTCTACTGAAGCTCCCAATGAGATGCGTGAAGGAAATTGAAACCATTCAACTGTAGTAATAATTTTAATTTTATCCATATAGTTAGTAATTTATCATAAAGAAAACCGAAAAGAAAAAAAATTCTATAATGGAAATGGACATTGGTATGGATGGCACAAGGAAGCCTTATTGAGTGGAAACGAGTGCAACATGATCTTGGGACCCATAAGATTTTACTGGTGCAGATCTTCTCCAAAGCTTCCTCATCTAAACCTTATGCCCTGAGATTTAGACTATAGAAAATATTAACATTGAACATCTAGATTCTATATTTGTGCCTAAAGATTAAGAAGAATGGAAAGAAACTTGTTTTTTTTTCTTCCTTCGAATGGATGGCGGTTAAGTGCATTCCTTTGAGCTTAATCTATAATAAATAACTTGAGATGTTATATAGTTTTTGGAAAACCAACTTTTCATTATACTTCTTTGTTGCACCAATCAAGAAGATTGAGCTAAATTAAAGAACAATTGAATTATTATGGGAGGATAAATGACATATAATTGAGTATCTTATATAGGTCGTGGAAAATATAGATTTTATTATACTATAACTTATAAAATCTTTGAACTTAGATGAAGAGTCTATGGCTATTTGGAAAATAGTTTTATTTTTTGAAATCTTGAACTTAAATGAAGAATCTATTGCTATTTGAGATACAATTTTGTCATATTTATATTATATCTATCTTAATAAATATAAAATAATTAAAAACATTGATTTGATTAATTTATGGTCGACAACTGTATTAAAATTAACTTTTGAATTTTAATCCATGTGCTAAAGAACTTATTCATTATTTATTTTTTTAAAAGTTAAAACAAAATTCTATTGAGATAATGATAGAAGTTTATCACTAGGCATAAGATAAAAAGCCACATAAAAATGTCGACTGTACTTTACAATAATGTGATTAGTTAGTTTAATGTAATATTTCTACTTTAAATCATGTATTTATATTCCAATATATTGGTTAGTAATTAACCTTACAAACATGATCTAATTGTTAATGAAAATTTTGAAATACCTTTTAACATCCTACTCAAAGTATAGTGTAATATAAAAACATAAGTTAATAATGATAACAATATAAAATACATAGAGAAGGTAACTAACTTTTCACGATACTTTTGATTTAATTGTCACCAACGTTTTGAGGCAAGGGCAAACATTTGTGAAGAATGCACCCAGTTACTCAGTTGGTCACTAGTTTTAAGTGGCTACTAGTGTTACTCGTAGTAATTTGACTAGATGAGTAGATTATTATTTGCGCTCTCTTCTTTTTTTTTCCTTTCATTATGAGTGCATTTTACGATCCATCTCACACTTTTACTCTAACTGTTTTTTAAAGCAAGTGTGTTTTACGCTCCATCTCACTCATCACATGATAGATAATTTGATTTATTCTTTTAAAGCACACAATTCTAGATATGTTTTAGAGGAGTTATTTTTTAGTATTGATATTCACCCAATAAGAGAAAATTAATTAATTTTTTTGAATAGATAACTCTCAAACAAGTCATGTTCAATATGTAATCAAAGATAACCATTTATAGTGTGGAAAGATGAAAAATAAGCTACAATTCCTAGGAGATGGTTATAAGTGCGAATCAACATTTGAAAAGCCCCATTAGAGTTGTTTAAAAATAACAAAGATAGTTGAATATAGCAAAAGAAGTTATTGGAGGTATATGTGTGGTGTGGCAAAATTTAGGTAATGTCTTAATACCTAGAATGAGATGCTAAAAAGAAAAACTAGCTACCTAAGATACAAGTCTGGCTACATCTTTTGGTCATTGGGGGCAGTCTTTTATGAGATATTCGGTGCTTCCGCACTGATAGCAAACATGATTGATACGCCGATAGGGCAGGTCACCATGCAAGCGACCACAATGCTGACAGGGTTGGTTAGGTTGGGCAGGTCGAACTGTAGGTAGAGGCAAAGCAGGGGGAAGAGCAACTCTAGTTCATTTATCGAGGTGGCTACTTACTGGATCAGGCAATCTCCTCCTATGTTGTTGGGGATGTTATTGGGTACAGACTCAGGAAATGCGTTGGAGCTTGGCCGAGATGCGGTCTTCGGCCAACTAGACATGTTCTAGCACCTTCGTATATGAGATAGGTCTCAGCATCGCGACCTAATCATAGATATTGGCACAAAGGCCTTTTAGAAACTTCCTACCTTTTCAGCTTTCGGTGGGTAACCATTAGAGGAGCAAACATAGATAGTTGGACAAAACGGGTTGCATACTGGGCAACTGTCGGATTTTCTCAGCAGAGTTCCTGAAATTCCTCCTCCTTTTTTTCTTGGACATAGGCAAGAAAAAAGTTATCAAAGAATGCATCCATGAAAACTTTCCAGGTGGTAGGGATAGGTGGGACTTCCTTCTTGGGTTGTCAGCACTGTTCAGCTTCACCATTGAGGATAAAAGCTGGTAGGGGAACCTTCTATTCCTCAGTGAGGCCTAGGACAGAGAAAAGCTTCTCTATCTGTAGGATCCAGACTTCGGCTACTAAGGGGTCAAGGCCACCTTTAAAATGTGGTGGATTAAGCTTCCTAAACTCTACTATGTTTTAGTAGATGGACCTCTTAGTTATTCGATATTTGGGGGCAGGCAGGAGGTGGATAGAGGTTGGCTTGATTTTGTCCTAAGGCTGCAATTAATCCTTGGATGGCTCGAATGAGTTCGACAAATTCATCCCTGGTCAGGTGATCCGGGCCTTTAGGTCGCTCAGTACGCTCTACGGATTGTCTTCCTCGTATCATTCCTACAAAAGAAAGGAAGACACGAGTTGGTGATATAATTTTTTGATAAGAGGACTTATTCTTCCTAGGTACTAAGGGTCATTATACCTAAGCCTCTGTGTAAGGGATTTGATCCGTGTAATTCTGTTCTGATATTATCTGTGACATCCTAAATGCTAATTAAGGCAAATGGGTGTCAGATACAAAAATAGAATAACGAGTGCATGATGAAATTTTATGCAGCGGAACAAATTAATACAAATCCCTTAAAAATATATATGAGTTCTAATTACATACATATAACTGAGGCCAGAAGTAGCCACAAAATACAAGGTCAAAATACAAAAGAAGGCCACTTCTTTCACTATGCTATTGGACTCATCAGAGTACAAGGACAATCATGCACTCAAGTTATGTGGATCCACGAGATCCTCATAGACTTCAATGGGTAGGTCAGCTTACGGTTCCTCATTTTCTTCCTCATCTTGGGGGAGGCATGGAAAAAGTGAGTTCCATATGCTCAGTCAGAAAAATAATAATTAAATAACATCATAAGATTTTAAAGGTGAATTATTCTAACATAAATACTTACTATTTTGTAACTTTGTAGGCCTATCTTACACTATGAAAACAATTTATTTATTAGAAAAACAATACGTTAATATAATCAAATAAACATACATCATGCCAAATAATAGAGAAAATCAAATAAATCATGAAATACTCAGATTTTTGTGTCATGCTTTGCAAAGTCGTTATGACTTCCATCTCTGAAGGCAGATACAATTTTTAAACTATCCATGTGGAATGACCAGATCAGATATAGATAACGACAATTTGCTCAGGCACAATTCCGGCTGGCCAAACTATGGTACGATCTACGACCACGATTGTACCAACCATAGTGGTCTTATTAGATATCTACAGTCACAACAGTACTTAGTCAAAGGTGACCCCTAGTAGATATTCGCATCACCACTCTTGTTAGAGGGTACACCATCATTCACAAGGAGCATTCCTCTTACATCTTTTCAAACCAGATGGGGTTAAGGAACACATACCCCTCAGAGATAAAAAGCCTAACGAGATATTTGATGCATTATGCATGTCAATACAGATACATACTTCAGACCATTTATGCTTCATTCCACTTTTCTCTTTCTTTTTTTCTTTTTTTTTGTTTCTTTTATTTTTCTCGATTATTTTTATTATTTGCAAATGATCAAGTAGCTATAAATCTCATAGCATGCTTGAAAATAAGAACAATTAAGCTTATAATACCTACAAACACAAAAGCATGCATAATAAGCAAAATCACAATTATCATATTTAATAATTTTTTATATCTACAAATACTCCTTAAGATGTCTAAAGAAATACTAAATTCTTTACCGAAACCTTAATATTTTCTCCTTCATCGTTATCTAATTCTTTCTCTCATTCTCTCTCTAGATCACTCTTTCCCTTTTTATTTCTCTCTAATTCTTGGAAAATGGAAGAGTAAAAGTGTGAGAAAGAATCGAAAGGGAAGACCTATTTATAGAAATTAAAAACCATCAAATTCACACCAAGTGGCAAAATCTGGTTAAGAGAGAGAGGAAAAAGATGCTCAGCATGAAAAAAGAGGGAGAAAAGTCTCCTCTGTCGACGGCAGCAGGGTATTGCCCGAGGTAGCAGTGGCCCATTCAGTGCGTTGCAGGCTAGGCTGCAGGTGCACAGGCCACCTGTCATACAGGGGCTAGCCTGCACACTGGGCGTCGTGTGTGCAGGCCCCATGCGCATAGGGTCTGACCCCGCACCACGTACAGTGATGGGACATGCGCGCACGCATAGTGTGCAAACATCCTGTGTGGGTAGCTCCCCTTCAGCGTGGGATTTTTCTACCGGATTTTTTCAGTTTTGCCGTTTTTTAGAAATTTCATTTTTTTGTACTCAAATAAAATAAATAAAATTATTGCAATTAAATTAGAATTAAATAGAAATAATTATAATTAAATAAAATTAAAGAAAATCAAAATAATTAAAAATCAATAAAATTCACAAATTATGATAAGTAATATACGAAATAAATTAAATGAGTTCAATGCGGCCTAAAGGCCCAAATAAATAGGATTTTCTAAATTAACTAGGCAAAGTGATGGATGGGGTGTTATATGTACAAAAAAAATAAAGTAAATGGAGTTAAAATTATTCAAGAAAAACTCAAACAAAACCTTTTTGAACCTTTTTCGGTGGTTTGAACTACCTAGATAGGTTCCTAGATGGGTTTTAAACCCAGTTCACCAACTCCTCTTTGCATGCTTGTAAATTCTTATCCGGTTAATGCAATTCGATAAAAACTGATGCTATGAAGGCTTCTTGTTACCAATTAATTATACTTACAATTATGAAGTCCCTACGAAATTATTTGAGCTCCAAAAATGTCCCCAAAGTTGAGAAAAAAACTACAAGGAAATATTCCTTCTCGAGTTAGTGATAAACCCAAAACTTGCATGCAATTTTTCATGCATCCATGCATGGCTTGATTTTGGTTTAATTTTAACTTCAAACATGTTCTATTACATACAGGCTATCTTTAGCGCATTTTGTTTAATTAAAATGATAAATGGAGCTATAGAAAAATGCTCACCAAAGTGCCTGTAACACCCCAAAAACCTTCGCACTTAATTTGTAATGTGAAACCCTATTTATTCAGACCCTAAGAACATTTAAAACTCCTTAATATTTTGTAATTTTAATTTTCCAGATGAATATCTTATTTCGTATTTTAATTTCGTATTTATTCAGTTAAATAATTCTTGAAATTAGTTATTTTATTTTATCGTAGCAAAATTTCATTTTATTTATTATTCAAAAAGATTTCAAGGAAAAAACAGAGAAAAAAGTAGAAAATCCCGCAGGAAGGATCAAGCCTGCGCGAGTGTCACATGCCGCATGGCCAGTGCAGGACATGTGTACTGTGCGCACGTCCCGCACGCAAAGGGCAGGAGGTGCAATCTGTGCACATTTCCCATCGCACATAGATGGCCGCAACTTCGTGTGCCCTATGCGGGTGTCGTCGGCAAAGTAGGCCTACGCAGTAGGTTAAAATCATATGTTTGTATACCAATGTGATTAATTATTTTAATGCAATATTTTACTTTAAATCATATGTTTATATACCAACATAAAAAAATAGGTTAAAATTTAATATTAAAAATATGATTTAATTGTTAATGAAAATTCTAAAATACTTTTTAACATCCAACATAGTGTAATATAAAAAATTTAAGTCGATAATGGTAACATTTTGAATTGTAAACAAAAGGTTTATATGGTTACAACATTTAGCACCTTGTGAGCTTTTTAAATGATTGTATACTCGTACAAACTTTACTTTGTAATATTAACTTAACTTATTAGTGATCTTTTAAGTTTAATTAATGTGATATATTTGTAAGCTTTTTAGGTTAGCTTTAACTTATTACTGACCTGATACGAAAATTTAAAATATAATTATACATAAAACAAATATTCCACCACATGGTCTATTAGAATTTAAATATGAAAAATTCATCCTCCTTGGAAGCTTTTCTATTGAAGTAATCAACTTCTTCTCTCTTCCTCTTAGCTCACAGTTAACTTTTTTTTTCCTCACATTATGTTATCTATTCATTTTCAACTCAATTTTTAGCCTTAAAATTAATTTTCAGCCTCAATGTTTTCCTCACATTATGAATAAATTGATGTGTATATACATATAAAAGATGGAATTATTAATTAATATTGAGTAGGTGGGATTGGTGGCAGAGAGAAGTAATCAGTAATTCAATGTGTACTATTTCGAAACATTAAGTCTTGTGATAAAATAAACTACTATTAAGATACTGATTACTTATATAACTTTATGACGTAGTTTACTTTTTTAAGTATCTATCATTTGTCACACGACTTTTATGGGTAGAAGAAATATGTACCAGATCTAATATTTTTATGGAAGTAAGAAATCATTCAATTTTTCATTTCTCCCATGACTTTTATGGGTAGAAGGAAAACCTATAAGATCTCTTGTTTGTTTAGAAGTATAAAATGAAATACAACAAGCTTTCTATAAACCTAAACAACATATGAGGGCTCACTGGTGGAAAATAGCATTCCATCGGGGGGGAGTTCATTACCTGCACAAGGTATAAAAAGGACTGACTCTTCCACCTCCACACTGTAAGGGATTATAGGCTCTACCATGATGCTTTGGCTAATAAAAGGTGGAGGTGCCCCGATTAGCCTTATGAGAGGTAAATCTTTATCATTATTTTTGTTGTATACGTATATATTCATGTGTAAATCCATTACATGTTATGCTGAGTAATGCGTATATATGTGTTTGTAAAAGATAAACTGTGATGCTGATGAAGAAAGGGGAAGTGGCAAAACTTGCAAAGGTTGTATGAGAGATCCAAAATACTGAATTAACCTCTTGTGTCTTCTTTGGTTGCTACAAGTGTCGCTTTAGGGACTGTCAGTTCCGCACCTGTATTAGTTATATGTAGAATGCACAACCCTAATATATCCTAATCATCACTCAGTCTTAATGATTATACAGATTGGAAGTTTCATATTTCAGAATTTATGTCAACTATACGTAAAATCCAAACTGCATGATCTTGTTTTTGAATAACAGCCCGATCTTGATTTCAATTGGAATCTGGATGTGCGTGCCATCTTTCACCTCATAGTACATAAATTCCTACAATGCTGGCAGTAG
The DNA here is from genome assembly GCF_054855325.1 of Carica papaya. Taxonomy (NCBI): domain Eukaryota; kingdom Viridiplantae; phylum Streptophyta; class Magnoliopsida; order Brassicales; family Caricaceae; genus Carica; species Carica papaya. Next base: position 28,545,130 of record NC_142311.1, on the reverse strand, counting down.
CATTTATCGAGGCTCTAAGTGTGGAGGTGGTGGATGACAAGACTCTCTAATATCATTTTCCTAGGTTCTGTGGTGGCCATGCATTGGATGCTCTTATAAAAAATGTTTATTGTTCTATGATGGCTGATGATTGGACTTGAAAATTTGTGTTTGTAATTTGAGATTTGGAGAAGAGAAAGAAAACTCTTTAGAATTAATGAGAGAAGAACTAAAGGACAATAGAGGATATATATATTTTTGTGTGTGTATATGTATATTCTTTTTCTATCTTAAAAGTTCTCTAACAACAATGCTATATATTATTAGTCATTTACTTTGAAAAGTAAGAAATGATTTTGTTGAGATAATGTTAAAAATTTTGATAATTGTCGAATCCACCAAAAATAAAGTCCTAATTAACTAATAAAACAATATTGTAGTAGTGGTAAGAAGGGTCAAACCCACAGGGAATTAGAAACTAATTTTTTTTTTTACCAACGAGCAAAAAACAAACAAGGGGAAAGGGTTTTTTTTACCCAATTTTCTTTTGGATGCAAATTAGAAACTAAAACAGTTGTAAGAAGAATTTCTAGTTGACGAAATAACTAGCTCCAATAACGTAATTAATCATAGATGCAAGGGTTTGTTTTACCCAAAATATGGCAAATTAGTTATAGTTGTCGGAAATGTTCTAAGAACCAATCCTTCCTTATTCCTAAATCAACTAAGAAACATTTGTTAGTTGGTTCTTCGTTGTCAAACAATCTTGGAAACATTCACAGGATTTAACTTGTCAATAGCCTTGAGAGCTAGAAGGACCTGGTTCAAGTTGTAGAATTCATCTGCGTGAACTAGTCAATTAGACTACTTACCTCCTCAATGGGGCATTGATCGCTACTTGGTACTGGAACCACTCAAATAATTATAGATTTGAGGCCTTTAGCTAGCTGTTTACGGTATCTCTTCTTGTATGACGAGCCTTGTCCAAATGAAATCAAAATAACAATTACATTTAGGTGCATGAAGTAAATAAATACTAGCTTTGAAACAAAACGTAAATTAGTTCGATTAGATCTCACAAATACATTGCTGGAGTTTGATAGATCTATCAACTAGGAAAAGGAAAATAAATTAGCCACTCATGGTGTGTTTTTAACATAAATGAGTTCTTGAAGACTAGAAGAAAGATGAAGAAAAAATTGCAAAAGTAGTAGAAGCTGCTGTATACGGTGTCAAGAAGAAAAGAGGTGATGATTTTATTTTGATAACCACCCTCTTTATAGAAAAAGAACTAGGATTTTCTTCTTTTGTTGATTATGATAATTTTCTTTGATTTTTGGCATATCGCAAGCCTTCTAGAATGTTTTGCCCTTTATTTTTGGCCCCATATCTTTGCTTGAATAATATCTGTTTTATAGATTTGAAAAGCACACGTTTTAATTTATATCTGCTGTTGTGCACGACTCTTTTCATTACCCAAGGCTAAGTTGTTTGGGGCAGGGCTCAAGCTTTGCCCAAGGCTTGTTTCTGGGCTAACGACTCTTTTCACAAACTCTTCCTCTATTTATGTTATTTTTTCTCGTTTCTTCCTTATATCTCGTATTGCAATAAAGCATAGAAAATTACTCATATTAGATAATGCTCCATCAAGTTTAATAACATAAAAGTGGGTGATAATGATGTTGTTTTTAAGTACTATCAAACTCCCCCACACTTATCTTGTTCTTGCCCTCAAGCAATGCATAATACACTCCATCAATCCCCATTTCTTAACCTTCAACTCACTTACTCCTAATCATTTCATCACAACCCGCATGTTACACCTAAACCCTCAAATTGCAAGAATAACCATCAACTAGTAATTTTTAGGATTGAGTTTCATATAACCACACCAATAAATAACCACTTTGACAACATCCAAACACGACATGAGAGAGTTTTACAAATTTAGCACACAAAAATTTCATTGAGGGGAATAGCCAATACATAATAGAATAGCCACCAAACCTATCTAGATATAAGGATTATTGCAATTAGTTCATGCTAAAAATAAAAAAGCTTGAGCACCTTTGCTTGCTTGAAAATTCACCAACCTTTTGACACAAGGGAAAACATTTATCATGAATGCACCTAGTTACTCAATTGGTCACTAGTTTCAAGTGGCTTCTAGAGCTACTCGTAATCAATTGACTAAAGGAGTAGATTATTATTCGTGCTCTCTTGTTTTTTTTCCTTCCATTATGTGTGCATTTTATGCTTTATCTCACACTTTTACTCCAACCATTTTTTAAAGTGAGTGTGTTTTACGCTCCATCCTACTCATCACATGATAGATAATTTGATTTATTCATTTAAAGCACACAATTCTGGACAAGTTTTAGAGGAGTTCTTTCAAGTATTGTTTTTCACCCAAAAATAAGAGAAAATTAATTAATTTTTTTTTAATAAGCAACTCTCAAACAAGTCATGTTCAATATGTAATCAAAGATAACCATCTATAGTGTGAAAAGATGAAAAATAAGCTACACTTCCTAGGAGATGGTTATAAGTGCAAATCAACTTTTGAAATGCCCCATTAGAGTTGTTTAAAAATAATAGAGATAGTTATAAAGATTGGAGCAAAAAAATTATTGGAGGTGTATGTGTGGCGTGGCAAAAATTAGGCAAGGTCTAAATACCTAAAATGAGATGCTAAAAAGAAAAATTAGATACCTAAGATACAGAATGTAGAATGTAGAATGCCTCTCCCCCACACTTAAACTACACATTGTCCCCAATATGATGCAAATAATATAAAATAAAAATGAAGTGACATATTAACTCCTTGTGTTACTTGACTTGGAGGTGGGATACATTGGGAAACATCACCTTTTGAGAACCAACATATGTGTTGCCAGGTGATATAAGTCTTGGGGCAAGGCTTTGTGGGGAATGACACATGGCCATGTCGGGCATGCATATGATTTATTTTTCTTGGGATTTCGTTGATTTCCTTATTGTAGACATGACATGACCGTGTTTGGTAAGCACACGACCGTGTTTTCCTTACAAAAATGCTTTTGTGGTAACACACAGTCGTGTCTTAAGAGTTTGGCACAAGCCTTGGGCAAGGCTTATTTGTAGATTGACACACGACCATGTTGGGCAAACATATGGCCGTGTTTCCCTCACAGAAATGCTTTGGTGGTAACACACAGCCGTGTCATATGGATAAGGCATATCACATGGCCATGTCTCCCGAGCACACAGTCGTGTCTTATGGGCCTCACACTAGCCTTGGGCATGGCTTATACGGTTATTCCAGAGTTTAGTTTTTTTTTCGACTCCAGCACCTGAATTCCCTATCCTTACATTCTAATCCCCATAGAACTCATGTTAACTCAGAGAAAAATATTTTAAATAACTTGAAATTAGTAATGCAAATAACAAAAATTAAAAAAGAATGAAGAAAAAGGGATGGGCTGCTTCCCATCAAGTGCCTTTGTTAATGTCCTAGGCTCGATGTTGTCAATTTTTAAGCACTCAAATCAGTTTGTCTTCTTATAGCCTGCTTAGCAATTCAATGTGTACAATTCTAAAATGCTAAGTCTTGTGATAAAATAAATTGTTATTAAGATGCTGATTACTTTTATAACTTTGTGACTTAGTTTATTAGTTTGAGTGTCTGTCATTTGTCACACAACTTTTATAGGTAGAAAGAATAGATACAAGATCTTCTATTTGTATAAAAGTAAAAAAAATTTAAATTTTTCATTTGTTCTAATACTTTTATGGGAAGAAGGAATATCTACAAGATCTCCTATTTGTCTAGAAGTACAATATTAAATACTACAAGCTTACTGTAAACCTAAACAACATATTAAAGCTCATTAGTGGAAAGAAGCAGTTCCGTTGGGGAGAGTTCGTTACCTAAAAAAGGTATAAAAAGGACTGACACTTTCTCCTCCGCACTACTAGGGATTACAGGCTCTACCATAATGCTTTGGCTAATTAAAGGTGGAGGTGCCCCAACTGGCCTTATGTGAGGTAAATATTAACCATTATTTTGGTTGTATATGTATACATTCATGTGTAAATCTACTACATATTATGCTAAGTAGTGTTTATATATGTGTTTTTAAAAGATAAACCATGATGCTAATGAAGAAAGGGTAAGTCACAAAATTTACAAAGGGTATACAAGAGATCCAAAATGCAGCATGCACCTCTTATGTCTGCTTTGGTTGCTACAAGTGTTGCTTTTGGGACTGTCAATGCCAAACCTGCATTTATAATATGCAGAATAGACAGCCCTAATCTCCCCTAATGATCACTCTTGGTTAATCATTACATAGATTGGAGTTTTTATCTTTTAGATTTTACGTCTACTATATGTAAAATTCATACTGATTATTTTTTTTTATTAATGACCCGAGCTTAATCACCACTTTCAATTGGAATCTAGATGCACGTGCCATCTTCCACTGCATAGTACACAAATCCCTATAGTGCTGGCAGTAGCATCTAAAGAGGCTCTGGGCGTCAAGTGGAAACGAGGGCAACATGGTCTTGGTTCTCGTAAAATTTTATTAGGACAGATCTTCTCTAAAGCTTCAACCTTTAAACCTTATGACTTGAGATTTAGACTATATAAATTATTAACATCGACTATCTAGATTTTATATTTGTGCCTAAAGATTAAAAAGAATGGAAAGAAACTTTTCTGTTTCTTTTTTCGAATGAATGGAGATTAAGTACGTATCTTTGACTTTAATCTATAATATATAACTTGAGAGGTTATATAGGCTTTGGAAAACAAACCTTCAACTATACTGCTTTGTTGCACCAGTCAAGAATTCTAAGTTTAACTGAAGAACAATTTAATTGTGATGGGAGGATAAATGACATACAATTGAGTATTTTATATAGGTCGTGGAAAATATAGATTTTATTATACTATAACTTATAAAATCTTTGAATTTAAATAAATAATCTATAGATATTTGGAAAGTTGTTTAATTTTTTTGAAATCTTTAACTTAAATGAAGAATCCATTGCTATTTGAAACACAATTTTATAGTATTTATGTGATATCATACTTAATATATATAAAATAATTAAAAATATTTATTTGATTAATTCTATGGTCGCCAATTGTATTAAAGCTACCTTTTTAATTTTAATCAATGCACTAAAGAAGTTGTTCGTCATTTAATTTTTTTAAAGTTAAAATAGACAATTTTATTGAGATAACGATAGAAGTTATCAACACACATAAGGTAAAAAGCCACATTACAAAAAAACATTAATTTTACTTTACAATAATGTGACTAGTTTTTTTTAATAATATATCTCTAATTTAGAAATGTATTTATATACCAATATATAAAGTTTTGTTAGTAATTAACCTTAGAAACAAGATCTAATTGTCAATAAAAATTTTTAAATAACCTTTAACATCATACTCAAAGTATAGTGTAATATAAAATAAATAGAGAAGGTAACCATGATACTACTTCTTTGCATCAATTAAGAGGGTTAACTAATTATTAAAGAATAATTATAATATGAGAAGAGAATAAATGTGTAGGGTTGATTATTTTATACAAGCTGTGAAAAATATAAGCCTTATTTTATACTATAACTTATGAAATCTTTGAACTCAAAAAAAGAATCATAAAATATTCAAAGTAAATAGAGAATTATGGTTATTTAAAATGTAATTTCTTAAATAAAGAATCCATTTCTAATTGGGATGTGATTTTATTATACTTATTAGATATTTTACTTAATTTATATAAAATGCTTATTAATATTGATTTTATTAGTTTTATGGCTGCCATTATGGTACAAAATGAGTTATTTCAAATAAATTTTTTTTTTAAATTTAATTTTTATGTGGAAGAACTCGTTAGCCATTTACTTTAAAATATAAGAAATAATTTTGTTGAGATAATGTTAAAAGTTTATCACGTCGTAATATATTTTTTTGAATTATAAGCAACAACAGCACGATCTTATGGTCTTTTTAATCTAAAAAACCTATAACAATTTATATAGTTTTACAATTTTTTTTCAATTTTTAGAAGATAAGTTTGGGAGTTCAAAATTCTAAATGAAGATGGTGAGTCTATTGGAACAATAAAGCTCAAAAGGAAAGGTGAATTAAGGAAAATGAGATAGATGGAAATAGCTGTGAATATTTTCTGCTAACTACTTTTTAATTTCCTATTTTTTGTCTTTAAAACACCAATTTAATAATAATAGTTAACTAAGTCTATCCTCTTCACATTTCTTTACTGTACTATACATATATATGTATGTATGACACCATAAATTTTTTTTTTAAATTATATAAACAAAATTTAGAGAATCACAATCACTAAATAATTTTCTATTTCATATTAGTAATTTAAGAATAAAAATATATAATAAAAATTAGCTAATTTTCTAAATTCAAAGCTACAGATGTTTCACATTTTCTATATATACATATGGTACATATAAAAAAATTATGTGGTAAAGTTTAATTTATTTTATTGATTTTTGCATAGTACTATCATATAATAGAACTTCATCAAAATCCTTATAAGATATCAAAATTCTTATTCGGTAGAAATTTATGATATGCAACTGGATTTTTTTATCTTCAAATGCGTTTGTTATTTTTTGAGAAACAATAGTTTATTAAACAATTGGATATTTTTTCTATTATTCAAAAGTCTTGGATTCATGAAAAAATTGATCATGAATTCTTTTTTTTTTGTTAAGTACGAATGCTTAATCAGTATGCTAAATTTTTTATTTCATCCCTAAATTCTTATTGTTTCTTTTTATTGATTTCGTAGTTTTTATTAATTAATGTGATACACTTGTTTGTTTCTTTTGAAAAATTTACTATACTTTACAATAATGTGATTAGTTATTTTAATGCAATATTTTATTTTAAATCATATATTTATATACCAATATATAAAAATCGGTTAAAATTTAACATCAAAAACATTATCTAATTGTTAATTAAAATTCCAAAATAACATTTAACATCCTACATACTATAATATAAAAAATATTAGCTGATAATGATAATATCTCAAATTGTAAACTAAAGGTTTATATAGTTACAACACTTAGCACCTTGTGAACCTTTTAAATGATTGTGTACTTGCACAAACTTTACTTTTTAATATTAACTTAACTTATTGCTAATTATTTTAAGTTCAATTAATGTGATATATTTGTATGTTTTTTGAGTTACTTTTAACTTATTACTGAACTCATAAAAAATTTTAAAAGATAATTATACATAAAAAAATTATTCTACCACATGATCTATTAGAGCTTCAAAATGAAAAATTCATCCTCCTTAAAAGCTTTTCTATTCAACTAATCAATTTGTTCTCTCTTCCTCTTAACTCACTGTCAACTTTTTTTTTCCTCACATTATGTTGTCTCTTTATTTTCATCTCAATTTTTAGCCTTAAAGCTAATTTTTATCCTCAATGTTTTCCCCACATTATGTATAAATTGATGTGTATGTACATATAAAAGATGGAATTATCAATTAATATTCACTAGGTGAGATTGGTGGTAGAGAGATGCAATAAGTAATTCAATGTGTACTATTTCAAAATATTAAGTCTTGTGGTAAATTAATCTACTATTAAGATACTGAATACTTCTATAACTTTGTGGCACAGTTTACTTTTTTGAGTATCTATCATTTGTCATGCGACTTTTATGATTATAAGGAATACGTACAAGATCTCCTATTTGTATAGAAGTAAAAAATCATTCAATTTTTCATTCGTCCCATGACTTTTATGGGTAGAAGGAATACCTATAAGATCTCTTATTTGTTTAGAAGTACAAAATCAAATACTACAAACTTGCTATAAACCTAAACAACATATGAAGGCTCATTGGTGAAAAGTAGAAGTTCCATCGGGGGGAGTTCATTACCTGCACAAGGTATAAAAAAGACTGGCTCTTTCACCTCCACACTACTAGGGAATATAGGCTCTACCATGATGCTTTGGCTAATAAAAGGTGGAGGTTTCCCGATTGGCTTTATGAGAGGTAAATCTTTATCATTATTTTTGTTGTATATGTATATATTCATGTGTAAATCTATTACATATTATGCTGAGTAATGTGTATATATGTGTTTTTAAAAGATAAACTGTAATGCTGATGAAGAAAGGGAAAGTCATAAGACTTGCAGAGGGTGTACAAGAGATCCAAAATACAGAATGAACCCTTGTGTCTGCTTTGGTTGCTACAAATGCCGCTTTAGGGATTGTTAGTCCTGCACTTGTATTAATTATATGTAGAATGCACAACCCTAATCTCTCCTAATCATCAATCCGTCTTAATTATTACGCAGATTCGAAGTTTCATTTTTCAGACTTTATGTCAACTATATGTAAAATTCAGACTACATGATCATGTTTTTTATTAACGGCCCGATCTTGATCATTACTTTCAATTGGAATCTGGATGCATGTGCCATCTTCCACCGCATAGTACATAAATTTCTACAGTGCCGGCGGCAGTATCTATAGAGGCTCTAGGTGTGAAGGTTGTGGATGACAAGACTCTCTAATGTCATTTGCTCAGGTTCTGTGGCAGCCATGCATTGGATGCTCTTATCGAAAGTGTTTGTTGTTGTATGACGGGTGATGATTAGACTTGAAAATTTGTGTTTGGAATTTGAGATTTGGAGAAGAGAAAGAAAACTTTTTGGAATTAATGAGAGAAGAAATAAAGGACAATAGAGGATATATGTGTGTGTGTGTGTGTGTGTGTATATGTATATTCTTTTTCTATCTTAAAAATTCTTTGACAATAATGCTACATATTACTTAAATAATTATATTTATATTTGTAAAATATGTACATATAAAGAATACTTAAAAGAATTATGAGGTATCCTTAAATTTATCTTTTGATTTATCATAATCCTATTATTTAAGAGAATTTTACCAAAATTCTTAAATACAATAAATAATCTAATTTAACAAAACTAGTGATATGTTATTGGCTTTTTTTTAAATATATGCAGATATTATTTTCTGTAAAATAGTGGTTTATTAAAGAATTTGATGTTTTTCCAACACTCAAAATTCTTGGATTCTAGAAAAAATGAGATCATTAAATTTTTTTGAGAGATAAAAGATAAAAATTTTAAATAGAACGGTAGAAAGTCACCACCAAAGAATGGCACATGGTTAAAGATCATCTCAGCCTAGAAAATTAGTATATCTTATATAAATGTTAAAACAAGCATAAAAAGTTTTCTCATAATTCTAATGAAGTGACTATAAAGTCTTAACTATCACTAAAAACTATCACTAAAAACTATCTTTGTTATATAACATCTTATCACTCACTAAAAAAAAAATCATTCTTTTAATGAAATGAATAATATTGAAATAATATATTTCATTAGTAATCCAATCTAATATGCTTAAAATAAGTATATTAGATTCATTTATCATAGTTCATTAAAAAAATAATAAACAAACAATTAGATATATAATTTAAATCAATAGATGATTAATATTGTTAGAAGGCTCGTGTAACGACCCTGGAATTCCAAAGAAAATAAATCATAAATTAAATGCGGAAGAAAAATAATTAGTTAGGGTTTACATTCCTTACACAATAACTTAAAGTACCAAATAGTGCTACGAGAATTACCCTTTTAAAGGAAATACAAAAAAAAAAGGAAATAAATGAAAAATAAATAAAACTAGTATCCTACTTGCAACCCTCTTGTGGATCGGGCACTGGATTCTGGTCCTCTTGATCTGAAATGATTAAATAAGGAATGAGCTATACTAGTCCAGTAAGAATATCACGTAACTCACCGACACAGAAATGAAGGTTGGAAGAAAAATAAAAAAGAACTAATGGAGCTCTTAATTAAATAAATTCATTTATCATAAATAAAATCTTTTATCATCTACTTATCGTAGTGAAATTTACAAAATAGCTTATAAAGACAATAATATAACACAGATCATGATTTTATATGTAATCGATTTGAACAACGATTTTATCCATTTATCAGCCTACGGGTATCCATGGGGGTTCATAGGGATGTCCCCACAACGCATGAACCATTTCCTTTAACATTTTAAATTAACAGGCCGTCCCCATACCCCGTCCGGTATGAGCTCCAAACTACTAAACCTCAATACCCCGTCCAGTATGAGGCTGAAACAGGTCATCCCCATACCCTGTTCGGTATGAGTGCAAAATTACCAAACCTCGATACCCCATCCGGTATGAGACAACGTTCACAGTTGGGTTCTCGATGTACACGGATCAACCATCTCCCAAGATATCCAGTAAGACTGCTGTTTCATCCATACACTTAATCACGCAATTTTCTATTTTGCTTTAATCTCCATTATTTCCCAATTCAACCGTAAATACATTAAACAACCAATACATGCATTCAAAGCTATGAAATCGATCAATCAGATACTATCATGCATTCAAACGGTAAAAATAATCAACAGTAGATAATTTCCAATTCTAGCTCCATTAGTATCCTATAATTAATTATTGATATTTTCTAAATTGTACAAAACACCGTATTATTGTTAATTTGACTTCAACTCCATAACAGAGAATAGGGTGAGGGATTCTTACTCTATTCGATGCCCGAAAAATGAAACTTGTTGACTGCACTTATCGGCTGTCCCCGAATTCTCTGAATTTTTCTTCGAGGATTAAAACGAGCTACAAGTACCTACAGATATCCCACAAAACCCAAAAACAGTGTCAGGACCCCTTTTTGGCCAATTCCAAATTTTCCAGCACGGTGGCTCCACCGTGCTCCGGCGACGGTGCCTCCGCCCGCGGCGGTGGTCACCTCGGGTTGGCTAATTTTTGCCGTTTTAGGCTAAATTTGGTCAATTTTGCATCAATTCCTATGAAACGCACGTTAAAGGGCCTCGGTTGGCCAAAAATAAATCAAAAAACTAAAACTCACCAGCGATGGGGCTCTCTGGTGCGGCATCTCTGCTAGCTTACTTTTTGCGGTTGAGTGTTTTGCTTCTGTCAACCTGTAGAAAAGGAAATAATGATTACAACGGTGGAAAAATTTTGCAAAATAGGAATCGGGAAGGGCTTAATCGGAGGCAGTTTTTTAAATTTTATGCGGCGGCGGCGCTGGGCTTTACCCGCGATTTCTTGCAATCTGCCAGTCTTTTCACTCCAATTTTGCTATGGGGGTGTTCAAATTTTAATTCCAAGCAAAGGGGAAATTTTTTACTTCTTTTGGCGATTGAAAATGGCTCCGGCATGGCGGCGAGTGGCGGCAACTCTGTTTCCCGGTGACTGGGTCTTTTTCTTCAGCGAGGGTGTCTGGCAGCTAAGGTTAGGGTTTGGTGTGAAAAGGGTTATTTATACCAATCCTCTTTTAATTTAGACTGTCCATCGTATTTGATATGGACCATCCAATCGTAATTAAATAGGAAAGGGGAAATTTTTTACTTCTTTTGGCGGTTGAAAATGGCTCCGGCGTGGCGGTGAGTGGCGGCAGCTGTGTTTCCCGGTGACTGGGTCTTCTTCTTCAGCGAGGGTGTCTAGCAGCTAGGGTTAGGGTTTGGTGTGAAGAGGGTTATTTATACCAATCCTCTTTTAATCTGGACTGTCCATCGCATTTGATATGGACCATCCAATCGTAATTAAATAGGAAGTATATCTGGACCTTTGATCGCGTTTAAATCTGACCGTCCGATCGCGCATGGGGAGTGCACACATCGGGGTCGTCCATGCGCGCAGGAGCAGATCTGGGTAGTCTGATCGCGGGCACGTGGATCACCTGCGTGGCACCGTTGCCACGTGGCATGTTCTGGTTTGTCAGAGCTACTGACCGAGCATCCTACGTGGTACAACTCTCTTAAATTATATTTTGACCCCCAGTTTCTGATTTTTCTTTCAAAAATACTTCCATAACCCAAATTTTCACCCCTTTTTCCCAAAATTGATTTCAATTTCATCCTCCTTCAAATTTCTTTCATTTTTACACTAAATTAAAATTTAAAAAATTATATTTACAAATTTATTTAAATTACATAAAAATTTAATTTTGGCATTACAGCTCATAAATAGTTATTCGAGCTTGTTTCGATGCTCTTGAGGAATAAAAAACCTTGCAATAATAATATGCAACATTACGATAAATTTTAAGATCATTTTTCTTAGGAGTTACAAGAACCAAATTCCAAGTTGATTGTTTTCCTCAAAAAAAACTTCACCAACTCTATCTAGTTACAAGTGTGGCTTTAGAGACTGTCTGTACCGCACCTGCATTTATTAGATGCAAAATGCACAACCCTAATCTCCCTGTCATCACTCTTGCTTAATGATTATGCAGATTGGAAGTTTCATCTTTTAAACTTTATGTCGACTATACATAAAATCTAGACTACATGATCATGTTTTTTGATTAATGGCTCGAGGTTGATCACACTTTCAATTGGATTCTGGATGCACGTGCCATCTTCGGCTGCGTAGTACACAAATCTCTACAGTCCTAGCAGCAGCATTTGCCAAGGCTCTGGGCATAGAAGTGATAGAAAACAAGGCTTTATAACTAGTTGTTTGTTCAGGTTCTATGGTGGCCATGCATTAGAAGCTCCTATCAAAAGTGTTTGTTGCTGTATGATGGGTGATAATTAAACTTGAAATTTGTGTTTGGAATTTAGGTTTTGGAGAACAAAAAGAAAACTCTTTGGAATTAATGAGAGAACTAAAGGACAATAGATTATATACATGTATATATATATTCTTTTTCTATCTAACAAGTTCTCTAACAATAATGCTACATATTATTTAAGTAGGCATATTTATATTTAAAAATATATACATATAAAGTATAATTAAAAGAAGTGTGAGGTATCCTTGAATTTATTTTCTGATTTATCATAATCCTATTATTTAAGCGAATTTTAGTAAAATCCCTAAATGAAATAAAGAATCTGACTTAGTAGGAACTAGTGATATGATATTAGCTTTCTTTTAAATATATTTAGATATTTTATCCTGACAAATAATAATTTATTAAAGAATTGGATGTTTTTTCTAATACTCGAAATTCGTGGGTTCTAGAAAAATGAGATACTTCAATTCTTTTTGAGAGATAAAATATAAAATTATTAAATAAATTGGTAGTAAGCCACCACCAATGAATGGTGCATGGTCAAAGATCATGTTAGCCTAAAATATTACCATATCGTGTATAAATGATAAAACAAGCAAAAAAAATATTCTCAAATTTCTATTGAAGTGACTATAAAGCCTTAACTATTAATAAAGCCTATCTCTGTTATATAACATCTTATCACTATTTTTTTTAAAAATTTCTTCTGATGGGATAACTAATATTGAAGTAATATATCTCATTAGTAATTCAATCTAATATGCTTAAAATAAGTATATTGGATTCATTTATCATAGTTCGTTAAAAAAATAGTAAATGGACAATTATTTATAAAATTTAAATTAATAGATTATCAATATTTTTGAAAGACTCATAAATAGATATTCAAGCTTGTATCGATGCTCTCGAGGAATAAAAAGCTTGAATAATAATATGCAACATTACGACCAATTTTTAAGATCATTTTTCTTAGGAGTTATAAGAACCCAATTCCCAAGTTGATTGTTTTGCTCCGAAAAAACTTCACCAGCTCTATTTCATGCTACTCAAACTTATAATCTAATATCTTGTTAAACTTAATCTTGTATGGATCAAGAACAAACATGTCAAGTTCGTTTTTCTAGCAAAGCTCCTAGTGGGATGTCTGAAGAAAATTAAATCCATTTAGCTGTAGTAATAATTTTAATTTTATCCATATATTTAGTTATTTATCATAAAGAAAACCATCCATGAAAAATACATCTACAATAAAATTAATGGAAAAGGATTTTGGTAATTTAGTCTAATATGGTTAAACTAATCGTATTGCATTCATTTGTCATAGTTTGTAAAAAAATATAGTAAATGGACAATTATATATCAAATTTAAATCAACAGATGATCAATATGAATATATATATAATTAAATGAAAGAAAAAAAAGAAAATTAAAGAAAGAAAGAAAAGAAGAACCTATAGTGTGTTTTGGGAGCAGAAGAAGAAAACATGTGATGGGAGGATAAATGACATACAATTGAGTATTTTATATAGGCCGTGAAAAATGTATATTTTACTATACCATAACTCATAAAATCTTTGAACTTAAATAAAGAATCTATGGATATTTGGAAAGTGATTTCATTTTTTTGAAATCTTTAACTTAAATGAAGAATCCAGTGCTATTTGAGACACAATTTTATAATATTTATGTGATATCTTATTTAATATATATAAAAGAATTAAAAATATTTATTTAATTAATTCTATGGTCGCCAACTGTTTTAAAATTACCTTTTAAATTTTAATCCATGCGCTAAAGAAGTTATTTGTCATTTATTTTTTTAAAAGTTAAAAAGACAATTTTATGGAGATAATGATAGAAGTTTATTAACACCCATAAGGTAAAAAGCAACGTTACACAAAAATATTAACCTTACTTTACAATAATGTGATTAATTTTTTAAATAATATATCTCTACTTTAGATAATGTATTTATATACCAATATATAAAGTTTTACTAGTAATTAATCTTAGAAACAAGATCTAATTGTTAATGAAAACTTTTAAATACCCTTTAACATCATACTCAAAGTATAGTGTAATATAAAAAAATAAGTCGATGACTGTAACACCCAATATTTAATTATTTTTATTTTTATTTAATTATTAATATTTTTTAAATATAATTATCATTTATATGATTTTAATTTAATTTATTTTATTTTAATTTGAGTTAATGAAAATAATAATAATAATAATAAAAAGGGTAAAAAATTGGTTAGAGATTTAATTGAAAATAATTTTGGGGAAAAGGGGTGAAGATTTGGGTTATGGGTGTATTTTTAAAAGAAAAAATCAGAAACCAGGGGTTGAAATGTAATTTAAAAAAGTTACACTACATCAGTTGCCCGGTCAGCAGCCCCGATCAACTAGGATGCACCAGGTGGCAGAGGCGCTAACGCGGGAGGCCACGTGGGGGGGAAGCCACGTGGGCGATCCGCATGCGCGCAATCGAATGGCTGAGATCCGTTCCCGCGTGCATGGACGACCCAGATCGAAAATGCGTACGAACGGCCTTGATTCCATCATGCACGGATGTCCCAGACTGAATCGCGCACGGATGGTCCAGATTGAATCGCGACGAACGGTCCAGATTCACTCACTATTTTATTGCGATCGGACAGTCCAGATTAAAAGCGATGGACGGCCCAGATCAAAAGCGGATGGGTATAAATAACTCCATCTGCACCCAAACCCTAACCCTACCCACCAGAGCCCCTCGCCGCAGAAGACAGCCCAGCCGCCAAAGAGCCGACCACTGCCACCCGCTGCCGTATCGGAGCAATTTACGACCACCAAACGAGGTAAAAATTTCCTCTCTTGCATGAAATTAAATTTTAAACCCACCCATGGCCAAATCAGAGTGAAAGAACTGGCTGATTGGCCGAAAAATGCCGTCGAAGCTAGCGCCGCCACCGCGGGGTGTCTTGAAAAATGCCTCCGATGAGGCCCTTCCGGATTCTTGTTCGATGTGATTTTTTCACCGTTGTGACCACCATTTCCTTCTCTACAGGTTGACCGAAGCAAAACACGCAACTGCAACGTGAGCCGGAGGAGCCACTGCACTGGAGAGCCCCATCGCCAGTGAGTTTCAGTTTTTTTGCATTTTTTCAGCCCACCGAGGGCCCTAAGTGTGTTTTCTCGTAGGAACCAGTGCAAGTTTGGCTGAATTTGGCCAAAAACGGCATAAAATAGCCAACCTGAGGCAAATCGCCGCCGCGAGCAGCGGCACCGTTGCCAAAGTATGGCAGAGCCGCCGTGCCAAAATTTTGAAATTGGCCGACTAGGCCTTGGGTCTTATTTTTGGGTTTATTTGGGACACTTGTAGGTACCGTAAGCGCATTTCAGTTCCCGTAAAAAAATTCAGGGAACCCATGGACCTCCCGTAGGCGTGGTAACCATCTAGTTTTCAATGTCGAATCAAGTAAAGACCCCTCATCCTATTTCCTATCATAGATGTGAAGTTTGAATAAATAATAATACGGTCCTTTGTACAAGTTAGATGAATAAGCATAATTAATTACAGATTGCTAATGGAGCCCGAAATCAGACATTATTTTCTGTTGATTCCTGTTGATTTATTTTACAGTTTAAATGCATGATGGTATCTGGTTTATCTATTCTATGGTTTTAGATGCATGTATTACTGTATTACATGACCACTGTTTGATTTTTGAATTTAAGATATAATTGTAGTACCGGGTATATGTTCATTGTTTATGTGATTGTGTTTAATTTGGTAACGGAGATTAAGGATAAATAGGAAAGGGATGTGATCTAATAAACAGATAAGGTGACAGCCTCACTAGATATTCTGGGAGATGGTGGACGGATCGAGTTCATAGAGAACCCTATCGTGAGCGTTGTCTCATACCAAACGGAGTACGGAGACTTAGTCATTTGGCGCTCATACCGGACAGGGTATGGAGACGGCCCGCTTCACCCTCATACCGGACGGGGTATGGGGTCGGCTATGTAAATAAGACTGTTAAGGGAAAGGGTTCACGTGTAGCGGCGACACCCCTATGGATCTCCATGAATAATAGTAGGCTAGTGAAACGAGAAACGGTGATGATTAGTTATTGTTAATAAATATGAATTTATGATATGTTCTATATTACTGATTGTGCATGAAGTTATGATCTGTATGATGTTATTGTCTTTATAGGTTGCTTTCACAGGTTCTCCAATGGTAAGAAAAAGGGAAAATGGTTTTATTTTTAATGAATGTATTGGTTTAAAATTTGTGCTCCATTGGTTGTTTTTGGTTTTCTACCAACCTTTGCTTATGTGACGGCGATATAGTGTGATTTTCTTACTATGCTAGTGTAGCTCACCCCTTATTTAACCATTTCAAATCAGGAGGATCCAGTTGCCGAGCTCGATCCGTAAGAAGGCTATGAGTAGATGCTAGATACTTATTAGTTTCCTTTATTTTTTCCTTTTTTCGTATTTCTTTCAGAGAATTTGTTTTGTGATGTTTGTTAGTACTTTTCAGTTATCGTCTAAGGGATGTTAACCTTAACCTTTATTTTACTTATGCACTCAAATTATTATATGCGTTTCTTTTTAAATTTCTGGGGTCGTTACAGTTGGATCAGAGCCACGTTCCTCGGATCCGTCCTTTACACAATAATACTTAGAGAAACACCAAATAATGAATTATCATTCAACCCTTCCGTGTAAAATACAAGTACAGAGAGATGAGAATAGGAAGACCCCCACTAAACCGAGCAACCCGGGAGGGTTCGCTCAAGGAAGACATGGACAGGATATTTGAGATGTTAGAAAGACTCATTGCGGCCCCGCAGAGTCGAGATGAGAGGAGGGAGTTACCTGACCCTCCCCCACTGCCATAGGTTTAGCCACCACTGTAGTGATAGGATCCTGAGCCACCCGGGTACGACCCTGCTTCTCCACCTTACCACCCGGTACCACCGCCACAGTATAATCCGGTGCCCCTGCTGTATCAACAAGTACCACCATAGGGGCCCCCAGTCTACTATCAGTATGGCCAAGTCCCTTTTCCACGGGACCTAGTTCCTCCCACGATTGACCCGAGCTATAAAGAGAGGTACAAGAGACTAAACCCATCCACTTTTGCAGGAGGATCCTCTTTTGACTATAAATGAATGGATGGAAAATATTAAGCCAAATACCCTGATGTTGCGACTCACGTTTGTGAAAGAATTGGCGGACCGTGGCTCTAGTTAGGTGTAATGTTTAACGCCCCATTTGCAAAAAGACGGGTGCAACACGAGGACTTCCCAGGAGATCACCCATCCTAGTACTACCCTCGCCCAAGCACGCTTCACTGCGAAGTTCTTATGGGATCCGGTGCATTAGAGCTGGTATGATCGCACCCATTCTATTCTACGCTGCAAAAACATATACCCCTTCTCCTTCCCTCCCCCTTTCCATCATTTGTTTCGCTGTGCGTG
This sequence comes from Carica papaya, assembly GCF_054855325.1. Lineage (NCBI taxonomy): Eukaryota > Viridiplantae > Streptophyta > Magnoliopsida > Brassicales > Caricaceae > Carica > Carica papaya. The sequence goes on along the minus strand of NC_142311.1, from coordinate 28,527,013 downwards.
CACACTGCACCTTTGATTCTAGTTCAAATATCAAACACAATGTCCCGGCGCCTCGATTCATGTATTGATGAACAGACCGCCCGCCGCACCTTATTTTTTGTTATTTTACTATATAAAATGCTCATAATGACACTCTTATCACGTGGTGAACTATAAATGAAAGCACAAAAAATATTAAGCAAAATGCCCCGACACTGCGACTCAAGTCGGCGACTGTGGCTCTTTTCACGCATAACTTTTAACGCCCGGTCCGCAAAAAGACAGGTGTAACATAGGAACTTCCCAGGAGATCAGCCATCCTAGTACTACTCTAGTTCAAGTACGCTTAACTCCGAAGTTTTGATGGAATCCGGTGCAATAGTGCTGGTATGATCGCACCCATCCAATTTTGCACTGCAAATGCATATACCAGTTCTCCTTCGTTCCCCCCTCCTGTCATTTATTTCATTGTGTGTGCACACCGCACCTCTACTTCTAGTTCTAATATCAAGCAAAATGCATCGGTGCCTCATTTAAGGTCCCTTCACCAAAAAGATGGGTATAACACAAGAATTTTCTAAGAGGTCACCCATCTTATTACTACTCTCGGCCAAGCATGCTTAACCGCAGAGTTCTAACGGGATCCGGTGAATTAGTGCTGGTATAATCGTACCTGTTCCATTTTGCGCTGCAAATACATATAACCCTTTTCCTTCCCTCCCCCCTCCCGTCATTTGTTTCGCTGTCTGCGTACACCGCACCTCTGCTTCTAATTTTAATATCAAGCAAAATGCCCCGTCGACTTGACTAACGCCCAGGTGAACGAACCGCCTGCCACACCTAGTTTTTCGTTGTTCTACTATGTAAGATGCTCGTAATGACACTTTTATCACGTGGTGGACCATAAATGAATGCACAAAAAATATTAAGCAAAATGTCCTGGTGCTACGACTCATGTTTATGAATGAACTGACAGACTGTGGTTCTAGTCACGAGTAACATTTAATGCTTTATGTGCAAAAAAATAGGTGCAACACGAGGACTTTTAAAGAGATCACCCATCCTAGTACTATTCTCAACTAGGCATGCATAACTGCGGAATTCTGATAGGTTCTAGTGCATTAGTGTTGGTATAATCGCACCCCTTCTATTACGCGTTGCAAATACATGTGCCCCTTCTCCTTCTCTCCCTTCTCCCATCATTTGTTTTGTTGTGCGTGCACACCTCATCTCTGTTTTTACTTCTAATATCAAGCAAAATGCCCTAGCGCCTCGATTCATGCCTAGATGAACGGACAGCGTACTGTATATCCATTTTTGTTATTCTACTATTTAAGATGCTAGTAAGGACACTCTTATTGCAGTGAATGAAATGGCAGACCATGGCTCTGATTGCGCGTAATGTTTATCGCCCCATTCTCAAAAAGATGGGTGCAATACGAGGATTTCCCAAGAGGTCACCCATCTTAGTACTATTCTCACCCAAACACGCTTAATTGGGGAGTTCTTATGTGATCCCGTGCATTAGTATTGGTATGATCGCATCCTTTCAATTTTGCACTCAAATGCATGTACCCCTACTCCTTCCCTCCTCCCTCCCATCATTTTCTTTAATGTGCATGCACACCACACCTCTGCTTCTAGTTCAAATATCAAGTGAAATGCCACAGTGCCTCGACTCACGCCCAGATGAACGGACTGCCCTCTGCCCTCTGTTTTTGTTGTTCTATTATGTAAGATACTTGTAATGACAATCTTATCTAGTGACGGAGTATAAATTAATGCATGAAAAATATTAAGCAAAACATCCCGGCGCCGTAACTCACGTCGATGAATGAACTGGTGGACCGTGTCTTTTGTCGTGCATAATGTTTAATGTCCTATCCACAAAAAGAAGGGTACAACATGAGGACTTCCCAGGAGGTCACCCATCATACTACTAATCTCACCCAAGCACGCTACACGATAGAGTTCTGGTGGGATCCGATGCATTATTGCTGGTATGATTGTATCCGTCCCATTTCGTGCTGCAAATGCATGTGCCCCTTATCTTTTGCTCCCTTCTCCCAACCTTTGTTTCACTGTGTGCGTAAACCTCACCTCTGCGCCTAGTTCTAATATCAAGTGAAATGCCCCGATGCCTCGACTGAAGCATAGATGAGCGGACCGCCCGCTACACCTCTGTTTTCGTTGTTTTACTATTTATGATTCTTGTAATGGCACTCTTATCATGTGGTGGACTATAAATGAATGCATGAAAAATATTAAGCAAAATATTTTGGCTCCAAGATTCACATTTGCAAATGAACCAGTGAACCGTGGCTCTGGCCGCGTGTAACGTTTAACGCTGCATCCACAACAAGATGGAATCAACACAAGGACTTCCAAGGAGGTTACCCATCTTAGTACTACTCTTGCCCAAGAATGCTTAGCTGCAAGTTCGAATGGGATCTGGTGCATTAATGCTGGTATGATCGCATCTGTCCCAAAATGGGCTGTAAATGCATATGTCCCTTCTCCTTCCCTCCCCCCTCCCATTTTTGGTTTCACTGTGCGTGCATACCGCACCTCTACTTCAAGTTCTAATATCAAGCATGCCCTAGCACCTCGACTCAAGCCCAGATGAACGGACCGCCCACAGCTCCTCTGTTTTCATTGTTCTACTATTTAAGATAATCGTAATGACATTCTTATCACATGGTGGACTATAAATGACTACATGAAAAATATTAAGCAAAATAATATTTTGCACTCTGTCTGCAAAAAGACGGGTGTAACAATAGGACTTCCCAAGAGGTCACCCATCTTAGTAGTACTCTCGCTCAAACACGTTTAACCACAAAGTTCTGATGGGATCTGGTGCATTAGTTATGGTATGATCGTACCCGTACCATTCCATGCTATGAATGCATGTGTTAGTTCTCCTTCCCTCCCCCGTCCCATCATTTGTTTGACTGTGCGCGCGCATCTCACCATTGCTTCTAGTTCGAATATCAAGCAAATACCCCAATGCCTCGACTCACGCCCAGATGAACTAATCACCCACCACACTTCTATTTTCATTGTTCTACTATTTAAAATGCTCGTAATGACACTCTTATCATAGGTGGACTATAAATGAATATACAAAAAATAAAAAGTAAAATGCCCCATTACCACGACTCACACCAGCAAAAGAACCAATGGACTGTGGCTTCGGTCGCGCGTAATGTTTAATGCCCCACATGCAACAAGACAGATGCAACAAAAGGACTTCTCATGAGGTCACCCATCTTAGTACTACTCTCGCCCAAGCACGCTTAGCTGCAAGTTGTGATGGAATCCGGTGCATTAGTGCTGGTATGATTGCACCCGTCCAATTTTGCGCTATAAATGCATATGCCCCTTCTCCTTCCCTCCCCCCTCCTATTCTTTATTTCATTATACGTGCACACCTCACCTCTACTTCTAGTTCTTATATCAAATGAAATGCCCCAACACCTCTACTTAAGCCAAGATGAACAGACTGCCCACAACACCTTTGTTTTCATTGTTCTACTAACTAAAATAATCATAATAACACTCCTATCACGTGGTGGACTATAAATGAATGCACAAAAAATATTAAGCAAATGTCCTGGTGCTGTGACTCATGATGGTGAATGAACCGGCAGACTGTAGCTCTAGTCGCGCATAACATTTAACCCCCCGTCTGTAAAAGGATGTGTGCAACACAAGGACTTCTCAAGAGGTCACCCATCTTAGTACTACTCTCACCCAAGCACACTTAGCTGTAATTTTTGATGTGATTCGGTGCATTAATACTGGTATGATTGCACCTGTCCCATTCCGTGCTCAAATGCATATACCCCTACTCCTTCCCTCCCCCCTCCCATCATTTGTTTTGATGTGAACGCACACCGCACCTCTACTTTTAGTTCTAATATCAAGCGAAATGCTCCGGCACCTCAACTCACGCCCAGATGAACGAATCGTTCGCCGTACCTCTTTTTTCATTGTTCTACTACGTAAGATGCTAGTAATACACTCTAATCATATGGTGGACTATAAATAAATGCATAAAAAATATTAAGCAAAATGCCCCAGCGTTGTGACTCACGTTGGCGAATGAACAGGCAGACCGTGTCTCCGATTGTGCGTAACATTTAATGCCATGTCTGTGAAAAGACGGGTGTAATACAAGGACTTCCGAGAAGGTCACCCATACTAATACTACTCTCGCCCAAGCATGTTTAATAGCGGGGTTCTAATGGGATCCAATGCATTAGTGTCGGTGTGATCGTACCCATTCGATTTTGCCGCAAATACATATTCCACTTCTCTTTCACTCCCCCCTCCCATCATTTATTTCACTGTGCATGCACACCGTACCACTGCTTCTAGTTCTAATATCAAACGAAATTCCTTAGTGCCTCGACTCACACCTAAATGAACGGACCACCTGCCACACCTCATTTTTCATTGTTCTACTATGTAAAATAATTGTAATGACACACTTATCATGTGATAGACTATAAATAAATGCACAAAAAATATTAAGCAAAATGCCCTGGTGCCATGACTCATGCCGGTGAACTGTGGCTCTGGTTGCGTGTAATGTTTAACACTCCGTCCGTAAAAATACATGTGCAACAAGAGGACTTCTTAGGAGGTCACCAATTCTAGTACTACTCTAGTCCAAACATGCTTAACTGTAGATTTCTGATTGGATCAGGTGTATAAGTGCTGGTATGATCGCACACATCCCATACCGCGTTGCAAATACATCTACCCCTTTTCCTTCCCTCTCCCCTTCCTTTATTTATTTTGTTGTGCGCACACACCACACCTCTACTTTTAGTTCTAATATTGAGCGAAATGCCCCGGTGCATTGACTCATACCAAGATGAACAGACTGCCTGCTGCCCCTTTATTTTTATTGTTCTACTATGTAAGATGCTCGAAATGACACTCTTATCACATGGTGGACTATAAATAAATGTACAAAAAAGATAAAATAAAATGCTCCGGCATTGCGACTCACGCTGGTGAATGAATCGGTGGACCGTGGCTCCCATCACACATAACGTTTAACTGCCGTCTGTAAAAAGACGGGTACAACTAGTACTACTTTTTTCCAAGCACGCTTAACTGCAGAGTTCTAATGGGATCCAGTGCATTAGTGTTGGTATGATAGCACCCGTCTCATTTTGCGCTGCAAAATACATTTACCCCTTCTCGTTCCCTCCCCCCTCCCATCATTTATTTCGTTGTGCACGCACACCACACCTCTGCTTCTAGTTCTAATATCGAGCGAAATGCCCTAGCGGCACGACTCATGCCCAGATGTACGGATCACCCGTCGTACCTCATTTTTTGTTGTTATATTATGTAGATGCTCGTAATGATACTCTTATCACGTAGAGGACTGTAAATGAATGTCCAAAAAATATTAAGCAAAATATTACAATTGACTATGGTTCTCGTCATGCGTAACGTTTTACGCCCCATCAGCAAAAAAAAGGGTTCAACAGGAGGATTTCCCAAAAGGTCACCCATCCTAGTACTACCCTCGCCCTTGAACGCTTCACTGTGGAGTTCTGATGGTATCTGGTTCATTAATGCTTGTACAATCGCACCCGTACCATTTTGTGCTACACATACATATACCCCTTCTCCTTCTCTCCCCCCCACATCATTTGTTTTGTTGTGCGCACACACCACACCTCTATTTCTAGTTCTAATATAGAGCAAAATGTCCAGACACCTTGACTCATGTCTAGATTAACAGACCGCCCGCCGCACCTCTGCTTTCATTTTTCTACTATGTAAGAATCTCATAATAACACTCTTATCTCATGATGGATTATAAATAAATGCGCAAAAAATAATAAACACAATGACCCGGTGTTGCGACTCATGCCGGCAAATGAACCGATGGATCGTATCTCTAATCGCGTATAACGTTTAACGTCCCGTCTGTAAAAAGACGAGTGCAACATGAGGACTTCCCAGGAGGTCACACATTCTAGTACTAATCTTGTCTGAGCATGATTAACTACGGAGTTCTAATTGGATCCAATCCATTAGTGGTAGTATGATCGCACCCGTTCCATTTCGCGCTGTAAATACATATACCCCTTTTTCTTCCCTCCTTACTCCCGTCATTTATTTCTCTATAAGTGCACACTGCACCTCTACTTCTAGTTTAATATCAAGCAAAATGTCCCAGCGCCTCAACTCACGTCCAGATGAATGGACCGCCTGCCGTACCTCTATTTTCATTGTTCTATTATGTAAGATACTCGTAATAACACTCTTATCACGTGATGCACTATAAATGATTGCATGAAAAAATATTAAGCAAAATTCTCGAGCACCTCAACTCACTTTTGCGAATGAATCGGCAAACCTTAACTCTGTTCATGCATAATGTTTAACACCCTGTCTGTAAAAGAAGGGTACAATACGAGAACTTCCAAGGAGGTCACACATCCTAGTAGTACTCTTGCCCAAGCACACTTAACTATGGAGTTCTGATGGGATCCAGTGCATTAGTACTGGTATGATTGCAGTCATTCCATTTTCTGCTGTAAATACATATTTCCCTTCTACTTCCCTCCCCCCTTTCGTTATTTGTTTTGCTGTACACGCACACGCACCTCTGTTTCAAGTTCTAATATCAAGCGAAATGCCCCAGCACCTTGACTCATGCTCAGATGAACGGACCGCTTGCCGTACCTTATTTTTCATTGTTCTAGTATATAAAATACTCATAATAAAGCTCTTATCACGTTGAGGACTATAAATAAATGCATAAAAAATATTAAGTAAAATACCCCAACACCGCGCCTCACGCTAGCAAACTGTGGCTCTAGTCATGCGTAATGTTTAACGCACCGTCTACAAAAAGATAGGTGCAACACAAGAACTTTCTACGAGGCCACCATCCTAGTACTACTCTCGCCCAAGCACACTTAACTGCGATATTCTGATGGAATCTGGTGCATTAGTGCTAGTATGATCGTACTCTTACCATTTTGCATTGCAAATGCATGTGCCCCTTCTCCTTCCCTCTCCCTTCTCGTCATTTCTTTTATTGTGTGCACACATCGCACCTCTACTTCTAGTTCTTATATCAAGCCAAATACCCCAACGCCTCGACTAACGTCCAGATGAACGAATCTCCCATCGCACCTCGTTTTTCATTTTTCTACTATGTAAGATATTCGTAATGACACTCTTATTACATGGTGAACTATAAATGAATGCATGAAATATATTAAGCAAAATGCTATGATGCCGCGACTCACGTTGGCAAATAAAGCGACAGAGCGTGGCTCCAGTCCCACGTAACGTTTAACTCCCTGTCCGTAAAAAGACGGGTGAAACACAAGGACTTCCCAAGAGTCAACCATCCTAGTACTTCTCTCGCCCAAGCATGCTTAACCGCAGAGTTCTAATGAGATCTGCTGCATTAGTGCTGGTATGATCGCGCCCGTACAATTTCACGTTGTAAATGCAAGTGCCCCTTCTCCTTCTCTCCCCCCTCCTATCATTTTTTTCGCTGTGCACACACACCGCACTTTTGCTTCAAGTTCTAATATTAAGCGAAATGCCCCAGTGCCTCGACTCATGTCCAGATGAACGGACCACCCGATGCAACTCGTTTTTTGTTTTTCTATTATGTAAGATACTCGTAATGACACTCTTATCTTGTGATGGACTAAAAATAAACGCACGAAAAATATTAAGCAAAATGACCCGACTCCACGACGCACGCTGGCAGACTGTTGCTCCGGTTGTGTGTAAAGTTTAATTCCCTATTTGTAAAAAGATGGGTGCAACAAGTGGACTTCCCAAGAGGTAAACAATCCTAGAACTACTCTCGCACAAGCACGCTTCACTGCGGAGTTCTGATGGGATCCAGTGCATTAGTGATGGTATGATCTCATCAGTCCATTCTACGCTGCAAATACATTTATCCCTTCTCCTGTGCGGGGATGGGACATGCGCGCGTGCACAGTGTGCAGGCATCCCGAGCCGGCAGCTCCCCTTCCGTGCAGGATTTTTTTCATTTCGCCATTTTTTCAAAATTTCATTTTTTTATAATGAAATAAAATAAATAAGATTATTGCAATTAAATTAGAATTAAATAGAAATAGTTAAAATTAAATAAAATTAAATAAAATCAAAATAATTAAAAATCAATAAAATTCACAAATTACTATATATAATATGCGGAGTAAATTAAATGAGTTCAATACAGCCTAGAGGCCTGAATAAATAGGGTTTTCCAACTTAATTGAGTACAGTGATGGGCGGGGTATTACATGTATAAATAAAATAAAGCAAATAGAGTTAAAATCATTCAAGAAAAACTCAAACAGAATCTTTTAAAACCTTTCCAAGTAGTTTGAACTGACTGCATAGGTTCCTAGATGGGTTTTAAACCTAGCTCACCAACCTCTCTTTGCAAGCTTATAAATTCTTATCTAGTTAATGCAATTCAATAAACATTGATGCTATGAAGGCTTCATGTTACCAATTAATTATACTTATAATTTGGAAGTCCCTATGAAATTATTTGAGCTCCAAAAATGTCCCCAAAGTTGACAAAAAAACTGTAGGGAAAAATTCCTTCTCGAGTTAGTGATAAACCTAAAACTTGCATGCAATTTTTCATGCATGCATGCATGGCTTGATTTTGGTTTAATTGAACTTCAAAAATGTTCTATTACATGTAGGCTATCTTTAGAGCATTTTGTTTAATTAAAATGATATATGGAGCTATAGAAAAATGCCCACCAAAGTTCCTGTAACACCCCAAAAACCTTTGCGGTTAATTTGTAATGTGAACCCCTATTTATTCAAATTATAAGAATGTTTAAAACTCCTTAATATTTTGTAATTTTAATTTTTTCATATGAATAGCGTATTTCATATTTTAATATCGTATTTATTCAGTTAAATAATTTTTGAAATTAATTATTTTATTTTATCGTAGGAAAATTTCATTTTATTTATTATTTAAAAAGATTTTAGGAAAAAAATGGAGAAAAAGGTAGAAAATCCTGCGGGAAGGATCAAGCTTGCACAAGCTTCGCATGCAGCGCGGCCAGTGCAGGATGTGTGCATTGTGCGCACGTCCTATCCACGCGGGGCACGACGCACAGTCTGCTCACACTTCCCATCGCACACAGATGGGCGCAGCTCCGTGCGCCTTATGCAGGCGTCGTTGGCAAAGTAAGCCTGCGCAATAGGTTAAGATCATATGTTTATATACCAATGTGATTAATTATTTTAAATCATATGTTTATATACCAACATAAAAAAAATAGGTTAACATTTAATATTAGAAATATGATTTAATTGTTAATAAAAATTCTAAAATACCTTTTAACATCCAACATAGTGTAATACAAAAAATATAAGTCGATAATGGTAACATTTTGAATTGTAAACCAAAGGTTTATATGGTCACAACATTTAGCACCTTGTGATCCTTTTAAATTATTGTATACTCCTACAAACTTTACATTGTACTATTAACTTAACTTATTACTGATCTTTTAAGTTTAATTAATGTTATATATTTGTAAGCTTTTTAAGTTAGCTTTAACTTATTACTGACCTGATACAAAAATTTAAAAGATAATTATAAATAAAATAATTGTTCCACCACATGGTCTATTAGAGTTTAAATATGAAAAATTCATCCTCCTTGGAAGCTTTTCTATTCAAGTAATCAACTTATTCTCTCTTTCTCTTAGCTCACAGTTAACTCTTTTTTTCCTCACATTATGTTGTCTCTTCATTTTCAACTCAATTTTTAACCTTAATGTTTTCCTCACATTATGTATAAATTGATGTGTATGTGCATATAAAAGATAGAATTATTAATTAATATTGAGTAGGTGGGATTGATGGCAGAGAGAAACAATTAGTAATTCAATGTGTACTATTTCAAAACACTAAGTCTTGTGATAAAATAAACTGCTATTAAGATACTGATTACTTATATAATTTTGTGACGTAGTTTATTTTTTTGAGTATCTATCATTTGTCATGTGACTTTTATAGGTAAAAGGAATACGTACCAGATCTCTTATTTTTATAAAAGTATAAAATCATTCAATTTTTTATTTGTCTCATGACTTTTGTGGATAGAAGGAATACCTATAAGATCTCTTGTTTGTTTAGAAGTACAAAATGAAATATTACAAGCTTTCTAAAAACCTAAACAACATATGAAGGCTCACTCATGGAAAGCAGCAGTTCCATCGGGGGGAGTTCATTACCTGTACAAGGTATAAAAAAGACTGACTCTTCCACCTCCACACTACTTGGGATTATAGGCTCTATGTAACACCCAATTATTTTTATTATTTTTATTTTATTTTAGTTTTATTATTTCTATATAAATATAAATATGTATTAATTGAACTGAATTTAATTTAATTTATTTTAATTTGATTAAATAAAAATAATAGTAATAATAATAATAAAAATGGTGAAAAAATTATTGATGATTTAATTGAAAATAATTTTGGGGAAAAGGGGTGAAAATTTACGTTCTGGGGGTATTTTTAAAAGAAAAATTAGAAAACGTGGGTCAAAACATAATTTAGAAAAGTTATACCACGTCAGCTGCCTGATCAACAGCCCTAACCAACCAGGACATGCCAGGTGGCAGAGACGTTGATACGGGAGGCCAAGCGGGGGGAGCCACGTGGGCGATCTGCATGCGCGCGATCGAACGGCTGAGATCCGTTCCCGTGCGCACGGACAGCCCAGATCAAAGACGCACACGGACAGCCTAGATTGCATCACGCACAGATGGTCCAGATTGAATCGTGTACGGATGACCCAGATTAAATCGCGATGAACAGTTCAGATTCACTCCCTATTTAATTGAGATCGGACGGTCCAGATTAAAAGCGATGGATGGCCCAGATCAAAAGCGGATGGGTATAAATAACCCCATCCGCACCCAATTCCTACCCTAGCCGCAAGAGCCCCTCGCCGAAGAAGACAGCCCAGCCACCGGTGAGCTGACTGCCGCCACCCGCCGCCGCATCGGAGCAATTTTTGACTGCCAAACGAGGTAAAAATTCTATCCTTTGCTCAGAATTTAATTTCAAACCCACTCATGGCTAAATCAGAGTGAAAGAACAGGCCAATTGGCTGAAAAATACCGCCGAAGCTCGGCGGCACCGCTGCGGGGTGTTTCAGTTTTTGCATTCGATGAGGTCCTTCCTGATTCCCATTCGATGTTATTTTTCCACCGTTGTGATCACCGTTTCCTTGCTTACAGGTTGACTGGAGAAAAACACCCAACCGTAACGTGAGCCAAAGGAGCCGCCGCATAGGAGAGCCCCACCGTTGGTGAGTTTTAGTTTTCTACATTTTTTCGGCCCACCGAGGGCCCTAAGTGTGTTTTCTCACAGGAATTGATGCAAGTTTGGCTGAATTCGGCCAAAAACAGTAAACCTGAGGTGGATCATCGCCGCAGGTAGTGACGCAGTTGCTAGAGCACGGTAGAGCCACCGTGCAGGATTTTTGAAATTGGGCGAGTAGGCCCTGGGACTGATTTTGGGTTATTTGGAATATTTGTAGGTACCGTAAACGCGTTTCAGTTCTCGAAAGAAAATTCAGGGAACCTAGGGACCGCCCATAAGCGTAGTAATCATCTAGTTTTCGACGTCGAATCAAGTAAGGACCCCTCACCCTATTTTCTATCATAGATGTGAAGTTTGAATAAATAATAATCGATCTTTTGTACAAGTTAGATAAATATGCATAATTAATTAGGGATTGCTAATGGAGCCCGAAATCTGACATTGTTCTCTGCTGATTCCGGTTGATTTATTTTACAGTTTAAAGGCATGATGGTATTTGGTTTTAGAGTCTTAAATGCATGTATTACTGTATTACTCGACCACTGCGTGATTTTAGGATTTAAGATATGATTGTATTACCGGGTACATCTTCATTATTTATGTGATTGTGTTTAATTTAACAACAAAGATTAAGGATAAACAGGAAAGGGATGTAATATGATAAACAGATAAGATGACAGCCTCACTAGATATCCTAGGAGATGGTGGACGGACTGGGTTCATAGGGAACCCTACCATGAACGTTGTCTCATACTGAAGGGGGTATGGAGACTTGGTCATTTGGTGCTCATACTGGACGGGGTATGGGGAAGGCCCTAGAATTAAGATTATTAATGGAAAGGGTTCACGTGTAGCGGGGACACCCCTATGGATCCCCATGGATACTAGTAGGCTGTTAAAAAAGGAAAATTTTTGTTTGATGATTTGAATATAAAAGTATAATATATGCTATGTTATAGATTATATATGAATTCATGATATTTATAATGTTATTGTTTCCATAGGTTGTTTTAATAAATCTCACTGCGGTAAATGGACGATAAATGGTTTGATTATTGATAAATGAATTTGTTTAAAATTTGTGCTCCATTGGTTGTTTTTGGTTTTCTACAAGCTTTGCTTCTGTGACAACGATATTTTATGATGTCCTTACTGGGCTAGCGTAGCTCACCTCCTTATTTAACCATTTTACATCAGGAGGACTCGGTTCCCAAGTCTGATCCGCAAGAAGGCTACGATTAGACCCTAGATACTTTATAGTTTCCTTTATTTTTTTATTTTTCGTATTTCTTTTAGAAAATTTGTTCTGTGATGTTTGTTAGTACTTTTGAGTTATCGTGTAAGGGATGTTAACTTTAACCTTTAATTCACTTCCGCACTCAAATTATTATATGCATTTCTTTTTAAATTTCTGGGGTCGTTCCACTCTACCATGATGTTTTGGCTAATAAAAGGTGGGGGTGCCCCAATTGGCCTTATGAGAGGTAAATCTTTATCATTATTTTTGTTGTATATGTATATATTCATGTGTAAATACATTACATGTTATGCTGAGTAAAGTGTATATATGTGTTTCTAAAAGATAAACTGTGATGCTGATAAAGAAAGGGAAAGTCGCAAAACTTGCAGAGGGTGTACAAGAGATCCAAAATGCAAAATGAATCTCTTGTGTCTGCTTCGGTTGCTACAAGTGCCGCTTTAGGGACTGTTAGTCCCGCACCTGTATTAATTATATGTAGAATGCACAACCTTAATCTCTCATAATCATCACTCCGTCTTAATGATTGCACAAATTGAAAGTTTCATCTTTCAGACTTTATGTCAACTATACGCAAAATCCTGACTACATGATTATGTTTTTGATTAACAGGCCGATCTTGATCATTACTTTCAATTGGAATCTAGATGCACGTGTCATCTTCCACCGCATAGTACATAAATTCCTACAGTGCTGGCGACAGGATCTATAGAGGCTCTAGGTGTGGAGGTGGTTGATGACAAGATTCTCTAACGTCATTTTCTCAGGTTCTGTGGTGGCCATGCATTGGATGCTCTTATCAAAAGTATTTATTGTTGTATGATGGGTGATGAGTAGAACTGAAAATTTGTGTTTGGAATTTGAGATTTGGAGAAAAGAAAGAAAACTTTTTAGAATTAATGAGAGAAGAACTAAAGGATAATAGCGGATATATATATATGTGTGTCTGTGTGTGTATATATATATTCTCTTTCTATCTTAAAAATTCTCTGACAATAATGCTACATATTATTTAAATAGGCATATTTATATTTATAAAATATGTACATATGAAGAATAGTTAAAACAAATTATGAGGTATCCTTAAATTTATTTTTTGATTTATCATAATCCTATTATTTAAAAGAATTTTACTAAAATCCCCAAATGAAATAAAGAATCTAATTTAGTAGAAACTAGTGATATGTTATTGGCTTTTTTAAAAATATATGCAGATATTATTTCCTATAACATAGTGGTTTATTAAAGAATTTGATATTTTTTCTAATATTCAAAATTCTTGGATTCTAGAAAAATGAGATCATTAAATTTTTTTTGAGAGATAAAAGATAAAAACATTAAATATAATGGTTAAAAGCCACCACCAAAGAATGGCACATGGTTAAAGATCATCTCAGTCTAGAAAATTAGTATATCCTGCATAAATGTTAAAACAAGTAGAAAACAATTTCTCATAGTTCTAATGAAGTGACTATAAAGTCTTAACTATCAGTAAAAATTATCTTTTGTTATATATCACTCATTAAAAAAAATCTTTCTTTTAATGGGATGAATAATATTGAACTAATATATTTTATTACTAATCCAATCTAATATGCTTAAAATAAGTATATTGAATTCATATATCATAATTCATTCAAAAAATAGTAAACAAATAATTATATATATAATTTAAATCAACAGATGATTAGTATCATTAGAAGGTTCATAAATAGTTATTCAAGCTTGTTTCGATGCTCTTGAGGAATAGAAAAGCTTGCAATAATAATATGCAATATTATAATAAATTTTAAGAGCATTTTTTTTAGGAGTTATAAGAACCAAATTCCCAAGTTGATTGCTTTCCTCAGAAAAAACTTCACTAGCTTTATTTCATGCTCATCAAACTTTTACCATGATATCTTTTTTATCCAGAAAAAACTTTTAATTTTTTTCCATATAGTTAATTATTTATCATAAAGAAAACCATCCATGAAAAACACATCTACAATAAAATTAATGGAAAAGGATTTTGCTATGGATGGCATAAGTGAAGCCTTACTGAGTGGGAATGAGTGCAACATGGTCTTGGGTCCCATAAAATTTTGCTAGTACAGATCTTCTCCAAAGTTTCGTCCGTTAAACCTTATGATATGAGATTTAGACTATAGAAAATATTAACATCGAAGATCTAGATTTTATATTTTAATGCAATATCTCTACTTTAAATCAAGTATTTATATACTAATATATAAAGATTGGTGAGTAATTAACCTTAGAAACATGATATAATTGTTAACGAAAATTTTGAAATGTCCTTTAACATCCTACTCAAAGTATAGTGTAATATAAAATCATAAGTCAATAGAAATAACAATGTAAAATACATAGAGAAGGTTACAAGCTTTTTACGAAACTTGTTTGTATCAATCAAGAGGAATAACTACTTATTGAATGACAATTACAATATGAGAAGAAAATAAATGTGAAGGGTTGATTATTTTGTGAAGCCTGTGAAAAACGTAAGTCTTATTTTTTACTATAACTTACAAAATCTTTGAACTCAAATAAAAAATCATAAACTATTTAAAGTAAATTTAGAATTGTGACTATTTAAAATGTGATTTTTTAAATAAAGAATCCATGCCTATTTGGGACTTGATTTTATTATACTTATTATATATTTTACTTAATTTATATAAAATTCTTATAAATGTTGATTTTATTAGTTTTATGGCTGCCATTATTGCACAAAATGAGTCACTACAAATAAAATTTACTTTTGAATTTAATCTTTGTGCAGAAGAACTTATTAGCCATTTACTTTAAAAAGTAAGAAATAATTTTGTTGAGATAACGTTAAAAATTTATCACACTGCAATATATTTGTTTTTAATTATAAACAACAAAAACTTGACATTCTAGTCTTTTTAATCTAAAAAATCCTCTAACAATTTATATAGTTTTATAACTTTTTTTCAATTTTTATAATATGAGTTTTATGGTAATTGAGAATTCCTGATGAAGATGGTGAGTGCTTGGAACAATAAAGCTCACAAGGAGAAGTGAAGGAAGGAAAATGAGATAGATTGAACTAGTTTTGAATATTTTCTGCTAACTATTTTTTAATTTCGTAATTTTTATCTTTAAAAGACCAATTTAATGATAATAGTTAGCAGAGTCTACCCTCTTCATATTTCTTTAGCATACTGTACATAAATATGTATGTACAGTTATTACCTTATTAAAATTATATAATTAAGTGTTAAGTACTTCATAATATAAATAAATTTGTTGATCATAAAAGTATAACACCATAAATTTTTGTTAAAAAATTATAGAAACAAAACTTAAAAGATCACATTCACTTAAAAAAATTTATTTCACATTAGTGGTTTAAGAACAAAAAATATGTAAAAAAAATAGCTAATTGTTTAAATTTAAAGGTATAAATGTTTCACATTTTTTATGTACACATATGGTATAAAAAAAGTGTGTGGTAAAGCTGAAATTATTTTTTTGATTCTGTCATAATACTATTATATAAAAGAACTTCATTAAAATCCTCACGAGATATTGAGATTCTGATTTGATAGAAAATTGTGATATGCAATTAGATTTTTTTTGTGTTCAAATGTATTTGTTATTTTATGAGCAACAATAGTTTATTTAATAATTTGGTATTTTTCCTAATACTCAAAAGTCCTGGTGCAATACTCGGGCCCAGAATTTGGCTGGGATTAATTTTAAAATTTAAAAAAATGTATAAAAATATAATTTTTAAATTTATAAATTTTTATTTAATGTAAAATTAGGAAAAAAATAGGTTGAGGATGCAATTGAAAATAATTTTTGAGAAAATATAATTAAGGAAAATTGCACCACGTAGGACCGCCCAGTCAGCAACCCTGACGAACCGAAGCGCGCCGCGTGACAAGGCTCGCTGACTCGGTGCCATGCAGGAGGCCACGCTGGCAATCTGCGTGCTCGCGATCGGATGGCTTGGATGTGTTCTCACGCGCATGGACGGTCCGGATCCATTCCCTCCTCAGGCTCGATTGGACGGTCACGATTAAATGCGATTGTATGGTCAAGATCAAATCACGATGAATGGTCTAGATTCATTTTCTCTTTAAATGTGATCGGACGGTCGAGATCAAACGCGATGAACAGTCCAGATTTAAGGGAGACGGGTATAAATATCTCGCATCACACCAAACCCAAACCCTAGCCGCCAGCCTCGTACTAGAGAAGAAGAACTAGTTGCTAGAGAAGGGAGCCGCGCGTCGCCCGCCGCCGCGCTGGAGCCACCTCTGACCGCGAAAAAAGGTTAAATTCTCCTATCCACTCGAAATTTGATTCCGAACACCCCCATGGCCAAATCGAAGCAAAAGGAACGGTGGATGAGCCAAAAACTATGGGTAAAATACAAAATCGCCTCCAATGAGCCCCTTCGCGTTTCCTATTTTGTGCGATTTTTCTACCATTATGTTCACTATTATGTTTTCTACAAGTTGACCAAAGAAAAAATGCCCAATTGTGAAGATAAGCCGGTGGAGCCGTCGCACCAAAAAATTTCATTGTTGGTAAGTTTTTGTCTTTTTTATTTTTTTAGCCAACTGAGGCCCCTTAACATGTTTTCTCATAGGGATGGGTATAAAATCGACTGAAAACGGTCAGGCCAAGGTAAACCACCACTGGGGGCGGAGGTGCCTTCGCTGGAGAAAAGAGGTGCCACCATGCCAGAATTTTGAAATTGGTCGAAAAAGGTTTTTAACACCGATTTTGGGTTTTTTGGGGTATTTTTACGTACGTGAAGCATGTTTTAATCTCCTTAGGAAAATTCAGAAAATCCGGGGACCGTTAGTAGGCATAATTGAAAGTTTGGTATTTCAACATCGATTCGGGTAAGAATCTCTCACCTTATTTCCTATTATGGAACTGAAGTTTAATTATCAATAATACAATATTTTATATAATTTAAAAAACTTCGAGAATTAACTACAAGTTACTAATGGAGCCAGAACCAATTATTTATTATTGTTTATCCTGTTTAACCGATTTTTTGATTTGACAGCTTTAAATGCATGATAATATATTGGAATTGGTAAAATAATTCAGTTGTGCTTCCTTGATGCATGTATTATTTGTCTTGAATTGATTTACAGTTAAATTTTGAAACTGAAAATTAAATATAAAACGAAAAATTGATTGATTAAGTGAATGAATGAATGGTAGCCTTACTGGTTATCCTGGGAGATGGTGGACAGACCGGATACATAAGGAACCCTACTGTGAACGTCGCCTCATACCAAACGGAGTATCGGAATGGCCCATTTCATCCTCATACCGGACGGGATATTGAGGGATGGTATTCTTGGCGCTCATACCAGATAGGGTATGGGATGACCGGTTAGTTGACAATGTTGAATAATAGTTCACGAGTAGTGGGACATCCCTATGGGCCTCAGGGATACCAGTAGGCAAATAAAAAATAAAATTTATTATTCTTGCTCACTTGAATATGAGATTGGAATGTTATTTGGGTTATTGTCTCTATAGGTCGATTTTGAAAATCTCACAACGGTAAATACATGCAATAAATGGTTTTTATTATGATAAATAAATTTGCTTAAATCAAGAGCTCCATTGGTTGTTTTTATTATTTTTACCAACCTTCAGTTTCTATTTCGGTGAGTAGTGTGATATTCTTATTGGGCTAGTGTAGCTCACCCTTTCATTAACTATTTCAGATCAAGAGGACCAAAATCCAGATCTCGATCAACAAGATGGTTATGAATAATTCACCATCCGGACTCCTTTAAAAGCTAGTGAAGGTCGTCCTAAGATGCTCAGTTGTTTACTTTTCGTTTATTTCTTTAATTTTCGTTTGTTCTTTTAGAAGGAATATTCCTGTAGCCCTATTAGGTATTTCAAATTATTGTGTAAGGAATGTAAACTCTATTATTCTGCTTCCGCATTCAATTCATGTCTTTATTTTCTTTAAAGTTCCAGGCCTCTACACCTGGCTTCTTGAAAAATTTGATCATTATTATTTTTTTGTTAAGTATAAATGCTTGATCAACGTGCTAAATTTTTTATTTCATCCCTAAGGAATTCCAACAAGATCTCCTATTTGTCTAGAAGTATAAAATCAAATACTACAAGCTTGCTGTAAACCTAAATAACATATCAAGGCTCATTGGTGGAAAGTAGCAATTCCATCAAAGCAAGTTCATTACCTACATAAGGTGTAAAAAGGTCCGACGATTTCACCTCTGCACTATTAGGGATTACAAGCTCAACCATGATGCTTTGGCTAATAAAAGGTGGAGTGCCTTGACTGACCTTATGAGAAATAAACATTTATCATTATTTTGGTTGTATATGTATATATTTATGTGTAAATTTACTGCATGTTATGTTGAGTAATGTGTATATATGTATTTTTAAAAGACAAATTGTGACGCTCATGAAGGAAGGGCAAGTCGAAAAACTTGCAGAGGGTGTATAAGAGATCTAAAATATAGAATGCACCTTTTATGTTTGCTTTAGTTGCTACAAGTGTCGCCTTAGGGGTTGTAAATGTCACACCTACATTTATTATATGCATAATGTACATCGCTAATCTCCCCCAATCATCACTCTGGCTTAATAATTGTGCATATTTAAAGTTTCATCTTTCAAACTTTATGTTAACTATATGTAAATTCTAGAATGCATGATCATATTTTTTAATTAACGGCTCGAGCTTAATCACCACTTTCAGTTGGAATTTGGATGCACGTGCCATCTTCTACCATATAGTACGCAAATCGCTATGGTGCTGGCGGCAGCATCTGCAGAGGCCCTAGGCATGGAGGTGGTGGATGATAAGGCTCTCTAACTAGTCATTTGTTCAAAAGTCTTGGCTTCATGAAAAATGTGATCATTAATTGTTTTTTTATTATGCATGAATGCTTGATCAACATGCTAAATTGTTTATTCCATCTCTATATTCTCATTGTTTTTTCATTTATTATGTGATTTTTATTAATTAATGTGATACATTTATTTGTTTCTTTTGAAAAATTTACCCTACTTAACAATAATGTGATTAGTTATTTTAATATAATATTTTAGTTTAAATCATATATTTATATAATAATAGATAAAAATTAGTTAAAATTTAATATAAAAAATACGATCTAATTGTTAATAAAATTCTACAATACTTAATAAAAATTTTTAATCATGTGATTTATTTACTAATGTAAAATAAATATTATATTCTCTAATTTAAATAAAAAGAAATAAAAAT
Organism: Carica papaya; assembly: GCF_054855325.1. Classification (NCBI taxonomy): domain Eukaryota; kingdom Viridiplantae; phylum Streptophyta; class Magnoliopsida; order Brassicales; family Caricaceae; genus Carica; species Carica papaya. Next base: position 28,507,116 of record NC_142311.1, on the reverse strand, counting down.
GAATTAACAATTTAAATACAATTGTTCTAAAATAGGAGAATAAACTTATACAATTTCAAAGAAAGGCATATTCTCAATTAAGTTACTTTGATAAAATTATAATTTCTTAAAATTACTATTGTTTTAAATAAATTAACTAATAATAAGAACTAAAAAAATATACATTTATATAGGTGAACAAAAATTAGATTATAAATACGAATAATTAAACCTAGATATAAATTTATTTAGTTTGTATAACATAAACAACTAAACATTAAGTATAAATAAATGAACATAAATGTGTGCATAAATAAACACGCAAAAAAAAATATATATGTTTAAAAATATATAGAAGTGTTATACAAATATAGAGGAATATATATTTAGAGGCATATAGATATGTATATGTAATAAGAAAATAAACATATATATATACATGTATTTGTGTATATATATATTTAGATACATATAGACATGTATATGTAATAAGAAAATAAACACACATATATGTATTTGTGTGTATATATATATCTCTAAGAAATATAGATATGTCTAGATAAAATATATATATAAACATCCATATTCAACTATTGTATGCATATATATATAAACATCCATATTCAACTATTGTATGCATATATATAGGTATAGTATATATATATGTGTAAATAAAATAAAATTTTAAAGAATAACATACAAATAAAAGAAATTAATTTGAATAGTTTGCTGCTGGAAATGATCAGCACTCAGGGGCAGATTGGTTGCCCCTGATTTGACACCACTCACTGTTCCAAATTGTGGCCAGGACCGAGCCACATGGTGAGCTGCTGTGATGACCGACTAGGTGTCATGAAAACTGGCCATCTTTTCAAGTTGTGGTCGACCATCCAACATATCAACAGCTGTGATGTCGTCCAAATGCATGCATTTGGACGATTAGATGATGGGTTAAATTTAGTTAAAAACTTCCTTCTCTTCACAACTTCGTCTTCATTTTCTTCAAACAAAAAATTCTAGTTAAACAAGTGAGTGAAAGGGGAGGTTGAGAGCATAAAATAGTAAAGAGAGAGTGTGATGCACTAGAACAAAACGTGTGTTTCGTATGCATATCAAAAGAGAAATCGCTTCTTCTTGATGAGGTGAGTCATTTCTTCCTCTTATTATTTTTCCTTTTAGTTCTTTAGTGGCCTAAGACCATTTCTATTTGGAAGATTAGCTCTTAAATTGTTACTGCAAGTCCCAAAACTTAGAATTATAGCTTCTACACCTGAACAATGACTCTGTTTAGGTACGCATCTGTTTTTTGTTCCAATTTCTTTTTTATCTTTTTTTTCTTTTTTAAATTTTTAATCAATCGTTAAAACATATTAGGAATGTTTGAATTTTTTTTCAAGTAGAAAAATAACTCACAAATCCGAATCTAACCAGAAAACATCACTCAACTTTGCGTGCACAATCACACTGAGTTGCAGAGAAGAATCTTCGAAATTTCAACAATTCTTTCGTGTGATTTAGCTTTTTTCTCGTGCATTTATTAGGTAAGATGGGTGATATTTTAGATTATACAAAATGCCCTTCATAGATTAATTTGCATATGGTAAACTCTTTTAAAAATCAAAACTCAGTGGTATTTTAAATGGATAGAGTGAGTGAGTATTATTTGCATTTTTGTGTTGATTTTTATTTATTAATTTTATGAGTTTTAACATTTAATTATTATATTGATTTAGTAGCAATTAAATGAAAAACAATTATTAGCAAAACTAGAAAGAAAAGGATGAAAAACATAAGCTCATAAATAATTTATTTATTTTTAATGCCACCATCACAATTACCAAACCCAATTTTCATCTCATAATACACTTCACGATTTTCAAATTTAACTTTTACAAATTTCTATTTTGTCCCCATTTTTATTAATTTTTCTTTCTTGGTTCTTCCCAAAGATCCCAACCTCTCCAACTGTCCAGCCAATGGGAAAGTCCCCATGTTGGGCCCCTTGCCCAGTGGGCTTCCGTGAAGGCTCCTCGGCATGATTTCATGCCAGTCGAACCAGCATAGTATGCTGGTGTATTGCACAAGCAACTGGCCCAAGGAAAACAGACTATGTGTAATGGCACATTGTTAGCTTTCCATCTTGGGCATTCACAGATGCCCGGATCATCTCTGCGCCCTTCGATTTGGCATATGCATTTCTACCCCATGTCTCAAAAAAATGTCTCTTCCGTGAACTAGTATTGTAGAACAACATTGTGTAACCACAGGGCAATTTGACGCTCGACATTTTGATCAGAAACAGATGAACTTCTGTTTTTCATCCCTTTCTTCCTAGTTTTACTAATAATTATTCATCATTTAATTTGTTCTAAATCAATATAATAATTAAATGTTAAGACTCATAAGATTAGTAAATAAAAATTACCAAAAAAATGCAAATGGCACTCACTCACTCTATCCATTTAAAACACCGCTTAGTTTTAATTTTTAAAAGAGTTTACCATATGCAAATTAATCTATAAAGGCCATTTTTTGTATAATCTAAAATATTACCCTTTTTACCTAAAAAACGTACGAGACATAAGCTAAATCGCATGAAAGAATTATTGAAAATTTGAAGATTCTTCTTTGCAATTCAGTATGACTATGCATGCAGAGTTGAATGATATTTTCAGGTTAGATTTGAGTTTGTGATTTGTTTTACTGTTGAAAAATAAATTCTAACATTTCTAAACATGTTGTCCTAATGATTGATTACGAATTTGTAAAAAAAATGAAACAGGAAAAGAATTGGAATGGATAACAAATGCCTACCTAAACAAAGGCGTTGTTCAGGTGCGCCAGCTACTGTTTTAAGTTCTAGGACTTGTAGGAACATTTTAATAGCTAATTTTCAAAATAGAAATGGTCTTAAGATACCAAAAAACTGAAAAGAACAAATCAGAAGAGGAAGAAATGACTCACCTCATCAAGAAGAAGCAATTTCTCCTCTGATACTCACACATAACATGTGTTCTGTTTTGGTGCGTCACTCTCTCTCTCTACTATTTTTTGCTCTCAATCTTCGCTCTCATTCACTTGTTTAACTAGAATTTTTTGTTTGAAGAAGATGAAGACGAAGTTGTGAAGAGAAGGAAGCCTTTATCTAAATTTATCCAACATCTCAGCTGTCCAAACACATGTACGACGTCCCAACCATTGATATGTTGGATGGCCGACCACGACTAACAAAGATGGCTAGTTTTCTTGACACCTAGTCGGTCATCACAGTAGCTCACCACGTGGCTCGGTTTTGGCCACAATTTGGAACGGTGAGTGGTGCAAATCAGGGGTAATCAATCTGCCCCTGAGTGCTAATCATTTCTTGCAGCAAACTACTCAAAATAATTTCTTTTACTTTTATTTTTATTTCATTTTTTAGTTTAGTTTATGGACACACAGATATATATAATATACCTACATATACATATGCATACAATAGTTGAATATAAATGTTTATACATATATTTTATCAAGGCATCACCACATTTCTTATAGATATATATATACACACAAATACACGTATATATATTTATTTTCTTATTACATATACACATCTATATGTATCTAAATATATATTCCCATATATTTGTATAACACTTATATATATTTTTATACATATATTTGTTTATTTTTTTGCGTGTTTATTTATACACACATTTGTTCATTTATTTATACTTAATGTTGACTTATACATGCTATATAAACTAAATAAATTAATTAATTTATGTCGTAGTTTAATTATTCATATGCATATCTATAATCAAATTTTACTTCACCTATATATTTTCTTCTACAATGGAAAAGGTTGTTGGTATGAATGGCACAAGGGAAGTCTTACCGTGTAACACCCATTAATTTTATCATTTTTATTGTTATTTTTATTAATTTTTAATTTATTTTATTTAGTTTATTTTGTAATTATTTAATTTTAATTGATTTATTTAATTTAATTTAATTTAATTTAATAAAAATAAAAATAATAATAATGATAAAATTGGGTAAAAATATTATTTGGATTTAATTGAAATAGATTTTGGAAAAAAGGGGTAAAAATTTAGATTATGGGGGTATTTTTGAAAAGAAAATCGGAAACCGGGGGTCAAAACGTAATTTAAAAAAGTTGTGCCCTGTCAGCGCCACGTCAGCAGCCACGTCAGCGGCCCAGTCAGCAGCCCTGGCCAACCAGGACCTGCCGCGTGGCAAGGCCACGCCGACCCGGGAACGGGCCACGTGGGCGATTGGCGTGCGCGCGATCGGACGGCCCAGATGCGTCCCCGCGCGCACGGACGGCCCAGATTTAATCCAAATTAAATCGCGATCGAACGGTCCAGATTAAATCAAGATGGACGGCTGTGATTAAAAGGCAAAGGGTATAAATAAACCCCCCACACCTGACCACAAAAACCCTAGCCGCCAGCCCTCGCCGGAGAAGACGAACCAGACACCGGAGGAGCCAGCCGCCGCCACCCGCCGCCGCACCAGGGAGTTTTCTGACCGCTGATCGAGGTAAATTTCATATCCTCGGCTTGTTTTTCAATGCTGAGTTCTCCTGTGGCCAAATCGGAGCCAAACTCCCAGCCGAAACCCAGCGGCGCCGCCGCGCCCCTCCTCAGTTTTTGCCTCCGATGAGGCCCTTCCCGGCCTTCGTTTGATATAATTTTTATATCATCGTGATCACCATTCTTTTCTCTACAGGTTGATCAGAGCCAAATCACCAAAACACGAACCTTGCCGGAGAGCCGCCGCACCCGAGAGCACCGCCGCCGGTAAGCTTCGGTTTTTCGTAATTTTTTGGCCCCCCGAGGGCCCTGGGGTTGTTTTATCGTAGGGACCGATGCAAGTGTGGCCAAATTCGGCCAAAAACGGCCGAAAACAGCCAACCTGAGGCGAATCGCTGCCGCAAACGGTGACACCGTCGCCGGAGCACGGCGGAGCCGCCGTGCCGAAATTGCTATATTGGCCGAAAGGGGCCCTGGGTCTTACTTGGGATTTTTTTGGGACACGTGCAGGTACTAGTAGTGCGTTTCAGCTCCCCGGAAAAAAAAATTTAGGGAAAATTAGGGACAGCCTGTAGGCGCACAGTAGAGCCGTATTCAGACCCCGAAAACAAGTAAGGACCCCTCACCCTATTTCCTATCACGGTATTAAAGTTCAATAAATGATAAAACGGTATTTCATGAATCAATAGATGTGTGAAATTATTTAAGGTCGCTAATGGAGCCCGAGTCTGGTGTGTTTGTCAGTCAGTTGTTGTTTGTCCTATTTTACAGTTTTAAATGCAGTATGAGGTATGATATTTTCATTTCATAGTTTCGTGTGCATATTTCACTGTTTAATTGATTATGGATTGAATGACTGAGAACCCGATGTTGTGTGTTGTCTTGTTTGGCATAAATTACTAGTTTGCCTGTTTGTGTGTGATTTGATGATACTGACTGAGGAAAAAGGGAATAAAAGGTTACGTAAATCGATAATTGGATAATGTAGTCAGCTTGACTAGATATCCTGGGAGATGGTGGACGAACCGGGTCCGTAGGGAACCCTACCGGGATTGTGATCTCTCATACCAGACGGGGTATGGAGACCTTATGTGTTTTGGCGCCCATACCGGACGGGGTATGGGGATGACCCGTTTCACCCTCATACCGGACAGGGTATTGAGGTTTATGGTTTTGGCGCCCATACCGGGCGGGGTATGGGGACGGCCCTAGAATCTGATTACAAGTGTTAAGGGTTCACGGGTAGCGGGACCCCTATGGATCCCCATAGATACTAGTAGGCTGGTAAATGAGGAAAATATGTTGTGTAATGATTGAAATGCAAAGGCGTGGTAAGTATTATGTTATACAGTTCATATGATTTCATGATGATGATAATGTTATTACTTTCATATGTTGTTTTATGAACTTCACCGAGGTAAGTGGACAGTAAAGGATTTTATTATTGATAAAAGAATTTGTTGTAAATTATGCTCTATTGGTCTTTTTGTGTTTTCTACCCACCTTTACCTCCGTGACGGTGAGATAGTGTGATGTCTTTACTGGGCTGGTTTAGCTCATTCCTTATTTAACCATTTTAGATCAGAAAGACATTGTTCCCGAGCCCGTTCCGCAGGAAGACGGCGAAGGGGACGCCTGAAGACTCCGTAGTTATATTTATAGCTTTTATTTTCGAGTTTTTCTTTTAGTTAGTTTATTCTTTTATACTTTGAGCACGTTTTTGGTTTTAGTGTAAGGGATGTTAATCAAAATTTTTATTACGCTTCTGCATTTGACCTTTTTAATACACATATTTCATTTTAAAATTCCGGGGCCGTTACATACCGAGTGAAAATGAGTGCAACATGGTCTTAGATCCTATAAGATTTTATTGGTACAGATCATCTCCAAAGCTTCCTCCTTTAAATCTTATGACTTGAGATTAAGGCTGTATAAAATATTAACATCGAATATCTAGATTTTATATTTATGCTCGAAAATTAAGAAGAATGGAAAGAAACTTTTTTTTTCTTCGAATGCATGCAGGTTAAGTACGTATCCTTGACTTTAATCTATAATATATAACTTGAGAGGTTATGTAGGCTTTGAAAATCTAACTTTTTGCTATACTTCTCTGTTGCACCAGTCAAGAAGACTAAGTTTAATTAAAGAAATATTGAATCGTGATAGGAGGATAAATGACATACAATTGAGTATTTTATATAAGCCGTGAAAAATGTAGATTTTAATACTATAACTTTTAAAACCTTTGAACATAAATAAATAATCTATGGATATTTGGGAGTGGTTTATTTTTTTAAAATTTTTAACTTAAATGAAGAATCTACTGCTATTTGAGACACGATTTTATTATATTTATTTGATATCTTACATATAATAATTAAAAATATTAATTTGATTAATTCTATTGTCACCAACTATTTTAAAACTAAGTTTTAAATTTTTATCCATTCACTAAAGAAGTTATTCGTCATTTATTTTTTTTTAAGTTAAAAAATACAATTCTATTGAGATAAGGATATAAGTTTATAACCACGTATAAGGTAAAAAGCTACGTTACACAAAAACGTCGACTGTACTTTACAATAATGTTATTAGTTATTTTAATATAATATATCTACTTTAAATCATGTATTTATACACCAATATATAAAGATTTGTGAGTAATTGACCTTAGAAACATGATCTAATTGTTAATGAAAATTTTAAAACACCGTTATACATCCTACTCAAAGTATAGTATAGTATAAAAATATAAGTCAACAGCGATAATAATATAAATACATAGAGAAGGTAACCAACTTTACACGATACTTTTTCTTTGCATCAATCAAGAGGACTAACTAATTATTAAAGAACAATTACAATGTAAGAAGAGAATAATTATGTAGGGTTGATTATTTTGTGCAGGCTGTGAAAAACGTAAGTCTTTTTTTACACTATAATTTATGAAATCTTTGAACTCAAAATAAAGAATCATAAACTATTTAAAGTAAATAACAAATTGTGGCTATTTAAAATATGATTTCTTAAATAAAGAATCCATGCCTATTTGGGACTTGATTTTATTATACTTATTAGTTATTTTACTTAATTTATAAAAAATTCTTATGAACATTGATTTCATTAGTTCTATGGCTTCCACCATAGAATAAAACGAGTCACTTTAAATAAAATTTATTTTTGAATTTAATCTTTGTGCAGAAGAACATATTAGTCATTTACTTTGAAAAGTAAGAAATGATTTTGTTGAGATAATGTTAAAAATTTTGATAAGTGTTGAATCCACCAAAAATAAAGTCCTAATTAACTAATAAAATAATATTGTAGTAGTGGTAAGAAGGGTCGAATCCACAGGGAATTAGAAACCAATTTATTTTTTGACCAATGAGTAAAAAAAAACAAGAGGAAAGGGTTTTGTAAAATTCAATACACAAAATATAAAATATACAATAAGCATAATAATATTAAACAAACTTTTGGATACCAATTAGAAACTAAAACAATTGTAAGAAGAATTTCTAGTTGACGAAATAGCTAGCTCTAGTAACGTAATTGATCATAGATGCAAGGGTTCGATTTACCCAAAATATGGCAAATCGGTTATAGTTGTCGGAAACATTCGAGAACCAATCCTTCCTTGTTCCTAAACCAACTAAGAAACATTTGTTAGTTGGTTCTTCACTGTCAAGCAATCCTGGAAACATCCACAGGATTTAACTTGTCAACGGCCTTGAGAGCTAGAAGGACCTGGTTCAAGTTGTCGAATTCTTCTGTGTGAATTGGTCAATTAGACTACTTACCTCCTCAATGGGGCACTGATCGCTACTTTGTGCCGAAACCACTCAAACAATTAAATATTTGAGGCCTTTGGCTAGTTGCTTGCGGTTTGTCTTCTTGTATGACGAGCCCTGTCCAAATAGATTCAAAATAATAAATATATTTAGCTGCATGAAGTAAATAAATACTAGCTTTGAAACAAAACTTAAATTAGTTTGATTAGATCTCATAAATACATTGTTGGAGTTTGATAGATCTATCAAGTAGGAAAAGGAAAATAAATTAGCCACTCTTGGTGTGTTTTTAACACAAATGAGTTTTTGAAGAATAGAAGAAAGATGAAGAAAAAATTGCAAAAGTAGCAGAAGCTGCTGTATACGATGTCAGGAAGAAGAGAGATAATGATTATACTTTGATAACCACCCTCTTTATAGAAAAGGAACCAGATTTTCTTCTTTTGTTGATTAGGATAATTTTCTTTGATTTTTGGCATATCCCAAGCCTTCAAGAATATTTTGCCCTTTATATTTAGCCCCATATATTTGCTTGAATAATATTTGTTTTACAGATTTGAAAAGCACACGTTTTAATTTTAATCTGCTGCTGGGCGTGACTCTTATCATTGCCTAAGGCTAAGTTGTTTGGGGCAGGACCCAAGCTTTGCCCAAGGCTTTTTCTGGGCTAACAACTCCTTTCACAAACTCTTCCTCTTTTCATGCTATTTTTTCTCATTTCTTCCTTATATCTCGTATTGCAACAAAGCATAGAAAATTAGTCGGATTAGATAATGCACCATCAAGTTTAATGACCTAAAAGTGGGTGATAATGATGTTGTTTTTAAGTATTATCAAATTCCCCCACACTTATCTTGTTCTTGCCCTCAAGCACTACATAATACACTCCATCAATCCCCATTTCTTCACCTTCAACTCAATTACTCCCAATCATTTCATCACAACACGCATGTTACACCTCAACCCTCAAATTGCAAAAATAACCATCAACTAGTAATTTTTAGGATTGAGTTTCATATAACCACACCAATAAATAACCACTTTGACAACATCCAAACACGACATGAGAGAGTTTTACAAATTTAGCGCACAAAAATTTCATTGAGGGGAATAGCCAATACATTATAGAATAGCCACCAAACCTTTCCAGATATAAGGATTCATGCAATTGGTTCATGCTAAAAATAAAAAAGCTTGAGCACCTTTGCTTGCTTGAAATTTCAAGCAAGCAAAGGTGCTCAAGATTTTTTATTTTTAGCATGAACCAAGTGCATTATAGAATAGCCACCAAACCTTTCCAGATATAAGGATTCATGCAATTGGTTCATGCTAAAAATAAAAAAGCTTGAGCACCTTTGCTTGCTTGAAATTTCACCAACCTTTTGACGCAAGGGAAAACATTTATGATGAATGCACCTACTTACTCAGTTGGTCACTAGTTTCAAGTGGCTACTAAAGCTACTCGTAGTCATTTAATTAGAGGAGTAGATTATTATTCGTGCTCTTTTGTTTTTTTTTCTTCTATTGTGAGTGCATTTTACGTTTTATCTCACACTTTTACTCTAACCGTTTTTGAAAGTGAGTGTGTTCTACGCTCCATCCTACTAATCACATGATAGATAATTTGATTTATTCATTTAAAGCACACAATTCTAGACAAGATTTAGAGGAGTTCTTTCAAGTTTGATATAATAAGAGAAAATTAATTAAATTTTTTTTTGAATGGGTAACTCTCAAACAAGTCATGTTCAATATGTAATCAAAGATAACCATCTATAGTGTGAAAAGATGAAAAACGAGCTACAATTCCTAGGAGATAGTTATAAGTGTAAATCGACTTTTGAAATGCCCCATTAGAGTTATTTGAAAATAATAGAGATAGTTATAAAGATTGGAGCAAAAAAATTATTGGAGGTGTATGTGTGGTGTGGACAAAATTAGGCAAAATCTAAATACCTAAAATGAGATGCTAAAAAGAAAAATTAGCCACCAAAGATACAGAATGCAGAATGCCTCTCCCCCACACTTAAACTACACATTGTCCCCAATGTGATGCAAATAATAAAAAATAAAATGAAGTGACATATTAACTCCCTGGGTTACTTGACTTGGAGGTGGGATACATTTGGAAACATCACTTTTTGAGAACCAACAAATGTGTTGCCAAGTGATATAAGTCTTGGGGTAAAGCTTATGTGGGGAATGACACATGGCCTGTCTGGCATGCATACAACTGTATTTTTCTTTGTATTCCATTGATTTCCTTGTTGTAGACATGACAAGATCATGTTTGGCAAGCACACGATCGTGTTTCCCTTACAAAAATGCTTTCGTAGTAACACACAACCGTGTCTTAAGAGTTTGGCACAAGCCTTACGCAAGGCTTATGTGTAGATTGACACACGGCCGTTTTGGGCGAACACATGGTTGTGTTTCCCTCACATAAATGCTTTGGTGGTAACACATGGCCGTGTCATATGGATTAGGCATGTCACACGACCATGTTTCCCGAGCATACGGCCGTGTCTTATCGGCCTGACACTTGCCTTGGGCAAGGCTTGTTCGGCTATTCTAGAGTTCAGTTTTTTTTACTCTAGCACCTGAATTTCCTATCTCTGCATTCTAATTACCATAGAACTCATGTTAAATCAGAGAAAAATATTGTAAATAAATTGAAATTAATAATGCAAATAACAAAAATTGAAAAAGAATGAAGAAAAATGGATGGGTTGCCTCCCATCAAGTGCCCTTGTTTAATGTCCTAGGGTCGACATTGTTAAGTTTTAAGCACTCAAATCAATTTATCTTCTTATATCCTACTTAGCTCGTTAAAACTTATCACCAAAATGGTCTCTTATCCTCCCAAGAACACATATTTCAAATGTTCAGGTGGTGGTTTGAGCTCTAGTTTTGGTGCTTGCAAAATAAAAGGTGGACATTCTGTGTTAGAAATAAAAAGGTCAACACACGATGCATTGCTCCTTTGAGGTTTAAGTGACTCCAATTCGAACACCATATCTTGTGAATTCTTCTCAGCAACACGATCCTCTTCTAAAATTCTTAAGCTATCTACATCAAAATCATTAGAAAAATTAATGTTCAGCTTATCATCATGGCTTGAATCAAAATATCTTTGACTTATTAGATCTACAGTATCAACACCATACACACAAGACACATCACTATGATACTTCACATAATCATAAACATTAAATTTTACAATTTTTCCATTTAATTCCATAATGAGTGTACCATCCTATACATCTATCTTCGTTTTAGCCGTATTAAAGAGAGGTCTTCTTAGCAAAATATTAGAGGGATTAGATAATTTATTATCATCCATGTCTAACACATAAAGATCGATAGAAAAAATGAGACTATCAACTTTGACAAACACATCCTCTAGAACTCTTTCAGGATAAACTACTGATCTATCAGCTAGCTGAAGTATAACACATACTTTTTTTAATGGACCAGCATTTAACCTTGAATAAATAGATAAAGGCATGACATTTATTGATGCTCCTAAATCACAAATGGTTTTCTTTATTTCTGAAGTGCCTATCTTGCAAGAAATAGCAAACATACTTTGCTCCTTTCATTTAGAGGGTAGTCTTCTCTGAATTATAGCTTAAATAATTTCCCCCACACTTACTCTTTCATTATAGCTAAGCTTTTTCTTATTGGTGCATAGCTCTTTTAAAACTAGTATATCGAGGTACCTGTTTAATTATATTGAGTAAAGGAATGTTTACCTTGACTTTGTGAAAAGTTTATAGGATCTCCTTTTCTTCTCTTTCTTTCCTTAATTGTGCAAATCTTTGTGGAAATGGTGGAAGGATTATGAATGATGCTGCCTAGTTAGAGTTTATCTTTGTTCCATCTGTCTTGCCATCAATTGTAGCTTCAGATTCTGTATCTTTCCGTAAGCCTTAGTTTGATATGGTAATTAGTCTTTGGATTCCAACCTACTCATAGATGCTGTTAATTGGCTCATTTAGATCTCCAAAAAAGGCAATTTTATTGAGATAATAATAGACACGTTTATCACCACGCATAAGGTAAAAAGTCATGCTGTACAAAAACATCGACTGTACTTTACAATAATGTAATTAGTTATTTTAATACAATATCTCTGCTTTAAATCATGTACTTATATACCAATATATAAAGATTGGTTAGTAATTAACCTTGAAAACTTGTTCTAATTGTTAACAAAAATTTTGAAATACCTTTTAACATCCTACTCAAAGTATAGTGTAATATAAAATCATAAGTCGATTATGATAACAATGTAAAATATATAGAGAAGGTAACCAAATTTTCACGATACTTCTTCTTTATATCAATCAAGGGGATTAACTAATTATTGAAGAACAATTACAATGTGAAAAGAGAATAACTATGTAGGGTTAATTATTTTGTGCAAGTTGTGAAAAATGTAAGTCTTATTTTATACTATAACTTATGAAATATTTAAACTCAAATAAAGAATCATAAACTATTTAAAGTAGATAAAAAATTGTGGCTATTTAAAATATTATTTCTTAAATAAAGAATTATCGACTATTTGGGACTTAATATTATTGTACTTATTAGATATTTTATTATAGTTATTAACATTAATTTTGTTAGTGCTATGGTAGCCATTATAGTAAAAAATGAGTCACTTAAAAAAATAATTTACTTTTGAATTTAATCTTTGTGCAGAAAAAACTTATTAGCCATTTACTTTGAAAAGTAGGAAACCATTTTGTTGAAAAAATGTTAAAATTTTATATAGTTTTACAACTCTTTTTTCAATTTTTAGAAGATGAGCTTTATAGGAATTCAGAATTCTGGATGAAGATGGTGAGTGCTATTGGAACAATGACGCTCAAAAGAATAAATGAAGGAAGAAAAATGAGATAGATGGAAATAGCTTTAAATATTTTCTGCTAACTATTTTTAATTTCAAAATTTTTATCTTTAGAAGACAAATTTAATGATAACGGTTAACCAAGTCTACCATCTTCATATTTCTTTACAATACTGTACATAAATATGTATGTTAAGTGCATCATAATATTAATAAACTTGTGGATAACACAAGTATGATACTATAAATTTTTGTTAAAAGATAATAGAAACAAAACTTAGACGATCACAATCACTCTATAATTTTTTTATGTAAAATTAGTGATTTAAGAATAAAAAATATGTAACAAAAATTAGCTAATTTTTTAAATTTAAAGGTATAAATGTTTCACATATTTTATGTACACATGCTATAAAAAAGTATGTGGTAAAGTTGAATTTATTTTTTTTATTTTGATATAATACTATTATATAAGAGAACTTCACCAAAATTCCTAAATTCTTATTTTTTTTTCATTGATTGCGTCATTTTTTTTAATTAATGTGATGCATTTGTTTGTTTCGTTTAAAAAATTTGCTATACTTTACAATAATGTGATTAGTTATTTTAATACAATACTTTAGTTTAAATCATATATTTATATACCAATATATAAAAATCAGTTAAAATTTAACATCAGAAACATGATCTAATTGTTAATTAAAATTGTAAAATAACTTTTAACATCCTACATAGTGTAATATAAAAAATATTAGTCCATAATGATAACATTTCAAACTGTAAACTAAAGGTTTATATGGTCACAATATTTAGCACCTTTTGAGTCTTTTAAATAATTGTATACTACAAACTTTACTTTTTAATATTAACTTCACTTATTACTAATCTTGTAAGTTTAATTAATGTGATACATTTGTAACTTTTTTGAGTTAGCTTTAACTTATTACTGACCTCGTATAAAATTTAAAAAATAATTGTACAAAAAAAATTATTCCATCACATGGTCTATTAGAGCTTAAAAATAAAAAATTCATCCTCTATGAAAGCTTTTTTATTCAAGTACTCAATTTGTTCTCTCTTCCTCTTAGCTCACAGTCAACTTTTTTTTTTCTCACATTATGTTGTCTCTTCATTTTCACCTCAAATTTTGGCCTTAAAACTACTTTTTAGCCTCAATGTTTTCATCGCATTATGTATAAATTGATGCATATAAATATATATATAAAAGATGAAATTATTAATTAATATTAAATAGGTGGGATTGGTGGCATAAAGATGAAATTAGCAATTCAGTGTGTACTATTCCAAAACGTCAAATCTTCTCATAAAATAAATTGCCATTAAGATACTGATTACTTTTTTAACTTTGTGACTTAGTTTACTTGTTTGAGTATCAACCATTTGTGAGACAACTTTTATAGGTAGAACGAATACCTACAAGATCTCCTATTTATATAGAACTAAAAAATCATTCAATTTTTCGTTTGTCTCATGACTTGTACGGGCAGAAGGAATGCGTACAAGATCTCCTATTTGTATACAAACAAAAAATAATAATACAACTTGCTGTAAACCTAAACAACATATCAAGGCTCATTGCCAAAAAGCAGTAGTTCAATCGAAGCAAGTTCATTACCTGAACAAGGTGTAAAAAAGACCGATGTTTTTGCCTCTACACAACTAGGGATTACAGCCTCTACAATGATGCTTTGGCTAATAAAAGGTGGAAGTGCCCCGATTGGCCTTATGAGAGGTAAACCTTTATAATTATTTTTGTTGTATATGTATATATTTATGTTGTAATCCACTATACGTTATGAGTAATGTGTATATATGTGTTTCTAAAAGATAAACTGTGTTGCTGATGAAGAAAGGGCAAGTGGCAAAACTTGCAAAGAGTGTGAAGAGATCCAAAACGAAGAATGCATCTCTTGTGTCTGCTATGGTTGCTACAAGTGTGGCTTTAGAGACTGTCAGTGCCACACCTGCATTTATTATATGCAGAATGCACAACCCTAATCTCCCTGTCATCACTCTTGCTTAATGATTATGCAGATTGAAAGTTTCATCTTTCAAACTTTATGTCGACTATACGTAAAATCTAGACTGCATGATCATATTTTTTTTATTAATGGCTTGAGCTTGATCATCACTTTCAATTGGATTATGGATGCACGGGCCATCTTCAGCTGTGTAATACACAAATCTCTACAGTGCTAGCAACAACATTTGTAGAGGCTCTGGGCGTGGAGGTGATAAACAACAAGGCCCTATAACTAGTCGTTTGTTCAGGTTCTGTGGTGGCCATGCATTAGAAGCTCCTATCAAAAGTGTTTGTTGATGTATGATGGGTGATGATTAGACTTGAAAATTTTTGTTTGCAACTTGGATTTTAGAGAAGAGAAAGGAAACTCTTTGAAATTAATGAGAGAACAACTAAAGGACAATTGATTATATATATGTATATATATATATTCTTTTTCTATCTAAAAAGTTCTTTAATAATAATGCTACATATTGTTTAAATGGGCATATTTATATTTAAAAATATATACATATAAAGTATACTTAACATAAGTGTGAGGTATCCTTGAATTTATTCTCTGATTTATCATAATCCTATTATTTAAGAGAATTTTACTAAAATCCCTAAATGAAATAAAGAATCTAACTTAGTAGGAACTAGTGATATGATTTTAGCTTTCTTTTAAATATATGCAGATATTATATCCTAAAAAATAATGATTTATTAAAGAATTGGATGTTTTTCCTAATACTCAAAATCTGCGGGTTCTAGAAAAATGAGATACTTATATTTTTTTTGAAAGATAAAATATAAAATTATTAAATAGATTGGTAGTGAGCCACCCCCAATGAATGGTGCATGGTCAAAGATCATCTTAGCCTAAAATATTAGCATATCCTATATAAATGATAAAATAAGCAAAAAAAAATGTTATCAAATTTCTATTGAAGTGACTATAAAGTCTTAACTATCAGTAAAGCCTATCTCTATTGTATAACATCTTATCACTTTTTTAAAAAAATCTTTCTTTTGATGGGATGACTAATATTGAAATAATATATCTCATTAGTAATTCAATCTAATATGCTTAAAATAAGCGTATTAGATTCATTTATCATAGTTTGTTAAAAAAAATAGTAAATAGACAATTATATATAAAATTTAATTGAATAGATTATTAGTATTGTTGAAAGGCTCATAAACAGATATTCGAGTTTGTATTGAATGTCTCAAGGAATGGAAAAGGTTGCGATAATAATATGCAACATTACAACTAATTTTAAGAGTATTTTTCTTAGGAGTTACAAGAACCAAATTCCCAAGTTGATTATTTTCCTCCGAAAAAACTTCACCAATTCTATTTCATGCTAATCAAACTTATAACCTGATATCTTGTTAAACTTAATCTTGTATGGATAAGGAACAAACATGTCAAGTTCGTTCTTCTAGTGAAGCTCCTAGTGAGATCTATGAAGGAAATTGAAGTCGTTCAGCTATAGTAATAATTTTAATTTTATCCATATAGTTAGTTATTTATCATAAAGAAAACCATCCATGAAAAACACATCTACAATAAAATTAATGGAAAAGGATTTTGATATGGATGGCACAATTGAAGCCTTATCAAGTGGGAACGAGTGCAACATGGTCTTGGATCTCGTAAGATTTTGTTGGTACAGATCTTCTCCAAAGCTTCCTCTTTTAAATCTTTTGATGTGAGATTTATACTATAGAAAATATTAACTTCGAACATCTATATTTTATATTTGGGCTTGAAAATTAAAAACAATATAAAGAAACTTTTTTTTTTTTTCTTCAAATGAATAGAGGTTAAGTGCATACCCTTGACTATTATCTATAATACATAACTTAAGAGGTTATTTAGGTTTTGGAAAACCAACTTTTCACTATACTTCTTTGTTGCACTAGTCAAGAAGACTAAGTTTAATTAAAGAACAATTGAATTGTGATGGGAGGATAAATGACATACAGTTGAGTATTTTATATAGGCCATGGAAAAAGTAGATCTTAATATACTGTAACTTATAAAATTTTTGAACTTAAATAAATAATTTATGGATATTTGGAAAGTGGTTTAGTTTTATGAAATCTTTAACTTAAATGAAGCATCCATCACTATTTGAGATGTGATTTTATTATATTTATGTGATATCTTACTTAATATATATAAAATAATTAAAAATATTGATTTGATTAATTCTATGGTCGCAAGCTGTATTAAAATTAACTATTTAATTTTAATCCATGTGATAAAAAAGTTATTCATCATTTATTTTTTTTAAAGTTAAAAAAGACAATTTTATTGAGATAATAATAGAAGTTTATCACTACATATAAGATAAAAAGTCACATCACACAAAAACATCGGCTGTACTTTACAATAATGTGATTAGTTATTTTAATGCAATATCTCTACTATAAATCATGTATTTATATACCAATATAAAGATTAGTTAGTAATTAACCTTAAAAACTTAATTAATTGTTAATGAAAATTTTGAAATACCCTTTAACATCTTACTCAAGGTATAATGTAATATAAAATCATGTCGATAACTATAACGATGTAAAATACAGAGAGAAGGAAACCAACTTTGCATGATACTTCTTTTTTGCATTAATAAAGGGGATTAACTAATTATTAAAGAACAATTACAATGTGAGAAGAGAATAAATGTGTAAGGTTGATTATTTTGTGCAAGTTGTGAAAAACATAAGTCTTATTTTAAACTATAACTTATGAAATGTTTGAACTAAAATAAAGAATCATAAACTATTTAAAGTAAATAAAGAATTGTACCTATTTAAAATATTATTTCTTAAATATAGAATGCATGGCTATTTGGGATTTAATATTATTATACTTATTAGATATTTTATTTAATTTATATGAAATTTTTGTGAACATTTATTTTATTAGTTCTATAGTTGCCATTATAGTACAAAATAAGTCACTTCAAATAAAATTTACTTTTGAATTTAATCTTTGTGTGGAAGAACTTATAAGACATTTACTTTGAAAAGTAGGAAATAATTTTGTTGAGATAATGTTAAAAATTTATATAGTTTTACAACATTTTTTAAATTTTTAGAAAATAAGTTTTATAGGAATTCAGAATTCTGGATAAAGATGGTGAGTTCTATTGGAACAATGAAGCTCAAAAGGAAAAGTGAAGGAACGAAAATGAGATAGATGAAAATAGCTTTGAATATTTTCTGCTAACTATTTTTTAATTTCGTAATTTTCATCTTTAGAAGACTAATTTAATGATAATAGTTAACTAAGTCTATCCTTGTAGCGCCCAGAAAGGGGCCGAAAAAAAAAAAAAAAAAAAAGCCACGTCGGCAGCCACGTCGTTCCAAAAAGGGCCACGTTGGCGATCCGCGTAGGCGCGATCGGACGGCCCAGATCAAGCGTGTGATCGGACAGCCTAGATTTAAACGCACGGACGACCCTGATTTAATAAAAAACGGACGGCCCAGATTAAAACAAAATGGACGGCTGAGATCAAAAGGCAAAGGGTTATAAATAGAACCCCCACACCAGACCACAAACCCTAGCCGCCTGCCGCTCGTTGGAGAAGACGAACCAGAAGCCGGCCGCCGCCACCCGCCGCCGCACCAGAGGAATTTTCGATCGCCGATCGAGGTAAATTTCGTACCCCCGACTCGTTTTTCCACGCTGATTCCTCCTGTGGCCAAATCGGAGCCAAAATCCTGGCCAAACGGCCGAAATACACGGCCGAAGACCAGCGGCGCCGCCGCGCCCCTTCTCGGTTTTTGCCTCCGATGAGGCCCTTCCCGGCCTCCGTTTGATGCAATTTTAATATCACCGTGATCACCATTCTTTTCTCTACAGGTTGACAAGAGCCGAATCACCAAAACATGAACTTCATCGGAGCACGACGGAACCGCCGTGCCGGAGTTGCGATTTGGGCCGAAAGGGGCCCTGGGCCTAATTTGGGATTTTTTGGAACACGTGCAGGTACCAGTAGTGCGTTTTAGTTCCCCGAGGAAAATTCAGGGAAAATTAGGGACAGCCTGCAAGCGCACTGTGAAGCCGTGTTTGGACCCCGAAACGAGTAAAGACCCCTCACCCTATTTCCTATCACGGTTTTAAAGTTCAATAAATGATAAAACGGTATTTCATGAATCAACGAATGTGTGAAATTGCTTAAGGTCGCTAATGGAGCCCAAGTCTAGTTTATTTGTCGGTTAACTGTTATTTGGCCTGTTTTACAGTTTTAAATGCAGCATGAGGTTCGATGTTTTCATTTTATAGTTTCGTGTGCATATTTTACTATTTTATTGATTATGGATTAAATGACCGGGATATTGATGCTGTATGTTGTCTGTTTAGCATAAACTACTGTTTGCTTGCTTGTATGTGGATTAATGATGCTGACTGAGGAAAAAGAGAATGAAAAATTATGTAAATGGGTAATGGTATAATGTGTTCAGCCTGACTAGATATCCTGGGAGATGGTGGACGGACCGGGTCCATAGGGAACCCTACCGGGATTGTGGTCTCCCATACCGAACGGGGTATGGAGATCTTATGTGTTTTGGCGCCCATACCGGACGGGGTATGGGGACGGCCCGTTTCACCCTCATACCGGACGGGGTAATGAGGTCTATGTTTTGGCGCCCATACCCGACGGGGTATGGGGACGACCCGTTTCACCCTCATACCGAACGGGGTAATGAGGTTTATGGTTTGGCGCCCATACCGAACGGGGTATGGGGACGGCCCTGGAATGGATTTCAAGTGTTAAGGATTAACGGGTAGCGGGACCCCTATGGATCCCCATGGATACTAGTGGGCTGGTGAATCAGAAAAATATGTTGTGTAACGATTGAATTACGAAAGGTGTGATAGGTATTATGTTATACAGTTCTTATATATGTTTCCATGATGATGATGATGTTATTGCTTTCGTATATTGTTTTATGAATTTCACCGAGGTAAGTAAATGGTAAAGGTTTTATTATCGATTAAAGGATTTGTTGTAAATTATGCTCCATTGGTCTTTTTGTGTTTCCTACCCACCTTTACCTCCGTGACGGTGAGATATCGTGATGTCTTTACTGGGCTAGTGTAGCTCATTCCTTATTTAATCATTTCAGATCAAGAGGACATCGTTCCCGAGCCGGTTCTGCAGGAGGACGACGAAGGGGACGCCTAAAGACTCCATAGTCACATTCGTAGTTTTTACTTTCAAGTTTCTCCTTTAGGTAGTTTAATCTTTTATATTTTGTGAGCACGTTTCGGTTTCAGGGTAAGGGATGTTATTCAAATTTTGACTTCGCTTCCGCATTTGATATTTATAGTATAAATTCCATTATGAATTTCCGGGGCTGCTACAGTTGGTATCAGAGCCGCATTTCCTCGGACCCATCCCTTACACTAATGTGCCTTAGAGAAATACTCACCGATATATTGTTACTCAATCATTCCTTGTGAATGCAGGTACACAGGAATGAGGAGAGGAAGGCCCCCACTAAACCGAGCGGCCCCAGATAATTCAATTCGGGAGGTTTTAGATAGACTATTCGAGATGGTGGAGGCTCTCGCAGCTGCCCAACGAAGGCAAGAGGAGAGAAGGGAGTTACCGGGACCTCCTCCGCTAGCGCAGGTTGAGCCCCCGCTACAGCAGGCTGATCCCGAGCCACCCCAGCAGGAGCCTGTTCCTCCACGATACCACCCGGCACCACAGCCGCGGTACGATCCGGTACCACAGCCACAGTACCAACAGGTGCCGCCACAGCACATTCTAGTGCCCCCACCACATCAGCAGGCGCCACCACAGGGTCCCCCAGTTCACCCTCAGCCGGCCCCAGTCCCTCTACCTCGGGACCCCGCTCCCTCCTTGATCGGCCCCGGCTTCATAGAGAGGTACAGGAGACTGAACCCTTCTACTTTTTCAGGGGGATCCTCTTTCGAAGAGGCCCAATACTGGTTGGCAGAGACTGAGAGAGCTTTTGAGACCTTGGGAGTAGTTCTTGAGCAGAGGGCTGCCATTGCCTCCTACATGCTGGTAGGCGAAGCAATACGCTGGTGGGAGCTCAAGCGGGCCACCCTGCCTGTACTAGTTACTTGGGAGCAGTTCCTAGCGGCCTTCCATGCGGAGTATCTCCCTAAACACATCCAACATTTAAAGGAAATGGAATTTGCTCAATTGGTCCAGGGTAATATGACAGTGTCGGAGTATGCCCGCAAGTTCCTGGAGCTGGGCCGACATGCCCCGGAGACATTGTTGGATGAGGGCCGAAAGGCCAGAAAATTCCAGTGGGGCCTCCGCCCGGTGATCAGACAGCACTTATTGGTGATGGAGCTCGAGACATATTCGGCAGTCCTGGCAAAGGCGCAGATCATAGAAAGGAGCTTCGACACCCGCCCTCAGCTAGCGGGAAGTTCCTGACCCTCAGCCCCGCTCCGCAGGCCAGCGCCTACCATGCCTGTCCAACCCAGTAAGAGGCCCAGACCTGCCGTCCAGGCCCCTCCTCAGGCTATGGGGGCAGCACGTGGGAATATCTGCCAGTACTGCGGCAGGGATCATGGGGACCGACCCTGCTACCGCCTCAACAACACTTGTCGCATATGCGGCAGTGCCCAGCACTATGCGAGGGAGTGCCCTAGGAACCAGAATCAAGGGAGGCTTCCAATCCAGGGCAGAGTTTACAACCTTACCCAGAAGGATGCCGACGCAGACCCGGACATGGTACATGGTATGTATACTATCTCTGGCCACATTGCTCATATTTTGTTTGATACTAGTGCATCACATTCTTTTATTTCACATGTTCTTGCTTCCAAAATTTGTGTATCACCTGATAGACTTGATTCATTATTGCTTGTATCTACTGCTGGGGGGGAGACATTGCTAGGAGAGGTTGTCTACAGGGCATGTGCCGTGGAGATAGCAGATAGGAAATTGAGGGTAGACCTGATAGGGTTAGACACAGGGGATTTTGATGTAATCCTAGGAATGGATTGGCTAGCGGCGTATCACGCCACCATAGACTGCTTTAATAAAAAGATTGTATTTAATCCTCCCAACGAGGAGCCATTTACAAGTTAATAAAATTATTCGGTACTGATTTTCCCTAATGACAAATTCTTTTCTTCTTAATTCCTAGTGCCTTAATATTGTATTTTCCCTAACTAGGTAAACCCAAGAAAGAAGTTTGTATCCAAGAGATTCCAGTAGTCTGAGACTTTCCAGACGTATTTCCGGATGAACTGCCCGGTCTACCAGGGGACAGAGAGGTCGAGTTCACCATAGACTTACAGCCAGGAACCCAGCCCATCTCGGTAGCTCCTTACCGAATGAGCCGCATCGAGATGGAAGAGCTAAGGAAACAAATCACTGAGCTACAAAACAGTGGCTTCATTAGACACAGTATTTCCCCATGGGGTGCCGGGGTTACTTTTGCAAAGAAAGGGGATGGAACATTGAGACTGTGCATTGATTATAGAAGGATAAACAAGGTAACAATTAAGAACAAGTACCCTCTTCCCCGGATTGATGACCTTTTCGATCAGTTGCAGGGTGCACAGGTCTTTTCTAAAATAGATCTACGATCAGGTTACCATCAGGTAAAAGTGAGAGCAGAAGACATCCCCAAGACGGCATTCCGAACCAGGTACGGACACTATGAGTTCCTGGTTATGCCGTTTGGGCTAACCAACGCCCCGGCCATCTTTATGGATCTAATGAACAGAATTTTCAGAGAATTCTTGGACCAATTTGTCATCGTGTTCATCGATGATATCTTAGTCTACTCAAAAAGTAGGGAAGAACATGTTCATCATCTTGCCCAAGTCCTACAGATACTCAGAGAAAAGAAGTTGTATGCGAAGTTGAGCAAGTGTGGATTTTGGCTCGAACAAACCGCCTTCCTAGGACATGTTATATCGAAGGAAGGGGTGTCGGTGAACCCCGAAAAGGTTGAAGCGGTACTTGGTTGGGAAAGGCTGACAACAGTTAAGGAAATTCGCAGTTTCATAGGGATGGCAGGTTATTACCGCCGGTTTGTCGAAGGGTTCTCTAGTCTAGCAGCTCCTCTAACCCGACTCACGAAGAAGAATGCAAGGTTTGAATGGAATGAGAACTGCGAGAGGAGTTTTTCAGAGTTGAAGAAGCGACTGACTACTGCACCAGTGCTGGCTCTACCGAGTGGATCAGGAGGGTACACAGTTTATAGTGATGCCTCCTATCTGGGCCTGGGTTGTGTCCTAATGCAGCATGGAAAGGTTATAGCATATGGGTCTAGACAGCTAAAGAATCATGAGAAGAACTATCCTACCCATGACTTAGAGCTTGCCGCCATCATACACGCCTTGAAAACCTGGCGCCATTATTTGTATGGAGAGACCTTTCAGATCTACACCGATCATAAGAGTTTGAAGCATATCTTCACCCAGAAGGATCTCAACATGTGTCAGAGAAGGTGGATGGAACTCCTCAAGGACTATGATTGTGACATCCTATACCATCCAGGTAAGGGCAACGTAGTGGCCAATGCCCTCAGCAGGAAAAGTGCAGGCACCCTAGCCCATCTGATGGTTTCAGAATGTAGGTCCATTGGGGCTACACAGCAGGTTCGCCTGCGAGACCTGAAGAGAGTCACATGTTTGGGCCACCTAGCAGTCCAACCCGAGTTAATCCAAAGAATAAAGGAAGCCCAGTCAGTCGACCCCGCCCTAGTAACCCGCAAGAAGAGTGCAGAACAGGGAGTGAGCTCAGAATTTCAGATCTCCGCCGACGGATTGATTCGTTTCAAGGACAGAGTGTGTGTCCCAGACGACAGTGAGTTAAGAAGAGACATCATGACAGAGTCCCATAGTTCAAGGTTCGTCATGCATCCAGGAAGTACAAAAATGTACCAAACTATGCGACCTCGATTCTGGTGGAATGGGATGAAGAGAGATATAGCCGACTTTGTATCTAAGTGCTTGGTATGTCAGCAGGTCAAAGCAGAACATCAACGCCCGGGCGGGTTACTTCAGCCTTTACCGATTCCAGAGTGGAAGTGGGAACATATCACCATGGACTTCGTATCGGGACTACCCAAGGCACGATCGGGACATGATGCTATATGGGTAATTGTTGACCGACTCACTAAGTCTTCCCATTTCCTGGCCATCAGAATGATTGATCCTTTGGACAAGTTGGCAAGAATGTATATCCGGGAAGTAGTCAGACTGCATGGAGTTCCAGTAACAGTGGTATCCGACAGGGATCCCAGATTCACTTCTTGGTTTTAGAATAGTTTCCAGCAAGCTATGGGAACAAAGTTGTCTCTTAGTACTGCTTTCCACCCCCAAACCGATGGACAATCAGAGAGGACAATTCGTACGCTGGAGGATATGCTCCGAGCTTGTGTCCTTGACTCCGGGGGCCATTGGGACGACCACCTACCCCTGATAGAGTTTGCTTACAACAACAGTTACCAAGCAAGCATCGGCATGGCCCCATACGAGGCGCTATACAGGCGTCCGTGCAGGTCGCCGATCTGTTGGGAAGAAGTGGGCGATAGAAGATTGTTTGGCCCGGATTTGGTAGAAGAAACCACGTCCAAGATAGTTAAGATCAAGAAGAACATCCAGATAGCTCAGAGCAGGCAGAAGAGTTATGCTGATACCCGGAGGAGAGACCTGGCCTTTGAGAAAGGCGACCGGGTGTTTCTTAAAGTCACCCCCTTCAAGGGAATTAGTAGGTTCGGCAGGAGGGGAAAATTAATCCCCAGATATATTGGACCCTTTGAAATCTTAGACAAGATTGGTACCACTGCCTACAGACTTGTACTGCCTCCTGAGCTCTCCCGGGTTCATAATGTGTTTCATGTATCTATGCTACGTAAGTACAATCCGGACCCTTCTCATGTCTTGGCTCATGAACCGCTTCCACTCCGAGAGGACTTGTCTTACGAAGAAGTACCGGTCAGTATCACGGACCGAGAAAGCAGAATACTCCACAACCAGGAAATATCATTTGTAAAAGTCATGTGGCAGAACCACACGCCCAGGGAGGCGACTTGGGAACTGGAATCAGAATTTAGGGCCCAATATCCTCATATGTTTGATCAAGAGTAATGAGGCAAATTTGGGGACCAAATTTCTTTATGGGGGGGAGAGTTGTAGCGCCCGGAAAGGGGCCGAAAAAAAAAAAAAAAAAAAAAGCCACGTCGGCAGCCACGTCAGCAGGCCCGGTCAGCAGTCCCGGCCAACCGGGACCTGCCACGTGGCAAGACCACGTCGTTCCAAAAAGGGCCACGTTGGCGATCCGCGTAGGCGCGATCGGACGGCCCAGATGAAGCGTGCGATCGGACGGCCCAGATTAAAACAAAATGGACGGCTGAGATCAAAAGGCAAAGGGTTATAAATAGAACCCCCACACCAAACCACAAACCCTAGCCACCTGCCGCTCGCCGGAGAAGACGAACCAGAAGCCGGCCCCCGCCACCCGCCGCCGCACCGGAGGAATTTTCGATCGCCGATCGAGGTAAATTTCGTACTCCCGACTCGTTTTTCCACGCTGATTCCTCCTGTGGCCAAATCGAAGCCAAAATCCTGGCCAAACAGCCGGAATACACGACCGAAGCCCAGCGGCGCCGCCCCGCCCCTTCTTGGTTTTTACCTCCGATGAGGCCCTTCCTGGCCTCCGTTTGATGCAATTTTAATATCACCGTGATCACCATTCTTTTCTCTACAGGTTGACCAGAGCCGAATCACCAAAACACGAACCTCGCCAGAGAGCCGCCGCACCCGAGAGCGCCGCCGCCGGTAAGCTCCATTTTTCCGTGATTTTTTGGCCCCCCGAGGGCCCTAGGGTTGTTTTCTCACAGGAACCGATGCGAGTGTGGCCGAATTCGGCCAGAAACGGCTGAAAACAGCCAACCCGAGGCCAATCGCCGCCGCCAGCGGCGGCGCCTTCGCCGGAGCACGACGGAACCGCCGTGCCGGAGTTGCGATTTACGCCGAAAGGGGCCCTGGGCCTAATTTTGGATTTTTTGGAACACGTGCAGGTACCAGTAGTGCGTTTTAGTTCCCTGAGAAAAATTCAGGGAAAATTAGGGACAGCCTGCAAGCGCACTGTGAATCCGTGTTTGGACCCTGAAACGAGTAAGGACCCCTCATCCTATTTCCTATCACGGTTTTAAAGTTCAATAAATGATAAAACGGTATTTCATGAATCAACGAATGTGTGAAATTGGTTAAGGTCGCTAATGGAGCCCAAGTCTAGTGTATTTGTCGGTTAACTGTTATTTGGCCTGTTTTACAGTTTTAAATGCAGCATGAGGTTCGATGTTTTCATTTTATAGTTTCGTGTGCATATTTTACTATTTTATTGATTATGGACTAAATGACCGGGATATTGATGCTGTATGTTGTCTGTTTAGCATAAATTACTGTTTGCTTGCTTGTATGTGGATTAATGATGCTGACTGAGGAAAAAGAGAATAAAAAATTATGTAAATGGGTAATGGTATAATGTGTTCAGCCTGACTAGATATCCTGGGAGATGGTGGACGGACCGGGTCCGTAGGGAACCCTACCGGGATTGTGGTCTCCCATACCGAACGGGGTATGGAGATCTTATGTGTTTTGGCGCCCATACCGGACGGGGTATGGGGACGGCCCGTTTCACCCTCATACCGGACGGGGTAATGAGGTCTATGTTTTGGCGCCCATACCCGACGGGGTATGGGGACGGCCCGTTTCACCCTCATACCGAACGGGGTAATGAGGTTTATGGTTTGGCGCCCATACCGGACGGGGTATGGGGACGGCCCTGGAATGGATTTCAAGTGTTAAGGATTAACGGGTAGCGGGACCCCTATGGATCCCCATGGATACTAGTGGGCTGGTGAATCAGGAAAATATGTTGTGTAACGATTGAATTACGAAAGGTGTGATAGGTATTATGTTATACAGTTCTTATATATGTTTCCATGATGATGATGATGTTATTGCTTTCGTATATTGTTTTATGAATTTCACCGAGGTAAGTAAATGGTAAAGGTTTTATTATCGATTAAAGGATTTGTTGTAAATTATGCTCCATTGGTCTTTTTGTGTTTTCTACCCACCTTTACCTCCGTGACGGTGAGATATCGTGATGTCTTTACTGGGCTAGTGTAGCTCATTCCTTATTTAATCATTTCAGATCAAGAGGACATCGTTCCCGAGCCGGTTCCGCAGGAGGACGACGAAGGGGACGCCTAAAGACTCCATAGTCACATTCGTAGTTTTTTACTTTCAAGTTTCTCCTTTAGGTAGTTTAATCTTTTATATTTTGTGAGCACGTTTCGGTTTCAGTGTAAGGAATGTTATTCAAATTTTGACTTCGCTTCCGCATTTGATATTTATAATATAAATTCCATTATGAATTTCCGGGGCTGCTACAACCCTCTTCACATTTCTTTATCGTAATGTACATAAATATATATGTATAGTTATTATCTTATAATTAAGTGTTAAGTGCTTTAAAATATAAATAAATTTGTCGATCATACAAGTATGACACTATAAGTTTTTGTCAAAAAATTATGGAAACAAAACTTAAAGGATCACAATCACTTAATAATTTTTTATTTCAAATTAGAGATTTATAAATTAAAAACACGTAACAAAAATGATCTAATTTTTAAATTTAAAGGTACAAATATTTTTTTTTTTATGTACTCATATAGTATAAAAAAGTGTGTGGTAAAGTTGAATTTAATTTTTTGATTTTCATATAACACTATTATATAATAGAACTTCATCAAAATACTTACAAGATATCAAGATTATGATTATATAGAAATTTGTGATAAGCAACTTGATTTTTTTTGTCTTCAAATGCATTTGTTATTTTATGAGAAATGATAGTTTATTAAAGAATTAGATATTTTTCCTAATACATAAATGTAACGATCCCGAAAATTTAAAAAGAAATGCATATAATAATTTGAGTGCAGAAGCGAAATAAAGGTTAAGGTTAACATCATTTACACGATAACTCAAAAGTACTAACAAATATCACGGAACAAATTCTCTGAAAGAAATACAAAAAATGGAAAAAATAAAGGAAACTATAAAGTATCTAACTTCTACTCGTAGCCTTCTTGCGGATCGGGCTCGGGAACTGGGTCCTCCTTATCTGAAATGGTTAAATAAGGGGTGAGCTACACTATCCCAGTAAGGACATCACACTATATCGCCGTCACAGAAGTAAAAGTTGGTAGAAAATCAAAACAACCAATGGAGCAGTGGATTTAAATAGATTCGTTTATCATAAATAAAATCATTTACAGTTCACTTACCACTATGGAATTTATGAAAATAATTTATAAAAGCAATAATATCATACGGATCACAATTTCATGCATAATCAGTAACATAGAACATATCATAAATTCATATTCATTAACAATAATTAATCATCACCGCTTCTCATTTCATTAGCCTACTAGTATCCATGGGGATCCATAGGGGTGTCCCCGTTACACGTGAACCATTTTCTTAACAATCTTAATTTCAGGGCCATTCCCATACCTCGTCCGGTATGAGCACCAAGAAATTAAACCTCAATACTCTATCCGGTAGGAGGGTGAAGCGGGCCGTCCCCATACCCTGTCCGGTATGAGTGCCAACGCATTAAACTTCAATACCCCGTCTGGTATGAGGGTGAAGTGGGCCGTCCCCATACCCCGTCCGGTATGAGTGCCAAATGACCAAGTCTCCATACTCTATCCGGTATAAGACAACATTCATGGTAGGTTTCTCTATGAACCCGGTCCGTCCACCATCTCCCAGGATATCTAGTGAGGCTGTCACCTTATCCATTTATTAGATCACATCCCATTCCTGTTTTTCCTTAGTATTTGTCACCAAATCAAACATAAATATATAAACAAGTAACATGCATCCAACAATGCAATCATATCTTAGATTCCCAAAATCAAACAGTAGTTAAGTAATTTAGTAATACATGCATTTAAAACCATAGAATAGATAAACCAGATATCATCATGCATTTAAACTATAAAATAAATCAACAGGAATCAACAGAAAGCAATGTCTAATTTCAAGTTCCATTAGCAAATCCGTAATTAATTATGCATATTTATCTAACTTGTAAAAAGGACCGTATTATTATTTATTCAAACTTCACATCTATGATAGGAAATAGGGTGAGTGGTCCTTACTTGATTCAACACCGAAAACTAGATGGTTACTGCGCCTATGGGCGGTCCCTCGGTTCCCTGAATTTTTCTTCGGGAACTGAAGCGCGCTTACGGTACCTACAAGTGTCCAAAATAAACCCAAAAATCAGACCTAGGGCCTACTCGGCCAATTTTGGAATTCCAGCACGGCGGCTCCACTGTGCTCCGACAACGGCACCGCCGCCCATGGCGGCGATCCGCCTCAAGTTGGCTATTTTTGGCTGAACTTTCATCGATTCCTGTGAGAAAACCCACTTAGGGCCCTCGGTGGGCTGAAAAAACGTAAAAAACTGAAACTCAACCTATGGTGGGGCTCTCCGGTATGGTGGCTCCTTCAGCTCATGTTACGGTTGGGTGTTTTGCTTCGGTCAACCTGTAGAGAAGGAAACGGTGGTTACAACGGTGAAAAAATCACATCGAACGGGAATCAAGAAGGGCCTCATCGGAGGCATTTTTCGGCCAATTGACCGGTTCTTTCACTCCGATTTTGCCATGGATGGGTTTAAAATTGAATTTCATGCAAGAGGGGAAATTTTTACCTCGTTTGGCAGTCGGAAATTGCTCCGGTACGGTGGCGGGTGGCGGCTGTCGGCTTCCTGACGGCTGGGCTGTCTTCTTTGGCGAGGGGCTCTAGCGTCTAGGGTTAGGGTTTGGGTGCGGATGGGGTTATTTATATCCATCCGCTTTTGATCTGGGCCGTCCATTGCTTTTAATCTGAACCGTCCTATCGCAATTAAATAGGGAGTGAATCTGGATCGTTCATCGCGATTCAATCTGGGCTATCTGTGCACGATTCAATCTGGGCCGTCCGTGCGCATTTTTGATCTGGGTTGTCCGTGCATGCGGGAACGGATCTCAGCCATTCAATCGCGCGCACGAGGATCGCCTACGCGGCTCCCCCTGCGTGGCCTCTCGCGTCAGCGCCTCTGCCACTTGGCGCGTCCTGGTTGGTCGGGGCTGCTGACCGGGCAGCTGACGTGGGTATCTTTTCTAAATTATATTTTGACCCCTAGTTTCTGATTTTTCTTTCAAAAATACTCATAGAACTCAAATTTTCACCCCTTTTTCCCAAAATTATTTTCAATTAAATCCCTAACAAATTTTTTACCCTTTTTATTATTATTATTATTATTATTTTCATTAAATCAAATTAAAATAAAATAAATTAAATTAAAATCATATAAATAATAATTATATTTATAAAAAAATAAATAATAATTAAATAAAAATAAAAATAATTAAATGTTGGGTGTTACATAAAAGTCTCACCTTCATGAGATCATTGCCTCTTTTTTTTTTGAAGTATGAATGCTTGACCAACATGCTAAATTTTTCATTTCATCCCTAAACTCTCTTTGTTTCTTTTCATTGATTGTGTAGTTTTTATTAATTAATTTGATACATTTATTTGTTTCTTTTGAAAAATTTACTATACTTTACAATAATGTCATTATTATTTTAATGCAATATTTTAGTTTAAATCATATATTTATATACCAATATATAAAAATAGGTTAAAGTTTAATATTGGAAAATGATCTAATTGTTAATAAAAATTCTAAAATGCTTTTAACATCCTACATAGTGTAATATAAAAAATATAAGTCGATAATGAATACATTTTAAACTCTAAATGAAAGGTTTGTATGGTCATAACATTTAACACCTTATGAGCCTTTTAAATGATTGTATACTCGTACAAACTTTATTTTTTAATATTAAATTAGCTTATTACTGATCTTATAAGTTCAATTAATGTGATACATTTGTAAGTTTTTTGAGTTAATTTTAACTTATTACTGACCTCGTACGAAATTTGAAAAGATAATTATACATAAAAAAATTATTCTTCCACATAGTTTATTAAAGCTTAAAAATGAAAAATTCATCCTCTTTGGAAGTTTCTCTATTTAAGTAATAAATTTG
This sequence comes from Carica papaya, assembly GCF_054855325.1. Lineage (NCBI taxonomy): Eukaryota > Viridiplantae > Streptophyta > Magnoliopsida > Brassicales > Caricaceae > Carica > Carica papaya. The sequence continues at coordinate 28,475,754 of NC_142311.1, read as the reverse complement.
TTCTCTCTTCCTCTTAGCTCAAAGTAACTTTTTTTCCCCACATTTTGTTGTCTCTTTACTTTCACCTCAATTTTTAGCCTTAAAACTTATTTTTAACATCAAATTTTTATTCACATTATGTATAAATGGATGTATAGAAATATATATAATGGAATTATCAATTAATATTAAGTAGGGGGAATATGTGGCATAAAGATTCAATTAACAATTCAATGTGTACGATTCTAAAATGTTAAATCTTGTGATAAAACTATTAAGGTGCTGATTACTTTTATAACTTTGTGTCTTAGTTTATTTGTTTGAGTATCTGTCATTTGTCACACGACTTTTATAGGTAGAAAGAATACGTACAAGATCTCTCATTTGTATGAAAGTAAAAAATTATTAAATTTTTCATTTGTTCCAATACTTTTATGGGCAAAAGGAATATCTACAAGATCTTCTATTTATCTAGAAGTACAATATCAAATACTACAAGCTTACTGTAAACCTAAACAACATATCAAAGCTCATTGGTGGAAAGAAGCAGTTCCATCGGGGGGAGTTCATTACCTGCACAAGGTGTAAAAAGGACCGACACATCTGTCTCCCTACTACTAGGGATTACAGGCTCTACCAATGCTTCGGCTAATAAAAGGTGGAGATGCCCCAACTGGCCTTATGAGAGGTAAATGTTTATCATTATTTTGGTTGTATATGTATATATTCATGTGTAAATCCACTACACATTATGCTAAGTAATGTTTATATATGTGTTTCTAAAATATATACTATGATGCTGATGAAGAAAAGGCAAGTTACAAAATTTACAAAGGGGTATACAAGAGATCCAAATGCAGAATGCACAGCCCTAATCTCTCCTAATCATTACTCTAGCTTAATAAATATGCAAATTGAAAGTTTTATCTTTCAGATTTTATGTCAATTATACGTAAAACCAAGACTGCATGATCATGATTTTGATTAACGGTTCGAGCTTGATCACCACCTTTGATTGGAATCTGGATGCACGTGTCATCTTTGATTGCATTGTACACAAATCCCTATAGTGCTGGCAGCAGCATCTGCAGATGTTCTGGGCGCGGTGGTGGTGGACGACAAGGCTCTCTAAAAAGTCATCATTTGTTCAAGTTTTGTGGTGGATGCTCTTATCAAAAGTGCTTGTTGCTGCATGATGGGTGATGATTAGACTTGAAAATTTGTGTTTGGAACTTGGGTTTTGGAGAAGAGAAACTTAGAAATTAATGAGAGAAAAAATAAAAGACAATAGAGGATCTATACATATATATGTATATTTGTATATTCTTTTTCTATCTCAAAAATTCTATAATAATAATGCTACATATTGTTTAAGTAGACATATTTATATATGTAAAATAATGTACAAATAAAGTATATTTAAAACAAGCATGAGGTATTCTTGAATTTATTTTTTGATTTATCATAATCCTATTATTTAAGAGAATTTTACTGTTCCTAAATAATGTAAAGAATAAGATTTAGTAGAAACTAGTGATATGCTATTGAACTTCTTTAAATATATGCAGTATTATTTCCTAAAAAATAATGGCTTATTAAAGAATTGGATAATTTTTTTAATACTCAATATTCTTTGGTTATATAAAAATGAGATCATTAAAATTTTTGAGAGATAAAAGATAAAATTATTAAATAGATTGGTAGTAAGCCACCACCAAAAAATGGTGCATGGTCAAAGATTGTCTTAACTTAAGATATTATTGTATCCTATATAAATGGTTAAAAAGTAAAAGAAATTTTCTCAAAGATCTATTGAAGTGACTATAAAGTCTTAACTATCACTATAAACTATCTCTATCATATAACATCTTATCACTCTTTAAAAAAAAAATTTTGATGGGATAACTAATATTATAGTAATATATCTCATTAATAATTCAATATAATATACTTAAACTAAGTGTATTGGATTCATTTATCATATTTCGTCAAAACAATAGTAAACGCACAATTATATGCCAAATTTAAATCAAGAGATTATCAGTATTGTTGGAAGGCTCATAAATTGATATTCGAGCTTATCTCGATGCACTTTAGGATATAAAAAGATTGCTATAATAATATGGAATATTATGATCAATTTTAAGAGCATTTTTCTTAGGAGTTACAAGAACCAAATTCCCAAGTAGATTGTTTTTCTCATAAAAAACTTCACTAGCTCTATTTCATGCTCATCAAACTTGTAACCTAATATCTTGTTAAACTTAATCTTGTATGGATCAGGAACAAACATGTCAAGTTTATTCTTCTAGTAAGGCTCCTAGTGAAATGTGTGAATGAAATTGAAGTCATTTAGCTGCAGTATTAATCTTAATTTTATCTTTATAGTTAGTAATTTATCATAAAAAAAAACCATCAGAGAAAACTCATCTACAGTGGAAAAGGATGATGGTATGGATGGCACAAGGGAAGCCTTACCTAGTGAAAACGAGTACAACATGTCTTGGGTCCCATAAGAGTTTTCTAGTATAAATCTTCTCCAAAGCTTCCTCCTTTGAACCTTATGACCTAAGATTTAGACTGTAGAAAATATTAACATCGAACATCTAGATTTTGTATTTCTGCCTGAAGATTAAGAAGAATGAAAAGAAACTTTTTTTTTTCTTTTTTTAAATGAATGAAGGTTAAGTGCGTACCTTTGAGTTTAATCTATAATAAATAACTTTAGAAGTTATATAGACTTTAAAAAACTAACTTTTCACTATACTTCTTTGTTGCACCAGTTAAGAAGACTAATTTTAATTGAAGAGGAATTGAATTGTGATGGGAGGATAAATGACATACGGTTGAGAATTTTAAATAGGCTGTAAAAAATGTAGATTTTATTATACTACAATTTATAAAATTGTGACATTTCCAATGTTAATTAAGGCATAAGGGTGCCAGATCTTGAAACAGATTACGAGTGCATGATAAAAACTATATGCAGCAGAGTAAATTATTACAAATCCCTTACTAAAATATATAAGTTCCAATTACACTTATATAACTGAGGCCAAAAGTGGCAACAAAATACAAGATATCAAGATACAAAAAGGGCCACTTCTTTCACTATGCGAATAGACTCATCAGAGTGCGGGACAAGCCATGCACTCAAAGTTGGTCGATCCTCATAGACTTTAAGGAGTAGGTTAGCGATCAGTTCCTCACTATCTTCCTCATCTGGGGGGCATGAAAAGGGTGAGTTCGATATACTTAGTAAGGAAAATAATATTTAAATAACATCATAAGGGTCCTTTCTTACTTTATGAAAATAATTTTATTTATTAAAGAAAACCTTAGATCGATCATATCATAGTCATATCAATTAAATCAAATCATGCTGATAATAGAGAAAAATTAAATAAATCATGAAATGCTCAGACTTTTGTGTCATGCTTTAAAAGTCGTTATGACTTACATCTACTGAGGGCAGATATGTATTTCTAACTGCGCATGTGGAATGACAAGATCAAATATATAAAGGCAATTTTCTCACAGCATATTTATGGCTTGCCAAACCATGGTACGATCTATTACCATGGTTGTACCAACCACAGTGGTCCTATCAGATATTCTATAGCGACAACAGTACTTAGCCAAACGTGACCTCTAACAGATATTCGTGTAACAAGTATTGTTGGAGGGTACGCCATCATTCACAGAGAGCGATTCTCTCATATCTTTCTAGACCAGATGGGGGAGGGGAAAACAGAAATTCCTCAGAGATAAAAAGCCTAACAAGACACTTGATGCATTATGTATGTCAATACAGATACATTTATTTTTCAGACCATTACATGCTCATTCCCCCTTTTTTTTATATTTCAGAAAATTATCACCATATTCATATTATTTAATTTACATGCAAATCATCAAGTGCCTATAAAATCACATACATTGTTTAATCAAGAATGAATCATTTTATTGTAACTATTAAAAATAAATTGTGCAAAACATAAAACTCAAATTTCATAATTTTGATTTCTAGAAGTGCTACTTAAGACGTTTAAGGAAATACAAATTTTTTTGCTAAAACCTTGAACTTTTCCTATATCATTCTTCTTCTTCTCCTCTCCTTCTCTCTCTAGATCACTCCCTCCCTCTCTAAGCTCTTGGACGATGGAAGAATGAAATAGAAGTGATGAGGAAAATGAAAGAAAGGGGTCCTTATTTATAGAAAATAGGGATCGTTTGATTTGGACTAAGTGTCAAAATCTGGTGAAGAGAGAGAAAGTTGAGTGAAAGATGAGTGATATGATGTGACGCGACGGCGATGCAAAGCGGTGGCTCTCCACCCAAAGCGGTGGTGGCACATCACCCAAGGAGATGCAGATGCTCAAGAGGCAGCAGTACGCTTCCCCAAGCTAGCCATATGCTGTAGGCCTAGCCTGTAGGCGCCGACCCATCCTGGTGGGTGCAGGGCCTATAGCACGATGGGACGCGTGCACAAATAAGCCTTGTGCCCCACACAGATGGGATGTGCCTAAGTGCGCACGTCTAGCATTGGCCGCGCGCGCACAGTGTGCGATGCCCACACGGGCGGGCCTTTCCCGCGGGCATTTTCCTACAGGATTTTGCCCCTTTTTTTAATTTTTCTCCTAAAAATTATTTTAATAAAAACATAACAAATAATAATAATAATAATAATAATAAAATAATGAAATTAGTATAAAATTAAAATTACGAATTTAAATCACAAAATATGATATAAAACTATAAGATAAATTTAAATGAGTTCAAGTGGCCCTAAGGTCCGAATAAATAGGGGTTTCAAGATATAAATTTGGCGTGATGGTGAGCGGGGTTTTATAAAAATCATTTATTTTAAATAAAGAATTTATGGCTATTCGCAAAATGATTTTATTTTTTGAAATCTTGAACTTAAATAAAGAATCCATCGCTATTTGAGATGTAATATTATAATATTCATGTGATATCTTACTTCATATATATAAAATAATTAAAAATATTGATTTGATTAATTCTATGGTCGCCAACTTTACTAAAATTAACTTTTAAATTTTAATCCATGTGCTAAAGAACTTATTGGTCATTTATTTTTTTAAAAGTTAAAACAAAATTCTATTGAGATAATGATAGAAGTTTATCACCATGCATAAGATAAAAAGCCACGTTGCACAAAAATATCGACTGTACTTTACAATAATGTGACTAGTTATTTTAATGTAATATCTCTACTTTAAATCATGTATTTATATACCAATATATAAAGATTTGTTAGTAATTATCCTTAGAAACATGATCTAATTGTTAATAAAAATTTAGAAATACCTTTTAACATCCTACTCAAAGTATAGCATAATATAAAAACATAAGTTAATAATGATAACAATATAACATACATAGAGAAGGTAACTGACTTTTCACGATACTTTTGATCTAATTGTTACCAACCTTTTGAGAAAAGGGCAAACATTTGTGATGAATGCACCTAGTGACTCAGTTGGTCACCAGTTTTAAGTGGCTACTAGTGTTACTCATAGTAATTTGACTAATAGAATAGATTATTATTTGCACTCTCTTCTTTTTTTTTCCTTTCATTGTGAGTGCATTTTACCCTCCATCTCACTCATCACATGATAGATAATTTAATTTATTTTTTTAAAGCACACAATTCTAGATATGTTTTAGAGAGTTCTTTATGAGTATTGATATTCACCCAAACATAAGAGAAAATTAATTAATTTTTTTTTAATAAGTAACTCTCAAACAAGTCATGTTCAATATGTAATCAAAGATAACCATTTATAGTGTGAAGAGATGAAAAATTAGCTACAATTCCTAAGAGATGGTTATAAGTGCGAATCGAATTTTGAAGAGCCCCATTAGAGTTGTTTAAAAATAATAGAGATAGTTGTGAATATTAGAGCAAAAAAATTTATTGGAGGTGTATGTGTGGTGTACCTAGAATGAGATGCTAGAAAGAAAAACTTGCTACCTAAGATACAGGCCTGGCTACATCTTTTGCTCGTTGGGGACAATCTTTTATGCGATGTTGGGTGCTTCCGCACTGATAGCAAGCGTGATTGATACCCCAACAGGGCAGGTCACCATGCAAACAACCAAAATGCTGACAATGTTGGTTAGGTTAGGCAGGTCAAACTGTAGGTGGAGGCAAGGCAGGGGGAAAAGCAACTGTAGTTCATTTATCGGGGTGGCTACTTACTGGATCAGGCAATCTCCTCCTACGTTGTTGGGGATGTTGTTGGGTACGGACTCGGGCAATGCGTTGGTGGTTGGCCGAGATGAGATCTTCAGCCAAATAGGCATGTTATAGCACCTCTGTATATGAGCTGGGTGGGTCTCAGCATCACAACCCGTTCATAGATGTTAGCATGAAGGCCTTTTGGAAACTTCCTAGCTTTTCAGCTTTCGGGAGGTGATCATTAGAGGAGAAAACCTAGACAGTTGGACAAAACGGGTTGTATACTAGGCAACCGTTAGATTTTTTTAACGGAGTTCCTAAAATTCCTCCTTCTTTATCAGACATAGGCAGGAAAAAAGTTATCAAAGAATCCATCCACTAAAACTTCCTAGGTGGTAGGGGTAGGTAAGACTTCCTTCTTGAGTCGCCACCACTATTTGACTTCACCATTGAGAATAAAAGCTGCTAGGGGAAACTTCTATTCCTCAGTCAGGCATAGGATAGAGAAAAATTTCTCTATCTATAGGATCTAGGCATGGACTACTAAGGGTTAGGACCACCTTCAAAATGTGGTGGATTAAGCTTCTTAAACTCTGGTATGTTTTAGGAGATGGACCTCTCAGCTGTTTGCTATTTGGGGGCAGGAGGAGGATAGGGGTTTGCTTTATTTTGTCCTAAGGTTGCAGTTAATCCTTGGATGGCTCGAAAGAGTTTGACAAATTCAACCTTGGTCGGGTGATCCGAGGCTTCAGGTTGCTGAGTACGCTCTCGATGGCCTTCCTCGTGTCATTCCTATAAAAGAAAGGAGACATGAGTTGGTGGTATAATTTTTTGATAAGAGGACTTATTCTTCCTAGGTACTAAGGGACTTTCCACCTAAGCCTCAGTGTAAGGGATTTGATCCGTGTAATTCTATTCTGATACCATCTGTGACATCCTAAATGCTACTTAAGACAAATGGGTGTTAGATACAGAAACAAAATAACGAGTGCATGATGAAATTTTATTCAGTGGAACAAATTAATACAAACCCGTTAAAAATATATATGATTTCTAATTACATATATATAACTGAGGGCAGAAGTGGCTACAAAATAGAAGGTCAAAATACAAAAGAAGGCCACTTCTTTCACTATACTATTGGACTCATCAAAGTGCGGGATCCACGGGATCCTCATCAATGGGTAGGTTAGCTTACGATTCCTCATTTTTTTCCTCATCTGGGTGGGAGGGGCATGGAAAGAGTGAGTTCTATATGCTCAGTAACAAAAACAATAATTAAATAACAATGTAAGGTTTTAAAGGTGAATTATTCTAACATAAATACTTACTATTTGGCTACTTCATAAGTCTATCTTACACTAGGAAAATAATTTATTTATTAGGAAAATAATACGTTAATATAATCAAATAAACATACATCATGCCAGATAATAGAGAAAATCAAATAAATTATAAAATGCTCATATTTTCGTGCTATGCTTCGTGAAGTCGTTACAACTTCCATCTTTGAAGGCAGATATAGATTTTCAACTACCCACGTGGAATGACCAGATCATATACAGATAACAACAATTTGCTTAGGTACAATTCCGGTTAGCCAAACCATGGTATGATTTACAACCACAGCTATACTAACCATAGTGGTCCTATCAGATATCTACAGTCACGATAGTACTTAGTCAAAGGTGACCTCTAATAGATATTTGCATCACCACTCTCGTTAGAGGGTACACTGTCATCCACAAGGAGTGGTCCTCTTATATCTTTTCAGACCAGATGGGGGATTGGAAAACAGATACCCCGAATGGGGTTAGGGGAACATATATCCCAGATGGGTTTAAGGGAACATATACCCTTTAGAGATAAGAAGCCTAACAAGACACTTGATGCATTATGCATGTCAATACAAATACATACTTTGGACCATTCATACTTCATTCCACTTTTCTCTTTCTTTTTTTCATTTTTTTATTTTTAGTTTTCCAGGTAACAATATTGACTTCATATTATTTTTATTATATGTAGATCATCAAGTGTCTATAAATCACATAACATGCTTGAAAATAAGAACAATTTAGCTTATAAGACCTACAAACACAAAAGCATGCATAACAGGCAAAAGCACAATTATCATATTGAATAATTTTTTTTATCTACAAATACTCCTTTAGACATCTAAAAAAAATACTAAATTCCTTACTAAAATCTTGATATTTTCCCCTTCATCGTTATCCTCTTTTTCTCTCATTCTCTCTCTAGATCTCTCTCTCTCTCTTTTTTCTCTCTAATTCTTGAAAAATAGAAGAATATAAGTGTGGGAAGAATGATAAGTGAAGACCTATTTATAGAAATTAAGAACTATTAGATTCACGCCAAGTGGCAAAATCTGGTGAAGAGAGAGAGGAAAGTCTCCTCTGTTGGCAGCGGCAGGATACTGCCCAAGGTGGTAGTGACTCACTCAGCACGTTGCAGGCTAGCCTGCAAGTGCACAAGGGCCTATCCGCGCAGATGACGAGTGCACAGTATGCGTCACTTGTCTGAGCGCGAGGTGATGCGCAGACGACCCACCTACCCGCAACAGGACTTGCACAGGGTCTGACCTCGTGCTGCGCGTGGGAATTAGATGTGCACGCATGCACAGTGCGCAAGCATCCTGCGCGAGCAGCTCCCCTTCCACATGGGATTTTTCTGCGGGATTTTTTATGTTTCCCCGTTCTTTCAAATTTTCATTTTTTTGTACTGAAATAAAATAAATAAAATTATTGCGATTAAATTAGAATTAAATAGAAATAATTAAAATTAAATAAAATTAAAATAGTAAAAAATTAGTAAAATTCACGAATCATGATAAATAATATGTGGAGTAAATTAAATGAGTTAAATACGGCCTAATGCTCGAATAAATAGGATTTTCTAAATTAATTGAGCACAGTGATGGGCGGGGTGTTACATGTACAAATAAAATAAAGCAAATGGAGTTAAAATCATTAAAGAAAAACTCAAACATAACCTTTTAGAACCTTTCCTGGTAGTTTGAACTGCCTGGATAGTTTCCTAGATGAGTTTTAAACCCAGCTCACCAATCCCTCTTTGCAAGCTTGTAAATTCTTATCCAGTTAACGAAATTCGATAAAAAACTGATCTTTTAAGGCTTTATGTTACCAATTAATTATACTTACAATTTGGATGTCCCTACGAAATGATTCGAGCTCCAAAAATTTATCCAAAGTTGAGAAAAAAACTACAGGGAAAACTTCCTTCTCGGGTTAGTGATAAACCCAAAACTTGCATGCAATTTTTCATGCATGTATGCATGGCTTGATTTTTGTTTAATTTGAACTTTAAACATGTTCTATTACATGCAGGCTATCTATAGGGCATTTTGTTTAATTAAAATGATAAATGGAGCTACAGAAAATTTCTCACCAAAGTGCCTGTAACACCCCAAAAACCTTCGCACTTAATTTGTAATGTGAACCCCTATTTATTCAGACCCTAAGAATGTTTAAAACTCCTTAATATTTTGTAATTTTAATTTTTCTAGACGAATATTGTATTTTGTATTTTAATTTCGTATTTATTAAGTTAAATAATTCTTGAAATTAATTATTTTATTTTATCGTAGGAAAATTTTATTTTATTTATCATTCAAAAAGATTTCAAGGAAAAAATGGAGAAAAAGGTCTAAAATCCCATGGGAAGGATCAAGCCTACACGAGCTTCACATGCCGCGTGGCTAGCGCAGGACATGTGCACTGTGCGTAAGGCCCATTCGCGCAGGGCGGGAGGCGCAGTCTGCGTGCACTTCCCATCGCACACAGATGGGAGCAGCTCCATGTGCTGTATGCAAGAATTGTCAGCAAAGTAGGCCTGCACAGTTGGTTAAAATCATATGTTTATATACCAATGTGATTAATTATTTTAATGCAATATTTTAGTTTAAATCATATGTTTATATACCAACATAAAAAAATAGGTAAAATTTAATATCACAAATATGATTTATTTGTTAAAAAAAATTTTAAAATACCTTTTAACATCCAAAATAGTGTAATATAAAAAATATAAGTTGATAATGGTAACATTTTGAATTGTAAACCAAAGTTTTATATGGTCACAACATTTAGCACCTTGTGAGCCTGTTAAATGATTGTATACTCGTACAAATTTTACTTTATAATATTAACTTAACTTATTACTAATATTTTAAGTTTAATTAATGTAATATATTTGTAAGCTTTTTAAGTTAGTATTAACTTACTACTGACCTTATACGAAAATTTACAAGATAATTATACATAAAACAATTATTCCACCACATGTTCTATTAGAGTTTCAATATGAAAAATTCATCCTCCTTGGAAGCTTTTCTACTCAAGTAATCAACTTCTTCTCTCTTCCTCTTATCTCACGATCAACTTTTTTTTTACTTACATTATGTTGTCTCTTCTTTTTCTACTCAATTTTTAGTCTCAATGTTTTCCTCACATTATGTATAAATTGATGTGTATGTACACTTAAAAGCTGGAATTATTAATTAATATTGAGTAGGTGGGATTGGTGGCAGAGAGAAGTAATCAGTAATTCAATATGTACTATTTCAAAACATTAAGTCTTGTGATAAAATAAACTACTATTAAGATACTGATTACTTATATAACTATGTGACGTAGTTTACTTTTTTGAGTATCTATCATTTGTCACGCGACTTTTATGGGTAAAAAGAATACATACCAAATCTCCTATTATTATAGAAGTAAAAAATCATTCAATTTTTTATTTGTCCCATGAGTTTTATGGGTAGAAGGAATACCTATAAGATCTCTTGTTTGTTTAGAAGTACAAAATGAAATGCTACAAGCTTTCTATAAACCTAAACAACATATGAAGGCTCACTGGTGGAAAGCAGTAGTTCCATCGGGGGGGAGTTCATTACCTGTAAAAGGTATAAATAGAAATGACTCTTCCATGATGTTTTGGCTAATAAAAGGTGGGGGTGCCCCGATTGGCCTTATGAGAGGTAAATCTTTATCATTATTTTTGTTATATATGTATATATTCATGTGTAAATCCATTACATGTTATGCTGAGTAATGTGTATATATATATTTCTAAAAGATAAACTGCGATGCTGATGAAGAAAGGGGAAGTCGCAAAACTTGTAGAAGGTGTACAAGTGATCCAAAATGCAGAATGAATCTCTTGTGTCTGCTTTGGTTGCTACAAGTGCCGCTTTAGGGACTGTCAGTCCTGCACCTGTATTAATTATATGTAGAATGCACAACCCTAATATCTCCTAATCATCACTCCGTCTTTATGATTATACAGATTGGACGTTTTATCTTTCAGACTTTATGTCAACTATACGTAAAATTCACATTTTATGATCATGTTTTTGATTAATGGCCCGATCTTGATTTCAATTAGAATCTGGATGCGCGTGCCATCTTCCACCACATAGTACATAAATTCCTACAATTCTGGTGGCAACATCTATATAGGCTCTAGGTGTGGAGGTGGTGGATGATAAGACTCTTTAATGTCATTTTCTCATGTTTTGTGGTGGCCATGCATTGGATGCTCTTATCAAAAGTGTTTATTATTGTATGATGCGTGATGATTAGACTTGAAAATTTTTGTTTGGAATTTGAGATTTGGAGAAGAGAAAGAAAACTTTTTGGAATTAATGAGAGAAGAACTTAAGGACAATAGAGGATATATATGTGTGTGTGTGTGTGTGTGTGTGTGTATATTCTTTTTTTATCTTAAAAATTCTCTGAAAATAATGTTACATATTATTTAAATAGGCATATTTATATTTGTAAAATATGTACATATAAAGAATACTTAAAAAAATTATGAGGTATCCTTAAATTTATTTTTTGATTTGTCATAATCCTATTATTTAAGAGAATTTTACTAATATCCCTAAATGAAATAAAGAATCTAATTTAGTAGAAAATGGTCATATGTTATTGGTTTTTTTAAAAAAATATATGCATATATTATTTCTTGTAACATAGTGGTTTATTAAAGAATTTGATATTTTCTAATACTCAAAATTCTTGGATTCTAAAAAAATGAGATCATTAAATCTTTTTTGAGAGACAAAAGATAAAAATATTAAATAGAACGGTAGAAAGCCATCCCCAAAGAATAGCACATGGATAAATATCATCTCAGTATAGAAAATTAGTATATCCTATATAAATGTTAAAACAAGCAAAAGAAATTTTCTCATAGTTCTAATGAAGTTACTATAAAGTCTTAACTATCACTAAAAACGATCTTTTGTTATATAACATCTTGTCACTCATTAAAAAAAATCTTTTGTAACATCCAACATTTATTTTTTTATTTTTTTATAAATATAATTATTTATTAATTGAATTGAATTGAATTTATTTTATTTTAATTTGATTTAATGAAAATAATAATAATAATAATAATAAAAGAGGTGAAAAATTAGTTAAGGATTTAATTGAAAATAATTTTGGAAAAAAGGGGTAAAAATTTGGGTTCTTGAGGTATTTTTGAAAGAAAAATCAGAAAGTGGGGGTCAAAATACAATTTAAAAAAGTTACACCACGTCAAATGCTTGGTCAGTAGCCCCGACCAACCAGAACACGCTAGGTGGCAGAGGGGCTAAAGCGGGAGGCCACGCGGGGGGAGCCTTGTGGGCTATCCGCGTAAGTGCGATCGAATGGCTGAGATCCGTTCCCGCGCGCACGGATAGGCCAGATTGAAAACACACACGGATGGCTCAAATTACATCGCGCACGGACGACCCAAATTGAATCTCGGTGAACAACCCAGATTCACTCCCTATTTAATCGCATTCGGACAGTCCAAATTAAAAGCGATGGACGGCCCAGATCAAAAGTGGATGGGTATAAATAACCCCATACACACCCAAACCCTAACCCTAGCGGCCAGAGCCCCTCGCCGGAGAAGATAGCCCAACCATCGGGGAGTCGATCGCCAAACGTGGTAAAAAATTTTCCTCTTGCACGAAATTCAATTTCAAACCCACTTATGGCCAAATCTGAGTGAAAGAATCGGTCAATTGGCTGGGAAACACCGCTGAAGCTCGGTAGTGCCGCCGCGGGGTGTTTCGAAAAATGCCTCCGATGAGGCCCTTCCTAATTCCTGTTGAATGTGATTTTTCCTCCGTTGTGATCACCGTTTCCTTCTCTACAGGTTGACCGAAGCAAAACACCCAACCGCAATGTGAGCCGGAGGAGCCGCCGCACCAGAAAGCCCCACCACTGGTGAGTTTTGGTTTTTTATGTTTTTTTTTGCCCACCGAGGGCCCTAAGTGTTTTTTCTCGCAGGAACCGATGTAGGTTTGGCTAAATTTGGCCGAAAATGGCCGAAAACAGCCAACTCGAGGTGGGTCACCATCGCGGGCGGCGGTGCCGTCGCTGGAACATGGCGGAGCCACCGTGCTGGATTTTCAAAATTGGCCGAGTAGGCCCTGGGACTGATTTTTGGGCTTATTTGGGACATTTGTAGGTACCGTAAGCGCATTCCAGTTACCAAAGAAAAATTCAAGGAACCTAGGGGTGGCGGTAGGCGCAGTAACCATTTAGTTTTTGGTATCGAATCAGGTAAGGACCCCTCACCCTATTTTTTATCATAGATGTGAAGTTTGAATAAATAATAATACGGTCTTTTGTACAAGTTAGACAAATATGCATAATTAATTACGGATTGCTAATGGAGTCCAAAATCGGACATTATTCTCTGTTGATTCCTGTTGATTTATTTTACAGTTCAAAGGCATTATGGTATCTAGTTTAGGGTTTTAAATACATGTATTACTGTCTTACTTGACCACTGTGTGATTTTGGGATTTAAGATATGATTGTATTACCGGGTGCATGTTCATTGTTTATGTGATTGTGTTTAATTTAGCAACAGAGATTAAGGAAAAACAGAAAAGAGATGTGATCTAATAAACAGATAAGGTGACAGCCTTACTAGATATCCTGGGAGATGGTGGATGGACCGGGTTCATAGGGAACCCTACTATGAACGTTGTCTCATACCGGATAGGTATGGAGACTTGGTCATTTGGCGCTCATACCGGACAGGGTATGGGGACGGCCCTGGAATTAAGATTGTTAAGGAAAATGGTTCACGTGTAGCGGGGACACCCCTACGGATCCCCATGGATACTAGTAGGCTGGTGAAACGAGAAACAGTGATGATTAGTTATTGTTAATAAATATGAATTTATGATATGTTTTATGTTACTAATTGGGCATGAAGTTATGATCTGTATGATGTTATTGCCTTTATAGGTTGTTTTCACAGATTCCCCAATGGTAAGTAAAAGGGTAAATGGTTTTTCTTTTAATGAATGTATTGGTTTAAATTTAGTGTTCCATTAGTTGTTTTTGATTTTCTACTAACCTTTACTTCTATACCAGCGATATAGTGTGATTTCCTTACTGGACTAGTGTAGCTCATCCCTTATTTAATCATTTCATATCAGGAAGACCTGGTTCTCGGGCCTGATCCACAAGAAGACTGCGAGTATATGCTAGATACTTTATAGTTTCCTTTATTTTTTCCATTTCCCGTATTTCTTTCAAAGAATTTATTCTGTGATGTTTGTTTAATACTTTTAAGTTATCGTGTAAGGGATGTTAACCTTAACCTTTTATTTTATTTCCGCACTCAAATTATTATATGTATTTCCTTTTGGATTTCCGGGTTCATTACTTCTTTCTTTTAATGGGACGAATAATATTGAAGTAATATTTTCATTTCTAATCCAATCTAATATGCTTAAAATAAGTGTATTGAATTCATTTATCATAGTTCGTTAAAAAAATAGTAAACAAATAATATAATTTAAATCAATAAATGATTAGTATAGTTAGAAGGCTCATAAATAGTTATTCAAGCTTTTATTGATGCTCTTGAGGAATAGAAAAACTTGCCATAACAATATGCAACATTACGATAAATTTTAAGAGCATTTTTCTTAGGATTTATAAGAACCAAATTTCCAAGTTGATTGTTTTTCCTCACAAAAAATTTCACTAGCTTTATTTCATGCTCATCAAAACTTTTACCATGACATCTTGTAAACTTAATCTTGCCTTGATCAAGAACAAACATATAAAGTTCGTTCTTTTAGTGAAGCTCTCAGCGAGATGTGTCATGGAAATTGAAGCCATTCAGCTGTTGTAAAAATTTTAATTTTTTTCCATATAGTTAGTTATTTATCATAAAGAAAACCATCCATGAAAAACACATCTACAGTAAAATTAATGGAAAAGTATTTTGGTATGGATGGCACAAGTAAACCCTTACTAAGTTGGAATGAGTGCAACATGGTCTTGGGTCCCATAAGCTTTTGCCAGTACAGATCTTCTTCGAAGCTTCGTTTGTTAAACCTTATGATATGAGATTTATACTATAGAAAATATTAACATCGAAGATCTAGATTTTATATTTTAATGCAATATCTCTACTTTAAATCATGTATTTATATACTAATATATAAAGATTAGTGAGTAATTAACCTTAGAAATATGATATAATTGTTAATGAAAAATCTGAAATACCCTTTAACATCCTACTCAAAGTATAGTGTAATATAAAATCATAAGTCGATAAAAATAACAATATAAAATATATAGAGAAGGTAACAAGCTTTTTACGAAACTTCTTTGCATCAATCAAGAGGACTAACTACTAATTGAAGAGAATAAATGTATATGGTTGATTATTTTGTGCAGCTTGTGAAAAACGTAGGTCTTATTTTTTATTATAACTTACGAAATATTTGAACTCAAATAAAGAATCATAAACTATTTAAAGTAAATTTAGAATTATGACTATTTAAAACGTGATTTCGTAAATAAAGAATTGATGCCTATTTGGACTTGATTTTATTATACTTATTAGATATTTTACTTAATTTATATAAAATTCTTATAAACATTGATTTTATTAGTTTTATAGCTGCCATTATAGTACAAAATGAGTCATTTCAAATAAAATTTAATTTTGAATTTAATCTTTGTGCGGAAGAACTTATTAGCCATTTATTTTGAAAAGTAAGAAATAATTTTGTTAAGATAATGTTAAAAATTTATCACACTGCAATATATTTGTTTTTAATTATAAACAATGAAAACTCAACCTTCTGGTCTTTTTAATCTAAAAAAATCTCTAACAATTTATATGGTTTTATAAATTTTTTTCACATTTTATAATATGAGTTTTATGGTAATTGAGAATTCAGGATGAAGATGGTGAGAGCTATTGGAACAATAAAGCTCAAAAGGAGAAGTGAAGGAAGGAAAATGAGATAGATGGAACTACCTTTGAATATTTTCTGCTAACTATTTTTTAATTTTTTAATTTTTATCTTTAAAAGACCAATTTAATAATAACAGTTAACAAAATCAACCCTCTTCATATTTCTTTACCCTACTGTACATAAATATGTATGTACAGTTATTACATAAATTTGTTGATCATACAAGTATAACACCATAAATTTTTGTTAAAAAATTATAGAAACAAAACTTAAAAGATCACATTCACTTAAAAATTTTTATTTCACATTAGTGGTTTAAGAATAAAAAATATGTAACAAAAATTAGCTAATTGTTTAAATTTAAAGGTATAAATATTTCACATTTTTTATGTACACATATTATATAAAAAAAGTGTGGTAAAGTTGAATTTCTTTTTTTGATTCTATCATAATACTATTATATAAAAGAACTTCATTAAAATCCTTACAAGATATTGAGATTCTGATTTGATAAAAATTTGTGATATGCAACTAGATTTTTTTTGTCTTGAAATGTATTTGTTATTTTATGAGACACATTAGTTTATTTAACAATTTGGTATTTTTCCTAATACTCAAAAGTCCTGCCTTCTTGAAAAATTTGATTATTAATTTTTTTTGTTAAGTATAAATGCTTGATCAACGTGCTAAATTTTTTATTTCATCCCTAAATTCTCTTTGTTTCTTTTCATTTATTGTGAGATTTTTTTTATTAATGTGATACATTTGTTTACTCTTGAAAAATTTACTATACTTTACAATAATCTGATTAGTTATTTTAATGCAATATTTTAGTTTAAATCATATGTTTATATACCAACATAAAAAAATAGGTAAAATTTAATATCACAAATATGATTAATTTGTTAATAAAAATTTTAAAATACCTTTTAACATCCAAAATAGTGTAATATAAAAAATATAAGTCAATAATGGTAATATTTTAAATTGTAAACCAAAGATTTATATGGTCACAACATTTAGCACCTTATGAGCCTGTTAAATGATTGTATACTCATACAAACTTTATTTTGTAATATTAACTTAACTTATTACTAATAGTTTAAGTTTAATTAATATGATATATTTGTAAGCTTTTTAAGTTAGCACTAACTTACTACTGACCTGATACAAAAATTTAAAAGATAATTATACATAAAACAATTATTCCACCACATGGTCTATTAGAGTTTCAATATGAAAAATTCATCCTCCTTGGAAGCTTTTCTATTCAAGTAATCAACTTCTTCTCTCTTCCTCTTAGCTCACAATCAACTTTTTTTTTCCTCACATTATGTTGTCTCTTCTTTTTCAACTCAATTTTTAGTTTTAAAACTAATTTTTAGCCTCAATGTTTTCTTCACATTATGTATAAATTGATGTGTATGTACACATAAAAGATGGAATTATTAATTAATATTGAGTAGGTGGGATTGGTGGCAGACAGAAGCAATCACTAATTCAATGTGTACTATTTCAAAACATTAAGTCTTGTGATAAAGTAAACTATTATTAAGATATTGATTACTTATATAACTTTATGAAAAAGTTTACTTGTTTGAGTATCTGTCATTTGTCACACGAGTTTTATAGGTAGAAAAAATACGTGAAAGATCTCTTATTTATATAGAAGTAAAAAATAATGAATTTCTCATTTATCCCATGACTTTTATGCGTAGAAGGAATACCTATAAGATCTCCTATTTATATAGAAGTAAAAAATCAAATACTACAGGCTTGCTATAAACCTAAAAAACATAATAAGACTCATTGGTGAAAAGCAGCAGTTCCATCGGGGCGAGTTCATTATTTGCACAAAGTATGAAAAGGAAAGACTTTTCCTCCTCTGCACTACTAGGGATTGTAGAAAAGATGGAGGTGCCCTAATTGGCCCCAGGAGAGGTAAATCTTTATCATTATTTTTGGTTGTCTATGTATATATTCATGTGCAAATCCACTGCATGTTACGCTGAGTAATGTGTATATATGTGTTTTTGAAAGATAAAAAGTGATGTCAACAAAGAAAGGGAAAGTCGCAAAATTTGCAGAGGGTGTACAAGAGATCCAACATAGAGAATTCAGCTCTCGTGTCTGCTTTAGTTGCTACAAGTGCTGCTTTGGGGACTGTCAGTCCCGCATGTGCAATAATTATATCCAAAGTGCACAGTCCTAATCTCCTCTAATCATCACTATGGCTTAATGATTATGTAGATTTGAAGTCTAGCCCCTTCACATTTCTTTATCGTACTATAAATAAATATGTATGTATAGTTATTACCATATAAAAATTAGATAATTAAGTGTTAAGTGCTTTAAAATATAAATAAATTTGCTGATCATACAAGTATGACACTATAAGTTTTTGTCAAAAAATTATAGAAACAAAACTTAAAGGATCACAATCACTTAATTTTTTATTTCAAGTTAGACATTTAAGAATAAAAAATATGTAACAAAATGATCTAATTTTTTAAATTTAAAGGTACAAATTTTTCACTTTTTTTGTGTACTCATATAGTATAAAAAAGTGTGTGGTAAAGTTGAATTTAATTTTTTGATTTTGATGTAACACTATTATATAATAGAACTTCATCAAAATACTTACAAAATATCAAGATTATGATTAGGTAGAAATTTGTCATAAGCAACTTGATTTTTTTTTTGTCTTCAAATGCATTTGTCATTTTCTAAGAAACAATGGTTTATTAAAGAATTAAATATTTTTTCTAATCTATAAAAGTCTTGCCTTCATGAAAAAGGTGCTCATACCTCTTTTTTTAAAAGTGAATGCTTGACCAACATGCTAAATTTTTCATTTCATCCCTAAATTCTCTTTGTTTCTTTTCATTAATTGCGTTTATTAATTAATTTGATACGTTTGTTTGTTTCTTTTGAAAAATTTACTATACTTTACAATAATGTCATTATTATTTTAATGCAATATTTTAGTTTAAATCATATATTTATATACCAATATATAAAAATAGGTTAAAATTTAATATTAAAAAATGATTTAATTGTTAATAAAAATTCAAAAATACATTTTAACATCCTACACAGTGTAATATAAAAAATATAAGACGATAATGATAATATTTTAAACTCTAAATAAAAGGTTTGTATGGTCACAACATTTAGCACTTTGTGAGCCTTTTAAATGATTGTAAACTCGTACAAACTTTACTTTTAAATTTTAAATTAGCTTATTACTGATCTTGTAAGTTTAATTAATATGACACATTTTTAAGTTTTTTGAGTTAACTTTAAGTTATTACTGAGCTCGTACAAAATTTGAAAAGATAATTATACATAAAAAAATTATTCCACCACATAGTTTATTAAAGCTTAAAAATGAAAAATTCATCCTCCTTGGAAGCTTTTCTATTCAAGTAATCAATTTGTTCTTTCTTCCTCTTAGCTCACAATAAACTTTTTTTTTCCTCACATTTTGTTGTCTCTTTACTTTCACCTTAATTTTTAGCTTTAAAATTTATTTTTAGCATTAAATTTTTCCTCACATTATGTATCAATGGATGTATAGAAATATATATAATGGAATTATCAATTAATATTAAGTAGGGGGAACATGTGGCATAAAGATGCAATTAGCAATTCAATGTGTACAATTCTAAAATGTTAAGTCTTGTGATAAAATAAACTACTATTAAGATATTGATTACTTTTATAACTTTATGACTTAGTTTATTTTTTTGAGTATCTGTCATTTGTCACAAGACTTTTATAGGTAGAAAGAATACGTATAAGATCTTCTATTTGTATAAAAGTAAAAAATTATTAAATTTTTCATTTGTTCCAATACTTTTATGGACAGAAGGAATATTTACAAGATCTCTTATTTGTCCAGAAATACAATATCAAATACTACAAGCTTATTATAAACTTAAACCTCATATTAAAGCTCATTGGTGGAAAAAAAAAATAGTTCCATCGGGGGGAGTTCATTACCTGCACAAGGTGTAAAAAGGACCGACACATCCGCCTCCACACTACTATGGATTACAGGCTCTACTAATGCTTTAGCTAATAAAAGGTGGAGGTTCCCCAACTGGCCTTATGAGAGGTAAATATTTATCATTATTTTGGTTGCATATGTATATATTCATATGCAAATCCACTACACATTATGCTAAGTATTGTTTATATATGTGTTTCTAAAAAATAAACTATGATGCTGATGAAGAAAGAGCAAGTTGTAAAATTTACTGAGGGTATACAAGAGATCCAAAATGTAGAATGCACCTCTTATGTATGCTTTGGTTGCTACAAGTTTCACTTTAGGGACTATCGTGCCATACCTACATTTATAATATGCAGAATAGACAACCCTAATCTCCACTAATGATCACTCTGGCTTAATCATTACATAGATTGGAATTTTTATCTTTCAGATTTTATTTCTACTATATGTAAAATTCAGACTGCATGATCATGTTTTTTTATTAATGACCCGAGCTTAATCACCACTTTCATTTGGAATCTAGATGCACGTGCTATCTTCCACCGTATAATACATAAATCGCTACAGTGCTGGCAGTAGCATCTGAAGAGGCTTTGGGTGTGAAGGTGGTGATTGACAAATCTCTCTAACTAGTCATTCTTTGTTCAAGTTCTGTGGTGGCCATGCATTGGATGCTCTTATCAAAAGTCCTTATTGTTGTATGATGGGTGATTATTAGACTTGAAAATTCATGTTTAGAATTTGGTTTTTGAGAGGAGAAATAAAACTCTTTGGAATTAATGAAAGAAGAAATAAAGAGCGATAGAGGATATACATATGTATATATGTATTTTTTGATTAATCATAATCCTTGAATTTATTTTTTGATTTATCATAATCCTACTATTTAAGAGAATTTTACTAAAATCCCTAAATGAAATAAAGAATCTAATTTAGTAGAAACTAGTGATATGCTATTGGCTTTCTTTTAAATATTTGCATATATTATTTCCTGAAAAATAATAGTTTATTAAAGAATTGGATATTTTTCCTAATACTCAAAATTCTTGGGTATTAGAAAAATTAGATTATTAATTTTTTTTAGAGATAAAAGATCAAATTATTAAATAGATTGGTAGTAAGCCACCTCCAAAGAATGATTCATGGTCAAAGATTGTCTCAACCTAAAAATTTAGTGTATCTTATATAAATGGTAAAACAAATGAAAGAAATTTTCTCAAAGTTCTATTGAAGTGACTATATAGTATTATCTATCACTAAAACCTATCTCTATTATATAACATCTTATCACTCTCCAAAAAAATATTTCTTTTGATTGGATGACTAATATTGAAGTAATATATCTCATTAGTAGTTCAATCTTATATGCTTAAACTAATTGTATTGGATTCATTTGTCATAGTTCGTTACAAAAATAGTAAATGGACAATTATATGTCAAATTTAAATCAACAGATGATCAGTATTTTTGGAAGGCACATAAACAGATATTCAAACTAGTCTCGAGGAATAGAAAAGCTTGCAATAATAATAGGATGTTGGTATGGATGGCGAAAAGGAAGCCTTAGTGAGTGAAATAAGGGAAACATGGTCTTGGGTCTTGTAAAATTTTGTTAGTACAGATCTTCTCCAAAGCTTCCACCTTTAAACCTTATGACTTGAGATTTTGACTATATATAACATCGAATATCTAGATTTTATATTTGTGCCTGGAGATTAAAAAGAATGGAAAGAAACTTTTTTGTTTCTTTTTTGGAATGAATGGAGGTTAAATATGTATCCTTGACTTTAATCTATAATATATAACTTGAGAGGTTATGTAGGCTTTAGAAAAAAAAGCTTTCACTATACTTCTTTGTTGTACCAATCAAGAATTCTAAGCTTAACTGAAGAATAATTGAATTGTGATTGGAGGATAAATGACATACAATGAGTATTTTATATAGGCCATGGAAAATGTAGATTTTATTATACTATAACTTATAAAATTTTTGAACTTAAATAAATAATCTATGAATATTTGGAAAGTGGTTTCATTTTTTTGAAATCTTTAACTTAAATGAAGAATCCATCGCTATTTGAGACACAATTTTATAATATCTATGTGATATCTTACTTAATATATATAAAATAATTAAAAATATTTATTTGATTAATTCTATAGTCGCCAACTGTATTAAAGTTACCTTTTGAATTTTAATCCATGCGCTAAAGAAGTTATTCATCATTTATTTTTTTTAAAAGTTAAAAAAGACAATTTTATTGAGATAATGATAGAAGTTTATCAACATGCATAAGGTAAAAAGCCACGTTACAAAAAAATTAACTTTATTTTACAATAATGTGATTAGTTTTTTTAATAATATATCTCTACTTTAGAAATGTATTTATATACCAATATATAAAGCTTTGTTAGTAATTAACCTTAGAAACATGATCTAATTGTTAATGAAAATTTTAAAATACCATTTAACATCATACTCAAAGTATAGTGTAATATAAAAAAATAAGTCGATAACAATAAAAATATAAAATACATAGAGAAGGTAACCAAGATACTTCTTCTTTGCATCAATTAAGAGGGCTAACTAATTATTGAAGAACAATTATAATATGAGAAGAGAATAAATGTATAGGGTTGACTATTTTATAAAAGTTGTGAAAAATGTAAACCTTATTTTATACTATAACTTATGAAATCTTTGAACTCAAAAAAAGAATCATAAAATATTTAAAGTACATAGAGAATTGTGGCTATTTAAAATGTGAATTCTTAAATAAAGAATTCATTTCTATTTGGGACGTGATTTTATTATACTTATTGTATTTTACTCAAATTGTAAACTAGAGGTTTATATGGTCACAACATTTAGCACATTGTGAACCTTTTAAATAATTGTATACTCATACAAACTTTACTTTCTAATATTAACTTAACTTATTGCTGATCTTTTAAGTTTAATTAATGTGATACATTTGTAAATTTTTTGAGTTACCTTTAGCTTATTACTGAACTTGCACGAAATTTTAAAAGATAATTATACATAAAAAAATTATTCCACCACATGGTCTATTAGAGTTTAAAAATGAAAAATTCATCCTCCTTGGAAGCTTTTCTATTCAAGTAATAAATGTGTTCTCTCTTCCCCTTAGCTAACAGTCAACTTTTTTTTTCCTCACATTATATTGTCTCTTTATTTTCATCTCAATTTTTGCTCACATTATGTATAAATGGATGCATATATATATATATAAAAGATGGAATTATCAATTAATATTAAGTAGGTGGGATTGATGGCATAAAGATGCAATTAGCAATTCAATATGTACTAGTCCAAAATATCAAGTCTTATGATAAAATAAACTACTATTAAAATACTGATTACTTTTATAACTTTGTGACATAATTTACTTGTTTGAGTATCTCTCATTTGTCAGATGACTTTTATAGGTAAAATGAATACACACAAGATCTTACATTTGCATATAAGTAAAAAATCATTCAATTTTTCATTTGTCCCACAACTTTTATGGGTAGAAGGAATGCGTAAAAGATCTTTTATTTGTATAGAAGTACAAAATCAAATATTACAACTTGCTGTAGACCTAAACAACAGATCAAGGCTCATTGGCGAAAAGCAACAGTTTCATCAGGGCGAGTTCACTACCTGTACAAGGTGTAAAAAGGACCAATGCTTTCGCCTCTACACAACTAGGGATTATAGCCTTTATCATGATACTTTGGCTAATAAAAGGTGAAGATGCCCTGACTAGCCTTATGAGAGGTAAACCTTTATCATTTTTTTGGTTGTATATACAAATATTTATGTGCAAATCCACTACATATTATGTAGAGTAATG
This sequence comes from Carica papaya, assembly GCF_054855325.1. Classification (NCBI taxonomy): domain Eukaryota; kingdom Viridiplantae; phylum Streptophyta; class Magnoliopsida; order Brassicales; family Caricaceae; genus Carica; species Carica papaya. Next base: position 28,451,404 of record NC_142311.1, on the reverse strand, counting down.
TGTATATATGTGTTTTTAAAAGATAAACTGTGATGCTGATTAAGAAAGAGCAAGTCGTAAAACTTGCAAAGGGTGTACAATAGATCCAAAATGCATAATGCACCTCTTGTGTCTCCTTTGGTTGCTACAAGTGTCGCTTTAAGGATTATAAATGCCACATCTGCATTTATTATATGTAGAATGCATAGCTCTAATATGCCCTACAAGTTTCATCTTTCAGAATTTATGTTGACTATACATAAACTAAGACTACATGATCAAGTTTTTTTATTAACGGCCCGAGCTTGATCAACGCTTTTAATTAAAATTTGGATACATGGGCCATCTTCGACCGCATAGTACATAAATTCCTATAGTGCTCGTGGCAGTAGCTACAGAGGATCTGGGTATGGAGGTGGTGGACAACAAGGCTCTTTAACTAGTCCTCCTTTGTTAAGGTTCTCTAGCGACCATGCATTGGATTCTCTTATCAAAAGTGTTAGTTGTTGTATGATGGGTGATTATCAGAATTGAAAATTTGTGTTTGGAGTGTGAGTTTTGGAGAAGAGAAAGAAAACTCTTTGAAATTAATGAGAGAAGAATAAAATAACAATAGAGAATATACATATATACATATATGTATATATGTACATTCTTTTTCTATTTCAAAAATTCTCTAACAATAATGCTATATATTGTTTAAGTAGGCATATTTATATTTGTAAAATATATAAATATAAAGTATATTTAAAAGAAGTGTGCGATATACATAAATTTATTTTTTGATTTATCATAATCCTATTATTTAAGAGCATTTTACTAACATCTTTAAATGAAAAAAAATAATATGATTTAGTAAAAACTAGTGATATGTTATTATCTTTCTTTTAAATATATGTAAATAATATTTCTTGAAAAATAATAGTTTATTAAAGAATTTATTTTTCCTAATACAAATCCTTGGGTTCTACAAAAATGAGTTCATTAAATTTTTTTGAGAGATAAAAGATAAAATGAGTAAAAAGATTGGTGGTAAGCCACCATCATAGAATGGTACATTTTCAAAATTGTCTCAGTCTATAAAATTAGTATATCCTATATAAATGGTAAAACAAACATAAGAAATTTTTTGAAACTTCCATTGATGTGACTATAAAGTCTTACCTATCACTAAAAACTATCTCTGTTATATAGCATCTTATCACTCTTTAAAACAAAATATTTCTTTTGATGGGACGACTAATATTGAAGTAATATATCTTATTAGTAATTCAATCTAATATGATTAAACTAAACGTATTGGATTTATTTATCATAATTTATTAAAAAATAGTAAATAGACAATTATGTATCAAATTTAAATCAACAGATGATCAATATTGTTGGAAGGCCCATAAATAGATATTTGAGCTTGTCTCGATGCTCTCGAGGAATAGAAAAGCTTGCAATAATAATATGCAATATTAAAATCAATTTTAAGAGCATTTTTCTTAGGAGATGCAAGAATCAAACTCCCAAGTTGATTGTTTTCCTTAGAAAAAACTTCACCAGCTCTATTTCATGTGCATCAAACTTGTAACCATCTTGTTAAACTTAATCTTGTATAGATCAAAAACAAACATATCAATTTTTTCCTAGTAAAGCTCCTAGTGAGATGTGTGAAGGAAATTGAAGTCATTTAGTTGCAGTAATAATTTTAAATATATCCATATAGTTGGTAATTTATCATAAAGAAAATCATCCAAGAAAAACACATCTACAATGGAAAAGGGTGTTGGTATGGATGGCACAAGGGAAGCCTTACCCAGTGGAAATGAGTGCAACATGGTCTTGGGACCCATAAGATTTTGCTGGTATAGATCTACTTTAAAGTTTCCTCCTTTAAACCTTATGACCAGAGATTTAGACTGTAGAAAATATTAACATCAAGCATCTAGATTTTATATTTGTTCTTGAAGATTAAGAAGAATGGAAAGAAAGTTGTTCATTTTTTCTTTCTTTAAACGAATGGAGATTAAGTACCCTTTAGTTTAAATTATAATAAATTACTGGAGATATTATGTAGGCTTTAGAAAACCAATTTTTTGCTATACTTTTTTGTTGCACTAGTCAAGAAGATTAATTTTAATTGAAGAACAACTGAATTGTGATGGAAGGATAAATGACATACGGTTGAGTATTTATATATACTGTGAAAAATGTAGATTTTATTATACTATAACTTATAAAATCTTTGAACTTAAATAAATGATCTATGGATATTTGGAAAGTAATTTTTTTTTTGAAATCTTTAACTTAAATAAAGAATCCATTGCTATTTGAGACACAATTTTATAATATTTATGTGATATCTTACTTAATATATATAAAATAATTAAAAATATTTATTTGATTAATTCTATAGTCGCCAACTATATTAAATTTACCTTTTGAATTTTAATCCATGCACTAAAGAAGTTATTTGTCATTTTTTTTTTAAAGTTAAAAAAGTCAATTTTATTGAGATAATAATAGAAGTTTATCAACACACATAAGGTAAAAAGTTACAAAAAAATATTAACTTTACAATAATATGATTAGTTTTTTTAATAATATATCTCTACTTTAGAAATGTATTTATATACCAATATATAAAGTTTTGTTAGTAATTAACCTTAGAAACATGATCTAATTGTTAATGAAAATTTTAAAATACCGTTTAACATCCTACTCGAAGTATAGTGTAATATAAAAATATAAATTGATAACGATAATAATATAAAATATATAGAGAAGATAACCAACTTTTCATGATACTTCTTATTCACGTCAATGAATATGACAAACTAATTATTGAAGAATAATTACAATTTGAGAAGAGAATAATTGTGTAAGGTTGATTATTTTATACAATAACCTATGAAATCTTTGAATTGAAATAAAGAATCATAAATTATTTAAAGTAAATAAAGTATTATGACTATTTAAAATGTGATTTCTTAAATAAAGAATCTATGGCTATTTGAGATGTGATTTATTATAATTATTGGATATTTTACTTAATTTACATAAAATTCTGATGAAAATTGATTTTATTAGTTTAGTTTCTGCCATTGTAGTACAAAATGAGTGACTTCAAATAAAATTTATTATTAAATTTAATCTTTGTGCGGAAGAATTTATAAACAATTTACTATAGAAAGTAAGAAATAATTTTGTTGAGATAATGCTAAAAGTTTATCACGCCGCAATTTCTTTTGACTTATAAGCAACAAAAACTTGACCTTCTAGTCTTTTTAATATGAGAAATGCTCTAACAATTTATATAGTTTTACAACGTTTTGTCAATTTTTAGAAGATGTGTTTTATGGGAATTGGGAATTTTAGATGAAGATAGTGAGTGCTATTGAAACAATGAAGCTCAAAAGGAAAAGTACATTAAGGAAAATGAGATAGATGGAAATACCTTTGAATATTTTCTGCTAACTACTTTTTAATTTCCTAATTTTTGTCTTTCAAAGACCAATTTAATTATAACGGTTAACTAAGTTTATCATCTTCACATTTCTTTAACACACTGTACATACATATGTATGTAGAGTTATTACCTTGATAATTAATTAAAATTAGATAATTATGTGTTAATTTCTTTAGAATATAAATAAATTTGTTGACCATACAACTATAATACCATAAATTTTTGCTAAAAAATTATAGAAACAAAATTTAGCGGATCACAATCACTTAATAATTTTTTATTTCAAATTAGTGATTTAAGAATAAAAAATATGTTACAAAAATTACCTAATTATTTAAATTCAAAGCTGCAAATGTTTAATATTTTTTATATACACATATGGGGTATGTAAAAAAAGTGTGTGGTAAAGTTGAATTTATTTTTTTGATTTTGTTATAACACTATTATATAAGAGAACTTAATCAAAATCCCTACAAGATAACAGGATTCTTATTCGATAGAAATTTGTGATATGCAACTAGATTATATTTTGTCTTTAAATGCATTTGTTATTTTCTGATAAACAATAGTTTATTAAAAAATTAGATATTTTTCCTAATATTCAAAAGTCTTGGCTTCATAAAAAATGTGATCATTAATTATTTTTTTTGTTAAGTATGAGTGCTTGATTACAATACTAAATCTTTTATTTCATCCCCAAATTTTCATTGTTTCTTTTCATTGATTGTGTAGTTCTTATTAATTAACATGACACATTTTTTGTTTCTTTTGAAAAATTTATTATACTTTATAATAATATGACTAGTGATTTTAATATAATATTTTAATTTAAATCCTATATTTATATACTAATAAATAAAAATTTGTTAAAATTTAATATTAGAAACATGATCTAATTGATAACAAAAATTTTAAAATATCTTTTAACATCCTACATAGTGTAATATAAAAAATATAAGTTGACAATGATAACATTTTAAACTGTCAATTAAAGGTTTATATGGTCACAACATTTAGTGCCTTGTGAGTCTTTTAAATAATTGAACACTCGTATAAACTTTACTTTGTAATATTAATTTAACTTATTACTGATCTTGTAAGTTTAATTAATGTAATACATTTATAATTTTTTTGAGATAGCTTTTACTTATTACTGAACTCGTACGAAATTTTAAAACATAATTATACATAAAAAAATTATTCCACCACATGGTCTATTAGAGCTAAAAAATGAAAATTTCATCAGCCTTGAAAGTTTTTCTATTAAAGTAATCAATTTGTTCTCTCTCCTCTTAGCTCACAGTCAACATTTGTTTTCCTCATATTATGTTGTCTCTTCATTTTTACCTCACTTTTTAGCCTTAAAACTATTTTTTAGCCTCAATTTTCTCCTCACATTATGTATAAATGGATGTGTATATATATATAAAAGATGGAATTATCAATTAATATTAAGTGGGATTGGTGGCATAGAGCTACAATTATCAATTCAATGTGTACTATTTCAAAATGTTAAGTCTTGTAATAAAGTAAACAATTATTAAGATACTGATTACTTTTATAACATTCTGACTTACTTTGTTTGTTTGAGTATCTGTCATTTGTCACACGACTTTTATAGGTACAAAGAATATATATAAGATATCCTATTTGTATAGAAGTAAAAAATTAATAAATTTTTAATTTGTCTCATGACTTTTATGGGCAGAAGGAATACCTACAAGATCTTCTATTTGTATAGAAGTGCAAAATCAAATAATATAAGCTTGCTATAAACCTAAACAACATATTAATGTTCATTGATCGAAAGTAGCAGTTCCATTGGGGTGAGTTCATTACCTGCAGAAGGAGCAAAAAGGACTAACGATTCTACCTCTGCACTACTAGAGATTACAGGCTCTATTGTGATGCTTTAGCTAATAAAAGGTTGAGGTGCTCCGACTGGCATTATGAGAGGTAAATCTTTATCATTATTTTGGTTTTATATATATATATATTTATGTGCAAATCGACTGCATGTTATGCTGAGTAATGTGTATATATGTATTTATAAAAGTTAAATTGTGATGCTGATTAAGAAAGGGCAAGTCACAAAACTTGCAGAGGGTGTACTAGAGATCCAAATGTAGAATGCACCTCTTGTGTCTCCTTTGGTTGCTACAAGTGTCGCTTTAGGGACTGTCAGTGTCGTACCTACATTTATTATATGCAGAATGCACAATCCTAATCTCCCCTAATCATTACTCTGGCTTAATGATTGTGCAAATTGAAAGTTTCATATTTCAGAGTTTATGTCGACTATACGTAAAATCTAGACTCCATGATCATGTTTTTGAGTAACGGTTCGAGCTTGATCACAACCTTCAATTGGAATCTTGATGCACGTGTCATCTTTGATCGCATAGTACACAAATCCCTATAGTGCTGGCAGTAGCATCTGCAGAGGTTCTCAGAAAAAACTTCACCAGCTCTATTTCATGCTCATCAAACTTGTTACTTGATATCTTGTTAAACTTAATCTTTTACGGATCAGGAACAAACATGTCAAGTTTATTCTTCTAGTGAAGCTCCTAGTGAAATGTGTGAACGAAATTGAAGTCATTTAGCTGCAGTATTAATCTTAATTTTATCCATATAATTAGTAATTTATCATAAAGAAAACCATCGAAGAAGAACTCATCTACAATGAAAAAGGATGATGGTATGGATGGCACAAGGGAAGCCTTACCGAGTGAAAATGAGTACAACATGGTCTTGGGTCTCGTAAGAGTTTGCTAGTAAAAATCTTCTCCAAAGCTTCCTCCTTATAAACTTATGACCTAAGATTTAGACTGCAGAAAATATTAACATCAAACAACTAGATTTTGTATTTCTACCTGAAGATTAAGAAGAATGAAAAGAAACTTGTTTTTTTTTTCTTAAAATGAATGAAGGTTAAGTGCGTACCTTTGAGTTTAATTTATAATAAATAACTTTAGAAGTTATATAGGCTTTAGAAAACTAACTTTTTGCTATACTTCTTTATTGCACTAATTAAGAAGACTGATTTTAATTGAAGAAGAATTGAATTGTGATGGGAGGATAAATGATGTACAGTTGAGAATTTTATATAGGCTGTAAAAACTGTAGATTTTATTATACTAAAATTTATAAAATTGTGACTTTCCCAATGCTAATTAAAGCATAAGAGTGCCAGATACAGAAACAAATTTTGAGTGCATGACAAAAACTGTATGTAGCATAGCAAATTATTACAAATCCCTTACCAAAATATATAAGTTCCAATTACACATATATAACTGAGGTCAAAAGTGGTAACAAAATACAAGATATCAAAATACAAAAAGGGCCACTTCTTTCACTATGTGAATAGACTCATCAGAGTGCGAGACAAGCCATGCACTCAAGGTTGGTGGATCCACAAGATCCTCATAGACTTCAAGGAGTAGGTCAGCGATCGATTCTTCACTATCTTCCTCATCTGGGGGCAGATCCATCATATCGTAATCATATCAATAAAATCAAATCATACTTATAATAGAGAAAATAAAATAAATCATCAAATGCTCAGATTTTTGTGTCATGCTTCGCGAAGTCGTTATGACTTCCATTTACTGAGGGCAGATATGGATTTCTGACTGCCCATGTAGAATGACCAGATCAAATATATAACGGTAATTTGTTCAGAACACATTTATGGCTTGCCAAACCGTGGTACAATCTATTACCACGGCTGTACCAACCACAGTGGTCCTATTAGATATTCTATAGCTACGACAGTACTTAGCCAAACGTGACCCCTAACAAATATTCGCATAGCCACTCTTATTAGAGGGTACGCCATCATCCACAGAGAGCGATCCTCTCATGTCTTTTCAGACCAGATTTGGGAGAGGAAAATAGAAATTCCTTAAAGATAAAAAGCCTAACAAGACACTTGATGCATTATGCATGTCAATACAGGTACATTTATTTTTCAGACTATTACAAGCTCATTCCCCCTTTTCTTTTATATTTCAAAAAATTATGACTAGATTCATGTTATTTAATTTACATGTAAATCATCAAGTGCTTATAAAATCACATAGCATGTTTAATCAAGAACAAATTATTTTATTGTAACTATTAAACATAAATCGTGCAAAACATAAAACTCAAATTTCATAATTTTGATTTCTAAAAATGCTAATTAAGACGTTTAAGGAAATATTAACTTTTTTATCGAAACCTTGAACTTTTCCTACATCTTTCTTCTTCTTCTCCTCTCATTCTCTCTCTAGATCACTCATTCCCTCTCTAAGCTCTTGGAGGATGGAAGAATGAAATAGAAGCGATAAGGAAAATGAAAGAAAGGGGTCTCAATTTACAGAAAATGGGGACCGTTGGATTCTGCTAAGTGGCAAAATTTGGTGAAGAGAGAGAAAATTGAGTGGAAGATGAGTGATATGATGCAACGTAATGGCGATCCAAAAAAGGAAGGAGGAATACTCCAACTGTTAGTGGCTCTCCACCCAAAGTGGCTTATAAACTTTACTTTCTAATATTAACTTAACTTATTGCTGATCTTTTAAGTTTAATTAATGTGATACATTTGTAAATTTTTTGAGTTACCTTTAGCTTTTTACTGAACTTGCACGAAATTTTAAAAGATAATTATACATAAAAAAATTATTCCACCACATGGTCTATTAGAGTTTAATACTGAAAAATTCATCCTCCGTGGAAGCTTTTCTATTCAAGTAATAAATGTGTTCTCTCTTCCTCTTAGCTAACGTCCAGCACTAGCCGCGTGCGCACAGTGTGCGATGCCCACACGGGGCAGGCCTTTTCTACGGGCATTTTCTTAGAGCATTTTCCCCTTTTTTTAATTTTTCTCCTAAAAATTATTTTAATAAAAACATAACAAATAATAATAATATTAATAAATAAAATAAAATAAAACAATGAAATCAGTATAAATAGATATTCGAGTTTGTTTCGATGCTCTCGATGAATAGAAAAGCTTGCAGTCATAATATACAACATTACGATAAATTTTAAGAGCATTTTTCTTTGGAGTTACAAGAATTAAATTTCTAAGTTAATTATTTTTCTAAGAAAAAACATCGCTAGCTCTATTTTGTGCTCTTCAAACTTGTAACCTGATTTATTGTTAAACTTAATCTTGTATGGCTCATGAAGAAACATATCAAGTTCTTTCTTCTAGTGAAGCTCCTCGTGAAATGTGTGAAAGAAATTGAAGCCATTCAACTACAATAATATTTTTAATTTTATCCATATAGTTAGTAATTTATCATAAAAAAAATCATCTAAGAGAAACACATCTATAATGAAAAAGGATGTTGGTATGAATTGCACAAGGGAAGCCTTACGAAGTGAAAGCGAGTGCAACATAGCCTTGCGTCCTGTAGGATTTTGCTAGTACAAATCTTCTCCAAAGCTTCCTCCTTTAAACCTTTTGACTTGATATATAAACTGTAGAAAATATTAACATCCAACATCTAAATTTTGTATTTGTGCTTGAAGATTAATAAGAATGGAAAGAAACTTGTTATATGTATATATATATAAATATATGTATATATTTGTATATTATTTTTCTATCTCAAAAATTCTCTAACAATAATGCTACATAAATTTTAATAGGCATATTTATATTTGTAAAATATGTACATATAAAGTATATTTAAAAGAAGTGGGAGGTATCCTTGAATTTATTTTTTGATTTATCATAATCCTATTATTTAAGAGAACTTTACTAAAATCCTTAAATGAAATAAAGAATCCAATTTAGTAGAAACTAGTGATATGCTATTGGTTTTCTTTTAAATACATGCATATACTATTTCTTGAGAAATAATAGTTTATTAAAAAATTGGATGTTTTTTCTAATATTAAAAATTCTTAGTTTCTAGAAAAATGAGATCATTAAATTTTTTTGGGAGATGAAAGATAAAATTATTAAATAGATTGGTAGTAAGCAACCACCAAATAATGGTACATCGTCAAAGATCGTCTCAGCCTAAGAAATTAGTATATCCTATATAAATGGTAAAACAAGTAGAAGAAATTTTCTCAAAATTCTATTGAAATGACTATAAAGTCTTAACTATCACCATAAACTATGTCTGTTATATAATATCTTATCACTCTTTAAAAAAGTCTTTCTTTAAATGGGATGACTGATATTGAAGTAATATATCTCATTAGTACTTTAATCTAATGTGCTTAAACTAAGCGTATTAGATTCATTTATCATAGTTCACTAAAAAAATAGTAAATGAACAATTATATGTCAAATTTAAATCAAGAGATGATCAGTATTATTGGAAGGCTCATAAATAGAAATTTGAGCTTATCTCGATGCTCTTGAGGAATAAAAAAGCTTGCAATAATAATATTCTACATTATGATCAATTTTTAAGAGTATTTTTCTTGGGAGTTATGAGAACCAAATTCCCAAGTTGATTGTTTTCCTCAGATAAAACTTCACCCACTCTTTTTTATGCTCATCATACTTATATGGATCAGGAACAAACATATCAAGTTTGTTCTGAAGCTCCCAATGAGATGTGTGAAGGAAATTAAAGCCATTCAGCTGTAGTAATAATTTTAATTTTATCCATATAGTTAGTAATTTATCATAAAGAAAACCAAAAAGAAAAAATTCTATAATGGAAATGGATGTTGGTATGGATGGCACAAGGAAGCCTTACTGAGTGGAAACGAGTGCAACATGGTCTTGGGACCCATAAGATTTTGCTGGTGCAGATCTTCTCCAAAGCTTCCTCATTTAAACCTTATGCCCTGAGATTTAGACTATAGAAAATATTAACATTGAACATCTAGATTTTATATTTGTGCCTAAAGATTAAGAAGAATGGAAAAAAACTTGTTTTTTTTTCTTCCTTCGAATGGATAGCTGTTAAGTGCATTCCTTTGAGCTTAATCTATAATAGATAACTTGAGATGTTATATAGTCTTTGGAAAACCAACTTTTCATTATACTTCTTTGTTGCACCAATCAAGAAGATTGAGTTAAATTAAAGAACAATTGAATTATGATGGGAGGATAAATGACATATAATTTAGTATTTTATATAGGTCGTGGAAAATATAGATTTTATTATACTATAACTTATAAAATCTTTGAACTTAAATGAAGAGTCTATGTCTATTTGGAAAATAGTTTCATTGTTTGAAATCTTGAACTTAAATGAAGAATTCATTGCTATTTGAGATGCAATTTTGTCATATTTATATTATATCTATCTTAAAAAATATAAAATAATTAAAAACATTGATTTGATTAATTTATGGTCGACAACTGTATTAAAATTAACTTTTGAATTTTAATCCATGTGCTAAAGAACTTATTCACTACTTATTTTTTTAAAAATTAAAACAAAATTCTATTGAGATAATGATAGAAGTTTATCACTAGGCATAAGATAAAAAACCACGTAAAAACGTCGACTGTACTTTACAATAATGTGATTAGTTAGTTTAATGTAATATCTCTACTTTAAATTATGTATTTATATTCCAATATATGAACATTTATTTACAAATATGATCTAATTGTTAATGAAAATTTTGAAATACCTTTTAACATCCTACTCAAAGTATAGTGTAATATAAAAATATAAGTTAATAACGATAACAATATAAAATACATAGAGAAGGTAACTAACTTTTCACGAAACTTTTGATTTAATTGTCACCAACGTTTTGAGGCAAGAGCAAACATTTGTGAAGAATGCACCCAGTTACTCAATTGGTCACTAGTTTTAAGTGGCTACTAGTGTTGCTCGTAGTAATTTGACTAGAAGAGTAGATTATTATTTGCACTCTCTTCTTTTTTTTCCTTTCATTATGAGTGCATTTTACGATCCATCTCACACTTTTACTCTAACAATTTTTTAAAGCAAGTGTGTTTTACGCTCCATCTCACTCATCACATGATAGATAATTTGATTTATTCTTTTAAAGCACAAAATTCTAGATATGTTTTAGAGGAGTTCTTTCTGAATATTGATATTCACCCAATAAGAGAAAATTAATTAATTTTTTTTGAATAGATAACTCTCAAACAAGTCATGTTCAATATGTAATCAAAGATAACCATTTATAGTGTGAAAAGATGAAAAATAAGCTACAATTCCTAGGAGATGGTTATAAGTGCGAATCGACATTTAAAAAGCCCCATTAGAGTTGTTTAAAAATAATAAAAATAGTTGAATAGAGCAAAAAAAGTTATTGGAGGTGTATGTGTGGTGTGGCACAATTTAGGCAATGTCTTAATACCTAGAATGAGATGTTAAAAAGAAAAACTAGCTACCTAAGATACAAGTCTGGCTACGTCTTTCAGTCATTGGGGGTAGTCTTTTATGAGATGTTGGGTGCTTCCGCACTGATAGCAAGCATGATTGATACGCCGATAGGGCAGGTCATCATGCAAGCGACCACAATGCTGACAGGGTTAGTTAAGTTGGGCAGGTCGAAATATAGGTGGAGGCAAGGCCGGGGGAAGAGCAACTCTAATTCATTTATCGAGGTGGCTACTTACTGGATCAGGCAATCTCCTCCTATATTGTTGGGTACGGACTCAGGCAACGCGTTGGTGCTTGGCCGAGATGAGGTCTTCGGCCAACTAGGCATGTTCTAGCACCTTCATTTATGAGATAGGTCTCAGCATCACGACCCGATCATAGATACTGGCACGAAGGCCTTTCAGAAACTTCCTAGTGTTTCAGCTTTTGGGGGGTAACCATTAGAGGAGCAAACATAGATAGTTGGACAAAACGGGTTACATACTGGGCAACTGTTGGATTTTCTTAGCAGAGTTCCTGAAATTCCTCCTCTTTTTTTTCTCGGACATAGGCAGGAAAAAAGTTATCAAAAATTGTATCCATGAAAACTTCCCAGGTGGTAGGGGTAGGTGGGACTTCCTTCTTGAGTCGCCACCACTGTTCGGCTTCACCATTGAGGATAAAAGCTGGTTAGTGAACCTTCTGTTCCTCAGTCAAGCCTAGGACAGAGAAAAGCTTCTCTATATGTAGGATCCAAGCTTCGGCTACTAAGGGGTCAAGGCCACCTTCAAAATGTGGTGGATTAAGCTTCCTAAACTCTGCTATGTTTTAGTAGATGGACCTCTTAATTATTCAATATTTGGGGGCAGGAGGTGGACAGAGGTTGGCTTGATTTTTTCCTAAGGCTGCAACTAATCCTTGGATGGCTCGAATGAGTTCGACAAATTCATCCCAGGTCAGGTGATCCAGGCCTTCAGGTCGCTTAATACGCTCTACGGATTGTCTTCCTCGCATCATTCCTACAAAAGAAAGGAAGACACGAGTTGGTGATATAATTTTTTGATAAGAGAACTTATTCTTCCTAGGTACTGAGGGTTATTATACCTAAGCCTCTGTGTAAGGGATTTGATCCGTGTAATTCTGTTATGATATTATCTATGACATCCTAAATGCTAATTAAGGTAAATGGGTGTCAGATACAGAAATAGAATAACGAGTGCATGATGAAATTTTATGCAGCGGAACAAATTACAAGGTCAAAATATAAAAGAAGGCAACTTCTTTCACTATGCTATTAGACTCATTAGAGTACAAGAACAATCATGCACTCAAGTTTTGTGGATCCACGAGATCCTCATAATCTTCAATGGGTAGGTCAGCTTACAGTTCCTCATTTTCTTCCTCATCTGGGGGGGAGGCATGGAAAAAGTGAGTTCCATATGCTTAGTAAAAAAAAATAATAATTAAATAATATCATAAGGTTTTAAAGGTGAATTATTCTAACATTAATACTTACTATTTTGCAACTTCGTAGGCCTATCTTACATTATGAAAATAATTTATTAATTAGAAAAACAATACGTTAATATAATCAAATAAATATACATCATGCCAGATAATAGAGAAAATCAAATAAATCATGAAATACTCATATTTTTGTGTCATGCTTCGCAAAGTCGTTATGACTTCCATCTTTGAAGGCAGATACGAATTTCAAACTACCCATGTGGAATGACTAGATTAGATACAGATAACGACAATTTGCTCAGGCACAACTCCGGCTGGCCAAACTATGGTACGATCTACGACCACGATTGTACCAACCATAATGGTCCTATTAGATATCTACAGTCATAATAGTACTTAGTCAAAGGTGACCCCTAGCAGATATTCGCATCACCACTCTTGTTAGAGGGTACACCGTCATTCACAAGGAGCAGTCCTCTTACATCTTTTCAAACCAGATGGGGGAGGGGGAAACAGATGCCCCCGATGGGGTTAGGGAACATATACCCCTTAGAGATAAAAAGCCTAACGAGACACTTGATGCATTACGCATGTCAATACAGATACATATTTCAGATCATTTATGCTTCATTCCACTTTTCTCTTTCTTTTTTTCTTTTTTTATTATTTCTATTATTTTTCCAGATTATTTTTATTATATGCAAATGATCAAGTATCTATAAATCTCATAGTATGCTTCAAAATAAGAACAATTAAGCTTATAATACCGAGAAACACAAAAGCATGCATAATCACAATTATCATATTTAATAATTTTTTATATCTACAAATACTCCTTAAGACGTCTAAAGAAATACTAAATTCCTTATCGAAACCTTAATATTTTCTCCTTCATCGTTCTCCAATTCTTTCTCTCATTCTCTCTCTAGATCACTCTCTCCTCTTTCTTTCTCTCTAATTGTTGGAAAATGGAAGAATAAAAGTGTGGGGAAGAATCAAAAGGGAAGACCTATTTATAGAAATTAAGAACCATCAAATTCACACCAAGTGGCAAAATCTGGTTAAGACAGAGAGGAAAAAGATGCTCAGCATGAAAAATAAGGGAGAAAAGTCTCCTCTGTCGACGGCGACAGGGTATTGCCCGAGGTAGTAGTGGCCCATTTAGCGCATTGTAGGCTAGGCTGCAGGTGCACAGGCCACCTATCATGCAGGGGCTAGCCTGCACACTAGGCGTCACGCGTGCAGGCCCCATACACATAGGGTCTGACCCCACGCCACGTACAGGGATAGGACATGCGTGCACGCACAGTGCGTAGGCATCCTGCACGGGCAGATCCCCTTTAGCGTGGGATTTTTCTGCGGGATTTTTTTAGTTTTGCCGTTTTTTAGAAATTTCATTTTTTGTACTGAAATAAAATAAATAAAATTATTGCAATTAAATTAGAATTAAATAGAAATAATTATAATTAAATAAAATTAAAGAAAATCAAAATAATTAAAAATCAGTAAAATTCACAAATTAAGATAAGTAATATACGGAATAAATTAAATGAGTTCAATGCGGCCTAAAGGCCCAAATAAATAGGGTTTTCTAAATTAACTAGGCATAGTGATGGACGGGGTGTTATATGTACAAAAAAAATAAAGTAAATGGAGTTAAAATTATTCAAGAAAAACTCAAACAAAACCTTTTTGAACCTTTTTCGGTTGTTTGAACTACCTAAATAGGTTCCTAGATGGGTTTTAAACCCAGTTCACCAACCCCTCTTTGCAAGCTTGTAAATTCTTATCCGGTTAATGCTATTCGATAAAAACTGATGTATGAAGGCTTCCTGTTACCAATTAATTATACTTACAATTTTGAAGTCCCTACGAAATTATTCGAGCTCCAAAATGTCCCCAAAGTTGAGAAAACAACTACAAGGAAAAATTCCTTCTCGAGTTAGTGATAAACCCAAAACTTGCATGCGATTTTTCATGCATGCATGCATGGCTTGATTTTTGTTTAATTTGAACTTCAAACATGTTCTATTACATGCAGGCTATCTTTAGGGCATTTTGTTTAATTAAAATGATAAATGGAGCTATAAAAGTGCCTGTAACACACAAAAAATCTTCGCGCTTAATTTGTAATGTGAAAACCTATTTATTCAGACCCTAAGAACATTTAAAACTCCTTAATATTTTGTAATTTTAATTTTCCAGATGAATATCGTATTTCGTATTTTAATTTTATATTTATTTAGTTAAATAATTCTTGAAATTAGTTATTTTATTTTATCGTAGCAAAATTTCATTTTATTTATTATTCAGAAAGATTTCAAGGAAAAAACAGAGAAAAAAGTAGAAAATCCTGTAAAAAGGATCAAGCCTGCGCGAGCGTCACATGCCGCGTGGCCAGTGCAGGACATGCGCACTGTGCGCACGTCCCGCATGCGTAGGGCAGGAGGCACAATCTGCGCACATTTCCCATTGCACACAGATGGGCGCAGCTTCGTGCGCCCTATGCAGGTATCGTCGGCAAAGTAGGCCTACACAGTAGGTTAAAATCATATGTTTGTATACCAATGTGATTAATTATTTTAATGTAATATTTTACTTTAAATCATATGTTTATATACCAACATAAAAAAATAGGTTAAAATTTAATATTAAAAATATGATTTAATTGTTAATAAAAATTCTAAAATACCTTTTAACATCCAACATAGTGTAATATAAAAAATATAAGTCGATAATGGTAATATTTTGAATTGTAAACCAAAGGTTTATATGATCACAACATTTAGCACCTTGTGAGCCTTTTAAATAATTGTATACTCGTACAATCTTTACTTTGTAATATTAAATTAACTTATTACTGATCTTTTAAGTTTAATTAATGTGATATATTTGTAAGCTTTTTAAGTTAGCTTTAACTTATTACTGACTTGATACGAAAATTTAAAAGATAATTATACATAAAACAATTATTCGACCACATGGTCTATTAGAGTTTAAATATGAAACATTCATCCTACTTGGAAGCTTTTCTATTCAAGTAATCGACTTCTTCTCTCTTCCTCTTAGCTCATAGTTAACTTTTTTTGTCCTCATATTATGTTGTCTCTTCATTTTCAACTCAATTTTTAGCCTTAAAACTAATTTTCAGCCTCAATGTTTTCCTCACATTATGTATAAATTGATGTGTATGTACATATAAAAGATGAAATTATTAATTAATATTGAGCAGGTGGGATTGGTTGCATAGAGGAGCAATCAGTAATTCAATGTGTACTATTTTAAAATATTAAGTCTTGTGATAAAATAAACTACTATTAAGATACTAATTACTTATATAACTTTGTGATGTAGTTTACATTTTTGAGTATCTATCATTTGTCACATGACTTTTATGGGTAGAAGGAATATGTACCAGATCTCCTATTTTTATAGAAGTAAAAAATCATTCAATTTTTTACTTTTCCCATGACTTTTATGAGTAGAAGGAATATCTATAAGATCTCTTGTTTGATTAGAAGTACAAAATAAAATACTACAAGCTTTCTATAAACCTAAACAACATATGAAGGCTCACTGGTGGAAAGTAGTAGTTCCATTGGGGGGAGTTCATTAGCTGCACAAGGTATAACAAGGACTGACTCTTCCACCTCCACACTGCAAAGGATTATAGGCTCTACCATGATGCTTTGGCTAATAAAAGGTGGAGGTGCCCCGATTGGCCTTATGAGAGGTAAATCTTTATCATTATTTTTGTTGTATACGTATATATTCATGTGTAAATCTATTACATGTTATGCTAAGTAATGCGTATATATATGTTTGTAAAAGATAAACTGTGATGCTGATAAAGAAAGGGGAAGTGGCAAAACTTGTAGAAGGTGTATGAGAGATCCAAAATACCGAATTAACCTCTTGTGTCTTCTTTGGTTGCTACAAGTGTCGCTTTAGGGACTGTCACTCCCGCACCTGTATTAGTTATATGTAGAATGCACAACCCTAATATATCTTAATCATCACTCAGTCTTAATGAATTTATGTCAACTATACGTAAAATTCAGACTGCATGATCTTGTTTTTGATTAACGGCCCGATCTTGATTTCAATTGGAATCTGGATGTGCGTGCCATCTTCCACCTCATAGTACATAAATTCCTACAATGCTGGTGGTAGCATCTATCGAGGCTCTAGGTATGGAGGCGGTGGATGACAAGACTCTCTAATATCATTTTCCCAGGTTCTGTGGTGGCCATACGTTGGATGCTCTTATCAAAAGTGTTTATTGTTCTATGATGGCTGATGATTAGACTTGAAAATTTGTGTTTGCAATTTGAGATTTGGAGAAGAGAAAGAAAACTTTTTGGAATTAATGAGAGAAGAACTAAAGGACAATAGAGGATATATATATTTGTGTGTGTGTGTATATGTATATTCTTTTTCTATCTTAAAAGTTCTCTAACAATAATGCTACATATTATTAGTCATTTACTTTGAAAAGTAAGAAATGATTTTGTTGAGATAATGTTAAAAATTTTGATAATTGTCGAATCTACCAAAAATAAAGTCCTAATTAACTAATAAAATAATATTGTAGTAGTGGTAAGAAGGGTCAAACCCACAGGGAATTAGAAACTAATTTTCTTTTTTGACCAACGAGCAAAAAACAAACAAGGGGAAAGGGTTTGTTTTACCCAATTTTCTTTTGGATGCAAATTAGAAACTAAAACAATTGTAAGAAGAATTTTTAGTTGACGAAATAACTAGCTCCAGTAACGTAATTGATCATAGATGCAAGGGTTTGTTTTACCCAAAATATGGCAAATCAGTTATAGTTGTCAGAAATGTTCTAAGAACCAATCCTTCCTTATTCCTAAATCAACTAAGAAACATTTGTTAGTTGGTTCTTTGCTGTCAAGCAATCTTGGAAACATCCACAGGATTTAACTTGTCAACGGCCTTGAGAGCTAGAAGGACCTGGTTCAAGTTGTCGAATTCATCTGCGTGAACTAGTCAATTAGACTACTTACCTCCTCAATGGGGCATTGATCGCTACTTGGTACTGGAACCACTCAAACAATTACAGATTTGAGGCCTTTAGCTAGCTGCTTACGGTTTCTCTTCTTGTATGACGAGCCCTGTCCAAATGAAATCAAAATAACAATTACATTTAGGTGCATGAAGTAAATAAATACTAGCTTTGAAACAAAACTTAAATTAGTTCGATTAGATCTCATAAATACATTGTTGGAGTTTGATAGATCTATCAACTAGGAAAAGGAAAATAAATTAGCCACTCATGGTGTGTTTTTAACATAAATGAGTTCTTGAAGACTAGAAGAAAGATGAAGAAAAAATTGCAAAAGTAGTAGAAGCTGCTGTATACGGTGTCAAGAAGAAAAGAGGTGATGATTCTATTTTGATAACCACCCTCTTTATAGAAAAGGAACTAGGATTTTCTTCTTTTGTTGATTAGGATAATTTTCTTTGATTTTTGGCATATCACAAGCCTTCCAGAATATTTTGCCCTTTATTTTTGGCCCCATATCTTTGCTTGAATAATATATGTTTTATACATTTGAAAAGCACACGTTTTAATTTAAATATGCTGCTGTGCACGATTCTTTTCATTGCCCAAGGCTAAGTTGTCTGGGGTAGGACTCAAGCTTTGCCCAAGGCTTGTTTCCGGGCTGACGACTCTTTTCACAAACTCTTCCTCTTTTCATGTTATTTTTTCTCGTTTCTTCCTTATATCTCGTATTGCAATAAAGCATAGAAAATTACTCAGATTAGATAATGCTCCATCAAGTTTAATAACATAAAAGTGGGTGATAATGATGTTGTTTTTAAGTACTATCAAACTCCCCCACACATATCTTGTTCTTGCCCTCAAGCACTGCATAATACACTCCATCAATCCCCATTTCTTCACCTTCAACTCACTTACTCCCAATCATTTCATCACAACCCGCATGTTACACCTAAACCCTCAAATTGCAAGAATAACCATCAACTATTAATTTTTTGGATTGAGTTTCATATAACCACGCCAATAAATAACCACTTTGACAACATCCAAACACGACGTGAGAGAGTTTTACAAATTTAGCACACAAAAATTTCATTGAGGGGAATAGCCAATACATAATAGAATAGCCACCAAACTAATCTAGATATAAGGATTCATGCAATTAGTTCATGCTAAAAATAAAAAAGCTTGAGCACCTTTGCTTGCTTGAAATTTCACCAACCTTTTGACACAAGGGATAACATTTATGATGAATGCACCTAGTTACTCAATTGGTCACTAGTTTCAAGTGGCTTCTAGAGCTACTCGTAGTCATTTGACTAAAGGAGTAGATTATTATTCGTGCTCTCTTATTTTTTTTTCCTTCCGTTATGTGTGCATTTTATGCTTTATCTCACACTTTTACTCCAACTGTTTTTTAAAGTGAGTGTGTTTTACACTCCATCCTACTCATCACATGATAGATAATTTGATTTATTCATTTAAAGCACATAATTCTGGACAAGTTTTAGAGGAGTTCTTTCAAGTATTGATTTTTACCCAAAAATAAGAGAAAATTAATTAACTTTTTTTTAATAAGCAACTCTCAAACAAGTCATGTTCAATATGCAATCAAAGATAACCATCTATAGTGTGAAAAGATGAAAAATAAGCTACATTTCCTAGGATATGGTTATAAGTGCAAATCAACTTTTGAAATGCCCCATTAGAGTTGTTTAAAAATAATAGAGATAGTTGTAAAGATTGGAGCAAAAAAATTATTGGAGGTGTACGTGTGGCATGGCAAAAATTAGGCAAGGTCTAAATACCTAAAATGAGATGCTAAAAAGAAAAATTAGCTACCTAAGATACAGAATGCAGAATGCCTCTCCCCCACACTTAAACTACACATTGTACCCAATGTGATGCAAATAATATAAAATAAAAATGAAGTGACATATTAACTCCGTGGGTTGCTTGACTTGGAGGTGGGATACATTGGGAAACATCACCTTTTGAAAACCAACAAATGTGTTGCCAGGTGATATACCCCCAGCGATGGGGCTCTTCGGTGCGGCAACTTTGCCAGCTTACTTTTGCGGTTGAGTGTTTTGCTTCGGTGAACCTGTAGAAAAGGAAACGATGAGTACAACAGTGGAAAAATTTTATAGAATAGGAATTGGGAAGGGCTTAATCGGAGGCAGTTTTTTGAAATTTCCCGCAGCGGCGGTGCTAGGCTTTGCCCGCGATTTCTTGCAATCTGCTAGTCTTTTCACTCTAATTTTGCTATGGGGGTGTTTAAAATTGAATTCCAAGCAAAAGAAATTTTTTTTACCTCTTTTGGCAGTTGAAAATGGCTCCAGCGTGGCGGTGAGTGGCGGCAGCTCTCTTCCCAGCGACTGGGTCTTCTTCTTCGGCGAGGGTGTCTGGCAGCTAGGGTTAGGGTTTGGTGTGAAGAGGGTTATTTATACCAATCCTTTTTAATATGGGCTGTCCATCGCATTTGATATGGACCGTCCAATCGTGATTAAATAGGAAGTATATCTGGACCTTTGATCACGTTTAAATCTGACCGTCCGATTGCGTCTGGGGAGTGCACACATCGAGGCCATCCATGCGCGCGGGAACGGATCTAGGTTGTCTGATCAGGGGCATGCGGATCACCTGCGTGGCATGTTCTGGTTTTTCAGAGCTATTGACCGGGCATCCTACGTGGCATTACTTTCTTAAATTATATTTTGACCCCTAGTTTCTGATTTTTCTTTCAAAAATACTCCTATAACCCAAATTTTCACCCATTTTTCCTAAAATTGATTTCAATTTCATCCTCCTTCAAATTTCCTTCATTTTTACACTAAATTAAAATAAAAAAATTTTAAAAATTATATTTACAAATTAATTTAAATTACATAAAAATTAATTTTGGCATTACAGCTCATAAATAGTTATTCGAGCATGTTTCGATGCTCTTGAGGAATAGAAAATCTTGCAATAATAATATGCAACATTACAATAAATTTTAAGAGTTACAAGAACCAAATTCCAAGTTGATTGTTTTCCTCAAAAAAAACTTCACCAACTCTATCTAGTTATAAGTGTGGCTTTAGAGACTGTCAGTGCCGCACCTGCATTTATTATATGCAAAATGCACAACCCTAATCTCCCTGTCATCACTCTTGCATAATGATTATGCAGATTGAAAGTTTCATCTTTCAAACTTTATGTCAACTATACATAAAATCTAGACTGCATGATCATGTTTTTTTATTAATGGCTCAAGCTTGATCACACTTTCAATTGGATTCTGGATACACGTGCCATCTTCGGCTGCGTAGTACACAAATCTCTATAGTCCTAGCAGCAGCATTTGCCGAGGCTCTGGGCGTAGAGGTGATAGAAAACAAGGCTTTATAACTAGTTGTTTGTTCAGGTTCTGTGGTGGCCATGCATTAGAAGCTCCTATCAAAAGTGTTTGTTGCTGTATGATGGGTGATGATTAGACTTGAAATTTGTGTTTGGAATTTGTGTTTTGGAGAACAAAAAGAAAACTCTTTGGAATTAATGAGAGAAGAACTAAAGGACAATAGATTATATATATGTATATATATATTCTTTTTCTATCTAACAAGTTCTGTAACAGCCCCGTAAATTAAAAGAAAATGTATAAATTTATTCTAAGTGCGGAAGCGAAATAAAATAGATTATGATTAACATCCCTTACACAATAACCAAAACGAATTAAACGTATGAAAGAATAAACTAACTAAGAGAAATACTATGAATGAATACTATAAAGAAAACTAATAAATTATTAGGCTTCTACTCGTCGTCTTCCTGCAGAACGGGCTCGGGAACCAAGTCCTCCTGATCTGAAATGGTTAAGTAAGGAATGAGCTACACTAGCCCAGTAAAAACATCACACTATCTCACTATCACAGAAGTAAAGATTGGTAGAAAATAAAAAAATGACCAATGGAGCAGAATTTATAACAAACTCATTTATCAATAATAAAAATCTTTACTGTCCACTTACCTCGGTGAGATTCATGAAAACAACTTATGAGAAACCATAACATCATAAACATCATAAGATCATGCACACTCTATAACATAACACATCATACTTTTGTATTTCAATCATCAGGCAACAAATTTCTTCTTTTATCAGCCTACTAGTATCCATGGGGATCCATAAGGGGTCCCCGCTACATGTGAACCATTAACATTAATAACTTAATTCCAAGGCCGTCCCCATACCCTGTCCGGTATGGGCACCAAAACACATAAAGTCTCCATACCCCGTCCGATATGAGAGACCACGTTCTCGGTAGGGTTCCCTATGGACCCTGTCCGTCCACCATCTCCCAAGATATCTAGTTAGGCTGTCGACATTATTCATTTATCAATTCACATACCTGTTCTCATGTTTTATATCTCAATTATTCAATCAAACATAAACATGTAAACTAGTAATGAATACCAAACAAGGCAACACAACATCTGGTTCACAATGATTCAAACCATAATAAATAAAATTGTGATTCATGCATATGAAACCATATAATAAACACATCAGGCACCATACTGCATTCAAAACTATAAAATAATTCAAACAACACCTGACCAAAAAATACATCAGATTCGGGCTCCGTTAGCAACCTTAATTAATTATACATATCTATTAATTCATAACGTACCATTTTATCATTTATTAAGCATTAATGTAACGCCCAGAACGTTGAAATTTTTGTAATTTCCTCATTAATTATTTGTCCAGCCAAAAAAAAAAAAAAAAAAAAGCGTGGTGGCGCAGAGAACGGGAGAAGAAGAAGGAAGCAAAGACGTGCACGTTGCGAGCGGGAAGAGATGGGTTTTCGTGAT
Organism: Carica papaya; assembly: GCF_054855325.1. NCBI lineage: Eukaryota > Viridiplantae > Streptophyta > Magnoliopsida > Brassicales > Caricaceae > Carica > Carica papaya. The sequence continues at coordinate 28,428,303 of NC_142311.1, read as the reverse complement.
TTTTGGAGAATCTTCAGTGTGAGGATGCTGATCTAAACAGCTTCGCTCCACTATAAGCAGCGTAGTGGCGCAGAAAACGGGAGAAGAAGAAGGAAGGAAGTACGTGCACGTCGCGAGCGGGAAGAGATGGGTTTTCGTGATTTTTGGAGAATCTTCAGTGCGGGGATGCTGATCTAAACAGCTTCGCTCCACTATGAAGAACGAAACTCGAAAACAGAGAAAAGAGGAATCCTTGAGGCCAAAGGGGCGTAGAGAGAGAGAGGAGGCCGAGAAGAGAGAGAGAGCTCATCTTCTCCATGGACTCTTCGCAAAATACTTAGAAAAATCCCCTCAAATTATTCTTCTCATTCTTTATTTTCCTTCTACTCGCAGAACCAATTACCGGCCTCTACTATTGACATAAGCACAAATATCACCCATCTCTGTATTTTCTTCAGCGCGACTCCAAGCAGCTAAGGCCATCTCTGTCACAGAAGAAGCTCTCTCTCTGCTGTCCTTAATTTTCGAGCGGCAATCATATACATTGCAGCTTATCATCACCGAGACCCAACCCTCATTGCACAATTGATCGGAGCCGAATCACTAAAGCACGAACCTCACCGGAGAGCCGTCGCACCCGAGAGCACCGCCGCCGGTAAGCTTCGGTTTTTCGTAATTTTTTTTGGCTCCTCGAGGGCCCTAGGGTTGTTTTATCGCAGGAACCGATGCAAGTGTGGCCGAATTCGGTCGGAAACGGCCGAAAACGGCCAACCCGAGGCGAATCGCCGCCGCCGGAGCACGGGGGAGATGCCGTGCCGGAATTGTGATATTGGCCAAAAAGGAGCCCTGTGCCTAATTTGAGATTTTTTGAAACGCGTGCAGGTACCGTTAGTGCGTTTCAGTTTCTTGAAAAATTCAGGAAAAATTAGGAACAGCCTGTAGGCGCACCGTGAAGCCGCGTTCGGACCCCAAAACGAGTAAGGACCCCTCACCCTATTTCCTATCACGGTTTTAAGGTTCAATAAATGATAAAACAGTATTTCATGAATCAACGAATGTGTGAAATTGCTTAAGGTCGCTAATGGAGCCCGAGTCTGGTGTGTTTTTTCGGTTAACTGTTATTTGGCCTGTTTACAGTTTTAAATGCAGTATGAGGTTTGATGTTTTCATTTTATAGTTTCGTGTGCATATTCTACTGCTTTATTGATTATGGATTGAATGACCGGGATATTGATACTGTATGTTGTCTGTTTGGCATAAATTACTGTTTTGCTTGTTTGTATGTGGATTAATGATGCTGACTGAGGAAAAAGAGAATGAAAAATTATGTAAACGGGTAATGGTATAATGTGGTCAGCTTGACTAGATATCCTGGGAGATGGTGGACGGACCGGGTCCGTAGGGGACCCTAACGGGATTGTGGTCTCCCATATCAGACGGGGTATGGAGATCTTATATGTTTTGGTGCCCATACTGGACGGGGTATGGGGACGGCCCATTTCACCCTCATACCGGACGGGGTAATGAGGTCTATGTTTTGACGCCCATACCGGACGGGGTATGGGGACGGCCCTGGAATATGATTTCAGGTGTTAAGGGTTAATGGGTAGCGGGACCCCTATGGATCCCCATGGATACTAGTGGGCTGGTAAATCAGGAAAATATGTTGTGTAACGATTGAATTACGAAAGGTGGGTTAACGGGTAGCGGGACCCCTATGGATCCCCATGGATACTAGTGGGCTGGTAAATCAGGAAAATATGTTGTGTAACGATTGAATTACGAAAGGTGTGATAGGTATTATGTTATACAGTTCTTATATATGTTTCCATGATGATGATGATGTTATTGCTTTCGTATATTGTTTTATGAATTTCACCGAGGTAAGTAAATAGTAAAAGTTTTTATGTTAATAAACGAGTTCGTTATAAATTATGCTCCATTGGTCTTTTTGTGTTTCCTACCCACCTTTACCTCCATGACGGTGAGATATCGTGATGTCTTTACTGGGCTAGTATAGCTCATTCCTTATTTAATCATTTCAGATCAAGAGGACATCGTTCCCGAGCCGGTTCCGCAGGCGGACGACGAAGGGGACACCTAAAGACTCCATAGTCACATTCGTAGTTTTTACTTTCAAGTTCCTCCTTTAGGTAGTTTAATCTTTTATATTTTGTGAGCACGTTTCGGTTTCAATGTACGGGATGTTATTCAAATTTTGACTTCGCTTCCGCATTTGATATTTATAATATAAATTCCATTATGAATTTGCAGGCCTGCTACAATTAATTCCGTAATAGGAAATAGGGTGAGAGATCCTTACTTGTTTCGGAGTCTGAAATCGGGCTCTCACTGCGCCTACGGGCAGTCCCTAGATTCCCTAAATTTTTCTCTGAAAACTGAAACACACTATCGGTACCTGTACATGTCCCCAAAAAACTCCAAATCAGACCTAGGGCCCTTTCGGCCAAATTCAGAATTCTGGCACGGCGGCTCTGCCGTGCTTCGGCGATGGCTCCGATGCCCACGGCGGCAATCCACCTCGGGTTTGCCATTTTCGGCCGAATTCAGCCAAACTTGCATTGGTTCCTGTGATAAAACACCCCTAGGGCCCTCGGTGGGCCAAAAAATTTTAGAAAACTGAGACTTACTAGCGGCGAAGCTCTCGGGTGCTGCGGCTCCTCCAGGGCGAGTTACGATTTGGTGTTTTGCTCCGGTCAACCTGTAGAGAAAAGGACGGTGGTCACAGTGGTATAAAAATTACATCGAACGGGAACCGGGAAGGGCCTCATCGGAGGCAAAAATCGAGGAAATTTGCAGTAGCGTCGCTGGACTTCGGCGGTGTTTTTCGGCCAATTGACCGGTTGTTTGGCTCCGATTTGGCCACAGAGAGGTTCAACATCGAAAAATGAGCCAAGGGGAGAAATTTTACCTCGTTTGGCGGCAAAAAAAATCCTCTATTGTGGCGGCGGTCGGTTCTTCCGGTGGCTGGGTCGTCTTTTCTGGCGAGGGTTCTGGCGGCTAGGGTTTGGGGTTGGGTGTGGATGCGATTATTTATAACTTTCTCCTTTTAATCTGAGCCATCCATCATGATTTAATCTGGACCGTCCGATCGCGATTAAATTAGAAATAATCTGGGTTGTCCATCGCGATGCGATCTGGGCCGTCCGTGCGTCATCAAATCTGGACTGTCCGCACGCGTGAGATCTGGGCCTTCCGTGCTCGCGGGAACTGATCTAGGCCGTCCGATCGCGCGCACGCAGATTGCCCACGTGTCTCCGTCCCACGTGGCTTCCCGCATCAGCGTCCCTGCCACGCGGCGTGTCCTAGTTGGCCGGAGCTGCTGACCGGGCTGCTAACGTGGCTGCTGACGTGGCACTATTTTTCTAAATTACGTTTTGACCCCTGATTTTCGATTTTCTTTTCAAAAGCACCCCCAGAATCCAAATGTTCACCCCTCTTTTCCAAAATCAATTTCAATTAAATCCCAAAAATAATTTTACCCTATTTTATTATTATTTTTATTTTTATTTCTATTAAATTAAATTAAATTAAATTAAAACCTTATAAATTAATTATTAAAATAGATAAAATTAAACAAAATTCTAATAAAAATAAAAATAAAATAAAAGAAAATTTTTTGGGTATTACAAGTTCTCTAACAATAATGCTACATATTATTTAAGTAGGCATATTTATATTTAAAAATATATACATATAAATTATAATTAAAAAAAGTGTGAGGTATCCTTGAATTTATTTTCTGATTTATCATAATCTTATTATTTAAAAAAAATTTAGTAAAATCCCTAAATGAAATAAAGAATCTGACTTAGTAGGAACTAATGATATGATAATAGCTTTCTTTTAAATATATGTAGATATTTTATCCTGAAAAATAATGATTTATTAAAGAATTGGATATTTTTCCTAATACTCAAAATTCATGGGTTCTAGAAAAATGAGATACTTAAATTCTTTTTGAGAGATAAAATATAAAATTATTAAATAAATTGGTAGTAAGCCACCACCAATGAATGGTGCATGGTCAAAGATCATGTTAGCCTAAAATATTAACATATCCTGTATAAATGATAAAACAAGCAAAAAAAATATTCTCAAATTTTTATTGAAGTGACTATAAAGTCTTAACTATTAGTAAAGCCTATCTCTGTTATATAACATCTTATCACTTTTTGCAAAAGAAATTTCTTCTGATGGGATAACTAATATTGAAGTAATATATCTCATTAGTAATTCAATCTAATATGCTTAAAATAAGTGTATTAGATTCATTTATCATAGTTCGTTAAAAAAATAGTAAATGGACAATTATATGTAAAATTTAAATTAATAGATTATCAATATTTTTGAAAGACTCATAAACAGATATTCAAGCTTGTATCGATGCTCTCGAGGAATAAAAAAGCTTGAATAATAATATGCAATATTACGACCAATTTTAAGAGCATTTTTCTTAGGAGTTATAAGAACAAAATTCCCAAGTTGATTGTTTTCCTCCGAAAAAACTTCACCAGCTCTATTTCATGTTACTCAAACTTATAACCTGATATCTTGTTAAACTTAATCTTGTATGGATCAAGAACAAACATTTCAAGTTCGTTCTTCTAGCAAAACTCCTAGTGGGATGTCTGAAGAAAATTAAATCCACTTAGCCATATATTTAGTTATTTATCATAAAGAAAACCATCCATGAAAAATACATCTACAATAAAACTAATGGAAAAGGATTTTGGTAATTTAGAATAATATGCTTAAACTAATCGTATTGGATTCATTTGTCATAGTTTGTAAAAAAAAATAGTAAATGGACAATTATATATCAAATTTAAATCAACAGATGATCAATATATATATATAAAATTAAATGAAAGAAAAAAAAATTAAAGAAAAAAAGAAAAGAAGAACCTATAGTGTACTTTGGGAGTAGAAGAAGAAAATATGTGATGGGAGGATAAATGACAAACAATTGAGTATTTTATATAGGCCGTGAAAAATATAGATTTTACTATACCATAACTCATAAAATCTTTGAACTTAAATAAATAATCTATGGATATTTGGAAAGTGATTTCATTTTTTTGAAATCTTTAACTTAAATGAAGAATCCAATGCTATTTGAGACACAATTTTATAATATTTATTTGATATCTTATTTAATATATATAAAAGAATTAAAAATATTTATTTAACTAATTCTATGGTCGCCAACTGTTTTAAAATTACCTTTTAAATTTTAATCCATGCGCTAAAGAAGTTATTTGTCATTTATTTTTTTAAAAGTTAAAAAGACAATTTTATGGAGATAATGATAGAAGTTTATTAACACGCATAAGGTAAAAAGTCAAGTTACACAAAAACATTAACCTTACTTTACAATAATATGATTAGTTTTTTAAATAATATATCTCTACTTTAGATAATGTACTTATATACCAATATATAAAGTTTTGTTAGTAATTAATCTTAGAAACAAGATTTAATTATTAATGAAAACTTTTAAATACCCTTTAACATCATACTTAAAGTATAGTGTAATATAAAAAAAATAAGTCGATAACTGTAACACCCAATATTTAATTATTTTTATTTTTATTTAATTATTATAATTTTTTAAATATAATTATTATTTATATGATTTAAATTTATTTTATTTTATTTTAATTTGAGTTAATGAAATAATAATAATAATAATAATAAAAAAAAAGGTAAAAAATTGGTTAGGGATTTAATTGAAAATAATTTTGGGGAAAATGGGCGAAAATTTGGGTTCTGGGTGTATTTTTGAAAGAAAAATAAGAAACCAGGGGTCGAAACACAATTTAAAAGAATTACACCACATCAGCTGCCCGGTCAGTAGCCCTAACCAACCAGGACGCACCAGGTGGCAAAGGCGCTGACGCGGGAGGCCACGTGGGGGGGGGGGGCACGTGGGCGATCTGCATGCACGCAATCGAACGACTGAGATCCGTTCCTGCGCGCATGGATGACCCAGCCCGAAAACGCGTACGGACGGCCCAGATTCCATCGCTCACGGACAGCCTAGATTGAATCGCGCACGGACGGTCCAGATTGAATCGCGATGAACGGTCCAGATTCACTTCCTATTTATTCGCGATCGGACGATCTAAATTAAAAGCGATGGACGGCTCAGATCAAAAGCGGATGGGTATAAGTAACCCCATCCGCACCTAAACCCTAACCCTAGCCGCCAAAGCCCCTCGCCGGAGAAGACAGCCCACTCGCCGAGGAGCTGACCGCCGCCACCCGCCACTGTACCGGAGCAATTTACGACCACCAAATGAGGTAAAAATTTCCTCTCTTGCACGAAATTAAATTTTAAATCCACCCATGGCCAAATCAGAGTGAAAGAACTGGCTAATTGGCCGAAAAACACCGTCGAAGCTCGGCGCCGCTGCCACGGGGTGTCTCAAAAAATGCCTCCGATGAGGCCCTTTATGATTCTCGTTCGTTGTAATTTTTTCACCGTTGTGACCACCGTTTCCTTCTCTATAGGTTGACCCAAATAGAACACCCAACCACAACGTGAGCCGAATGAGCCACTGCACCGGAGACCCCCACTGCCGGTGAGTTTCGGTTTTTTATATTTTTTTGACCCACCGAGGGCCCTAAGTGTGTTTTCTCACAGGAACCGATGCAAGTTCAGCTGAATTCGACAGAAAATGGCCGAAAATAGCCAACCTGAGGCGGATCGCCGTCGCGGGCAGCGGCACCGTCGCCGAAGTATGGCAGAGTCGCCGTGCAAGAATTTTGAAATTGGCCGAGTTGGCCCTGGGTCTTATTTTTGGGTTTATTTGGGACACTTATAGGTACCATAAGCGCATTTTAGTCCCCGAAGAAAAATTCGGGGAACCGATGGACCTCCCGTAGGTGCGGTAACCATCTAGTTTTCAGCATCAAATCAAGTAAGGACCCCTCACCCTATTTCCTATCATAAATGTAAAGTTTGAATAAATAATAATAAAGTCCTTTGTACAAGTTAGATGAATATGCATAATTAACTATAGATTGCTAATGGAGCTCAAAATCGGACATTATTTTCTGTTGATTCTTGTTGTATTTTATAATTTAAATGCATGATGGTATCTAGTTTATCTATTCTATAGTTTTAAATCATGTATTACTGTATTATATGACCACTGTGTGATTTTGGGATTTAAGATATAATTGTATTACCGGGTGCATGTTCATTGTTTATATGATTGTGTTTAATTTGGTAATGAAGATTAAGGATAAATAGGAAAGGGATGTGATCTAATAAATAGATAAGGTGACAGTCTCACTAGATATCCTGGGAGACGGTGGACTGACAGAGTTCATAGGGAACCCTATCGTGAACGTTTTCTCATACCGGACGGAGTACGGAGACTTGGTCATTTGGCGCTCATACTGGACGGGGTATGGGGACGACCCGCTTCACCCTCATATCGGACGGGGTATTGAGGTTTAATGTCTTAGCACTCATACCGGACGGGGTATGGGGTCGGCTATGTAATTAAGAATGTTAAGAGAAAGGGTTCATGTGTAGCGGGGACACCCCTATGGATCCCCATGAATACTAGTAGTCTGGTGAAACGAGAAACAATGATGATTAGTTATTGTTAATGAATATAAATTTATGATATGTTCTATACTACTGATTGTGCATGAAGTTATGATCTGTATGATGTTATTGTCTTCATAGGTTGCTTTCACAAGTTCTCCAATGATAAGAAAAAGGGAAAATGGTTTAATTTTTAATGAATGTATTGGTTTAAAATTTGTGCTCCATTGGTTGTTTTTGGTTTTCTACTAACCTTTGCTTCTTTGATGGCGATATAGTGTGATGTCCTTATTGTGCTAGTGTAGCTCACCCCTTATTTAACCATTTCAGATCAGGAGGACCCGGTTTCTGAGCCCGATCCGTAAGAAGGATATGAGTAGATGCTAGATACTTATTAGTTTCCTTTATTTTCTATTTTTCATATTGCTTTCAGAGAATTTGTTCCGTGATGTTTGTTAGTACTTTTGAGTTATGGTGTAAGGGATGTTAACCTTAATCTTTATTTTGGTTCCGCACTCAAATTATTATATGCATTTCTTTTTAAATTTCTGGGGTCGTTACAGTTGATATCAGAGCCACGTTCCTCGGACTCATCCCTTACACAATAATACTCAGAGAAATACCAAACAATGAATTATCACTTAACCCTTCCTTGTGAAATACAGGTACAGAGAGATGAGAAGAGGAAGAGCCCCACTAAACTGAGCAGCCCGGGAGGGTTCGCTCAAGGAAGACATGGACAGGATATTTGAGATGTTAGAAAGACTCATTACGGCCCAGCAGAGCTGAGATATGAGGAGGGAGCTACCTGACCCTCCCCTGCTGCCATAGGTTGAGCCACCATTACAGCGAGAGGATCCTGAGCCACCCCGGTACGACCCTGCTCCTCCACAGTACCACCCGGTACCACTGCCACAGTATAATTCGGTGCTCCTGCCGTATCAACAAGTACCACCATAGGGCCCCCCAGTCTACCATCAGCATGGCCCAGTCCCTTTTTCATGGGACCCAGTTCCTCCCACGATTGACTCGAGCTACAAATAGAGGTATAAGAGACTAAACCCATCCACTTTTACAGGAGGATACTCTTTTGAAGATGCTGAGTACTGGTTGGCAGAGACAGAGAAGGCCTTCAAGACCTTAGGGGTGACTTCTGAGCAGAAGGTCACCCTTGCTACCTACATGCTAGTGGGAGAAGCAGACCGCTGGTGGGAACTCAAGCAAAGGACCCTGCCCATTTCAGTTACTTGGGAATAATTCCTAGTAGCCTTTCATGTAGAGTACCTCCCAGAGCATCTCCAATATCTGAAGGAGATGGAGTTCGTCCACTTAGTCCAGGGGAACATGACTGTGTCAGAATATGCTCGTAAGTTCCTGGAGTTAAGTCGATGCTCCCCTGAGACGCTATTGGATGAGGGCAGGAAGGTTAGGAGATTCCAATGGGGCCTCTACCCAGAGATCAAGCAGCATTTGTTCGTGCTGGAGCTCAAGACCTATTCGGCCATTCTGGCCAAGGCACAGCTGGTGGAGAGGAGCTTCCACACCCTCCCTCAGGCAGCAGAGAACCTCAGACCCTCAGCTCCACTCCGCAGACCAGCACCTACTGTGTCTGTCCAATAGAATAAGAGGCCCAGGCCAGTGTTTCAGGCTCTCCCTCAAGCCCCAGTGGTAGGACGTGATAAGATCTGTCAGCATTGCGACAGGGATCATGGGGACTGATCCTGCTACCGCCTCAACAACACCTATTGCATATGTGGTAGTGCCCAACATTATGCAAGAGAGTTCCCAAGGAACCAGAATTAGGGCAGACCTCTTATTCAAGGTAGAGCTTACAACCTCACCCAACAGGATGCCGAAGCAGACTCGAATGTGATACAGGGTATGTACACTATCTGTAACCATCTTGATCATGTTTTGATTGACACTGGTGCATCGCATTCATTTGTTTCACCTGTTTTTGCATTAAAATTTAATGTATTACCTAATAAACTTGATTCAATGTTATTTGTGTCTACTGTTGGGAGTGTAACACTATTGGGAGAAGTTGTCTACAGGGCTTGTACCATAGAGATAGCAAATAGAAAACTGAGTGTAGACCTAATAGAATTAGACACGGGAGATTTTGATGTAATTTTAGGGATGAACTGGCTAGCGGCGTATCACGCCACCGTAGATTGTTTTAGTAAGAAGGTTGTATTCAATCCTCCTAATGAGGAGCCATTTACAAATTAATAAAATCATTTAGTGCTTATTTCTTGATGACAAGTTTTCTTATTCGTCGAGTACTTTAACCTTGCTGTTTTCTCTAACTAGGCAAACCCAAGAAAGAGAATTGTATTCAAGAGATTTCGGTAGTCCGAGACTTTCCATATGTGTTTTTGGATGAACTACCTGAACTGCCAGTAGACAGGGAAGTCGAGTTCACCATAGATCTACAGCCAGGCACCTAGCCTATTTTGGTTGCTCCTTACCGCATGAGCCGCGTTGAGATGGAGGAGCTGAGGAAACAGATCAATGAATTACAAGACAGTGGTTTTATCATATATAATGTGTCCCCTTAGGGTGCTAGAGTCACTTTTGCTAAAAAGGGAGATAGAATGTTGAGACTATGTATTGATTACAGAGGATTGAACAGGGTTACAATGAATAACAAGTATCCCCTTCCCAAGATTGAGACCTCTTCGATCAGTTGCATGATGCGCAGGTCTTCTCAAAAATAGACATGCGATCAGGTTACCATAAGGTAAAAATAAGGACAAAAGACATCCCCAAGACGACTTTTCGAACCAGGTACGGACACTATGAGTTCCTGGTCATGCCATTTGGGCTAACCAACGCCCCAGCCATCTTCATGGATTTGATGAACAGGGTCTTCAGACAATTCTTAGATCAATTTGTTATCATGTTAATCGATGACATCCTGGTCTATTCAAAAAGCAGAGAGGAACATGCTCACCATCTAGCTCAGGTTTTGTAGGTTCTTAGAAGAAAGAAGTTATATGCAAATTTGAGTAAGTGTGGATTTTGGCTTGAGCAGACCATCTTCCTGGGACACATCATCTCAAAGGATGGAGTATCAGTGAATCCTGAAAAGGTTAAAGCGGTGCTCGACTGGGAGAAAATGACATCAGTTAAAGAAATTCGTAGATTTCTGGGAATGGCGGGCTATTACCGCAGGTTCGTTGAAGGATTTTCTAGTCTATCTATTCCCCTAACCTAACTCACAAAGAAGAATGCCAAGTTTAAGTAGAATGAGGACTTTGAAATAAGTTTTTTAGAACTAAAGAAGCGGCTGACTACTGCACCTATGCTAGCCTTACCGAGTGGATCGGGGGGATATACAGTTTACAATGATGCCTCCTATCTAGGCCTGGGTTGTGTTATAATGCAGCATGGGAAAGTCATAGCCTTTGGGTCCAGACAAATAAAGAGTCATGAGAAAAATTATCCCACCCATGACTTAGAGCTTGTTGCAATCATACACGCGTTGAAGACTTGGCGCCTTTATTTATATGGAGAGACCTTTCTGATCTATACCGATCACGAGGATTCGAAATACATATTCACTCAAAAGGATCTCAACATGCGTCAGAGAAGGTGGATAGAACTTTTTAAGGACTATGATTGTGACATCTTGTACCATCCGGGTAAGGGAAACGTGGTAGCCGATGTACTCAGCAGAAAAAATGCAGGTATCTTAGCCCATTTGATGGTTTCAGAATGCAAGCAAATTGGGGCCACACAACAGGTTCAACTTTAGGACTTGAAGACAGTCATATGTTTGGGTCATCTGACCGTCCAGCCTGAGTTAATATAGAGAATAAGGGAAACTCAATCAACTGATCCTGCCCTAGTAGCCCTCAAGAACGATGCAGAACAAGAAGTTAACTCATAATTCTGAGTCTCCGCCGATGGGTTACTCCAATTCCAGGACAGAGTGTGTGTTCCAAGTGACAGTGAGTTAAAGAGAGACATCATGACAGAGGCCCAAAGCTCAAAGTTTGCCATGCATCCTAGAAGCACTAAAATATACCAAAGCATGCGACCCCAGTTTTGGTGGAACGAGATGAAAAGAGACATAGCTAACTTTGTTTCTAAATGCTTAGTATGTCAGCAAGTCAAGGCAAAGCATCAACGCCCAGGCGGGTTACTTCAGCCATTACTGATCTCAGGGTGGAAGTGGGAACATATCACCATGGACTTCGTGGTAGGGTTACCTAAGGCACGCTCAGGATATGATGCCATCTGGGTAATTATTGACCGGCTTACCAAGTCTTCCCACTTCCTTGCCATCAGGATGACCGATCCCTTGGACAAGTTAGTAAAAATGTATATTCGAGAAATAGTCAGATTGCATGGAGTCCTAGTGACAGTGGTGTCCGACGGGGACCCCAGGTTCACTTCTCGATTTTGGAGTAGCTTTCAGCAAGCCATGGGAACAAAGCTGTCCCTCAGTACTACATTCCACCCTTAAACTGATGGACAGCCAAAAAGGATAATCCGTACACTTGAGGATATGCTCTGAGTTTGTGTCCTTGACTCCGGGGGCCATTGGGACGACCATCTATCCCTGATAGAGTTAGGCTATAACAACAGCTACTAAGCGAGTATTGGCATGGCTCCATATGAGGCATTATATGCGCACCCATGCAGATCGCTGATTTGTTGGGAAGAAGTGGGTGATAGAAAATTATTCAGCCCGGAGCTGGTAGATGAGACTACATTCAAAATAGTTTAGATCAAGAAGAACATTCAGACGGCTCAGAGCAGACAGAAGAGTCATGCGGACACTTGGAGGAGAGGGAATAACTGGGTGTTCTTTAAGGTCACTTCTTGTAAGGGAATTAGTAGGTTCGACAAGAGGAAAAAACTGAACCCCCGATTTATTAGACTATTTGAAGTCTTAGACAGGATTGGTACTGTCGCCTACAGACTAGCAGTGCCTCCATAACTTTCTAAGGTCCACAATGTGTTTCATGTGTCCATGCTACACAAGTACAACCCGAACCTCTCTCATGTCTTGGCCCACGAACCTCTTCCACTCTAGGAGGATTTATCCTACGAGGAAGTACCAGTCGGCATTGCGGATTGAAAGAGCAGATTACTCCGCAACCGGAAGATATCCTTTGTGAAGGTCATATGGCAGAACCACACACCAAGGGAGGCCACATGAGAGCTAAAATCAGACTTTAGAGCCCAGTACCCCCAGCTGTTCGATCGAGAGTAAGAGGCAAATTTGAGGGATCAAATTTCTTTTAAGGGGAGGAGAGTTGTAATACCAAATATTTAATTATTTTTATTTTTATTTAATTATTATTATTTTTAAATATAATTATTATTTATATGATTTTAATTTATTTTATTTTATTTTACTTTGAGTTAATAATAATAATAATAATAATAATAAAAAGGGTAAAAAATTGGTTAGAGATTTAATTAAAAATAATTTTGGAAAAAAGGGGTGAAAATTTGGGTTCTGGGGGTATTTTTGAAAGAAAAATCAGAAACTGGGGGTGAAAATATAATTTAGAAAAGTTACGCCACATCAGCTACCCGGTCAGCAGCCTCAACCAACCAGGACGCCCCAGGTGGCAGAGGCACTAACGCGGGAGGCCATGTGGGGGGGGGGAGCCATGTGGGCGATCCACGTGCGTGCGATCAAATGGCTGAGATTCGTTCCCGCGCGCACGGATGACCCAGATTGCATCGCGCATGGACGACCAAGATTGAATCGCGATGAACAGTCCAGATTCACTCCCTATTTAATCGCTATCGAACGGTCTAGATTAAAAGCGATGGATGGCCCAGATTAAAAGTGATGAAAGTCCCAGATCAAAAGCGGATGGGTATAAATAACCCCATCCGCACCCAAACCCTAACCATACCCGCCTAAGCCCCTCACTAGAGAAGACAGCCCAACTGCCAGGGAGTCAACTGTCGCCACCCACCGTCGTACTAGAGCAATTTTTGACCGCCAAATGAGGTAAAAATTTCTCCTCTTACACGAAATTCAATTTTAAACCCACCCATGGCCAAATTGGAGTGAAAGAACCGGCCGATTGGCCGAAAAATGCCACCGCGGGGTGTTTCAAAAAATGCCTTTGATGAGGCCCTTCCCGATTCCCATTCGATGTGATTTTTCCACCGTTTTGACCACCGTTTTCTTCTCTACAGGTTGACCAAAGCAAAACACCCAACTGCAACGTGAGTCGGAGGAGCCGCCGCACCAGAGAGCCCCACCGCCAGTGAGTTTTGATTTTCTGCACTTTTTCAGCCTACCAAGGGACCTAAGTATGTTTTCTCGCAGGATCCAGTGCAAGTTCGGCGAAATTCAGCCGAAAATAGCCAACCCGAGGCAGATCGCCGTCATCGAAGCACAGTGGAGTTGCTGTGCCGGTATTATGAAATTGGTTGAGTAGGCCCTGGGTCTGATTTTTGGGTTTATTTGGGACACTTGTAGGTACTGTAAGTGCATTTCAGTTTCCGAAGGAAAATTCAGGGAACCCAAGGACCGCCCGTAGGTGCAATAACCATCTAGTTTTTGGCATCAAATCAAGTAAGGACCCCTCACCCTATTTCCTATCATAGATGTGAAGTTTGAATAAATAATAATATGGTCCTTTGTACAAGTTAGATGAATATGCATAATTAATTACAGATTGCTAATGGAGCCCGAAATCAGACATTGTTTTCTGTTGATTCCTGTTGATTTATTTTACAGTTTAAATGCATAATGGTATCTGGTTTATCTATTCTATGATTTTAAATGCATGTATTACTGTATTACTTGACCACTGTGTGATTTTGGGATTTAAGATATCATTGTATTACCGGATGCATGTTCATTGTTTATATGATTGTGTTTAATTTGGTAACGGAGATTAAGGATAAACAGGAAAGGGATGTGATCTAATAAACAGATAAGGTGACAGCCTCACTAGATATCCTATGAGATGTTGGACGGACCACGTTCATAAGGAACCCTACCATGAACGTTGTCTCATACCAGACGGGGTACGGAGACTTGGTCATTTGGCACTCATACCGGACGGGGTATGGGAACGGCCTGCTTCACCCTTATACCGGACGGAGTATTGAGGTTTAATGTCTTGGTGCTCATACCGAACGAGGTATGGGGTCGACTATGTAATTAAGACTGTTAAGGAAAAGGGTTCACGTGAAGCGGGGATACCCCTATGGATCCCCATAGATACTAGTAGGCTGGTGAAATGAGAAACGGTGATGAGTAGTTATTGTTAATGAATATGAATTTATGATATGTTCTATATTACTGATTGTGCATTAAGTTATGATCTGTATGATGTTATTGTCTTTATAGATATCTTTCACAGGTTCTCCAATGGTAAGAAATAGGGAAAATGGTTTAATTTTTAATGAATGTATTGGTTTAAAATTTTTGCTCCATTGGTTATTTTTGGTTTTCTACCAACCTTTGCTTCTGTGACGGCGATATAGTGTGATGTCCTTAATTGGCTAGTGTAGCTTTATCTAACCATTTCAGATTAGGAGGACCCGATTCCCGAGCAAGATCCACAAGAAGGCTACGAGTAGATGCTAGATACTTATTAGTTTCCTTTATTTTTTCCATTTTTCGTATTTCTTTTAGAGAATTTATTTCGTGATGTTTGTTAGTACTTTTGAGTTATGGTGTAAGGGATGTTAACCTTAACCTTTATTTCACTTCCGCACACAAATTATTATATGCATTTCTTTTTAAATTTCCGGGGTCGTTACAATAACAATAACAATATAAAATACATAGAGAAGGTAACCATGATACTTCTTCTTTGCATCAATTAAGAGGGCTAACTAATTATTAGAGAACAATTATAATATAAAAAGAGAATAAAGGTGTAGGGTTGATTATTTTATACGAGCTGTGAAAAATGTAAGCCTTATTTTATAGTATAACGTATGAAATCTTTGAACTCAAAAAAAGAATCATAAAATATTTAAAGTAAATAGAGAAGTGTGGCTATCTAAAATGTGATTTCTTAAAAAAAAATCAATTTCTATTTGGGACGTGATTTTATTATACTTATTGGATATTTTACTTAATTTATATAAAATGCTTATTAATATTGATTTTATTAGTTTTATGGCTTCCATTATAGTACAAAATGAGTTATTTCAAATAAAATTTTCTTTTGAATTTAATTTTTATGCAGAAGAACTCCTTAGCCATTTACTTTAAATTATAAGAAATAATTTTGTTGAGATAATGTTAAAAGTTTATCACATCGTAATATATTTTTTTAAAATTATAAGCAACAACAACTCAATCTTATGGTCTTTTTAATCTAAAAAACCTATAACAATTTATATAATTTTATAACTTTTTTTCAACATCTAGAAGATGAGTTTTATGGAAATTCAAAATTCTGGATGAAGATGGTGAGTGCTATTGGAACAATGAATCTCAAAAGGAAAAGTGAATTAAGAAAAATGAGATAGATGGAAATAGTTTTGAATATTTTCCGCTAACTACTTTTTAATTTCGTAATTTTTGTCTTTAAAACACCAATTTAATGATAATATTTAACTAAGTTTATCCTCTTCACATTTCTTTACTATACTATACATACATATGTATACAGAGTTATTACCTTGATAATTAATTAAAATTATATAATTAAGTGTTAAGTACTTTAGAATATAAATAAATTTATCGACCATACAAGTACAGCACCATAAATTCTTTTTAAAAAATTATATAAACAAAACTTAGAGAATCACAATCACTTAATAATTTTTTATTTCAAATTAGTGATTTAAGAATAAAAAGTACGTAACAAAAATTAACTAATTTTTAAAATTCAAAGCTACAAATGTTTCACATTTTTTATGTACACATATGGCATATATAAAAAAAAGTATGGTAAAGTTTAATTTATTTTATTGATTTTGTCATAATACTATTATATAAGAGAATTTCATCAAAATCCTTACAAGATATCAAGGTTCTTATTCGGTAGAAATTTGTTATATGCAACTTGATTTTTTTATCTTCAAATGCATTTGTTATTTTTTGAGAAACAATAGTTTATTAAACAATTGGATATTTTTCCTATTATTCAAAAGTTTTGGATTCATGAAAAAATTGATTATTAATTCTTTTTTTTTGTTAAGTATGAATGCTTGATTAACATGCTAAATTTTTTATTTCATCCCTAAATTCTCATTATTTCTTATTATTAATTTGTGATTTTTATTAATTAATGTGATACACTTGTTTGTTTCTTTTGAAAAATTTACTATACTTTACAATAATATGATTAGTTATTTTAATGTAATATTTTAGTTTAAATCATATATTTATATACCAACATATAAAAATCGGTTAAAATTTAACATTGAAAACATTATCTAATTGTTAATTAAAATTCTAAAATAACATTTAACATCCTATATATTGTAATATAAAAAATATTAGTCAATAATGATAACATCTTAAACTATAAACTAAAAGTTTATATGGTCACAACATTTAGCATCTTGTGAACCTTTTAAATGATTGTATACTCGCACAAACTTTACTTTCTCATATTAACTTAACTTATTCCTGATCTTTTAAGTTTAATTAATGTGATACATTTGTAAGTTTTTTTAGTTACCTTTAATTTATTACTGAACTCGTACGAAATTTTAAAAGATACTTATACATAAAAAATTATTCCACCACATGGTCTATTAGAGCTTCAAAATAAAAAATTCATCCTCCTTGTAAGCTTTTCTATTCAAGTAATCAATTTTTTATCTCTTCCTCTTAGCTTAAAGTCAACTTTTTTTCCTCACATTATGTTGTCTCTTTATTTTCATCCTAATGTATTGCTCACATTATGTATAAATAGATGCATATAAATATATATATATATATAAGATGGAATTATCAATTAATATTAAGTAGGTGGGATTGGTGGCATAGAGATGCAATTATCAATTCAATGTGTACTAGTCCAAAACGTTAAGTCTTATGATAAAATAAACCGCTATTAAGATACTGATTACTTTTATAACTTTGTGACATAGTTTACTTGTTCGACTTTCTATCATTTGTCATATTACTTTTATAGGTAGAACGAATACCCACAAGATCTCATATTTGTATATAAGTAAAAAAATCATTCAAAATTTTATTTGTCCCACAACTTTTGTAGGTAGAAGGAATGCATAAAAGATCTTTTATTTGTATAGAAGTACAAAATTAAATATTACAACTTGCTGTAAACCTAAACAACAAATCAAGTCTCATTGGTAAAAAAACAGCAGTTTCATAAGGGTGAGTTCATTACATGCACAAGGTGTAAAAAGGATTGATGGCTTCGCCTCTACACAACTAGGGATTACAGCCTGTACCATGATGCCTTAGCTAATAAAAGGTGAAGGTGCCCTGACTAGCCTTATGAGAGATAAACCTTTATCATTTTTTTGGTTGTATATTCACATATTTATGTGCAAATCCACTGCATGTTATGCAGAGTAATGTGTATATATGTGTTTTTAAAAGATAAACTGTGATGCTGATTAAGAAAGAGCAAGTCGTAAAACTTGCAGAGGGTGTACAAGATATCCAAAATGTGTAATGCATCTCTTGTGTCTCCTTTGGTTACTAAGTTTCGCTTTAAGGATTGTAAGTGCCGCACCTGCATTTATTATATGTAGAATGCATAGCCCTAATCTGCCCTACAAGTTTCATCTTTCAAACTTTATGTTTACTATACATAAACTCCAGACTGCATGATCAAGTTTTTTTATTAATGGCCTGATCTTGATCAACACTTTTAATTAGAATTCGGATACATGGGCCATCTTCGACCACATAGTAGGTAAATCCCTATAGTGCTGATAGCAGCATCTGTAGAGGATCTGGGTATGGAGGTGGTGGACAACAAGGCTCTTTAACTTGTCCTCGTTTGTTAAGGTTATTTAGCGGCCATGCATTGGATTCTCTTATCAAAAGTGCTTGTTGTTGTATGATGGGTGATTATTAGAATTGAAAATTTGTGTTTGGAGTTTGAGTTTTAGAGAAGAGAAAGAAAACTCTCTAAAATTAATGAGAGAAGAATAAAAAGACAATAGAGGATATATATATATATGTATATATGTATATTCTTTTTCCATTTCAAAAATTCTTTAACAATAATGCCACATATTGTTTAAGTGGGCATATTATATTTATAAAATATGTACAAATAAAGTATGTTTAAAAGAAGTGTGCGGTATACTTAAATTTATTTTTTGATTTATCATGATCCTATTATTTAAGAGCATTTTACTAACATCCTTAAAAGAAAAAAAGGATATGATTATTAAAAACTAATGATATGTTATTATCTTTCTTTTAAATATATGTAGATATTATTTTCTATAAAATAATAGTTTATTGAAAAATTTGTTTTTCCTAATACTCCAAATTCTTGGGTTCTACATAAATGAGATCATTAAATTTTTTTGAGAGATAAAAGATAAAATGTTTAAATAGATTGGTAGTAAGCCACCATCATAGAATCATACATGGTCAAAATTGTCTCAGCCTATAAAATTAGTATATCCTATATAAATGGTAAAACAAACATAAGAAATTTTCTGAAAGTTCTATTGAAGTGACTATAAAGTCTTAGCTATCACTAAAAACTATCTCTATTATATAGCATCTTATCACTCTTTAAAACAAAATCTTTCTTTTGATGGGACACTAATATTGAAGTAATATATCTCATTAGTAATTTAATCTAATATGATTAAACTAAACGCATTGGATTCATTTATCATAATTCATTAAAAAATAGTAAATAGATAATTATGTATCAAATTTAAATCAACAGATTATCAATATTGTTGGAAGGCTCAAAAATAGATATTTGAGCTTGCTCTCAATGCTCTCGAGGAATAGAAAGCTTGCAATAATAATATCCAATATTACAATCAATTTTAAGAGCACTTTTCTTAGGAGATATAATAAACCAAATTTTGTTTTCCTTAGAAAAAACTTCACCAGCTCAATTTCATGTGCACTAAACTTGTAACCTGATATCTTGTTAAACTTAATCTTGTATAGATCAAGAACAAACATATCAATTTTTTTCTTCTAGTGAAGCTCCTAGTGAGATGTGTGAAGGAAATTGAAGTCATTTAGTTGCAGTAATAATTTTAAATTTATTCATATAGTTAGTAATTTATCATAAAGAAAATCATCTAAGAAAAAAACATCTACAAAGGAAAAGGGTGTTGGTATAGATGGCATAAGTAAGCCTTATCGAGTGGAAAAGAGTGCAACACGATCTTGGGACCTGTAAGATTTTGCTGGTATAGATCTTCTCCAAAGCTTCCTCTTTTAAACCTTATGACCTGAGATTTAGACTGTAGAAAATATTAACATCGATCATCTTGATTTTATATTTGTTTCTAGAGATTAAGAAGAACGAAAAGAAACTTGTTCATTTTTTCTTTCTTTGAAAGAATGAAGATTAAGTGTAAGGACTAGAAAGAAAAAAAAAAGAAAAAAAAAATATAATAATAAAAAATAAAAATAAAAATATAATAATTAAATAAATTTCTATCAGGTAGGAAACGACGTCGTTTTAGAGAGGGGAAAAACGACGTCGTTTTGAAAGAAAAGAAAACGACGTCGTTTTGGGATGAAGGAAAACGACGTCGTTTTGGGGTAGGCTGGCAGAGTATAAAGGGAGGTCGGGAAAGGGAGAAGAGGAAAAAAAAAAGAAAGGAAAAGAAAAGGAAAAAAAAAGAGAAAAAGAGAAAAGGAGGGAAGGAGGGTAGCGGAGACGAAGAAGAAGAGGAAAGTTCCAGAAGGAGAGAGAAGAGAGTCGGGGCGGACGGGAGCAAGAAGGGAGAGGGAAGGAGGCCGTGGACGGACGACGCGATCGGCAGGAAGAAGGAAGATGGAAACGGGAGGTACGGTGAAAATTTAGCTGTTAGGTGTGGTGTGTGTGTGTAGTGAGTTTTTGTTGCAGGTTGTGGCGTCGGCAATGGCGCGACGGAGTGGAGCGGTGAAGGTAGGCCGTTAGCGTGGGGTTATCCCGCGCGCTCACGGAGGTGACCGGGGGAGGAATTGAAGGTGTTGCGGTGTTGGAGGCGTGTGGGGAGCCGTGGGGAAGGATGGGGGTGGTACGGGTAGAACAGAGTGAGGAGGATGTGAGAGGACAATCTAAGGGGCGCGGGTGGGATAAAAACTCGAGAGGACAGAAGAGGTGTGTGCGTGGGTGGGGATGTGGAGGGAGCCGCTAATAGGCGGCGACGTGTTTCCCCGAAATGTACGGTGGTGAGGGCCTGTGTGTGGCGGGAGACGGTGCAAGCTGAGAGGTTAATCGCCCTAGGTAGGCAAAAGTGTATAGGAAAAGGGAGGTGGCGGGTAGGGGGCGGTAGGAGAGGGAAGGGGGCTGGAAGGTATGGCAGAGAGGACTAGAAAACAGGATTTGAAGGGGATTGGATGAGAGAAGATGAGTAATGTGGTCAGTAGGATTTAGTAAGTTAGAGCGCTTGGGATTAGCATGGTATAAGGGGAGATGGGAGCGTGCGGTTTGGGATCAGAGATTTGGAGGCCGTTGGTGGGGGCGGTTTGAGCTGCCGATGTTGGTGGCGCGGGGAGGGGTTATGAGTTGTTTTGGGTCGGGTAGGATAAATGCATATAGACATTTCTGGAAATTTTTGTCACTGCATATTGCACTTACAACTTGATTTTTATCGTATTGAGTTATGTGAACTCACTTCTCATCATTCACAGGTGGAGTAAGAACGGAATTGGGATCTGAGCGGCTGGTAACGGAGCCCCGTCGGTAGTGCCATAGGGCACAAGTTTTGTTTGTGATTTAAAGTAGTTTGAAAGGATGGTTTAGTCTGGATATTGAACATCTAGGAATGGTTGATATTGTGTTACTATGTGTTGTAGAGGTAGAGATGTATGTACAATTGATTTGGAATAATGAAGGCGGACAAGTTTCTCTTGTGCATGGTTGGAATAATATGGGATTTCGGTATTGTGTTGTATGAGTGCTTTATCGTATACCGTTAGAAAAAAAAACGGGGTGTTACAGTTGGTATCAGAGTAAAACTAAGTATACCTACTAACTGGTATAACTATCCTGCAGGTGGATCAAGGGAGGTGACGAAGAAATGACGAGGCCGACCCCGTCGCGGAGCTGTCCCGGGGTTGTGGGGCTCACCGGGGATTCCACAACGACCACCTGGGTGTCCCCAGGTACCACTCCCAGCATTTCATGGGCCACCCCCGTATCTGGCGGTGCCCCCTCCCACACAACCGAGGCCCGCGCCTGGCCCATCGGTAAACCAGACGGGACTGCCTGGCGTACAACAGGAAGACTTCAACCGACTTTGTAGAGTGGTTGAGATTCTGGCCACGGTGATCAGAGATAGAGAACTACGGGCTGAGACTACCTCGGTCCCACAACCGGGGATTCACCAGGGTGTGGTGGATACCAGCAATATTGAGAAATATCGAAGGTTAAACCCTCATGCTTTTAATGGGAGTACTGATCCATTGGTGGCAGAAGACTGGATAAAGGAGACCGAAAAATTATTCGGAGTGATCACAGTGACCACTGAACATAAGGTGCAACTGGCCACATTCATGTTTAGAGGATCCGCCGAGCGTTGGTGGAAATTTAAAAAGAAGAACTTTAGCTCCCCCAGTCACTTGGGAAGTATTCCTAGAAGCCTTCAATGCAGAGTATTTTCCGAATTTCTTGAGACAACGGAAGGAAATAGAGTTTGCCGAACTGAGACAAGGAAGATTGTCAGTGGTGGAATATGCTGAGAGGTACATAGATTTGGGGCGGTTCGCACCCGAGGTGATGATGAATGAGACCAAGAAGGCCCGCAGATTCGAAAAAGGATTACGGTCAGAACTGTATCGTCAAGTGGCTGTGTTTGCATTACCCTCATATCATATGGTGTTAGAAAAGGCACAGTTGGTGGAAGCACTGTATAAAGAACAAGTTGAGAACAGTAAAGGGGAGTCCAGTTACAGACGTCCACCACCCCCCTCCGGCCAAACAGAGAAAAGGCAGAGGATAGCACCGGATTTTGCCCCGAGTCATCAGGTATCCCGGAGTAAACCAAATTGCACCCAATGTGGTAGAAATCATGGGGATCGACCATGTATGAGCGGCGAGCGGGGCTGTTATCGCTGCAAAAACACTCAACATTTTGTGCGTGATTGCCCGTTGCCGAAGGAGCCGGGTAGACCGTGGGTTCAAGGACGGGTGTTCGCCATCACAGCGCCAGAGGCGGCCGCCACTTCCGAAATAATACAAGGTATACTTTACATTTCAGATATTCCTGCTAAAGTACTAATTGACCCTGATGCCACACATTCATTTGTATCGCATATGTTTGCATCTAGGATAGGTATAGAACCTCGAGTGTTAGATCGAGTGTTAGTCATATCTACGCCAACTAATGGCCCTTTATGTACGGATGTGATGTTTAATTCTTGTGAGGTAGATGTAGAGGGGAGGAAGTTAAAAGTGGATCTGATTTTGTTAGACATTAAGGATTTTGATGTAATACTGGGGATGTATTGGCTTGCTGCCCAACGTGCCCATGTAGACTGTTTCCGTAAGAGGGTAGTGTTTAAGATGCCTAACAAAGAACCTTTTTCTGTATGGAAAGAAAAATCTCAATGAATGAATGAGTGTTATATTAAAATGTGCTAGCGGGAATATGTATATGGATTACAATTTTGTTTACGTTTGATAGGTAACGAGGATAAGAGACTTGCACTCCGAGAGATACCAGTGGTAAGAGATTTTCCAGACGTTTTCCCATACGACCTTCCGGGATTACCACCCAATAGAGAGGTCGAATTCGCCATCGAACTCCAGCCCGGCACCCAACCAATCTCCAAGACCCCATACAGGATGGCGAGATCAGAACTAATGGAGTTAAGTAGACAGTTACAAGAGTTACTGGATAAGAAATTTATAAGGCCGAGCGTATCACCGTGGGGAGCCCCAGTATTGTTTGTTAAGAAGAAGGATGGATCCATGCGAATGTGTATTGATTATAGAGACTTGAATCAAGTGACAATAAAGAATAGGTATCTGTTACCTAGGATCGACGATTTATTTGATCAATTGCAAGGGGCACAAGTGTTTTCAAAAATAGATTTGCGTTCGGGGTATCATCAGCTACGGGTAAGAGCCGAAGACATTGCCAAGACAGCATTCCGCACCAGGTATGGTCACTATGAATTTTTAGTGATGCCTTTTGGACTAACGAATGCGCCTGCAGTGTTTATGGATTTGATGAATCGAGTGTTCCGACCCCTGTTGGATTGCTATGTCATTGTCTTCATAAATGACATATTGATTTACTCAAGAGATTTGGGAGAACATGCAGAACATCTGACTATGGTGCTAGGGATGCTTCGAAAAGCTAAACTGTATGCAAAACTTAGTAAGTGCGAGTTCTGGTTGGATCAAATTACCTTCTTGGGACATATTGTGTCGAGAGATGGGGTATCAGTAGACCCAATGAAAATAGAAGCGGTGGTAAAGTGGGAAAGACCAAAAACTGTCACAGAGATCAGGAGTTTTCTGGGTTTAGCAGGATATTACCGTCGGTTTGTGCGGGGGTTTTCTAGTATTGCAGCACCTCTTACCAAGCTGACAAAGAAGAATGTAAAGTTCGAATGGGATGAAAAGTGTGAGAGTAGCTTTCAGGAATTGAAACATAGACTGACTACTACGCCAATATTGGCCATCCCATCGGGGGAGGGTAATTTTGCAGTATATAGCGATGCATCTCATGTTGGGTTAGGCTGTGTATTAATGTAACAAGGGAAGGTTATAGCGTATGGGTCGCGACAATTGAGGACACATGAAAAGAACTATCCGACACACGATTTGGAACTAGCTGCAGTGGTCTATGCTTTAAAACTGTGGCGACATTACTTATACGGGGAAACATTTGAAATTTACACAGATCACAAAAGTTTACAGTACTTGTTCACGCAGCGGGAATTGAATATGCGACAGAGGAGATGGATGGATCTATTGAAAGATTTTGACTGCAGAATTAAGTACCACCCGGGACGGGGAAACGTCGTGGCAGATGCACTCAGCCGTAAGAGTACTGGGGTGTTATCTCATTTGATGGTGTCAGAGTGGTGTGTACGGGAAGCCATGCAACGATTGGATATTCAAAAGGGGAACAATGGCAGATATGTGGCTAGTCTGAGGGCACAACCTACTTTGGTTCAGAAAATAAGAGAGGGACAATTGGGAGACACTGAGATACAGAGGATCCGGGAGGGAGTGGAACAGGGTACGATGGGAGATTTTGGGGTGGGGAACGATGGGATACTCAGATTTCAAACCAGAATGTGCGTTCCCAGTGATCGTACATTCCGAGAAGAGATACTCAGTGAGGCTCATGACACCAAACTTGCTATACACCCGGGAAGTACTAAGATGTACAAAAATTTGCAGAAGAGCTTCTGGTGGAGGGGCATGAAGAGGGATGTGGCCGAGTATGTGTTAAAGTGTTTGATATGCCAACAAGTCAAGGCGGAACACCAGCGGCCTGGGGGGTTGTTACAACCCCTACCTATACCCGAGTGGAAGTGGGAACATGTCTCTATGGATTTTGTGAACGGGTTGCCAGGTAACTGTAAGAAACATGATAGTATTTGGGTGGTGGTTGATCGTCTAACTAAATCTTCCCATTTCTTGGCAATGAAAGTGACCGATCCAGTGGAACGGTTAGCGAGACTGTATATCAGAGAGGTAGTGAGATTACACGGCATTCCTGTGACAATTGTCTCCGACCGGGATTCCCGATTTACTTCCTGATTTTGGAGAGGGTTACAACAGGCTTTGGGTACTAAATTGAGCTTTAGCACAGCTTTTCATCCACAAACGGAAGGACAAATGGAGAGGACGATACAAGTGTTGGAGGATATGTTGAGAGCCTGTGTTATCGACACGGGAGGAGATTGGGAAGACATACTACCCTTAATAGAATTTGCATACAATAATAGTTATCACACCAGCATCGGCATGACTCCTTATGAAGCTCTGTATGGTCGACCCTGTAGGTCGCCGGTGTGTTGGAGCGAGGTGGGGGAAAGACAGTTGTTGGGGCCGGAGATGGTAGAGGAAACCACGGCTAAGGTGTGGATGATACGACATAATTTACAAGCTGCCCAGAGTAGACAGAAGGGGTACGCAGACAATCGTAGGAGAGAGTTAAGCTTTGAGGTAGGGGATCATGTGTTCCTGAAAGTTTCTCCCATGAAAGGGTTATTGAGGTTCGGAAAGAAAGGGAAATTAAGTCCCCGGTTCATAGGCCGTTTGAGATTTTGGAAAAAGTGGGGGTGGTTGCGTATAGGGTAGCGCTTCCTCCTCGGTACAGTGGGGTTCACAACGTATTTCACGTATCACTACTACGGAAATACCGGTGCATTTGTGCTGGTGTGACCGCACCTGTTTAATTTCGTGCTGAAAATACATACACTCCTTCTTCCCTCCAGCCCTCCCATCATTTGTTTCCTTTTGCGTTCACATTGCACCTCTCCTTCTCGTTCTAATATCGATTAAAATGCCCCTGATTCTTGACTCACATTTGCGTATAAACTAGTGGACCATAGTTCCAGTCGCGCGTAATGTCGACCGACCTATCTGAAAAAAAATTGTTGCGATACGAGGACTTCTCAAGAGGTCACCCATCCGAGTACTACTCTCACCCAAGCACACTTAACTGCAGAGTTCTGATGGGATCCAATGCATTAGTGCTGGTATGATGCCACTTGTTTAATTTTGCGCTTCAAATACAAACACTCCTAATCTTTTCTTCCTCCTCTCGTCATTTGTTTCCTTGTGCGTGCGCACTGCACCTCCCGTACTCGTTATAATATCAAGTAAAATGTCACGGCGCCGTGACTCACATTTGCGAATAAACCTGCGGACCATAAATCAAGTCGCGCGCAACGTCGAAAGAATCATCTGCAGAAAGATGGGTGCAACACGAGGACCTCCCAAGAAAATGGGTGAAATATAAGGACTTCGCAGGAGGTCACCCATCCGAGTACTTTTCTCGTCCAAACACCCTTAACTGCGGAGTTCTGATAGAATCCGTTGCATTAGTGCTGGTATGATCCCTCATGTTTCATTCTGCACTGCAAATACATACAGTCTTTCTCCTTCCATCCCCCCTCCCGTCATTTGTTTCCTTGTGCGTGCACTCTGCATCTCTCTTTCTCGTTCTAATATCAAATAATATGCCCCGGCACCGTGACTCACCTTTGCAAATGAACCAGCGGTTTATAATTCCATTCGCGCGTAACGTCGAACAACCCATCCGAAAAAAAATAGGTGCAACATGATGGGATCCGGAGCTTTAGTGCTGGTATGATCGCACCTGTTTAATTTCGCGCTGCAAATACATACACTCCTTCTCCTTTCTTCCCCCTCCCGTCATTTGTTTCCTTGTGCGTTCACACTTCACCTCTCATTCTCGTTCTAATATCGATTAAAATGCCCCTGTTTCTTGACTCACATTTGCGTATAAACCAGCGGACCCTAGTTCCAGACGCGCGTAACGTCGAACGACCCGTCTGAAAAAAAATTGGTGCGACACGAGGACTTCCCAGGAGGTCACCCATCCGAGTACTAATCTCGGCCAAGCACACTTCACTGCGGAGTTCTGATGGGATCTGGTGCATTAGTGCTGGTGTGATCGCACCTGTTTGATTTTGCGCTACAAATACATAAACTCATTCCCCTTTCTTCCCCCTCCCGTCATTTGTTTTTTTGTGCGTGGGCACTGCACCTCTCGTTCTCGTTCAAATATCAAGTAAAATGCCACTGCGCCGTGACTCACATTTGCGAATAAATCTGCAGACCATAATTAAAGTCGCGCGTAACGTCGAACGACACATCTGAAAAAAAGAAAATGGGTGCAACACGAGGACTTCGCAAGAAAATTGGTGAAATATAAGGACTTCGCAGGAGGTAACCCATGCTAGTACTACTCTCGCCCAAGCACCCTTACCTACGGAGTTCTGATAGAATCCGTTGCATTAGTGCTGGTATGATCGCACCTGTTTCATTTCGTGCTGAAAATACATGCACTCCTTCTCCTTCCCTCCCCCTCCCATCAATTGTTTCCTTGTGCGTTCACACTGCACCTCTCCTTCTCGTTCTAATATCAATTAAAATGCCCCTGCTTCTTGATTCACATTTGCGTATAAACCAGCGGACCCTAGTTCAAGTCGCGCGTAACGTCGAATGACCCGTCTGAAAATAAATTTGTGCGACACAAGGACTTCCCAGGAGGTCACCCACCCGAGTACTACTCTCGCCCAAGCACACTTAACTGCGGAGTTCTAATGGGATCCGGTGCATTAGTGCTGGTATGATCGCATCGTTCTAATATCAAGTAAAATGCTACAGCGCCGTGACTCACATTTGTGAATAAACCTGAGGACCATAATTCAAGTCGCGCGTAACGTCGAAGGAATCATCTGCAAAAAAATGGGTGCAACACGAGGACTTCACAAGAAAATGGGTGAAATATAAGGACTTCGCAGGAGGTAACCCATGCTAGTACTACTCTCGCCCAAGCACCCTTACCTACGGAGTTCTGATAGAATCCGTTGCATTAGTGCTGGTATGATCGCACCTGTTTCATTTCGTGCTGAAAATACATATACTCCTTCTCCTTCCCTCCCCCTCCCATCAATTGTTTCCTTGTGCGTTCACACTGCACCTCTCCTTCTCGTTCTAATATCGATTAAAATGCCCCTGCTTCTTGACTCACATTTGCGTATAAACCAGCGGACCCTAGTTCCAGACGCGCGTAACGTCGAACGACCCGTCTAAAAAAAAATTGGTGCGACATGAGGATTTCACAAGAAAATGGGTGAAATATAAGGACTTCGCAGGAGGTAACCCATGCTAGTACTACTCTCGCCCAAGCACCCTTACCTACGGAGTTCTGATAGAATCCGTTGCATTAGTGCTGGTATGATTGCACCTATTTGATTTTGTGCTGAAAATACATACACTCCTTCTCCTTCCCTCCCACTCCCATCAATTGTTTCCTTGTGCGTTCACACTACACCTCTCCTTCTCGTTCTAATATCGATTAAAATGCCCTGTTTTTTGACTCACATTTGCGTATAAACCAGCGGACCCCATTTCCAGTCGCGCGTAACGTCGAACGACCCGTCTGAAAAAAAAATTGTGCGACACGAGGACTTCCCAGGAGGTCACCCATCCGAGTATTACTCTCGCCCAAACACACTTAACTGCGGAGTTCTGATGAGATCCAGTGCATTAGTGCTGGTATGATCGCAAGCACTAGTTCACTGGATCCCATCAGAACTCTGCAGTCAAGCGTTCTTGGGCGAGAGTAGTACTAAGATGCGTGACCTTCTGGGAAGTGCTCGTGTTGCACCCTTCTTTCTACAGATGGGGCGTTAAGTGTTACGCAGGACCAGAGCGACGGTCCGTCGGGGCATTTTGCTTAATATTTTTTGCACATTCAATTAAAACTAATCATGTGATAAGAGTGTCATTGCGAGCACCTTACATAATATAACAACAAAAAATGAGGTGTGGTGGGCGATCCGTTCATATGGGCATGAATCAAGGCGCCGGGGCATTTCGTTTAATATTAGAACTAAAAGAAGAGGTGAGGTACGAGCACAGCGAATCAAATGACAGGAGGGTAGAGGGACGGAGAAGGTGCATATGTATTTGAGGCGCAAACAAGAAAAGGTGCGATCATACCAGCACTAGTTCACCGAATCCCATTAGAACTCTGCAGTTATGCATGCTTGGGCGAGAGTAATACTAGGATGGGTTACCTCCTAGGAAGCTCTCGGCTCTCGTGTTGCATCCTTCTTTTTTCAGACTGAGCGTTAAACGTTACGCGGGATCGGAGCGCAAGTCCACTGGTTCATTCCCAAACGTGAGTCACGGCGCGAGGGCATTTTTTTAATATTTTTTGCGCATTCAATTAAAGCCCATCACGTGATAAGAGTGTCTGCGAGCATATTACATAGTAGAACAACAAAAAATGAGGTACGGCGCTATCTGTTCACATGGGCATGAGTGGAGGCGCCGGAGTATTTTGCTTGATATTAGAATTAGATGCTGAGGTAAGGTGCGCGCACAGTGAAACTAACAACAGGAGGGGACAGGGAAGGAGAAGGGGTATATGTACTTTTGGCGCAAACTAGAACGGGTGCGATCATACTAGTACTAGTTCATTAGATCGCATTTGAACTTCGTAATTAAGCGTGCTTGGGCGAGACTAGTACTAGGATAGGTGATCTCCTAGGAAGTTCTCGTGCTGCACCCTTCTTTTTGCAGATGGAGTGTTAAACATTAAACTGGACCAGAGTGATGGTCCACCGGTTCATTTGTAAATGTGAGTCACGGCACCTGAGCATTTTTCTTAATATTTTTCCAGCATTCAATTAAAGCCCATCACGTTATGAGAGTGTCATTGCGAGCACCTTAAATAGTAGAACAACAAAAAATGAGAGGCGGTGAGCGATCCGTTCATATGGGCATGAGTCGAGATAGGTCATTCGACGTTACGAGCGACTGGAACTATGGTCCACTGGTTTATTCGCAAATGTGAGTCACGGCGTTGGGGCATTTTACTTGATATTAGAATGAAAAAGAGAGGTGCAGTGTGCACGCACAAGGAAACAAATGACGGGAGGGAAGAGGGAAGGAGAAGGAGTGTATGTATTTGCAGCGCGGAATGAAAAGTTGCGATCATACCAGCACTAATGCACCGGATTCCATCAGAACTCCGTAGTTAAGTGTGCTTGGGAGAGAGTAGTACTAGGATGGTTGACCTCCTGGGAAGTCCTCGTGTTGCACCTATTTTTTTGCAGATAGGTCGTTCGACGTTACGCGCGAGTGGAACTATAGTCTGCTGTTTTATTCATAAATGTGAGTCATGGCGCTGGGGCATTTTACTTGATATTAGAACGAGAAGAAGAGGTGCAATATGCACGCACAAGGAAATAAATGAGAAAATAGGGGAGGAAATGAGAAGGAGTGTATGTATTTGCAACGCGGAATGAAATAGGTGCGATCATACCAGCACTAATGCACCGGATCCCATCAAAATTTCGCATTTAAGTGTGCTTGGGCGAGAGTATTACTAGGATGGGTGACCTCCTAGGAAGTACTCGTGTTGCACCCATGTTTTTACAGATAGGTCGTTCAACGTTGTGCGCGACTGGAACTATAGTCCGCTGGTTTATTTGCAAATATGAGTCACGGCACCGGGGCATTTTACTTGATATTAGAAGGAGAAGGAGAGGTGCAGTGTGCACGTACAAGGAAATAAATTACGGGAGGGGGGAGGGAAGGAGGAGGAGTGTATGTATTTGCAGCTTAGAAGCAAACAAGTGCGATCATACCAGCACTAATGCACCGGATCCCATAAGAACTCCGGAGTTAAATATGCTTGGGTGAGTGTAGTACTAAAAGTGGTGACCTCCTGGTCGTGTTGCACCCATTTTTTTGTAGATGGGTCGTTTGACATTACGCACGACTGGAACTATGGTCCGCATGTTTTTTCGCAAATGTGAGTTACGGTGCCAGGGCATTTTACTTGATATTAGAACGAGAAGAAAGGTGCAATGTGCACGCACAAGGAAATAATTGACGGGAGGGAGGAAAGAAGGAGGAGTGTATATATTTGCAACGCAGAATGAAACATGTGCGATCATACTAGCATTAATGCACCGGATCTCATTAGAACTCTGCAGTTAAGTGTGTTTGGGCGAGAGTACTACTAGGATGGGTGACCTTTGGGAAGTTCTCGTGTTGCACCCGTCTTTTTCTTAATATTTTTCGTGTATCCATTTATATTCCACCACGTGACAAGAGTGTCATTACGAGCATCGTAAATAATAGAAAAAGCAAAACTGAGGTGAGGTGGGTGGTCCGTTTATCTGGGCGTGAGTCGAGACAACGGGCCATTTTGTTTAATATTACAACTAGAAGTAGAGGTGCGGTGTCCACACAGAATGAAATAAATGATGGGAGAGGGGAGGGAAAGAGAAGGGGTATATGTATTTGAAGTGAGGAATAGGACGGGTGGGATCATACTAGCACTAATACATCGAATCCCATCATAATCTGCAGTTAAGCATGTTTGGGCGAGAGCAGTACTAGGATGAGTGACCTCCTGGGAAGTGCTTGTGTTACACATGTCTTTTTGCTGATAGGGCATCAAACATTACGCGCGATTGGAGCCATAGTCTGCTAGTTCATTTGCCGACGTGAGTTGCCGCGCCGGGGCATTTTGCTTACTTTTTTTTGTGCACTCATTTATAGTCCACCACGTGATAAGAGAGTCCTTACGAGCATCTTACATAGTAGAATAACGAAAGAAAAAAAGGTGTGGCGGGTGGTCTTTTAATCTGGGCATAAGTCGAGGCGCTTGGGCATTTTGCTTGATATTAGAACTAGAAACAGAGATGCAGTGTGCGCGCACAGCCAAAAAAATGACAGGAGAGGGGAGGAAATGAGAAGGTGTATATGTATTTATAATGCAGAATGGAAGGGGTGCAATCATACTAGCTTTAATACACTGGATCCCATCGAACTCCGTAGTTAAGTGTGCTTGAGCGAGAGTAGTACTAGGATGGGTGACCTCCTGAGAAGTTCTCTTGTTGCACCCGTCTTTTTACATATGGGGTGTCAAATGTTACGCGCGATCGGAGCCATAGTCTGCCAGCATGAGTAGCGACGTTAAAGCATTTTACTTAATATTTTATGTGCACTTATTTGTAGTCCACCACATGATAAGAGTCTCATTACGAGAGTTTTACAAAGTAAAACAACAAAAAAAGAGGTGCAAGGGGGCTCCGTTCTTCTGGGTGTGAGTTGAAGCAACATGGCATTTCGCTCTATATTAGAACTAGAAGCAGAGATGCGGTATGCCCGCACAGCGAAATAAATGATGGGAAGGGGGAGGGAAGGAGAAGGGCTATATGTATTTGTAGTTGGGAATGGGACAGTTGCGATCATACAAACACTAATACACAGGATCCCATCAGAACTCTATAGTCAAGCGTGCTTAGGCAAGATTAGTTCTAAGATGGGTGACCTCCTGGAAAGTCCTCATGTTAAACCTGTTTTTTTTAGACGGGGTGTTAAATGTTAAGTGTGATCGGAGCCACAGTCTGCCGGTGTGAGTCACAGGGCTTGAAAATTTTGCTTAATATTTTTCGTGCATTCATTTATAGTCCACTACGTGATAAGAGTGTCATTACGAGTATCTTATATAGTATAACAATGAAAAATAAGGTACGGCGGGCGATCCATTCATTTGGGCATGAGTCGAGGTGCCGGGACATTTCGCTTGATATTAAAACTAGAAACAGATGTGTGGTGTGTGCGCACAACGAAACAAATGATGGGAGGGGTGAGGGAAGGAGAAGGGGTATATGTACTTGCAGCGTGGAATGGAAGGGGTGCAACCATACCTGCACTAATGCACTGGATCCCATCGAATTTCGTAGTTAAGTGTGCTTGGGCAGAAGTAGTACTAGGATGGGTGACCTCCTAGAAAGTTCTCATGTTCCACTTGTTTTTTTGCTGACGGGATGTTAAACATTATGCGCGATCAAAGTCGTTGTCCCTCGGAGTGAGTCACAACACCAAGACATTTTTCTTAATATTTTCGTGCATTCATTTATAGTTCGCCACGTGATAAGAGTGTCATTACAAGCATCTTAAATAGTAGAATAACCAAAAATGAGGTGCAGGGGGTAGTCCGTTCATCTGGGCGTGAGTCGAGGCGCCGGAGCATTTTGCTTTATATTAGAACTATAAGCAGAGGTGTGGTGTTCGCGCATAGCGAAACAAATAACGGGGGGAGGGTGGGAGAAGGGGTATATGTATTTGTAGCGCAAAATAGAAGAGGTGCGATCATACTAGCACTAATGCACCGGATCCCATCGAACTCCATAGTTGAGAGTGCTTTGGCAAGAGTAGTACTAGGATGGGTGATCTTTTGGGTAGTTTTCGTGTTGCGCTCGTCTTTTTACGGATGGGGTGTTAAACGTTATGCGCAATAGGACCCATAGTCCGCCGGCATGAGTCGTGGCGCCAGATTTTTCGTGCATTCATTTATAGTCCATCACGAGATAAGAATGTCATTACGATTATCTTACATAGTAGAACAATGAAAATAGAGTTGTCGCAGGCGGTCTGTTCATCTGTGCATGAGTCGAGATGCCTTAGCATTTTGCTTGATATTAGAACTAGAAATAGAGGTGCGGTGTGCGCGCACAATAAAATAAATGATGAGATGGGAGAGGGAAGGAGAAGTGGTATATGTATTTGCAGTGCGGAATGGAAGGGGTTCGATCATACCAGCACTAATGCATCAGATCCCATCGAACTTCGTAGTTAATCGTGCTTGGGCGAGAGTAGTACTAGGATGGGTGATCTCCTAGGAAGTTCGCATGTTGCACCCTTTTTTTTGCAGATGGGGCGTTACGCGGGACTAGAGCGATAGTCACTGGTTAATTCGCAAACATGAGTCACGGCGCCGGAGCATTTTGCTTAATACTATTCGTGCATTCAATTATAACCCACTACGTGATAAGATTATTATTACGAGCATCTTACATAGTAGAACAACAAAAAAGGAGGTGCGGCGGGCGATCCGTTCATATGGGCATGAGTCGAGGTGCTAGGGCATTTCACTCGATATTAGAACTAGAAGCAGAGATGAGTTGTGGCACAGCGAAATAAATGACAGGAAGGGAGAGGGAAGGAGAAGTGGTATATGTCTTTGCTGCGCAAATTAGAAGGGGTGTGATCATACCAGCACTAGTTCAACGGATCCCATTAGAACTCTGTAGTCAAGCGTGCTTGGGCGAAAGTAGTACTAGGATGGGTGACCTCTTGGGAAGTGCTCGTGTTGCACCCTTCTTTCTTTAGATAGGACATTAAATGTTATGCGGGACCCGAGCGACGGTCCACCTGGGTATTTTGCTTAATATTTTTTGCACATTCAATTAAAACCAATTACGCTATAAGAGTGTCATTGCGAGTACTTTACATAATATAATAAAACAAAACGAGGTGCGGTGGGTGATCCATTCATATGGGCATGAGTCGAGGCGCCGGGGCATTTTGCTTAATATTAGAACTAGAAGAAGAGGTGAGGTGCGCGCACAGTGAATCAAATGACAAGAGGGGAGAGGAAAGTAGAAGGGGCATATGTATTTGCGGCGCAAACAAGAAAGGGTGCGATCATACCAGCATTAGTTCACCGGATCCCATCAGAACTCTGCAGTTATGCGTGCTTGGGCGAGAATAGTACTAGGATGGGTTACCTCCTGGGATGCTCTCAGCTCTCGTGTTACATCCTTCTTTTCTTAGACTGGGCGTTAAACGTTACACGGGACTGGAGCAACGGTCCACCGGTTCATTCACAAATATGAGTATTGGTGCCAGGGCATTTTGTTTAATACTTTTCGTGCATTCAATTAAAGCCCATGACATGATAAGAGTGTCTGCGAGTATATTACATAGTAGAACAACAAAAAACGAGAAGCAGTGGTGACCTCCTGGGAAGTCCTTGTGTTGCGCCTATTTTTTTCAGATGGGGAGTTCGACATTACGCGCGGTTGGAACTATGGTCCGCTGGTTTATTCGCAAATGTGAGTCATGGCGCCGAGACATTTTACTTGATATTAGAACGAGAAGGAGAGGTGCAGTGTACACGCACAAGGAAACAAATAACAGGAGGGGGTAGGGGAGGAGAAGGAGTGTATATATTTACAGCGCGAAATGAAACAGGTGCGATCATACCAGCACTAATGCACTGGATACCATCACAACTCCGTACTTAAGTGTGCTTGGGAAAGAGTAGCACTAGGATGGGTGACCTCTTAGGAAGTCCTCGTGTTTCACCCATTTTTTTGCAGATGGGTCCTTCTACGTTATGCGCGACTAGAAC
This sequence comes from Carica papaya, assembly GCF_054855325.1. Taxonomy (NCBI): domain Eukaryota; kingdom Viridiplantae; phylum Streptophyta; class Magnoliopsida; order Brassicales; family Caricaceae; genus Carica; species Carica papaya. Next base: position 28,392,725 of record NC_142311.1, on the reverse strand, counting down.
AATGGTTCGCTGGTTTATTCACAAATGTGAGTCACGGTGCTGGGACATTTTACTTGATATTAGAACGGGAAGGAGAGGTGCAGTCTGCACGCACAAGGAAACAAATGAGGGAAGGAGGGAGGGAAGGAGAAGGAGTTTATGTGTTTACAGTGCAGAATCAAAAAGGTGCGATCATACCAGTACTAATGCACCGGATCCCATCAGAACTCCGCAGTTATGCTTGGGCGAGAAGAGGACTAGGATGGGTGATCTCCTCGTGTTGCACTCATTTTTTTGCAAATGGGACCTTCAACGTTACGCGCGACTAGAACTATGGTCCGCTGGTTTATTCGCAAATGTGAGTCATGGTGCCGGGACATTTTACTTGATATTAGAACAAGAAGAAGAGGTGCAGTGTGCACGCACAAGGAAATAAATGACGGGAGGGGGGAGGGAAGTAGAAGGAGTGTATGTATTTGCAGCGCATAATGGAACAGGTGCCATCATGCCATCATTAATTCACTGGATCCCATCAGAACTCCGCAGTTAAATGTGCTTGGGCGAATGTAGTACTAGGAGTTGTGAACTCCTGGGAAGTCCTTGTGTTTCACCTATTTTTTTCAAATGGGGCGTTCGACGTTAAGTGCGACTGAAAATATGGTCCGTTGGTTTATTCGCAAATGTGAGTCACGATGCCGGATCCCATCAAAGCTCCGTAGTTATGTGTGCTTGGGCCAGAGTAGTACTAGGATGGGTGACCTCCTGGGAAGTACTCGTGTTGCACCCATTGTTTTGCAGATGGAATGTTCGACGTTACACGTGACTAGAACTATGGTCCGCTAGGTATTCGCAAATGTGAGTCACGGTGCAGATGTATTTTACTTGATATTAGAACGAGAATGAGAGGTACAGTTTGCACGCACAAGGAAACAAATGATGGGAGGGGGGGAGGAAAAAAGAAGGAGTGTATGTATTTGTTGCGCGGAATGAAATAGGTGCGATCATACAAGGACTAATACACCGGATCCCATCAGAACTACGCATTAAAATGTGCTTGGGCAAGAGTAGTACTAGGATGGGTGACCTCCTCGGAAGTACTCGTGTTACACCCATTTTTTTGAAGATGGGTCGCTCGACGTTACGCGCGACTGGAACTATGGTCTGTTGATTTATTCGCAAATGTGAGTCACGGCACCGGTGCATTTTACTTGATATTAGAAGGAGAAGAGGAGGTGCAGTGTGCACGCACAAGGAAACAAATGACGGGAGGGTGGAGGGAAGGAGAAGGAGTGTATATATTTACAGCGCAGAATGAAATAGGTGCCATTATACCATCACTAATTCACCGGATCCCATCAGAACTTCATAGTTAAATGTGCTTGGGTGAGTGTAGTACTAGGAGTGGTGACCTCCTGGGAAGTCCTGGTGTTGCACTCATTTTTTTGCAGATGGGTCGTTGGACGTTACGCGCGACTGGAACTATGGTCCACTAGTTTATTCGCAAATGTTAGTTAAGGTGCCGGAGTATTTTACTTGATATTAGAAAGAGAAGTAGAGGTGCAGTGGGCACGCACAAGGAAACAAATGATGGGAGGGGGGAGGGACGGAGAATGAGTGTATGTATTTCCAGCGTGGAATGAAACAAGTCCGATCATACTAGCACTAATTCACCGGATCCCATCAAAACTCCACAGTTAAGTGTGCTTGGGCGAGAGTAGTATTAGGATGGTTGACCTCCTGTGAAGTATTCGTGTTGCACCCATTTTTTTGCAGATTGTTTGACGTTACGCGTGACTGGAACTATAGTCCGCTGATTTATTCGCAAATGTGAGTCATGGCGCCATTGCATTTTACTTGATATTAGAACGAGAAGGAGATGTGCATTTTGCACGCACAATGAAACGAATGATGGGAGGGTGGAGGGAAGGAGAAGATGTGTATATATTTGCGGCGCGGAATGAAATAGGTGCCATCATACCATCACTAATTCACCCGATCCCATCGTAACTCCGCAGTTAAATGTGTTTAGGCGAGTGTTGTACTAGGAGTGGTGACCTCCTGGGAAGTCCTTGTGTTTCATCTATTTTTTTCATATGGGGCATTCGACGTTAAGTGCCACTGAAACTATGGTCCGCTGGTTTATTCGCAAATGTGAGACATGACACTGAGGCATTTTATTTCATATTAGAACGAGAAGAAGAGCTGCAGTGTGCACGCACGAAGAAACAAATGACGGGAGGGTGGAGGGAAGGAGAAGGTGTGTATGTATTTGCAGCGCAAAATGAAACTGGTGTGATCATACCAACACTAATGCACTGAATCACATCAGAACTCTGCAGTTATACGTGTTTGGGGGAGAGTAGTACTAGGATGGGTGACCTCCTGGGAGGTACTCTTGTTGCACCCATTTTTTTCCAGATGGATCGTTCGACGTTACGCATGACTGGAACTATGGTCCGCTGTTTTATTCGCAAATGTGAGTCACGGTGCTGAGGCATTTTACTTGATATTAAAATGAGAAGAAGAGTTAGAGTGTGCACGCACAAGGAAACAAATGACGGGAGGGGGGAGGGAAGGAGAAGGAGTGTATGTATTTGAAGCGCCGAATGAAATAGGTGCCATTATACCATCACTAATTCACCGGATCCCATCAGACCTCCACAGTTAAGCGTGCTTGGGCGAGAGTAGTATTAGGATGGGTGACCTCCTGGGAAGTACTCGTGTTGCACCCATTTTTTTACAGATGGGTTGTTTTACGTTACGCGCGAGTGGAACTATGGTTCACTGGTTTATTCGTAAATGTGAGTCAAGGCGCCGGTGTATATACTTGATACTATAAAAAGAAGCAGAGGTTCAGTGTGCACGCACAAGGAAACAAGTGACAGGACGGGGGGGGAAGGAAAAAGAGTGTATGTATTTGCAGCGCGGAATGAAACAGGTGCGATCATACCAGAACTAATTCAACGGATCCCATCAGAACTTTGCAGTTAAGTGTACTTAGGCGAGAGTAGTATTAGGATGGGCGACCTCCTGGAAAGTACTCGTGTTGCACCCATTGTTTTGCAGATGGGTCGTTCGATATTATGCATGACTGGAACTTTGATCCACTGGTTTATTCGTAAATGTGAGTTACGTCGCCGATGCATTTTACTTAATATTAGAACGAGAAGGAGAGGTGCAGTGCACACACACAAGGAAACAAATAATGGGAGGTGGGAGGAAATGAGAAGGAGTGTATATATTTGTAGCGTGAAATGAAACATGTGCGATCATACTAGCACTAATTCATTGGATCCCATTAGAACTCCGCATTTAAATCTACTTGGGTGAGAGTAGTACAAGGAGGTGTGACCTCCTCGGAAGTACTCATGTTGCATCCATTTTTTTGCAGATGGTCGCTCGATGTTAAGCGCGACTCGAACTATGTTCCGCTGGTTTATTCACAAATGTGAGTGACGGTGCCGAGGCATTTTACTTGATATTAGAACGAGAAGCAGAGGTGCAGTGTGCACGCACAAGGAAACAAATAACGGGAGGGGGGAGGGAAGGAGAAGGAGTGTATGTATTTGCAGCGCTGAATGAAACAGGTGCTATTATACCATCACTAATTCACCAGATACCATCAGAACTCCGAAGTTAAGTGTGCTTGGGTGAGAGTAGTATTTGGATGGGTGACCTATTGGAAAATACTCATGTCGCACCTATTTTTTTACAGATGGGTCGTTCAATGTTACGCGCGACTGGATCTATGGTCCGCTGGTTTATTCGCAAATGAGATCATGGCACCGATGCATTTTACTTAATATTAGAACGAGAAGTAGATGTGCAGTGTGCTCGCATAAGGAAACAAATGACGGGAGGGGGGAGGGAAGAAGAAGGAGTGTATTTATTTACAGCGCAGAATGAAACAGGTGCGATCGTACTAGCACTAATGCACTGGATCCCATCAGAACTCTGCATATAAGTGTGCTTGGGCAAGAGTAGTACTAGGATGGGTGACCTCCTGGAAAGTCCTCGTATTGCAACCGTTTTTTTACAGATGGGTCGTTCTACGTTACGCGCGACTGGAACTATGGTCTGCTGGTTTATTCGCAAATGTGAGTCACGGCGCAGGGTCATTTTACTTGATATTATAACGAGAAGGAGAGTTGCAGTGTGTATACACAAGGAAACAAATGACGGGATGGAGGATAGAAGGAGAAGGAGTGTATGTATTTGCAGTGAAGAATGAAACATTTGCGATCAGAACTCCGGAGTTAAGTGTGTTTGGGCGAGAGTAGTACTAGGATGGGTGACCTCCTAGGAAGTCCTCGTGTTTCACCCATTTTTTTACAGATGGGTCCTTCGACATTACGCGCAATTGAAACTATGGTCCGCTGGTTTATTTGTAAATGTGAGTCACGGCACCGGAGTATTTTACTTGATATTAGAACAAGAAGGAGAGGTGCAATGTCCATGCACAATGAAACAAATGACTTGAGAGGGGAGGGAAGGAGAAGGAGTGTATGTATTTGCATCGTAGAATGACACAGGTGCAATTATACCAGCACTAATGCACCAAATCCTATTAGAACTCCGTAGTTAAGTGTTCTTGGGCGAGAGTAGTACTAGAATGGGTGACCTCCTAGGAAGTTCTCGTGTTGCACCTATTTTTTTACAGATGGATCATTCGACGTTACGCGTGACTGGAACTATGGTCCACTGGTTTATTCATAAATGTGAGTCACGGTGCGAGGTCATTTTACTTGATATTAAAACGAGAAAGAGAGGTGCAGTTTGCATGCATAAGGAAACAAATGACGGGACGGGGGAGGGACGAAGAAGGAGTCTATGTATTTGCAGCGTAGAATGAAACAGGTGCCATTATACCATTACTAATTCACCGGATCCCATCCTAACTCCGCAGTTGAATGTTCTTTAGCGAGTGTAGTACTAGAAGTCGTGACCTCCTTGGAAGTCCATGTGTTGCACCTATTTTTTTCAGATGGGGCGTTCGACATTACGCGCGACTAGAACTATGGTCCACTGGTTTATTTGCAAATGTGAGTCATGGCACCGAGACATTTTACTTGATATTAGAACGAGAAGTAGAAGTGCAGTGTGCACGCACAAAGAAACAAATGACGGGAGGGGGGAGGGAAGGAGAAGGAGTGTATGTATTTCTAGCGTAGAATAAAACAGGTGCCATTATACTATCACTAATTCACCGGATTCCATTAGAACTCCGAAGTTAAATGTGCGTGGGCGAGTGTAGTAATAGGAGTTGTGAACTCCTGGGAAGTCCCGGTGTTGCACCCATTTTTTCGCAGATGGGTCGTTCGACGTTGCGCACGACTGGAACTATGTTCCGCTGGTTTATTCGCAAATGTGAGTGACGACATCGGAATGTTTTACTTGATATTAGAATGAGAAGGAGAGCTGCAGTGTGCACGCACAAGGAAACAAATGACGGAAGGGGGGAGGAAAAGAGAAGGAGTATGTGTATTTGCAGCGCAGAATGAAACAGATGCCATTATACCATCAATAATTCACCAGATCCCATCAGAACTCCGCAGTTAAGTGTGCTTGGGCGAGAGTAGTACTAGGATAGGTGACCTCTTGGGAAGTCCTCGTGTTTCAACCATTTTTTTGCAGATTGGTCGTTCGACCTAAACTATGGTCTACTGGCTTATTCGCAAATGTGAGTCACGATGCCAGGGCATTTTACTTGATATTAGAACGAGAAAGAGTGGTGCAGTGTGCACGCACCAGGAAACAAATGACGGGAGGGGGGAGAGAAGGAGAAGGAGTGTATGTATTTACAGCACAGAATAAAAAAGGTGCGATCATACCAGCACTAATGCACCGGATCCCTTCAGAACTCTGCTGTTAAGTGTGCTTGGGCAAGAGTAGAACTAGGATGGGTGAACTCGTGGAAGTACTCGTGTTGCACCCATTTTTTTTCAGATGGGTCATTTGATGTTACGCGCGACTGGAGCTATGGTCCGCTGGTTTATACACAAATGCGAGTCACGGTGTGGGGGCATTTTAATCGATATTAGAATGAGAAGGAGAGGTGCAGTGTGCACACACAAGGAAACACATGACGGGAGGGGGGAGGGAATGAGAAGGAGTGTATGTATTTACAAAGCGGAATAAAACAGGTGTAATCATACCATCACTAATGCACCGGATCCAATCAGAACTCCGCATTTAAGTTTGCTTGGGCGAGAGTAGTTCTAGGATGGGTGACCTCCTCGGAAGTACTCGTGTTGCACCCATTTTTTTGCAGATGGGTTGTTCGACTTTACGCGCGACTGGAACTATGGTCCGCTGGTTTATTCGCAAATGTGAGTCACGGCGCAGGGTCATTTTACTTGATATTATAACGAGAAGGAGAGTTGCAGTGTGCATGCACAAGGAAACAAATGACGGGAGGGGGGATGGAAGGAGAAGGAGTATATGTATTTGCAATGCAGAATGAAACATTTGCGATCATAACATCACTAATTCACCAGATCAAATTAGAACTCTGGAGTTAAGTGTGCTTGGGCGAGAGTAGTACTAGGATGGGTAACCTCCTAGGAAGTCCTCGTGTTTCACCAATTTTTTTACAGATGGGTCCTTCGACATTACGCGCGACTGAAACTATGGTCTGCTGGTTTATTCGCAAATGTGAGTCACGGTGCCGGAGCGTTTTATTTGATATTAGAACAAGAAGGAGAGGTGCAGTGTCCACGCACAATGAAACAAATGACTTGAGGGAGGAGGGAAGGAGAAGGAGTGTATGTATTTGCATCGTAGAATGACACAGGTGCAATTATACCAGCACTAATGCACCGGATCCCGTTAGAACTTCGTAGTTAAGTGTTCTTGGGCGAGAGTAGTATTAGAATGGGTGACCTCCTAGGAAGTTCTCGTGTTGCACCTATTTTTTTACAGATGGGTCGTTCGACGTTACGTACGACTGGAACTATGGTCCGCTGGTTTATTCGCAACTGTGAGTCACGGCGCGAGGTCATTTTACTTGATATTAGAACGAGAATAAGAGGTGCAGTTTGCACGCACAAGGAAACAAATGACGGGAGGGGGGAGGGACGGAGAAGGAGTTTATGTATTTGTAGTGTAGAATGAAACAGGTGCCATTATACGATCACCAATTCATCGGATCCCACCCTAACTCCATAGTTAAATGTTCTTTAGCGAGTGTAGTACTAGAAGTCGTGACCTCCTTGGAAGTCCATATGTTGCACCTATTTTTTTCTTATGGGGTGTTCGACATTACGCGCGACTAGAACTATGGTCCGCTGGTTTATTTGCAGATGTAAGTCACGGCACCAAGATATTTTACTTGATATTAGAACGAGAAGCAGATGGAAAGAGAAGGAGTGTATGTATTTGCAGCGCAAATGAAACAGGTGCAATTATACCATAACTAATTCACTGGATCCCATTAGAACTCCGCAATTAAATGTGCGTAGGCGAGTGTAGTACTAGGAGTTGTGACCTCCTGGGAAGTCCCCGTGTTGCACCCATTTTTTCGCAGATGGGTCGTTCGACGTTACGCACGACTGGAACTATGCTCCGCTGGTTTATTCGCAAATGTGAGCGATGACACCGGAACATTTTACTTGATATTAGAACGAGAAGGAGAGGTGCAGTGTGTGTGCACAAGGAAACAAATGACGGAAGGGGGGAGGGAAAGAGAAGGGGTGTGTGTATTTGCAACGTGGAATGAAACAGATGCCATTATACCATCAATAATTCATCGGATCCCATCAGAACTCCGCAGTTAAGTGTGCTTGGGCGAGAGTAGTACTAGGATGGGTGACCTCTTGGGAAGTGCTCGTGCTTCAGCCATTTTTTTGCAGATTGGTCGTTCAACGTTACGCGCAACCTGAACTATGGTCCACTAGTTTATTCGCAAATGTGAGTCACGACGTCGGGGCATTTTACTTGATATTAGAACGAGAAAGAGTGGTGCAGTGTGCACGCACCAGGAAACAAATGACGGGAGGGGGGAGAGAAGGAGAAGGAGTGTATGTATTTGCACCGCAGAATAAAAAAGGTGCGATCATACCAGCACTAATGCACTGGATCCCTTTAGAACTCTGCTGTTAAGTGTGCTTGGGCGAGAGTAGTACTAGGATGGGTGACCTCGTGGGAAGTACTCGTGTTGCACCCATTTTTTTTTAGATGGGTCGTTTGATGTTACGCGCGACTGGAGCTATGGTCCTCTAGTTTAAACGCAAATGCGAGTCACGGCGTGGGGGCATTTTAATCGATATTAGAACGAGAAGGAGAGGTGCATTATACACACACAAGGAAACAAATGACGGGAGGGGGGAGGAAATTAGAAGGAATGTATGTATTTATAGAGCGGAATAAAATAGGTGTGATCATACCATCACTAATGCACCGGATCCAATCAGAACTCCGCATTTAAGTTTGCTTGGGCAAGAGTAGTTCTAGGATGGGTGACCTCCTCAGAAGTACTCGTGTTGCACCCATTTTTTTGCAGATGGGTTGTTCGACTTTACGTGCGACTGGAACTATGGTCCGCTGGTTTATTCGTAAATGTGAGTCACGGCTCCGGGGCATTTTACTTGATATTAGAACGAGAAGCAGAGATGCAGCGTGCACGCAGAATGAAACAGGTAATTGCAGCGCAAAATGAAACAGGTTCCATTATACCATCACTAATTCACCGGATCCCATCAGAACTCTGCAGTTAAATGTGCTTGGGTGAGTATAGTACTAGGAGTGGTTACCTCCTGGGTAGTTCTCGTGTTGCACCTATTTTTTTCAGATGGGGCGTTCAACATTTCGTGCGACTGGAACTATGCTCTGCTTATTTATTCGTAAATGTGTGTCATGGCGCCAGGGCATTTTACTTGATATTAGAACGAGAAGAAGAGGTGCAATGTGCACCCACAAGGAAACAAATTATGGGAGGGGGGAGGGAAGGAAAAAGAGTGTAGGTATTTGCATCGCAGAATGAAACATGTGCCATTATACCATCACTAATGCATTGGATCCCATCAGAATTCCGCAGTTAACTGTGTTTGGGCGAGTGTAGTACTAGCAGTGGTGGCCTCCTGGGAAGTCCTAGTGTTGTACCTATTTTTTTCAGATGGGGCATTCGACGTTACGCGTAACTGGAACTATGGTCCGCTGGTTTATTCGCAAATGTGAGTCACGACGACGGAGTATTTTTTCATATATTAGAACGAGAAGGAGAGGTGCAGTGTGCACACACAAGAAAACAAATTACAAGAATCGGGGAGAGAATGAGATGGAGTGTATGTATTTGCAGTGTGGAATGAAATAGGTGCAATTATACCATCACTAATTCACTGGATCCCGTCAGAACTCCGCAGTTAAGTGTGCTAGGGCGAGAGTAGTACTAGGATGGGTATTCTTCTGGGAATCCTCGTGTTGCACCAATTTTTTTACAGATGGGTCGTTCGACGTTATGCGCGATTGGAACTATGATCCGCTAGTTTATTCGTAAATGTGAGTCATGGTGCCGGAGCATTTTACTTGATATTAGAACGAGAAGGAGAGGTGCAGTGTGCAGAAACAAATGACAGGAGGGGGGAGGGAAGGAGAATGAGTGTATGTATTTGTAGCACAGAATGAAACAGGTGCTATTAGACCATTACTAATTCACTGGATCCCATCAGAACTCCGCAGTTAAATGTGTTTGGGCGAGTGTAGTACTAGGAGTGGTGACCTCTTGGGAAGTCCTCGTGTTGTACCCATTTTTTTCAAATGGATTGTTCGACATTACGCGCGACGGGAACTATGGTCCACTGGGTTATTCGCAAATATGAGTCACGACGTTGGGATATTTTACTTGATATTAGAACGAGAAGCAGAGGTGCAGTGTGCACGCACAAGAAAACAAATGACGGGAGCGGGGATGGAAGGAAAAGGTTTGTGTGTTTTTGAAGTGCGAAATGAAATAGGTGCAATCATACCAGCACTAATGCACCAGATCCCATTAGAACTCCGTAGTTAAGTGTGCTTTGCCGAGAGTAGTACTCGGATGGGTGACCTCCTGGGAAGTCCTCGTGTTGCACCCATTATTTTTCAAATGGGTCGTTCGACAATACGCCTGAATGGAATTATGAACCGCTGGTTTATTCGCAAAGGTGAGTCATGGTGCCGGGGCATTTTACTTGATATTAGAACGAGAAGGAGAGATGCAGAGTGCACGCACAAGGAAACAAATGACCGGAGGGAGGATGGAAGGAGAAAGAGTGTATGTATTTATAGTGCAGAATGAAACATGAGCGATCATACCAGCACTAATGCAACGGATTCTATCATAACTCCGCAGTTAAGGGTGCTTGGGCGAGAGTAGTACTAGGATGGGTGACCTCCTACGAAGTTCTTATATTTCACCCATTTTCTTAGGAAGTCCTCGTGTGTCACCCATTTTTTTTTTATGGATCGTTCGACGTTATGCGCGATGGGAACTATGGTCCGCTGGTTTATTCGCAAATGTGAGTCATGACGTTTTGCAGGTCCTCAGAAAAAAGAAGATATATGCAAAGATGAGTAGGTGTAGATTCTGGCTTGAGTAGACCGCCTTCTTAGGACACATCATATCGAAGGAAGGAGTATCAATTAATCCCGAAAAGGTTGAAGCGGTACTTGGCTGGGAGAAGTTGACATCAGTTAAGGAAATCTGTAGCTTCCTAGGAATGGCAGGTTATTATCACAGGTTCTTCAAAGGATTCTCTAGTCTAGCGGCTCCCCTAACCCGACTCACAAAGAAAAATGCCAAGTTCGAATGGAACGAAGATTGCGAAAGAAGTTTTTCAGAATTAAAGAAGCGGCTGACTACTGCACCCGTGTTGGCTTTACTGAGTGGATCGGGGGGATATACAGTTTATAGTGATGCCTCCTATCTAGGCCTGGGTTGTGTCCTAATGCAGCATGGGAAGGTCATAGCTTATGGGTCCAGACAGTTAAAGAATCATGAGAAGAATTACCCCACCCATGACTTAGAGCTTGCCGCAATCACACACACCTTGAAAACCTGACGCCATTAATTATACGGGGAGACCTTTCAGATCTATACCGCTCATAAGAGTTTGAAACATATATTCACTCAGAAGGATCTCATCATGCGTTAGAGAATGTGGATGGAACTCCTTAAAGACTATGATTGTGATATCTTGTACCATCCAAGTAAGGACAATGTGGTGGCAGATGCTCTCAACAGGTTCGACTTCAGGACCTAAAGAGAGTCACATGTTTGGGCCGCCTGATAGTCCAGCCCGAGTTAATCCAGAGAATAAGAGAAGCCCAGTCAGTTGACCCCGCCCTAGTAGAACGCAAGATCGATACAGAAGAGGGAGCGAGCTAGGAATTCTGAGTATCTGCCGATGGGTTACTCCGGTTCCAAGACAAGGTGTGTGTCCCAGACGACAGTGAGTTAAAGAGAGACATCATGACAGAGTCCCACAGCTCAAAGTTTACCATGCATCCCGAAAGTACCAAAATGTACCAAAGCATGCGACCCCAGTTTTGGTGGAATGGGATGAAGAGAGACATAACCGACTTTGTATCCAAATGTTTGGTATGTCAATAGGTCATGCCAGAGCATCAGTGCCCAGGTGGGCTACTTCAGCCTTTCCCGATCCTGGAGTGGAAGTGGGAACACATCACCATAGACTTCGTAACGGGATTACCCATGGCACGTTCAAGACATGACGCCATCTGGGTAATTGTTGACCGGCTTACCAAGTCTTCCCACTTCTTGGCCATCAGGATGATCGACCCCTTGGACAAGTTGGCAAGAATGTATATCCGGGAAATAGTCAGATTTCATGGAGTTCTAGTGACAGTGGTATCTGACAGGGACCCCAAGTTCACTTCTCGGTTTTGGAGTAGCTTTCAGCAAGCCATGGGAACAAAGCTGTCTCTCAGTACTGCCTTCCATCTTCAGACTGATGGACAATCAGAAAGAACAATTCGTACACTTGAGGATATGCTCCGAGCTTGTGTCCTTGACTCTGGGGGCCATTGGGACAACCATTTACCTCTGATAGAGTTTGCCTACAACAACAGCTTCCAAGAGAGCATCGGCATTGCTCCATATGAGGTGTTATATGGGCGCCCATGCAGATCTCTGATTTATTAGGAAGAAGTGGGTGATAGAAGATTGTTCGGTTCAGAGTTGCTAGAGGAGACCACGTCTAAAATAGTTAAAATAAGAAAGAACATTCAGACGGCTCAGAGTAGGCAGAAGAGTTATGCGGACACCCGGAGGAAAGATCTAGCATTTGAGAAAGGCGACCGGGTGTTCCTTAAGGTCACTCCTTTCAAGGGAATTAGTAGGTTTGGCAGGAGGAAAAAACTGAACCCCCGATTTATTGGACGTTTTGAAATCTTAGACAGGATTGGTACTGCTGCCTACGGACTAGCACCGCCTCCAGAGCTTTCCAAGGTCCACAATGTGCTCGATGTATCCATGCTACGTAATTACAACCCGGACCCCTCTTATGTCTTGGCTCATGAACCGCTCCCACTCCAAGCGGACTTATCTTATGAGAAAGTCCCAGTCGGTATCACGGACCGAAAGAGTAGAATACTCTGCAACTGAAAAATATCATTTGTAAAGGTAGTGTGGCAGAACCACTCGCCAAGGGAGGCTACCTGGGAGTTAGAATCAGATTTTAGAGCCTAGTATCCCCATTTGTTCGACCAAGAGTAAGAGGCAAATTTGGGGGACCAAATTTCTTTAAGGAGGGGAGAGTTGTAACACCCAAAATTTGTATTTTTTATTATTTAATTTATTTTAATTTTTATTAGAATTTTTGTTTAATTTTATTCTATTTTAATATTTAATTTATAAAATTTTAATTTAATTTAATTTAATTTAATAGAAATAATAATAATAATAATAATAAATTAGGGTAAAATTATTTTTTGGATTTAATTGAAATAGATTTTAGGAAAAAATGGTGAAAATTTGGATTCTGGGGTATTTTTGAAAAGAAAAGCGAAAACTGGGGGGTCAAAACATAATTTAAAAAAGTTGTGCCACGTCAGCAGTCCGTTCAGCAGCCCCGGCCAACCAGAACACGCCGCGTGGCAAGGACACTGACGCGGGAGGCCACGCGGGACGGAGCCGCGTGGGCGATCTGCGTGCACGCGATCGAACGGTCCAGATCTCACGCACATGGATGACCCAGATCTCACGCGTGCGGACGGCCCAGATTGAATCACGCACAGATGGCCCAGATCGTATCGCGATGGACGGTCCAGATTTATTTCCATTTTAATCGCAATCGAACGGTCCAGATTAAATCGTGATGGACGGCTGAGATTAAAAGGAAAAGGTTATAAATAACCTCACCCACACCCAACCCCAAACCCTAGCCGCCAGTACCCTCGCTAGAGAAGAAGAACCAGTCACCGGAGGAACCCACCGCTGCCACCCGCCGCTGCACCAGAGGATTTTTCGACCACCAAACAAGGTAAATTTTCTCTCATTGGCTCATTTTTCGATGCTAAATCTGCCTATGGCCAAATCGGAGCCAATCCATCGGCCAATCGGCCAAAAAATACCGCCAAAGTCCAGCAGCGCCGTCGCGGCTTCCCTCAATTTTTACCTCCGATGAGGCCCTTCTCGGTTCCCGTTCGATGCAATTTTTACACCACTGTGATCACTGTCCTTTTTTCTACAGGTTGACCGGAGCAAAACATTAAATCACGACTCGTGCCGAAGAAGCTGCCGCACCTGAGAGCTCCGCCGTCGGTAAGTCTCGATTTTTCGTGATTTTTGGGCCCACCGAGGGCCGTAGGATTGTTTTATCGCAGGAATCAATGCAAATTGGGCCGAAAACGGCCAACCCGAGGTGGATCGCCGCCGTCAGCGGCAGTGCCGACGCCGGAGCACGGCGGAGCCGCTGTGATGGAATTCCAATATTGGCCGAAAAGGCCCTTGGTCTAATTTGGAATTTTTTTTAGGACACGTGCAGGTACCGGAAGCATGTTTCAGTTTCTAGGAGAAAATTCAGGGAATCTAGGGACTGCATGTAGGCGCAGTGTAAAGTCGATTTCAGACCCCGAAATAAGTAAGGATCTCTCACCTTATTTCCTATCACGGTACTAAAGTTCAATAAATGATAAAACAGTATTCGTGAAATTAATGGATGTGTATAATTAAATAAGGTTGCTAATGGAGCCCAAATCTAGTGTATTTGTAGGTCAGTTGTTGTTTGATCTATTTTACAGTTTTAAATGCAGTGTGGTACTTGATGTGGTTATTTTATGATTTCATATGCATGAATCCCGGTTTCATTTATTATTGTTTGAATTATGGTGAACTCGATGTTGTGTCGTCTTGCTTGGTGTTCATTATTGGTTTACGTATTTATGTTTGATTGGATAATTGAGACCAAGAAAAATGGAAAAAGGTATGTGGATTGATAAATTAATAATGTCGACAGCCTCATTAGATATCTTGGGAGATGGTGGACGGACCGGGTCCATAGGGAACCCTACCGGGAACGTGGTCTCTCATATCGAACTGGGTATGGAGACTTTATGTGTTTTGGCGCCCATACCGAACGGGGTATGGGGACGGCCCGTTTCACCCTCATACCGGACGAGGTATTGAGATTTATGGTTTTGGTGCCCATAACGGATCGGGTATGGGGACGGCCCTGGAATCAAGATATTAATGTTGATGGTTCACGTGTAGCGGGGACCCCCTATGGATCCTCATGGATACTAGTAGGCTGGTAAAAGAGGAGAATTGTTGTTTGATTATTGAAGTACAAAAGTATAACATGTGTTATATTACAAAATGTATATGATTTTATGATGGTTATAATGTTGTTGTTTTCATATATTATTTTCATTAATCTCACCGAGGTAAGTGGACAGTAAAGGTTTTTATTATTAATAAATGAGTTTGTTATAAGTTATGCTCTATTGGTTGTTTTTGTTTTCTACCAACCTTTACTTCTGTGGCAGTGAGATAGTGTGATGTCTTTACTGGGTTAGTATAACTCATTCCTTACTTAACCATTTTAGATCAGGAGGACGTGGTTCCCGAGCCCGTTCCGCAGAAAGATGGCGAGTTAGAAGCCTAAAGATTTTATAGTTCTATTTATAGTGTTCATTTCGAGTATTTTCTTTAATTAGCTTATTCTTTTTCACGTTGAATATGTTTATAGTTATTGTGTAAGGGATGTAAATCAGAATTTTTATTTCGCTTCTGCACTTAGAATTTTTAATACATACATTTTTATTTTTATTTTCGGGGCTGTTACAGTTGGTATCAGAGTCGCGTTCCTCGGACTCATCTCTTACACAATAATGCTTAGAGAAATACCTACTGATAAATTGTTACTCAACTTTTCCTTGTGAAAAACAAAAGCAGAGAAATGAGGAGAGGAAGACCCCCACTAAACCGAGCAGCCCGGGATGATTCACTTCGGAAAGATGTGGACAGAATATTTGAGATGCTGGAAAGGATCATGGCTGCCCAGCAAGGTCGAAAGGGAGTTACCCGAACCTCCCCCACTACCACAGGTTGAGCCACCGCTACAGCAAGCGGATCCCCAGCCACCTCGGCACGATCCTGCTCCACCACAGTACCACCTGGCACCGCCGCCGCAGTGTGAACCGGTGCCCCAGCCACCGTACTGCCCGGCACCGCCACAGTACAATCCAGTACCCCCACTATATCATCAGGTGCCACCATAGGGCCCCCCAGTCTACCCCCAGCTAGGCCCAGTCCCTCTTCCACGGGACCCAGCTCCTTCCTTAATCGACCCAGGCTACATAGAGAGGTATAAGAGACTGAACCCTTCCACTTTTGCAGGGGGATACTCTTTCGAAGATGCTTAGTACTAGTTGGCGGAGACTAAGAGAGCTCTCAAGACCTTGGGAGTGGTTCCCGAGCAGAGAGCTGCCCTTACTTCCTACATGCTGGTAAGGGAAGCAGGTCATTGGTGGGAGCTCAAGCAGACCACCCTACCTACACAAGCCACTTGGGAGCAGTTCTTAGCGGCCTTCCATGCAGAGTATCTCCCTGAGCATATTCGACACCTGAAGGAGATGGAGTTTGTTCAGCTGGTCCAGGGAGACATGACAGTATCGGAATATGCTAGTAAGTTTCTAGAGCTGGGCCGATACTCCCCGGAGACATTGATGGATGAGGGCAGGAAGGCCAGGAGATTCCAGTGGGGCCTCTGCCTAGAGATCAAGCAACACTTATTGGTACTGGAGCTCAAAACATACTCAGCCATTCTAGCAAGGGCACAAATCGTGGAGAGGAGTTTCAACACCCGTCCTCAGTCAGCAGGGAGTCACCGACCCTCAGCTCCACCCCGTAGGCCAGCACCTACTGCGTCGGTCCAACTAAATAAGAGGCCCAGACCAGTGATCCAGGCCCCTCCTCAGGCTCCAGGGGCAGCACGTGGAAAGATCTACCAGCACTGTGACAGGGATCACGGGGACCAACCATGCTACCGCTTCAACAGCACCTGTCGCATATGTGGTAGTGCCCAGCACTATGCGAGAGAGTGCCCGAGGAACCAGAACCAAGGAAGACCTCCTTTTCAGGGCAAGGTTTACAACTTCACCCAGCAGGATGTCCACGCCAACCCAGACGTGGTACAGGGCGTCCGAATCCCAACCACATTCTAAGGTATGAATCGTTGCCATTGGAGAAGGACTTGTCTTATAAGGAGGAGCCAATCCAAGTTCTCGAACGACAAGAAAGGAAGTTGAGGAGCAGAGTGATACCTATGGTGAAGATACAGTGGAGACATCATGCCAAGGAAGAGGCAACCTGGGAACGGGAAGACGAAATGAGACGGAATTATCCAGAATTGTTTGGAGGTAAGGTAACAAAATTTGAGGGACCAAATTTTTTTTTTTAGGGGGGAAGTGTTGTAAGGACTAGAAAGAAAAAAAAAAGAAAAAAAAAATATAATAATTAAATAAATTTCTATCAGGTAGGAAATGACGTCGTTTTAGAGAGGGGAAAAACGATGTCGTTTTGAAAGAAAAGAAAACGACGTCGTTTTGGGATGAAGGAAAACGACGTCTTTTTGGGGTAGGCTGGCAGAGTATAAAGGGAGGTCGGGAAAGGGAGAAGGGGAAAAAAAAAGAAAGGAAAAGAAAAGGAAAAAAAAAAGAGAAAAAGAGAAAAGGAGGGAAGGAGGGTAGCGGAGACGAAGAATAAGAGGAAAGTTCCAGAAGGAGAGAGAAGAGAGTCGGGGCGGAGGGGAGCGAGAAGGGAGAGGGAAGGAGGCCGTGGACGGACGACGCGATCGGCAGGAAGAAGGAAGATGGAAACGGGAGGTACGGTGAAAATTGAGCTGTTTGGTGTGGTGTGTATGTGTAGTGAGTTTTTGTTGCAGGTTGCGGCGTCGGCAATGGCGCGACGGAGTGGAGCGGTGAAGGTAGGCCGTAAGCGTGGGGTTATCCCGCTCGCTCACGGAGGTGACCGGGGGAGGAATTGAAGGTGTTGCGGTGTTGGAGGCGTGTGGGGAGCCGTGGGGAAGGATGGGGGTGGTACGGGTAAAACAGAGTGAGGAGGATGTGAGAGGACAATCTAAGGGGCGCGGGTGGGATAAAAACTCGAGAGGACAGAAGAGGTGTGTGCGTGGGTGGGGATGTGGAGGGAGCCGCTAATAGGCGGCAACGTGTTTCCCCGAAATGTACGGTGGTGAGGGCGTGTGTGTGGCGGGAGACGGTGCAAGCTGAGAGGTTAATCGCCCTAGGTAGGCAAAAGTGTATAGGAAAAGGGAGGTGGCGGGTAGGGGGCGGTAGGAGAGGGAAGGGGGCTGGAAGGTACGGCAGAGAGGACTAGGAAACAAGATTTGAGGGGGATTGGATGAGAGAAGAGGAGTAATGTGGTCAGTAGGATTTAGTAAGTTAGAGCGCTTGGGATTAGCATGGTATAAGGGGAGATGGGAGCGTGCGGTTTGGGATGAGAGATTTGGAGGCCGTTGGTGGGGGCGGTTTGAGTTGCCGATGTTGGTGGCGCGGGGAGGGGTTATGAGTTGTTTTGGGTCGGGTACGATAAATGCATATAGACATTTCTGGAAATTTTTGTCACTGCATATTGCACTTACAACTTGATTTTTATCGTATTGAGTTATGTGAACTCACTTCTCATCATTCACAGGTGGAGTAAGAACGGAATTGGGATCTGAGCGGTTGGTAACGGAGCCCCGTCGGTAGTGCCATAGGGCACAAGTTTTGTTTGTGATTTAAAGTAGTTTGAAAGGATGGTTTAGTCTGGATATTGAACATCTAGGAATGGTTGATATTGTGTTACTATGTGTTGTAGAGGTAGAGATGTATGTACAATTGATTTGGAATAATGAAGGCGGACAAGTTTCTCTTGTGCATGGTTGGAATAATATGGAATTTCGGTATTGTGTTGTATGAGTGCTTTATCGTATATCGTTAGAAAAAAAAACGGGGTGTTACATTAAGTGAGTACCCTTTAGTTTAATTTATAATAAATTACTTGAGAGGTTATGTCGGCTTTGGAAAATCAACTTTTTGCTATACTTCTTTGTTGCACTAGTCAAGAAGATTAATTTTAATTGAAGAACAACTGAATTGTGATGGGAGGATAAATGACGTACGGTTGAGCATTTTATATATATTGTGGAAAAAATAGATTTTATTATACTATAGCTTATAAAATCTTTGGACTTAAAGGAAGAATCTATGACTATTTAGAAAGTAGCTTTATTTTTTAAAATCTTGAACTTAAATGAAGAATCCATCATTATTTGAGACACGATTTTATTATATTTATGTGATACCTTACTTAATATATATAAAATAATTAAAAATATTAATTTGATTAATTCTATGGTCGCTAACTATTTTAATATTAACTTTTGAATTTAAATGCATGCGTTGAGGAACTTATTTGTAATTTATTTTTTTAAAAGTTTAAAATGACAATTCTATTCAGATAATAATAGAAGTTTATAACCACGCATAAGGTAAAAAGCCACGTTACACAAAAATATCGATTGTACTTGACAATAATGTGATTAGTTATTTTAGTGCAATATCTTTACTTTAAATCATGTATTTTATATATCAATATGTAAAGATTTGTTAGTAATTAACCTTAGAAACATGATCTAATTATTAATAAAAATTTTAAAATACACTTTAACATCCTACTCAAAGTATAGTGTAATATAAAAATATAAATCAATAACGATAATAATATAAAATATATAGAGAAGATAACCAACTTTCCATGATACTTCTTTTTCGCATCAATGAAGATGACTAACTAATTATTGAAGAACAATTACAATGTGAGAAGAGAATAAATGTGTAAGATTGATTATTTTATACTATAACTTATGAAATCTTTGAATTAAAATAAAGAATCATAAACTATTTAAACTAAATAAAGTATTATGGCTATTTAAAATGTGATTTCTTAAATAAAGAATTCATGGCTATTTGAGATGAGATTTTATTATACTTATTGGATATTTTACTTAATTTATATAAAATTCTCATTAACATTGATTTTATTAGGTTTTTGCTACCATTATAGTACAAAATGAGTCACTTCAAATAAAATTTACTATTAAATTTAATCTTTGTACGGAAGAACTTATAAGTAATTTACTTTAAAAAGTAAGAAACAATTTTATTAAGATAATGTTAAAAGTTTATCATGCCGCAATTTCTTTTGACTTATAAGCAACAAATTTAAATAGTCTTTTTAATTTGAGAATTGCTCTAACAATTTATATAGTTTTACAACATTTTGCTAATTTTTAGAAGATGCGTTTTATGGGAATTGGGAATTTTGGATGAAGATGGTGAGTGCTATTGGAACAATGAAGCTCAAAAGAAAAAGTGCATTAAGGAAAATGAGATAGATGGATATAGCTTTGAATATTTTCTACTAACTATTTTTTAATTTTCTAATTTTTTTTAGAGGACCAATTTAATGATAACGGTTAACTAAGTCTATCCTCTTCACATTTCTTTACCACACTGTATATACATATGTATGTAGAGTTATTACCTTGATAATTAATTAAAATTAGATAATTAAGTGTTAATTTCTTTAGAATATAAATAAATTTGTCGACCATACAAATATAATACCATAAATTTTTGTTAAAAAATTATATATACAAAACTTAACGGGTCACAATCACTTAATAATTTTTTATTTTAAATTAGTAATTTAAGAATAAAAAATACTTTACAAAAATTAACTAATTTTTTAAATTCAAAGCTACTAATGTTTAATATTTTTTATATACACATATGGGATATATAAAAAAGTGTATGGTAAAGTTGAATTTATTTTTTTGATTTTGTTATAACACTATTATATAAGATAACTTAATCAAAATCCTTATAAGATAACAGGATTCTTATTCGATAGAAATTTGTGATATGCAACTGGATTATTTTTTGTCTTCAAATGCGTTTGTTATTTTTTGAAAAACAATAGTTTATTAAAAAATTATATATTTTTCCTAATATTCAAAAGTTTTGGCTTCATAAAAAATGTGATATTAATTCTTTTTTTTGTTAAGTATGAGTGCTTGATTAACATACTAAATTTTTTATTTCATCCCCAAATTCTCATTATTTCTTTTGATTGATTGTGTAGTTTTTATCAATTAACATGACACATTTTTTGTTTCTTTTGAAAAATTTACTATACTTTACAATAATGTGACTAGTTATTTTAATACAATATTTTAATTTAAATCATATATTTACATATTAATATATAGAAATTTGTTAAAATTTAATATCAAAAACATGATCTAATTGTTAATAAAAATTTTGAAATACCTTTTAACATCCTATATAGTGTGATATAAAAAATATAGTCGATAATCATAACATTTTAAACTGTAGACTAAAGGTTTATATGGTCACAACATTTAGCGCGCTCCAATAACGTAATTGATCATAAATGCAAGGGTTCGTTGGCAAATTAGTTATAGTTGTCAAAAATATTCTAACAACCAATCTTTCTTTATTCTTAAACCAACAAGAAACGTTCATTAGTTGGTTCTTCGTTGCCAAGCAGTCCTAAAAAAGTACATAGGATTTAATTTGTCAACGACCTTGAGAGCTAGAAGGACCTAATTCAAGTTGTTGGATTCATTTGCGTGAACAAGTTAACTAGATTACTTACCTTCTCAGTGTGGCATTGACTGTTACTTGGTGCCGAAACTAATCAAACAATTATGGATTTTAGGGGTTCGACTAGCTGCTTGTGATTTCTCTTCTCACATGATGGAGCATGTTCAAACAAATTCAAAACAATAAATATATATAGGTGCAGCAAGTAAATAAATGTCAGCTCTAAAATAAAATTTAAATTAATTCGATTAGATCTCACACATACATTACTGGAGTTTGCTTGATCTATCAACTAGGAAAAAGAAAATAAATCAACCACTCATGGTAGGCTTTTCAACACAAATGAGTTTTTGGAGAGTGAAAGAAAGAAGAAAGATGAAAAAGAATTACAGAAGCAGCAGAAGCTACCGTGTGCAGCATCAAGAGGAAGAGAGATGATGATTCTACTTTGACATCCTTTTCCTTGATTTTTGGCTTATCTCAAGCCTTCCAGAAAATTTTTCCCTTGATTTTTGGCTCCCGATCTTGGCTTGAATAATTTACATATTTGAAAAGCATACGTTTTAATTTAAATCTACGGCTGTGCGCGACTCTTTGATTACCCAAGGCTAAGTTGTCTGGGGTAGGACCCAAGCTTTTCCCAAGGCTTGTTTTTGGGCTAATGATTCTTTTTACGAACTCTTCTTCTTTTCATGTTGTTTTTCCTTATTTTGTCCTTATATTCTATACTACAACAAAACATAAAAAATAACTTAGATTAGATAGTGTACCATCAAGTTTAAAAACTCCAAAGTGATAGTTGTCATTTTTAGACATTGTCAAATTTATTTAGTTTCACAATGTTTTTTTTTTCAATTTTTAAAAAATGAGTTTTATGAGAATCAAAATTCTAGATGAAAATGGTGAGTACTATTGGAACACCGAAGCTAAAAAAAAAGTGAATTAAGGAAAATGAGATAGATGGAAATAGCTTTAAATATTTTTCACTAACTATTTTTTAATTTCGTAATTTTTGTCTTAGGAGATCAATTTAACGGTTAACCAAGTCTACCATCTTCACATTTGTTTAGCATACTGTACATAAATAGTTTATTAAACAATTAGATATTTTTTCTAATATTCAAAAGTCTTGGCTTCATTAAATATGTGATCATTAATTCTTTTTTCTGTTAAGTTGAATGCTTGATCAACATGCTAAATTTTTTATTTTAACCCAAAATTCTCTTTGTTTCTTTTCATTGATTGCGTGGTTTTTATTAATTAATGTGATACATTTGTTTGTTCCTTTTAAAAAATTTACTATACTTTACAATAATGTGATTGGTTATTTTAATGCAATATTTTAGTTTAAATCATATATTTATATACTAATATATAAAAATTGGTTAAAATTTAACATCAAAAAAAGATTTAACTATTAATGAAAATTTTAAAATACTTTTTAACAGCCTACATAGTGTAATATAAAACTAAGTCAATAATGATAATATTTTAAAATGTAAACTAAAGGTTAATATGGTCATAATATTTAGCACATTGTGATCTTTTTAAATGATTGTATACTCATAGAAACTTTACTTTGTAATATTAACTTAACTTTTTACTGATACATTTGTAAGTTTAATTAATGTGATACATTTGTAAGTTTTTTGTACTTACCTTTAACTTATTACTGACATCGTACAAAATTTTAAAGATAATTATATATAAAGAATATATTCCACCACATAGTCTATTTGAGCTTAAAAATGAAAAATTCATCATTCTTAGACGCTTTTCTATTCAAGTAATCAATTTGTTATCTCTTCGTCTTACCTCGTAGTCAACGTTTTTTTTTTCACATTATATTGTCTCTTCATTTTCACCTCAATTTTTTCCTCACATTATGTATAAATGGATATATATATATATATATATATATATAAGATGGAATTATCAAATAATATTAAGTAGGTTGGATTGGTGGCATTGAGATGCAATTAGCAATTCAATATGTACTATTCTAAAACATTAAGTCTTGCGATAAAATAAATTTTTATCACGATACTAATGACTTTTATAACTTTTGTTACTTAGTTTACTTGTTTGAGTATCTATCATTTGTCAGATGACTTTTATAGGTAGAAGGAATACTTACAAGATCGCATATTTGTATAGAAGAAAAAAATCATTCAATTTTTCATTTGTCCCATGACTTTTATAGGCAGAAGGAATACGTACAAGATCTCTTATTTGTATAGAAGTACAAAATCAAATACTACAACTTGCTATAGAACTAAACAATATATTAAGGCTCATTAGGGAAAAATACTAGTTCCATCAGGGCGAGTTATTACCTGCACAAGGTGTAAAAAGGAACAATGTTTTTGCCTCCGCACAACTAGGGATTATAGGCTCAACCATTAAGCTTTGGCTAATGAAAGGTGGAGGTGCCCCAACTGGCCTTATGGGAGGTAAAGCTTTATCATTTTTTGGTTGTATATGTATATATTTATGTGCAAATCCACTACATATTATGGGGAGTAATGTGTATATATGTGTTATGGAGAGTAAACTATGATGGTGATTAAGAAAGGGCAAGTTGCAAAACTTGCAGAGGATGTAAAAGAGATCCAAAATGCAAAATGCACCTCATATGTCTCCTTTTGTCGCTACAAGTATCGCTTTAGGGATTGTCAATTTCGCACCTGCATTTATTAGATACAGAATGCATAGCTTTAATCACCCCTAATCATCACTCTAGTTTAATGATTACGTAGGTTAAAATTTTCATTTTTAAGACTTTATATCAACTATACATAGACTGCAGACTGCATGATCATGTTTTTTGATTAAGGACCAAAACTTGATCACCACTTCTAATTTGAATATGGATGCACATTGCCATCTTTAACCGCATAGTACATAAATCCCTTCAGTACTAGCAGCTACATTTGCAGAGGCTCTAGGAGTGGAGGTGGTGGACAACAGTCATCGTTTGTTCAGGTTCTGTGGTGGCTGTTCATTGGATGCTCTTATCAATAGTGCTTGTTGCAGTATGATGGGTGATGATTAGACTTGAAAATTTGTATTTGGAATCTGGGTTTTAGAGAAGACAAAAACAACTCTTTGGAATTAATGAGAGAAGAACTAAAAGACAATAGAGGATATATATACATGTATATATATATATATTTTTTTTCTATATAAAAAATTCTCTAACAATATATTGTTTAAGTAAAAAAATTTATATTTGTAAAGTATGTGCATATAAAGTATAGTTAAAATAAGTGTGAGGTATCCTTGAATTTATTTTTTGTTTATATAATCCTATTATTTAACAGAATTTTACTAAAATTCTTAAATAAAATAAAGAATCTAATTTAGTAAAAACTAGTGATATGTTATTAGCTTTTTTTAAAATATATGCAGATATTATTTCTTTGAAAATAATTGTTTACTAAAGAATTGGATACTTTTTCTAATACTCAAAATTTTTGGATTCTAGAAAAATAAGATCATTAAATTTTTTTAAGAGATAAAAGATAAAATAATTAAATAGATTGGTAGTATGATATCCCAAATGCTAGTAAGGCATGAGGGTGCCAGATACAGAAATGTGTACAGTGGTGTAATTTATTACAAATCTCTTACAAAGTATATGAGTTTCCAATTACATGTATAACTGAGGCTAGAAGTGGCAATAAAATATCAAAATACAAAAGGGCCACTTTGATTATTATGTAAGAGGACTCATAAGAGTACGGGACAAATCATGCACTCAAAAAGATTTATGGATTCAGGGGATCCTCAAAGACTTCAAAAGGTAGGTTAGCGATCGGTTCCTCACTATCTTCCTCATCAAGGGGGGAGGGGGTGTGGAAAGTGGTGAGTTCCATATACTCAGTAGGAAAAATAATATTTAAATAACATCATAAGATTTTAAAGGTCATTTAAAGTATCATCACCACTGACCATCAAGAGTGCTTTCAAGGTCCTTTATTAAATTATAAAAATAATTTATTTTATTAAAGAAATCATTAAACCATCATATCATAGTCATATCATATCAATCAAATATATTATTCTAAAAATAGAGAAAATTAAACAAATCGTGATATGCACTATTTTTCATGTCATTCTTCGCGAAATCGTTCCGACTTCCATCTATTGAAGGCAATACGGATTCTCGACTACCCATGTGGAATGACCAATTTATTTCATTTATAACAGCAATTTGCGGCTTGGCAAACAAACAATACATTTACAGTTTGCCACACCATGACACGATCTATGACCACGGTTGTGCCAATCACAGTGGTCCTATATGTTAACTATAGCCACAACTGTACTATGCCAACGATGACCACTATAATCATATCGCGTCACCACTCTTGTTAGAGGGTACACCGTCATCCACAGGGAGCAGTCCTCTCACATATTTTCAAACTAGATGGGGGAGAAATATAAATCCCTTAGAGATAAAAAGCCTAACAAAATACTTTATGAATTATGCATGCCAATAACAATACATATTTATCATGTCTATAAATCATTTCATGTTTAATCTTTTTTTTTTCATCATCAACAACATCATTTATCAACATTTATTTCGAGCATCAAATCATATAAATTACACGTACAATTTAATAAGTTCATATATGATCATAAAGCATGCATTATCACATAAAATTACTTCATTTAGGCATAAACTTTAACCATGCAAATCATAAATTTAAACTTCATTAATTTTAATTCTAGAAATGCTCCTTAGGATGTTTAAAAGTAAATACTAAATTCTTTACCAAAATCTCGATGTTTCCTAAACAGTTTCTTCTTCTTCTCATCTCTCTCTCTCTAAGCTCTTGGAGGATGGAAGAATGGAATGGAAGTGATGAGGAAATGGTAAATGGAAGGGTCCCTATTTATAGAAAATGGGGACCGTCAGATTTGTTCCAAGTGGCAAAATCTGGTGAGGAAAGAGAACATCAATGGGAAAGATGTGATGTAATGGCTGGCAGATGTGATCGACGGAAGGACGACGTGATACGATGATGGTGCAAAAAATAAAGGCATGCCAAAGAAGTCGGCAGCGGTTCGTCACCCAACTAGTTGCACACGATTCCCAAGGGAGGTAGTTACATGTTTTCCCAGCTAGTCGTGCGCTGCAGGCCTAGCGTGCAGCCCGCACAAGCCCGTGCACGCAGGCCTACCGTGTAGTCCTATTATTCAGAGAGTGTGCGCACAGGGCACATGGAGCTGTACTCGTCTACGCGCGATGGGACACGCGAGCAGACTATGCCTGTTTGCTCACGATGGGATGCATGCATAAACTGCACTTTGCACCCCACGCAGATGGGATGTACTCACAATGCACAAGTCCTACGCTGGTCACGCGCACGCATTCTCGAGTAGCGTGTAGAGCTCGTGCGGGCAGGATCCTTCCCACAGGCGTTCCCATGGGATTTTTCTGCATTTTTCTCTGTTTTTCTTTAATTTATTTTAAATAAAAATATAATATAATTTTTCTTACGATAAACAAAATAATAAATTTTAATAATTATTTAATTAAATAAAATATAAAATTTAAAATGCAAAATACGATATTCATCCAAAAAATTATAATTACTAAATATTAATGAATTTTAAATGGCCTGAGGGCCCGAATAAATAGGAGTTTACATTACAATTTAAGGGCAAATTTTTTGGGATGTTACGAGTAGTGAGCCACCACCAAAGAATGGTACATGGTCAAAGATCATCTCAACCTAAAAAATTAGTATATCCCATATAAATTGTGAAACAAGTAGAAGAAATTTTCTCAAAGTTGTATTGAAGTGACTATAAGTCTTAGCTATCACTATAAGCTATCTCTGTTATATAATATCTTATCACTCTTTAAAACAAAATATTTCTTTTGATGGGATGAATAATATTGAAGTAATATATCTCATTAGTAATTCAATCTAATATGCTTAAAATATGCGTATTGGATTCATTTATCATAATTCATTAAAAAATAGTAAATAGACATATATATATCAAATTTAAATCAATAGATTATCACTATTGTTAGAAGATTCATAAATAGATATTCGAGCTTGTTTCGATGCTCTTGAGGAATAGAAAAGCTTGCAATAATAATATGCAACATTAAGATTAATTTTAAGAACATTTTTCTTAGGAGTTACAGGAACCAAATTTCCAAGTTGATTGTTTTCCTAAAAAAAAAAACTTCATCAGCTCTATTTCATCCTCATCAAACTTGTGACCTGATATCTTGTTAAACTTAATCTTTTATATGGATCGGGAACAAACATACCAAGTTCATTCTTCTAGTGAAGCTTTCAGTGAGATGTGTGAAGGAAATTGAAGTCATTCAGCTACAGTAATAATTTTGAATTTATCCATATAATTAGTAATTTATTATAAAGAAACTCATTCAACAAAAACACATCTACAATGGAAAAGGGTATTGGCATGGATGGCATAGGGGAAGCCTTACGGAGTGGAAACGAGTGCAACATAGTCTTGGGACCTGTAAGATTTTGCTGCTACAGATCTTCTCCAAAGCTTCGTCCTTTAAACCTTATGACCTCAGATTGATATTGTAGAAAATATTAACATCGAGCATTTAGATTTTATATTTATCTTTGAAGATTAAGAAGAACGGAAAGAAACTTGTTTGTTTTTTCTTTCTTTGAATGAATGGAGAATAAGAGCGTATCCTTAGGTTTAATCTATAATAAATTACTTGAGAGGTTATGTTGGATTTGGGAAACTAATTTTTTGCTATACTTCTTTGTTGTACCAGTCAAGAACACTGTGATAAATAATTGAATTGTAATAGGTGGATAAATGACATACGATTGAGTATTTTATAAAGGCTGTGGAAAATTTAGATTTTATCATACTATAACTTATAAAATCTTTGAACTTAAAAAAATAATCTATGGCTATTTAGAAAGTGGTTTCATTTTTTAAAATTTTGAACTTAAATAAAGAATCCATCGTAATTTGGGATGCAATTTTATTATATTTATGTGATACCTTACTTAATATATATAACATAATTAGAAACATTAATTTGATTAATTCTATGGTCGCAAACTGTTTTGAAATTAATTTTTGAATTTAAATGCATGGGCTAAAGAACTTATTTGTCATTTATTTTTAAAAAAGTTAAAAAAGACAATTATATTGAGGTAATGATAGAAGTTTATAACCCCGCATGAGGTAAAAAGCCACGTTACGCAAAAATGTCAACTATACTTTATAATAATGTGATTAGTTATTTTAATGCAATATCTCTACTTTAAATCATGTATTTATATACCAATATATAAAGATTGATTAATAATTAATCTTAAAAACATGATCTAATTGTTAATGAAATTTTTGAAATACCCTTTAACATCCTACTGAAAGTAGAGTGTAATATAAAAATATAACTCGATAACTATAATAATATAAAATACATAGAGAAGGTAACTAACTTTCCATGATGCTTCCTCTTTGCATCAATCAAGAGGACTAACTAATTATTGAAGAATAATTACAATGTGAAAAGAGTATAATTGTATAAGACTGATTATTTTGTGCAGGCTATGAAAAATATAACTCTTATTTTGTACTATAACTTATGAAATCTTTAAACTAAAATAAAGAATCATAAACTATTTAAATTAAATAAAGAATTATGACTATTTTAAAATGTGATTTCTTAAATAAAGAATCCTTGGCTATTTTAGACGTGATTTTATTATATTTATTGGATATTTTACTTAATTTATATAAAATGCTTATGAACTTTGATTTTATTAGTTATGTTACTAATCTTGTAAGTTTAATTAATGTGATACATTTGTAGGTTTTTTGATTTCTTTTATCTTATTACTTACCTTGTACTAAATTTTAAAAGATAATTATACATAAAAAATTTATTCCACCATATGGTTTATTAGAGCTTAAAAATGAAAATTTCATACTCCTTGAAAGTTTTTCTATTCAAATAATCAATTTGTTTTATCATCCTCTTACCTCACAGTTAACATGTTTTCCTCACATTATGTTGTCTTTTTATTTTCACCTTATTTTTTAGCCTTAAAACTAATTTTTAGCATCAATTTTTTGCTAACATTATGTATGAATGATGTATATAAATATTTATATATATAAACAAGATGGAATTATCAATTAATATTAAGTAGGTTAGATTGGTGGAATAGAGCTGCAATTATCAATTCAATGTGTACTATTTCAAAATGTAAAGTCTTCTGATAAAATAAACTACTATTAAGATATTGATTACTTTTATAACATTGTAACTTACTTTGCTTGTTTGAGTATCTCTCATTTGTATAGAGGCAATAAATCCTTCAATTTTTCATTTGTCCCACGACTTTTATAGGTACAAAGAATCCGTATAAGATATCCTATTTGTATATATGCAATAAATCCTTCAATTTTTCATTTGTCCCACGACTTTTATGGGCAGAAGGAATACCTATAAGATTTCTTATTTATATAGAAGTACAAAATCAAATACTACAAGCTTGCTGTAAACCTTAACAACATATCAAGACTCATTGGTGGAAAGCGGCAGTTCCATCGGGATGAGTTAATTACTGTCACAGGGTGTAAAAAAGACCAGCAATTCTACCTCCGCACTACTAGTGATTACAAGCTCTACCATGATATTTTGGCTAATAAAAAGTGGAGGTGCCTCGATTGGCATTATGAGAGGTAAATCTTTATCATTATTTTTGTTGTATATATATACATTTATGTGCAAATTCACTACATGTTATGCAGAGTGATGTGTATATATGTGTTTCTAAAAGATAAATTGTGATGCTAATTGAGAAAGGGTAAGTCACAAAACTTGAAGAGGGTGTACAAGAGATCCAAAATACAGAATGCACCTTTTGTGTCTCCTTTGGTTACTACAAGTGTCACTTTAGGGACTGTCAGGGCCACACCTGCATTTATTATATGTAGAATACACAGCCCTAGTCTCCCATAATCATCACTTTGACTTAATGATTATGCAGACTTTATGTCAATTATACATAAACTCCAGACTGGATGATCATATTTTTTTATTAATGACCCGAGCTTGATCACCACTTTTAATTGGAATCTGATACGTGTGCCATTTTTGACCACATAGTACATAAATCCCTACAGTGCTAGCGGCACCATCTGTAGAGGCTCTGGCATGGAGGTGGTGGACGACAAGGCTTTCTAACTAGTCGTTGTTTGTTCAGGTTCTGTGGTGGCCATGCATTAGATACTCTTATCAAAAGAGTTTGTTGTTGTATGATGGTTGATGATTAGACTTGAAAATTTGTGTTTGGAATTTGGGTTTTAGAGAAGAGAAAGACAACTCTTTGGAATTAGTACAAGAACTAAAGGACAATAAAAGATATATGTATATATGTATATTCTTTTTCTATTTCAAAAATTCTCTAACAATAATGCTGCATATTGTTTAAGTACTCATATTTATATTTTTAAAATATGTACATATAAAGTATATTTAAAAGAAGTGTGAGGTATCCTTGAATTTATTTTTTGTTTATCATAATCCTATTATTTAAGAGAATTTTACCAAAATCCTTAAATGAAATAAAGAATCAGATTCAGTAAAAACTAGTGATATGTTATTAACTTTATTTTAAATATATACAGGTATTATTTCCTAAAAAATAATGGTTTATTAAAGAATTGGATGTGTTTCCTAATACGCAAAATTCTTAAGTTCTACAAAAATGAGATCATTAAATTTTTTTGAGAGATAAAAGATAAAATGATTAAATGGATTGGTAGTAAGCCACCACCAAAGAATGGTAAATGGTTAAAGATCATCTCAGACTAAAAAATTAATTTATCCTATATAAATAGTAAAAGAAGCAGAAGAAATTTTCTCAAAATTTTATTGAAGTTACTCTAAAGTCTTATCTATCACTAAAAACTATCTCTGTTGTTTAACATCTTATCACACTTCTAAAAAAATTTCTTATAATAGGACGACTAATATTGAACTAATACTTCTTATTAGTAATTCCATCTAATATGCTTAAACTAAGCTTACTGAATTTATTTATCATAGTTCATTAAAAAAATAGTAAATAAACAATTATATGTAAAATTTAAATAAACAAATGATCAGTATTGTTGGAAGGCTCATAAATAGATATTTGTGCTTGTCTAGAACCTCTCGAGGAATAGAAAAGCTTGCAATAATAATATGCAACATTATTATCAATTTTAAGAGCATTTTTCTTAGGAGTTACAAGAATAAAATTCCCAAGTTGATTGTTTTCCTCAGAAAAAATTTAACCAGCTATTTCATGCTCATTGAACTTGTAACCGATAACATGTTAAACTTAATCTTGTATGGATTAGGAACAAACATATCAAGTTCATTTTTTTTGTAAAGACCACGGAAATTCAAAAGGAAATATATAATAATTTAAGTGCGGAAGCGAAATAAAAGGTTAAGGTTTACATCTCTTACACAATAACTTAAAAGTACTAAACAAACATCACTGAATGAATCCTCTAAAAGAAACACGAAAAATGGAAACAGTGAAGACAAATATAAAGTATCTAGCATCTACTTACAATCTTCTTGCAGATCGAGCTCAGAAACCAGGTCCTCTTGATTTGAAATGGTTAAATAAAGGGTGAGCTACACTAGCTCAGTAAGGACATCACATTATATCACCGCACAGAAGTAAAGGTTGGTAAAAAATCAAAACAACCAATGGAGCATTAGATTTAAACCAATACATTTATTTAAAATAAAGTCATTTACCCTTTTACTTACCATCGGGGAATTTATGAAAACAAATTATAGAAGCAGTAATATCATACAGATCATAACTTCATGCACGACCAGCAACATAGAACATATCATAAATTCACATTTATTAACAATAAACGAAATCGTAACCGTTTCTCATTTGACCAGCCTATTAGTATCCATGGGGATTCATAGGAGTGTCCTTGCTACACGTGAACCCTTTCCCTTAATAGTCTTAATTACATAGCCGATCCCATACCCCGTCCAGTATGAGCGCCAAGACATTAAACCCCAATACCCCGTCCGGTATGTGGGTGAAGTGGGTCATCCCCATACCCCGTCCGATATGAGAGCCAAATTACCAAGTCTCCATACCCCGTCCAGTATGAGACAATATTCACGGTAGAGTTCCCTATGAACCTAGTCCGTCCACCTTCTCCCAGGATATCTAGTGAGGCTGTCATCTTATCAGTTTATTAGATCACACCCCTTTCCTGTTTTCCCTTAGTCTCCGTTACCAAATCAAATATTATCACATAAATAAATAAACATGCATCAGGTAATGCAATCATGTCTAAAATCTCAAAATCAAGCAGTGGTCAAGTAAGACAGTAACACATGCATTCAAACTTTAAAATAGATAAACCAGATACCATCATGCTTTTAGACTATAAAATAAATCAACAGAAATTAACAGGGAACAATATCAAGTTCGGGCTCCTTTAGTAATCCGTAATTAATTATGCACATCTATTTAATTTATACAATAGACCGTATTATTATTTATTCAAACTTCAAATCTATGATAGGAAATAGGGTGAGGGGTCCTTACCTGATTTGACGCCGAAAAGTTAAATAGTTTACCTCGCTTACGGGCGGTCTCTGGGTTCCCTAAATTTTTTTTCAAGTACTAAAATTCGCTTACAGTACCTACAAATGTCCCAAATAAACCAAAAATCAGTCCCAGGGCCTACTTAGCCAATTTTGAAAATCCGGCACGGCGGCCATCCGCCTCAGATTGGCTGTTTTTGGTCATTTTTGGCCAAATTCTGTTAAATTTACATCAGTTCCTGTGAGAAAATACACTTAGAGCCCTCGGTTGTTCGAAAAAATATAGAAAATAAAAACTCACCGGCGGTAGGGCTCTTCGGTGCGGCGGCTCCTCCGGCTCACGTTGTGGTTGGGTGTTTTGCTCCGGTCAACCTGTAGAGAAGGAAACGATGATCACAACGGTAGAAAAATTATGCAAAATGGGAATCGGGAAGGGCCTCATTGAAGGCGGTTTGTGAAATTTCCTGTGGCGGCATTTTCCGGCCAATTAGCCAATTCTTTCACTCCGATTTGGCCATGGGTGGGTTTAAAATTGAATTTCGTGCAAGAAAGGAAATTTTTACCTCTTTTTGCAGTCGGAAAAGGTTCCGGTGCGGCGACGGGTGGCAGCGGTCGACTCCTCTTGGCGGCTGGGCTGTCTTCTCCGGTGAGGGGTCCTGGCGGCTAGGGTTTGGGTTTGGGTGTAACGGCCCCCGAAATTTAAATGAAATGTATGTATTAAAAATCTCAAATGCGGAAGCGTAATAAAAATTTTGATTAACATCCCTTACACAATAACCAAAACGTACTCAAAACATGAAGGAATAAACTAACTAAAAGAGATAATCGAAATAAAAACTATAAATATAACTATGAAGTCTTTAGGCGTCTCCTTCGCTGTCTTCCTGCGGAACGGGCTCGGGAACAACGTCTTCCTGATATGAAATTGTTAAATAAGGGATGAGCTACACCAGCCCAGTAAAGACATCACACTATCTCACTGCCACGGAAGTAAAGGTGGGTAGAAAACAAAAATGACCAATGGAGCATAATTTATAACGAACTCGTTTACTAACATAAAAACCTTTACTGTCCACTTACCTCGGTGAGATCCATGAAAACAACATATGAAAAAAATAACCTTATAATATCATGAAATCATACACACTTTATAACATAACACATATCATACCTTTACATTTCAATCATCAGAAAACAGATTTCCTCTTTTACCAGCTTACTAGTATCTATGGGAATCCATAGGGGGTCCCCGCTACACGTGAACCATTAACATTTACAACCTGATTCCAGGGCCGTCTCTATACCCCGTCCGGTATGGGCGCCAAAACCATGAACCTCAATACCCCGTCCGGTATGAGGGTGAAACGGGCCGTCCCCATACTCCGTCCGGTATGGGCGCTAAAACACATAAGGTCTCCATACCCCGTCCGGTATGAGAGACTACGTTCCCGGTAGGGTTTCCTACGGACTCGATCGGTCCACCATCTCCCAGGATATCTAGTTAGGCTGTCCATATTTTCCACTTATCAATTCACATTACCTTTTTGCCTTTTTCCTTAAGCTCAATCATCCAATCATACACAACATGTAAACCAGTAATTGACACCAAATAAGACAATACAGTACCAGGTTCACCATAATACAAACTATAATAAAAGAAACCATAGTTCATGCATACGAGACCATAACATAATTACATCAAACATCAACTGCATTTAATACTGGAAATTAGATCAAAAAATAACAGACCAACACTGTATCAGACTCGGGCCCCATTGGCAACCTTAATCAATTATACATCTATAAAGTCACACAGTACAGTTTAATTATTTATTTAGCTTTACTACCGTGATAGGAAATAGGGTGAGGGGTCCTTACTTGTTTCGAGGTCTGAATTTGACTCTACAGTGTGCCTACAGACTGTCCCTAATTTCTCTGAATTTTTTCTGAAAAAACTGAAATGCACTACCAGTACCTGCATGTGTCCCAAAAAATTCCAAATCAGACCTAGGGCCCCTTTCGACCAATATCGAAATTCTGGCACGGCGGCTCAGCCGTGCTTCGGCGATGGCGCCGCCGTCTGTGGCGGTGATCCGCCTCGGGTTGGCCATTTTTCGGCCAACTTGCATCGATCCCTGTGATAAAACAACCCTAGGACCCTCGGTGGGCCAAAAAATCATGAAAAATCAAAACTTACCGGCGGCGGTGCTCTCAGGTGCGGTGGCTCCTCCGGTATGAGTCGCGTTTTGATTTTTGGCTCCGATCAACCTGTAGAGAAAAGAACGATGATCACAGTGGTATAAAATTTGCATCGAACAGAGGCTGGAAAGGGCCTCATCGGAGGCAAAAACAGAGGGGGGTCACGGCGGCGCCGCTGGACTTCGGTTGGTTTTTTCGGCCGTTTGGCCAGTGGTTTGACTCCAGTTTGGCCATAGGCAGACTCAGCATCGAAAAACGAGCCAGGGGGAGAAAATTTACCACGATCGGCGGTCGAAAACTTCCCCGGTGCGGCGGCGGGTGGCGGTGGCTGGCTCCTCCGGCGTCTGGTTCTTCTTCTCCGGTGAGGTACTGGCGGCTAGGGTTTTGGGGTCAGGTGTGGGTTGGGTTATTTATT
The DNA here is from genome assembly GCF_054855325.1 of Carica papaya. Taxonomy (NCBI): domain Eukaryota; kingdom Viridiplantae; phylum Streptophyta; class Magnoliopsida; order Brassicales; family Caricaceae; genus Carica; species Carica papaya. The sequence continues at coordinate 28,357,386 of NC_142311.1, read as the reverse complement.
CCCTTTGCCATTTAATCTCAACCGTCCATCAAGATTAAATCTGGACCGTTCGATCACGATTTAATTGGGATTAAATCTGGGCCGTCCATCGCGATTGTCCGTGCCTGATTGAATCTGGGCCATCCGTATGTGTGAATCTGGGCTGTCCGTGAGTACGTTTGATCTGGGCCGTCCGTGCGCGCGGGAACGGATCTGGGCCGTCCGATCGCGCGCACACGGATCGCCCACGTGGCCCGTCCCGTGTCAGCGTTTTCTTGCCATGCAGCGTGGCCTGGTTGGCCGGGGATGCTGACTGGGCCGCTGACGTGGCTGCTACGTGGGTGCTGACGTGGCACAACTTTTTTAAATTGCGTTTTGACCTCCGGTTTCTGATTTTCTTTTCAAAAACACCCCCATAATCCAAATTTTCACCCTTTTTTCCCAAAATCAATTTTAATTAAATCCAAATAATATTTTTACCCAATTTTATCATTATTATTTTTTTTATTTTCATTAAATTAAATTAAATTAAATTAAATCAAATTAAATTAAATAAAAATCTAAAAAATTCAAATACAAAAAAAAGAAGGAAAATAAAAATAATAAGAATAAAATTAAAATACTTGGGTGTTACATTGGGTGTGAATGGGGTTATTTATACCCATCCGCTTTTGATCTGGGCCGGCCATAGCTTTTGATTTGGACCGTCCGATCACAATTAAATAGGGAGTAAATCTGAGCCGTTCATCGCGATTCAATCTGGGTGATCCGTGCGCGATTCAATCTAGGCCGTCCGTGAGCGATTTCAATCTCGGTCGTCCGTGCGAGCAGGAACAGACCTTAGTCGTTTGATCGCGCTTACGCGGATCTTGTAACACCCCAACTCTTTCTTTTTATTTTATTTTATTTATTTTATTTTGTAATTATTATATGAATATAATGATTAATTATGTAATAATATATTGAATTTAATTTAGTTTAATTTATTTTAATAGAAATAATAATAATAATAATAAAAAGGGGTAAAAATTATTTAGGGATTTAATTGAAAATAATTTTGGAAAAAATGGGTGAAAATTTGGGTTCTCGAGTTATTTTAAAAAAAAAAAATTAAAAACCAGGGGTCAAAACATAATTTAGAAAAATTGTGCCAAGTCAGCTGTTGGATCAGCAGCCCCGGTAAATCAGGACGCGCTGCGTGGCAGACACACTGATGTGGGAGGCCACGCGAAAGGAAGCCACGTGGGCGATCCGCGTGCACGTGATCCAAAGGCTGAGATCCGTTCTCGCGCGCACAGACGGCCCAGATTGAATCGCGCACGGATGACCCAGATTAAATCGCAATGAATAGCCCAGATTCATTTCCTATTAAATCGTGATCGGAAGGTCCAAATTAAATGCGATTGATGGCTCAGATCAAAAGCAGATGGTTATAAATAATCTCATCCGTACCCAAACCCAAACCCTACCCACCAGAGCCCCTTGCCGAAAAAGACAGCCCAGCTGCCGAGGAGCAGACCGCCGCCCACTGCCGCAGTACTAGAGCAATTTTCGACCGCCAAATGAGGTAAAAATTCTACCATTTTCTCAAAATTCGATTTTAAACCCACCTATGGCCAAATCGGAGCGAAAGCACCGGCCAATTGGCCGAAAAATGTCGCCAAAGCCCAGCAAGGCCGCTGCGGGGTGTCTCAACTTTTACCTCCGATGAGGCCCTTTCTGATTCCCGTTTGACGTGATTTTTCCACCTTTATGATCACCGTTCCCTCCTCTACAGGTTGACCGGAGCAAAACACCAAACCGCGACGTGAGCCGGAGGAGCCGCCGCACCGGAAAGCCACACTACCGGTAAGTTTCTATTTTTTATGTTTTTTCGGCCCACCAAGGGCCCTAAGGGTGTTTTCTCATAAGAACTAATGCAAGTTTTGCTGAATTCGCCTAAAAACGGCCGAAAACAGCCAACCAGAGGCAGATCGCCGCTGCGAGCAGCGGCGTCGTTGCCGGAGCATGGCGGAGCTGCCGTGCCAGAATTCTGAAATTGGTTGAATAGGCCCTGGGTCTGATTTTTGGGTTATTTGGAACATGTGTAGGTATTGTAAGCGCGTTTCAGTTCCCGAGAAAAAAATTCAGGGAACCTAGGGACCGCCCGTAAGTGTAGTGAAAATCTAGAATTTGGTGTCAAATCTCGTAAGGACCCCTCACCTTATCTCCTATCATGGAATTAAAGTTTGAATAAATTGTAATACAGTATTTTTTACAATTAATAGATTTGCATAATTAATTAAGGTTGCTAATGGAGCCCGAAATCGGACATTATTCCCTGTCGATTCCTACTTGATTTATTTTACAGTTTCAAATGCATTATGGTATCTGCTTTATCTATTCTATAGTTTTAAATGTATGTATCACTGCTTACTTCACTACTATTTGATTTTGGAAATCTAAGATATGCTTGCTTGTTGGATGCACGTTACTTATTTATGTATTCATGTTTGAGTTGGTAACGAAAACTAAGGACAAATAGGAATGGGATGTGATTTGATAAATGGATAAGATGACAGCCTCACTAGATATCCTAGGAGATGGTGGACGAACCAGGTTCATAGGGAACCCTACCGTGAACGTTGTCTCATACCAGACAGGGTATGGAGACTTTATTATTTTGGCGCTCATACCGGACGGGGTATGGGGATGGCCCGCTTCACCCTCATACCGGACGGGGTATTGAGGTTTATTATTTTGGTGCTCATACCGGACGGGGTATGGAGACGGCCCTGGAATTAAGTTTGTTAAGGGAAATGGTTCACGTGTAGCGGGGACCCCTATAGATCCCAATGGATACTAGTAGGTTGATAAAAAAGGGCAATTGTTGTTTGATGATTTGAATATACAAGTATGATATGTGCTTTATTACAAATTATATATGAATTCATGATATTTATAATATTATTATTTCCATAGGTTCTTTTCATAAATCTCACTGCAGTAAGTGGACGGTAAATGGTTTGATTATTGATAAATGAATTTGTTTAAATCTACTGCTCCATTGGTCGTTTTAATTTTCTACCAACCTTTGCTTCTGTGACGGTGAATAGTGTAATGTCTTTACTGGGCTAGTGTAGCTCATTCCTTATTTAACCATTTCAGATCAGAAGGACCTGGTTTCCGAGCTCGATCCACAAGAAGACGGCGAGTAGATGCTAGATGTCTTATAGTTTTCTTTATACTTCTTTCATTTCTAGTATTTCCTTTAGAATACTTATTCTTTGATATTATTTAGTACTTTTAAGTTATTGTGTAAGGGATATTAACCTAAATGTTTTATTTCACTTCCGTACTCAGATTATTATATAAATTTTCTTTTGAATTTCCGGAGTCGTTACAGATCGCCCATGTGGCTCCCCCTTGCGTGGCCTCCCGCCTCAGTGCCTCTGCCACCTGGCGCGTCCAGGTTGGTCAGGGCTGCTGACCGCACATCTGACGTGGCGTAATTTTTCTAAATTGTATTTTAACCCTCGGTTTTTGATTTTTCTTTTAAAAATACCTTCAGAACCCAAATTTTCACCCCTTTTTCCCAAAATTATTTTTAATTTAATCCTTAACTAATTTTTCACCCTTTTTATTATTATTATTATTACTATTTCATTAAAATAAAATAAAATAAATTCAATTCAATTAATAAATAATTATATTTATAAAAAAAATAAAACAAATAAAAAATTAAATGTTGGGTGTTACACTTTTAGTCAAGCTCCTAGTGAGGTGTGTGAAGGAAATTGAAGCCATTCAGCTATAGAAAGAATTTTATATTTATCATTATAATTGGTAATTTATCATAAAGAAAGTCATCCAAGAAAAACACATCTACAATGGAAAAGGATGTTGGTATGGATGGCACAAGGGACCATAAGATTTAGCTAGTAATGTCTTTCTAGATATTCCTGAATGCCCCGGCTATTCACGGAATGTGAGAAGCAGTGCAAATTTTCTCCAAAGCTTCCTCCTTTAAACCTTATGACCTAAAATTTAGACTATATAAAATATTAATATCGAACATATAAATTTTATTTTTGTGCTTAAAGATTAAGAAGAATGGAAAGAAACTTGTTTTCTTTTTCTTCCTTCAAATGAATGGCGGTTAAATGCATACCTTTCAGCTTAATCTATAATAAATAACTTGAGAGGTTGTATAGGCTTTGGAAAACCAACTTTTCATTATACTTCTTTGTTGCACCAATCAAGAAGATTGAGTTTAATTAAAGAACAATTAAATTGTGATGGGAGGATAAATGACATACGATTGAGTATTTTATATAGGTCGTGGAAAATGTAGATTTTTTTATACTTAACTTATAAAATTTTTGAATTTAAATGAAGAGTCTATAGCTATTTGGAAAGTGGTTTCATTTTTTGAAATGTTGAACTTAAATGAAGAATTCATCGCTATTTGAGATGCAATTTTATTTTATTTATGTGATATCTTACTTAATATATATAAAATAATTAAAAATATTGATTTAGTTAATTTTATGGTCGTCAACTATATTAAAATTAATATTTAAATTTCAATTCTTGCGCTAAAGAACTTATTTGTCATTTACTTTTTTTGAAAGTTAAAGAAGGCAATTTTATTGAGATAATGATAGAAGTTTTCCACCATGCATAAGATAAAAAGCCACATAACACAAAAATGTCAACTGTACTTTACAATAATGTGATTAGTTATTTTAATGCAATACCTCTACTTTAAATCATGTATTTAACCTTAAACACTTGATATAATTGTTACCGAAAATTTTGAAATACCTTTTAACATCTTACTCAAAGTATAGTGTAATATAAAATCATAAGTCAATAACGATAATAATGTAAAATACATAGAGAAGGTAACCAACTTTTCATGATACTTCTTCTTTGTATCGATCAAGGGGATTAACTAATTATTAAAGAACAATTATAATGTGATAAGAGAATAAATGTGTAAGGTTGATTATTTTGTGCAAGTTGTGAAAAACATAAGTCTTATTTTAAACTATAACTTATGAATTTTTTGAACTCAAATAAATAATCATAAACTATTTAAAGTAAATAAAGAATTATTACTATTTAAAATATTATTTCTTAAATAAAGAATCCATGCCTCTTTAGGACTTGATATTATTATACTTATTAGATATTTTACTTAATTTATATAAAACTCCTATGAACATAGATTTTATTAGTTCTACGATTGCTATTATAGTACAAATGAGTCACTTTAAATAAAATTTACTTTTAAATTTAATCTTTGTGCGGAATAACTTATTAGCCTTTTACTTTGAAAAGTATGAAATAATTTTATTGAGATAAGATAAAAATTTATATAGTTTTACAACCTTTTTTTTCCATTTTTAGAAGTTGAGTTTTATGGGAATTCAGAATTCTAGATGAAGATGATGAGTGCTATTGGAACAATGTAGCTCAAAGAAAAAGTGAAGGAAGAAAAATGAGATAAATGGAAATAGCTTTGAATACTTTCTGCTAACTATTTTTTAATTTCGTAACTTTTATCTTTACAAGACCAATTTAATGATAACAGTTAACCTTGTCTGCCCTCTTCATATTTCTTTACCTTACTGTACATAAATATGCATGCATATTTATTATCTTATTAAAATTAGTTAATTAAGTGTTAAGTTCTTCATAATATAAATAAATTTGTCGATCATAGAAGAATGACAACATAAAGTTTTGTTAAAAAATTATAGAAACAAAACATAGAGGATCACAATCACTTAATAATTTTTTACTTCAAATTAGTGATTTAAAAATTAAAAATACGTAACAAAAATTAGCTAATTTTTTAAATTTAAAGGTACAAGTGTTTCACATTTTTATGTACACATATGGTATAAGAAAAATGTGTGGTAAAGTTGAAATTTTCTCATAATACTATTATATAAGAGAACTTCATCAAAATCCTTACAAGATATCAAGATTATGATTCAGTAAAAATTTGTGATACGCAACTGGATTGTTTTTGTCTTCAAATACATTTGTTATTTTCTAAGAAATAATAGTTTATTAAACAATCGGATATTTTTTGTAATACTCAAAAATCTTGGCTTCATAAAAATATGATCATTAATTCTTTTTTTTTATTGTTAAGTATGATGCTTGATCAACATGTTAAATTTTTTATTTCATCCCTAAATACCTTTTGTTTCATTTTATTAATTGCATTTTTTTTTTAATTAATGTGATACTTTTGTTTGTTTCTTTTGAAAAATTTAAAACATGATCTAATTGTTAATAAAAATTCTAAAATACCTTTTAACATCCCACATAGTGTAATATAAAAAATATAAGATAATAATGATAATATTTTAAATTGTAAACTAAAGATTTATATCGTCACAACATTTAGCACCTTGTGAACCTTTTAAATGATTGTATACTTGTACAGACTTTACTTTGTAATGTTAACTTATTAAGATCTATGTGATGCATTTTTAAGTTTTTTTAAGTTAGCTTTAACTTATTACTAACCTCTTACAAAATTTTAAAAGATAATTATATATAAAAAATTATTCCACCACATGGTCTATTAGAGCTTAAAAATAAAAAATTCATCCTCCTTGGAAGCTTTTCTATTCAAGTAATCAATTTGTTCTTTCTTCCTCTTAGGTCACAGTCAACTTTTTTTTCCTCATATTATATTGTCTCTTCATTTTCACCACAAATTTTAAGCTTAAAACTAATTTTTAGCATCATTCGTTTCCTAACATTATGTATAAATGGATGTATACATACATATAAAAGATGAAATTTTCAATTTATATTAAGTAACTGGGATTGGCGGCATAGAGATGCAATCAGAATTCAATGTGCACTATTCCAAAACGTTAAGTCTTATGATAAAATAAATTGTTACTAAGATACTGATTATTTTTGTAACTTTGTGACATACTTTACTTTTTTGAGTATCTGTCATTTATCACACAACTTTTATGGGTAAAAAAAATACGTATAAGATCTTGTATTTGTATAGAAGTAAAAAATATTCAAAATTTCATTTGTCCCATGACTTTTATTGGCAGAAAGAATACCTGTAAGATCTCTTATTTGTATAGAAGTATAAAATCAACTACTACAAGCTTGCTGTAAACCTAAACAATAGATCAAGGCTCATTGGTGGAAAATAGTAGCTCCATCGATGTAACTACCCCGAAAATTCAAAAAGAAATATATAATAATTTAAGTGCGGAAGAGAAATAAAAGGTTAAGCTTTACATCCCTTACACAATAACTTAAAAGTACTAAACAAACATTACGGTATGAATTCTCTGGAAGAAACACGAGAAATGAGAAAAGTAAAGGAAAATATGAAGTATCTAGCATCTACTCCAATCTTCTTACAGATCGGGCTCGGGAACCAGGTCCTCTTGACCTGAAATGGTTAAATAAAAGATGAGCTACACTAGCCCAGCAAGGACATCACACTATATCACCGGCACAGAAGTAATTGTTGGTAGAAATTAAAACAACTAATGAAGTACTAAATTTAGCAAATTCGTTTATCAATCATAAAATCATTTACCCTTCACTTACCATTGTGGAATTTATGAAACCAAACTATAGAAGCAATAATATCATACAAATCATAACTTCATGCATGATTAGCAACATAGAACATATCATAAATTCACATTCATTAACAATAAACTAAATCATAACCGTTTCTCGTTTCACCAGCCTACAGAATTCATGGGGGTCCATAGGGGTGTCCTTGCTACATCTGAACCCTTTCCTTTAACAATCTTAATTACAGAGCCTTTCCCGTACCCCGTCTAGTATGAACGTCAATACATTAAACCTCAATATCCCATTCTGTATGAGGGTGAAGTGGGCCATCCCCATACCCCGTCTGGTATGAGTTCCAAATGACCAAGTCGCCATACCCCGTCTGGTATGAGACAACGTTCACGGTAGAGTTCCTTATGAACTCGGTCCGTCTACCATCTCTCAGGATATCTAGTGAGGCTGTCTTTTAATCTGTTTATTTGATCACACTCTTTTCCAGTTTTTCCTTAGTCCCCGTTACCAAATCAAACATAATCACATAAACAAATAAACATGCATCTAGTAATGCAACCATATCTTAAATCCCAAAATCAAACAGTGGTCAAGTAAGGTAGTAATACATGCATTTAAATCATAAAATAGATAAATCAGATGCCATCATGCTTTTAAATTGTACAATAAATCAACAGAGAATATGTTCGGTTTGGGCTCCATTAGCAATCCATAATTAGTTATGCACATCTATTTAATTTGTACAAAAAATCGTATTATCATTTATTCAAACTTTAAATCTATGATAGAAAATAGGATGAGGGGCCCATACTTGATTTGATACCAAAAATCTAAATGGTTTACTGCGCCTATGGACGGTCCCTAGGTTCCCTGAATTTTTCTTCGGGAATTGAAACGTGCTTACGGTACCTAAAAAGTCCCAAATAAACCCAAAAATCAGTCCCAGGGCCTACTCGGCCAATTTAAAAAATCCAGCACGGCGGCTCTGCCGTGTTCCGGTTTCAATCTTTTGTATTTTTTCAGCCCACCGAGGCCCTTTAACGTGTGTGCTTGCAGGAATCAATGTAAAATCGACTGAATTCAGTCGATTTTACATTGATTCCTGCAAGCACACACGTTAAAGGGCCTCGGTGGACCGAAAAAAATACAAAAAATTGAAACTCACCGGCGGCGGGGCTCTCTGGTGCGGCGGCTCCTCCGGGTCACATTGTGGTTGGGTGTTTTGCTTCGGTCAACTTGTAGAGAGGAAAATAGTGATCAAAACGGTGAAAAAATTACACAAAATGGGAATTGAGAAGGGCCTCATCGGAGGCGATTTGTGAAATTTCCCGCGGCAGCACCGCCGGGCTTCGGCGGTGGTTTTCAGCCAATTGGCTGATTCTTTCACTCCAATTTTGCCATGCGTGGGTTTAAAATTAAATTTTATGCAAAATGAAAAATTTTTATTTTTTTGGCGGTTGGAAAAGGTTTCAGTGCAGTGGCGGGTGGCGACGGTCGACTCCCCAGTGGCTGGTTTGTCTTCTCGGGTGAAGGGTTTTGATGGCTAGGGTTAGGGTTTGGGTGTGGATGGGGTTATTTATACCCATCCGCTTTTCATCTGGGCCGTCCATCACTTTTGATCTGGACCGTCCGATCGCGATTAAATGGGGAGTGAATCTGTGCCGATCATCGCGATTCAATAAGGGCCGTCCGTGCGCGATTTTATATGGGTCGTCCATGCGTGCGGGAATAGACCTCAGCCATTCGATCGCACGCACGTGGATCGCCCACGTTGCTCTCCCATGTGGCTTCCCGCGTCAGTGCCTCTGCCACTTAGCGCGTTCTGATTAGTATGGGCTGCTGATCGGGTGTCTAACATGGCGCAATTTTGCTAAATTACATTTTGACCTCCCGGTTTTCGATTTTTCTTTGAAAAATACCCCAGAACAAAAATTTTCACCCCTTTTTCTTAAAATTATTTTCAATTTAATCCTTAATAAATTTTTACCCCTTTTTTATTAAATTAAAATAAAATAAAATAAATTAAATTAAATAATTAATTAATTATATTTATTAAAAAAATAAAAAATAAAAATAAAAATACAAACTAAAATTTTTATTGGGTGTTACAATCGAGATGAGTTCATTACCTGCACAAGATATAAAAAGGACCGACCCTTCCACCTCTGCAATAGTAGGGATTAAAGGCTCTACCATGATGCTTTGGCGAATAAAAGGTGGAGGTGCCTCGATTGACCTTTTGAGAGGTAAATCTTTATCATTTTTCTAGTTGTATGTGTATATATTCATGTGCAAATCCACTATATTTTATGCTAAGTAATGTGTGTATATGCGTTTATAAAGGCTAAACTGTGATACTGATGATGAAAGGGCAAGTCACAAAATTTGTAAAGGGTGTACAAGAGATCCAAGATGCATAATGCAACACTTGTGTCTGCTTTGGTTGCTACAAGTGTCGCTTTAGGGACTTTTAGTCCCACACCTGCATTAATTATATGCAGAATGCATAGCTCTAATCTCTCCTACTCATCACTATGGCTTAATGATTATGCAGATTTGAAGTTTTATCTTTCATACTTTATGTTGACTATACGTAAAATCCAGACTGCATGACCATATTTTTTATTAATAGCCTGAGCTTGATCACCACCTTCAATTGGAATCTGGATGCATGTCCCATCTTCCACCAAATAGTACACAAATGCTTATAGTGCTGGCAGCAGCATCTGTAGAGGCTCTAGGCATGGTGGTGGTGGATGACAAGGCTCTCTAACTAGTTGTCATTTGTTCAGGTTCTGTGGTGGCCATGCATTGGATGCTCTTATCAAAAGTGCTTGTTGTTGTATGATGGGTGATGATTAGACTTGAAAATTTGTGATTGGAATTTGAGTTTTGGAGAAGAGAAAGAAACCCTTTGGAATTAATGAGAGAATAACTAAAGAATAATAGAGGATATATACATATAAATATATGTGTTTGTATATGTATATTTTTTATATATCTAAAAAATTCTCTGACAATTATTTAAGTAGCCATATTTATTTTTGTAAAATATATACATATAATGTATATTTAAAACAAGCATGAGGTATCCTTAAATTTATTTTTTGATTTATTACAATCTAATTATTTAAGAAAATTTTACTAAAATCCCTAAATAAAATAAAGAATCATATTTAGTAGAAACTAGTGATATACTATTGGATTTCTTTTAAACACATGCAGATATTATTTCCTAAAAAAATAGTTTATTAAAGAATTGGACGTTTTCCTAATACTCAAAATTCTTTTGTTTTAGAAAAAAGAGATCATTAATTTTTTTTTAGAGATAATTATTTAATAGATTGGTAGTAAGCCACCACCAAAGAATGACATATGGTTAAAGATTGTCTCAGCCTAAAAAATTAGTTATCCTATATAAATGGTAAAATAAGTAGAAGAAAATTTTTTAAAGTTCTATTGAAGTGACTATAAAGTCTTAACTATTATTAAGAACTATCTCTGTATATAATATCTTATCACTCTTTAAAAAAAAATCTTTCTTTTGATGGAACAAACAATATTAAAGTAATATATCTCATTAGTAATTCAATCTAATACGTGTAAACTAAACATGTTATATTCATTTATCACAGTTTGTTAAAGAAATAGTAGACGGAATATTATGTATATAATATAAATCAACATATGATCAATATTTTTGGTAGGCTAATAAATAGATATTCGACATTGTTTCAATGCTTTCAAGGAATAGAAAAGCTTGAAAAAATAATATAAAACATTAAGATAAATTTTAAGAGTATTTTCTTAGAAGTTACAAGAACCAAATTCCCAAGTAAATTTTTTTCCCAAGAAAAAACTTCACCATCTCTATTTCATGTTCATTAAACTTGTACCTTGATATCTTGTTAAACTTTATCTTGTATGGATCTGGAACAAACATATCATGTTTGTTCTTCTAGTGAAGCTCTTAGTGAGATATGTGAAGGAAATTGAAGCCATTTAGCTATAGTAATAATTTTAATTATATCCATATAGTTAGTTATTTATCATAAAGAAAATCATCCAAGAAAAACACATCTACAATGGAAAAGGGTGTTGGTATGGATGGCACAAGGGAAGCCTCACTGAGTGGAAACAAGTGCAACATGGCCTTGGGTCCCATAAGATTTTGCTGGTATAGATCTTCTCCAAAGCTTTCTCCTTTAAACCTTATGACCTGAGATTTAGACTGCAGAAAATACTAACATCAAACATCTAGATTTTATTTTTGTGCCTGAAGATTAAGAAGAATGGAAAGAAAAATTTTTTTTTTCTTTATTCGAATGAATGGAGGTTAAGTGTGTACCCTTGAATTTAATCTATAATAAATAACTTGAGAGGTTATGCAAGCTTCGAAAAACTAATTTTTCTCTATATTTCTTTGTTGGACCAATCAAGAAGACTAACTTTAATTGCAGAACAATTTAATTGTGATGGGAGGATAAATGACATACAGTAGAGTATTTTATATAGGTCATGGAAAATTTAGATTTTATTATACTATAACTTAGAGAAACTTTGAACTTAAGTGAAGAATCTATGGCTATTTGGAATGTGGTTTTATTTTTTTAAACCTTTAACTTAAATGAAGAATCCATGGTATTTGAGATGCAATTTTATTATATTTATGTGATATCTAACTTAATATATATAAAATAATTAAAAACATTGATTTGATTAATTTTATGATCGTCAACTGTATTAAAATTAAAATTTCAATTTTAATCCATGCGTTAAAGAACTTATTCATCATTTAGTTTTTCAAAAGTTAAAAAAGCCAATTTTATTAAGATAATGATAGAAGTTTTATAACTATGAATAAGGTAAAAAGCCACATTACCCAAAAACATCAACTGTCCTTTACAATAATGTATTAGTTATTTTAATGCAATATCTCTACTTTAAATTGTGTATTTATATACTAGTATAAAAAGATTCATTAGTAATTAACCTTAGAAACATGGTTTAATTGTTATTTAAAATTTTGAGATACCCTTTAACATCCTACTCAAAGTATAGTGTAATATATCATAAGTCGATAATGGCAACAATGTAAAATGCATAGAGAAAGTAACCAACTTTTTATGATATTTCTTTGCATCAATCAAGGGGAGTAACTAATTATTTAAGAACAATTAAAATGTGAGAAGAGAATAAATGTGTAGAGTTGATTATTTTGTACAGGCTGTGAAAAACGTAAGTTTGTTTTATATTATAACTTATGAAATCTTTGAACTCAAATAAAGAATCATAAACTATTTAAAATAAATAAACAATTATGGTTATTTAAAATGTGATTTCTTATATAAACATATATATGTGTGGCGGTCTGGTGGCAGCGCGTGTGGAGGCATGCGGAATTCCAGTGGTTGTGTGCAGTTAGTCTTAGGAGGCAGATTCAGGTAGGTGAGTTGAAAAACAAAAAAGCCCTGATGGTTTACTGTTTTAGATATAGGGTTAATTAATCATATTTAATTTTAATAAATTATTTATCTGGTTTAGAATTAGGAATAAATCTAGACACGGGTGTTTGAAATTAGGGGATAAACAAGTCATTACTAGTTGATGTAGATATCACTGTAACAGGTTAATCTTGTACATCAAAGATAATTTTACAAACGAGATTTAGATAGAAATCAGATAAGTGTGTAAGCGCCTACAAATGTAGTTTAATCTTTTTAAGATTACTGTGACATTTAGTAACTGGTAATTAGGCACATGATTCTGACAAAATTTTACTACTGATTGTTGTGTTCTTATTTATGTTTACTCTTAAAATTGTTGATGAATTATTTTGCTATGTTTGGTAAATGAATTCGCATATATCTGGTTGATATGTAATTGAGAGTATATTAAGGATATGTAGAAGAGTCTAGGGTGATAAATAGTTACATTATGCATGTTATAGGTATAGAATATATTAAATAATAAAAATTAAGAAATTTATTAGTGAGTCGAAATAATAAATAAAAATTAAAAGATTTAGAAAACCCATTTAACCGGTATCACCGAGGGGTGGGTATGTGTGTAGCCTTTTGGCATGTGACTGTGGTGAACTCTACCCATGGATGTGGGTTTAGTCAGATGTGGCGAAGCGATAAGAACTATGAACTGTATACTGTATACTGCAAATTGTGAAATATGAACTGAATTGTGATATATTCATGAGTTAGAGGGGATCCGTCCTAGTCTCATTGATATTGGCAGAAATGCGTCGTGTGGTGAAACTATTTTAATAGGATATAAACCGATACGAATGAATAAGAAGTCATGTGTAACGTTTATGATACTGAAACACTAAATTAGTATCTACTAAATTGCTTACTATTTAAATTGTGATACTGAATTCTGAATTATGTTATTTATTGAACTGTTTATGCCTTGAATTATGATACTAAAATAATCAATTTTGAATGTTTATTCAATAAACTAATTTATAATGTTTGGTTAATGAATTAGGGTGTAGATACCATGTATTTTTTGTAATACCTTTACTTTAAATCACGTATTTATATACTAATATATGAAGATTGGTTAATAATTAACCTTAAAAACTTGATCCAATTATTAATGAAAATTTTAAAATACCTTTTAACATCATACTCAAAGAATAGTGTAATATAAAATCATAAGTCGATAACGATAATAATGTAAAATACATAGAGAAGGTAACCAACTTTTCAAGATACTTCTTCTTTGTATCAATCAAGGGGATTAGCTAATTATTAAAGAACAATTACAATGTGAGAAGAGAATAAATGTGTAGGGTTGATTATTTGGTACAGGTTGTGAAAAACTTAAGTCTTATTTTATACTATAACTTATGAAATCTTTGAACTCAAATTAAGAATTATAAACTCTTTAAAGTAAATAAAGAATTGTGGCAATTTAAAATATTATTTCTTAAATAAAGAATCCATGACTATTTGGGACTTGATATGATTATACTTATTAGATATTTTTCTTAATTTATATAAAATTCTTATGAACATAGATTTTATTAGTTTTATGGCTTCCATTATAGTACAAATGAGTCAATTCAAATAAAAGTTACTTTTTAATTTAATCTTTTTGGCGGAAGAACTTATTAGCCTTTTACTTTGAAAAGTAGGAAACAATTTTGTTGAGATAATATTAAAAATTTGTATAGTTTTACAACGTTTCTTTTTTCTATTTTTAGAAGATGAGTTTTATGGGAATTTAGAATTCTAGATAAAGATGGTGAGTGCTATTGGAATAATGAAACTCAAAAGGAAAAGTGAAGGAAGGAAAATGAGATAAATGGAAATAGCTTTGAATATTTTCTGCTAACTATTTTTTAATTTCGTAATTTTTATCTTTATAAGACCAATTTAATGATAATCGTTAACCATGTCTATCCTCTTCATATTTCTTTACCATACTGTACATAAATATGTATGTATAGTTATTACATTATTAAAATTAGATAATTATATGTTAAGTGCTTCAAAATATAAATAAATTTGTCGATGATAAATTTTTCTATTAAAGTAATCAATTTGTTCTGTCTTCCTGTTAGCTCACAGTCAACTTTTTTTTCCTCATACTACATTGTCTCTTCCTTTTCACCTCAATTTTTAGCCTTAAAACTAATTTTTAGCCTCATTTTTTTTCCTCACATTATGTATAAATGGATGTATACATACATATAAAAGATGGTTTTATTAATTAATATTAAGTAGGTGGGATTGGTGGCATAGAGATGCAATCAGCAATTTAATGTGCACTATTCCAAAACGTTAAATCTTGTGATAAAATAAACTGCTATTAAGATATTAATTATTTGTGTAACTTTTGACATAGTTTACTTGTTTGAGTATATGTCATTTGTCACACGATTTTTATGGATAAAATGAATACGTACAAGATCTCCTATTTATATAGAAGTAAAAAATATTAAAATTTTCATTTGTCCCACAACTTTTATGGGCAGAACGAATACTTATAAGATCTCTTATTTGTATAGAAGTACAAAATTAAATGCTACAAGCTTGTTGTAAACCTAAACAACATATCAAGGCTCATTGGTGGAAAGCAGCAGTTCCATCGGGGTGAGTTCATTACTTGCAGAAGGTATAAAAAGGACCGACTCTTCTGCCTTCGCACCACTAGGGATTACAGACTCTACCATGATGTTTTGGCTAATAAAAGGTGGAGGTGCCCCGATTGGCCTTTTGAGAGGTAAATCTTAATCGTTATTTTGGTTGTATATGTATATATCCATTTGTAAATCGACTATATTTTATATTGAGTAATGTGTATATATGTGTTTCTAAAAGATAAACTGTCATGCTGATGAAGAAAAAACAAGTCACAAAATTTGCAGAGGGTGTACAAGAGATCCAAAATGCATAATGTACCTTTTGTGTCTGCTTTGGTTGCTACAAGTATCGCTTTAGGAGTTGTCAGTTCCGCACCTGCATTAATTGTATGCAAAATGCATAGCCCTAATCTCTGCTAATCATCACTATGGCTTAATGATTTTGCAGATTGGACGTTTTATCTTTCATACTTTATGTTGACTATACGTAAATTCTAGACTGCATGATCTTATTTTTGATTAACGGCACGAGCTTGATCACCACTTTCAATTGAAATCTAGATACATGTGCCATCTTCCACCACATAGTACACAAATTCCTACAGTGCTGGCGGCAGCATCTTCAGAGGCTCTAGGCATGGTGGTGGTGGACGACAAGACTCTCTAACTAGTAGTCATTTATTCAGGTTATGTGGTGGCCATGCATTGAATGCTCTTATCAAAAGTGCTTATTATTGTTGCTGTTATATTTAAAACAGACATGAGGTATCCTTAAATTTATTTTTTGATTTATTATAATTTTATTATTTAAGAAAATTTTACTAAAATCTCTAAATGAAATAACGAATAATATTTAGTAGAAACTAGTGATATATTATTGGCTTTCTTTTCAATTTATACAGATATTATTTTCTAAAAAATAATAGTTTATTAAAGAATTGGATATTTTTCTAATACTTAAAAATTCTTGGGTTCTAGAAAAATAAGATCATTAAATTTTTTTTGAGAGATAATTTTTAAATAGATTGGTAGTGAGCCACCACCAAAGAATGGCACATGGTTAAAGATGGTCTCAACCTAAAAAATTAGTATATCTTATATAAATGGTAAAACAAGCAAAAGAAAGTTTCTCAAAGTTCTATTGAAGTGACAATAAAGTCTTAACTATCACTAAAAACTATCTCTGTATATAATATCTTATCACTCTTTTAAAAAAATATTTCTTTTTATGGGATGAATAATATTAAGGTAATATATCTCATTAGCAATTCAAACTAATACGTGTAAACTAAGTGTGTTGGATTCATTTATCATAGTTCGTTAAAAAAATAATTAACAGACAATTATGTATATAATTTAAATCAACAGGTGATCAGTATTGTTGGAAGGCTCATAAATAGATATTCAAGCTTGTTTCAATGCTCTCGAGGAATAGAAAAGCTTGCAATAACAATATACAACATTACCAAAGGGTATAAATAACCCCACCCACACCTAACCAAAGAAACCCTAGTCGCTAGTGCTCGCCGGAGAAGAAGAACCAGACACCGGAGGAGCCGACCGCCGCCATTTGCCGTCGCACTGGGGAAGTTTTCGACTGCCGATCGAGGTAAATTTTCTCCTCCCTGCTCGTTTTTCTATGCTGACTCCGCCTATGGCCAAACTGGAGCCAAACTACCGGCCAAACGGCCGAAAAACCCAGCCGAAACCCAGCAGCGCCACCGCGCCCCACCTCGATTTTTGCCTCTGATGAGGCCCTTCCCGGCCTTCGTTTGATGCAAATTTTATACCACTGTGATCACCGTTCTTTTCTCTACAGGTTGATCGGAGCCAAACATCAAAACGCGATTCACGCCGGAGGAGCCACCGCACCCGAGAGCACCGCCACCGGTAAGTTTCAGTTTTTTGTGATTTTTCGGCCCACCGAGGGCCCTAGGGTTGTTCTATCGCAGGGACCGATGCAAGCGTGGCCGAATTTGGCCAAAAAGGGCCAAAAATGGCAAACCCGTAGCGAATCACCGCCGCTTGCCCCGAAATAGGTAAGGACCCCTCACCCTATTTCCTATCACGGTATTAAAGTTCAATAAATGATAAAACGGTATTTCATGAATCAATAGATGTGTGAAATTGTTTAAGGTCGCTAATGGAGCTCGAGTCTGGTGTATTTGCCGGTCAGTTGTTGTTTGTTCTATTTTACAATTTTAAATGCAGTATGATGTCTGATGTTTTCATTTCATAGTTTTGTGTGCATATATCACTGTTTTATTGATTATGGGTTGAATGACTGAGAACCCGATGTTGTGTGTTGTCTTGTTTGGCATAAACTACTAGTTTGCATGTTTGTGTGTGATTTGATGATGGTGACTGAGGAAAAAAAAGAATAAAAGGTTACGTGAATTGATAAATGGATAATGTGGACAGCCTGACTAGATATCCTGGGAGATGGTGGACGGACCGGGTCCGTAGGGAACCCTACCCGGAACGTGGTCTCTCATACCGGACGGGGTATGGAGACCTTCTGTGTTTTGGCGCCCATACCGAACGGGGTATTGGGACGGCCTGTTTCACCCTCATACCGGACGGGGTATTGAGGTTCATGGTTTTGGTGCCCATACCGGACGGGGTATGGGGACGGCTCTGGAATCAGGTTATAAATGTTAAGGGTTTACGGGTAGCGGGACCCCTATGGATCCCCACGGATACTAGTAGGCTGGTAAATGAGGAAAATGTGTTGTTTAATGATTGAAATGCAAAGGCGTGGTAAGTATTATATTATGCAGTTCATATGATTTCATGATGATGATAATGTTATTGCTTTCATATGTTGTTTTATGGATCTCACCGAGGTAAGTGGACAGTAAAGGTTTTTATGTTAATAAACGAGTTTATTATAAATTATGCTCCATTGGTCTTTTTTGTGTTTTCTACCCACCTTTACCTCCGTGGCGGTGAGATAGTGTGATGTCTTTACTGGGCTGGTGTAGCTCATTCCTTATTTAACCATTTCAGATCAGGAAGACATTGTTCCCAAGCCCGTTTCGCAGGAAGACGGCGAAGGGGACGCCTAAAGACTCCGTAGTTATATTTATAGTTCTTATTTTGGAATATCTCTTTTAGTTAGATTGTTCTTTTATATTTTGAGCACGTTTTTGGTTTTTGTATAAGGGATGTTAATCAAAATTTTTATTACGCTTCCGCATTTGACATTTTTAATACACATATTTCATTCTAAATTTCCGGGGCCGTTACAGTTGGTATCAGAGCCATGTTCCCTGGACCCATCCCTTACACAATAGTGCTTAGAGAAATATTCACCAATAAATCGTTACTCAACCATTCCTTATGAAATGCAGGTGCAGAGAAATGAGGAGAGGAAGACCCCCACTAAACCGAGCGGCCCTGGATAATTCACTTCGGGAGGATGTAGACAAGCTATTTGAGATGATGGAAGGATTCATAGCTGCCCAGCAAAGGCGAGAGGAGAGAAGGGAGTTACCCAACCCTCCCCACTACCGCAGATTGAGCCTCCGCTACAGCAGGCTGATCCCGAGCCACCCCGGCATGAGCTTGCTCCTCCACAGTACCACTCGACACCACTACCGCAGTACAACCCGGTGCCCCAGCCACGGTACTACCCGGCACCGCCACAGCATGACCCAGTGCCCCCAGCATATCAGTAGGTGCTATCACAGGACCCCCCAGTCTATCCCCAGCCGGGTCCAGTCCCTCCTCCACGGGACTCCGCTCCTTCCTTGATCGACTCGGGCTACATAGAGAGGTACAGGAGACTGAACCCCTCCACCTTTCTAGGGGGATCCTCTTTTGAAGAGGCCCAGTACTGGCTGGCGGAGACTGAGAGAGCTTTCAGGATCTTGGGAGTAGTTCCTGAGCAGAGAGCTGCCCTTGCTTCCTTCATGCTGGTAGGGGAAGCAGGACGTTGGTGGGAGATCAAGCAGGCCACCTAGCCTACACCAGTCACTTGGGAGCAGTTCCTAGCGGCCTTCCATGCGGAGTATTTCCTTGAGCACATCTGACACCTAAAGGAAACGGAGTTTGTTCAACTAGTTCAGGGAAACATGACAGTATCTGAATATGCTAGTAAGTTCCTAGAGCTGGGCCGATACTCTCCGGAGACATTGATGGATGAGGGCCGAAAGGCCAGGAGATTCCAGTCGGGTCTCCACTCAGAGATCAAGCAACACTTGGTAGTACTGGAGCTCAAGACATATTCAGCAATCCTAGCAAAGGCACAGATCGTGGAAAGAAGCTTCAGCACCCGTCCTCAGCCAGGAGGGAGTTCCCGACCCTCACCTCCGTTCCACAGGCCAGCACCTACTGCGCCTGCCCAACCAAACAAGAGGCTCAAACCAGTTATCCAGGCCCCTCCTCAGGCTCCAGGGGCAGCACGTGGAAAAATCTATCAACACTGCGGTAGAGATCACGGGGACCGATCCTGCTACTGCCTTAATAACACTTGTCGCATTTGTGGCAGTGCCCAGCATTATGCCAGAGAATGCCCGAGGAACCAGAATCAAGGGAGGCCTCCTATCCAGGGCAGAGCTTACAACCTTACCCAGTAGGATGCCGACGCCGACCCAGATGTGGTACAGGGTATGTATACTATCTGTGACCATATTGCTCATGTTTTATTTGACACTGGTGCATCGCACTCTTTTGTTTCACATACTTTTGCTTCTAAAATTAATGTATCACCTGATAAACTTGAATCACTGTTGTTTGTGTCTACTACTGGGGGTGAAGCACTACTAGGGGAAGCTATCTATAGGGCTTATGCTGTGGAGATAGCAAATAGGAAACTGAGTGTAGACCTGATAGGGTTAGACACGGGGGATTTTGATGTAATCTTAGGAATGGATTAGCTAGCGGCATATCACGCCACCATAGATTGCTTCAACAAGAAAGTTGTATTTAATCCTCCTAACAAGGAGCCATTTACAAATTAATAAAATTATTCAGTACGTATTCCTTGATGGCAAGTTTTCTTAACTTCTAGTGCCTTAATCTTGTTGTTTTCTCTGACTAGGCAAGCCTAAGAAGGAAATTTGTATTCAAGAGATTCCTGTAGTCCGAGACTTCCCAGTTGTGTTTCCAGACGAACTACCCGGTCTGCTAGTGGACAGAGAAGTTGAGTTCACTATAGACCTACAGCCAGGTACCCAGCCCATTTCGGTTGCTCCTTACCGCATGAGCCGCATTGAGATGGAAGAGCTGAGAAAACAGATCACTGAATTGCAAGACAGTGGTTTTATTAGACACAGTGTGTCCCCTTGGGGTGCTGGAGTCACTTTTGCAAGGAAGGGAGATGGAACATTGAGACTGTGCATTGATTATAGAGGATTGAATAAGGTCACGATCAAAAACAAGTATCCCCTTCCCCGGATTGATGACCTCTTTGATCAGCTGCAGGGTGCACAAGTCTTCTCTAAAATAGACCTACGATCAGGTTACCACCAGGTGAAGATAAGAACAGAAGACATCCCCAAGATGGCCTTCTGAACTAGATACGGACACTATGAGTTCCTGGTCATGCCATTCGGGCTAACCAATGCCCCGACAATCTTTATGGATCTGATGAACAGGGTCTTCAGAGAGTTCTTGGATCAATTTGTTATCGTGTTCATCGATGATATCTTAGTCTACTCAAAAAGCAGAGAAGAACATGCTCACCATCTGGCCCAAGTTTTGCAGGTCCTTAGAAACAAGAGGTTATATACGAAGTTGAGTAAGTGTGGATTCTGGCTTGAGCAGACTGCCTTCCTAGGACACATCATGTCGAAGGAAGGGGTATAAGTGAATCCTGAAAAGGTTGAAGCGGTACTTGGTTGGGAGAAGCTGACATCAGTTAAGGAAATCCATAGCTTCCTGGGAATGACAGGTTATTACCGCAGGTTCATTGAAGGATTCTCCAGTCTAGCAGCTCCTCTAACCCGACTCACAAAGAAGAATGCCAAGTTTGAGTGGAATGAAGACTGCGAAAGAAGTTTTTCAGAATTAAAGAAGTGGCTGACCACTGCACCCGTGCTAGCCTTACCGAGTGGATCGAGAGGATATACAGTTTATAGTGATGCCTCCTATCTGGGCCTGGGTTGTGTCCTGATGCAGCATGGAAAGGTTATAGCATACGGGTCCAAACAGTTAAAGAATCATGAGAAGAACTATCCCACCCATGACTTGGAACTTGCCGCAATCATTCATGCCTTGAAAACCTGACGCCATTATTTGTACGGAGAGACCTTTCAGATCTATACCGATCACAAGAGTTTGAAACACATATTCACTTAGAAGGACCTCAACATGCGTAAGAGAAGGTGGATGGAACTCCTTAAGGACTATGATTGTGACATCTTATACCATTCGGGTAAGGGCAACGTGGTAGCAGATGCCCTCAGCAGGAAAAGTGCAGGTATCTTAGGCCATTTGATGGTTTCCGAATGCAGACCAATTGGGGCCACACAACAGGTTCGACTTCATGATCTGAAGAGAATCACATGTTTGGGCCGCCTGACAGTCCAGCCCGAGTTAATTCAGAGAATAAGGGAAGCCCAGATAGTTGACCCCACCCTGGTAGCCCGTAAAAAGGATGCAAAACAGGGAGGGAGCTCAGAATTCTGAATATCTGCCGATGGACTACTTCGTTTCCAAGACAGGGTGTGTGTCCCAGATGACAGTGAGTTAAAAAGGGACATCATGACGGAGTCCCATAGCTCGAAGTTTGCCATGCATCCAGGAAGCACCAAAATGTACCAAAGCATGCGACCCCGATTTTGGTGGCATGGGATGAAGAGAGACATAGCCGACTTTGTATCTAAATGTTTGGTATGTCAGCAGGTCAAGGCAGAGCATCAGCGCCCAAGTGGGTTACTTCAGCCTTTACCGATCCCGGAGTGGAAGTGGGAACATATCACCATGGACTTCGTATCGGGGCTACCCAAGGCACGTTCAGGACACGATGCCATATGGGTAATCGTTGACTGACTTACCAAGACTTCCCACTTCCTAGCCATCAAGATGACCGATTCATTGGACAAGTTGGCAAGGATGTGTATCCGGGAGATAGTCATATTGCATGGGGTTCCAGTGACAGTAGTGTCTGACAGGGATCCCAGGTTCACTTCTCAGTTTTGGAGTAGCTTCCAGCAAGCTATGGGAACAAAGCTATCTCTTAGTACTGCTTTCCATCCCCAGACTGATGGACAATCAGAGAGGACAATTCGTACGCTTGAGGATATGCTCCGAGCTTGTGTCCTTGACTCCGGGGGCCATTGGGACGACCATCTGCCCCTGATAGAGTTTGCCTACAACAACAGCTACCAAGCAAGCATCGACATGGCTCCATATGAGGCGTTATATGGGCACCCGTGCAGATCACCGATTTGCTGGGAGGAAGTGGGCGATAGAAGATTTTTCGGCCTGGAGTTGGTAGAGGAGACCACGTCCAAGATAGTTAAAATCAAGAAGAACATTCAGACAGCTCAGAGTAGGCATAAGAGTTATGCAGATACCCGGAGGAGAGACCTAGCGTTTGAGAAAGGCGACCGGGTGTTTCTTAAGGTCACTCCTTTCAAGGGAATTAGTAGGTTCGGCAGGAGGGAAAAATTAAACCCCCGGTATATTGGACCCTTTAAAATCTTAGATAGGATTGGTACTGCTGCCTACAGACTAGCACTGCCTCCAGAGCTCTCCAGAGTCCACAACGTGTTCCACGTATCCATGCTACGTAAGTACAACCCGGACCCTTCTCATGTCTTGGCTCATGAACCGCTTCCACTCAAAGAAGACTTGTCTTATGAAGAAGTACTAGTCGGTATCACGGACCGAAAGAGTAGAATACTCCGCAACCGGGAAATACCATTTGTAAAGGTCGTGTGGCAGAACCACACGCCCAGGGAGGCTACTTGGGAGCTGGAATCAGAATTTAGAGCCCAGTATCCCCATTTGTTCGACCAAGAGTAAGAGGCAAATTTGGGGGACCAAATTTCTTTTAGGGGGGGAGAGTTGTAACACCCCAAGTGTATTATTATTATTATTTTTTTCAATTTATTTTATTTTGTAATTATTGGAATTTTATTTGATTTTTTATTTAATTTAGTTTAATTTGATTTAATTTAATGAAAATAAAAATAATAATAATGATAAAATTGGGTAAAAATATTATTTGGATTTAATTGAAATTGATTTTGGGAAAAAGGGGTGAAAATTTGGATTCTGGGGGTATTTTTGAAAAGAAAATCGAAAACTGGGGGTCAAAACACAATTTAGAAAAGTTGTGCCACGTCAGCAGCCAGGTCAGCAGCCCCAGCCAACCAGGATGCGCCGCGTGGCAAGGAAAAGATGACCAGGGGATGGGCCACGTGGGCGATCCGCGTGCACGCGATCGGACGACCCAGATCCGTTCCCACGCGCACGGACGGCCCAGATCAAACGTGCGCATGGACGGCCCAGATTCACGCGTACAGACGACCCAGATTCAATCAGGCACGGACGGCCCATATTGCATCGTGATGGACGGTCCAGATTTAATTGTAATTAAATCGCGATCGAACGGTCCAGATTTAATCTTGATGGACGGTTGAGATTAAAAGGCAAAGGGTATAAATAACCCCACCCACACCTAACCAAAGAAACCCTAGCCGCTAGTGCTCGCCGGAGAAGAAGAACCAGTCGCCGGATGAGCCGGCCGCCGCCACCTGCCGCCGTACCGGGGAAGTTTTCGACCGCCGATCGAGGTAAATTTTCTCCTCCCTACTCGTTTTTCGATGCTTAATCCGCCTATGGCCAAACTGGAGCCAAACCACTGGCCAAACGGCCGAAAAACGCAGCCGAAACCCAGTGGCACCGCCGCGCCCCACCTCAATTTTTACTCTGATGAGGAACTTCCCGGCCTCCGTTTGATGCAAATTTTATACCACTGTGATCACCGTTCTTTTCTCTACAGGTTGATCGAAGCCAAACATCAAAATACAATTCATGCTGGAGGAGCTGCCGCACTCGAGAGCACCGCCGCCGGTAAGTTTCAGTTTTTTGTGATTTTTCAGCCCACCGAGGGCCCTAGGGTTGTTCTATCGCAGGGACCGATGCAAGCGTGGCCGAATTTGGCCGAAAACGGCCAAAAACGGCAAACCCAAAGCGAATCGCTGTCGCTTGCGGCGGCGCCGTCACCGAAGCACGGCGGAGCCGCCGTGCCGGAATTGTTATATTGGCCGAAAGGGGCCCTAGGTCTAATTTGGGATTTTTTTGGGACACGTGCAGGTACCAGTAGTGCGTTTCAGTTTCCCGGAAAAAATTCAGGAAAAATTAGGGACCGCCTGTAGGCGCACTGTAGAGTCGAATTCAAACCCCAAAACAGGTAAGGACCCCTCACCCTATTTCCTATCATGGTATTAAAGTTCAATAAATGATAAAACGGTATTTCATGAATCAATAGATGTGTGAAATTATTTAAGGTCGCTAATGGAGCCCGAGTCTGGTGTATTTGTCGGTCAATTGTTGTTTGTTCTATTTTACAGTTTTAAATGCAGTATGATGTCTGATGTTTTCATTTCATAGTTTCGTGTGCATATATCACTGTTTTATTGATTATGGGTTGAATGACTGAGAACCCGATGTTGTGTGTTGTCTTGTTTGGCATAAACTACTAGTTTGCATGTTTGTGTGTGATTTGATGATGGTGACTGAGGAAAAAAAGGAATAAAAGGTTACATGAATTGATAAATGGATAATGTGGACAGTCTGACTAGATATCCTAGGAGATGGTGGACGGATCGGGTCCGTAGGGAACCCTACCGGGAACGTGGTCTCTCATACCGGACGGGGTATGGAGACCTTCTGTGTTTTGGCGCCCATACCGAACGGGGTATTGGGACGGCCTGTTTCACCCTCATACCGGACGGGGTATTGAGGTTCATGGTTTTGGTGCCCATACCGGACGGGGTATGGGGACGGCTCTGGAATCAGGTTATAAATGTTAAGGGTTCATGGGTAGCGGGACCCCTATGGATCCCCACGGATACTAGTAGGCTGGTAAATGAGGAAAATGTGTTGTTTAATGATTGAAATGCAAAGGCGTAGTAAGTATTATGTTATGTAGTTCATATGATTCCATCAGGGCGAGTTATTACCTGTACAAGGTGTAAAAAGGAACAATGTTTTTGCCTCCGCACAACTAGGGATTATAGGCTCAATCATTAAGCTTTGGCTAATGAAAGGTGGAGGTGCCCCGACTGGCCTTATGGGAGGTAAAGCTTTATCATTTTTTGGTTGTATATGTATATATTTATTTGCAAATCCACTACATATTATAGGGAGTAATGTGTATATATGTGTTATGGAGAGTAAACTATGATGGTGATTAAGAAAGGGCAAGTCGCAAAACTTGCAGAGGATTTAAAAGAGATCCAAAATGCAAAATGCACCTCATGTGTCTCCTTTTGTCGCCACAAGTATCGCTTTAGGGATTGTCAGTTTTGCACCTGTATTTATTATATACAGAATGCATAGCCTTAATCACCCCTAATCATCAATCTAGTTTAATGATTACGTAGGTTATAATTTTTATTTTAAAGACTTTATATCAACTATACATAGACTACAGACTGCATGATCATGTTTTTTGATTAAGGATCAGAACTTGATCACCACTTTTAATTTGAATATAGATGCACATTGCCATCTTTAACCGCATAGTACATAAATCCCTTCAGTACTAGCGGCAACATTTGCAGAGGCTCTAGGAGTGGAGGTGGTGGATGACAGTCATCGTTTGTTCAGGTTCTGTGGTGGCCATTCATTGGATGCTCTTATCAATAGTGTTTGTTTCAGTATGATGGGTGATGATTAGAGTTGAAAATTTGTATTTGGAATCTGGGTTTTAGAGAAGAGAAAGACAACTCTTTAGAATTAATGAGAGAAGAACTAAAAGACAATAGAGGATATATATATGTATATATGTATTTTTTTTCTATATAAAAAATTCTCTAACAATATATTGTTTAAGTAAAAAAATTTACATTTGTAAAATATGTGCATATAAAGTATAGTTAAAATAAGTGTGAGGTATCCTTGAATTTATTTTTTGTTTATCATAATCCTATTATTTAAGAGAATTTTACTAATATCCTTAAATAAAATAGAGAATCTAATTTGGTAAAAACTAGTGATATGTTATTAGTTTTTCTTAAAATATATGCAGATATTGTTTCTTTGAAAATAATTGTTTACTAAAGAATTGGATACTTTTTCTAATGCTCAAAATTCTTGGGTTCTAGAAAAATAAGATCATTAAATTTTTTTAAGAGATTAAAGATAAAACGATTAAATAGATTGGTAGTATGATATCCTAAATGCTAGTAAGACATAAGGGTGCCAGATACATAAATGTATACAATGAAGCAATTTATTACAAATCTCTTATAAAATATATGAGTTCTCAATTACATATATAACTGAGGATAGAAGTGGCAATAAAATATAAAATATCAAAATACAAAAGGGCCACTTTGATGATTATGTAAGAGGACTCATAAGAGTACGGGACAAATCATGCACTAAAAAAGATTTATGGATTCATGGGATCCTCAAAGACTTCAAAAGGTAGGTTAGCGATCGGTTCCTCACTATCTTCCTCATCAAGGGGGGAGGGGGTGTGGAAAGGGGTGAGTTCCATATACTAAGTAAGAAAAATAATATTTAAATAACATCATAAGATTTCAAAGGTAATTTAAAATATCATCACCACTTACCATCAAGAGTGCTATCAAGGTCCTTTATTAAATTATAAAAATAATTTATTTTATTAAAGAAATCATTAAACCATCATATCATAGTCATATCATATCAATCAAATATATCATTCTAAAAATAGAGAAAATTAAACAAATTGTGATATACACTATTTTTCATGTCATTCTTCACGAAATCGTTCCGACTTCCATCTATTGAAGGCAATACGGATTCTCGACTACCCATGTGGAATGACCAATTTATTTAATTTATAACAGCAATTTGCGGCTTGCCAAACCAACAATACATTTATAGTTTGCCACACCATGACACGATCTATGACCACGGTTGTGCCAATCACAGTGGTCCTACATGTTAACTATAGCCACAACTGTACTTTGCCAACGATGACCACTATAATCATATCGCGTCACCACTCTTGTCAGAGTGTACACCGTCATCCACAGGGAGCAGTCCTCTCACATATTTTCAAACTAGATGGGGGAGAAATATAAATCCCTTAGAGATAAAAAGCCTAACAAAATACTTTATGAATTATTCATGCCAATAACAATACATATTTATCATGTCTATAAATCATTTCATGCTTAATCTTTTTTTTTTCATCGTCAACAACATCATTTATCAACATTTATTTCGATAATCAAATCATATAAATTACACGTACAATTTAATAAGTTCATATATGATCATAAAGCATGCATTATCACGTAAAATTACTTCATTTAGGAATAAACTTTAACCGTGCAAATCATAAATTTAAACTTCATTAATTTTTATTCTAGAAATGCTCCTTAGGATTTTAAAAGTAAATACTAAATTCTTTACCAAAACCTCGATGTTTCCTACACAGTTTCTTCTTCTTCTCATCTCTCTCTCTCTAAGCTCTTGGAGGATGGAAGAATGGAATGGAAGTGATGAGGAAATGGTAAACGGAAGGGTCCCTATTTATAGAAAATGGGGACCGTCAGATTTGTTCCAAGTGGCAAAATCTGGTGAGGAAAGAGAACGTCAATGGGAAAGATGTGATGTAACGGCTGACAGATGTGATCGACGGAAGGACGACGTGATACGACGATGGTGCAAAAAATAAAGGCATGCCAAAGAAGCCGGCAGCGGTTCGTCGCCCAATTAGTGCTGCACGATTCCCAAGGGAGGTAGTTGTAAGTTATCCCAACCAGCCATGCGCTGCAGGCCTAACATACAACCTGCGCAAGCCCGTGCATGCAGGCCTACCATGTAGTCCTATCATTCGGAGAGTGTGCGCATAGGGCACACGGAGTTGTACTCGTCTACGCACGATGGGACACGCAAGCAGACTATGCATGTTTGCTCGTGATGGGATGCGTGCATAAACTGCACTTTGCACCCCACGCAGATGGGATGTACTCACAATACGCAAGTCCTGCGCTGGTCGCGCGCACGCATTCTTGAGTAGCGTATAGAGCTCGTGCGGGCAGGATCCTTCCCGCAGGCGTTCCCATGGGATTTTTCTGCATTTTTCTCTATTTTTCCTTAAATTTATTTTAAATAAAAATATAATATAATTTTTCTTACGATAAAACAAAATAATAAATTTTAACAATTATTTATTTAAATAAAATATAAAATTTAAAATGCAAAATACGATATTCATCCAAAAAATTATAATTACTAAATATTAATGAATTTTAAATGGCCTGAGGTCCCGAATAAATAGGAGTTTACATTACAATTTAAGCGCTATGTGTTTGGGATGTTACGAGTAGTGAGCCACCACCAAAGAATGGTACATGGTCAAAGATCATCTCAACCTAAAAAATTAGTATATCCCATATAAATTGTGAAACAAGCAGAAGAAATTTTCTCAAAGTTGTATTGAAGTGACTATAAGTCTTAGCTATCACTATAAACTATCTATGTTATATAACATCTTATCACTCTTTAAAACAAAATATTTCTTTTGATGGGATGAATAATATTGAAGTAATATATCTCATTAGTAATTCAATCTAATATGCTTAAAATATGCGTACTGGATCCATTTATCATAATTCATTAAAAAATAGTAAATAGACATATATATATATCAAATTTAAATAAATAGATTATCACTATTGTTGGAAGACTCATAAATAGATATTCGAGCTTGTTTCGATGCTCTTGAGGAATAGAAAAGCTTGCAATAATAATATGCAACATTAAGATTAATTTTAAGAACATTTTTCTTAGGAGTTACAGGAACAAAATTTCCAAGTTGATTGTTTTCCTAAAAAAAAAATTCACCAGCTCTATTTCATCCTCATCAAACTTGTGACCTAATATCTTGTTAAACTTAATCTTATATGGATCGGGAACAAACATACCAAGTTCATTCTTCTAGTGAAGCTTTTAGTGAGATGTGTGAAGGAAATTGAAGTCATTCAGCTACAGTAATAATTTTAAATTTATCCATATAATTAGTAATTTATTATAAAGAAACTCATTCAACAAAAATACATCTACAATGGAAAAGGGTGTTGGCATGGATGGCATAGGGGAAGCCTTACGGAGTGGAAACGAGTGCAACATAGTCTTGGGACCTGTAAGATTTTGCTGCTACAGATCTTCTCCAAAGCTTCGTCCTTTAAACCTTATGACCTCATATTTATATTGTAGAAAATATTAACATCGAGCATTTAGATTTTATATTTATCTTTGAAGATTAAGAAGAACGGAAAGAAACTTGTTTGTTTTTTCTTTCTTTGAATGAATGGAGAATAAGAGCGTATCCTTAGGTTTAATCTATAATAAATTACTTGAGAGGTTATGTTGGATTTGGGAAACTAATTTTTTGCTATACTTCTTTGTTGTACCAGTCAAGAACACTGTGATAAATAATTGAATTGTAATAGGTGGATAAATGACATACGATTGAGTATTTTATAAAGGCTGTGGAAAATTTAGATTTTATCATACTATAACTTATAAAATCTTTGAACTTAAAAAAATAATCTATGGCTATTTAGAAAGTGGTTTCATTTTTTAAAATCTTGAACTTAAATAAAGAATCCATCGTAATTTGGGATGCAATTTTATTATATTTATGTGATACCTTACTTAATATATATAACATAATTAGAAACATTAATTTGATTAATTCTATGGTCGCAAACTGTTTTGAAATTAATTTTTGAATTTAAATGCATGGGCTAAAGAACTTATTTGTCATTTATTTTTAAAAAAGTTAAAAAAGACAATTATATTGAGGTAATGATAGAAGTTTATAACCCCGCATGAGGTAAAAAGCCACGTTACGCAAAAATGTCAACTATACTTTATAATAATGTGATTAGTTATTTTAATGCAATATCTCTACTTTAAATCATGTATTTATATACCAATATATAAAGATTGATTAATAATTAACCTTAGAAACATGATCTAATTGTTAATGAAAATTTTGAAATACGCTTTAACATCCTACTGAAAGTAGAGTGTAATATAAAAATATAAGTCGATAACTATAATAATATAAAATACATAGAGAAGGTAACTAACTTTCCATGATGCTTCCTCTTTACATCAATCAAGAGGACTAACTAATTATTGAAGAATAATTACAATGTGAAAAGAGTATAATTGTATAAGACTGATTATTTTGTGCAGGCTATGAAAAATATAACTCTTATTTTGTACTATAACTTATGAAATCTTTAAACTAAAATAAAGAATCATAAACTATTTAAATTAAATAAAGAATTATGACTATTTTAAAATGTGATTTCTTAAATAAAGAATCATTGGCTATTTTAGACGTGATTTTATTATATTTATTGGATATTTTACTTAATTTATATAAAATTTTATGAACTTTGATTTTATTAGTTATGTTACTGATCTTGTAGGTTTAATTAATGTGATACATTTGTAGGTTTTTTTATTTCCTTTATCTTATTACTTACCTTGTACCAAATTTTAAAAGATAATTATACATAAAAAATTTATTCCACCATATGGTTTATTAGAGTTTAAAAATGAAAATTTCATCCTCCTTGAAAGTTTTTCTATTCAAATAATCAATTTGTTTTCTCATCCTCTTACCTCACAGTTAACAATTTTTCCTCACATTATGTTGTCTCTTTATTTTCACCTTATTTTTTAGCCTTAAAACTAATTTTATAACATCAATTTTTTCCTAACATTATGTATTAATGATGTATATAAATATTTATATATATAAAAAAGATGGAATTATCAATTAATATTAATTAGGTGGGATTGGTGGAATAGAGCTGCAATTATCAATTCAATGTGTACTATTTCAAAATATTAAGTCTTGTGATAAAATAAACTACTATTATGATATTGATTACTTTTATACCATTGTAACTTACTTTGCTTGTTTGAGTATCTCTCATTTGTATAGAGGCAATAAATCCTTCAATTTTTCATTTGTCCCACGACTTTTATAGGTACAAGGAATCCGTATAAGATATCCTATTTGTATATAAGCAATAAATCCTTCAATTTTTCATTTGTCCCACGACTTTTATGGGCAGAAGAAGTACCTATAAGATTTCCTATTTATATAGAAGTACAAAATCAAATACTACAAGCTTGCTGTAAACCTTAACAACATATCAAGACTCATTGGTGGAAAGTGGCAGTTCCATCGGGATGAGTTAATTACTTTCATAGGGTGTAAAAAAGACCAGCAATTCTACCTCCGCACTACTAGTGATTACAGGCTCTACCATGATATTTTGGCTAATAAAAAGTGGAGGTGCCCCGATTGGCATTATGAGAGGTAAATCTTTATCATTATTTTGGTTGTATATATATACATTTATGTGCAAATTCACTACATGTTATGCAGAGTGATGTGTATATATGTGTTTCTAAAAGATAAATTGTGATGCTAATTGAGAAAGGGTAAGTCACAAAACTTGAAGAGGGTGTACAAGAGATCCAAAATACAGAATGTACCTTTTGTGTCTCCTTTGGTTACTACAAGTGTCGATTTAGGGACTGTCAGGGCCACACCTACATTTATTATATGTAGAATACACAGCCCTAGTCTCCCATAATCATCACTTTGGCTTAATGATTATGCAGACTTTATGTCAATTATACATAAACAGACTGGATGATCATATTTTTTTATTAATGGCCCAAGCTTGATCACCACTTTTAATTGGAATCTAGATGCACATGCCATTTTTGACCACATAGTACATAAATCCCTACAGTGTTAGCGGCACCATCTGTAGAGGCTCTAGCATGGAGGTGGTGGACAACAAGGCTTTCTAACTAGTCGTTGTTTGTTCAGGTTCTGTGGTGGCCATGCATTAGATACTCTTATCAAAAGAGCTTGTTGTTGTATGATGGGTGATGATTAGACTTGAAAATTTTTGTTTGGAATTTGAGTTTTAGAGAAGAGAAAAACAACTCTTTGGAATTAATAAGAGAAGAACTAAAGGACAATAAAAGATATATGTATATATGTATATTCTTTTTCTATTTCAAAAATTCTCTAACAATAATGCTGCATATTGTTTAAGTACTCATATTTATATTTTTAAAATATGTACATATAAAGTATATTTAAAAGAAGTGTGAGGTATCCTTGAATTTATTTTTTGTTTATCACAATCCTATTATTTAAGAGAATTTTACCAAAATCCTTAAATGAAATAAAGAATCTGATTTAGTAAAAACTAGTGATATGTTATTAACTTTATTTTAAATATATACATATATTATTTTCTAAAAAATAATGGTTTATTAAAGAATTGGATGTTTTTCCTAATACGCAAAATTCTTAAGTTCCACAAAAATGAGATCATTAAATTTTTTTGAGAGATAAAAGATAAAATGATTAAATGGATTGGTAGTAAGCCACCACCAAAGAATGGTAAATGGTTAAAGATCGTCTCAGACTAAAAAAATTATTTATCCTATATAAATAGTAAAATAAGCAGAAGAAATTTTCTCAAAATTTTATTGAAGTTACTCTAAAGTCTTATCTATCACTAAAAACTATCTCTGTTGTATAACATCTTATCACTCTTTTAAAAAAAAATTCTTCTAATAGGATGACTAATATTGAACTAATACTTCTTATTAGTAATTCAATCTAATATGCTTAAACTAAGCTTATTGAATTTATTTATCATAGTTCATTAAAAAAATATTAAATAATTAATTATATGTAAAATTTAAATAAACAGATGATCAGTATTGTTGGAAGGCTCATAAATAGATATTTGTGCTTGTCTAGAACCTCTCGAGGAATAGAAAAGCTTGCAATAATAATATGCAACATTATTATCAATTTTAAGAGCATTTTTCTTAGGAGTTACAAGAATAAAATTTCCAAGTTGATTGTTTTTCTCAGAAAAAATTTCACCAGCTATATTTCATGCTCATTGAACTTGTAACCGATAACATGTTAAACTTAATCTTGTATGGATTAGGAACAAACATATCAAGTTCGTTCTTTTTGTAAAGACCCCAAAAATTCAAAAGGAAATATATAATAATTTAAGTGCGAAAGTGAAATAAAAGGTTAAGGTTTACATCCCTTACACAATAACTTAAAAGTACTAAACAAACATCACGGAATGAATCCTCTAAAAGAAACACGAGAAATGGGAAAAGTAAAGAAAAATATAAAGTATCTAGCATCTACTCACAATCTTCTTGCAGATCAGGCTCGGGAACCAGGTCCTATTGATCTGAAATGGTTAAATAAAGGGTGAGCTACACTAGCCCAGTAAGGACATCACATTATATCACCAGCACAAAAGTAAAGGTTGGTAGAAATTCAAAACAACCAATGGAACATTAGATTTAAATCAATACATTTATTTGAAATAAAGTCATTTACCCTTTTACTTACCATTGGAGAATTTATGAAAATAAATTATAGAAGCAATAATATTATACAGATCATAACTTCATGCATGACCAGCAACATAGAACATATCATAAATTCACATTTATTAACAATAAACGAAATCGTAACCGTTTCTCATTTCACCAGCCTATTAGTATCTATGGGGATTCATAGGAGTGTCCTTGCTACACGTGAACCCTTTCCCTTAATAGTCTTAATTACATAGCCGATCCCATACCTCGTCCAGTATGAGCACCAAGACATTAAACCCCAATACCCCGTCCGGTATGAGGGTGAAGTGGGTCATCCCCATACCCTGTCCGGTATGAGTGCCAAATTACCAAGTCTCCATACCCCGTCCGATATGAGACAACGTTTACGGTAGAGTTCTCTATGAACCCAGTCCGTCCACCATCTCCCAGGATATCTAGTGAGGCTGTCATCTTATTAGTTTATTAGATCACACCCCTTTCTTGTTTTCCTTAATCTCCGTTACCAAATCAAATATTATCACATAAAGAAATAAACATGCATCAGGTAATGCAATCATGTCTCAAATCTCAAAATCAAGCAGTGGTCAAGTAAGACAGTAACACATGCATTCAAACTTTAAAATAGATAAACCAGATACCATCATGCTTTTAGACTATAAAATAAATCAACAAAAATTAACAGGGAACAATATCCAGTTCGGGCTCCTTTAGCAATCCGTAATTAATTATGCACATCTATTTAATTTATACAAAAGACCGTATTATTATTTATTCAAACTTCAAATCTATGATAGGAAATAGGGTGAGGGGTCCTTACCTGATTTGACGCTGAAACGTTAAATGGTTTACCTCACTTACAGGCGGTCCCTGGGTTCCCTGAATATTTTTCGGGAACTAAAATGCGCTTACAGTACCTACAAATGTCCCAAATAAACCAAAAATCACTCCTAGGTCCTACTTAGCCAATTTCAAAAATCCAGCACGGCGGCCGTCCGCCTCGTATTGACTGTTTTTGGTCATTTTTGGCCAAATTCAGTCAAATTTACATCAGTTCCTATGAGAACATACACTTAGGGCCCTCGGTTGGCCAAAAAAATATAGAAAACAAAAACTCACCGGCAGTAGGGCTCTCCGGTGCAGCGGCTCCTCCGGCTCACGTTGTGGTTAGGTGTTTTGCTCCAGTCAACTTGTAGAGAAGGAAACGATGATCACAACGGTAGAAAAATTATGCAAAATTGGAATCGGGAAGGGCCTCATTGAAGGCGGTTTGTGAAATTTCCTGTGGCGGCATTTTTTGGCCAATTAGCCAATTCTTTCACTCCGATTTGGCCATGGGTGGGTTTAAAATTGAATTTCGTGCTAGAGAGGAAATTTTTACCTCTTTTTGCTGTCAGAAAAGGTTCCAGTGCGGCGGTGGGTGGCAGCGGTCAGCCCCTTGGCGGCTGGGCTGTCTTCTCCGGTGAGGGGACCTGGCAGCTAGGGTTTGTGTTTGGGTGCGGATGGAGTTATTTATACCCATCCACTTTTGATCTGGGCCATCCATCGCTTTTGATTTGGACCGTCTGATCGAGATTAAATAGGGAGTTAATCTAAGCCGTTCATCGCGATTCAATATGGGTCGTCCGTGTGCGATTCAATCTAGGCCGTCCATGCGTGATTTCAATCTCGGTCGTCCGTGCACGCAGGAACAGACTTCAGCCGTTCGATTGCGCGCACGCGGATTGTGTAACACCCCAACCCTTTCTTTTTATCTTATATTATTTTTTTATTTTGTAATTATTATATGAATATAATGATTAATTATGTAATAACGTATTGAATTTAATTTAGTTTAATTTATTTTAATGGAAATAATAATAATAATAATAATAAAAAGGGGTAAAAATTATTTAGGGATTTAATTAAAAATAATTTTGGAAAAAAGGGGTGAAAATTTGAGTTCTGGGGATATTTTTTTAAAAAAATTAAAAACCGGGGGTCAAAACACAATTTAAAAAAATTGTGCCACGTCAGCTGTCCGATCAGCAGCCCCGGCCAACCAGGATGCGCCGCGTGACAGAGACGCTGACGTGGGAGGCCACGTGGGCGATCCATGTGCACGTGATCGAGCAGCTGAGATCCGTTCCCGCACGCACGGACGGCCCAGATTGAATCGCGCATGGACGGCCCAGATTGAATCGCGATGAACAGCCCATATTCATTTACTATTAAATTGCAATCGGACAGTCCAGATTAAATGCGATTGACGGCTCAGATCAAAAGCAGATGGTTATAAATAACCTCATCCGCACCCAAATCCAAACCCTAGCCGCTAGAGCCCCTCGTCGGAGAAGATAGCCGAGCCACCGAGGAGCCGACTGCCGCCCACCGCCGCCGCACTGGAGCAATTTTTGACCGCTAAACGAGGTAAAAATTCTACTATTTACTTAGAATTCAATTTTAAACCCACCTATGGCCAAATCGGAGCGAAAGCACCGGCCAATTGGCTTAAAAACGCCGCCAGAGCCCAGCGGCGCAACCGCAAGGTGTCTCGATTTTTACCTCCGATGAGGCCCTTTTCGATTCTAGTTCGATGTGAGTTTTCCACCTTTGTGATCACCATTCCCTCCTCTACAGGTTGACCGGAGCAAAACACCAAACTACGACGTGAGGCAGAGGAGCCGCCGCACTGGAAAGCCCCACCGCCGGTAAGTTTCAATTTTTTATATTTTTTCAGCCCACCAAGGGCCCTAAGGGTGTTTTCTCACAGGAACCGATGCAAATTTGGTTGAATTTGCCTAAAAATGGCCGAAAACAACCAACCCGAGGCAGATCGCCGCTACGAGCAGCGGTGCC
This sequence comes from Carica papaya, assembly GCF_054855325.1. Classification (NCBI taxonomy): domain Eukaryota; kingdom Viridiplantae; phylum Streptophyta; class Magnoliopsida; order Brassicales; family Caricaceae; genus Carica; species Carica papaya. The sequence goes on along the minus strand of NC_142311.1, from coordinate 28,320,281 downwards.
GTCGCCTGAGCACGGTGCAGCTGCCATGCTAGAATTCTGAAATTGGTCAAATAGGCCCTGGGTCTGATTTTTGGGTTATTTGGGACATGTGTAGGTACCGTAAGCGCGTTTCAATTCCCGAAAAAAAAATTCAAGGAACCTAGTGACCGCCCGTAGGCGCAGTGAAAATCTAGAGTTCGGTGTCAAATCTGGTAAGGACCCCTCACCCTATCTCCTATCATGGAATTAAAGTTCGAATAAATAGTAATACTATATTTTGTACAATTAATAGATATGCATAATTAATTAAGGTTGCTAATGGAGCCCGAAATCAGACATTATTCCCTGTCGATTTCTGCTTGATTTATTTTACAGTTTCAAATGCATTATGGTATCTGGTTTATCTATTCTATGGTTTAAATGCATGTATCACTGCTTACTTAACTACTGTTTGATTTTGAAAATCTAAGATATGCTTGCTTGTTGGATGCACGTTACTTGTTTATGTATTCATGTTTGAGTTGGTAACGGAAACTAAGGATAAATAGGAATGGGATGTGATTTGATAAATGGATAAGATGACAGCCTCACTAGATATCTTGGGAGATGGTGGACGGACCGGGTTCATAGGGAACCCTAGCGTGAACGTTGTCTCATACCGGACGGGGTATGGAGACTTTATTGTTCTGGCACTCATACCAGACGGGGTATGGGGATGGCCCGCTTCACCCTCATACTGGACGGGGTGTTGAGGTTTGTTGTTTTGGTGCTCATACCGGACGGGGTATGGGGACGGCCCTGGAATTAAGTTTGTTAAGGAGAATGGTTCACGTGTAGCGGGAACCCCTATGGATCCCAATTGATACTAGTAGGCTGATAAAAAAGGGCAATTTTTGTTTGATGATTTGAATATACAAGTATGATATGTGCTATGTTACAGATTATATATGAATTCATGATACTTATAATATTATTGTGTCTATAGGTTGTTTTCATAAATCTCACGGCGGTAAGTGGACGGTAAATGGTTTGATTATTGATAAATGAATTTGTTTAAATCTACTGCTCCATTGGTTGTTTTAATTTTCTACCAACCTTTACTTTTGTGATGGTGAATAGTATAATGTCCTTACTGGACTAGTGTAGCTCATTCCTTATTTAACCATTTCAGATCAGGAGGACCTGGTTCCTGAGCCCGATCCATAAGAAGACGGTGAGTAGATGCTAGATGTCTTATAGTTTTCTTTATACTTCTTTCATTTCTAGTATTTCCTTTAGAGAACTTATTCTTTGATATTATTTAGTACTTTTAAGTTATTGTGTAAGGGATATTAACTTAAATGTTTTATTTCGCTTCCGTACTCAGATTATTATATATATTTCCTTTTGAATTTCTGGAGCCGTTACAGATCGCCCACGTGGCTCCCCCCTGCGTGGCCTCCCACCTAAGTGCCTCTGCCACCTAGCGCGTCAAGGTTGGTCGGGGCTGCTGACCGCACATCTGACATGACACAATTTTTTTAAATTATATTTTAACCCTTGGTTTCTGATTTTTCTTTTAAAAATACCCCCAGAATCCAAATTTTCACCCCTTTTTTGCAAAATTATTTTTAATTTAATCCTTAACTAATTTTCCACCCTTTTTTTTATTATTATTATTATTATTTCATTAAATTAAATTAAAATAAAATAAAATAAATTCAATTCAATTAATAAATAATTATATTTATAAATAAAATAAAACAAATAAAAATTTAAATTTTGGGTGTTATACTTTTAGTCAAGCTCCTAGTGAGGTGTGTGAAGGAAATTGAAGCCATTCAGCTATAGAAAGAATTTTATATTTATTATTATAATTGGAAGTTCCCGTGTTGCACCTGTCTTTTTGCAGACGGGGCATTAAAAGTTACGCACGATCGGAGCCACGGTCTGCTAGTTCATTCGCATGCATGAGTCGCGAAACTAGGATATTTTGTTTAATATTTTTCATGCATTCATTTTTAGTCCACCACGTGATAAGAGTGTCATTACGAGGCTCTTAAAGAGTAGAACAACAAAAATAGATTTGCGGCGAGTGGTCTGTTCATTTGGGCATGATTCGTGGCGTAGGGGTATTTCGCTTGATATTCGAACTAGAAGCAGAAGTGTGGTGTGCACACACAGCGAAACAAATGATGGGATGGGGGTGGGATCATACCAGCACTAATGCACCGTATCCCATCAGAACTCCGCAGTTAAGTTTGCTTGGGCGAAAGTAGTACTTGGACGGATGACCTCTTGGAAAGTCCTCGTGTTGCATCCGTCTTTTTTACAAATGGGGCATTAAACATTATGTACGACTGGAGCCATGGTCTGCCCGTTCATTCACGAGCGTGAGCTATGGCAACGTGGCATTTCATTTAATATTTTTCGTGCATTCATTTATAGTCAATCACAAGATAAAAGTATCATTACGAGTATCTTAAATAGTAGAACAACTAAAACATAGATGCAGTAATCGGTCCGTTTATCTTGCCGTGAGTCGAGGCGGCGGGGCATTTCACTTAACATTAGAACTAGAAGTAAAGTTATGGTGTGCACGCACAGCGAAATAAATGATGGGAGGGGGGAGGGAAGGAGAAGGGTATATGTATTTGTAGCGTGGAATGGGACTGGTGGGATCATACCAGTTCTAATGCACCGTATCCCATCATAACTCTGCACTTAAGCGTGTTTGGGTGAGAGTAGTACTAGGATGAGGGACCTCCTAGGAAGTCCTCATGTTGCACCCATCTTTTTGTGGACGGTGCGTTAAACGTTACATGCGACTGGAGTCACAGACTACCAGTTCATTTGCCTGAGTGAGTCGCGGTGCCAGGGCATTTTGCTTAATATTTTTCATGCATTCATTTATTGTCCACCATGTGATAAGAGTGTCATTACGAGCATCTTAGATAGTAGAACAATAAAAAATGAGGTACGACGGGCAGTCCTTTAATCTGGGCATGAGTCGAGGCACCGAAGCATTTCACTTGATATTATAACTAAAAATAGATATGCAATGTGCGCGCACCGCGAAAAAAATGATGGGAGAGGGGAGGGAAGGAGAAGGGGTATATGTATTTGCAGCGTAGAATTGAAGGGATGCGATAATACCAACACTAATCCACTGGATCCCATCAGAACTCTGCTATTAAGCATGTTTGGGCAAGAGTAGTACTAGGATGGGTGACCTCATCGCAAGTCCTCGTGTTGCACCCATCTTTTTGCGGATGGAGTATTAAACGTTATACGCGATTAGAGCCACGGTTCACCGGTTCATTCATAAATATGAGTTGTAGCACCGAAGCATTTTGCTTTATCTTTTTTATGCATTTATTTATAGTCCACCGAGTGATAAGAGTGTCATTAAGAGCATCTTACATAGTAGAAAAATGAAAACATAGGTGTGATAGGCGGTCCATTCATTTGGTCGTGAGTTGAGCACCCAAGCATTTCGCTTGATATTATAACAAGCAGAGGTGCGGTGTGTGTGCACAACGAAACAAATGATGGGAGGAGAGAGGAAAGGAGAAGGGGTATATGTAAATACAGTGCAGAGTGGGACAAGTTCGATTATACCAGCACTAATGCACTGGATCCTATCAGAACTATGCAGTTAAGCATTCTTGGGCAAAAGTAGTACTAGGACGGGTGACCTCCTCAGAAGTCCTCGTGTTGCACCCTTCTTTTATGGATGGGGCATTAAATGTTACGCACCACTGGAGCCACGGTCCGTCGGTTCATTCACAAACGTGACTTGCAGCACCGGGCCATTTTATTTAGTATTTTTTGTGAATTTATTTATAGCCCACCACGTGACAAGAGTGTCATTACGAATATCTTACATAGTAGAAAAAGAAAAATAGAGGTGCGGCAGGCAAACATTCATCTAGGCGTGAGTTGAGGTATCGGGACATTTTGTTTGATATTAGAACTAGAAGGAGAGGTGCGATGTGCGCGCACAACAAAACAAATGATGGGAGGGGGAGGAAAGGAAAAGGGGTATATGTATTTGTAGTACAGAATAGGACAAGTGCGATCATACCTGCACAAATGCACCGTATCCCATCACAACTCCACAGTTAAGTGTACTTTAACGAGAATAGCACTAGGTTGGGTGACCTCTTAGGAAGTCCTCGTGTTGCACCGTTCATTTTACAGGCGGGGTGTTAAATGTTACATGGGACTGGAGCCACGGTCTGCCTGTTCATTCGCTAACGTGAGTCGTGGCATTGGAGAATTTTGCTTAATATATTTTGTGCATTAATTTAAAGCCAACCACATGATAAGAGTGTCATTATGAGTATCTTATATAGTAGAACAACGAAAACAAAGGTGCAACGAGTGGTCTGTTCATTTGGGCATGAGTCGAGACACTGGGGCATTTCACTTAATATCAGAGGTGTGGTGTGCGAACACAACGGAACAAATGATGGGAGGGTGAAGGGAAGGACAAGGGCTATATGTATTTGCAACGCAAAATTAGATGGGTGTGATCACACCAGCACTAATGCACCGGATCCCACCAGAACTCTGTTGTTATACGTACTTGTGCGAGAGTAGTACTAGGATGGGTAACGTCCTAGGAAGTCTTCATGTTCCACCTGTCTTTTTGCGTACGGGGCATTAAATGTTACACGCAGTCGAGACACAGTCTACCGGTTCAGTCGTCGGCATGAGTCACAGCGTAAGGAAATTTTTCTTAATATTTTTTGTGCATTCATTTATAGTCCATCACAAGATAAAAGTGTCATTACGATTATCTTACATAGTAGAATAGTGAAAATAGAGGTGCGGTAGGTGGTCCGTTCATCTGGGTGTGAGTTGAGATGCTGGGGCATTTCACTCTATATTAGAACTAGAAGTAAAGGTGCAGTGTACGCGCACAGCGAAATAAATGATGGGAGAGGGCAGGGAAGGAGAAGCGCATAATGGAAGAGGTGCGATCATACTAGCACAAACACACTAGATTCCATAAGAACTCTGCAGTTATGCGTGCTTGAGCGAGAGTAATACTAGGATGAGTGACCTCTTAGGAAGTTCTCATGTTGCACCCATCTTTTTGCAGAAGGGATGTTAAACGTTATGTTCGACCAGATCCACGGTCCGCCAATTCATTCTCTGGTGTGAGTCGCTGCGCCAGAGAATTTTGCTTAATATTTTTTGTGCATTCATTTATAATCCATAATGTGATGAGAGTGTCATTATGAGTATCTTACATAGTAGAACAACAAAAACAGAGGTGCGGCAAGTGGTTCGTTCATTTGAGCCTAAGTTAAGACGCTGGGACATTTCGCTTGATATTAAAACTAAAAGAAAAAGTATGGTGTGTGCACACAGTGAAACAAATGACTGGAGGGGGAGGGAAGGAGAAGGAGTATATGCATTTGCAGTGCGAAATAGGACGTGTACGATCATATCAGCACTAATGCGTCGGATCCCACCAGAACTCCGCAGCTAAGCGTGCTTGGGGGAGAGTATTATTAGGATTGATTACCTCTTGGGTAGTCCTCCTATTGCACCCGTCTTTTTATGGATGGAGTGTTAAACGTTACGTGCGACCGGAGACACGGTCTATTGGTTCAACTATCTTAGTACTACTCTCATCCAAGGACACTTAACTACAAAGTTCTTATGGGATTCGGTGCATTAATGCTGGTCTGATCGCACCCGTCAAACTCCACGTTACAAATACATCTGCCCCTTCTCCTTCCCTCTTCGCTCCAATCATTTGTATCACTGTACACTCACACCTCACCTTTGCTTCAACTTTTAATATCAAGCAAAATGCCCCAGCGCCTCGACTCACGCCCATATGAACGAATCGCCTACCGTACCTCTATTTTTGTTGTTATACTCTCTAAGATACTCGTAATGACACTTTTATCACACAGTGGACTATAATTAAATGCACAAAAAATATTAAGCAAACTACCTCGGGCCCGTGACTCACATTTGTAAATGAACTGACAGACCGTCGCTCCGATCCCGCGTAATGTTTAACGCCCTGTCTGCAAACAGAAGGGTGCAACACGAGGACTTCTGAGGAGATCACCCATCCTAGTACTACTCTTGCACAAGAACGCTTAACTACGGAGTTCTAATGGGATCTAATAAATTAGTCCTGGTATGATCCCACCAGTTCTATTTTACGCTGCAAATACATATACCCTTCTGCTTCCATCCCCCATCTCGTCATTTGTTTTGTTGTGCTCGCACACCGCACCTCTACTTCTAATTCTAATAAAGTGAAATGGAACGGGTGCCATCATACCAGCACTAATGCACCAGATCCTATCAGAACTCTACAGTTAATCATGCTTGGGAAAGAGTAGTACTAGGATGGGTGATCCTGGGAATTTCTAATGGTATACTCGTCATTTTGTTGATGTGGCATTAAATGTTACATGCAACCAGAGACATAGTGGCCCGGTTCATTCGCAAACATGAGTCACAATGCAATAATACAAACAATAATGCACCGGATCCCATCAGAACTCCGCAGTAAAGCATGTTTGGGTGAGAGTAGTACTAGGATGGGTGACCTCCTGGGAAGTTCTCATGTTGCATCGATCTTTTTGTGGACGCGACGTTAAACATTACGCGTGACGAAAGCCACAGTCCATCGGTGTGAGTCGTGGCGTCGGGGCATTTTGCTTAATATTTTTTGTGAATTCATTTATAGTCCACCACGTGATAAAAGTGTCATTATGAGCATCTTACATAGTAGAAAAATAAAAACAAAGGTGTGGTGGGTAGTCCGTTCATGGTAAGACAAATGATGGGAGGGGGGAGGGAAGGAAAAGGGGAACATGTATTTACAATGGGTAATAGAAAGGGTGCGATTATACTAGTACTAATGCACCGGAACCCATTAGAATTCTACAGTGAAGCGTGCTTAGTTGAGAGTAGTATTAGGATGTGTGACCTCTTTAGAAGTACTCGTGTTGCACTTGTTTTTTTGCACACGAGGCATTAAACGTTACACGTGACCGGAACTACGGTCTAGAACCACGGAACCATAGTCCCAAGACACTTTGCTTAAGATTCTTTGTGCATTCATTTAAAATCCACAACGTGATAAAAGTGTCATTATGAGCATCTTAAATAGTAGAACTACAAAAAAATGTGGTGCGGTGGGCGGTCTGTTATTCTGGCTGTGAGTCAAGCCACTGGGGTATTTTGCCTGATATTAAAATTAGAAGCAAAGATGAGGTGTGGGTGCACAGTGAAACAAATGAAGAGATGGGGGAGTAAAGAAGAAGGGTATATCTATTTAAAGTGCCAAATGGAATGGGTGTGATCATACCAGCACTAATTCATCGGATCCCATCAGAACTCCGTAGTTAAGTGTGCTCGGACAATAGTAGTACTAGGATGGGTGACCTCCTGAAAAGTCCTCGTATCGCACCCGTCTTTTTGTGGACAGGGCATTAAACATTACGTGTGACCAGAGACAAGGTCCACCAGTTCATTCGCTGATGTGAGTCCTAGCATCGGGGCATTTTGCTTAATCTTTTTTATGAATTCATTTATAGTGACCACTTGATAAGAGTGTCATTACGAACATCTTACATAATAGAAAAATGAAAAACGAGGTGCTGCGGGAGGTCTATTCATCTGGGCATGAGTCAAGATGCCATGGCATTTTGCATGATATTAGAATTAGAAGCAAAGGTGCACTGTGCGCACACAGCGAAACAAATGACAGGAGGGGGGAGGGAAGCAGAAGGGATATATGTATTTGCAGCACAAAATAGAACTGCTATGATTATTCCAGCATTAATTTACTGGATCTCATCAGAACTCCGTAGTTAAGCGTGTTTGGGCGAGAGTAGTGCTAGGATGGGTGACCTCCTAGGAAGTCCTCGTGTTGCACCCTTCTGTTTCCAGACGGGGCGTTAAACATTACACATGACCAGAGCGACGGTCTGTCGGTTCATTTGCAAACGTGAGTCACAGTGCGGGGATATTTTGCTTAATATTTTTCGTGCATTCAATTATAGTCCACCATGTGATAAGAGTGTCATTACGAGTATCTTAGATAGTAGAACAATGAAAATAGAGGTGTGGCGGGCGATCTGTTTATATGGGCGTGAGTCGAGGAGCTGGGGCATTTCGCTTGATATTAGAAATAAAAGTAGAGGTGCTATGTGCGCGCACAGCGAAACAAATGACGGGAGCAGGGAGGGAATGAGAAGGGGTATATGCATTTGTAGTGTGAAATGAGATGGGTGCGATCATACTAGCATTAATGAAACGGATCTTATCAGAACTCTATAGCTAAGCGTGCTTGGATAAGATTAGTACTAAGATGGGTGTCCTCCTAGGATGTTCTCGTGTTGCACCAGTCTTTTTGTGGACGAGGAGTTAAACGTTACGCGTAACTAGAGACACAGTCTACCGGTTAATTCACCAACGTGAGTAGCAGCGTCGGGGCATTTATTTCAATATTTTTCGTGCATTCATTTATAGTCCACCACGTGATAAGAGTGTCATTACAACTATCTTACATAGTAGAACAACGAAAAAAGAGATGCGACGGGTGGTCCGTTCAACTAGGCATGAGTCGAGGTGCCGGGACATTTTGCTTGATATTAGAACTAGAAGCAGAGGTGCGGTGTGCATGCACAACAAAACAAATGATTGGAGGGGGAAGGGAAGGAGAAGGGATAGATGTATTTGCAGCGCAGAATGGTATGGGTGCGATCATACCAGCACTAATCATCGTATCCCATCAGAACTCTACAGTTAAGTGTGCTTGGGCGAGAGTAGTACTAGGATGGGTATCCTCCTGAGAAGACCTCATGTTGCACCTATCTTTTTGAACAAAGGGCCTTAAACATTATGCACGACCAAAGCAACGTTTCATCGATTCATTTGCAAGCGTGACTCGCGGCACAAGGTTGCTTAATATTTTTTGTGCTTTCATTTATAGTCCACCACGTGATAAGAGTATTATTACGTGCGTTTTACATAGTAAAACAACGAAAATAGAGGAGTGGTGGGAAGTTCGTTCATTTTCGTGAGTCGAGGTGCCGGGTCATTTCACTTGATATTAGAACTGGAAGCAGAGCTGAGGTGTGCATGCACAGTGAAACAAATGATGGGAAGGGGGAGGGAATGAGAAGGGGCACATGCATTTGTAGTTCAGAATGGGACAGGTGCGATCGTAACAGCACTATTGCACCGGATCCCATCAAAACTCGCAACTAAGCGTGCTTGGGCGAGAGTAGTACTAAGATAGGTGACCTCTTGGGAAGTCCTCGTGTTGCACTTGTCTTTTCACGGATGGGAAAGCCACGGTCCGCCAGTTCATTTGCCAGCGTGAGTTGCAGCTCCGGGGCATTTGGCTTAATTTTTTGTGTATTCGTTTATAGTCCACCACATGAAAAGAGTGTTATTACGAGCATTTTAAATATTAGAACAATGAAAATAGAGGTGCGGCGGGCAATCCATTATGATGAGCATGAGTCGAGGCACTGGGGCATTTTGGTTGATATTAGAATTAAAAACAGAGGTGCGATCTACGCGCACATCGAAATAAATGATGGGAGAGGGGAGGAAAAGAGAAGGGGTATATGTATCTGCAGCGTGGAATGGGATGGGTGCGATCGTACCCGCATTAATGCGCCGGATCCCATAAGAACTCTGTAGTTAAGTGTGCTTGGGCGAGAGTAGTACTAAGATGGGTGATATCCTGAGAAGTCCTTGTATTGCACCCATCTTTTTGCGGATGGGGCTTTAAACATTATACGCAATTGGAGCCACGGTTCGTCGATTCATTTGTTAGCGTGAGTCGAGGCGCTGGGGTATTTTACTTAATATTTTTCATGAATTTATTTATAGTCCTCTACATGATAAGAGTTTCATTACGAATATCTCACATAATATAATAATGAAAAATGAGGTATGATAGGCAGTCTGTTTATCTGGGCGTGAGTCCACGCACCGGAGTATTTTGTTTGATATTAGAACTAGAAGTAGATGTGTGGTGTGAGCTCATAATGAAACCAATGATGGGGGGGGGAGGGAAGGAGAAAGGGCACATGCATTTGAAGAGCAGAGTGGGATAGGTTCGATCATACCAATACTAATGCACTGGATCCCATCAGAACTCCGTAGTTAAATGTGCTTGGGCGAGAGTAGTACTAGGATGGGTGACCTCCCAGGAAGTCCTCGTGTTGAACCCGCCTTTTTGCAGATGGGGTGCCAAGTGCTACGCGCGGCCGTACCAACTGTCCATTGGTTCATTCGTAAACATGAGTCGCAGCGTGAAAGTATTTTGCTTAATATTTTTTGTGCATTCATTTATAATTCACCACATGATCAGAGTGTCATTACAAGCATCTTACATAGTAGAAAAATAAAAAATGAGGGGCGCCGAGCAGTCCATTCATCTGGGCATAAGTCGAGGCACCGTGGCATTTCGCTTGATATTAGAACTAGAAGCAGCGGGGCGGTGTTCGCACACATCAAAGCAAATGACTGGAGGGGGGAGGGAAGGAGTAGGGGTACATGCATTTGAGTGCAAAATTTAAAAGGAGCGATCATACCAGCACTAATGCACAAGCTCCCATCAGAACTTCCCAGTTAAGCGTGGTTGGGCGAGAGTAGTAATATGATGGGTGACCTCCTAGAAAATTATTGTGTTGCAACCATCTTTTTGGGGAAGGGGTGTTAAACATTACAAGCTACTGGAGCCACGGTCTGTCGTTTCATTCATCGTGATAAGAGTGTTCTTACTAGCATCTTAACTAGTAAAACAACAAAAATAGATGTACAGTGGGCTATCTGTTCATCTAGGCGTGAGTCTAGGTATTTCGCTTGATATTAGAACTAGAAGTAGAGGTGAGTTGTGCGTGCACAAAGAAGCAAATAATGGGAGAGGGGAGGGAAGGAGAAGGAGCACATGTATTAGCAACGCGTAATGGAAGGGGTGCGATTATATCAGCACAAATGCACGGAAACCCATATGAATTTCATAGTTCAGCGTGCTTGGTTGAGAATAGTACTAAAATGGGTGACCTCTTTGGAAGTCCTCGTGTTGTACCTATTTTTTTGCACACGAGACATTAAACGTTACGCGCAATCAGAACCAAGGTCTGCTGGTTCATTAGCAAACATGAGTCGCGGCACCAAGGCAATTGCTTAATATTTTGTGTGCATTCATTTATAGTCCACCACATGATAAGAGTGTCATTACGAGCATCTTACATAGTAGAACAACAAAAATTGAGGTGCGACGGGCAGTCCGTTCATCTGGGCATGAGTCGAGCCGTCAGGGCTTTTCATATGATATTAGAATTAAAAGCAGAGGTGCAGTGTGTACGCACAGTGAAATAAATGACAGGAAGAGGAAGGGAAGGAGAAGGGGTATATGTATTTGAAGCACAAAGTGGAATGGGTGTGATAATACAAGCATTAATTCATCGGATCCCATTAGAACTCCGTAGTTAAGCGTGCTTGGGTGAGAGTAGTACTAGGATAGGTGACCTACTAGGAAGTCCTCGTGTTGCACCTTTCTTTTTGAAGAGGAGGCGTTAAACGTTATGCAAGACTAGAACAATGGTCAGCCGGTTCATTCGCAAAAGTGAGTCACGATGCTGGGACATTTTGTTTAATATTTTTTATGCATTCAATTATAGCCCACCACGTGACAAGAGTGTCATTACGTGTATCTTACATAGTAAAACAATGAAAATAGATGTGCGGTGGGCAATCCGTTCATATGGGCGTTAGTCAAGGTGCCGGGACATTTAACTTAATATTAGAACTAGAAGCAGATGTGAGGTGTGCTCGTACAGTGATACAAATGATGGGAAGGGGGAGGGAAGGAGAAGTGGCACATGCATTTGCAGTGTAAAATGGGACAGGTGTAATTAAACAACCACTACTACACCAAATCCCATGTGAACTCTGCAGTTAAGTGTGCTTGGGTGAGAGTAGTAGTAAGATGGTTGACCTCCTGGGAAGTCCTCGCGTTGCACCCGTCTTTTTACTGACGGGGCGTTAAACGTTACGCGCGACTGAAGACACAGTCCACCGATTCTTTCGCCAGTAAGAGTCGTCGCGTAGGGGCATTTTATTTAATATTTTTTGTGCATTCATTTATAGTTCACCTCGTGATAAGAGTGTCATTACGAGTATATGCCTTTGTAGCACAAAATGAGATGGGTGCGATCATACCAGTACTAATGCACCGGATTCCATCATAACTCGCAGCTAAACGTGCTTGGGCGAGAGTAGTACTATGGGTGACCTCCTAGGAAGTCATTGTGCTACATCTGTCTTGTTGTGGATGGGGCATTAAACGTTACATGCGATCGGAGCTACGATCCCCCGGTTCATTCGCTGGTATGAGTCATGGTGTTGGGGCATTTTTCTTCATATCTTTTATGCATTCATTTATAGTTCACCACATGGTAAAAGTGCCATTATGAGCATCTTAAATAGTAGAAAAATGAAAACAAAGGTGCAACAGGAAGTCCGCTCATCTGGGCGTGAATCGAGGCACTAGGGCATTTCGCTTGATATTAGAACTAAAAGCAGAGGTGAGGTGTACATGCACAACGAAGCAAATGATAGGACGAGGGAGGGAAGCAGAAGGTGCACATGCATTCGCAGCACAAAATGATATGGGTGCGATCATACCAGAACTAATACAACGGATCCCATCAGAACTCCGCAATTATACGTGTTTGGGCAAGAGTAGTACTAGGATGGGCGACCTCCTGGGAAGTCCTCATGTTGCACTTGTCATTTTGCGGACGGGGCATTAAATGTTATGTGCGACCGGAGACATGATACGCTGGTTCATTCGCCAGCGTGAAGTCGCGGTGCCAGGGCATTATGCTTAATATTTTTCATGCAATCATTTATAGTCCATCGTGTGATTAGAGTGTTATTATGACTATCTTAAATAGTAAAACAATGAAAACAGAGGTACGGCAAGCGGTCCGTTCATCTGGGGGTTAATCGAGGCGCTGAGACATTTTTTTTGACATTAGAACTAGAAGTAGATGTGTGGTGTGCGCCCACAGCAAAAAAAATGATGGGAGTGGGGAGGAAAAGAGAAGGGGTATATTTATATGCAGCACGGAATGAGACGGGGGCCGTCATAATAGCACTAATGCACTGTATCTCATCATAACTTTGCAGTTAAACATGCTTGGGCGAGAGTAGTACTAAGATGGGTGACCTCCTAGGAAGTTTTCATGTTACACCCATTTTTTTTTGCGAACGGGGTATTAAACGTTTAGTGCGACCGGAGACACAATCTGCAGTTCATTCGCCAGTGTGAGTAGCGGCGTCGGAGCATTTATCTTAATATTTTTTGTGCATTCATTTATAGTCCACCATGTAATAAGAGTGTTATTACGACCATCTTACATAATAGAACAATGAAAATAGAGGTGCAACGGGTAGTCCGTTCATCTGGGTGCTAGTCGAGGCGTTGGGGCATTTCACTTTATATTACAACTAGAAGCAAAGGTGAGGTGTGCACGCACAGTGAAACAAATGATGGGAGAAGGGAGGGAAGGAGAAGGAGCACATGCATTTGCAGCGCGAAATGGGACGGATGCGATCATACCAGCACTAATGCACCGGATCCCACCAGAACTCCGTCGTGTAGCGTGCTTGGGGGAGAGTAGTACTATGATGGGTGACTCCTAGGAAGTCCTCGTGTTATATCCGTCTTTTTCTGGACAAGATGTTAAACATTATATGCGACCAGAGACATGGTCTGCCGGTTCATTCACCGATATGAGTCGCGGCGCCAGGATATTTTGCTTAATATTTTTCGAGCATTCATTTATACTCCATCACTAGATAAGAGTGTCATTACAAGTATCTTACATAATAGAACAATGAAAACTGAGGTACGGCGGGCAGTCCATTAATTTGGGCATGAGTTGAGGCACGGGGGCAATTCGCTTGATATTAAAACTAGAAGTAAAGGTGAGGTGTGCGCACATAGTGAAACAAATGATTGGAAGGGGTAGGGAAGGAGAAATGGCACATGCATTTGCAACGCAAAGTGAGACGGGTTCGATCGTACCAGTACTAATGCTTCGGATCCCATCAGAACTCCACAGTTAAACGTGCTTGGACAAGAGTAGTACTAAGATGGGTGACCTCCCAGGAAGTCCTTGTGTTGTACCCATCTTTTTGCAGACGAAGAACGTTATGTGCGACCATAGCCACGGTCTAGCAGTTCATTTGCAAACGTGAGTCACGGCACCAGGGAATTTTGCTTAATATTTTTCGTGCATTCATTTATAGTCCACCACGTGATAAGAATGTCATTACAAGTATCTTACATAGTATAACAACGAAAAACAAGGTACAGGGGGCAGTCCATTCATCTTGGCGTGAGTTGAGACGCTGTGACATTTTACTTGATATTAAAACTAGAAGCAGAGGTACAGTTTGTGGGCACATCAAAACAAATGATGGAAGGGGGGAGGAGAGTAGGGGTACATGCATTTGAGCTCAAAATTGGAAGGGTGCGATCATACCAAAAGTAATGCATTGTATCCCATAAAAACTCCCCAGTTAAACGTGGTTGGGCAAACGTAATACTAAGATGGGTGACCTCCTAGGAAATCCTCATGTTGCACCCATCGTTTTAAGGAGAGGCGTTAAATGTTACGCACGACCGGAGCCACGGTCCGCTATTTCATTCATCATGATAAAAGTGTCCTTACTAGCATATTAAATAATAGAACAAAAAAAACAAATGTACAGCGAACTGTTCATTCATCTGGGCGTGAATCGAGGTGCCGTGACATTTCGCTTGATATTAGAACTAGAAGCAGATGTGCGGTGCGCGCGCACATCAAAATAAATGATGGGAGGGGGGAGGGAAGGAGTAGTGGTACATGTATTTGAGTGCAAAATTTGAAGGGTGCAATCATACCAAATGTAATGCATCAGATCCCATCATAACTCCCCAGTTAAGCGTGCTTGGGCGAGAGTAATACTAAGATGGGTGATCTCTTGAGAAATTCTCGTATTGCACCCATCTTTTTGGGGACGGGGCGTTAAACGTTACCCCCGACTAGAGCCATAGTCTACCAGCGTGAATAAAGGCACCGGGGTATTTTACTTAATATTTTATGTTCATTCTTATATAGTCTACCACATGATAAGAGTATAATTACGATTATTTTACATAGTAAAACAATGAAAAATGAGGTTTGATGGGTGGTCCGTTGATCTGGGTGTGAGTCGAGTCGTCGGGGCATTTCACTTGATATTAGAACAAGAAACAGAGGTGTGGTTTTTACGCAAAGTGAAACAAATGATGGGTGGGGGGAGTAACAGAAGAGGGGTATATTTATTTACAGCATAGAATGGAACAGGTGCAATCATACCAACACTAATGCACTGGATCCCATCAGAACCCCACAGTTAAGTGTGCTTAGGCAAGAGTAGTACTACACGGGTGTGACCTCCTACAAAGTACTCATTTTCCACCTGTCTTCTTGCGAACGGGGCATTAAATGTTATGCGTGACTGGAGCCACAGTCCACCGGTGTGAGTCGCAGTGCTTGAGTATTTTGCTTAATATTTTTCGTGTATTCATTTATAGTCCACCACATGATAAGATTTTCATAACGAGTATCTTACATAGTAGAACAATGGAAACAGAGGTGCAGCAGGAAGTCCGTTCATCTTGGCGTGAGTCGAGGCACCGGGGTATTTCCCTCTATATTAGAACTAAAAGCAGAGGTGCGATGTGCGCACATAGCGAAACAAATGATGGTAGGGGTGAGGGAAGGAGAAGGAGTATATGTATTTGCAGTGCGAAATGGAACATGTGCGATCATACTAGCACCAATTCACTGGATCCCATCAGAACTCTGCAATTAGGCGTGCTTTGGCAAGAGTACTACTAGGATGGGTGACCTCCTGGGGAATTTCGCATGAGTTGAGACACCGGGGCATTTTGCATGATATTAGAACTAGAAGAAGAGGTGAGGTATGCGTGCACAACGAAATAAATGATGGGAAGGGGGAGGGAAGGGGAAGGGGCACATGCATTTGTAGCACGGAATCGGTCAGGTGCGATTGGACCAGCACTAATGCACCTAACCCTATAAGAACTCTGCAGTTAAATGTCCTTGGATGAGAGTAGTACTAAGATGGTTGACCTCTTAAGAAGTCCTCGTGTTGCATCTATTTTTTTATACACGAGGAATTAAACATTACGTGCGACTAGAACCACAAACCGCAAGTTTATTCGCAAATGTGAGTTGTGACGACAAGGCATTTTGTGTAATATTTTTCATACATTTATTTATCGTCCATCACGTGATAAGAGTGTCATTACGAGCAACTTACATAGTAGAAAAATAAAAAAACGAGGTGCGGCGGATGGCCCATTCATCTTTGCGTGAGTGGAGCCGCCGGGGTATTTTATTTGATATTATAACTAGAAGCAGAGGTGCGGTGTGCGCGCATAGCGAAATAAATGACGGGAGGGGAGAGGGAGAAGGGGTATATGTATTTGCATCGCAAAATAGAACGGGTGAGATCATACCAGCACTAATTCATCGGATCCCATCAAAACTCCCAAGTGAAGCGTGTTTGACCGAGAGTAGTACAAGGATGGGTGACCTCCTGGAAAGTCCTCATGTTACATCCTTCTTTTTGTAGATGGGGCGTTAAATGTTATGCGTGACCGGAGCGATGGGTCGCCGGTTCATTCTTAAACATGAGTCACAATACTGGGGCATTTTACTTAATATTTTTCTTACATTTAATTATAGTCCATCACGTGATAAGAGTGTTATTATGAGTATCTTACATAGTAGAACAATAAAAACAAAGGTGCAGCGGTCCATCCATTCACATGGGCATGAATTGAGGTGCCAAGGCATTTCGCTTGATATTATGACTAGAAGCAGAGGTGAGGTGTGCGCGCACAGCGAAACAAATGACGGTAGGGGTAGGGAAGGAGAAGGGTATATGTATTTACAGTGCAAACTAGAACAGGTGCGATCATACAAGCACTAATTTACCAGATCCTATTAGAACTTCGTAGTTAAGCGTGTTTGGGTAAGAGTAGTACTAGGATGGTGGACCTCATGGGAAGTCCTCGTGTTGCACCATTTGTTTTACAGATAGGGCGTTAAAAATTACCCGGGACCGAAGCGACGATCTGCTAGTTCATTCGCAAATGTGAGTAACGGCGCTGGGGCATTTTACTTAATATTGTTTGTGCATTCAATTATAGCCCACCATTGTGATAAGAGTTTCATTTCGAGTATCTTACATAGTAGAACAATAAAAACAAAGGTGCGGTGGGCGATCCGTTCATATAAGCATGAGTCGAGGTACCGGTGCATTTCGCTTGATAGTAGAACTAGAAGTAGAGGTGAGGTGTGCACGCACATCGAAGAAATTGATGGGAGGGGGGAAGGGAAGGAGAAGGGGCAGATGCATTTGTAGTGCGAAATGGGATGGGTGTGATCAGACAAGCACTAATGCACCGAATCTCATAAGAACTCTGCAGTTAAGTGTCCTTAGGTGAGAGTAGTACTAAGATGGTTGACCTCCTGGGAAGTCCTCGTGTTGCACCTATTTTTTTGCACACAAGGCATTAAATCTTACGCGCGACTGGAACTACACTCCGTAGGTTCATTCCTAAATGTGAGTCACGGCACCGGGATATTTCGCTTAAAATTTTTCGAGCATTCAATTATAGCCCACAATGCGATAAGAGTGTCATTACGAGTATCTTATATAGTAAAAAAATAAAAAACGAGGTGCGACAAACGGTCCATTCATCTTGGCATGAGTTGAGCCACCAGGATATTTCGTTTGATATTAGAATTAGAAGCAGAGGTGCAATGTGCGCGCACAGCGAAACAAATGACGGGAGGAGGGAAGAAATGAGAAGGGTATATGTATTTGTAGAATGAAATGGAATAAGTGTGATCATACTAGCACTAATTCACCGGATCCCATCAAAATTCTGTAGTTAAGCGTGCTTAGGCGAGAATAGTACTAGGATGGGTTACCTCCTAGGAAGTCGTCGTGTTGTACCCTTTTTTTTTACATACAACGTTAAACATTGCACAGGACCGGAGCGATGGTCCTCCGGTTCATTCGCAAACATGAGTAACAGTGCCGGGACATTTTACTTAATATTTTTCATTCATTCAATTATAACCCACCACGTGGTAAGAGTACCATTACGAGTATATTACATAGTAGAATAATGAAAACAGAGGTGCGACGGGCGATCTCATTCATATGGTCGTGAGTCGAGGCACCGGGACGTTGGACGTTATGCGTGACCGGAGCCACGGCCCACTGGTTCATTCGCAAATGTGAGTCACGGCGTTGGGGCATTTTGCTTAATATTTTTCATGCATTCAATTATAGCCCACCACGTGATAAAAGTGTCATTACGAGCATCTTACATAGTATAACAACGAAAACGGTCCGCCTAGAATATATGTAAGATACTCGTAATAACACTCTTATATATAATTTTTCTCCTTCTTTCCCTCCTCCCATCATTTGTTTCGCTGTGCGCGCACACCTCACCTCTGCTTCTAGTTCTAATATCAAGTGAAATGCCCCGGTGCCTCGACTCATGCCCATATGAACGGATCGCCTGCCACACCTCTGTTTTTATTGTTCTACTATGTAAGATGCTTGTAATAACAATCTTATCCTGTGATGGGCTTTAATTGAATGCATAAAAAATATTAAGCAAAATGCCCCGGTGCCATGACTCATGTTTGCGAATGAACTGGCGGACCGTTGCTCCAGTCCTGCGTAACGTTTAATGCCCCGTCTGCAAAAAGAATGGTGCAATAGAAGGACTTCCCAAGAGGTCACCCATCCTAGTACTACTCTTGCCCAAAAATGCTTAACTACGAAGTTCTGATGGGATCCGGTAAATTAGTACTGGTATGATCGCACTCATTCCATTTCATGCTGCAAATAGATATACCCCTTTTCTTTCCCTCCCCCCTCCCGTCATATTACAATGTATGTAAGATCATACATGCACTTGGAGTGCGGTTTAGCTGCGGAGTTCTGATGGAATCCAGTGCATTAGCGCTGGTATGATTGCACTCGTTCCATTCTGTGCTGCAAATATATGCGCCCCTTCTCCTTCCCTCCCCCCTGCCATCATTTGTTTCCCTCTACTTCTAGTTCTAATATCAAGCAAAATTTCTCGGCAGATGTCTAAATAAATGAACCACCTGTCGTACATTTGTTTTTGTTGTTTTATTAATTAAGATGCTCATAATGATACTCTTATCATGTGGTGGACTACAAACGAATGCACTAAAATATTAAGCAAAATGCCCCGGTGCCGTGACTCACGTTTGCGAATGAACTGGTGGACCGTTGCTCCGGTCCCGCGTAACATTTAATTCCCCGTCTGTAAAAAGAAGGGTGCAACACAAGAACTTCCCAAGAGGTCACTGATCTAGTACTACTCTCGCCCAAAAATGCTTAAGTGTGAAGTTCTGATGGGATCCGTTTAATTAGTGCTGGTATGATCGCACTCATTCCATTTCACACTGCAAATATATAAACCTTTTTTTTCCCTCCCCTTTCCCGTCATATTACAATGTATGTAAGATCATACATGCACTTGTAGCGCGGTTTAGCTGCGGAATTTTGATGGGATCCAGTGCATCGGTGCTGGTATGATCGCACCCGTTCCATTCTGTGCTGCAAATACATGCGCCCCTTCTCCTTCCCTCCCCCCTGCCATCATTTATTTCACTATGCGCGCACACCGCACATCTGCTTCTAGTTCTAATATCAAGCAAAATTTCTCTGCAGATGCCCAGATAAACGGATCACCTGTCGTACCTCAGTTTTTGTTGTTCTACTGATTAAGATGCTCATAATGACACTCTTATCATGTGGTGGACTATAAATGAATGCACTAAAAATATTAAGGTGCATTAGTACTGGTATAATCGCACCCCTTCCATTACCCATTGCAAATACATGTGCCCCTTCTCCTTCTCTCCCCCCTCCCATCATTTGTTTCACCGTGCACGCACACTTCACCTCTTCTTCTAGTTTTAATATCAAGCGAAATGCCCCAGCGCCAAGACTCACGCCCAGATGAATGGACCACCCACCACAACTTTATTTTTATTTTTCTGCTATGTAAGATGCTTGTAATGACACTTTTATCACATGGTGGACTATAAATGAATTCACAAAAAATATTAAGCAAAATACCCCAGCGCCGCAACTCACACCGATGGACTGCGGCTTTGGTCACGTGTAATGTTTAACGTTGCGTCCGCAAAAAGACTTGTGAAACATGAGGACCTCCCAGGAGGTCACCCATCCTAGTACTACTCTCGCCCAAACACACTTACTGCGGAGTTCTGATGGGATCCGGTGCGTTAGTGTTTGTATGATCGCATCATGACTCGTGTTTGCGAATGAACTGGCAGACTGTGTCTCCAGTCGCGCTTAACATTTAATGCCCCATCCATAAAATGACGAGTACAACATGAGGAATTCCCAAGATCACCCATCCTGGTACTACTCTCGCCCAAGCATGATTAACTGTAGAGTTCTTATAGGATCTGGTGCATTAGTGCTGGTATGATGGCACCGGTTCTATTTCACTTGATATTAGAATTATAAGTAGAGGTGCAGTGTGCGCGCACAAGAAAATAAATGACGGGATAGGGGAGGGAAGCAGAAGGGGTATATGTATTTGCAGCGTGAAATAAAACTGGTGGGATCATACCAACACTAATTTACTAGATCCCATCAGAACTCCATAGTTAAGCGTGCTTGGGCGAGAGTAGTACTAGGATGCGGCGTTAGACGTTATGCACGACTAGAGCCACAATCTGCCAGCGTGAGTAATGGTGCCGGGGCATTTTACCTAATATTTTTCGTGCATTCATTTATATTCCACCACGTGATAAGAGTGTAATTACGACTATTTTACATAGTAGAACAATGAAAAATGAGGTTCGGCGGTTGGTCCGTTCATTTGGGCAAGAGTCAAGTCTCCGGGGCATTTCGCTTGATATTAGAATAAGAAGTAGGAGTGCGCTTTTTGCACACAGCAAAATAAATAACGGGAACGGGAAAGAAAAGAGAAGGGGAATATGTATTTGTAGTGCAGAATCGAACAAGTTCGATCATACCAACACTAATGCATCGGATCCCTTCAAAACCCCACCATTAGGCGTGTTTGGGCGAAAGTAATACTAGCATGGGTGTGACCTCCCTAAAAGTCCTCGTTTTGCAACCGTCTTTTTGTGAATAGGGGGTTAAACGTTACATGCGATTGGAGCCACAGACCATCGACGTGAGTTGCAGCGCTGGGGTATTTTTCTTAATATTTTTTGTGCATTTATTTATTTTTCACCACGTGATAAGAGTGTCATTACAAGTATCTTACATAGTAGAAAAATGAAAACATAGGTATGGTAGGCGGTTCATTCATCTGGGGGTGAATCGAGGAGCTAGAGTATTTCACTCTATATTAAAATTAGAAGCAGAGGTGCAGTGTGCACGCACAGCAAAATAGATGACAAGAGTGGGTAAGGAAGGAGAAGAGGTATATGTATTTGATGCATCAAATGGAACGGGTCCATCATACCTGCATTAATGCACCAGATCCTATCAGAACTTCGTAGTTAATCGTGTTTGGCCGAGAGTAGTACTAGGATGGGTGACCTCCTTCGAAGTCCTCGTGATGCACCCATCTTTTGGCGGATGGGGCGTTGAACGTTACTCATGACTGGAGCTACGCTCTGTCGGTTCATTCGACGGCATGAGTCGTGTCGCTGAGGCATTTTATTTTTTCTTTTTCATGCAATCATTGATAGTCTACCACGTGATAAGAATGTCATTATGAGCATCTTACATAGTAGAACAACAAAAAAAGAGGTGCGACAGGCACTCCATTCTTTTGGGCATGAGTTGAGGTGCTGGGGCATTTTGTTTGATATTAGAACTAAAAGTAGAGGTGGGGTGTGCATACACATCAAAACAAATGATGGAAGGGGGGAAGAAGGAGTAAGGGTACATGCATTTGAGCACAGAATGGGATGGGTGTGATCATAGCAGCACTGCTGCACTGGATCCCATCAGAACTCAAAGCTAAGCGTGCTTGGGTAAGAGTAGTACTAAGATAGGTGACCTCCTATGAGGTCTTCGTGTTGCACGAGTCTTTTTGTGGGCAGGGGGTTAAACGTTACGCGAGACTAGAGCTGTGGTCCGCCAGATCATTAGCCGACGTGAGTCACGACGCAGGGACATTTTGCTTAATATTTTTCGTGTATTCATTTATAGTCTACCACATAATAAGAGTGTCATTACAATTATCTTAATTAGTAGAACAACAAAAACAGAGGTACAGCAGGCAGTCCGTTCATCTAGGCTTCAGTCGAGGTGACAGGGCATTTCACTTGATATTAAAACTAGAAAAAGAAGTAAGGTGTCTACAGACAGCGAAATAAATGATAGGAGGGGGGAGGGAAGGAGAACAGGTCTATGCATTAACAGCAAAAAATGGGATGGGTGCGATCATACCAGCACTAATGCACTGGATCCCATCAGAACTTGCAGCTAAGCGTGCTTGGGTGAGAGTGGTACTATCGGTGACCTCCTGGGAAATCTTTGTGTTGCATCCATCTTGTTGTGGATAGGGCGTTAAACGTTACACACAATCAGAGCCATGGTCCACCGGTTCATTCGCTGGCGTGAGTCATGGTGCTAGGGCATTTTGCTTAATATTTTTCGTGCATTCATTTATAATCCATCACATGATAAAAGTGACATCACGAGAATCTTAAATAGTAGAAAAATAAAAACAAAGGTGCGGAGGGTGGTCTGTTCATCTGGGCGTGAGTCGAGGCGCTAAGGCATTTTGTTTGATATTAGAACTAGAAGTAAAGGTGAGGTGGGTGTGCACAATGAAACAAATGATAGGACGAGGGAGGGAAGCAAAAGGGGCACATGCATTAGCAGTGCAGAATGATACGGGTGCGATAATACCAAAACTAATGTACCAGATCCCATCAGAACTCCATAGTTATCCGTGCTTGGGCGAGAGTAGTACTAGGATGGGTGACCTCATGGGAAGTCCTCGTGTTGCACCTGTCTTTTTGTGGATGGGGTGTTAAATGTTACGCGCGACCAGAGATATAATCTGTCGATTCATTCACAGACGTGAGTCGCGTCACCAAGACATTTTGCTTTTTATTTTTCTTGCATTCATTTATAATCCACCATGTGATAAGAGCGACATTACGAGTATCTTACTTAGTAGAATAATGAAAAAATAGGTGCGGTAGGCGCTCCGTTCTTCTAGGTATGAGTTAAGGCGTCGGGGCATTTTTCTTGATATTTAAACGAGAAGTAGAGGTCCCGTGTGCATGCACATCAAAACAAATGATGGGAGGGGGGAGGGAAGGAGTAGGGGTACATGCATTTGAGCATGAAATGGGACGGGTGTGATAATACCAGCACTATTGCACTGGATCCCATTAGAACTTGAAGTTAAACGTGCTTGGGCGAGAGTAGTACTAAGATGGGTGACCTCCTGGGAGGTCCTTGTGTAACACAAGTCTCTTTGCGGACAAGGGGTTAAACATTATGCGAGACTTGAGACATGGTCCGCCGGATCATTCGTCGATATGTGTCACGGCACCGGGGCATTTTACTTAATATTTTTTGTGCATTCATTTATAGTTCACCACATGATAAAAGTGTCATTACGAGTATCTTAATTAGTAGAACAACGAATACAGAGGTGCGGGGGGCGGTCCATTCATCTTGGCTATAGTCGAGGTACCGGGGCATTTCACTTAATATTAGAACTAAAAGCGGAGGTGAAGTGCATGCGCACAGCGAAACAAATGATGAGAGGGGGGAGGGAAGGAGAATGGGTATATGTATTTACAGCGCGAAATGGGACGGGTGCGATCATACCAACACTAATGCACCGAATCCTATCATAACTCACAGTTAAGCGTGCTTGGGTGAGAGTAGTACTATGAGTGACCTCGTGGGAAGTCCTTGTGTTGCATTCGTCTTGTTGTGGACAGGGCATTAAACATTACACGCGATTGGAGCCACGATCCGTCGGTTCATTCGCTGGCATGAGTCGTAGTGGTGGGGAATTTTGCTTAATATTTTTCATGCATTCATTTTTTATCAACCACATGATAAAAGTTCTATTACGAGCATCTTAAATAGCAGAAAAACAAAAATAAAGGTGCGGCGAGTGGTTTGTTCATCTGGGCATGAGTTGAGGCGCCATAGCATTTCGGTTGATATTAGAACTAAAAGTAGAGGTGAGGTGCATGCGCACAGTGAAACAAATGATAGGACGGGGAGGGAAGCAGAAGGGGCACATGCATTCCAGCGTGGAATGATACGAGTGCGATCATAGCAGAACTAATGCACCGGATCCAATCAGAACTACGCAGTTAGGCGTGCTTGGGTGAGAGTAGTACTAGGGTGGGTGACCTCCTGGGAAATCTTCGTGTTGCACCTGTCTTTTTATTGATGGGGCATTAAACGTTAGATGCGATCGGAGACATGATACGCTAGTTCATTCGTGGGCGTGAGTCGTGACATCGGGGCATTTTGCTTACTATTTTTCATGCTAGTCTATCAAGTGATTATAGTGTTATTACAAGTATCCTTAATATTAGAACAATGAAAAAAGAGATATGTCGGGTGGTCCTCTCATCTGGGCATTAGTCGAGGCGCTGAGGCTTTTACCTTGATATTAGAACTAGAATCAGAGGTGAGATTTGTGCGCCCACAGCGAAACAAATGACGAGAAGGGGGAGGGAAAGAGAAAGGGTATATGTATATGCTTCACGGAATTAGACAGGTGCCATCATATCAGCATTAATGCACCAGATCCCATAAGAACTCTGTAGTTAAACATGCTTGGGGAGAGTAGTACTAAGATGGGTGACCTCCTAGGAAGTTCTCATGTTACACCCGTCTTTTTACGGATGGGGCGTTAAACATTACGCGCGATCAAAGACACGGTCTGCTCGTTCATTCACCTGCATGAGTAGCGGCGTCGGGCCATTTATCTTAATATTTTTCTTGCATTCATTTATAGTCCACCACGTGATAAGAGTGTCATTACGACCATCTTACATAATAAAATAACAAAAATAGAGGTGCGACGGGTGGTCCGTTCATTTGGGCGTAAGTCGAGGCGTCGGGACATTTTGCTTTATTTTAGAAATAGAAGCAGAGGTGAGGTGTGTGCGCACAGTGAAACAAATGATGGGAGAAGGGTGAGAAGGAGAAAGAGCACATGCATTTATAGCACGAAATGGGATGGATGCGATCATACCAGCACTAATGTACCAGATCCCACCAGAAGTCCGTTGTGTAGCGTGCTTGAGCGAGAGTAGTACTATGATAGGTGACCTCCTGGGAAGTCCTCGTGTTGTACCCATCTTTTTTTCGATAAGATGTTAAACATTATTCGCGACTGGAGACACAATCCGCTGGTTCATTCGCTAACATGAGTCGCAGCGCCGGGATATTTTGCTTAATATTTTTCATGCATTCATTTGTACTCCATCAGTAGATAAGAGTGTCATTAAGAGTATCTTACAAAATAGAACAATGAAAACTGAGGTACGGTGGGCAGTCCGTTAATTTGGGCGTGAGTTGAGGTGTTGGGGCAATTCGTTTGATATTAGAACTAGAAGCATAGGTGAAGTTTGCTCACACAGTGAAATAAATGATGGGAGGGGGAGGGAAGGAGAAAGGGCACATGCATGAAGTTACGGGTTCGATCGTACCAGCACTAATGCTCCGGATCCCATCAGAACTCCGTAGTTAAACGTGCTTGGATGAGAGTAGTACTAGGATGGGTGACCTCCCAGAAAGTCCTCGTGTTACATCTATCTTTATGCAGACGGGGCGTTAAACGTTATGCGCGACAATAGCCACGGTCCACCGGTTCATTTGCAAACATGAGTCGCAGCGCCAGGGCATTTTACTTAATATTTTTTATGGATTCATTTATAGTCTACAATGTGATAAGAGTGTCATTACAAGCATCTTACATAGTATAGCATGGAAAAACAAGGTGCGGAGGGCGGTCCATTCATCTGGGCGTGAGTTGAGGCGCCGTGACATTTTTCTTGATATTAAAACTAGAAGTAGAGGAATGGTTTGTGTGCATATCAAAACAAATGATGGGAGGAGGGAGGAGAGTAGGGGTACATGCATTTGAGCGCAAAATTAGAAGGGTGAGATCATACCAAAAGTAATGCACTGTATCCCATCAAAACTCCCCAGTTAAACATGGTTGGGCGAGAGTAATACTAAGACGGGTGACCTCCTAGGAAATCCTCATGTTGCACCCATCTTTTTAGGGATGGGGCGTAAAATGTTATGCCTGACTAGAGCCACGGTCTGCTGTTTCATTTGCCGTGATAAAAGTGTCCTTACTAGTATCTTAAATAGTAGAAAAAAATAGATGTACAGTGAGCTGTCTGTTCATCTGAGCGTGAGCCGAGGCACCGTGACATTTCTCTTGATATTAGAATCAAAAGCAGAGGTGTGGTGCGTGCGCACATAGATGGGTGACCTCATGGGAAGTCCTTGTGTTGCATCCTTCTTTTTATAAACGGGGCATTAAATGTTACACGGGACGGGACAAACAATCTGGTGGTTCATTCAAAAATTTGAGTCATGGCACCGAGACATTTTGCTTAAAATTTTTTTTTCGCATTCAATTAGAGTCCATCACGTGATAAGATTGTCATTGTGAGTATCTTAAATTGTAGAACAACGAAAAATGTGGTGTGGTGGGCGATCCATTAATATGGGCATGAGTCGAGGTGCCGAGGCATTTTGTTGGATATTAGAACCAGAAGCGGAGGTGAGGTATGCGCATAGCGAAACAAATGACGGGAGGGGAGAGGGAAGGAGAAGGGGTATATGTATTTATGGCGAAAACAAAAAATGGTGCGATCATACCAGCACTAGTTCACTGGATCCCATTAGAACTCAAAAATTAAGCGTGCTTGGGCGAGAGTAGTAATAGGATGGGTGACTTCTGGGAAGTCCTCGTGTTGCACCCTTCTTTTTGTAGACGGGTCGTTAAACATTACGCAGGACCGGAGCGACGGTCCACCGGTTCATTTGCAAACGTGAGTTATGGCACCGGGGCATTTTGCTTAAAATATTTGTGTATTCAATTAAAATACATCACATGATAAGAGTGTTATTACGATTATCTTACATAATAGAACAATGAAAACAAAGATGCAGCGGACGATCCGTTCATATGGGCATGAGTCGAGGCACCGGCGCATTTTGCTTGATATTAGAACTAGAAGCAAACATGCGGTGTGCGCGCACAGCAAAACAAATGATTAGAGGGGGGAGGGAAGGAGAAGGGATATCTATATTTAAAGCACAAATTAGAATAGGTTTAATCATACTAGCACTATTTCACTGGATCCCATCAAAACTCTACAGTTAAGCATGCTTCGGCGGGAGTAGTAGTAGGATGCGTGACCTCTTGGGAAGTTCTCGTGTTGCACATTTCTTTTTACAGACAGGGTGTTAAATGTTACGCGGGACCAGAGCGATAGTTTGTCGATTCATTTACAAATGTGAGTCACGGCGCCGGGCATTTTGCTTAATACTATTCGTGCATTCAATTATGGCCCACCACGTGATAAGAGTATTATTACGAGAATCTTACATAGTAGAACGATGAAAACATAGGTGCGGCAGGCAATCCGTACATCTGGGCGTGAGTCAAGGCACCGAGACATTTTGCTTGATATTAAAACTAGAAACAGAGGTGAGGTGTGCGTGTACAGTGAGACAAATGATCGGAGGGGGGAGGGAAGCTGAAGTGGCACATGCACTTGTAGCGGGGCATGGGATGGGCGCGATTAGTCTACCACTAAAGCACTGAATCCTCGTGTTGCACCCATCTTTTTTTGGATGGAGCATTAAACATTACGCACGATTGGAGATGTGGTCCACCAATTCATTTGCCAGCGTGAGTCTTGGAGCCATGGAATTTTGCTTAATATCTTTTGTGCATTCATTTATATTCAACCACGTGATAAGAGTGTCATTACGAGCAGCTTACATAGTAGTATAGTAAAAAAGGAGGTGCAACGGACGGCCCATTCATCTAGGCATGAATCGAGCCGTTGGCATTTCGCTTGATATTAGAATTAGAAACAGAGATGCGGGGTGTGCGCATAGCGAAAAAAATGACAGGAGAGGGGAGGGAAAGAGAAGGGGTATATCTATTTGCAGCGCGAAATATAAAGAGTGTGATCATACCAGTACTAATTCACCAGATCCCGTCAGAACTCCGCAGTCAAGCATTTTTGGGCAAGAGTAGTACTAGGATGGGTGACCTCCTGGGAAGTCCTTGTATTGCACCCTTTTTTTTACAGACAGGGCGTTAAACGTTATGCGGAACAGGAGCGACGATCCGTCAGTTCATTCGCAAACGTGAGTCATGATGCTGGGGCATTTTGCTTAATACTTTTCGTGCATTCTATTAAAACCCATCATGTGATAAGAGTGTTATTACGAGTATCTTACATAATGGAACAACAAAAATAGAGGTGCGGCGGGCGATCCGTTCATATGGGCATGAGTTGAGCCGCCAGGGCATTTCGCTTGATATTAGAACTAAAAGTAGAGGTAAGGTGTGCGTGCATAGCGAAATAAATGATGGGAGAGGGGAGAGAAGGAGAAGGGGCACATGCACTTGTAGCGCAAAATGGGACGGGTGCGATAATACCAACACTAATGCACTGAATCCCATAAGAACTCTGCAATTAAGTGTCCTTGGGTAAGAATAGTACTAAGATGGTTGACCTCTTAGAAAGTCCTCGTATTGCACCTATTTTTGTGCACACGAGGAAATAAATATTACGCACTGAATCCCATAAGAACTCTGCAATTAAGTGTCCTTGGGTAAGAGTAGTACTAAGATGGTTGACCTCTTAGAAAGTCCTCGTATTGCACCTATTTTTGTGCACATGAGGAAATAAATATTACGCACGACCAGAACCACGGTCTGTCGGTTCATTCACAAACGTGAATAGGGACGTCAGGGCATTTTGCTTAATATTTTTTCGTGCATTCATTTATAGTCCACCATGTGATAAGAGTGTCATTACAAGCATCTTACATAGTAGAACAACAAAAAATGAGGTACGGTGGGCGGTCCGTTCATCTAGCGTGAGTCGAGCCACCTGGGCATTTCGCTTGATATTAGAATTAGAAGCAGAGGTGCGGAGTGCGCGCATAACGAAAAAAATGACGGGAGGGGGGAAGGAAGGAGAAGGGGTATATCTATTTGTAGCGCAAAATGAAACGGGTGCGATCATACCAGCACTAATTCACCAGATCCCATCAGAACTCTGCAATTAAGTATTTTTGGGCGAGAGTAGTACTAGGATGGATGACTTCTTGGGAAGTCCTCGTGTTGCACCCATTTTTTGCAGACGGGGCATTAAACGTTAATTGGGACCGGAATGACAGAACGCAGTTCATTTGCAAACGTGAGTCACGGCACCGGGGCATTTTGCTTAATATTTTTCGTGCATTTAATTAAACCCCATCACGTGATGAAAGTCTTATTACTAGTATCTTACATAGTATAACAACAAAAACAGAGGTGCAACGGGCAATCCGTTAATATGGGCATGATTCGAGGCACCAGAGCATTTCGCTTGATATTAGAACTAGAAGCAAAGGTGAGGTGTGTGCGCACAGTGAAACAAATGACGAGAGGGGGAGGGAAGGAGAAGGGGTATATGTATTTACAGCACGAACTGGAATGGGTGCGATCATGCCAGCACTAATTCATCGGGTCCCATCAGAACTCCACAATTAAGCATTTTTAGGCAAGAGTAGTACTAGGATGGGTGACTCTTGAGAAGTCTTCATGTTGCACCCTTCTTTTTTAAACGGGGTGATAAACATTTCGCGAGACCGAAGCGACGGTCCGCTAGTTCATTCACAAACGTGAGTCATGACGCAGGGGCATTTTGTTTAATATTTTTTGTGCATTCAATTAAAGGCCATCAAGTAATAAGAGTGTCATTACGAGCATCTTACATAGTAGAATAACAAAAAATGAGTTGCATCGAGCGATCAGTTCATCTGGGCGCGAGTTGAGCCGCCGGGGCCTTTTGCTTGATATTAGAATTAGAAGTAGAGATGTGGGGTGCGCGCCCAGTGAAAAAATGACAGGAGGGGGGCGCGAAGGAGAAGGGGTATATGTATTTATGGTGCGAACTGGAACTGGTACGATCATACAATCACTAATTGACCAGATCCCATCAGAACTCCACAGTTAAGTGTACTTCGATGAGAGCTGTACTAGGATGGTTGACTTATTGGGAAGTCGTCGTGTTGCACCCTTCTTTTTGCAGACGAAATATTAACATTATGCGGGACCGAAGCGACGGTTTATCAGTTCATTCGCAAACATGAGTCACGACGCCGGGGCATTTTGCTTAAAAGTTTTTATATATTTAATTAAAGTCCATCACGTGATAAGAGTGTTATTACGAGTATCTTACATAGTAGAACAATGAAAAC
This sequence comes from Carica papaya, assembly GCF_054855325.1. NCBI lineage: Eukaryota > Viridiplantae > Streptophyta > Magnoliopsida > Brassicales > Caricaceae > Carica > Carica papaya. Next base: position 28,289,672 of record NC_142311.1, on the reverse strand, counting down.
AGAGGTGCGGCGGACGATCCTTTCCTATGGGCATGAGTTAAGGCGTCGTCACATTTTGCTTGATATTAGAATTAGAAGCAGTGCTGTGGGGTGCGCACATAGCAAAAAAAATGACGGAAGGGGGGAGGGAAAGAGAAGGGGTATATGTATTTGCATTGCGAAATGGAACAGGTGCGAACATACTAGCATGAATTCACCGGATCCCATCAGAACTCAGCAGTTAAGCATTTTTGGGCAAGAGTAATACTAAGATTGTTGACCTCTTGGTAAGTCCTCGTGTTGCATCTGTCTTTTCGCACACGAGGCAATAAACATTACGTGCGACCGGAATCATGGTTCGCCAGTTCATTCACAAATGCGAGTCACGACGTTAAGCCATTTTGCTTAATATTTTTCGTACATTCATTTATAGTCCACCACATTATAATAGTCTCATTACGAGCATCTTACATAGTAGAACAACTAAAAATGAGGTGCGGCAGGCAGTCCATTCATCTGGGTGTGAGTCTTGCCACCATGGTATTTCACTTGATATTAGAATTAAAAGAAGAGGTGTGGGGCGCGTGCACAACAAAAAAAATGATGGTAAGGGGGAGGGAAGGAGAAGGGGTATATGTATTTGTAGTGCGAAATAGAGCAGGTGTGATCATACCAGCACTAATTCACCAGATCCCATCAGAACTCTGCAGTTGAGCATTTTTGAGCGAGAGTAGTACTAAGATGGGTGACTTCCTAGGAAGTTCTCGTGTTGTATCCTTCTTTCTACAGACGAGCAGTTAAACATTGTGCTCAGTGTCGGGGCATTTTGCTTAATATTTTTCGTGCATTCAAATAAAATCCATCACATGATAAGAGTATTATTACAAATATCTTACATAGTAGAACAACGAAAAAAGAGGTGCGGCGTGCAATCCATTCATATGGGCATGAGTTGTGGCACTGGGGCATTTCTCTTGATATTAGAACTAGAACCAGAGGTGAGGTGTGCGCGCACAGCAAAACAAATGACGGGAAGGGGCAGGGAAGGAGAATGAGTATATATATTTACAGTGCGAACTGGAACGGGTGCGATCATACTAGCACTAAATCACCGGATTCCATCAGAACTCCACAGTTAAGTGTGTTTGGGCGAGAGTAGTACTATGATGGGTGACCTCCTAAGAAGTCATTTTGTTGCACTCTTCTTTTTGCAGACGGGGTGTTAAAAGTTACGTGGGACCGGTAAAACGATCCACCAGTTTATTCGCAAACGTGAGTCACAATGCCGGGGCATTTTGCTTAATATTTTTTACGCATTCAATTAAACCCAATCACGTGATAAAAGTGTTATTAAGAGTATCTTAGGGCATTCCGTTCCTATGGGCATGAGTCAAGACGTCGGCATTTTTCTTGATATTAGAACTAGAAGCAGAGGTGAGGTGCACGCACAACGAAATAAATGACGAGAGGGGTGAGTGAAGGAGAAGGGGTATATGCATTTGCGGCGCAAACCAGAATGGGTGCGATCATACCAACACTAGTTCACCAGATCCCATCATAACTCTGCAGTTAAGCGAGCTTGGGCGAGAGTAATACTAAGATGGGTGAGCACCTAAGAAGTCTGCCAGTATTAGTAGCGACATTGAAATATTTTACTTAATATTTTATGTGCATTTATTTATAGTCCACCATGTGATAGGAGTCTCATTATGAGAGTTTTGCATTGTAGAACAACGAAAGAATAGGCGCAGGAGGCCTCCATTCTTTTGGACGTGAATTGAAGCGACAATGCATTTCGCTCTATATTAGAACTAGAAGAAGAGGTGCAGTATGCCCGCACAACAAAATAAATGATGGGAGGGGGGTGGGAAGGAGAAGGGCTCTATGTATTTGCAACGGGGAATGGGACAGTTGTGATCATACAAATACTAATGTACAGGATCCCATCAGAACTCTGTAGTCAACAATGCTTGCGCGAGATTAGTTTTAGGATGGGTGACCTACTTGAAAGTCCTCGTGTTGCACCCATCTTTTTGTAGACTGGTTGTTAAACATTAAGCGCCGATTGGAGCAACAATCTGTCGATGTGAATCGCGGGGCCTGAAAATTTTGCTAAATATTTTTCGTGCATTCATTTATAGTCCACCACGTGATAAGAGTGTCATTACGAGTATCTTACATAATAAAACAACAACAAAAAAGGTGCGGGGGGCAATATGTTCATCTAGGCGTGAGTCCAGGCACCAGGGTATTTCGCTTTATATTAGAACTATAAAGAGAGGTGTGGTGTGTGCACACAACGAAATAAATGACGGGAGGGGGGAGGGAAGGAGAAGGGATATATGTACTTACAACGCGGAATGGAAGGGGTGCGATCATACCTGCACTAATGCACAGGATCCCATCAAATTCCATAGTTAAGCGTGCTTGGGGGGAAGTAGTACTAGTTAAGCGGCGGGCAATCCGTTCATATGGGCATGAGTCGACGTGCCAGAGCATTTCGCTTGATATTAGAACTTCAAGCAGAGGTGAGGTGTGCGTGCAAAGAGAAAAAAATGACAGGAAGGGGGAGGGAAGGAGAAGGGGTATTTGTATTTACGGTGTGAACTGGAACGGGTGCGAGCATACTAGTACTAATTCACTGAATCCCATCAGAACTCTATAGTTTAGTGTGCTTGGACAAGAGTAGTACTAGGATGGGTGACCTCCTGGAAAGTTCTCGTGTTGCACTCTTTTTTTTTTTGCAGACGGGGAGTTAAACATTACGTGGGACTAGAGCGACGGTCCGCCAGTTCATTCGCAAACGTGAGTCACGGTGTCGAGACATTTTTTCTTAATATTTTTCATGCATTCAATTAAAACCCATCACGTGATGAGAGTGTCATTGTGAGCATCTTAAATAGTAGAACAATAAAAAATGAGGTGCGGTGGGCGATCCGTTCATATGGGCATGAGTCGAGGCACCGAGATATTAAAACTAGAAGTAGAGGTAAGGTGCGCGCATAGCAAAACAAATGAGGGGATGGGGGAGGGAAGGAGAAAGGGCATATGTATTTGCGGTGCAAAAAAGAAAGGGTGCGATCATACCAGCACTAGTTCACCGGATCCCATCAGAACTCCATAGTTATGTGTGCTTGGGCGAGAGTAGTACTAAGATGGGTGACATCCTAAAAAGTCCTCGTGTTGTACCCTTATTTTTGTAGACAGGGCGTTAAACATTACGCGGGACCGTAGCGACTGTCCGCTGCTTTATTCGTAAACATGAGTCACGGTCACAGGGCATTTTGTTTAATACTTTTTGTGCATTCAATTAAAGTCCAACATAGGACGAGAGTGTCATTGCGAGCATCTTACATAGTAGAACAATGAAAAGTGAGGTACGACGGGCATTCCGTTCATATGGGCCTGAGTTGAGGCGTCAGGACATTTCGCTTGATATTAGAACTAGAAGCAGAAGTGAGGTGCGCGCACAGTGAAACAAATGACTGGAGGGGAGGGGGAAGGAGAAGGACCATATGTATTTGCGGCACAAATAAGAAAAGGTGAGATCATGCAAGTACTAGTTCACCAGATCCTATCAGAACTCTACAGCTAAGCATTCTTAGGCGAGAGTAGCACTAGGATGGGTAACCTCCTGGAAAGTCCTCGTGTTGCACCCTTCTTTTTACAAACGGGGCGTTAAATGTTACGCGAAATCGGAGCGACAGGACATTTTGCTTAATATTTTTCGCGCATTCAATCAAAGCTCATCACGCGATAAGAGTGTCATTGCGAGTATCTTACATAGTAAAACAACAAAAAACGAGGTACGGCGGGCATTTCGCTTGATATTAGAACTAGAAGCAGAGGTGAGGTACGCGCACAGCGAAATAAATGACAGGAGAGGTGAGGGAAGGAGAAGGGGTATATCTATTTATGGCGTGAATTGAAATAGGTGAGATCATACCAGAACTAATTCATCGGATCCCATTAGAACTCCGTAGTTAAGCATGCTTCGGCGGGAGTAGTACTAGGATGGGTGACTTTCGGGGAAGTCCTCGTGTTACATCCTTCATTTCACAGACGGGGCGTTAAACATTACGCAGGACCGGAGCGACAGTCCACCGGTTCATTCACAAATGTGAGTCACGATGCTGGGGCATTTTTGTTAATATTATTCGTGCATTTAATTATAGCCCACCACGTGATAAGAGTGTTATTACGAGCAGGCGAAGGGGCACATGCATTTGTAGCAGGGAATGGAACGGGTACAATTAGTCCAACACTAATGCACTGAATCCCATAAGAATTCTATAGTTAAGTGGATTTGGAATCCCACTGAATCCTCATGTTGCGCTCATTTTTTTTGGTTAAAGCATTAACCATTACTCACGACTAGAGATGAAGTCCACTGGTTCATTTGCCAGCGTGAGTCTCGGTACCATGGCATTTTGCTTAATATTTTTCGTGCATTCATTTATAGTCCACCACGTGATAAGAGTGTCATTATGAGCAGATTACATAGTAGAATAATAAAAAAGGAGTTGCAGCGGACGGTCCGTTCATCTAGGCATGAGTCGAGCCGCTGGGGTATTTTGCTTGATATTAGAAATTAAAGCAGAGGTGCGAGGTGTGCGAACAACAAAAAAAATGACGGGAGTGGGGAGGGAAAGAAAAGGTGTATAGATATTTGCAGTGTGAAATGGAATGAGTGTGATCATACCAGCATTAATTCACCGGATCCCATCAGAACTTCACAGTTAAGCATTTTTGGGCGAGAGTAGTACTAGGATGGGTGACCTCTTGGGAAGTCCTTGTGTTGCACCCTTCTTTTTGCAGATGGGGCATTAAATGTTACGCGTGACCAGAGTAACAGTCTGCCAGTTCATTCGCAAACATGAGTCACGGTGCCGGCGTATTTTGCTTAATATTTTTTGTGCATTTAATTAATGCCCATCACGGGATAAGAATGCTATAACGAGTATCTTATATAGTAGAACAACGAAAATAGAGGTGCGACAAGCGATCCATTCATATGGGCATGAGTTGAGGCGCTGGGGTATTTCGCTTGATATTAGATCTATAAGCAGAGGGGAGGAAAGGAGAAGAGGCACATGCACTTGTAGCGCGGAATGGGACAGGTGCGATAATACTAGCACTAATGCATCGAATCCCATAAGAACTTTGCAATTAAGTATCCTTGGGTGAGAGTAGTACTAAGATGGTTAACCTTTTGGAAAGTCCTCGTGTTGCACCTATTTTTATGCACACGAGGAAATAAACGTTACAGGCGACCAGAACCACAGTCCGTCAGTTCATTTGCAAAAATGAGTCATTGCGACACAATATTTTGCTTAATATTTTTTGTGCATTCATTTATATTCCACCACGTGATAAGAGCGTCATTACGAGCATCTTACTTAGTAGAACAACAAAAAATGAGGTGCAATAGGCGATTCGTTCATCTGGGCGTGAGTTGAGCCGTCAGAGCATTTTTCTTGATATTAGAATTTATGCGCACAACGAGAAAAATGACAGGAGGGGGGAGGGAAGAAGAAGGGGTATATCTATTTGCAGCGTGAAATTGAACGGGTGGTGCGATCATACCAGCACTAATTCGCCAGATTGCATAAGAACTCTGCAGTTAAGTATTTTTGGGTGAGAGTAGTACTAGGATATGTGACCTCCTAGGAAGTCCTCATGTTGCACCCTTTTTTTTGCAGACGGGGCATTAAAGGTTACGCGGGGCTAGACCGATGGCCATCGGTTCATTCACAAATGTAAGTCATGGCGCAGGACATTTTGCTTAATATTTTTTGTGCATTCAATTAAAGCCCATGACATGATAAGAGTGTTATTACAAGTATCTTAAATAGTAGAACAATGAAAACAGAGGTGCTGCAGGCGATCCGTTCATATGGGCATAAATTGATGCGCCGAGACATTTTGCTTAATATTAGAACTAGAAGCAGAGGTGAGGTGTGCGCGCACAGCGAAACAAATGACAGGTGGGGAAATGAAGGAGAAGGGGTAATGTATTTGCGACGCAAACTTGAATGGGTGTGATCATACTAACACTAATTCACCGGATCCCATCAGAACTCTGCAATTAAGCATTTTTGGGTGAGAGTAGTACTAGGATGGGTGACCTCTTAGGAAGTTATCGTGTTACACCCTTCTTTTTACAGACAGGCCATTAAACGTTCCATGGGACCGAAGCGACGGTCTGCCGGTTCATTCGCAAACGTGAGTCACAGCGCCTAGGCATTTTGCTTAATATTTTTTGTGCATTCAATTTAAGCCCATCACGTGATAAGAATGCTATTGCGAATATCTTACATAATAGAACAATGAAAACAGAGGTGAGGTTTGCGCGTACAACAAAATAAATGACAGGAGGGGGGAGGGAAGGAGAACGGGCATATGCATTTGTAGCGGAAAATAGGACGAGTACGATCAAACGAGCACTAATGCACAGAATCTGATAAGAACTCTGTAGTTAAGTGTCCTTTGGTGAGAGTATTACTAAGATGGTTGGCCTCTTTGAAAGTCCTCGTGTTGCACTTATTTTTTTTCACACGAGGCAATAAACATTACGCGCGACCAGAACCACGGTCCGTCGGTTCATTCGCAAATGTGAGTCGCGGCGTCAAGGAATTTTGCTTAATATTTTTCGTGTATTCATCTATAGTCCACCCATTATAAGATTCTCATTACGAGCATCTTACATAGTAGAACAATGAAAAATGAGGTGCGGCAGGCGGTCTGTTCATCATGGTGTGAGTCGAGCCACTGTGGCATTTTGCATGATATTAGAGTTAGAAGTAGAGGTGTCATCAGAACTCTGCAATTAAGCGTTTTTAGGCGAGAGTAGTACTAGGATGGGTGACTTCCTGGGAAGTCCTCGTGTTGTACCCTTCTTTTTACAGATGGGAAGTTAAACGTTGTACGGGACCGGAGAAACGGTCTGCCGGTTCATTCACAAATGTGAATCACACCGCCGGGGCATTTTACTTAATATTTTTGTGCATTCAATTAAAGTCCATCACGCAATAAAAGTGTTATTACGAGTATCTTATATAGTAGAACAACTAAAAATGGGGTGCGGCAGGTGATTCGTTCATATGGGCAAGTGTCAAGGCGCTGGGGCATTTCTCTTGATATTAGAACTAGAAGCAGAGATGAGGTGTGCATGTACAGTGAAACAAATGACGGGAGGGAGAGGGAAGGAGAAGGGGCACATGCATTTGTAGCTCGGAATTGGACGTGTGCGATCAGACCAGCACTAATGCATTTAATCCCATACGAACTCTGCAGTTAAGTGTCCTTTGGTGATAGTGGTACAAAGATGGTTGACCTCTTGGAAAATCCTCATGTTATACCTATTTTCTTGCACACGAGGCAATAAACATTATGCGCGACCAGAACCACAGTCTGTCGGTTCATTCGTAAATGTGAGTCACGACGCTGGGGCATTTTGCTTAATATTTTTTGTGCATTCAATCAAAGTCCATAACGTGATAAGAGTATCATTACAAGTATCATACATAGTAGAATAACGAAAAATGAAGTGCGACGGATGATCCGTTCATATAGGCATGAGTCGAGGCACCATGGCATTTCGCTTGATATTAGAACTAGAAACAGAGGTGAGGTGCGCGCACAATAAAATAAATGGTGGGAGGGGAGAGGGAAGGAGAAGGGGCATATGTATTTGTGGTGCAAATTGGAATGGGTGCGATCATATCAACACTAGTTCACCAGATCCCATCAGAAAGCTGCAGTTAAGTGTGTTTGGGCGAGAGTAGTACTAAGATGGGTGACCTATCAGGAAGTACTCGTGTTGCACCCTTCTTTTTACAGACCGGGCATTAAATGTTATGCCAGACCGGAGTGATGGTTTGCCGGTTCATTTGCAAACGTAAGTCACGACGTCAGGGCATTTTGCTTAAAATTTTTAATGTATTCAATTAAAACCCATTATATGATAAGAGTGTTATTACGAGTATCTTACATAATAGAATAACAAAATAGAGGTGCGACAGACGATCAGTTTATATGGGCATGAGTCGAGGTGTCGGCACATTTCGCTTGATATTAGAACTAGAAGCAAATGTGCAGTGTGCACGCACAGCGAAACAAATGATGGGAGGGGGGAGGGAAGGAGAAGGGATATATATTTTTAAAGTGCGAATTAGAATATGTTTGATCATACCAGCACTAAATCACTGGATCCCATCAAAACTCCGCAGTTAAGCATTCTTGGGCGGGAGTAGTACTAGGATGTCTTGGGAAGTTCTTGTGTTATACCCTTCTTTTCGCAGACAGGACGTTAAATGTTACGCAGGAATGGAGCGACAGTCTGTCGGTTCGTTCGTAAACGTAAGTCACGGTACTGGGGCATTTTGCTTAATATTATTGGTGCATTCAATTATAGCCCACCAAGTGATAAGAGTGTTATTATGAGTATCTTATATAGTAGAACAACAAAAACAGAGTTGTGGCGGGCGATCCGTTCATCTGCGCGTGAGTCGAGGCGCTGGGGCATTTCGCTTGATATTAAAACTAGAAGCAGAGGTGAGGTGCGCGCACAGAGAATAAAATGACGGGAGGGGAGAGTGAAGGAGAAGGGGTATATGTATTTGCGGCGCAAACCAGAACGGGTGCTAAAATACCAGCATTAGTTCACCATATCCCATTAGAACTTCGCAGTTAAGCGTGCTTGGGCGAGTGTAGTACTAGGATGGGTGACCTCCTAGAAAGTCTTTGTGTTGCACCCGTCTTTTTACAAATGGTGCATTGAATGTTACGCGGGACCGAAGCGACGGTCAGCCGGTTAATTCGCAAACGTGAGACACGATATAGAGGCATTTTACTTAACATTTTTTGCACATTCAACTAAAGCCCATCACGTGATGAGAGTGTCATTGCGAGCATCTTACATAGTAGAACAACAAAAAATAAGGTATGGCGAGTGATCCGTTCATATGGGCATGAGTCAGGCGCCAGGGAATTTTGCTTGATATTAGAACTAGAAGCAGAGGTAAGGTGCGTGCACAACGAAACAAATGATGGGAGGGGAGAGGAAAGGAGAATGCACATATGTATTTGTGGCACAAATAAGAAAAGGTGTGATCATACCAGCACTAGCTCACTGGATCCCATCATAACTTCGCAGTTATGTGTGCTTGGGCGAGAGTTGTACTAGGATGGGTGACCTCCTGGGAAGTCCTCGTGTTGCATCCTTCTTTTTGCTAATGGGGCATTAAATGTTACACAGGACCGGAGCAACGGTCTGCCGGTTCATTCACAAACTTGAGTCACGGGGACGAGGTATTTTTTTTAATTTTTTCGCGCATTCAATTAAAGCCCTTCATGTGATGAGAGTGTCATTGCAAGCATCTTATCGAGTAAAACAACAAAAAATAAGGTGCGGCAGGCATTACGTTTATATGGGCATGAGTCGAGGCACCGGGGCATTTTGCTTGATATTAGAACTAGAAGTAGAGGTGAGGTGTGCGCATAGCAAAACAAATGAGGGGAGGGGAGAAGGAATGATAAGGGGTATATGTGTTTGCGGTGCAAACCAGATGGGTATGATCATACCAGTACTAGTTCACTAGATCCCATCAGAACTCCGCAGTTAAGCGTGCTTAGGCGAGAGTAGAACTAGGATAGGTGTTTCCTAGGAAGTCCTCATGTTGCACCCTTCTTTTTGTAGACGGGGTGTTAAACGTTATGCGAGATCAGAGTGACGGTCTGCCGGTTCATTTGCAAATGTGAGTCACGGCGCCAGGGCATTTTGCTTAATATTTTTCATGCATTCATCTAAAGCTAATCACGTGATGACAGTGTCATTGCGAGCAGATGAAATAGTGGAACAACAAAAAAAGAGGTGCGACTGGCAATCTGTTCATATTGGCATGAGTTGAGGCGCCGGGGTATTTCACTTGATTTTAGAACTAGAAGCATAGGTGAGGTCCGTGCACAGAGAAACAAATGACTGGAGGGGAGAGTGAAGGAGAAGGGGTATATGTATTGGTGGCACAAACTAGAATGGGTGCGATCATCCAGCACTAGTTCATCGGATCCCATCAGAACTACGCAGTTAAGCGTGCATGAGTGAGAGTAGTACTAAATGGGTGACCTCCTGGGAACTCCTCGTGTTGCAATCTTTTTTTTGCAGACAAGGCATTAAATGTTACGCGGGACAGGAGTGACGGTCCGCCAGTTCATCCTAAAATATGAGTCACGGCGCCGAGGCATTTTGTTTAATATTTTTTGTGCATTCAATTAAAGTCTATTACGTGATAAGAGTGTCATTTCGAGCATCTTAAATAGTAGAACAACGAAAAATAAGGTGCGGCAGGCGATCCGTTCATATGGGCATGAGTCGAGGCGCCTGGGCATTTCGCTTAATATTAGAACTAGAAGCAGAGGTGAGGTTCTCGCACAGTGAAATAAATGACGGGAAGGGAGAGGGAAGGAGAATGGGTATATATATCTGCGGTGCAAACTAGAACGTGTTCGATCATACCAGCACTAGTTCAACAGTTCCCATGAGAACTCCGCAGTTAAGCGTGCTTGGGTGATAATAGTACTAGGATGGTTGACCTCTTGAAAAGTCCTCGTGTTACACCCTTCTTTTTGCAGACGGGGCGTTAAACATCACGTGGGACTGGATTGATGGTCCACCAGTTCATTCACAAACGTGAGTCACAGCACCAAGCATTTTGCTTAATATTTTTTGCGCATTCAATTAAATCCCATCACGTGATAAAAGTGTCATTAAGAGTATCTTACATAGTAGAACAACGAAAAATGAGATGCGGCAGGCGATCCATTCATATGGGCATGAGTTGAGGCGCGGGGCATTTCACTTGATATTAGAACTAGAAGTAGAGGTGAGGTGTGCGCGCAATGCGAAACAAATGATGGGAGGTGGTAGGGAAGGAGAAGGGGTATATGTCTTTGCGGCACAAACTAGAATGGGAGCGATCATACCACCATTAGTTCACCAGATCCCATCAGAACTCCGTAGTTAAGTGTACTTGGGTGGGAGTAGTACTAGAATGGTTGACCTCTTAGGAAGTCCTCGTGTTGCACCCTTCTTTTTGTAGACGAGACGTTGAACGTTATGCAAGACCCGAGCGATAGTTCGCCAGTTCATTCGCAAATGTGAGTCACGTTCCCAGGCATTTTGCTTAATATTTTTTACACATTCAATTAAAGCCTATCACGTGATAAGAGTGTTATTATATTAGAATTAAAAGCAGAGGTGAGGTGCACGTAAAATGAAAAAAATGACGAGAGGGGAGAGGGAAGGAGAAGGGGTATATGTAATTGTAGCAAAACTTAGAATGGGTGCGATCATACCAGCAATAATTCACTTGATTCCATCAAAACTCTGCAGTTATGCTTGCTTGGGTGAGAGTAGTACTAGGATGGGTGTTCTCCTTGGAAATTCTCATGTTGCACCCATCTTTTTGTAGACGGGGTGTTAGACGTTACACATAAACGAAGCGTCGGTCTGCCAGTTCATTCACAAATGCGAATCACGGCACCGGGGCATTTTGCTTAATATTTTTTCAGCATTCAATTAAAGCCCATCACGTGATAAGAGTGTCATTGCGAGAATCTTAAATAGTAGTACAACAAAAAACAAGGTGTTGTGGGCAATCCGTTCATATGGGCATGAGTCGAGGTGCCGGGGCATTTTGTTCGATGTTAGAACTAGAAGCAGACGTGAGGTGCGCGCACAGCGAAACAAATGATGGGAGGGGAGATGGAAGGAGAAGGGGCATAAATATTTGCGGAGCAAATAAGAATGTGTGCGATCATACCAGCAATAATTCACTGTATCCCATTAGAACTCTGTAGTTATGAATGCTTCGGCGAGAGTAGTACTATGATGGGTCACCTCCTGGGAAGTTCTCATGTTGCACCCTTCTTTTTGCTAACATGGCATTAAATGTTACATGGGACCAGAGCAACGGTCCGCCGGTTCATTCACAAACATGAGTCACGATGCTGGGGCATTTTGCTTAATATTTTTTGCACATTCAATTAAGCCCACCACGTAATAAGAGTGTCATTGCAAGCATCTTAAATAGTATAATAATGAAAAATGAGGCACGGTAGGGGATACGTTCTTATGGGCATGAGTCTAAGCACTGGGGCATTTCGCTTGTTAGTAGAACTAGAAGCAGAGGTGAGGTGCGCGCACATCGAAACAAATGACTGGAGGGGAGAGTGAAGGAGAAGGGATATATGTATTTGCGGCTCAAACTTGAACGGGTGCGATCATTCCAGCACTAGTTCATTGGATCCAAGCATAACTCCGCAGTTAAGTGTGCTTGGGTGAGAGTAGTACTAGGATGGGTGATCTCTTGGAAGTTCTCTCATTGCACCCTTCTTTTTGTAGACAAAGTATCAAAAGTTATGCAGGACCAGAGCGACAGTCCGCTGTTTCATTCGCAAACGTGAGTCACGGCACCGGGGCAGTCTGCTTAATATTTTTCCAGCATTCAATTAAAGCCCATCACGTTATAAGAGTGTCATTATGACCATCTTAAATAGTAGTACAATGAAAAATGAGGTGTGGCGGGCAATCCGTTCATATGGGCATGAGTCGAGGCACCAGGGTATTTCACTCGATGTAATGGGAGGGGAGAGGGAAGGAGAAGGGGCATAAGTATTTGCGGAGAAAATAAGAATGTGTACGATTATACTAGCAATAAGTCACTGGATCCCATCAGAACTCTGCAGTTATGAGTGCTTTTGGGGGAGAGTAGTACTAGGATGGGTGACCTCCTAGGAAGTCCTCGTGTTGAACCCTTCTTTTTTCTAACGGGGCGTTAAACGTTACACGGGACCGGAGTAACGGTCCGCTGGTTCATTCGCAAACGTGAGTCACGGTGCTGGAAAATTTTGCTTAATATTTTTCGCGCATTCAATTAAAGCCCACTACCATTGCGAGCATCTTAAATAGTTGAATAGTGAAAAACGAGGCACGGCGGGGCGATCCATTCTTATGGGCAAGAGTCAAAACGCTGGGAAATTTTGCTTGATATTAGAACTAGAAACAGAGGTGAGGGGCGCGCGCATCAAAATAAATGACCGAAGGGGAGAGTGAAGGAGGAGGGATATATATATTTGCGGCACAAACTTGAATGGGTGTGATCATACCAGCACTAGTTCATCGAATCCCATCAGAACTCCATAGTTAAGCATGCTTGGGCAAGAGTAGGACTAGGATGGGTGACCTCCTGATAAGTCATCATGTTGCACCCTTATTTTTGCATACGGGATGTTAAATGTTACGCAAGACCAGAGCGACGGTTTACCGGTTCATTCACAAACGTGAGTCATGACGCCATGTTATTTTTCTTAATACTTTTCGTACATTCAATTAAAGCCCATCACTTGATAAGAGTGTTATTCCAAGTATCTTACGTAGTAGAAAAACAAAAAATGAGGTGCGACGGGCGATTCGTTGATATGGGGTTGAGTCGAGGCATCGGGGCATTTTGTTTGATATTAGAACTAGAAGCAGAGGTGAGGTGTGCACGCACAGTGAAACAAATGATGGGAGGGGGGAGGGAAGGAGAAGGGGTATATGTATTTGTGGTGCAACCTCGAGTGGGTGCGATCATACTAGCACTAATTCACCAGATCCCATCAGAAATCCGTAGTTAAGCGTGCTTGGGCGAGAGTAGTATTAGGATGGGTGGCCTATTGGGAAATTTTCGTGCGGCACCCTTCTTTTTGTAGATGGGGCGTTAAACGTTACATGAGACTAGAGCGACAGTCCACCGTTCATTTGTAAACGTGAGTCATGGCGTCGGAGCATTTTGCTTAATGTTTTTCGTCCATTCAATTAAAGCCCATCACGTGATAAGAATGTCATTATGAGTATCTTACATTGTATAACAATAAAAATAGAGATGCGGCGGGCGATCTGTTTATATGGGCATGAGTCGAGTTACCGGAGCATTTCCCTTGATATTAGAACTAGAAGCAGAGATGAGGTGTTCGCATAGAGTGAAACAAATGACAGGAGGGGAGGGAAGGAGTAGGGGCACATGCATTTGTAGCTAGAATGGGACGAGTGCGATCAGACCAGCACTAAAGCATCGAATCCCATAAGAACTCTGCAGTTAAGTGTCCTTTGGTGAGTGTAGTACTAAGATGGTTGACCTTTAAGAAAGTTCTCGTGTTGTACCTATTTCTTTGTACATGAGGCAATAAATTTTACGTGTAACAATAATTGCAGTCTGTCGGTTCATTCGTAAAAGTGAGTCGTAGCGTCCGGTCATTCTGCTTAATATTTTTTGTGCATTCATTTATAATCCACCACATTATAAGAGTCTCATTACGAGCATCTTACATCGTAGAAAAATGAAAAATGAGATGTGGCAAGTGGTCATTTCATCTTGGCGTGAGTCACACTGCCCGGTAATTTTACTTGATATTAGAATTAGAAGCAGAGGTACGAGGTGCGCGCACAAAAAAAAAATGACGAGAGGGGAGAGGGAAGGAGAAGAGGTATATGTATTTGCTGCACAAAATAGAACGGGTGTGATCATACCAGCACTAATTCACCGGATCCCATCAAAACTCTGTAGTTAAGCATTTTTGGGCGAGAGTAGTAGTAGGGTGGTGAACCCTAGGGAAATCCTCATATTGCACCTTTTTTCTTGCAGACAGGGCATTAAACATTATGTGAGACCGGAGCGATGGTCTACCAGTTCATTCTCAAATGTGAGTCACGGCGTCGAGGCATTTTGTTTAATATTGTTCGTGCATTCAATTAAAGCCTGTCACGTGATAAGAGTGTTATTACGAGTATCTTACATAGTAGATCAACGAAAACAGAGATGCAGTGGGCAATCCGTTCATATGGGCATGAGTCGAGGCAGAGGGGCATTTTGCTTGATATTAGAATTAGAAGCAGAGGTGAGGTGTGCGCGCACAGCGAAACAAATAATGGGAGGGGGCAGGGAAGGAAAAGGGGTATATGTATTTACAGTGCGAACTGGAACGGGTGCGATCATACCAGCACTAATTCACCGGATCCAATCAGAACTTCGCAGTTAAGCATGCTTTGGCGAGAGTAGTACAAGAATGGCTAACCTCCTGAGAAGTCCTCGTGTTGCACCCTTCTTTTTGTATACGGGGTGTTTAATATTGCGCGGGACCGGAGCGACAGTCTGCTAGTTCATTCACAAACGTATGTCACGGCATCGAAAAATTTTGCTTAATATTTTTTGTGCATTTAATTAAAGCCCATCACGTGATAAGAGTGTTATTAGGGATATCTTACATAATAGATCAACAAAAACATAGGTACGACAGGCGATCCATTCATATAGGCATGAGTCGAGGCGCTGGAGAATTTCACTTGATATTAAAACCAGAAGCAGAGGTGAGGTTTGCTCGTATAGCAAAATAAATGATGGGAGGGGGAAGGGAAGGAGAAGGGGCACATGCATTTGTAGTGTCGAATGGTACGAGTGCGATCAGATACGCACTAATGCACCGAATCCAATAAAGAACTCTGCAATTAAGTGTCCTTTGTGAGAGTAGTTCTAAGATGGTTGACCTCTTGGAAAGTCCTCGTGTTGCACCTGTTTCTTTGCACACGAGGCAATAAACATTATGCACGATAGGAACCACGGTTGTCGGTTCATTCGAAACGTGAGTCACGGGGTCAGCGCATTTTGCTTAATATTTTTTATGCATTCATTTATAATCCACCACGTTATAAGAGTCTCATTACGAGAATCTTACATAGTAGAACAATGAAAAATGAGGTGCTGTAGACGATCATTTCATATGGGCATGAGTTGAGCTGCCGGGGCATTTCGCTTGATATTAGAATAAGAAGCAGAGGTGCAGGGTGTGCGCACAGGAAAAAAAATGACAGGAGGGGGGATGGAAAGAGAAGGGGTATATGTATTTACAGCGCGAAATAGAACGGGTGCGATCATTCTAGGACTAATTCACCGGATCCCATCAGAACTCTACAGTTAAGCATTTTTGGGCGAGAGTAATAATAGGATAGGTGACCTCTTGGGAAGTTCTCGTGTTACACCCTTCTTTTTAAAGATGAGCCATTAAACATTACACGGGACCGGAGCGACAGTCTGCCGGTTCATTCACAAACGTGAGTCACAGCACAGGGGCATTTTGCTTAATATTTTTTGTGCATTCAATTAAAGCCCATCACGTGATAAGAGTACTATTACGAGTATCTTACATAGTAGAACAACGAAAACAGAGGTGCGGCAGGCTATCCGTTTATATGGGCATGAGTCGAGGCGCCGGAGCATTTCACTTGATATTAGAACTAGAAGCAGAGGTGAGGTGTGCACGCACAGCGAAAAAAATGGCGGGAGGGGGGAGGGAAGGAGAAGGGGTATATGTATTCGCGGTGCGAACTAGAATAGTTTCGATCATACCAGCAATAATTCACCGAATCTCATCAGAACTCCGTAGTTAAGTGTGCTTGAACGAGAGTAGTACTAGGATGGGTGACCTCCTAGGAAGTCCTTGTGTTGCACCCTTATTTTTGCAGACGGCGCGTTAAACGTTACACAGGACCAGAGTGACGGTCCACCGGTTCATTTGTAAACGTTAGTCACGACACCGAGACATTTTGTTTAATATTTTTTATGCATTTAATTAAAGCCCATCACGTGATAAGAGTGTTATTATGAGTAGCAGTGAAGCGTATTTGGGCAAGAGTAGTACTAAGATGGGTGACCTCCTAAGATATCCTTGTGTTGCACCCTTCTTTTTTTAGACGAGGCGTTAAACATTTTTTAGGACTGGAGTGACGGTCCGTTGGTTCATTCCCAAACGTGAGTCATGGCAACGGGGCATTTTGCTTAATATTTGTCTTGCATTCATTTAAATCCCATCATGTGATAAAAGTGTCCTTGCGAACATCTTACATAGTAGAATAACGAAAAATGAGGTACGACGCAATCCGTTCATATGGGCATGAGTCGAGGCACCGGTGCATTCCGCTTGATATTAGAATTAGATGCAGAGGTAAGGTCCGCGCACAGCAAAACAAATGATGGGAGGGGAGAGGGAAGGAGAAGAGGTATATGTATTTGCGATGCAAACTAGAACGGGTGCGGTCATACTAGCACTAGCTCACTAGATCCCATCAGAACTCCGCAGTTAAGCATGCTCGAGAGAGAGTAGCACTAGGATTTGTGACCTGTTGGGAAGTCCTTGTATTGTACCATTCTTTTTGCAGACGGGGCCTTAAACACTATGCGGGATTTGAGCGACGGTCCGCCAGTTCATTCGTAAATGTGAGTCAAGGCACCAGAGCATTTTGCTTAATATTTTTTATGAATTTAATTAAAAGCCCATCACGTGATAAGACTGTCATTAGGAACATCTTAAATAGTAGAATAATGAAAAACGAGGAGCGAGGGACAATCCGTTCATATGGGCATAAGCTGAGGCACCGGGGCATTTCGCTTGAAATTAGAACTAGAAGCAGAGGTAAGGTGTGCGCACAGCGAAACAAATGACGGAAGGGGGGAAGGAAGAAGAAGGACTATATGTATTTGTAGCGTAAACCTGAACGTGTGCGATCACACAAGCACTGGTTCTTCGTATCCCATCAAAACTCCACAGTTAAGCGTGCTTGTGCGAGAGTAGTACTAAGATGGTTGACCTCTTGGGAAGTTCTTGTGTTGCACCCTTCTTTTTTCAGACGGGGTGTTAAACATTATGCGAGACTGGAGCGACCATCTGCTAGTTCATTGGCAAATGTGAGTCATGGCACCGGAGCATTTTGCTTAATATTTTTTTGCGCATTCAATTAAAGCCCATCACATGATAAGAGTGTCATTGCGAACATTTTACATAGTAGAACGACAAAAACAGAGATGCGGCGGGCGGTCTGTTGATTTGGGCGTGAGTCGATGCGCTGGGTCATTTCACTTGATATTAGAACTAGAAGCAGAGGTGAGGTACACGCACAGGGAAACAAATGATGGGAGGGGGAGGAGAAAAGAAGGGGTATCTGTCTTTGTGTTGCAAGCTAGAACGTGTGTGATCACACCAGTACTAGTTCTTTGGATCCCATCACGTGATAAGAGTGTCATTGCGAGCATCTTACATAGTAGAACAACGAAAAATGAGATGCGGCGGTCGATTTTTTCATATAAGCATGAGTCGAGGCGTGGGGCATTTCGCTTGATATTAGAACTAGAAGAAGAGGTGAGGGGCGCGCACAGCGAAACAAATGATGGGAGGGTGGAGGGAAGGAGAAGGGGTATATTTATATGAAATGCGAAATGGGACAGGTGCGATCATACAAGCACTAATGCACCAGATCCCATTTGAACTCAGCAGCTAAGTGAGAGTAATTCTCAGATGGGTGATCTTCTGGGAAGTCCTCCTGTTGTACACATCTTTTTGTTGACGGAGCATTAAACGTTACACACGATCGGAGCCACGGTCCGTCAGTCCATTCACAAACATGAGTCGCGGCATCGGAGCATTTTGTTTTATCTTTCGTGTATACATTTATAGTCCACCACATGATAAGAGTGTCATTATGAACATCTTACATAGTAGAAAAACAAAAAAAGAGGTGTGGCAGGTAAGTGTGCTTGGGAAATAGTAGTATTAAGATGGGTAACCTCCTGGGAAGTCTTCGTGTTTCACCCATATTTTTGCAGACGGGTAGTTAAACGTTACGCGTGACCGGAGCCACGGTCTGCTAGTTCAGTCACCGGCTTATGTCGCAGTGTTGGGGCATTTTGCTTAATATTTTTTATGCATTCATTTATAATCCACCACGTGATAAGAGTGTCATTACGAGCATCTTAAATAGTATAACAATAAAAACTGATGTACGGTGGGTGGTCCGTTCCTCTAGGCGTGAATCGAGGCATCGGGGCATTTCACTTGATATTAGAACTAGAAGCAGAGGTTAGGTGTGTACGCACAGCAAAACAAATGACAAGAGGGGGGAAGGAAGGAGAACGGGCATATGCATTTGCAGCGCGGAATGGGATGGTTGCAATCATACCAGCACTAATGATCGGATCCCATTAGAAGTTTGCAATTAAGCATTCTTGGAGGAGAGTAGTACTAGGATGGATGACCTTTTGAAAAGTACTCATGCTGCACCCCTCTTTTTGCAGATGGGGAGTTAAACATTACGCGCGACCGGAGCCACGGTTCGGTAGTTTGATGGCCGGTGTGAGTCGTGGCACTGCGGCAATTTGCTTAGTTTCTTTCTTGCATTGATTTATAGTCTACCACGTGATAAGAGTGTCATTACGAGCATTTCAATTAATAGAACAACAAAAATAAAGGTGCGGCGCGCGGTCCATTCATCTTGGTGTGAGTCGAGGCACCCGGGTAACTCGCTTGATATTAAAATTAGAAGCAGAGGTGAGGTGTGTGTGCACAGTGAAATAAATGGTGGGAGGGGGGAAGAAAGGAGAACGGGTGTATGAATTTGCAACGCAGAATGGGACGGGTGCGATTATACCAGCATCACTGCATGAGATCCCATTAGAACTTTGCAGTTAAGCCTGCTTGGGTGAGAGTAGTACTAAGATGAGTTACCCCCTGGGAACTCTTCTTGTTGCAACTGTCTTTTTGCGGATGGGGCATTAAACATTACGCACAACCAGAGCCTTGATCCGCTGGTTCCTTTGCCGGTGTCAATCGCAGCATCGGGGCATTTTACTTAATATTTTTTATACATTCATTTATAATCCACCACGTGATAAGAGTGTCATTACGAGCATCTTAAATAGTAAAATAACAGAAAAAAATGTACGGTGGGTGATCTCTTTATCTGGGCGTGAGTCGAGACGCCGGGGTATTTCACTTGATATTAGAACTAGAAGCAGAGGTAAGGTTGTGCGCACATGGAAACAAAAGATGGGGGGGGAGGGAAGGAGAAGGGACACATGCATTTGCAGCACATAATGGTACGGGTGCGATCATACCAGCACTAATACACCAGATCCAATTAGAACTCCACAGTTAAACATGTTTGGGCGAGACTAGTACTAGGATGGGTGATCTTCTAAAAAGTACTCGTGTTGTATCTATCTTTTTACGAATGGGGAGTTAAACATTACGCACGACTGGAGCCACGGTCTGTCGGTTCATTAGCTAGCGTGAGTCGTGTCGCCTGAGCATTTTGCTTAATATTTTTCACGCATTCATTTATAGTCCACCACGTGATAAGATTGTTATCATGAGCATCTTAATTAGTAGAACAACGAAAAAAGAGGTTCGGTGGGTAGTCTGTTCATCGGGGTATGAGGTGAGGCACCGAGACATTTCGTTTGATATTAGAACTAGAAGTAGAGGTGAGGTGTGCGCGCAAAGTGAAGCAAATGATGGGAGGGAAAAGGGAAAGAGAAGAGGTATATATATTTACAGCGTGAGATGGTATGTTTGCGATCATACAAGCACTAATGCACCGGATCTAATTAGAACTCCTTAGTTAAGTGTTCTTGAGCGAGAGTAGTATTAGGATGGGTGACCTCTTATAAAGTCCTTATGTTGTACCTTTCTTTTTGGGGATGGGGTGTTGAACATTACGCACGACCGAAGCGACAGTTTTCCAGTGAGTGTCGCGACGACGGGGCATTGTCCTTAATATTTTTTGTGCATTCATTTATAGTACACGACGTGATAAAAAGTATCATTATGAGCATCTTACATAATAGAACAACAAAAATAGAGGTGCAGCGGGCAGTCTGTTCATCACACTTTAAGTCGAGGTACTGGAGCAGTTCGCTTAATATTAGAATTAGAAGATGAGGTGCGTTGTGCGCGTACAGTGAAATAAATGACAGGTGGGGGAAAGGAAGGGGAAGAAGTATATATATTGGCAGTATGGAATGGAAGGGTTACGATCATACCAGCACTAATGCACAAAATCCCATTAGAACTCTGGAATGAAGTGTGCTTGGGCGAGAGAAGTACTAGGATGGGTGACCTCTTGGGAAGTCCTCATGTTGCACACGTCTTTTTGCGGATGGGGTAATAAACATTATGCACACAAAAAAACACAGTCCGCCGGTTCATGCGCCGGCATGAGTCACGTCGAAAAGGAATTTTGCTTAATATTTTTTATGCATTGATTTATAATCCATCATGAGATAAAAGTGTCATTACGAGCATCTTGCATTATAGAATAATGAAAACAAAGTTGCGGCGTGTGGTCCATTCATCTGGGCGTGAGTTGAGGCACCGAGGCATTTCCCTCTATATTAGAATTAGGAATAGAGGTACGGTGTGTTCGCACAGCGAAATTAATGAGCGGAGGGGAGATGGATGGAGAAGCAGTATATGTATTTGCAGCGCAGAACAGGACGAGTGCGATCATACCAGCACTAACGCACCAGATCCCATCAGAACTCCACAGTTATGCGTGCTTGAGTGAGAGTAGTACTAAGATGGGTGGCCTCTTGGGAAGTCTTCATGTTGAACCCATCTTTTTGCAGACGGGGTGTTAAACGTTACACGATGTTGGGTCATTTTGCTTTATTTTTTTGTGCATTCATTTATAGTCTGCACATTGATAAGAGTGTCATTAGGAACATCTTACACAGTAGAATAATGAAAAGATTTGGGGCGAGCAGTCCGTTCATCTGGGGTGAGTCGAGGCACTGAAGCATTTTATTTGATATTAGAACTAGAAGCAAAGGTGCGGTTTGCACGCACAATGAAATAAATGATAGAAGGGGGAGGGAAAGAGAAGGGGTGTATGTATTTGCAGTGCGGAATGGAACAGGTGTGATCATACCAACACTAATGCATCGGATCCCATCAAAACTCTGCAGTTAAGTGTGCTTGGATGAGATCAGTATTAGGATTGTGACCTCTTGAGAAGTCCTCGTGTTGCACCCGTCTTTTTGCAGACAGGGCATTAAAAATTACGTGCGACCGAAGCTACGAGGATATTTTGCTTAATATTTTTTGTGCATTCATTTATAGTCCACCCGTGATAAGAGTGTCATTAAGAGTATCTTAAATAGTAGAACAACCAAAAAGGAGGTGCAGCGGGCGGTCCATTCATCTGGGTGTGAATTAAGGCACCAGAGCATTTTGTTTGATATTAGAACTAGAAGTAGAAGTGCGGTGTGCGCACACAACGAAACAAATGAGGGGATGGGGTGGGAAAGAAAAGGGATATATGTATTTGCAGCAAGGAATGAGACAGGTGGGATCATATCAGCACTAATGCACCGTATCCCATCATAACTCTGCAGTTAAGCATGTTTGGGCGAGAGTTATACTAGGATGAGTGACCTCCTGAGAAGTCCTCATGTTGCACCCGTCCTTTTGCGGGCGGAGTGTTAAATGTTAAGCGTGACACAGTTCGCCAGTTCATTTGCTGGTGTGAGTTATGGCACCGAGGTATTTTTCTAAATATTTTTCATGCATACATTTATAATCCACAACATGATAAGAGTGTCATTACAAGTATCTTACATACTAGAACAACAAAAAATGAGGCGCGGCTAGCTGTTCTTTAATTTTGTCATGAGTCGAGGTGCTTGGGCATTTCGCTTGATATTAGAACTAGAAACAGAGGTGCAGTGTGTGCGCATAATGAAAAAGAAGATGAAAGTGGGGAAAGAAAGACTAGGGGTATATGTATTTGCAGCGCGGAATGGAAGGGGTGCGATCATGTCAGCATTAATGCACCAAATCCCATCGAACTCTGCAGTTAAGCGTGCTTGAGCGAGAGTAGCACTAGAATATGTGACCTTCTAGGAAGTCCTCGTGTTGCACCTATCTATTTACGGACAAGACATTAAACGTTATGCGTGACCAGAGCCATGTTCCACTAACTCATTCGCAAACTTGAGTCGTGACATCGGAGCATTTTGCTTTATCTTTTTTTGTGCATTCATTTACAGTCCACTAGGTGATAAGAGTGTCATTACGAGAATCTTACATAGTAGAACAACAAAAACAGAGGTGCAGCGGATGGTCTGTTCATCTGTGTGTGAGTTGAAGTGCCCGGGCATTTCGCTTGATATTAGAACTACAAATACAGGTGCGGTGCACACGCACAACGAAACAAATTATGGAAGGGACGAGGGAAGGATAATGGTTATTTGTATATGCAATGTGAAATTTGACGGGTGTGATCATACTAAAACTAATGCACCGGATCCCATCAAAACTCTACAGTCAAGCATGCTTGGGAGAGAGTAATACTAGGATGGGTGACCTCTTGGGAAGTTATCGTCTTGCACCTGTCTTTTTTCAGATTAGGCGTTAAACATTACGCGTAACTGGAGTCATGGTCCGCCAGTTCATTCGTAAACGTGAGTCGCGATGCCAGGGCATTTTGCTTTATCTTTTTCTTACATTCATTTATAGTCTATCACGTGATAAGAGTGTCATTTCGAGCATCTTACATAGTAGAATAATAAAAAAGAGGTTCAGCGGGTGGTACGTTAATCTGCGTATGAGTCAAGACGTCGAGGCATTTTCCTTGATGTTAGAACTAGAAGCAGAGGGGCAGTATGCGCACACAGCGAAACAAATTATGGGAGGGACGAGGGAAGGATAAGGGTTATATGTATATGCAACGCGGAATTGGATGGGTGTGATCATACCAGCACTAATGCATCTAATCCCATTAGAACTCCGCAGTTAAGCATACCTTGGGCGAGAAAAATACTAGGATGGGTGACCTACTGGGAAGTTCTCGTGTTGGACCTGTCTTTTTGTGGAGGGGGCGTTAAACATTACGCATGACCGAAGCCACGGTCCACCGGTTCATTCTTAAACGTGAGTCGCGGTGTAGGGGCAATTTGCTTTATCTTTTTTTTGCATTCATTTATAGTCTACCACGTAATATGAGCATCATTATGGGCATCTTACATAGTAGAACAACAAAAACAGAGGTCTGACGGGCGGTTAGATAATCTAGGCGTCAGTCGAGGCACCAGGGCATTTTCTTTGATTTTAGAACTAGAAGAAGAGGTGCGGTGTGTGCGCACAACGAAACAAATAACGGGAGGGGGGGGGAAGGAAAAGGGATATATGTATGCAGTGGGGAATAGGACAGGTGTGATCATACCAGTACTAATACATCGGATCCCATAAGAACTCTACAGTTAAGCATGCTTGGCGAGAGTAGTACAAGGATGGGTGACCTTTTGGGAAATCCTCATGTTGCCCCCGTCTTTTTGTGGATGGGACATTAAACGTTACACGCGACTGGAGCAATGATTCGCTGGTTCATTCGCAAACGTGAGTCGTGATGCAGGTGCATTTTGCTTTATCTTTTTCGTGCATTCATTTATAGTCCACCACGTGATAAGAGTATCATTACGAGCATCTTACATAGTAGAGCGATAAAAATTCAGGTGCGGTGGGCAGTCCGTTCATCTGGGCATGAGTTGAGGCGTTAGGGCATTTCGCTTGATATTAGAACTAGAAACAAAGGTGTGGTGTGCGCGCGCAACGAAACAAATGATGGGAAGGGGGAGGGAAGGAGAAGGGATATATGTAAAAGTAGCATGAAATTGGACGGGTGCGATCATACCAGCACTAATGCACAGGATCCCATCATAACTCTGCTATTAAGCATGCTTGGCCGAGAGTAGTACTAGGATGGGTGACCTCTTGGGAAGTCCTCGTGTTGCACCCATCGTTTTTGGAGGGGGTGTTAAACATTACACGTGACCGGAGCCACGGTTAGTCGGTTCATTCGCCAGCGTGAGTTGCGATACTGGAGTATTTTGCTAAATATTTTTTCGTGCATTAATTTATAGTCCACCACGTGATAAGAGTGTAATTATGAGCATCTTAATTAGTAGAACAACAAAATAGAGGTGATGCAGGGGGCCTGTTCATCTGGGTGTGAGTCGAGGTGCTGGGGCATTTCACTTGATATTAGAACTAGAAGTAGAGGTGAGGTGTGTGCACATAGTGAAATAAATGATGGAGAAGGGGTATATGTATTTACAGCATAGAACGGGATGGGTGCGATCATACCAGCATTAATGGACCGAATCGCATCAGAACTCTGCAGTTAAACATGCTTGGGCGAGAGTAATACTAGGATGAGTGACCTCTTGGGAAGTCCTCGTGTTGCACCTTTCTTTTTACGGATGGGGCGTCAAATGTTACGCACGACTGGAGCCACAATCCGCCAGCATGAGTCGCGTTGCCAGGGTATTTTGCTTAATATTTTTTGTGCATTCATTTATAGTACACCACGTGATAAGAGTGTCATTTCGAGAATCTTACATAGTAGAAAAATGAAAATAAAGGTGCAGCTGGCGGTCCATTCATTTGGGCATGAATCGAGGCGTTGAGACATTTCACTTGATATTTGAACTAGAAGGAGAAGTGCGGTGTACGCACACAAGAAAACAAATAACGAGGGTAGGGAGGGAAGGAGAAGGGGTATATGTATTTGCAGCGGACAATGGAAGGGTTACGATCATACTAGTAATAATGCACCAGATTGAACTCCATAGTTAAGCGTGCTTGGGCAAGAATAGTACTAGGATGGGTGACCTCCTGGGGAGTCCCATGTTGAACTCATTTTTTTGCGTGCGGAGCGTTAAACCTTACGCGCAACTGGAGACGTAGTCTACTAGTTTATTCGCTAGTGTGAGTCACGACACAGGAAAATTTTGCTTAATATTTTTTTGCATTCATTTATAGTCTATCACGAGATAAGAGTGTTATTACAAGTATCATACATAGTAGAACAACGAAAATAGAGGTGTGGTGGGTGGTTCATTTATCTGAGCGTGAGTCGAGTTGGCAGGGCATTTCATTTGATATTAAAACTAGAAGCAGTGGTGCGATGTGCGCGCACAGCGAAACAAATGATGGGAGGGGGGAGGGAAGGAGAACAGGTATATTTATTTGTAGCCAAAAAAAGACAGGTAAGATCATACTAGTACAACACACCGGATCCAATCAGAACTTCATAGTTAAGTGTGCTTGGGTGAAAGTAGTACTAGCATTGGTGATCTCCTGGGAAGTCCTGGTGTTGCACCAATCTTTTTACGGATGGGGCAATAAACATTACACGCGACCAGAATCACAGTCCACCGACGTGAGTCGCGGCACCGAGGCATTTTCATTAATATTTTTTGTAAGTTCATTTATAATTCAGCACATGATAAGAGTGTCATTAAAAGCATCTTATATTGTAGAACAACAAAAAATGAGGTGCAACGGGTGGTCCGTTCATCTGTACGTGAGTCGAGGCACTGGACATTTCGCTTGATATTAGAACTAGAAGTAGAGGTGCGGTGTGCACACACCATGAAACAAATGACGAGAGAGGGGAGGAAAGGAGAAGGGGTATATGTATTTGCAGTGCAGATTAGGAGAGGTGCGATCATACTAGCACTGATGCAATGGATCCCATCAAAACCCCGCAGTTAAACATGCTTGGGCGAGAGTAGTTCTAGGATTGGCGACCTCTTAGGAAGTCCTCGTGTTGCACCCTTCTTTTTGCGGACGAGGCATCAAATATTACGCGCGACTTGAGCCACAGACCGCCTGCGTGAGTCGCGTTACCAGGGTATTTTGCTTAATATTTTTCGTGCATTCATTTATAGTACACCACGTGATAAGAGTGTCATTACAAGCATCTTACATAGTAAAATAATGAAAACAGAGGTACCGACCCGTTCATCTGGGCATGAGTCAAGGTGTTGTGACATTTTTCTTGATATTTAAACTAGAAGGAGAGATGTAGTGTGCGTGCATAGTGAAACAAATGACGAGAGGGAAATGGAAGGAGAAGGGGTATATGTATTTGCAGCATAGAATGGAAGGGTTACGATCATACTAACACTAATGCACCAGATCGAACTTCATAGTTAAGCGTGTTTAGATGAGAATAGTATTAGGATGGGTGACCTCTTGGGAAGTCCTCGTTTTGCACCCTATTTTTACAGACGAGGTGTTAAACGTTACGTGCGACCAAAGACACAGTCTGCCTGTTCATTCGCCGACGTGAGTCGTGGCACAGGAGAATTTTGCTTAATATTTTTCATACATTTATTTATAGTCTATCACGAGATAAGAGTATCATTACGAGTATCTTACATTGTAGAACAATGAAAACAAAGGCACAGCAGGCGATTCATTTATCTGGGTGTGAGTTGAGGCACCGGGCATTTCACTTGATATTAAAACTAGAAGTAGAGGTGCAATGTGTGCGCACAGCGAAACAAATGATGGGAGGGGGGAGGGAAGGAGAACAGGTATATGTATTTATGGCACACAAAAAATAGGTACGATCATACCAGCACTAAGGCACCGAATCCCATAAGAACTCCGCAGTTAAGTGTGCTTGGGCAAAAGTAGTACTAGCATGGGTGATCTCCTGGGAAGTCCTTGTGTTACACTAGTCTTTTTACGGACGGGGCAATAAATGTTACGCACGACCGGAGTCACAGTACATCGGCGTGAGTTGTGACACCGGGACATTTTGATTAATATTTTTCATAAATTCATTTATAATCAATCACATGATAAGAGTGTCATTATGAGTATCTTACATAGTAGAATAACGAAAAATGAGGTGCAGCGGGCGGTCCGTTCATCTGGATGTGAGTCGAGGCACTGGGGCATTTTGCTTGATATTAGAACTAGAAGTAGAGGTGTGGTGTGCATACACAGCGAAACAAATGACGGGAGGGGTGAGGAAAGGAGAAGGGGTATATGTATTTGCAGGGCAAATTTTGAGAGGTGCGATCATACCAGCATTAATGCACTTGATTCCATCAGAACCCTGCAGTTAAGCGTGCTTGGGCGAGAGTAGTAGTAGGATGAGTTACCTTGTGGGAAGTTCTTTTGTTTCACCCGTCTTTTTACAGGTGTGGTGTTAAACATTACGAGCAACTAGAGACACGGTCCACCAGTTCATTCGCCCGTGTGAGTCGCGGCACAGGGGTATTTTGCTTAATATATTTTGTGCATTGGTTTATAATCCGTCACGAGATAAGAGTGTCATTATGAGTATCTTACATAGAAGAACAACGAATTAATATACTCGTAAGATGCTCGTAATGACACTCTTATCACGTGGTGGAATATAAATGAATGCACGAAAAATATTAAGCAAAATACTCCAGTGCCGCAACTCAGCAGGCGAATAAACTTGCAGACCGTGGCTCCAATCTCGCATAATATTTAATGCCCCATCCGCAAAAAGTCGGGTGCAACATGAGGACTTCTAAGTAGGTCACCCATCTAAGTACTACTCTCACCCAAGCATGCTTAACTATAGAGTTCTGATTAGATCTTGTGCATTAGTGTTGGTATGATCGTAACCTTCCCACTTCGCACTCAAATGCATGTACCCCTAATCATTCTATAGCCCCCCATCATTTGTTTTGTTGTGCACGCACATCGCACCTTAGTTTCTCGTTCTTATATTAAGCGAATTGCTCCAGCGCCCCAACTCACGCCTAGATGAACGGATCGCTCGCCGCACCTTTTTTTTTGTGTTTTTACTATGTAAGATGCTAGTAATGACACTCTTATCACGTGGTGGACTATAAATGTACACATAAAAGAGATAAAGCAAAATGCTCCGACACCACGACTCACGCGTTTCTCTGGTCGCGCGTAATGTTTAACGCCCCGTCTATAAAAAGACAAGTACAAAACGAGGACTTCCTAGGAGGTCACCTATCTTAATGCTACTCTAGCCCAAGCACGCTTAACTGTAGAGTTCTGATGAGACCTGATGCATTAGTCCTGGTATAATCACACCCGTTCCACTCTACGCTGCAAATGCATCTGTTCCTTCTCCTTCCCTCCCCCTTCCTATCATTTGTTTCATTGTGCGCGCACACCTCACCTCTTCATCTAGTTCTAATATCAAGTAAAATGCCCCACTGCCTCGACTCACGTCCAAATGAACGGATCACCTGCGCGCAAATCTATTTTCATTGTTATACTGTGTAAAATACTCATAATGACACTCTTTTCACGTGGTTGGCTATAAATGAATGCATGAAAAATATTAAGCAAAATATCACAGTGCTGCGACTCACGCCGACGGACTGCGACTCTGGTCAGCATAATGTTTAACGCCTCATCTGCAAAAAGACGTGTACAACTCAAGGACTTCTGAAAAGGTCACCCATCCTAATACTACTCTCGTCCAAGAAAGCTTAATTGCAGAGTTCTGATGGGATCCAGGGCATTAGTGCTGGTATGATCGCACTCGTCTCATTTTGCGTTGTAAATAAATATACTCCTTCTCCTTCCCTTCTCCCTCTCGTCATTTGTTTCACTATGCGTGCACAGTGCACCTCTGCTTCTATTTCTAATACCAAGCGAAATTCCCAGTGCCTCGACTCATGCCCAAATGAACAGACCACCCGCCGTACTTCTGTTTTCATTATTCTACTATGTAAGATACTTGTGATAACACTCTTATCACGTAGTGGACTGTAAATGATTGCACAAAAACTATTAAGCAAAATGCCATGGTATGGGACTCACGTTTGCGAATGAATCGGCGAACTGTGGCTACAGTCGCACGTAATGTTTAATACCCCGTTTATAAAAAGACGGGTGCTACATGAGTACTTTCAAGGAGGTCACCCATTCTAGTACTACACTAGCCAAAGCATGCTTAACTGCGAAGTTCTGATTGGATATGGTACATTAGTGCTGGTATGATTGCACTCGTCCCATTCTGCAGTGCAAATGCATGTGCCCCTTCTCTTTCCCTCCCCCCTCCAATCATTTGTTTCTCTGTGCATGCACACCTCACCTCTGCTTCTAATTCTAATATCAAGCAAAATGATCTGGCACCTCGACTCACACTCA
The DNA here is from genome assembly GCF_054855325.1 of Carica papaya. Taxonomy (NCBI): domain Eukaryota; kingdom Viridiplantae; phylum Streptophyta; class Magnoliopsida; order Brassicales; family Caricaceae; genus Carica; species Carica papaya. The sequence continues at coordinate 28,259,861 of NC_142311.1, read as the reverse complement.
GATGAACGAACCACCTACCGTACCTTTACTTTTCTTATTTTACTAATCAAAAAGCTCGTAATGAAACTCTTATCACGTGGTGGAATATAGATGAATGCACGAAAGCAAAATGCCCTAGCGCTGCGACTCACGCCGGCAGACCATGGCTACGGTCGTGCGTAACCTTTAACACCCTTTCCAAAAAAAGATGGGTGCAACACGAGGACTTTCTAGGAGGTCACTCATCCTAGTACTACTCTCGCCTAAGCACACTTGATTGCGAAGTTCTGATGGGATTTAGTGAATTAGTGCTGGTATGATCGAACCCTCTTAATTCGCGCTGCAAATACATATTCCCCTTCTCCTTCCCTCCCCCTTTCAACATTTGTTTTGCCATGTGTCCACACCATACCTCTGCTTCTAGTTCTAATATCAAGTGAAATGCCCAGTGCCTCGACTCATGCCCAAATGAATGGACCACCCGCCTTGACTCATGCTAAAAATATAAAAAATCAAACAAATCATGATATGCACTGTTTTTTGTGTCATTTTTCACGAAGTCGTTCCAACTTCGATCTACTGAAGGTAATACAGTTTCCTGACTAACCATGTGGAATGACTAATTCATTTCATTTTTAACAACAATTTGCTGTTTGCCAAACTAATAACACATTTACAGCTTGCCACACCAAGACACAATCTATGACCACGGTTGTGCCCATCATAGTGGTGCTACATGTTAACTATAGCCACACTTTGCCAATAGTGATCACTGCAATCATATTGTGTCACCATTATCGTTAGGGGGTATGCCATCATCCACAGGGATCGATCCTCTCACGTCTTTTCAAACCAAATGGGAGAGAAATAGAAACTTCTCAGAGATAAAAAGCCTAACAAAACACTTTATGAATTATGCATGCCAATACCAATGCATATTTCTCATGTCTATACATCATTTCATGCTTAATCTTTTTTTTTTCATCATCAATACCATCATTTATCAACATTTATTTCGAGCATCAAATCATATAAATTACACATACAATTTAATAAGTTCATATATGATTATAAAGCATGCATTATCACATAAAATTACTTTGTTTAGGCATAAAATTTAACCATGCAAATCATAAATTTAAACTTAATTAATTTTTATTCTAGAAATGCTCCTTAGGATTTTTAAAAGTAAATACTAAATTCTTTATCAAAATCTCGATGTTTCCTACACCTTTTCTTCTTATTCTCATCTCCCTCTCTTTCTAAGCTCTTGGAGGATAGAATAATGGAATGGAAGTGATGAGAAAATGGTAAACAGAAGGGTCCCTATTTATAAAAAAAAGGGACTGTCGAATCTGTGCCAAGTGGCAAAATATGGTGAGGAGAGAGAAAGTTAATGGGAAAGATGTGATGTGACGACTGATGGATGGACAACGTGCTACGACAACAGTGCAAAAAACATAGGCACACCACCCAACCGATGGTGGTATGCCACCCAAGTGACAGTGGCACATCGCCCAACCTGTAGCACACATCGCCCAAGGGGGTAGCTCGCATTGCCCGAGGTAGTCGCATGCTACACTAGTCAACCGTACGCTGCAAACCTAGCCTACAGCGTGCGCCGGCCTAGCTTGCTGCGTGCTGGCCTAGTCTACTACGAGTAGGCCTACAGTGGGCAGGTCTATCACGCACGCAATCCTACTGCATAGGCTTATTGTGTGAACAAAGCGCGCACAGGGTGTACGGAGCTGCGCCTATCTGTGCGCGATGGGATGCGCGAGCAGACTGTACTTTTCTGCACATGATGGGATGTATTCACAAACCACGCCTTGCACCCTGCACAGACGAGACGTGCTCACAGTGCGCATGTCCTATGTTGGTCGCGCGTGCGCACACGATCTAGTGGCGTGCGGAGCCCGTGCGGGCCAGATCCTTCCTGCGGGATGTTTCAAGCTTTTTCTCTATTTTTCTTGAAATTTATTTTAAATAATAATATAATATAATTTTTCTTACGATAAAACAAAATAATAAATTTTAATAATTATTTAATTAAATGAAATACAAAATTTAAAATACAAAATACGATATTCATCTAAAAAATTATAATTAATAAATATTAAGGAGTTTTAAATGGCCTGAGGGTGCCAATAAATAAGTTTCACATTACAATTTAAGTGCGAAAGGTTTTGTGGTGTTACGAGTAGTAAGCCACCAACAAAGAATAGTACATGGTCAAAGATCATCTCAGCCTAAAAAATTAGTATATCCTATATAAATGGTAAAATAAGCAAAAGAAATTTTCTCAAAGTTCTATTGAGAGTCTTAGCTATCACTACAAACTATCACTATTATATAACATCTTATCACTCTTTAAAATAAAATATTTCTTTTGGTGGGATAACTAATATTGAAACAATATATCTCATTAGTAATTCAATCTAATATGCTTAAACTACACGTATTAGATTCATTTATCGTAGTTCATTAACAAAAATAGTAAATAGATATATATATGTCAAATTTAAATCAATAGATTATCAGTATTGTTGGAAGACTCATAACAGATATTCGAGCTTGTCTCAATGCTCTCGAGGAATAGAAAAGCTTGCAATAATAATATGCAACATTATAATCAATTTTAAGAGAATTTTTCTTAGCACCTATAGGAACCAAATTTCCAAGTTGATTGTTTTCCTTAAAAAAAATTTCACCAGCTCTATTTCATCCTCATCAAACTTGTAACCTAATATCTTGTTACTTAGTCTTATATGGATTAGGAACAAACACATGAAGTTCTTTCTTCTAATGAAGCTCCTAGTGAGATGTATGAAGGAAATTGAAGCCATTCAGCTGCAGTAATAATTTTAAGTTTATCCATATAATTAGTAATTTATTATAAAGAAAATCATTTAAGAAAAGTATATCTACAATGGAAAAGGGTGTTGGTGTGGATGGCTCAAGGGAAGCCTTACGGAGTGGAACGAGTGCACCATGGTCTTGGGACCCGTAAGATTTTGCTGGTACAGATCTTCTCCAAAGCTTCATCCTTTAAACCTTGTGCCCTGAGATTTAGACTGTAGAAAATATTAACATCGAACATTTAAATTTTATATTTGTTTCTAAAGATTAAGAAAGGAAAGAAACTTGTTTGTTTGTTCTTTCTTCGAATGAATGGAGATTAAGTGCATAACCTTATGTTTAATCTATAATAAATTACTTGAGAGGTTATGTTGGATTTGAAAAACTAACTTTTTGCTATACTTCTTTGTTACAGCAGTTAAGAAGACTAAGTTTAATTGAAGAACAATTAAATTGTGATGGGAGGATAAATGACATACGATTGAATATTTTATATATACTATGGAAAATGTAGATTTTATCATAATATAACTTATAAAATCTTTAAACTTAAAGAAAGAATCTATGGCTATTTAGAAAGTGGTTTCATTTTTTGAAATCTTGAACTTAAATGAAGAATCCATAGCAATTTGAGACGTGATTTTATTATATTTATGTGATACCTTACTTAATATATATAAAATAATTAGAAACATTAATTTGATTAATTTTATGGTTGTCAACTATTTTGAAATTAAATTTTTAATTTAAATGCATGCGTTAAAGAACTTATTCGTCATTTATTTTTTTTAAAGTTAAAAAAGACAATTCTATTGAGATAATTATAGAAGTTTATAACCACCCATAAGGTAAAAAGCCACATTTCACAAAAATGTCAATTGTACTTTATAATAATGTGATTAGTTATTTTAATGCAATATCTCTACTTTAAATCATGTATTTATTTACCAATATATAAAGATTGGTTAGTAATTAACCTTAGAAACATGATCTAATTGTTAATGAAAACTTTGAAATATCCTTCAACATCCTACTCAAAGTATAGTGCAATATAAAAACATAAGTCGATACGATTATAATATAAAATATATAGAGAAGGTAACTAACTTTCCATCACATCAATAAAGAGGACTAACTAATTATTGAAGAAAAATTACAATGTAAAAAGAGAATAATTATATAGGATTGATTATTTTGTGCAGGCTATGAAAAATATAACTCTTATTTTATACTATAATTTATGAAATCTTTGAACTGGAATAAAAAATAATAAACTATTTAAATTAAATAAAGAATTATGACTATTTTAAAATATGATTTCTTAAATTAAGAATCCTTAGCTATTTGAGATGTGATTTTATTATACTTAATTGATATTTTACTTAATTTATATAAAATGTTTATGAACTTTGATTTTATTAGTTTTATTATATTTATTACTGATCTTGTAAGTTTAATTAATGTGATACATCTGTAGATTTTTTGAGATTGCTTTAACTTATTACTTACCTTGTACCAAATGTTAAAAGATAATTATACATAAAAAAATTATTCCATCATATAGTCTATTAAAGCTTAAAATGAAAATTTCATCCTCCTTGAAAGTTTTTCTATTCAAATAATCAATTTGTTTTCTCTTCCTCTTAGCTCACAGTTAACATTTTTTTCCTAACATTATGCTGTCTCTTCATTTTCACCTTATTTTTTAGCTTTAAATCTATTTTTTAGGATCAATTTTTTCCTAAAATTATGTATAAATGATGTATATAAATATTTATATATATAAAAAAAGATTGAATTATCTATTAATATTAAGTAGGTGGGATTGGTGGCATAGAGCTGCAATTATCAATTCAATGTGTACTATTCCAAAATGTTAAGTCTTGTGATAAAAAAAACTACTGTTAAGATACTGATTACGTTTATAACATTGTCACTTACTTTGCTTGTTTAAGTATCTCTTATTTGTTGACTTTTATAGGTACAAGAAATTCGTATAAGATATCCTATTTTTATAAAAGCAATAAATCATTCAAGTTTGTATTTGTCCCATGACTTTTATGGGTAGAAGGAGTACTTAAAAGATCTCCTATTTGTATAGAAGTACAAAATCAAATACTACAAGCTTGCTGTAAACCTTAACAATAGATCAAGGCTCATCGGTGGAAAGCAACAGTTCCATCGGGACGAGTTCATTACATGCACAAGGTGTAAAAAAGACCGGTGATTTTGCCTCGACGCTACTAGTGATTACAGGCTCTACCATGATATTTTGGCTAATAAAAGATGGAGGTGCCTTAATTGGTATTATTAGAGGTAAATCTCTATCATTATTTTTGTTGCATATGTATATATTTATGTGCAAATTCACTACATGTTAAACAAAGTAATGTGTATATATGTGTTTCTAAAAGATAAACTGTGATGCTGATTGAGAAAGCGTAAATAACAAAACTGGCAGATGGTGTACAATAGATCCAAGCTACAAAATGCACCTTTTGTGTCTCCTTTGGTTACTACAAGTGTTGCTATAGGGACTGTTAGTGCCACACTTGCATTTATTATATATAGAATACACAGCCTTAGTCTCCCATAATCATCACTTTGTCTTAATGATTATGCATATTAGAAGTTAGATCTTTTAGACTTTATGTCAATTATACGTAAACTCCAAACAACATGATCATGTTTTTTGATTAACAACCCGAGTTTGATCACCACTTTTAATTGGAATCTGGATGCACGTGCCATCTTCAATCACATAGTACATAAATCCCTACAGTGCTAGCGACATCATCTGTAGAGGCTCTTGTGTGGAGGTGGTGGATGACAAGGCTCTCTAACTAGTTGTCATTTGTTCAAGTTCTGTGGTGGCCATGAATTAGGTGCTCTTACCAGAAGTGCTTGTTGCTGTATGATGGGTGATGATTAGACTTGAAAATTTGTGTTTGGAATTTAGGTTTAAGATAAGAGAAAGACAAATCTTTAGAATTAATGAGAGAAGAACTAAAGGACAATAAATGATATGTATATTCTTTTTCTATTTCAAAAATTCTTTAACAATAATGCTGCATATTGTTTAAGTACACATATTTATATTTATAAATATGTACATATAAAGTATATTTAAAAGAAGTGTAAGGTATCCTTGAATTTATTTTTTGTTTATCACAATCCTGTTATTTAAGAGAATTTTACTAAAATCCTTAAATGAAATAAAGAATCTGATTTAGTAAAAACTAGTGATACACTATTAGCTTTCTTTTAAATATATGTAGATATTATTTCCTAAAAAATAATAGTTTATTAAAGAATTGGATATTTTTCGTAATACACATAATTCTTAAGTTCTACAAAAATGAGATCATTACATTTTTTTGAGAGAAAAAAGATAAAATGATTATATAGATGGTAGTAAGTCGCCACCAAAGAACGGTATATGGTTAAAGATCATCTCAGCCTAAAAAATTAGTGTATCCTATATAAATGGTAAAATAAGTAGAACAAAGTTTCTCAAAATTCTATTGAAGTGACTCTAAAGTCTTATCTATCACTAAAAACTATCTTTATTGTATAACATCTTATCACTCTTAAAAAAAAAAAAAATCTTTTGATAAGATGACTAATATTGAACTAATACATCTTCTTAGTAATCCAATCTAATATGCTTAAACTAAGCTTATTGAATTTATTTATCAAAGTTCATTAAAAAATAGTAAATAAACAGATGATCCGTATTGTTGGAGGCTCATAAATAGATATTCGAGCTCGTCTAGAACCCCTCGAGGAATTGAAAAGCTTGCAATAATAATATGCAACATTATGATCAATTTTAAGAGCATTTTTCTTAGGAGTTACAAGAACCAAATTTCCAAGTTGATTGTTTTCCTCATAAAAAACTTCACCAGCTATATTTCATGCTCATCAAACTTGTAACCTGATATCTTGTTAAACTTAATCTTGTATAAATCAAGAACAAACATATCAAGTTCGTTCTTTTAGTGAAGCTCCTAGTGAGGTGTGTGAAGAAAATTGAAGCCATTCAGTTGCAGTAAGAATTCTAAATTTATCAATATAATTAGTAATTTATCATAAAAAATCATCCAAGAAAAACACATCTACAATAGAAAAGGATGTTGGTATGGATGGCACAAGGGAAGCCTTACGAAGTGGAAACGAGTACAACATGGTCTTGGAACCTGTAAGATTTTGCTGGTACAGATCTTCTCCAAAGCTTCGTCCTTTAAACCTTATGACCTGATATTTAAACTGTAGAAAATATTAACATGAAACATTTAGATTTTATATTTGTGTCTGAAGATTAAGAAGAATGGAGAAAAAAAAAAATTTTCTTTCTTTAAATGAATTGAGGTTAAATGCATATCTTTGAGCTTAATCTATAATAATTAACTAGAGAGATTATGTAGGCTTTGGAAAACAGAGTTTTCACTATACTTCTTTGTGGCATCAATAAAAAAGACTGAGTTTAATTAAAGAATAATTGAATTTTGATGGGAGAATAAATGACATATGGTTGAGTATTTAATATAGGCCATAGAAAATGTAGATTTTATTATACTATAACTTATAAAATATTTCAACTTAAATAAAGAATCTATGGCTATTTGAAAAATGGTTTCATTTTTTGAAGTCTTGAACTTAAATGAAAAATCCATCTCTATTTTCATGCGATTTTATTATATTTATATGATATCTTACTTAATATAAATAAAATAATTAAAAACATTGATTTAATTAATTCAATGCTCGCCAACTGTATTAAAAGTAACGTTTGAATTTTAATCCATGCACTAAAGAACTTATTCATCACTTATTTTTTTAGAAGTTAAAACAAGCAATCCTATTGACATAATGATAGAAGTTTATCATCACATATAAGGTAAAAGTCATGTTACACAAAAATGTTGACTGTATTTTATAATAATGTGATTAATAATTTTAATGTAATATCTCTATTTTAAATTATATATTTATATACTAATATATAAAGATTGGTTAGTAATTAACCTTAGAAACATGATCTAATTGTTAATAAAAATTTTGAAATATCCCTTAACATCATTTTGAAAGTATAGTGTAATATAAAAACATAAGTCGATATCGATAACAATATAAAATACATAGAGAAGGTAACCAACTTTTCACAATACTTCTTCTTTGCATTAATTAAGAGAACTAATTAATTATTAAAGAACAATTATAATGTGAGAAGGGAATGAATATGCAAGGTTGATTATTTTGTGTAGGCTATGAAAAACATAACTCTTATTTTATACTATAATTATGAAATCTTTGAACTCAAATATAAAATCATAAACTATTTAAAGTAAATAAAGAATTATGGCTATTTAAAATGTGATTTCTTAAATGAAGATCCATGAATATTTGGGACGTTTTTTTATTATACTTATTAGATATTTTATTTAATTTATATAAAATGCTTAGGAATATTGATTTTATTAGTTCTCTGGCTACTATTATAGTACAAAATGAATCACTCCAAAAAAATTTACTTTTGATTTTAATCTTTGTGTAGAAGAACTTATTAGCTATTTACTTTAAAAAGTAAGAAATAATTTTCTTGAGATATGTTAAAAGTTTATCATGCTGCAAATATATATTTGAATTAGAAGCAACAAAAACTCAACCTTCTGTTCTTTTTAATCTAAAAATTCCTCTAATAATTTATATAGTTTTACAACATTTTTTTTTCAATTATTAGAAGATGAGTTTTGTGGGAATTGAGAATTTTTTATGAAGATGATGAGTGCTATTTGAAAAATGAAACTCAAAAGGAAAAGTAAACGAAGAAAAATGAGATAGATGGAATAACTTTGAATATTTTCTGCTAACTATTTTGTAATTTCGTAATTTTTGTCTTTAGGAGAGCAATTTAATGATAACAGTTAACCAAGTCTACCCTCTTCACATTTTTTTACCATACAGTACATACTTGTATATGTTGAGTTATTGCCTTGATAATTGATTAAAATTAGATAATTAAGTGTTAAGTGCTTCATATTATAAATAATTTTGTGGACCATAAAAGTATGACACCATAAATTTTTGTTAAAAAATTATAGAAACAAAACTTAGAGGATCACAATCATTTAATAATTTTTTATTTCAAATTAGTGATTTAAGAAGAAAAAATGCGTAATAAGAATTAGCTAATTTTTTTAAATTCAAAGCTACAAATATTTCACATTTTTTAGATACACATATGGTGTACATAAAATAAGTGTGTTGTAAAGTGGAATTTTTTTATTTTTTTTTATTTTGTCATAATATTATTGTATACGAGAATTTCATCAAAATCTTTACAAGATATCAAGATTCTGATTTGGTAGAAAGTTTTGATATGAAGCTAGATTTTTTTTGTCTTCAAATGCATTTGTTATTTTCTGAGAAGCAATAATTTATTAAACAAATTTTCCTAGTATTCAAAAGTCTTGGATTAATGAAAAATGTAATCATTAATTTTTTTTTTCTTAAGTATGATTACTTGATCAACAAGTTAAATTTTTTATTTCATTCCTAAATTTTCATTGTTTCTTTTCATTAATTGCATGGTTTTTATTAATTAATGTGATACATTTATTTGTTTTTTTATAAAAATTATTATATTTTACAATAATATGATTAGTTATTTTAGTGCAAGATTTTAGTTTAAATCATATATTTATATACCAAAATATAAAAATTCGATTAAAATTTAACATAAGAAATATGACCTGATTGTTAGTGAAGGTTCTAAACTACCTTATAACATTCTTCATAATGTAATATAAAAAATGTAAATCGATAATAATAACATTTTAAATTGTAAACTAAAAGTTTATATTATCACAATATTTAGCACCTTATGAGTTTTTTAAATGATTGTATACTCCTACAAACTTTACTTTGTAATGTTAACTTAACTCATTATTGATCTTGTAAGTTTAATTAATGTGATACATTTGTAAGTTTTTTGAGTTATCTTTAACTTATTACTGATCTAGTACGAAATTTTAAAAGATGATTATATATAAAAAAATTATTCCACCACATTGTCTATTAGAGCTTAAAAATAAAAAATTCATCATTGTTGGAAGTTTTTCTATTCAAGTAGTCAATGTGTTCTCTCTTTCTCTTGGCTCACAGTTAACTTTTTTTTTCCTCACATTATGTTGACTCTTCATTTTCACCTCAACTTTTAGCCTTAAACCTAATTATTAACCTCAATTTTTTCTTCATATTATGTATAAATGGATACATATAAATATAAATATCTAAAAAATGGAATTATAAATTAATATTAAGTTGGTGAATTAGTGGCAGAGAGATGTATTTTGTAATTTAATGTGTATTATTCCAAAACGTCAAGTCTTGTGATAAAATAAACTGTTATTAAGATACTGATAAATTTTATAACTTTATAACTTAATTTACTTATTTAAGTATCTATCATTTGTCAGATGACTTTTATAGGTATAAGGAATATCTACAAGATCTCCTATTTATATAGAACTAAAAAATAATTCAATTTTTCATTTGTCCCATGACTTTTATGGTCATAAAGAATACCTTCAAGATCTCCTATTTCTATAGAAATACAAAATCAATTACTACAACTTACTATAGACCTAAACAACATATCAAGGCTCATTGGCAAAGCAGTAGTTCGATTGGGGCGAGTTCATTACCTGCATAAGATGTAAAAAGGACCAACGCTTCTGCTTTCGCAAAATAAGGGATTACAGGCTCTACCAGGATACTTTGGCTAATAAGAGGTGGAGGTGCCCTGACTAGCCTTATAAGAGGTAAACCTTTATCATTATTTTTATTGTATATATATATATTTATGTGCAAATCCACTACATGTTATGCTGAATAATGTATATATATGTGTGTGTTTTTAAAAGATAAACTTTGATCTTAATAAAAAAAAGGTAAGTCTTAAAATTTGTAGAGGGTGTATAAGAGCTTCAAAATGCAGAATACACCTCTTGTGTCTGCTTTGGTTGCTATAAGTGTCCCTTTATGGACTATCACTGTCGCACCTACATTTATTGTATACAGAATGCACAACTCTAATCTCCCCTAATCATCACTATGGCTTAATGATTATGTAGATTAGAAGTTTAATCTTTCAAACTTTATGTCGATTGTACATAAAATCTAGACAACTTGATCATGTTTTTGATTAGTGGCCTGAGCTCGATCACCACTTTCGATAGCAATCTGGATGCACGTGCCATCTTCGACTGTATAGTACACAAATTCCTATAGTACTTATGGTAGCATCTGTAGAGGCTCTGGACGTAGAGGTCATTAGAGATAAGGCTCTCTAACTAGTCGTCATTTGTACAGGTTCTGTGGTGGCCATGCATTGGATGCTCTTATCAAAAGTGCTTGTTGATGTATGATGGATAATGATTAGACTTGAAAATGTGTTTGAAATTGAGGTTTTAGAGAAGAGGAAAAAAACTTTTTAGAATTAATGAGAGGAGAACTAAAGAACAATAGAAGATGTATACATATATATATATATATTTGTATATTCTTTTTCTATCTCAAAAATTCTCTAAAAATAATGTTATATATTGTTTAAGTAGGCATATTAATATTTGTAAAATTTTTACGTATAAAGTATATCTAAAACAAGCATGAGGTATCCTTGTATTTATTTTTTGATTTATCATAATCCTATTATTTAAGAAAATTTTACTAAAATCCCTAAATGAAATAAGGAATTTGATTTTGTAGAAATTAGTGATATACTATTCACTTTCTTTTAGATATATGCATATACTATTTCCTGAAAAATAATAATTTTTTAAAGAATTGGATGTTTTTCCTAACACTCAAATTCTTGGTTCCTAGAAAAGTAAGATCATTAATTGTTTTTTAGAGACAAAAGATAAAATTATTAATTAGATTGGTAGTAAGCCACCACCAAAAAGTGGCACATGGTTAAAGATCGTCTCAGCCTAAAAAATTAGTATCTCCAATATAAATGGTAAAACAAGCAAAAATAATTTCTCAAACTTCTATTGAAGTTTCTATAAAGTCTTAACTATCACTAAAAACTATCTCCGTTATATATCATCTTATAACTCTTTTTTTTTTAAATCTTTCTTATGATGGAATGAATAATATTGAAGTAACATATGTCATTAGTAATTCAATTTAATACGTTAAAAAAATAGGAAATGAACAATTAGATATAAAATTTAAATCAACAGATGATTAGTATTGTTGGAAGGCTTGAAAAAAGATATTTGAGCTTGTTTCAACGCTCTTGAGGAAAAGAAAAGCTTGCAATAATAATAGGCAACATTACAATAAATTTAAGAGCATTTTTTCTTAAAAGTTACAAGAACCAAACTCTCAATTTGATTCTTTTTCTCAGAAAAAACTTCACCAGCTCTATTTCATGCTCATCAAACTTGTACCTTGATATCTTGTTAAACTTAATCTTATATAGATCAAGAACAAACATATCAAGTTTGTTCTTTTGGTGAAACTCCCAGTGAGATATGTGAAGGAAATTGAAGCCATTAAGATGTAGTAATAATTTTAATTTTATCCATATAATTAGTATCATAAAGATAACCATCCAAGAAAATGCATCTTCAATAAAATTAATGGAAAAGGATTTTGGTATAGATTGCACAAGTGAAGCCTTACCGAGTGGGAATGAGTGCAATATGGTCTTTGGTCCCCTAAGATTTTACTGGTACAGATCTTCTCCAAATATTAACATTGAACATCTAGATTTTATATTTGTACCTGAAGGTTAAGAAGAATGGAAAAAAAGTTATTTTTTTTCCTTTCTTCGAATGAGTGGAGGTCAAGTACATATGTAACACCCCAACCCTCTCTTTTTATTTTATTTTTATTTTTGTAATTATTATATGAATATAATTATTAATTATGTAGTAATATATTGAATTTAATTTAGTTTAATTTATTTTTATAGAAATAATAATAATAATAATAATAATAATAAGGGGTAGAAATTATTTAGGGATTTAATTGAAAACAATTTTGGAAAAAATATGTGAAAATTTGGGTTCTGGGGGTATTTTTGAAAGAAAAATTGAAAATCGGGGGTCAAAACGTAATTTAGAAAAAGTACGCTACGTCAGCTGCCCGATCAGCAGCTCCGGCCAACCAGGACGTGCCACGTGGCAGAGACGCTAACGTGGGAGGCCACATGGAAGGGAGCCACGTGGGCGATCTGCGTGTGCGCGATCGAACGGCTGAGATCTATTCCCGCGCGCACGGACGGCCCAGATTGAATCGTGATAAACGGCCCGGATTCATTCCTATTTAATCGCGATTGGACGGTCTAGATTAAATGTGATGGACGGTTCAGATCAAAAGCGGATGGTTATAAATAATCTCATTCGCACCCAAACCCTAACCCTAGCCGCCAGAGCCCCTCACCAGAGAAGACAACCCAGTCGCCGGGAAGCCGACTACCCCACCCGCCGCCGTACCGAAGCAATTTTCAGCCACCAAACGAGGTAAAAATTCTACCCCTTACTCAGAATTCGATTTTAAACCCACTTATAGCCAAATCAGAGCGAAAGCACTGGCCAATTGGCCGAAAAACGCTGTCGAAGCGCAGCGACGCCGCCGTGGGGTATCTCAATTTTTGCCTCCGATGAGGCCCTTTTTGATTCCTGTTCGATGTGATTTTTCCACCTTTGTGATCACCATTTCCTCCTCGACAGGTTGACCGAAGCAAAACACCTAACTGCGACGTGAGTAGGAGGAGCCGCCACACCGGAGAGCCCCACCGACAGTAAGTTTCAGTTTTCTGTGTTTTTTTTGCCCACCAAGGGTCCTAAGGGTGTTTTCTCACAGGAACCGATGCAAGTTTGGCTGAATTCAGCCGAAAATAGCCAACTCGATGCGGATCGCCGCCGCGAGCTGGAGCACGGCAGAGCCGCCGTGTCAGAATTCCAAAATTGGTCGAGTAGGCCCTAGGTCTAATTTTTCAGTTATTTGGGACATGTGTAGGTACCGTAAGTGCGTTTCAGTTCCTGGAAAAAAAATTCAGGGAAGCCAAGGACCGCCCGTAGGTGTAGTGAAAATCTAGTTTTCGGCATCATATCAGGTAAGGACCACCCCTCACCCTATCTCTTATCATGGAATTAAAGTTTAAATAAATGGTAATATTGTATTTTGTACAATTAATAGATATGAATAACTAATTAAGGTTGCTAATAGAGCCCGAAATCGGACATTATTCCCTGTCAATTCCTGCTTGATTTATTTTACAGTTTAAATGCATTATGGTATCTGGTTTATCTATTCTATAGATTTAAATGCATGAATCACTGCTTACTTCACTACTGTTTAATTTTGGGAATCTAAGATATGCTTGCTTTTTTGGATGCACGTTATTTGTTTATGTATTTATGTTTGAGTTGGTAACGGAGACTAAGGAAAAATAGGAAAGGGGTGTAATTTGATAAATGGATAAGATGACAGTCTCACTAGATAACCTAGGAGATGGTGGACGGACCGGGTTCATAGGGAACCTAACCGTGAACGTTGTCTCATACCAGACGGGGTATGGAGACTTTATGGTTTTGGCGCTCACACCAAACGGGGTATGGGACGGCCCGCTTCACCCTCATACCAGACGGGGTATTGAGGTTAATTGTTTTGGCGCTCATACCGGATGGGGTATGGGAACGGCCTTAGAATTGAGTTTGCTAAGGGGAATGGTTCACGTGTAGTGGGGACCCCTATGGGTCCCCATGGATACTAGTAGGCTGATAAAAATGGGCAATTGTTGTTTGATGATTTGAATATAAAAGTATGATATGTGCTATGTTACAGATTATATATGAATTCATAATATTTATAATGTTATTTTTTCATAGGTTGTTTTTATAAATCTCACTGCGGTAAGTGGATGGTAAATGATTTGATTATTGATAAATGAATTTGTTTAAATCTACTGCTCCATTGGTTGTTTTCGGTTTTCTACCAACCTTTACTTTTGTGACGGTGATTAGTGTGATGTCCTTACTGGGCTAGTGTAACTCATTCCTTATTTAACCATTTCAGATTAGGAGGACCTGGTTCCCGAGCCCAATCCACAAGAAGACAGCAAGTAGATGCTAGATACCTTATAGTTTCCTTTATTTTTCTTAATTCTCGTATTTTTTTTAGAAAACTTATTTCGTGATATTATTTAGTACTTTTAAGTTATTATGTAAGGGATATTAACCTTTATCTTTTATTTTGCTTCTGCACTAAGTTCATTATATGTATTTCTTTTTGAATTTCTGGGACCGTTACAACATACCCTTGAGTTTAATCTATAATAAATAACTTGAGAGGTTATGTAGGCTTTGGAAAACAAACGTTTCACTGTACTTCTTTGTTGCACTAGTAGAGAAGAGTAAGTTTAATTAAAGAAGAATTGAATTGTGATGGAAGGATAAATGAGATATGGTTGTGTATTTTATATAGGCCATAGAAAATGTAGATTTTATAATAATATAATTTATAAAATCTTTGAACTTAAATGAAGAATCTATGTCTATTTGGAAAGTGATTTCATTTTTTGAAATCTTTAACTAAATGAAGAATCCATCTCTATTTGATATGCAATTTTATTATATTTATGTGATATCTAACTAAATATATATAAAATAATTAAAAACATTGATTTGATTAATTCTACGGTTGCCAACTATATTAAAATTAACTTTTGAATTTTAATCCATGTATTAAAGAACTTATTTGTCATTTATTTTTTTTAAAAGTAAAAAAAAGGCAATTTTATTGAGATAGTGACTGAAGTTTATAACCACAGATAAGGTAAAAAGTCATGTTATAAAAAAAATATCGATTGTACTTTACAAAAATGTGATTAGTTATTTTAATGCAATATCTCTACTTTAAATCATATATTTAGATATGATTATATAAAGACTGGTTAATAATTAACCTTAAAAACATGATCTAATTATTAATAAAAATTTTGAGATACCCTTTAACATCTTACTCAAAGTATAGTGTAATATAAAATCATAAGTCAAAAACAATAATAATGTAAAATACATAGAGAAGGTAACCAACTTTTCACAATACTTCTTGTAACAGACCAAAATGACGTTGTTTTGGGGAAACCCCAAAACGGGACCATTTTGGGTAAAGAAAGAAAGGGAAAAAAAGCCCACAGGCGTGTTTACCTCTAGTCAGGAAAGATGAAGAGGCGAGACGCGCATGCCTCTGCCACTGGCCAAAAAGGATGAAGAGGAGACCTCCACGCCGAGGAAGAGGGGTCGTGCGAGACTCCTTTTGCTCATCCCTATAAAACACGAAGAGAAGGAAGGAGATTAGTGTAGGAACAGAGAGAAAAAAAAAGGGAGAGGGAGAGAGAGAGGAAGGTATGAAGGGAGGGGCTGCAGTTACCACCAATTGATATCCAAGAGAGGAGAAGAATAAGAAGGAAAAGGAGGATGAGAACCTGGTGCTGCGCGTAATAATGCACAGGAGAAAAAGACAATTCTAGGACAGCCTAATGCATGTTTTGCTGTTCTGCGGCTCCCTCCAGTGCGATTCCACCAGATTTGTGTCGAATCTATGGGCACGAAGCACTCTGCAGTGAATTTCAGCCAATCCGCGATGGTGAATGGTGGTGATCGGTATCAGTGTATGGTAGTCTTGAGGCGATGCATGGGGAGGCATGCAGAATTCTGATGGTTGCATGCAGTGAGTCCTAGGAGGCCGATTCGGGTAGGTGAGTTCAAAAAAAATACTCATTGGTTTACCATTTTAGATTTAGGGTTAATTAATCATACTTAATTTTAATAAATTATTTATCCAGTTTAGAATTAGGAATAAGTCTAGACACGAATTTTTAAAATTAGGGAATAACAAGTCATTACTAACCCGATATGGATATCACTGTAACAGGTTGATCTTGTACATCAAAGATAATTTTACGAACGAGATTTAGATAGAAATTAGGTAAGAGCGTAAGCGCTTACAAATATAATTTAATATTTCTAAGATATTAAAACTGTGACGTTTAATAATTTGTAATTAGTACAGTTCATAGTTTGCAGTACATAGTATACAGTTCATAGTTCTTATCACTTCGCCACATCTAGCTAAAGTCGTATCTACAAGTAGGGTTCACCACAGTCACGTGTCGAAAGGCTACACACACACCCACCCCTCAGTGATATCGATTAAATGGGTTTTCCAAATCTTTTAATATCTATTTATTTATTTCAACTCACTAATAAATTTTTTAATTTTTATTATTTAATATATTCTATACCTATAACAACCATACTGTAACTATTCATCACCCTAAACTCTTCTACATATCCTTAATATACTCTTAATTACATAGCAACCAGTACATATAAGAATTTAGCTACCAAAACATAGAAAAACAATTCATCAGTAATTTCAGTAGTAAATATAAATAAGAACGCAACAATTAGTAGTAAAATTTCGTCGGAATCATGTGTGACGTATTCACGAGTTAGAGGAGATCCTTACTGCTCTTGTTGATACTGACAAAAATGGCATCATGCGATGAAACTATTTTAATAGGATATAAACTGATATGAATGAATAAGAAGTTATGTGTAATATTTATGATACTGAAACACAAAATTAGTATCTACTAAACTACTTACTGTCTAAATTGTGATACTTAATACTGAATTATACTATTTATTGAACTGTTTATGCCCTAAATTATGATACTAAAATAATGAATTCTGAATGTTTATTGAATAAACCGATTTATATGGTTTGGTTAATGAATTAGGGTGTAGATACTACGTGTTTTCTGAATTAAAGAGAAAAGTGTTTTAAATCATCTCTGTCAGCAGTTTTATATTTTTTACCAACTTGGACAGATTATCTTATCATTTGTTAGTACTTACATATTTACTGAGCATATTAAGCTCACCCTTTTTATTATTCATTTCTTCTATATCAAGATACTTAGAACCCTGCTCCTGAACTGTGAAAGACTTGTTAGGAAATTATTTAATTTTTATTTTAATTCGAATAGTACAATGTTAATTATTTCATTTTTAGTAAGTATTTATTTTAGAGTTTGAATATATCTCATGGATATTGGATATTTTGAGCTAAGGATGTAAGGGATGTACTTTTTATTATTTTAAAATTTGTTGTGCGAAGTATTACTATAGATTATTTTATTATTTTTCATTTATTATGTAGTTTTTATTAATTAATGTGATACATTTGTTTTTTTTTTAAAAAAAATTTAATATACTTTACAATAATGTGATTAGTTATTTTAATGCAATATTTAGTTTAAATCATATATTTATATAACAATATATAAAAATTGGTTAAATTTTTAATATCGAAAATATGATCTAATTATTAATAAAAATTCTAAAATACCTTTTGTAACAGTCAGCCGTATTCTATCGTATACTTAGTTTAATAAAAAATTTTAATCATGTAATTTATTTACTAATATAAAATAAATATATATACTCTCTTATTTAAATAAAAAGAAATAAAAATAGATTAACAATTTAAATACAATTATTGTAAAATAGGATCATAAACCTATAGAATTTCAAAGAAATGCGTATTCTCAATTAAGGTATTTTGAAAAAAGCTGTAACTTCCTAAAATTGCTATTTCCTTAAATAAATTAAATAATAATGCAAACTAAAAAAAATATACATTTATATAGCTGAACAAAAATTAGATTATAAATATAAATAATTAAACCTAGATATAAATTTATTTAATTTATATATCATATACAACTAAACAATAAGTATAAATAAATGAACACAAATGTGTGTATAAATAAAATGTGTGTATAAATAAATGCATAAAAAAATATATAAAACTGTTATACAAATATATAGGAATATATATTTAGAGACATAGAGATATATGTAATAAGAAAATAAACATATGTGTATGTATTTGTGTGTATATATATATTTAGATATATATAGATATGTATATGTAATAAGAAAATAAACACACATATATATATATATATTTGTGTGTATATATATATCTCTAAGAAATATAGTGATGTCTAGATAAAATATATATATAAACATCTATATTCAACTATCGTATGCATATATATATATATATAGGTATATGTGTGTGTAAATAAAATAAATTTTTAAAAAATAAAATACAAATAAAAGAAATTAATTTGAATAGTTTGCTGCTGGAAATGATCAACACTCAGGGGCTAATTGGTTACCCCTGATTTGACACCACTCACCATCCTTATGGCCAGGACTGAGACACACGGTGAGCTGCTATGATGACCGGCTAGGTGTCATGAAAACTAGCCATCTTTGCCAGTTGTGGTTAGCCATCCAACATATCAACAGCTGTCATGTCATGCATGCATTTGGACGGTAAGATGATCGGTTAAATTTAATTAAAAGCTTCCTTTTCTTCACAACTTTGTCTTCATCTTCTTCAAACAAAAACTTCTAGTTAAATAAGTGAGTGAGAGGGGAGGTTGAGAGCATAAAACAGCAGAGAAAGAGAGAGAGAGTGACGCATCAGAATAAACACGTGTTCTATGTGCGTATCAAAGGAGAAATCACTTCTTCTTGATGAGGTGAGTCATTTTTTCCTCTTCTAATTTGTTTATTTTAGTTCTTTGGTATCCTAAAACCATTTCTATTTAGAAGAATAGCTCTTAAATATTAGAATTAATTTTTTTTTCAAATCCATAGATATGTAAAAAATTGAACACACATTCTCATACTGAATTAAAGAGAAATATAATCAGAAGCGTACCTGAATCCATCACAAACGATTTGTTCACGTCTGGTGGTAGAATTTTTCGAATTAATACGATGCTTTGAAACTAGTTTTTTTTAGTGACGGGATTTCAAAAAAATAAAATGACAGCCTTTTTATTTGGGGACTATAACTGCCTTCTATATCGACTAACTTTTACAATTTCTATTTCACCCATCATAAAATGAGAATATTACAAAAATAATATCTACATATTACAAGCTGATACTTAAACCTATGCACTAAGGCTCAATATTGTTTAACTATATTTGATCACTTTTAAACGAGTCCATTAAATTGATAGCCTGATACGCATACTAAGGTCCACATTAAGCCCATACATCAGAAAAAATCCAATAATCTCCCACTTGGGCTTTATGTGACACCTTAGCTATGCGTTAATAACTGTAGGAATACTCAGAACTGTGCTATCAATACTTGAATGCATTACCAAATAATTCCGTCCATCAATCATAAAGACATAGGATCAAAGTGGCCTTCACTATTGCTAATGTAGCTAAACCCATCAATGGTCACGTATATCAGTATAACCGAACGACATAGATCAAACATGGATGTGCAACATGGAAATTGTATGTTATGTGATCTAAGCATGCCTATTTCCAACTGGTCCTGCCTTAACCTTAGTGAGATCAACTATAAGAAAATTCAGAGATAATAATATATATATAAATATAAATGCAAAAAGTAAAAACTTAAGTGAAACCATATATACATAAACCAAACCAAAATACATATTTTATGACATTTCTTACAAAATAAATGCAATTATGGTACAAGAATCCCACTAAAACTACACATCATCTAGGGATACAACCCATATGAGCAGTGTGTTCATGAAAGTCCTTAGGTGGTAATCCTTTAGTGAGTGGATCCGCAATCATGGAGTTTGTTCCAATGTGCTCTATCGATATCTGCTTACTCTAAACTATTTCTTTAATAACAAGGAACTTAATATCTACATGCTTTGACTTCATTGAACTCCTATTATTGTTGGAATATATAACTGCAGATTTATGGTCACAAAATAACTTTAATGGTCTTTCTATGCCATCAATAATACACAACCCAATGATAAAATTTTATAGCAATATTCCATGATTGGATGCATCATAACAAGTTATAAACTTTGCTGCCATAATAGAAGCGGCTACAAGTGTTTGTTTAGCACTCTTCCAGGAAATAGCTCTCCCAGCAAACAAGTAAATATACCCTGATATAGATTTTCTACTGTCTTGAGATCCAACAAAATCAGAATTAGAATAACTAATGATCTCCAACTGATCTGACCTCCTGTATGTGAGCATATCTTTTATTCTCTGTAAATACCGTATGACACGTATGGCTGCTTTCTAATGATCCATACCTGGATTGCTTAAATATCTACCTAACATCCCAACAATGTACGCAATATCTAGATGCACACAAACCTGTGCATACATAAGACCCCCTACAGTAGAAGCATAAGGAATCTTTTGCATCTCTGTAGTCTCTAAATCATTTTTGGGGCATTGACTTAAAGTAAACTTGTCTCCTTTAGACACAGGGGTGTCTCATAGTTTACAATCCTGTATTCCAAACCTTTTAAGAATCTTTTCGATATAACTCTTTTGTGATAATCTAAGAATATTCCAAGAATGATCCTAGTGTATCTAGATCCCTAATACAAAAGAGGCGGCGTCCGCAAGATCTTTCATCTCAAATTTCATTATTAAAAATCTCTTGGTTTTGTACAATAAGCCTATATCACTACTAGCAAGTAGTATGACATTGATATATAAAACAAGAAAAATATATTCACTCCCACTAAACTTATGGTATACACAATCTTCCACTAAATTCATCTCAAAACCAAACGAGATGATGACTTGATGAAATTTGTGATACCATTAACGGGAAGCCTGTTTAAGTCCATAGATGGATTTCTTTAGTTTACAAACCATTGATTGTGCATCTATAGATATAAAGTTTCTAGTTGCACCATATAAATCATCTCATCAATGTCACCATTAAGAAACGTTGTCTTAACATCCATCTAGTGTAACTCAAGATCAAAATGTGCCACTAAAGCCATTATAATCCCGAAAGAGTTTTTTGACAAAATTGGAGAGAAAGTCTCTTTATAATCGACGTCTTCTTTCTGTGTGAAGCCGTTAGCGACAAGACTATTTCCATGGAGGGCGTAGGTTACTAACTAGCTAAAGGTAGAAGCACAATTAATTAGTAACAATAAAGATGTGAATAAATACATACAATTCACTCAGTATATTCAGATCATCGTCAATCAGTTATCACTCTGGTTAATAATTTTATCTTTTATCTCTAAAAAAAATTTAATAATCACATTTTTCTAGAACCCAAGAATTTTGAGTATTAGAAAAAATATCTAATTCTTTAACAAACCATTATTTTTGAAGAAATAATATCTATATATATTTTTTAAAAAACCAATAGCATATAACTAGTTTCTACTAAATCAGATTCTTTATTTCATTTAAGAATTTTAGTAAAATTATTTTAAATAATAAAATTATGATAAATCAAAAAATAAATTCAAATATACCTCATACTTCTTTTAAATATACTTTATATGTACATATTTTACAAATATAAATTGCCGACTTAAAAAACATATATCATTATTGTTGGAGAATTTTTGAGATAGAAAAAAGAATATATACATACATATATATATCTTTTATTGTCTTTTAGTTATTCTCTCATTAATTACAAAGAGTTTTATTTCTCTTCTCCAAAACCCTAATTCCAAACATAAGCTTTCAAGTCTAATCATCACCCATCATACAACAACAAGCACTTTTGATAAGAGCATCCAATGCATGGCCACTACAGAACTGAACAAACGACAACTAGTTGGAGAGCCTTGTCATCTAACACCTCCATGCCTAGAGCCTCTGTAGATGCTGCTGCCAGCACTGTAGGGATTTGTGTACTACACGGTGAAACATGGCACGTACATCCAGATTCCAATTAAAAATGGTGATCACAAGGGTTTTTAATTAAAAAGCATGATCATGCAGTCTGAATTTTACATATAATTGACATAAAGTCTGAAAGATGAAACTTCCAATCTGCATAATCATTAAGCCATAGTGATAATTATGGAAAATTAAGCTGTGCATTCTGCATATAATTGAAGCAGGTGTGATACTGACAGTGCCTAAAGCGACACTTATAGCAACCAAAGCAGACACAAGAGGTGTATTCTACATTTTGGCTCTCTCGTACACCCTCTGCGAATTTCGTGACTTCCTTTTTTTTGTGGATCTCTTATGTAGGTAATGAACTTGCCTCAATGGAACTATTATTTTCCACCGATGAGCCTTTATCTATTGTTTGGGATTGCAGCAAGCTTGTAGTATTTGATTTTGTACTTCTATACAAATAGGAGATCTTATAGGTATTCCTTCTACCCATAAAAATCGTGGGACAAATGAAAAATTGAATGATTTTTTACTCTTATACAAATACGAGATCTTGTACGTATTCCTTCTACCTATAAAAGTCATGTGACAAATGGCAAATACTTAAACAAGTAAATTAAGTCATAAAGTTATATAAATAATTAGTATCTTAATAGTAGTTTATTTTATCACAAGACTTCATATTTTGGAATAGAACACATTGAATTGCTAATTACATCTTTATGCCACAAGTCCCATCGACTTAATATTAATTGATAATTCTATCTTATATATATATATATACATCTATTTATACCTAATATGAGGAAAAAATTGAGGCTAAAAATTACTTTAAAGGCTAAAAATTGAGGTAAAAATAAGGAGACAACATAATGTGAAGAAAAAAAAAAGATTATTGTGAGATAAGAGGAAGAGAGAATAAATTGATTACTTGAATAGAAAAGCTTACAAGAAGGATGAATTTTTCATTTTTATCTCTAATAGACCATGTGGTGGAATAATTATTTTTTATATGTACAATTATCTTTTAAAATTTTGTATAAGGCCAATAATAAATTATAGCTAACTCAAAAAACTTACAAATATATTAAATTAATTAAACTTACAAGATCAATAATAAGTTAAGTTATTATTATAAAGTAAAATTTGTACAAGTATATAATCATTTGAAAGGCTCACAAGGTGCTAAATGGTGTGACCATATAAACCTTTTATAATAGTCAGCTATATGTTGTACCGTATACTTAGTTTAATAAGATCTTTTAATCATGTGATTTATTTATTAATATAAAATAAAGATATATATATGTTCTCTAATTTAAATAAAGAGAAATAAAAAATGGATTAACAATTTAAACACAATTGTTCTAAGATAGAAAAATAAACCTATACAATTTCAAAGAAATAAGTATTCTCGATTAAGGTATTCTGATGAAAATTATAACTTTCTAAAATTGCTATTACTTTAAATAAATTAAATAATAATAAGAACTAGAATAAAATATACATTTATATAGGTGAACTAAAATAGATTATAGATATGTGTATGAATAATTAAACCTAAATATAAATTTATATAGTTTATATAGCATATATAAGTAAACATTAAGTATAAATAAATGAACAAATATCTGTGTATAAATAAGCATACAAAAATATATATAGATATATGTATAAAAATATATAAAATTGTTATACAAAAATATATGTTTCGATACATATAGATATGTATATGCAATAAGAAAATAAACATATATATATGTGTATTTGTAACGACCCTGGAAATATTAAAAGGAAATATGTAACATCCAAAAATTTTCTTTTGTAATTTAAGATTTTATTCTAAATGTAATAAAATATTTTTTCAATTTTTCTTTTTATTTTTATTTTAATATAGAGTAAAAAATAAAATAAAATTGATGGAGGATTTAATTGAAAATAATTTTGGGAAAAAAGG
Source organism: Carica papaya (assembly GCF_054855325.1). Taxonomy (NCBI): domain Eukaryota; kingdom Viridiplantae; phylum Streptophyta; class Magnoliopsida; order Brassicales; family Caricaceae; genus Carica; species Carica papaya. The sequence goes on along the minus strand of NC_142311.1, from coordinate 28,235,270 downwards.
GTAAAAATTTAGCTTCTGGAGGTATTTTTGAAAGAAAAATCAGAAAACAGGGATCAAAACATAATTTTAAGAAGTTTCACCACGTCAGACGCCCGGTCAGCAGCCCTGACCAACCAAGACGCGCCAAGTGGCAGAGACACTGATGCGGGAGGCCACGTGGGCAATCTGCATGCCTATAATCGAACGACTGAGGTCCGTTCCTGCGCGCATGGACGGCCTGGATGTGCTCCCTCCCAAATGCGATCAAACGGCCAGATTCAAATGCGACTGAACAGCCCAGAGTGAATCGCGATGGACGGCCCAGATTGGATAGCGATGAATGGCCCAGATTGACTCCCTGTTTAATCGCGATCGGACGGCCCAGATCAAACACAATGGATGGTCCAAATCAAAAGTGGATAGATATAAATAACCCTCATCTGCACCAAACCCTAACCATAGCTGCCAGAACCCCTCGCTGGAGAAGACGACCCAACCGCTGGGGAGCCGATCGCCGCAACTCGTCGCTGCATCGGAACCCTTTTTGACCGTAAATAAAGGCAAAAACTTTCCCTTTTGCACGAAATCCAATTTTAAGCTCACCCATGGCTAAATTAGAGCAAAAAGACCAGCCAATTGGTTGAAAAACACCGGTGAAGCCCTCCACCGCCGCCATGGGGAATTTCACAAAATGCCTCCGATGAGGCCCTTCTTGATTCCCGTTTTGCGTAATTTTTCCACCGTTGTGATCACCGTTTTCTTCTCTACAGGTTGAACTAAGCAAAACACCCAACCACAATGTGAGCCGAAGGAGCCACCGCACCAGAGAGCCCCACCGTCGGTGAGTTTTGATTTTTTATATTTTTTTGGCCAACTGGGGCCCTTTAATGTGTTTTTTCATAAGGATCGATGCAAAATCGATCAAATTTGACCGAAAATGGCCGATATGAAGCGGACCACCGTGTTGGAATTTTGAAATTGGCCGAGTGGGCCTTGGGACTGATTTTGGATTTATTTGGAATATTTGTAGGTACTATTAGCGTGTTTCAGTTCTCAGAGAAAAATCCAGGGAACCTAGGGACCGCCCGTAGGTGTAGTAAACAGTTTAGCTTTTCGGGCTTCAAATCAAGTAAGGATTCCTCGTCCTATTCTCTATCATAGAACTGAAGTTTAAATAAATATAATATGATATTTTGTGCGATTTTAGTAAACATGCATAATTAATTAGGGGTTGTTAATGGAGCTGGAACCGAAAATTATCTACTACTGTTGTTGATTGTTTTACAATTTACCTACATGATGGTATCTTATATATTCATTTTATGGATTTGAACGAATGTATGGTTTATTTTACATATTTACTGCTGAATTGGGAAAAATGAAGTTTAAATGGTAAAGAAATTGTGTGATTAAATGACTAGATGAAACGACAGTCTTACTGGATATACTGGGAGATGGTGGACGGACCGGGTACATAGAGAACCCTACTATGAACGTTGTCTCATACCGATGGGGTATGAAAACTTGATAATTTTGTGCTCATACCAGACGGGGTATGGGGATGACCTACTTGACCCTCATACCAGACGAGATATTGAGATTTGATAAATTACCGCTCATACTGGACGGGGTATGGGGACGACCCATAATTGAGAATGATAAATGAAAAGATTCACGTGTAGCAGGGGCATCCTTATGAACCCCCATGGATACCAGCAGGCTGGTGAAAAGAGTGGCAGTTAATGTTTGGTTTATTGATAATGGATATGGATTTATAATATGTACTATAATGGCTGATCATGCATGAAATATTGGTTTGTATTTTATAGGTTGTTTTCATAAATTTCACTATGGTAAGTGAACGAGAAATGATTTTATGATTGATAAATGATTTGCTAAATTTAATGCTCAATTAGTGGTTTTTGATTTTATACCAACCTTTACTTCTGTGTCGGTGATATAGTGTGATATCCTTACTAGGCTAGTGTAGCTCACCCTTTATTTAACTATTTCAGATCAAGAGGACCAAGTTTTCGAGCCCGATCCGCAAGAAGATTGTGAGTAGATGCTAGATATTTTTTATTGTCCGTTTGTTTCCTTATTTCTCGTGTTTCTTTCAAAAAATGAATTCTGTAATGCTGTTTAGTATTTTTAAGTTATTGTGTAAGGAATGTAAACCTTAACCTTTTATTTCGCTTCCGCACTTAAGTTATTATCTATTTTCTTTTAGATTTCTGGGGTCATTACAAAATAAATAATAATTAAAGTACGGAAGCAAAATAAATTTTCAAGGTTTACATTCCTTACACAATAACTTAAAGTACCAATTTGTGTTTCGAAATTCACCCTTTTGAAAGAAATACAAAGAAACAAGGAAATAAATGGAAAATAAATAAATTAGCATTCTACCCGCAACCCTCTTACGGATTAGGCTCTGGATCCTAGTCCTCTTGATCTGTAATGGTTAAATAAGGGATGAGCTACATTAGCCCAGTAAGAATATCACACTATATCACCGACACAGAAATGAAGGTTGGTAGAACATCAAAACAACTAATGGAGCACTTAATTTAAACCAGTACATTTATTAAAAATAAAACTATTTACCATCCACTTACTGCAACAAAATTTATAAAAGGAACCTATAGAGACAATAATATAACACTTATCATGATTTCATATGCAATTGGTGACAAGCACACATTATAAATCTATATTCAATAAATCAAATAACAATCTTTCCTTTAATCGGCCTATTGGTATCTATGGGGGTTCATAGGGATGTTCCCGCTACGCGTGAACCCTTTCCTTCAACATTCTAAATTAAAGGGCCGTCCCCATACCCCCTCTGGTATGAGTGCCAAACCACTAAACCTCAATACCGTCGGTATGAGGGTGAAACGGGCCGTCCCCAGACCCCGTTCGGTATGAGCGCCAAATTACCAAGTCTCGATACCTCATCTAGTATGAGACAGCGTTCATGGTAGGGTTCTCTATTGTACCCAGTCTGTCCACCATCTCCCAGGATATACAGTAAGGCTGTCATTTTATCCATTCACTTAATCACACAATTTTTCCGTTTTTCTTTAGTCTCCATTTTTCAAATCAACCGTAATCACATAAACAACAAACATGCATCAGGAAATGCAATCATATCTTATTTTTTTAATTTAACAGTAGTCATGTAAGGTAGCAATACATGCATTCAAACTATAAAATTGATAAATCAGAGACTATCATGTATACAAACTGTAACATAAATCAACAGAGAACAATTTCCAGTTCTAGCTCCATTAGTAACACGTAATTAATTATAGATATTTTTTAAGTTTCACAAAATACCATATTGTTTAAAATTAAACTTCAATTGAATAACAGATGATAGAGTAAGAGATTCTTACTATATTTGGTACCCGAAAAGCTAAGCTGTTCATTGTGCCTACAGGTGGTTCCCAGGTTCCCTGAATTTTCTTTTGGAAATCAAAACGTGCTATAAGTACCTACAAATGACCTAAACAAACCCAAAATCAATCTCAGGGCCCATTTTGGCCAATTTCAAATTCTGACATGGTGCTCCGCCGTGCTCCAGCGATGGTGTCGTCGCCTGCAGTGGCGGTCTGCCTTGGGTTGACTATTTTTAGTTGTTTTTTGCCAGATTTAGTCGATTTTGCATCAATCCCTACAAGAAAATATGTTAAGGTGCCTCGGTTGGCCGAAAAAATACAAAAAACTAAAACTCACCGGTGGTGGGGCTCTCTGGTGTGGCGACTCCTTTGGCTCACATTGCGGTTGTGTGTTTTGTTTCGGTAAACCTATAGAGAAGAAAACGATGATCACAACAGTGGAAAAATCACACAGAATGGGAATTGAGAAGGGCCTCATCAGAAGCGCTTTGTGGAATTCCCAGTGGCGACATCGCCGGGCTTTACTCACCATTTTCGGCCAATTGGTAGGTGTTTTTGCCCCGATTTTGCCATGGGTGTATTTAAAATTGAATTCTGAGCAAAAAAAAAAAATTTACTTTTTTTGGCGGTCGAAAAGGGCTCCGGTGAGGCGGCGGGTGGCGGCGGTTTCCTTCCCGGCGGCCAGGTCTTCTTCTCCGGCGAGGGGGTCTGGCAGCTAGGGTTAGGGTTTAGTGTGGATGGGGGTTATTTATATTCATTCAATTTTGATCAGGGCGGTCCATCGCGTTTGATTTGGACCGTCCGATCGTGATTAAATAGGGAGTGAATATGGACCATTCATCGCGATCTAATCTGGGCCATCCATCTCGATCTAATCTAGTTCGTCCGATTGCGTTCAAATCTGACCGTTCGATTGCGTTTGAGGAGGGAACGCATCTTGGCCGTCCATGTGTATGGGAACGGATCTAGGTTGTTCGATCGCAGGCACGCAGATCACCCGCATGGCCTCCTGCTTAGCACCGCATCAACGTCCACTGCCACGCGGTGAGTCCTGATTCATCGGGCCTACTGACCGGGTGTCTAACGTGGTGAAACTTCTCTAAATTTTATTTTGACCCTTGGCTTCTAATCTTTCTTTCAAAAATACCCCCAGAACACAAATTTTCACCCCTTTTTCCCCAAATTATTTTCAATTTAATCCTCAATTGTCGATTATATGTAAAATCTAGACTTCATGATCATGTTTTTTGATTAAGGGATTGAGCTTGATCATCACTTTTAATTAGTATCTGGATGCACGTGCCATCTTCCACTGTGTTGTACACAAATCTCTACGGTGCTAGCGGCAGCATTTGCAGAGGCTCTGCGCATGGAGGTGGTGGACAACAAGGGTCTATAACTAGTCGTCGTTTGTTTATGTTCTGTGGTGGCCATGCATTGGAAGCTCTTATCAAAAGTCCTTGTTGTTGTATGATGGCTTGAGGATTAGACTTGAAAATTTGTGTTTGGAATTTGAGTTTTTGAGAAGAGAAAGAAAATCCTTTGGAATTAATGAGAGAAGAACTAAAGGACAATAAATTATACATATATGTATATATGTATATCCTTTTTCTATCTAAAAAATTCTTTAACGATAATGCTATATATTGTTTAAGTAGACATATTTATATTTGTAAAATATGTACATATAAAGTATACTTAAAAGAAGTGTGAAGTATCCTAGAATTTATTTTTTGATTTATCATAATCTTATTATTTAAGAGAATTTTACTAAAATCCCTAAATGAAATAAAGAATCTGATTTAGTAGGAACTAGTGATATGATAATAGGTTTTTCTTAAATATATGCAGATATTATATCCTGAATAATAATAATTTATTAAAGAATTGGATGTTTCTTCTAATACTCAAAATTCTTGGGTTCTAGAAAAATGAGATATTTAAATTCTTTTTTAGAGATAAAATATAAAATTATTAAATAGATTAGTAGTAAGCCACCACCAATGAATGGTGCATGGTTAAAGATCGTCTCAGCCTAAAAAATTAGTATATCTTATATAAATGGTAAAATAAGCATAAAAAAGTTTCTCAAATTTATATTGAAGTGACTATAAAGTCATAATCATCACTAAAGCCTACCTCTGATATATAACGTCTTATCACTCTTTTAAAAAAATCTTTTTTTTTATGGGACTACTAATATTGAAGTAATATATTTCATTAGTAATTCAAACTAATATACTTAAAATAAGTGTATTGGATTCATTTATTATAATTTGTTAAAAAAATAGTAAATGGAAAATTATATGTAAATTTTAAATTAATAGATTATCAGTATTGTTGGAAGGCTCATAAATAGATATTTGTGCTTGTATCGATGCTCTCGAGGAATAGGAAAGCTTGCAATAACAATATGCAACATTATGACCAATTTGAAAAGCATTTTTCTTAGGAGTTACAAAAACTAAATTTCCAAGTTGATTATTTTCCTGTGAAAAAACTTCACCAGCTCTATTTCACGCAACTCAAATTTGTGACCTGATATATTGTTAAACTTAATCTTTTATGGATTAGGAACCAACATATCAAGTTCGTTCTTCTAGTGAAGCTCCTAGTGAGATGTGTAATGAAAAATGACGCCATTTAGCTGCAGTGATAATTTTAATTTTATCTATATAGTTAGTTATTTATCATAAAGAAAACCATGCATGAAAAACACATCTACAATAAAATTAATGGAAAAGGATTTTGGTATGGATGGCACAAATGAAGCCTTACCGAGTGGAAATGAGTGCAACATAGTCTTAGGTCCAGTAAGATTTTGCTGGTACAGGTCTTCTCCAAAACTTCCTCCTTTAAACATTATAACCTAAGATTTAGACTGCAAAAAATATTAACAAAGAACATCTAGATTTTATATTTGGGCTTGAAGATTAAGAAGAATGGAAAGAAGCTTTTTTTTTTTTCTTCAAATGAATGGAGGTTAAGTGCGTACTCTTGACTATAATCTATAATATATAACTTGAGTGGTTATGTAGGCTTTGGAAAACCAACTTTTTGCTATCCTTCTTTGTTGCACCAGTCAAGAAGACAGTGTTTAATTAAAGAACAATTGAATGTGATGGGAGAATAAATGATATATAGTTGAGTATTTTATATAGGTCGTAGAAAAAGTAGATCTTATTATACTATAAGTAATAAAATTTTGAACTTAAATAAATAATCTATTGATATTTGGAAAGTGATTTAGTTTTTTAAAATCTTTAACTTAAATAAAGCATCCATCGCAATTTGAGACGTGATTTTATTATATTTATGTGATATTTTACTTAATATATGTAAATAATTAAAAATATTGATTTGATTAATTCTATGGTCACCAATTGTATTAAAATTGACTTTTAAATTTTAATTCATGCGCTAAAGAACTTATTCATCATTTATCTTTTTAAAAGTTAAAAAGGCAATTTTATTGAGGTAATAATAGAAATTTATCAACATGTATAAGGTAAAAAGCCACGTTATGCCAAAAACGTAAACTGTACTTTACAATAATGTGATTAGTTATTTAATTCAATATCTATACTTTAAATCGTGTATGTATATACTAATATATAAAGATTGGTTAGTAATTAACCTTCAAAACTTGATCTAATTGTTAATGAAAAGTTTGAATTGAAATATCCTTTAATGTCCTACTCAAGGTATAGTGTAATATAAAATCATAAGTCGATAATGATAACAATATAAAATACAAAGAGAAGGTAACTAACTTTGCACGATACTTTTTCTTTGCATTAGTAAAGGGGATTAACTAATTATTAAATAACAATTACAATATGAGAAGAGAATAATTGTGTAGGGTTGATTATTTTGTGCAGGCTGTGAAAAACGTAAGTCTTATTTTATACTATAACTTATGAAATCTTTGAACTCAAATAAAGAATCATAAACTATTTAAAGTAAATAGAGAATTGTGACTATTTAAAATGTTATTTCTTAAATACAGAATGCATGGAATTTTGGGACTTAATATTATTATACTTATTAGATATTTTATTTAATTTATATAAAATTCTTATGAACATTTATTTTATTAGTTCTATGGCTGCCATTATAGTACAAAATAAGTCATTTCAAATAAAATTTACTTTTGAATTTAATTTTTGTGGGGAAGAGGCTATAAGTCATTTACTTTGTAAGGTAAGAAATTATTTTCTTGAGATAATGTTAAAAAATTTATATAGTTTTGCAATGTTTTTTCAATTTCTAGAAGATGAATTTGATAGGAATTGAGAATTCTGGATGAAGATTGTGAGTTCTATTGGAATAATGAAGCTCAAAAGGAAAAGTGAAGGAACGAAAATGAGAAAGATGAAAAAAAGCTTTGAATATTTTCTGGTAACTATTTTTTAATTTCATAATTTTTATCTCTAAAAGACCAATTTAATGATAACGAGCGGTTGTTTCTTAGAGATAGTTATAAGTACAAATTGACATTTGAAAAGCCCCATTAGAGTTGTTTAAAAATAATAGAGATAGTTACGAAGATTGGAGTAAAAAAAATTGTTGAAGGTGTATTTGTGGCATGGCAAAAATTAGGCAAGGTCTAAATACCTAGAATGAGATGCTAAAAAGAAAAACTAGCTACCTAAGATACAGAATGTAGAATGTAGAATGCCTCTGCCCCACACTTAAACTACACATTATCCCCAATGTGATGCAAATAATGAAAAATAAAAATGACATAATAGATTAATTCCCCTGGTTACTTGACTTGGAGGTGGGATACATTAGAAAACATAACTTTTTAAGAACCACCAAATGTGTTGCTAGGTGATATAAGCCTTCGGCAAGGCTTATCTAGGGAATGACACATGGCTGTGTTTGGCATGCACACGACTGTATTTTTCTTGGATTCAATTGATTTCCTTCTTGTAAACACAACATGGCCATGTTGGACAAGAATGTAGCCGTGTTTCCCTCACATAAACGCTTTTGTGGTAACACACTTACCTCATTCACCCTCCTTTGGGTGTCTCATGCTACTCCAAATTGTTGTGAGGTGGCAGCAATGATTGCTATCAAATCTCTAGCTTCTTGAGGTGTTTTGTTCACTATGACACCACCACTTGCTGCATCTAACATTGTTTTTTCTATGGGTAATAGTCTTTCATAAAGATAGTGAATGAGAGATTGTTCTGAGATGTCATATTGTGTGCAACTCACACACAGCTGCTTGAATCTTTCCCAATAATCATGGAGGCTCTCTGACTCTCTTTGTTTGATTCTTAATATTTCTCTCCTTTTTCCATAGCTTTGAAGGTGGAAAAAATCTATCTAGAAAAATATTTACCATATTAGTCCAAGTAGTAATTAAACCAGGAGTTAAATAAAATAAACAATCTCTAACTACATCATCCAAAGGAAAGGGAGATGCTCTCATTTTTTTTGTTCTCCAAAGACACCTTGCGGCTTCATGCTTGAGCACACAATATGGAATTCTTTGAGATGCTTGTGCAGGTCTTCATTTTCCAATCCTTAAAACTTTGACAACAAATGAATCAGCCTAGATTTTAGCTCAAATGCAGCTTCCAAGTTAGGACAAGTGATGCAAATGGGCAGTTGGTTGGTAGAATGGGTTGCCAGCTCCCTTAAAGTGTGTTTCTCGACCATCTGCTCTATTTTTGCTTATGTTTCAGCGGCTGTATTGTTGTCTACAAAAACTGTCCCCTAAACATTCTTCTCTTTAGTTGAGTCTTTTTCTTAAAATTTTTTGTGGTTTTCTCAATTTTTGAATCATAAATAAGAGGTTCTCCACGATCGGTCCTGGTCAAAAAAGGAAAACAATTAGTTAATCTCAATTCCTCGATAATAGTGCCAAAATTTTATGAGTACCAAATCCACCAAAAATAAATTCTTAATTAACCAATAAAACAACATTGTAGTTGTTTTAAGAAGCAGACTCTAACTACATCATCCAAACGAAAGGGAGATGCTCTCATTTTTTTTGTTCTCTAGAGACTCCTTGCGGCTTCATGCTTTAGCACACAATATGGAATTCCTTGAGATGCTTGTGCAGGTCTTCATTTTCCAATCCTTAAAACTTTGACAACAAATGAATCAGCCTAGATTTTAGCTCAAATGCAGCTTCCAAGTTAGGACAAGTGATGCAAAGGGGTAGTTGGTTGGTAAAATGGGTTGCCAGCTCCCTTAAAGTGTGTTTCTCGACCATCTGCTCTTTTTTTGCTTGTGTTTCAGCGGCTGTATTGCTGTCTACAAAAACTGTGTCCTGAACATTCTTCTCTTTAGTTGAGTCTGTTTCTTAAAATTTTTTGTGGTTTTCTCAAATTTTTGAATCATAAATAAGAGGTTCTCTATGATCGGTACTGGTCAAAAAAGGAAAACAATTAGTTAATCTCAATTCCCCGACAATAGCGCCAAAATTTTATGAGTACCAAATCCACCAAAAATAAATTCTTAATTAACCAACAAAACAACATTGAAGTAGTGGTAAGAAGGTTCAAATCTATAGGGAATTGAAAACTAATTTTTTTTCTTGACTAAAAAGTAAAAAGCAAACAAGGGGAGGGTTTTTGTAGAATTTAATATGCAAAATATAAAATAAATAATGAGCAGAATAATATTAAATGAACTCTTAGTTGCAAATTAGAAAGTAAAACAATTATAAGAAGAATTCATAGTCGACGAAATAGCTAGCTCCAATAACATAATTGATCATAAATGCAAGGGTTCGTTTTACCCAAAATATAGCAAATTAGTTACAGTTGTCAGAAATGTTACGACTCATGCCCAGATGAACAGACCGTTCGTCGCACATCTATTTTCATTTTTCTATTATGTAAGATTCTCGTAATGACACTCTTATCATGTGATAGATTATAAATAAATGCATAAAAAATATTAAGCAAAATGCCCCGCGACTGCAACTAACACCAGCGAATGAACCGGCAGACCATGTATCTAGTCGCGCGTAATGTTTAACACCCCGTCTGTAAAAAGACATGTGCAACACGAGGACTTCTCAAGAGATCACCCATCCTCGTACTACTCTCGCCCAGACATGCTTAACTGGGAAGTTCATATGCGATCCGGTGCATTAGTGCTGACATGATAGCACTAGTCCATTTTCCGCTACAAATACATGTACCCGTTCTCCTTCCCTCTCCCCTCTTATCATTTGTTTCGCTGTGCGCGCACACCACACCTCTGTTTCTAGTTCTAATATCAAGTGAAATGTCTCGGCGGCTCAACTCACGCCCAGATGAATAGATCATCTGCCACATGTCATTTTTGGTAGTTCTGCCCTGTAAGATGCTCGTATGACACTCTTATAACGTGGAGGACTATAAGTGAATGAACGAAAAATATTAAACAAAACTCCCCAGCAGCGCGACTCATGCCGGTAGCCTGCGACTCTGGTCACACATGATGTTTAATGCCCCGTCCAAAAAAAGACAGTTGTAACTCGAGGACTTCCCAAAAGGTCACCCATCCTAGTACTACTCTCACCCAGGCAATCTTAACTGCAGAGTTCTGATGGGATCCAGCGCATTAGTGCTGGTATGATCGTACCCCTCCCAATTCGTGCAGCAAATAAATATACCCCTTCTCTTTTTCTTCCCCCTCTCGTCATTTGTTTCGCTGTGTGCACACAGTACACCTCTGTTTCTAGTTCTAATATCATGCAAAATGTCCAGCACCTCAACTCACGCCCAGATGAACGGACCACCTGCCGCACCTCTGTTTTTGTTGTTCTACTATGTAAGATGCTCGTAATGACACTATTATCACGTTGTGGACTATGAATGATTGGATAAAAAATATTAAGAAAAATGCCCCAGCACCACGACTCACGTTTGCGAATGAACCGACGGACCGTGACTACAATTGCGCATAACGTTTAACACCCCATTTGTAAAAAGATAGGTGTTACACGAGGACATCCCAGGAGCTCACCAATCCTAGTCTACACTCGCCAAAGCATGCTTAACTACAAAAGTCTGATGGGATATGGTGCATTCGTTCTGGTATGATTGCACCAGTCCCATTCCGTGGTGCAAATGCATGTGCCCCTTCTCTTTCTCACTACCTTCCAATCATTTGTTTCTTTATGCGCGCACACCTCACCTCTGCTTCTAATTCTAATATCAAGGGAAATGACCTGATGCCTCGACTCACACCCAGATGAACGGACTACCACCGCACATCTGTTTTTCTTGTTCTACTAATTAAGATGCTTGTAATAACACTCTTATCACATGGTGGATTATAAATGAATGCAAAAAAATTTTTAAGCAAAATAACGTTTAACGCTTACGCTGGCGGACTATGGCTCTGGTCACACATAATGTTTAAAGCTTCGTCCGGTAAAAGACGGGTGCAAAATAAGGATTTCCTAGGTAGTCACCTATCTTAGTACTACTCTTGCCTAAGTACGCTTGTCTGCGGAGTTCTGATGGGACTCAGTGCATTAGTGCTGGTATGATTGCACCCCCTCAAATCCGCGTTGCAAATACATATTCCCTTTCTCCTTCCCCCCCCCCATCATTTGTTTCACCATGCACGCACACCGCACCTCTGCTTCTCATTCTAATATCAATCAAAATGTCCCAGCGCCTCGAATCACGACCAAATGAATAAACTGCCCACCGCACCTCATTTTTTCATTTTTTTTATAATGTAAGATGTTCGTTATGATACTCTTATCACGTGGTGGACTATAAAAAAAATTAACAAAAAGTATTAAGAAAAATGCCCCGGCGCTGTGACTCACGCCGATGGATTGTGGCTCCGATCGCGCTTAACATTTAAAGCCCCATCCGCAGAAAGACGGGTGCAACACGAGAATTCCCAAGAGGTCAACCATCTTAGTACTACTCTTCCCCAAGCACACTTAACTGCAGAGTTGTTATGGAATTTGGTGCATTAGTGCTGGTCTGATCACACCTGTCCCATTCCATGCTGCAAATGCATGTGCCCCTTTTCCTTTCCTCCCCCCTCCCATCATTGTTATCACTGTACGTGAACACCTCACCTCTGCTTCTAGTTCTAATATCAAACAAAATACCCTGGTGCCCCGACTCATGCCTAGATGAACAGACTATCCGTCGCACCTCTATTTTCGTTTTTCTACTAATTAATATGCTCGTAATGACAATCTTATCACATGGTGGAGTATAAATGAATGCATAAAATTTTTTAAGCAAAATGCTATGGCGTCGCGACTCACGTTTGCTAATGAACTGATAGACCGTGGTTCCGGTCACGCATAACATTTAACACCCCGTCTACAAATAGAAGGGTGCAACACGAGGACTTCCCAGGAGGTAACCCATCCTAATACTACTCTCGCCCAAGCACGCTTAACAACGGAATTCTGATGGGATTCGGTGAATTAGTGCTGGTATGATTGCACCCGTTTCATTCTACACTGCAAATACATATACCCCTTGTCCTTCCCTTCCCCCTCCCGTCATTTATTTCGCTGTGCGTGCGCACCACACCTTTGCTTCTAATTCTAATATCAAGCAAAATGTCCGACAGCTCAAGTCACGCCCAGATGAACGGACCGCCCATCGCACCTTGTTTTTGGTTATTCTACTATGTAAAATGCTTGTAATGACACTCATATCATGTGGTAGATTATAAATGAATGAACGAAAAATATTAAGCAAAATGCCCTTGTGCCACGACTCACGCCAGCGAATGAACCAGTGGACCGTGTCTTCAGTCGTGTGTAACGTTTCAGAAAGACAAGTGCAATATGAGGACTTCCCGACAGGTCAGCCATCTTAGTACTACTCTGGCCCAAGGACACTTAATTGCATAGTTTTTATGGGATTCGGTGCATTAGTGGTGGTCTGATCGCACCCGTCCCATTTTGTACTACAAATGCATGTGCCCCTTCTCATTCCCTCCCCCCTCCCATTATTTGTATCACTATATGTGCACACCTCACCTCTGCTTCTAGTTTTAATATTAAGCAACAAGTCCCAATGCCTCGACTCACGCCCATATGAACGAATCACCCGTCGTACCTCTATTTTCATTGTTATACTATGTAAGATACTCGTAATAACACTCTTACCACATGGTGGGCTATAATTGAATGCACAAAAAATATTAAGCAAAATGCCCCAGTGCTGTGACTCAAGTTTGCAAATGAACCGACATACTGTCGCTATGGTCCCACATAATATTTAACACCCCGTTTGCAAAAAAAGTGTAACACAAGAACTTCCAGGAGGTCACCCATCATAGTACTACTCTCAACTAGGCACGCATAACTGCGAAATTCTGATAGGTTCCAGTGCATTAATGCTGGTATAATCACACCCCTTCCATTATGCGTTGCAAATACATGTGCTCCTTCTCCTTCCCTCCCCCTCCCATCATTTGTTTCACGATGCGCTCACACCTCACCTCTGCTTCTAGTTCTAATATCAAGCAAAGTGCCCTAACACCTCGATTCACGTCCAGATGAACAAACAACCCATTGTACATCTATTTTTGTTGTTCTACTATTTAAGATACTAGTAAGGACACTCTTATCTCAATGAATGAAACAGTGGACCGTGGCTCCGGTTGTGCGTAACATTTAATGCCCCGTTCTCAAAAAGATGAGTGTAACATGAGGATTTTCAAAGAGATCATCTATCTTAGTACTAGTCTCGCCCAAACACGTTTAACTGGGGAGTTTTAATGGGATGTGTAAGGGATGTTAACCTTAACCTTTATTTCGCTTCTGCACTCAAATTATTATATGCATTTCTTTTTAAATTTCTGGGGTCGTTACAGTTGGTATCAGAGCCGCGTTCCTTGGACCTGTCCCTTACACAATAATACTTAGAGAAACACCAAACAATGAATTATCACTCAACCCTTCCTTGTGAAATGCAGGTACAGAGAGATGAGAAGAGGAAGACCCCCACTAAATTGAGCAGCTTGGGAGGGTTCGCTCAGGGAAGACATGGATAGGATACTTGAGATATTAGAAAGACTCATTGCGGCCTAGCAGAGTTGAGATGAGAGGAGGGAGCTACCTGACCCTCCCCCATTGCCACAGGTTGAACCACCACTGCAGCGAGAGGATACTGAGCCACCCCGGTACGACCCTGCTGCTCCACAGTACCACCCGGTACCACTGCCACAGTATAATCTGATGCCCCTTCCGTATCAACAAGTACCACCATAGGGCCCCCCAATCTACCATCAGCATGGCCCAGTCCCTTTTCCACGGGACCCAGTTCTTCCCACGATTGACCCGGGCTATAAAGAGAGGTACAAGAACATCACAGAACAAATTCTCTGAAAGAAATATGAAAAATGGAAAATAAAGGAAACTAATAAGTATCTAGCATCTACTCGTACCCTTCTTATGGATCGGGCTCGGGAACTGGGTCCTCCTGATCTGAAATGGTTAAATAAGGGGTGAGCTACACTAGCACAGTAAGGACATCACACTATATCGCCGTCACAGAAGCAAAGGTTCGTAGAAAACCAAAAACAACCAATGGAGCACAAAGTTTAAACCAATATATTCATTAAAAATTAAACCATTTTTCCTTTTTCTTATCATTGGAGAACTTGTGAAAGCAACCTATGAAGACAATAACATCATACAGATCATAACTTCATGCACAATCAGTAATATAGAACATATCATAAATTCATATTCATTAACAATAACTAATCATCACCGTTTCTCGTTTCACCAGCCTACTAGTATTCATGGGGATCCGTAGGGGTGTCCCAGTTACATGTGAACCCTTTCCCTTAACAGTCTTAATTACATAGCCGACCTCATACCCCGTCCGGTATGAGTGCCAAAACATTAAACCTCAATACCTCGTTCGATATGAGGGTGAAGCGAGCTGTCCCCATACCCCGTCCAGTATGAGTGCCAAATGACCAAGTCTCCGTACTCCGTCCGGTATGAGACAACGTTC
Source organism: Carica papaya (assembly GCF_054855325.1). NCBI lineage: Eukaryota > Viridiplantae > Streptophyta > Magnoliopsida > Brassicales > Caricaceae > Carica > Carica papaya. The sequence continues at coordinate 28,219,915 of NC_142311.1, read as the reverse complement.
ACAGTAGGGTTCCCTATGAACCCTGTCACTCCACCATCTCCTAGGATATCTAGTGAGACTGTCACCTTATCTGTTTATTAGATCACATCCCTTTCCTATTTATCCTTAATCTTCATTACTAAATTAAACACAATCACATAAACAATGAACATGCACCCGGTAATACAACTATATCTTAAATCCCAAAATCACACAGTGGTCAAGTAATACAGTAATACATTCATTTAAAACCGTAGAATAGATAAACTAGATACCATCATGCATTTAAACTGTAAAATAAATCAACAAGAATCAATAGAAAATAATATTCGATTTTGGGCTCCATTAGCAATCTATAGTTAATTATGCATATTCATCTAACTTGTACAAAGGACCGTATTATTATTTATTCAAACTTTACATCTATGATAGGAAATAGGGTGAGGGGTCCTTACTTGATTCCACGCTGAAAACTAGATGGTTACCGCACCTACGGGAGGTCCATGGGTTCCCTGAATTTTTTTTCGAGAACTGAAACGCGCTTACGGTCCCACCAGTTCATTCGCCCGTGTGAGTCGCGGCACAGGGGTATTTTGCTTAATATATTTTGTGCATTGGTTTATAATCCATCACGAGATAAGAGTGTCATTATGAGTATCTTACATAGAAGAACAACGAATTAATATACTCGTAAGATGCTCGTAATGACACTCTTATCACGTGGTGGAATATAAATGAATGCACGAAAAATATTAAGCAAAATACTCCAGTGCCGCAACTCAGCAGGCGAATAAACTTGCAGACCGTGGCTCCAATCTCGCATAATATTTAATGCCCCATCCGCAAAAAGTCGGGTGCAACATGAGGACTTCTAAGTAGGTCACCCATCTAAGTACTACTCTCACCCAAGCATGCTTAACTATAGAGTTCTGATTAGATCTTGTGCATTAGTGTTGGTATGATCGTAACCTTCCCACTTCGCACTCAAATGCATGTACCCCTAATCATTCTATAGCCCCCCATCATTTGTTTTGTTGTGCACGCACATCGCACCTTAGTTTCTCGTTCTTATATTAAGCGAATTGCTCCAGCGCCCCAACTCACGCCTAGATGAACGGATCGCTCGCCGCACCTTTTTTTTTGTGTTTTTACTATGTAAGATGCTAGTAATGACACTCTTATCACGTGGTGGACTATAAATGTACACATAAAAGAGATAAAGCAAAATGCTCCGACACCACGACTCACGCGTTTCTCTGGTCGCGCGTAATGTTTAACGCCCCGTCTATAAAAAGACAAGTACAAAACGAGGACTTCCTAGGAGGTCACCTATCTTAATGCTACTCTAGCCCAAGCACGCTTAACTGTAGAGTTCTGATGAGACCTGATGCATTAGTCCTGGTATAATCACACCCGTTCCACTCTACGCTGCAAATGCATCTGTTCCTTCTCCTTCCCTCCCCCTTCCTATCATTTGTTTCATTGTGCGCGCACACCTCACCTCTTCATCTAGTTCTAATATCAAGTAAACTGCCCCACTGCCTCGACTCACGTCCAAATGAACGGATCACCTGCGCGCAAATCTATTTTCATTGTTATACTGTGTAAAATACTCATAATGACACTCTTTTCACGTGGTTGGCTATAAATGAATGCATGAAAAATATTAAGCAAAATATCACAGTGCTGCGACTCACGCCGACGGACTGCGACTCTGGTCAGCATAATGTTTAACGCCTCATCTGCAAAAAGACGTGTACAACTCAAGGACTTCTGAAAAGGTCACCCATCCTAATACTACTCTCGTCCAAGAAAGCTTAATTGCAGAGTTCTGATGGGATCCAGGGCATTAGTGCTGGTATGATCGCACTCGTCTCATTTTGCGTTGTAAATAAATATACTCCTTCTCCTTCCCTTCTCCCTCTCGTCATTTGTTTCACTATGCGTGCACAGTGCACCTCTGCTTCTATTTCTAATACCAAGCGAAATTCCCAGTGCCTCGACTCATGCCCAAATGAACAGACCACCCGCCGTACTTCTGTTTTCATTATTCTACTATGTAAGATACTTGTGATAACACTCTTATCACGTAGTGGACTGTAAATGATTGCACAAAAACTATTAAGCAAAATGCCATGGTATGGGACTCACGTTTGCGAATGAACCGGCGAACTGTGGCTACAGTCGCACGTAATGTTTAATACCCCGTTTATAAAAAGACGGGTGCTACATGAGTACTTTCAAGGAGGTCACCCATTCTAGTACTACACTAGCCAAAGCATGCTTAACTGCGAAGTTCTGATTGGATACGGTACATTAGTGCTGGTATGATTGCACTCGTCCCATTCTGCAGTGCAAATGCATGTGCCCCTTCTCTTTCCCTCCCCCCTCCAATCATTTGTTTCTCTGTGCATGCACACCTCACCTCTGCTTCTAATTCTAATATCAAGCAAAATGATCTGGCACCTCGACTCACACTCAGATGAACGAACCACCTACCATACCTTTACTTTTCTTATTTTACTAATCAAAAAGCTCGTAATGAAACTCTTATCACGTGGTGGAATATAGATGAATGCACGAAAGCAAAATGCCCTAGTGCTGCGACTCACGCCGGCAGACCATGGCTACGGTCGTGCGTAACCTTTAACACCCTTTCCAAAAAAAGATGGGTGCAACACGAGGACTTTCTAGGAGGTCACTCATCCTAGTACTACTCTCGCCTAAGCACACTTGATTGCGAAGTTCTGATGGGATTTAGTGAATTAGTGCTGGTATGATCGAACCCTCTTAATTCGCGCTGCAAATACATATTCCCCTTCTCCTTCCCTCCCCCTTTCAACATTTGTTTTGCCATGTGTCCACACCATACCTCTGCTTCTAGTTCTAATATCAAGTGAAATGCCCAGTGCCTCGACTCATGCCCAAATGAATGGACCACCCGCCTTGACTCATGCTAAAAATATAAAAAATCAAACAAATCATGATATGCACTGTTTTTTGTGTCATTTTTCACGAAGTCGTTCCAACTTTGATCTACTGAAGGTAATACAGTTTCCTGACTAACCATGTGGAATGACTAATTCATTTCATTTTTAACAACAATTTGCTGTTTGCCAAACTAATAACACATTTACAGCTTGCCACACCAAGACACAATCTATGACCACGGTTGTGCCCATCATAGTGGTGCTACATGTTAACTATAGCCACACTTTGCCAATAGTGATCACTGCAATCATATTGTGTCACCATTATCGTTAGGGGGTATGCCATCATCCACAGGGATCGATCCTCTCACGTCTTTTCAAACCAAATGGGAGAGAAATAGAAACTTCTCAGAGATAAAAAGCCTAACAAAACACTTTATGAATTATGCATGCCAATACCAATGCATATTTCTCATGTCTATACATCATTTCATGCTTAATCTTTTTTTTTTCATCATCAATACCATCATTTATCAACATTTATTTCGAGCATCAAATCATATAAATTACACATACAATTTAATAAGTTCATATATGATTATAAAGCATGCATTATCACATAAAATTACTTTGTTTAGGCATAAAATTTAACCATGCAAATCATAAATTTAAACTTAATTAATTTTTATTCTAGAAATGCTCCTTAGGATTTTTAAAAGTAAATACTAAATTCTTTATCAAAATCTCGATGTTTCCTACACCTTTTCTTCTTATTCTCATCTCCCTCTCTTTCTAAGCTCTTGGAGGATAGAATAATGGAATGGAAGTGATGAGAAAATGGTAAACAGAAGGGTCCCTATTTATAAAAAAAAGGGACTGTCGAATCTGTGCCAAGTGGCAAAATATGGTGAGGAGAGAGAAAGTTAATGGGAAAGATGTGATGTGACGACTGATGGATGGACAACGTGCTACGACAACAGTGCAAAAAACATAGGCACACCACCCAACCGATGGTGGTATGCCACCCAAGTGACAGTGGCACATCGCCCAACCTGTAGCACACATCGCCCAAGGGGGTAGCTCGCATTGCCCGAGGTAGTCGCATGCTACACTAGTCAACCGTACGCTGCAAACCTAGCCTACAGCGTGCGCCGGCCTAGCTTGCTGCGTGCTGGCCTAGTCTACTACGAGTAGGCCTACAGTGGGCAGGTCTATCACGCACGCAATCCTACTGCATAGGCTTATTGTGTGAACAAAGCGCGCACAGGGTGTACGGAGCTGCGCCTATCTGTGCGCGATGGGATGCGCGAGCAGACTGTACTTTTCTGCACATGATGGGATGTATTCACAAACCACGCCTTGCACCCTGCACAGACGAGACGTGCTCACAGTGCGCATGTCCTATGTTGGTCGCGCGTGCGCACACGATCTAGTGGCGTGCGGAGCCCGTGCGGGCCAGATCCTTCCTGCGGGATGTTTCAAGCTTTTTCTCTATTTTTCTTGAAATTTATTTTAAATAATAATATAATATAATTTTTCTTACGATAAAACAAAATAATAAATTTTAATAATTATTTAATTAAATGAAATACAAAATTTAAAATACAAAATACGATATTCATCTAAAAAATTATAATTAATAAATATTAAGGAGTTTTAAATGGCCTGAGGGTGCCAATAAATAAGTTTCACATTACAATTTAAGTGCGAAAGGTTTTGTGGTGTTACGAGTAGTAAGCCACCAACAAAGAATAGTACATGGTCAAAGATCATCTCAGCCTAAAAAATTAGTATATCCTATATAAATGGTAAAATAAGCAAAAGAAATTTTCTCAAAGTTCTATTGAGAGTCTTAGCTATCACTACAAACTATCACTATTATATAACATCTTATCACTCTTTAAAATAAAATATTTCTTTTGGTGGGATAACTAATATTGAAACAATATATCTCATTAGTAATTCAATCTAATATGCTTAAACTACACGTATTAGATTCATTTATCGTAGTTCATTAACAAAAATAGTAAATAGATATATATATGTCAAATTTAAATCAATAGATTATCAGTATTGTTGGAAGACTCATAACAGATATTCGAGCTTGTCTCAATGCTCTCGAGGAATAGAAAAGCTTGCAATAATAATATGCAACATTATAATCAATTTTAAGAGAATTTTTCTTAGCACCTATAGGAACCAAATTTCCAAGTTGATTGTTTTCCTTAAAAAAAATTTCACCAGCTCTATTTCATCCTCATCAAACTTGTAACCTAATATCTTGTTACTTAGTCTTATATGGATTAGGAACAAACACATGAAGTTCTTTCTTCTAATGAAGCTCCTAGTGAGATGTATGAAGGAAATTGAAGCCATTCAGCTGCAGTAATAATTTTAAGTTTATCCATATAATTAGTAATTTATTATAAAGAAAATCATTTAAGAAAAGTATATCTACAATGGAAAAGGGTGTTGGTGTGGATGGCTCAAGGGAAGCCTTACGGAGTGGAACGAGTGCACCATGGTCTTGGGACCCGTAAGATTTTGCTGGTACAGATCTTCTCCAAAGCTTCATCCTTTAAACCTTGTGCCCTGAGATTTAGACTGTAGAAAATATTAACATCGAACATTTAAATTTTATATTTGTTTCTAAAGATTAAGAAAGGAAAGAAACTTGTTTGTTTGTTCTTTCTTCGAATGAATGGAGATTAAGTGCATAACCTTATGTTTAATCTATAATAAATTACTTGAGAGGTTATGTTGGATTTGAAAAACTAACTTTTTGCTATACTTCTTTGTTACAGCAGTTAAGAAGACTAAGTTTAATTGAAGAACAATTAAATTGTGATGGGAGGATAAATGACATACGATTGAATATTTTATATATACTATGGAAAATGTAGATTTTATCATAATATAACTTATAAAATCTTTAAACTTAAAGAAAGAATCTATGGCTATTTAGAAAGTGGTTTCATTTTTTGAAATCTTGAACTTAAATGAAGAATCCATAGCAATTTGAGACGTGATTTTATTATATTTATGTGATACCTTACTTAATATATATAAAATAATTAGAAACATTAATTTGATTAATTTTATGGTTGTCAACTATTTTGAAATTAAATTTTTAATTTAAATGCATGCGTTAAAGAACTTATTCGTCATTTATTTTTTTTAAAGTTAAAAAAGACAATTCTATTGAGATAATTATAGAAGTTTATAACCACCCATAAGGTAAAAAGCCACATTTCACAAAAATGTCAATTGTACTTTATAATAATGTGATTAGTTATTTTAATGCAATATCTCTACTTTAAATCATGTATTTATTTACCAATATATAAAGATTGGTTAGTAATTAACCTTAGAAACATGATCTAATTGTTAATGAAAACTTTGAAATATCCTTCAACATCCTACTCAAAGTATAGTGCAATATAAAAACATAAGTCGATACGATTATAATATAAAATATATAGAGAAGGTAACTAACTTTCCATCACATCAATAAAGAGGACTAACTAATTATTGAAGAAAAATTACAATGTAAAAAGAGAATAATTATATAGGATTGATTATTTTGTGCAGGCTATGAAAAATATAACTCTTATTTTATACTATAATTTATGAAATCTTTGAACTGGAATAAAAAATAATAAACTATTTAAATTAAATAAAGAATTATGACTATTTTAAAATATGATTTCTTAAATTAAGAATCCTTAGCTATTTGAGATGTGATTTTATTATACTTAATTGATATTTTACTTAATTTATATAAAATATTTATGAACTTTGATTTTATTAGTTTTATTATATTTATTACTGATCTTGTAAGTTTAATTAATGTGATACATTTGTAGATTTTTTGAGATTGCTTTAACTTATTACTTACCTTGTACCAAATGTTAAAAGATAATTATACATAAAAAAATTATTCCATCATATAGTCTATTAAAGCTTAAAATGAAAATTTCATCCTCCTTGAAAGTTTTTCTATTCAAATAATCAATTTGTTTTCTCTTCCTCTTAGCTCACAGTTAACATTTTTTTCCTAACATTATGCTGTCTCTTCATTTTCACCTTATTTTTTAGCTTTAAATCTATTTTTTAGGATCAATTTTTTCCTAAAATTATGTATAAATGATGTATATAAATATTTATATATATAAAAAAAGATTGAATTATCTATTAATATTAAGTAGGTGGGATTGGTGGCATAGAGCTGCAATTATCAATTCAATGTGTACTATTCCAAAATGTTAAGTCTTGTGATAAAAAAAACTACTGTTAAGATACTGATTACGTTTATAACATTGTCACTTACTTTGCTTGTTTAAGTATCTCTTATTTGTTGACTTTTATAGGTACAAGAAATTCGTATAAGATATCCTATTTTTATAAAAGCAATAAATCATTCAAGTTTGTATTTGTCCCATGACTTTTATGGGTAGAAGGAGTACTTAAAAGATCTCCTATTTGTATAGAAGTACAAAATCAAATACTACAAGCTTGCTGTAAACCTTAACAATAGATCAAGGCTCATCGGTGGAAAGCAACAGTTCCATCGGGACGAGTTCATTACATGCACAAGGTGTAAAAAAGACCGGTGATTTTGCCTCGACGCTACTAGTGATTACAGGCTCTACCATGATATTTTGGCTAATAAAAGATGGAGGTGCCTTAATTGGTATTATTAGAGGTAAATCTCTATCATTATTTTTGTTGCATATGTATATATTTATGTGCAAATTCACTACATGTTAAACAAAGTAATGTGTATATATGTGTTTCTAAAAGATAAACTGTGATGCTGATTGAGAAAGCGTAAATAACAAAACTGGCAGATGGTGTACAATAGATCCAAGCTACAAAATGCACCTTTTGTGTCTCCTTTGGTTACTACAAGTGTTGCTATAGGGACTGTTAGTGCCACACTTGCATTTATTATATATAGAATACACAGCCTTAGTCTCCCATAATCATCACTTTGTCTTAATGATTATGCATATTAGAAGTTAGATCTTTTAGACTTTATGTCAATTATACGTAAACTCCAAACAACATGATCATGTTTTTTGATTAACAACCCGAGTTTGATCACCACTTTTAATTGGAATCTGGATGCACGTGCCATCTTCAATCACATAGTACATAAATCCCTACAGTGCTAGCGACATCATCTGTAGAGGCTCTTGTGTGGAGGTGGTGGATGACAAGGCTCTCTAACTAGTTGTCATTTGTTCAAGTTCTGTGGTGGCCATGAATTAGGTGCTCTTACCAGAAGTGCTTGTTGCTGTATGATGGGTGATGATTAGACTTGAAAATTTGTGTTTGGAATTTAGGTTTAAGATAAGAGAAAGACAAATCTTTAGAATTAATGAGAGAAGAACTAAAGGACAATAAATGATATGTATATTCTTTTTCTATTTCAAAAATTCTTTAACAATAATGCTGCATATTGTTTAAGTACACATATTTATATTTATAAATATGTACATATAAAGTATATTTAAAAGAAGTGTAAGGTATCCTTGAATTTATTTTTTGTTTATCACAATCCTGTTATTTAAGAGAATTTTACTAAAATCCTTAAATGAAATAAAGAATCTGATTTAGTAAAAACTAGTGATACACTATTAGCTTTCTTTTAAATATATGTAGATATTATTTCCTAAAAAATAATAGTTTATTAAAGAATTGGATATTTTTCGTAATACACATAATTCTTAAGTTCTACAAAAATGAGATCATTACATTTTTTTGAGAGAAAAAAGATAAAATGATTATATAGATGGTAGTAAGTCGCCACCAAAGAACGGTATATGGTTAAAGATCATCTCAGCCTAAAAAATTAGTGTATCCTATATAAATGGTAAAATAAGTAGAACAAAGTTTCTCAAAATTCTATTGAAGTGACTCTAAAGTCTTATCTATCACTAAAAACTATCTTTATTGTATAACATCTTATCACTCTTTAAAAAAAAAAAAATCTTTTGATAAGATGACTAATATTGAACTAATACATCTTCTTAGTAATCCAATCTAATATGCTTAAACTAAGCTTATTGAATTTATTTATCAAAGTTCATTAAAAAATAGTAAATAAACAGATGATCCGTATTGTTGGAGGCTCATAAATAGATATTCGAGCTCGTCTAGAACCCCTCGAGGAATTGAAAAGCTTGCAATAATAATATGCAACATTATGATCAATTTTAAGAGCATTTTTCTTAGGAGTTACAAGAACCAAATTTCCAAGTTGATTGTTTTCCTCATAAAAAACTTCACCAGCTATATTTCATGCTCATCAAACTTGTAACCTGATATCTTGTTAAACTTAATCTTGTATAAATCAAGAACAAACATATCAAGTTCGTTCTTTTAGTGAAGCTCCTAATGAGGTGTGTGAAGAAAATTGAAGCCATTCAGTTGCAGTAAGAATTCTAAATTTATCAATATAATTAGTAATTTATCATAAAAAATCATCCAAGAAAAACACATCTACAATAGAAAAGGATGTTGGTATGGATGGCACAAGGGAAGCCTTACGAAGTGGAAACGAGTACAACATGGTCTTGGAACCTGTAAGATTTTGCTGGTACAGATCTTCTCCAAAGCTTCGTCCTTTAAACCTTATGACCTGATATTTAAACTGTAGAAAATATTAACATGAAACATTTAGATTTTATATTTGTGTCTGAAGATTAAGAAGAATGGAGAAAAAAAAAAATTTCTTTCTTTAAATGAATTGAGGTTAAATGCATATCTTTGAGCTTAATCTATAATAATTAACTAGAGAGATTATGTAGGCTTTGGAAAACAGAGTTTTCACTATACTTCTTTGTGGCATCAATAAAAAAGATTGAGTTTAATTAAAGAATAATTGAATTTTGATGGGAGAATAAATGACATATGGTTGAGTATTTAATATAGGCCATAGAAAATGTAGATTTTATTATACTATAACTTATAAAATATTTCAACTTAAATAAAGAATCTATGGCTATTTGAAAAATGGTTTCATTTTTTGAAGTCTTGAACTTAAATGAAAAATCCATCTCTATTTTCATGCGATTTTATTATATTTATATGATATCTTACTTAATATAAATAAAATAATTAAAAACATTGATTTAATTAATTCAATGCTCGCCAACTGTATTAAAAGTAACGTTTGAATTTTAATCCATGCACTAAAGAACTTATTCATCACTTATTTTTTTAGAAGTTAAAACAAGCAATCCTATTGACATAATGATAGAAGTTTATCATCACATATAAGGTAAAAGTCATGTTACACAAAAATGTTGACTGTATTTTATAATAATGTGATTAATAATTTTAATGTAATATCTCTATTTTAAATTATATATTTATATACTAATATATAAAGATTGGTTAGTAATTAACCTTAGAAACATGATCTAATTGTTAATAAAAATTTTGAAATATCCCTTAACATCATTTTGAAAGTATAGTGTAATATAAAAACATAAGTCGATATCGATAACAATATAAAATACATAGAGAAGGTAACCAACTTTTCACAATACTTCTTCTTTACATTAATTAAGAGAACTAATTAATTATTAAAGAACAATTATAATGTGAGAAGGGAATGAATATGCAAGGTTGATTATTTTGTGTAGGCTATGAAAAACATAACTCTTATTTTATACTATAATTATGAAATCTTTGAACTCAAATATAAAATCATAAACTATTTAAAGTAAATAAAGAATTATGGCTATTTAAAATGTGATTTCTTAAATGAAGATCCATGAATATTTGGGACGTTTTTTTATTATACTTATTAGATATTTTATTTAATTTATATAAAATGCTTAGGAATATTGATTTTATTAGTTCTCTGGCTACTATTATAGTACAAAATGAATCACTCCAAAAAAATTTACTTTTGATTTTAATCTTTGTGTAGAAGAACTTATTAGCTATTTACTTTAAAAAGTAAGAAATAATTTTCTTGAGATATGTTAAAAGTTTATCATGCTGCAAATATATATTTGAATTAGAAGCAACAAAAACTCAACCTTCTGTTCTTTTTAATCTAAAAATTCCTCTAATAATTTATATAGTTTTACAACATTTTTTTTTCAATTATTAGAAGATGAGTTTTGTGGGAATTGAGAATTTTTTATGAAGATGATGAGTGCTATTTGAAAAATGAAACTCAAAAGGAAAAGTAAACGAAGAAAAATGAGATAGATGGAATAACTTTGAATATTTTCTGCTAACTATTTTGTAATTTCGTAATTTTTGTCTTTAGGAGAGCAATTTAATGATAACAGTTAACCAAGTCTACCCTCTTCACATTTTTTTACCATACAGTACATACTTGTATATGTTGAGTTATTGCCTTGATAATTGATTAAAATTAGATAATTAAGTGTTAAGTGCTTCATATTATAAATAATTTTGTGGACCATAAAAGTATGACACCATAAATTTTTGTTAAAAAATTATAGAAACAAAACTTAGAGGATCACAATCATTTAATAATTTTTTATTTCAAATTAGTGATTTAAGAAGAAAAAATGCGTAATAAGAATTAGCTAATTTTTTTAAATTCAAAGCTACAAATATTTCACATTTTTTAGATACACATATGGTGTACATAAAATAAGTGTGTTGTAAAGTGGAATTTTTTTATTTTTTTTTATTTTGTCATAATATTATTGTATACGAGAATTTCATCAAAATCTTTACAAGATATCAAGATTCTGATTTGGTAGAAAGTTTTGATATGAAGCTAGATTTTTTTTGTCTTCAAATGCATTTGTTATTTTCTGAGAAGCAATAATTTATTAAACAAATTTTCCTAGTATTCAAAAGTCTTGGATTAATGAAAAATGTAATCATTAATTTTTTTTTTCTTAAGTATGATTACTTGATCAACAAGTTAAATTTTTTATTTCATTCCTAAATTTTCATTGTTTCTTTTCATTAATTGCATGGTTTTTATTAATTAATGTGATACATTTATTTGTTTTTTTATAAAAATTATTATATTTTACAATAATATGATTAGTTATTTTAGTGCAAGATTTTAGTTTAAATCATATATTTATATACCAAAATATAAAAATTCGATTAAAATTTAACATAAGAAATATGACCTGATTGTTAGTGAAGGTTCTAAACTACCTTATAACATTCTTCATAATGTAATATAAAAAATGTAAATCGATAATAATAACATTTTAAATTGTAAACTAAAAGTTTATATTATCACAATATTTAGCACCTTATGAGTTTTTTAAATGATTGTATACTCCTACAAACTTTACTTTGTAATGTTAACTTAACTCATTATTGATCTTGTAAGTTTAATTAATGTGATACATTTGTAAGTTTTTTGAGTTATCTTTAACTTATTACTGATCTAGTACGAAATTTTAAAAGATGATTATATATAAAAAAATTATTCCACCACATTGTCTATTAGAGCTTAAAAATAAAAAATTCATCATTGCTGGAAGTTTTTCTATTCAAGTAGTCAATGTGTTCTCTCTTTCTCTTGGCTCACAGTTAACTTTTTTTTTCCTCACATTATGTTGACTCTTCATTTTCACCTCAACTTTTAGCCTTAAACCTAATTATTAACCTCAATTTTTTCTTCATATTATGTATAAATGGATACATATAAATATAAATATCTAAAAAATGGAATTATAAATTAATATTAAGTTGGTGAATTAGTGGCAGAGAGATGTATTTTGTAATTTAATGTGTATTATTCCAAAACGTCAAGTCTTGTGATAAAATAAACTGTTATTAAGATACTGATAAATTTTATAACTTTATAACTTAATTTACTTATTTAAGTATCTATCATTTGTCAGATGACTTTTATAGGTATAAGGAATATCTACAAGATCTCCTATTTATATAGAACTAAAAAATAATTCAATTTTTCATTTGTCCCATGACTTTTATGGTCATAAAGAATACCTTCAAGATCTCCTATTTCTATAGAAATACAAAATCAATTACTACAACTTACTATAGACCTAAACAACATATCAAGGCTCATTGGCAAAGCAGTAGTTCGATTGGGGCGAGTTCATTACCTGCATAAGATGTAAAAAGGACCAACGCTTCTGCTTTTGCAAAATAAGGGATTACAGGCTCTACCAGGATACTTTGGCTAATAAGAGGTGGAGGTGCCCTGACTAGCCTTATAAGAGGTAAACCTTTATCATTATTTTTATTGTATATATATATATTTATGTGCAAATCCACTACATGTTATGCTGAATAATGTATATATATGTGTGTGTTTTTAAAAGATAAACTTTGATCTTAATAAAAAAAAGGTAAGTCTTAAAATTTGTAGAGGGTGTATAAGAGCTTCAAAATGCAGAATACACCTCTTGTGTCTGCTTTGGTTGCTATAAGTGTCCCTTTATGGACTATCACTGTCGCACCTACATTTATTGTATACAGAATGCACAACTCTAATCTCCCCTAATCATCACTATGGCTTAATGATTATGTAGATTAGAAGTTTAATCTTTCAAACTTTATGTCGATTGTACATAAAATCTAGACAACTTGATCATGTTTTTGATTAGTGGCCTGAGCTCGATCACCACTTTCGATAGCAATCTGGATGCACGTGCCATCTTCGACTGTATAGTACACAAATTCCTATAGTACTTATGGTAGCATCTGTAGAGGCTCTGGACGTAGAGGTCATTAGAGATAAGGCTCTCTAACTAGTCGTCATTTGTACAGGTTCTGTGGTGGCCATGCATTGGATGCTCTTATCAAAAGTGCTTGTTGATGTATGATGGATAATGATTAGACTTGAAAATGTGTTTGAAATTGAGGTTTTAGAGAAGAGGAAAAAAACTTTTTAGAATTAATGAGAGGAGAACTAAAGAACAATAGAAGATGTATACATATATATATGTATATTTGTATATTCTTTTTCTATCTCAAAAATTCTCTAAAAATAATGTTATATATTGTTTAAGTAGGCATATTAATATTTGTAAAATTTTTACGTATAAAGTATATCTAAAACAAGCATGAGGTATCCTTGTATTTATTTTTTGATTTATCATAATCCTATTATTTAAGAAAATTTTACTAAAATCCCTAAATGAAATAAGGAATTTGATTTTGTAGAAATTAGTGATATACTATTCACTTTCTTTTAGATATATGCATATACTATTTCCTGAAAAATAATAATTTTTTAAAGAATTGGATGTTTTTCCTAACACTCAAATTCTTGGTTCCTAGAAAAGTAAGATCATTAATTGTTTTTTAGAGACAAAAGATAAAATTATTAATTAGATTGGTAGTAAGCCACCACCAAAAAGTGGCACATGGTTAAAGATCGTCTCAGCCTAAAAAATTAGTATCTCCAATATAAATGGTAAAACAAGCAAAAATAATTTCTCAAACTTCTATTGAAGTTTCTATAAAGTCTTAACTATCACTAAAAACTATCTCCGTTATATATCATCTTATAACTCTTTTTTTTTTAAATCTTTCTTATGATGGAATGAATAATATTGAAGTAACATATGTCATTAGTAATTCAATTTAATACGTTAAAAAAATAGGAAATGAACAATTAGATATAAAATTTAAATCAACAGATGATTAGTATTGTTGGAAGGCTTGAAAAAAGATATTCGAGCTTGTTTCAACGCTCTTGAGGAAAAGAAAAGCTTGCAATAATAATAGGCAACATTACAATAAATTTAAGAGCATTTTTTCTTAAAAGTTACAAGAACCAAACTCTCAATTTGATTCTTTTTCTCAGAAAAAACTTCACCAGCTCTATTTCATGCTCATCAAACTTGTACCTTGATATCTTGTTAAACTTAATCTTATATAGATCAAGAACAAACATATCAAGTTTGTTCTTTTGGTGAAACTCCCAGTGAGATATGTGAAGGAAATTGAAGCCATTAAGATGTAGTAATAATTTTAATTTTATCCATATAATTAGTATCATAAAGATAACCATCCAAGAAAATGCATCTTCAATAAAATTAATGGAAAAGGATTTTGGTATAGATTGCACAAGTGAAGCCTTACCGAGTGGGAATGAGTGCAATATGGTCTTTGGTCCCCTAAGATTTTACTGGTACAGATCTTCTCCAAATATTAACATTGAACATCTAGATTTTATATTTGTACCTGAAGGTTAAGAAGAATGGAAAAAAAGTTATTTTTTTTCCTTTCTTCGAATGAGTGGAGGTCAAGTACATATGTAACACCCCAACCCTCTCTTTTTATTTTATTTTTATTTTTGTAATTATTATATGAATATAATTATTAATTATGTAGTAATATATTGAATTTAATTTAGTTTAATTTATTTTTATAGAAATAATAATAATAATAATAATAATAAGGGGTAGAAATTATTTAGGGATTTAATTGAAAACAATTTTGGAAAAAATATGTGAAAATTTGGGTTCTGGGGGTATTTTTGAAAGAAAAATTGAAAATCGGGGGTCAAAACGTAATTTAGAAAAAGTACGCTACGTCAGCTGCCCGATCAGCAGCTCCGGCCAACCAGGACGTGCCACGTGGCAGAGACGCTAACGTGGGAGGCCACATGGAAGGGAGCCACGTGGGCGATCTGCGTGTGCGCGATCGAACGGCTGAGATCTATTCCCGCGCGCACGGACGGCCCAGATTGAATCGTGATAAACGGCCCGGATTCATTCCTATTTAATCGCGATTGGACGGTCTAGATTAAATGTGATGGACGGTTCAGATCAAAAGCGGATGGTTATAAATAATCTCATTCGCACCCAAACCCTAACCCTAGCCGCCAGAGCCCCTCACCAGAGAAGACAACCCAGTCGCCGGGAAGCCGACTACCCCACCCGCCGCCGTACCGAAGCAATTTTCAGCCACCAAACGAGGTAAAAATTCTACCCCTTACTCAGAATTCGATTTTAAACCCACTTATAGCCAAATCAGAGCGAAAGCACTGGCCAATTGGCCGAAAAACGCTGTCGAAGCGCAGCGACGCCGCCGTGGGGTATCTCAATTTTTGCCTCCGATGAGGCCCTTTTTGATTCCCGTTCGATGTGATTTTTCCACCTTTGTGATCACCGTTTCCTCCTCGACAGGTTGACCGAAGCAAAACACCTAACTGCGACGTGAGTAGGAGGAGCCGCCACACCGGAGAGCCCCACCGACAGTAAGTTTCAGTTTTCTGTGTTTTTTTTGCCCACCAAGGGTCCTAAGGGTGTTTTCTCACAGGAACCGATGCAAGTTTGGCTGAATTCAGCCAAAAATAGCCAACTCGATGCGGATCGCCGCCGCGAGCTGGAGCACGGCAGAGCCGCCGTGTCAGAATTCCAAAATTGGTCGAGTAGGCCCTAGGTCTAATTTTTCAGTTATTTGGGACATGTGTAGGTACCGTAAGTGCATTTCAGTTCCTGGAAAAAAAATTCAGGGAAGCCAAGGACCGCCCGTAGGTGTAGTGAAAATCTAGTTTTCGGCATCATATCAGGTAAGGACCACCCCTCACCCTATCTCTTATCATGGAATTAAAGTTTAAATAAATGGTAATATTGTATTTTGTACAATTAATAGATATGAATAACTAATTAAGGTTGCTAATAGAGCCCGAAATCGGACATTATTCCCTGTCAATTCCTGCTTGATTTATTTTACAGTTTAAATGCATTATGGTATCTGGTTTATCTATTCTATAGATTTAAATGCATGAATCACTGCTTACTTCACTACTGTTTAATTTTAGGAATCTAAGATATGCTTGCTTTTTTGGATGCACGTTATTTGTTTATGTATTTATGTTTGAGTTGGTAACGGAGACTAAGGAAAAATAGGAAAGGGGTGTAATTTGATAAATGGATAAGATGACAGTCTCACTAGATAACCTAGGAGATGGTGGACGGACCGGGTTCATAGGGAACCTAACCGTGAACGTTGTCTCATACCAGACGGGGTATGGAGACTTTATGGTTTTGGCGCTCACACTAAACGGGGTATGGGACGGCCCGCTTCACCCTCATACCAGACGGGGTATTGAGGTTAATTGTTTTGGCGCTCATACCGGATGGGGTATGGGAACGGCCTTAGAATTGAGTTTGCTAAGGGGAATGGTTCACGTGTAGTGGGGACCCCTATGGGTCCCCATGGATACTAGTAGGCTGATAAAAATGGGCAATTGTTGTTTGATGATTTGAATATAAAAGTATGATATGTGCTATGTTACAGATTATATATGAATTCATAATATTTATAATGTTATTTTTTCATAGGTTGTTTTTATAAATCTCACTGCGGTAAGTGGATGGTAAATGATTTGATTATTGATAAATGAATTTGTTTAAATCTACTGCTCCATTGGTTGTTTTCGGTTTTCTACCAACCTTTACTTTTGTGACGGTGATTAGTGTGATGTCCTTACTGGGCTAGTGTAACTCATTCCTTATTTAACCATTTCAGATTAGGAGGACCTGGTTCCCGAGCCCAATCCACAAGAAGACAGCAAGTAGATGCTAGATACCTTATAGTTTCCTTTATTTTTCTTAATTCTCGTATTTTTTTTAGAAAACTTATTTTGTGATATTATTTAGTACTTTTAAGTTATTATGTAAGGGATATTAACCTTTATCTTTTATTTTGCTTCTGCACTAAGTTCATTATATGTATTTCTTTTTGAATTTCTGGGACCGTTACAACATACCCTTGAGTTTAATCTATAATAAATGACTTGAGAGGTTATGTAGGCTTTGGAAAACAAACGTTTCACTGTACTTCTTTGTTGCACTAGTAGAGAAGAGTAAGTTTAATTAAAGAAGAATTGAATTGTGATGGAAGGATAAATGAGATATGGTTGTGTATTTTATATAGGCCATAGAAAATGTAGATTTTATAATAATATAATTTATAAAATCTTTGAACTTAAATGAAGAATCTATGTCTATTTGGAAAGTGATTTCATTTTTTGAAATCTTTAACTAAATGAAGAATCCATCTCTATTTGATATGCAATTTTATTATATTTATGTGATATCTAACTAAATATATATAAAATAATTAAAAACATTGATTTGATTAATTCTACGGTTGCCAACTATATTAAAATTAACTTTTGAATTTTAATCCATGTATTAAAGAACTTATTTGTCATTTATTTTTTTTTAAAAGTAAAAAAAAGGCAATTTTATTGAGATAGTGACTGAAGTTTATAACCACAGATAAGGTAAAAAGTCATGTTATAAAAAAAATATCGATTGTACTTTACAAAAATGTGATTAGTTATTTTAATGCAATATCTCTACTTTAAATCATATATTTAGATATGATTATATAAAGACTGGTTAATAATTAACCTTAAAAACATGATCTAATTATTAATAAAAATTTTGAGATACCCTTTAACATCTTACTCAAAGTATAGTGTAATATAAAATCATAAGTCAAAAACAATAATAATGTAAAATACATAGAGAAGGTAACCAACTTTTCACAATACTTCTTGTAACAGACCAAAATGACGTTGTTTTGGGGAAACCCCAAAACGGGACCATTTTGGGTAAAGAAAGAAAGGGAAAAAAAGCCCACAGGCGTGTTTACCTCTAGTCAGGAAAGATGAAGAGGCGAGGCGCGCATGCCTCTGCCACTGGCCAAAAAGGATGAAGAGGAGACCTCCACGCCGAGGAAGAGGGGTCGTGCGAGACTCCTTTTGCTCATCCCTATAAAACACGAAGAGAAGGAAGGAGATTAGTGTAGGAACAGAGAGAAAAAAAAAGGGAGAGGGAGAGAGAGAGGAAGGTATGAAGGGAGGGGCTGCAGTTACCACCAATTGATATCCAAGAGAGGAGAAGAATAAGAAGGAAAAGGAGGATGAGAACCTGGTGCTGCGCGTAATAATGCACAGGAGAAAAAGACAATTCTAGAATAGCCTAATGCATGTTTTGCTGTTCTGCGGCTCCCTCCAGTGCGATTCCACCAGATTTGTGTCGAATCTATGGGCACGAAGCACTCTGCAGTGAATTTCAGCCAATCCGCGATGGTGAATGGTGGTGATCGGTATCAGTGTATGGTAGTCTTGAGGCGATGCATGGGGAGGCATGCAGAATTCTGATGGTTGCATGCAGTGAGTCCTAGGAGGCCGATTCGGGTAGGTGAGTTCAAAAAAAATACTCATTGGTTTACCATTTTAGATTTAGGGTTAATTAATCATACTTAATTTTAATAAATTATTTATCCAGTTTAGAATTAGGAATAAGTCTAGACACGAATTTTTAAAATTAGGGAATAACAAGTCATTACTAACCCGATATGGATATCACTGTAACAGGTTGATCTTGTACATCAAAGATAATTTTACGAACGAGATTTAGATAGAAATTAGGTAAGAGCGTAAGCGCTTACAAATATAATTTAATATTTCTAAGATATTAAAACTGTGACGTTTAATAATTTGTAATTAGTACAGTTCATAGTTTGCAGTACATAGTATACAGTTCATAGTTCTTATCACTTCGCCACATCTAGCTAAAGTCGTATCTACAAGTAGGGTTCACCACAGTCACGTGTCGAAAGGCTACACACACACCCACCCCTCAGTGATATCGATTAAATGGGTTTTCCAAATCTTTTAATATCTATTTATTTATTTCAACTCACTAATAAATTTTTTAATTTTTATTATTTAATATATTCTATACCTATAACAACCATACTGTAACTATTCATCACCCTAAACTCTTCTACATATCCTTAATATACTCTTAATTACATAGCAACCAGTACATATAAGAATTTAGCTACCAAAACATAGAAAAATAATTCATCAGTAATTTCAGTAGTAAATATAAATAAGAACGCAACAATTAGTAGTAAAATTTCGTCGGAATCATGTGTGACGTATTCACGAGTTAGAGGAGATCCTTACTGCTCTTGTTGATACTGACAAAAATGGCATCATGCGATGAAACTATTTTAATAGGATATAAACTGATATGAATGAATAAGAAGTTATGTGTAATATTTATGATACTGAAACACAAAATTAGTATCTACTAAACTACTTACTGTCTAAATTGTGATACTTAATACTGAATTATACTATTTATTGAACTGTTTATGCCCTAAATTATGATACTAAAATAATGAATTCTGAATGTTTATTGAATAAACCGATTTATATGGTTTGGTTAATGAATTAGGGTGTAGATACTACGTGTTTTCTGAATTAAAGAGAAAAGTGTTTTAAATCATCTCTGTCAGCAGTTTTATATTTTTTACCAACTTGGACAGATTATCTTATCATTTGTTGGTACTTACATGTTTACTGAGCATATTAAGCTCACCCTTTTTATTATTCATTTCTTCTATATCAAGATACTTAGAACCCTGCTCCTGAACTGTGAAAGACTTGTTAGGAAATTATTTAATTTTTATTTTAATTCGAATAGTACAATGTTAATTATTTCATTTTTAGTAAGTATTTATTTTAGAGTTTGAATATATCTCATGGATATTGGATATTTTGAGCTAAGGATGTAAGGGATGTACTTTTTATTATTTTAAAATTTGTTGTGCGAAGTATTACTATAGATTATTTTATTATTTTTCATTTATTATGTAGTTTTTATTAATTAATGTGATACATTTGTTTTTTTTTTTTAAAAAATTTAATATACTTTACAATAATGTGATTAGTTATTTTAATGCAATATTTAGTTTAAATCATATATTTATATAACAATATATAAAAATTGGTTAAATTTTTAATATCGAAAATATGATCTAATTATTAATAAAAATTCTAAAATACCTTTTGTAACAGTCAGCCGTATTCTATCGTATACTTAGTTTAATAAAAAATTTTAATCATGTAATTTATTTACTAATATAAAATAAATATATATACTCTCTTATTTAAATAAAAAGAAATAAAAATAGATTAACAATTTAAATACAATTATTGTAAAATAGGATCATAAACCTATAGAATTTCAAAGAAATGCGTATTCTCAATTAAGGTATTTTGAAAAAAGCTGTAACTTCCTCAAATTGCTATTTCCTTAAATAAATTAAATAATAATGCAAACTAAAAAAAATATACATTTATATAGCTGAACAAAAATTAGATTATAAATATAAATAATTAAACCTAGATATAAACTTATTTAATTTATATATCATATACAACTAAACAATAAGTATAAATAAATGAACACAAATGTGTGTATAAATAAAATGTGTGTATAAATAAATGCATAAAAAAATATATAAAACTGTTATACAAATATATAGGAATATATATTTAGAGACATAGAGATATATGTAATAAGAAAATAAACATATGTGTATGTATTTGTGTGTATATATATATTTAGATATATATAGATATGTATATGTAATAAGAAAATAAACACACATATATATATATATATTTGTGTGTATATATATATCTCTAAGAAATATAGTGATGTCTAGATAAAATATATATATAAACATCTATATTCAACTATCGTATGCATATATATATATATAGGTATATGTGTGTGTAAATAAAATAAATTTTTAAAAAATAAAATACAAATAAAAGAAATTAATTTGAATAGTTTGCTGCTGGAAATGATCAACACTCAGGGGCTAATTGGTTACCCCTGATTTGACACCACTCACCATCCCAAGTTATGGCCAGGACTGAGACACACGTGGAGCTGCTATGATGACCGGCTAGGTGTCATGAAAACTAGCCATCTTTGCCAGTTGTGGTTAGCCATCCAACATATCAACAGCTGTCATGTCATGCATGCATTTGGACGGTAAGATGATCGGTTAAATTTAATTAAAAGCTTCCTTTTCTTCACAACTTTGTCTTCATCTTCTTCAAACAAAAACTTCTAGTTAAATAAGTGAGTGAGAGGGGAGGTTGAGAGCATAAAACAGCAGAGAAAGAGAGAGAGAGTGACGCATCAGAATAAACACGTGTTCTATGTGCGTATCAGAGGAGAAATCACTTCTTCTTGATGAGGTGAGTTATTTTTTCCTCTTCTAATTTGTTTATTTTAGTTCTTTGGTATCCTAAAACCATTTCTATTTAGAAGAATAGCTCTTAAATATTAGAATTAATTTTTTTTTCAAATCCATAGATATGTAAAAAATTGAACACACATTCTCATACTGAATTAAAGAGAAATATAATCAGAAGCGTACCTGAATCCATCACAAACGATTTGTTCACGTCTGGTGGTAGAATTTTTCGAATTAATACGATGCTTTGAAACTAGTTTTTTTTAGTGACGGGATTTCAAAAAAATAAAATGACAGCCTTTTTATTTGGGGACTATAACTGCCTTCTATATCGACTAACTTTTACAATTTCTATTTCACCCATCATAAAATGAGAATATTACAAAAATAATATCTACATATTACAAGCTGATACTTAAACCTATGCACTAAGGCTCAATATTGTTTAACTATATTTGATCACTTTTAAACGAGTCCATTAAATTGATAGCCTGATACGCATACTAAGGTCCACATTAAGCCCATACATCAGAAAAAATCCAATAATCTCCCACTTGGGCTTTATGTGATACTTTAACTATGCGTTAATAACAGTATGAGTACTCAGAACTATGCTATCAATACTTGAATGCATCACAAACAATCTCGTCCATCAATCATAAAGACATAGGATCAAAGTGGCCTTCACTATTGCTAATGTAGCTAAACCCATCAATGGTCACGTATATCAGTATAACCGAACGACATAGATCAAACATGGATGTGCAACATGGAAATTGTATGTTATGTGATCTAAGCATGCCTATTTCCAACTGGTCCTGCCTTAACCTTAGTGAGATCAACTATAAGAAAATTCAGAGATAATAATATATATAAACATAAATGCAAAAAACAAAAACTTAAATAAAACCATATGTACATAAACTAAACAAAATTACATAATTTATGACATGTTTTATAAAATAAATACAATTATGGTACAAGAATCCCACTAAAACTACACATCATCTAGGGATACAACCCATATGAGCAGTGTGTTCATGAAAGTCCTTAGGTGGTAATCCTTTAGTGAGTGGATCCGCAATCATGGAGTTTGTTCCAATGTGCTCTATCGATATCTGCTTACTCTAAACTATTTCTTTAATAACAAGGAACTTAATATCTACATGCTTTGACTTCATTGAACTCCTATTATTGTTGGAATATATAACTGCAGATTTATGGTCACAAAATAACTTTAATGGTCTTTCTATGCCATCAATAATACACAACCCAATGATAAAATTTTATAGCAATATTCCATGATTGGATGCATCATAACAAGTTATAAACTTTGCTGCCATAATAGAAGCGGCTACAAGTGTTTGTTTAGCACTCTTCCAGGAAATAGCTCTCCCAGCAAACAAGTAAATATACCCTGATATAGATTTTCTACTGTCTTGAGATCCAACAAAATCAGAATTAGAATAACTAATGATCTCCAACTGATCTGACCTCCTGTATGTGAGCATATCTTTTATTCTCTGTAAATACCGTATGACACGTATGGCTGCTTTCTAATGATCCATACCTGGATTGCTTAAATATCTACCTAACATCCTAACAATGTACGCAATATCTAGATGCACACAAACCTGTGCATACATAAGACCCCCTACAGTAGAAGCATAAGGAATCTTTTGCATCTCTGTAGTCTCTAAATCATTTTTGGGGCATTGACTTAAAGTAAACTTGTCTCCTTTAGACACAGGGGTGTCTC
This sequence comes from Carica papaya, assembly GCF_054855325.1. NCBI lineage: Eukaryota > Viridiplantae > Streptophyta > Magnoliopsida > Brassicales > Caricaceae > Carica > Carica papaya. The sequence continues at coordinate 28,196,215 of NC_142311.1, read as the reverse complement.
ATAGTTTACAATCCTGTATTCCAAACCTTTTAAGAATCTTTTCGATATAACTCTTTTGTGATAATCTAAGAATATTCCAAGAATGATCCTAGTGTATCTAGATCCCTAATACAAAAGAGGCGGCGTCCGCAAGATCTTTCATCTCAAATTTCATTATTAAAAATCTCTTGGTTTTGTACAATAAGCCTATATCACTACTAGCAAGTAGTATGACATTGATATATAAAACAAGAAAAATATATTCACTCCCACTAAACTTATGGTATACACAATCTTCCACTAAATTCATCTCAAAACCAAACGAGATGATGACTTGATGAAATTTGTGATACCATTAACGGGAAGCCTGTTTAAGTCCATAGATGGATTTCTTTAGTTTACAAACCATTGATTGTGCATCTATAGATATAAAGTTTCTAGTTGCACCATATAAATCATCTCATCAATGTCACCATTAAGAAACGTTGTCTTAACATCCATCTAGTGTAACTCAAGATCAAAATGTGCCACTAAAGCCATTATAATCCCGAAAGAGTTTTTTGACAAAATTGGAGAGAAAGTCTCTTTATAATCGACGTCTTCTTTCTGTGTGAAGCCGTTAGCGACAAGACTATTTCCATGGAGGGCGTAGGTTACTAACTAGCTAAAGGTAGAAGCACAATTAATTAGTAACAATAAAGATGTGAATAAATACATACAATTCACTCAGTATATTCAGATCATCGTCAATCAGTTATCACTCTGGTTAATAATTTTATCTTTTATCTCTAAAAAAAATTTAATAATCACATTTTTCTAGAACCCAAGAATTTTGAGTATTAGAAAAAATATCTAATTCTTTAACAAACCATTATTTTTGAAGAAATAATATCTATATATATTTTTTAAAAAACCAATAGCATATAACTAGTTTCTACTAAATCAGATTCTTTATTTCATTTAAGAATTTTAGTAAAATTATTTTAAATAATAAAATTATGATAAATCAAAAAATAAATTCAAATATACCTCATACTTCTTTTAAATATACTTTATATGTACATATTTTACAAATATAAATTGCCGACTTAAAAAACATATATCATTATTGTTGGAGAATTTTTGAGATAGAAAAAAGAATATATACATACATATATATATCTTTTATTGTCTTTTAGTTATTCTCTCATTAATTACAAAGAGTTTTATTTCTCTTCTCCAAAACCCTAATTCCAAACATAAGCTTTCAAGTCTAATCATCACCCATCATACAACAACAAGCACTTTTGATAAGAGCATCCAATGCATGGCCACTACAGAACTGAACAAACGACAACTAGTTGGAGAGCCTTGTCATCTAACACCTCCATGCCTAGAGCCTCTGTAGATGCTGCTGCCAGCACTGTAGGGATTTGTGTACTACACGGTGAAACATGGCACGTACATCCAGATTCCAATTAAAAATGGTGATCACAAGGGTTTTTAATTAAAAAGCATGATCATGCAGTCTGAATTTTACATATAATTGACATAAAGTCTGAAAGATGAAACTTCCAATCTGCATAATCATTAAGCCATAGTGATAATTATGGAAAATTAAGCTGTGCATTCTGCATATAATTGAAGCAGGTGTGATACTGACAGTGCCTAAAGCGACACTTGTAGCAACCAAAGCAGACACAAGAGGTGTATTCTACATTTTGGCTCTCTCGTACACCCTCTGCGAATTTCGTGACTTCCTTTTTTTTGTGGATCTCTTATGTAGGTAATGAACTTGCCTCAATGGAACTATTATTTTCCACCGATGAGCCTTTATCTATTGTTTGGGATTGCAGCAAGCTTGTAGTATTTGATTTTGTACTTCTATACAAATAGGAGATCTTATAGGTATTCCTTCTACCCATAAAAATCGTGGGACAAATGAAAAATTGAATGATTTTTTACTCTTATACAAATACGAGATCTTGTACGTATTCCTTCTACCTATAAAAGTCATGTGACAAATGGCAAATACTTAAACAAGTAAATTAAGTCATAAAGTTATATAAATAATTAGTATCTTAATAGTAGTTTATTTTATCACAAGACTTCATATTTTGGAATAGAACACATTGAATTGCTAATTACATCTTTATGCCACAAGTCCCATCGACTTAATATTAATTGATAATTCTATCTTATATATATATATATATACATCTATTTATACCTAATATGAGGAAAAAATTGAGGCTAAAAATTACTTTAAAGGCTAAAAATTGAGGTAAAAATAAGGAGACAACATAATGTGAAGAAAAAAAAAAGATTATTGTGAGATAAGAGGAAGAGAGAATAAATTGATTACTTGAATAGAAAAGCTTACAAGAAGGATGAATTTTTCATTTTTATCTCTAATAGACCATGTGGTGGAATAATTATTTTTTATATGTACAATTATCTTTTAAAATTTTGTATAAGGCCAATAATAAATTATAGCTAACTCAAAAAACTTACAAATATATTAAATTAATTAAACTTACAAGATCAATAATAAGTTAAGTTATTATTATAAAGTAAAATTTGTACAAGTATATAATCATTTGAAAGGCTCACAAGGTGCTAAATGGTGTGACCATATAAACCTTTTATAATAGTCAGCTATATGTTGTACCGTATACTTAGTTTAATAAGATCTTTTAATCATGTGATTTATTTATTAATATAAAATAAAGATATATATATGTTCTCTAATTTAAATAAAGAGAAATAAAAAATGGATTAACAATTTAAACACAATTGTTCTAAGATAGAAAAATAAACCTATACAATTTCAAAGAAATAAGTATTCTCGATTAAGGTATTCTGATGAAAATTATAACTTTCTAAAATTGCTATTACTTTAAATAAATTAAATAATAATAAGAACTAGAATAAAATATACATTTATATAGGTGAACTAAAATAGATTATAGATATGTGTATGAATAATTAAACCTAAATATAAATTTATATAGTTTATATAGCATATATAAGTAAACATTAAGTATAAATAAATGAACAAATATCTGTGTATAAATAAGCATACAAAAATATATATAGATATATGTATAAAAATATATAAAATTGTTATACAAAAATATATGTTTCGATACATATAGATATGTATATGCAATAAGAAAATAAACATATATATATGTGTATTTGTAACGACCCTGGAAATATTAAAAGGAAATATGTAACATCCAAAAATTTTCTTTTGTAATTTAAGATTTTATTCTAAATGTAATAAAATATTTTTTCAATTTTTCTTTTTATTTTTATTTTAATATAGAGTAAAAAATAAAATAAAATTGATGGAGGATTTAATTGAAAATAATTTTGGGAAAAAAGGGTAAAAATTTAGCTTCTGGAGGTATTTTTGAAAGAAAAATCAGAAAACAGGGATCAAAACATAATTTTAAGAAGTTTCACCACGTCAGACGCCCGGTCAGCAGCCCTGACCAACCAAGACGCGCCAAGTGGCAGAGACACTGATGCGGGAGGCCACGTGGGCAATCCGCATGCCTATAATCGAACGACTGAGGTCCGTTCCTGCGCGCATGGACGGCCTGGATGTGCTCCCTCCCAAATGCGATCAAACGGCCAGATTCAAATGCGACTGAACAGCCCAGAGTGAATCGCGATGGACGGCCCAGATTGGATAGCGATGAATGGCCCAGATTGACTCCCTGTTTAATCGCGATCGGACGGCCCAGATCAAACACAATGGATGGTCCAAATCAAAAGTGGATAGATATAAATAACCCTCATCTGCACCAAACCCTAACCATAGCTGCCAGAACCCCTCGCTGGAGAAGACGACCCAACCGCTGGGGAGCCGATCGCCGCAACTCGTCGCTGCATCGGAACCCTTTTTGACCGTAAATAAAGGCAAAAACTTTCCCTTTTGCACGAAATCCAATTTTAAGCTCACCCATGGCTAAATTAGAGCAAAAAGACCAGCCAATTGGTTGAAAAACACCGGTGAAGCCCTCCACCGCCGCCATGGGGAATTTCACAAAATGCCTCCGATGAGGCCCTTCTTGATTCCCGTTTTGCGTAATTTTTCCACCGTTGTGATCACCGTTTTCTTCTCTACAGGTTGAACTAAGCAAAACACCCAACCACAATGTGAGCCGAAGGAGCCACCGCACCAGAGAGCCCCACCGTCGGTGAGTTTTGATTTTTTATATTTTTTTGGCCAACTGGGGCCCTTTAATGTGTTTTTTCATAGGGATCGATGCAAAATCGATCAAATTTGACCGAAAATGGCCGATATGAGGCGGACCACCGTGTTGGAATTTTGAAATTGGCCGAGTGGGCCTTGGGACTGATTTTGGATTTATTTGGAATATTTGTAGGTACTATTAGCGTGTTTCAGTTCTCAGAGAAAAATCCAGGGAACCTAGGGATCGCCCGTAGGTGTAGTAAACAGTTTAGCTTTTCGGGCTTCAAATCAAGTAAGGATTCCTCGTCCTATTCTCTATCATAGAACTGAAGTTTAAATAAATATAATATGATATTTTGTGCGATTTTAGTAAACATGCATAATTAATTAGGGGTTGTTAATGGAGCTGGAACCGAAAATTATCTACTACTGTTGTTGATTGTTTTACAATTTACCTACATGATGGTATCTTATATATTCATTTTATGGATTTGAACGAATGTATGGTTTATTTTACATATTTACTGCTGAATTGGGAAAAATGAAGTTTAAATGGTAAAGAAATTGTGTGATTAAATGACTAGATGAAACGACAGTCTTACTGGATATACTGGGAGATGGTGGACGGACCGGGTACATAGAGAACCCTACTATGAACGTTGTCTCATACCGATGGGGTATGAAAACTTGATAATTTTGTGCTCATACCAGACGGGGTATGGAGATGACCTACTTGACCCTCATACCAGACGAGATATTGAGATTTGATAAATTACCGCTCATACTGGACGGGGTATGGGGACGACCCATAATTGAGAATGATAAATGAAAAGATTCACGTGTAGCAGGGGCATCCTTATGAACCCCCATGGATACCAGCAGGCTGGTGAAAAGAGTGGCAGTTAATGTTTGGTTTATTGATAATGGATATGGATTTATAATATGTACTATAATGGCTGATCATGCATGAAATATTGGTTTGTATTTTATAGGTTGTTTTCATAAATTTCACTATGGTAAGTGAACGAGAAATAATTTTATGATTGATAAATGATTTGCTAAATTTAATGCTCAATTAGTGGTTTTTGATTTTATACCAACCTTTACTTCTGTGTCGGTGATATAGTGTGATATCCTTACTAGGCTAGTGTAGCTCACCCTTTATTTAACTATTTCAGATCAAGAGGACCAAGTTTTCGAGCCCGATCCGCAAGAAGATTGTGAGTAGATGCTAGATATTTTTTATTGTCCGTTTGTTTCCTTATTTCTCGTGTTTCTTTCAAAAAATGAATTCTGTAATGCTGTTTAGTATTTTTAAGTTATTGTGTAAGGAATGTAAACCTTAACCTTTTATTTCGCTTCCGCACTTAAGTTATTATCTATTTTCTTTTAGATTTCTGGGGTCATTACAAAATAAATAATAATTAAAGTACGGAAGCAAAATAAATTTTCAAGGTTTACATTCCTTACACAATAACTTAAAGTACCAATTTGTGTTTCGAAATTCACCATTTTGAAAGAAATACAAAGAAACAAGGAAATAAATGGAAAATAAATAAATTAGCATTCTACCCGCAACCCTCTTACGGATTAGGCTCTGGATCCTAGTCCTCTTGATCTGTAATGGTTAAATAAGGGATGAGCTACATTAGCCCAGTAAGAATATCACACTATATCACCGACACAGAAATGAAGGTTGGTAGAACATCAAAACAACTAATGGAGCACTTAATTTAAACCAGTACATTTATTAAAAATAAAACTATTTACCATCCACTTACTGCAACAAAATTTACAAAAGCAACCTATAGAGATAACAACATAGCACTTATCATGATTCCATATGCAATTGGTAACAGGCACACATTATAAATTTATATTCAATAAATTAAATAACAATCTTTCCTTTAATCGGCCTATTGGTATCTATGGGGGTTCATAGGGATGTTCCCGCTACGCGTGAACCCTTTCCTTCAACATTCTAAATTAAAGGGCCGTCCCCATACCCCCTCTGGTATGAGTGCCAAACCACTAAACCTCAATACCGTCGGTATGAGGGTGAAACGGGCCGTCCCCAGACCCCGTTCGGTATGAGCGCCAAATTACCAAGTCTCGATACCTCATCTAGTATGAGACAGCGTTCATGGTAGGGTTCTCTATTGTACCCAGTCTGTCCACCATCTCCCAGGATATACAGTAAGGCTGTCATTTTATCCATTCACTTAATCACACAATTTTTCCGTTTTTCTTTAGTCTCCATTTTTCAAATCAACCGTAATCACATAAACAACAAACATGCATCAGGAAATGCAATCATATCTTATTTTTTTAATTTAACAGTAGTCATGTAAGGTAGCAATACATGCATTCAAACTATAAAATTGATAAATCAGAGACTATCATGTATACAAACTGTAACATAAATCAACAGAAATCAACAGAGAACAATTTCCAGTTCTAGCTCCATTAGTAACACGTAATTAATTATAGATATTTTTTAAGTTTCACAAAATACCATATTGTTTAAAATTAAACTTCAATTGAATAACAGATGATAGAGTAAGAGATTCTTACTATATTTGGTACCCGAAAAGCTAAGCTGTTCATTGTGCCTACAGGTGGTTCCCAGGTTCCCTGAATTTTCTTTTGGAAATCAAAACGTGCTATAAGTACCTACAAATGACCTAAACAAACCCAAAATCAATCTCAGGGCCCATTTTGGCCAATTTCAAATTCTGACATGGTGCTCCGCCGTGCTCCAGCGATGGTGTCGTCGCCTGCAGTGGCGGTCTGCCTTGGGTTGACTATTTTTAGTTGTTTTTTGCCAGATTTAGTCGATTTTGCATCAATCCCTACAAGAAAATATGTTAAGGTGCCTCGGTTGGCCGAAAAAATACAAAAAACTAAAACTCACCGGTGGTGGGGCTCTCTGGTGTGGCGACTCCTTTGGCTCACATTGCGGTTGTGTGTTTTGTTTCGGTAAACCTATAGAGAAGAAAACGATGATCACAACGGTGGAAAAATCACACAGAATGGGAATTGAGAAGGGCCTCATCAGAAGCGCTTTGTGGAATTCCCAGTGGCGACATCGCCGGGCTTTACTCACCATTTTCGGCCAATTGGTAGGTGTTTTTGCCCCGATTTTGCCATGGGTGTATTTAAAATTGAATTCTGAGCAAAAAAAAAAAATTTACTTTTTTTGGCGGTCGAAAAGGGCTCCGGTGAGGCGGCGGGTGGCGGCGGTTTCCTTCCCGGCGGCCAGGTCTTCTTCTCCGGCGAGGGGTCTGGCAGCTAGGGTTAGGGTTTAGTGTGGATGGGGGTTATTTATATTCATTCAATTTTGATCAGGGCGGTCCATCGCGTTTGATTTGGACCGTCCGATCGTGATTAAATAGGGAGTGAATATGGACCATTCATCGCGATCTAATCTGGGCCATCCATCTCGATCTAATCTAGTTCGTCCGATTGCGTTCAAATCTGACCGTTCGATTGCGTTTGAGGAGGGAACGCATCTTGGCCGTCCATGTGTATGGGAACGGATCTAGGTTGTTCGATCGCAGGCACGCAGATCACCCGCATGGCCTCCTGCTTAGCACCGCATCAGCGTCCACTGCCACGCGGTGAGTCCTGATTCATCGGGCCTACTGACCGGGTGTCTAACGTGGTGAAACTTCTCTAAATTTTATTTTGACCCTTGGCTTCTAATCTTTCTTTCAAAAATACCCCCAGAACACAAATTTTCACCCCTTTTTCCCCAAATTATTTTCAATTTAATCCTCAATTGTCGATTATATGTAAAATCTAGACTTCATGATCATGTTTTTTGATTAAGGGATTGAGCTTGATCATCACTTTTAATTAGTATCTGGATGCACGTGCCATCTTCCACTGTGTTGTACACAAATCTCTACGGTGCTAGCGGCAGCATTTGCAGAGGCTCTGCGCATGGAGGTGGTGGACAACAAGGGTCTATAACTAGTCGTCGTTTGTTTATGTTCTGTGGTGGCCATGCATTGGAAGCTCTTATCAAAAGTCCTTGTTGTTGTATGATGGCTTGAGGATTAGACTTGAAAATTTGTGTTTGGAATTTGAGTTTTTGAGAAGAGAAAGAAAATCCTTTGGAATTAATGAGAGAAGAACTAAAGGACAATAAATTATACATATATGTATATATGTATATCCTTTTTCTATCTAAAAAATTCTTTAACGATAATGCTATATATTGTTTAAGTAGACATATTTATATCTGTAAAATATGTACATATAAAGTATACTTAAAAGAAGTGTGAAGTATCCTAGAATTTATTTTTTGATTTATCATAATCTTATTATTTAAGAGAATTTTACTAAAATCCCTAAATGAAATAAAGAATCTGATTTAGTAGGAACTAGTGATATGATAATAGGTTTTTCTTAAATATATGCAGATATTATATCCTGAATAATAATAATTTATTAAAGAATTGGATGTTTCTTCTAATACTCAAAATTCTTGGGTTCTAGAAAAATGAGATATTTAAATTCTTTTTTAGAGATAAAATATAAAATTATTAAATAGATTAGTAGTAAGCCACCACCAATGAATGGTGCATGGTTAAAGATCGTCTCAGCCTAAAAAATTAGTATATCTTATATAAATGGTAAAATAAGCATAAAAAAGTTTCTCAAATTTATATTGAAGTGACTATAAAGTCATAATCATCACTAAAGCCTACCTCTGATATATAACGTCTTATCACTCTTTTAAAAAAATCTTTTTTTTTATGGGACTACTAATATTGAAGTAATATATTTCATTAGTAATTCAAACTAATATACTTAAAATAAGTGTATTGGATTCATTTATTATAATTTGTTAAAAAAATAGTAAATGGAAAATTATATGTAAATTTTAAATTAATAGATTATCAGTATTGTTGGAAGGCTCATAAATAGATATTTGTGCTTGTATCGATGCTCTCGAGGAATAGGAAAGCTTGCAATAACAATATGCAACATTATGACCAATTTGAAAAGCATTTTTCTTAGGAGTTACAAAAACTAAATTTCCAAGTTGATTATTTTCCTGTGAAAAAACTTCACCAGCTCTATTTCACGCAACTCAAATTTGTGACCTGATATATTGTTAAACTTAATCTTTTATGGATTAGGAACCAACATATCAAGTTCGTTCTTCTAGTGAAGCTCCTAGTGAGATGTGTAATGAAAAATGACGCCATTTAGCTGCAGTGATAATTTTAATTTTATCTATATAGTTAGTTATTTATCATAAAGAAAACCATGCATGAAAAACACATCTACAATAAAATTAATGGAAAAGGATTTTGGTATGGATGGCACAAATGAAGCCTTACCGAGTGGAAATGAGTGCAACATAGTCTTAGGTCCAGTAAGATTTTGCTGGTACAGGTCTTCTCCAAAACTTCCTCCTTTAAACATTATAACCTAAGATTTAGACTGCAAAAAATATTAACAAAGAACATCTAGATTTTATATTTGGGCTTGAAGATTAAGAAGAATGGAAAGAAGCTTTTTTTTTTTTCTTCAAATGAATGGAGGTTAAGTGCGTACTCTTGACTATAATCTATAATATATAACTTGAGTGGTTATGTAGGCTTTGGAAAACCAACTTTTTGCTATCCTTCTTTGTTGCACCAGTCAAGAAGACAGTGTTTAATTAAAGAACAATTGAATGTGATGGGAGAATAAATGATATATAGTTGAGTATTTTATATAGGTCGTAGAAAAAGTAGATCTTATTATACTATAAGTAATAAAATTTTGAACTTAAATAAATAATCTATTGATATTTGGAAAGTGATTTAGTTTTTTAAAATCTTTAACTTAAATAAAGCATCCATCGCAATTTGAGACGTGATTTTATTATATTTATGTGATATTTTACTTAATATATGTAAATAATTAAAAATATTGATTTGATTAATTCTATGGTCACCAATTGTATTAAAATTGACTTTTAAATTTTAATTCATGCGCTAAAGAACTTATTCATCATTTATTTTTTTAAAAGTTAAAAAGGCAATTTTATTGAGGTAATAATAGAAATTTATCAACATGTATAAGGTAAAAAGCCACGTTATGCCAAAAACGTAAACTGTACTTTACAATAATGTGATTAGTTATTTAATTCAATATCTATACTTTAAATCGTGTATGTATATACTAATATATAAAGATTGGTTAGTAATTAACCTTCAAAACTTGATCTAATTGTTAATGAAAAGTTTGAATTGAAATATCCTTTAATGTCCTACTCAAGGTATAGTGTAATATAAAATCATAAGTCGATAATGATAACAATATAAAATACAAAGAGAAGGTAACTAACTTTGCACGATACTTTTTCTTTGCATTAGTAAAGGGGATTAACTAATTATTAAATAACAATTACAATATGAGAAGAGAATAATTGTGTAGGGTTGATTATTTTGTGCAGGCTGTGAAAAACGTAAGTCTTATTTTATACTATAACTTATGAAATCTTTGAACTCAAATAAAGAATCATAAACTATTTAAAGTAAATAGAGAATTGTGACTATTTAAAATGTTATTTCTTAAATACAGAATGCATGGAATTTTGGGACTTAATATTATTATACTTATTAGATATTTTATTTAATTTATATAAAATTCTTATGAACATTTATTTTATTAGTTCTATGGCTGCCATTATAGTACAAAATAAGTCATTTCAAATAAAATTTACTTTTGAATTTAATTTTTGTGGGGAAGAGGCTATAAGTCATTTACTTTGTAAGGTAAGAAATTATTTTCTTGAGATAATGTTAAAAAATTTATATAGTTTTGCAATGTTTTTTCAATTTCTAGAAGATGAATTTGATAGGAATTGAGAATTCTGGATGAAGATTGTGAGTTCTATTGGAATAATGAAGCTCAAAAGGAAAAGTGAAGGAACGAAAATGAGAAAGATGAAAAAAAGCTTTGAATATTTTCTGGTAACTATTTTTTAATTTCATAATTTTTATCTCTAAAAGACCAATTTAATGATAACGAGCGGTTGTTTCTTAGAGATAGTTATAAGTACAAATTGACATTTGAAAAGCCCCATTAGAGTTGTTTAAAAATAATAGAGATAGTTACGAAGATTGGAGTAAAAAAAATTGTTGAAGGTGTATTTGTGGCATGGCAAAAATTAGGCAAGGTCTAAATACCTAGAATGAGATGCTAAAAAGAAAAACTAGCTACCTAAGATACAGAATGTAGAATGTAGAATGCCTCTGCCCCACACTTAAACTACACATTATCCCCAATGTGATGCAAATAATGAAAAATAAAAATGACATAATAGATTAATTCCCCTGGTTACTTGACTTGGAGGTGGGATACATTAGAAAACATAACTTTTTAAGAACCACCAAATGTGTTGCTAGGTGATATAAGCCTTCGGCAAGGCTTATCTAGGGAATGACACATGGCTGTGTTTGGCATGCACACGACTGTATTTTTCTTGGATTCAATTGATTTCCTTCTTGTAAACACAACATGGCCATGTTGGACAAGAATGTAGCCGTGTTTCCCTCACATAAACGCTTTTGTGGTAACACACTTACCTCATTCACCCTCCTTTGGGTGTCTCATGCTACTCCAAATTGTTGTGAGGTGGCAGCAATGATTGCTATCAAATCTCTAGCTTCTTGAGGTGTTTTGTTCACTATGACACCACCACTTGCTGCATCTAACATTGTTTTTTCTATGGGTAATAGTCTTTCATAAAGATAGTGAATGAGAGATTGTTCTGAGATGTCATATTGTGTGCAACTCACACACAGCTGCTTGAATCTTTCCCAATAATCATGGAGGCTCTCTGACTCTCTTTGTTTGATTCTTAATATTTCTCTCCTTTTTCCATAGCTTTGAAGGTGGAAAAAATCTATCTAGAAAAATATTTACCATATTAGTCCAAGTAGTAATTAAACCAGGAGTTAAATAAAATAAACAATCTCTAACTACATCATCCAAAGGAAAGGGAGATGCTCTCATTTTTTTTGTTCTCCAAAGACACCTTGCGGCTTCATGCTTGAGCACACAATATGGAATTCTTTGAGATGCTTGTGCAGGTCTTCATTTTCCAATCCTTAAAACTTTGACAACAAATGAATCAGCCTAGATTTTAGCTCAAATGCAGCTTCCAAGTTAGGACAAGTGATGCAAATGGGCAGTTGGTTGGTAGAATGGGTTGCCAGCTCCCTTAAAGTGTGTTTCTCGACCATCTGCTCTATTTTTGCTTATGTTTCAGCGGCTGTATTGTTGTCTACAAAAACTGTCCCCTAAACATTCTTCTCTTTAGTTGAGTCTTTTTCTTAAAATTTTTTGTGGTTTTCTCAATTTTTGAATCATAAATAAGAGGTTCTCCACGATCGGTCCTGGTCAAAAAAGGAAAACAATTAGTTAATCTCAATTCCTCGATAATAGTGCCAAAATTTTATGAGTACCAAATCCACCAAAAATAAATTCTTAATTAACCAATAAAACAACATTGTAGTTGTTTTAAGAAGCAGACTCTAACTACATCATCCAAACGAAAGGGAGATGCTCTCATTTTTTTTGTTCTCTAGAGACTCCTTGCGGCTTCATGCTTTAGCACACAATATGGAATTCCTTGAGATGCTTGTGCAGGTCTTCATTTTCCAATCCTTAAAACTTTGACAACAAATGAATCAGCCTAGATTTTAGCTCAAATGCAGCTTCCAAGTTAGGACAAGTGATGCAAAGGGGTAGTTGGTTGGTAAAATGGGTTGCCAGCTCCCTTAAAGTGTGTTTCTCGACCATCTGCTCTTTTTTTGCTTGTGTTTCAGCGGCTGTATTGCTGTCTACAAAAACTGTGTCCTGAACATTCTTCTCTTTAGTTGAGTCTGTTTCTTAAAATTTTTTGTGGTTTTCTCAAATTTTTGAATCATAAATAAGAGGTTCTCTATGATCGGTACTGGTCAAAAAAGGAAAACAATTAGTTAATCTCAATTCCCCGACAATAGCGCCAAAATTTTATGAGTACCAAATCCACCAAAAATAAATTCTTAATTAACCAACAAAACAACATTGAAGTAGTGGTAAGAAGGTTCAAATCTATAGGGAATTGAAAACTAATTTTTTTTCTTGACTAAAAAGTAAAAAGCAAACAAGGGGAGGGTTTTTGTAGAATTTAATATGCAAAATATAAAATAAATAATGAGCAGAATAATATTAAATGAACTCTTAGTTGCAAATTAGAAAGTAAAACAGTTATAAGAAGAATTCATAGTCGACGAAATAGCTAGCTCCAATAACATAATTGATCATAAATGCAAGGGTTCGTTTTACCCAAAATATAGCAAATTAGTTACAGTTGTCAGAAATGTTACGACTCATGCCCAGATGAACAGACCGTTCGTCGCACATCTATTTTCATTTTTCTATTATGTAAGATTCTCGTAATGACACTCTTATCATGTGATAGATTATAAATAAATGCATAAAAAATATTAAGCAAAATGCCCCGCGACTGCAACTAACACCAGCGAATGAACCGGCAGACCATGTATCTAGTCGCGCGTAATGTTTAACACCCCGTCTGTAAAAAGACATGTGCAACACGAGGACTTCTCAAGAGATCACCCATCCTCGTACTACTCTCGCCCAGACATGCTTAACTGGGAAGTTCATATGCGATCCGGTGCATTAGTGCTGACATGATAGCACTAGTCCATTTTCCGCTACAAATACATGTACCCGTTCTCCTTCCCTCTCCCCTCTTATCATTTGTTTCGCTGTGCGCGCACACCACACCTCTGTTTCTAGTTCTAATATCAAGTGAAATGTCTCGGCGGCTCAACTCACGCCCAGATGAATAGATCATCTGCCACATGTCATTTTTGGTAGTTCTGCCCTGTAAGATGCTCGTATGACACTCTTATAACGTGGAGGACTATAAGTGAATGAACGAAAAATATTAAACAAAACTCCCCAGCAGCGCGACTCATGCCGGTAGCCTGCGACTCTGGTCACACATGATGTTTAATGCCCCGTCCAAAAAAAGACAGTTGTAACTCGAGGACTTCCCAAAAGGTCACCCATCCTAGTACTACTCTCACCCAGGCAATCTTAACTGCAGAGTTCTGATGGGATCCAGCGCATTAGTGCTGGTATGATCGTACCCCTCCCAATTCGTGCAGCAAATAAATATACCCCTTCTCTTTTTCTTCCCCCTCTCGTCATTTGTTTCGCTGTGTGCACACAGTACACCTCTGTTTCTAGTTCTAATATCATGCAAAATGTCCAGCACCTCAACTCACGCCCAGATGAACGGACCACCTGCCGCACCTCTGTTTTTGTTGTTCTACTATGTAAGATGCTCGTAATGACACTATTATCACGTTGTGGACTATGAATGATTGGATAAAAAATATTAAGAAAAATGCCCCAGCACCACGACTCACGTTTGCGAATGAACCGACGGACCGTGACTACAATTGCGCATAACGTTTAACACCCCATTTGTAAAAAGATAGGTGTTACACGAGGACATCCCAGGAGCTCACCAATCCTAGTCTACACTCGCCAAAGCATGCTTAACTACAAAAGTCTGATGGGATATGGTGCATTCGTTCTGGTATGATTGCACCAGTCCCATTCCGTGGTGCAAATGCATGTGCCCCTTCTCTTTCTCACTACCTTCCAATCATTTGTTTCTTTATGCGCGCACACCTCACCTCTGCTTCTAATTCTAATATCAAGGGAAATGACCTGATGCCTCGACTCACACCCAGATGAACGGACTACCACCGCACATCTGTTTTTCTTGTTCTACTAATTAAGATGCTTGTAATAACACTCTTATCACATGGTGGATTATAAATGAATGCAAAAAAATTTTTAAGCAAAATAACGTTTAACGCTTACGCTGGCGGACTATGGCTCTGGTCACACATAATGTTTAAAGCTTCGTCCGGTAAAAGACGGGTGCAAAATAAGGATTTCCTAGGTAGTCACCCATCTTAGTACTACTCTTGCCTAAGTACGCTTGTCTGCGGAGTTCTGATGGGACTCAGTGCATTAGTGCTGGTATGATTGCACCCCCTCAAATCCGCGTTGCAAATACATATTCCCTTTCTCCTTCCCCCCCCCCATCATTTGTTTCACCATGCACGCACACCGCACCTCTGCTTCTCATTCTAATATCAATCAAAATGTCCCAACGCCTCGAATCACGACCAAATGAATAAACCGCCCACTGCACCTCATTTTTTCATTTTTTTTATAATGTAAGATGTTCGTTATGATACTCTTATCACGTGGTGGACTATAAAAAAAATTAACAAAAAGTATTAAGAAAAATGCCCCGGCGCTGTGACTCACGCCGATGGATTGTGGCTCCGATCGCGCTTAACATTTAAAGCCCCATCCGCAGAAAGACGGGTGCAACACGAGAATTCCCAAGAGGTCAACCATCTTAGTACTACTCTTCCCCAAGCACACTTAACTGCAGAGTTGTTATGGAATTTGGTGCATTAGTGCTGGTCTGATCACACCTGTCCCATTCCATGCTGCAAATGCATGTGCCCCTTTTCCTTTCCTCCCCCCTCCCATCATTGTTATCACTGTACGTGAACACCTCACCTCTGCTTCTAGTTCTAATATCAAACAAAATACCCTGGTGCCCCGACTCATGCCTAGATGAACAGACTATCCGTCGCACCTCTATTTTCGTTTTTCTACTAATTAATATGCTCGTAATGACAATCTTATCACATGGTGGAGTATAAATGAATGCATAAAATTTTTTAAGCAAAATGCTATGGCGTCGCGACTCACGTTTGCTAATGAACTGATAGACCGTGGTTCCGGTCACGCATAACATTTAACACCCCGTCTACAAATAGAAGGGTGCAACACGAGGACTTCCCAGGAGGTAACCCATCCTAATACTACTCTCGCCCAAGCACGCTTAACAACGGAATTCTGATGGGATTCGGTGAATTAGTGCTGGTATGATTGCACCCGTTTCATTCTACACTGCAAATACATATACCCCTTGTCCTTCCCTTCCCCCTCCCGTCATTTATTTCGCTGTGCGTGCGCACCACACCTTTGCTTCTAATTCTAATATCAAGCAAAATGTCCGACAGCTCAAGTCACGCCCAGATGAACGGACCGCCCATCGCACCTTGTTTTTGGTTATTCTACTATGTAAAATGCTTGTAATGACACTCATATCATGTGGTAGATTATAAATGAATGAACGAAAAATATTAAGCAAAATGCCCTTGTGCCACGACTCACGCCAGCGAATGAACCAGTGGACCGTGTCTTCAGTCGTGTGTAACGTTTCAGAAAGACAAGTGCAATATGAGGACTTCCCGACAGGTCAGCCATCTTAGTACTACTCTGGCCCAAGGACACTTAATTGCATAGTTTTTATGGGATTCGGTGCATTAGTGGTGGTCTGATCGCACCCGTCCCATTTTGTACTACAAATGCATGTGCCCCTTCTCATTCCCTCCCCCCTCCCATTATTTGTATCACTATATGTGCACACCTCACCTCTGCTTCTAGTTTTAATATTAAGCAACAAGTCCCAATGCCTCGACTCACGCCCATATGAACGAATCACCCGTCGTACCTCTATTTTCATTGTTATACTATGTAAGATACTCGTAATAACACTCTTACCACATGGTGGGCTATAATTGAATGCACAAAAAATATTAAGCAAAATGCCCCAGTGCTGTGACTCAAGTTTGCAAATGAACCGACATACTGTCGCTATGGTCCCACATAATATTTAACACCCCGTTTGCAAAAAAAGTGTAACACAAGAACTTCCAGGAGGTCACCCATCATAGTACTACTCTCAACTAGGCACGCATAACTGCGAAATTCTGATAGGTTCCAGTGCATTAATGCTGGTATAATCACACCCCTTCCATTATGCGTTGCAAATACATGTGCTCCTTCTCCTTCCCTCCCCCTCCCATCATTTGTTTCACGATGCGCTCACACCTCACCTCTGCTTCTAGTTCTAATATCAAGCAAAGTGCCCTAACACCTCGATTCACGTCCAGATGAACAAACAACCCATTGTACATCTATTTTTGTTGTTCTACTATTTAAGATACTAGTAAGGACACTCTTATCTCAATGAATGAAACAGTGGACCGTGGCTCCGGTTGTGCGTAACATTTAATGCCCCGTTCTCAAAAAGATGAGTGTAACATGAGGATTTTCAAAGAGATCATCTATCTTAGTACTAGTCTCGCCCAAACACGTTTAACTGGGGAGTTTTAATGGGATGTGTAAGGGATGTTAACCTTAACCTTTATTTCGCTTCTGCACTCAAATTATTATATGCATTTCTTTTTAAATTTCTGGGGTCGTTACAGTTGGTATCAGAGCCGCGTTCCTTGGACCTGTCCCTTACACAATAATACTTAGAGAAACACCAAACAATGAATTATCACTCAACCCTTCCTTGTGAAATGCAGGTACAGAGAGATGAGAAGAGGAAGACCCCCACTAAATTGAGCAGCTTGGGAGGGTTCGCTCAGGGAAGACATGGATAGGATACTTGAGATATTAGAAAGACTCATTGCGGCCTAGCAGAGTTGAGATGAGAGGAGGGAGCTACCTGACCCTCCCCCATTGCCACAGGTTGAACCACCACTGCAGCGAGAGGATACTGAGCCACCCCGGTACGACCCTGCTGCTCCACAGTACCACCCGGTACCACTGCCACAGTATAATCTGATGCCCCTTCCGTATCAACAAGTACCACCATAGGGCCCCCCAATCTACCATCAGCATGGCCCAGTCCCTTTTCCACGGGACCCAGTTCTTCCCACGATTGACCCGGGCTATAAAGAGAGGTACAAGAACATCACAGAACAAATTCTCTGAAAGAAATATGAAAAATGGAAAATAAAGGAAACTAATAAGTATCTAGCATCTACTCGTACCCTTCTTATGGATCGGGCTCGGGAACTGGGTCCTCCTGATCTGAAATGGTTAAATAAGGGGTGAGCTACACTAGCACAGTAAGGACATCACACTATATCGCCGTCACAGAAGCAAAGGTTCGTAGAAAACCAAAAACAACCAATGGAGCACAAAGTTTAAACCAATATATTCATTAAAAATTAAACCATTTTTCCTTTTTCTTATCATTGGAGAACTTGTGAAAGCAACCTATGAAGACAATAACATCATACAGATCATAACTTCATGCACAATCAGTAATATAGAACATATCATAAATTCATATTCATTAACAATAACTAATCATCACCGTTTCTCGTTTCACCAGCCTACTAGTATTCATGGGGATCCGTAGGGGTGTCCCAGTTACATGTGAACCCTTTCCCTTAACAGTCTTAATTACATAGCCGACCTCATACCCCGTCCGGTATGAGTGCCAAAACATTAAACCTCAATACCTCGTTCGATATGAGGGTGAAGCGAGCTGTCCCCATACCCCGTCCAGTATGAGTGCCAAATGACCAAGTCTCCGTACTCCGTCCGGTATGAGACAACGTTCACAGTAGGGTTCCCTATGAACCCTGTCACTCCACCATCTCCTAGGATATCTAGTGAGACTGTCACCTTATCTGTTTATTAGATCACATCCCTTTCCTATTTATCCTTAATCTTCATTACTAAATTAAACACAATCACATAAACAATGAACATGCACCCGGTAATACAACTATATCTTAAATCCCAAAATCACACAGTGGTCAAGTAATACAGTAATACATTCATTTAAAACCGTAGAATAGATAAACTAGATACCATCATGCATTTAAACTGTAAAATAAATCAACAAGAATCAATAGAAAATAATATTCGATTTTGGGCTCCATTAGCAATCTATAGTTAATTATGCATATTCATCTAACTTGTACAAAGGACCGTATTATTATTTATTCAAACTTTACATCTATGATAGGAAATAGGGTGAGGGGTCCTTACTTGATTCCACGCTGAAAACTAGATGGTTACCGCACCTACGGGAGGTCCATGGGTTCCCTGAATTTTTTTTCGAGAACTGAAACGCGCTTACGGTCCTACAAGTGTCCCAAATAAACCTAAAAATAAGACCCAGGGCCTACTCGACAAATTTCAAAATTCTGGCACGGCGGCTCCGCCATACATCGGCGACGGTGCCGCTGCCCGCGGCGGCAATTTACCTCGGATTGGCTATTTTCGGCTGTTTTTGACCAAATTCAGCCGAACTTGCACCGGTTCCTACGAGAAAACACACTTAGGGCCCTCGGTGGGTCCAAAAAATGCAAAAAATCAAAACTCACCGGCGGTGGGGCTCTCCGGTGCAGTGGCTCCTCCGGCTCACGTTGCGGTTGGGTGTTTTGCTTCGGTCAACCTGTAGAGAAGGAAACGGTGGGCGCAACGGTGAAAAAATAACATCGAATGAGAATCAGAAGGGCCTCATCGGAGGTATTTTTTGAGACACCCCGCAGCGGCGGCGCTGAGCTTCGACGGTATTTTTCGGCCAATCAGCCGGTTCTTTCACTCTAATTTGGCCATTGGTGGGTTTAAAATTTAATTTCGTGTAAGAGAGGAAATTTTTACCTCGTTTGGTGGTCGTAAATTGCTCCGGTACAGCGGCGGGTGGCGGCGGTTAGCTCCTCGATGGGTGGGCTATCTTCTTCGGCGAGGGGCTCTAGCGGCTAGGGTTAGGGTTTGGGTGCGGATGGGGTTACTTATACCCATCCGATTTTGATTTGGGTCGTCCATCACTTTTAATCTGGATCGTCCGATCGCGATTAAATAAGGAGTGAATCTGGACGGGGTATGGGGATGGCCCTGGAATTAAGTTATTAATGTGAATGGTTCACGTGTAGCGGGGACCCCCTATGGATCCCCATGGATACTAGTAGGCTGATAAAAGAGGAAATTTGTTGCCTAATGATTGAAATATAAAAGTATGATATGTGTTATGTTACAGAGTGTGCATGATCTTATGATGTTTATGATGTTATGGTTTCTCATAAGTTGTTTTCATGAATCTCACCGAGGTAAGTGGACAGTAAAGGTTTTTATTATTGATAAATGAGTTTGTTAAAAATTATACTCCATTGGTCATTTTTTTGTTTTCTACCAATCTTTACTTCTGTGACAGTGAGATAGTGTGATGTCTTTACTAGGCTAGTGTAGCCCATTCCTTACTTAACCATTTCAGATCAGGAGGACTTGGTTCCCGAGCCCGTTCTGCAGGAAGACGGCGAGTAGAAGCCTAATAATTTATTAGTTTTCCTTATAGTATTCATTCATAGTATTTCCCTTAGTTAGTTTATTCTTTCATACATTTAATTCGTTTTGGTTATTGTGTAAGGGATGTTAATCATAATCTATTTTATTTCGCTTCCGCACTTAGAATAAATTTATACATTTCCTTTTAATTTTCAGGGCCGTTACAGTTGGTATCAAAGCCGCATTCCCCAGACCGGTCCCTTACACAATAATACTTAGAGGAATATCAAACTGAGAATTATTACTCGACCCTTCCTTGTGAAATGCAGGTGCAGAGAGTTGAGGAGAGGGAGACCCCCACTAAACCGAGCAGCCCGGGATGATTAGCTTCGGGAAAATGTTGATAGAATATT
Organism: Carica papaya; assembly: GCF_054855325.1. Classification (NCBI taxonomy): domain Eukaryota; kingdom Viridiplantae; phylum Streptophyta; class Magnoliopsida; order Brassicales; family Caricaceae; genus Carica; species Carica papaya. The sequence goes on along the minus strand of NC_142311.1, from coordinate 28,175,416 downwards.
TGAGATGCTCGAAAGGATCATTGCTGCTCAGCAAGGTTGAGAGGAGATAAGGAAACTATCTGACCCTCCCCCACTATCACAGTTTGAGCCTCCGCTGCAGCGAGCGGATCCCGAGCTACCCCGCCAAGAGCCTACTCCTCCACAGTACCCGGCACCACTGCCGCAGTATAATCCAGTGCCTCAGCCACAATATTGCCTGGTACCACCACAGTATGATCCGGTGCCCCCACTATATCAGCAAGTGCCACCACAGGGCACTCCAGTCTATTCTCAGCCCGGCCCAGTCCCTCTTCCACGGGACCCAGCTCCTTCCCTGATTGACCCGGGCTACGTAGAGAGGTATAGGAGACTAAACCCTTCCACTTTTGCAGGGGAGTCCTCTTTCAAAGATGCCCAGTACTGGTTGGCAGAGACAGAGAAGGCTTTCAAGACCTTAGGAGTGTTCCTGAGCAAAGGGTTACTCTTGCTTCCTACATACTGGTGGGGGAAGTAGATCGTTGGTGGGAGCTCAAGCAGACCACCCTGCCTACGGCAGTCACTTGGGAGCAGTTCTTAGCAACCTTTCATGCGGACTACCTCCCCGAGCACATCCGACATTTAAAGGAGACGGAGTTTGTTCAGCTGGTCCAGGAAAACATGACGGTGTCGGAATATGCTTGTAAGTTCCTAGAGCTGGGTCGATACTCCCCTGAGATATTGATGGATGAGGGTAGAAAGGCCAGGAGGTTCCAGTGGGGCCTCCATCCAGAGATCAAGCGGCACTTATTGGTACTAGAGCTCAAGACATATTTAGCCGTTCTGACAAAGGTGCAGATCGTGGAGAGGAGTTTCAACACCCTTTCCCAGTCAGCAAGGAGTCACAGACCCTCAACTCCACCCCGCACACTAGCATCTACTGCGCCTGTCCAATAAAATAAGAGGCCCAGACCGGTGATCCAGGCCCCCTCTCAGGCTCTAGGGGCAGCACGTGGCAAGATATTCAGCACTGTGGCAGGGATCACGGGGACCGACCATGCTATCACCTCAACAACACCTGTCGCATATGTGGTAGTGCCCAGCACTATGCGAGAGAATGCCTGAGGAACCAGAACCAAGGAAGACCTCCTTTTCAGGGTAGGGTTTACAACCTCACACAGCAAGATGTCAATGCCGATCCGGACGTGGTACAGGGTATGTACACTATCTGTGACCATATTGCTCATGTTTTATTTGACACTGGTGCATCGCATTCATTTGTTTCACATGTTTTTGCATCCAAACTTAATGTATCACCTGATAAACTTGATTCAATGTTGTTTGTGTCTACTGTTGGGGGTGAAACACTATTAGGGGAAGTTGTCTACAGGGCTTGTGCCGTGGAGATAACAAATAAGAAACTGAGTGTAGACCTAATAGGGTTAGACACGGGGGATTTTGATGTAATTTTAGGGATGGATTGGCTAGTGGCGTATCACGCCACCATAGATTGCTTTAACAAGAAGGTTGTATTTAATCCTCCTAATAAGGAGCCATTTACAAATTAATAAAATCATTTGATACTTATTCCTTGATGGCAAGTTCCTTAATTTTCAAGTACTTTAACCTTGCTATTTTCTCTAACAAGGCAAGCCCAAGAAGGAAATTTGTATCCAAGAGATTCTGGTAGTCTGAGACTTTCAAGATGTATTTCCGGATGAACTGGTCAAACAGCTAGTGGACAGGGAAGTTGAGTTCACTATAGACCTACAACTAGGCACCCAGCCCATTTCGGTTGCTCCTTACCTCATGAGCCGTGTTGAGATGGAAGAGCTGAGGAAACAGATTACTAAATTACAAGACAGTGGTTTTATTAGACACAGTGTGTCTCCTTGGGGTGACGGAGTCACGTTTGCCAGAAAAGGAGATGGAACGTTGAGACTGTGTATTGATTACAGAAGATTGAACAAGGTCACAATCAAGAACAAATATCCCCTTCCCAGAATTGACGACCTCTTCGATCAGCTGCAGGGTGCGCAGGTCTTCTCTAAAATAGACCTGCGATTAGGTTACCATCAGGTGAAAATAAAAACAGAAGACATCCCCAAAACGGCCTTTCGAACCAGGTGTGGACACTATGAGTTCTTGGTCATGCCATTTGGGCTAACCAATGCCCCGACCATCTTTATGGACCTGATGAACAGGGTCTTCAGAGAATTCTTGGGTCAGTTTGTTATTGTGTTCATCGATGACTCTTGGTATACTCAAAAAGCAGAGAGGAGCATGCTCACCATCTAGCCCAAGTTTTGCAGGTCCTCAGAAAGAAGAAGCTATATGCAAAGTTGAGTAAGTGTGGATTCTGGCTTGAGCAGACCACCTTCCTAGGACACATCATATCGAAGGAAGGAGTATTAGTGAATCCAAAAAAGGTTGAAGCGGTACTTGGCTGGGAAACGTTGACATCAGTTAAGGAGATCCGTAGCTTCCTGGGAATGACAGGTTATTACCGCAAGTTCGTCGAAGGATTCTCTAGTCTAGCAGCTCCCCTAACCCGGGTCACAAAGAAGAATGCCAAGTTTGAGTGGAATGAGGACTGTTAGAGAAGTTTTTCAGAATTAAAGGAGCGGCTGACCACTGCACCTGTACTGGCTTTACTGAGTGGATCGGGGGGATATACAGTTTATAGTGATGCCTCCTATCTAGGCCTGGATTGTGTCCTGATGCAGCATGGGAAGGTCATAGCCTATGGGTCCAGACAGTTAAAGAATCATGAGAAGAATTTCCCCACCCATGACTTGGAACTTGCCGCAATCATACACGCCTTGAAAACCTGGCACCATTATTTATACGGAGAGACCTTCCAGATCTATACCGATCATAAGAGTCTGAAGCACAAATTCACTCAAAAGGATCTCAACATGCATCAGAGAAGGTGGATGGAACTCCTTAAAGAATATGATTGTGATATCTTGTATCATCTGGGTAAGGGCAACTTGGTGGCAGATGCCTTCAGCAGGGAAAGTGCAGGATCTTAACCTATTTAATGCCTTCAGAACGCAGGCAAATTGGGGCCACACAACAGGTTCAGATTCAGGACCTGAAGAGAGTCGCATGTTTGGGCTGTCTGACCATCCAGCCCGAGTTAATATAGAGAATAAAGGAAGCCCAGTCAGTCGACCCTGCCCTAGTAGCCCGTAAGAACGATGCAGAACAGGGAGCGAACTCAGAATTTTAAGTCTCTACTGATGGGATACTTCGGTTTCACGATAGGGTGTGTGTCCCAGACGATAGTGAGTTAAAGAGAGACATCATGACAGAGTCTCATAGCTCCAAGTTTGCCATGCATCTCAGAAGCACCAAAATGTACCAAAGCATGCGACCCCGGTTTTGGTGCAATGGGATGAAGAGGGAAATAGCTGACTTTATATCTAAATGCTTGGTATGTCAGTAGGTCAAGGCAGAGCATCAATGCCCAGGCGGGTTACTTCAGCCCTTATCGATCCCGGAGTGGAAGTGGAAACATATCACCATGGACTTCGTAACGGGATTACCTAAGGCACGTTCAGGACATGACGCCATCTGGGTAATTGTTGACCAACTTACTAAGTCTTCCCACTTCCTAGCCATCAGGATGATCGATCCCTTGGACAAGTTCGCAATAATGTATATCCGGGAAATAGTGAGATTGCATGGAGTTCCAGTGACATTGGTATCCGACAGGGACCCCAGGTTCACTTCTCAATTTTGGAGTAGCTTTCAGCAGACCTGGGAATAAAGCTGTCTCTCAGTACTGCCTTCCATCCTCAGACTGATGGACAATCAGAAAGGACAATCTATACACTTGAGGATATGCTCTGAGCTTGCGTCCTTGACTCTAAGGGCCATTGGGACGACCATCTACCCCTGATAGAATTTGCCTACAACAACAGCTACCAAGCGAGCATTGGCATGGTTCCGTATGAGGCGTTATATGGGCGCCCATGCAGATCACCGATTTGTTAGGAAGAAGTGGGCGAGAGAAAATTGTTTGGACCAGAATTGGTGGAGGAGACCACGTCTAAAATAGTTAAAATCAGAAAGAACATTCAGACGGCTTAGAGCAGGCAGAAGAGTTATGCGGACACTTGGAGGAGAGATTTAGCATTTGAACAAGGCGACCGGGTGTTCCTCAAGGTCACTCATTTCAAAGGAATTAGTAGGTTCGGCAGGAGGGAAAAACTGAACCCCCGATTTATTGGACCATATGAAGTCTTAGACAGGATTGGTACTGCCGCCTACAGACTAACACTGCCTCCAGAGCTCTCCAAGGTCCACAATGTGTTCAATGTATCCATGCTACGTAAGTACAACCCGGACCTCTCTCATGTCTTGGCTCATGAACCGCTTCCACCCCAAGAGGACTTATCTTATGAGGAAGTACCAGTCCGTATCACGGAACGAAAGAGTAGAATACTCCGCAACCTTGAAATATCATTTGTAAAGGTAGTGTGGCAGAACCACTCGCCAAGGGAGGCTACCTGGGAGCTAGAATCAGACTTTAGAGCTCAGTATCCTCATTTGTTCGACCAAAAGTAAGAGGCAAATTTGGGGGACCAAATTTCTTTAAGGGGGCAGAGTTGTAACACCCAAAAATTTTTCTTTTGTTTTATTTTTATTTTTTTAATTAGAATTTTGTTTAATTTTATTCTATTTTAATAATTAATTTATAAGGTTTTAATTTAATTTAATAGAAATAAAAATAATAATAATAATAAAATAGGGTAAAATTATTTTTGAGATTTAATTGAAATTGATTTTGGGAAAAAAGGGAGAAATTTTGGATTCTGGGGGTGTTTTTGAAAAGAAAATAAAAAATTGAGGGTCAAAATATAATTTAAAAAAATAGTGCCACGTCAGCAGCCTCAGCCAACCAAGACACGCCGCGTGGCAGGGACGCTGACGCAAGAAGCCACGCGGGACGGAGACACGTGGGCAATCCGCGTGCGCGCGATTGGACGGCCCAGATCCGTTCTCGCATGCACGGACGGTCCGGATCTCACGCTTGCGGACAGTCCAGATTTGATCATGCACGGACGGCCCAAATCGTATCGCGATGGACGACCTAGATTTATTTCTAATTTAATCGCGATCGGACGGCCCAGATTAAATCATGATGGACGGCTCAGATTAAAAGGGGAAGGTTATAAATAATCGCATCCACACCCAACCCCGAACCCTAGCTGCCAGAACCCTCGCCGGAGAAGACGACCCAGCCATTAGAGGAACCAGCCGCCGCCACCCGCCGCCGCAATGGAGGATTTTTCGGCCACCAAACGAGGTAAAATTTCTCCCCTTGGCTCGTTTTTCGATGCTGAACCTCCCTGTGGCAAAATCGAAGCCAAACCATGACCAATTGACCGAAAAACACTGTCGAAGTCCAGCGGCACTGCCGCAGGTTTCCTCAATTTTTTCCTTCGATGAGGCCCTTTCCGGTTCCCGTTCGATATAATTTTTATACCACTGTGATCACCGTCTTTTTCTCTACAGGTTGACCAGAGCAAAACACCAAATCACAACTCGCACCGAAGGGCCACCGCACCCGAGAGCTTCGTCGCCGGTAAGTCTCGGGTTTTTAGAATTTTTTGGCCCACCGAGGCCCCTAGGGGTGTTTTATCACAGGAACCAATGTAAGTTTGGCCAAAAATGGCCAATCCGAGGCGGATCGCCGCCGTGGGCAGTGGCGCCGTCGCCGGAGCACGGTGGAGCCGCCGCGCCAGAATTCTGAAATTGGCCGAAAGGGCCCTGGGTCTGATTTGGGGTTTTTTGGGGACATGTGCAGGTACTGGTAGTGTGTTTCAGTTTCTGAAAAAAAATTCAGGGAATTTAGGGACTGCCCGTAGGCGTAGTGAGAGCCTGATTTCAGACTTTGAAACAAGTAAGGATCTCTCATCTTATTTCCTATTACAGCATTAATGCTTAATAAATGATAAAATGGTACGTTATGAATTAATAGATATGTATAATTAATTAAGGTTGCTAATGGAGCCTGAATCTTATGTATTTTTTGATCAGGTGTTGTTTGATTTATTTTACAGTTTTGAATGCAGTATGGTGCCTGATGTGTTTATTATATGGTTTCGTATGCATGAATCACGGTTTTATTTATTATGGTTTGAATCATTGTGAACCCGATGTTGTGTTGCCTTGTTTGGTGTCCATTACTGGTTTACGTGTTTATGTTTGATTGGATAATTGAAATTAAGAAACATGGGAACAGGTATGTGAATTGATAAATGGATAATGTCGACAGCTTAACTCGATATCCTGGGAGATGGTGGACTGACCGGGTCCATAGGGAACCCTACCGGGAACGTGGTCTCTCATATCGGACGAGGTATGGAGACTTTATGTGTTTTGGCACCCATACCAGACGGGGTATGGGGATAGCCCGTTTCACCCTCATACCAGACGGGGTATTGAGGTTTATGGTTTTGGCGCCCATACCGGACGGGTTATGGGGACGGCCCTGGAATTAAGTTATTAATGTGAATGGTTCACGTGTAGTGGGGACCTCCTATGGATCCCCATGGTTACTAGTAGGCTGATAAAAGAGGAAATTTGTTACCTGATGATTTAAATACAAAAGTATGATATGTGTTATGTTACAGAGTGTGCATTATCTTATGATGTTTATGATGTTATGGTTTCTCATAAGTTGTTTTCATGAATCTCACCGAGGTAAGTGGACAGTAAAGTTTTTATTATTGATAAATGAGTTTGTTATAAATTATGCTCCATTGGTCATTTTTTTATTTTTTACCAATCTTTACTTCTGTGACAATGAGATAGTGTGATGTCTTCACTGGGCTAGTGTAGCTCATTCCTTAACCATTTCAGATCAGGAGGACTTGGTTTCCGAGCCCGTTTTGCAGGAAGATGGCGAGTAGAAGCCTAATAATTTATTAGTTTTCTTATAGTATTCATTCATAGTATTTCTCTTAGTTAGTTTATTCTTTCATATGTTTAATTCGTTTTGGTTACTGTGTAAGGGATGTTAATCATAATCTATTTTATTTCGCTTCCGCACTTAGAATAAATTTATACATTTTCTTTTAATTTCCGGGGCTGTTACAGAACTTGTTAGATAGAAATATATATATATATATATATAATATATTGTCCTTTAGTTCTTCTCTCATTAATTCCAAAGAGTTTTCTTTTTGTTCTCCAAAACCCAAATTCCAAACACAAATTTCAAGTCTAATCATCACCCATCATACAGCAACAAACACTTTTGATAGGATCTTCTAATGCATGGCCACCACAGAACCTAAACAAACAACTAGTTATAAAGCCTTGTTTTCTATCACCTCTATGCCCAGAGCCTCGGCAAATGCTGCTGCTAGGACTGTAGAGATTTGTGTACTACGCAGCCGAAGATGGCACGTGCATCCAGAATCCAATTGAAAGTGTGATCAAGCTCGAGCCATTAATCAAAAAACATGATCATGCAGTCTAGATTTTATGTATAGTCGACATAAAGTTTGAAAGATGAAACTTTCAATCTGCATAATCATTAAGCAAGAGTGATGATAGGGAGATTAGGGTTGTGCATTTTGCATATAAAAAATGCAGGTGTGGCACTGACAATCTCTAAAGCCACACTTGTAACTAGATAGAGTTGGTGAAGTTTTTTTTTTAGGAAAACAATCAACTTGGAATTTGGTTCTTGTAACTCTTAAGAAAAAAGCTCTTAAAATTTATCGTAATGTTGCATATTATTATTGCAAGATTTTCTATTCCTCAAGAGCACCGAAACAAGCTCGAATAACTATTTATGAGCTGTAATGCCAAAATTAATTTTTATGTAATTTAAATTAATTTGTAAATATAACTTTTAAATATTTTAAATTTTAATTTAGTGTAAAAATGAAGGAAATTTGAAGGAGGATGAAATTGAAATCAATTTTAGGAAAAATGTGTGAAAATTTGGGTTATGGGAGTATTTTTGAAAGAAAAATCAGAAACTGGGGGTCAAAATATAATTTAAGAAAGTTATGCCACGTAGGATGCTCAGTCAATAGCTCTGACAAACTAGAACATGCCACGCAGGTGATCCGCGTGCCCCCGATCAGACAACCTAGATCCGCTCCCGCGCGCATGGACGGCCCCGATGTGTGCACTCCCCAGACGTGATCGGACGGTCAGATTTAAACATGATCAAAGGTCCAGATATACTTCCTATTTAATCACGATTGGATGGTCTATGTCAAATGCGATGGACAGCTCAGATTAAAAGAGGATTGGTATAAATAACCCTCTTCACACCAAACCCTAACCCTAGCTGCTAGACACCCTCGCCGAAGAAGAAGACCCAGTCTCCGGGAAGAGAGCTGCCGCCACTCGCCGCCACACCAGAGCCATTTTCAACCGCCAAAAGAGGTAAAAAAATTTCCTTTTGCTTGGAATTAAATTTTAAACACCCCCATAGCCAAATTGGAGTGAAAAGACTAGCAGATTGCAAGAAATCTTAGGCAAAGCCTAACGCCGCCGCCGTGGGAAATTTCAAAAAACTGCCTCCGATTAAGCCCTTCCCGATTCTTATTCTGTAAAATTTTTCCACTGTTGTAATCATTGTTTCCTTTTCTACAGGTTGACTGAAGCAAAACACTCAACTGCAAAAGTAAGCTGACGGAGCTGCCGCACTGGAGAGCCCCATCGCTGGTGTGTTTTAATTTTTTATTTTATTTTTGGCCAACCGAGGCCCTTTAACGTGTGTCTCACAGGAATTGATGCAAAATTGACCGAATTTAGCCTAAAACGGCAAAAATTAGCCAACTTGAGGTAGCCGCCGCCACGGGCAGGGGCGCCGTCGTCGGAGCACAGTGTAGCCACCGTGCTGGAAAATCTGGAATTGGCCAAAAAGGGGTCCTGACACTGTTTTTGGGTTTTTTGGGATATCTGTAGGTACTTGTAGCGCGTTTTAATCCCCGAAGAAGAATTCAGAGAATTCGGGGAACGCCGGTAAGTGTAGTCAACAAGTTTCACTTTTCGGGCATCGAATTGAGTAAGAATCCCTCACCCTATTCTCTATTATGGAGTTGAAGTCAAATTAACAATAATACGGTGTTTTGTACAATTTTAAAAATATTCATAATTAATTACAGGTTACTAATGGAGTCAGAACCGGAAATTATCTACTGTTGTTTCTATTAATTATTTTTACCGTTTGAATGCATGATAGTATCTGATTGATTGATTTCATAACTTTGAATCCATGTATTGGTTGTTTTATGTATTTACGGTTGAATTTGGAAATAATGGAGATTAAAGGAAAATAAAAAATTGCGTGATTAAGTGAATGGATGAAACGGCAGCCTTACTGGATATCTTGGGAGATGTTGGATCCGGGTACATAGAGAACCCTACCATGAACGTTGTCTCATACTGGATGGGGTATCGAGGTTTGGTAATTTGGCACTCATACCGGACGGGGTATGGGGACGATCCGTTTCAGCCTCATACTAGATGGGGTATTGAGGTTTAGTAGTTTGGCGCTCATACCAGATGGGGTTTGGGGACAGCCCGTTAATTTAAAATGTTAAAGAAAAGTGTTCATGCATTGTGGGGACATCCCTATGAACCCCCATGGATACCCGTAGGCTGATAAATGGATAAAATTGTTGTTCAAATTGATTACATATAAAATCATAATCTGTGTTATGTTATTGTTTCTATAAGCTATTTTGTAAATTTCACTACGGTTAGTAGATAGTAAAAGATTTTGTTTATGATAAATGAATTTGTTTAATTAAGAGCTCCATTAGTTCTTTTGTAAATTTCATGCGTTGTGGGGACATCCCTATGAACCCCCATGGATACCCGTAGGCTGATAAATGGATAAAATCGTTGTTCAAATCGATTACATATAAAATCATGATCTGTGTTATGTTATTGTTTCTATAAGCTATTTTGTAAATTTCACTACGGTAAGTAGATAGTAAAAGATTTTGTTTATGATAAATGAATTTGTTTAATTAAGAGCTCCATTAGCTCTTTTTTATTTTTCTACCAACCTTCATTTCTGTGTCGGTGAGTAACGTGATATTCTTACTGGACTAGTGTAGTTCATTCCTTATTTAACCATTTCACATCAAGAGGACCAGGATCCAGTGCCCGATCCACAAGAGGGTTGCGAGTAGGATACCAAATTTATTTATTTTCCATTTATTTCCTTAATTTTTTTGTATTTCCTTCAAAAGGATAATTCCCGTAGCACTATTTGGTACTTTAATTTATTGTGTAAGGAATGTAAACCCTAACTAATTATTTTGCTTCCGCACTTAATTTATGATTTATTTTTTCTTTGGAATTCCAAGGTCATTACATGAGCCTTCTAACAATATTAATCATCTATTGATTTAAATTATATATCTAATTGTTTGTTTACTATTTTTTTAATAAACTCTGATAAATAAATCTAATACACTTATTTTAAGCATATTAGATTGGATTACTAATGAAATATATTATTTCAATATTATTCATTCCATTAAAAGAAAGATTTTTTTTAGTGAGTGATAAGATGTTATATAACAAAGATAGTTTTTAGTGATAGTTAAGACTTTATAGTCATTTTATTAGAATTATGAGAAAAAAATTTCTGCTTGTTTTAACATTTATTTAAGATATACTAATTTTTTAGGCTGAGATGATCTTTAACCATGTGCCATTCTTTGGTGGTGGCTTTCTACCGTTCTATTTAAAATTTTTATCTTTTATCTCTCAAAAAAATTTAATGATCTCATTTTTTCTAGAATCCAAGAATTTTGAGTATTAGAAAAAACATAAAATTCTTTAATAAACCATTATTTTACGAAAAATAGTATCTGCATATATTTAAAAGAAAGCCAATAATATATCACTAGTTTTATTAAATTATATTATTTATTTCATTTAAGAATTTTGGTAAAATTCTCTTAAATAATAGGATTATGATAAATCAAAAGATAAATTTAAGGATACCTCATAATTCTTTTAAGTATTCTTTATATGTACATATTTTACAAATATAAATATAACTATTTAAGTGATATGTAGCATTATTGTCAAAGAATTTTTAAGATAGAAAAAGAATATACATATATAAACACGTACACACACATATCCTCTATTGTCCTTTATTTCTTTTCTCATTAATTCCAAAAAGTTTTCTTTCTCTTCTCCAAATCTCAAATTCCAAACACAAATTTTCAAGTCTAATCATCACCCGTCATACCACAACAAACACTTTCGATAAGAGCATCCAATGCATGGCCGCCACAGAGCCTGAGCAAATGACATTAGAGAGTCTTGTCATCCACCACCTTCACACCTAGAGCCTCTATAGATACTGCCGCCAGCACAGTAGAAATTAATGTACTATGCGGTGGAAGATGGCACATGCATCCAAATTCCAATTGAAAGTAATGATCAAGATCGGGCTGTTAATAAAAAACATGATCATGTAGTCTGAATTTTACGTATAGTTGACATAAAGTCTAAAAAATGAAACTTCGAATCTGTGTAATCATTAAGACGGAGTGATGATTAGGAGAGATTAGGGTTGTGCATTCTACATATAATTAATACAAGTGCATGACTAACAATCCTTAAAGCGGCATTTGTAGCAACCAAAGCAGACACAAGAGGTTCATTCTGCATTTTGGATCTCTTGTACACCCTCTGCAAGTCTTATGACTTCCCCTTTCTTCATCAGCATTACAGTTTATCTTTTAAAAATACATATATACACATTACTCAGCATAATATGTAATTGATTTATACATGAATATATACATATACAACAAAAATAATGATAAAGATTTACCTCTCATGAAGCCAATTGGGAAACCTCCACCTTTTATTAGCCAAAGCATCATGGTAGAGCCTATATTCACTAGTAGTGTGGAGGTGGAAGAGCCAGTCCTTTTTATACCTTGTGCAAGTAATGAACTCCCCCGATGGAACTTCTACTTTTCACCAGTGAGCCTTCATATGTTTTTTAGGTTTATAGCAAGCTTGTAGTATTTGATTTTGTACTTTTAAACAAATAAGAGATCTTATAGGTATTCCTTCTACCCATAAAAATCATGGGACGAATGAAAAATTGAATGATTTTTTACTTCTATACAAATAGGAGATCTTGTACGTTTTCCTTATAATCATAAAAGTCGCGTGACAAATGATAGATACTCAAAAAAGTAAACTATGTCACAAAGTTATACAAGTATTCAGTATCTTAATAGCAGTTTAATTTACCACAAGACTTAATATTTTGAAATAGTACACATTGAATTACTTATTGCATCTCTCTACCACCAATCTCACCTAGTGAATATTAATTGATAATTCCATCTTTTATATGTACATACACATCAATTTATACATAATGTGAGGAAAATATTGAGGATAAAAATTAGTTTTAAGGCTAAAAATTGAGATAAAAACAAAGAGACAACATAATGTGAGGAAAACAAAAGTTGACTGTGAGCTAAGAGGAAGAGAGAACAAATTGATTAGTTGAATAGAAAAGCTTTTAAGGAGGATGAATTTTTCATTTTGAAGCTCTAATAGACCATGTGGTAGAATAATTTTTTTATGTATAATTATCTTTTAAAATTTCGTATGAGTTTAGTAATAAGTTAAAGGTAACTCAAAAAACTTACAAATATATCACATTAATTAAACTTAAGATAATTAGCAATAAGTTAAGTTAATATTAGAAAGTAAAGTTTGTGCAAGTACACAATCATTTAAAAGGTTCACAAGGTGCTAAGTGTTGTAACTATATAAACCTTTAGTTTACAGTTTGAGATGTTATCATTATCGGCTAATATTTTTTATATTACAGTAAGTAGGATGTTAAATGTTATTTTGGAATTTTAATTAACAATTAGATAATGTTTTTGATGTTAAATTTTAACCAATTTTTATATATTGGTATATAAATATATGATTTAAACTAAAATATTGCATTAAAATAACTAATCACATTATTGTAAAGTATAGTAAATTTTTCAAAAGAAACAAACAAGTGTATCACATTAATTAATAAAAACCACGAAATCAATAAAAAGAAACAATGAGAATTTAGGGATGAAATAAAAAATTTAGCATGCTGATTAAGCATTCGTACTTAACAAAAAAAAAAGAATTAATGATCAATTTTTTCATGAATCCAAAACTTTTGAATAATAGAAAAAATATAAATTATTTAATAAACTATTGTTTCTCAAAAATTAACAAACGCATTTAAAGATAAAAAATCCAGTTGCATATCATAAATTTCTACCAAATAAGAATCTTGATATCTTGTAAAGATTTTGATGAAGTTCTATTATATAATAGTACTATGAAAAAATCAATAAAATAAATTAAACTTTATCACATAATTTTTTTATATATACCATATGTATATATAGAAAATGTGAAACACCTGTAGCTTTGAATTTAGAAAATTAGCTAATTTTTGTTATATATTTTTATTCTTAAATCACTAATATGAAATAAAAAATTATTTAGTGATTGTGATTCTCTAAATTTTGTTTATATAATTTTTTTAAAAAAATTTATGGTGTCATACTTGTATGGTCAACAAATGTATTTATATTTTAAAGCACTTAACACTTAATTATGTAATTTTAATTAATTATCAAGGAAATAACTCTACATACATATGGATGTATAGTACAGTAAAGAAATGTGAAGAGGATAGACTTAGTTAACTATTATCATTAAATTGGTGTTTTAAAGACAAAAAATAGGAAATTAAAAAGTAGTTAGCAGAAAATATTCACAGCTATTTCCATCTATCTCATTTTCCTTAATTCACCTTTCCTTTTGAGCTTTATTATTCCAATAGCACTCACCATCTTCATCTAGAATTTTGAACTCCCAAACTCATCTTCTAAAAATTGAAAAAAAGTTGTAAAACTATATAAATTGTTATAGGTTTTTTAGATTAAAAAGACCATAAGATCGTGCTGTTGTTGCTTATAATTCAAAAAAATATATTACGACGTGATAAACTTTTAACATTATCTCAAAAAAATTATTTCTTACATTTTAAAGTAAATGGCTAATGAGTTCTTCCACATAAAAATTAAATTCAAAAAAAAAATTATTTGAAATAACTCAATTTGTACCATAATGGCGGCCATAAAACTGATAAAATCAATATTAATAAGCATTTTATATAAATTAAGTAAAATATCTAATAAGTATAATAAAATTACATCCCAAATAGAAATGGATTCTTTATTTAAGAAATCACATTTTAAATAGCCACAATTCTCTATTTACTTTGAATATTTTATGATTCTTTTTTTGAGTTCAAAGATTTCATAAGTTATAGTATAAAATAAGGCTTATATTTTTCACAGCTTCTATAAAATAATCAACCCTACACATTTATTCTCTTCTCATATTATAATTGTTCTTCAATAATTAGTTAACCCTCTTAATTGATGCAAAGAAGAAGTATCATGGTTACCTTCTCTATTTATTTTATAATACACTATATTTTGAGTATGATGTTAAAGGGTATTTAAAATTTTTTATTGACAATTAGATCTTGTTTCTGAGGTTAATTACTAACAAAACTTTATATATTGGAATATAAATACATTTCTAAATTAGAGATATATTATTAAAAAAACTAATCACATTATTGTAAAGTAAAGTTAATTTTTTTTATAACGTGGCTTTTTACCTTATGCATGTTGATAACTTCTATCGTTATCTCAATAAAATTGTCTTTTTTAACTTTAAAAAAAATAAATGACGAATAACTTCTTTAGCGCATTGATTAAAATTAAAAAGGTAGCTTTAATATAATTGGTGACCATAGAATTAATCAAATAAATATTTTTAATTATTTTATATATATTAAGTATAATATCACATAAATACTATAAAATTGTGTTCCAAATAGCAATGTAACACCCAAGTGTTTTTTTTCTAATTTTATTCTTATTATTTTTATTTTTATTTATTTTCCTTTTTTTTGTATTTGAATTTTTTAGACTTTTATTTAATTTAATTTAATTTAATTTAATAAAAATAAAAATAATAATAATGATAAAATTGGGTAAAAATATTATTTGGATTTAATTGAAATTGATTTTGGGAAAAAGGGGTGAAAATTTAGATTATGAGGGTATTTTTGAAAAGAAAATCGGAAATCGGGGGTCAAAACGTAATTTAGAAAAGTTGTGCTACGTCAGCAGCCCCGGCCAACCAGGACACGCCGCGTGGCAAGAAAACGCTGACACAAGACAGGCCACGTGGGCGATATGCGTGCACGCGATCGGACGGTCCAGATTGCATCGCGATGGACGACCTAGATTTAATCCTAATTAAATCACGATTGGACGGTCCAAATTTAATCTTGATGGACGGTTGAGATTAAAATGCAAAGGGTATAAATAACCCCACCACACCTGACCACAAAAGCCCGCCAGTGCCTCGCAGGAGAAGAAGAACTAGACGTCGGAGGAGCTGGCCGCCGCCACCCGCCGCCGCACCTGAGAGGTTTTCGACCGCCAATCGAGGTAAATTTTCTCTCCTTGGCTCGTTTTTCGATGTTGAGTCCGCCTATGGCCAAACCGGAGCCAAACCACGGACCAAACGGCTAGAAAACCCAGCTGAAGTCCGGCGGCACCGCCGCGACTCCCCTCTGTTTTTGCCTCCGATGAGGCCCTTCCTGACCTCTGTTCGAAGCAAATTTTATACCACTGTTATCACCGTTCTTTTCTCTACAGGTTGATCAGAGCCAAACATCAAAACGCGACTCACGTCGGAGGAGCCGCCGCACCCGAGAGAACCGCCGCTGGTAAGTCTCGATTTTTCGTGATTTTGTGGCCCACCGAGGGCCCTAGGGTTGTTTTATCGCAGGGACCGATGCAAGTTTGCCCGAATTCGGCTGAAAATGGCCAAAAACGGCCAACCCGAGGTGGATTGCCGCTGCAAGCGGCTGCGCCGTCGTCGGAGCACGGCGGAGTGGCCGTGCCAGAATTCTGATATTGGCCGAAAGGGGGCCCTAGGTCTGATTTGGGATTTTTTGGAACACGTGCAGGTACCGGTAGTACGTTTCAGTTTTCTGAAAAAAATTCAGGGAAACTAAGGACCCCTCACCCTATTTCCTATCACGGTATTAAAGCTAAATAAATAATTAAACTGTACTTTGTGACTTTATAGATGTATAATTGATTAAGGTTGCTAATGGAGTCCGAGTCTGATACAGTGTTGGTCTGTTATTGTTTGATCTAATTTTCAGTATTAAATGCAGCATGATGTTTGATGTAATTATGTTATGTCTCGTATGCATGAATCATGGTTTCTTTTATTATGGTTTGTATTATGGTGAACCCGATACTGTGTTGTCTTGTTTGGTGTCAATTACTGGTTTACATGTTGTGTATGATTGGATGATTGAGATCAAGGAAAAAGGCAAGATTGATAATGTGGAAAGCCTGACTAGATATCCTGCGAGATGGTGGACGGACCGGGTCCATAGGGAACCCTACCGGGAACATGGTCTCTCATACTGGACAGGGTATGGAGACCTTATGTGTTTTGGTGCCCATACCAGACGGGATATGGGGACGACCCGTTTCACCCTCATACCGGACGGGGTATTGAGGTTCATGGTTTTGGCGCCCATACCGGACGGGGTACGGGGATAGCCCTGGAATCAGGTTATTAATATTAATGGTTCACGGGTAGCGGAGACCCCCTATGGATCCCCATGGATACTAGTAGGCTGGTAAAAGAGGAAAATTTGTTGTTTAATGATTGAAATGCAAAGGCGTGGTAAGTGTTATGTTATAAAGTCTATATGATTTCATGATGATGATAATGTTATTGCTTTCATATGTTGTTTTCATGGATCTCACCGAGGTAAGTGGACAGTAAAGGTTTTTATGTTAATAAACGAGTTTGTTATAAACTATGCTCCATTGGTCATTTTTGTTTTCTATCCACCTTTACTTCCGTGGCGGTGAGATAGTGTGATGTCTTTACTGGGCTGGTGTCTCTCATTCCTTATTTAGCCATTTCATATCAGGAAGACGTTGTTCCCGAGCCCGTTCCGCAGGAAGACGGCGAAGGGGACGCCTAAAGACTTCATAGTTATATTTATAGTTCTTATTTCGAGTATCTCTTTTAGTTAGTTTGTTCTTTCATATTTTGAGTACGTTTTGGTTATTGTGTAAGGGATGATAATCAAATTTTTATTACGCTTCCGCATTTGAGATTTTTAATACATATATTTCATTTAAATTTTCAGGGCTGTTACAGTTGGTATCAGAGTCGCGTTCATCGGACCCATCCCTTACACAATAATGCTTAGAGAAATACTCACCAATAAGTCGTTACTCAACCATTCTTTATGAAATACAGGTGCAAAGAAATGAGGAGAGGAAGACCCCCACTAAACCGAGCAGCCCGGGATAATTCACTTCAGGAGGATGTAGACAGGTTATTTTAGATGATGGAAGGATTTATAGCTGCCCAACAAGGGCGAGAGGAGAGAAGGGAGTTACCCGACCCTCCTCCACTACCGCAGGTTGAGCTTCCGCTACAACAGGCTGATCCCGAGCCACCCCGGCACGAGCCTGCTCTTCCACAGTACCACCCGGCACCACTACGGCAGTACAACCTAGTGCCCCAGCCACGGTACTACCCGGCACCGCCACAGCACAACCCAGTGCCCCCATCATATCAGCAGGTGCCACCACAGGACCCCCCAGTCTATCCCCAGCCGGGTCCAGTCCCTCCTCCACAGGACCCCGCTCCTTCCTTGATCGACCTGGGCTACATAGAGAGGTACAGGAGACTGAAACCCTCCACATTTGCAGGGGGATCCTCTTTTGAAGAGGCCCAGTACTGGCTGGCAGAGACTGAGAGAGCTTTCAGGACCTTGGGACGGAATAGTTCCTGAGCAGAGAGCTGCCTTTGCTTCCTACATGCTGGTAGGGGAAGCAGGACGTTGGTGGGAGCTCAAGCAGACCACCCTGCCTACATCAGTCACTTGGGAGCAGTTCTTAGCGGCTTTCCATGCGGAGTATCTCCCTGAGCACATTCGACACCTAAAGGAAACAGAGTTTGTTCAATTGGTTTAGGAAAACATGATAGTATCAGAATATGCTCGTAAGTTCCTAAAGCTGGGCCGATACTCCCCGGAGACATTGATGGATGAGGGCTGAAAGGCCAAGAGATTCCAGTGGGGTCTCTGCTTGGAGATCAGGTAACACTTGTTAGTACTGGAGCTCAAGACATATTTAGCAGTCCTAGCAAAGGCACAGATTGTGGAAAGAAGCTTCAACACCCGTCCTCAGCCAGGAGGGAGTTCCCGACCCTCAGCTCCGTTTTGCAGGCCAGCACCTACTGCGCCTGCCCAACCAAATAAGAGGCCCATACTAGCCATCCAGGCCCTTCCTCAGGCTCCAGGGGCAGCACGTGGGAAGATCTATTAGCACTGCGGCAGAGATCATGGGGACCGACTCTGCTACTGCCTCAACAACACTTATCGCATATGTGACAGTGCCCAGCATTATGCAAGAGAATGCCCGAGGAACCAGAATCAAGGAAGGCCTCCTATCTAGGGCAGAGCTTACAACCTTACCCAGCAGGATGCCGACGCTGACTCGGATGTGGTACTGGGTATGTATACTATCTGTGACCATATTGCTAATGTTTTATTTGACACTGGTGCATCGCACTCTTTTGTTTCACATGCTTTTGCTTCCAAAATTAATGTATCACTTGATAAATTTGATTCATTGTTGTTTGTGTCTATTGCCAGGGGTGAAACACTATTAGGGAAAGTTATCTACAGGGCTTGTGCCGTGGAGATAGAAAATAGAAAACTGAGTGTAGACCTGATAGGGTTAGACACGGGGGATTTTGATGTAATCTTATGAATGGATTGGCTAGCGGTGTATCACGCCACCATAGATTGTTTTAACAAGAAAGTTGTATTTAATCCTCCTAACGAGGAGCCATTTACAAATTAAGAAAATCATTCAGTACTTATTCCTTGATGGCAAGTTTTCTTAACTTCTAGTGCCTTAATCTTGCTGTTATCTCTGACTAGGCAAGCCCAAGAAGGGAATTTGTATTCAAGAGATTCCAGTAGTCCGAGACTTTCCAGATGTGTTTCCAAATGAACTGCCCGGTCTGCTAGTGGACAGAGAAGTCGAGTTCACTATAGACCTACAACCAGGTACCCAGCCCATTTCGGTTGCTCCTTACCACATGAGTCGCATTGAGATGGAAGAGCTAAGGAAACAGATCACTGAATTGCAAAACAGTGGGTTTATTAGACACAGTGTGTCCCCTTGGGGTGCCAGAGTCACTTTTGCAAGGAAGGAAGATGGAACATTGAGACTGTACATTGATTACAGAGGATTGAACAAGGTCACGATCAAGAACAAGTATCCCCTTCCCCGGATTGATGACCTCTTTGATCAGCTGCAGGGTGTACAAGTCTTCTCTAAAATAGACCTACGATCAGGGTACTACCAGGTGAAGATAAGAACAGAAGACATCCCCAAGACGGCCTTCTGAACCAGGTACGGACACTATGAGTTCCTGGTCATGCCATTTGGGTTAACCAATGCCCCGGTAATCTTTATGGATCTGATGAACAGGGTCTTCAGAGAGTTCTTAGATCAATTTGTCATCGTGTTCATCGATGATATCTTAGTCTACTCAAAAAGCAGAGAAGAACATGCTCACCATCTTGCCCAAGTTTTGCAGGTCCTTAGAAACAAGAGGTTATATGTGAAGTTGAGTCAGTGTGGATTCTGACTTGAGCAGACCACCTTTCTAGGACACATCATATCGAAGGAAGGGGTTTCAGTGAATCCCGAAAAGGTTGAAGCGGTACTTGGCTGGGAGAAGCTGGCATCAGTTAAGGAAACCCGTAGCTTCCTGGGAATGGCAGGTTATTACCGCAGGTTCGTTGAAGGATTCTCCAGTCTAGCAGCTCCTCTAACCCAACTCACAAAGAAGAATGCCAAGTTTGAGTGGAATGAGGACTACGAAAGAAGTTTTTCAGAATTAAAGAAGTGGCTGACCACTGCACCCTTGCTGGCTTTACCGAGTGGATCGGGAGGATATACAGTTTATAGTGATGCCTCCTATCTGGGCCTAGGTTGTGTCCTGATGCAGCATGGAAAGGTTATAGCATATGGGTCCAGACAGTTAAAGAATCATGAGAAGAACTATCCCACCCATGACTTAGAGCTTGCCGCAATCATACACACCTTGAAAACCTGGCGCCATTATTTGTACCGAGAGACCTTTCAGATCTATACTGATCATAAGAGTTTGAAACATATATTCACTCAGAAGGATCTTAACATGCGTCAGATAAGGTGGATGGAACTCCTTAAGGACTATGATTATGATATCTTATACCATCGGGTAAGGGCAACGTGGTAGTAGATGCTCTAAGCAGGAAAAGTGCAGGTGTCTTAGCCCATTTAATGGTTTCAGAATGCAGACCAATTGGGGCCACGCAACAGGTTCGACTTCAGGATCCGAAGAGAGTCACATGTTTGGGCCGCCTGACGATCCAGCCCGAGTTAATCTAGAGAATAAGGGAAGCCCAGACAGTTGACCCCGCCCTGGTAGCCCGCAAGAAGGATGCAGAACAGTGAGGGAGCTCAGAATTCTAAATCTCTGCCGATGGATTACTTCGTTTCCAAGACAGGGTGTGTGTCCCAGATGACAGTGAGTTAAAAAGAGATATCATCACAGAGTCCCATAGCTCAAAGTTTGCCATGCATCCAGGAAGCACTAAAATGTACCAAAGCATGCGACCCCGGTTTTGGTGGAATGGGATGAAGAGAGACATAGCCGACTTTGTATCTAAATGCTTAGTATGTCAGTAGGTCAAGGCAGAGCATTAGCGCCTAGGTGGGTTACTCCAGTCTTTACCGATCCTGGAGTGGAAGTGGGAACATATTACCATGGACTTCGTATCGGGGCTACCCAAGGCACGTGCAGGACATGATGCCATATGGGTAATCGTTGACTGACTTACCAAGTCTTTCCACTTCTTAGCCATCAGGATGACCTATTCATTGGACAAGTTGGCAAGGATGTATATCCGAGAGATAGTCAAATTGCATGGGGTTCCAGTGATAATAGTATCCGACAAGGATCCCAGGTTCACTTCTCGGTTTTGGAGTAGCTTCCAGCAAGCTATGGGAACAAAGCTATCTCTTAGTACTGCCTTCCATCCCCAGACTGATGGACAATCAGAAAGGACAATTCGTACACTTGAGGATATGCTCCGAGCTTGTGTCCTAGACTCCGGGGGCCATTGGGACGACCATCTACCCCTGATAGAGTTTACCTACAACAACAGTTACCAAGCAAGCATCGGCGTGGCTCCATATGAGGC
The DNA here is from genome assembly GCF_054855325.1 of Carica papaya. NCBI lineage: Eukaryota > Viridiplantae > Streptophyta > Magnoliopsida > Brassicales > Caricaceae > Carica > Carica papaya. The sequence continues at coordinate 28,154,025 of NC_142311.1, read as the reverse complement.
ATTATATGGGCGCCCGTGTAGATCACCGATTTGTTGGGAGGAAGTGGGCGATAGAAGATTGTTCGGCCCAGAGTTGGTAGAGGAGACCACGTCCAAAATAGTTAAAATTAGAAAGAACATTCAGACAGCTCAGAGTAGGCAGAAGAGTTATGCAGATAGCTGCATGAGAGACCTAGAGTTTGAGAAAGGCGACCGGGTGTTTCTTAAAGTCACTCCTTTCAAGGGAATTAGTAGGTTCGGCAGGAGGGGAAAATTAAACCCCCGATATATTGGACCCTTTGAAATCTTAGACAGGATTGGTACTGCTGCCTATAGACTAGCACTGCCTCTAGAGCTCTCCAGAGTCCACAACGTGTTCCACATATCCATGCACGTAAGTACAACCCGGACCCTTCTCATGTCTTGGCTCATGAACCACTTCCACTCCAAGAGGACTTGTCTTATGAAGAAGTACCAGTCGGTATCACGGACCGAAAGAGCAGAATACTCCGCAATCGGGAAATATCATTTGTAAAGGTCGTGTGGCAGAACCACACGCCGAGGGAGGCTACCTGGGACCTAGAATCAGAATTTAGAGCCCAGTATCCCCATTTGTTCGACCAAGAGTAAGAGGCAAATTTGGGAGACCAAATTTTTTTAAGGGGGTCAAAATACAATTTAGAAAAGTTGTGCCACATCAGCAGCCACGTCAGCAGCCCGGTCAGCAGCCCCGGCCAATAAGGACACGCCGCGTGGCAAGGAAATGCTGACACGGGATGGGCCACGTGGGCAATCCGCGTGCGCGTGATCGAAAGGCCCAGATCCGTTCCCGCGCGCACGAACGACCCAGATCAAACGTGCGCACGGACAACCCAGAATCACGCGTAGGGACGGCCCAGATGGCATCGCGATGGACGACCCAGATTTAATCTTAATTAAATCGCGATCAGACGGTCCAGATTTAATCTTGATGGACGGTTGAGATTAAAAGGCAAAGGGTATAAATAACCCCACCCACACATGACCACAAAACCCTAGCCGCCAATGCCTCACCGGAGAAGAAGAAGCAGACGCCGGAGGAGCCGGCCGCCGCCACCCGCCACCGCACCAGAGAGGTTTTCGACCACCAATCTAGGTAAATTTTCTCCCCTTGGCTTGTTTTTCGATGCTTAGTCCGCCTATGGCCAAACTGAAGCCAAACCACCGGCCAAACGGCCAGAAAACCCAACCGAAGTCCGGCGGCGCTGCCGCGACTCCCCTCTGTTTTTGCCTCCGATGAGGCCCTTCCCGGCCTCCGTTCAATGCAAATTTTATACCACTGTGATCATCGTTCTTTTCTCTGCAGGTTGATCGTAGCCAAAAATCAAAACACGACTCACGCCGGAGGAGCCACCGCACCCAAGAGAACTGCCGCCGGTAAGTCTCAGTTTTTCATGATTTTTTGGCCCACCGAGGGCCCTAGGGTTGTTTTATTGCAGGGACCGATACAAGTTTGGCCGAATTCGGCCAAAAATGGCCAACCCGAGGCGGATCGCCGCCGCAAGCAGCTGCGCCGTCGCCGGAGCACGGTAGAGCCGCCTTGCCAGAAATCTGATATTGGCTAAAAGGGGGCTCTAGGTCTGATTTGGAATTTTTTAGGACACGTGTAGGTACCGGTAATGCGTTTCAGTTTTTCGGGAAAAATTTAGAAAAATTAGGGATAGCCCGTAGGCGCACTGTAGAGTTAGTTTCAGACCCCGAAACAACTAAGGACCCCTCACCCTATTTCCTATCACGGTATTAAAGTTAAATAAATAATTAAACTGTACTTTGTGACTTTATAGATGTATAATTGATTAAGGTTGTCAATGGAGTCCGAGTCTGATACAGTGTTGGTTTGTTATTGTTTGATCTAATTTTCAGTATTAAATGCAGCATGATGTTTGATGTAATTATGTTATGGTCTCGTATGCATGAATCATGCTTTCTTTTATTATGGTTTGTATTATTGTGAACCCGATACTGTGTTGTCTTGTTTGGTGTCAATTACTGGTTTACATGTTGTGTATGATTGGATGATTGAGATCAAGAAAAAAGGCAAGATTGATAATGTGGAAAGCCTGACTAGATATCCTGCGAGATGGTGGACGGACCGGGTCCGTAGGGAACCCTACCGGGAACATGGTCTCTCATACTGGACAGAGTATGGAGACCTTATGTCTTTTGGCGCCCAAACCAGACGGGGTATGGGGATGGCCCGTTTCACCCTCATACCGGACGGGGTATTGAGGTTCATGGTTTTGGCGCCCATACCAGACGGGGTACGGGGACAGCCCTGGAATCAGGTTATTAATATTAATGGTTCACGGGTAGCGGGGACCCCCTATGGATCCCCATGGATACTAGTAGGCTGGTAAAAAAGGAAAATTTGTTGTTTAATGATTGAAATGCAAAGGCGTGGTAAGTGTTATGTTATAAAGTCTATATGATTTCATGATGATGATAATGTTATTGCTTTCATATGTTGTTTTCATGGATCTCACCGAGGTAAGTGGACAGTAAAGGTTTTTATGTTGATAAACGAGTTTGTTATAAACTATGCTCCATTGGTCATTTTTGTTTTCTATCCACCTTTACTTCCGTGGCAGTGAGATAGTGTGATGTCTTTACTGGGCTGGTGTCTCTCATTCCTTATTTAACCACTTTCACTTGTAATAAAAAAAAATGAAAGTGGTGATTAAGCTCGGGTCATTAATAAAAAAAAATAATCAGTCTGAATTTTACATATAGTAGACATAAAATCTGAAAGATAAAAACTCCAATCTACGTAATGATTAACCTAGAGTGATCATTAGGGGAGATTAGGGCTATCTATTCTGCATATTATAAATGTAGGTTTGGCACTGACAGTCTCAAAAACAACACTTGTAGCAACCAAAGCAGACATAAGAGGTGCATTCTGCATTTTGGATCTCTTGTATACCCTTTGTAAATTTTGTGACTTACCCTTTCTTCATCAGCATCATGGTTTATCTTTTAGAAACACATATGTAAACATTACTTAGCATAATATGTAGTAGATTTTCACATGAATATATACATATACAACCAAAATAATGATTAATATTTACCTCACATAAGGCCAATTGGGGCACCTCCACCTTTTATTAGCCAAAGCATTATGGTAGAGCCTGTAATTCTGAGTAGTGTGGAGGAGAAAATGTCAGTCCTTTTTATACCTTGTGTAGGTAACGAACTCCCCCCAATGGAACTGCTTCTTTCCACCAATGAGCTTTAATATGTTGTTTAGGTTTACAGTAAGCTTGTAGTATTTGATATTGTACTTCTAGACAAATAGGAGATCTTGTAGATATTCCTTCTTCCCCTAAAAGTATTGGAACAAATGAAAATTTTAAAATTTTTTTACTTTTATACAAATAGAAGATCTTGTACGTATTCTTTGTACCTATAAAAGTTGTGTGACAAATGACAGACACTCAAACTAATAAACTAAGTCACAAAGTTATAAAAGTAATCAGCATCTTAATAATAGTTTATTTTATCACAAGACTTAACATTTTAGAATTGTACACATTGAATTGCTAAGCAGGCTATAAGAAGACAAACTAATTTGAGTGCTTAAAATTTGACAATGTCGAGCCTAGGACATTAAACAAATTCACTTGATGGGAGGCAGCCCATCCATTTTTCTTCATTCTTTTTTAATTTTTGTTATTTGCATTACTAATTTCAAGTTATTTAAAATATTTTTCTCTAAGTTAACATGAGTTCTATGGTGATTAGAATGTAAGGATAGGAAATTCAGGTGCTGGAGTCGAAAAAAAAAACTAAACTCTGGAATAACTGTACAAACCTTACCCAAGGCTAGTGTCAGGCCCATAAGACACGACTGTGTGCTCGGGAGACATGGCCATGTGATATACCTTATCCATATGACACGGTCGTGCATTACCACCAAAGCATTTCTATGAGGGAAACACGGCCATGTGTTTGCCCAACATGGTCGTGTGTCAATCTACACATAAGCCTTGCCCAAGGTTTGTGCCAAACTCTTAAGACACGACTGTGTGTTACCACAAAAGCATTTTTGTAAGGAAAACACGGCCGTGTGCTTACCAAACACGGTCATGTCATGTCTACAACAAAGAAATCAACGAAATCCCAAGAAAAATAAGTCGTATGCATGCCCGACATGGCCATGTGTCATTCCACAAAGCCTTGCCCCAAGACTTATATCACCTGGCAACACATTTGTTGGTTCTCAAAAGGTGATGTTTCCCAATGTATCCCCCCTCCAAGTCAAGTAACCCAAGGAGTTAATATGTCACTTCATTTTTATTTTATATTATTTGCATCACATTGGGGACAATGTGTAGTTTAAGTGTGGGGGAGAGGCATTCTGCATTTTGTATCTTAGGTAGCAAATTTTTCTTTTTAGCATCTCATTTTAGGTATTTAGACCTTGCCTAATTTTTGCCATGCCACACGTACACCTCCAATAATTTTTTTGCTCCAATCTTTACAACTATCTCTATTATTTTTAAACAACTCTAATGGGGCATTTCAAAAGTTGATTTGCACTTATAACCATCTCCTAGGAAGTGTAGCTTATTTTTCATCTTTTCACACTATAGATGGTTATCTTTGATTACATATTGAACATGACTTGTTTGAGAGTTGCTTATTAAAAAAAATTAATTAATTTTCTCTTAATTTTGGGTAAAAATCAATACTTGAAAGAACTCCTCTAAAACTTGTCCAGAATTGTGTGCTTTAAATGAATAAATCAAATTATCTATTAAGTGATGAGTAGGATGGAGTGTAAAACACACTCACTTTAAAAAATAGTTGGAGTAAAAGTGTGAGATAAAGCATAAAATGAACACATAACGGAAGGAAAAAAAAAATAAGAGAGCACGAATAATAATCTACTCCTTTAGTCAAATGACTACGAGTAGCTCTAGAAGCCACTTGAAACTAGTGACCAATTGAGTAACTAGGTGCATTCATCATAAATGTTTTCCCTTGTGTCAAAAGGTTGGTGAAATTTCAAGCAAGCAAAGGTGCTCAAGCTTTTTTATTTTTAGCATGAACTAATTGCATGAATCCTTATATCTAGATAGGTTTGGTGGCTATTCTATTATGTATTGGCTATTCCCCTCAATGAAATTTTTGTGTGCTAAATTTGTAAAACTCTCTCATGTCGTGTTTGGATGTTGTCAAAGTGGTTATTTATTGGTGTGGTTATATGAAACTCAATCCTAAAAATTACTAGTTGATGGTTATTCTTATAATTTGAGGGTTTAGGTGTAACATGCGGGTTGTGATGAAATGATTGGGAGTAAGTGAGTTGAAGGTGAAGAAATGGGGATTGATGGAGTGTATTATGCAGTGCTTGAGGGCAAGAATAAGATATGTGTGGGGGAAATTGATAGTACTTAAAAACAACATCATTATCACCCACTTTTGTGTTATTAAACTTGATGGAGCATTATCTAATCTGAGTAATTTTCTATGCTTTATTGCAATACGAGATATAAGGAAGAAACGAGAAAAACTAACATGAAAAGAGGAAGAGTTTGTGAAAAGAGTCGTCAGCCCGGAAACAAGCCTTGGGCAAAGCTCGAGTCCTACCCCAGACAACTTAGCCTTGGGCAATGAAAAGAATCGTGCACAGCAGCAGATTTAAATTAAAACATGTGTTTTTCAAATCTATAAAACAGATATTATTCAAGCAAAGATATGGGGCCAAAAATAAAGGGCAAAATATTCTGGAAGGCTTGCGATATGCCAAAAATCAAAGAAAATTATCCTAATCAACAAAAGAAGAAAATCCTAGTTCCTTTTCTATAAAGAGGGTGGTTATCAAAATAGAATCATCACCTCTTTTCTTCTTGACACCGTATACAGCAGCTTCTACTACTTTTGCAATTTTTTCTTCATCTTTCTTCTAGTCTTCAAAAACTCATTTGTGTTAAAAACACACCATGAGTGGCTAATTTATTTTCCTTTTCCTAGTTGATAGATCTATCAAACTCCAACAATGTATTTGTGAGATCTAATCGAACTAATTTAAGTTTTGTTTCAAAGCTAGTATTTATTTACTTCATGCACCTAAATGTAATTGTTATTTTGATTTCATTTCGACAGGGCTCATCATACAAGAAGAGAAACCGTAAGCAGCTAGCTAAAGGCCTCAAATCTTTAATTGTTTGAGTGGTTCCGGTACCAAGTAGCGATCAATGCCCCATTGAGGAGGTAAGTAGTCTAATTGACTAGTTCACGCAGATGAATTCGACAACTTAAACCAGGTCTTTCTTACTCTCAAGGCCGCTGACAAGTTAAATCCTGTGGATGTTTCCAAGATTACTTGACAGCGAAGAACCAACTAACAAATGTTTCTTAGTTGATTTAGGAATAAGGAAGGATTGGTTCTTAGAACATTTCCGACAACTATAACTGATTTGCCATATTTTGGGCAAAACAAACCCTTGCATCTATGATCAATTACATTACTGGAGCTAGTTATTTCGTCAACTAGAAATTCTTCTTACAATTGTTTTAGTTTCTAATTTGCATCCAAAAGAAAATTGGGTAAAACAAACCCTTTCACCTTGTTTGTTTTTTGCTCATTGGTCAAAAAAGAAAATTAGTTTCTAATTCCCTGTGGGTTTGACCATTCTTACCACTACTACAATATTGTTTTATTAGTTAATTAGGACTTTATTTTTGGTAGATTCGACAATTATCAAAATTTTTAATATTATCTCAACAAAATCATTTCTTACTTTCCAAAGTAAATGACTAATAATATGTAGCATTATTGTTAGAGAACTTTTAAGATAGAAAAAGAATATACATATACACACACACATATATATATATATATCCTCTATTGTCCTTTAGTTCTTCTCTCATTAATTCCAAAAAGTTTTCTTTCTCTTCTCCAAATCTCAAATTGCAAACACAAATTTTCAAGTCTAATCATCAGCCATCATAGAACAATAAACACTTTTGATAAGAGCATCCAATGCATGGCCACCACAGAACCTGGGAAAATGATATTAGAGAGTCTTGTCATCCACCACCTCCACACCTAGAGCCTCGATAGATGCTACCACCAGCATTGTAGGAATTTACGTACTATGAGGTGGAAGATGGCACGCACATCCAGATTCCAATTAAAATCAAGATCGGGCCGTTAATCAAAAATAGGATCATGCAGTCTGGTTTACGTATAGTTGACATAAATTCTGAAAGATGAAACTTCCAATTTGTATAATCATTAAAACTGAGTGATGATTAGGATATATTAGGGTTGTGCATTCTACATATAACTAATACAGGTGCAGGACTGACAGTCCCTAAAGTGACACTTGTAGCAACCAAAGAAGACACAAGAGGTTAATTCGGTATTTTGGATCTCTCATACACCTTCTGCAAGTTTTGCCACTTCCCCTTTCTTTATCAGCATCACAATTTATCTTTTACAAACACATATATACACATTACTCATCATAACATGTAATGGATTTACACATGAATATATTCGTATACAACAAAAATAATGATAACGATTTACCTCTCGTAAGGCCAATCGCCCCCTCCACCTTTTATTAGCCAAAGCATCATGGTAGAGCCTATAATCCCTTGTAGTGTGGAGGTGGAAGAATCAGTCCTTTTTATACCTTGTGCAGGTAATGAACTCCCCCCAATAGAACTGTTGCTTTCCACCAGTGAGCCTTCATATGTTGTTTAGGTTTATAGAAAGCTTGTAGTATTTCATTTTGTACTTCTAATCAAACAAGAGATCTTATAGATATTCCTTCTACTCATAAAAGTCATGGGACAAATAAAAAATTGAATGATTTTTTACTTCTATAAAAATAGGAGATCTGGTACATATTCCTTCTACCCATAAAAGTCACATGACAAATGATAGATACTCAAAAATGTAAACTACATCACAAAGTTATAAAGTAATCAGTATCTTAATAGTAGTTTATTTTATCACAAGACTTAATATTTTGAAATAGTAAACATTGAATTACTGATTGCTCCTCTATGCAACCAATCCCACCTGCTCAATATTAATTAAAAATTTCATCTTTTATATGTACATACACATCAATTTATACATACTGATTGCTCCTCTATGCAACCAATCCCACCTGCTCAATATTAATTAAAAATTTCATCTTTTATATGTACATACACATCAATTTATACATAATGTGAGGAAAACATTGAGGCTGAAAATTAGTTTTAAGGCTAAAAATTGAGTTGAAAATGAAGAGACAACATAATATGAGGAAAAAAAAGTTAACTATGAGCTAAGAGGAAGAGAGAAGAAGTCGATTACTTGAATAGAAAAGCTTCCAAGGAGGATGAATGTTTCATATTTAAACTCTAATAGACCATGTGGTGGAATAATTGTTTTATGTATAATTATCTTTTAAATTTTCGTATCAGGTCAGTAATAAGTTAAAGCTAACTTAAAAAGCTTACAAATATATCACATTAATTAAACTTAAAAGATCAGTAAGAAGTTAATTTAATATTACAAAGTAAAGTTTGTACGAGTATACAATTATTTAAAAGGCTCACAAGGTGCTAAATGTTGTGACCATATAAACCTTTGGTTTACAATTCAAAATATTACCATTATCGACTTATATTTTTTATATTACACTATGTTGGATGTTAAAAGGTATTTTAGAATTTTCATTAACAATTAAATCATATTTTTAATATTAAATTTTAACCTATTTTTTTATGTTGGTATATAAACATATGATTTAAAATAAAATATTGCATTAAAATAATTAATCATATTGGTATACAAATATATGATTTTAACCTACTGCGTAGGCCTACTTTGCCGACGACACCTGCATAGGACGCACGAAGCTGCGCCCATCTGTGTGCGATGGGAAATGTGCGCAGACTGTGCCTCCTGCCCTACGTATACGGGACGTGCGCATGTCCTGCACTGGCCACGCTGCATGTGACGCTCGCACAGGCTTGATCCTTCCTACGGGATTTTCTACTTTTTTCTCTATTTTTTCCTTGAAATCTTTTTGAATAATAAATAAAATGAAATTTTGCTACGATAAAATAAAATAACTAATTTCAAGAATTATTTAACTAAATAAATACGAAATTAAAATACGAAATACGATATTCATCTAGAAAATTAAAATTACAAAATATTAAGGAGTTTTAAATGTTCTTAGGGTATGAATAAATAGGGTTTCACATTACAAATTAAGCGCGAAGGTTTTTGGAGTGTTACAAGCACTTTTATAGCTCCATTTATCATTTTAATTAAACAAAATGCCCTAAAGATAGCCTGCATGTAATATAACATGTTTGAAGTTCAAATTAAACCAAAATCAAGCCATGCATGCATGCATGAAAAATCGCATGCAAGTTTTGGGTTTATCACTAACTCGAGAAGGAATTTTTCCTTGTAGTTTTTTTCTCAACTTTGGGAACATTTTGGAGCTCAAATAATTTCGTAGGGACTTTAAAATTGTAAGTATAATTAATTGGTAACAGGAAGCCTTCATAGCATCAGTTTTTATCGAATTGCGTTAACCAGATAAGAATTTACAAGCTTGTAAAGAGGGGTTGGTGAACTGGGTTTAAAATCCATCTAGGAACCTATCTAGACAGTTCAAACCACCGAAAAAGGTTCAAAAAGATTTTGTTTGAGTTTTTCTTGAATAATTTTAACTCCATTTACTTTATTTTTTTTGTACATATAACACCCCGTCCATCACTATGCCTAGTTAATTTAGAAAACCCTATTTATTTGGGCCTTTAGGCTGCATTGAACTAATTTAATTTATTCTGTATATTACTTATCTTAATTTGTGAATTTTACTGATTTTTAATTATTTTGATTTTCTTTAATTTTATTTAATTATAATTATTTCTATTTAATTCTAATTTAATTGCAATAATTTTATTTATTTTATTTCAGTACAAAAAAATGAAATTTCTAAAAAATGGCAAAACTGAAAAAATCCCGCAGAAAAATCCCACGTTGAAGGGGAGCTGCCCGCGCAGGATGCCTACGCACTGTGCATGCGTGCATGTCCTATCCTCGTACGTGGCGCGGGGTCAGACCCTATGCGCATGGGGCCTGCACGCGTGACGCCTAATGTGCAAGCTAGCCCCTGTATGACAGGTGGCCTGTGCACCTGCAGCCTAGCCTGCAACGCGCTAAATGGGCCACTGCTACCTCGGGCAATACCCTGCCGCTGTCGACAGAGGAGACTTTTCTCCCTCATTTTTCATGCTGAGCATCTTTTTCCTCTCTGTGTTAACCGGATTTTGCCACTTGGTGTGAATTTGATGGTTCTTAATTTTTATAAATAGGTCTTCCCTTTCGATTCTTCCCCACACTTTTATTCTTCCATTTTCCAAGAATTAGAGAGAAAGAAAGAGGGAAAGAGTGATCTAGAGAGAGAATGAGAGAAAGAATTGGAGAACGATGAAGGAGAAAATATTAAGATTTCGGTAAGGAATTTAGTATTTCTTTAGACGTCTTAAGGAGTATTTGTAGATATAAAAAATTAGTAAATATGATAATTGTGATTTTGCTTATTATGCATGCTTTTGTGTTTGTAGGTATTATAAGCTTAATTGTTCTTATTTTCAAGCATGCTATGAGATTTATAGATACTTGATCATTTGCATATAATAAAAATAATCTGGAAAAATTAAAAAAAAAAAGAAAAAAAGAAAGAGAAAAGTGGAATGAAGCATAAATGGTCTGAAATATGTATCTGTATTGACATGCATAATGCATCAAGTGTCTCGTTAGGCTTTTTATCTCTGAGAGGTATGTGTTCCCTAACCCCATCCGGGGCATCTGTTTCCCCCTCCCCCATCTAGTTTGAAAAGATGTAAGAGGACTGCTCCTTGTGAATGACAGTGTACCCTCTAACAAGAGTGGTGATGCGAATATCTGCTAGGGGTCACCTTTGACTAAGTACTGTCGTGACTGTAGATATCTAATAGGACCACTATGGTTGGTACAATCGTGGTCGTAGATCGTACCATGGTTTGGCCAGCCGGAGTTGTGCCTGAGCAAATTGCCATTATCTGTATCTGATCTAGTCATTCCACATGGGTAGTTTGAAATTTGTATCTGCCTTCAGAGATAGAAGTCAAAACGACTTTGCGAAGCATGACACAAAAATATGAGTATTTCATGATTTATTTGATTTTCTCTATTATCTGGCATGATGTATGTTTATTTGATTATATTAACGTATTGTTTTTCTAATAAATAAATTATTTTTATAATGTAAGATAGGTCTACGAAGTTGCAAAATAGTAAGTATTTATGTTAGAATAATTCACCTTTAAAACCTTATGATGTTATTTAATTATTATTTTTTTATGGATGCATTCTTTGATAACTTTTTTCCTGCCTATGTTTGAGAAAAAAAGGAGGAGGAATTTCAGGAACTCGGCTAAAAAAATTCGACAGTTGCCCAGTATACAACCCATTTTGTCCAACTATATATGTTTGTCCCTCTAATGGTTACCCCCCAAAAGCTGAAAAGCTAGGAAGTTTCTGAAAGGCCTTCGTGCCAATATCTATGACAGGGTCGTGATGCTGAGACCTATCTCATAAACGAAGGTGCTAGAACATGCCTAGTTGGCCGAAGACCTCATCTCGGCCAAGTACCAACGCATTGCCTGAGTCCGTACCCAACAACATCCCCAACAACATAGGAGGAGATTGCCTGATCCAGTAAGTAGCCACCTCGATAAATGAATTAGAGTTGCTCTTCCCCCTGCCTTTCCTCCACCTACAGTTCGACGTGCCCAACCTAACCAACCCTGTCAGCATTGTGGTCGCTTGCATGGTGACCTGCCCTATCGGCGTATCAATCATGCTTGCTATCAGTGCGGAAGCACCCAACATCTCATAAAAGACTACCCCCAATGACCAAAAGACATAGCCAAACTTGTATCTTAGGTAGCTAGTTTTTCTTTTTAGCATCTCATTCTAGGTATTAAGACATTGCCTAAATTTTGCCACACCACACATACACCTCTAATAACTTTTTTTGCTCTATTCAACTATTTTTAAACAACTCTAATGGGGCTTTTTAAATGTCGATTCGCACTTATAACCATCTCTTAGGAATTGTAGCTTATTTTTCATCTTTTCACACTATAAATGGTTATCTTTGATTACATATTGAACATGACATGTTTGAGAGTTATCTATTCAAAAAAAATTAATTAATTTTCTCTTATTGGGTGAATATCAATACTCAAAAAGAACTCATCTAAAGCATATCTAGAATTGTGTGCTTTAAAAGAATAAATCAAATTATCTATCATGTGATGAGTGAGATGGAGCGTAAAACACACTTGCTTTAAAAAATAGTTGGAGTAAAAGTGTGAGATGGATTGTAAAATGCACTCATAATGAAAGGAAAAAAAGAAGAGAGTGCAAATAATAATCTACTCTTCTAGTCAAATTACTACGAGTAACACTAGTAGCCACTTAAAACTGGTGACCAACTGAGTAACTGGGTGAATTCTTCACAAATGTTTGCCCTTGCCTCAAAACGTTGGTGACAATTAAATCAAAAGTTTCATGAAAAGTTAGTTACCTTTTCTATGTATTTTATATTGTTATCGTTATTAACTTATGTTTTTATATTATACTATACTTTGAGTAGGATATTAAAAGGTATTTCAAAATTTTCATTAACAATTAGATCGTGTTTGTAAGGTTAATTACTAACCAATGTTTATATATTGGAATATAAATACAGGATTTAAAGTAGAGATATTACATTAAACTAACTAATCACATTATTATAAAGTACAGTCGACATTTTTACGTGGCTTTTTATCTTATGCCTAGTGATAAACTTCTATCATTATCTCAATAGAATTTTGTTTTAACTTTAAAAAAAATAAATAATGAATAAGTTCTTTAGTACATGGATTAAAATTCAAAAGTTAATTTTAATACAGTTGCAACACCCAATTTATTATTTTTATTTTTTATTTTTTTTCTTATTTATTTTAATATATATTAGAATTTTAGTTTAATTTTTTAATATTTAATTTATAAGGTTTTAATTTAATTTAATTTAATTTAATGAAAATAATAATAATAATAATAATAATGATAAAATAGGGTAAAATTATTTTTGGGGTTTAATTGAAATTGATTTTGGAAAAAAGAGATGAAAATTTAGATTCTGGGGGTATTTTTGAAAAAAAATCAGAAATCGTGGGTCAAAACGCAATTTAGGAAAGTTGTGCCACGTCAGCAGCCACATTAACAGCCCAGTCAGCGGCCCCAGCCAACCATAACACGCCGCGTGGCAAGGAAGCTGATGCGGGAGACCACGCAGACGGAGCCACGTGAGCGATCCGCGTGCACGCGGTCGAACGGTCCAGATCTCACGAGTGCAGATGGCCCAGATCTCACGCGTGCGGACGGCCCAGATTGAATCACACACGGATGGCCCAGATCGCATCGCGATGGACAGCCCAGATTTATTTCCATTTTAATCGTGATCGGACTGTCCAAATTAAATCGTGATGGACAGCTGAGATTAAAAGGGAAAGGTTATAAATAACCTCACCCACACCCGACCCCAAACCCTAGCCGCCAGTGCCTTCACTGGAGAAGAAGAACCAGTCGCCGGAGGAGCCGGGTGCCGCCACCCGCCACCGCACAGGAGGGATTTTCAACCGCCAAATGAGGTAAATTTTCTCCCCTTGGCTCGTTTTTCGAAGCTGAATCCACCTATGGACAAATCGGAGCCAAACCACCGACTAATCGACCAGAAAACACCGCCGAAGTCAAGAAGTGCCACCGCGGCTTCCTTCGATTTTTGCCTCCGATGAAGCCCTTTTCGGTTCCCATTTGATGCAATTTTTACACCACTATGATCACCGTCCTTTTCTTTACAGGTTGACCGGAGCAAAACATCAAACCGCGACTCGCACCGGGGAAGCCGCCGCACTTGAGAGCTCCGTCGCCGGTAAGTCTCAATTTTTCATAATTTTTTGGCCCACTGAGGGCCCTAGGGTTATTTTATCACAGGAACCAATGCAAGTTTGGCCGAATTCGACCGAAAATGATCAAAAACGGCCAACTCGGGGCGCATCGCCGCCGCTAGCGGCGATGCCGTCGCAGGAACACGGCAGAGCCGCCGTGGCAGAATTTTGATATTGGCCGAAAAGGGGCCTTGGGTCTGATTTGGGGTTTTTTAGGACACGTGCAGGTACCGGTAGTGCGTTTTAGTTTATTGGGGAAAATTCAGGGAATTTAGGGACAGCCTGTAGGTGCACTATAGAGCCGATTTCAGACCCTAAAACAAGTAAGGATTTCTCACCCTATTTTCTATTACAGCATTAAAGCCTAATGATTGATAAAACGGTATTTTATGACTTTATAGATATGTATAATTGATTGAGGTTGCCAATGGAGCCCGAATCTGATATATTGTTGGTCAGTTGTTGTTTGATCTATTTTTCAGTATTAAATGCAGTATGGTATTTGATGTATTTATTTTATGGTTTTGTATGCATGAGTCATGGTTTCTTTTATTATGGCTTGAATTATGGTGAACCCGATGTTGTGTTGTTTTGTTTGGTATTATTATTGCTTTACGTGTTTGTGTATGATTGGAAAATTGAGACAAGAAAAATGAAAAAAAGGTTATGTGAATTGATAAATGGATAATGTGGACAGCCTGACTAGATATCCTGGAAGATGGTGGATGGACCGGGTCCATAGGGAACCCTACCGGGAATGTGGTCTCTCATATCGGACGAGGTATGGAGACCTTATGTATTTTGGCACCCATACCGGACGGGGTATGGGAACGGCCCATTTCACCCTCATACCGGACGGGGTATAGGGACGGCCCTGGGATCAGATTATTAATGTTAATGGTTCACGTGTAGCGATGACCCCCTATGGATCCCCATAGATACTAGTAGGCTGGTAAAAGAGAAAATTTGTTGTACGATTATTGAAGTGCAGAGTATAACATGTGTTATGTTACAAAGCGTATATGATTTTATGATGGTTATAATGCTATTGTTTCCATATGATATTTTCATGAATCTCACTGAGGTAAGTGGACAGTAAAAGTTTTTATTGTTGATAAATGAGTTTGTTAATAATTATGCTCCATTGGTCGTTTTTGTTTTCTACCAACCTTTACTTCTGTGGCAGTGAGATAGTGTGATGTCTTTACTGGACTAGTGTAGCTCATTCCTTACTTAACCATTTCAGATCAGGAAGACGTGGTTCCCGAGCCCGTTCCACAGGAAGACGTGGTTCCCGAGCCCGTTCCACAGGAAGACGGTAAGTTAGACATCTATAGACTTTATAGTTCTATTTATAGTTTTTATTTCGAGTATTTCTTTTAATCAACTTATTCTTTCACACGTTAAATACGTTTATGGTTATTGTGTAAGGGATGTTAATCAAAATTTTTATTTCGCTTCCGCATTTAAGATTTTTTATACATACATCTTCATTTAAATTTTTGGGGTCGTTACAACAGTTGTCGACCATAAATTAATCAAATCAATATTTTTAATTATTTTCTATTTATTAACATAGATATAATATAAATTTGACAAAATTGCATCTCAAATAGCAATGGATTCTTCATTTAAGTTCAAGATTTCAAAAAATGAAACTATTTTCCAAATAGCCTAGACTCTTCATTTAAGTTCAAAGATTTTATAAGTTATACTATAATAAAATCTATATTTTCCACGACCTATATAAAATACTAAATTATATGTCATTTATCCTCCCATCATAATTCAATTGTTCTTTAATTTAACTCAATCTTCTTGATTGGTGCAACAAAGAAGTATAATGAAAAGTTGGTTTTCCAAAGACTATATAACATCTCAAGTTATCTATTATAGATTAAGCTCAAAGGAATGCACTTAACCGCCATCCATTCGAAGGAAGAAAAAAAAAATAAGTTTCTTTCCATTCTTCTTAATCTTTAGGCACAAATATAAAATCTAGATGTTCAATGTTAATATTTTCTATAGTCTAAATCTCAGGGCATAAGGTTTAAATGAGGAAGCTTTGGAGA
Organism: Carica papaya; assembly: GCF_054855325.1. Lineage (NCBI taxonomy): Eukaryota > Viridiplantae > Streptophyta > Magnoliopsida > Brassicales > Caricaceae > Carica > Carica papaya. Next base: position 28,137,919 of record NC_142311.1, on the reverse strand, counting down.
AGATCTGCGCCAACAAAATCTTATGGGTCCCAAGACCATGTTGCACTCATTTCCACTCAGTAAGGCTTCCTTGTGCCATCCATACCAACATCCATTTCCATTATAGAATTTTTTTTCTTTTTGGTTTTCTTTATGATAAATTACTAACTATATGGATAAAATTAAAATTATTACTACAGCTAAATGGCTTCAATTTCCTTCACACATCTCATTGGGAGCTTCAGTTGAAGAACAAACTTAATTTGTTTGTTCCTAATCCATATAAGTATGATGAGAATAAAAAAGAGTGGGTGAAGTTTTATCTGAGGAAAACAATCAACTTGGGAATTTGGTTCTCATAACTCCCAAGAAAAATACTCTTAAAAATTGATGGTAATGTAGAATATTATTATTGCAAGCTTTTTTATTCCTCAAGAGCATCGAGATAAGCTCAAATTTCTATTTATGAGCCTTCCAATAATACTGATCATCTCTTGATTTAAATTTGACATATAATTGTTCATTTACTATTTTTTTAGTGAACTATGATAAATGAATCTAATGCGCTTAGTTTAAGCACATTAGATTAAAGTACTAATGAGATATATTACTTCAATATCAGTCATCCCATTTAAAGAAAGATTTTTTTAAAGAGTGATAAGATATTATATAATAGACATAGTTTATGGTGATAGTGAAGACTTTATAGTCATTTCAATAGAATTTTGAGAAAATTTCTTCTACTTATTTTACCATTTATATAGGATATACTAATTTCTTAGGCTGAGATGATCTTTGACGATGTACCATTCTTTGGTGGTTGCTTACTACCAATCTATTTAATAATTTTATCTTTCATCTCCCAAAAAAATTTAATGATCTCATTTTTCTAGAAACTAAGAATTTTTAATATTAGAAAAAACATCCAATTTTTTAATAAACTATTATTTTTCAAGAAATAGTATATGCATGTATTTAAAAGAAAGCCAATAGTATATCACTAGTTTCTACTAAATTGGATTCTTTACTTCATTTAAAGATTTTAGTAAAGTTCTCTTAAATAATAGGATTATGATAAATCGAAAAATAAATTCAAGGATACCTCCCACTTCTTTTAAATATACTTTATATGTACATATTTTACAAATATAAATATGCCTATTAAAATTTATGTAGCACTATTGTTAGAGAATTTTAGAGATAGAAAAATAATATACAAATATATACATATATTTATATATATATATATATACATATAACAAGTTTCTTTCTATTCTTATTAATCTTCAAGCACAAATACAAAATTTAGATGTTGGATGTTAATATTTTCTACAGTTTATATATCAAGTCATAAGGTTTAAAGGAGGAAGCTTTGGAGAAGATTTGTACTAGCAAAATCTTACAGGACCCAAGGCTATGTTGCACTCGCTTTCACTTCGTAAGGCTTCCCTTGTGCAATCCATACCAACATCCTTTTTCATTATAGATGTGTTTCTCTTAGATGATTTTTTTTATGATAAATTACTAACTATATGGATAAAATTAAAATTATTATTGTAGTTGAATGGCTTCAATTTCTTTCACATATTTCACTAGGAGCTTCACTAGAAGAAAGAACTTGATATGTTTCTTCATGAGCCATACAAGATTAAGTTTAACAATAAATCAGGTTACAAGTTTGAAGAGCGTGAAATAGAGCTAGCGATGTTTTTTCTTAGGAAAATAATTAACTTGGAAATTTAATTCTTGTAACTCCAAAGAAAAATGCTCTTAAAATTTATCGTAATGTTGTATATTATTACTGCAAGCTTTTCTATTCATTGAAAGCATCGAAACAAACTCGAATATCTATTTATACTGATTTCATTATTTTATTTTATTTTATTTATTAATATTATTATTATTTGTTATGTTTTTATTAAAATAATTTTTAGGAGAAAAATTAAAAAAAGGGGAAAATGCTCTAGGAAAATGCCCGTAGAAAAGGCCTGCCCGTGTGGGCATCGCACACTGTGCGCACGCGGCTAGTGCTGGACGTTAGCTAAGAGGAAGAGAGAACACATTTATTACTTGAATAGAAAAGCTTCAAAGGAGGATGAATTTTTTATTTTTAAACTCTAATAGACCATGTGGTGGAATAATTTTTTTATGTATAATTATCTTTTAAAATTTCGTACAAGTTCAGTAAAAAGCTAAAGGTAACTCAAAAAATTTACAAATGTATCACATTAATTAAACTTAAAAGATCAGCAATAAGTTAAGTTAATATTAGAAAGTAAAGTTTGTATGAGTATACAATCATTTAAAAGGTTCACAATGGGCTAAATGTTGTGACCATATAAACCTCTAGTTTACAATTTGAGTAAAATCTAATAAGTATAATAAAATCACATCCCAAATAGAAATGAATTCTTTATTTAAGAATTCACATTTTAAATAGCCACAATTCTCTATGTACTTTAAATATTTTATGATTCTTTTTTTGAGTTCAAAGATTTCATAAGTTATAGTATAAAATAAGTTATACATTTTTCACAACTTGTATAAAATAATCAACCCTATACATTTATTCTCTTCTCATATTATAATTGTTCTTCAATAATTAGTTAGCCCTCTTAATTGATGCAAAGAAGAAGTATCGTGGTTACCTTCTCTATGTATTTTATATTTTTATTGTTATCGACTTATTTTTTTATATTACACTATACTTTGAGTATGATGTTAAATGCTATTTTAAAATTTTTATTAATAATTAGATCTTGTTTCTAAGGTTAATTACTAACAAAACTTTATATATTGGTATATAAATACATTTCTAAAGTAGAGATATATTATTAAAAAAATTAATCACATTATTATAAAATAAAATTAATTTTTTTTGTAACGTGGCTTTTTACCTTATGCGTGTTGATAAACTTCTATCATTATCTCAATAAAATTGTCTTTTTTAACTTTTAAAAAAAATAAATGATGAATAACTTTTTTAGCGCATGGATTAAAATTCAAAAGGTAACTTTAATACAGTTGGCAACCATAGAATTAATCAAATAAATATTTTTAATTATTTTATATATATTAAGTAAGATATCACATAGATATTATAAAATTGTGTCTCAAATAGAGATGGATTCTTCATTTAAGTTAAAGATTTCAAAAAAATGAAACCACTTTCCAAATATTCATAGATTATTTATTTAAGTTCAAAAATTTTATAAGTTATAGTTGTAGCGCCCAGACCGAGGAAAAAAAAATAATAAAAAAAAAATTAAAAAATAAAAAAAAGCCACGTTGGCAGCCACGTCAGCAGGCCCGGTCAGCAGTCCCGGCCAACCGGGGCCTGCCACGTGGCAAGACCACGTCGCTCCTGAACGGGCCACGTTGGCGATCCGCGTGGGCGCGATCGGACGGCCCAGATACAATCGCACGGACGGCCCAGATTTAATCAAAAACGGACGGCCCAGATTAAAACAAAATGGACGGCTGAGATCAAAGGGCAAGGGGTTATAAATAGAACCCCCACACCAGACCACAAACCCTAGCCGCTTGCCGCTCGCCGGAGAAGACGAACCAGAGGCCGACCGCCGCCACCCGTCGCCGCACCGGGGAAATTTCCGATCGCCGATCGAGGTAAATTTCATACCCCCGACTCGTTTTTCCACGCTGATTCCTCCTATGGCCAAATCAAAGCCAAAATCCCGGCCAAACGGCCGGAATACGCGTCCGAAGACCAGCGGCGCCGCCGCGCCCCCTCTCGGTTTTTGCCTCCGACGAGGCCCTTCCCGGCCTCCGTTTGATGCAATTTTTATATCACCGTGATCACCATTCTTTTCTCTACAGGTTGACCGGAGCCGAATCACCAAAACACGAACCTCGCCGGAGAGCCGCCGCACCCGAGAGAGCCGCCGCCGGTAAGCTCCGTTTTTCCGTGATTTTTTGGCCCCCCGAGGGCCCTAGGGTTGTTTTCTCACAGGGGCCGATGCGAGTGTGGCTGAATTCGGCCGAAAACAGCCAACCCGAGGTGACTCGCCGCCGCCAGCGGCGGCACCGTCGCCGGAGCACGGCGGAGCCGCCGTGCCGGAGTTGCGATTTGGGCCGAAAGAGGCCCTGGGCCTAATTTGGGTTTTTTTTTGGAACACGTGCAGGTACCGTTAGTGTGTTTCAGTTCCCCGGGAAAAATTCAGGGAAAAATTAGGAACGGCCTGTAGGCGCACTGTGAATCGTATTCGGATCCCGAAAACAAGTAAGGACCCCTCACCCTATTTCCTATCACGGTATTAAAGTTCAAAATGATAAAACGGTATTTCTTGAATTAACGATTGTGTAAAATTGCTTAAGGTTGCTAATGGAGCCCGAGTCTAGTGTGATTGGTGATTTACTGTTATTTGGCCTGTTTACAGCTTTAAATGCAAAATGAGGTTTGATGTGTTCATTTTATAGATTTGTGTGCATATACTATGTTTTTATTAATTATGGGTTGAATGACTGAAAAATTGATACTGTATGTTGTCTGTTTGGCATGAATTACGATTTGCTTGTTTAAAGGTAAATTGATGATGCTGACTGAGGAAAAGAAAAATAAAAGATTGTGTAGACTGACGATTGTATTATGGGGTCAGCCTGACTAGATATCCTGGGAGATGGTGGACGGACCGGGTCCGTAGGGAACCCTACCGGGATTGTGGTCTCACATGCCGGACGGGGCATGGAGATCTTATGTGTTTTGGCGCCCACACCGGACGGGGTATGGGGACGGCCCGTTTCACCCTCATACCGGACGGGGTATTGAGGTTTATGTGTTTTGGCGCCCATACCGGACGGGGTATGGGGACAGCCCGTTTCACCCTCATACCGGACGGGGTATTGAGGTTTATGGTTTTGGCGCCCATACCGGACGGGGTATGGGGACGGCCCTGGAAACTGATTATGAATGTTAAAGGTTAACGGGTAGCGGGACCCCTAGGGACCCCCATGGATACTAGTAGGCTGGAAAATGAGAAAAGGATATGTGATATAATGATTGAATTACAAAAGGCGTGATAAGTGCTATGTTTTACAACTTATATTATTCCATGATTGTGATAATGTCATTGTTTTTCTTATATTGTTTCATGAATTCCACCGAGGTAAGTGGATGGTAAAGGTTTTATCATAAATAAAAAGATTTGTTGTAAATCATGCTCCATTGGTCTTTTGTGTTTTTCTACCCACCTTTACCACCGTGACGGTGAGATATCGTGATGTTCTTACTGGGCTAGTATAGCTCACTCCTTATTTAACCATTTAAGATCAGGAAGACATGGTTCCCGAGCCCGTTCCGCAGGAGGACGACGAAGGGGATGCTTAGAGATTCTGTAGTCATACTCATAGTTCTATTTTCGAGTTTCTCTTTTAGTTAGTTTAATCTTTTATATTTTAAGTACGTTTTTGGTTTTCGTGTAAGGGATGTTAACTGAAATTTTGATCTCGCTTCCGTATTTTATGTGTTTAAATACTCATTTCATTTTCATATTTCCGGGGTCGTTACAATAGTATAATAAAATCTATATTTTCCACGGCCCATATAAAATACTCATTGTATGTCATTTATCCTCCAATCACAATTCAATTATTCTTCAGTTAAACTTAGAATTCTTGATTGGTACAACAAAGAAGTATAGTGAAAGGTTTTTTTTCTAAAGCCTACATAACCTCTCAAGTTATATATTATAAATTAAAGTCAAGGATACATATTTAACCTCCATTCATTCAAAAAAAGAAATAAAAAAGTTTCTTTCAATTCTTTTTAATCTCCAGGCACAAATATAAAATCTAGATATTCGATGTTATATATAGTCAAAATCTCAAGTCATAAGGTTTAAAGGTGGAAGCTTTGGAGAAGATCTGTACTAATAAAATTTTACGAGACCTAAGACCATGTTTCCCTCGTTTCCACTCACTAAGGCTTCCTTTTCGCCATCCATACCAACATCCTATTATTATTGCAAGCTTTTCTATTCCTCGAGACTAGTTTGAATATCCGTTTATGTGCCTTTCAAAAATACTGATCATCTGTTGATTTAAATTTGACATATAATTGTCCATTTACTATTTTTGTAACGAACTATGACAAATGAATCCAATACAATTAGTTTAAGCATGTTAGATTGAACTACTAATGAGATATATTATTTCAATATTAGTCATCCAATCAAAAGAAATATTTTTTTAGAGAGTGATAAGATGTTATATAATAGAGATAGGTTTTAGTATAGATAATACTATATAGTCACTTCAATAGAACTTTGAAAAAATTTCTTCCATTTGTTTTACCATTTATATAAGATACACTAAATTTTTAGGCTGAGACAATCTTTGACCATGAACCATTCTTTGGAGGTGGCTTACTACCAATCTATTTAACAATTTGATCTTTTATCTCTAAAAAAAATTAATAATCTAATTTTTCTAATACCCAAGAATTTTGAGTATTAGGAAAAATATCCAATTCTTTAATAAACTATTATTTTTCAAGAAATAATATATGCATATATTTAAAAGAAAGCCAATAGCATATCACTAATTTCTACTAAATTAGATTCTTTATTTCACTTAGGGATTTTAGTAAAATTCTCTTAAATAATAGGATTATGATAAATCAAAAAATAAATTCAAGGATTATGATCAATCAAAAAATACATATATACATATGTATATCCTTTATCGTTCCTTATTTCTTCTTTCATTAATTCCAAAGAGTTTTCTTTCTCATCTCAAAAACCAAATTCCAAACACGAATTTTCAAGTCTAATAATCACCCATCATACAACAACTTTTGATAAGAGCATCCAATGCATGGCCACCACAGAACTTGAACAAAGAATGATTAGTTAGAGAGATTTGTCAATCACCACCTTCACACCCAAAGCCTCTTCAGATGCTACTGTCAGTACTGTAGATTTATGTATTATACAGTGGAAGATAGCACGTGCATCTAGATTCCAAATGAAAGTGGTGATTAAGCTCAGTTCATTAATCAAAAAACATGATCATGTAGTCTAAATTTTACATATAGTAGAAATAAAATCTGAAAGATAAAAATTCCAATCTATGTAATGATTAAGCTAGAGTGATCATTGGCGGAGATTAGGGTTGTCTATTCTGCATATTATAAATGTAGGTGTGGCACGATAGTCCCTAAAGCGACACTTGTAGCAACCAAAGCATACATAAGAGGTGCATTCTGCATTTTGGATCTCTTGTATGCCCTTAGTAAATTTTGCAACTTGCCCTTTCTTCATCAGTATCATAGTTTATCTTTTAGAAACACATATATAAACAATACTTAGCATAATGTGTAGTGGATTTGCACATGAATATATACATATGCAACCAAAATAATGATAAATATTTACCTCTCATAAGGCCAGTTGGGGAACCTCCACTTTTTATTAGCCAAAGCATTAGTAGAGCCTATAATCCATAGTAGTGTGGAGGCAGATGTGTCGGTCCTTTTTACACCTTCTGCAGGTAATGAACTCCCCCCGATGGAACTATTTTTTTTTCCACCAATGAGCTTTAATATGTTGTTTAAGTTTATAGTAAGCTTGTAGTATTTGATATTGTATTTCTGGACAAATAGGAGATCTTGTAGATATTCCTTCTGTCCATAAAAGTATTGGAACAAATGAAAAATTTAATAATTTTTTACTTTTATACAAATAGGAGATCTTGTACGTATTCTTTCTAACTACAAAAGTCGTGTGACAAATGACAGATACTCAAAAAAATAAACTAAGTCACAAAGTTATAAAAGTAATCAGCATCTTAATAGTAGTTTATTTTATCACAAGACTTAACATTTTAGAATTGTACACATTGAATTGCTAATTGCATCTTTATGCCACATCTATTTATACATAATGTGAGGAAAAATTTAATGCTAAAAATAAATTTTAAAGCTAAAAATTAAGGTGAAAGTAAAGAGACAACAAAATGTGAGGAAAAAAAAAGTTTATTGTGAGCTAAGAGGAAGAAAGAACAAATTGATTACTTGAATAGAGAAGCTTCCAAGGAGGATGAATTTTTCATTTTAAAGCTTTAATAAACTATGTTGTGGAATAATTTTTTTATGTATAATTATCTTTTCAAATTTTGTACGAGGTCAGTAATAACTTAAAGTTAACTCAAAAAACTTACAAATGTGTCATATTAATTAAACTTACAAGATCAGTAATAAGCTAATTTAATATTTAAAAGTAAAGTTTGTACGAGTTTACAATCATTTAAAAGGCTCACAAGGTGCTAAATGTTGTGACCATACAAACGTTTTATTTAGAGTTTAAAATATTATCATTATCAACTTATATTTTTTTATATTACACTGTGTAGGATGTTAAAAGTTATTTTTGAATTTTTATTAACAATTAGATCATTTTTTTAATATTAAATTTTAACCTATTTTTATATATTGGTATATAAATATATGATTTAAACTAAAATATTTCATTAAAATAATAATGACATTATTGTAAAGTATAGTAAATTTTTCAAAAGAGACAAACAAATGTATCAAATTAATTAATAAACGAAATTAATGAAAAGAAACAAAGAGAATTTAGGGATGAAATGAAAAATTTAGCATGTTGGTCAAGCATTCACTTTTAAAAAAAGGGGTATGAGCACCTTTTTCATGAAGGTAAGACTTTTATAGGTTAGAAAAAATATTTAATTCTTTAATAAACTATTGTTTCTTAGAAAAAGACAAATGCATTTGAAGACAAAAAAAAATCAAGTTGCTTATCACAAATTTCTACCTAATCATAATCTTGATATCTTGTAAGTATTTTGATGAACTTCTATTATATAATAGTGTTATATCAAAATCAAAAAGTTAAATTCAACTTTACCACACACTTTTTTATACTATATGAGTACACAAGAAAAGTGAAAAATTTGTACCTTTAGATTTAAAAAATTAGATCATTTTGTTACGTATTTTTTATTCTTAAATCTCTAATTTGAAATAAAAAATTAAGTGATTGTGATCCTTTAAGTTTTGTTTCTATAATTTTTTGACAAAAACTTATAGTGTCATACTTGTATGATCAGCAAATTTATTTATATTTTAAAGCACTTAACACTTAATTATCTAATTTTTATAAGGTAATAACTATACATACATATTTATTTACAGTACGATAAAGAAATGTGAACGGGCTAGACTTCAAATCTACATAATCATTAAACCATAGTGATGATTAGAGGTGATTAGGACTGTGCACTCTGGATATAATTATTGCACATGCGGGACTAACAGTCCCTAAAGCAGCACTTGTAGCAACTAAAGCAGACACGAGATGTGAATTCTCTATGTTGGATCTCTTGTACACCCTCTGCAAATTTTGCAACTTTCCCTTTCTTTGTTGACATCACTTTTATTCTTTCAAAAACACATATATACACATTACTCAGCGTAACATGCAGTGGATTTGCACATGAATATATACATAGACAACCAAAATAATGATAAAGATTTACCTCTCCTAAGGCCAATTAGGACACCTCCATCTTTTCTACAATCCCTACCAATGTAGAGGAGGAAAAGTCTGTCCTTTTATACCTTGTGCAGAAAATGAACTCGCCCCGATGGAACTGCTGCTTTTCACCAATGAGCCTTATTATGTTGTTTAGGTTTATAGCAAGCCTGCAGTATTTGATTTTTTACTTCTATATAAATAGGAGATCTTATAGGTATTCCTTCTACCCCTAAAACTCATGGGACAAATAAAAAATTGAATGATTTTTTACTTCTATAAAAATAGGAGATCTGGTACGTATTCTTTTTACCCATAAAAGTCGCGTGACAAATGATAGGTACTCAAAAAAGTAAACTACGTCACATAGTTATATAAGTAATCAGTATCTTAATAGTAGTTTATTTTATCACAATACTTAATGTTTTGAAATAGTACACATTGAATTACTGATTGCTTCTCTCTGCCACCAATCCCACCTACTCAATATTAATTAATAATTCCATCTTTTATGTGTACATGTACACATCAATTTATACATAATGTGAGGAAAACATTGAGGCTAAAAATTAGTTTTAAGGCTAAAAATTGAGTTAAAAAAGAAGAGACAACATAATGTGAGGAAAAAAAAAATTGATTGTGAGCTAAGAGGAAGAGAGAAGAAGTTGATTACTTGAATAGAAAAGCTTTCAAGGAGGATGAATTTTTCATATTGAAACTCTAATAGACCATGTGGTGGAATAATTGTTTTATGTATAATTATCTTTTAAATTTTTGTATCAGGTCAGTAGTAAGTTAATGCTAACTTAAAAAGCTTACAAATATATCACATTAATTAAACTTAAAATATTAGTAATAAGTTAAGTTAATATTACAAAATAAAGTTTGTACGAGTATACAATCATTTAACAGGCTCATAAGGTGCTAAATGTTGTGATCATATAAATCTTTGGTTTACAATTTAAAATGTTGCCATTATCAACTTATATTTTTTATATTACACTATTTTGGATATTAAAAGGTATTTTAGAATTTTCATTAACAAATAAATCATATTTGTGATATTAAATTTTACCTATTTTTTTATGTTAGTATATAAACATATGATTTAAACTAAAATATTGTATTAAAATAACTATTCACATTATTGTAAAGTATAATAAATTTTTCAAGAGAAGTAAACAAATGTATCACGTTAATAAAAAAAATCTCACAATAAATGAAAAGAAACAAAGAGAATTTAGGGATGAAATAAAAAATTTAGCACGTTGATCGAGCATTTATACTTAACAAAAAAAATTAATAATCAAATTTTTCAAGAAGGCAGGACTTTTGAGTATTAGGAAAAATACCAAATTGTTAAATAAACTATTATTTTTCATAAAATAACAAATACATTTCAAGACAAAAAAAATCTAGTTGTATATTTACAAATTTTTGTCAAATCAGAATCTTAATATCTTGTAAGGATTTTAATGAAGTTCTTTTATATAATAGTATTATGATAGAATCAAAAAAAGAAATTCAACTTTACCATAATTTTTTTATATAATATGTGTACATAAAAAATGTGAAACATTTATACCTTTAAATTTAAATAATTAGCTAATTTTTGTTACATATTTTTTATTCTTAAACCACTAATGTGAAATAAAATTTTTTAAGTGAATGTGATCTTTTAAGTTTTGTTTCTATAATTTTTTAACAAAAATTTATGGTTTTATACTTGTATGATCAACAAATTTATTTATATTATGAAGTAACACTTAATTATCTAATTTTAATAAGGTAATAACTGTACATACATATTTATGTACAGTATGGTAAAGAAATATGAAGAGGGTACACTTTGTTAACTGTTATTATTAAATTGGTCCTTTAAAGATAAAAATTTTAAAATTAAAAAATAGTTAGCAGAAAATATTCATTGGTAGTTCCATCTATCTCATTTTCCTTCCTTCACTTCTCCTTTTGAGCTTTATTGTTCCAATAGCTCTCACCATCTTCATCCAGAATTCTCAATTACCATAAAACTCATATTATAAAATGTGAAAAAAAGTTATAAAACCATATAAATTGTTAGAGAATTTTTTAGATTAAAAAGACCAGAAGGTCGAGTTTTCATTGTTTATAATTAAAAACAAAAATATTGCAGTGTGATAAATTTTTAACATTATCTTAACAAAATTATTTCTTACTTTTTAGAGTAAATGACTAATAAGTTCTTCCGCACAAAGATTAAATTCAAAATTAAATTTTATTTGAAGTGACTCATTTTGTACTATAATGGCAGATATAAAACTAATAAAATCAATATTTATAAGAATTTTATATAAATTAAGTAAAATATCTAATAAGTATAATAAAATCAAGTCCAAATAGGCATCGATACTTTATTTACGAAATCACATTTTAAATAGTCATAATTCTAAATTTACTTTAAATAGTTTATAATTCTTTATTTGAGTTCAAATATTTCGTAAGTTATAATTAAAAAATAAGACCTACGTTTTTCACAAGCTGCACAAAATAATCAACCATGTACATTTATTCTCTTCTAATATTTTAATTGTTCTTCAATAAGTAGTTAGTCCTCTTGATTGATGCAAAGAAGTTTCGTAAAAAGCTTGTTACCTTCTCTATATATTTTATATTGTTATTTTTATCGACTTATGATTTTATATTACACTATACTTTGAGTAGGATGTTAAAGGGTATTTCAAATTTTTTATTAACAATTATATCATATTTCTAAGGTTAATTACTCACTAATCTTTACATATTAGTATATAAATACATGATTTAAAGTAGAGATATTGCATTAAAATATAAAATCTAGATCTTCGATGTTAATATTTTCTATAGTATAAATCTCATATCATAAGGTTTAACAAACGAAGCTTTGAAGAAGATCTGTACTAGCAAAAGCTTATGGGACCCAATACCATATTGCACTCATTCCAACTCAGTAAGGCTTCACTTGTGCCATCCATACCAAAATACTTTTCCATTAATTTTACTGTAGATGTGTTTTTCATGGATGGTTTTCTTTATGATAAATAACTAACTATATAGAAAAAAATTAAAATTTTTACAACAATTGAATGGATTCAATTTCCATGACACATCTCGCTGAGAACTTCACTAAAAGAACGAACTTTATATGTTTGTTCTTGATCAAGACAAGATTAAGTTTAACAAGATGTCATGAAAAAAGTTTGATGAGCATGAAATAAAGCTAGTGAAGTTTTTTGTGATGAAAAACAATCAACTTGAAAATTTGGTTCTTATAAATCCTAAGAAAAATGCTCTTAAAATTTATCGTAATGTTGCATATTGTTATGGCAAGTTTTTCTATTCCTCAAGAGCATCAAAAAAAGCTTTAATAACTATTTATGAGCCTTCTAACGATACTAATCATTTATTGATTTAAATTATATTATCTGTTGACTATTTTTTTAACGAACTATGTAAATGAATTGAATACACTTATTTTAAGCATATTAGATTGGATTAGAAATGAAAATATTACTTCAATATTATTTGTCCCATTAAGAGAAAGCAGTAATGACCCCGAAAATCCAAAAAGAAATACATATAATAATTTGAGTGCGGAAACGAAATAAAAGGTTAAAGTTAACATCCCTTACACGATAACTTAAAAATACTAAACAAATATCACGGAATAAGTTCTTTGAAAGAAATACGAAAAATGAAAAAAATAAAGAAAACTATAAAGTATCTAGCATCTACTCGCAGCCTTCTTGTGGATCAGGCTCGAGAACCAGGTCCTCTTGATATGAAATGGTTAAATAAGGGGTGAGCTACACTAGTCCAGTAAGGAAAGCACACTATATCACCGGCATAGAAGTAAAGGTTAGTAGAAAACAAAAAACAACCAATGGAGCACTAAATTTAAACCAATACATTCATTAAAAGTAAAACCATTTACCCTTTTACTTACTATTGGGGAATCTGTGAAAATAACCTATAAAGACAATAACATCATACAGATCATAATTTCATGCCCAATTAGTAACATAGAATATATCATAAATTCATATTCATTAACAATAACTAATCATCACCGTTTCTCGTTTCACCAACCTACTAGTATCCATGGGGATCCATACGGGTGTCCCCGCTACACATGAACTATTTTTCTTAACAATCTTAATTCCAGGGCCGTCCCCATACCCTGTCTAGTATGAGCACCAAATGACCAAATCTCCATACCCATCCGGTATGAGACAACGTTCATAGTAGGGTTCCCTATGAACCCGGTCCGTCCACCATCTCTCAGGATATCTAGTGAGGCTGTCACCTTATCTGTTTATTAGATCACATCCCTTTCCTGTTTTTCCTTAATCTCCGTTACCAAATTAAACACAATCACATAAACAATGAACATGCACCCAGTAATACAATCATATATTAAATCCCAAAATCACACATTGGTCAAGTAAGATAGTAATACATGCATTTAAAACCCTAAACCAGATACCATAATGCCTTTAAACTATAAAAAAATCAACAGGAATCAATAGAGAACAATGTCTGATTTTGGGCTCCATTAGCAATCTGTAATTAATTATGCATATTTGTCTAACTTGTACAAAAGACCGTATTATTATTTATTCAAACTTCACATATATGATAGGAAATAGGGTATTTATTATTATTTTTTTAATTCTTACCTGATTTGAAGCCGAAAACTAAATGGTTACTGCGTCTACCGCCGCACCTAGGTTCCCTGAATTTTTCTTTGGTAACTAGAATGTGCTTATGGTACCTATAAATGTCCCAAATAAGCCCAAAAATCAGTCCTAGGGCCTACTCGGCCAATTTTGAAAATCCAACACGGTGGCTCCACCGTGTTCCAGCGACGGCATCACCACCCACGATGGTGACCCACCTCGGGTTAGCTGTTTTTGGCCGTTTTCAGCCAAATTTAGCAAAACCTGCATCGGGTCCTGCGAGAAAAAATACTTAGGGCCTCAGTGGGCCAAAAAAAATATAAAAAACTGAAACTCACCAGCGGTGGGGCTTTCTAGTGCGGTGGCTCCTCCGGCTCACGTTGCGGTTGGGTGTTTTGCTTCGGTCAACCTGTAGAGAAGGAAACGGTGATCACAACGGAGGAAAAATCACATCCAACAGGAATCGGGAAGGGCCTCATCGGAGGCATTTTTTCAAACACCTCGCGGCGGCACCGCCGAGCTTCAGCGGTGTTTTCCAGTCAATTGACCGATTCTTTCACTCCGATTTGACCATAGGTCGGTTTGAAATTGAATTTCGTGCAAGAGGAAATTTTTTACCATATTTGACGATCGAAAATTGCTCCGGTGATGCGGCGGGTGGTGGCGGTCAGCTTCCCAGCAGCTGGGCTGTCTTCTCCGGCGAGGGGCTCTGGCGGCTAGGGTTAAGGTTTGGGTGTGGATGGGGTTATTTATACCCATCCGCTTTTGATCTGGGCCGTCCATCGCTTTTAATCTGGACCATCCGAACGCGATTAAATAAGGAGTGAATCTGGGTTGTTCATCGCGATTCAATTTGGGTCGTCCGTGCGCGATGCAATCTAAGTCGTCCATGTGTGTTTTGAATCTGGGCTATCCGTGCACGCGGGAATGGATCTCAGTTGTTCGATCACGCGCACGCGGATAGCTCACGAGGCTCCCCCCGCGTGGCCTCCCGCTTTAGCACCTCTGCCACCTGACGTGTCCTGGTTGGTTGGGGCTGCTGACCGAGCATTTGACGTGGCGTAACTTTTCTAAATTGTGTTTTGACCCCTAGTTTCTGATTTTTCTTTCAAAAATACTGCCAGAACTCAAATTTTTACCCCTTTTTTCCAAAATTATTTTCAATTAAATCCTTAACTAATTTTTCACCTCTTTTATTATTATTATTATTATTATTTTCATTAAATCAAATTAAAATAAATTAAATTCAATTCAATTCAATTAATAAATAATTATATTTATAAAAAGATAAAAAAATAAAAAAAATAAATGTTGGATTGTATAAAAGATTTTTTTTAATGAGTGATAAGATGTTATATAACAAAAGATCGTTTTTAGTGATAGTTAAGACTTTATAATTACTTCATTAGAACTATGAGAAAAATTCTTCTGCTTGTTTTAACATTTATATAGGATATACTAATTTTCTAGACTGAGATGATCTTTAACCATGTGCTATTCTTTGGGGGTGGCTTTTTACCGTTCTATTTAATATTTTTATCTTTTGTCTCTCAAAAAAGATTTAATGATCTCATTTGTTTAGAATCCAAGAATTTTGAGTATTAGAAAATATCAAATTCTTTAATAAACCACTATGTTACAAGAAATAATATATGCATATATTTACAAAAAAAACCAATAACATATGACCAGTTTCTACTAAATTAGATTCTTTATTTCATTTAGGGATTTTAGTAAAATTCTCTTAAATAATAGGATTATGATAAATCAAAAAATAAATTTAAGGATACCTCATAATTCTTTTAAGTATTCTATATATGTACATATTTTACAAATATAAATATGCCTATTTAAATAATATGTAGCATTATTGTCAGAGAATTTTTAAGATAGAAAAAGAATATACATATACACACACACACACACATATATCCTCTATTGTCCTTAAGTTATTCTCTCATTAATTCCAAAAAGTTTTCTTTCTCTTCTCCAAATCTCAAATTCTAAACAAAAATTTTCAAGTCTAATCATCACACATCATACAATAATAAACACTTTTAATAAGAGCATCCAATGCATGGCCACCACAGAACATGAGAAAATGACATTAGAGAGTCTTGTCATCCACCACCTCCACCCCTAGACCCTATATAGATGTTGCCACCAGAATTGTAGGAATTTATGTACTATGTGGTGGAAGATGGCACGCGCATCCAAATTCTAATTGAAATCAAGATCGGGCCATTAATAAAAAACATGATCATACAATGTGAATTTTAAATATAGTTAACATAAACTCTGAAAGATGAAACGTCTAATCTGTATAATCATAAAGACGGAGTGATGATTAGGAGATATTAGGGTTGTGCATTGTACATATAATTAATACAGGTGCGGGACTGACAGTCCCTAAAGCGGCACTTGTAGCAACCAAAGCAGACACAAGAGATTCATTCTGCATTTTGGATCACTTGTACACCTTCTACAAGTTTTACGACTTCCCCTTTCTTCATCAGCATTGCAGTTTATCTTTTAGAAACATATATATACACATTACTCAGCATAACATGTAATGGATTTGCACATGAATATATACATATATAACAAAAATAATGATAAAGATTTACCTCTCATAAGGCCAATCGGGGCACCCCCACCTTTTATTAGCCAAAACATCATGGAAGAGTCATTCCTATTTATACCTTTTGCAGGTAATGAACTCCCCCCCGATGGAACTGCTGCTTTCCACCAGTGAGCCTTCATATGTTGTTTAGGTTTATAGAAAGCTTGTAGCATTTCATTTTGTACTTCTAAACAAACAAGAGATCTTATAGGTATTCCTTCTACCCATAAAACTCATGGGACAAATAAAAAATTGAATGATTTTTTACTTCTATAAAAATAGGAGATCTGGTACGTATTCTTTTTACCCATAAAAGTCGCGTGACAAATGATAGATACTCAAAAAAGTAAACTATGTCACATAGTTATATAAGTAATTAGTATCTTAATAGTAGTTTATTTTATCACAAGACTTAATATTTTGAAATAGTACACATTGAATTACTGATTGCTTCTCTTTGCCACCAATCCCACCTACTCAATATTAATTAATAATTCTAGCTTTTAAGTGTACATACACATCAATTTATACATAATGTGAGGAAATCATTGAGGCTAAAAATTAGTTTTAAGCCTAAAAATTGAGTTGAAAAAGAAGAGACAACATAATGTGAGTAAAAAAAAAGTTGATCGTGAGCTAAGAGGAAGAGAGAAGAAGTTGATTACTTGAATAGAAAAGCTTCCAAGGAGGATGAATTTTTCATATTGAAACTCTAATAGAACATGTGGTGGAATAATTGTTTTATGTATAATTATCTTTTAAATTTTCGTATTAGGTCAATAGTAAGTTAATACTAACTTAAAAAGCTTATAAATATATCACATTAATTAAACTTGAAATATTAGTAATAAGTTAAGTTAATGTTACAAAGTAAAGTTTGTACGAGTATACAATCATTTAACAGGCTCACAAGCTGCTAAATGTTGTGACCATATAAATCTTTGGTTTACAATTCAAAATGTTACCATTATCAACCTATATTTTTTATATTACACTATTTTGGATGTTAAAAGGTATTTTAAAATTTTCATTAACAAATAAATCATATTTGTGATATTAAATTTTACCTATTTTTTTATATTGGTATATAAACATATGATTTAAACTAAAATATTGCATTAAAATAATTAATCACACTAGTATATAAACATATGATTTTATCCAACTGTGCAGGCCTACTTTGCCGACGATGCCTGCATACGGCACACGGAGCTACTCCCATCTGTGTGCGATGGGAAGTGCACGCAGACTGCGCCTCCCGCCCCGCGCGAATGGGACTTACGCACAGTGCACATGTCCTGCGCTAGCCACGCGGCATGTGAAGCTCTTGCAGGCTTGATCCTTCCCGTGGGATTTTCGACCTTTTTCTCCATTTTTTCCTTGAAATATTTTTGAATGATAAATAAAATAAAATTTTCCTATGATAAAATAAAATAATTAATTTCAAGAATGATTTAACTTAATAAATACGAAATTAAAATGAAAAATACAATATTCATCTAGAAAAATTAAAATTACGAAATATTAAGGAGTTTTAAACATTCTTAGGGTTTGAATAAATAGGGATTCACATTACAAATTAAGCGTGAAGGTTTTTGGGGTGTTACAGGCACTTTGGTGAGAAATTTTCTATAGCTCCATTTATCATTTTAATTAAACAAAATGCCCTAAAGATAGCCTGCATGTAATAGAACATGTTTGAAGTTCAAATTAAACAAAAATCAAGCCATGCATACATGCATGAAAAATTGCATGCAAGTTTTGGGTTTATCACTAACCCGAGAAGGAAGTTTTCCCTATAGTTTTTTTCTCAACTTTGGGGAAATTTTTGGAGCTCGAATCATTTCGTAGGGACATCCAAATTGTAAGTATAATTAATTTGTAACATAAAGCCTTAAAAGATTAGTTTTTTATCGAATTTCGTTAACTAGATAAGAATTTACAAGCTTGCAAAGAGGGATTGGTGAGCTGGGTTTAAAACCCATCTAGGAAACTATCCAGGCAGTTCAAACCACCAGGAAAGGTTCTAAAATTTTCTGTTTGAGTTTTTCTTTAATGATTTTAACTCTATTTGCTTTATTTTATTTGTACATGTAATACCCCGCCCATCACTGTGCTCAATTAATTTAGAAAATCCTATTTATTCGAGCATTAGGCCATATTTAACTCATTTAATTTACTCCGCATATTATTTATCATAATACGTGAATTTTACTAATTTTTAATTATTTTAATTTTATTTAATCTTATTTAATTTTAATTATTTCTATTTAATTCTAATTTAATCGGAATAATTTTATTTATTTTATTTCAGTACAAAAAAATGAAAATTTGAAAAAACGGCGAAACATAAAACATCCTGTAGAAAAATCCCGTGTGGAAGGGAAGCTGCCCGCGCGAGATGCTTGCGCACTGTGCATGCGTGCACATCCAATTCCCTTGCGTGGCACGAGGTCAGACCCTGTGCACGTCCTGTTGCAGGTAGGCGGATCGTCCGCGCATCACGTCGCACTCAGACAAGCGACGCATACGGTGCACTCGTCATCTGCGCGGATAGGCCCTTGTGAGTGAGTCACTACCACCTCGGGCAGTATCTTGCCGCTGCCAACAGAGGAGACTTTCCTCTCTCTCTTCACCAGTTTTGCCACTTGGCGTGAATCTGATAGTTCTTAATTTCTATAAATAGGTCTTCACTTACCATTCTTTCCCACACTTATATTCTTCCATTTTTCAAGAATTAGAGAGAAAAAAGAGAGAGAATGAGAGAAAAAAAGGAGAACGATGAAGGAAAAAATATCAAGGTTTTAGTAAGGAATTTAGTATTTTTTTAGATGTCTAAAGGAGTATTTGTAGATAAAAAAGATTATTAAATACGATAATTGTGATTTTGCCTGTTATGCATGCTTTTGTGTTTGTAGGTCTTATAAGCTAAATTGTTCTTATTTTCAAGCATGTTATGTGATTTATAGACACTTGATGATTTGCATATAAAAAAAATAATATGAAGTCAATATTGTTATCTGGAAAACTAAAAATAAGAAAATGAAAAAAAAAAGAGAAAAGTGGAATGAAGCATGAATGGTCCAAAGTATGTATCTGTATTAACATGGATAATGCATCAAGTGTCTTGTTAGGCTTCTTATCTCTAAAGGGTATCTGTTCCCTTAACCCCATCTGGGATATATGTTCCCCTAACCCCATTCGAGGTATCTGTTTCCCAATCCCGGTCTGAAAAGATATAAGAGGACCACTCCTTGTGGATGACAGTGTACCCTCTAACGAGAGTGGTGATGCATATATCTATTAGGGGTCACCTTTGACTAAGTACTATTGTGACTGTAGATATCTGATAGGACCACTATAGTTAGTATAGCTGTGGTTGTAAATCATACCATGGTTTGGCTAACCGAAATTGTACCTAAGCAAATTGCTGTTATCTGTATCTGATCTGGTCATTCCACGTGGGTAGTTGAAAATCTATATCTGCCTTCAAAGATGGAAGTTGTAATGACTTCACGAAGCATGGCACAAAAATATGAGTATTTTATGATTTATTTGATTTTCTCTATTATCTGGCATGATGTATGTTTATTTGATTATATTAACATATTATTTTCCTAATAAATAAATTATTTTCCTAGTATAAGATAGACTTATGAAGTAGCCAAATAGTAAGTATTTATGTTAGAATAATTCACCTTTAAAACCTTACATTGTTATTTAATTATTATTTTTGTTACTGAGCATATAGAACTCACTCTTTCCATGCCCCTCCCACCCAGATGAGGAAAAAAATGAGGAACCGTAAGTTAACCTACCCATTGAAGTCTATGAGGATCCCGCACTTTGATGAGTCCAAAAGTATAGTGAAAGAAGTGGCCTTCTTTTGTATTTTGACCTTGTATTTTATAGCCACTTCTACCCTCAGTTATATATATGTAATTAGAACTCATATATATTTTTAAGGGGTTTGTATTAATTTGTTCCACTGAATAAAATTTCATCATGCACTCATTATTTTGTTTCTGTATCTAACACCCATTTGTCTTAAGTAGCATTTAGGATATCACAGATGGTATCAGAATAGAATTACGCGGATCAAATTCCTTATACTGAGGCTTAGATGGAAAGACCCTTAGTACCTAGGAAGAATAAGTCCTCTTATCAAAAAATTATACCACCAACTCATGTCTTCATTTCTTTTATAGGAATGAAACAAGGAAGGCCATCCGTAGAGCGTACTCAGTGACCTGAAGCCTTGGATCACCCGACCAAGGCTGAATTTGTCAAACTCTTTCGAGCCATCCAAGGATTGACTCCAGCCTTAGGATAAAATAAAGCCAACCCCTATCCTCCTCCTGCCTCCAAATAGCAAACAACTGAGAGGTCCATCTCCTAAAACATACCAGAGTTTAAGAAGCTTAATCCACCACATTTTGAAGGTGGTCCTAATCCTTAGTAGCCCAAGCCTAGATCCTATAGATAGAGAAATTTTTCTCTGTCCTAGGCCTGACTGAGGAATAGAAGTTTCCCCTAGCAGCCTTTATTCTCAATGGTATAGTCGAACAGTGGTGGCAACTCAAGAAGGAAGTCTTACCTACCCTTACCACCCAGGAAGTTTTAGTGGATGCATTCTTTGATAACTTTTTTCCTGCCTATGTCTGAGAAAAGAAGGAGGAATTTCAGGAACTCCGTTAAGAAAATCTGACGGTTGCCTAGTATACAACCCGTTTTGTCCAACTGTCTAGGTTTTCTCCTCTAATGATCACCTCCCGAAAGTTGAAAAGCTAGGAAATTTCTAAAAGGCCTTCATGCCAACATCTATGAACGGGTTGTGATTCTGAGACCCACCCAGCTCATATGCGGAGGTGCTATAACATGCCTATTTAGCTGAAGACCTCATCTCGGCCAACCACCAACGCATTGCCCAAGTCCGTACCCAACAACATCCCCAACAACGTAGGAGGAGATTGCCTGATCCAATAAGTAGCCACCCCGATAAATACACTACAGTTGCTTTTCCCCCTGCCTTGCCTCCACCTACAGTTTGACCTACCCAACCTAACCAACCTTGTTAGCATTTTGGTTGCTTGCATGGTGACCTGCCCTATTGGGGTATCAATCACGCTTGCTATCAGTGCAGAAGCACCCAACATCGCATAAAAGATTGTCCCCAACGAGCAAAAGACGTACCCAGGCCTGTATCTTAGGTAGCAAGTTTTTCTTTTTAGCATCTCATTCTAAGTACACCACACATACACCTCCAATAAATTTTTTTACTCTAATATTCACAACTATCTCTATTATTTTTAAACAACTCTAATGGGGCTTTTCAAATGTCGATTCGCACTTATAACCATCTCTTAGGAATTGTAGCTAATATTTCATCTCTTCACACTATAAATGGTTGTCTTTGATTACATATTGAACATGACTTGTTTGAGAGTTGCCTATTCAAAAAAAATTAATTAATTTTCTCTTATGTTTGGGTGAATATCAATACTCATAAAGAACTCTCTAAAACATATCTAGAATTGTGTGCTTTAAAAAAATAAATTAAATTATCTATCATGTGATGAGTGAGATGTAACGTAAAATGCACTCACAATGAAAGGAAAAAAAAAAGAGAGTGCAAATAATAATCTACTCTTCTAGTCAAATTACTATGAGTAACACTAGTAGCCACTTAAAACTGGTGACCAACTGAGTAACTAGGTGCATTCATCACAAATGTTTGCCCTTCCCTCAAAAGGTTGGTGACAATTAGATCAAAAGTATCGTGAAAAGTCAATTACCTTCTCTATGTATTTTATATTGTTATCATTATTAAGTTATGTTTTTATATTATGCTATACTTTGAATATGATGTTAAAAGGTATTTCCAAATTTTTATTAACAATTAGATCATGTTTCTAAGGTTAATTACTAACCAATCTTTATATATTGGTATATAAATACATGATTTAAAGTAGAGATATTACATTAAAATAACTAGTCACCTTATTGTAAAGTACAGTCGACGTTTTTCTACAACGTGGCTTTTTATCTTATGCATGGTGATAAACTTCTATCATTATCTCAATAGAATTTTGTTTTAACTTTTAAAAAAATAAATGACCAATAAGTTCTTTAGCACATGGATTAAAATTTAAAAGTTAATTTTAGTACAGTTGGCGACCATAGAATTAATCAAATCAATATTTTTACTTATTTTATATATATGAAGTAAGATATCATATGAATATAATAATATTACATCTCAAATAGCAATGGATTCTTCATTTAAGTTCAAGATTTCAAAAAATAAAACCACTTGGCAAATAGCCATAAATTCTTTATTTAAAATAAATGATTTTTATAATACTCCGCTCACCATCATGCCAAATTTGTATCTTGAAACCCCTATTTATTCGGACCTTAGGGCCACTTGAACTCATTTAAATTTATCTTATAG
This sequence comes from Carica papaya, assembly GCF_054855325.1. Classification (NCBI taxonomy): domain Eukaryota; kingdom Viridiplantae; phylum Streptophyta; class Magnoliopsida; order Brassicales; family Caricaceae; genus Carica; species Carica papaya. The sequence goes on along the minus strand of NC_142311.1, from coordinate 28,114,654 downwards.
TTTTATATCATATTTTGTGATTTAAATTAGTAATTTTACTTTTATACTAATTTAATTATTATTATTATTATTATTTGTTATGTTTTTATTAAAATAATTTTTAGGAGAAAAATTAAAAAAAAAAGGGGCAAAATCCTGCAGGAAAATGCCCGCGGGAAAGGCCTGCCTGTGTGGGCATCGCTCGCTGTGCGCGCGGGGCTAATGCTAGATGTGCGCACATCCCATCTGTGTAGGGTACGAGGCCTATTTATGCACGCGTCCCATCGTGCTATAGGCCCTGCACCCACCAGGATGGGTCGGTGCCTACAGGCTAGGCCTACAGCATATGGCTAGCTTGGGGAGGCGTACTGCTACCTCTTGAGCATCTGCGCCTCCTTGGGTGATGTGCCACCACCACTTTGGGTGGAGAGCCACCACTTTGCATCACCGTCGCGTCGCATCATATCACTCATCTTCCACTCAACTTTCTCTCTCTTCACCAGATTTTAACACTTAGTCCAAATCAAATGGTCCCTATTTTCTATAAATAGCGACCCCTTTCTTTCATTTTCCTCATCACTTCTATTTCATTCTTCCATCATCCAAGAGCTTAGAGAGGGAGGGAGTGATCTAGAGAGAGAAGGAGAGGAGAAGAAGAAGAATGGTGTAGGAAAAGTTCAAGGTTTTAGCAAAAAATTTAGTATTTCCTTAAACGTCTTAAGTAGCGTTTCTAGAAATCAAAATTATGAAATTTGAGTTTTATATTTTGCACAATTTATTTTTAATAGTTACAATAAAATGATTCATTCTTGATTAAACATGGATGTGATTTTATAGACACTTGATGATTTGCATGTAAATTAAATAACATGAATATGGTGATAATTTTCTGAAATATAAAAAAAAGGGGGAATGAGCCTGTAATGGTCTGAAAAATAAATGTATCTGTATTGACATACATAATGCATCAAGTGTCTTGTTAGGCTTTTTATCTCTGAGGGATTCCTCTTTTCCCCTCCCCCATCTAGTCTAGAAAGATATGAGAGAACTGCTCTCTGTGAATGATGGCGTACCCTCCAACAATACTTGTTACACGAATATCTGTTAGAGGTCACGTTTGGCTAAGTACTGTTGTGGCTATAGAATATCTGATAGGACCACTGTGGTTGGTACAACCGTGGTAATAGATCGTACCATAGTTTGGCAAGCCATAAATGTGTTGTGAGCAAATTACGGTTATATATTTGATCTGGTCATTCCACATGGGCAGTCAGAAATACATATCTGCCCTCAGTAGATGGAAGTCATAACGACTTTTGAAGCATGACACAAAAGTCTGAGCATTTTATGATTTATTTGATTTTTCTCTATTATCAGCATGATTTGATTTGATTGATATGACTATGATATGATCGATCTGAGGTTTTCTTTAATAAATAAAATTATTTTCATAAAGTAAGAAAGGACCCTTATGATGTTATTTAAATATTATTTTCCTTACTGAGTATATGGAACTCACCCTTTTCATGCCCCCCAGATGAGAAAGATAGTGAGGAACTGATCGCTAACCTACTCCTTAAAGTCTACGAAGATGTTGTGGATCCACCAACTTTGAGTGCATGGCTTGTCCCGCACTCTGATGAGTCTATTCGCATAGTGAAAGAAGTGGCCCTTTTAGTATCTTAATATCTTGTATTTTGTTGCCACTTTTGGCCTCAGTTATATAAGTGTAATTGGAACTTATATATTTTAGTAAGGGATTTGTAATAATTTACTGTGCTACATATAGTTTTTATCATGCACTTGTAATCTGTTTCTATATCTAACACCCTTATGCCTTAATTAGCACTGGAAATGTCACAATTTTATAAATTGTAGTATAATAAAATCTACATTTTTTACAGCCTATTTAAAATTCTCAACCGTATGTCATTTATCCTCCCATCACAATTCAATTCTTCTTCAATTAAAATTAGTCTTCTTAACTGGTGCAACAAAGAAGTATAGTGAAAAGTTAGTTTTTCAAAGTCTATATAACTTCTAAAGTTATTTATTATAGATTAAACTCAAAGGTACACACTTAACCTTCATTCATTTAAAAAAAAAAAAAAGTTTCTTTTCATTCTTCTTAATCTTCAGGCAGAAATACAAAATCTAGATGTTCGATGTTAATATTTTCTACAGTCTAAATCTTAGGTCATAAGGTTCAAAGGAGGAAGCTTTAGAGAAGATTTGTACTAGCAAACTCTTACGGGACCCAAGACCATGTTGTACTCATTTTCACTAGGTAAGGCTTCCCTTGTGCCATCCATACCATCATCCTTTTCCACTGTAGATGAGTTTTCCTCTGATGGTTTTTTTTATATGATAAATTACTAACTATATGTATAAAATTAAGATTAATACTGCAGCTAAATGACTTCAATTTCATTCACACATTTCACTAGGAGTCTCACTAGAAGAATAAACTTGACATGTTTGTTCCTGATCCATACAAGATTAAGTTTAACAAGATATTAGGTTACAAGTTTGATGAGCATGAAATAGAGCTGGTGAAGTTTTTTATGAGAAAAACAATCAACTTGGGAATTTGGTTCTTGTAACTCCTAAGAAAAATTCTCTTAAAATTGATCATAATATTGCATATTATTATAGCAATCTTTTTCTATCCTAAAGTGCATCGAGACAAGCTCGAATATCAATTTATGAGCCTTCCAACAATACTGATCATCTCTTGATTTAAATTTGGCATATAATTGTGCGTTTACTATTGTTTTGACGAAATATGATAAATGAATCAAATACACTTAGTTTAAGTATATTATATTGAATTATTAATGAGATATATTACTATAATATTAGTTATCCCATCAAAAAAAATTTTTTTTTAAAGAGTGATAAGATGTTATATAATAGAGATAGTCTATAGTGATAGTTAAGACTTTATAGTCACTTCAATAGATCTTTGAGAAAATTTCTTCTACTTTTTTACCATTTATATAGGATACAATAATATCTTAAGCTAAGACAATCTTTGACCATGCACCATTCTTTGGTGGTGGCTTACTACCAATCTATTTAATAATTTTATCTTTTATCTCTCAAAAATTTTAATGATCTCATTTTTATATAACCAAAGAATTTTGAGTATTAAAATAATTATCCAATTCTTTAATAAGCCATTATTTTTTAGGAAATAATACTGCATATATTTAAAGAAGTTCAATAGCATATCACTAGTTTCTACTAAATCTTATTCTTTACATTATTTAGGGACAGTAAAATTCTCTTAAATAATAGGATTATGATAAGTCAAAAAATAAATTCAAGAATACCTCATGCTTGTTTTAAATATACTTTATTCGTACATATTTTACATATATAAATATGTCTACTTAAACAATATGTAGCATTATTGTTATAGAATTTTTGAGATAGAAAAAGAGTATACAAATATACATATATATGTATAGATCCTCTATTGTCTTTTATTTTTTCTCTCATTAATTTCTAAGAGTTTTCTTTCTCATCTCCAAAACCCAAGTTCCAAACACAAATTTTCAAGGCTAATCATCACCCATCATGCAGCAACAAGCACTTTTGATAAGAGCATCCAATGCATTACCACCATAGAACCTGAACAAATGATTACTTGTTACAGAGCCTTGTCATCCACCACCACAGCGCCCAAAACCTCTGCAGATGCTGCTGCCAGCACTATAGAGATTTGTGTACTATGCGATCAAAGATGACACGTGCATCAAGATTCCAATCGAAGGTGGTGATCAAGCTCGAACCGTTACTCAAAAACATGATCATGGAGTCTGGATTTTACGTATAGTCGACATAAAATCTGAAATATGAAACTTTTAATTTGCACAATCATTAAGCCAGAGTAATGATTAGGGGAGATTAGGGTTGTGCATTCTGCATATAATAAATGCAGGTACGACACTAACAGTTCCTAAAGCGACACTTGTATCAACTAAAGGAGACACAAGAGGTGCATTCTGCATTTGGATCTCTAGTACACCCTCTGCAAGTTTTGTGACTTGCCCTTTCTTAATCAGCATCACAATTTAACTTTTAGAAATACATATATACATATTACTCAGTATAACATGTAGTCGATTTGCACATAAATATATATATATATATAACGAAAATAATGATAATGATTTACCTCTCATAATGCTAGTCGGGGCACCTCAACCTTTTAGTAGCTAAAGCATCACAGTAGAGCCTGTAATCTCTAGTAGTGCAGAGGTAGAATTGTTAGTCCTTTTTACTCCTTCTGCAGGTAATGAACTCACCCCAATGGAACTGTTGCTTTCCATCAATGAGCATTGATCTGTTGTTTAGGTTTACAACAAGGTTGTAGTATTTGATTTTGCACTTCTATACAAATAGAAGATCTTGTAGGTATTCTTTCTGCCCATAAAAGTCATGAGACAAATGAAAAATTTATTAATTTTTTACTTCTATACAAATAGGATATCTTATACATATTCCTTGTACCTATAAAAGTCATGTGACAAATGACAGATACTCAAACAAATAAAGTAAGTCATAATATTATAAAAGTAATCAGTATCTTAATAACTGTTTACTTTATTACAAGACTTAACATTTTCGAATAGTACACATTGAATTGATAATTGTAGCTCTATGTCACCAATCCCACTTAATATTAATTGATAATTCCATCTTTTATATATATATATATATACATCTATTTATACATAATGTGAGGAGAAAATTGAGGCTAAAAAATAGTTTTAAGGCTAAAAAGTGAGGTAAAAATTAAGAGACAATATAATATGAGGAAAACAAATGTTGACTGTGAGCTAAGAGGAGAGAGAACAAATTGATTACTTTAATAGAAAAACTTCCAAGGCTGATGAAATTTTCATTTTTTAGCTCTAATAGACCATGTGGTGGAATAATTTTTTTATGTATAATTATGTTTTAAAATTTCGTATGAGTTCAGTAATAAGTAAAAGCTATCTCAAAGAACTTATAAATGTATTACATTAATTAAACTTACAAGATCAGTAATAAGTTAAATTAATATTACAAAATAAAATTTGTACGAGTGTTCAATTATTTAAAAGACTCACAAGGCACTAAATGTTGTGACCATATAAACCTTTAATTTACATTTTAAAATGTTATAATTGTCAACTTATATTTTTTATATTACACTATATAGGATGTTAAAAGATATTTTAAAATTTTTGTTACCAATTAGATCATGTTTCTAATATTAAATTTTAACAAATTTTTATTTATTAGTATATAAATATAGGATTTAAATTAAAATATTATATTAAAATAACTAGTCACATTATTGTAAAGTATAATAAATTTTTCAAAAGAAACAAAAAATGTGTCATGTTAATTAATAAGAACTACACAATCAATGAAAAGAAACAATGAAAATTTGGGGATGAAATAAAAAATTTATTATTGTAATCAAGCACTCATACTTAACAAGAACTAATGATCACATTTTTTATGAATTCAGGGGAAAATTCAGGGAATTTAGGGACAGCCTGTAGGCGCACTGTAGAGCCGATTTCAGACCCTAAAACAAGTAAGGATTTCTCACCCTATTTTCTATCACTGCATTAAAGCCTAATAATTGATAAAACGGTATTTTATGACTTTATAGATATGTATAATTGATTGAAGTTGCCAATGGAGTCCGAATATGATATATTGTTGGTCAGTTGTATTTTGATCTATTTTTCAGTATTAAATGCAGTATGGTATTTGATGTATTTATTTTATGGTTTTGTATGCATGAGTCATGGTTTCTTTTATTATGGCTTGAATTATGGCGAACACGATGTTGTGTTGTTTTGTTTGGTATTATTATTGCTTTACGTGTTTGTGTATGATTGGAAAATTGAGACAAGAAAAATGGAAAAAAGGTTATGTGAATTGGTAAATGGATAATGTGGACAGCCTGACTAGATATCTTGGGAGATGGTGGACGGACCAGGTCCATAGGGAAACCTATCGGGAACGTGGTCTCTCATATTGGACGAGGTATGGAGACCTTATGTATTTTGGCGCCCATACCAGACGGGGTATGGGGACGGCCCGTTTCACCTTCATACCGGACTGGGTATTGAGGTTCATGGTTTTGGCGCCAATACCGGACGGGGTATGGGGACGGCCCTGGAATCAGATTATTAATGTTAATGGTTCACGTGTAGCGGGGACCCCCTATGGATCCCCATGGATACTAGTAGGCTGGTAAAAGAGGAAATTTATTGTCCGATTATTGAAGTGCAGAGTATAACATGTGTTATGTTGCAAAGCGTATATGATTTTATGATGGTTATAATGTTATTGTTTCCATATGATATTTTCATGAATCTCACCGAGGTAAATGGACAGTAAAAGTTTTTATTGTTGATAAATGAGTTTATTAATAATTATGCTCTATTGGTCGTTTTTGTTTTCTACCAACCTTTACTTCTGTGGCAGTGAGATAGTGTGATGTCTTTACTGGGCTAGTGTAGCTCATTCCTTACTTAACCATTTCAGATCAGGAAGACGTGGTTCCCGTGCCCGTTCCACAGGAAGACGGCAAGTTAGACGTCTATAGACTTTATAGTTCTATTTATAGTTTTTATTTCGAGTATTTCTTTTAATCAACTTATTCTTTCATACGTTAAATACGTTTATGGTTATTGTATAAGGGATGTTAATCAGAATTTTTATTTCGCTTCCGCATTTAAGATTTTTTATACATACATCTTCATTTAAATTTCTGGGGTCGTTACAACAGTTGTCGACCATAAATTAATCAAATCAATATTTTTAATTATTTTATATTTATTAAGATAGATATAATATAAATTTGACAAAATTGCATCTCAAATAGCAATGGATTCTTCATTTAAGTTCAAGATTTCAAAAAATGAAACTATTTTCCAAATAGCCATAGACTCTTCATTTAAGTTCAAAGATTTTATAAGTTATAGTATAATAAAATCTATATTTTCCACGACCTATATAAAATACTAAATTATATGTCATTTATCCTCCCATCATAATTCAATTGTTCTTTAATTTAACTCAATCTTCTTGATTGGTGCAACAAAGAAGTATAATGAAAAGTTGGTTTTCCAAAGACTATATAACATCTCAAGTTATCTATTATAGATTAAGCTCAAAGGAATGCACTTAACCGCCATCCATTCGAAGGAAGAAAAAAAAACAAGTTTCTTTCCATTCTTCTTAATCTTTAGGCACAAATATAAAATCTAGATGTTCAATGTTAATATTTTCTATAGTCTAAATCTCAAGGCATAAGGTTTAAATGAGGAAGCTTTGGAGAAGATCTGCACCAGCAAAATCTTATGGGTCCCAAGACCATGTTGCACTCGTTTCCACTCAGTAAGGCTTCCTTGTGCCATCCATACCAACATCCATTTCCATTATAGAATTTTTTTCTTTTTGGTTTTCTTTATGATAAATTACTAACTATATGGATAAAATTAAAATTATTACCACAGCTGAATGGCTTCAATTTCCTTCACACATCTCATTGGGAGCTTCAGTTGAAGAACAAACTTGATATGTTTGTTCCTGATCTATATAAGTATGATGAGCATAAAAAAGAGTGGGTGAAGGTTTATTTGAGGAAAACAATCAACTTGGGAATTTGGTTCTCATAACTCCCAAGAAAAATACTCTTAAAAATTGATGATAATGTAGAATATTATTATTGCAAGCTTTTTTATTCCTCAAGAGCATCGAGATAAGCTCAAATTTCTATTTATGAGCTTTCCAATAATACTGATCATCTCTTGATTTAAATTTGACATATAATTGTTCATTTACTATTTTTTTAGTGAACTATGATAAATGAATCTAATGCACTTAGTTTAAGCACATTAGATTAAAGTACTAATGAGATATATTACTTCAATATCAGTCATCCCATTTAAAGAAAGATTTTTTTAAAGAGTGATAAGATATTATATAATAGACATAGTTTATGGTGATAGTTAAGACTTTATAGTCATTTCAATAGAATTTTGAGAAAATTCTTTCTACTTTTTTTACCATTTATATAGGATATACTAATTTCTTAGGCTGAGACGATCTTTGACGATGTACCATTCTTTGGTGGTTGCTTACTACCAATCTATTTAATAATTTTATCTTTCATCTCCCCAAAAAATTTAATGATCTCATTTTTCTAGAAACTAAGAATTTTTAATATTAGAAAAAACATCCAATTTTTTAATAAACTATTATTTTTCAAGAAATAGTATATGCATGTATTTAAAAGAAAGCCAATAGCATATCACTAGTTTCTACTAAATTAGATTCTTTATTTCATTTAAGGATTTTAGTAAAGTTCTCTTAAATAATAGGATTATGATAAATCGAAAAATAAATTCAAAGATACCTCCCACTTCTTTTAAATATACTTTATATGTACATATTTTACAAATATAAATATGCCTATTAAAATTTTGTAGCATTATTGTTAGAGAATTTTAGAGATAGAAAAATAATATACAAATGTATACATATATTTATATATATATATATATACATATAACAAGTTTCTTTCCATTCTTATTAATCTTCAAGCACAAATACAAAATTTAGATGTTGGATGTTAATATTTTCTACAGTTTATATATCAAGTCATAAGGTTTAAAGGAGGAAGCTTTGGAGAAGATTTGTACTAGCAAAATCTTACAGGACCCAAGGCTATATTGCACTCGCTTTCACTTTGTAAGGCTTCCCTTGCGCAATCCATACCAACATCTTTTTTCATTATAGATGTGTTTCTCTTAGATGATTTTTTTTTATGATAAATTACTAACTATATGGATAAAATTAAAATTATTATTGTAGTTAAATGGCTTCAATTTCTTTCACACATTTCACTAGGAGCTTCACTAGAAGAAAGAACTTGATATGTTTCTTCATGAGCCATACAAGATTAAGTTTAACAATAAATCAGGTTACAAGTTTGAAGAGCACGAAATAGAGCTAGCGATGTTTTTTTTGAGGAAAATAATTAACTTGGAAATTTAATTCTTGTAACTCCAAAGAAAAATGCTCTTAAAATTTATCGTAATGTTGTATATTATTACTGCAAGCTTTTCTATTCATCGAGAGCATCGAAACAAACTCGAATATCTATTTATACTGATTTCATTGTTTTATTTTATTTTATTTATTAATATTATTATTATTTGTTATGTTTTTATTAAAATAATTTTTAGGAGAAAAATTAAAAAAAGGGGAAAATGCTCTAGGAAAATGCCCGCAGAAAAGGCCTGCCCATGTGGGCATCGCAAACTGTGCGCACGCGGCTAGTGCTGGACGTGCACACTTGCGCACGTCCTGTCTGTAGGAGGCACAAGGCCAGTCTGTGTACGCATCCCATTGCGCGCAGATAGGCCAGTCTGCTCGTGTCACATCACGCATGGCCAAGGCCAGGTGTCATGCGCCCTGTGCGCGTGTCATTTGCCCAGTAAGCTTGCGTAGCATGCATGGGCCTATGCACTATAGGCCTTACACCTGCAGGATGGGTCGGTGCCTATAAGCTAGGTCTACAACGTGCGATTAGCTTAGGGAGGTGAATTACTTCCCCTTGAGAGTCGTGCTCCTCCTTGGGCAATGTGCCGCCGCCACTTTGGGTGAAGAGCCACTACCAGTTGGAGTATTCCTCCTTCTTTTTTTGGATCGCCGTTACGTCACATCATATCACTCATCTTCCACACAACTTTGTCTCTCTTCACCAGATTTTGCCACTTAGCAGAAATCCAACGGTCCCCATTTTTTGTAAATTGGGACCCCTTTCTTTCATTTTCCTTATCGCTTCTATTTCATTCTTCCATCCTCCAAGAGCTTAGAGAGGGAATGAGTGATCTAGAGAGAGAATGAGAGGAGAAGAAGAAGAAAGGTGTAGGAAAAGTTCAAGGTTTCGATAAAAAATTTAGTATTTCCTTAAACGTCTTAATTAGCATTTCTAGAAATCAAAATTATGAAATTTGAATTTTATGTTTTGCACAATTTATGTTTAATAGTTACAATAAAATAATTTGTTCTTGATTAAGCATGCTATGTCATTTTATAAGCACTTGATGATTTACATGTAAATTAAATATCATGAATCTAGTCATAATTTTCTAAAATATAAAAGAAAAGAGGGAATGAGCTCGTAATAGTCTGAAAAATAAATGTACCTGTATTGACATGCATAATGCATCAAGTGTCTTATTAGGCTTTTTATCTTTAAGGAATTTCTATTTCCCTCTCCCCAATCTGGTCTGAAAAGACATGAGAGGATCGCTCTCTATGGATGATGGTGTACCCTCTAACAAGAGTGGCTACGCGAATATCTGTTAGAGGTCCGTTTGGCTAAGTACTGTCGTAGCTATAGAATATCTAATAGGACCGCTATGGTTGGTACAACCGTGGAAATAGATTGTACCATGGTTTGGCAAACCATAAATGTGTTGTGAACAAATTACCGTTATATATTTGATCTGGTCATTCCACATGGGCAGTCAGAAATCCATATCTGCACGACTTCGTGAAGCATGACACAAAAGTCTGAGCATTTCATGATTTATTTTATTTTCTCTATTATCAGTATGATTTGATTTTATTGATATGATTATGATATGATGGCAGCCCAGATGAGGAAGATAGTGAGGAATCGATCGCTGACCTACTCTTTGAAGTCTATGAGGATCTTGTGGATCCACCAACCTTGAGTGCATGACTTGTCTCACATTCTGATGAGTCTATTCACATAGTGAAAGAAGTGGCCCTTTTTGTATCTTGATATCTTGTATTTTGTTACCACTTTTGACCTCAGTTATATATGTGTAATTGGAACTTATATATTTTGGTAAGGGATTTGTAAAAATTTGTTTCTGTATCTGGCACTCTTATGCTTTAATTAGCATTGTGAATGTCACAATTTTATAAGTTTTAGTATAATAAAATCTACAGTTTTTACAGCCTATATAAAATTCTCAACCATACGTCATTTATCCTCCCATCACAATTCAATTCGTCTTCAATTAAAATCAGTCTTCTTAATTGGTGCAACAAAGAGGTGTAGCAAAAAGTTAGTTTTTCAAAGCCAATATAACTTCTAAAGTTATTTATTATAAATTAAACTCAAAGGTACGCACTTAACCTTCATTCATTTTAAGAAAAAAAAAACAAATTTCTTTTCATTCTTCTTAATCTTCAGGTAGAAATACAAAATCTAGTTGTTTGATGTTAATATTTTCTACAGTCAAAATCTTAAGTCATAAGGTTATAAGGAGGAAGCTTTGGAGAAGATTTGTACTAGCAAACTCTTACGGGACCCAAGACCATGTTGTACTCATTTTCACTTGATAAGGCTTCCCTTGTGCCATCCATACCATCATCCTTTTTCACTGTAGATGAGTTCTTCTTGGATGGTTTTCTTTATAATAAATTACTAATTATATGGATAAAATTAAGATTAATACTGCAGCTAAATGACTTCAATTTCGTTCACACATTTCACTAGGAGCTTCATTAGAAGAATAAACTTGACATGTTTGTCCTGATCCGTAAAAGATTAAGTTTAACAAGATATCAAGTTACAAGTTTGATGAGCATGAAATAAAGCTGGTGAAGTTTTTTCTAAGAACCTCTGCAGATGCTGCTGCCAGCACTATAGAGATTTGTGTACTATGCGATCAAAGATGACACGTGCATCAAGATTCCAATCGAAGGTGGTGATCAAGCTCGAACCGTTACTCAAAAACATGATCATGGAGTCTGGATTTTACGTATAGTCGACATAAAATCTGAAATATGAAACTTTTAATTTGCACAATCATTAAGCCAGAGTAATGATTAGGGGAGATTAGGGTTGTGCATTCTGCATATAATAAATGTAGGTACGACACTGACAGTCCCTAAAGTGACACTTGTAGCAACCAAAGGAGACACAAGAGGTGCATTCTGCATTTAGATCTCTAGTACACCCTCTGCAAGTTTTGTGACTCGCTCTTTCTTAATCAGCATCACAATTTAACTTTTAGAAATACATATATACACATTACTCAGCATAACATGTAGTCGATTTGCACATAAATATATATATATATATAACCAAAATAATTATAAAGATTTACCTCTAATAATGTTAGTCGGAGCACCTCAACCTTTTATTAGCTAAAACATCACAATAGAGCCTGTAATCTCTAGTAGTGCAGAGGTAGAATCGTTAGTCCTTTTTACTCCTTCCGCAGGTAATGAACTCACCCCAATGGAACTGCTACTTTCGATCAATGAACATTGATCTGTTGTTTAGGTTTACAGCAAGCTTGTAGTATTTGATTTTGCACTTCTATACAAATAGAAGATCTTGTAGGTATTCCTTCTGCCCACAAAAGTCATGAGACAAATGAAAAATTTATTAATTTTTTACTTCTATACAAATAGGATATCTTATACATATTCCTTGTACCTATAAAAGTCGTGTGACAAATGACAGATACTCAAACAAACAAAGTAAGTCAGAATGTTATAAAAGTAATTAGTATCTTAATAATTATTTACTTTATTACAAGACTTAACATTTTGGAATAGTACACATTGAATTAATAATTGTAGCTCTATGCCACCAATCCCACTTAATATTAATTGATAATTCCATCTTTTATATATATATATATATATATATATATACATCCATTTATACATAATGTGAGGAGAAAATTGAGGCTAAAAAATAGTTTTAAGGCTAAAAAGTGAGGTAAAAATGAAGAGACAACATAATATGAGAAAAACAAATGTTGACTGTGAGCTAAGAGGAGAGAGAACAAATTGATTACTTTAATAGAAAAACTTCCAAGGCTGATGAAATTTTTATTTTTTAGCTCTAATAGACCATGTGGTGGAATAATTTTTTTATGTATAATTATGTTTTAAAATTTCGTATGAGTTCAGTAATAAGTAAAAGCTATCTCAAAGAACTTATAAATGTATTACATTAATTAAACTTACAAGATCAGTAATAAGTTAAATTAATATTACAAAATAAAGTTTGTACGAGTGTTCAATTATTTAAAAGACTCACAAGGCACTAAATGTTGTGACCATATAAACCTTTAATTTACAGTTTAAAATGTTATAATTGTCAACTTATATTTTTTATATTACACTATATAGGATGTTAAAAGATATTTTAAAATTTTTGTTACTAATTAGATCATGTTTCTAATATTAAATTTTAACAAATTTTTATTTATTAGTATATAAATATAGGATTTAAATTAAAATATTATATTAAAATAACTAGTCAGATTATTACAAAGTATAATAAATTTTTCAAAAGAAACAAAAAATGTGTCATGTTAATTAATAAGAACTACACAATCAATGAAAAGAAACAATGAAAGTTTGGGGAAGAAATAAAAAATTTATTATTGTAATCAAGCACTCATACTTAACAAAAAAAAGAACTAATGATCACATTTTTTATGAAGGCAAGACTTTTGAATATTAGGAAAAATATCTAATTTTTTAATAAACTATTATTTCTCAGAAAATAACAAATGCATTTGAAGACAAAAAATAATCCAATTGCATATCACAAATTTCTATCGAATAAGAATCTTGTTATCTTATAAGGATTTTGATTAAGTTCTCTTATATAATAGTGTTATAACAAAATCAAAAAAATAAATTCAACTTTACCACACTTTTTTTACATACCCCATATGTGTATATAAAAAATATTAAACATTTGCAGCTTTGAATTTAAATAATTAGCCAATTTTTGTAACATATTTTTTATTCTTAAATCACTAATTTGAAATAAAAAATTATTAAGTGATTGTGATCCGCTAAATTTTGTTTCTATAAGTTTTTAGCAAAAATTTATGGTATTATAGTTGTATGGTTGACAAATTTATTTATATTCTAAAGAAATTAACACATAATTATCTAATTTTAATTAATTATCAAGGTAATAACTCTACATACATATGTATGTACAGTGTGTTAAAAAAATGTGAATATGATAAACTTAGTTAACCGTTATCATTAAATTGGTCTTTGAAAGACAAAAATTAGGAAATTAAAAAGTAGTTAGCAGAAAATATTCAAAGGTATTTCCATCTATCTCATTTTCCTTAATGCACTTTTCCTTTTGAGCTTCATTGTTTTAATAGCACTCACTATCTTCATCTAAAATTCCCAATTCCCATGAAACACATCTTCTAAAAATTGACAAAACATTGTAAAACTATATAAATTGTTAGAGCATTTCTCATATTAAAAAGACTAGAAGGTCAAGTTTTTGTTGCTTATAAGTCAAAAGAAATTGCGGCGTGATAAACTTTTAGTATTATCTCAACAAAATTGTTTCTTACTTTCTAAAGTAAATTGCTTATAGGTTCTTCCGCACAAAGATTAAATTTAATAGTAAATTTTATTTGAAGTCACTCATTTTGTACTACAATGGCGGCAACTAAACTAATAAAATCAATTTTCATCAGAATTTTATATAAATTAAGTAAAATATCCAATAATTATAATAAAATCACATCTCAAATAGCCATAGATTCTTTATTTAAGAAATCACATTTTAAATAGTCATAATACTTTATTTACTTTAAATAATTTATGATTCTTTATTTCAATTCAAAGATTTCATAAGTTATTGTATAAAATAATCAACCTTACACAATTATTCTCTTCTCAAATTGTAATTATTCTTCAATAATTAGTTTGTCATCTTCATTGATGTGAAGAGGAAGTATCATGGAAAGTTGGTTATCTTCTCTATATATTTTATATTATTATCGTTATCAATTTATATTTTTATATTACACTATACTTCGAGTAGGATGTTAAACGGTATTTTAAAATTTTCATTAACAATTAGATCATGTTTCTAAGGTTAATTACTAACAAAACTTTATATATTGGTATGTAAATACATTTCTAAAGTAGAGAGATATTATTAAAAAAACTAATCACATTATTGTAAAGTTAATATTTTTTTGTAACTTTTTACCTTATGCGTGTTGATAAACTTCTTTCATTATCTCAATAAAATTGTCTTTTTTAACTTTAAAAAAAATTAAATGACGAATAACTTCTTTAGCGCATGGATTAAAATTCAAAAGGTAACTTTAATATGATTGGCGACCATAGAATTAATCAAATAAATATTTTTAATTATTTTATATATATTAAGTTAGATATCACATAAATATTATAAAATTGTGTCTCAAATAGCGATGGATTCTTCATTTAAAAAAAAATTACTATCCAAATATCCATAGACTATTTATTTAAGTTCAAAGATTTTATAAGTTATAGTATAATAAAATCTACATTTTTCACAGTATATATAAATACTCAACCGTATGTCATTTATCCTCCCATCACAATTCAGTTGTTCTTCAATTAAAATTAATCTTCTTGACTAGTGCAACAAAAATGTATAGCAAAAAGTTAGTTTTCTGAAGCCTACATAACCTCTCCAGTAATTTATTATAAATTAAACTAAAGGGTACTTAATCTCCATTCGTTCAAAGAAAGAAAAAATGAACAACTTTCTTTCCATTCTTCTTAATCTTCAAGAAAAAATATAAAATCTAGATGCTTGATGTTAATATTTTCTACAGTCTAAATCTTTGGTCATAAAGTTTAAAGGAGGAAACTTTTGAGTAGATCTATACCAGCAAAATCTTATGGGTCCCAAGACAATGTTGCACTCATTTCCACTAGGTAAGGCTTCCCTTGTGCCATCCATACCAACACCCTTTTCTATTGTAGATGTGTTTTTCCTGGATGATTATTACTAACTATATGGATAAATTTAAAATTATTACTGCAACTAAATGACTTCGATTTCCTTCACACATCTCACTAGGAGCTTTACTAGGATAAAAATTGATATGTTTGTTCCTGATCTATGCAAGATTAAGTTTAACAAGATGTTAGGTTACAAGTTTGATGCACATGAAATAGAGCTGGTGAAGTTTTTTCTAAGGAAAACAATTAACTTGGGAGTTTGATTCTTGTATCTCCTAAGAAAAATGCTCTTAAAATTGATTTTAATATTGCATATTATTATTGCAAGCTTTTCTATTCCTCGAGAGCATCGAGACAAGCTCAAATATCTATTTATGGGCCTTCCAACAATACTGATCATCTGTTGATTTAAATTTGATACATAATTGTCTATTTACTATTTTTTAATAAATTATGATAAATAAATCCAATACATTTAGTTTAATCATATTAGATTGAATTACTAATCAGATATATTACTTCAATATTAGTCGTTCCATCAAAAGAAAGATTTTATTTTAAAGAGTGATAAGATGCTATATAACAAAGATAGTTTTTAGTGATAGGTAAGACTTTATAGTCACATCAATAGAAGTTTTAGAAAATTTCTTATGTTTGTTTTACCATTTATATAGGATATACTAATTTTATAGGCTGAGACATTTTGACCATGTACCATTCTATGATGGTGGCTTACCACCAATCTTTTTAATCATTTTATCTTTTATCTCTCAAAAAAATTTAATGAAATCATTTTTTTAGAACCCAAGGATTTGTATTAGGAAAAATAAATTCTTTAATAAACCATTATTTTTCAAGAAATATTATTTACATATATTTAAAAGAAAGATAATAACATATCACTAGTTTTTACTAAATCATATTATTTTTTTTCATTTAAGGATGTTAGTAAAATGCTCTTAAATAATAGGATTATGATCAATCAAAAAATAAATTTATGTATATCGCACACTTCTTTTAAATATACTTTTTATTTATTTATTTTATAAATATAAATATGCCTACTTAAACAATATATGGCATTATTGTTAGAGAATTTTTGAAATAGAAAAAGAATATACATATATGTATATATGTATATTCTCTATTGTTCTTTTATTATTCTCTCATTAATTTCAAAGAGTTTTCTTTCTCTTCTCCAAAACTCACACTCCAAACACAAATTTTCAATTCTAATAGTCACCCATCATACAACAACAAACACTTTTGATAAGAGAATCCAATGCATGGCCGCTAGAGAACCTTAACAAAGGAGGACTAGTTAAAGAGCCTTGTTGTCCACCACCTCCATACCCAGATCCTCTGTAGCTGCTGCCACGAGCACTATAGGGATTTATGTACTATGTGGTCGAAGATGGCCCATGTATCCAAATTTTAATTAAAAGCTTTGATCAAGCTTGGGCCATTAATAAAAAAACTTGATCATGTAGTCTGAGTTTATGTATAGTCAACATAAATTCTGAAAGATGAAACATGTAGGGCAGATTAGGGCTATGCATTTTACATATAATAAATGTAGGTGTGGCATTTACAATCCTTAAAGCGACACTTGTAGCAACCAAAGGAGACACGAGAGGTGCATTATGCATTTTGGATCTTTTGTATGCCCTTTGCAAGTTTTACGACTTGCTCTTTCTTAATCAGCATCACAGTTTATCTTTTAAAAACACATATATACACATTACTCTACATAATATGTAGTGGATTTGCACATAAATATTTGTATATACAACCAAAAAAATGATAAAGGTTTTCCTCTCATAAGGCTCGTCAGGGCATCTTCACCTTTTATTAGCCAAAGTATCATGATAAAGGCTGTAATCCCTAGTTGTGTAGAGGTGAAAGCATTGGTCCTTTTTACACCTTGTACAGGTAGTGAACTCGCCCTGATAAAACTGTTGTTTTTCGCCAATGAGCCTTGATCTGTTGTTTAGGTCTACAGCAAGTTGTAATATTTGATTTTGTACTTCTATACAAATAAAAGATCTTTTACGCATTCCTTCTACCCATAAAAGTTGTGGGACAAATGAAAAATTGAATGATTTTTTACTTATATACAAATGTGAGATCTTGTGTGTATTCCTTTTAACTATAAAAGTCATCTGACAAATGAGAGATACTCAAACAAGTAAATTATATCACAAAGTTATAAAAATAATCAGTATTTTAATTGTAGTTTATTTTATCATAAGACTTGATATTTTGGACTAGTACATATTGAATTGCTAATTGCATCTTTATGCCATCAATCCCACCTACTTAATATTAATTAATAATTCCATCTTTTATATATATATATATATGCATCCATTTATACATAATGTGAGGAAAAAAAAAGTTGACTGTTAGCTAAGAAGAAGAGAGAACACATTTATTACTTGAATAGAAAAACTTCCAAGGAGGATGAATTTTTCATTTTTAAACTCTAATAGACCATGTGGTGGAATAATTTTTTTATGTATAATTATCTTTTAAAATTTCGTGCAAGTTCAGTAATAAGCTAAAGGTAACTCAAAAAATTTACAAATGTATCACATTAATTAAACTTAAAAGATCAGCAATAAGTTAAGTTAATATTAGAAAGTAAAGTTTGTATGAGTATACAATCATTTAAAAGGTTCACAATGCGCTAAATGTTGTGACCATATAAACCTCTAGTTTACAATTTGAGTAAAATCCAATAAGTATAATAAAATCACGTCCCAAATAGAAATGGATTCTTTATTTAAGAATTCACATTTTAAATAGCCATAATTCTCTATGTACTTTAAATATTTTATGATTTTTTTTTGAGTTCAAAGATTTCATAAGTTATAGTATAAAATAAGGTTTACATTTTTCACAACTTGTATAAAATAATCAACCCTATACATTTATTCTCTTCTCATATTATAATTGTTCTTCAATAATTAGTTAGCCCTCTTAATTGATGCAAAGAAGAAGTATCGTGGTTACCTTTTCTATGTATTTTATGTTTTTATTGTTATCGACTTATTTTTTTATATTACACTATACTTTGAGTATGATGTTAAATGGTATTTTAAAATTTTTATTAACAATTAGATCTTGTTTCTAAGGTTAATTACTAACAAAACTTTTATATATTGGTATATAAATACATTTCTAAAGTAGAGATATATTATTAAAAAAACTAATCACATTATTATAAAATAAAGTTAATTTTTTTTGTAACGTGGCTTTTTACCTTATGTGTGTTGATAAACTTCTATCATTATCTCAATAAAATTGTCTTTTTTAACTTTTAAAAAAAATAAATGATGAATAATTTTTTTAGCGCATGGATTAAAATTCAAAAAGTAACTTTAATACAGTTGGCGACCATAGAATTAATCAAATAAATATTTTTAATTATTTTATATATATTAAGTAAGATATCACATAGATATTATAAAATTGTGTCTCAAATAGCGATGGATTCTTCATTTAAGTTAAAGATTTCAAAAAAATGAAACCACTTTCCAAATATTCATAATTATTTATTTAAGTTCAAAAATTGTATAAGTTATAATATAATAAAATCTACATTTTCCACGGCCTATATAAAATACTCATTGTATGTCATTTATCCTCCAATCACAATTCAATTATTCTTCAGTTAAACTTAGAATTCTTGATTGGTACAACAAAGAAGTATAGTGAAATGTTTTTTTTTTCTAAAGCCTACATAACCTCTCAAGTTATATATTATAGATTAAAGTCAAGGATACATATTTAATCTCCATTCATTCGAAAAAAGAAACAAAAAAGTTTCTTTCCATTCTTTTTAATCTTCAGGCATAAATATAAAATCTAGATATTCGATGTTATATATAGTCAAAATCTCAAGTCATAAGGTTTAAAGGTGGAGAAGATCTGTACTAACAAAATTTTACGAGACCCAAGACCATGTTGCCCTCGTTTCCACTCACTAAGGCTTCCTTTTTGCCATCCATACCAACATCCTATTATTATTGCAAGCTTTTCTATTCCTCGAGACTAGTTTGAATATCTGTTTATGTGCCTTCCAAAAATATTGATCATCTATTGATTTAAATTTGACATATAATTATCCATTTACTATTTTTGTAACGAACTATGACAAATGAATCCAATACAATTAGTTTAAGCATATTAGATTGAACTACTAATGAGATATATTACTTCAATATTAGTCATCCAATCAAAAGAAATATTTTTTTAGAGAGTGATAAGATGTTATATAATAGAGATAGGTTTTAGCGGTAGATAATACTATATAGTCACTTCAATAGAACTTTGAGAAAATTTCTTCAATTTATTTTACCATTTATATAAGATACACTAAATTTTTAGGCTGAGATAATCTTTGACCATGAACCATTCTTTGGAGGTGGCTTACTACCAATCTATTTAACAATTTGATCTTTTATCTCTAAAAAAAAATTAATAATCTAATTTTTCTAATACCCAAAAATTTTGAGTATTAAGAAAAATATCCAATCCTTTAATAAACTATTATTTTTCAGGAAATAATATATGCATATATTTAAAAGAAAGCCAATAGCATATCACTAGTTTCAACTAAATTAGATTCTTTATTTCATTTAGGGATTTTAGTAAAATTCTCTTAAATAGTAAGATTATGATAAATCAAAAAATAAATTCAAGGATTATAATCAATCAAAAAATACATTTATACATATGTATATCCTCTATCGTTCTTTATTTCTTCTTTCATTAATTTCAAAGAGTTTTCTTTCTCCTCTCAAAAACCAAATTCCAAACACGAATTTTTAAGTCTAATAATCACCCATCATACAACAACAAGGACTTTTGATAAGAGTATCCAATGCATGGCCACCACAGAACTTTAACAAAGAATGACTAGTTAGAGAGATTTGTCAATCACCACCTTCATGCCCAAAGCCTCTTTAGATGCTACTGCCAGCACTATAGCGATTTGTGTATTATACGGTGGAAGATAGCACGTGCATCTAGATTCCAAATGAAAGTGGTGATTAAACTCGGGTCATTAATCAAAAAACATGATCATGCAGTCTGAATTTTATATATAGTAGAAATAAAATCTGAAAGATAAAAATTCCAATCTACGTAATGATTAAGCCAGAGTGATCATTAACGGAGATTAGGGTTATCTATTCTACATATTATAAATGTAAGTGTGGCACGATATTCCCTAAAGCGACACTTGTAGCAACCAAAGCATACATAAGAGGTGCATTCTGCATTTTGGATCTCTTGTATCCCCTTAGTAAATTTTGCAACTTGCCCTTTCTTCATCAGCATCATAGTTTACCTTTTAGAAACACATATATAAATAATACTTAGCATGATGTGTAGTGGATTTGCACATGAATATATACATATGCAACCAAAATAATGATAAATATTTACCTCTCATATGGCCAGTTGGGGAACCTCCACCTTTTATTAGCCAAAGCATTAGTAGAGCTTGTAATCCATAGTAGTGTGGAGGCGGATGTGTCGGTCCTTTTTACACCTTGTGCAGGTAATGAACTCCCCCCGATGGAACTATTTTTTTTTCCACCAATGAGCTTTAATATGTATTTCTGGACAAATAGGAGATCTTGTAGATATTCCTTCTGTCCATAAAAGTATTGGAACAAATGAAAAATTTAATAATTTTTACTTTTATACAAATAGGAGATCTTGTACGTATTCTTTCTACCTATAAAAGTTGTCTGATAAATGATAGATACTCAAAAAAATAAACTAAGTCATAAAGTGATAAAAGTAATTAGCATCTTAATAGTAGTTTATTTTATCACAAGACTTAACATTTTAGAATTGTACACATTTGTAACGACTCCGGAAATATTAAAATGAAATGAGTATTTAAATATATCAAATGCGGAAGCGAGATCAAAATTTCATTTAACATCCCTTACACGAAAACCAAAAACGTGCTTAAAATATAAAAGATTAAACTAACTAAAAGAGAAACTCGAAAATAAAGCTATGAGTATGACTACAGAGTCTCTAGGCATCCCTTTCGTCGTCCTCCTGCGGAACGGGCTCGGGAACCATGTCTTCCTGATCTGAAATGGTTAAATAAGGAGTGAGCTACACTAGCCCAGTAAGAACATCACGATATCTCACCGTCACGGAGGTAAAGGTGGGTAGAAAACACAAAAAGACCAATGGAGCATAATTCACAATAAACTCATTTATCAGTAATAAAACCCTTTACCATCCACTTACCTCGGTGGAATTTATGAAACAATATAAGAAAAACAATAACATTATCATAATCATGGAATAATATAAGCTATAAAACATAACACTTATCACGCCTCTTGTAATTCAATCATTATACAACATATCTTTTTCTCATTTACCAGCCTACTAGTATCCGTGGGGGTCCATAGGGGTCCCGCTACCCGTTAACCTTTAACATTCATAATCAGTTTCCAGGGCCGTCCCCATACCCCGTCCGGTATGGGCGCCAAAACCATAAACCTCAATACCCCGTCCGGTATGAGGGTGAAACGGGCCGTCCCCATACCCCGTCCGGTATGGGCGCCAAAACCATAAGATCTCCATACCCCGTCCGGCATGTGAGACCACAATCCCGGTAGGGTTCCCTACGGACTCGGTCCGTCCACCATCTCCCAGGATATCTAGTCAGGCTGACCCCATTACACAATTATCAATTTATACAATCTTCCATTCTTTTTTCCCTCAATCAGCATCGTCAATTCACATTTAAACAAGCAAATCGTAATTCATGCCAAACAGACAACATACAGTATCAGTTTTTCAGTCATTCAACCCATAATTAATAAAAACGTAGTATATGCACACAAATCTGTAAAATGAACACATCAAACCTCATTTTGTATTTAAAGTTGTAAACAGGCCAAATAACAGTAAATCACCAATCACACTAGACTCGGGCTCCATTAACCACCTTAAGCAATTTCACACATTCGTTAATTCAAGAAATACCGTTTTATCATTTTGAACTTTAATACCGTGATAGGAAATAGGGTGAGGGGTCCTTACTTGTTTCAGGGTCCGAACACGGCTTCACAGTGCGCTTGCAGGCTGTCCCTAATTTTCCCTGAATTTTCCTCGGGGAACTGAAACACACTACTGGTACCTGCACGTGTTCAAAAAAAAAATCCCAAATTAGGCCCAGGGCCCCTTTCGGCCCAAATCGCAACTCCGGCACGGCGGCTCCGCCGTGCTCCGGCGACGGCGCCGCCGCTGGCGGTGGCGAGTCACCTCGGGTTGGCTGTTTTCGGCCGTTTCTGGCCGAATTCGGCCACACTCGCATCGGTCCCTGTGAGAAAACAACCCTAGGGCCCTCGGGGGGCCAAAAAATCACGGAAAAACGAAGCTTATCGGCGGCGGCGCTCTCGGGTGCGGCGGCTCTCCGGCGAGGTTCATGTTTTGGTGATTCGGCTCTGGTCAACCTGTAGAGAAAAGAATGGTGATCACGGTGATATAAAAATTGCATCAAACAGAGGCCGGGAAGGGCCTCATCGGAGGTAAAAACTGAGAAGGGGCGCGGCGGCGCCGCTGGGCTTCGGCCGTGTATTCCGGCCGTTTGGCCGGGATTTTGGCTCCGATTTGGCCATAGGAGGAATCAGCGTGGAAAAACGAGTCGGGGGTACGAAATTTACCTCGATCGGCGGTCGGAAGTTCCTCCGGTGCGGCGGCGGGTGGCGGCAGCCGGCTTCTGGTTCGTCTTCTCCGGCGAGCGGTAGGTGGCTAGGTTTTGTGGTCTGGTGTGGGGGTTCTATTTATAACCCCTTGCCCTTTGATTTCAGCCGTCCATTTTGTTTTAATCTGGGCCGTCCATTTTTTGATTAAATCTGGGCCGTCCGTGCGTTTAAATCTGGGCCGTCCGATCGCCCGCTTGATCTGGACCGTCCGATCGCGCCCACGCGGATCGCCAACGTGGCCCTTTTTAGAACGACGTGGTTTTGCCACGTGGCAGGTCTCGGTTGGCTGGGACTGCTAACCGGGCCTGCTGACGTGGCTGCTGACGTGGTTTTTTTTTTTTTTTTTTTTTTTTTTTTTCTCTTTCCTCCTCCTTTCCGGGCGCTACGACATTGAATTGCTAATTGCATCTTTATGCCACATGTTACCCCTACTTAACATTAATTGATAATTCCATTATATATATTTCTATACATCCATTTATACATAATGTGAGGAAAAATTTAATGCTAAAAATAAGTTTTCAAGCTAAAAATTAAGGTGAAAGTAAAGAGACAACAAAATGTGAGGAAAACAAAAGTTTATTGTGAGCTAAGAGGAAGAAAGAACAAATTGATTACTTGAATAGAAAAGCTTCCAAGGAGGATGAATTTTTTATCTTTTATTTCTTCTACTTTTTTACCATTTATATAGGATACACTAATATCTTAAGCTGAGACAATCTTTGACCATGCACCATTCTTTGTTGGAAGCTTTTCTATTCAAGTAATCAATTCGTTTTATCTTAAGCTGAGACAATCTTTGACCATGCACCATTCTTTGTTGGTGCCCTACTACCAATCTATTTAATAATTTTATCTTTTATCTTTTATCTCTAAAAAATTTTTAATGATCTCATTTTTATATAACCAAAGAATATTGAGTATTAAAAAAATGATCCAATTCTTTAATAAGTCATCATTTTTTAGGAAATAATACTACATATATTTAAAGAAGTTCAATAGCATATCACTAGTTTATACTAAATTTTATTCTTTACATTATTTAGGGATAGTAAAATTCTCTTAAATAATAAAATTATGATAAATCAAAAAATAAATTCAAGAATACCTCATGATTGTTTTAAATATACTATATTTGTACATATTTTACATATATAAATATGTCTACTTAAACAATATGTAGCATTATTGTTATAGAATTTTTGAGACAGAAAAAAATATACAAATATACATATATATGTATAGATCCTCTATTGTCTTTTATTTTTTCTCTCATTAATTTCTAAGAGTTTTCTTTCTCTTCTCCAAAACCCAAGTTCCAAACACAAATTTTCAAGTCTAATCATCACCCATCATGTAGCAACAAGCACTTTTGATAAGAGCATCCATCACAAAACCTGAACAAATGATGACTTGTTAGAGAGCTTTGTCATCCACCACCACTGCGCCCAGAACCTCTGCAGATGCTGCTGCCAGCACTATAGGGATTTATGTACTATGCAATCGAAGATGACATGTGCATCCATATTCCAATCAAAGGTGGTAATCAAGCTCGAACCGTTAATCAAAAACATGATCATGCAGTCTTGATTTTAGGTATAATCGGCATAGAATATGAAAGATAAAACTTTCAATTTGCATAATTATTAAGCCAGAGTAATGATTAGGGGAGATTAGGGCTGTGCATTCTGCATTTGAATCTCTTGTATACCCCTTTGTAAATTTTGCAACTTGCCTTTTCTTCATCAACATCATAGTTTATATTTTAGAAACACATATATAAACATTACTTAACATAATGTGTAGTGGATTTACACATGAATATATGCATATACAACCAAAATAATGATAAATATTTACCTCTCATAAGGCCAGTTGGGGCACCTCCACCTTTTATTAGCCGAAGCATTGGTAGAGCCTGTAATCCTTAGTAGTAGGGAGAGAGATGTGTCGGCATTTTTTACACCTTGTGCAGGTAATGAACTCCCCCCGATGGAACTACTTCTTTCCACCAATGAGCTTTAATATGTTGTTTAGGTTTACAGTAAGCTTGTAGTATTTGATATTGCACTTCTAGACAAATAGAAGATCTTGTAGATATT
This sequence comes from Carica papaya, assembly GCF_054855325.1. NCBI lineage: Eukaryota > Viridiplantae > Streptophyta > Magnoliopsida > Brassicales > Caricaceae > Carica > Carica papaya. The sequence continues at coordinate 28,089,012 of NC_142311.1, read as the reverse complement.
CCTTTTGCCCATAAAAGTATTGGAACAAATGAAAAATTTAATAATTTTTTACTTTTATACAAATTGAAGATTTTGTACGTATTCTTTCTACCTATAAAAGTCGTGTGACAAATGACAGATACTCAAACAAATAAACTAAGACACAAAGTTATAAAAGTAATCAACATCTTAATAGCAGTTTATTTTATCACAAGACTTAACATTTTAGAATCGTACACATTGAATTATTAATTGAATCTTTATGCACATATTTCCCCTACTTAATATTAATTGATAATTCCATTATATACATCCATTTATACATAATGTGAAGAAAAATTTGATGTTAAAAATAAGTTTTAAGGCTAAAAATTGAGGTGAAAGTAAAGAGATAACAAAATGTGGGGAAAAAAAGTTCACTTTGAGCTAAGAGGAAGAGAGAACAAATTTATTACTTGGATAGAAAAACTACCAAGGAGGATGAATTTTTCATTTTCAAGCTTTAATAAACTATGTGGAAGAATAATTTTTTTATGTATAATTATCTTTTCAAATTTCATACGAGGTCAGTAATAAGTTAAAATTAACTCAAAAAACTTACAAATATATCACATTAATTAAACTTATAAGATCAGTAATAAGCTAATTTAATATTAAAAAATAAAGTTATGTACGAGTATACAATCATTTAAAAGGCTCACAAGGTGCTAAATGTTGTGACCATACAAACCTTTCATTTAGAGTTTAAAATGTATTCATTATCGACTTATATTTTTTATATTACATTATGTAGGATGTTAAAAGGTATTTTAGAATTTTTATTAACAATTAGATCATTTTTCAATATTAAACATTAACCTATTTTTATATATTGGTATATAAATATATAATTTAAACTAAAATATTGAGTTAAAATAATAATGACATTATTGTAAAGTATAGTAAATTTTTCAAAAGAAACAAATAAATGTATCAAATTAATTAATAAAAACCACACAATCAATGAAAAGAAACGAAGAGAGTTTAGGGATGAAATGAAAAATTTAGCATATTGGTCAAGCATTCATACTTAAAAAAAAAAAGGTAATGATCTAATGAAGTCGAGAGTTTTATGTAACACCCAACATTTAATTATTTTTATTTTTATTTAATTATTATTTCTTTTTTTATAAATATAATTATTATTTATATGATTTTAATTTAATTTATTTTATTTTAATTTGATTTAATGAAAATAATAATAATAATAATAATAAAAAGGGTAAAAAATTTATTAGGGATTTAATTGAAAATAATTTTGGGAAAAAGGGGTGAAAATTTGGGTTATGGGGGTATGTTTGAAAGAAAAATTAGAAACTAGGGATCAAAATGCAATTTAAAAAAGTTACCCACGTCAGCTGCCCGGTCAGCAGCCTCGACCAACCAGGACGCGCTAAGTCGATGAAGAGCTGACGCGGGAGGCCACACGGGGGGAGCCACGTGGGCGATCCTCGTGCGCGTAATCGAACGACTGAGATCCATTCCCGCACGCACAGACGACCTAGATTGAAAATGCACACGGACGACCCAGATTGCATCGTGCACGGACAGCCCAGATTGAATCGCACATGGACAGCCCAGATTGAATCGCGATGAACGATCCAGATTCACTCCCTATTTAATCGCAATAGGACGGTTCAGATTAAAAGCAATGGACGGTCTAGATCAAAAGTGAATGGGTATAAATAACCCCATCCGCACCCAAACCCTAACCCTAGCTGCCAGAGCCCCTCACTGGAGAAGACAGCCCAACCACCACCCGCCGTCGTACCGGAGTAATTTTTGACCGCCAAACGAGGTAAAAATTTCCTCTCTTGCATGAAATTTAATTTTAAACCCACCCATGGCAAAATCAGAGTGAAAGAACTGGCTGATTGACCAAAAAATGCCTCCGATGAGGCCCTTCCCGATTCTCGTTCGATGTGATTTTTCCACCATTGTAACTACCGTTTCCTTCTCTATAGGTTGACTGAAGCAAAACACCCAACTGCAACGTGAGCTGGAGGAACGGCCACACCGGAGAGCCCCACCGCAGGTGAGTTTTGATTTTCTATGTTTTTCAGCTCACCGAGGGCCCTAAGTGTGTTTTCTCGCAGGAATTGATATAAGTTCGATTGAGTTTGGCCAAAAACAGCAAACTTGAGGCAGATCGCCGCCGTAGGCATCGGCGCCATCGCTGGAGCATGGCGAAGCCGCTGTGCTGGAATCCCAAAATTGGTCGAGTAGGCCCTGGGTCTGATTTTTGGGTTTATTTGGGACACTTGTAGGTACCGTAAGCACGCTTAAGTTCCCGAAGGAAAATTCAGGGAACCCAGGGACCGCCCGTAGGCGCAGTAACCATCTAGTTTTCGGCGTCGAATCAAGTAAGGACCCTTCACCCTATTTCTTATCATAGATTTGAAGTGTGAATAAATAATAATACAGTCCTTTATACAAGTTAGATAAATATGCATAATTAATTATATTTTTGCTAATGGAGCCCGAAATCGGACATTGCTTTCTGTTGATTCCTGTTGATTTATTTTACAGTTTAAATGCTATCTCGTTTATTTATTCTATGGTTTTAAATGCATGTATTACTGTATTACTTGACTACTGTTTGATTTTGGGAATCTAAGATATGATTGCATTGTTGGATGCATGTTACTTGTTTATATATTTATGTTTGATTTGGTGACAGAGACTAAGGACAAACAGGAATGGGATGTGATCTGATAAATGGATAAGGTGACAGCCTCACTAGATATCATAGGAGATGGTGGACGGATGGGGTTCATGGGGAACCCTACCATGAACATTGTCTTATACCGGACGGAGTATGGAGACTTGGTCATTTAGCGCTCATACCGGACGGTGTATGGAAACGACCCACTTCACCCTCATACCAGACGGGGTATTGAGGTTTAATATTTTGGTGCTCATACCGGATGGGGTATGGGGACAGCTCGCTTCGCCCTCATACCGGACGGGGTATTGAGGTTTAATTTCTTGGCACTCATATCGGACGGGGTATGGGAATGGCCCTGTAATTAAGATTGTTAAGGAAAATGGTTCACGTGTAGTAGAGACATCCCTATGGATCCCCATGGATACTAGTAGGGTGGTGAAACGAGAAGCGGTGATGATTAATTATTGTTAATGAATACGAATTTATGATATGTTCTATGTTACTGATTATATATGAAATTGTGATCTGTATGATATTATTGCTTTTATAAATTGTTTCCATAAATTCCACAGTGGTAAGTGAACTATAAATGATTTTATTTATGATAAACGAATCTATTTAAATCTATTGCTCCATTGGTTGTTTTGATTTTCTACAAACCTTTACTTCTATGATGCGATATAGTGTGATGTCCTTACTGGGCTAGTGTAGCTCACCCCTTATTTAACCATTTCAAATTAGGAGGACCCGGTTCCCAAGCCCGATCCGCAAGAAGGCTAAGAGTAGATGCTAGATACTTTATAGTTTCCTTTATTTTTTCTATTTTTCGTATTTCTTTTAGAGAATTTATTCTGTGATGTTTGTTAGTACTTTTGAGTTATCGTGTAAGGGATGTTAACCTTAACCTTTATTTCGTTTCCGCACTCAAATTATTATATGCATTTCTTTTTAAATTTTTGGGGTCGTTACATTTATGTATTAGAAAAAATATCTAATTCTTTAATAAACTATTGTTTCTCAGAAAATAACAAATGCATTTGAAGACAAAAAAAATCAAGTTGCTTATCACAAATTTCTATATAATCATAATCTTCATATCTTGTAAGTATTTTGATGAAGTTCTATTATGTAACACCCATTATTATTATTATTATTATTATTATTATTAATTTTTAATTTATTTTATTTAGTTTATTTTGTAATTATTGAAATTTTAATTGATATTTTTTTTATTTAATTTAATTTAACAAAAATAAAGATAATAATAATAATAAAATTGGGTAAAAATATTATTTGGATTTAATTGAAATTGATTTTGGGAAAAAGGGGTGAAAATTTGGATTCTGGGGGTATTTTTGAAAAGAAAATCAGAAACCGAGGATCAAAACATAATTTAGAAAAGTTGTGCCACGTCAGCACCACGTCAGCAGCCACGTCAGCGGCCCGGTCAGCAGCCCCGGTCAACCAGGACGCGCCGCGTGGTAAGGACACGCTGACCAGCGGACGGGCCACGGGGGTGATCCACGTGCGCGCGATCAGACGGCCCAGATCAGTTCCCGCACACACGGACGGCCTAGATCAAACTTGCGCACGGACGGCCCACATTCACGCGCACGGACGGCCCAGATTCACGCGCACGGACGGCCCAGATTCAATCAGGCACGGACGGCCCAGATTGTATCGCGATGAACGGCCCAGATTTAATCCCAATTAAATCGCGATCGAACGGTCCAGATTCAATCTTGATGGACGGTCAAGATTAAAAGGCGAAGGGTATAAATACCCCACCCACACCTGACGAAAGAAACCCTAGCCGTCAGTGCTCGCCGGAGGAGCCGGCTGCCGCCACCCGCAGCCCACCGAGGAAATTTCTGACCGCCGATCGAGGTAATTTTTCTCCCCCTTGCTCGTTTTTTGACACTGAGTCCGCCTATGGCCAAACCGGAGCTAAACCACCAGCCAAACGACCGAAAAACTCAGCTGAAACCCAGCGGCGCCGTCGCGCCATTCCTCAATTTTTGCCTCCGATGAGGCCCTTCCTGGCCTCCGTTTGATGCAAATTTTATACCACTGTGATCACCGTTCTTTTCTCTACAGGTTGATCAGAGCCAAACATCAAAACGCGACTCACGCCTGAGGAGCCGCCGCACCCGAGAGCACCGCCGTCAGTAAGTTTCAGTTTTTTGTGATTTTTTGGCCCACCAAGGGCCCTAGGGTTGTTCTATCATAGGGACCGATGCAAGCGTGGTCGAATTCGGCCGAAAACGGCCAACCCGAGGCGAATCGCCGCTGCAAGCGGCGGCGCTGTCGCCGGAGCACGGCAGAGCCGCCGTGTCGGAAGTGCGATATTGGCCGAAAGGGGTCCTAGGTCTAATCTGGGATTTTTTGGGACACGTGCAGGTACTAGTAGTGCGTTTTAGCTCCCCGAAAAAAATTTAGAGAAAATTAGGGGCAGCCTGTAGGCGCACTGTAGAGCCGTATTCAGACCCCGAAACAAGTAAGGACCCCTCACCCTATTTCCTATCACCGTATTAAAGTTCAATAAATGATAAAACGGTATTTCATGAATTAATAGATGTGTGAAATTGTTTAAGGTCGCTAATGGAGCCCGAGTCTGGTGTATTTTTCAGTTAGTTGTTATTTGTTCTATTTTACAGTTTTAAATGCAGTATGATGTCTGATGTTCTCCTTTCATAGTTTCGTGTGCATATATCACTGTTTTATTGATTATGAGTTGAATGACTGAGAACCCGATGTTGTGTGTTATCTTGTTCGGCATAAACAACTGGTTTACATGTTTGTGTGTGATTTGATGATGGTGACTGAGGAAAAAAGAATAAAAGGTTACATGAATTAATAAACGGATAATGTGGACAGCCTGACTAGATATCCTGGGAGATGGTGGACGGACCGGGTCCGTAGGGAACCCTACCGGGAATGTGGTCTCTCATACCGGACGGGGTATGGAGACCTTCGGTGTTTTGGTGCCCATACCGGACGGGGTATGGGGACGGCCTGTTTCACCCTCATACCAGATGGGGTATGGGGACGGCTCTGGAATCAAGTTATAAATGTTAAGGGTTCATGGGTAGCGGACCCCTATGGATCCCCATGGATACTAGTACGCTGGTAAATGAGGAAAATATGTTGTGTAATGATTGAAATGCAAAGGCGTGGTAAGTATTATGTTATACAGTTCATATGATTTTATGATGATGAAAATTTTATTGCTTTCGTATGTTGTTTTATGGATCTCACCGAGGTAAGTGGACAGTAAAGGATTTTATTATTGATAAAAGAATTTGTTATAAATTATGCTCTATTGGTCTTTTTGTGTTTTCTACCCACCTTTATCTCCGTGGCAGTGAGATAGTGTGATGTCTTTACTGGGCTGGTGTAGCTCATTCCTTATTTAACCATTTCAGATCAGGAAGACATTGTTCCCGAGTCCGTTCCGCATGAAGACGGCGAAGGGGACGCCTAAGGACTCCGTAGTTATATTTATAGTTTTATTTTCGAGTTTCTCTTTTAGTTAGTTTGTTCTTTTATACTTTAAGCACATTTTTGGTTTTAGTGTAAGGGATGTTAATCAAAATTTTTATTACGCTTCCGCATTTGACATTTTTAATACATATATTTCATTCTAAATTTCTGGGGCCGTTACATATTATATAATAGTGTTATATGAAAATCAACAAATTAAATTCAACTTTTCCACACACTTTTTTATACTATATGAGTACATAAAAAAATGAAATATTTGTACCTTTAAATTTAAAAATTAGATCATTTTTGTTACGTATTTTTTATTCTTAAATCTCTAATTCGAAATAAAAAATTATTAAGTAATTGTGATCCTTTAAGTTTTGTTTCCATAATTTTTTGACAAAAATTTATAATGTCATACTTGTATGATCGACAAATTTATTTATATTTTAAAGCACTTAACACTTAATTATAAGATAATAACTATACATATATATTTATGTACAGTACGATAAAGAAATGTGAAGAGGGTAGACTTAGTTAACTGTTATCATTAAATTAGTCTTCTAAAGATGAAAATTACGAAATTAAAAAGTAGTTAGCAGAAAATATTCAAAGCTATTTTCATCTATCTCATTTTTCGTTCCTTCACTTTTCCTTCTGAGCTTCATTGTCCCAATAGAACTCACCATCTTCATCCAGAATTCTGAATTCTTATAAAACTCATTTTCTAAAAATTTAAAAAAATGTTATAAAACTATATAAATTTTTAACATTATCTCAACAAAATTATTTCCTACTTTTCAAAGTAAATGTCTTATAAGTCCTTCCACATAAAGATTAAATTCTAAAGTAAATTTTATTTGAAGTGACTTGTTTTGTACTATAATGACAAATATAGAACTAATAAAATAAATGTTCATAAAAATTTTACATAAATTAAATAAAATATCTAATAAGTATAATAATATTAAGTCCCAAATAGCCATGCATTGTATATTTAAGAAATAATATTTTAAATAGCTACAATTCTTTATTTACTTTAAATAGTTTATGATTCTTTATTTTAGTTCAAACATTTCATAAGTTATAGTTTAAAATAAGACATATGTTTTTCACAACTTGCACAAAATAATCAACCTTACACATTTATTCTCTTCTCACATTGTAATTGTTCTTTAATAATTAGTTAATTCCCTTTATTAATGCAAAAAAGAAGTATCATGCAAAGTTGGTTACCTTCTCTCTGTATTTTACATCGTTATAGTTATCGACATGATTTTATATTACATTATAGCTTGAGTAAGATGTTAAAGGGTATTTTAAAATTTTTATTAACAATTAGATTAAGTTTTTAAGGTTAATTACTAACTAATCTTTATATTGGTATATAAATACACGATTTATAGTAGAGTATTGCATTAAAATAACTAATCACATTATTGTAAAGTACAGCTGATGTTTTTGTATGACATGATTTTTTATCTTATATGTAGTGATAAACTTCTATTATTATCTCAATAAAATTGTCTTTTTTAACTTTAAAAAAAATAAATGATGAATAACTTTTTTATCACATGGATTAAAATTAAATTGTTAATTTTAATACAACTTGCAACCATAGAATTAATCAAATCAATATTTTTAATTATTTTATGTATATTAAGTAAGGTATCACATAAATATAATAAAATCACATCTCAAATAGTGATGGATGCTTCATTTAAGTTAAAGATTTCATAAAACTAAACCACTTTCCAAATATCCATAAATTATTTATTTAAGTTCAAAAATTTTATAAGTTATAGTATATTAAGATCTACTTTTTCCTTGGCCTATATAAAATACTCAACTGTATGTCATTTATCCTCCCATCACAATTCAATTGTTTTTAATTTAACTTAGTCTTCTTGACTAGTGCAACAAATAAGTATAGTGAAAAGTTTATTTCCCAAAACCTAAATAACCTCTCAAGTTATATATTATAGATAATAGTCAAGGGTACGCACTTAACCTCTATTCATTTGAAGAAAGAAAAAAAAAGTTTCTTTCTATTGTTTTTAATTTTCAAGCCCAAATATAAAATATAGATGTTCGAGGTTAATATTTTCTATAGTATAAATCTCACATCAAAAGATTTAAAAGAGGAAGCTTTGGAGAAGATCTGTACCAACAAAATCTTACGAGACCCCCAAGACCATGTTGCACTTGTTCCCACTTGATAAGGCTTCAGTTGTGCCATCCATACCAAAATCCTTTTCCATTAATTTTATTGTAGATGTGTTTTTCATGGATGGTTTTCTTTATGATAAATAACTAACTATATGGATAAAATTAAAATTATTACTATAGCTGAATGGCTTCAATTTCCTTCATAGATCTCACTTGGAGCTTCACTAGAAGAACGAACTTGACATGTTTGTTCCTTATCCATACAAGATTTAAGTTTAACAAGATATCAGGTTATAAGTTTGATTAGCATGAAATAGAGCTGGTGAAGTTTTTTTGGAGGAAAATAATCAACTTGGGAATTTGGTTCTTGTAACTCCTAAGAAAAATACTCTTAAAATTGGTTGTAATGTTGCATACTATTATCACAAGCTTTTCTATTCCTTGATAGCATCAATATAAACTCGAATATCTGTTTATGAGCCTTTCAACAATACTGATAATCTATTCAATTAAATTTTATATATAATTGTCCATTTACTATTTTTTTAACAAACTATGATAAATGAATCTAATACGCTTATTTTAAGCATATTGGATTGAATTACTAATGAGATATATTATTTCAATATTAGTCATCCCATCAAAGGAAAGATTTTTTTAAAAAAGTGATAAGATGTTATACAACAGAGATAGGCTTTACTGATAGTTAAGACTTTATAGTCACTTCAATAGAAATTTGATAACATTTTTTTTTGCTTATTTTATCATTTATATAGGATATGCTAATATTTTAGGCTAAGATGATCTTTGACCATGCACCATTCATTGTGGGTGGCTCACTACCAATCTATTTAATAATTTTATATTTTAACTCTCAAAAAGAATATAAGTATCTCATTTTTCTAGAACCCGCAGATTTTGAGTATTAGGAAAAACATCCAATTCTTTAATAAATCATTATTTTTTAGGATATAACATCTGCATATATTTAATAGAAAGCTATTATCATATCACTAGTTCCTACTAAGTTAGATTCTTTATTTCATTTAGGGATTTTAGTAAAATTCTCTTAAATAATAGGATTATGATAAATCAGAGAATAAATTCAAGGATACCTCACACTTATTTTAAGTATACTTTATATGTATATATTTTTAAATATAAATATGCCCACTTAAATAATATGTACCATTATTGTTAAAGAACTTTTTAGATAGAAAAAGAATATATACATACATATATATAATCAATTGTCCTTTAGTTCTTCTCTCATTAATTTCAAAGAGTTTCCTTTCTCTTCTCTAAAACCCAAATTGCAAACACAAATTTTCAAGTCTAGTCATCACCCATCATACATCAACAAAAATTTTTGATAGGAGCTTCTAATGCATGGCCACCACAGAACCTTAACAAACGACTAGTTATAGGGCCTTGTTGTTTATCACCTCCACACCCAGAGCCTCTGCAGATGTTGTTGCTAGCACTGTAGAGATTTGTGTACTACGCAGCCAAAGATGGCATGTGCATCCATAATCCAATTGAAAGTGATGATCAAGCTTGAGCCATTAATAAAAAAAACATGATCATGCAGTCTAGATTTTACGTATAGTCGACATAAAGTTTGAAAGATGAAACTTTCAATCTGCATAATCATTAAGCAAGAGTGATGACAGGGAGATTAGGGTTGTGCATTCTGCATATAATAAATGCAGGTGCGGCACTGACAGTCTCTAAAGCCACACTTGTAGCAACCATAGCAGACACAAGAGATGCATTCTTCGCTTTGGATCTCTTCACACTCTCTGCAAGTTTTGTCACTTGCCCTTTCTTCATCAGCAACACAGTTTATCTTTTAGAAACACATATATACACATTACTCATAACATATAGTGGATTTCACATAAATATATACATATACAACAAAAATAATTATAAAGGTTTACCTCTCATAAGGCCAATCGGGGCACTTCCACCTTTTATTAGCTAAAGCATCATGGTAGAGGCTATAATCCCTAGTTGTGTAGAGGCAAAAACATCGGTCTTTTTTACACCTTGTTCAGGTAATGAACTTGCCTCGATGGAACTGCTGCTTTTTGCCAATGAACCTTGATATGTTGTTTAGGTTTACAGCAAGTTGTATTATTATTTTTTACTTGTATACAAATAGGAGATCTTGTACGCATTCCTTCTGCCCATACAAGTCATGAGACAAACGAAAAATTGAATGATTTTTTACTTCTATATAAATAAGAGATCTTGTAGGTATTCGTTCTACCTATAAAAGTCGTCTCACAAATGGTTGATACTCAAACAAGTAAACTAAGTCACAAAGTTAAAAAAGTAATCAGTATCTTAATGGCAATTTATTTTATGAGAAGACTTGACGTTTTGGAATAGTACACATTGAATTGCTAATTGCATCTTTATGCCACCAATCCCACCTATTTAATATTAATTAATAATTTCATCTTTTATATATATATTTATATGCATCAATTTATACATAATGCGATGAAAAAATTGAGGCTAAAAAGTAGTTTTAAGGCCAAAAATTGAGGTGAAAATGAAGAGACAACATAATGTGAGGAAAAAAAAAGTTGATTGTGAGCTAAGAGGAAGAGAGAACAAATTGACTACTTAAATAAAAAAGCTTCCATAGAGGATGAATTTTTTATTTTTAAGCTCTAATAGAACATGTAGTGGAATAATTTTTTTTGTATAATTAATTTTTAAATTTTGTACGAGGTCAGTAATAAGTTAAAACTAACTCAAAAAAGTTACAAATGTATCACATTCATTAAACTTACAAGATTAGTAATAAGTGAAGTTAATATTACAAAGTAATGTTTGTAGTATACAATTATTTAATAGACTCAAAAGGTGCTAAATATTGTGACCATATAAACCTTTAGTTTACAGTTTGAAATGTTATCATTATGGACTAATATTTTTTATATTACACTATATAGGATGTTAAAAGTTATTTTAGAATTTTAATTAACAATTAGATCATGTTTCTGATGTTAAATTTTAACTGATTTTTATATATTGGTATATAAATATATGATTTAAACTAAAATATTGTATTAAAATAACTAATCACATTATTGTAAAGTATAGCAGATTTTTTAAAAGAAACAAACAAATGTATCACATTAATTAAAAAAAATGACGCAATCAATGAAAAAAAAATAAGAATTTAGGAATTTTGATGAAGTTCTCTTATAGAATAGTATTATATCAAAATAAAAAAAATAAATTCAACTTTACCACATACTTTTTTATAGCATATGTGTACATAAAATATGTGAAACATTTGTACCTTTAAATTTAAAAAATTAGCTAATTTTTGTTACGTTTTTTTTATTCTTAAATCACTAATTTTACATAAAAAAATTATAGAGTGATTGTGATCGTCTAAGTTTTGTTTCTATTATCTTTTAACAAAAATTTATAGTATCATACTTGTGTTATCCACAAATTTATTAATATTCTGATGCACTTAACATACATATTTATGTACAGTATTGTAAAGAAATATGAAGATGGTAGACTTGGTTAACCATTATCATTAAATTTGTCTTCTAAAGATAAAAATTTTGAAATTTAAAAATAGTTAGCAGAAAATATTTAAAGGTATTTCCATCTATCTCATTTTTCTTCCTTCATTTATTCTTTTGAGCTTCATTGTTCCAATAGCGCTCACCATCTTCATCAAGAATTCTGAATTCCTATAAAACTCATCTTCTAAAAATTGAAAAAAAAGTTGTAAAACTATATAAAATTTTAACATTTTTTCAACAAAATGGTTTCCTACTTTTCAAAGTAAATGGCTAATAAGTTTTTTCTACACAAAGATTAAATTCAAAAGTAAATTATTCTTTGAAGTGATTCATTTTGTACTATAATGGCTACCATAGAACTAACAAAATTAATGTTAATAACTATAATAAAATATCTAATAAGTATAATAATATTAAGTCCCAAATAGTCGTTAATTCTTTATTTAAGAAATAATATTTTAAATAGCCACAATTTTTTATTTACTTTAAATAGTTTATGATTCTTTATTTGAGTTTAAATATTTCATAAGTTATAGTATAAAATAAGACTTACGTTTTTCACAACTTGCACAAAATAATTAACCCTACATAGTTATTCTCTTCTCACATTGTAATTATTCTTCAATAATTAGTTAATTCCCTTGATTGATATAAATAAGAAGTATTGCGAAAATTTGGTTACCTTCTCTATGTATTTTACATTGTTATCATAATCGACTTATGATTTTACATTACACTTTACTTTGAGTAGGATGTTAAATGGTATTTTAAAATTTTCGTTAACAATTAGAACAAGTTTTCAAGGTTAATTACTAACCAATCTTTATATATTGGTATATAAGTACATGATTTAAAGTAGAGATATTGTATTAAAATAACTAATCACATTATTGTAAAGTACAGTCGATGTTTTTTTTACAACATGACTTTTTACCTTATGTGTGGTGATAAATGCGTCTATCATTATCTGTAACGACCCCGGAAATGTGAAAATGAAATGAGTATTTAAACACATAAAATGCGGAAGCGAGATCAAAATTTCAGTTAACATCCCTTACACGAAAACCAAAAACGTACTTAAAATATAAAAGATTAAACTAACTAAAAGAGAAACTCGAAAATAGTACTATGAGTATGACTACAGAATCTCTAAGCATCCCCTTCGTCGTCCTCCTGCGGAACGGGCTCGGGAACCATGTCCTCCTGATCTGAAATGGTTAAATAAGGAGTGAGCTACACTAGCCCAGTAAGAACATCACAATATCTCACCGTCACGGAGGTAAAGGTGGGTAGAAAAACACAAAAGACCAATGGAGCATGATTTACAACAAATCTTTTTATTTATGATAAAACCTTTACCATCCACTTACCTCGGTGGAATTCATGAAACAATATAAGAAAAACAATGACATTATCACAATCATGGAATAATATAAGTTGTAAAACATAGCACTTATCACGCCTTTTGTAATTTAATCATTATACCACATATCCTTTTCTCATTTTCCAGCCTACTAGTATCCATGGGGGTCCCTAGGGGTCCCGCTACCTGTTAACCTTTAACATTCATAATCAGTTTCCGGGGCCGTCCCCATACCCCGTCCAGTATGGGCGCCAAAACCATAAACCTCAATACCCCGTCCGGTATGAGGGTGAAACGGGCCGTCCCCATACCCTGTCCGGTATGGGCGCCAAAACCATAAACCTCAATACCCCGTCCGGTATGAGGGTGAAACGGGCCGTCCCCATACCCCGTCCGGTATGGGCGCCAAAACCATAAACCTCAATACCCCGTCCGGTATGAGGGTGAAACGGGTCGTCCCCATACTCCGTCCGGTATGGGCGCCAAAACACATAAGATCTCCATGCCCCGTCCGGCATGTGAGACCCCAATCCCGGTAGGGTTCCCTACGGACCCGGTCCGTCCACCATCTCCCAGGATATCTAGTCAGGCTGACCCCATCATACAATTATCAGTCTACACAATCTTTCATTTTCCTCTTCCTCAGTAAGCATTATCAATTCACATTTTAAACAAGCAAATCGTAATTCATGCCAAACAGACAACATACGGTATCAGTTTTTCAGTCATTCAACCCATAACCAATAAAAACGTAATATATGCACACGAGACTATAAAATAAACACATCAAACCTCATACTGCATTTAAAGCTGTAAAACAGGCCAAATAACAGTAAACCATCAATCACACTAGACTCGGGCTCCATTAGCAACCTTAAGCAATTTTACACATTCGTTAATTCAAGAAATACCGTTTTATCATTTTGAACTTTTAATACCGTGATAGGAAATAGGGTGAGGGGTCCTTACTTGTTTTCGGGATCCGAATACGATTCACAGTGCGCCTACAGGCCGTCCCTAATTTTCCCTGAATTTTTCCTGGGGAACTGAAACACACTAATGGTACCTGCATGTGTTCCAAAAAAACCCAAATTAGGCCCAGGGCCTCTTTCGGCCCAAATCGCAACTCCTTCACGGCGGCTCCGCCGTGCTCCGGCGACGGCGCCGCCGCTGGCGGCGGTGAGTCGCCTCGGGTTGGCTGTTTTCGGCCGTTTTCGGCCGAATTCGGCCACACTCGCATCGGTCCCTGTGAGAAAACAACCCTAGGGCCCTCGGGGGGCCAAAAAATCACAGAAAAATGGAGCTTACCGGCGGCGGCGCTCTCGGGTGCGGCGGCTCTCCGGTGAGGTTCGTGTTTTGGTGATTCGGCTCTGGTCAACCTGTAGAGAAAAGAATGGTGATCACGGTGATATAAAAATTGTATTAAACGGAGGCCGGGAAGGGCCTCGTCGGAGGCAAAAATCGAGAGGGGGCGCGGCGGCGCCGCTGGTCTTCGGCCGCGTATTCTAGCCGTTTGGCCGGGATTTTGGCTTCGATTTGGCCATAGGAGGAATCAGCGTGGAAAAACGAGTCGGCGGTATGAAATTTACCTCGATCGGAGGTCGGAAATTTCCCCGGTGCGGCGGCGGGTGGCGGCGGTCGGCCTCTGGTTCGTCTTCTCCGGCGAGTGGCAGGCGGCTAGGGTTTGTGGTCTGGTATGGGGGTTCTATTTATAACCCCTTGCCCTTTGATCTCAGCCGTCCATTTTGTTTTAATCTGGGCCGTCCGTTTTTGATTAAATCTGGGCCATCCGATCGCGCGATTGATCTGGGCCGTCCGATCGCGCCCACGCGGATCGCCAACGTGGCCCGTTCAGGAGTGACGTGGTCTTGCCACGTGGCCCGTTCCGGTTGGCCGGGCCTGCTGACGTGGCTGCCGACGTGGCTTTTTTTTTTTTTTTTTTTCAGCCCTTTTCCGGGCGCTACAACTCTCCCCCCATAAAGAAATTTGGTCCCCAAATTTGCCTCATTACTCTTGATCAAACAGATGAGGATATTGGGCCCTAAATTCTGATTCCAGTTCCCAAGTCGCCTCCCTGGGCGTGTGGTTCTGCCACATGACTTTTACAAATGATATTTCCCGGTTGTGGAGTATTCTGCTTTCTCGGTCCGTGATGCTGACCAGTACTTCTTCATAAGACAAGTCCTCTCGGAGTGGAAGCGGTTCATGAGCCAAGACATGAGAAGGGTCCGGATTGTACTTACGTAGCATAGATACATGAAACACATTATGAACCCGGGAGAGCTCAGGAGGCAGTGCAAGTCTGTAGGCAGTGGTACCAATCTTGTCTAAGATTTCAAAGGGTCCAATATATCTGGGGTTTAATTTTCCCCTCCTGCCGAACCTACTAATTCCCTTGAAGGGGGTGACTTTAAGAAACACCCGGTCGCCTTTCTCAAAGGCCAGGTCTCTCCTCCGGGTATCAGCATAACTCTTCTACCTACTCTGAGTTGTCTGGATGTTCTTCTTGATCTTAACTATCTTGGACGTGGTTTCTTCTACCAAATCCAGGCCAAACAATCTTCTATCGCCCACTTCTTCCCAACAGATCGGCGACCTGCACAGACGCCCGTATAGCGCCTCGTATGGGGCCATGCCGATGCTTGCTTGGTAATCGTTGTTGTAAGCAAACTCTATCAGGGGTAGGTGGTCGTCCCAATGGCCCCCGGAGTCAAGGACACAAGCTCGGAGCATATCCTCCAGCGTACGAATTGTCCTCTCTGATTGTCCATCGGTTTGGGGGTGGAAAGCAGTACTAAGAGACAGCTTTGTTCCCATAGCTTGCTGGAAACTATTCCAAAACTGAGAAGTGAATCTGGGATCCCTGTCGGATACCACTGTTACTGGAACTCCATGTAGTCTGACTACCTCCCGGATATACATTCTTGCCAACTTGTCCAAAAGATCAGTCATTCTGATGGCCAGGAAATGGGAAGACTTAGTGAGTCGGTCAACCATTACCCATATAGCATCATGTCCCGATCGTGCCTTGGGTAGTCCCGATACGAAGTCCATGGTGATATGTTCCCACTTCCACTCTGGAATCGGTAAAGGCTGAAGTAACCCGCCCAGGCGTTGATGTTCTGCTTTGACCTGCTGACATACCAAGCACTTAGATACAAAGTCGGCTATATCTCTCTTCATCCCATTCCACCAGAACCGAGGTCGCATAGTTTGGTACATTTTCGTACTTCCTGGATGCATGGCGAACCTTGAACTATGGGACTCTATCATGATGTCTCTTCTTAACTCACTGTCGTCTGGGACACACACTCTGTCCCTAAAACTAATCAATCCGTCGGCGGAGATCTGAAATTCTGAGCTCACTCCCTGTTCTGCACTCTTCTTGTGGGTTACCAGGGCGGGGTCGACTGACTGGGCTTCCTTTATTCTTTGGATTAACTCGGGTTGGACTGCTAGGTGGCCCAAACATGTGACTCTCTTCAGGTCTCGCAGGCGAACCTGCTGTGTAGCCCCAATGGACCTACATTCTGAAACCATCAGATGGGCTAGGGTGCCTGCACTTTTCCTGCTGAGGGCATCGGCCACCACGTTGCCCTTACCTGGATGGTATAGGATGTCACAATCATAGTCCTTGAGGAGTTCCATCCACCTTCTCTGACGCATGTTGAGATCCTTCTGGGTGAAGATATGCTTCAGACTCTTATTATCGGTGTAGATCTGAAAGGTCTCTCCATACAAATAATGGCACCAGGTTTTCAAGGCATGTATGATGGCGGCAAGCTCCAAGTCATGGGTAGGATAGTTCTTCTCATGATTCTTTAGCTGTCTAGACCCATATGCTATAACCTCTCCATGCTGCATTAGGACACAACCCAGGCCCAGATAGGAGGCATCACTATAAACTGTGTACCCTCCTGATCCACTCGGTAGAGCCAGCACTGGTGCAGTAGTCAGTCGCTTCTTCAACTCTGAAAAACTCCTCTCGCAGTTCTCATTCCATTCAAACCTTGCATTCTTCTTTGTGAGTTGGGTTAGAGGAGCTGCTAGACTAGAGAACCCTTCGACAAACCAGCGGTAATAACCTGCCATCCCTAAGAAACTGCGAATTTCCTTAACTGTTGTCAGTCTTTCCCAACGAAGTACTGCTTCAACCTTTTCGGGGTTCACCGACACCCCTTCCTTCGATATAACATGTCCTAGGAAGGCGGTTTGTTCGAGCCAAAATCCACACTTGCTCAACTTCGCATACAACTTCTTTTCCCTGAGTACCTGTAGGACTTGGGCAAGATGATGAGCATGTTATTCCCTACTTTTTGAGTAGACTAAGATATCATCGATGAACACGATGACAAATTGGTCCAAGAATTCTCTGAAGATTCTGTTCATTAGATCCATAAAGATGGCCGGGGCGTTGGTTAGCCCAAACGGCATAACCAGGAACTCGTAGTGTCCGTACCTGGTTCGGAATGCCGTCTTGGGGATATCCTCCGCTCTTACCTTTACCTGATGGTAACCTGATCGTAGATCTATTTTAGAAAAGATCTGTGCACCCTGCAACTGATCGAAAAGGTCATCAATCCGAGGAAGAGGATATTTGTTCTTGATTGTTACCTTGTTTATCCTTCTGTAATCAATGCACAGTCTCAACGTTCCATCTCCCTTCCTTGCAAAAGTAACCCCGACACCCCATGGGAAAACACTGTGCCTAATGAAGCCACTGTCTTGTAGCTCAGTGATCTGTTTCCTTAGTTCTTCCATCTCGATGCGACTCATTCGGTAAGGAGCTACTGAGATGGGCTGGGTACCTGGCTGTAAGTCTATGGTGAACTCGACCTCCCTGTCCCTTGGTAGACCGGGCAGTTCATCCGGAAATACATCTGGAAAGTCTCGGACTACTGGAATCTCTTGGATACAAACTTCTTTCTTGGGTTTACCTAGTTAGAGAAAATACAAGATTAAGGCACTGGAAATCAAGAAAAACTTGCCATTCGGGAAATCAGTACTGGATAATTTTATTAACTTGTAAAAGGCTCCCCGTTGGGAGGATTAAATACAATCTTTTTATTAAAGCAGTCTATGGTGGCGTGATACGCCGCTAGCCAATCCATTCCTAGGATTACATCAAAATCCCCTGTGTCTAACCCTATAAGGTCTACCCTCAATTTCCTATCTGCTATCTCCACGGCACATGCCCTGTAGACAACCTCTCCTAGCAATGTCTCCCCCCCAGCGGTAGATACAAGCAATAATGAATCAAGTCTATCAGGTGATACACAAATTTTGGAAGCAAGAACATGTGAAACAAAAAAATGTGATGCACCAGTATCAAACAAAATATGAGCAATGTGGCCAGAGATAGTATACATACCATGTACCACGTCCGGGTCTGCGTCGGCATCCTTCTGGGTAAGATTGTAAACTCTGCCCTGGATTGGAGGCCTCCCTTGATTCTGGTTTCTAGGGCACTCCCTCGCATAGTGCTGGGCACTGCTGCATATGCGACAGGTGTTGTTGAGGCGGTAACAGGGTCGGTCCCCATGATCCCTGCCGCAGTACTGGCAGATCTTCCCACGTGCTGCCCCCATAGCCTGAGGAGGGGCCTGAACGGCAGGCCTGGGCCTCTTACTGGTTGGACAGGCATGGTAGGCGCTGGCCTGCGGAGCGGGGCTGAGGGTCGGGAACTTCCCGCTAACTGAGGGCGGGTGTCGAAGCTCCTTTCTATGATCTGCGCCTTTGCCAGGACTGCCGAATATGTCTCGAGCTCCATCACCAATAAGTGCTGTCTGATCGCCGGGCGGAGGCCCCACTGGAATTTCCTGGCCTTTCGGCCCTCATCCAACAATGTCTCCGGGGCATGTCGGCCCAGCTCCAGGAACTTGTGGGCATACTTCGACACTGTCATATTACCCTGGACCAATTGAGAAAATTCCAATTCCTTTAAATGTTGGATGTGTTTAGGGAGATACTCCGCATGGAAGGCCGCTAGGAACTTCTCCCAAGTAACTGGTACAGGCAGGGTGGCCCGCTTGAGCTCCCACCAGCGTACCGCTTCCCCTACCAGCATGTAGGAGGCAATGGCAGTCCTCTGCTCAGGAATTACTCCCAAGGTCTCGAAAGCTCTCTCAGTCTCTGCCAGCCAGTATTGGGCTTCTTCGAACGAGGATCCCCCTGAGAAGGTAGAAGGGTTCAGTCTCCTGTACCTCTCTATGAAGCCGGGGTCGATCAAGGAAGGAGCAGGGTCCTGGGGCAGAGGGACTGGGACGGGCTGAGGGTGAACTGGGGGACCCTGTGGTGGAACCTGCTGATGTGGTAGGGGCACTGGAAAGTGCTGTGGCGGCGCCTGCTGGTACTGTGGCTGTGGTACCGGGTCGTACCGCGGCTGTGGTGCCGGTTGGTACTGTGGAGGAACAGGCTCCTGCCGGGGTGGTACGGGATCAGCCTGCTGTAGCGGGGGCTCAACCTGCGCTAGCGGAGGAGGTCCCGGTAACTCCCTTCTCTCCTCTTGCCTTCGCTGGGCAGCTACGAGAGCCTCCACAGTCTGTCAAGATCCTCCCGAAGTGAATTATCCTGAGCCGCTCGGTTTAGTGGGGGCCTTCCTCTCCTCATTCCCGTGTACCTGCATTCACAAGGAATGATTGAGTAACGATATATCGGTGAGTATTTATCTAAGGCACTATCGTGTAAGGGATGGGTCCGAGGAAACCTGGCTCTGATACCAACTGTAACGACCCCGGAAATGTGAAAATGAAATGGGTATTTAAACACATAAAATGCGGAAGCGAGATCAAAATTTCAGTTAACATCCCTTACACGAAAACCAAAAACGTACTTAAAATATAAAAGATTAAACTAACTAAAAGAGAAACTCAAAAATAGAACTATGAGTATGACTACAGAATCTCTAAGCATCCCCTTCGTCGTCCTCCTGCGGAACGGGCTCGGGAACCATGTCCTCCTGATCTGAAATGGTTAAATAAGGAGTGAGCTACACTAGCCCAGTAAGAACATCACGATATCTCACCGTCACGGAGGTAAAGGTGGGTAGAAAAACACAAAAGACCAATGGAGCATGATTTACAACAAATCTTTTTATTTATGATAAAACCTTTACCATCCACTTACCTCGGTGGAATTCATGAAACAATATAAGAAAAACAATGACATTATCACAATCATGGAATAATATAAGTTGTAAAACATAGCACTTATCACGCCTTTTGTAATTCAATCATTATACCACATATCCTTTTCTCATTTTCCAGCCTACTAGTATCTATGGGGGTCCCGCTACCTGTTAACCTTTAACATTGATAATCAGTTTCCGGGGCCGTCCCCATACCCCATCCGGTATGGGCGCCAAAACCATAAACCTCAATACCCCGTCCGGTATGAGGGTGAAACGGGCCGTCCCCATACCCCGTCCGGTATGGGCGCCAAAACCATAAACCTCAATACCCCGTCCGGTATGAGGGTGAAACGGGCCGTCCCCATACCCCGTCCGGTATGGGCGCCAAAACCATAAACCTCAATACCCCGTCTGGTATGAGGGTGAAACGGGTCGTCCCCATACCCCGTCCGGTATGGGCGCCAAAACCATAAACCTCAATACCCCATCCGGTATGAGGGTGAAACGGGCCATCCCCATACCCCGTCCGGTATGGGTGCCAAAACACATAAGATCTCCATGCCCCGTCCGGCATGTGAGACCCCAATCCCGGTAGGGTTCCCTACGGACCCGGTCCGTCCACCATCTCCCAGGATATCTAGTCAGGCTGACCCCATCATACAATTATCAGTCTACACAATCTTTCATTTTCCTCTTCCTCAGTAAGCATTATCAATTCACATTTTAAACAAGCAAATCGTAATTCATGCCAAACAGACAACATACGGTATCAGTTTTTCAGTCATTCAACCCATAACAAATAAAAACGTAATATATGCACACGAGACTATAAAATAAACACATCAAACCTCATACTGCATTTAAAGCTGTAAAACAGGCCAAATAACAGTAAATCATCAATCACACTAGACTCGGGCTCCATTAGCAACCTTAAGCAATTTTACACATTCGTTAATTCAAGAAATACCGTTTTATCATTTTGAACTTTTAATACCGTGATAGGAAATAGGGTGAGGGGTCCTTACTTGTTTTCAGGATCCGAATACGATTCACAGTGCGCCTACAGGCCGTCCCTAATTTTCCCTGAATTTTTTCCAGGGAACTGAAACACACTAACGGTACCTGCACGTGTTCCAAAAAAAACCCAAATTAGGCCCAGGGCCTCTTTCGGCCCAAATCGCAACTCCAGCACGGCGGCTCCGCCGTGCTCTGGCGTCGGCGCCGCCGCTGGCGGCGGCGAGTCGCCTCGGGTTGGCTGTTTTCGGCCATTTTCGGCCGAATTCGGCCACACTCGCATCGGTCCCTGTGAGAAAACAACCCTAGGGCCCTCGGGGGGCCAAAAAATCACAGAAAAACGGAGCTTACTGGTGGCGGCGCTCTCGGGTGCGGCGGCTCTCCGGCGAGGTTCGTGTTTTGGTGATTCGGCTCCGGTCAACCTGTAGAGAAAAGAATGGTGATCACGGTGATATAAAAATTGCATCAAACGGAGGCCGGGAAGGGCCTCGTCGGAGGCAAAAATCGAGAGGGGGCGCGGCGGCGCAGTTGGTCTTCGGCCGCGTATTCCGGCCGTTTGGCCAGGATTTTGGCTTCGATTTGGCCATAGGAGGAATCAGCGTGGAAAAATGAGTCGGGGGTATGAAATTTACCTCGATCGGCGGTCACAAATTTCCCCGGTGCGGCGGCGGGTGGCGGCGGTCGGCCTCTGGTTCGTCTTCTCCGGCGAGTGGCAGGCGGCTAGGGTTTGTGGTCTGGTGTGGGGGTTCTATTTATAACCCCTTGCCCTTTGATCTCAGCCGTCCATTTTGTTTTAATCTGGGCCGTCCGTTTTTGATTAAATCTGGGCCGTCCGATCGCGCGATTGATCTGGGCCGTCCGATCGCGCCCACGCGGATCGCCAACGTGGCCCGTTCAGGAGCGACGTGGTCTTGCCACATGGCAGGTCCCGGTTGGCCGGGCCTGCTGACGTGGCTGCCGACGTGGCCTTTTTTTTTTTTTTTTTTCAGCCCCTTTCCGGGCGCTACATTATCTTAATAAAATTACCTTTTTTGGAGATCCAAATGAGCAAATTAACAGCATCTATGAGTAGGTTAGAATCCAAAGACTAATTACCATATTAAACTAAGGCTTACGGAAAGATACAGAATCTGAAGCTACAGTTGATGGCAAGAAAATTGGAACAAAGATAGACTCTAACTAGGCAGCATCATTCATAATCCTTCCACCATTTCCACAAAGATTTGCACAATTAAGGAAAGAAAGAGAAGACAAGGAGATCCTATAAAATTTTCACAAAGTCAAGGTAAACATTCCTTTACTCAATATAATTAAACAGGTACCTCGGTATACTAAGTTTTAAAAGAGCTATGCACTAATAAGAAAAAGCTGAGCTGCAATGAAAGAGTAAGTGTGGGGAAAATTGTTTAAGCTATAATTCAGAGAAGACTACCCTCTAAATGGAAGGAACAAAGTATGTTTGCTATTTCTTGCAAGATAGGCACTTTAGAAATAAAGAAAACCATGTGTGATTTAGGAGCATCAATAAATGTCATGCCTTTATCTATTTATTCAAGGTTAAATGCTGGTCCATTAAAAAAAGTATGTGTTATACTTCAGCTAGCTGATAGATCAGTAGTTTATCCTGAAAGAGTTCTAGAGGATGTGTTTGTCAAAGTTGATAGTCTCATTTTTTCTACTGATCTTTATATGTTAGACATGGATGATAATAAATTATCTAATCCCTTTAATATTTTGCTAAGAAGACCTCTCTTTAGTACGGCTAAAACGAAGATAGATGTATAGGATGGTACACTCATTATGGAATTAAATGGAAAAATTGAAAAATTTAATGTTTATGATGATGTGAAGAATCCTAGTGATGCGTCTTGTGTGTATGGTGTTAATACTGTAGATCTAATAAGTCAAAGATATTTTGATTCAAGCCATGATGATAAACTGAACATTATGTTTTCTAATGATTTTGATGTAGACAGCTTAAGAATTTTAGAAGACGATCTTGTTGCTTAGAAGAATTCACAAAATATGGTGTTCGAATTGGAGTCACTTAAACCTCAAAGGAGCAATGCATTGTGTGTTGATCTTTCTATTTCTAACACAAAAAGTCCACCTTTTATTTTGCAAGCACCAAAACTAGAGCTCAAACCACCACCTGAACATTTGAAATATGTGTTCTTGGGAAGATAAGAGACCATTCTAGTGATAAGTTTTAACGAACTAAGCAGGATATAAGAAGATAAACTGATTTGAGTGCTTAAAAATTAACAATGTCGACCCTAGGACATTAAACAAGGGCACTTGATGGGAGGCAACCCATCCATTTTTCTTCATTCTTTTTCAATTTTTGTTATTTGCATTACTAATTTCAATTTATTTACAATATTTTTCTCTGAGTTAACATGAGTTCTATGGTGATTAGAATGCAGGGATAGGAAATTCAGGTGCTAGAGTAAAAAAAAAAACCAAACTCTAGAATAGCCGAACAAGCCTTGCCCAAGGCAAGTGTCAGGCCAATAAGACATGGCCGTGTGCTCGGGAAACATGGTCGTGTGACATGCCTCATCCATATGACACGGCCATGTGTTACCACAAAAGCATTTATGTGAGGGAAACACAACCATGTGTTCGCCCAACACGGCCGTGTGTCAATCTACACATAAGCCTTGCGTATGGCTTGTGCCAAACTCTTAAAACACGACTGTGTGTTACCACGAAAGCATTTTTGTAAGGGAAACACGGTCGTGTGCTTGCCAAACTTGGTCTTGTCATGTCTACAACAAGGAAATCAACGGAATACAAAGAAAAATACAATCGTATGCATGCCAGACAGGCCATATGTCATTCCCCACATAAACCTTGCCCCAAGACTTATATCACCTGGCAACACATTTGTTGGTTCTCAAAAAGTGATGTTTCCCAATGTATCCCACCTCCAAGTCAAGTAACCCAAGGAGCTAATATGTCACTTCATTTTGTCTTTTATTATTTGCATCACATTGGGGACAATGTGTAGTTTAAGTGTGGGGAAGAGGCATTCTGTATTCTGTATCTTAGGTGGCTAATTTTTCTTTTTAGCATCTCATTTTAGGTATTTAGATTTTGCCTAATTTTGTCCACACCACACATACACCTCCAATAATTTTTTTGCTCCAATCTTTATAACTATCTCTATTATTTTTAAACAACTCTAATGGGGCATTTCAAAAGTTTATATACCCTTATAACCATCTCCTAGGAACTGTAGCTTGTTTTTCATCTTTTCATACTATAGATGGTTATCGTTGATTACATATTGAACATGACTTGTTTGAGAGTTACCCATTCAAAAAAAAAAATTAATTAATTTTCTCTTATTATATCAATACTTGAAAGAACTCCTCTAAAACTTGTCTAGAATTATGTGCTTTAAATGAATAAATCAAATTATTTATCATGTGATTAGTAGGATGGAGCGTAGAACACACTCACTTTCAAAAACAGTTAGAGTAAAAGTGTGAGATAAAGCGTAAAATGCACTCACAATGGAAGAAAAAAAAAACAAGAGAGCACGAATAATAATCTACTCCTCTAATTAAATGACTATGAGTAGCTTTAGTAGCCACTTGAAACTAGTGACCAACTGAGTAACTAGGTGCATTCATCATAAATGTTTTCCCTTGCGCCAAAAGGTTGGTGAAATTTCAAGCAAGCAGAGGTGCTCAAGCTTTTTTATTTTTAGTATGAACCAATTGCACGAATCCTTATATCTGAAAAGGTTTGGTGGCTATTCTATTATGTATTGGCTTTTCCCCTCAATGAAATTTTTGTGCGCTAAATTTGTATAACTCTCTCATGTCGTGTTTGGATGTTGTCAAAGTGGTTATTTATTAGTGTGGTTATACGAAACTCAATCCTAAAAATTACTAATTGATGGTTATTTTTGCAATTTGAGGGTTGAGGTGTAACATACGTGTTGTGATGAAATGATTGGGAGTAAGTGAGTTGAAGGTGAAGAAATGGGGATTAATGGAGTGTATTATATAGTGCTTGAGGGCAAGAACAAGATAAGTGTGGGGGAGTTTGATAGTACTTAAAAACAACATCATTATCACCCACGTTTAGGTCATTAAACTTGATGGTGCGTTATCTAATCCGAGCAATTTTCTATGCTTTGTTGTAATACGAGATATAAGGAAGAAACGAGAAAAAATAGCATGAAAAGAGGAAGAGTTTGTGAAAAGAGTCGTCAGCCCAGAAACAAGCCTTGGGCAAAGCTTGGGTCCTGCCCCAAACAACTTAGCCTTAGGCAATGATAAGAGTCACACCCAGCAGTAGATTAAAATTAAAACGTGTGCTTTTCAAATCTGTAAAACAAATATTATTCAAGCAAATATATGGGGCTAAAAATAAAGGGCAAAATATTCTTGAAGGCTTGGGATATACCAAAAATCAAAGAAAATTATCCTAATCAACAAAAGAAGAAACTCTGATTCCTTTTCTATAAAGAGGGTGGTTATCAAAGTAAAATCATCATCTCTCTTCTTCCTGACACCATATACAGCAGCTTCTGCTACTTTTGCAATTTTTTCTTCATCTTTATTCTATTCTTCAAAAACTCATTTGTGTTAAAAACACACCATGAGTGGCTAATTTATTTTCCTTTTCCTACTTGATAGATCTATCAAACTCCAACAATGTATTTATGAGATCTAATCAAACTAATTTAAGTTTTGTTTCAAAGCTAGTGTTTATTTACTTCATGCACCTAAATATATTTATTATTTTGAATCTATTTGGACAGGGCTCGTCATACAAGAAGAGAAACCGCAAGCAACTAGCCAAAGGCCTCAAATATGTAATTGTTTGAGTGGTTTTGGCACCAAGTAGCGATCAGTGCCCCATTGAGGAGGTAAGTAGTCTAATTGACCAATTCACGCAGATGAATTCGACAACTTGAACCAGGTCCTTCTAGCTCTCAAGGCCGTTGACAAGTTAAATCCTGTGGATGTTTCCAGGATTGCTTGACAGTGAAGAACCAACTAACAAATGTTTCTTAGTTGGTTTAGGAACAAGGAAGGATTGGTTCTCGAATGTTTCCGACAACTATAACCAATTTGCCATATTTTGGGTAAAACCTATGATCAATTACGTTACTAGAGCTAGCTTTTTCGTCAACTAGAAATTCTTCTTACAATTGTTTTAGTTTCTAATTGGCATCCAAAAGTTTGTTTAATATTATTATGCTTATTGTATATTTTATATTTTGTGTATTGAATTTTACAAAACCCTTTCCCCTTATTTGTTTTTTACTCATTGGTCAAAAAATAAATTAGTTTCTAGTTCCCTGTGGATTTGACCCTTCTTACCACTACTACAATATTATTTTATTAGTTAATTAGGACTTTATTTTTGGTGGATTCAGCACTTATTGAAATTTTTAACATTATCTCAACAAAATCATTTCTTACTTTTCAAAGTAAATGACTAATAAGTTCTTTTGCACAAAGATTAAATTCAAAAATAAATTTTATTTAAAGTGACTCATTTTATTCTATGGTGGAAGCCATAGAACTAATGAAATCAATGTTCATAAGAATTTTTTATAAATTAAGTAAAATATCTAATAAGTAAAATAAAATCAAGTCCCAAATAGGTATGGATTCTTTATTTAAGAAATCACATTTTAAATAGCCACAATTTTTTATTTACTTTAAATAGTTTATGATTCTTTATTTTGAGTTGAAAGATTTCATAAGTTATAGTGTAAAATAAGACTTACGTTTTTCACAGCCTGCACAAAATAATCAACCCTACACAATTATTCTCTTCTCACATTGTAATGGTTCTTTAATAATTAGTTAGTCCTCCTGATTGATGCAAAGAAAAAGTATCATGGAAAGTTGGTTACCTTCTCTATGTATTTATATTATTATCCCTGTTGACTTATATTTTTATATTATACTAAACTTTGAGTAGGATGTAAAAGGGTGTTTTAAAATTTTTATTAACAATTAGATCATGTTTCTAAGGTCAATTACTCACAAATCTTTATATATTGGTGTATAAATACATGATTTAAAGTAGAGATATTACATTAAAATAACTAATAACATTATTGTAAAGTACAGTCGACGTTTTTGTGTTACGTAGCTTTTTACCTTATACGTGGTTATAAACTTATATCCTTATCTCAATAGAATTGTATTTTTTAACTTTAAAAAAAATAAATGACGAATAACTTCTTTAGCGCATGGATAAAAATTTAAAAGTTAGTTTTAAAATAGTTGGTGACAATAGAATTAATCAAATCAATATTTTTAATTATTATATGTAAGATATCAAATAAATATAATAAAATTATGTTTCAAATAGCGGTGGATTCTTCATTTAAGTTAAAGATTTAAAAAAATTAAACCACTTCCCAAATATCCATAGATTATTTATTTATGTTCAAAGGTTTTACAAGTTATAGTATTAAAATCTACATTTTCCACGGGTTATATAAAATACTCAATTGTATGTCATTTATCCTCCTATCATGATTCAATTTTTCTTCAATTAAACTTAGTCTTCTTGATTGGTGCAACAGAGAAGTATAGCAAAAAGTTAGATTTTCAAAGCCTACATAACCTCTTAAGTTATATATTATAGATTAAAGTCAAGGATACCTACTTAACCTGCATTCATTCGAAAAAAATAAAAGTTTTTTTCCATTCTTCTTAATCTTCAAGCATAAATATAAAATCTAGATATTCGATGTTAATATTTTATACAGTCTAAATCTCAAGTCATAAGATTTAAAGGAGGAAGCTTTGGAGATGATCTGTACCAACAAAGTCTTACAGGATCTCAGACCATGTTGCATTCGTTTTCACTCGGTAAGGCTTCCGTTGTGCCATTCATACCAACAACCTTTTCCATTTTAGAAGAAAATATATAGGTGAAGTAAAATTTGATTATAGATATGCATATGAATAATTAAACTAGGACATAAATTTATTAATTTATTTAGTTTATATAGCATGTATAAGTAAACATTAAGTATAAATAAATGAACAAATGTGTGTATAAATAAACACGCAAAAAAATAAACAGATATATGTATAAAAATATATATAAGTGTTATACAAATATATGGGAATATATATTTAGATACATATAGATATGTATATGTAATAAGAAAATAAACATATATACGTGTATTTGTGTGTATATATATATCTATAAGAAATGTAGTGATACCTTGATAAAATATATGTATAAACATTTATATTCAACTGTTGTATGCATATATATATGTAGGTATATTATATATATCTATGTGTACATAAAATAAACTAAAAAAATGAAATAAAAATAAAAGTAAAAGAAATTATTTTGAGTAGCTTGCTGCAAGAAATGATTAGCACTCAGGGGCAGATTGATTGCCCCTAATTTGCACCACTCACCGTTCCAAGTTGTGGCTAGAACTGAGCCACATGGTGAGCTACTGTGATGACCGACTAGGTGTCAATAAAACTAGCCATTTTTGTTAGTTGTGGTCGGCCATCCAACATATCAATGGTTGGGACGCCGTGCATGTGTTTGGATAGCTGAGATGTTGGATAAATTTAGATAAAAGCTTCCTTCTCTTCACAACTTCGTCTTCGTCTTCGTCTTCTTCAAACACAAAATTCTAGTTAAACAAGTGAATGAGAGTGAAGGTTGAGAGCAAAAAATAGTAGAGAGAGAGAGAGTGACGCACCAAAACAGAACACGTGTTATGTGTGAGTATCAGAGGAGAAATTGCTTCTTCTTGATGAGGTGAGTTATTTCTTCCTCTTCTGATTTGTTTTTTTTCAGTTTTTTGGTATCTTAAGACCATTTCTATTTTGAAAATTAGCTATTAAATTGTTGCTACTAGTCCCAGAACTTAGAACAGTAGCTGGCGCACCTGAACGACGCCTTTGTTTAGGTAGGCGTTTGTTCTCCATTCCAATTCTTTTTCTATTTCATTTTTTTTACAAATTCATAATCAATCATTAAGACAACGTGTTTAGAAATGTTAGAATTTATTTTTCAACAGTAAAACAAATCACAAACCCGAATCTAACCTGAAAACATCATTAAACTCTGCATGCATAGTCATACTGAATTGTAGAGAAGAATCTTCAAATTTTCAATAATTCTTTCGTGCGATTTAGCTAATGTCTCGTGTGTTTTTCAGGTAAAAAGGGTAATATTTTAGGTTATACAAAAAATGGCCTTTATAGATTAATTTGCATATGGTAAACTCTTTCAAAAATTAAAACTAAGCAGTGTTTTAAATGGATAGAGTGAGTGAGTGTCATTTGCATTTTTTTGGTAATTTTTATTTACTAATCTTATGAGTCTTAACATTTAATTATTATATTGATTTAGAACAAATTAAATGATGAATAATTATTAGTAAAACTAGGAAGAATGGGATGAAAAACAGAAGTTCATCTGTTTCTGATCAAAATGTCGAGCGCCAAAGTGCCCTGTGGTTACGCAATGTTGTTCTGCAGTACTAGTTCACGGAAGAGACATTTTTTCGAGACATGGGGTAGAAATGCATATGCCAAGTCAGAGGGTGCAGAGATGATCCGGGCATCTGTGAATGCCAAAGATGGAAAGCTGACAATGTGACATTACACATAGTCTGTTTTCCTTGGGCCAGTTGCTTGTGCAATACACCAGCATACCGTGCTGGTTCGACTGGCATGAAATCATGCCGAGGAGCCTTCACAGAAGCCCACTGGGCAAGGGGCCCAACATGGGGACTTTCCCATTGGCTGAACAGTTGGAGAGGTTGGGATCTTTGGGAAGAACCAAGAAAGAAAAATTAATAAAAATGGGGACAAAATAGAAATTTGTAAACGTTAAATTTGAAACTCATTAAGTGTATTATGAGATGAAAATTGGGTTTGGTAATTGTGATGGTGGCATTAAAAATAAATAAATTATTTATGAGCTTATGTTTTTCGTCCTTTTCTTTCTAGTTTTTCTAATAATTGTTCGTCATTTAATTGCTACTAAATCAATATAATAATTAAATGTTAAAACTCATAAAATTAATAAATAAAAATCAACACAAAAATGCAAAAATACTCACTCACTCTATCCATTTAAAATACCACTTAGTTTTGATTTTTAAAAGAGTTTACCATATGCAAACTAATCTATGAAGGCCATTTTGTATAATCTAAAATATCACCCATCTTAGCTAATAAATGCACAAGAAAAAAGCTAAATCACACGAAAGAATTGTTGAAATTTCGAAGATTCTTCTCTGCAACTCAGTGTGATTGTGCACGCAAAGTTGAGTGATGTTTTCTGGTCAAATTTGGATTTGTGAGTTGTTTTTCTACTTGAAAAAAAATTCAAACATTCCTAATATGTTTTAACGATTGATTAAAAATTTAAAAAAGAAAAACAAAATAAAGAAGGAATTGGAATAGAAAATAGATGCCTACCTGAACAGAGTCATTGTTCAGGTGAAGCAGCTATAATTGTAAGTTTTGGGACTTGCAGTAACAATTTAAGAGTTAATCTTCCAAATAGAAATGGTCTTAGGCCACCAAAGAACTAAAAGGAAAAATAATAAGAGGAAGAAACGACTCACCTCATCAAGAAGAAGCGATTTCTCTTTTGATATGCATACGGAACATGCGTTTTGTTCTGGTGCATCACACTCTCGCTCTCTACTATTTTATGCTCTCAACCTCCCCTTTCACTCACTTGTTTAACTAGAATTTTTTGTTTGAAGAAAATGAAGACGAAGTTGTGAAGAGAAGGAAGCTTAAAACTAAATTTAACCCATCATCTAACCGTCCAAATGCATGCACGACATCACAGCTGTTGATATGTTGGATGGTCGACCACAACTTGAAAAGATGGCCAGTTTTCATGACACCTAGTCGCTCATCACAGCAGCTCACCATGTGGCTTGGTTCTGGCCACAATTTGGAACAGTGAGTGGTGTCAAATCAGGGGCAACCAATCTGCCCCAGAGTGCTGATCATTTCCAACAGCAAACTATTCAAATTAATTTCTTTTATTTGTATTTTATTCTTTAAAAATTTATTTTATTTACACACATATATATACTATACCTATATATATGCATACAATAGTTGAATATAGATGTTTATATATATATTCTATCTAGACATCTCTATATTTCTTAGAGATATATATACACACACAAATACATATATGTGTGTTTATTTTCTTATTACATATACATGTCTATATGTATCTAAATATATATACACACAAATACATGTATATGTATATGTTTATTTTCTTATTACATATACATATCTATATGTCTCTAAATATATATTCCTCTATATTTGTATAACACTTTTATATATTTTTAAACATATATATTTTTTTGCGTGTTTATTTATGCACATATTTGTGTTCATTTATTTATACTTAATGTTTAGTTGTTTATGTTATACAAACTAAATAAATTTATATCTAGGTTTAATTGTTCGTATTTATAATCTAATTTTTATTCACCTATATAAATGTATATTTTTCTAGTTCTTATTATTATTTAATTTATTTAAAATAATAGCAATTTTAAGAAGTTATAATTTTATCAAAGTACCTTAATTGAGAATATGCATTTCTTTGAAATTGTATAAGTTTATTCTCCTATTTTAGAGCAATTGTATTTAAATTGTTAATTCATTTTTATTTCTTTTTATTTAAATTAGAGAATATAATATTTATTTTACATTAGTAAATAAATCACATGATTAAAAAATTTTATTAAACCAAATATATGGTATAATCCAGCTGACTGTTACAAAAAAGTATTGTAGAATTTTATTAACAATTAGATCGTATTTTTTATATTAAATTTTAACTAATTTTTATGTATTATTATATAAATATATTATTTAAACTAAAATATTACATTCAAATAACTAATCACATTATTGTTAAGGATAGTAAATTTTTCAAAAGAAACAAATAAATGTATCACATTAATTAATAAAAACCACGTAATAAATGAAAAAAAAATGAGAATATAGAGATGGAATAAACAAATTAGTATGTTGATCAAGCATTCATGCATAATAAAAAAAACAATTAATGATCACATTTTTCATGAAGCCCAGACTTTTGAACAAATGACTAGTTAGAGAGCCTTATCATCCACCACCGCCGTGCCTAGAGCCTCTGCAGATGCTGATGCCAGCACCATAGTGATTTGCATACTATACGGTAGAAGATGGCACGTGCATCCAAATTCCAACTAAAAGTGGTGATTAAGCTCGAGCCGTTAATTAAAAAATATGATCATGCATTCTAGAATTTACATATAGTTAACATAAAGTTTGAAAGATGAAACTTCAAATATGCACAATTATTAAGATAGAGTGATGATTAGGGGAGATTAGCGATGTGCATTATGCATATAATAAATGTAGGTGTGACATTTACAACCCCTAAGGCGACACTTGTAGAAACCAAAGCAAACATAAAAGGTGCATTCTGCATTTTAGATCTCTTATACACCCTCTGCAAGTTTTTCGACTTGCCCTTCCTTCATGAGCATCATAATTTGTCTTTTAGAAATACATATATACACATTACTCAGCATAACATGCAATAAATTTGCACATAAATGTATACATATACAACCAAAATAATAATAAATGTTTATTTCTCATAAGGTCAGTCAAGGCACCTCCACCTTTTATTAGCCAAAACATCATGGTTGAGGTTATAATCCCTAATAGTGCAGAGGTGAAATTGTCGAACCTTTTTACACCTTGTGTAGGTAATGAACTTGCTTTGATGGAATTGCTGCTTTCCACCAATGAGTCTTCATATGTTATTTAGGTTTACAGCAAGCTTGTATTATTTGATTTTATACTTCTATACAAATAGGTGATCTTGTAGGAATTCCTTAGGGATGAAATAAAAAATTTAGCATGTTGATCAAGCATTTATACTTAACAAAAAAATAATTAATGATCAAATTTTTCAAGAAGCCAGGTATAGAGGCCTGGAACTTTAAAGAAAATAAAGATATGAATTGAACGCGGAAGCGGAATAATAGAGTTTATATTCCTTACACAATAATTTGAAATACCTAATAGGGCTACAGGAATGTTCCTTCTAAAAGAACAAACGAAACTTAAAGAAATAAACAAAAAGTAAACAACTGAGCATCTTAGGACGACCTTCACTAGCTTTTAAAGGAGTCCGGATGGTGAATTATTATTCATAACCCTCTTGTTGATCGGGATATAGATTTTGGTCCTCTTGATCTGAAATAGTTAATGAAAGGGTGAGCTACACTAGCCCAGTAAGAATATCACACTACTCACTGAAACAAAAACTGAAGGTTGGTAAAAATCATAAAAACAACCAATGAAGCTCTTGATTTAAGCAAATTGATTTATCATAAGAAAAACCATTTATTGCATGTATTTACCGTTGCAAGATTTTCAAAATCGACCTATAGAGACAATAACCCAAATAACATTCCAATCTCATATTCAAGTGAGCAAGAATAATAAATTTTATTTTTTATTTGCCTACTGGTATCCCTGAGGCCCATAGGGATGTCCCACTACTCGTGAATTATTATTCAACATTGTCAACTAACCGGCCATCCCATACCCTGTCCGGTATGAGTGCCAAGAATACCATCCCTCAATATCCCGTCTAGTATGAGGATGAAACGGGCCATCCCAATACTCCGTTTGGTATGAGGCGACGTTCACAGTAGGGTTCCTTATGTATCCGGTCTGTCCACCATCTCCCAAGATAACCAGTAAGGCTACCATTCATTCATTCACTTAATCAATCAATTTTTCGTTTTATATTTAATTTTCAGTTTCACAATTTAACTGTAAATCAATGCAAGACAAATAATACATGCATCAAGGAAGCACAACTGAATTATTTTACCAATTCCAATATATTATCATGCATTTAAAGCTGTCAAATCAAGAAATTGGTTAAATAGGATAAACAATAATAAATAATCGGTTCTGCCTCCATTAGTAACCTGTAGTTTATTAAATTATATAAAATACTATATTATTGATAATTAAACTTCAGTTCCATAATAGGGAATAACGTGAGGGATTCTTACTCGAATCGATGTCAAAATACCAAACTTTCAATTGTGCCTACTAGCGGTCCCTGGGTTTTCTGAATTTTTCTAAGGGATTAAAACATGTTTCACGTACGTAAAAATACCCCAAAAAATCCAAAATCGGTGTTAAAAATCTTTTTTGACCAATTTCAAAATTTCGGCACGGCGGCACCTCCTTTCTCTAGCGAAGGCACTGCCGCCCCCAATGGCAGTTTGCCTTGGC
Organism: Carica papaya; assembly: GCF_054855325.1. Taxonomy (NCBI): domain Eukaryota; kingdom Viridiplantae; phylum Streptophyta; class Magnoliopsida; order Brassicales; family Caricaceae; genus Carica; species Carica papaya. Next base: position 28,054,265 of record NC_142311.1, on the reverse strand, counting down.
CTAATCGTTTTCAGCTGATTTTACACCCATCCCTATGAGAAAACATGTTAGGGGGCCTCGGTTGGTTAAAAAAATTAAAAAATAAAAACTTACCGACAACGAAATATTTTAGTGCGATGGCTCCACCGGCTCATCTTCCCTATTGGCCATTTTTTCTTTGGTCAACTTGTAGAAAACATAATGGTGAACACAATGGTGGAAAAATCGCACGAAACAGGAAACGGGAAGGGGCTCATCGGAGGCGATTTTGCATTTACCCATAGTTTTTGGCTCATCCACCGTTCCTTTTGCTCCGATTTGGCCATGGAGGTGTTCGGAATCAAATTTTGAGCGGATAGGAAAATTTAACCTTTTTTGGCGGTCGGAGGTGGCTCCAGCACGGCGGTGGGCGACGGGCGGCTCCCTTCTCTAGCGACTAGTTCTTCTTCTCTAGTAAGAGGCTGGTGGCTAGGGTTTGGGTCTGGTGTGATGCGAGATATTTATACCCGTCTCCCTTAAATCTGGGTTGTTCATCGTGTTTGATCTCGATCGTCCGATCACATTTAAAGAGAAAATGAATCTCGACCATTCGTCGTGATTTGATCTCGACCATACAATCGCATTTAGAGAGGGAATGAATTTTGACCATTTATCGCATTTAATCGCGACCATCCGATCGCGCCTAAGGAGGGAACGAATCGAGACAATCCACAAGCGCGGGAACACATCCAAGCCATCTGATCGCGAGCACGCAGATTGCCAGCGTGGCCTCCTGCATGGCACTAAGTCAGCGAGCCTTGTCACACGGCGTGCTCCGGTTCGTCAGGGTTGCTGACTGGGCGGTCCTACGTGGTGCAATTTTCCTTAATTATGTTTTCTCAAAAATTATTTTCAATTGCATCCTCAACCTATTTTTTTCCTAATTTTACATTAAATAAAAATTTATAAATTTAAAAATTATATTTTTATACATTTTTTTAAATTTTAAAATTAATCCCGGCTAAATTCTGGGCCCGAGTATTACACTAGGACTTTTGAGTATTAGGAAAAATTCCAAATTATTAAATAAACTATTGTTTCTCATAAAATAACAAATACATTTGAACACAAAAAAAATCTAGTTGCATATCACAATTTCCTATCAAATCAGAATCTCAATATCTTGTGAGGATTTTAATGAAGTTCTTTTATATAATAGTATTATGACAAGAATCAAAAAACTAATTTCAGCTTTACCACACACTTTTTTTATACCATATGTGTACATAAAAAATGTGAAACATTTATACCTTTAAGTTTAAACAATTAGCTAATTTTTTTACATATCTTTTGTTCTTAAACCACTAATGTGAAATAAATTTTTTTAAGTGAATGTGATCTTTTAAGTTTTGTTTCTATAATTTTTTAACAAAAATTTATGGTGTTATACTTTTATGATCAACAAATTTATTTATATTATGAAGTACTTAACACTTAATTATATAATTTTAATAAGGTAATAACTGTACATACATATTTATGTACAGTATGTTAAAGAAATATGAAGAGGGTAGACTCTGTTAACTATTATCGTTAAATTGGTCTTTTAAAGATAAAAATTACGAAATTAAAAAATAGTTAGCAGAAAATATTCAAAGCTAGTTCAATCTATCTCATTTTCCTTCCTTCACTTCTCTTTGTGAGCTTTATTGTTCTAAGCACTCACCATCTTCATAAGAAATTCTCAATTACCATAAAACTCATATTATAAAAATTGAAAAAAAGTTATAAAACTATACAAATTGTTACAGGATTTTTTAGATTAAAAAGACCAGAATGTCAAGTTTTTGTTGTTTATAATTAAAAACAAATATATTGCAGTGTGATAAATTTTTACCATTATCTCAACAAAATTATTTCTTACTTTTTAAAGTAAACGGCTAATAAGTTCTTCCGCACAAAGATTAAATTCAAAAGTAAATTTTATTTGAAGTGACTCATTTTGTGCAATAATGGCAGCCAAAAACTAATAAAATCAACGTTTATAAGAATTTTATATAAATTAAGTAAAATATATAATAAGTATAATAAAATCAAGTCCCAAATAGGCATGGATTCTTTATTTAAAAAATCATATTTTAAATAGTCACAATTCTAAATTTACTTTAAATAATTTATGATTTTTTATTTGAGTTCAAAAATTTTATAAGTTATAGTAAAAAATAAGACTTACATTTTTCACAGGCTTCACAAAATAATCAACCCTTCACATTTATTTTCTTCTCATATTGTAATTGTTCTTCAATAAGTAGTTAGTCCTCTTGATTGATACAAAGAAGTTTCGTAAAAAGCTTGTTACCTTCTCTATGTATTTTACATTGTTATTTCTATCGACTTATGATTTTATATTACACTATACTTTGAGTAGGATGTTAAAGGACATTTCAAAATTTTCGTTAACAATTATATTATGTTTCTATGGTTAATTACTCACAAATCTTTATATATTAGTATATAAATACTTGATTTAAAGTAGAGATATTGCATTAAAATATAAAATCTAGATCTTCGATGTTAATATTTTCTATAGTCTAAATCTCATATCATAAGGTTTAACGGACGAAACTTTGGAGAAGATCTGTACTAGCAAAATTTTATTGGACCCAAGACCATGTTGCACTCATTCCCACTCAGTAAGGCTTCAGTTATGCCATCCATAGCAAAATCCTTTTCCATTAATTTTATTGTAGATGTGTTTTTCATGGATAGTTTTCTTTATGATAAATAACTAACTATATGGAAAAAAATTAAAATTTTTACTACAGCTGAATGGCTTCAATTTCCATCACACATCTCGCTAGGAGCTTCACTAAAAGAATGAACTTGATATGTTTGTTCTTGGTCAAGACAAGATTAAGTTTAACAAGATATCATGGTAAAAGTTTGATAAGCATGAAATAAAGCTAGTGAAGTTTTTTCTGTGGAAAACAATCAACTTGGGAATTTGGTTCTTGTAACTCCTAAGAAAAATGCTCTTAAAATTTATTGTAATGTTGCATATTATTATTGCAAGCTTTTCTATTCCTCAAGAGCATCGAAACAAGCTTGAATAACTATTTATGAACCTTATAACGATACTAATAATCTGTTGATTTAAATTATATATATAATTATTTGTTTACTATTTTTTTAACGAATTATGATATATGAATTCAATATATTTATTTTAAGCATATTAGATTGGATTAGTAATAAAATATATTACTTCAATATTATTCATCCCATTAAAAGAAAGATTTTTTTTAATGAGTGATATATAACAAAAGATAGTTTTTAGTGATAGTTAAGACTTTATAGTCACTTCATTAGAACTATGAGAAATTTTCTTCTACTTGTTTTAACATTTATGCAAGATATACTAATTTTCTAGACTGAGATGATCTTTAACCATGTGCCATTCTTTGGTGGTGGCTTTTAACCATTCTATTTAATATTTTTATCTTTTATCTCTCAAAAAAAATTTAATGATCTCATTTTTCTAGAATCCAAGAATTTTGAATATTAGAAAAAATATCAAATTCTTTAATAAACCACTATGTTACAAGAAATAATATCTGCATATATTTTTAAAAAAGCTAATATCATATCACTAGTTTCTACTAAATTAGATTCTTTATTTTATTTGGGAATTTTAGTAAAATTCTCTTAAATAATAGGATTATGATAAATCAAAAAATAAATTTAAGGATACCTCATAATTTTTTTTAAGTATTCTTTATATGTATATATTTTACAAATATAAATATGCCTATTTAAATAATATGTAGCATTATTGTCAGAGAATTTTTAAGATATAAAAAGAATATATATATATACACACAAACACACATATATATATCCTCTATTGTCCTTTAGTTCTCTCATTAATTCCAAAAATTTTTCTTTCTTTCTCCAAATATCAAATTCCAAACACAAATTTTCAGTTCTACTCATCACCCATCATACAACAATAAATACTTTTGATAAGAGCATCTAATGCATGGCCACCACAGAACCTGAGAAAAGGACATTAAAGAGTCTTGTCATCCACCACCTCCGCAACTAGAGCCTCTATAGATCCTGTCGCTAGCACTGTAGGAATTTATGTACTATGCAGTGGAAGATGACACGTGCATCCAGATTCCAATTGAAAGTAATGATCAAGATCGGGCTGTTAATCAAAAACATAATCATGCAGTCAGGATTTTGCGTATAGTTGACATAAAGTCTGAAAGATGAAACTTTCAATTTGTGCAATCATTAAGACAGAGTGATGATTATGAGAGATTAGGGTTGTGCATTCTACATATAATTAATACAGGTGCGGGACTAACAGTCCCTAAAGCGGCACTTGTAGCAACCAAAGCGGACACAAGAGATTCATTTTGCATTTTGGATCTCTTGTACACCCTCTGCAAGTTTTGCAACTTTCCCTTTCTTCATCAGCATCATAGTTTATCTTTTAGAAACACATATATACACATTACTCAGCATAACATGTAATGTATTTACACATGAATATATACATATAAAATAAAAATAATGATAAAGATTTACTTCTCATGAGGCCAATCGGGGCACCCCCACCTTTTATTAGCCAAAGCATCATGGTAGAATGTAACGGCCCTGGAAATTTAAAAAGAAATGCATATAATAATTTGAGTGCGGAAGCGAATTAAAGGTTAAGGTTAACATCCCTTACACAATAAATAAAAAGTACTAACAAACATCACGGAACAAATTTTCTAAAAGAAATACGAAAAATAAAAAAAATAAAGGAAACTATAAAGTATCTAGGGTCTACTCGTAGCCTTCTTGCGGATCGGACTCGAGGACTGGGTCCTCCTGATCTAAAATGGTTAAATAAGGGGGTGAGCTACACTAGCCCAGTAAGGACATCACAATATATCACCGTCACAGAAGTAAAGGTTGATAGAAAACCAAAAACAACCAATGGAGCACAAATTTTAAGCAAATTCGTTTATCAATAATCAAACCATTTACCGTCCACTTACCACAGTAAGAATTATAAAAACAACCTATGGAAACAATAACATTATAAATATAATGAATTCGTACATAATCTGTAACATAGCACATATTATATTTTTATATTCATATCATCAAACAACAATTTCTCTTTTTTATCAGTCTACTAGTATCCATGGGGATCTATAGGGGTGTCACCGCTATACGTGAACCCTTTCCATTAACAATCTTAATGCCAGAGCCTTCCCCATACCCCGTTCGGTATGAGCGCCAAATGACCAAGTCTCCACACCCTGTCCGGTATGAGACAACGTTCACGGTAGGGTTCCCTATGAACCCGGTCCGTCCACCATCTCCCAGGATATTTAGTGAGGCTGTCATCTTATTCATTTATCATATTACATCCCTTTTCTGTTTATCCTTAATCTATGTTGTCAAATTAAACACAATCACATAAATAATGAACACGTACCCAGTAATACAATCATATCTTAAATTCCAAAATTACCTAGTGGTCAAGTAATATAGTAATACATGCATTTAAGACTCTAAAACCAGATACCATCATGCCTTTAAACTGTAAAATAAATCAACCGGAATCAACAGAGAACAATGTCCGATTTCAGGCTCCATTAGCAATCTGTAATTATTTATGTATATTTATCTAACCTGTACAAAAGATCGATTATTATTTATTCAAACTTCACATCTATGATAAGAAATAGGGTGAGGGGTCCTTACTTGATTCGACACCGAAAACTAGATGATTACTACGCCTACGGGCGGTCCCTGGGTTCCCTGAATTTTTCTTCAAGAATTGAAATGCGCTTACGGTACCTACAAATGTCCCAAATAACCAAAAATCAATCCCAGGGTCTACTCGGCTAATTTTAAAAATCCTGCACTGCGGCTCCGCTGTCCTCCAGTGATGGTGCCACCGCCCGCGCCGGCAATCCACCTCGGGTTGGCTATTATTGACCGTTATTGGAAGAATTCAGCTAAACTTGCATCGATTCCTGTGAAAAAACACACTTAGGGCCCTCGGTGGGCCAAAAAAATGTAAAAAACTGAAACTCACCGGTGATGGGGCTCTCCTGTGCGGCAGCTCCTCCGACTCACGTTGTGGTTGGGTGTTTTGCTCCGGTCAACCTGTAGGGGAGGAAACACTGATCACAACGGTGGAAAAATTACATCAAATGGGAATCAGAAAGGGCCTCATCGGAGGCAAAAACTGAAACACCCGGCGGCAGCGCAGCTGAGCTTCGACGGCGTTTTTCAGCCAATTGGCCGGTTCTTTCACTCCGATTTGGCCATGGGTGGATTTGAAATTAAATTCTGAGCAAAGGATAGAATTTTTACCTCGTTTGGCGATCAAAAATTGCTCCGATGCGGCAGCAGGTGGCGACGGTCAGCTCCCCGGTGGCTGGGCTGTCTTTTCCGGCAAGAGGCTCTGGCGGCTAAGGTTAGGGTTTAGGTGCTACCCATCCGCTTTTGATATGGGCCGTCCATCACTTTTAATCTGGACCGTCCGATTGCAATTAAATAGCGAGTGAATCTGAATTTTTCATCGTGTTCAATTTGGGCTGTCCGAGCGCGATTCAATTTGGACTGTCCGTGTGTGATGCAATCTGGGCTGTCCGTGTGCGTCTTTGATCTGGGCCGTCCGTGCGCACGAGAACGAATCTCAGCCATTCGATCGCAGACACGCAGATTGCCCACGTGGCTCCCCTCGCTTGGCCTCCTGCGTTAGCGTCTCTGCCACCTAGCATGTCCTGGTTGGTCAGGGCTGCTGACCGGCCAGCTGACGTGATGTAACTTTTTTAAATTGCGTTTTGACCCCTGTTTTCTAATTTTTCTTTCAAAAATACCCCCAGAACCCAAATTTTCACCCCTTTTCTCCAAAATTATTTTCAATTAAATCCTCAATTATTTTTTTCACCCTTTTTATTATTATTATTACTATTATTTTCATTTAATCAAATTAAATTAAATTCAATTCAATTAATACATATTTATATTTATATAGAAATAATAAAAATAAAATAAAATAAAAATAATTGGGTGTTACATAGAGCCTATAATCCCAAGTAGTGTGGAGGTGGAAGAGTCGGTCCTTTTTATACCTTGTACAGGTAATGAACTCCCCCTGATGGAACTGCTGCTTTCCATGAGTGAGCCTTCTTCATATGTTGTTTAGGTTTTTAAAAAGCTTGTAATGTTTCATTTTGTACTTCTAAACAAACAAGAGATCTTATAGGTATTCCTTCTACCCATAACAGTCATGAGATAAATGAAAAATTGAATGATTTTGTACTTTTATAAAAATAGGAGATCTGGTACATATTCCTTTTACCCATAAAAGTCACATGACAAATGATAGATACTCAAAAAAATAAACTACGTCACAAAATTATATAAGTAATCAGTATCTTAATAGCAATTTATTTTATCACAAGACTTAGTGTTTTGAAATAGTACACATTGAATTACTGATTGTTTCTCTCTGCCACCAATCCCACTTACTCAATAATTAATAATTCTATCTTTTATATGCACATACACATCAATTTATACATAATGTGAGGAAAACACTGAGGCTAAAAATTGAGTTTAAAATGAAGAGACAACATAATGTGAGGAAGAAAAAAAGTTAACTGCGAGCTAAGAGAAAGAGAGAAGAAGTTGATTACTTGAATAGAAAAGCTTCCAAGGAGGATGAATTTTTCATATTTAAACTCTAATAGACCATGTGGTGGAACAATTGTTTTATGTATAATTATCCTTTAAATTTTTGTATCAGATCAGTAATAAGTTAAAGCAAACTTAAAAAGCTTACAAATATATCACATTAATTAAACTTAAAAGATCAGTAATAAGTTAAGTTAATAGTACAATATAAAGTTTGTATGAGTATACAATCATTTAAAACGCTCACAAGGTGCTAAATGTTGTGACCATATAAACCTTTGGTTTACAATTCAAAATGTTACCATTATCGACTTATATTTTTTGTATTACACTATGTTGGATGTTAAAAGGTATTTTAGAATTTTTGTTAACAATTAAATCATATTTCTGACATTAAATGTTAACCTATTTTTTTTATGTTGGTATATAAACATATGATTTAAAATAATTAATCACATTGGTATATAAATATATGATTTTAACCTACTGCGCAGGCCTACTTTGCCAACGACGCCTGCATAAGGCGCACGAAGCTGCGCCCATCTGTGTGCGATGGGAAGTGTGAGGAGACTGTGCCTCATGCCCCACGTGGATAAGACATGCGCACAGTGTGCACATCCTGCACTGGCCGCTGCATGCAAAGCTTGCGTAGGCTTGATCCTTCCCGCGAGATTTTCTACCTTTTTCTCCGTTTTTTTTCCTAAAATCTTTTTAAATAATAAATAAAATGAAATTTTCCTATGATAAAATAAAATAATTAATTTAAAAAATTATTTAACTGAATAAATACAATATTAAAATATGAAATATGGTATTCATATGGAAAAATTAAAATTACAAAATATTAAAGAGTTTTAAACATTCTTAGAATTTGAATAAATAGGGGTTCACATTACAAATTAAGTGCAAAGGTTTTTGGGGTGTTACAGGAACTTTGGTGAGCATTTTTTTATAGCTCCATATATCATTTTAATTAAACAAAATGCTCAAAAGATAGCCTACATATAATAGAACATGTTTGAAGTTCAATTAAACCAAAATCAAGCCATGCATGCATGCATGAAAAATTGCATGCAAATTTTAGGTTTATCACTAACTTGAGAAGGAATTTTTCCCTGCTGTTTTTTTGTCAACTTTGGGGACATTTTTGGAGCTCAAATAATTTCATAGGGACTTCCAAAATGTAAGTATAATTAATTGGTAACATGAAGCCTTCATAGCATCAATTTTTATCGAATTGCATTAACCAGATAAAAATTTACAAGCTCGCAAAGAGAGGTTGGTGAGCTAGGTTTAAAACCCCTCTAAGAACCTATGCAGTCAGTTCAAACTACTTGGAAAGGTTTTAAAAGATTCTGTTTGAGTTTTTCTTGAACGATTTTAACTCTATTTGCTTTATTTTATTTGTACATGTAACACCCCGCCCATCACTATACTAAATTAAGTTGAAAAACCCTATTTATTCAGGCCTCTAGGCTGTATTGAACTCACTTAATTTACTCTGCATATTATTTATCGTAATTTATGAATTTTATTGATTTTTAATTATTTTGATTTTATTTAATTTTATTTAATTTTAATTATTTCTATTTAAATCTAATTTAATTGCAATAATCTTATTTATTTTATTTCAGTACAAAAAAATGAAATTTTAAAAAAATGGCGAAATGAAAAAAATCCTGCATGGAAGGGGAGTTGCCAGTGCAGGATGCCTGCACACTGTGCACACGTGCGTGTCCTATCCCCGCGCAGGAGAAGGGATAAATGTATTTGCAGCGTAGAATGGACTGATGAGATCATACCATCACTAATGCACTGGATCCCATCAGAACTCTGCAATGAAGCGTGCTTGTGCGAGAGTAGTACTAGGATGGGTTACCTCCTGGAAAGTCCACTTGTTGCACCCGTTTTTTTGTAGATAGGGCATTAAACTTTACACACAACCGGAGCCACAATTCGCCAGCGTGCATCGTGGAGTCGGGTCATTTTGCTTAATATTTTTCGTGCGTTTATTTGTAGTCCATCACAATATAAGAGTGTCATTACGAGTATCTTACATAATAGAAAAATGAAAAACGAGTTGCAGTAGGCGGTCCGTTCATCTGGACATGAGCCGAGGCACTAGGGTATTTCGCTTAATATTAGAACTTGAAGCAAAAGTGAGGTGTGTGTGCACAGCAAAAGAAATGACAAAAGGGGGGAGAGAAGGAGAAGGGGCACTTATATTTACAACGTGAAATTGTACGTGCGTGATCATACCAGCACTAATGCAGCAGATCTCATTAGAACTCTGCAGTTAAGTATGCGTGGGCGAGAGAAGTACTAGGATGGTTGACTTTTAGGAATTCTTTATGTTTTACCCGTCTTTTTACGGACAGGGCGTTGAACATTACGTGGGACCGGAGCCACGCTCTGTCGGTTTATTCACCAACGTAAGTTGCAGCATCAGGGCATTTTGCTTAATATATTTCATGCATTCATTTATAGTTCACCATGTAATAAGAGTGTCATTACGAATATCTTACATAGTAGAAAAATGAAAAATGAGGTACGATGGGCGATTCGTTCATCTGGACGTTAGTCGAGGCTTCGGGGTATTTGGCTTGATATAAGAACTAAAAGCTGAGGTGATGTGTGTGCGCACAACAAAAGAAATGACGGGAGGGGAGAGGGAAGGAGAAAGGGCACATGCATTTACAATGCAAAATGGTAAGAGTGCGATCATACTAGCACTAATGCACCAGATTCCATCATAATATTGTAGTTAAGTGTGCTTGGGCAAGAGTAGTACTAGGATGGTGGCCTCATAGAAAGTTCTTGTGTTGCACCTATATTTTTGTAAACGGGGCGTTAAACGTTACGCATGACCAGTGCCACAGTCTGCCGGCATGAGGCGCGGCGCTGGGGCATTTTGCTTAATATTTTTTATGCATTTATTTATAGTCCTCAACATGATATGAGCTTTATTATGAGTATTTTATATACTAGAACAATGAAAAATAAGGTACGGCAGGCGGTCCGTTCATCTGAGTGTGAGTCGAGGAGCTGGGGCATTTCGCTTGATATTAGAACTTGAAGCAGAGGTGCGATGTGCGTGTACAACAAAACAAATAACGAAAGGGGGGAGGGAAGTAGAAGGGAAATATGTATTTACAGCAGAGAATGGAATGGCTGCAATCATACCAGTACTAATGCACTGGATCCCATCAGAACTCCACAGTTAAGCGTGCTTGGGCGAGAGTACTACTAGGATGGGTGACCTCCTTGGAAGTTCTCGTATTGTACCCTTCTTTTGCAGACAGGGCGTTAAACATTATGCACGAACGGAGCTAAGGTTTGCCGATTCATTCGCAAAAGTGAGTTGCGGTGCTCGAGAATTTTGCTTAATATTTTTTCATGTAATCATTTATAGTCCATCACGTGATAAGAGTGTTATTACGAGTATCTTACATAATGGAACAATGAAAACAGAGGTACGGCGGGCGGTCCATTCATCTGGACGTGAGTTGAGGCGCTGGGGCATTTCGCTTGATATTAAACTAAAAGCAGAGGTGCAGTGTGCGCTTATAGAGAACAAATGACGGGAGTAAGGAGGGAAGGAGAAGGGGTATATGTATTTACAGCGCGAAATGGAACGGGTGCTATCATACTACCACTAATGCACTTGATCCAATTAGAACTTCGTAGTTAATCATGCTCGGACGAGAGTAGTACTAGAATGTGTGACCTCCTGGGAAGTCCTCATGTTGCACTCGTTTTTTTACAGACGGGGCATTAAACATTATACGCGATTGGAGACACGATCCATCGGTTCATTTGCCGGTATGAGTTGCGACACCGGGTCATTGTTCTTATTATTTTTCGTGCATTTATTTATAATCCATCGTGAGATAAGAGTGTCATTATGAGTGTCTTACATAGTAGAAAAATGAAAGCAGAGGTGCGGCGGGCGGTCTGTTAATCTAAACATGAGTCAAGGTGCCCGGACATTTTGCTCTATATTAGAACTAGAAGTAGAGGTGTGGTGTGCACGCACAACGAAACAAATAATGTGAGGGGGGAGGGAAGGAGAAGGAGTATATGTATGTGTAGCACGAAATGGTACAAGTGCGATTGTACAAGCATTAAAGAACCAGATCCCATTAGAACTCCACAGTGAAGCGTTCAAGGGCGAGAGTAGTACTAGGATGGGTGACCTTTTGGGAAATCCTCCTGTTGAACCCTTTTTCTTGCTGATGGGGCGTTAAACATTACGCATGACGAGAACCACAGTCAACCGTAATATTTTGCTTAATATTTTTTGTACATTCATTTACAGTCCTCTACGTGATAAGAGTGTCATTACGAGCATCTACATAATATAACAAAAAAATGAGGTATGACGAGTGATCCGTTCATTTGGGCGTGAGTCGTGCCGCTAGGGTATTTCGCTCGATATTAGAACTAGAAGCAGAGGTGTGGTGTGCACGCACAACGAAATAAATGATGGGAGGGGGGAGGGAACGAGAAGGGGTAAATGTATTTTGTAGCGCAAAATGGGACGGGTGTTATCATACAACACTAATGCACCGGATCCCATTAGAACTCTGCAGTTAAGCATGCTTGGGCAAAAGTAGTACTAGTTGCACCCGTCTTTTTACAGACGGCACGTTAAACGTTATGCGTGATGGGAGCCACGGTCCACCGATTCATTCACCAGCGTGAGTCGCGATGCCAGAGCATTTTGCTTTATCTTTTTTGTATATTCATTTATAGTCCACCATGTGATAAGAGTGTTATTTCGAGCATCTTACATAGTAGAATAATAAAAATAAAGGGGCGGCGGGCAGTCCGTTCATCTTGGCATGAGTCAATCTACCGGGGCATTTCACTCAATATTAGAATTAAAATTAGAGGTGTGGTGTGTGCGCACAACAAAATAAATAAAGGAAGGGGAGAGGGAAGGAAAAGGGGTAGATGTATTCGCAACGCAGTATGGGACGTGTGCGATCATACCAGCACTTATACACCTTATCCCATCAGAACTCTACAATTAAACATGTTTGGAATAGAGTAGTACTAGAATGGGTGACCTCCTAAGAAGTCCTCTTGTTGCACATGTATTTTTACAGACGGGGTGTTAAACATTACGCACGACCAGAGCCACAGTTCACCGGCATGAGTCATGGCACCAGGGCATTTTGCTTAATATTTTTTGTGCATTCATTTACAGTTTATCACATGATAAGAGTGTCATTATAATTATTTTACATAGTAGAATAATGAAAAATGAGGTGTGGCGGGTGGTCCGTTCATCTGGTCATGAGTCGAGGCACTAGGGCATTTTGTTTGATATTAGAACTAGAAGCAGTGGAATAGTGTGCATGCACAGTGAAATAAATGATGGGAGGGGGGAGTGAAAGAGAAGTGGAATATGTATTTGCAGTGCAAAATCGAATGGGTGCGATCACACGGGCACTAATGCATTGGATCCCATCAAAACCCCGCTATTTAACATGCTTGGGCGAGAGTTGTTCTAGTATGGGTGACTTTCTCGGAAGTCCTTGTATTGCACCCGTCTTTTCACAGACGTGGCATTAAATGTTACGCGCAATCTGAGACACGGTCTGCCTATTCATTCGCCAACGTGAGTCGCAATGCTGGGGCATTTTACTTAATATTTTTCATGCATTTATTTATAGTCCACCACATGATTAGAGTGTCATTACTAGCATCTTACATAGTATAACAATGAAAAAAGAGGTAAGGTGGATGATTCGTTCATCTGAGCATGAGTTGAGCTGTCGGAGTATTTCGCTTGATATTAAAACTAGAAGTAGAGGTGCGGTGTGCGTTCACATCGAAACAAATGATGGGAGGGGGGAGGGAAGGAGTAGGGGTATATGCATTTGAGCGCGAAATGGGACAGGTGCAATCATACCAATATTAATGCACCAAATTCCATCAAAAATCGTAGTTAAGCATGCTTGGGTAAGAGTAGTACTAAGATGGGTGACCTCTTGGGAAGTTCTCGTGTTGCACACATCCTTTTACAGACAGAGGGTTAAATATTATGTGCGACTGGAGCCACAGTCTGCCGGTTCATTCACCATCATGAGTCACGGCACCAGGACATTTGCTTAATATTTTTTGTGCATTCATTTATAGTCCACCACGTGATAGGAGTGTTATTATGATTATCTTAGTTAATAGAACACTGAAAACAGAGGTGTTGTTGGCAGTTTGTTCATCTTGGCTTGAGTAGAGGCGCTGGGGCATTTCACTTGATATTAGAACTAGAAGTAGAGGTGAGGTGTGCGCACATAGTGAACTAAAGAATAGGAGGGGGAGGGAAGGAGAAGGGGCATATGCATTTACAGCACAAAATGGGACGGGTGCAATCATACCAGCACTAATGCACCGGATCCCATCACAACTTGCGGCTAAGCGTGCTTGGGCGAGAGTAGCACTAAGATGGGTGACCTCCTGAGAAGTCCTTCTGTTGCATCTGTCTTGTTGCATATGGGGCATTAAACATTGTGTGCGACCGAAGCCACAGTCCGTTGGTTCATTCGCTGGCGTGAGTTGTGGCAACGGGGCATTTTGCTCTTTATTTTTTGTGTATTCATTTATAGTCCACCATATGATAAGAATTTCATTACGAGCATCTTAAATAGTAGAACAATGAAAATAGACGTGTGGCGGGCGATTAGTTCATCTAGGCGTGAGTCGAGGCACTAGGGTATTTGCTTGATATTCGAACTAGAAGCAAAGGTGAGATACGTGCGCACAGTCAAACAAATGATGGGACGGGGGAGGGAAGGAGAATTGACACATACATTCGCAGCATGGAATGGTACGGGTGCGATCATACCATAACTAATGCACCAGATCCCATCAAAACTTTGCGGTTAAATGTGTTTGGGCAAGAGTAGTACAAGGATAGGTGACCTCTTGGGAAGTCCTCTTGTTACACCTGTCTTTTTGCAGACGGAGTGTTAAACATTACGCATGACTGGAGCCACGATCCGCCGGTTCATTCGTTGGCGTGAGTCATGGTGCCGGAGCATTTTGCTTAATATTTTTCATGCAGTCATTTATAGTCCACCAAGTGATAAGAGTGTTATTACGATTATCTTAAATAGTAGAACAATGAAAACAGAGGAGCCGTGGGCGGTCTGTTCATCTAGGCTTGAGTCGAGGTGCTAGGGCATTTCGCTTGATATTAGAACTTGAAGCAGAGGTGTGGTATGCATGCACAGTGAAACAAAAAATGGGAGGGGGGAGGGAAGGAGAAGGGACATATGCATTTACAGCCCATTTTGGGACAGATGCGATCATACCAGCATTAATGCACCAGATCCCATTCGAACTTGCAGCTAAGCATGCTTGGACAAGAGCAGTACCAAGATGGGTGACCTCCTTGGAAGTCCTTGTGTTGATTCCATCTTGTTGTGGATGCAGCGTTAAACGTTAAGCGCGGCCAGAGCCACGGTTCACTGGTTCATTTGCAAATGTGAATCATGGAGCCAAAATATTTTGCTTAATATTTTTCATGCATTCATTTATAGTCCACCACATGATAAGAGTGTCATTACGAGAATCATTAATAGTAAAACAATGAAAACAGAGGTGTAGCGGGCGGTCTGCTCATCTATGCTTTAGTCGAGGCATCGGGGCATTTTACTTGATATTAGAACAAGAAGCAGAGGTGAGGTTTGCATGCACAGTGAAACAAAGGTTGGGAGAAGGGAGCAAAGGAGAAGGGGCACATGCATTTGCAGCGCGAAATGGGACGGATGCGATCATACCAGCAATGATGCACCGGATCCCACCAGAACTCTATCATGTAGCGTGCTTGGGCGAGATTAGTACTATGATGGGTGACCTCCTGGGAAGTCCTCATGTTGTACCCTTCTTTTTATGGATAGGACATTAAACATTATGCGCGACCAAAGACATGGTCCACCGGTTCATTCATCGACGTGAGTCGCGGTGCTGGGATGTTTTGCTTAATATTTTTTGTGCATTAATTTATACTCTATCACTAGATAATATTTTCATTACAAGTATCTTACATAATAGAACAACAAAAACAGAGGGCAGAGGGCAGTCCATTCATCTGGGCGTGAGTCGAGGCGCTGTGGCATTTCACTTGATATTTGAACTAGAAGCAGAGGTGCGGTGTGCGCGCATATTGAAGTAAATGATGGGAGGGGGAGGGAAGGAGTAGGGGTACATGCATTTGAGCGTAAAATTGAAAGGATGCGATCATACTAACACTAATGCACCGGATCACATCAGAACTCTCCAGTTAATCGTGCTTGGGCGAGAATAGTACTAAGATGGGTGACCTCTTGGGAAATCCTCGTGTTGCACCCATCTTTTTGGGAATGGGGCGTTAAACGTTACGCACAATCAGATCCATGGTATGCCATTTCATTCACCGCAATAAGAGTGTCCTTACTAGCATCTTAAATAATAGAACAACAAAAATGGATGTACAGCAGGTTGTCCATTCATCTAGGCATGAATCGAGGCGTTAGGGCATTTCGCTTGATATTAGAAGTAGAAGCAGAGGTGAGGTGTGCGCGCACAACAAAACAAATGATGGGAGGAGGGTGAGAAGGAGAAGGGGCACATGTGTTTGCAACGTGTAATGGAAGGGGTGCGATTATACCAACACTAATGCACTAGAACCTATCAGAATTCCGTAGTTATGCGTGCCTAGTTGAGAGTAGTACTAAGATGGGTGATCTCTTTAAAAGTACTTTTCACATAAAGCATTAAACGTTACTCGTGACCAGAACCACAGTCTGCCAGTTCATTCACAAACGTAGCACCAAGACATTTTGCTTAATATTTTTTGTGCTTTCATTTATAGTCCACCACGTGATAAGAGTGTCATTACGAGCATCTTACATAGTAAAACAACGAAAAACTAGGTGTGGCGGGCAGTTCGTTCACCTGGGCATTAGTCAAGCTGCTGGGGCATTTAGTTTGATATTAAAATTAGAAGCAGAGGTGTGGTGTACGCAGACAGCGAAACAAATGATGGGAGGGGGGAGGGAAGAAGAAGGGTTATATGTATTTGCAGCACAAAATGGAACAGGTACGATTATACCAGCACTAATTCACTAGATCCCATTAGAGCTCTAAGGTTAAGCATACTTGGGCGAGAGTAGTAATAAGATGGGTGACCTCCTAGAAAATTCTTGTGTTGCACCCATCTTTTTGGGGAAGGGGCCTTAAACGAGGCACCGGTGCATTTTGCTTGATATTAGAACTAGAAGTAGAGGTGCGGTGTACACACACAATGAAATAAATGACAGGAGGGGGGAACGAAGGAGAACGGGTATATGTATTTGCAGTGCAAAATTAGATGGGTGCGATCATACCAGCACTATTGCACCAGATTCCATCAGAACTTCGGAGTCAAGCGTACTTGAGCTAGAGTAGTACTAGGATGGCTGACCTCCTGGGAAGTTCCTGTGTTGCACCTGTCCTTTTGTGGACCGAGCGTTAAAAGTTTCGCACGACCAAAGCCACATTCGCCGACTTGAGTCGCAGGGTCGGGGCATTTTTCTTAATATTTTTTGTGCTTTCATTTATTGTTCACCACGTGATAAGAGTGTCATTACGAGCATTTTATATAGTAGAATAACAAAAAATGAGGTGCGGGGGGCAGTCCGTTCATCAATACATGAGTTGAGGCACTGGGATATTTTGTTTGATATTAAAACTAGAATCAAAGGTGCAGTGTGTGCGCACAGTGAAACAAATGATGGAAGGGATGAGGGAAGGAGAAGGGGTATACGTATTTGCAGCGTAGAATGGAATGGGTGCGATTATACCAGCTCTAATGCATCGGATCCCATAAGAACTTCGTAGTGAAGTGTGCTTGGGTGAGAGTAGTACTAGGATGGGTGATCTCCTAGGAAGTCCTCGTGTTGCACCCGTCTTTTTGCAAATGGGGCGTTAAACATTACACCTGACTGGAGCCACAGTCCGCCAGTTCTTTCGCAAACGTGAGTCATGACATTAGGGTATTTGGCTTAATATTTTTCATGCATTCATTTATAGTCAACCACATGATAAGAGTCTCATTATGAGTATCTTACGTAGTAGAACAATGAAAACAGAGGTGCGGCGGGCGATCCATTAATCTGGGCGTAAGCCGAGGCACCAGGGCATTTCACTTGATATTATAACTAGAAGTAGACGTGTGGTTTGCGTGCACAGCGAAACAAATGATGGGAGGGGAGAAGGAATGAGCATGGGTATATGCATTTACAGCGTGAAATGGGACGAGTGCGATCATACCGGCACTAATGCAACGGATCTCATTAGAACTCCACAGTTAAGTATTCTTGTACGAGAGTTATACTAAGATGGGCGACCACCTAGGAAGTTCTCGTGTTGCACCCATCTTTTTGTAGACGAGGCGTTAAATGTCACGCATGATTGAAGACACGGTCGATCGGTTCATTCACCAGCATGAGTCATAGTGCCAGGGCATTTATCTTAATATTCTTTGTACATTCATTTATAATCCACCACGTGATAAGATTATCATTACATCCATCTTACATAGTAGAACAATAAAAAAAGAGATGCAGCAGACGGTCCATTCATCTGGGCGTGAGTCGAGGCGCCGGGACATTTTGCTTGATATTAAAACTAGAAGCAGAGGTGCGGTTTTCTAGCACAACAAAACAAATTATGGGAGGGTAGGGGGAAGGAGAAAGGATATATGTATTTTTATAGCGGAATGATATGGGTGCAATCATACCAGCACTAATTACCGTATCCCATCAGAACCTCACAGTTAAGTGTGCTTGGGCAAGAGTAGTACTAGGATGGGTGTCCTCCTGGGAAGTCCTTGTGTTGCACCTATCTTTTTGAACACGGGCTGGTAAACGTTACTTGCGACTGGAGCAAAGTTATGCTGATTCATTTGCCGCCGTGACTCGCGGCGCCGGGTTTCTTAATATTTTTTGTGCTTTCGTTTATAGTCCACCACGTGATAAGAGTATTATTACAAGCATTTTACATAGTAGAACAATAAAAACAGAGATGCAGCGGGAAGTCTGTTCATCTGGGCATGAGTCGAGGTGTCGAGGTATTTCTCTTGATATTAGAACTAGAAGTAAAGGTGTAGTGTGCGCCACCCGCTAAACAACTAACGGGAAAGAGGAGGGAAGGAGAATGAGTATATGCATTTGTAGCGGGAATGAGACGGGTGCGATCAAACTAGCACTAATATATCGATTCCCATTAGAACTTGACAGTTAAACGTGCTTTGTCGAGAGTAGTATCAGGATGGGTGACCTCTTGAAAAGTACTCGTGTTGCACCCATCTTTTTACGGACGGAGCATTAAACATTACGTGGGACCGGAGTCACGGTCTGCCAGTTTATTTGCAAATGTGAGTCGCGGTGCTGGGGCATTTTGCTTAAGTTTTTTATGCATTCTTTTATAGTCCACCATGTGATAAGAGTATCATTACGATTATCTTACATAGTAGAACAACATAAATAAAGGTATGGTGGGTGGTTCGTTTATTTGGGCATGAATCGAGCCGTGCAGGGCCTTTTGCTTGATATTAGAACTGGAAGTAGAGGTGAGGTGTGCGCGCACAGCGAAACAAATGATTGGAGGGGGGAGGAAATGAGAAAGGGTATATGTATTTGCAGCGCGGAATAGGATGGGCGTGATCATACCAGCAGTAATGCACCGGATCCCATCAAAACTCAGCAGTTAAGTGTGCTTGGGCGAGAGTAGTACTAGGATGGGTGACCTCCCTGGAAGTCCTCATTTTGCACCCATCTTTTTACAGAGGAGGCGTTAGGCGTTACTCATGACCGGAGCCACGGTCTGCCGGTTCATTCACAAATGTGAGTCGCGACGCTAGGGCATTTTGCTTAATATTTTTCGTGCATTCATTTATAATTCACCATGTGATAAGAGTGTTATTATGAGCATCTTACATAGTAGAACAATGAAAAATGAGGTGTGGCAAATGATCCATTCATCTAGGCGTGAGTCGAGCTGCCAGGGCATTTCGCTTGATATTAGAAATAGAAGCAGAGGTGCGGTGTGTGCGCACAACGAAACAAATGACGGGAGGGGGAGGGAAGGAGAACAGGCAGATGTATTTACAGTGCAAAATAGAGTGGGTGCGATCACATCAGCACTAATGCACCAGATCCCATCTGAACTCTGCAGTTAAGCATGCTTGGACGAGAGTAGTACTAGGATGGGTGACCTTCTAGGAAGACCTCGTGTTGTACCCGTCTTTTTGCAGACGGTTAAACGTTAGCGCGACCAGAGCCATAGTCTACTAGTGTGAGTAACGGCTCTGGGGCATTTTGCTTAATATTTTTTGTGAATTCATTTACAGTCCACCACGTGATAAGAGTGTAATTACAATTATTTTACATAGCAGAACAATGAAAAACGAAGTTCGGCGGGTGGTCCATTCATCTGAGCGTGAGTCAAGTCGTCGGGGTATTTCGCTTGATATTATAACAAGAAGTAGAGGTGTGATATTTGCGCATACCGAAATAAATGACGGGAGGGGGGAGGGAAAGAGAAGGAGTATAGGTATTTACAGTGCAGAATGGAATAGATGTGATCATACCAACATTAATGCATCAGATCCAATCAAAACCCCACAATTAAGCGTGCTTGGGCGAGAGTAGTACTAGCATGGGTGTGACCTCTTTAAAAGTCCTCATTTTGCACCCGTCTTTTTATGAACAGGGTGTTAAACGTCACTTGCGATTGGAGCCACAATCCACCAACGTGAGTCGCGGCACTGGTGTATTTTATTTAATATTTTTCATGAATTTATTTATAGTCCGCCACGTGATAAGAGTGTCATTACGAGTATCTTACATAGTAGAACAACAAAAATAGAGGTGCAACGGGTGTTCCGTTCATCTGAGCGTGAGTCAAGGTGTCGAGTAATTTCGGTCTATATTAGAATTAGAAGTAGAGGTGTGGTGTGCACGCACAACAAAATAAATGACGGGAGTGGGAGGGAATGAGAAGGGGTATATGTATTTGATGCGCGAAATGGAATGGGTGCCATAATACCAGCACTAATGCATCGGATCCTATCAGAATTGCATAGTTAATCGTACTTGGGCGAGAGTAGTACTAGGATGAGTGATCTTGGGAATTCCTCGTGTTACACTCGTCATTTTATTGACAGGGTGTTAAACGTTATGCGCGACTGGAGACACAGTTCGCCAGTTCATTCGCTGGCGTGAGTCGCGTGCCAGGGCATTTTGCTTAATATCTTTTATGCATTTATTTATAGTACATCACGGGATAAGAGTGTCATTACGAGTATCTTACATAGTAGAACAACGAAAAAAGAGGTACGGCAGGTGGTCAGTTCATCTTGGCGTGAGTCAAAGCACTGGGGCAATTCGCTCTATATTAGAACTACAAGCAGAGGTACGGTATTCGCGCACAGCAAAACAAATGACAGGAGAGGTGAGGGAAGAAGAAGGGGTATATGTATTTATAGCGCGGAATGGGAGGGGGGTGATCATACCAGCACTAATACACCAGATGACATTAGAAGTCTAAAATTAAGCATGTTTCTGCAAGATTAGTAATAGGATAGGTGACCTCCTAGGAAGTCCTCGGGTTGCACCTGTCTTTTTACACACGGGGCTTTAAATGTTACGCACTGAGCCATGGTTTGTCGATTCATTCAAAAATGTGAGTACTGGCACCAGAGAATTTTGCTTAATATTTTTTGTGTATTAATTTATAGTCCATCACGTGACTAGAGTGTCAATGCGAGCATCTTACATAGTAAAATAACAAAAAAATGAGGTACAGCGGGCAGTCCGTTCATCTGGGCATGAGTTGAGCCATTAGGGCAATTCACTTGATATTAGAATTAGAAGCAGAGGTGCAACATGAGTCGCAACACTAAGGCATTTTTCTTTCGTGCATTTATTTTTAGTCCACCACGTGATAAGTGTGTCATTATGAGCATTTTATTTAGTAAAACAACGAAAGTGTGGCGAGTAGTCTGTTCATCCGGGCATGAATCGAGGTGCCGAGTCATTTCGCATGATATTAGAACTAGAAGCAGAGGTGAGGTGTGCGCGAACAGAGAAACAAATTATGGGAGGGGGGAGGGAAAAAGGAGGGGCACATGCATTTGCACCGCGGAATGGGAAGTGTGCAACCATACAAGCACTAATGTACCGTATCCCATCAGAACTCTGCAGTTAAGCGTGCTTTGGTGAGTGTAGTACTAGAATGGGTGACCTCCTGAAAGGTAATCATGTTGCACCCTTCTTTTTACAGATGTAGCATTAAAAATTATGCGCGACCATAGCCACGGTCTGCCGGTTCATTTGCAAACGTGAGTAGCGGCGCCAGACCATTTTACTTAATATTTTTTGTGCAATTATTTATAGTCTACTATGTGATAAGACTGTCATTACAAGCATCTTACATAGTAAAACAACGAAAATAGAGATGCGGCATATGGTCCGTTCATCTAGGCATGAGTCGAGGCGCTGGAGCATTTCACTTGATATTAGAAATAGAAGTAGAGGTGCACTGTGCGCACACAGCGAAATAAATAACGGGTGGGGGAAGGGAAAAAGAAGGAGTATATTTATTTGCAACACAAAATGGGATGAGTGCGATCATACTAGCACTAATGCCTTGGATCCCATTAGAACTCTACAATTAAGCTTGCTTGGGCGAGAGTAGTTCTAAGATGGGTGACCTTTTGGGAAGTCATCGAGTTATACCCGTCTTTTTGCAGACAGGGCATTAAACGTTATGCGCGACTAGAGTCATAGTCCGCCGGCATGAGTTGCAGTACCAGGACATTTTTTTTAATATTTTTCGTGCATTCATTTATAGTCCTCCACATGATAAGAGTATCATTACAAGCATCTTACATAGGACAATAACAAAAAATGAGGTGCGGCGGGCGGTCTATTCATCTGGGCATGAGTCAAGCTGTTAGGCCATTTTGCTTGATATTAAAATTAGAAGTAGAGGTGTGGTGTGCGCGCACAGCAAAACGAATGATCAGAGGGGGAGGGAAGGAGAAGGGGTACATATATTTACAGTGCAGAATGGGACGGGTGTGATCATACCAGCACTAATGCACCCAATCGCTTCAAAACTTTGCAGTTAAGTGCGTTTCTGTGAGAGTAGTACTCGGATAGGTGATCTTTTTGGAAGTCCCCTCGTGATGCACCAGTCTTTTTGTGAGCTGGACATTAAAAATTTTTCTCGACCGGAGATACCATCTGCCGGTTCATTCGCTAGCATGAGTCGTAATGCCGGGGCATTTTGCTTAATATTTTTCATGCATTTATTTATAGTCCATAACGTCATAAGAGTGTCATTACGAGTATGTTACATAATAGAACAACAAAAATAGATGTGCGGCGAGCAGTCTGTTCATCTGGGCATGAGTCGAGGCATTGGGGCATTTCACTTGATATTAGAAGTAGTGCGTAGTGAAATAAATGATGGGAGGGGGGAGGGAAGGAGAAAGAGCACATGCATTTGAAACGCAGAATGAGACGCGTGCAATCATACCAACCCTAACGCACCGGATCCCACCAGAACTCCATAGTGAAGCATGCTTGGGCGAGAGTAGTACTAGGATGGGTGATCTCCTAGGAAGTCCTCGTGTTGCACCCATCTTTTTGTGGATGAGGTGTTAAACATTATGTGTGATCGAAGACACAGTCCGCTGGTGTAAGTCGCGGCGCTGGGACATTTTGCTTAGTATTTTCGTACATCCATTTATAGTCAATCATGGGATAAGAGTGTTATTATGAGTACCTTACATAGTATAACAACAAAAACAGAAGTGCAGTGGGCGGTTTGTTTATCTTAGCGTGAGTCGAGGCGTCGGGGTATTTTGCTCTATATTAGAACTAAAAGTAGAGGCGCAGTGTGCGCGCACAGAGAAACAAATGATTGGAGAGGGGAGGGAAGGAGGTATATAGATTTCAGCACGAAATTGAACGGAACTAATTATACCAGCACAAATTCATTGGATCACATAAGGACTCCACAGTTAAGCGCGCTTGGGTGAGAGTAGTACTAGGTTGGGTGATCTCCTAGGAAGTCCTTGTGTTAGACCCTTCTTTTTGCATACGGGGCATTAAATGTTTTGCACAATCGAAAATAAGGTCTGCCAGTTCATTCACCGGCGTGAGTCGCAGCGCCGAGATATTTTTTTTAATATTTTTCGTGCATTCATTTATAGTCTACCACGTAATAAGAGTGCCATTACAAGCATCTTACATAGTAGAACAACGAAAAACAAGGTACATCGGGCGGTCCGTTCTTCTGAGCGTGAGTCAAGGCACTGGGAAAATTCGCTTGATATTAGAATTAGATGCAGAGGTGAGGTGTGCGGGCAAAGTGAAATAAATGATGGGAGGGGGGAGGGAAGGAGAAGGGGCGCATGCATTTGCAGCATAGAATGGGACGGGTGCGATCATACTAACACTAATGCATTAGATTCCATCAAAACTCTGTAGTTAAGTGTGCTTCAACTTAAGTAGTACTAAGATGGGTGACCTCCTCTACAGTCCTTGCTTTGCACCTGTGTTTTACAGGGCATTAAACGTTACGCGCGATCAGAAACACAGCTCATTGGTTCATTCACCAGCGAGAGTCGCAATGTAGAGGCATTTTGTTTAATATTTTTTTGTGAATTCATTTATAATCCATCACGATATAAGAATGTCATTACGAGTATCTTACATAGTAAAAAAATGCAAATAGAGGTGCAGCCGACGGTCTGTTAATATAGACATGAGTTGAGGGGTTAGGACATTTTGCTCTATATTAGAACTAATATCAAAGATGCGGTGTGTGCGCTCAGCGAAACAATGACAGGAGGGGGTAGGGATGAGGAAGGGGTATATGTATTTGCGGAGCGAACTGGAACGACTGCGATCATACCAGCATTAATTCACCGGATTCCATCAGAACTCTACAGTTAAGCGTGCTTAGATGAGAGTAATAATAGGATAGGTGACCTCCTTGGAAGTTTTCGTGTTGCACCTATCTTTTTGTGTATAGGGCATTAAACATTACGTGTGATCGGAGTCACGATCCGCCAGTTCATTCACATACGTGAGACGCGGCACTGGAGCATTTTTTTATCTTTTTCATGTGTACATTTCTAGTCCACTACGTGATAAGAGTGTTATTACGAGTATCTTACATAGTATAAAAATAAAAAAAGAGGTGCGGTGAGCGATCCGTTCATCTGGGTGTGAGTTGGGTGACCGGGGCATTTTGCTTAATATAACAAATAAAAACTGAGGTGCGGTGTGCGTGCAAATTGAAACAAATGATGGGAGAGGGGATGGAATGATTAGGTGTACATGCATTTGAGTGCGATCATACCAACACTAATTCACCATATCCAATCAGAACTCCACAGTTAAGCGTGCTTGAGCGAGAGTAGTACTTAGATGGATGACCTACTTGGACATCCTTATGTTACACCCGTCTTTTTGTAGACGGGGCATTAAACGTTATGTCCGATTAGAGCCACAGTCCGCCAGTTTATTTGCCCAAATGAGTCGCAGCACTGGGTTATTTTGCTTAATATTTTTTGTGCCTTCATTTATAACCCACCATGTGATAAGATTGTCATTACAAGCATCTTAATTAGTAGAACAACAAAAATAAAGGTGCGATGGACAGTTTGTTCACCTAGGCGTGAGTCGAGGTGCTGGGTAATTATTCTCGATATTAGAACTAGTTTTAGAGGTGATGTGTGCGCACACAGTGAAATAAATGATGGGAAGGGGAGGGAAGGAGAAGGGGTATATGTATATCTAGCACGAAATGGGATAGGTGCAATCATACAAGCACTAATGCACCGGATCCCATCAGAACTCCGCAGCTAAGCGTGCTTGGGCGAGAGTAGTTTTAGGATGGGCGACTTTCTGGGAAGTCCTCTTATTGCACTCGCCTTTTTGGCACGGGGTGTTAAATGTTACGCGCGATCAGAGCCACAATCCACCAGCATGAATCGCGGCGCCGGAACATTTTGCTTAATATTTTTTATGCATTCATTTATTGGCCAACATATAATAAGAGTGTCATTACGAGCATCTTACATAGTAGAACAACAAAAAATGAGGTACGGCAGGCAGTCAGTTCATCTGGGCGTGAGTCGAGGTGCCTGGGAATTTCACTTGATATTAGAACTAAAAACAAAGGTGTAGTATGCGCGCACAACGAAACAAATGACGGGAGGGGGGAGGGAAGGAGAAGGGGTATATGTATTTGCAGCGCAGAATGGAAGGGGTGCGATCATACCAACACTAATGCACCAGATGCCATCGAACTCCGCAGTTAAGTGTATTTGGGCGAAAGTAGTACTGCGATGGGAGACCTCCTGGGAAGTTCTCGCGTTCTACCCGTCTTTTTGGGGACGGGGAGTTAAACGTTACGTGCAACTGGAGCCACAGTCTGCCGACATGAGTCGCGACGTTGAGGCATTTTGCTTAATATTTTTTTTGCATTCATTTATAGTCCACCACGAGATAAGAGTGTCATTATGAGTATCTTACATAGTAGAACAACAAAAATAGAGTTGCGGTGAGTGGTCCGTTCATTTACACATGAGTCAAGACGCTTTGGCATTTCGCTTGATATTGAAACTAGAAACAGAGGTGCAGTGTGCACATACAGCGAAACAAATAACAGGAGGGGGCAGTGAAGGATAAATGGTATATATATTTGCAGCGCGGAAGAGAAGGGGTGCGATAAAACTAGCACTAATGCATTAGATCCCATCAAACTCCGTAGTTAAGTGTGCTTGGGCAAGAGTAGTACTAGGATGGATGACCTCCTAAAAAGTTCTCTTGTTGCACCCTTCTTTTTGCAGAGGGAGTGTTAAATGTTATGGATGATCGGAGCCACAGTCTACCAGTTCACGCACAAACGTGATTCGCGGCACAGGGGCATTTTGCTTCATACTTTTCGTGTATTCATTTATAGTCAACCACGTGATAAGAGTATCATTACGAGCATCTTACATAGTAGAACAACGAAAGTAGAGGTGCGGCAGGCGGTCCGTTCATCTAGGCATGAGTCGAGCCACGGGGCATTTTACTTGATATTAGAACTAGAAGCAGAGGTGCGGTGTTCGTGCACGACGAAACAAATGATGGGAGGCGAGAGTAGTACTAGGACTGGTGACCTCCTTGGAAGTCCCCGTGTTGCACCTGTCTTTTTTAAAATATGGCGTTAAATGTTACACATGACAGAGTTATGGTTCGCCAGTTCATTCGTTGGCATGAGTCGCGGTGCCAAGGCATTTTGCTTTATTTTTCGTGCATTCATTTATTGTCCACCACATAATAAGAGTGTCATTATGAGCATCTTAATTAGTAAAACAATAAAAACAGAGGTGCGACGGGTGGTCCATTCATTTAGGCATTCGCTGGGGCATTTCGCTTGATATTAAAACTAGAAGCAGAGGTACAGTGTGTACGCACAGTGAAACAAATGATGGCAGGGGGGAGGAAATGAGAAGGGCCACATGTATTTGCAGTGCATAATGGGGCGGGTGCGATCATACCAGCACTAAAGCACCGGATCCCATCAAAACTCTAGAGCTAAATGTACTTGGGCGAGAGTGGTACTAGGATGGGTGACCTCCTGGGAAGTCCTCATGTTGCACCCCTCTTTTTACAGACAGAAGAGTAAACATTATATGCGATCGAATCCACGGTCCGCCAGTTCATTCTCCGGTGAAAGTCGCGGTGCTAGGGTATTTTTCTTAATATTTTTTGTGCATTCATTTATAGTCCATTATGTGATAAGAGTGTCATTACGAGTATCTTACATAGTAGAACAACAAAAATAGAGGTGTAGGGGCAGTTTTTTTATTTGACCGTGAGTCAGGGTGCAGGGACATTTTGCTTAATATTAAAACTAGAAGCATATGTTTTGTGTGCGCGTATAGTGAAACAAATGATTGGAGGGGGGAGGGAAGGAGAAGGGGTATATGTATATACAGTGTGGAATGGGACGGGTGCGATCATACCAGCACTAATTCACCGGATCCCATCAGAACTCTACAATTAAGCATGTCTAGGCAATAGTAGTACTAGGATGGGTGACCTCCTGGGAAGTTCTCGTGTTGTACCCATTTTTTTTGAACAAGGTGTTAAACGTTACACGAGACTAGAGCGACAGTCTGCTGGTTTATTCACAGGCATGAGTTGTGGCATCGGGGCATTTTGCTCTATCGTTTTTATGCATTCACTTATAGTCTACCACATGATAAAAGTGTTATTACAAGCATCTTACATAGTAGAACAACGAAAAAAAAGGTTCGATGAGCGATCAGTTCATCTAGGAATGAGTTGAGGCACGAGGCATTACACGTAATATTAGAACTAGAAGCAGAGTGTTGTGTGTGCGCACAACGAGACAAATGATGGGAAGGGGAAGGGAAAAAGAAGGGGTATATATAGTTGCAGCGCAAAATGGAATAGTTGCGATCATACAAGCACTAAAGCACCAAATCCCATCAGAACCCCGCAATTAAGCGTGCTTGGGTGATAGTAGTATTGGGATGGGCGACCTCCTTGAAAGTCCATATTTTGCACTAGTCTTTTTGCAAACGAGGTGTTAAATGTTACGCACGACCGAAGCCACAGTCCACCAGCATAAGTCGCAGCGTCGGGGCATTTTGCTTAATATTTTTTGTACATTCATTTATAATTCATCACTAGATAAAAATGTCATTACGAGTATCTTACATAGTAGAATAATGATATAAGTGGTGCGACGGGCGATACATTTATCTAGACATGAGTTGTGGTGTCGGGCTATTTTGCTCTATATTAAAACTAGAAGCAGAGGTTTAATGTGCGTGCACAACAAAATAAATGGCGGGAGGGGGGAGGGAAGGAGAAGGGGCACATGCATTTATAGCGCAAAATGGTACGGGTCCGATCATACCAGAACTAATGCACCAAATCTTGTAAGAACTTTGCAGGTAAGCATGCTTGGACGAGGGTAGTACTAGGATGGGTGACCTTTTGGGAAGTCCTTGTGTTGTACCCATCTTTTTGCAGATGGGGCATTAAATATTATGTACGACTGGAGCCATAGTCCTCCAGCATGAGTCGCGGTGCCGAGTCATTTTGCTTAATATTTTTTGTGCATTCATTTACAGTCCATCACGAGATGAGAGTGTCATTACGAGTTTCTTAAATAGTAGAACAATGAAAACAAAGGTACGACGGATGTTTTGTTCAGCTAGCCGTTAGTCGAAGCGTCGGGGCATTTCGCTCTATATCATTACTAGAAGTAGAGGTGCGGTGTGCGCGCACAAAGAAACAAATGACGGGAGGGGGAGGGAAGGAGAAGGAGTATATGTATTTGCAGTGCAAAATTGATGGGTGCGATCATACCAGCACTAATGTATTGGATCCCATCAGAACTTTGCAGTTAAGCGTGCTTGGGTAAGAATAGTACTAGGATGGGTGATCGCTTGGGAAGTTCTCGTGTTGTACTTATCACTTTGCGGATGGGGTGTTTAACATAATGCGCGATTGGAGCCATACTCCGCTGGTTTATTTGCTGACGTGAGTTGTGGTGTTGGGACATTTTTCTTAATATTTTTCATGCATTCATTTATATTTCACCACGTAATAAGAGTGTTATTACGAGCATCTTACATACTAGAATAATAAAAAATGAGGTGCGGCGGGCGGTCCGTTCATCTGGGCATGAATTGATGCACTTGGGCATTTTACTTGATATTAAAACTAGAAGTATAGGTGCGGTGTGCACGCACAGTGAAAAAAATGACGGGAGGGGGGTGAGAAGGAGAAGGGGCACATATTTTTGCAGCGCAAAATGGTACGGGTTCGAGCATACCAGTACTAATGTACCAAATCCCATCAGAACATTGCAGTTAAGTGTGCTTGGACGAGGGTGGTACTAAGATGGGTGACCTCTTGGGAAGTTCTTGTGTTGTACCTCTCTTTTTGTAGACAGGGCGTTAAACGTTACGCTCGACCGGAGCCACAGTCTCTAAGCGTGAGTCGCAACGTCAAGTTATTTTTGTCTAATATTTTTTGTGCATTCATTTATAGTCCATCACGAGATAAGAGTGTGATTACAAGTATCTTAGATAGTTGAACAAGAAAAACAAAGATGCGTGAGCCATTGCATGGCAGCAATTTGCTTAATATTTATCATATATTGATTTATAGTCTACCACATGATAAGCTTGTCATTAGGAGCATCTTAATTAGTAGAAGAACGAAAAAAAAGGTGCGACAGGTGGTCTATTCAACTTGGTGTGAGTCGAGGCGCCAGGACATTTTGCGCGACAAGGAAGGGTTACGATCATACTAGTACTAATGCACCAGATCGAACTCTGTAGTTAACCATGCTTGGGCAAGAATAGTACTAGGATGGGTGACCTCCTGGGAAGTCCTCGTGTTGCACATATCTTTTTGTGGACAGGATATTAAACGTTACATGCGACAAGAGATATGGTCCACCGGTTCATTCGCCAGCATGAGTCATGACGTAGGAGAATTTTACTTAATATTTTTTATGCATTCATTTATAGTCTATCACGAGATAAGAGTGTCATTATAAGTATCTTACATAGTAGAACAACAAAAACAAAGGTGCGGCGAGCAGTTCGTTTATCTAGGCATGAGTCGAGGTGGCAGGGCATTTCACTTGATATTAAAACTAGAAGCAGAGGTGCGGTATGCGTGTACAGCGAAACAAATGATGGGAGCGGGGAGGGAAGGAGAACAGGTATATGTATTTGCAGCACATAAAAAGGCAGGTGCGATAATACTAGCACTAACGCATCAGATCCCATCAGAACTCCACAGTTAAGTGTGCTTGGGTGAGAGTAGTACTAGCGTGGGTGATCTATTAGGAAGTCCTCGTGTTTTACTAGTTCTTTTGCAGACGGAGCGATAAACGTTACGTGTAACTTGAGCCATAGTCCACTAGCGTGAGTCGTGGCACCGAGGCATTTTACTTAATATTTTTCATAAATTTATTTATAATCCAGCACATGATAAGAGTGTCATTACGAGCATCTTACATAGTAGAATATCGAAAAAGAAGGTACAGCGGGTGGCCCATTCATCTGGACGTGAGTTGAGGCACTGGGCCATTTTGCTTGATATTAGAACTAGAAGCAGAGGTGCGGTTTGCATGTATATTGAAACAAATGATGGGAGGGGAGCAGGGAAGGAGAAGGGGTATATGTATTTGTAGCGTAGATTAGGAGAGGTGTGATCATACCATCACTAATACACCAGATCCAATCAAAACCCCACAGTTAAGCGTGCTTGGGTGAGAGTAGTACTAGGATGGGTGATCTCGTGGGAAGTTCTCGCGTTACACCCGTCTTTTTACGGATGAGACATTAAATGTTACGCGGGACTGGAGACACAGGCCGTCGACGTGAGTCGCGACGCTGGAGAATTTTTTCTTAATATTTTTTGTGCATTCATTTATAGTCCTTCACGTGATAAGAGTGTCATTACGAGCATCTTAATTAGTAGAATAATTAAGACAGAGGTGTGGCGAATGGTCCGTTCATCTTGGCGTGAGTCGAGGAGTCGGGGCATTTCACTTGATAATAAAACTAGAAGCAAAGGTGGGGTGTGCGTGTACAATGAAAAAAATTATGGGAGGGGGGAGGGAAGGAGAAGGGGTATATGTATATGCAACACGAAATGGGATAGGTGCGATCATACAGACTAATGCACAGGATCCCATCAGAACTTCATAGTTAATCATGTTTGGGTGAGAGCAGTACTTGGATTTGGTGACCTCCTAGGAAGTCCTCGAGTTGCTCCCTTTTTTGTGGATGGGGGCGTTAAACACTACTCGTGACCGGACCACCGGTCCGCCAGTTAATTCATAAAGGTTAGTCACGACATCAAAGAATTTTGCTTTATCTTTTTTTTTTCATGTATTTATAGCCAACGACATGATAAGAGTATCATTACGAGCATCTTACATAGTAAAACAATGAAAAAAGAGGTACGGCAGGCGATCGATCATCTTGCCGTAAGTTGAGTTTGTCATGGTATTTTGCTTAATATTAGAACTAGAAGCAGAGGTACAGTGTGCACACACAACGAAACAAATGACGGGAAGGGGGAGGGAATAAGAAGGGGTATATGTATTTGCAGTGAAAAATGAAAAGGGTGCGATCATACCAGCACTAATAAATTGGATCCCATCATAACTCAGTAGTTAAGTGTGCTTGGGCGAGATAGTCCTAGGATTGGTGACCTCATGGGAAGTTTTTATGTTATACCAATCTTTTTGCAGACAGGGTGCTAATCGTTATGCACGACTAGAGCCATGGTCCGCCAGTTCATTCACAAACGTGAGTCGCGACGTCAGGGCATTTTGCTTAATATTTTTTGTTCATTCATTTATAGTCCACCACGTGATAAGAGTGTCATTAAAAGCATATTACATAGTAAAACAATAAAAATAGAGCTGCGGCAGGCGATCTGTTCATCTGAGCGTGAGTCGAGGCACCGTGATATTTCACTTGATATTAGAACTAGAAGAAGAGGTGTGGTGTGCACGTACATCGAAACAAATAATGGGAGGGATGAGGGAAGGAGTAGGGGTACATGCATTTGAGTGCAAAATTTGAAAAGTGTGATCATATCAACACTAATGCACTAGATCCAATTAGAACTCTGCAGTTAAGCATACTTGGTCGAGGATAGTACTAAGATGGGTGACCTCCTGAGAAGTCCTCGTGTTGCACTAGTCCTTTTGGGGTTGGGACATTAAACGTTACGTGCGACCATAGAAACGGATTACCAGTTCATTCGCAAATGTGAGTCGCGGCGCTTGGGCATTTTGCTTAATATTTTTTATGCATTCATTTATAATCCACCACATTATAAAGTATCATTACAGGCATCATACATACTAGAACAATGAAAACAGAGGTGCGCCAGGCAGTCCGTTCATCTTGGTGTGAGTCGAGGCACCGGGACATTTCGCTTAATATTAGAACTAGAAGCAGAGGTGCGATGTATGCACACAGCAAAACAAATGACAAGAAAGGGAGGGAATGAGCAGAGGTATACGTATTTGCAGGGCGTAATGGAACAGGTGTGATCATACCAGCACTAATTCATCGGATCCCATTAGAACTCCACAGTCAAACGTGTTTGAGCGAGAGTAGTACTAAAAAAGATGACCTCCTTGGAATTTCTTATGTTGTACCCGCCTTTTTACAGGCGGGGCATTAAACATTACGCTTGACTAGACCCACGGTCCGCTGGTTCATTGGCAAACGTGAGTCGTGGCACCCAGGTATTTTGCTTTATCTTTTTCATGCATTCATTTATAGTCCACCACGTGATAAGAGTGTAATTACAAGCATCTTGCATAGTAGAATAATGAAAACAGACGTACAAGGGGTGATATATTTATCTGGGTATGAGTCGAGGAGTTAGGACATTTCGCTTGATATTAGAACTAGAAGTAGATGTGTTGTGTGCATGCACAACAAAACAAATGATGGGAGGGAGGAGGGAAGCAGAAGGAGTATATGTATTTGCAGCGTAAAATGGGATTTTGTGATCATACCAGCATTAATCACTAGATTCCATCAAAACTCTACAGTTAAGTGTGCTTGAGCGAGAGTAGTACAAAGATAGATAACGTCCTGGGAAGACCTCGTGGTGCACCCTTCTTTTTACGGACAGAGCATTAAACATTACATGCAACTAGAGCCGCAGTCCGCAAGCATGCGTCGTGGCGCTGGGGCATTTTCTTTATTATTTTTCGTGCACTTATTTATAGTCCATCACAAGATAAGAGTGTCATTATGAGTATCTTACATAGTAGAACAACGAAAACAGAGGTACAACGAGCGATCCCTTCATCTGGGCACTAGTCGAGGCACCAAGATATTTTGCTCTATATTAAAACTAAAAGCAGAGGTGGTATGTGCGCACAGCTAAAAAAATTATGGGAGGGGGGAGGGAAGAAGAAGGGACATATGTATTTGCAGCGTATAATAAGATGGGTGCGATCATACCAACACTAGTGCACTGGATCCCACAAGAACTCCAAAGTTAAGTGTACTTAGTGAAGAGTAATACTAGGATTGATGACCTTTTGGGAAGTCCTCGTGTTGCACTCGTCTTTTTACGAACGGGGCATTAGATGTTACGCGCGATTGAAGTCAAGGTCCGCTAGTTCATTCACTGGTGTGAGTCACATCACCGAGGTATTTTACTTAATATTTTTTGTACATTTAGTTATAGTCCATCACGACATAAGAGTATCATTACGAGTATCTTACATAGTAGAAAAATAAAAAAAGAGGTGTAGTGGGCGGTCCGTTCATTTGAGCATTAGTCGATGCGCCAAGGCATTTCGCTCTATATTAAAACTAGAAGCAGAGGTATAGTGTGTGCGCACAACGAAATAAATGGCGGGAGGGGGGAGGGAAGGAGAAGGGATATATGTATTTGCAGCGTAAAATAGGATGCGTGCATCATACCAGCACTAATGCACCGAATCCTATAAGAACTCCTAAGTTAAGCATGATTGGGCGAGAGATAGTACTAGGTTTGATTACCTTTTGGGAAGTCCTCATGTTGCACCCATCTTTTGGCGGCTGGGGCGTTACATGTTACGCGCAACAAGAGCCACAGTCCATCGGCATCAGGACATTTTGCTTAATATTTTTCGTGCATTCATTTCTAGTCCATCACGTGATAAGAGTGTCATTACGAGTATTTTACATAGTAGAACAACAAAAATTAAGGTACGGCAGGTGGTCCGTTCATCTGGGCGTGAGTCGAGGTGCCGGGGCATTTCACTTGATATTATAACTAGAAGAAGAGTTGTGGTGTACGTGCACCGCGAAACAAATGATGGTAGGGGTAGGAAAGGAAAAGAGGGATATATATTTACAGCACAAAATGGGAAGGTTACGATCATACCACCACTAATGCATCGAATCCCATTAGAACTCTATAGTTGAGCGTGCTTAGACGAGAGTAGTACTAGGATAGGTGACCTTCTGGGAAGTCCTCTTTTTGCACCTATCTTTTTGCGGACGGGGCATTAAACAATACACGAGACATGAGGCACAGTCCCCTAGCGTCAGTCATGTCACCAGAACATTTTGCTTAATCTTTTTCCTGCATTCATTTATAGTCCACCACGTGATAAGAGTATCATTACAAGCATCCTACATAGTAGAACAACAAAAAATAAGGTGTGGTAGGTGGTCCATTTATTTGGGCATGATTCGAGGTGCTGGGGCATTTTACTCTATATTAGAACTAGAAGCAGAGGTGTCATGTGTGCGCACAACGAAACAAATGAGGTAGTACTACTCTCGTCCAAGCACGCTTAGTTGTGGAGTTCTTATGGGATCTGTTGCATTAATGCTGGTATACCCCTTCTCTTTCCCTCTCCCATCCCGTCATTTGATTTGTTATATGCGCACACTACATTTCTGCTTCTAGTTCTAATATCGAGCGAAATGCCCTGGTGTCTCGACTCAAGCCTAGATGAACGGACCACCGACCACACCTCTTTTTTTATTGTTCTACTATATAAGATACTCGTAATTACACTCTTACCTCGTGATGGACTATAAATGAATGCATGAAAAATATTAAGCAAAATGACTCGAGGTCGCGACTCACGTTGGCAAATGAACTGGAAGAACGTGGCTATGTTTGTGTGAAACATTTAATGCCTTATCTGTAAAAAGACAGGTGCAACACGAGGACTTCCCTGGAGGACAACCATCCTAGTATTTCTCTCGCCCAAGCATACTTAACTATGGTGTTTTGATGGGATACGGTGATTAGTGCAGGTATGATCGCACCAATGCTATTCCGTGTAATAATACATATATCCCTTCTCATTCCTTCCCCCCCCCCTAATTTATTTCGCTGTGCGCACACACCGTACCTCTACTTCTAGTTCTAATATAAAGCAAAATGTCCCAGCACCTCGACTCATGCCCAAATTAACGCACCGTCCACTGCATCTCTTTTTTCATTGTTATACTATGTAAGATGCTCGTAATGACACTCTTGTAATGTAGTGGACTATAAATGAATACACAAAAAATATTAGAATAAATGTCTCGGCACCACGACTCACATCGATGAATGAACCGGCAGACCGTGGTTCCTCTCGCATGTGGTCGACTATAAATGAATGCATGAAAAAGATAAAATAAAATGCCCTAGCGCTGCGACTCACTTTTGCAAATGAACCGACGGACCGTGCTCCAGTTGCGTGTAACATTTAACGCTCCATCATAAAAAAGAATGGTGTAACACGAGGACCTCCCAGGAGCTCACCCATCCTAGTACTATTCTCGCCCAAGCATGCTTAACTGCGGAGTTCTGATGGGATCTCGTGCATTAGTGCTGGTATGATCGCACCTGTCCCATTATGCGCTGCATATATATATACCCCATTCTCCTTCCCTACCCCCTCCCATCATTTGTTTCGCTGTACGCACACACCACACCTCTGCTTCTAATTCTAATATTAAGCGAAATATCCCGGTGCCTCGACTCACACCAAGATGAACGGATCACCAGTCGTACCTCTGTTTTCTTTGTTTTACTATATAAGATACTCATAATGACACTCTTATCACGTGATGTACTATAAATGAATGCATAAAAAATATCAAGTAAAGTGACCCGGCGCCGTGACTCACGCTAGCGAATGAACCGACGGGCTGTGTCTCTAGTCGCGTGTAACTTTTAACACCCCGTCCGCAAAAAGGCAGGTGCAACACGAGGACTTCCCAGGACATCACCGATCCTTGTACTACTCTTGCCCAAGCATGCTTAACTGTGTTGTTATGATGAGATCAGCATTAGTGCTAGTATGATTGCACCTGCACTATTCCGTACTGCAAATGCATGTGTCACTTCTCCTTCCCTCTGCCATCCCATCATTTGTTTTGCTATGCGCACACAGCTCACTTTCGTTTCTAGTTCTAATATCAAGCGAAATGCCCCAGTGCCTCGACTCACGCTCAGATGAATGGACCGCCCGCCGCACCTCAGTTTTTGTTGTTATTTAAGATGCTCGCAATGACACTCTTATTATGTGGTGGACTATAAATGAATGCACAAAAAATATTATGCAAAATGCCCTGGCGCTGCGACTCATGCCAGCGAATGAACCGGGGGACTATTGCTCCGGTCGCACGTAACGTTAAACACCCCGTCCGCAAAAAGAGGGGTGCAACACTATGACTTCCTAGGAGGTCACCAATCTCAATACTACTCTCGTTCAAGCACGTTTAGTTGTGAATTCTAATGGGATACTGTGCATTAGTGCTAGTATGATCGCACCTGTCCCATTCCATGCTGCAAATGTGCCCCTTCTCTATCTTTCCCCCTTTCCATCATATGATTCACTGTGCGCGCACACCTCACCTCAGCTTCTAGTTCTAATATCAAGCGAAATGCCCTGGTGCCTCGACTCACATCGAGATGAATGGATCTCCCGCTGCACCTCTATTTTTATTGTTCTACTATGTAAAATGCTCATAATGACATTCTTATCACGTGGTGGACTATAAATGAGTGTACAAAAAATATTAAGCAAAATGTCCTGGTGCTGCAACTCGGCTGATAAATGAGCCAGTGTACAGTGGTTTCATCGCGTGTAACGATTAACACCAAATCCGCTAAAAGACGGGAGCAACATGAGGACTTTCAAGAAGGTCACCCATCCTAGTACTACTTTTGCCCAAGCACGCTTAACTACGGAGTTCTGATGGGATCCGGTGCATTAGCACTGGTATGATCGCACCTGTCCCATATCGTGCTACAAACACACGTACCCCTTCTCCTTCCCTCCCCCTACCATAATTTGTTTCGCTATGTGCGCACACTGAACCTCTACTTCTACTTCTAATATCAAGCAAAATGCCCCTGCTCCTCGACTAACGCCGAAATGAACGGTCTGTGCGCCACACCTCTATTTTTGTTGTTCTACTTTTTAAGATGCTTGTAATGACACTCTTATCACTTGGTGAACTATAAATGAATGTACAAAAAATATTAAGCAAAATACCCGGCACTACAACTCAAGCCAGCCAATGAACCGGCGGACTGTGGCTTTGGTCGCGTGTTACCCCTATTCGCAAAAAGACGGGTGCAACATGAGGACTTCCTAAGAGGTCACTAATCCTAGTACATCTCTCACCTAAGCACGTTTAATTGCAGAGTTCTTATGGGATCTGGTGCATTAGTGCTAGTATGATCACAACCGTCCCGTTTTGTACTGTAAATGCATATACACTTTCTCCTTCTCTCTCCCTTCCCATCATTTGTTTCGTTGTGCACGCACACTGCACCTCTACTTCTAGTTCTAATATCAAGTGAAATGTCCTGACATCTCGATTGATGCCTAAATGAACGGACTGCGTGCTGTACCTCTTTTTTTGTTGTTCTACTTTTTAAGATACTCGTAATGACACTCTTATTACGTGGTGAACTATAAATGAATACACGAAAAATATTAAGTAAAATGCCCCAGCACAGCAACTCAAGTTTGCGAATAAACTGGAAGACCGTGGCTCCATTGGCACATAACATTTAATGCCCCGTCTACAAAAAGACGGGCACAAGGACTTCCCAAGAAGTCACCCATCCTAGTACATCTCTCGCTCAAACATGCTTAGCTGCACAGTTCTTATGGGATCTGGTGCATTAGTGCTGGTATGATAACAATAATCCCATTTTGCGCTGCAAATGCATATACCCCTTCTCCTTCCCTCCCCCTCCCATCATTTGTTTTGTTGTGCATGCACACCACACATCTGTTTCTAGTTCTAATACCAAGCAAAATGCCCCGGCGGCTCGACTCACGCTAAGATGAACAGACCGCCCGCCGTACTTCTGTTTCCGTTTCTACTATGAAAGATCCTCGTAATTACCCTATTATCATGTAGTGGACTATAAATAAATACATAAAAAATATTAAGCAAAATGCCCCAGCGTCATGACTCAAATTTGCGAATAAACTAGCAGACCGTGGCTCTAGTGGCGTGTAATATTTAATGCCCTATCTGCAAAAAGATGGGTGCAACACGAGGACTTCCCAGAAGGTCACCCATCCTAGTACTATTCTCGCCCAGGCACGCTTAACTACGGTGTTCTGATGGGATCCGGTGGATAAATTCTGGTATGATTGCATCGGTCCCATTTTGCCTTGCAAATACATGTGCCCTTTCTCCTTCCCTCCCCTCTCCCATCATTTGTTTCACTCTGCGCACACATGCACCTCTGCTTCTAGTTCTAATATCAAGTGAAATGCCCCTGTGGCTCAACTCATGCCCAGATGAACGGAGCATCCACCGTACCTCATTTTTTGTTATTCTACTATGTAAGATGCTTGTAATAACACTCTTATCACATGGTGGACTATAAATAAATGCACGAAAAATATTAAGCCAAATGCCCCAGCTCCGTGACTCACGCCTTCGGACTGTGCCCCCGGTCGCACGTAACGTTTTACACCCCTTGCGCAAAAAGACAGGTACAACACGAGAACTTCCCATGGGGTCACTCATCTTAGAAGTATTCTCGCCCAAGTACGCTTGACTTTGGAGTTTTAATGGGATCCGGTGCATTAATGCTGATATGATTGCGCCCATCTCATTCTACGATGCAAATGTGTGTGCCCCTTCCTCCCATCATTTGTTTCACTGTGTGTGCACAACTCACCTATGGTTCTAGTTCTAATATCAAGTGAAATACCATGACGCTTTAACTCACGCAGAGATGAACGGATCGTTCGCTATACCTCATTTTTCATTGTTCTACTAATTAAGATACTCATAACGACACTCTTATAATGTACTATAGCCCATCCCATTTCGCGCTGCAAATGCATGTGCCCCTTCTCCTTCCCTTCCCCCTCCATCATTTATTTCACTGTGCGCGCACACCTCATATCTGCTTCTAGTTCTAATATTAAGTGAAATGCCCTTGTGCCTCGACTAAGGCCCAGATGAACGGACCGCCTGCCGCACTCTATTTTTATTGTTCTTCTATTTAAGATACTCGCAATGATACTCTTATCATGTGGTGGACTATAAATGATTGCACAAAAAATATTAAGCAACATGCCCTGCCGCCGTGACTCATGTTTGTGAAACCGACAAATCGTGGCTCAAGTCACTGGTAACGTTTAACACCACGTCTGTAAAAAGACGGGCGCAACACAAGGACTTCCCAAGAGGTCAACCATCCGAGTACTACTCTAGCCCAAGCATGCTTAACTGGGGAGTTCATATGGGATTTGGTGCATTAATAATGGTATGATCGCACCCATTCTATTTTGCGTTGCAAATACATATACCCCTTCTCCTTCCCTCCCCCCTCCCATCATTTGTTTCACTATGCGT
Organism: Carica papaya; assembly: GCF_054855325.1. NCBI lineage: Eukaryota > Viridiplantae > Streptophyta > Magnoliopsida > Brassicales > Caricaceae > Carica > Carica papaya. The sequence goes on along the minus strand of NC_142311.1, from coordinate 28,014,118 downwards.
GTACACCTCACCTCTGCTTCTAGTTCTAATATAGAGCGAAATGCCTTGGTGCCTTGACTAATGCCCAGATGAATGGACTATTCGCCGCACCTCTATTTTTGTTATTCTATTATATAAAATGCTTGTAATAATACTCTTATCACGTGGTAGACTATAAATGAATGCACAAAAAAGATAAAGCAAAATGCCTTGGCGCTACAACTCACATTTGCAAATTAACTGACGGACTGTGGGTCCAGTCACGCGTAACGTTTAACGCTCCTTCTGCAAAAAGACAGGTGCAACACGAGGACTTCCTAGGAGGTCACCCATCCTAGTACTACTCTCGCCCAAGTATGCTTGACCGTGGAGTTCTAATTGGATCCGGTGTATTAGTGCTGATATGGTCGCACTAGTCCCATTTTGTGTTGTAAATAGATATACACCTTCTGCTTCCCTCCTCCCTCCCATCATTTGTTTCATTGTGCGTGCACACTACACATCTACTTCTAGTTTTAATATCAAGCAAAATGCCCGGGTGCCTTGACTCACACCAAGATGAACGGACCGCCTGCCGCACCTCTATTTTCATTGTTCTACCATGTAAGATACTTGTAATGACACTCTTATCATGTGATGGACTATAAATAAATGCACAAAAAATATTAAGCAAAATGCCCTAACGCTGTGACTCACATCGGCAAATGAACTGGCAGACCGTGTCTCTAGTCACGCGTAACATTTAATGCCCCATCGACAAAAAGACATGTGCAACACGATGACTTTCCAAGAGGTCACCCATCTTAGTACTACTCATGCCCAGATGAACGGACCATAGGCTGCACCTTTATTTTCATTGTTCTACTATCTAAGATGCTTGTAATGACACTCTTATCACGTGGTGGACTATAAATAAATGCACAAAAAAGATAAAGTAAAATGCTCCAGCGCCGCAACTCATGTCGGCGAATAAATTGGCAGATTGTGGCTCTGGTTGCGCATAATGTTTAACACCCCGTCTGTAAAAAGATGGGTGCAACACGAGTACTTTCTAGGAGGTCACCCATCCTAATACTACTCTCGTCCAAGCACACTTAACTGTAAAGTTATTATCAGATCTAGTGCATTAATGGTTGTATCATTGCACCCGTCTCATTTTGCGCTATAAATGCAAATAACACTTCTAGTTCCCTCCCCCCTCTCGTCATTTGTTGCACTGTGCGTGCACATCACACCTCTACTTCTAGTTCTAATATCAAGCGAAATGTTTAGTGCCTCAACTCATACCTAGATAAACGGACCGCCGCCGCGACTCACGCCTAGATGAACAGACGGCCTGTTGCACCTCTATTTTCGTTATTCTACTATGTAAGAAACTCATAATGACACTTTTATCATGTGATGAACTATAAATGAATACACAAAAAATATTTAGTAAAATGTCTCAGCGCCGCGACTCACGCTAGTGAATGAACCAAAAAACGGTGTCTCCTATCGCACATAATGTTTAACACCCCATTCGCAAAAAGACAGGTGCAACACGAGAACTTCCTAGGAGGTCACCCATCCTAGTACTACTCTCGCCCAAAAATACTTAACTGTAGAGTTCTGATGGGATCCAGTGCATTAGTGCTAGTATGATCGCACAAGTACAATTTTGCGCTGCAAAGACATGTACCCCTTCTTCTTCCCCCCCTCCCATCATTTGTTTCACTGTGCGTGCAGATCACACCTCTTATTTTAGTTCTAATATCAAGTGAAATACCCCGACGGCTCGACTCACGCCCAGATGAACGGACTGTAAGCCACACCTCATTTTTTGTTGTTCTACTATATAAGATGCTCGTAATGACACACTTATCATGTGGAGGATTATAAATGAATGCACAAAAAATATTAAACAAAATGCCCCAATGCTGCAACTCACATTTGCGAAAGAACCGACGGACCATGGCTCCGGTCGCGCATAATGTTAATGTCGTATCTATAAAAAGATGGGTGCAACATGAGGACTTCTCAGGAGATCACCTATCCTAGTACTACTCTCGTCCAAGTATGCTTCAGTACAGAGTTGTGATGGGATCCAGTGCATTAGAGTGAGTATGATCACACCCGTTCTATTCTACGCTGTAAATACTTATACCCCTTATCCTTCCCTCCCCTCTTCCATCATTTGTATTGGTGCGCGTGCACACTGCACCTTTTATTCTAGTTCTAATATCAAGCGAAACACCCTAGCGCCTCGACTTATGCACAGATGAATGGACCACCCGCCACATCTCATTTTTTGTTGTTTTACTATGTAAGATGCTCGTAATAACACTCTTATCATGTGGTGGACTATAAATGAATGCAAAAAAAATATTAAGCAAAATGCCCTTGCATCGCGACTCACAACGGCGAACTATGGCTCTGGTCGCGCATAACATTTAATATCCGGTCCGCAAAAAGATGGGTGCAACATGAGAACTTCCCAGGAGATCAGCCATCCTAGTACTACTCTCGTCGAAGCACGCTTAATATTTTTTGTGCACCACATCCCATCAAATGTGGTATAAGAGTGTCATTATGAGTATTTTATATAGTAGAAAAATAAAAAAATAAATGTGGTGGGCGATCAGTTAATCTGGGCGTGAGCCGAGACGCCTGGGGATTTCGCTTTATATCAGAACTCGAAGTAGAGGTGCGGTGTGTGTGCACAATGAAACGAATGATGGGAGGGGGAAGGGATAGGAAAGGGGTATATGTATTTTCCACGCAAAGTGGAACGGGTGTGATCATATTGGCATTAGTGTACCGGATCACATAAGAACTCTGTAGTTAAGTGTGTTTAGGCGAGACTAGTAATAGGATGGGTGACCTTTTGAAAAGTCCTCGTGCTGCACCCTTCTTTTTACAGACAGAGGATTAATGCGTCGGGGTATTTTGCTTGATATTAGAACTAGAAGCAGAGGTACGATGTTCGCGTACAGTAAAACAAATGATGCGAGGGGGGTGGGAAGTGAAGGGGTATATGTATTTGCAGCACAAAATGGAAAGGGTGCGAGCATACTAGCACTAATTCACCTGATCTTATTAGAACTCTATAGTTAAGTGTGCTTGGGCGAGAGTAGTACTAGGATGGGTGACCTCCTAGGAAGTCCTCATGTTATAACCTTCTTTTTGTAGACAGGGCGTTAAACGTTACGTGGGACTGGAGCAATGGTCTACTGGTTCATTCACAAACGTGAGTTACGGGGTCGGGGCATTTTGTTTAATATTTTTTGTTTATTAAATTATAGCCCACCATGTGATAAGAGTGTCATTACGAGTATCTTACATAGTAGAACAACAAAAGTAGAGGTATGGCGGCGGTCCGTTCATTTAGGCGTGAGTCGAGGCGTCGGGGCATTTCACTTAATATTAGAACTAGAAGCAAAGGTGCGATGTGCGTGTAGAGCGAAACAAATTATGGGAGGGGGGAGGGAAGGAGAAGGGGTATATGTATTTGCAGCGCAAAATAGGACAGTTGCAGTCATACCAGCATTAATGCACCGGATCCCATCAGAACTCCGCAATAAAGTATGTTTGGGCGAGAGTAGTACTAAGATGGGTGACCTCCTGGGAAGTTCTCGTGTTACACTTATCTTTTTATGGGAGCGGCGTTAAATGTTATATGTGACCGGAGCTACAGTGCGTTTGCATGAGTCGCGGTACTGGGGCATTTTGCTTAATATTTTTTGTGAATTTATTTATAGTCCACCACGTGATAAGAGTGTCATTACGAGCATCTTACATAGTAAAAAATTAAAAAATGAGGTTCAACAGGCGGTCCATTCATTTGGGCGTGGTCAAGGCACCGTGGCATTTCGCTTGATATTAGAACTAGAAGTAGAGGTGCGGTGTGTGTGCACGGCGAAACAAATTATGAGAGGGGGGATGGAAGGAGAAAGGGAATATGTATTTGTAGTGCGGATTTAGAGGGGTGCGATAATACAAACATTAATGCATCGAATCCCATTTGAACTCCGCAGTCAAGCATGCTTAGGCGAGAGTAGTACTAGGATGGGTGACCTCTCGGGAAGTCATCATTTCGCAACCGTCTTTTTTGGACGAAGCGTTAAACGTTACATGCAACCGAAGCCAAAGTCCGCCGGCGTGAGTCGCGACGTCAGGGCATTTTGCTTAATATTTTATGTGCTTTCATTTATAGTCCACCACATGATAAGAGTGTCATTATGAGCATCTTAATTAATAGAACAATGAAAATAGAGTTGCAGCAGGCGGTCCGTTCATTTGGGCATGAATCGAGGCACAGGGTCTTTCTTCTTGATATTAGAACTAGAAGCAGAGGTGAGGTGTGCGTACACAGAGAAACAAATAATTGGAGGGGGGAGGGAAAGAGAAGGGGCACATGCATTTGTACTACAGAATGGGACTGGTGCGATCATACCAGCACTAATGCACCATATACCATCAAACCTCCGCAGTTAAACATCTTTTAGCGAGTGTAGTACTAGGATGGGTGAGCTCCTGAGAAGTCCTCGTGTAACAGCCATCTCTTTGTAGATGGGGCCTTAAACATTATGCACGATTGTTGCCACTGTCCGTCGGTTCATTCGCAAACGTGAGTCGCGATGTTGAGGCATTTTACTTAATATTTTTTGTGCAATCATTTATAGTCCACTACTTGATAAGAGTGTCATTACGAGTATCTTACATAGTAGAACAACGAAAATAGAGGTGCAGCGGGTAGTCCGTTCATCTGGGCATGAGTTGAGGCGTCGGGGTATTTCGCATGATATTAGAACTAGAAGCATAGGTGCACTATGCGCGCACAGTGAAATAAATGATAGGAGGGGGAAGGGAAGGAGAAGGGGTATATTTATTTACATAGTGGAATTGGACGGGTGCAATCACACCAACACTAATGCCTTGGATCCCATCAGAACTCTGTAGTTAAACTTGCTTGGGCGAGAGTAGTACTAGGATGGGTGGCCTTTTGGGAAGACCTCGAGTTGCACCCATTTTTTTGCAGATGGTGCATTAAACATTACGTGCGACCAAAGTCACAGTCCGCCAACGTGAGTTATGGCACTGGGGCATTTTGTTTAATATTTTTTGTGTATTCATTTATAGTTCTCCATGTTATGCGAGTGTCATTAAGAGCATCTTACATAGCGGAACTATAAAAAACAATGTGTGGCGGACATTCTGTTCATCTGGGCGTGAGTCGAGCCGCTGGGCCATTTTACTTAATATTAGAACTAGAAGCAGAGGTGCGATGTTCACGCACAGCGAAACAAATGACAAGAGGGGAGAGGGAAGGAGAAGGGGTATATGTATTTGCAGCGTAGAAAAAGGACGGGTGCTATCATATTAGCACTAATGCATTGGACCGCATCGGAAGTTTGTAGTTAAGCGTGCCTGGACGAGAGTAATACTGGGATGGGTGACCTCCTGTGAAGTCCTCGGTTGCACTTGTGTTTTTACAGATGAGGCATTAAACGTTACGTGCAACTGGAGACATGTTCCACCAGTTCATTCGTCTGCGTGAGTCGCGGCGTTGGGCCATTTTGCTTAATATTATTCATGCATTCATTTATAATCCATCACGCGATAAGAGTGTCATTACGAGTATCTTACATTATAGAATAATGAAAATAGATGTGTGGCGAGCAGTCCGTTCATCTGGGCGTGAGTTGAGGCGTTGGTGCATTTTGTTTGATATTAGAACTAGAAGCAGAGGTGTGGTGTGCGTGCACAACAAAATAAATGACGGGAGGGGGAAGAAAGGAGAACAGGTATATGCATTTGCAACACGAAATGGGACGAGTGTGATCATACCAGCACTAATGCCCCAGATCCTATTAGAACTCCACAGTCAAACGTACTAGGGCTAGAGTAGTACTAAGATGGCTACCTCCTCGGAAGCCCTCGTGTTGCTCCCGTCTTTTTGCGGATTAAACATTAAAAGTTACGTGTGACTAGAGCCACAGTCCACCGATGTGAGTCGCGATGTCGGGGTATTTTTTTAATATATTTTATGCATTCATTTATAGTCTACCACGTGATAAGGTTGTTATTACGAGCATATTACATAGTAGAACAACGAAAAATGAGGTGGCGGGCTGTCCGTTCATTTGTACATGAGTCTAGGTGCCGAAGCATTTCGCTTGATATTAGAATTAGAATCAAAGGTGCGGTGTGCGCGCACACCGAAACAAATGACGGAAGGGGGGAGGGAAGGAGAAGGGGTATACGTATTTGTAGCACATAATGGAATGGGTGCGATCATACCAGCTCTAATACACCGGATCCCATCAGAACTCCACAGTAAAGCGTGCTTGGGCGAGAGTAGTACTAGGATGGATGATCTCCTGGGAAGTCCTCATGTTGCACTTGTCTTTTTGTAGACGGGGCGTTAACATTACGCGCGACCGGAGCCACGGTTCGCTAGTTCTTTTGCAAAGGTGAGTCGCGAAGCCGGGGCATTTTGCTTAATATTTTTCATGCATTCATTTATAGTCCACTACATGATAAGAGTGTTATTATGAGTATTTTACATAGTAGAACAACGAAAATAGAGGTGCGGTGATCGATCTGTTAATATGGGCATAAGTAGAGGAGCCGGAGCATTTCACTTGATATTAGAACTAGAAGTAGAGGTGTGATGTGCACGCACAGCGAAACAAATGACTGAAGATGAAGAGAAGGAGAACGAGTATATGCATTTGTAGTGTGGAATGAGATAGGTGTGATCAAACCAGCACTAATATATCGGATCCCATCAGAACACCACAGTTAAACGTGCTTTATCGAGAGTAGTAATTGGATGAGTGACCTCCTGAAAAGTACTTGTGTTGCAACCATCTTTTTACGGACAGAGCATTAAACGTTACGCGCGACTAGAGCCACGGTCTTCCAGTTCATTCACAAATGTGAGTCGCGATGCCGAGGCATTTTACTTAATATTTTTTAGGCATTCTTTTATAGTCCACCACATGATAAGAGTATCATTACGAGTATCTTACATAGTAGAACAATGGAAACAAAGGTGCAGTGGGCAGTTCGTTCATCTGGGCATGAGTCGAGCTACTCGGGACATTTTGTTTGATATTAGAACTAGAAGCAGAGGTGTGGTGCACGCGCACAGTGAAATAAATGATTGGAGGGGGGAGGAGACTAGAAGGGGTATGTATTTACAGCCGGAATAGGATGGGTGTGATCATACCAGCACTAATGCACTGGATCCCATCAGAACTCCGCAGTTAAGCGTGCTTGGGCGAGATTAGAACTAGGATGGGTGACCTCCTTGGAAGTCCTCGTGTTGCCCTCGTCTTTTGGCAGATGGGGCGTTAGATGTTACGCAGGACTAGAGCCATGATCTGACAGTTCATTTGCAAATGTGAGTCGCCGCGCCGGGGCATTTTGCTTAATATTTTTTGTGCATTGATTTATAGTCTTCCATATGATAAGAATATTATTACGAGCATCTTACATAATAGAAAAACAAAAAATGAGGTATGACAGATAATCTATTCATCTGGGCATGAGTCGAGTTGCCGGGGCATTTTACTTGATATTAGAAATAGAAGCAGAGGTGTGGTGTGTGCGCACAGCGAAACAAATAACAGGAGTGGGAGGGAAGGAGAACAGGTAGATGTATTTGCGATGCAAAATAGGGTGGGTGCAATCACACCAACAATAATGCACTTGCTCCCATTTGAACTCTACAATTAAGCATGCTTCGACGAGAGTAGTACTAGGATGGGTGACCTCCTAAGAAGATCTCGTGTTGCACTCGTCTTTTTGTGGACGGGGTGTTAAACGTTATGCGCAACCAAAGCCACAGTCTGCTGGGGCATTTTTCTTAATATTTTTCATGCATTCATTTATAGTCCACCACGTGATAAGAGTATAATTACGATTATTTTACATAGTAGAATAATGAAAAATGAGGTTCAGCAGGTGGTCCGTTCATCTGGGCGTGAGTTAAGTCGTCAGGGCATTTTACTTGATATTAAAACAAGAAGTAGAGGTTCGGTGTTCACACATAGGGAAACAACTAATGGGGGGGGAGGGTAAGAAAGGGGTATATGTATTTGTAGTGCAGAATGGAACATGTGCGATCATACCAACACTAATGCACTGGATCCCATAAGAACCCCACATTTAAGCGTGCTTGGGCGAGAGTAATATTAGTATGTGTATGACCTCCTAGAAAATCTTCATTTTGTACCCGTCTTTTTATGAACGGGACGTTAAACGTTACGCGCAACTCGAGCTACAGTCCACCAGCGTCAGTCGTAACGTCGGGGCATTTTGCTTAATGTTTTTAGTGCATTTATTTATAGTCCATCACGGGATAAGAGTTTCATTATGAGTATCTTATATAGTAGAACAACGAAAACAAAGGTGCGGTGGGCAGTCCATTAATCTAGAAGTGAGTCGAGGCTTCAGGGAATTTTACTTTATATTAGAACTAAAAGTAGAGGTGTGGTGTGCGTGCACAGTGAAACAAATGATGGAGGGAGAAGGGATAGAAAAAGGGTATATGTATTTGCAGCGCCCAGACTATGGCTCCGCTCGTGTGTAATGTTTAACAAGACCGTGGCTTCGCTCGCGTATAACGTTTAACGCTCCCTTCGAAAAAGACGGGTGTAATACAAGGACTTCCTAAGAGGTCACCCATCCTAGTACTACTCTAGTCCAAGCATACTTAACTATAAAGTTTTAATGGGATCTGGTGCATTAGTGCTGGTATGATCACACTCATTCTATTTTGCGTTGTAAATATATATACTCATTCTCCTTCGTTCCCCCTTCCCATTATTTGTTTCGTTATACGCACGCATTGCACTTATGCTTCTAGTTCTAATATCAAACGAAATGCCCCAGCGCCTCAAATTACGTCCTGGTGAACGGATCGCCCACCGCACCTCTGTTTTTGTTGTTCTACTATGTAAGATGGTCGTAATGACACTCTTATTACATGATAGACTATAAATCATTGCACAAAAATTCTCTGGTGCTGCGGCTCGCTTTTGTGAATGAACCGACAAATTGTGACTCTGTTCGCGTGTAATGTTTAACACCGTCTGCAAAAAGAATTGTGCAACACAAGGACTTCCCAGGAGGTCATCCATCCTAGTAGTACTCTTGTGCAAGCACATTTAATCATGGAGTTCTTATGAGATCCAATGCATTAATACTAGTATGATTGCCCTTGTTCCATTTTACGCTGCAAATACATGAACCCCTCCTCTTTCCCTCCCCCCCCCATTATTTATTTCGCTGTGCGCGCACACCACACCTCTGCTTCAAGTTCTAATATCAAGCAAAATGCCCCAGTGGATCGACTCATGCACAGATGAATGGACCGCCTGCCATACTTATTTTTCATTGTTCAAGTATGTAAGATACTCGTAATAAAACTCTTATCACGTTAAGGACTATAAATAAATGCACAAAAAATATAAGCAAAATGCATCGGCGCCACACCTCACGCCGGTGGATTGTGGCTCTGGTCGTGCGTAATGTTTAACACTCCGTCTGCAAAAATACAGGTGCAATATAAGGACTTCCTAGGAGGTCACCCATCCTAGTACTACTCTCACCCAAGCACGCTTAACTATGAAGTTTTGATAGGATCTGGTGCATTAGTGCTGGTATGATCGCACTCTTACCATTTTGCGCTGCAAATGCATGTGCCCCATCTCTTTCCCTCCCCCCTCGCGTCATTTCTTTTGTTGTGCGCACACACCGCACCTTTTTTTCTAGTTCTGATATCAAGCGAAATGCCCTGACGACTTGACTCACACCGAGATGAACGGCGTGCGCGCACACATAGTGCTCAGCACCTACGCGAGCAAACCCTTTTCTCGCAGGATTTTTCTCGTGAGCTGGTTTTCTCACGTTTTGTCATTTTCTAATTTTTTTTTATTAATTTTCCTTTTGAACTGAAATAAAATGATACAAAATAATAGTAAAATTAATAAAATAAAAATAAAAATAAAAAAAGATTAAAATCACGGATCTCCAGAATTGCGTAAATTAATTTAAATTTAAGGCGGCCAAAGGCTCGAATAGATAGAGTTTCCAATTCATTTTAGCACAGTGATGGGTAGGGTGTTACATTGATCACCACTTTTAATTTGAATATGGATGCATGTTGGCATTTTTGATCGCATATTACATAAATCCATTTAGTACTAGTGGCAACATCTACAGAGGCTCTAGGAGTGGAGGCGGTGGACGACAAGGCTCTCTAACTAGTCATCGTTTGTTCAGGTTCTGTGGTGGCCATGCATTGGATTCTTTTATCAATAGTGATTGTTGTAGTATGATAGGTGATGATTAAACTTGAAAATTTGTGTTTGGAATTTGGGTTTTAGAGAAGAGAAAGAGAACTCTTTGGAATTAATGAGAGAAGAACTAAAAGACAATAGAGGATGTATGTATATATGTATTTTTTTTATATAAAAAATTCTCTAACAATAATACTACATATTGTTTAAGTAGGAAAATTTATATTTGTAAAATATGTGCATATAAAGTATAGTTAAAATAAGTGTGAGGTATCATTGAATTTATTTTTTGATTTATTATAATCCTATTATTTAAGAGAATTTTACTAAAATCCTTAAATGAAATAAAAAATCTAATTTAGTAGAAACTAATGATTTGTTATTAGTTTTTTTTAAATATATGCATATATTATTTCTTGAAAAATAATTATTTATTAAAGAATTGGATACTTTTCCTAATACTTAAAATTCTTGGGTTCTAGAAAAATGAGATCATTATATTTTTTTAAGAGATAAAAGATAAAATGATTAAATAGATTAGTAGTGTGACATCCCAAATGCTAATTAAGGTATAAAGGTGCCAGATATAGAAATAGATTACGAATGCATAATAGTTAAATGTATGCAGTGGAGCAATTTATTACAAATCCCTTACAAAATATATGAGTTCCCAATTACATATATAACTGAGGCTATAAGTGGCAACAAAATATCAAAATACAAAAGGGCCACTTCGATCATTATATAAAAGGACTCATCAGATTGTGCGATAAGTCATGCACTCAAAAAGGTTTGTGGATCCATAAGATCCTCAAAGACTTCAAAGGGTAGGTCAGTGATCAGTTCCTCACTATCTTCCTTATCTGGAGGGCGTGAAAAGGGGTGAGTTCCATATACTTAGTAAATAGTATTTAAATAACATCATAAGATTTTAAAGGCAATTTAAAGTAGCATCACTACTTACCATCAAGAGTCTTGTCAGTCCTTTATTAACCCATCATATCATAGTCATATCATATCAATCAAATATATCATGTTAAAAATAGAGAAAATCAAACAAATCATGATATGGACTATTTTTATGTCATTCTTCGCGGAGTCATTTCGACTTCGATCTACTGAAGGCAATACAGATTCCCTACTACCTATGTGAAATGACCACTTCATTTCATTTCTAACAACAATTTGTGGCTTGCCAAACTAACAACATATTTATAGCTTGCCACACCAAGACACAATCTATGACTACGATTGTGCCCATCATAGTGGTCCTACATGTTAACTATAGCCACAGTCGTACTTTATCAATAGTGACCACTACAATCATATTGTGTCACCACTCTCGTTAGGGGGTACATTGTCATCCATAGGGAGCGGTCCTCTCACGTCTTTTCAAACCAAATGGGGGAGAAACAGAAACTTCTCAAAGATAAAAAGCCTAATAAAACACTTTATGAATTATGCATGCCGATACCAATACATATTTCTCACGTCTATACATCATTTCATACTTAATCTTTTTTTTTCATCATCAATACCATCATTTATCAACATTTATTTGAGTATCAAATCATATAAATTAAACATATAATTTAATAAGTTCATATATAATCATAAAGCATGCATTATCACATTAAATTACTTTGTTTAGGCATAAAATTTAACCATGCAAATCATAAATTTAAACTTCATTAATTTTTATTTTAAAAATGCTCCTTAGGATGTTTAAAAGTAAATACTAAATTCTTTACCAAAACCTCGATATTTCCTACACCTTTTTTTCTTCTTCTCATCTCCCTCTCTCTCTCTAAGCTCTAAGAGGATGAAAGAATGGAATGGAAGTGATGAGGAAATGGTAAACAAAAGGGTCCCTATTTATAGAAAAAGGACTGTCGGATTTATGCCAAGTGGGAAAATCTGGTGAGGAGAGAGGAAGTCAATGGGAAAGATGTGATGTGATGATTGATGGATGGACGACGTGACGCGACGACAATGCAAAAAACATAGGAACACCACCCAAGCAATAGCGGTATTCCACTCAAGCAACAGTGGCACACCACCTAACTTGCGGTGCACGTCACCTAAAGATGGGGCATGGTGCCCAAGGGGGTGGCTTGCGTTGCTCGAGGCAGTTGCATGCTACACCAGTCAGTCGTACACTGCAAACCTAGTCTACAGCACGCGCTGGCCTAGCCTGCTGTGTGCTGGCCTAATCTACTGCGAGCAAGCCTACAATGGGCAGGCCTATTGTGCGCAAGCCAGTGCACGTAGGCCTATCGTGCGGACAACATGTGCATAGGGTGCACGGAGCTGCACCCATTTGTGCCCGATGGGATGTGCGAGCAGATTGCACTTATCTGCACACGATGGGATGCGTGCACAAACCACGTTTTGTACCCCGTGCAGACAGGATGTGCTCATAGTGTGCAGGTCCTACGCTAGTTGCACATGCGCACACACTCAGTGGTTTGCAGAGCCCATGGGGGTGGGATCCTTCCTGCGGGATGTTTCAGCCATTTTCTCTGTTTTTCTTGAAATTTATTTTAAATAACAATATAATATAATTTTTCTTACGATAAAACAAAATAATAAATTTTAATAATTATTTAATTAAATAAAATACAAAATTTAAAATACGAAATAGGATATTCATCTAAAAAATTATAATTACTAAATACTTGTGGCATCATCTGTAGAGGCTCTGGCGTGGAGGTAGTGGATTACAAGGCTCTCTAATTAGTTGTCGTTTGTTCAAGTTCTGTGGTGGCCATGCATTAGATGCTCTTATAAAAAATGCTTATTGCTGTATGATGGATGATGATTAGACTTGAAAATTTGTGTTTGGAATTTAGGTTTAAGAGAAGAGAAAGACAACTCTTTAGAATTAATGAGAGAAGAACTAAAGGACAATAAAGGATATATATATATGTATATATGTATTTTCTTTTTTCTGTTCCAAAAATTCTCTAACAATAATGCTACATATTGTTTAAGTACGCATATTTACATTTATAAAGTATATTTAAAAGAAGTGTAAGGTATCCTTGAATTTATTTTTTGTTTATCACAATCCTATTATTTAAGAGAATTTTACTAAAATCCTTAAATGAAATAAAGAAAATGATTTAGTAAAAACTAGTGATATACTATTAGCTTTCTTTTAAATATATATAGATATTATTTCCTAAAAAATAATGGTTTATTAAAGAACTGGATGTTTTTCGTAATACACATAATTCTTAAGTACTACAAAAATGAGATCATTACATTTTTTTGAGAGAAAAAAATAAAATGATAAAATAGATTGGTAGTAAGCCGCTAACAAAGAATGATACATGGTTAAAGATCGTCTCAGCCTAAAAAATTAGTGTATCCTATATAAATGGTAAAACAAGAAGAAGAAATTTTCTCAAAATTCTTTTGAAGTGACTTTAAAGTCTTATTTATCACTAAAAACTATCTTTGTTGTGTAACATCTTATCAGTCTTTAAAAAAAAAAAATTTTTGATCGGACGACTAATATTGAACTATTACATCTTCTTAATAATTCAATCTAATATTCTTAAACTAAGCTTATTGAATTTATTTATCAAAGTTTATTGAAAAAATAGTAAATAAACAATTATATGTCAAATTTAAACAAACAGATGATTCGTATTGTTGGAGGCTCATAAATAGATATTCAAGCTTGTCTAGAACCCCTCGAGGAATTGAAAAGCTTGCAATAATAATATGAAACATTATGATCAATTTTAAGAGCATTTTTCTTATGACTTACAAGAAATAAATTTTCAAGTTGATTGTTTTCCTCAGAAAAAAGTCTTTGATAGAAGGGTCATATAATGGCCTACCTAAAAATGATTAAACTCTCTACCAATTCCATTTCCTTTTATGGTTACGTACTACATCATTTGCTCCCCAATGTTGCAAGTGCTTTGGAATCTCCAAGGTGGTGGACAACAAGGTTCTCTACCTAGTCGATCTTTGTTCAGGTTCTATGGTGGCCATGCATTGGAAGCTCTTTTCAAAAGTGTTTGTTGCTATATGATGGGTGATGATTAGAATTGAATTTTTGTGTTTGGAATTTGAGATTTGGAGAAGAGAAAAAAAACTTTTTGGAATTAATGAGAGAAGAACTAAAGGACAATAGAGGATATATATATGTCTTTGTGTGTAAATGTATATTCTTTTTCTATCTTAAAAATTCTCTGACAATAATTCTACATATTATTTAAAAAGGCATATTTACATTTGTAAAATATGTATATATAAAGTATATTTAAAAAAAGTGTGAGGTATCCTTGAATTTATTTTTTGATTTATCATAATCCTATTATTTAAGAGAATTTTACTAAAATCTCTAAATAAAATAAAGAATATGATTTAGTAGAGCTAGTGATATGCTATTGACTTTCTTTTAAATATATGTAGATATTATTTCTTGAAAAATAATGATTTATTAATGAATTGGATGTTTTTCTAATACTTAAAATTCTTGGGTTCTAGAAAAATGAGATAGTTCAATTTTTTCTGAGAGATTAAATGTAAAATTATTAAATAAATTGGTAGTAAGCCACCACCAAAAAATGGTGCATGGTCAAAGATTGTCTTAGCCTAAAAGATTAGTATATCCTATACAAATGGTAAAACAAGCAAAAGAAATTTTCTCAAAGTTCCATTGAAGTAACTATAAAGTCTTAACCATCACAAAAAACTATATAACACCTTATCACTCTTTAAAAAAATTCTTTCTTTTGATGGGACAACTAATATTAAAGTAATATATCTCATTAGTAATTCAATCTAATATGCTTAAACTCAACCTATTGGATTCATTTATCATAGTTTGCTAAAAAAATATTAAATAGACAATTATATGTAAAATTTAAATTAACAAATGATCAATATTTTTGGAAGGCTCATAAACAGTATTCGAGCTTGTTTTGAAGCTCTCGAGGAATAAAAAAGCTAGCAATAATAAGATGCAACATTACGATCAATTTTAAGAGCTTTTTTCTTACGAGTTACAAGAACCAAAATCCCAAGTTGGTTGTTTTTCTCAGAAAAAACTTCACCAACTCTATTTCATGCTCATCAAACTTGTAATATGATATTTTGTTAAACTTAATCTTGTATGGATCAAGAACAAACATATAAATTTTGTTCTTCTAGTGAAGCTCCTAGTAAGATGTGTGAAGGAAATTAAAGTCATTTAACTGCAGTAATAATTTTAATTTGATCTATTAGTTAGTAATTTATCATAAAGAAAGCCATAAAAGAAAAACACATCGACAATGGAAAATGATGTTGGTACGGATGGCACAAGTGAAGCCTTACCAAGTGGAAATGAGTGCAACATGGTCTTGGGTACCCTAAGATTTTGCTAGTACAAATCATCCCTAAAGCTTCCTCCTTTCAACCTTATGACCTGATATTAAGACTGTAGAAAATATTAACATTGAACATCCAGATGTTGTATTTATGCCTGAAGACTAAGAAGAACTGAAAGAAACTTGTTTGTTTTTTCTTTATTCGAATGGAAGGAGGTTAAGTGAGTACCTTGAGTTTAATCTATAATAAATTACTTGAGAGGTTATGTAGGCTTTGGAAAACTAACTTTTCGCTATACTTCTTTGTTACACAAGTCAAGAAGACTAAATTTAATTGAAGAACAATTGCATTGTGATGAGAGGATAAATAACATATGGTTGAGTATTTTATAAAAGCTGTGGAAAATATAGATTTTATTATACTGTGTGACATTCCAAATGCTAATTAAGGCATAAGGGTGCCAGATACAGAAATAGATTACGAGTGCATGATAAATAATTATATGCAGCAGAGCAAATTATTACAAATCCCTTACCAAAATATATATGAGTTCTAATTACACATATATAACTGAGAGCAAAAGTAGCAGCAAAATACAAAATATCAAAATTCAAAAAGGGTCACTAATTTCACTATGTGAGTGGACTCATCAGAGTGCGAGACAATTCATGCACTGAAGGTTTGTGGATCTACAGGATCCTCATAGCCTTCAAGGGGTAGGTCAACTATTAGTTCCTCACTATCTTCCTCATTTAAGGGGCATGGAATGAGTTCCATATACTCAATAAGAAAAATAGTATTTAAATAACATCATAAGATTTTAAATATGAATAATTATGTCATCAACACTTACAATTAGGGATCACATCGGGGTCTTTTCTTACTTTATGAAAAAAATTAATTTATTAGCAAAAAAATCATATCCATCATATCATAGTCACAACAATCAAATCAATCATGCTGATAATAGAGAAAATTAAATAAATCATAAAATGCTCACATTTTTATGTCATGCTTCACAAAGTCGTTTCGACTTCCATCTATTGAGGGCAGATATGAATTTTTAACTACCCATGTGGAATGACGAGATCAAATATATAACGACAATTTGCTCATGACACATTTCTGGCTTGTCAAAGCACTTCACAATCTATGACCATGGTTGTGCCAACCAAAGTGGTCTTATCAGATATTTTATAGCCATCACAGTACTTAGCAAAGGTGACACTTAATAGATATTCGTGTCACCACTCTCATCAGAGAGTACACCGACATCCACAGGGAGCGGTCCTCTCACGTCTTTTCAGACCAGATGGGGGAGGGAGAAACATAAATCCCTCAGAGATAAAAAGCCTAACGGGACACTTGATGCATTATGCATGTCAATACAGATACACGTTTTTCATACTCAATCTCATTTCCATATTTCAAAAAATTATTATCAAAATCATGTCATTTAAATCACATGCAAATCATCAAGTGCCTATAAAATCTTATAACACGCTTTATCAAGAGAAATTCACTTCTTTTGAACCATTAAACATAAAGCATAAAAATTATAAATCTCAAGCTTCATTTAATTTCTAGAAATGCTCCTTAAGATGTTTAAGGAAATACTAGATTCCTTATCGAAACCTTGAAGTGTTCTTACACATTCGTTCTTCTTCTCCTTTCCTTCTCTCTCTAGATCACTCCCTCTCTCTCTAAGCTCTTGGAGGATGGAAGAATGAAATGGAAGTGATGATGAAAAATGGAAGGAAGGGGTCTATATTTATAAAAAGTGAGGACCGTTGAATTTATGCCAAATGGTAAAATTAGGTGAAGAGAGAGAATGTTGAGTGAAAAATGAGCGATGTAACGTGACGCAACGACGGTGCAAAAAACAGAGGAAGAACCTCCTCAACTAGTAGCGGCAACACACTGCCCAATGTGGCGCACAACGCCCAAGGGGTAGCGACAAACTGCCCAAGGCAGTAGTGCACCTCCTATGTCGACGTGTGATGCCCTCGCAGGTGGTTCTTTCCCACAGGCATTTTTTCATGGGATTCCACCCCTTTTTTCGTCTTTTTAAAAATTATTTTAATAAAAATAAAAAATAATAAAATAAAAAATAATAAAATCAGTTAAAAAATAAAATCATGAATTAATTACGAAATATGATATAAAATTATAAGATAAATTTAAATAAATTCAAGTGGCCATAGGATTCGAATAAATTGGGATTTCCATATACAAATTTAGCGCGAAGGTGAGCGGATTGTTACATACTATAACTTATAAAATCTTTGAACTTAAAGAAAGAATCTATGGCTATTTAGAAAGTGGTTTCATTTTTTGAAATTTAGAAACTTAAATAAAGAATCCATCGTTATTTGAGACGCAATTTTATTATATTATGTGATACCTTACTTAATATATATAAAATAATTAAAAATATTGATTTGTTAATTCTATATTCTTTCGACTATTTTAAAATCAACTTTTAAATTTTAATCCATGATCTAAAGAACTTACTTATCATTTATTTTTTTAAAAGTTAAAAAATACAACTCTATTGAGATAAGGATACTTGTTTATAACCACGCATAAGGTAAAAAGCCACGTTACACAAAAACATCGATTGTACTTTACAATAATATGATGAGTTATTTTAATGTAATATCTCTACTTTAAATCATGTATTTATATACAAATATATAAAGATTTGTGAGTAATTAACCTTAAAAACATGATCTACTCGTTAATGAAAATTTTGAAATACCCTTTTCCATCCTACTCAAAATATAGTATAATATAAAAACATAAGTTGATAGTGATAATAATATAAAATATATAGAGAAGGTAACTAACTGTAACAACCTGGAACTTGAAGGCAAATAAATTATAAATTAAGTGTGAAAGTGAAATAATAGTGTTAGGGTTTACATTTCTTACACAATAATTTAGATTACCCAATAGGACTACGGGAATGACCCTTTTAAAAGAAATAACAAAAAATGAAAGAAATAACTGGAAAGTAAACAACTGGGCATCCTATTCACAACCCTCTTGTGGATCGAGCTCTGGATCTTGGTACTCTTGATCTGAAATGGTTAATGAAAGAGTGAGCTACACTATCCAGTAAGAATGTCACACTACTCACCGACACAGAAATGAAGGATGGTAGAAATCATAAAAATAACTAATAGAGCTCTTAATTTAAGTAAATTCATTTATCATGAATAAAATTATTTACTGAATACTTACCATAGTGAGATTTTCAAAACCGACCTATAGAGATAATAACATAAATAATATCATAATCTCATATTCAATCAGTCAAAACAACAACTTTCTCCTCTATCAGCCTACTGGTATTGATGGGAGTCCATAGGGATGTCTCTACTACGCATGAACCTTTATTCAACATTTTCAAACTAATGGGCCGTCCCTATACCCCGTCTGGTATAAGCACCAAAAGATACCATCCCTCAATATCTCGTCCGATATGAGGGTAAAACGGGTCGTCCCCATTCCCGTCTGGTATGTAACGGCCCTGGAAATTTAAATGAAATATATATATTAAAAATGTCAAATGCGGAAGCGTAATAAAAATTTTGATTAACATCCCTTACATAATAACTAAAATGTACTCAAAACATGAAGGAACAACTAACTAAAAGAGATACTCGAAATAAGAACTATAAATATAACTATGAATTCTTTAGGCGTCCCCTTCGCCGTCTTCCTGCAGAACGGGCTCGGGAATAACGTCTTCCTGATCTGAAATGGTTAAATAAGGAATGAGCTACACCAGCCCAGTAAAGACATCACACTATCTCACCGCCACGGAAGTAAAGGTGGGTAAAAAACAAAAATGACCAATGAAGCATAATTTATAATGAACTCGTTTATTAACATAAAAACCTTTACTGTCCACTTACCTCGGTGAGATCCATGAAAACAACACATGAAAACAATAACCTTATAATATCATGAAATCATACACACTTTATAACATAACACATATCATACCTTTACATTTCAATCATCAGGAAACAGATTTCCTCTTTTACCAGCCTACTAGTATCCCTCGGGATCCATAGGGGGTCCTCGCTACACGTGAACCATTAACATTTACAACCTGATTCCAGGGCCGTCTCCATACCCCGTCTGATATGGGCGCCAAAGTCATGAACCTCAATACCCCGTCCGGTATGAGGGTGAAACGGGCTGTCCCCATACCCCGTCCGGTATGGGCGCCAAAACACATAAGGTCTCCATACCCCGTTCGGTATGAGAGACTACGTTCCCGGTAGGGTTCCCTACGGACCTGGTCCATCCACCATCTCCTAGGATATCTAGTCAGGCTGTCCACATTTTTCACTTATCAATTCACATAACCTTTTTGCCTTTTTCCTTAATCTCAATCATCAAATAATACAAAACATGTAAACTAGTAATTGACACCAAATAAGACAATACAGTACTGGGTTCACCATAATACAAACCATAATAAAAGAAACCATAGTTCATGCATACGAGACCATAACATAATTATATCAAACATCATGCTGCATTTAATACTAGAAATTAGATCAAACAATAACAGACCAACATTGTATCAGACTCGGGCTCCATTGGCAACCTTAATCAATTATACATTTATAAAGTCACACAGTATAGTTTAATTATTTATTTAGCTTTAATACCGTGATAGGAAATAGGGTGAGGGGTCCTTACCTGTTTTGGGGTCTGAATTCGACTCTACAGTGTGCCTATAGGCTGTCCCTAATTTCCATGAATTTTTTTCCAAAAAATTGAAACGCACTACTGGTACCTGCACGTGTCCCAAAAAATCCCAAATCAGACTAGGGCCCCTTTCGGCCAATATCAAAATTCTGGCACGGCGGCTCCGCCGTGCTCCGGTGACGGCGCGGCTGCAAGTGACGGTGATTCGCCTCGGGTTGGCCGTTTTTGGTCGAATTCGGCCACACTTGCATCGGTCCTTGTGATAAAACAACCCTAGGGCCCTCAGTGGGCCAAAAAATCACAAAAAATTGAAACTTACCGGCGGCGGTGCTCTCGGGTGCGGCAGCTCCTCCGACATGAGTTACATTTTGATGTTTGGCTCTGATCAACCTGTAGAGAAAAGAACGGTAATCACAGTGGTATAAAATTTGCATCAAACGGAGGCCGAGAAGGGCCTCATCGGAGGCAAAAATAGAGGAGGGGTACGGCGGCGCCGCTGGGCTTCGGCTGGGTTTTTTAGCCGTTTGGCCAGTGGTTTCACTCCGATTTGGCCATAGGCAGACTCAGCATTGAAAAACAAGCCAGGGGGAGAAAATTTACCTCGATTGGTGGTCGAAAACTTCCCCGTTGCGGCGGCGGGTGGCGGCGGCCGGCTCCTCCGGCGTTTGGTTCTTCTTTTCCGGCGAGGCACTAGCGGCTAGGGTTTTTGTGGTCAGGTGTGGGTGGGATTATTTATACCCTTTGCCTTTTAATCTCAATCGTCCATCAAGATTAAATCTGGACCGTTCGATCGCGATTTAATTGGGATTAAATCTGGACCGTCCATCGCGATGCAATCTGGGCCGTTCGTGTCTGATTGAATCTGGGCCGTCCGTGCGCACGTTTGATCTGGGCCATCTGTGTGCGCGGGAATGGATTTGGGCCGTCCGATCGCGCGCACGCGGATCACCCTCGTGGCCCGTCCCCTGGTCAGCGTTTCCTTGCCACGCGGCGTGTCCTGGTTGGCTGGGGCTGCTGACCGGGCCGCTGACGTGGCTGCTGACGTGGGTGCTGATGTGGCACAATTTTTCTAAATTGCATTTTGACCCCCAGTTTCTCATTTTCTTTTTAAAAACCCCCCAGAATCCAAATTTTCACCCCTTTTTTCCAAAATCAATTTCAATTAAATCCAAATAATATTTTTACCCAATTTTATCATTATTATTATTTTTATTTTCACGAAATTAAATTAAATTAAATCAAATTAAATTAATTAAAAATCTAAAAAATTCAAATAATTAAAAAATAAAATAATAACACTTGGGTGTTACATGGTATGAACACTAAAATACAAATCCTCGATATCCCATCTGGTATGAGGCAACCTTCATGGTAGGGTTGCCTATATACCTGGTCTGTCCACCATCTTCCAGGATATCTAGTAAGGCTATCATTCATCCATTCACTCAATCAAGTAATTTTCAATTTACATTTAATTTTCTATTTTCCTAATTTAACTGTGAAGCATGCAAAACCAGCAATACATGTATCAAGGGACACAAACAAATTACCATACCAATTCTAGTATGTTATCATGCATTCAAAACTATAAAATCAATCAATCAATTAAAACATGACAAATAGCAATAAATAACTAGTTTAGGCTCCATTAGTAACTTTTAATTATCGATATTTCTAAATCATGCAAAAACCATATTATTTATAATTAGACTTCAATCCATAATAGAGAATAAGATGAGGGATTCTTTCTCGAATTGATATCTGAAATGCTAAACTTTCAACTGTGCTTACTGACGGTCCCTGGGTTCCCTGAATTTTTTTTCGGGGATTAAAACACGCTATAAGTACCTAGAAATATCCCAAAAACTCAAAATCGGTGTTAGAATCGCTTTTTAGCAAATTTTAGGATTCCAGCATGGTGGCTCCACCGTGCTCCAGCGACGGCACCGCCACTCGTGACAGTGATTTGCCTTGGGTTGGTTGTTTTTGGCAAGTTTCGGCCAATTTTGGCTAGTTTTGTACCCATCCCTGTGAGAAAACATGTTAAGGGGCCTCGGTTGGCCGAAAAAAGTTGAAAAACTGAAGCTTACTGGTGGCAGGGTTTTCCGGTGCGGCGGCCCTGCTGGCTCACCTTCGCAGTTGGGTGTTTTGCTTTGGTCAACCTGTAGAAAAAGGAATGGTGATTACAATGGTGGAAAAATTGCACGAAACGGGAATGGGGAAGGGCCTCATCGGAGGCAATTTTTGATTTTTCTTGCAGTGGCACTGTCGGGCTTTACTTGCGATTTCTGGCTCATCCGCCGATCCTTTTGCTCCGATTTGGCCATGGGGGTGTTCAAAATTGAATTTCAAACAAATGGAGAAAATTTTACCTCTTTTGGCGGTTGGAAGTGGCTCCGGCGCAACGGCAGGCGACGGTCCCCTCCTTTCCCAACGATTGGCTCTTCTTCTCTGGCAAGGGGGGTCTGGCGGCTAGGGTTAGGGTTTGGTGTGAATTGGGGTATTTATATCCATTTCATTTTAATCTAGGCCGTCCATCATATTTGATATGGACCATCCGATGGCATTTAAATAGGAAGTGAATCTGGACCGTTCATCGTGATTTGATCTGGACCATCCGATCGCATTTAAATAAGAAGTGGATCGGGGCCGTTTATTGCGTTTAATCGACAATCGTCCGATCTCGTCTGAGGAGGGAATGGATCCGGACCGTCTACGCACGTGGGAACAAATCTGGATCGTCCAATCGCAGGCACGCGGGTTGCCAGCGTGGCCTCCCGTGTGGTACCGTGTCAGCGTGCCTTACCACGCGGCGCACTCCAGTTTGTTGGTGCTACTGACTGAGCATCCTACGTGGCACATTTTTCTTAAATTGCATTTTGACCTCCAGTTTCTAATTTTTCTTTCAAAAATACCTCTAGAACCCAATTTTTCACCCCTTTCTCCCAAAATTATTTTCAATTTCATCCTCCACCTATTTTTTCCTAATTTTACATTAAAAAATAATTTATAAAATTAAAAATTACATTTTATACATAAATTTTGAATATTACAAATTAATTTCTTGTATTACATAAACTTTCCACGATACTTTTTCTTTGCATCAATTAAGAGGACTAACTAAATATTGAAGAACAATTACAATGTGAGAATAGAATAATTGTGTACGATTGATTATTTTTTATAGGAACTGAAAAATGTAAGTCATATTTTATACTATAACTTATGAAATTTTTGAACTCAAATAAAGAATCATAAACTATTTAAATAAATAAAGAATTATGGCTATTTAAAATGTGATTTCTTAAATAAAGAATGCATGCCTAGTTAGGACTTAATTTTATTATACTTATTAGATATTTTACTTAATTTATAAAAAATTCTTATGAACATTACTTTTATTAGTTCTATGGCTTCCACCATAGTACAAAATGATTCATTTTAAATAAAATTTACTTTCTTTTGAGTGGAATAACTTATTAGTCATTTATTTTGAAAAGTAAGAAAGAATTTTGTTGAGATAATGTTAAAAATTTTGATAAGTGCTGAACCCACAAAAATTAAAGTCATAATTAACTAATAAAACGATGTTGTAGTAGTGGTAAGAAGGGTCTAATCCACACGGAATTAGAAACTAATTTTCTTTTTTGACCAATGAGTAAAAAGAAAACAAGGGAGAAGTGTTTTGTAGAATCTAATACGCAAAATATAAAATAAACAATGAACATAATAATATTAATAAAACTTGTGGCTACAAATTAAGAACTAAAACAATTGTATGAAGAATTTCTAGCCGACGAAATAACTAGCTCTAGTAGCGTAATTGACCATAGATGCAAGGGTTTATTTTACCCAAAATATGACAAATTAGTTATAGTTGTCGAAAATGTTATGCAAACCAATCCTTCCTTATTCCTAAACAAACCAATAAACATTTGTTAGTTTGTTCTTCACTGCCAAGAATCTTGGGAACATCCAAAGGATTTAACTTGTCAATGGCCTTGAGAGCTAAATGGACCCGGTTAAAGTTGCCAGATTCATCCGCGTGAACTGGTCAACTAGATTACTTACCTCCTCAGTGGGGCACTGATCGCTACTTGGTACCGGAACCACTCAAATAATTATGGATTTGAGGGGTTCATCTAGCTACTTTTGTTTTCTCTTCTCGTATGACGGACCCTATTCAAATAGATTCAAAACAACAAATATATATAGGTGCAGGAAGTAGATAAATACTAGCTTTAAAATAAAACTTAAATTAGTTCGATAAGATCTCATAAATACATTGCTAGAGTTTGCTAGATCTATCAACTAGGAAAAGGAAAATAAATTAGCTACTCATGGTGGATTTTTAACACAAATGAGTTTTTGGAGAGTAGAAAAAAGAAGAAAGATGAAGAAAAAACTATAAAAGTAACAGAAGCTACTGGATGTGACGTCAAAAGGAAGGGAGATGATGATTCTTCTTTGATAACCACCCTCTTTATAGAAATGGAACTAGGGTTTTCTTCTTTTTTGATTAGGATCATTTTCTTTGATTTTTGGCTTATCCCAAGCCTTATAGAATATTTTGATTTGATGTTCGGCCCTATATCTTGGCTTGAATAATATTTTTTTTACATATTTGAAAAGCACACGTTTTAATTGAAATTTACTACTGTGCGCCTATCTTATCCTTGCCCAAGGCTAAGTTGTTTGGGGCAAGACCCAAGCTTCGCCCAAGGCTTATTTCTGGGTTGACGACTCTTTTCACAAATTCTTCTTCTTTTCATGCTGTTTTTGCTCATTTCATCCTTATATCCTTTACTGCAACAAAACATAAAAAATTATTTGGATTAGATAACGCACCATCAAGTTTAATAACCTAAAAGTGGGTGATAAGGATGTTGTTTTTAGGTACTATCAAACTCCCCCACATTTATCTTGTTCTTGCCCACCAGTACTACACAATACACTCCATCAATCCCCATCTCTTCACCTTTAACTCATTTACTCTCAATCATTTCATCACACCTCGTATGTTATACCTCAACCCTCAAGTTGCAAAAATAACCATCAACTAGTAATTTATGGGATTGAGTTTCATGGAACCACACAAATAAATAACCACTTTGACAACATCCAAACACGACATGAGAGAGTTTTGCAAATTTAGCACACAAAAATTTCATTGAGGGGAATAGCCAGTACCTAGTAGAACAACCACCAAACCTATCTAGATATAAGGATTTATGTAATTGGTTCATGCTAAAAATACAAAAGCTTGAGCACCTTTGCTTGCTTGAAATATCACCAACCTTATGACATAAGGGCAAACATTTATAGTGAATGCACCCGGTTACTCAGTTGGTCACTAGTTTCTAGTGGCTATTAGTGCTACTCGTAATCATTTAACTAGAGAAGTAGATTATTATTTGTGCTCTCTTCTTGTTTTTCCTTTGATTATGAGTGCATTTTACGCTTCATCTCACACTTTTACCCCAATAGTTTTTAAAATTGAGTGTATTTTACATCCTACTCATGACATGATAGACAGTTTGATTTATTAATTTAAAGCACACAATTTTAGACATGTTTTAGAGGAGTTCTTTTCAGTATTGATATTCACCCAAAAATAAGAGAAAATTAATTAATTTTTTTTAATAGACAACTCTCAAACAAGCCACGTTCAATAAGTAATCAAAGATAACCATCTATAGTGTGAAAAGATAAAAAAAATAAGCTACAGCTCCTAGGAGATGTTTATAAGTGCAAATCAACTTTTAAAATGCCGAATTAGAGTTGTTTAAAAATAATGGAGATAGTTGTAAAGAGTGGAGTAGAAAAAAAATTATTGGAGGTGTATGTGTGGTGTGGCAAAAAGTACGCAAGGTCTAAATACCAAGAATGAGATGCTAAAAAGAAAAACTAGCTACCTAAGATGCAGAATGTAGAATGCCTCTCCCCTATACTTAAACTACACATTATCCCTAATGTGATGCAAATAATGAAAAATAAAAATGAAGTGACAGATTAACTCCTTGGGTTTCTTGACTTGGAGGTGGAATACATTGGGAAACATCACATTTTGAGAACCAACAAATGTGTTGCCAGGTGATATAAGTCTTAGGGCAAGGCTTATGTGGGGAATGACACAGAGCCATGTTAGGCATGCACACGACCGTATTTTTCTTGGGATTCTACTGATTTCCTTGTTGTAGACACATCATAATCGTGTTTAGCAAGCACACAGTCATGTCTCCCTTATAAAAAATGCTTTTGTGGTAGCACACAGCCATGTCTTAAGAGTCTAGCATAAGCCTTGGGTAGGGCTTATGTGTAGATTGACACATGGCCGTGTTGGGTAAGCACACGAACTTGTTTCCCTCACAAAAATGCTTTGGTGCTAACACACGGCCGTGTCTCCCAAACACATGGCCCTGTCTTATGGGCCTGACACAAGCCTCGGGCAAGGCTTGTTTGGTTGTTCCAAAGTTTGGCTTTTTTTTTTACTTCAACACTTGAATTTCCTATCCCTACATTCTAATTACCATAGAACTCATGTTAACTCAGAGAAAAATATTGTAAATAAATTGAAATCACTAACGCAAATAATGAAAATTGAAAAAGAATGAAAAGAAAGGATGAGTTGCCGCCCATCAAGCGCCCTTTTTGAATGTCCTAAGCTAGACATTGTCAATTGTTAAGCACTTAAATCAGTTTGTCTTCTTATAACCTACTTAGCTCGTTAAAACTTATCACTAGAAGGGTCTCCTATCCTCCCAAAAATTCATATTTTAAATGTTCAGGTGGCGGTTTGAGCTCCGATTTTGGTGCCTGCAAAATAGAAGGTAAATGTTCTGTATAAGAAATAGAATGGTCAACACACGATGCATTGCTCCTTTGAGGTTTAAGTGACTCCAATTCAAACACGATATCTTGTTAAGTTTTCTTAGCAACAAGATCCTCTTCTAAAATTTTTAAACTGTCGACATCAAAATCATTAGAAAACATAATGTTCAACTTATCATCATGGCTTGAATAAAAATATTTTTCACTTAGAGGATCTGCAGTATCAACACCATACACATAAGACACATCACTAGGATACTTCATATCATCATAAACATTAAATTTTACAATTTCTCCATCAAATTCCATAATGAGCATACCATCTTGCACATCTATCTTCATTTTTGTCGTACTAAAGAAAGTTCTTCTTAGCAAAATATCAGAGAGATTATATAATTTATCATCTTCCACATCTAACACATAAAAATCAGTAGGAAAAACGAGACTATTGACTTTGACAAACACATCCTCTAGAACTCTTTCAGGTTAAACTACTCATCTATTAGCTAGTTGAAGTATAATATACATTTCTTTTAATGGACCAGCATTTAACCTTGAATAAATAAACAAAGGCATGACATTTATTGATGCTCCTAAATCATACATGGCTTTCTTTATTTCTAAAGTGCCTATCTTGTAAGAAATAGCAAACATACCTTGGTCCTTGCATTTGGGGGGTAGTTTACTCTGAATTATAGCTGAATCATTTTCCCCCACGCTTACTCTTTCATTATAGCTCGGACTTTTTCTTGTTGGTGCACAACTCTTTTAAAAACTTTGTATATCGAGGTACCTATTTAATTATGTTGAGTAAAGGAATGTTTAGCTCGACTTTGTGAAAAGTTTATAGGATCTCTTTGTCTTCTCTTTTTTTCCTTAATTGTGCAAATCTTTATGGAAATGGTGGAAGGATTGTGAATGATGTTGCCTAGTTAGAGTGTAGCTTTATTCGATCTATCTTGCCATAAACTGTAGCTTCTGATTTTGTGTCTTTTTGTAAGCCTTGCCCAAGACTGAAATTTTCTAGTAGTTCCTTACAACTTCTCAATATGATAACACTAATATTTTGCCTTGGATTAACCTCAATTTGATATGGTAATTAGTCTTCGAATTCCAACCGACTCATAGATGCTGTTAATTGGCTCATTTGGATCTCCAATAAATAAAATTGTATTGAGATAATGACAGAAGTTTATCACCACGCATAAGGTAAAAAGTCACATTACACAAAAACATCGACTGTACTTTACAATAATGTGATTAATTATTTTAATTCAATATCTCTGCTTTAAATCATGTATTTATCTACCAATATATAAATATTAGTTAGTAATTAACCTTGAAAACTTGATCTAATTATTAATGAAAATTTTGAAATACCTTTTAACATCCTACTCAAAGTATAGTGTAATATAAAATCATAAATCCATAGAGAAGGTAACCACTTTTCACGATACTTCTTCTTTGCATCAATCAAGGGGATTAACTAATTATTGAAGAACAATTATAACGTAAGAAGAGAATAATATATAAGGTTGATTATTTTGTATAGGCTGTTAAAAATGTAAGCGTTATTTTATACTATAAGTTATGAAATCTTTGAACTCAAATAAAGAATCATAAACTATTTGAAGTAAATGAAGAATTGCGGCTATTTAAAATGTTATTTCTTAAATAAAAAATCCATGACTATTTGGGACTTAATACTATTATACTTATTAGATATTTTATTATACTTATAAATATTGATTTTATGAATTCTATAGTAGTTATTATAGTACAAAATGAGTCACTTCAAATAACATTTACATTTGAATTTAATCTTTATGCAGAAGAAACTTGAAAATTTAATTAATGTGATACATTAATAAGTTTTCTAGTTAGCTTTAACTTATTACTGGTCTAGTACAAAATTTTAAAATATAATTATACAAAAAAATTATTCCACCACATGGTCTATTAGAGCTTAAAAATGAAAAATTCACCCTCCTTGGAAGTTTTTCTATTCAAGTAGTCAATTTGTTCTCACTTCCTCTTAGCTCACAGTCAATATTTTTTCCTCAAATTATGTTGTCTCTTCATTTTCTCCTCAATTTTTAGCCTCAATTTTTTCCTCGCATTATGTATAAATTGATGCATATAAATATATATATATATAAAAGATGGAATTATCAATTACTATTAAGTAGGTGGGATTGGTGGCATAAAGATGCAATTAACAATTCAATGTATACTATTCCGAAACGTCAAGTCTTGAGTAAACATGAATAAAATATCAAGGCTAATTGGCAAAAAGCAGCAATTCCATAAGGGCAAGTTCACTAATTGCATAAGGTGTAAAAATGACCGATGCTTTTACATTCGCACAATTAGGGATTACAGCCTCTACCGTGATGCTTTGGCTAATAAAAGGTGGAGGTGTCTTGACTGGCCTCATGAGAGGTAAACCTTTATCATTTTTTTGGTTATATATGCACATATTTATGTGTAAATCAACTACATGTTATGCATAGTAATGTGTATATATCTGTTTCTAAAAGATAAACTGTTATGCTGATTAGGAAAGGGCAAGTCAAAAAACTTGCAGATGGTGTAAAAGAGATCCAAAATGCATAATGCACCTCTTACGTCTCCTTTGGTTGCTAAAAGTATCTCTTTAGAGACTGTCAGTGCCCCACCTGCATTTATTATATGCAAAATGCACAACCCTAATCTCCTTGTCATCACTATTGCTTAATGATTACACAGATTTGAAGTTTCATCTTTCAAACTTTATATCGACTATACGTAAAATCTAGACTGCATGATCATTTTTTTTTATTAATGGCTCGAGCTTGATCACCACTTTTAATTAGTATCTGGCTATATGTGACATCTTCCACTACGTAATACACAAATCTCTACGGTGCTAGCAACAGCATCTGCAGAGGCTTTAGGCATAGAGGTGGTGGACAACAAGGCTCTATAACTAGTTGTCATTTGTTTATTTTTGGTGGTGGCCATGCATTGGAAGCTTTTATCAAAAGTTCTTCTTGCTATATGATGGGTGATGATTAGACTTGAAAATTTGTGTTTGGAATTTGAGTTTTTTAGAAGAGAAAGAAAACTCTTTGGAATTAATGAGAGAAGAACTAAAGGACAATAGATTATACATATATATGTATATATGTATATTCTTTTTCTATCTAAAAAATTCTCCAACAATAATGCTATATATTGTTTAATTAGACATATTTGCATTTGTAAAATATCTACATATAAAGTATACTTAAAAGAAATGTGAGGTATCCTTAAATTTATTTTTTTATTTATCATAATCGTATTATTTAAGAGATTTTTACTAAAATTCCTAAATAAAATAAAGAATATGATTTAGTAGGAATTAGTGATATGATTATAAGTTTCTTTAAAATATATGCATATATTATATTATGAAAAATAATAATTTATTAAAGAATTTGATGTTTTTCCTAATACTCAAAATTCTTGGGTTCTAGAAAAATGAGATACTTAAATTTTTTTTGAGAGATAAAATATAAAATTATTAAATAGATTGGTGGTAAGCCAACGTCAATGAATGGTGCATGATCAAAGATCGTCTCAGCCTAAAAAATTAGTATATCTTATATAAATGGTAAAAGAAGAAGAAAAAATTTTCTCAAATTTATATTGAAGTGACTATAAAGTCATAACCATGACTAAAGCCTACCTCTTTTATATAATATCTTATCACTCTTTAAAAAAAATCTTTCTTTTGAAGGGACAACTAACAGTGAAGTAATATATCTCATTAGTACTTCAATTTAATATACTTAAAATAAGCATATTGGATTCATTTATCATAGTTTGTTAAAAAAATAGTAAATGGACAATTATATGTAAAATTTAAATCAATAGATTATTAGTATTGTTGGAAGGCTCATTAATAGATATTTGAGCTTGTATCGATGCTCTCGAGGAATAGAAAAGCTTGCAATAACAATATGCAACATTACGATCAATTTTAAGAGTATTTTTCTTAGGAGTTAAAAAAACTAAATTCCCAAGTTGATTATTTTCCTCCAAAAAAACTTCACCAACTCTATTTCATGCTACTCAAATTTGTAACCTGATATATTGCTAAACTTAATCTTACATGGATTAGGAACAAACATATGAAGTTCATTCTTCTACTAAAGCTCCTAGTTAGATGTGTAATGGAAAATGAAGCCATTCAGCTGCAGTGATAATTTTAATTTCATCTATATAGTTAGTTATTTATCATAAAGAAAACCATCCATGAAAAACACATCTACAATAAAATTAATGGAAAATGATTTTGGTATGGATGGCACAAATGAAGCCTTAACGAGTGAAAACGAGTGCAACATAGTCTTGAGTCCCATAAGATTTTGCTAGTACAGGTCTTCTCCAAAGCTTCCTCCTTTAAACATTCTAACATGATATTTAGACTATAGAAAATATTAACATCGAACATCTAAATTTTATATTTGGGCTTGAAAATTAAGAAGAATGGAAAGAAATGTATTTTTTTTCTTTCTTCAAATGAATGGAGGTTAAGTGCGTACCCTTGACTGTAATCTATAATATATAACTTGAGAGGCTTTGGAAAACCAACTTTTCACTATCCTTCTTTATTGCATCAGTCAAGAAGACTATATTTAATTAAAGAACAATTGATTTGTGATGGACGGATAAATGACATACAGTTGAGTATTTTATATAAGCAATGGAAAAAGTAGATCTTATTATACTATAAGTTGTAAAATTTTTTAACTTAAATAAATAATCTATGGATATTTGGAAAGTGGTTTAGTTTTTTGAAATCTTTAACTTAAATGAAACATCCATCGTAATTTAAGACAAGATTTTATTATATTTATATGATATTTTACTTAATATTTTATAGTTGCCAGTTGTATTAAAATTAACTTTTGAATTTTAATCCACGTGCTAACATTTATTTTTTTAAAGTTAAAAAAGGCCATTTTATTCAGATAATGATAGAAGTTTATCAACACATATAAGGTAAAAAGCCATGTTACACAAAAAAGTCGATTGTGCTTTACAATAATGTTATTAGTTATTTTAATCCAATATCTATACTTTAAATCATGTATATATACACCAATATATAAGGATTGGTTAGTAATTAACCTTTAAAACTTGATCTAGTTAATGAAAAGTTTGAAATATCCTTTAATGTCCTATTCAAGGTATCGTGTAATATAAAATCATAAGTCAATAATGATAACAATGTAAAATACATAGAGAAGGTAATCAACTTGGCACGATACTTCTTCTTCGCATTAATAAAGGAGATTAACTAATTATTAAATAATAATTACAATGTGAGAAGAGAATAATTGTGTGGGATTGATTATTTTGTGCAGGCTATGAAAAATATAAGTTTTATTTTATACTATAACTTATGAAATCTTTGAACTCAAATAAAGAATCATAAACTATTTAAAGTAAATAAAGAATTGTGGCTATTTAAAATGTTATTTCTTAAATATAGAATGCATTGCAATTTGGGCCTTAATATTATTATACTTATTATATATTTTATTTAATTTATATAAAATTCTTATGAACATTTATTTTATTAGTTCCATGGCTGCCATTATAGTACAAAATAAGTCACTTCAAATAAAATTTATTTTGAATTTAATATTTGAAGGGAAGAACTTATAAGTCATTTACTTTGAAAATTAAGAAATAATTTTCTTGAGATAATGTTAAAAATTTATATAGTTTTACAATTTTTTTTAATTTTTAGAAGATGAGTTTGATATGAACTCAGAATTCTGGATGAAGATTTTGTGTTCTATTGGAACAATGAAGCTCAAAAGGAAAAGTGAAGAAAGGAAAATGAGATAAATGAAAAAAGCTTTGAATATTTTCTGCTAACTATCTTTTAATTTCATAATTTTTCTCTTTAAAAAACTAATTTAATGATGACAGTTAACTAAGTCTACCCTCTTTATATTTCTTTATCATACTGTACATAAATATGTATGTATAATTATTACCTTATTAAAATTAGATAATTAAGTGTTAAGTACTTTATAATATAAAAAAATTTGTCGATCATACAAGTATGACACTATAAATTTTTGTTAAAAAATTATAGAAATAAAACTTAGAGAATCACAATCACTTAATAATTTTTTATTTCAAATTAGTGATTTAAGAATAAAAAATACGTAACAAAAATGATCTAATTTTTTAAATTTAAAGGTACAAATGTTTCACTTTTTTTAATGTACACATATGGTAAAATTGAATTTATTTTTGTTATTTTGATATAACACTATTATATAAGAGAATTTCATCAAAATCATTACAAGATGATATCATGATTCTGATTAGATAGAAATTTGTGATAAGTAACTTGATTTTTTTTGTCTTCAAATTCATTTGTTATTTTCTGAGAAATAATAGTTTATTAAACAATTAGATATTTTTCCTAATACATAAAATTCTTGCCTTCATGAAAAAACTAATCATTAACTCTTTTTCTTTAAGTATAAAGGCTTGATCAACACGCTAAAATTTTCATTTCATCCCTAAATTCTCTTTGTTTCTTTCAATTGATTGCATGATTTTTGTTAATTAATTTGATACATTTTTTTTGTTTCTTTTGAAAAATTTACTATACTTTACGATAATGTCATTATTATTTTAATGCAATATTTTAGTTTAAATTATATATTTATATACTAATATATAAAAATAGGTTAAAATTTAATATCAGAAACGTGATCAAATTGTTAATAAAAATTCTGAAATACCTTTTAACATCCTACACAGTGTAATATAAAAAATATAAGTCAATAATGATAACATTTTAAACTCTAAACTAAAGGTTTATATGCTTACAATATTTAGCACCTTGTGAGCCCTTTAAATGATTGTATAATTGTAGCGCCCGGAAAGGGGTCGAAAAAAAAAAAAAAAAAAGAAAAAAAGCCACGTCGGCAGCCACATCAGCAGGCCCGGTCAGCAGTCCCGGCCAACCGGGACCTGCCACGTGGCAAGATCACGTCGTTCCGAAACGGGCCACGTTGGCGATCCGCGTAGGCGCGATCGGACGGCCCAGATCAAGCGTGCGATCGGACGGCCCAGATGAAATCGCACGGACGGCCTAGATTCAATCAAAAACGGACGGCCCAGATTAAAACAAAATGGACGGCTGAGATCAAAAGGCAAAGGGTTATAAATAGAACCCCCACACCAGACCACAAACCCTAGCCGCCTGCCGCTCGCCGGAGAAGACGAACCAGAAGCCGGACGCCGCCACCCACTGCCGCACCGGGGAAATTTCCGACCGCTGATCGAGGTAAATTTCATACCCCCGACTCATTTTTCCACGCTAATTCCTCCTGTGGCCAAATTGGAGCCGAAGCCCAGCGGCGCCGCCGCGCCCCTTCTCGATTTTTGCCTCCGATAAGGCCCTTCCTGGCCTCTGTTTGATGCAATTTTTATATCACCGTGATCACCATTCTTTTCTCTACAGGTTGACCGGAGCCGAATCACCAAAACACGAACCTCGCCGGAGAGCCGCCGCATCTGAGAGCACCGCCGCCGGTAAGCTCCGTTTTTCTGTGATTTTTTGGCCCCCCGAGGGCCCTAGGGTTGTTTTCTTGCAGGGACCGATGCGAGTGTGGCCGAATTCAGCCAAAAACGGCTGAAAACAGCCAACCCGAAGCGAATCACCGCCGCCAGCGGCGGTGCCGTCGCCGGAGCACGGCGGAGCCGCCGTGCCGGAGTTGCGATATTGGCCGAAAAGGGCCCTGGGCCTAATTTTGGATTTTTTTAGAACACGTGCAGGTACCAGTAGTGCGTTTCAGTTCCCCAAGAAAAATTCAGGGAAAATTAGGGACAGCCTGTAGGCGCACTGTGAAGCCGTGTTCGAACCCCGAAACGTGTAAGGACCCCTCACCTTATTTCCTATCACGGTTTTAAAGTTCAATAAATGATAAAACGGTATTTCATGAATCAACGAATGTGTGAAATTGCTTAAGGTCGCTAATGGAGCCCAAGTCTAGTGTATTTGTCGACTAACTGTTATTTGGCCTGTTTTACTGTTTTAAATGCAGCATGAGGTTCGATGTTTTCATTTTATAGTTTTGTGTGCATATTTTACTGTTTTATTGATTGTGGATTAAGTGACCGGGATATGTTGTCTGTTTAGCATAAATCACTGTTTGCTTGCTTGTATGTGGATTAATGATGCTGACTGAGGAAAAAGAGAATGAAAAATTATGTAAATGGGTAATGGTATAATGTGGTCAGTCTGACTAGATATCCTGGGAGATGGTGGACGGACCGGGTCCATAGAAAACCCTACCGGGATTGTGGTCTCCCATACCGGACGGGGTATGGAGATCTTATGTGTTTTGGCGCCCATACCGGACGGGG
Organism: Carica papaya; assembly: GCF_054855325.1. Taxonomy (NCBI): domain Eukaryota; kingdom Viridiplantae; phylum Streptophyta; class Magnoliopsida; order Brassicales; family Caricaceae; genus Carica; species Carica papaya. The sequence goes on along the minus strand of NC_142311.1, from coordinate 27,978,530 downwards.
TATGGGGACGGCCCGTTTCACCCTCATACCGGACGGGGTAATGAGGTCTATGTTTTGGCACCCATACCGGACGGGGTATGGGGACGGCCCGTTTCACCCTCATACCGGACAGGGTAATGAGGTCTATGGTTTGGCGCCCATACCGGACGGGGTATGGGGACGGCCCTAGAATGGATTTCAAGTGTTAAGGATTAACGGGTAGCGGGACCCCTATGGATCCCCATGGATACTAGTGGGCTGGTGAATCAAGAAAATATGTTGTGTAACGATTGAATTACGAAAAGTTTGATAGGTATTATGTTATACAGTTCATATATATGTTTTCATGATGATGATGATGTTATTGCTTTCGTATATTGTTTTATGAATTTCACCGAGGTAAGTGAATGGTAAAGGTTTAATTATTAATAAAAGGATTTGTTGTAAATTATGCTCCATTGGTCTTTTTGTGTCTTCTACCCACCTTTACCTCCGAGAACGGTGAGATATCGTGATGTCTTTACTGGGCTAGTGTAGCTCATTCCTTATTTAATCATTTCAGATTAAGAGGACATCGTTCCCGAGCCGGTTCCGCAGGAGGACAACGAAGGGGACGCCTAAAGACTCCCTAGTCACATTCGTAGTTTTTTACTTTCAAGTTTCTCCTTTAGGTAGTTTAATCTTTTATATTTTGTGAGCACGTTTTTTGGTTTTAGTGTAACATCTGTTATTCAAATTTTGACTTCGCTTCCGCATTTGATATTTATAATATAATTTCTATTTTAAATTTCCGGGGCTGCTACAATAATTGTACGAACTGTACTTTTTAACATTAACTTAACTTAACTTATTACTGATCTTGTAAGTTTAATTAATGTGATACATTTGTAAGTTTTTTTTAGTTAGTTTTAACTTATTACTGACTTCGTATGAAATTTTAAAAGATAATTATACATAAAAGAATTATTCCACCACATAGTTTATTAAAGCTTAAAAGTGAAAAATTCATCCTTCTTGGAAACTTTTCTATTCAAGTAATCAATTTGTTCTCTCTTCCTTTTAGCTCACAGTCAACTTTTTTTTTTCCTCACATTATGTTGTCTCTTCATTTTCACCTCAATTTTTAGTCTTAAAACTTATTTTTAGCACCAAATTTTTCCTCACATTATGAATAAATAGATGTATATATATATAATTGAATTATCAATTAATATTAAGTAGGGGAAATTGGTGGGATAAAAATGCAATTAGCAATTCAATGTGTACTATTCAAAAACATTAAGTCTTATGATAAAATAAACTACTATTAAGATGCTGATTACTTTTATAATTTTGTAACTTAGTTTATTTGTTGGAGTATCTATCATTTTTCACACGACTTTTATTGGTAGAAGGAATACATACAAGATCTCCTATTTGTATAAAAGTAAAAAATTATTAAAATTTTCATTTGTTCCAAGACTTTTATGGGCATAAGGAATATCTACAAGATCTCCTATTTGTATAAAAATACAATATAAAATGCTACAAGCTTACTGTAAAGCTAAACAACATATTAAGGTTCATTGGTGGAAAGAAGTAGTTCCATCGAGGTGAGTTCATCACCTGCACAAGGTGTAAAAAAGACCAACACTTCCGACTCTGCACTATTAGGGATTATAAGCTCTACCATAATGCTTTGGCTAATAAAAGGTCGAGGTGCCCCAACTGACCTTATGAGAGGTAAATCTTTATCATTATTTTTGCTGTATATGTGTATATTCATGTGCAAATCTACTACACATTATGCTAATTAATGTGTATATATGTATTTTTAAAAGATAAACTATGATGTTGATGAAGAAAGAACAAGTTACAAAATTTTCAGAGGGTATACAAGAGATCTAAAATGCATAATACACCTCTTGTGTCTGCTTTTGTTGCTACAAGTGTCGCTTTAGGGACTGTCAGTGCCACATCTGCACTTATAATATACAGAATAGACAACCCTAATCTCCCCTAATCATTATTGTGGCTTAATCATTACGTAGATTGGAAGTTTTATCTCTCAAATTTTATGTCTATTATACGTAAAATCAAAATCCAAACTACATGATCATGTTTTTTAATTAATGACCCGAGCTTAATCACTACTTTCAATTAGAATCTAGATGCACGTGCCATCTTCCACTACATAGTATACAAATCCTTACAGTGTTGGCAACAACATCTGAAGAGGTTCTGGGCATAAAGGCAGTGAGCGACAAGGCTCTCTAACTAGTCATTGTTTGTTCAGGTTTTGTGGTGGTCATGCATTGGATGCTTTTATCAAAAGTGCTTGTTGTTGTATGATGGGTGATGATTAAACTTGAAAATTTATGTTTGGAATTTGGGTTTTTGAGAGGAGAAAAAAAACTCTTTGGAATTAATGAAAGAAGAACTAAAGGACAATAGAGAATATACATATATATATATGTATTTTTTGATTTATCATAATCTTGTTATTTAAGAGAATTTTACTAAAATCTCTAAATGAAATAAATAATCTAATTTAATATAAACTAGTGATATGCTATTGCGTTTCTTTTAAATATATGCATATATTATTTTCTAAAAAATAATAGTTTATTAAAGAATTGGATGTTTTTCCTAATACTCAAAATTTTTGAGTTCTATAAAAATTAGATTATTAATTTTTTTTTTAGAGATAAAAAATAAACTTGTTAAATAGATTGTTAATAAGAAACCACCAAAGAATGGTGCATGGTCAAAGATCATCTCAGCCTAAAAATTTTATGTATCTTATATAAATGGTAAAACAAGCAGAAGAAATTTTCTCAAAGTTCTGTTGAAGTGACTATATAGTGTTATCTTCACTAAAACCTATCTCTTTTATATAACATCTTATCACTCTTTAAAAAAAAAAATTCTTTTGATCGAACGACTAATATTGAAATAATATATCTCATTAGTAATTCAATCTAATATACTTAAACTAATCGTATTGGATTCATTTTTCATAGTTTGTTAAAAAAATAGTAAATGGACAATTATATATCAAATATAAATCAACAGATGATTAGTATTTTTGGAAGGCTCATAAACAAATATTCAAGCTAGTCTCAAGGAATAGAAAAGCTTGTAATAATAATAGGAAGCTGGTATGGATGGCAAAAGGGAAGTCTTACCGAGTGGAAATGAGGACAACATGGTCTTGGGTCTCATAAGATTTTGATGGTACAGATCTTCTCCAAAGCTTCCGCCTTTAAATCTTATGACTTGAGATTTAGACTGTATAAAATATTAACATCGAAAATCTAAATTTTATATTTGTGCCTAGAGATTAAAAAGAATGGAAAAAAAACTTACTTTTTTTTCTTCTTTTGAATGAATGGAGATTAAGTACGTATCCTTGATTTTAATCTATAATATATAACTTGAGAGGTTATGTAGGCCTTGGAAACCAACTTTTTGCTATACTTCTTTGTTGCACCAGTCAAGAATTTTAAGTTTAATTGAAGAACAATTGAATTGTGATGGGAGGATAACTGACATACAGTTAAGTATTTTATATAGGCCATGAAAAATGTAGATTTTATTATACTATAACTTATAAAATCTTTGAACTTAAATAAATAATCTATGGATATTTGGAAAGTGATTTTATTTTTTGAAATCTTTAACTTAAATGAAGAATTCATTGCTATTTGAGACACAATTATATTATATTTATGTGATATCTTACTTAATATATGTAAAATAATTAAAAACATTTATTTGATTAATTCTTTGGTCACCAACTGTATTAAAATTACCTTTCAAAATTTAATCCATGCGCTAAAGAAGTTATTCGTCATTTATTTTTTTAAAACTTAAAAAAGGAAATTTTATTGAGATAATGATAGAAGTTTATCAACACGCATAAGGTAAGAAGTCACGTTACACAAAAATATAATTGTACTTTACAATAATATGATTAGTTTTATTAATAATATATCTCTATTTTAAATCATGTATTTATATACTAATATTTAAAATTTGGTTATTAATTAACCTTAAAAACAAGATCTAATTGTTAATGAAAATTTTTAAATACCCTTTAACATCATACTCAAAGTATACTGTAATATAAAAATATAAGTCGATAATAATAACAATTTAAAATACATAAAGAATGTAACCAACTTTCCACGATACTTCTTCTTTGCATCAATTAAGATAACTAACTATTTATTGAAGAACAATTATAATATGAGAAGAGAATAAATGTGTAAGGTTGATTATTTTATACAGGCTGTGAAAAACATAAGCCTTGTTTTCTACCGTAATTTATGAAATCTTCGAACTCAAAAAAAGAATCATAAACTATTTAAAGTAAATAGAGAATTATAGCTATTTAAAATGTGATTTCTTAAATAAAGAATCTGTTTCTATTTGGAACGTGATTTTATTATATTTATTGGATATTTTACTTAATTTATGTAAAATACTTATGAATATTAATTTTATTAGTTTTATGGCTGCCATTATAGTACAAAATGAGTTATTTCATATAAAATTTACTTTTGAATTTAATTTTTATGTGGAAGAACTCGTTAGCCATTTGTTTTAAAAAGTAAGAAACAATTTTATTGAGATAATGTTAAACGTTTATCATGCCATAATATATATTTTTGAATTATAAGCGACAAAAAAGAGATCCTATGGTCTTTTTAATCTAAAAAACCTATAACAATTTATATAGTTTTACAATTGTTTTTCTATTTTTAGAAGATGAGTTTTATGGAATTCAAAATATTGGATGAAGATGGCGAGTGTTATTGCAACAATGAAGCTCAAAAATGAAAAGTGAATTAAGGAAAATGAGATAGATGGAAACTACTGCAACAATGAAGCTCAAAAGAAAAAGTGAATTAAGGAAAATGAGATAGATGGAAATAACTTTGAATATTTTCTGTTAACTACTTTTTAATTTCCTAATTTTTGTTTTTAGAACACCAATTTAATGATAACGGTTAACTAAGTCTATCCTCTTCATATTTCCTTGCCATACTGTACATACATATGCATGTAGAGTTATTACCTTGATAATTTATTAAAATTACATAACTAAGTGTTAAGTGCTTTAGAATATAAATAAATTTATCGACCATACAAGTATGACACCATAATTATTTTTTAAAAAAATTATATAAACAAAACTTAGAAAATCACAATCACTTAATAATTTTTTATTTTAAATTAGTGATTTAAGAATAAAAAATACGTAACAAAAATTAGCTAACTTTCTAAATTGAAAGCTAAAGATATTTCACATCTTTTATTCACACATATGGTTTACATAAAAAAAAAAGTGTGGTAAAGTTTAATTTATTTTTTTGATTTTGTCATAATACTATTATATAAGAGAACTTCATCAAAATATTTACAAGATATCAAGATTTTTATTCTGTAGAAATTTATGATATGCAATTGGATTTTTTTGTCTTCAAATGTGTTCGTTATTTTATGATAAACAATAGTTTATTAAATAATTGGATATTTTTTCTATTATTCAAAAGTCTTGGATTCATGAAAAATGTGATCATTAATTCTTTTTTTTTGTTAAGTATGAATGCTTGTTCAACATGCTAAATTTTTTTATTTTATCCCTAAATTCTCATTGTTTCTTATCATTGATTGCATGGTTTTTATTAATTAATGTGATACAATTTTTTGATTCTTTTCAAAAATTTACTATATTTTACAATAACATGATTAGTTATTTTAATACAATATTTTAGTTTAAATCATAAATTTATATATCAATATATAAAAATCAGTTAAAATTTAACATCAAAAACATTATCTAATTGTTAATTAAAATTCTAAAATAACATTTAAGATCCTACATACTATAATATAAAAAATATTAGTCGATAATGGTAACATCTCAAACTATAAACTAAAGATTTATATGGTCAATACATTTAACACCATATAAACCTTTTAAATTATTGTATACTCATACAAACTTTACGTTGCAATATTAACTTAACTTATTACTAATCTTTTAAGTTTAATTAATATGACACATTTGTAAGTTTTTTGAGTTAGCTTTAACTTATTACTGAACTCGTAAGAAATTTTAAAAGATAATTCTACATAAAAAAATTATTCCACCACATGGACTATTGAGCTTTAAAATGAAAAATTCATCCTCCTTGGAAGCTTTTCTATTCAAGTAATCAATTTGTTCTCTCTTTCTCTTAGCTCACAGTTAACATTTTTTTCCTCACATTATGTTCTCTCTTTATTTTTATTTCAATGTTTTCCTCACATTATGTATAAACGGATGTATATAAATATATATATATATAAAAGATTAAATTATCAATTAATATTAAGTAGGTGGGAATGGGGGCATAGAGATGCAATTACAAATTCAATGTGTGCTATTCCAAAACGTCAAGTTTTATGATAAAATAAACTGCTATTAAGATACTTATTGCTTTTATAACTTTGTGACATAGTTTACATGTTTGAGTATCTATCATTTGTAAGATGACTTTTATAGGTAAAACGAATACCTAAAAGATCTCCTAAATGTATAGAAGTGAAAAATTATTCAATTTTTCATTTGTCCCACGACTTGTATAGGTAGAAGGAATACGTACAAGATCTCATATTTGCATACAAGTAAAAAAATAATAATACAATTTGTTGTAGACCTAAACAACAAATTAAGGCTCATTGGCAAAAGGCAACAATTCCATCAGGGCAAGTTCATTACCTTCACAAGGTGTAAAAATGACCGATGCTTTTGCATCCGCACAACTAGGGATTATAGCCTCTACCATGATGCTTTGGCTAATAAAAGGTGGAGGTACCCTGACTAGCCTCATGAGAGGTAAACCTTTATCATTTTTTTGGTTGTATATGCACATATTAATGAAATCCACTACATGTTATGTAGAGTAATGTGTATATATTTATTTCTAAAAGATAAACTGTGATGCTGATTAAGAAAGGCCAAGTCGCAAAAGTTGCAGATGGTGTAGAAGAGATCCAAAATGCATAATGTACCTCTTACGTCTCCTTTCATTACTATAAGTGTCTCTTTAAAGACTGTCAGTGTCCCACCTGCATTTATTATATGCAAAATGCACAACCATAATCTCCTCGTCATCACTCTTGCTTAATGATTACGCAGATTGGAAGTTTCATCTTTCAAACTTTATGTCGACTATACATAAAATCTAGACTGCATGATCATGTTTTTTGATTAATGGCTCGAGCTTGATCATCACTTTTAATTAGTATTTGGATGCACGTGCCATCTTCCACTGTGTTGTACACAAATCTCTACGATGCTAGCGACAGCATCTGCAGAGGCTCTACGCATGGAGGTGGTGGACAACAAGGCTCTATAATTAGTCGTCGTTTGTTTATGTTCTGTGGTGGCCATGCATTGGAAGCTCTTATCAAAAGTCCTTGTTGTTGTATGATGGGTGATGATTAGACTTGAAAATTTATGTTTGGAATTTGAGTTTTTGAGAAGAGAAAGAAAATCCTTTGGAATTAATGAGAGAAGAACTAAGGACAATAGATTATACATATATATGTATATAGGTATATTCTTTTTCTATATAAAAAATTCTCTAACAATACTGCTATATATTGTTTAAGTAAACATATTTATATTTGTAAAATATGTACATGTAAAGTATACTTAAAAGAAGTGTGAGGTATCCCTGAATTTATTTTCTGATTTATCATAATCTTATTATTTAAGAGAATTTTACTAAAATCCCTAAATGAAATAAATAATCTGATTTAGTAGGAACTAGTGATATGATAATAGGTTTCTTTTAAATATATGCAGATATTATATCCTGAACAAAAATAATTTATTAAAGAATTTGATATTTTTTCTAATACTCAAATTCTTGAGTTTTAGAAAAATAAGTTACTTCAATTCTTTTTGAGAGATAAAATATAAAATTATTAAATAGATCGTTGGTAAGCCACTACCAAAGAATGGTGTATGGTCAAAGATCGTCTCAGCCTAAAAAATTAGTATATCTTATATAAATGGTAAAACAAGCAGAAAAAAGTTTCTCAAATTTGTATTGAAGGGACTATAAAGTCATAACTATCACTAAAGACTACCTCTGTTATATAACATCTTATCACTCTTTAAAAAAAATCTTTTTTTTAATGGGACAACTAATATTGAAGTAATATATCTGATTAGTACTTCAATCTAATATACTTAAAATAAGCGTAGTGGATTCATTTATCATAGTTTGTTAAAAAAAATAGTAAATAGACAATTGTATGTAAACTTTAAATTAATAGCTTATCAGTATTGTTGGAAGGTTCATAAATAGATATTTGTGCTTTTATCGATGCTCTCGAGGAATAGGAAAGCTTGCAATAACAATATGCAACACTACGACCAATTTGAAGAACATTTTTCTTAGGAGTTACAAGAACTAACCCAAGTTGATTATTTTCCTATGAAAAAGCTTCACTAGCTCTATTTCACGCTACTCAAACTTGTAACCTAATATATTGTTAAACTTAATCTTGTATGGATTAGGAACAAACATATCAAGTTCATTCTACTAGTGAAGCTATTAGTGAGATGTGTAATGGATAATGAAGCCATCAGTTACAGTGATAATTTTAATTTTATCTATATAGTTAGTTATTTATCATAAAGAAAACCATCCATGAAAAACACATCTACAATAAAATTAATGGAAAAGGATTTTGGTATGGATGACACAAATGAAGCCTTACCGAGTGGAAACGAGTGCAACATAGTCTTGGGTCCCGTAAGATTTTACTGGTACGGGTCTTCTCTAAAGCTTCCTCCTTTAAACATTCTAACTTAAGATTTAGACTGCGTAAAATATTAACATCGAACATCTAGATTTTATATTTGGGCTTGAGAATGGAAAGAAACTTCTTCAAATGAATGGAAGTTAAGTGCATACTGTTAACTATAATCTAGAATATATTACTTGAATGGTTATGTAGGCTTTGGATGTAATACCCGGCCCAAAATTTATACAGGGATTAATTTTAAAATTAAAAAAATATATAAATATAAATTTTAAATTTATAAATTTTTATTTAATGAAAACTTAGGAAAAAAATAGGTGGAGGATGAAATTGAAAATAATTTTGGAAAAAAGAGATGAAAATTTGGGTTCGGGGGGTGTTTTTGAAAGAAAAATTAGAAACTTGGGGTCAAAATATAATTAAAGAAAAATGTGCTACGTAGGACTGCTCAGTCAGTAGCCCTGACGAATCAAAGCATGTCGCATGGAAAGGCATGCTGACTCGGTGCCACGTAGGCGGCCACGCTTGCAATTCGCGTGACCGCGATCGGACGGCCTCAATGCATTCCCGCACGTGTGGACGGTCCGGATCTGTTTCCTCCTCTAGTGCGATCGAATGGTTGCGATTAAATATGATGAATAGCCCAGATTTGTTGCCTCTTTAAACGTGATCGTACAGTCCAGATCAAATTGTGATGAACGGTCCATATTCATTTTTTCTTTAAATGCGATCGGATGACCGAGATCAAACATGATAAACTGCCCAAATTTAAGGGAGACGGGTATAAATATCTCACTTTACACTGAACTCAAACCCTAGCCGCCAGCCCCCCGCCGGAGAAGAAGAACCAGTCGCTGGAGAAAGGAGCCAACCGCTGTCCCCCGCCATGTCGGAGCCACCTCCGATCGCCAAAAAAGGTAAAAATTCTCCCATTCACTTGGAATTTGATTTTGAACACCCCCATGGCCAAATTAGAGCAAAAGAATTGGTGAATGAGCCAAAAACTACAGGTAAAGCCTGGTGGTGCCACCGCGAGAAAAGCTAAAAATTGCCTCCGATGAGTATCTATCATTTGTCAGACGACTTTTATAGATAGAACTTACAAGATCTCATATTTGTATAGAAGCAAAAAATCATTCAATCTTTCATTTGTCCCACGACTTTTATAGGCATAAGGAATACGTAAAAGATCTTCTATTTGTATAGAAGTCCAAAATCAAATACCATAACTTGTTGTAGAACTAAACAACATATCAAGGCTCATTGACAAAAAATAAAAGTTCCATCAGGATGAGTTGATTACCTGCACATGGTATAAAAAGGACTTATGCTTTTGCCACCACACAATTAGGGATACAGGCTCAACCATTAAGCGTTGGCTAATAAAAGGTGGAGATGCCCCAACTGGCCTTATGAGAGGTAAAGCTTTATAATTTTTTTTGTTATATATGTATATATTTATATGCAAATCCACTACATGTTATGGAGAGTAATGTGTACATATGTGTTACGGAGAGTAAACTGTGATGCTGATTAAGAAAGGGCAAGTCATAAAACTTATAGAGGGTGTACAAGAGATCCAAAATACAAAATACACCTCTTGTGTCTCCTTTTGTTGCTATAAGTGTTGCTTTAGGGATTGTTAGTGCTGCACTTGCATTTTTATTATATATAGAATGCATAGCTCTAATCAACCCTAATCATCACTCTGGTTTAATGATTACCCAGGTTAAAAGTTTCATCTTTCAGACTTTATGTCGACTATACATAGACTCTAGACTGCATGATCATATTTTTTTATTAATGGCCCGAGCTTGATCACCACTTTTAATTTTAATCTGGATGCACGTTGCCATCTTTGACCACATAATACATAAATCCCTTCAATTCTGGCGACAATATCTGCAGAGGCTCTGGGAGTGGAGGTAGTGGGCGATAAATTTCTCTAACTAGTTGTCGCTTGTTCAAGTTCTGTGGTAGCCATGCATTGAATGCTCTTATCAAATTCTTTGTTCCTATATAATGGGTGTTGATTAGACTTGAAAATTTGTGTTTGGAATTTGGGTTTTGGAGAAGAGAAAGAAAATACTTTCGAATTAATGAGAGAAGAACTAAAGGACAATAGAGGATATATATGTATATACGTGTATTTTTTTCTATTTTAAAAATTCTCTAACAATATGCTACATATTGTTTAAGTAGGCATATTTATATTTGTAAAATATGTACATATAAAGTTTATTTAAAAGGAGTGCGAGGTATCCTTGAATCTATTTTTTAATTTATCATAATCCTATTATTTAAGAAAATTTTACTAAAATTCTTAAATAAAATAAAGAATATGATTTAAAAAAATTAGAGATATGTTATTGCCTTAAATTTAAATATATGCAGATATTATTTCCTGAAAGATAATGGCTTATTAATGAAGTGGATGTTTTTTCCTAATACTTAAGATTCTTGGATTCCATAAAAGTGAGATCATTTAATTATTTTAAGAGATAAAAGATAAAATGATTAAATAGATTGGTAGTAAGCCATCACCAAAGAATAGTCCATGGTAAAAGATCGTCTCAACCTAAAAAATTAGTATATCTTATATAAATGGTAAAACAAGCAGAAGAAATTTTCTCAAAATTCTATTGAAGTGACTATAAAGTCTTAGCTATCATTAAAAACTCTCTATTATATAACATCTTATCACTCTTTAAAAAAAAGTCTTTTTTTTGGACGGGACAACTAATATTGTACTAATGTATGTCATTAGTAATTCAATCTAATATGTTTAAACTAAGTGAATTGGATTCATTGATTATATGTTGTTAAAAAAATAATAAATGTATACTTATATGTCAAATTTATATCAATAGATTATCAATACTATTGGAAGGCTCATAAACAGATATTCGAGCTTGTGAGTTACAAGAAACAAATTCCCAAGTTGATTGTTTTCCTTAGAAAAAACTTCACCGGCTCTATTTCATGCTCATCAAACTTGTAACATAATATCTTGTTAAACTTAATCTTGTATGGATCAAGAACAAACATATCAAGTTTGTTCTTCTAGTGAAGCTTTTAGTGAGATGTGTGAAAGAAATTAAAGCCACTCAGCTACAGTAATAATTTTAATTTGATCCATATAGTTAGTAATTTATTATAAAGAAAACTATCCAAGAGAAACACATCTACAATAAAAAAGGATGTTGGTGTGGATGGCACAAGGGAAGCCTTATTGAGTGAAAGTGAGTAGAATGTGTTCTTGGGTCCTGCAAGATTTTGCTAGTACAAATCTTCTCAAAAGTTTCATCCTTTAAACCTTATGATTTCAGTTTTAGACTGTAGAAAATATTAATATAAAAAATTTAGATTTTGTATTTATGCTTGAAGATTAAGAAAAATGAAAATAAACTTGTTATGTGTATATATATATACATAAATATTTGTGTGTATTTGTATATTCTTTTTCTATCTCAAAAATTTTCTAACAATAATACTACATATTGTTTAAGTAGGCATATTTATATTTATAAAATATGTACATATAAAGTATATTTAAAAGAAGTGGGTGGTATCCTGGAATTTATTTTTTAATTTATCATAATCCTATTATTTAAGAGAATTGTACTAAAATCCTTAAATGAAATAAAGAATCTAATTTAGTATAAATTAGTGATATGCTATTGGCTTTCTTTTAAATATAGATAGATCTTATTTTATAAAAAATAATAGTTTATTAAAGAACTGGATGTTTTTCCTAATACTAAAAATTCTTGGTTTCTAAAAAAATAAGATCATTAAATGTTTTGAGAGATAAAAGATAAAATTATTAAATAAATTGGTAGTAAGCAACCACCAAAGAATAGTACATGGTCAAAGATCGTCTCAGCCTAAAAAAATTAGTATATCCTATATAAATAGTAAAACAAGCAGAAGAAAGTTTCTCAAAGTTATATTGAACTGACTATAAAGTCTTAACTATCACTAAAAACTATTTTTGTTATATAATATCTTATAACTCTTTAAAAAGAATCTTTCATTTAATGGGATGACTGATATTTAAGTAATATATCTCATTAGTAATTCAATCTAGTATGCTTAAACTAAGCGTACTAGATTCATTTATCATAGTTCATTAAAAAAATAGTAAATGGATAATTATATGTCAAATTTAAACAAAGAGATTGTAGCGCCCGGAGAAAAGGAGCCAAAAAAAAAAAAAAAAAAAAAGCCACGTCGGCAGCCACATCAGCAGGCCCGGTCAGCAATCCCGGCCAACCGGGGCCTGCCACATGGCAAGACCACGTCACTCCGGAACGGGCCACGTTGGCGATCCACGTGAGCGCGATCGGACGGCCCAGATCAATCGCGCGATCGGACAGTCCAGATGCAATCGCACGGATGGCCCAGATTCAATCAAAAACGAACGGCCCAGATTAAAACAAAATGGACGGCTGAGATCAAAAGGCAAGGGGTTATAAATAGAACCCCCACACCAGACCACAAACCCTAGCTGCCTGCCGCTCGCCGGAGAAGACAAACCAGAAGCCGGCCGCCGCCACCCGCCGCCGCGCCGGGAAAATTTCCGACCGCCGATCGAGGTAAATTTCATACTCCCGACTCGTTTTTCCATGCTGATTCCTCTTGTGGCCAAATCGAAGACAAAATCCTGGCCAAACGGCCGGAATATGCGGCCGAAGACCAGCGGCACCGCCGCGCCCCTTCTCAGTTTTTGCCTCCGACGAGGCCCTTCCCAGCCTCCGTTTGATGCAATTTTTATATCACCGTGATCACCATTCTTTTCTCTACAGGTTGACCGGAGCCGAATCACCAAAACACGAACCTCGCCGGAGAGCCGCCGCACCCGAGAGCGTCGCCGCCGGTACCGTTAGTGCGTTTCAGTTTTCCAGGAAAAATTCAGGGAAAATTAGGAACAGCCTGTAGGCGCACTGTGAATCGTATTCGAATCCCGAAAATAGGTAAGGACCCCTCACCCTATTTCCTATCACGGTATTAAAGTTCAAAATGATAAAACGGTATTTCTTGAATTAACGAATGTGTGAAATTGCTTAAGGTGGCTAATGGAGCCCGAGTCTAGTGTGATTGGTGATTTACTGTTATTTGGCCTGTTTACAGCTTTAAATGCAAAATGAGGTTTGATGTGTTCATTTTACAGATTTGTGTGCATATATTACGTTTTTATTAATTATGGGTTGAATGACTGAAAAACTGATACTGTATGTTGTCTGTTTGGCATGAATTACGATTTGCTTGTTTAAATGTGAATTGACGATGCTGATTGAGGGAAAAAAGAATGGAAGATTGTATAAATTGATAATTGTGTAATGGGGTCAGCCTGACTAGATATCCTGGGAGATGGTGGACGGACCGAGTCCGTAGGGAACCCTACCGGGATTGTGGTCTCACATGCCGGACGGGGTATGGAGATCTTATGGTTTTGGCGCCCATACCGGACGGGGTATGGGGACGGCCCGTTTCACCCTCATACCGGACGGGGTATTGAGGTTTATGGTTTTGGCGCCCATACCGGACGGGGTATGGGGACGGCCCGTTTCACCCTCATACCGGACGGGGTATTGAGGTTTATGGTTTTGGCGCCCATACCGGACGGGGTATGGGGACGGCCCTAGAAACTGATTATGAATATTAAAGGTTAACGGGTAGCGGGACCCCTATGGACCCCCACGGATACTAGTAGGCTGGTAAATGAGAAAAAGATATGTTGTATAATGATTGAATTACAAGAGGCGTGATAAGTGTTATGTTTTACAGCTTATATTATTCCATGATTATGATAATGTTATTGTTTTTCTTATATTGTTTCATAAATTCCACCGAGGTAAGTGGATGGTAAAGGTTTTATCATAAATAAAAGGATTTGTAGTAAAACATGCTCCATGGGTCCTTTGTGTTTTCTACCCACCTTTACCTCCGTGACGGTGAGATATCGTGATGTTCTTACTGGGCTAGTGTAGCTCACTCCTTATTTAACCATTTCAGATCAGGAAGACATGGTTCCCGAGCCCGTTCCGCAGGAGGACAACGAAAGGGATGCCTAGAGACTCTGTAGTCATAATCATAGCTTTATTTTCGAGTTTCTCTTTTAGTTAGTTTAATCTTTTATATTTTAAGTACGTTTTTGGTTTTCGTGTAAGGGATGTTAACTGAAATTTTGATCTCGCTTCCGCATATGATATAATTAAATACTCATTTCATTTTAATATTTCCGGGGTCGTTACAGAGATGATCAGTACTATTGGAAGGCTCATAAATAGATATTCGAGTTGTCTCAATGCTCTCGAGGAATAGAAAAGGGTGTTTTCGCACCAATTACAGGCCTGGCTATGTCCTTTGGTCGTAGGGGGCTTCCTTTAATGAGATGTTGGGTGCTTCCGCACTGATAGTAAGCGTGATTGATACGACGACAGGGTAGGTCACCATGCAAGTGACCACAATGCTGATAGGGTTTATTAGGTTGGGTAGGTCGAACTGTAGGTGGAGGTAAGGTAGGGGGAAGAGCAACTCTAGTTCATTTATTGGGGTGGCTACTTACTGGATCAGGCAATCTACTCCTATGTTGTTGGGGATGTTGTTGGGTACGGATTCAGGCAATGTATTGGAGCTTGGCCGAGATGAGGTCTTTAGCCAATTGGACATGTTCTAGCACCTCTGTATACGAGCTAGGTCTTAGCATCACGACCCGATCATAGATGTTGGCATAAAGGCCTTTTAGAGACTTTCTACCTTTTCGGCTTTTGTGGTGTGACCATTAGAGGAGCAAACCTAGACAGTTGGACACAATGGGTTGCATACTGGGCAACCGTTAGATTTTCTTAGCGGAGTTCCTAAAATTCTTACTCTTTCTTTTTTCGGACATAGGCAGGGAAAAAGTTATCAAAGAATGCATCCATGAAAACTTCTCAGGTGGTAGGGGTAGGTAAGACTTCCTTCTTGAGTTGCCACCAGTGTTCGGTTTCACCATTGAGGATAAAAACTACTAGGGGAACCTTCTATTCCTTAGTCAGGCCTAGGACAAAGAAAAGCTTCTCTATCTAGAAGATCCAGGCTTCAGTTACTAAGGGTCAGGGCCACCTTTAAAATGTGGTGGATTAAGCTTCCTAAACTCTGATATGTTTTAGGAGATGGACCTCTCAGCTATTCAGTATTTGGGGGTAGGAAGTGGATAAAGGTTGGCTTGATTTTGTCCTAAGGGTGCAGTCAATCCTTGGATGGCTCGAAAGAGTTCGACAAATTCAGCCTTGGTCGGGTGATCCGAGGCTTTAGGTCACTCAGTATGCTCTACAGATGGTCTTCCTCGCGTCATTCCTACAAAAGAAAGGAAGACACGAGTTGGTGGGATAATTTTTTATAAGAGGACTTATTCTTCCTAGGTATTAAGGGTCTTTCTACCTAAGCCTCAATGTAAGGGATTTGATTCGTGTAATTCTGTTCTGATACAATCTCTAACATCCCAAATGCTACTTAAGGCAAATGGGTGTCAAATACAAAAATAGAATAACGAGTGCATGATGAAATATTATGCAAGGTAACAAATTAATACAAATCCCTTAAAAATATATATGAGTTCTAATTACATACATAAAAGTTAGGACAGAAGTGGCTACAAAATAAAAAGTCAAAATACAAAAGAATGTCACTTCTTTCACTATGCTATTAGACTCATCAGAGTGCGGGAACAATTTTGTACTCAAGTTTTATGAATCCACAGGATCCTCATAGACTTCAATAAGTAGGTCAGCTTGCGGTTGCTCATTTTTTTCCTCATCTGGGGGGAGCATAGAAAGAGTGAGTTTAATATGCTCAGTAAAAAAAAACAATAACTAAATAACATCATAAGGTTTTAAAGGTGAATTATTCTAACATAAATACTTACTATTTGGCTACTTCATAGGCCTAACTTACACTATGAAAACAATTTATTTATTAGGAAAACAATACGTTAATATAATCAAATAAACATACATCATGCCAAATAATAGAGAAAATTAAATAAATCATGAAATGCTCAGATTTTTGTGTCATGCTTCACGAATTCGTTAAGACTTCCATCTCTAAAGGCAGATACAGACTTCCAACTACCCATGTGGAATGATCAGATCATATACAAATAACGATAATTTGCTCAGGCACAATTCCGGCTGGCCAAACTATGGTACAATCTACGACCACGGTTGTACCAACCATAGTGGTACTATCAGATATCTACCGTCACGATAGTACTTAGTCAAAAGTGACCCCTAATAGATATTTGCATCACCACTCTCGTTAGAGGGTACACCATTATCCACAAGGAGCGGTCCTCTTACATCTTTTAAGACCAGATGGGGGAGGAAAAAATAGATACCCCGGATGGGGTTAGGGTAACATATACCTCTCAGAGATAAAAAGCCTAACGAGACACTTGATGCATTATGCATGTCAATACAGATACATACTTCAGACCATTCATGCTTCATTCTACTTTTCTCTTTCTTTTTTTCTTTTTTTTTTGTTTCTTTTATTTTTCCAAGTAAAAATACTGACTTCATATTATTTTTATTATATGCAAATCATCAAGTATCTATAAATCACATAGCATGCTTGAAAATAAGAACAATTCAGCTTACAAGACCTACAAACAGAAACGCATGCATAACAGGAAAAATCACAATTATCATATTTAATAATTTTCTTTATCTACAAATACTCCTTAAGACGTCTAAAGAAATACTAAATTTATTACTGAAACCTTGATATTTTCTCCTTCATCGTTCTCCTTTTCATTCTCTCCTATCCTCTCTAGATCACTCTCTCTCTCTTTTTTTCTCTTTAATTCTTGAAAAATGAAAGAATAAAAGTGTGGGGAAGACTGTGAAGGGAAGACTTATTTATAGAAATTAAGAACCATCGAATTCACACCAAGTGGCAAAATCTGGTGAAGAGAGAGAGGAAAAACATGCACAGCATGAAAAACGAAGGAGGAAAGTCTCCTCTGTCGGCGACTGCAGGGTACTAACTGAGGCAGCAGTGACCTGCTCAGCGCGTTGCAGGCTGGCCTACAAGTGCAAAAGCTTCTTGTCGTGCGTGCACGCAAGCTTACTGTGTGCAGGCCCCACGTGCACAGGGGCCTATCTGTGCAGGTCTACTACTCGGACGACGTGTGCACAGTATGTGGCGCTTGTTTGCGCGGATGGCCCGCCTGTCCACGACAAGATGCACACAGGTTCTGACGCCACGCGGTGCGTGGGGATGGGACATGTGCACTTGCACAGTGTGCAGGCTTCCCGCGCAGACAGCTCCCCTTCCGCACGAGATTTTTTCACATGATTTTTTTTGTTTCGCCATTTTTTCAAAATTCTATTTTTTTGTAATGAAATAAAATAAATAAGATTATTGCAATTAAATTATAATTAAATAGAAAAAAATTAAAATTAAATAAAATCAAAATAATTAAAAATCAATAAAATTCACAAATTACGATAAATAATATGCGGAGTAAATTAAATGAGTTCAATGCGGCCTAAAGGCTTGAATAAATAGGGTTTTCCAAATTAATTGAGTACAGTGATGGGTGGGGTGTTACATGTACAAATAAAATAAAGCAAATAGAGTTAAAATCATTCAAGAAAAACTCAAATAGAACCTTTTAGAACCTTTCCCAGTGGTTTGAACTGCCTGTATAGGTTCCTAGATGGGTTTTAAAACTAGCTAGCCAACCCCTCTTTGCAAGCTTGTAAATTCTTATCTAGTTAACGCAATTCGATAAAAATTGATGCTATGAAGGCTTCATGTTACCAATTAATTATACTTACAATTTGGAAGACCCTATGAAATGATTTGAGCTCTAAAAATGTCCCCAAAGTTGAGAAAAAAACTGCAGGGAAAAATTCCTTCTCAGGTTAGTGATAAACCTAAAACTTGCATGCATGGCTTGATTTTTGTTTAATTGAACTTCAAACATGTTCTATTACATGCAGGCTATCTTTATAGCATTTTGTTTAATTAAAATGATATATGAAGCCATAGAAAAATGCTCACCAAAGTTCCTGTAACACCCCAAAATCCTTTGTGCTTAATTTGTAATGTGAACCCCTATTTATTCAAACCCTAAGAACGTTTAAAACTCCTTAATATTTTTTATTTTTAATTTTTCTAGATGAATATCATATTTATTGAGTTAAATAATTTTTGAAATAATTATTTTATTTTATCGTAGGAAAATTTTATTTTATTTAGGGAAAAAACGGAGAAAAAGGCATAAAATCCCGCGGGAAGGATCAAACCTGCGCGAGCTTCGCATGTCGTGCGGCCAGCACATGATGTGTGCACTGTGTGCATGTCCCGTCCACTCGGGGCGCGAGGCACAGTCTGCTCGCACTTCCCACCGCACACAGATAAGCGCAGCTCCATGCGCCTTAAGCAGGCATCGTCGGCAAAGTAGGCCTACGTGGTAGGTTAAAATCATATGTTTATATACCAATGTAATTAATTATTTTAAATCATATGTTTATATACCAACATAAAAAAAATAGGTTAACATTTAATATCAGAAATATGATTTAATTGTTAATGAAAATTCTAAAATACCTTTTAACATCCAACATAGTGTGATACGAAAAATGTAAGTCGATAATGGTAACATTTTGAATTGTAAACCAAAGATTTATATGATCACAACATTTAGCACCTTGTGAGCCTTTTAAATGATTGTATACTCATACAAACATTACTTTGTACTATTAACTTTACTTATTACTGATCTTTTAAGTTTAATTAATGTGATATATTTGTAAGCTTTTTAAGTTAGCTTTAACTTATTATTGACCTGATAAGAAAATTTAAAAGATAATTATACATAAAAAAAATTGTTCCACCACATGGTCTGTTAGAGTTTAAATATGAAAAATTCATCCTCCTTGGAAGCTTTTCTATTCAAGTAATCAACTTCTTCTCTCTTTCTCTTAGTTCACAGTTAACTTTTTTTTCCCTCACATTATGTTCTCTCTTCATTTTCAACTCAATTTTTAGCCTTAAAACTAATTTTTAGCCTTAAAACTAATTTTTAGCCTCAATGTTTTCCTCACATTATGTATAAATTGATGTGTATGTACATATAAAAGATGGAATTATTAATTAATATTGAGTAGGTGGGATTGGTGGCAGAGAGAAACAATCAGTAATTCAATGTGTACTATTTCAAAACATTAAATCTTGTGATAAAATAAACTACTATTAAGATACTGATTACTTATATAACTTTATGACATAGTTTACTTTTTTGAGTATCTATCATTTGTCATGCGACTTTTATGGGTAAAAGGAATACGTACCAGATCTCCTATTTTTATAAAAGTAAAAAATTATTCAATTTTTCATTTGTCCCATGACTTTTATGGGTAGAAGGAATACCTATAAGATCTCTTGTTTGTTTAGAAGTACAAAATGAAATATTACAAGCTTTCTAAAAACCTAAACAACATATGAAGGCTCACTCGTGGAAAGCAGCAGTTCCATCAAGGGGAAGTCATTACCTGTACAAGGTATAAAAAGGACTGACTCTTCAACCTCCACACTACTTGGGATTATAGGCTCTACCATGATGTTTTGGCTAACAAAAGGTGGGGGTGCCCCGATTGGCCTTATGAGAGGTAAATCTTATCATTATTTTTGTTGTATATATATATATTCATGTGTAAATCCATTACATGTTATGCTGAGTAATATGTATATATGTGTTTTTAAAAGATAAATTGTGATGCTGATGAAGAAAGGGAAAGTCGCAAAACTTGCAGAGGGTGTACAAAAGATCCAAAATGCAGAATGAACCTCTTATGTCTGCTTTGGTTGCTACAAGTGCCGCTTTAGGGACTGTTAGTCCCGCACTTGTATTAATTATATGTAGAATGCATAACCCTAGTCTCTCATAATCATCACTTTGTCTTAATGATTACACAAATTGGAAGTTTCATCTTTCAGACTTTATGTCAACTATACGCAAAATCTTGACTGCATGATTATGTTTTTGATTAACGACCCGATCTTGATCATTACTTTCAATTAGAATCTGGATGCACGTGTCATCTTCCACCACATAGTACATAAATTTATACAGTGCTGGCAACAGAATCTCTAGAGGCTCTAGGTGTGGAGGTGGTGGATGACAAGACTCTCTAGTGTCATTTTCTCAGGTTCTGTGGTGTCCATGCATTAGATGCTCTTATCAAAAGTATTTATTGTTGTATGATGGGTGATGAGTAGAACTAAAAATTTATGTTTGGAATTTGAGATTTGGAGAAAAGAAAGAAAACTTTTTGGAATTAATGAGAGAAGAACTAAAGGATAATAGAGGATATATATATGTGTGTGTGTATATACGTATATTCTTTGACAATAATGCTACATATTATTTAAATAGGCATATTTATATTTGTAAAATATGTACATATAAAGAATATTTAAAAAAAATTATGAGGTATCCTTAAATTTATTTTTTGATTTATCATAATCCTATTATTTAAGAGAATTTTACTAAAATCCCCAAATGAAATAAAGAATCTAATTAAGTAGAAACTAATGATATGTTATTGGCTTTTTTGAAAATATATGCAGCTATTATTTCCTGTAACATAGTGGTTTATTAAAGAACTTGATATTTTTTCTAATATTCAAAATTCTTGGATTCTAGAAAAATGAGATCATTAAATTTTTTTTTGAGAGATAAAAGATAAAAATATTAAATAGAATGGTCAAAAGCCACCACCAAAGAATGGCACATGGTTAAAGATCATCTCAGCCTAGAAAATTAATATATCCTACATAAATGTTAAAACAAGTAGAAAAAAATTTCTCATAGTTCTAATGAAGTGACTATAAAGTCTTAACTATCACTAAAAACTATCTTTTGTTATATATCACTCATTAAAAAAAATCTTTCTTTTAATGGGACGAATAATATTGAAGTAATACATTTTATTACTGATCCAATCTAATATGCTTAAAATAAGTATATTGAATTCATATATCATAATTCGTTAAAAAAATAGTAAACAAATAATTATATATATAATTTAAATCAACAGATGATTAGTATCATTAGAAGGTTGATAAATAGTTATTCAAGCTTGTTTCGACGCTCTTGAGGAATAGAAAAGCTTGCAATAATAATATGCAACGTTACGATAAATTTTAAGAGCATTTTTCTTAGGAGTTACAAGAACCAAATTCCCAAGTTGATTGTTTTCCTCAGAAAAAACTTCACTAGCTTTATTTCATGCTCATCAAACTTTTACCATGACATCTTGTTAAACTTAATCTTGTCTTGATCAAGAACAAACATATCAAGTTCGTTCTTTTAGTGAAGCTCCTAACGAGATGTGTGATGGAAACTGAAGCCATTCAGCTGTAGTAAAAATTTTAATTTTTTTACATATAGTTAGTTATTTATCATAAAGAAAACCATCCATGAAAAACACATCTACAATAAAATTAATGGAAAAGGATTTTGCTATGGATGGCATAAGTGAAGCCTTACTGAGTGGGAATGAGTGCAACATGGTCTTGGGTCCCATAAAAGTTTGCTAGTACAGATCTTCTCCAAAGCTTCGTCCATTAAACCTTATGATATGAGATTTAGACTATAGAAAATATTAACATCGAAGATCTAGATTTTATATTTTAATGCAATATATCTACTTTAAGTAAAGTATTTATATACTAATATATAAAGATTGGTGAGTAATTAATCTTAAAAACATGATATAATTGTTAATGAAAATTTTGAAATATCCTTTAACATCCTATTAAAAGTATAGTGTAATATAAAATCATAAGTTGATAGAAATAACAATACAACTTCTTTGTATCAATCAAGAGGACTAACTACTTATTAAAGAACAATTACAATATGAGAAGACAATAAATGTGTAGGGTTGATTATTTTGTGAAGCCTCTGAAAAACGTAAGTCTTATTTTTTACTATAACTTACAAAATCTTTGAACTCAAATAAAGAATCATAAACTATTTAAAATGTGATTTCTTAAATAAAGAATCCATGCCTATTTGGGACTTGATTTTATTATACTTATTATATATTTTACTTAATTTATATAAAATTCTTATAAACATTGATTTTATTAGTTTTATGGCTGCCATTATTGTACAAAATGAGTCACTTCAAATAAAATTTACTTTTGAATTTAATCTTTGTATGGAAGAACTTATTAGCCATTTACTTTAAAAAGTAAGAAATAATTTTGTTGAGATAATGTTAAAAATTTATCACGCTGCAATATATTTGTTTTTAATTATAAACCACAAAAACTTGACATTCTAGTCTTTTTAATCTAAAAAATCCTCCAACAATTTATATAGTTTTATAACTTTTTTTCAATTTTTATAATATGAGTTTTATGGTAATTGAGAATTCTGGATGAAGATGGTGAGTGCTTGGAACAATAAAGCTCACAAGGAGAAGTGAAGGAAGGAAAATGAGATAGATGGAACTAGCTTTGAATATTTTCTGCTAACTATTTTTTAATTTCATAATTTTTATCTTTAAAAGACCAATTTAATGATAATAGTTAACAAAGTCTACCCTCTTCATATTTCTATAGCATACTGTATATAAATATGTATGTACAGTTATTACCTTATTAAAATAAGATAATTAAGTGTTAAGTACTTCATAATATAAATAAATTTATTGATCATAAAAGTATAACACCATAAATTTTTGTTAAAAAATTATAGAAACAAAACTTAAAAGATAACATTCACTTAAAATTTTTTTATTTCATATTAGTGGTTTAAGAACAAAAAATACGTAAAAAAAAATTAACTAATTGTTTAAATTTAAAGGTATAAATGTTTCACATTTTTTATGTACGCATATGGTATAAAAAAAATGTGTGGTAAAGCTGAAGTTATTTTTTTGATTCTATCATAATACTATTATATAAAAGAACTTCATTAGAATCCTCACAAGATATTGAGATTCTGATTTTATAGAAAATTATGATATGCAACTAGATTTTTTGTGTGTTCAAATGTATTTGTTATTTTATGAGAAACAATAGTTTATTTAACAATTTGGTGCTTTTCCTAGTACTCAAATGTCCTGGTGTAATACTTGGGCCCAGAATTTGGCCGGAATTAATTTTAAAAATTAAAAAAATGTATAAAAATATAATTTTTAAATTCATAAATTTTTATTTAATGTAAAATTAGGAAAAAAATAGTTGAGAATGAAATTGAAAATAATTTTGGGAAAAACATAATTAAAGAAAATTGCACCACGTAGGACCGCTAAGTCAGCAACCCCGACGAACCGGAGCGCGCTGTGTGGCAAGGCATGTTGACTCGGTGCCATGCGGGAGGCCATGCTAGCAATCTGCATGCTCGTGATCGGATGGCCCAAATGTGTTCCCGCATGAGTGGATAGTCCAAATCTATTCCCTCCTCAGGCGCGATCAAACGATCGCGATTAAACGCGGTGAACGATCAAGATATGTTCCCTCTTTAAATGCGATCGTATGGTCGAGATCAAATCGCGATGAATGGTTCAGATTTATTTTCTCTTTAAATGTGGTCGGACAATCAAGATCAAATGTGATGAACAGTCCAGATTTAAGGAAGACGGGTATAAATATCTCGCATCACACCAAACCCAAACCCTAGCTGCTAGCTTCCTGTTGAGAAGCAGAACCAGTCGCTAGAGAAGGGAGCTGCCCACCGCCTGTCACCGCACTGGAGCCACCTTCGACAGCCAAAAAGGGTAAAATTCTCCTATTCGCTCGAAATTTGATTCCGAACACCTCCATGGCCAAATCGAAGCAAAAAGAATGGTGGATGAGCCCAAAACCGCAGGTAAAACCCAAAATCGCCTCTGATGAGCCCCTTTCCATTTCATGTATCATGCAATTTTTTCACTTTTGTGTTCACCATTATGTTTTCTACAGGTTGACCAAAGAAAAAATGCCAAGCTACGAAGGTGAGCTGGCAGAGCCACCCTACCAAAAAATCCCCTTGTCGGTAAGTTTTTGTTTTCTGATTTTTTTTTCAGCCAACCGAGGCCCCCTAACATGTTTTCTCACAGAGATGAGTATAAAACTGGCTGAAAATGGTCAGGTTGAGGCAAATTGCCACTGCGGGCAGCAGTGCCGTCGCTGGAGAAAGGGGGTACCGTCGTGCCGAAATTTTGAAATTTGCCGAAAAAGGTTTTTAACACCTATTTTAGATTTTTTAGAGTATTTTTACGTACGTGAAGCATGTTTTAATCTCCGTAGAAAAATTCAGAAAACCCGAGGACCGCCAATAGGCACAACTAAAAGTTTGGTATTTCGACATCGATTCAGGTAAGAATCCCTCACATTATTCCCTGTTATGGAATTGAAGTTTAATTACCAACAATACGGTATTTTACTTAATTTAAAAAACTTTGAGAATTAACTACAGGTTACTAATGGAGGCAGAACTGGTTATTTATTATTGTTTATCTTGTTTAATTGATTTTTAGATTTGACAGCTTTAAATGCATGATAATATACTGAAATTGGTAAAATAATTCTGTTGTGTTTCCTTGATGCTTGTATTGTTTGTCTTGCATTGATTTATGGTTAAATTTTGAAACTGAAAATTAAATGTAAAATATAAAATTGATTGATTAAGTGAATGAATGAATGGTAGCCTTACTGGTTATCCTGTGAGATGGTAGATAAACTGGATACATAGAGAAACCTACTGTGAACGTCGCCTCATACCAGACGGGGTATCAAGGATTGGTATTTTTGGTGCTCATACCGGACGTGGTATCGGGACGTTTTATCCTCATATCGGACAAGGTATTTAGGGATGGTATTCTTTGCGCTCATACCATACAAGGAATGGAATGGCTGGTTAGTTGACAATGTTGAATAATGGTTCACGAATAGTGGGACATCCCTATGGGCCCCCAAGGATACCAGTAGGCAAATAAAAAATAAAATTTATTGTTCTTGCTCACTTGAATGCGAGATTAGAATGTTATTTGGGTTACTGTCTCTATAAGTCGATTTTAGAAATCTCACAATAGTAAATACATGCAATAAATAGTTTTCCTTATGATAAATGAATTTGCTTAAATCAAGAGCTCCATTGGTTATTTTTATGATTTTTACCAACTTTTAGTTTATGTATCGATGAGTAGGGTGATATTCTTACTGGACTAGTGTAGCTCACACTTTCATTAACTCTTTTAGATCAAGAGGACCAAGACCCAGATCCCAATGAACAAGAAGGTTGTGAATAATTCACCACCCGGACTCCTTCAAAAGCTAGTGAAGGTTGTCCTAAGATGCCTAGTTGTTTACTTTTTGTTTATTTCTTTAATTTTTATTTGTTCTTTTAGAAGAAATATTCCCGTAGCCCTATTGGGTATTTCAAATTATTGTGTAAGGAATGTAAATCCTAACTCTATTATTCCGCTTCCGCATTCAATTCATGTCTTTATTTTCTTTAAAGTTCCGAGCCTGTACACCTGGCTTCTTGAAAATTTTGATCATTAATTCTTTTTTTGTTAAGTATAAATGCTTGATCAACGTGCTAAATTTTTTATTTCATCCCTAAATTCTCTTTGTTTCTTTTCATTTATTGTGTGATTTTTTTTATTAATGTGATACATTTGTTTGCTTCTCTTGAAAAATTTACTATACTTTACAATAATGTGATTAGTTAATTTACTACAATATTTTAGTTTAAATCACATATTTATATACCAATATATAATAATATATTAAAATTTAATATCGAAAACATAATCTAATTGTTAATTAAAATTTTAAAATAACTTTTAACATCTTACATAGTGTAATATAAAAAATATAATTCGATAATAATAATATTTTAATTTGTAAAGTAAAAGTTTATATGGTCAAAACATTTAGCACCTTGTGGGCCTTTTAAATGATTGTATACTTGTACAATCTTTACTTTGTAATATTAACTTAACTTATTACTGATATTGTAAGTTTAATTAATGTGATACATTTGCAAATTTTTTAAGTTAGCTTTAACTTATTACTGACCTCGTACGAAATTTTAAAATATAATTATACATAAAAAAATTATTCCATCACATGGTCTATTGGAGCTTAAAAATGAGAAATTCATCATCCTTGAAAGTTGTTCTATTTAAGTTGTCAATTTGTTCTCTCTTTCTCTTATATCATAATCAACTTTTTTTTTCGTGACATTATGTTGTCTCTTAATTTTCAACTTAATTTTTAGCCTCAATTTTTTTCTCACATTATATATAAAGGGATGTATATATACATATAAAAGATGGAATTATCAATTAATATTAAGTAGGTGGGATTGGTGACATAGAGATACAATCAATAATTCAATGTGTACTATTTTAAAATATTAAGTCTTGTGATAAAATAAACTACTATTAAGATGCTAATTACTTATATAGCTTTATGAAAAAGTTTACTTGTTTGAGTATCTATCATTTGTCACACGAATTTTATAGGTAGAAAGAATACGTACAAGATCTCCTATTTGTATAGGAGTAAAAAATATTCAAATTTTCATTTATCCCATGACTTTTATGGGCAGAAGGAATACCTATAAGATCACCTATTTATATAGAAATAAAAAATCAAGTACTACAAATTTGCTGTAAAGCTAAACAACATAATAAGGCTCATTGGTGAAAAGTTGCAGTTCCATTGGGGCGAGTTCATTATCTGCACAAGGTATAAAAAGGATAGACTCTTCCTCCTCTGTACTACTAGGGATTATAGACTCTACCATGATGCTTTGGCTAATAAAAGATAGAGGTGCCCTGATTGGCCTTATGAGAGGTAAATCTTTATCATTATTTTTGTTGTATATGTATATATTCATTTGCAAATCCACTGTATTTTACGCTGAGTAATGTGTATATATGTGTTTATGAAAGATAAAAAGTGATGTCAACAAAGAAAGGGAAAGTCGCAAAATTTGTAGAGCGTGTACAAGAGATCCAAAATGGAGAAATCACCTCTCGTGTCTGCTTTGGTGTCTACAAGTGCCGCTTAGGGACTGTTAGTCCTGCACGTGCAATAATTATATCCATAGTACACAATCCTAATCTCCTCTAATCATCACTCTGGCTTAATGATTATGCAGATTTGAAGTTTCATCTTTTAGACTTTATGTCGACTATATGTAAAATATAGGTTACATGATCATGTTTTTTAATAACGACCCAGGCTTGATCACCACTTTTAGTTGGAATTTGGATGCATGTTCCATCTTCCATCGCATAGTACATAGATTTCTACAGTGTTGGCGGCAGTATCTACAGAGGCACTAGGCATGAAGGTGGTGGATGACAAGGCTCTCTAACTAGTCATCATTTGTTTAGGTTCTCTGGTGGCCATGCATTGGATGCTATTATCAAAATTTGTTGTTGTTGCAAGATGGTTAATGATTAGACTTGAAAATTTGTGTTTTGAATTTGGATTTCGGAGAAGAGAAAGAAAACTCTTTGGAATTAATGAGAAAATAACTAAAGGACAATAGAGGATATATATATATATATAAATATATGTGTGTATATATGTATATTCTTTTTCTATCTAAAATTTTCTCTGATAATAATGTTATATATTATTTAAGTACGCATATTTATATTTGCAAAGTATGTACATGTAAAGTATATTTAAAAGAAGTATGAAGTATCTTTAAATTTATTTTTTGATTTATAATAATCTTATTATTTAAGAGAATTTTAATAAAATCTCTAAATGTAATAAGAAATCTGATTTAGTATAAACTAATGATATGCTATTGGATTTCTTTTAAATATATGCAAATATTATTTACTGAAAAATAATAGTTTATTAAAGAATTGGATGTTTTTCCTAATATTTAAAATTCTTGGCTTCTAGAAAAATGGGATCATTAAATTTTTTTTTGAGAGATAAAAGATAAAATTATTAACTAGATTGGTAGTAAGCCACCACCAAAATATGGCACATGGTTAAAGATTGTCTTAGTCTAAAAAGTTAGTATATCCTATATAAATAGTAAAACAAGTAGAAGAAATCTTCTCAAACTTCAATTGAAGTGACTATAAGTCTTAACTATTACTAAAAACTAGTTTCGCTATATATCATCTTATCACTCTTTTAAAAAAAATCTTTTTTGTGATGGAACAAATAATATTGAAGTAATATATCTAATTAGTAATTTTATCTAATATGCTTAAACTAAGCATAATGGATTCATTTATCATAGTTAATTAAAAAAATAGTAAACGAACAATTATATATAAAATTTAAATCAACAGATGATTAGTATTATCTGAAGGCTCAAAAAAAGATATTCGAGCTTGTTTCGATGCTATTGAGGAATAGAAGCTTGCAATAATAATGTGCAACATTACGATAAATTTTAAGAGTATTTTTCCTATGAGTTACAATAACCAAACTTGCAAGTTGATTCTTTTCCTAAAAAAAAAACTTCACTAGCACTATTTCATGCTCATCAAACTTGTACCCTGATATCTTGTTAAACTTAATCTTGCATTGATCAGGAACAAACATATCAAGTTCATTCTTCTAGCAAAGCTCCTAGTGAGATTTGTGGAGAAAATTGAAGCCATTCAGCTACTATAATAATTTTAATTTTATCAATATAGTTAGTTATTTATCATAAAGAAAACTATCCAAGAAAAACACATCTACGATAAAATTAATGGAAAAGAATTTTGGTATTTATGGCACAAGTGAAGCCTTATCAAGTGGGAATGAGTGCAACATGGTTTTGGGTCCTGTAAGATTTTTCTGGTACAGATCTTCTTCAAAGCTTCCTCCTTTAAACCTTATGACCTGAGATTTAGACTGTAGATTTTATATTTGATATGTGCCTGAAGATTAAGAAGAACGGAAAGAAAGTTATTTTTTTTTTCTTTCTTCGAATTAGTGGAGGTTAAGTGCGTACCCTTAAGTTTAATCTATAATAAATAACATGAGAGGTTATGTAGGCTTTGGAAAAATAACATTTCACTGTACTTTTTTGTTGCACTAGTCAAGAAGACTAAGCTTAATTGAAGAACAATTAAATTGTGATGGGAGGATAAATGAGATACTGTTTTGTATTTTATTTAGGCCGTGGAAAATGTAGATTTTATAATACTATAACTTACAAAATCTTTGAACTTAAATGAAGAATCTATGGCTATTTGGAAAGTGGTTTTATTTTTTGAAATCCTTAACTTAAATGAAGAATTCATTTCTATTTGAGATACGTTTTTATTATATTTATGTGATATCTAACTAAATATATACAAAATAATTAAAAATATTGATTTAATTAATTCTATGATCGCCAACAATATTAAAATTAACTTTTGAATTTTAAATTTTAATCCATGCGATAAAAAACTTATTCATCATTCATTTTTTTAAAAGTTAAAAAAGAAAGTTTATTGATATAATGGCAGAAGTTTATGACCAGGGATAAGGTAAAAAACCACATTACACAAAAACATCAACTATACTTTACAATAATGTGATTATTTATTTTAAGGTAATATCTCTACTTTAAATCATGTATTTATATACCATTATATAAAGATCGGTTAGTAATTAACCTTAAAAATATGATTTAATTGTTAATGAAAATTTTAAGATATCCTTTAACATCCTACTCAAAGTATAGTATAATATAAAATCATAAATCGTTAACGATAACGATGTAAAATTCATAGAGATGGTAACAAATTTTTTACGATACTTCTTTGCATCAAGCAAGAGAACTAACTAATTATGGAAGAACAATTACATTGTGAGAAGAGAATAAATGTGTAGGTCTAATTATTTTGTGCAGGCTGTGAAAAACGTAAGTCTTATTTTATACTTTAACTTATAAAATTATTGAACTCAAATAAAGAATGCATGGCTATTTGAGACTTAATTTTAATATATTTATTTGATATTATACTTAATTTATATAGAATGCTTATGAACATTAATTTTATCAGTTATATGGCTACCATTATAGTATAAAATGAGTAATTTCAAATAAAATTTACTTTTAAATTTAATCTTTGTATGCAAGAGCTTATTAGCCATTTTTTTTAAGTAAGAAATAATTTGTTGAGATAATGTTAAAGATTTATCGTGCTGCAATATATTTTTTTTAATTATAAGCAACAAAAACTCAATTTTCTAATCTTTTTAAACTAAAAAATCCTCCAACAATTTATACAGTTTTATAATACTTTTTTAATTTTTAGAAGATGAGTTTTATGGGAATTTGAAATTCTGGATGAAGATGGTTAGTGCTATTGGGATGATGAAGCTCAAAAGGAAGAGTGAATGAAGGAAAATGGGATAGATGGAAATTGCTTTGAATATTTTCTGCTAACTGTTTTTTAATTTTGTAATATTTATCTTTAGAAGATCAATTTAATGATAACGGTTAACCAAGTCTACCCTCTTCATATTTCTTTACCACACTGTACATACATATGTATGTACAGCTGTTACCTTGACAATTGATTAAAAATAGATAATTAAGTTTTAAGTGCTTTAGAATATAAATAAATTTGTTGATCATACAACTATGACACCATAAATTTTTATTAAAAAATTATAGAAATAAAACTTACAGGATCACAATCACTTAATAATTTTTTTATTCAAATTAGTGATTTAAGAATAAAAATACATAACAAAAATTAGCTAATTTTTTAAATTCAAAGATATTGAAGTTTCATATTTTTTATGTACACACATGGTGTATAAAAACAGTGTGCGGTAAAGTTGAATTTATTTTTTTAATTTTGTTATAATACTATTATATAAGAGAACTTAATCAAAATTCATATAAGATGTCAAGATTCTAATTTGGTAGAATGCTTGATCAACATGATAAAATCTTTTTCTCATCCCTAAATTCTCTTTGTTTCTTTTCATTTACTACGTGGTTTTTATTAATTAATGTGATATATTTGTGTTTCTTTTGAAAAATTTACTATACTTTACAATAATTCGATTAGTTATTTTAATATAATATTTAATTTAAATCATATATTTATATACCAATATATAAAAATTGGTTAAAATTTAATATCAGAAACATGATCTTATTGTTGATGAAAATTCTAAAATACCTTTTAACATCCTACATAGTGTAATATAAAAAGTATAAGTTGATAATGATAGCATTTTGTGTAACACTTCAGGGAATCAAGCAAAATATAACTATATAGGAAAATGACCTATGTAAGTTATGAAAATTATGAAAATTAAACTTTGATCCACATTTCGACACAGAAAGGAAGGTATGAGAATTAGTTAGGATAATTAATTAAATTAATAATAATACTAAACGATTAAATAAAAACTAAACGCATGAGAAGAAACAAATCGAGGAAAATGGGAAATTCCCAACAAACAAATAGACCAGCAAATGAGGAGCTGTATAACAAATTAGGCATTGATAGGTATACAGATCGCATTAGAGCACAACAACCAAATGAAGGATGATCTGGATGAAGCCACGTGGTTCTGACCAAGCACGTCGAACGGTGCTGATGGAGAAATACCATAAGGAATGGCTGAGATGGCTTGATTTCCTCCAACAGCTATGATGTTAGCCAGACCCAACATAAAAGGAGAGACGGGTTGCGAGGGAGACACAGGAGGGAGAGGAGAGTGAGAGTAGAGAGTATAATCGAAGGGAACATAGACAAAGGAATTAAAGGAAGATTTAAGAGGACATCCCTCATCTAAAGTCGGCAAAGAGGAAAAGTCTGAGAGAACAATTGCTGCAACGAACACAAATGGAAGCTAGAGGTGAGACGAATTTGAATATCAAACAGCAAAGTTGAGATTCATAATTTAAATTCCTTCTTATGGAGAATGTATGCATGATTTGGGACTTAATCAGGTGGTGGAAAATTAGATCATGCATCATCAGGGGTTACACCCACAATGTGTATATATAGATATATATAATTGTGTAATGATGTAGCAAGAGAGTAATGGGATCAAGGTGAAAGAAGTTCTTGGTAGATGGCAGATGGGTAAATAGAGGTAGATCAAAATACAAGTATTATCCAACATTGATTGAGAAGATTAGATCTGTATTGAAGTGAAAGAAGTGGAAGAAGAAGATTTATGAGAAATGAGGGAAATAGAAAAGAGGGTGATGAGGTAAGGAAAGAAAAGGAGTGGGTCATCTTTGGAGAGGACTGGGTATTAGGATAATAGACCTTCTAAAAAAAAAACTGGAACCGTACTGAAGTACTGTTAAACCTTAAGAAAAAATGGGACTGAATGATTGTTAGATGGAGCATAAAAATGGAAATGCCTCATCTGTGGTTCTAAAAATTTTGTACAATGCTTATGTGAATTGTGTGCTATGCAAGTAGTTGTGAGTATGTGTATGGCCTAATATGGGTCAGATATTTCATTGTTTTTTACCATAACACCTTCTGATTTTCTTTATGCTTTAATGTATTGCCTTGATATAAATTTTTTAAAATTATTGAATAAAAGAATGACAGGCCAATGGTTGGTCGAAAGGTGTATGACACGGGGTTGTATGAGTGGCCAAATAGTGGTCGAACATTGTATCATCCTCTAGCCACAACATCTGCTGTTTCTTCTCCCTGTTTTTATGGTATTGCTCATTAAAAATAAATGTTGCCCAATGGTTGGTCGAAAGGTGTGTGACACTTGATTTATAATCTATTACTGCTATGTTTTAAATTTACATTTGACTTCTTGGGCATGTGTAGGCTCATTGTTGTTTGTTTGTAGATGCTGTGAAGCATGAACCAGTACAGGCATTACAACCAGTGGAGCTAGATATATGAGGAAATATACAGCATTGACGCTAAGTTACACACACCAACGTAGTAGTTAAGTTTTACATACATGTGTAAGTACACTATTGTTACTCTCTAGACTATAGTATGAATGATATGAGATACACGTGCTAGATATGTTAACACCTGGAGAAGGTTTTGCTCTTTTTTACATACACGTGTAATGGACATTTTAGCTAAATAAATATAGGAAGTTTTTTAAAGTGAAGATTATTGTGATGATCTGTACTTGAACCCAAGTCGCCTCAACCATTATAGATTAGGGTTTGTTACATTTTAAACTATAAACTAAAGGTTGATACGGTCACAACATTTAGCATCTTGTGAGTCTTTCAAATGATTGTATACACGTACAAACTTTACTTTGTAATATTAATTTAACTTATTACTGATCTTGTAATTTTAATTAATGTGATACATTTGTAAGTTTTTTAAGTTAGCTTTAACTTATTAGTAACCTTGTAGGAAATTTTAAAAGATAATTATACATAACAAAATTATTCCCTACATGATCTATTAGAGCTTAAAAATGAAAAAATTATCCTCTTTGGAAGTTTTCTACTCAAGTAATTAATTTGTTCTCTCTTCCTCTTAGCTCATAGTCAATATATTTTTCCTCACATTATGTTGTCTGTTAATTTTTAACTCAATTTTAAACCTTAAAACCAAATTTTAGTCTCAAATTTTTCCTCACATTATATATAAATGGATGTACATAAATATATAAATATATAAAAAAAAGGGAATTATCAATTAATATTAAGTAGGTGAGATTGGTGGCATAGAGATGCAATTAGCAATTTAATGTGTATTATGCCGAAACGTTAAATCTTGTGATAAAATGAATTAATTTTAAGATACTAATTACTTTGATAACTTTATAACTTAGTTTACTTGTTTGACTATCTGTCATTTGTCACACGACTTTTATAGAGAGAATGAATATGTACAAGATCTCCTATTTATATAGAAGTGAAAAATCATTCAATTTTCATTTATCTCACAACCTTTGTGGGCATAAGGAATTCCTACAAGATCTCCTATTTGTATAGAAGTACAAAATCAAATACTACAAGCTTGATGTAAACCTAAATAACATATCAAGGCTCATTGGTGGAAAGCAGCAATTCCATCGAAGCAGGTTCATTACCTACACAAGATGTAAAAAGGACTGACGATTTCACCTCTGCACTATTAGGGATTACAAGCTCGACCATGATGCTTTGGCTAATAAAAGGTGGAGGTGCCTCGACTGACCTTATGAGAAATAAAACTTTATCATTATTTTGGTTGTATATTCATATATTTATGTGCAAATTCACTGCATGTTATGTTGAGTAATGTGTATATATGTATTTCTAAAAGACAAACTGTGATGCTCATGAAGGAAGGGAAAGTTGAAAAATATGTAGAGGGTGTATAAGAGATCCAAAATGTAGAATGCACCTTATATGTTTTCTTTGGTTGCTACAAGTGTCACTTTAGGGGTTGTAAATGTCACATCTACATTTATTATATGCATAATGCACAGCGCTAATCTCCCTTAATCGTCACTCTGGCTTAATAATTGTGCATATTTGAAGTTTTATCTTTCAAACTTTATATTGACTATACATAAATTCTAGAATGCATGATCATTTTTTTAATTAATGGCCCGAGCTTAATCACCACTTTCAGTTAGAATTTGGATGCACGTGCCATTATCGTATAGTACGCAAATCGCTATGCTGCTGGCAGCAGCATCTGCAGAGGCTCTGGGCATGGAGGTGGTGGATGACAAGGCTCTCTAACTGGTTGTTTGTCCAAAAGTCTTGGCTTCATGAAAAATGTGATCATTAATTTTTTTTTTTATTATGCATGAATGCTTGATCTACATGCTAAATTTTTTATTCCATCTCTATATTCTCATTGTTTTTTTCATTTATTACATGGTTTTTATTAATTAATGCGATACATTTATTTGTTTCTTTTGAAAAATTTACCATACTTAACAATAATGTGATTAGTTATTTTAATACAATATTTTAGTTTAAATCATATATTTCTATAATAATATATAAAAATTGGTTAAAATATAATATAAAAAATACGATATAATTGTTAATAAAATTCTAAAATACTTTTTTGTAACAGTCAACTGTATTACACCATATACTTGGTTTAATAAAAAATTTTAATCATGTAATTTATTTATTAATGTAAAATAAATATTATATTCTCTAATTTAAATAAAAAGAAATAAAAATGAATTAACAATTTAAATACAGTTGCTCTAAAATAGGAGAATAAACCTATACAATTTCAAAGAAAGGCATATTCTCAATTATGGTACTTTGATAAAAATTATAACTTCTTAAAATTGCTATTATTTTAAATAATAAGAACTAGAAAAAATATACATTTATATAGGTGAACAAAAATTAGATTATAAATACGAATAATTAAACCTAGATATAAATTTATTTAGTTTATATAACATAAACAACTAAACATTAATTATAAATAAATGAACACAAATCAAACATAATCACATAAGGCAGCAATACATGCATTCAAACCATAAAATAGAATAATCAGATACTACCATGCTCTTAGACTGTAAAATAAATTAACAGAGAACCATGTCCAGTTCGGGCTCCATTAGCAATCCGTAATTAATTATGTACATCTATTTAATTTGTACAAAATATTGTATCATTATTTATTTAAACTTCAATTCTATGATAAAGAATAGGGTGAGGGATCCTTATTCGATTTGACGCTGAAAAGTTAAACGGTTTACTGCGCCTATGGGCGGTCCCTGTGTTTCCTGAATTTTTTTTTGATAACTGAAAGGTGCTTATAGTACCTACAAATGTTCCAAATAAACCTAAAATTAGCCTCAGGACCCACTCGACAAATTTTGGAAATCCGGCATGCCGCTCTGGTGACGGTACCGTCGTTGACAGTCTGCCTCGGGTCGGCCATTTTCAATTGTTTTTAGTCGAATTCGGCAAATTTTGCATCGATTTTGCAAGTAAACACGTTAAAGGGTCTTGGTTGGCAGAAAAAAATACGAAAAATTGAAACTCACCGGCAGCGGGGCTCTCCTGTGTGGCGACTCCTCTGGTTCACATTGCAGTTGGTGTTTCGCTTTGGTCAACCTGTAGAGAAGAAAACAATGATCACAACGGTGGAAAAATTACGCAAAACGGGAATCGGGAAGGACCTTATCGGAGGTGATTTGTGAAATTCCCTGCGGCGGCGCCGCCAGGGTTCGTCGGTGTTTTCCGGCCAATTGGCCAGTCTTTTCACTCTGATTTGGCCATGGGTGAGCTTAAAATTAAATTTCGTGCAAAAGGGGAAGTTTTTACCTTTTTTGGCAGTCGGAAAGGGTTCTGGTGCAATGGTGGGTGGTAGTGGTCGGCTCTCCGGTGGCTGGGTTGTCTTCTCCTGCAAGGGGTTCTGGTGGCTATGGTTAGGGTTTTGTACGGATGGAGGTTATTTATACCCATCCGCTTTTGATTTGGGCCGTCTATCATGTTTGATTTGGACCGTCCAATGGCGATTAAATAGGGAGTGAATCTGGACCGTTCATCGCGATCCAATCTGGGCTGTCCATCGCGATTCACTTTGGGCCATTCAATCACTTTTAATCTGGCCGTTCGATTGCATTTGGGAGGGAGTGCATCCAGGACGTCCGTGCGTGTGGGAACAGACCTCAATTATTCGATCGCGCGCACATGGATCGCCCACGTGGCCCCCCCGCGTCAGCGCCTCTGCCACTCAGCGCGTCCTGGTTGGTCGGGGCTGCTGACCGGGCGTCTGACGTGGTAAATTTTTTCTAAATTGTATTTTGACCTCCGGTTTCTGATTTTTCTTTCAAAAATACCCCCAGAACCAAATTTTTCAACCCTTTTTCCCAAAATTATTTTCAATTTAATCCTCCATCAATTTTACTCTATTTTTACATTAAAATAAAATAAAATAAAATACAATAAAATAAATAAAATAAAAAAATTATATTTATTAATTAAAAAAAAATTTGGTCGGTGTTACAACTCCCCCCCCTTAAAAGAAATTTGGTCCCTCAAATTTTGTCTCTCACTCTCAATCAAACAGACAGGGATATTATACTCTAAAGTTTAATTCTAGCTCCCATGTAGCCTCCCTCAGTGTGTGGTTCTGCCATACGACCTTTACAAAGGGGATTTCTCAGTTGTGAAGTGACCTGCTCTTTCGATCCATAACGCCGACCGGTATTTCCTCGTAGGACAGATCCTCTTGGTGTGGAAGAGGTTCATGGGCTAAGACATGAGAGGGGTCCAAGTAGTACTTGTGTAGCATGGACACATAAAACACATTGTGGACCTTGGAAAGTTCTGGAGGCAGTGCTAGTCTGTAGGTACCAGTACCAATTCTGTCTAAAACTTCAAATGGTCCAATAAATCGGGAGTTCAGTTTCCCCCTCCTGCCGAACCTACTGATTCCTTTGAAAGGAGTGATCTTAAGGAATACCCGATCACCTTTCTCAAATTCCAAATCTCCCCTCCGGGTGTCCGCATAACTCTTCTGCCTGCTGTGAGCCGTCTGAATGTTCTTCCTTATCTTAACTATTTTGGATGTAGTCTCCTCTACCAGATCTGGGCAAAACAGTTTTTTATCGCCCACTTCTTCCCAATAAATTGGTGATCTGTATGGACGCCCATATAACGCCTCATACATGGCCATGCCAATGCTCATTTGGTAACCGTTGTTGTAGGCGATGGCCATCCCAATGGCCCCCGGAGTCAAGGACAAAACTTGGAGCATATCCTCAAGTGTACGAATTATCCTTTCTGACTGTCCATCGGTCTGAAGGTGGAATACAGTACTAAGGGTTAGCTTCGTTCCCATGGCTTGCTAAAAGCTATTCCAAAACCGAAAAGTGAACCTAGGGTCCTTGCTGGATACTACTGTCACTGACACTCCATACAATCTGACTATTTTCTGGATATACATTCTTGCTAACTTGTCCAAGGGATCGGTCATCCTGATGGCCAAAAAGTGGGAAGACTTGGTAAGCCTGTCAACAATTACCCAGATGGCATCATGTCCTGAGCGTGCCTTAGGTAATCCTGTCACGAAGTCTATGGTGATATGTTCCCACTTCCATTCTGGGATCGGTAATGGTTGAAGTAGCCCTCCTGGGCGTTGATGCTCTGCCTTGACCTGTTAACATACCAAACACTTAGAAACAAAGTTAGCTACATCTCTTTTCATCCCGTTCCACCAAAATTGGGGTCGCATACTTTGGTATATTTTAGTGCTCCCGGGATGCATGAAAAACTTTGAGCTATGGGCCTCTGTCATGATGTCCCTCTTTAACTCACTGTCACCTGGAATACACACTCTGTCCTGGAATCTGAGCAACCCATCGGTGGAGACTCAGAATTCTGAGCTAACTTCCTGTTCTGCATCTCTCTTGAGGGCTACTAGGGCAAAATCGGCAGACTGAGCTTCCCTTATTCTCTGGATTAACTCAGGTTGAACGGTCAGGTGATCCAAACATGTGACTTTCCTCAAGTCTTGAAGCTGTATCTGTTGTGTGGCCCCAATCTACCTTCATTCTAAAACCATCAAATGGGCTAATGTACTTGCACTTTTTCTGCTGAGTGCATCGGCTACCACGTTGCCCTTAACTGGGTGATACAAGATGTCGCAATCATAGTCCTTAAGAAGTTCTATCCACCTTCTCTGACGCATGTTGAGATCCTTTTGAGTGAATATGTGTTTCAAACTTTTGTGATCGGTGTAGATCTGAAAGGTCTCTCCATACAAATAATGGCACAAAGTCTTCAAGGCGTGTATGATTGCGGTAAGCTCCAAGTCATGGGTGGGATAGCTTTTCTCATGACTCTTCAACTGTCTGGACCCCTAGGCTATGACCTTCCAATGCTGCATTAAAACACAACCCAGGCCTAGATAAGAGGCATCACTGTAAACTATATATCCCCTCGGTCCACTCAGTAAGGCCAAAACAGGTGCAGTAGTCAGCCACTTCTTTAGTTCTGAAAAAATTCTTTCACAA
This sequence comes from Carica papaya, assembly GCF_054855325.1. Lineage (NCBI taxonomy): Eukaryota > Viridiplantae > Streptophyta > Magnoliopsida > Brassicales > Caricaceae > Carica > Carica papaya. The sequence continues at coordinate 27,938,807 of NC_142311.1, read as the reverse complement.
TCCTCATTCCACTCAAACTTTACATTCTTCTTTGTGAGTCGGGTCAAGGGAGCAGCTAGACTAGAAAATCCTTCCACAAACTTGTGGTAATAGCCTGCCATTCCTAGAAAGCTAGGGATCTCCTTCACTGATGTCAATTTTTCCTAGCTGAGCACTACTTTAACCTTTTCAGGGTTCACTGACACTCCATCCTTTGATATGATGTATCCCAAAAAGGTGGTCTGCTCAAGCTAAAATCCACACTTACTCAACTTTACATACAGCTTCTTTTCTCTGAGAACCAGTAAAACCTGAGCTAGATGGTGAGCATGTTCCTCTCTGTGTTTTAAATAAATCAGGATGTCATGGATGAACACAATAACAAACTAATCAAATAATTGCCTAAAGACTCTGTTCATCAAGTCCATGAAGATGGCTAGGGCGTTGGTTAGTCTAAATGGCATGACTAGGAACTCATAGTGTCCGTACTTAGTTCGAAAGGCTATCTTGGGGATGTCTTCTGTCCTGATTTTCACCTGATGGTAACCTAAACACAGGTCTATTTTGGAGAAGAGTTGGGCACCCTGCAACTGATCGAAGAGGTCATCAATCCTAAGGAGGGGATACTTGTTCTTGATTGTGACTCTGTTCAACCCTCTGTAATCAATACATAACCTCAATGTCCCATCTCCCTTTCTGGCAAAGGTGACACCAGCACCCCAAGGGGACACACTATGTCGGATAAAATCACTGTCTTGTAATTCAGTGATCTGTTTCCTCAGTTCCTCCATCTCAACACGACTAATGCAGTAAAGAGCAACCGAAATAGGCTGGGTGCCTGGCTAGAGGTTTATGGTGAATTTGACTTTCCTGTCCACTAGCAGTCTAGGTAGCTCATCCAAAAACACATCTGGAAAGTCCTGGACTATTGAAATTTCTTGAATACAAATATCTTTCTTGGGTTTGCCTAGTTAGAGAAAACAGCAGGGTTAAAGTACTTGACGAATAAGAAAATTTCCCATGAAGGAATAAATGCTAAATGATTTTGTTAATTTGTAAATGGCTCCTCATTAGGAGGATTGAATACAACTTTCGTGCTAAAATAATCTACGGTGGCATGATACACCGCTAGCTAATTCATTCCTAAAATTACATCAAAATTTCCCGTGTCTAATTCTATTAGCTCCACACTCAATTTCCTATCTGTTATATCTACGACACAAGCCCTGTAGACAACTTCTCCTAATAGTGTCATACTCCCAACAGTAGACACAAACAATATAGAATCAAGTTTATCAGGTAATACATTTAATTTTGATGCAAAAATAGGTAAAACAAATGAATGCGATGCACCAGTATCAATCAAAACATGAGCAAGATAGTTATAGATAGTGTACATACCATGTACCATATCCGGGTTGGCTTTTGCATCCTGCTGGGTGAGATTATAAGCTCTGCCCTAGATAGGAGGTCTGCCCTGATTCTGGTTCCTTGGGCACTACCACATATGCGACAGATGTTGTTGAGGTGGTAGTAGGGTCGGTCCCCATGATCCCTATCACAATGCTGACAGATCTTACCACGTCCTGCCACTAGAGCCTGAGAGGGAGCCTGGATCACCGGTCTAGGCCTCTTGTTCTGTTAAACAGACACTGTATGTGCTGGTCTGCGGGGTGGAGCTGAGGGTCTGACATTCCCTGCTGCATGAGAGACGGTGCGGAAGCTCGTCTCCACTAGTTGTGCCTTGGCTAGAATAGCCGAATAAGTCCTGAGCTCCAACACAAACAAATACTATCTGATCTCTGGGCGGAGACCCCACTCGAACCTCCTAGCCTTCCTACCTTCATCCAACAATGTCTGAGGGGAGTATCAGCCCAACTCCAGGAACTTGCGAGCATATTCTGAGACAATCATGTTTCCTTGGACCAACTGGACAAACTCTATCTCCTTCATATGTCGGAGATGCTCTGGAAGGCACTCTAGATGAAAGGCTGCTAGGAACTATTTCCAAGTAACTAGAACAAGTAGGTCTATTTGATTTCCCACCAGCGGTCTGCTTCTCCCACTAGCATGTAGGTAGCAAGGGTGACCTTCTGTTCGGGAGTCACTCCTAGGGTCTTGAAGACCTTTTTTATCTCTACTAACCAGTACTCGGCATCTTCAAAAGAGGATCCCCTTGCAAAAGTAGATGGGTTTAGTCTCTTGTACCTCTCTATATAGCCTAGGTCAATCATGGAAGGAACTGGGTCCCATGGAAGAGGGACTAGGCCATGCTGAGGATAGATTGAGGGCCCTGTGGTGATACTTGTTGATACGATGGGGGCACTAGATTGTATTGTGGCGGTGCCGGGTGGTACTGTGGCTTGGGCACCGAATTATACTGCGGTGGTACTGGGGAGGAGTAGGGTCGTACTGGGGTGGCTTGGGATGCTCTCACTGGAGGGGTGGCTCAACCTATTGCAACGGGGAGGGTCAGGTAGCTCCCTCCTCTCCTTTTGGCCCTCTAGGCAGCAATAAGTCTCTTTAACATCTCAAATATCTGGTCAACATCTTCCCTAAGCGAACTATCCCGGGCTGCTCGGTTTAGTGGGGGTCTTCCTCTCCTCATCTTTCTGTACCTGCATTTCACAAGGAAGAGTTGAGTGATAATTCATTGTTTTGGTGTTTCCCTAAGTATTATTGTGTAAGGAATTCGTCTGTGGAACGCGGCTCTGGTACCAACTGTAACGACCCCAAAAATCCAAAAGGGAATATATAATAACTTAAGTGCGGGAGCGAAATAAAAGGTTAAGGTTTACATTCCTTACACAATAACTTAAATATATTTAACAGCATTACGGAATTAATTATTTGAAAAAAAACTTGAGAAATAAGGAAACAAATGGAAAATAAAAAATATCTAGCATCTACACGCACTCTTCTTGTAGATCGGGCTCTGAAACCTGGTCCTCTTGATCTGAAATGGTTAAATAAAGGATGAGCTACACTAGCTCAGTAAGGATATCACACTATATCACTAGCACATAAGCAAAGGTCGGTATAAAATCGAAAACCACTAATGGACCATTAAGTTTAAACCAATACATTTATCAATCATAAAACCATTTACCGTTCACTTACCACAATGGAATTTATAAAAATAACCTATAGAGATAATAATACCATACATATCATAACTTCATTAACAATCAGTGACATAGAACATATCATAAATTCATATCTATTAACAATAAACCAAATCATAGATGTTTCCCTTTTCACCAGCCTATTAGTATCCATGGGGGTTCATAGGGATGTCCCCGCTACATGTGAACCATTTCCTTCAACAATCTCAATTATAGGATCGTCCCCATACCCCGTCCGGTATGAGCGCCAAAACATTAAACCTCAATACCCAGTGGTATAAGGGTGAAGCGAGCCGTCCCCATACCCCGTCCAGTATGAGTGTCAAATTACCAAGTCTCCATACGCCGTTCGGTATGAGACAACGTTCACAGTAGGGTTCCTTATGTACCCGGTCCGTGCACCATCTCACAGGATATCTAGTAAGGCTGTTGTTCCATCTGCTTATTTGATCACACAACTTTCCCTTTTTTTCAGTCTAGTCTCCATTACCAAATCAAACATAATCATATAAAGAAATAAACATACATTAGGTAATGAAATCATATCTCAAATCCCAATTAAATAGTAGTCACGTAAGGCAGCAATACATGCATTCAAACCATAAAATAGAATAATAAGATACTATCATGCTTTTAGATTGTAAAATAAATCAACAGAGAATAATGTCTGGTTCGGACTCCATTAACAATCCGTAATTAATTATGCACATCTATTTAATTTGTACAAAATACCGTATTATTATTTATTTAAACTTCAATTCTATGATAGGGAATAGGGTGATGGATTCTTACTCTATTTGACGCTGAAAAGCTAAACAAGAAGAAGAAGAAATTTTCTCAAAATTCTTTTGAAGTGACTTTAAAGTCTTATTTATCACTAAAAACTATCTTTGTTGTGTAACATCTTATCAGTCTTTAAAAAAAATTTCTTTTGATCGGACGACTAATATTGAACTATTACATCTTCTTAATAATTCAATCTAATATTCTTAAACTAAGCTTATTGAATTTATTTATCAAAGTTTATTGAAAAAATAGTAAATAAACAATTATATGTCAAATTTAAACAAACAGATGATTCGTATTGTTGGAGGCTCATAAATAGATATTCAAGCTTCTCTAGAACCCCTCGAGGAATTGAAAAGCTTGCAATAATAATATGAAACATTATGATCAATTTTAAGAGCATTTTTCTTATGACTTACAAGAAATAAATTTTCAAGTTGATTGTTTTCCTCAGAAAAAAGTCTTTGATAGAAGGGTCATATAATGGCCTACCTAAAAATGATTAAACTCTCTACCAATTCCATTTCCTTTTATGGTTACGTACTACATCATTTGCTCCCCAATGTTGCAAGTGCTTTGGAATCTCCAAGGTGGTGGACAACAAGGTTCTCTACCTAGTCGATCTTTGTTCAGGTTCTATGGTGGCCATGCATTGGAAGCTCTTTTCAAAAGTGTTTATTGCTATATGATGGGTGATGATTAGAATTGAATTTTTGTGTTTGGAATTTGAGATTTGGAGAAGAGAAAAAAAACTTTTTGGAATTAATGAGAGATGAACTAAAGGACAATAGAGGATATATATATGTCTTTGTGTGTAAATGTATATTCTTTTTCTATCTTAAAAATTCTCTGACAATAATTCTATATATTATTTAAAAAGGCATATTTACATTTGTAAAATATGTATATATAAAGTATATTTGAAAAAAGTGTGAGGTATCCTTGAATTTATTTTTTGATTTATCATAATCCTATTATTTAAGAGAATTTTACTAAAATCTCTAAATAAAATAAAGAATATGATTTAGTAGAGCTAGTGATATGCTATTGGCTTTCTTTTAAATATATGTAGATATTATTTCATGAAAAATAATGATTTATTAATGAATTGGATGTTTTTCTAATACTTAAAATTCTTGGGTTCTAGAAAAATGAGATAGTTCAATTTTTTCTGAGAGATTAAATGTAAAATTATTAAATAAATTGGTAGTAAGCCACCACCAAAAAATGGTGCATGGTCAAAGATTGTCTTAGCCTAAAAGATTAGTATATCCTATACAAATGGTAAAACAAGCAAAAGAAATTTTCTCAAAGTTCCATTGAAGTAACTATAAAGTCTTAACCATCACAAAAAACTATATAACACCTTATCACTCTTTAAAAAAATTCTTTCTTTTGATGGGACAACTAATATTAAAGTAATATATCTCATTAGTAATTCAATCTAATATGCTTAAACTCAACGTATTGGATTCATTTATCATAGTTTGCTAAAAAAATATTAAATAGACAATTATATGTAAAATTTAAATTAACAAATGATCAATATTTTTGGAAGGCTCATAAACAGTATTCGAGCTTTTTTTGAAGCTCTCGAGGAATAAAAAAGCTAGCAATAATAAGATGCAACATTACGATCACTTTTAAGAGCTTTTTTCTTACGAGTTACAAGAACCAAAATCCCAAGTTGGTTGTTTTTCTCAGAAAAAACTTCACCAACTCTATTTCATGCTCATCAAACTTGTAATATGATATTTTGTTAAACTTAATCTTGTATGGATCAAGAACAAACATATAAATTTTGTTCTTCTAGTGAAGCTCCTAGTAAGATGTGTGAAGGAAATTAAAGTCATTTAACTGCAGTAATAATTTTAATTTGATCTATTAGTTAGTAATTTATCATAAAGAAAGCCATAAAAGAAAAACACATCGACAATGGAAAATGATGTTGGTATGGATGGCACAAGTGAAGCCTTACCAAGTGGAAATGAGTGCAACATGGTCTTGGGTCCCCTAAGATTTTGCTAGTACAAATCATCCCTAAAGCTTCCTCCTTTCAACCTTATGACCTGAGATTAAGACTGTAGAAAATATTAACATTGAACATCCAGATGTTGTAATTATGCCTGAAGACTAAGAAGAATTGAAAGAAACTTGTTTGTTTTTTCTTTATTCGAATGGAAGGAGGTTAAGTGAGTACCTTGAGTTTAATCTATAATAAATTACTTGAGAGGTTATGTAGGCTTTGGAAAACTAACTTTTCGCTATACTTCTTTGTTAAACAAGTCAAGAAGACTAAATTTAATTGAAGAACAATTGCATTGTGATGAGAGGATAAATAACATATGGTTGAGTATTTTATAGAAGCCGTGGAAAATGTAGATTTTATTATACTGTGTGACATTCCAAATGCTAATTAAGGCATAAGGGTGCCAGATACAGAAATAGATTAGGAGTGCATGATAAATAATTATATGCAGCAGAGCAAATTATTACAAATCCCTTACCAAAATATATATGAGTTCTAATTACACATATATAACTGAGAGCAAAAGTAGCAGCAAAATACAAAATATCAAAATTCAAAAAGGGTCAATAATTTCACTATGTGAGTGGACTCATCAGAGTGCGAGACAATTCAGTACTGAAGGTTTGTGGATCTACAGGATCCTCATAGCCTTCAAGGGGTAGGTCAACTATTAGTTCCTCACTATCTTCCTCATTTAGGGGGCATGGAATGAGTTCTATATACTCAATAAGAAAAATAGTATTTAAATAACATCATAAGATTTTAAATATGAATAATTATGTCATCAACACTTACAATTAGGGATCACGTCGGGGTCTTTTCTTACTTTATGAAAAAAATTAATTTATTAGAAAAAAAATCATATCCATCATATCATAGTCACAACAATCAAATCAATCATGCTGATAATAGAGAAAATTAAATAAATCATAAAATGCTCACATTTTTATGTCATGCTTCACAAAGTCGTTTCGACTTCCATCTATTGAGGGCAGATATGAATTTTTAACTACCCATGTGGAATGACGAGATTAAATATATAACGACAATTTGCTCATGACACATTTCTGGCTTGTCAAAGCACTTCACAATCTATGACCATGGTTGTGCCAACCAGAGTGGTCTTATCAGATATTTTATAGCCATCACAGTACTTAGCAAAGGTGACACCTAATAGATATTCGTGTCACCACTCTCATCAGAGAGTACGCCGACATCCATAGGGAGCGGTCCTCTCACGTCTTTTCAGACCAGATGGGGGAGGGAGAAACATAAATCCCTCAGAGATAAAAAGCCTAACGGGACACTTGATGCATTATGCATGTCAATACAGATACACGTTTTTCATACTATTTCATACTCAATCTCATTTCCATATTTCAAAAAATTATTACCAAAATCATGTCATTTAAATCACATGCAAATCATCAAGTGCCTATAAAATCTTATAACACGCTTTATCAAGAGAAATTCACTTCTTTTGAACCATTAAACATAAATCATCAAAATTATAAATCTCAAGCTTCATTTAATTTCTAGAAATGCTCCTTAAGATGTTTAAGGAAATACTAGATTCCTTATCGAAACCTTGAAGTGTTCCTACACATTCCTTCTTCTTCTCCTCTCCTTCTCTCTCTAGATCACTCCCTCTCTCTCTAAGCTCTTGGAGGATGGAAGAATGAAATGGAAGTGATGATGAAAAATGGAAGGAAGGGGTCAAAATTTATAAAAAGTGAGGACCGTTGAATTTATGCCAAATGGTAAAATTTGGTGAAGAGAGAGAATGTTGAGTGAAAAATGAGCGATGTAACGTGACGCAACGACGGTGCAAAAAACAGAGGAAGAACCTCCTCAACTAGTAGCGGCAACACACTGCCCAATGTGGCGCACAACGCCCAAGGGGTAGCCACAAACTACCCGAGACAGTAGTGCACCTCCTATGTCGACGTGTGATGCCCTCGCTGGTGGTTCTTTCCCACAGGCATTTTTTCATGGGATTCCACCCCTTTTTTCGTCTTTTTAAAAATTATTTTAATAAAAATAAAAAATAATAAAATAAAAAATAAAAAAATCAGTTAAAAAATAAAATCATGAATTAAATTACGAAATATGATATAAAATTATAAGATAAATTTAAATAAATTCAAGTGGCCATAGGATTCGAATAAATTGGGATTTCCAGATACAAATTTAGCGCGAAGGTGAGCGGATTGTTACATACTATAACTTATAAAATCTTTGAACTTAAAGAAAGAATCTATGGCTATTTAGAAAGTGGTTTCATTTTTTGAAATTTAGAAACTTAAATAAAGAATCCATCGTTATTTGAGACGCAATTTTATTATATTATGTGATACCTTACTTAATATATATAAAATAATTAAAAATATTGATTTGTTAATTCTATATTCTTTCGACTATTTTAAAATCAACTTTTAAATTTTAATCCATGATCTAAAGAACTTATTTATCATTTATTTTTTTAAAAGTTAAAAAATACAATTCTATTGAGATAAGGATACAAGTTTATAACCACGCATAAGGTAAAAAGCCACGTTACACAAAAACATCGATTGTACTTTACAATAATATGATGAGTTATTTTAATGTAATATCTCTACTTTAAATCATGTATTTATATACAAATATATAAAGATTTGTGAGTAATTAACCTTAAAAACATGATCTACTCGTTAATGAAAATTTTGAAATACCCTTTTACATCCTACTCAAAATATAGTATAATATAAAAACATTAGTTGATAGTGATAATAATATAAAATATATAGAGAAGGTAACTAACTGTAACAACCTGGAACTTGAAGGCAAATAAATTATAAATTAAGTGTGAAGTGAAATAATAGTGTTAGGGTTTACATTTCTTACACAATAATTTAGATTACCCAATAGGGCTACGGGAATGACCCTTTTAAAAGAAATAACAAAAAATGAAAGAAATAACTGGAAAGTAAACAACTGGGCATCCTATTCACAACCCTCTTGTGGATCGAGCTCTGGATCTTGGTACTCTTGATCTGAAATGGTTAATGAAAGAGTGAGCTACACTATCCAGTAAGAATGTCACACTACTCACCGACACAGAAATGAAGGATGGTAGAAATCATAAAAATAACTAATAGAGCTCTTAATTTAAGTAAATTCATTTATCATGAATAAAATTATTTACTGAATACTTACCATAGTGAGATTTTCAAAATCGACCTATAGAGATAATAACATAAACAATATCATAATCTCATATTCAATCAGTCAGAACAACAACTTTCTCCTCTATCAGCCTACTGGTATCGATGGGAGTCCATAAGGATGTCTCTACTACGCGTGAACCTTTATTCAACATTTTCAAACTAATGGGCCGTCCCTATACCCCGTCTGGTATAAGCACCAAAAGATACCATTCCTCAATATCTCGTTCGATATGAGGGTAAAACGGGTCGTCCCCAAACCCGTCTGGTATGTAACGGCCCTGGAAATTTAAATGAAATATATATATTAAAAATGTCAAATGCAGAAGCGTAATAAAAATTTTGATTAACATCCCTTACATAATAACCAAAACGTACTCAAAACATGAAGGAACAACTAACTAAAAGAGATACTCGAAATAAGAACTATAAATATAACTATGAAGTCTTTAGGCGTCCCCTTCGCCGTCTTTCTGCAGAACGGGCTCGGGAATAACGTCTTCCTGATCTAAAATGGTTAAATAAGGAATGAGCTACACCAGCCCAGTAAAGACATCACACTATCTCACCGCCACGGAAGTAAAGGTGGGTAAAAAACAAAAATGACCAACGAAGCATAATTTATAACGAACTCGTTTATTAACATAAAAACCTTTACTGTCCACTTACCTCGGTAAGATCCATGAAAACAACACATGAAAATAATAACCTTATAATATCATGAAATCATACACACTTTATAACATAACATATATCATACCTTTACATTTCAATAATCAGGAAACAGATTTCCTCTTTTACCAGCCTACTAGTATCCCTGGGGATCCATAGGGGGTCCTCGCTACACGTGAACCATTAACATTTACAACCTGATTCTAGGGCCGTCTCCATACCCCGTCCGGTATGGGCGCTAAAGCCATGAACCTCAATACCCTGTCCGGTACGAGGGTGAAACGGGCCGTCCCCATACCCCGTCCGGTATGGGCGCCAAAACACATAAGGTCTCCATACGCCGTTCGGTATGAGAAACCACGTTCCCGGTAGGGTTCCCTATGGACCTGGTCCGTCCACCATCTCCCAGGATATCTAGTCAGGCTGTCCACATTTTCCACTTATCAGTTCACATAACCTTTTTGCCTTTTTCCTTAATCTCAATCATCAAATAATACAAAACTTGTAAACTAGTAATTGACACCAAATAAGACAATACAGTACTGGGTTCACCATAATATAAACCATAATAAAAGAAACCATAGTTCATGCATATGAGACCATAACATAATTACATCAAACATCATGCTGCATTTAATACTGAAAATTAGATCAAACAATAACAGACCAACACTGTATCAGACTCGGGCTCCATTGGCAACCTTAATCAATTATACATTTATAAAGTCAAACAGTACAGTTTAATTATTTATTTAGCTTTAATACCGTGATAGGAAATAGGGTGAGGGGTCCTTACCTATTTTGGGGTCTGAATTCGACTCTACAGTGTGCCTATAGGCTGTCCCTAATTTCTCTGAATTTTTTTCCAGAAAACTGAAACGCACTACAGGTACCTGCACGTATCCCAAAAAATTCCAAATCAGACTAGGCCCCTTTCGGCCAATATCAAAATTCTGGCACGGCGGCTCCGCCGTGCTCCGGCGACGGCGCCTTGCTTGCGGTGGCAATTCACCTCGGGATGGCCGTTTTCGGTCAAATTCGGCCACACTTGCATCGTTCCTTGTGATAAAAAAACTCTAGGGCCCTCAGTGGGCCAAAAAATCACGAAAAATTGAAACTTACCGGCGGCGGTGCCCTCGGGTGCAGCGGCTCCTCCAGTGTGAGTTACGTTTTGATGTTTGGCTCTGATCAACCTGTAGAGAAAAGAACGGTAATCACAGTGGTATAAAATTTGCATCGAACGGAGGTCGAGAAGGGCCTCATCGGAGGCAAAAATAGAGGAGGGGTGCGGCGGCGTCGTTGGGCTTCGGCTGGGTTTTTTAGCCGTTTGGCCGGTGGTTTGGCTCCGATTTGGCCATAGGCGGACTCAGCATTGAAAAACAAGCCAGGGAGAGAAAATTTACCTCGATCGGTGGTCGGAAACTTCCCTGTTGCGGCGGTGGGTGGCGGCGGCCGGCTCCTCCAACGTCTGGTTCTTCTTATCCGACGAGGCACTGGCGGCTAGGGTTTTTGTGGTCAGGTGTGGGTGGGGTTATTTATACCCTTTGCCTTTTAATCTCAACCATCCATCAAGATTAAATCTGGACCGTTCGATCACGATTTAATTGGGATTAAATCTGGGCCGTCCATCGCGATGCAATCTGGGTCGTTCGTGTCTGATTGAATCTGGGCCGTCTGGACACGTGAATATGGGCCGTCCATGCGCACGTTTGATTTGGGCCGTCTGTGTGCGTGAGAATGGATCTGGGCTGTCCGATCGCGCGCACGCGGACCACCCACATGGCCCGTCCCCTGGTCAGCGTTTCCTTGCCACACGGCGTGTCCTGGTTGGCCGGGGCTGCTTACCGGGCCGCTGACGTGGCTGCTGACGTGGGTGCTAACATGGCACAACTTTTTTAAATTGTATTTTGACCCCCGGTTTCTGATTTTCTTTTCAAAAACCCCCCAGAATCCAAATTTTCACCCCTTTTTTCCAAAATCAATTTCAATTAAATCCAAATAATATTTTTACCTAATTTTATCATTATTATTATTTTTATTTTCATGAAATTAAATTAAATTAAATCAAATTAAATTAATTAAAAATCTAAAAAATTCAAATAATTAAAAAATAAAATAATAACACTTGGGTGTTACATGGTATGAGCGCTAAAATACAAATCCTCGATATCCCATCTGGTATGAGGCAACCTTCATGGTAGGGTTGCCTATGTACCAGGTCTGTCCATCATCTCCCAGGATATCTAGTAAGGCTATCATTCATCCATTCACTCAATCAAGTAATTTTCAATTTACATTTAATTTTCTAGTTTCCTAATTTAACTGTGAAGCATGCAAAACTAGCAATACATGTATCAAGGGACACAAACGAATTACCATACCAATTCTAGTTTGTTATCATGTATTCAAAACTATAAAATCAATCAATCAATTAAAACATGACAAATAGCAATAAATAACTAGTTCAGGCTCCATTAGTAACCTTTAATTATCGATATTTCTAAATCATGCAGAAATCATATTATTTATAATTAGACTTCAATTCCATAATAGAGAATAAGATGAGGGATTCTTACTCGAATTGATATCTAAAATGCTAAACTTTCAACTGTGCTTACTGACAGTCCCTGGGTTCCCTGAATTTTTCTTCGGGGATTAAAACACGCTCTAAGTACCTAGAAATATCCCAAAAACTCAAAATCGGTGTTAGAATCGCTTTTTAGCCAATTTTAAGATTCCAACATGGTGGCTCCACCGTGCTCCAGCGACGGCACCGCCGCTCATGACAGTGATTTGCCTTGGGTTGGTTGTTTTTGGCAAGTTTCGGCCAATTTTGGCTAGTTTTGTACCCATCCCTGTGAGAAAACATGTTAAGGGGCCTCGGTTGGCCGAAAAAAGTTGAAAAACTGAAGCTTACTGGTGGCAGGGTTTTTCGGTGCGGCGACCCCGCTGGCTCACCTTCGTAGTTGGGTGTTTTGCTTTGGTCAACCTGTAGAAAAAGGAATGATGATTACAATGGTGGAAAAATTGCACGAAACGGGAATGGGGAAGGGCCTCATCGGAGGCAATTTTTGATTTTTCTTGCAGTGGCACCGTCGGGCTTTACCTGCGGTTTCTGGCTCATCCGCCAATCCTTTTGCTCCGATTTGGCCATGGGGGTGTTCAAAATTGAATTTCAAACAAATGAAGAAAATTTTACCTCTTTTGGCGGTTGGAAGTGGCTCCGACGCAATGGCAGGCGGCGGTCCCCTCCTTTCCCAACGACTGGCTCTTCTTCTCTGGCAGGGGGGGGTCTGGCGGCTAGGGTTAGGGTTTGGTGTGAATTGGGGTATTTATATCTATCTCATTTTAATCTAGGCCGTCCATCACATTTGATCTGGACCATCCGATGGCGTTTAAATAGGAAGTGAATCTGGACCGTTCATCATGATTTAATTTGGACCATCCGATCGTATTTAAATAAGAAGTGGATCGGGGCTGTTTATCGCGTTTAATCGACAATCGTCCGATCTCGTCTGAGGAGGGAATCGATCCGGACCGTCTACGCACGTGGGAACAAATATGGATCGTCCAATCGCAAGCACGCGGGTTGGTGCTACTGACTGGGCATCCTACGTGGCACATTTTTCTTAAATTGTATTTTGACCTCCAGTTTCTAATTTTTCTTTCAAAAATACCTCTAGAACCCAAATTTTCACCCCTTTCTCCCAAAATTATTTTCAATTTCATCCTCCACCTATTTTTTCCTAATTTTACATTAAAAAATAATTTATAAAATTAAAAATTACATTTTATACATAAATTTTGAATATTACAAATTAATTTCTTGTATTACATAAACTTTCCACGATACTTTTTCTTTGCATCAATTAAGAGGACTAACTAAATATTGAAGAACAATTACAATGTGAGAATAGAAAATTGTGTACGATTGATTATTTTTTATAGGAACTGAAAAATGTAAGTCTTATTTTATACTATAACTTATGAAATTTTTGAACTCAAATAAAGAATCATAAACTATTTAAATAAATAAAGAATTATGGCTATTTAAAATGTGATTTCTTAAATAAAGAATGCATGCCTAGTTAGGACTTAATTTTATTATACTTATTAGATATTTTACTTAATTTATAAAAAATTCTTATGAACATTACTTTTATTAGTTCTATGGCTTCCACCATAGTACAAAATGATTCATTTTAAATAAAATTTACATTCTTTTGAGTGGAATAACTTATTAGTCATTTATTTTGAAAAGTAAGAAAGAATTTTGTTGAGATAATGTTAAAAATTTTGATAAGTGCTGAACCCACAAAAATTAAAGTCCTAATTAACTAATAAAACGATGTTGTAGTAGTGGTAAGAAGGGTCTAATCCACACGGAATTAGAAACTAATTTTCTTTTTTGACCAATGAGTAAAAAGAAAACAAGGGAGAAGTGTTTTGTAGAATCTAATGCGCAAAATATAAAATAAACAATGAACATAATAATATTAATAAAACTTGTGGCTACAAATTATGAACTAAAACAATTGTATGAAGAATTTCTAGCCGACGAAATAACTAGCTCTAGTAGCGTAATTGACCATAGATGCAAGGGTTTATTTTACCCAAAATATGACAAATTAGTTATAGTTGTCGAAAATGTTATGCGAATCAATCCTTCCTTATTCCTAAACAAACCAATAAACATTTGTTAGTTTGTTCTTCACTGCTAAGAATCTTGGGAACATCCAAAGGATTTAACTTGTCAATGGCCTTGAGAGCTAAATGGACCCGGTTAAAGTTGCCAGATTCATCCGCGTGAACTGGTCAACTAGATTACTTACCTCCTCAGTGGGGCACTAATCGCTACTTGGTACCGGAACCACTCAAACAATTATGGATTTGAGGGGTTCATCTAGCTACTTGCGGTTTCTCTTCTCGTATGACGGGCCCTATCCAAATAGATTCAAAACAACAAATATATATAGGTGCAGGAAGTAGATAAATACTAGCTTTGAAACAAAACTTAAATTAGTTCGATAAGATCTCACAAATACATTGCTAGAGTTTGCTAGATCTATCAACTAGGAAAAGGAAAATAAATTAGCTACTCATGGTGGATTTTTAACACAAATGAGTTTTTGGAGAGTAGAAAAAAGAAGAAAGATGAAGAAAAAACTATAAAAGTAACAGAAGCTACTGTATGTGACGTCAAAAAGAAGAGAGATGATGATTCTTCTTTGATAACCACCCTCTTATAGAAATGGAACTAGGGTTTTCTTCTTTTTTGATTAGGATCATTTTCTTTGATTTTTGGCTTATCCCAAGGCTTATAGAATATTTTGCTTTGATGTTCAGCCCCATATCTTGGCTTGAATAATATTTTTTTTACATATTTGAAAAGGACACGTTTTAATTGAAATTTACTACTGTGCGCCTATCTTATCCTTGCCCAAGGCTAAGTTGTTTGGGGCAGGACCCAAGCTTCACCCAAGGCTTATTTCTGGGTTGACGACTCTTTTCACAAATTCTTCTTCTTTTCGTGTTGTTTTTGCTCATTTCATCCTTATATCCTTTACTGCAACAAAACATAAAAAATTATTTGGATTAGATAACGCACCATCAAGTTTAATAACCTAAAAGTGGGTGATAATGATGTTGTTTTTAGGTACTATCAAACTCCCCCACATTTATCTTGTTCTTGCCCACCAGTACTACACAATACACTCCATCAATCCCCATCTCTTCATCTTTAATTCATTTACTCTCAATCATTTCATCACACCTCGTATGTTACACCTCAACCCTCAAGTTGCAAGAATAACCATCAACTAGTAATTTATGGGATTGAGTTTCATGGAACCACACAAATAAATAACCACTTTGACAACATCCAAACACGACATGAGAGAGTTTTGTAAATTTAGCACACAAAAATTTCATTGAGGGGAATAGCCAGTACCTAGTAGAACAACCACCAAACCTATCTAGATATAAGGATTTATGTAATTGGTTCATGCTAAAAATACAAAAGCTTGAGCACCTTTGCTTGCTTGAAATATCACCAACCTTATGACATAAGGGCAAACATTTGTAGTGAATGCACCCGGTTACTCAGTTGGTCACTAGTTTCTAGTGGCTATTAGTGCTACTCGTAATCATTTAACTAGAGAAGTAGATTATTATTTGTGCTCTCTTCTTGTTTTTCCTTTGATTATGAGTGCATTTTACGCTTCATCTCACACTTTTACCCCAATAGTTTTTAAAATTGAGTGTATTTTACATCCTACTCATGACATGATAGACAGTTTGATTTATTAATTTAAAGCACACAATTTTAGACATGTTTTAGAGGAGTTCTTTTGAGTATTGATATTCACCCAAAAATAAGAGAAAATTAATTATTTTTTTTTAATAGACAACTCTCAAACAAGCCACGTTCAATAAGTAATCAAAGATAATCATCTATAGTGTGAAAAGATGAAAAATAAGCTACAGCTCCTAGGAGATGTTTATAAGTGCAAATCAACTTTTAAAATGCCCCATTAGAGTTGTTTAAAAATAATGGAGATAGTTGTGAAGAGTGGAGTAGAAAAAAAATTATTGGAGGTGTATGTGTGGTGTGGCAAAAATTACGCAAGGTCTAAATACCAAGAATGAGATGCTAAAAAGAAAAACTAGCTACCTAAGATGCAGAATGTAGAATGCCTCTCCCCCATACTTAAACTACACATTATCCCTAATGTGATGCAAATAATGAAAAATAAAAATGAAGTGACAGATTAACTCCTTGGGTTTCTTGACTTGGAGGTGGAATACATTGGGAAACATCACATTTTGAGAACCAACAAATGTGTTGCCAGGTGATATAAGTCTTAGGGCAAGGCTTATGTGGGGAATGACACACGGCCATGTTAGGCATGCACACGACCGTATTTTTCTTGGGATTCTACTGATTTCCTTGTTGTAGACACATCATAATCATGTTTAGCAAGCACATAGTCATGTCTCCCTCATAAAAAACGCTTTTGTGGTAGCACACGGCCATGCCTTAAGAGTCTAGCATAAGCCTTGGGTAGGGCTTATGTGTAGATTGACACATGGCCGTGTTGGGTAAGCACAAGAACTTGTTTCCCTCACAGAAATGCTTTGGTGGTAACACACGGCCGTGTCTCCCAAACACATGGCCCTGTCTTATGGGCCTGACACAAGCCTTGGGCAAGGCTTGTTTGGTTGTTCCAAAGTTTGGCTTTTTTTTTACTTCAACACTTGAATTTCCTATCCCTACATTCTAATTACCATAGAACTCATGTTAACTCAGAGAAAAATATTGTAAATAAATTGAAATCACTAATGCAAATAATGAAAATTGAAAAAGAATGAAAAGAAAGGATGAGTTGCCTCCCATCAAGCGTCCTTTTTGAATGTCCTAAGCTAGACATTATCAATTGTTAAGCACTTAAATCAGTTTGTCTTCTTATAACCTACTTAGCTCGTTAAAACTTATCACTAGAAGGGTCTCCTATCCTCCTAAAAATTCATATTTTAAATGTTCAGGTGGCGGTTTGAGCTCCGATTTTGGTGCCTGCAAAATAGAAGGTAAATGTTCTGTATAAGAAATAGAATGGTCAACACACGATGCATTGCTCCTTTGAGGTTTAAGTGACTCCAATTCAAACACGATATCTTGTTAAGTTTTCTTAGCAACAAGATCCTCTTCTAAAATTTTTAAACTGTCCACATCAAAATCATTAGAAAACATAATGTTCAACTTATCATCATGGCTTGAATAAAAATATTTTTCACTTAGAGGATCTGCAGTATCAACACCATACACATAAGACACATCACTAGGATACTTCATATCATCATAAACATTAAATTTTACAATTTCTCCATCAAATTCCATAATGAGCATACCATCTTGCACATCTATCTTCGTTTTTATCGTACTAAAGAAAGTTCTTCTTAGCAAAATATCAGAGAGATTATATAATTTATCATCTTCCACATCTAACACATAAAAATCAGTAGGAAAAACGAGACTATTGACTTTGACAAACACATCCTCTAGAACTCTTTCAGGTTAAACTACTCATCTATTACCTAGTTGAAGTATAATATACATTTCTTTTAATGGACTAGCATTTAACCTTGAATAAATAAACAAAGGCATGACATTTATTGATGCTCCTAAATCACACATGGCTTTCTTTATTTCTAAAGTGCCTATCTTGTAAGAAATAACAAACATACCTTGGTCCTTGCATTTGGGGGGTAGTTTACTCTGAATTATAGCTGAATCATTTTCCCCCACGCTTACTCTTTCATTATAGCTCAGACTTTTTCTTGTTGGTGCACAACTCTTTTAAAAACTTTGTATATCGAGGTACCTATTTAATTATGTTGAGTAAAGGAATGTTTAGCTCGACTTTGTGAAAAGTTTATAGGATCTCTTTGTCTTCTCTTTTTTTCCTTAATTGTGCAAATCTTTATGGAAATGGTGGAAGGATTGTGAATGATGTTGCCTAGTTAGAGTGTAGCTTTATTCGATCTATCTTGCCATCAACTATAGCTTCTGATTCTATGTCTTTTTGTAAGCCTTGCCCAAGACTGAAATTTTCTAGTAGTTCCTTACAACTTCTCAATATGATAACACTAATATTTTGCCTTGGATTAACCTCAATTTGATATGGTAATTAGTCTTCGAATTCCAACCGACTCATAGATGCTGTTAATTGGCTCATTTGGATCTCCAATAAACAAAATTGTATTGAGATAATGACAGAAGTTTATCACCACGCATAAGGTAAAAAGTCACGTTACACAAAAACATCGACTGTACTTTACAATAATGTGATTAATTATTTTAATTCAATATCTCTGCTTTAAATCATGTATTTATATACCAATATATAAATATTAGTTAGTAATTAACCTTGAAAACTTGATCTAATTATTAATGAAAATTTTGAAATACCCTTTAACATCCTACTCAAAGTGTAGTGTAATATAAAATCATAAATCCATAGAGAAGGTAACCAACTTTTCACAATACTTCTTCTTTGCATCAATCAAGGGGATTAAGTAATTATTGAAGAACAATTTAACGTAAGAAGAGAATAATATATAAGGTTGACTATTTTGTGTAGGCTGTTAAAAATGTAAGCCTTATTTTATACTATAAGTTATGAAATCTTTGAACTCAAATAAAGAATCATAAACTATTTGAAGTAAATGAAGAATTGCGGCTATTTAAAATGTTATTTCTTAAATAAAAAATCCATGACTATTTGGGACTTAATACTATTATACTTATTAGATATTTTATTATACTTATAAATATTGATTTTATGAATTCTATGGTAGCTATTATAGTACAAAATGAGTCACTTCAAATAATATTTACATTTGAATTTAATCTTTATGCAGAAGAAACTTGAAAATTTAATTAATGTGATACATTTATAAGTTTTCTAGTTAGCTTTAACTTATTACTGGTCTAGTACAAAATTTTAAAATATAATTATACAAAAAAATTATTCCACCACATGGTCTATTAGAGCTTAAAAATGAAAAATTCACCATCTTTGGAAGTTTTTCTATTCAAGTAGTCAATTTGTTCTCACTTCCTCTTAGCTCACAGTCAATATTTTTTCCTCAAATTATGTTGTCTCTTCATTTTCACCTCAATTTTTAGCCTCAATTTTTTCCTCGCATTATGTATAAATTGATGCATATAAATATATATATATAAAAGATGGAATTATCAATTACTATCAAGTAGGTGGGATTGGTGGCATAAAGATGCAATTAACAATTCAATGTATACTATTCTGAAACGTCAAGTCTTATGTAGACATGAATAAAATATCAAGGCTCATTGGCAAAAAGCAGCAATTCCATAAGGGCAAGTTCACTAATTGCATAAGGTGTAAAAATGACCGATGCTTTTGCATTCGCACAATTAGGGATTACAGCCTCTACCGTGATGCTTTGGCTAATAAAAGGTGGAGGTGTCTTGACTGGCCTCATGAGAGGTAAACCTTTATCATTTTTTTGGTTATATATGCACATATTTATGTGCAAATCAACTACATGTTATGCATAGTAATGTGTATATATTTGTTTCTAAAAGATAAACTGTTATGCTGATTAGGAAAGGGCAAGTCAAAAAACTTGCAGATGGTGTAGAAGAGATCCAAAATGCATAATGCACCTCTTACGTCTCCTTTGGTTGCTAAAAGTATCTCTTTAGAGACTGTCAGTTCCCCACCTGCATTTATTATATGCAAAATGCACAACCCTAATCTCCTTGTCATCGCTATTGCTTAATGATTACACAGATTTGAAGTTTCATCTTTCAAACTTTATATCGACTATACATAAAATCTAGACTGCATGATCATTTTTTTTATTAATGGCTCGAGCTTGATCACCACTTTTAATTAGTATCTGGTTGTATGTGACATCTTCCACTACGTAATACACAAATCTCTACGGTGCTAGCAACAGCATCTGCAGAGGCTCTAGGCATAGAGGTGGTGGACAACAAGCCTCTATAACTTGTTGTCATTTGTTTATTTTTGGTGGTGGCCATGCATTGGAAGCTCTTATCAAAAGTTCTTCTTGCTATATGATGGGTGATGATTTGACTTGAAAATTTGTGTTTGGAATTTGAGTTTTTTAGAAGAGAAAGAAAACTCTTTGGAATTAATGAGAGAAGAACTAAAGGACAATAGATTATACATATATATGTATATATGTATATTCTTTTTCTATCTAAAAAATTCTCCAACAATAATGCTATATATTGTTTAAGTAGACATATTTGCATTTGTAAAATATCTACATATAAAGTATACTTAAAAGAAATGTGAGGTATCCTTAAATTTATTTTTTTATTTATCATAATCGTATTATTTAAGAGATTTTTACTAAAATTCCTAAATAAAATAAAGAATATGATTTAGTAGGAATTAGTGATATGATTATAAGTTTCTTAAAAATATATGCATATATTATATTATGAAAAATAATAATTTATTAAAGAATTTGATGTTTTCCCTAATACTCAAAATTCTTGGGTTCTAGAAAGATGAGATACTTAAATTTTTTTAAGAGATAAAATATAAAATTATTAAATAGATTGGTAGTAAGCCACCGTCAATGAATGGTGCATGGTCAAAGATCGTCTCAGCCTAAAAAATTAGTATATCTTATATAAATGGTAAAAGAAGAAGAAAAAATTTTCTCAAATTTATATTGAAGTGACTATAAAGTCATAACCATGACTAAAGCCTATCTCTTTTATATAATATCTTATCACTCTTTAAAAAAAATCTTTCTTTTGAAGGGACAACTAATCGTGAAGTAATATATCTCATTAGTACTTCAATTTAATATACTTAAAATAAGCATATTGGATTCATTTATCATAGTTTGTTAAAAAAATAGTAAATGGACAATTATATGTAAAATTTAAATCAATAGATTATTAGTATTGTTGGAAGGCTCATTAATAGATATTTGAGCTTGTATCGATGCTCTCGAGGAATAGAAAAGCTTGCAATAACAATATGCAACATTACGATCAATTTTAAGAGTATTTTTCTTAGGAGTTAAAAAAACTAAATTCCCAAGTTGATTATTTTCCTCCGAAAAAACTTCACCAACTCTATTTCATGCTACTCAAATTTGTAACCTGATATATTGCTAAACTTAATCTTACATGGATTAGGAACAAACATATGAAGTTCATTCTTCTACTAAAGCTCCTAGTTAGATGTGTAATGGAAAATGAAGCCATTCAGCTGCAGTGATAATTTTAATTTCATCTATATAGTTAGTTATTTATCATAAAGAAAACCATCCATGAAAAACACATCTACAATAAAATTAATGGAAAAGGATTTTGGTATGGATGGCACAAATGAAGCCTTAACGAGTGAAAACGAGTGCAACATAGTCTTGAGTCCCATAAGATTTTGCTAGTACAGGTCTTCTCCAAAGCTTCCTCCTTTAAACATTCTAACATGATATTTAGACTATAGAAAATATTAACATCGAACATCTAAATTTTATATTTGGGCTTGAAAATTAAGAAGAATGGAAAGAAATGTATTTTTTTTCTTTCTTCAAATGAATGGAGGTTAAGTGCGTACCCTTGACTGTAATCTATAATATATAACTTGAGAGGCTTTGGAAAACCAACTTTTCACTATCCTTCTTTATTGCATCAGTCAAGAAGACTATATTTAATTAAAGAACAATTGATTTGTGATGGACGGATAAATGACATACAGTTGAGTATTTTATATAAGCAATGGAAAAAGTAGATCTTATTATACTATAAGTTGTAAAATTTTTTAACTTAAATAAATAATCTATGGATATTTGGAAAGTGGTTTAGTTTTTTGAAATCTTTAACTTAAATGAAACATCCATCGTAATTTAAGACAAGATTTTATTATATTTATATGATATTTTACTTAATATTTTATAGTTGCCAGTTGTATTAAAATTAACTTTTGAATTTTAATCCATGTGCTAACATTTATTTTTTTAAAGTTAAAAAAGGCCATTTTATTCAGATAATGATAGAAGTTTATCAACACATATAAGGTAAAAAGCCATGTTACACAAAAAAGTCGATTGTGCTTTACAATAATGTTATTAGTTATTTTAATCCAATATCTATACTTTAAATCATGTATATATACACCAATATATAAGGATTGGTTAGTAATTAACCTTTAAAACTTGATCTAGTTAATGAAAAGTTTGAAATATCCTTTAATGTCCTATTCAAGGTATAGTGTAATATAAAATCATAAGTCAATAACGATAACAATGTAAAATACATAGAGAAGGTAATCAACTTGGCACGATACGTCTTATTCGCATTAATAAAGGAGATTAACTAATTATTAAATAATAATTACAATGTGAGAAGAGAATAATTGTGTGGGATTGATTATTTTGTGCAGGCTATGAAAAATATAAGTTTTATTTTATACTATAACTTATGAAATCTTTGAACTCAAATAAAGAATCATAAACTATTTAAAGTAAATAAAGAATTGTGGCTATTTAAAATGTTATTTCTTAAATATAGAATGCATTGCAATTTGGGCCTTAATATTATTATACTTATTATATATTTTATTTAATTTATATAAAATTTTTATGAACATTTATTTTATTAGTTCCATGGCTGCCATTATAGTACAAAATAAGTCACTTCAAATAAAATTTATTTTGAATTTAATATTTGAAGGGAAGAACTTATAAGTCATTTACTTTGAAAATTAAGAAATAATTTTCTTGAGATAATGTTTAAAATTTATATAGTTTTACAATTTTTTTTAATTTTTAGAAGATGAGTTTGATATGAACTCAGAATTCTGGATGAAGATTTTGTGTTCTATTGGAACAATGAAGCTCAAAAGGAAAAGTGAAGGAAGGAAAATGAGATAAATGAAAAAAGCTTTGAATATTTTCTGCTAACTATCTTTTAATTTCATAATTTTTATCTTTAAAAAACTAATTTAATGATGACGGTTAACTAAGTCTACCCTCTTTACATTTCTTTATCATACTGTACATAAATATGTATGTATAATTATTACCTTATTAAAATTAGATAATTAAGTGTTAAGTACTTTATAATATAAAAAAATTTGTCGATCATACAAGTATGACACTATAAGTTTTTGTTAAAAAATTATAGAAATAAAACTTAGAGAATCACAATCACTTAATAATTTTTTATTTCAAATTAGTGATTTAAGAATAAAAAATACGTAACAAAAATGATCTAATTTTTTAAATTTAAAGGTACAAATGTTTCACTTTTTTTAATGTACACATATGGTAAAATTGAATTTATTTTTGTTATTTTGATATAACACTATTATATAAGAGAATTTCATCAAAATCATTACAAGATGATATCATGATTCTAATTAGATAGAAATTTGTGATAAGTAACTTGATTTTTTTTGTCTTCAAATTCATTTGTTATTTTCTGAGAAATAATAGTTTATTAAACAATTAGATATTTTTCCTAATACATAAAATTCTTGCCTTCATGAAAAAACTAATCATTAACTCTTTTTCTTTAAGTATAAAGGCTTGACCAACACGCTAAAATTTTCATTTCATCCCTAAATTCTCTTTGTTTCTTTCAATTGATTGCATGATTTTTGTTAATTAATTTGATACATTTTTTTTGTTTCTTTTGAAAAATTTACTATACTTTACGATAATGTCATTATTATTTTAATGCAATATTTTAGTTTAAATTATATATTTATATACTAATATATAAAAATAGGTTAAAATTTAATATCAGAAACGTGATCAAATTGTTAATAAAAATTCTGAAATACCTTTTAACATCCTACACAGTGTAATATAAAAAATATAAGTCGATAATGATAACATTTTAAACTCTAAACTAAAAGTTTATATTCTTAAAATATTTAGCACCTTGTGAGCCTTTTAAATGATTGTATAATTGTAGCGCCCGGAAAGGGGTCGAAAAAAAAAAAAAAAAAGCCACGTCGGCAGCCACGTCAGCAGGCCCGGTCAGCAGTCCCGGCCAACCGGGACCTGCCACGTGGCAAGACCACGTCGTTCCGAAACGGGCCACGTTGGCGATCCGCGTAGGCGCGATCGGACGGCCCAGATTAAAACAAAATGGACGGCTGAGATCAAAAGGCAAAGGGTTATAAATAGAACCCCCACACCAGACCACAAACCCTAGCCGCCTGCCGCTCGCCGAAGAAGACGAACCAGAAGCCGGACGCCGCCACCCACCGCCGCACCGGGGAAATTTCCGACCGCCGATCGAGGTAAATTTCATACCCCCGACTCGTTTTTCCACGCTGATTCCTCCTGTGGCCAAATCGGAGCCGAAGCCCAGCGGCGCCGCCGCGCCCCTTCTCGGTTTTTGCTTCCGATGAGGCCCTTCTCGGCCTCTGTTTGATGCAATTTTTATATCACCGTGATCACCATTCTTTTCTCTACAGGTTGACCGGAGCCGAATCACCAAAACACGAACCTCGCCGGAGAGCCGCCGCACCTGAGAGCGCCGCTGCCGGTAAGCTCCATTTTTCCGTGATTTTTTGGCCCCCCAAGGGCCCTAGGGTTGTTTTCTCGCAGGGACCGATGCGAGTGTGGCCGAATTCAGCCAGAAACGGCCGAAAACAGCCAACCCGAAGCGAATCGCCGCCGCCAGCGGCGGTGCCGTCGCCAGAGCACGGCGGAGCCGCCGTGCCGGAGTTGCGATATTGGCTGAAAAGGGCCCTGGGCCTAATTTTGGATTTTTTTGGAACACGTGCAGGTACCAGTAGTGCGTTTCAGTTCCCCAAGAAAAATTCAGGAAAAATTAGGGACAGCCTGTAGGCGCACTGTGAAGCCGTGTTCGGACCCCGAAACGTGTAAGGACCCCTCACCTTATTTCCTATCACGGTTTTAAAATTCAATAAATGATAAAACGATATTTCATGAATCAACGAATGTGTGAAATTGCTTAAGGTCGCTAATGGAGCCCAAGTCTAGTGTATTTGTCGGCTAACTGTTATTTGGCCTGTTTTACAGTTTTAAATGCAGCATGAGGTTCGATGTTTTCATTTTATAGTTTTGTGTGCATATTTTACTGTTTTATTGATTGTGGATTAAGTGACCGGGATATTGATGCTGTATGTTGTCTGTTTAGCATAAATCACTGTTTGCTTGCTTGTATGTGGATTAATGATGCTGACTGAGGAAAAAGAGAATGAAAAATTATGTAAATGTGTATAATGTGGTCAGCCTGACTAGATATCCTGGGAGATGGTGGATAGACCGGGTCCATAGGAAACCCTACCGGGATTGTGGTCTCCCATACCGGACGGGGTATGGAGATCTTATGTGTTTTGGCGCCCATACCGGACGGGGTATGGGGACGGCCCGTTTCACCCTCATACCGGACGGGGTAATGAGGTCTATGTTTTGGCGCCCATACCGGACGGGGTATGGGGACGGCCCGTTTCACCCTCATACCGGACGGGGTAATGAGGTCTATGGTTTGGCGCCCATACCGGACGAGGTATGGGGACGGCCCTAGAATGGATTTCAAGTGTTATGGATTAACGGGTAGCGGGACCCCTATGGATCCCCATGGATACTAGTGGGCTGGTGAATCAAAAAAATATGTTGTGTAACGATTGAATTACGAAAAGTTTGATAGGTATTATGTTATACAGTTCATATATATGTTTTCATGATGATGATGATGTTATTGCTTTCGTATATTGTTTTATGAATTTCACCGAGGTAAGTGAATGGTAAAGGTTTAATTATTAATAAAAGGATTTGTTGTAAATTATGCTCCATTGGTCTTTTTGTGTTTTCTACCCACCTTTTCCTCCGTGATGGTGAGATATCGTGATGTCTTTACAGGGCTAGTGTAGCTCATTCCTTATTTAATCATTTCAGATCAAGAGGACATCGTTCCCGAGCCGGTTCCGCAGGAGGACGACGAAGGGGACGCCTAAAGACTCCCTAGTCACATTCGTAGTTTTTTACTTTCAAGTTTCTCCTCTAGGTAGTTTAATCTTTTATATTTTGTGAGCACGTTTTTTGGTTTTAGTGTAAGGGATGTTATTCAAATTTTGACTTCGCTTCCGCATTTGATATTTATAATATAATTTCCATTTTAAATTTCCGGGGCTGCTACAATAATTGTACGAACTGTACTTTTTAACATTAACTTAACTTAACTTATTTCTGATCTTGTAAGTTTAATTAATGTGATACATTTGTAAGTTTTTTTTAGTTAGTTTTAACTTATTACTGACTTCGTATGAAATTTTAAAAGATAATTATACATAAAAGAATTATTCCACCACATAGTTTATTAAAGCTTAAAAGTGAAAAATTCATCCTTCTTGAAAACTTTTCTATTCAAGTAATCAATTTGTTCTCTCTTCCTTTTAGCTCACAGTCAACTTTTTTTTTTCCTCACATTATGTTGTCTCTTCATTTTCACCTCAATTTTTAGTCTTAAAACTTATTTTTAGCACCAAATTTTTCCTCACATTATGAATAAATAGATGTATATATATATAATTGAATTATCAATTAATATTAAGTAGGGGAAATTGGTGGGATAAAAATGCAATTAGCAATTCAATGTGTACTATTCAAAAACATTAAGTCTTATGATAAAATAAACTACTATTAAGATGCTGATTACTTTTATAATTTTGTAACTTAGTTTATTTGTTGGAGTATCTATCATTTTTCACACGACTTTTATTGGTAGAAGGAATACATACAAGATCTCCTATTTGTATAAAAGTAAAAAATTATTAAAATTTTCATTTGTTCCAAGACTTTTATGGGCATAAGGAATATCTACAAGATCTCCTATTTGTATAAAAATACAATATAAAATGCTACAAGCTTACTGTAAAGCTAAACAACATATTAAGGTTCATTGGTGGAAAGAAGTAGTTCCATCGAGGTGAGTTCATCACCTGCACAAGGTGTAAAAAAGACCAACACTTCAGACTCTGCACTATTAGGGATTATAAGCTCTACCATAATGCTTTGGCTAATAAAAGGTCGAGGTGCCCCAACTGACCTTATGAGAGGTAAATCTTTATCATTATTTTTGCTGTATATGTGTATATTCATGTGCAAATCTACTACACATTATGCTAATTAATGTGTATATATGTATTTTTAAAAGATAAACTATGATGTTGATGAAGAAAGAACAAGTTACAAAATTTTCAGAGGGTATACAAGAGATCTAAAATGCATAATACACCTCTTGTGTCTGCTTTTGTTGCTACAAGTGTCGCTTTAGGGACTGTCAGTGCCACATCTGCACTTATAATATACAGAATAGACAACCCTAATCTCCCCTAATCATTATTGTGGCTTAATCATTACGTAGATTGGAAGTTTTATCTCCCAAATTTTATGTCTATTATACGTAAAATCAAAATCCAAACTACATGATCATGTTTTTTAATTAATGACCCGAGCTTAATCACTACTTTCAATTAGAATCTAGATGCACGTGCCATCTTCCACTGCATAGTATACAAATCCTTACAGTGTTGGCAACAGCATCTGAAGAGGTTCTGGGCATAAAGGCGGTGAGCGACAAGGCTCTCTAACTAGTCATTATTTGTTCAGGTTTTGTGGTGGTCATGCATTGGATGCTTTTATCAAAAGTGCTTGTTGTTGTATGATGGGTGATGATTAAACTTGAAAATTTATGTTTGGAATTTGGGTTTTTGAGAGGAGGAAAAAAACTCTTTGGAATTAATGAAAGAAAAACTAAAGGATAATAGAGGATATACATATATATATGTATGTATTTTTTGATTTATCATAATCTTGTTATTTAAGAGAATTTTACTAAAATCTCTAAATGAAATAAATAATCTAATTTAATATAAACTAGTGATATGCTATTGCCTTTCTTTTAAATATATGCATATATTATTTTCTAAAAAATAATAGTTTATTAAAGAATTGGATGTTTTTCCTAATACTCAAAATTTTTGAGTTCTATAAAAATTAGATTATTAATTTTTTTTTAGAGATAAAAAATAAACTTGTTAAATAGATTGTTAATAAGAAACCACCAAAGAATGGTGCATGGTCAAAGATCATCTCAGCCTAAAAATTTTATGTATCTTATATAAATGGTAAAACAAGCAGAAGAAATTTTCTCAAAGTTCTGTTGAAGTGACTATATAGTGTTATCTTCACTAAAACCTATCTCTTTTATATAACATCTTATCACTCTTTAAAAAAAAAAAAATTCTTTTGATCGAACGACTAATATTGAAATAATATATCTCATTAGTAATTCAATCTAATATACTTAAACTAATCGTATTGGATTCATTTTTCATAGTTTGTTAAAAAAATAGTAAATGGACAATTATATATCAAATATAAATCAACAGATGATCAGTATTTTTGGAAGGCTCATAAACAAATATTCAAGCTAGTCTCAAGGAATAGAAAAGCTTGTAATAATAATAGGAAGCTGGTATGGATGGCAAAAGGGAAGTCTTACCGAGTGGAAATGAGGACAACATGGTCTTGGGTCTCATAAGATTTTGATGGTACAGATCTTCTCCAAAGCTTCCGCCTTTAAATCTTATGACTTGAGATTTAGACTGTATAAAATATTAACATCGAAAATCTAAATTTTATATTTGTGCCTAGAGATTAAAAAGAATGGAAAAAAAAACTTACTTTTTTTTCTTCTTTTGAATGAATGGAGATTAAGTACGTATCCTTGATTTTAATCTATAATATATAACTTGAGAGGTTATGTAGGCCTTGGAAACCAACTTTTTGCTATACTTCTTTGTTGCACCAGTCAAGAATTTTAAGTTTAATTGAAGAACAATTGAATTGTGATGGGAGGATAACTGACATACAGTTAAGTATTTTATATAGGCCATGAAAAATGTATATTATATTTATGTGATATCTTACTTAATATATGTAAAATAATTAAAAACATTTATTTGATTAATTTTTTGGTCACCAACTGTATTAAAATTACCTTTCAAAATTTAATCCATGCGCTAAAGAAGTTATTCGTCATTTATTTTTTTAAAACTTAAAAAAGGAAATTTTATTGAGATAATGATAGAAGTTTATCAACACGCATAAGGTAAAAAGTCACGTTACACAAAAATATAATTGTACTTTACAATAATATGATTAGTTTTATTAATAATATATCTCTATTTTAAATCATGTATTTATATACTAATATTTAAAATTTGGTTATTAATTAACCTTAAAAACAAGATCTAATTGTTAATGAAAATTTTTAAATACCATTTAACATCATACTCAAAGTATACTGTAATATAAAAATATAAGTCGATAATAATAACAATTTAAAATACATAAAGAATGTAACCAACTTTCCACGATACTTCTTCTTTGCATCAATTAAGATAACTAACTAATTATTGAAGAACAATTATAATATGAGAAGAGAATAAATGTGTAAGGTTGATTATTTTATACAGGCTGTGAAAAACATAAGCCTTGTTTTCTACCGTAATTTATGAAATCTTCGAACTCAAAAAAAGAATCATAAACTATTTAAAGTAAATAGAGAATTATAGCTATTTAAAATGTGATTTCTTAAATAAAGAATCTGTTTCTATTTGGAACGTGATTTTATTATATTTATTGGATATTTTACTTAATTTATGTAAAATACTTATGAATATTAATTTTATTAGTTTTATGGCTGCCATTATAGTACAAAATGAGTTATTTCATATAAAATTTACTTTTGAATTTAATTTTTATGTGGAAGAACTCGTTAGCCATTTGTTTTAAAAAGTAAGAAACAATTTTATTGAGATAATGTTAAACGTTTATCATGCCATAATATATATTTTTGAATTATAAGCGACAAAAAAGAGATCCTATGGTCTTTTTAATCTAAAAAACCTATAACAATTTATATAGTTTTACAATTGTTTTTCTATTTTTAGAAGATGAGTTTTATGGAATTCAAAATATTGGATGAAGATGGCGAGTGTTATTGCAACAATGAAGCTCAAAAATGAAAAGTGAATTAAGGAAAATGAGATAGATGGAAACTACTGCAACAATGAAGCTCAAAAGAAAAAGTGAATTAAGGAAAATGAGATAGATGGAAATAACTTTGAATATTTTCTGTTAACTACTTTTTAATTTCCTAATTTTTGTTTTTAGAACACCAATTTAATGATAACGGTTAACTAAGTCTATCCTCTTCATATTTCCTTGCCATACTGTACATACATATGCATGTAGAGTTATTACCTTGATAATTTATTAAAATTACATAACTAAGTGTTAAGTGCTTTAGAATATAAATAAATTTATCGACCATACAAGTATGACACCATAATTATTTTTAAAAAAAAATTA
Source organism: Carica papaya (assembly GCF_054855325.1). Classification (NCBI taxonomy): domain Eukaryota; kingdom Viridiplantae; phylum Streptophyta; class Magnoliopsida; order Brassicales; family Caricaceae; genus Carica; species Carica papaya. The sequence goes on along the minus strand of NC_142311.1, from coordinate 27,908,055 downwards.
TATAAACAAAACTTAGAAAATCACAATCACTTAATAATTTTTTATTTTAAATTAGTGATTTAAGAATAAAAAATACGTAACAAAAATTAGCTAACTTTCTAAATTGAAAGCTAAAGATATTTCACATCTTTTATTCATACATATGGTTTACATATAAAAAAAAAAGTGTGGTAAAGTTTAATTTATTTTTTTGATTTTGTCATAATACTATTATATAAGAGAACTTCATCAAAATATTTACAAGATATCAAGATTTTTATTCTGTAGAAATTTATGATATGCAATTGGATTTTTTTGTCTTCAAATGTGTTCGTTATTTTATGATAAACAATAGTTTATTAAATAATTGGATATTTTTTCTATTATTCAAAAGTCTTGGATTCATGAAAAATGTGATCATTAATTCTTTTTTTTTGTTAAGTATGAATGCTTGTTCAACATGCTAAATTTTTTTATTTCATCCCTAAATTCTCATTGTTTCTTATCATTGATTGCATGGTTTTTATTAATTAATGTGATACAATTGTTTGATTCTTTTCAAAAATTTACTATATTTTACAATAACATGATTAGTTATTTTAATACAATATTTTAGATATAAATCATAAATTTATATATCAATATATAAAAATCAGTTAAAATTTAACATAAAAAACATTATCTAATTGTTAATTAAAATTCTAAAATAACATTTAAGATCCTACATACTATAATATAAAAAATATTAGTCGATAATGGTAACATCTCAAACTGTAAACTAAAGATTTATATGGTCAATACATTTAACACCATATAAACCTTTTAAATTATTGTATACTCATACAAACTTTACGTTGCAATATTAACTTAACTTATTACTAATCTTTTAAGTTTAATTAATATGACACATTTGTAAGTTTTTTGAGTTAGCTTTAACTTATTACTGAACTCGTAAGAAATTTTAAAAGATAATTCTACATAAAAAAATTATTCCACCACATGGACTATTGAGCTTTAAAATGAAAAAATCATCCTCCTTGGAAGCTTTTCTATTCAAGTAATCAATTTGTTCTCTCTTTCTCTTAGCTCACAGTTAACATTTTTTTCCTCACATTATGTTCTCTCTTTATTTTTATTTCAATGTTTTCCTCACATTATGTATAAACGGATGTATATAAATATATATATATATATATAAAAGATGAAATTATCAATTAATATTAAGTAGGTGGGAATGGGGGCATAGAGATGCAATTACAAATTTAATGTGTGCTATTCCAAAACGTCAAGTTTTATGATAAAATAAACTGCTATTAAGATACTTATTGCTTTTATAACTTTGTGACATAGTTTACATGTTTGAGTATCTATCATTTGTAAGATGACTTTTATAGGTAAAACGAATACCTAAAAGATCTCCTAAATGTATAGAAGTGAAAAATTATTCAATTTTTTATTTGTCCCACGACTTGTATAGGTAGAAGGAATACGTACAAGATCTCATATTTGCATACAAGTAAAAAAATAATAATACAATTTGTTGTAGACCTAAACAACAGATTAAGGCTCATTGGCAAAAGGCAACAATTCCATCAGGGCAAGTTCATTACCTGCACAAGGTGTAAAAATGACCGATGCTTTTATATCCGCACAACTAGGGATTATAGCCTCTACCATGATGCTTTGGCTAATAAAAGGTGGAGGTACCCTGACTAGCCTCATGAGAGGTAAACCTTTATCATTTTTTTGGTTGTATATGCACATATTAATGAAATCCACTACATGTTATGTAGAGTAATGTGTATATATTTATTTCTAAAAGATAAACTGTGATGCTGATTAAGAAAGGCCAAGTCGCAAAAGTTGCAGATGGTGTAGAAGAGATCCAAAATGCATAATGTACCTCTTACGTCTCCTTTCATTACTATAAGTGTCTCTTTAAAGACTGTCAGTGTCTCACCTGCATTTATTATATGCAAAATGCACAACCATAATCTCCTCGTCATCACTCTTGCTTAATGATTACGCAGATTGGAAGTTTCATCTTTCAAACTTTATGTCGACTATACATAAAATCTAGACTGCATGATCATGTTTTTTGATTAATGGCTCGAGCTTGATCATCACTTTTAATTAGTATTTGGATGCACGTGCCATCTTCCACTGTGTTGTACACAAATATCTACGATGCTAGCGACAGCATCTGCAGAGGCTCTACGCATGGAGGTGGTGGACAACAAGGCTCTATAATTAGTCGTCGTTTGTTTATGTTCTGTGGTGGCCATGCATTGGAAGCTCTTATCAAAAGTCCTTGTTGTTGTATGATGGGTGATGATTAGACTTGAAAATTTATGTTTGGAATTTGAGTTTTTGAGAAGAGAAAGAAAATCCTTTGGAATTAATGAGAGAAGAACTAAGGACAATAGATTATACATATATATGTATATAGGTATATTCTTTTTCTATATAAAAAATTCTCTAACAATACTGCTATATATTGTTTAAGTAAACATATTTATATTTGTAAAATATGTACATGTAAAGTATACTTAAAAGAAGTGTGAGGTATCCCTGAATTTATTTTCTGATTTATCATAATCTTATTATTTAAGAGAATTTTACTAAAATCCCTAAATGAAATAAATAATCTGATTTAGTAGGAACTAGTGATATGATAATAGGTTTCTTTTAAATATATGCAGATATTATATCCTGAACAATAATAATTTATTAAAGAATTTGATATTTTTTCTAATACTCAAATTCTTGAGTTTTAGAAAAATAAGTTACTTCAATTCTTTTTTAGAGATAAAATATAAAATTATTAAATAGATCGTTGGTAAGCCACTACCAAAGAATGGTGTATGGTCAAAGATCGTCTCAGCCTAAAAAATTAGTATATCTTATATATATGGTAAAACAAGTAGAAAAAAGTTTCTCAAATTTATATTGAAGGGACTATAAAGTCATAACTATCACTAAAGACTACCTCTGTTATATAACATCTTATCACTCTTTAAAAAAAATCTTTTTTTTAATGGGACAACTAATATTGAAGTAATATATCTGATTAGTACTTCAATCTAATATACTTAAAATAAGCGTAGTGGATTCATTTATCATAGTTTGTTAAAAAAAATAGTAAATAGACAATTGTATGTAAACTTTAAATTAATAGCTTATCAGTATTGTTGGAAGGTTCATAAATAGATATTTGTGCTTTTATCGATGCTCTCGAGGAATAGGAAAGCTTGCAATAACAATATGCAACACTACGACCAATTTGAAGAACATTTTTCTTAGGAGTTAGAAGAACTAACCCAAGTTGATTATTTTCCTATGAAAAAGCTTCACTAGCTCTATTTCACGCTACTCAAACTTGTAACCTAATATATTGTTAAACTTAATCTTGTATGGATTAGGAACAAACATATCAAGTTCATTCTACTAGTGAAGCTATTAGTGAGATGTGTAATGGATAATGAAGCCATCAGTTACAGTGATAATTTTAATTTTATCTATATAGTTAGTTATTTATCATAAAGAAAACCATCCATGAAAAACACATCTACAATAAAATTAATGGAAAAGGATTTTGGTATGGATGACACAAATGAAGCCTTACCGAGTGGAAATGAGTGCAACATAGTCTTGGGTCCCGTAAGATTTTACTGGTACGGGTCTTCTCTAAAGCTTCCTCCTTTAAACATTCTAACTTAAGATTTAGACTGCGTAAAATATTAACATCGAACATCTAGATTTTATATTTGGGCTTGAGAATGGAAAGAAACTTCTTCAAATGAATGGAAGTTAAGTGCATACTGTTAACTATAATCTAGAATATATTACTTGAATTGTTATGTAGGCTTTGGATGTAATACCCGACCCAAAATTTATCCCGGGATTAATTTTAAAATTAAAAAAATATATAAATATAAATTTTAAATTTATAAATTTTTATTTAATGAAAACTTAGGAAAAAAATAGGTGGAGGATGAAATTGAAAATAATTTTGGAAAAAAGAGATGAAAATTTGGGTTCGGGGGGTGTTTTTGAAAGAAAAATCAGAAACTTGGGGTCAAAATATAATTAAAGAAAAATGTGCTACGTAGGACTGCTCAGTCAGTAGCCCTGACGAATCAAAGCATGTCGCATGGAAAGGCATGCTGACTCGGTGCCACGTAGGCGGCCACGCTTGCAATTCGCGTGACCACGATCGGACGGCCTCAATGCATTCCCGCACGTGTGGACGGTCCGGATCTGTTTCCTCCTCAAGTGCGATCGAACGTTGTGATTAAATATGATGAATAGCCCAGATTCGTTGCCTCTTTAAACGTGATCGTACAGTCCAGATCAAATTGTGATGAACGGTCCATATTCATTTTTTCTTTAAATGCAATCGGATGACCGAGATCAAACATGATAAACTGCCCAAATTTAAGGGAGACGGGTATAAATATCTCACTTTACACTGAACTCAAACCCTAGCCGCCAGCCCCCCGCCGGAGAAGAAGAACCAGTCGCTGGAGAAAGGAGCCAACCGCTGTCCCCCGCCATGTCGGAGCCACCTCCGATCGCCAAAAAAGGTAAAAATTCTCCCATTCACTTGGAATTTGATTTTGAACACCCCCATGGCCAAATTAGAGCAAAAGAATTGGTGAATGAGCCAAAAACTACAGGTAAAGCCTGGTGGTGCCACCGCGAGAAAAGCTAAAAATTGCCTCTGATGAGTATCTATCATTTGTCAGACGACTTTTATAGATAGAACTTACAAGATCTCATATTTGTATAGAAGCAAAAAATCATTCAATCTTTCATTTGTCCCACGACTTTTATAGGCATAAGGAATACGTAAAAGATCTTCTATTTGTATAGAAGTCTAAAATCAAATACTATAACTTGTTGTAGAACTAAACAACATATCAAGGCTCATTGACAAAAAATAAAAGTTCCATCAGGATGAGTTGATTACCTGCACATGGTATAAAAAGGACTTATGCTTTTGCCACCACACAATTAGGGATACAGGCTCAACCATTAAGCGTTGGCTAATAAAAGGTGGAGATGCCCCAACTGGCCTTATGAGAGGTAAAGCTTTATAATTTTTTTTGTTATATATGTATATATTTATATGCAAATCCACTACATGTTATGGAGAGTAATGTGTACATATGTGTTACGGAGAGTAAACTGTGATGCTGATTAAGAAAGGGCAAGTCATAAAACTTAAAGAGGGTGTACAAGAGATCCAAAATACAAAATACACCTCTTGTGTCTCCTTTTGTTGCTATAAGTGTTGCTTTAGGGATTGTTAGTGCCGCACTTGCATTTTTATTATATATAGAATGCATAGCTCTAATCAACCCTAATCATCACTCTGGTTTAATGATTACCCAGGTTAAAAGTTTCATCTTTCAGACTTTATGTCGACTATACATAGACTCTAGACTGCATGATCATATTTTTTTATTAATGGCCCGAGCTTGATCACCACTTTTAATTTTAATCTGGATGCACGTTGCCATCTTTGACCACATAATACATAAATCCCTTCAATTCTGGCGACAATATCTGCAGAGGCTCTGGGAGTGGAGGTAGTGGGCGATAAATTTCTCTAACTAGTTGTCGCTTGTTCAAGTTCTGTGGTAGCCATGCATTGAATGCTCTTATCAAATTCTTTGTTCCTATATAATGGGTGTTGATTAGACTTGAAAATTTGTGTTTGGAATTTGGGTTTTGGAGAAGAGAAAGAAAATACTTTCGAATTAATGAGAGAAGAACTAAAGGACAATAGAGGATATATATGTATATACGTGTATTTTTTTCTATTTTAAAAATTCTCTAACAATATGCTACATATTGTTTAAGTAGGCATATTTATATTTGTAAAATATGTACATATAAAGTTTATTTAAAAGGAGTGCGAGGTATCCTTGAATCTATTTTTTAATTTATCATAATCCTATTATTTAAGAAAATTTTACTAAAATTCTTAAATAAAATAAAGAATATGATTTAAAAAAATTAGAGATATGTTATTGCCTTAAATTTAAATATATGCAGATATTATTTCCTGAAAGATAATGGCTTATTAATGAAGTGGATGTTTTTTCCTAATACTTAAGATTCTTGGATTCCATAAAAGTGAGATCATTTAATTATTTTAAGAGATAAAAGATAAAATGATTAAATAGATTGGTAGTAAGCCATCACCAAAGAATAGTCCATGGTAAAAGATCGTCTCAACCTAAAAAATTAGTATATCTTATATAAATGGTAAAACAAGCAGAAGAAATTTTCTCAAAATTCTATTGAAGTGACTATAAAGTCTTAGCTATCATTAAAAACTCTCTATTATATAACATCTTATCACTCTTTAAAAAAAAGTCTTTTTTCTGGACGGGACAACTAATATTGTACTAACGTATGTCATTAGTAATTCAATCTAATATGTTTAAACTAAGTGAATTGGATTCATTGATTATATGTTGTTAAAAAAATAATAAATGTATACTTATATGTCAAATTTATATCAATAGATTATCAATACTATTGGAAGGCTCATAAACAGATATTCGAGCTTGTGAGTTACAAGAAACAAATTCCCAAGTTGATTGTTTTCCTTAGAAAAAACTTCACCGGCTCTATTTCATGCTCATCAAACTTGTAACATAATATCTTGTTAAACTTAATCTTGTATGGATCAAGAACAAACAAATCAAGTTTGTTCTTCTAGTGAAGCTTTTAGTGAGATGTGTGAAAGAAATTAAAGCCATTCAGCTACAGTAATAATTTTAATTTGATCCATATAGTTAGTAATTTATTATAAAGAAAACTATCCAAGAGAAACACATCTACAATAAAAAAGGATGTTGGTGTGGATGGCACAAGGGAAGCCTTATTGAGTGAAAGTGAGTAGAACGTGTTCTTGGGTCCTGCAAGATTTTGCTAGTACAAATCTTCTCAAAAGTTTCATCCTTTAAACCTTATGATTTCAGTTTTAGACTGTAGAAAATATTAATATAAAAAATTTAGATTTTGTATTTATGCTTGAAGATTAAGAAAAATGAAAATAAACTTGTTATGTGTATATATATATACATAAATATTTGTGTGTATTTGTATATTCTTTTTCTATCTCAAAATTTTTCTAACAATAATACTACATATTGTTTAAGTAGGCATATTTATATTTATAAAATATGTACATATAAAGTATATTTAAAAGAAGTGGGTGGTATCCTGGAATTTATTTTTTAATTTATCATAATCCTATTATTTAAGAGAATTGTACTAAAATCCTTAAATGAAATAAAGAATCTAATTTAGTATAAATTAGTGATATGCTATTGGCTTTCTTTTAAATATAGATAGATATTATTTTATAAAAAATAATAGTTTATTAAAGAACTGGATGTTTTTCCTAATACTAAAAATTCTTGGTTTCTAAAAAAATAAGATCATTAAATGTTTTGAGAGATAAAAAATAAAATTATTAAATAAATTGGTAGTAAGCAACCACCAAAGAATAGTACATGGTCAAAGATCGTCTCAGCCTAAAAAAATTAGTATATCCTATATAAATAGTAAAACAAGCAGAAGAAAGTTTCTCAAAGTTCTATTGAACTGACTATAAAGTCTTAACTATCACTAAAAACTATTTTTGTTATATAATATCTTATAACTCTTTAAAAAGAATCTTTCATTTAATGGGATGACTGATATTTAAGTAATATATCTCATTAGTAATTCAATCTAGTATGCTTAAACTAAGCGTACTAGATTCATTTATCATAGTTCATTAAAAAAATAGTAAATGGATAATTATATGTCAAATTTAAACAAAGAGATGATCAGTACTATTGGAAGGCTCATAAATAGATATTCGAGTTGTCTCAATGCTCTCGAGGAATAGAAAAGGGTGTTTTCGCACCAATTACAGGCCTGGCTATGTCCTTTGGTCGTAGGGGGCTTCCTTTAATGAGATGTTGGGTGCTTCCGCACTGATAGTAAGCGTGATTGATACGACGACAGGGTAGGTCACCATGCAAGTGACCACAATGCTAATAGGGTTTATTAGGTTGGGTAGGTCGAACTGTAGGTGGAGGTAAGGTAGGGGGAAGAGCAACTCTAGTTCATTTATTGGGGTGGCTACTTACTGGATCAGGCAATCTCCTCCTATGTTGTTGGGGATGTTGTTGGGTACGGATTCAGGCAATGTATTGGAGCTTGGCCGAGATGAGGTCTTTAGCCAATTGGACATGTTCTAGCACCTCCATATACGAGCTAGGTCTTAGCATCACGACCCGATCATAGATGTTGGCATAAAGGCCTTTTAGAGACTTCCTACCTTTTCGACTTTTGTGGTGTGACCATTAGAGGAGCAAACCTAGACAGTTGGACACAATGGATTGCATACTGGGCAACCGTTAAATTTTCTTAGCGGAGTTACTGAAATTCCTACTCCTTCTTTTTTCAGACATAGGCAGGGAAAAAGTTATCAAAGAATGCATCCATGAAAACTTCTCAGGTGGTAGGGGTAGGTAAGACTTCCTTCTTGAGTTGCCACCAGTGTTCGGTTTCACCATTGAGGATAAAAACTACTAGGGGAACCTTCTATTCCTTAGTCAGGCCTAGGACAAAGAAAAGCTTCTCTATCTAGAAGATCCAGGCTTCAGTTACTAAGGGTCAGGGCCACCTTTAAAATGTGGTGGATTAAGCTTCCTAAACTCTGATATGTTTTAGGAGATGGACCTCTCAGCTATTCAGTATTTGGGGGTAGGAAGTGGATAGAGGTTGGCTTGATTTTGTCCTAAGGGTGCAGTCAATCCTTGGATGGCTCGAAAGAGTTCGACAAATTCAGCCTTGGTCGGGTGATCCGAGGCTTTAGGTCACTCAGTATGCTCTACAGATGGTCTTCCTCGTGTCATTCCTACAAAAGAAAGGAAGACACGAGTTGGTGGGATAATTTTTTATAAGAGGACTTATTCTTCCTAGGTATTAAGGGTCTTTCTACCTAAGCCTCAATGTAAGGGATTTGATTCGTGTAATTCTATTCTGATACAATCTCTAACATCCCAAATGCTACTTAAGGCAAATGGGTGTCAAATACAAAAATAGAATAACGAGTGCATGATGAAATATTATGCAGGGTAACAAATTAATACAAATCCCTTAAAAATATATATGAGTTCTAATTACATACATATAAGTTAGGACAGAAGTGGCTACAAAATAAAAAGTCAAAATACAAAAGAATGTCACTTCTTTCACTATGCTATTAGACTCATCAGAGTGCGGGAACAATTTTGCACTCAAGTTTTCTGAATCCACAGGATCCTCATAGACTTCAATAAGTAGGTCAGCTTGCGGTTGCTCATTTTTTTCCTCATCTGGGGGGAGCATAGAAAGAGTGAGTTTAATATGCTCAGTAAAAAAAAACAATAACTAAATAACATCATAAGGTTTTAAAGGTAAATTATTCTAACATAAATATTTACTATTTGGCTACTTCATAGGCCTAACTTACACTATGAAAATAATTTATTTATTAGGAAAACAATACGTTAATATAATCAAATAAACATACATCATGCCAAATAATAGAGAAAACTAAATAAATCATGAAATGCTCAGATTTTTGTGTCATGCTTCGCGAATTCGTTACGACTTCCATCTCTAAAGGCAGATACAGACTTCCAACTACCCATGTGGAATGATCAGATCATATACAAATAACGATAATTTGCTCAGGCACAATTCTGGCTAGCCAAACTATGGTACAATCTACGACCACGGCTGTACCAACCATAGTGGTACTATCAGATATCTACCGTCACGACAGTACTTAGTCAAAAGTGACCCCTAATAGATATTTGCATCACCACTCTCGTTAGAGGGTACACCATCATCCACAAGGAGCGGTCCTCTTACATCTTTTAAGACCAGATGGGGGAGGAAAAAATAGATACCCCGGATGGGGTTAGGGTAACATATACCTCTCAGAGATAAAAAGTCTAACGAGACACTTGATGCATTATGCATGTCAATACAGATACACACTTCAGACCATTCATGCTTCATTCTACTTTTCTCTTTCTTTTTTTCTTTTTTTTTGTTTCTTTTATTTTTCCAAGTAATAATACTGACTTCATATTATTTTTATTATATGCAAATCATCAAGTATCTATAAATCACATAGCATGCTTGAAAATAAGAACAATTCAGCTTACAAGACCTACAAACACAAAAGCATGCATAACAGGAAAAATCACAATTATCATATTTAATAATTTTCTTTATCTACAAATACTCCTTAAGATGTCTAAAGAAATACTAAATTTCTTACTAAAACCTTGATATTTTCTCCTTCATCGTTCTCCTTTTCATTCTCTCCAATCCTCTCTAGATCACTCTCTCTCTTTTTTTTTCTCTTTAATTCTTGAAAAATAAAAGAATAGAAGTGTGGGGAAGACTGTGAAGGGAAGACTTATTTATAGAAATTAAGAACCATCGAATTCACGCCAAGTGGTAAAATCTGGTGAAGAGAGAGAGGAAAAAGATGCACAGCATGAAAAACGAAGGAGGAAAGTCTCCTCTGTCGGCGGCTGCAGGGTACTAACTGAGGCAGCAGTGACCCGCTCAGCGCGTTGCAGGCTGGCCTACAAGCGCAAAAGCTTCTTGTCGTGCGTGCACGCAAGCTTACTGTGTGCAGGCCCCACGTGCACAGGGGCCTATCTGCGCAGGTCTACTGCTCGGACGACGTGTGCACAGTATGTGGCGCTTGTTTGCGCGCAAGGTGATGCGCGGATGGCCCGCCTGTCCATGACAAGATGCACACAGGTTCTGACGCCACGCGGTGCGTGGGGATGGGACATGTGCACTTGCACAGTGTGCAGGCTTCCCGCGCAGACAGCTCCCCTTCCGCACGAGATTTTTTCACATGATTTTTTTTGTTTCACCGTTTTTTCAAAATTCTATTTTTTTGTAATGAAATAAAATAAATAAGATTATTGCAATTAAATTAGAATTAAATAGAAAAAAATTAAAATTAAATAAAATCAAAATAATTAAAAATCAATAAAAATTCACAAATTACGATAAATAATATGCGGAGTAAATTAAATGAGTTCAATGCGGCCTAAAGGCCTGAATAAATAGGGTTTTCCAAATTAATTGAGTACAGTGATGGGTGGGGTGTTACATGTACAAATAAAATAAAGCAAATAGAGTTAAAATCATTCAAGAAAAACTCAAATAGAACCTTTTAGAACCTTTCCCGGTGGTTTGAACTGCCTGTATAGGTTCCTAGATGGGTTTTAAAACTAGCTAGCCAACCCCTCTTTGCAAGCTTGTAAATTCTTATCTAGTTAACGCAATTCGATAAAAATTGATGCTATGAAGGCTTCATGTTACCAATTAATTATACTTACAATTTGGAAGACCCTATGAAATGATTTGAGCTCCAAAAATGTCCCCAAAGTTGAGAAAAAAACTGCAGGGAAAAATTCCTTCTCAGGTTAGTGATAAACCTAAAACTTGCATGCATGGCTTGATTTTTGTTTAATTGAACTTCAAACATGTTCTATTACATGCAGGCTATCTTTATAGCATTTCGTTTAATTAAAATGATATATGAAGCCATAGAAAAATGCTCACCAAAGTTCCTGTAACACCCCAAAATCCTTTGTGCTTAATTTGTAATGTGAACCCCTATTTATTCAAACCCTAAGAACGTTTAAAACTCCTTAATATTTTTTATTTTTCTAGATGAATATCATATTTATTGAGTTAAATAATTTTTGAAATAATTATTTTATTTTATCGTAGGAAAATTTTATTTTATTTAGGGAAAAAACGGAGAAAAAGGCATAAAATCCCGCAGGAAGGATCAAACCTGCGCGAGCTTCGCATGCCGTGCGGCCAGCACAGGATGTGTGCACTGTGTGCATGTCCCATCCACTCGGGGCGTGAGGCACAGTCTGCTCGCACTTCCCACCGCACACAGATAAGCGCAGCTCCATGCGCCTTATGCAGGCATCGTCGGCAAAGTAGGCCTACGTGGTAGGTTAAAATCATATGTTTATATACCAATGTAATTAATTATTTTAAATCATATGTTTATATACCAACATAAAAAAATAGGTTAACATTTAATATCAGAAATATGATTAAATTGTTAATGAAAATTCTAAAATACCTTTTAACATCCAACATACTGTGATACGAAAAATGTAAGTCGATAATGGTAACATTTTGAATTGTAAACCAAAGATTTATATGATCACAACATTTAGCACCTTGTGAGCCTTTTAAATGATTGTATACTCATACAAACATTACTTTGTACTATTAACTTTACTTATTACTGATCTTTTAAGTTTAATTAATGTGATATATTTGTAAGCTTTTTAAGTTAGCTTTAACTTATTATTGACCTAATAAGAAAATTTAAAAGATAATACATAAAAAAATTGTTCCACCACATGGTCTGTTAGAGTTTAAATATGAAAAATTCATCCTCCTTGGAAGCTTTTCTATTCAAGTAATCAACTTCTTCTCTCTTTCTCTTAGTTCACAGTTAACTTTTTTTTTTTCCTCACATTATGTTCTCTCTTCATTTTCAACTCAATTTTTAGCCTTAAAACTAATTTTTAGCCTCAATGTTTTCCTCACATTATGTATAAATTGATGTGTATGTACATATAAAAGATGGAATTATTAATTAATATTGAGTAGATGGGATTGGTGGCAGAGAGAAATAATCAGTAATTCAATGTGTACTATTTCAAAACATTAAGTCTTGTGATAAAATAAACTACTATTAAGATACTGATTACTTATATAACTTTATGACGTAGTTTACTTTTTTGAGTATCTATCATTTGTCATGTGACTTTTATGGGTAAAAAGAATACGTACCAGATCTCCTATTTTTATAAAAGTAAAAAATTATTCAATTTTTCATTTATCCCATGACTTTTATGGGTAGAAGGAATACCTATAAGATCTCTTGTTTGTTTAGAAGTACAAAATGAAATATTACAAGCTTTCTAAAAACCTAAACAACATATGAAGGCTCACTCGTGGAAAGCAGCAGTTCCATCAAGGGGAATTCATTACCTGTACAAGGTATAAAAAGGACTGACTCTTCAACCTCCACACTACTTGGGATTATAGGCTCTACCAAGATGTTTTGGCTAACAAAAGGTGGGGGTGCCCCGATTGGCCTTATGAGAGGTAAATCTTATCATTATTTTTGTTATATATATATATATTCATGTGTAAATCCATTACATGTTATGCTGAGTAATATGTATATATGTGTTTTTAAAAGATAAATTGTGATGCTGATGAAGAAAGGGAAAGTCGCAAAACTTGCAGAGGGTGTACAAAAGATCCAAAATGCAGAATGAACCTCTTATGTCTGCTTTGGTTGCTACAAGTGCCGCTTTAGGGACTGTTAGTCCCGCACTTGTATTAATTATATGTAGAATGCATAACCCTAATCTCTCATAATCATCACTTTGTCTTAATGATTACACAAATTGGAAGCTTCATCTTTCAGACTTTATGTCAACTATACAAAATCTTGACTGCATGATTATGTTTTTGATTAACGGCCCGATCTTGATCATTACTTTCAATTAGAATCTGGATGCACGTGTCATCTTCCACCGCATAGTACATAAATTTATACAGTGCTGGCAACAGAATCTCTAGAGGCTCTAGGTGTGGAGGTGGTGGATGACAAGACTCTCTAGTGTCATTTTCTCAGGTTCTGTGGTGGCCATGCATTAGATGCTCTTATCAAAAGTATTTATTGTTGTATGATGGATGATGAATAGAACTAAAAATTTATGGTTGGAATTTTAGATTTGGAGAAAAGAAAGAAAACTTTTTGGAATTAATGAGAGAAGAACTAAAGGATAATAGAGGATATATATGTGTGTGTGTGTGTGTATATGTATATTCTTTTGCTATCTTAAAAATTCTTTGACAATAATGCTACATATTATTTAAATAGGCATATTTATATTTGTAAAATATGTACATATAAAGAATATTTAAAAAAAATTATGAGGTATCCTTAAATTTATTTTTTGATTTATCATAATCCTATTATTTATGAGAATTTTACTAAAATCCCCAAATGAAATAAAGAATCTAATTTAGTAGAAACTAATGATATGTTATTGGCTTTTTTAAAAATATAGGCATATATTATTTCCTGTAACATAGTGGTTTATTAAAGAATTTGATATTCTTTCTAATATTCAAAATTCTTGGATTCTAGAAAAATGAGATCATGAAATTTTTTTTTGAGAGATAAAAGATAAAAATATTAAATAGAATGGTCAAAAGCCACCACCAAAGAATGGCACATGGTTAAAGATCATCTCAGCCTAGAAAATTAGTATATCCTACATAAATGTTAAAACAAGTAGAAAAAAATTTCTCATAGTTCTAATGAAGTGACTATAAAGTCTTAACTATCACTAAAAACTATCTTTTGTTATATATCACTCATTAAAAAAAATCTTTCTTTTAATGGGACGAATAATATTGAAGTAATATATTTTATTACTGATCCAATCTAATATGCTTAAAATAAGTATATTGAATTCATATATCATAATTCGTTAAAAAAATAGTGAACAAATAATTATATATATTTAGAAGGTTGATAAATAGTTATTCAAGCTTTTTTCGACGCTCTTGAGGAATAGAAAAGCTTGCAATAATAATATGCAACATTACGATAAATTTTAAGAGCATTTTTTTTAGGAGTTACAAGAACCAAATTCCCAAGTTGATTGTTTTCCTCAGAAAAAACTTCACTAGCTTTATTTCATGCTCATCAAACTTTTACCATGACATCTTGTTAAACTTAATCTTGTCTTGATCAAGAACAAACATATCAAGTTCGTTCTTTTAGTGAAGCTCCTAGCGAGATGTGTGATGGAAACTGAAGCCATTCAGCTGTAGTAAAAATTTTAATTTTTTTCCATATAGTCAGTTATTTATCATAAAGAAAACCATCCATGAAAAACACATCTACAATAAAATTAATGGAAAAGGATTTTGCTATGGATGGCATAAGTGAAGCCTTACTGAGTGGGAATGAGTGCAACATGGTCTTGGGTCCCATAAAAGTTTGGTAGTACAGATCTTCTCCAAAGCTTCGTCCATTAAACCTTATGATATGAGATTTAGACTATAGAAAATATTAACATCGAAGATCTAGATTTTATATTTTAATGCAATATCTCTACTTTAAATCAAGTATTTATATACTAATATATAAAGATTGGTGAGTAATTAATCTTAGAAACATGATATAATTGTTAATGAAAATTTTGAAATATCCTTTAACATCCTATTAAAAGTATAGTGTAATATAAAATCATAAGTCGATAGAAATAACAATACAACTTCTTTGTATCAATCAAGAGGATTAACTACTTATTAAAGAACAATTACAATATGAGAAGACAATAAATGTTTAGGGTTGATTATTTTGTGAAGCCTCTGAAAAACGTAAGTCTTATTTTTTACTATAACTTACAAAATCTTTGAACTCAAATAAAGAATCATAAACTATTTAAAATGTGATTTCTTAAATAAAGAATCCATGCCTATTTGGGACTTGATTTTATTATACTTATTATATATTTTACTTAATTTATATAAAATTCTTATAAACATTTATTTTATTAGTTTTATGGCTGCCATTATTGTACAAAATGAGTCACTTCAACTAAAATTTACTTTTGAATTTAATCTTTGTATGGAAGAACTTATTAGCCATTTACTTTAAAAAGTAAGAAATAATTTTGTTGAGATAATGTTAAAAATTTATCACGCTGCAATATATTTGTTTTTAATTATAAACCACAAAAACTTGACATTCTAGTCTTTTTAATCTAAAAAATCCTCCAACAATTTATATAGTTTTATAACTTTTTTTCAATTTTTATAATGAGTTTTATGGTAATTGAGAATTCTGGATGAAGATGGTGAGTGCTTGGAACAATAAAGCTCATAAGGAGAAGTGAAGGAAGGAAAATGAGATAGATGGAACTAGCTTTGAATATTTCATGCTAACTATTTTTTAATTTCGTAATTTTTATCTTTAAAAGACCAATTTAATGATAATAGTTAACAAAGTCTACCCTCTTCATATTTCTATAGCATACTGTACATAAATATGTATGTACAGTTATTACCTTATCAAAATAAGATAATTAAGTGTTAAGTACTTCATAATATAAATAAATTTATTGATCATAAAAGTATAACACCATAAATTTTTGTTAAAAAATTATAGAAACAAAACTTAAAAGATCACATTCACTTAAAAAAAATTTATTTTATATTAGTGGTTTAAGAACAAAAAATACGTGAAAAAAAATTAACTAATTGTTTAAATTTAAAGGTATAAATGTTTCACATTTTTTATGTACGCATATGGTATAAAAAAAATGTGTGGTAAAGCTAAAATTATTTTTTTGATTCTGTCATAATACTATTATATAAAAGAACTTCATTAAAATCCTCACAAGATATTGAGATTCTGATTTGATAGAAAATTATGATATGCAACTAGATTTTTTGTGTGTTCAAATGTATTTGTTATTTTATGAGAAACAATAGTTTATTTAACAATTTGGTGCTTTTCCTAGTACTCAAAAGTCCTGGTGTAATACTTGGGCCCATAATTTGGCCGGAATTAATTTTAAAAATTAAAAAAATGTATAAAAATATAATTTTTAAATTCATAAATTTTTATTTAATGTAAAATTAAGAAAAAAATAGTTGAGAATGAAATTGAAAATAATTTTGGGAAAAACATAATTAAAGAAAATTGCACCACGTAGGACCGCTAAGTCAGCAACCCTGACGAACCGGAGCGCGCTGTGTTGCAAGGCACGCTGACTCGGTGCCATGCGGGAGGCCATGCTGGCAATCTGCATGCCTGTGATCGGATGGCCCAAATGTGTTCCCGCATGCGTGGATAGTCCAAATCTATTCCCTCCTCAGGCGCGATCAAACGGTCGCGATTAAACGCGGTGAACGATCAAGATATGTTCCCTCTTTAAATGCGATCGTATGGTCGAGATCAAATCGCGATGAACGGTTTAGATTTATTTTCTCTTTAAATGTGGTCAGACAATCGAGATCAAATGCGATGAACGGTCCAGATTTAAGGAAGATGGGTATAAATATCTCGCATCACACCAAACTCAAACCCTAGCCACCAGCTTCCTGTTGAGAAGAAGAACCAGTCGCTAGAGAAGGGAGCTGCCCGCCGCCTGTCGCCGCATTGGAGCCACCTTCGAAAGCCAAAATGGGTAAAATTCTCCTATTCGCTCGAAATTTGATTCCGAACACCTCCATGGCCAAATCGAAGCAAAAAGAATGGTGGATGAGCAAAAAACCGCAGGCAAAACCCAAAATCGCCTCTGATGAGCCCCTTTCCGTTTCATGTATCATGCAATTTTTTCACTATTGTGTTCACCATTATGTTTTCTACAGGTTGACCGAAGAAAAAATGCCAAGCTACGAAGGTGAGTCGGCGGAGCCACCCCACCAAAAAATCCCCTTGTCGGTAAGTTTTTGTTTTCTGATTTTTTTTTTCAGCCAACCGAGGCCCCCTAACATGTTTTCTCGCAGAGATGGGTATAAAACCGGCTGAAAATGGTCAAGTTGAGGCAAATTGCCACTGCGGGCAGTAGTGCCGTCGCTGGAGAAAGGGGGTGCCGTCGTGCCGAAATTTTGAAATTTGCCGAAAAAGGTTTTTAACACCTATTTTAGATTTTTTAGAGTATTTTTACGTACGTGAAGCATGTTTTAATCTCCGTAGAAAAATTCAGGAAACCCGAGGACCGCCAATAGGCACAACTAAAAGTTTGGTATTTCGACATCGATTCAGGTAAGAATCCCTCACATTATTCCCTGTTATGGAATTGAAGTTTAATTATCAACAATACGGTATTTTACTTAATTTAAAAAACTTTGAGAATTAGCTACAGGTTACTAATGGAGGCAGAACTGGTTATTTATTATTGTTTATCTTGTTTAATTGATTTTTAGATTTGACAGCTTTAAATGCATGATAATATATTGAAATTGGTAAAATAATTCAGTTGTGTTTCCTTGATGCTTGTATTGTTTGTCTTGCATTGATTTATGGTTAAATTTTGAAACTGAAAATTAAATGTAAAATAGAAAATTGATTGATTAAGTGAATGAATGAATGGTAGCCTTACTGGTTATCCTGTGAGATGGTAGACAAACTGGATACATAAAGAAACCTACTGTGAACGTCGCCTCATACCAAACGGGGTATCAAGGATTGGTATTTTTTGTGCTCATACCGGACGTGGTATCGGGACGTTTTATCCTCATATCGGACAAGGTATGTAGGGATGGTATTCTTTGCGCTCATACAATACAAGGAATGGAATGGCCGGTTAGTTGACAATGTTGAATAATGGTTCACGAATAGTGGGACATCCCTATGGGCCCCCAAGGATACCAGTAGGCAAATAAAAAGTAAAATTTATTGTTCTTGCTCACTTGAATGTGAGATTAGAATGTTATTTGGGTTATTGTCTCTATAGGTCGATTTTGGAAATCTCGTAATAGTAAATACATGCAATAAATAGTTTTCCTTATGATAAATGAATTTGCTTAAATCAAGAGCTCCATTGGTTATTTTTATGATTTTTACCAACTTTTAGTTTATGTATCGATGAGTAGGGTGATATTCTTACTGGACTAGTGTAGCTCACGCTTTCATTAACTCTTTCAGATCAAGAGGACCAAGACCCAGATCCCAATGAACAAGAAGGTTGTAAATAATTCACCACCCGGACTCCTTCAAAAGCTAGTGAAGGTCGTCCTAAGATGCCCAGTTGTTTACTTTTTGTTTATTTCTTTAATTTTTATTTGTTCTTTTAAAAGAGATATTCTCGTAGCCCTATTGGGTATTTCAAATTATTGTGTAAGGAATGTAAACCCTAACTCTATTATTCCGCTTCCGCATTCAATTCATGTCTTTATTTTCTTTAAAGTTCCGAGCCTCTACACCTGGCTTCTTGAAAAATTTGATCATTAATTCTTTTTTTGTTAAGTATAAATGCTTGATCAACGTGCTAAATTTTTTATTTCATCCCTAAATTCTCTTTGTTTCTTTTCATTTATTGTGTGATTTTTTTTATTAATGTGATACATTTGTTTGCTTCTCTTGAAAAATTTACTATACTTTACAATAATGTGATTAGTTAATTTACTGCAATATTTTAGTTTAAATCACATATTTATATACCAATATATAATAATATATTAAAATTTAATATCGAAAACATAATCTAATTGTTAATTAAAATTTTAAAATAACTTTTAACATCTTACATAGTGTAATATAAAAAATATAATTCGATAATGATAATATTTTAATTTGTAAAGTAAAAGTTTATATGGTGAAAACATTTAGCACCTTGTGGGCCTTTTAAATGATTGTATACTCGTACAATCTTTACTTTGTAATATTAACTTAACTTATTACTGATATTGTAAGTTTAATTAATGTGATACATTTGCAAATTTTTTAAGTTAGCTTTAACTTATTACTAACCTCGTACGAAATTATAAAATATAATTATACATAAAAAAATTATTCCATCACATGGTCTATTGGAGCTTAAAAATGAGAAATTCATCATCCTTGAAAGCTGTTCTATTTAAGTTGTCAATTTGTTCTCTCTTTCTCTTATATCATAATCAACTTTTTTTTTTCGTGACATTATGTTGTCTCTTAATTTTCAACTTAATTTTTAGCCTCAATTTTTTTCTCACATTATATATAAAGGGATGTATATATACATATAAAAGATGGAATTATCAATTAATATTAAGTAGGTGCGATTGGTGACATAGAGATACAATCAATAATTCAATGTGTACTATTTTAAAATATTAAGTCTTGTGATAAAATAAACTGCTATTAAGATGCTAATTACTTATATAGCTTTATGAAAAAGTTTACTTGTTTGAGTATCTATCATTTGTCACACGAATTTTATAGGTAGAAAGAATATGTACAAGATCTCCTATTTGTATAGGAGTAAAAAATATTCAAATTTTCATTTATCCCATGGCTTTTATGGGCAGAAGGAATACCTATAAGATCACCTATTTGTATAGAAATAAAAAATCAAGTACTACAAATTTGCTGTAAAGCTAAACAACATAATAAGGCTCATTGGTGAAAAGTAGCAGTTCCATTGGGGCGAGTTCATTATCTGCACAAGGTATAAAAAGGATAGACTCTTCCTCCTCTGTACTACTAGGGATTATAGACTCTACCATGATGTTTTGGCTAATAAAAGATAGAGGTGCCCTGATTGGCCTTATGAGAGGTAAATCTTTATCATTATTTTTGTTGTATATGTATATATTCATCTGCAAATCCACTGTATTTTACGCTGAGTAATGTGTATATATGTGTTTATGAAAGATAAAAAGTGATGTCAACAAAGAAAGGGAAAGTCGCAAAATTTGTAGAGCTTGTACAAGAGATCCAAAATGGAGAAATCACCTCTCGTGTCTGCTTTGGTGGCTACAAGTGCCGCTTAGGGACTGTTAGTCCTGCACGTGCAATAATTATATCCATAGTACACAGTCCTAATCTCCTCTAATCATCACTCTGGCTTAATGATTATGCAGATTTGAAGTTTCATCTTTTAGACTTTATGTCGACTATATGTAAAATATAGGTTACATGATCATGTTTTTTAATAACGACCCAGGCTTGATCACCACTTTTAGTTGGAATTTGGATGTATGTGCCATCTTCCATTGCATAGTACATAGATTTCTACAGTGTTGGCGGCAGTATCTACAGAGGCACTAGGCATGAAGGTGGTGGATGACAAGGCTCTCTAACTAGTCATCATTTGTTTAGGTTCTCTGGTGGCCATGCATTGGATGCTATTATCAAAATTTGTTGTTGTTGCACGATGGTTAATGATTAGACTTGAAAATTTGTGTTTTGAATTTGGATTTCGGAGAAGAGAAAGAAAACTCTTTGGAATTAATGAGAAAATAACTAAAGGACAATAGAGGATATATATATATATAAATATATGTGTGTATATATGTATATTCTTTTTCTATCTAAAATTTTCTCTGATAATAATGTTATATATTATTTAAGTACACATATTTATATTTGCAAAGTATGTACATGTAAAGTATATTTAAAAGAAGTATGAAGTATCTTTAAATTTATTTTTTGATTTATAATACTCTTATTATTTAAGAGAATTTTAATAAAATCTCTAAATGTAATAAAAAATCTGATTTAGTAGAAACTAATGATATGCTATTGGATTTCTTTTAAATATATGCAAATATTATTTACTGAAAAATAATAGTTTATTAAAGAATTGGATATTTTTCCTAATATTTAAAATTCTTGGCTTCTAGAAAAATGGGATCATTAAATTTTTTTTTGAGAGATAAAAGATAAAATTATTAACTAGATTGGTAGTAAGCCACCACCAAAATATGGCACATGGTTAAAGATTGTCTTAGTCTAAAAAGTTAGTATATCCTATATAAATAGTAAAACAAGTAGAAGAAATCTTCTCAAACTTCAATTGAAGTGACTATAAGTCTTAACTATTACTAAAAACTAGTTTCGTTATATATCATCTTATCACTCTTTTAAAAAAAATCTTTTTTGTGATGGAACAAATAATATTGAAGTAATATATCTAATTAGTAATTTTATCTAATATGCTTAAACTAAGCATATTGGATTCATTTATTATAGTTAATTAAAAAAATAGTAAACGAACAATTATATATAAAATTTAAATCAACAGATGATTAGCATTATCTGAAGGCTCAAAAAAAGATATTCGAGCTTGTTTCGATGCTATTGAGGAATAGAAAGCTTGCAATAATAATGTGCAACATTACGATAAATTTTAAGAGTATTTTTCCTATGAGTTACAATAACCAAACTTGCAAGTTGATTCTTTTCCTAAAAAAAAAAACTTCACTAGTACTATTTCATGCTCATCAAACTTGTACCCTGATATCTTGTTAAACTTAATCTTGCATTGACAGGAACAAACATATCAAGTTCATTCTTCTAGCAAAGCTCCTAGTGAGATTTGTGGAGAAAATTGAAGCCATTTAGCTACTATAATAATTTTAATTTTATCAATATAGTTAGTTATTTATCATAAAGAAAACTATCCAAGAAAAACACATCTACGATAAAATTAATGGAAAAGAATTTTGGTATTTATGGCACAAGTGAAGCCTTATCAAGTGGGAATGAGTGCAACATGGTTTTGGGTCCTGTAAGATTTTGCTGGTACAGATCTTCTTCAAAGCTTCCTCCTTTAAACCTTATGACCTGAGATTTAGACTGTAGATTTTATATTTGATATGTGCCTGAAGATTAAGAAGAACGGAAAGAAAGTTATTTTTTTTTTCTTTCTTCGAATTAGTGGAGGTTAAGTGCGTACCCTTAAGTTTAATCTATAATAAATAACATGAGAGGTTATGTAGGCTTTGGAAAAACAACATTTCACTGTACTTTTTTGTTGCACTAGTCAAGAAGACTAAGCTTAATTGAAGAATAATTAAATTGTGATGGGAGGATAAATGAGATACTGTTTTGTATTTTATTTAGGCCGTGGAAAATGTAGATTTTATAATACTATAACTTACAAAATCTTTGAACTTAAATGAAGAATCTATGGCTATTTGGAAAGTGATTTCATTTTTTGAAATCCTTAACTTAAATGAAGAATTCATTTCTATTTGAGATACGTTTTTATTATATTTATGTGATATCTAACTAAATATATATAAAATAATTAAAAATATTGATTTAATTAATTCTATGATCGCCAACAATATTAAAATTAACTTTTGAATTTTAATCCATGCGATAAAAAACTTATTCATCATTCATTTTTTTAAAAGTTAAAAAAGATAGTTTATTGATATAATGGCATAAGTTTATGACCAGGGATAAGGTAAAAAACCACATTACACAAAAACATCAACTATACTTTACAATAATGTGATTATTTATTTTAAGGTAATATCTCTACTTTAAATCATGTATTTATATACCATTATATAAAGATCGGTTAGTAATTAACCTTAAAAATATGATTTAATTGTTAATGAAAATTTTAAGATATCCTTTAACATCCTACTCAAAGTATAGTATAATATAAAATCATAAGTCGTTAACGATAACGATGTAAAATTCATAGAGATGGTAACAAATTTTTTACGATACTTCTTTGCATCAAGCAAGAGAACTAACTAATTATGGAAGAACAATTACATTGTGAGAAGAGAATAAATGTGTAGGTCTAATTATTTTGTGCAGGCTGTGAAAAACGTAAGTCTTATTTTATACTTTAACTTATAAAATTATTGAACTCAAATAAAGAATGCATGGCTATTTGAGACTTAATTTTAATATATTTATTTGATATTATACTTAATTTATATAGAATGCTTATGAACATTGATTTTATCAGTTATATGGCTACCATTATAGTACAAAATGAGTAATTTCAAATAAAATTTACTTTTAAATTTAACCTTTGTATGCAGGAGCTTATTAGCCATTTTTTTAAGTAAGAAACAATTTGTTGAGATAATGTTAAAGATTTATCGTGCTGCAATATATTTTTTTTAATTATTAGCAACAAAAACTCAATTTTCTAATCTTTTTAAACTAAAAAATCCTCCAACAATTTATACAGTTTTATAATACTTTTTTAATTTTTAGAAGATGAGTTTTATGGGAATTTGAAATTCTGGATGAAGATGGTTAGTGCTATTGGGATGATGAAGCTCAAAAGGAAGAGTGAATGAAGGAAAATGGGATAGATGGAAATTGCTTTGAATATTTTCTGCTAACTGTTTTTTAATTTTGTAATTTTTATCTTTAGAAGATCAATTTAATGATAACGGTTAACCAAGTCTACCCTCTTCATATTTCTTTTCCACACTGTACATACATATGTATGTACAGCTGTTACCTTGACAATTGATTAAAAATAGATAATTAAGTTTTAAGTGCTTTAGAATATAAATAAATTTGTTGATCATACAACTATGACACCATAAATTTTTATTAAAAAATTATAGAAATAAAACTTACAGGATCACAATCACTTAATAATTTTTTTATTCAACTTAGTGATTTAAGAATAAAAATACATAACAAAAATTAGCTAATTTTTTAAATTCAAAGATATTGAAGTTTCATATTTTTTATGTACACACATGGTGTATAAAAACAGTGTGCGGTAAAGTTGAATTTATTTTTTTAATTTTGTTATAATACTATTATATAAGAGAACTTAATCAAAATTCATACAAGATGTCAAGATTCTAATTTGGTAGAATGCTTGATCAACATGATAAATCTTTTTCTCATCCCTAAATTCTCTTTGTTTCTTTTCATTTACTGCGTGGTTTTTATTAATTAATGTGATATATTTGTGTTTCTTTTGAAAAATTTACTATACTTTACAATAATGCGATTAGTTATTTTAATATAATATTTAATTTAAATCATATATTTATATACCAATATATAAAAATTGGTTAAAATTTAATATCAGAAACATGATCTTATTGTTAATGAAAATTCTAAAATACCTTTTAACATCCTACATAGTGTAATATAAAAAGTATAAGTTGATAATGATAGCATTTTGTGTAACACTCCAGGGAATCAAGCAAAATATAACTATATAGGAAAATGACCTATGTAAGTTATGAAAATTATGAAAATTAAACTTTGATCCACATTTCGACACAGAAAGGAAGGTATGAGAATTAGTTAGGATAATTAATTAAATTAATAATAATACTAAACGATTAAATAAAAACTAAACGCATGAGAAGAAACAAATCGAGGAAAATGGGAAATTCCCAACAAACAAATAGACCAGCAAATGAGGAGCTGTATAACAAATTAGGCATTGATAGGTATACAGATCGCATTAGAGCACAACAACCAAATGAAGGATGATCTGGATGAAGCCACGTGGTTCTGACCAAGCACGTCGAACGGTGCTGATGGAGAAATACCATAAGGAATGGCTGAGATGGCTTGATTTCCTCCAACGGCTATGATGTTAGCCAGACCCAACATAAAAGGAGAGACGGGTTGCGAGGGAGACACAGGAGGGAGAGGAGAGTGAGAGTAGAGAGTATAATCGAAGGGAACATAGACAAAGGACTTAAAGAAAGATTTAAGAGGACATCCCTCATCTAAAGTCGGCAAAGAGGAAAAGTCTGAGAGAACAATTGCTGCAACGAACACAAATGGAAGCTAGAGGTGAGACGAATTTGAATATCAAACAGCAAAGTTGAGATTCATAATTTAAATTCCTTCTTATGGAGAATGTATGCATGATTTGGGTTGGAAAATGATTTGGGACTTAATCAGGTGGTGGAAAATTAGATCATGCATGATCAGGGGTTACACCCACAATGTGTATATATAGATATATATAATTGTGTAATGATGTAGCAAGAGAGTAATGGGATCAAGGTGAAAGAAGTTCTTGGTAGATAGCAGATGGGTAAATAGAGGTAGATCAAAATACAAGTACTATCCTACATTGATTGAGAAGATTAGATCTGTATTGAAGTGAAAGAAGTGGAAGAAGAAGATTTATGAGAAATGAGGGAAATAGAAAAGAGGGTGATGAGGTAAGGAAAGAAAAGGAGTGGGTCATCTTTGGAGAGGACTGGGTATTAGGATAATAGACCTTCTAAAAAAAAAAACTGGAACCGTACGGAAGTACTATTAAACCTTAAGAAAAAATGGGACTGAATGATTGTTAGATGGAGCATAAAAATGGAAATGCCTCATCTGTGGTTCTAAAAATTTTGTACAATGCTTATGTGAATTGTGTGCTATGCAAGTAGTTGTGAGTATGTGTATGGCCTAATATGGGTCAGATATTTCATTGTTTTTTACCATACCACCTTCTGATTTTCTTTATGCTTAAATGTATTGCCTTGATATAAATTTTTTAAAATTATTGAATAAAAGAATGACAGGCCAATGGTTGGTCGAAAGGTGTATGACACGGGGTTGTATGAGTGGCCAAATAGTGGTCGAACATTGTATCATCCTCTAGCCACAACATCTGCTGTTTCTTCTCCCTGTTTTTATGGTATTGCTCATTAAAAATAAATGTTGCCCAATGGTTGGTCGAAAGGTGTGTGACACTTGATTTATAATCTATTACTGCTATGTTTTAAATTTACATTTGACTTCTTGGGCATGTGTAGGCTCATTGTTGTTTGTTTGAACATGCTGTGAAGCATGAACCAGTACAGGCATTACAACCAATGGAGCTAGATATATAAGGAAATATACAGCATTGACGCTAAGTTACACACACCAACGTAGTAGTTAAATTTTACATACATGTGTAAGTACACTATTGTTACTCTCTAGACTATAGTATGAATGATATGAGATACACGTGCTAGATATGTTAACACCTGGAGAAGGTTTTGCTCTTTTTTACATACACGTGTAATGGACATTTTAGCTAAATAAATATAGGAAGTTTTTTAAAGTGAAGATTATTGTGATGATCTGTACTTGAACCCAAGTCGCCTCAACCATTATAGATTAGGGTTTGTTACATTTTAAACTATAAACTAAAGGTTGATACGGTCACAACATTTAGCACCTTGTGAGTCTTTCAAATGATTGTATACTCGTACAAACTTTACTTTGTAATATTAATTTAACTGATTACTGATCTTGTAATTTTAATTAATGTAATACATTTGTAAGTTTTTTAAGTTAGCTTTAACTTATTAGTAACCTTGTAGGAAATTTTAAAAGATAATTATACATAACAAAATTATTCCCTACATGATCTATTAGAGCTTAAAAATGAAAAAATTATCCTCTTTGGAAGTTTTCTACTCAAGTAATTAATTTGTTCTCTCTTCCTCTTAGCTCACAGTCAATATATTTTTCCTCACATTATGTTGTCTGTTAATTTTTAACTCAATTTTAAACCTTAAAACCAAATTTTAGTCTCAAATTTTTCCTCACATTATATATAAATGGATGTACATAAATATATAAATATATAAAAAAAGGGAATTATCAATTAATATTAAGTAGGTGAGATTGGTGGCATAGAGATGCAATTAGCAATTTAATGTGTATTATGCCGAAACGTTAAATCTTGTGATAAAATGAATTAATTTTAAGATACTAATTACTATGATAACTTTATAACTTAGTTTACTTGTTTGACTATCTGTCATTTGTCACACGACTTTTATAGAGAGAATGAATATGTACAAGATCTCCTATTTATATAGAAGTGAAAAATCATTCAATTTTCATTTATCTCACGACCTTTGTGGGCATAAGGAATTCCTACAAGATCCCCTATTTGTATAGAAGTACAAAATCAAATACTACAAGCTTGCTGTAAACCTAAATAACATATCAAGGCTCATTGGTGGAAAGCAGCAATTCCATCGAAGCAGGGTCATTACCTACACAAGATGTAAAAAGGACTGACGATTTCACCTCTGCACTATTAGGGATTACAAGCTCGACCATGATGCTTTGGCTAATAAAAGGTGGAGGTCCCTCGACTGACCTTATGAGAAATAAAACTTTATCATTATTTTGGTTGTATATGCATATATTTATGTGCAAATTCACTGCATGTTATGTTGAGTAATGTGTATATATGTATTTCTAAAAGACAAACTGTGATGCTCATGAAGGAAGGGAAAGTCGAAAAATATGTAGAGGGTGTATAAGAGATCCAAAATGTAGAATGCACCTTATATGTTTTCTTTGGTTGCTACAAGTGTCGCTTTAGGGGTTGTAAATGTCACATCTACATTTATTATATGCATAATGCACAACGCTAATCTCCCTTAATCGTCACTCTGGCTTAATAATTGTGCATATTTGAAGTTTTATCTTTCAAACTTTATATTGACTATACATAAATTCTAGAATGCATGATCATGTTTTTTAATTAATGGCCCAAGCTTAATCACCACTTTCAGTTAGAATTTGGATGCACGTGCCATTATCGTATAGTACGCAAATCGCTATGCTGCTGGCAGCAGCATTTGCAGAGGCTCTGGGCATGGAGGTGGTGGATGACAAGGCTCTCTAACTGGTTGTTTGTTCAAAAGTCTTGGCTTCATGAAAAATGTGATCATTAATTTTTTTTTTTATTATGCATGAATGCTTGATCTGCATGCTAAATTTTTTATTCCATCTCTATATTCTCATTGTTTTTTTCATTTATTACATGGTTTTTATTAATTAATGCGATACATTTATTTGTTTCTTTTGAAAAATTTACCATACTTAACAATAATGTGATTAGTTATTTTAATACAATATTTTAGTTTAAATCATATATTTATATAATAATATATAAAATTGGTTAAAATATAATATAAAAAATACGATATAATTGTTAATAAAATTCTAAAATACTTTTTTGTAACAGTCAACTGTATTACACCATATACTTGGTTTAATAAAAATTTTTAATCATGTAATTTATTTATTAATGTAAAATAAATATTATATTCTCTAATTTAAATAAAAAGAAATAAAAATGAATTAACAATTTAAATACAGTTGCTCTAAAATAGGAGAATAAACCTATACAATTTCAAAGAAAGGCATATTCTCAATTAGGGTACTTTGATAAAAATTATAACTTCTTAAAATTGCTATTATTTTAAATAATAAGAACTAGAAAAAATATACATTTATATAGGTGAACAAAAATTAGATTATAAATACGAATAATTAAACCTAGATATAAATTTATTTAGTTTATATAACATAAACAACTAAACATTAATTATAAATAATGAACACAAATCAAACATAATCACATAAGGCAGCAATACATGCATTCAAACCATAAAATAGAATAATCAGATACTACCATGCTCTTAGACTATAAAATAAATTAACAGAGAACCATGTCCAGTTCGGGCTCCATTAGCAATCCGTAATTAATTATGTACATCTATTTAATTTGTACAAAATATTGTATCATTATTTATTTAAAGTTCAATTCTATGATAAAGAATAGGGTGAGGGATCCTTATTCGATTTGATGCTGAAAAGTTAAACGGTTTACTGCGCCTATGGGCGGTCCCTGTGTTTCCTGATTTTTTTTTCAATAACTGAAAGGCGCTTATAGTACCTACAAATGTTCCAAATAAACCTAAAATTAGCCTCAGGACCCACTCGACAAATTTTGAAAATCCGGCATGCCGCTCTAGTGACGGTACCGTCGTCGACAGCAGCAGTCTGCCTCGAGTCAGCCATTTTCAGTTGTTTTTAGTCGAATTCGGCAAATTTTGCATCGATTTTGCAAGTAAACACGTTAAAGGGCCTTGGTTGGTAGAAAAAAATACAAAAAATTGAAACTCGCCGGCAGCGGGGCTCTCCTGTGCGGCGACTCCTCTGGTTCACATTGCAGTTGGTGTTTCGCTTTTGTCAACCTGTAGAGAAGAAAACAATTATCACAACGGTGGAAAAATTACGCAAAACGGGAATCGGGAAGGGCCTTATCGGAGGTGATTTGTGAAATTCCCCGCGGCGGCACCGCCAGGGTTCGTCGGTGTTTTCCGGCCAATTGGCCAGTCTTTTCACTCTGATTTGGCCATGGGTGAGCTTAAAATTAAATTTCGTGCAAAAGGGAAAGTTTTTACCTTTTTTGGCAGTCGGAAAGGGTTCTGGTGCAATGGTGGGTGGTAGTGGTCGGCTCTCCGGTGGCTGGGTTGTCTTCTCCTGCAAGGGGTTCTGGTGGCTATGGTTAGGGTTTTGTACGGATGGAGGTTATTTATACCCATCCACTTTTGATTTGGGCCGTCTATCATGTTTGATTTGGACCGTCCAATGGCGATTAAATAGGGAGTGAATCTGGACCGTTCATCGCGATCCAATCTGGGCTGTCCATCGCGATTCACTTTGGGCCATTCAATCACTTTTAATCTGGCCGTTCGATTGCATTTGGGAGGGAGTGCATCCAGGACATCCGTGCGTGTGGGAACAGACCTCAATTATTCGATCGCGCGCACATGGATCGCCCACGTGGCCCCCCCGCGTCAGCGCCTCTGCCACTCGGCACGTCCTGGTTGGTCGGGGCTGCTGACCGGGCGTCTGACGTGGTAAATTTTTTCTAAATTGTATTTTGACCTCTGGTTTCTGATTTTTCTTTCAAAAATACCCCCAGAACCAAATTTTTCAACCCTTTTTCCCAAAATTATTTTCAATTTAATCCTCCATCAATTTTACTCTATTTTTACATTAAAATAAAATAAAATAAAATACAATAAAATAAATTAAATAAAAAAATTATATTTATTAATTAAAAAAAAATTTGGTCGGTGTTACAACTCCCCCCCCTTAAAAGAAATTTGGTCCCTCAAATTTTGTCTCTCACTCTCAATCAAACAGACAGGGATATTATACTCTAAAGTTTAATTCTAGCTCCCATGTAGCCTCCCTCAGTGTGTGGTTCTGCCATACGACCTTTACAAAGGGGATTTCTCAGTTGTGAAGTGACCTGCTCTTTCGATCCATAACGCCGACTGGTACTTCCTCGTAGGACAGATCCTCTTGGAGTGGAAGAGGTTCATGGGCCAAGACATGAGAGGGGTCCGAGTAGTACTTGTGTAGCATGGACACATAAAACACATTGTGGACCTTGGAAAGTTCTGGAGGCAGTGCTAGTCTGTAGGTACCAGTACCAATTCTGTCTAAGACTTCAAATGGTCCAATAAATCGGGAGTTCAGTTTCCCCCTCCTGCCGAACCTACTGATTCCTTTGAAAGGAGTGATCTTAAGGAATACCCGATCACCTTTCTCAAATTCCAAATCTCTCCTCCGGGTGTCCGCATAACTCTTCTGCCTGCTGTGAGCCGTCTGAATGTTCTTCCTTATCTTAACTATTTTGGATGTAGTCTCCTCTACCAGATCTGGGCAAAACAGTTTTTTATCGCCCACTTCTTCCCAATAAATTGGTGATCTGTATGGACGCCCATATAACGCCTCATACATGGCCATGCCAATGCTCATTTGGTAACTGTTGTTGTAGGCGATGGCCATCCCAATGGCCCCCAGAGTCAAGGACAAAACTTGGAGCATATCCTCAAGTGTACGAATTATCCTTTCTTACTGTCCATCGGTCTGAGGGTGGAATACAGTACTAAGGGTCAGCTTCGTTCCCATGGCTTGCTAAAAGCTATTCCAAAACCGAAAAGTGAACCTAGGGTCCCTGCTGGATACTACTGTCACTGACACTCCATACAATCTGACTATTTTCTGGATATACATTCTTGCTAACTTGTCCAAGGGATCGGTCATCCTGATGGCCAAAAAGTGGGAAGACTTGGTAAGCCTGTCAACAATTACCCAGATGGCATCATGTCCTGAGCGTGCCTTAGGTAATCCTGTCACGAAGTCTATGGTGATATGTTCCCAGTTCCATTCTGGGATCGGTAATGGTTGAAGTAGCCCGCCTGGGCGTTGATGCTCTGCCTTGACCTGCTAACATACCAAACACTTAGAAACAAAGTTAGCTACATCTCTTTTCATCCCGTTCCACCAAAATTGGGGTCGCATACTTTGGTATATTTTAGTGCTCCTGGGATGCATGAAAAACTTTGAGCTATGGGCCTCTGTCATGATGTCCCTCTTTAACTCACTGTCACCTGGAATACACACTCTGTCCTGGAATCTGAGCAACCCATCGGTGGAGACTCAGAATTCTGAGCTAACTTCCTGTTCTGCATCTCTCTTGAGGGCTACTAGGGCAAAATCGGCAGACTGAGCTTCCCTTATTCTCTGGATTAACTCAGGTTGAACGGTCAGGTGACCCAAACATGTGACTTTCCTCAAGTCTTGAAGCTGTATCTGTTGTGTGGCCCCAATCTACCTTCATTCTAAAATAATCAAATGGGCTAATGTACTTGCACTTTTTCTGCTGAGTGCATCGGCTACCACGTTGCCCTTACCTGGGTGATACAAGATGTCGCAATCATAGTCCTTAAGAAGTTCTATCCACCTTCTCTGACGCATGTTGAGATCCTTTTGAGTGAATATGTGTTTCAAACTTTTGTGATCGGTGTAGATCTGAAAGGTCTCTCCATACAAATAATGGCACAAAGTCTTCAAGGCGTGTATGATTGCGGTAAGCTCCAAGTCATGGGTGGGATAGCTTTTCTCATGACTCTTCAACTGTCTGGACCCCTAGGCTATGACCTTCCAATGCTGCATTAAAACACAACCCAGGTCTAGATAAGAGGCATCACTGTAAACTATATATCCCCCCGGTCCACTCAGTAAGGCCAAAACAGGTGCAGTAGTCAGCCACTTCTTTAGTTCTGAAAAAATTCTTTCACAATCCTCATTCCACTCAAACTTTACATTCTTCTTTGTGAGTTGGGTCAAGGGAGCAGCTAGACTAGAAAATCCTTCCACAAACTTGTGGTAATAGCCTGCCATTCCTAGAAAGCTAGGGATCTCCTTCACTGATGTCAATTTTTCCTAGCTGAGCACTACTTTAACCTTTTCAGGGTTCACTGACACTCCATCCTTTGATATGATGTATCCCAAAAAGGTGGTCTGCTCAAGCTAAAATCCACACTTACTCAACTTTACATACAGCTTCTTTTCTCTGAGAACTAGTAAAACCTAAGCTAGATGGTGAGCATGTTCCTCTCTGTGTTTTAAATAAATCAGGATGTCATGGATGAACACAATAACAAACTAATCAAAGAATTGCCTAAAGACTCTGTTCATCAAGTCCATGAAGATGGCTAGGGCGTTGGTTAGTCTAAATGGCATTACTAGGAACTCATAGTGTCCGTACTTAGTTCGAAAGGCTATCTTGGGGATGTCTTCTGTCCTGATTTTCACCTGATGGTAACCTAAACATAGGTCTATTTTGGAGAAGAGTTGGGCACCCTACAACTGATCGAAGAGGTCATCAATCCTAAGGAGGGGATACCTGTTCTTGATTGTGACTCTGTTCAACCCTCTGTAATCAATACATAACCTCAATGTCCCATCTCCCTTTCTGGCAAAGGTGACACCAGCACCCCAAGGGGACACACTATGTCGGATAAAATCACTGTCTTGTAATTCAGTGATCTGTTTCCTCAGTTCCTCCATCTCAACACGACTAATGCAGTAAAGAGCAACCGAAATAGGCTGGGTGCCTGGCTAGAGGTTTATGGTGAATTTGACTTTCCTGTCCACTAGCAGTCTAGGTAGCTCATCCAAAAACACATCTGAAAAGTCCCGGACTATTGAAATTTCTTGAATACAAATATCTTTCTTGGGTTTGCCTAGTTAGAGAAAACAACAGGGTTAAAGTACTTGACGAATAAGAAAATTTCCCATGAAGGAATAAATGCTAAATGATTTTGTTAATTTGTAAATGGCTCCTCATTAGGAGGATTGAATACAACTTTCGTGCTAAAATAATCTACGGTGGCATGATACACCGCTAGCTAATTCATTCCTAAAATTACATCAAAATTTCCCGTGTCTAATTCTATTAGCTCCACACTCAATTTCCTATCTGTTATATCTACGACACAAGCCCTGTAGACAACTTCTCCTAATAGTGTCATACTCCCAACAGTAGACACAAACAATATAGAATCAAGTTTATCAGGCAATACATTAAATTTTGATGCAAAAATAGGTAAAACAAATGAATGCGATGCACCAGTATCAATCAAAACATGAGCAAGATAGTTACAGATAGTGTACATACCATGTACCATATCCGGTTTAGCTTTTGCATCCTCCTGGGTGAGATTATAAGCTCTGCCCTAGATAGGAGGTCTGCCCTGATTCTGGTTCCTTGGGCACTCCCTCACTTAATGTTGGGCACTACCACATATGCGACAGGTGTTGTTGAGGTGGTAGCAAGGTCGGTCCCCATGATCCCTATCACAATGCTGACAGATCTTACCACGTCCTGCCACTAGAGCCTGACAGGGAGCCTGGATCACCGGTCTAGGCCTCTTGTTCTGTTAAACAGACACTGTATGTGCTGGTCTGCGGGGTGGAGCTGAGGGTCTGACATTCCCTGCTGCATGAGAGACGGTGCGGAAGCTCGTCTCCACTAGTTGTGCCTTGGCTAGAATAGCCGAATAAGTCCTGAGCTCCAACACAAACAAATACTATCTGATCTCTGGGCGGAGACCCCACTCGAACCTCCTAGCCTTCCTACCTTCATCCAACAATGTCTGAGGGGAGTATCAGTCCAACTCCAGGAACTTGCGAGCATATTCTGAGACAATCATATTTCCTTGGACCAACTGGACAAACTCTATCTCCTTCATATGTCGGAGATGCTCTGGAAGGCACTCTAGATGAAAGGCTGCTAGGAACTATTTCCAAGTAACTAGAACAAGTAGGTCTATTTGATTTTCCACCAGCAGTTTGCTTCTCCCACTAGCATGTAGGTAGCAAGGGTGACCTTCTATTCGGGAGTCACTCCTAGGGTCTTGAAGACCTTTTTTATCTCTACTAACCAGTACTCGGCATCTTCAAAAGAGGATCCCCTTGTAAAAGTAGATGGGTTTAGTCTCTTGTACCTCTCTGTGTAGCCTGGGTCAATCATGGAAGGAACTGGGTCCCATGGAAGAGGGACTAGGCCATGCTGAGGATAGACTGAGGGCCCTGTGGTGATACTTGTTGATACGATGGGGGCACTAGATTGTATTGTGGCGGTGCCGGGTGGTACTGTGGCTTGGGCACCGAATTATACTGCGGTGGTACTGGGGAGGAGTAGGGTCGTACTGGGGTGGCTTGGGATGCTCTCACTGGAGGGGTGGCTCAACCTATTGCAACGGGGAGGGTCAGGTAGCTCCCTCCTCCCCTTTTGGCCCTCTGGGCAGCAATAAGTCTCTTTAACATCTCAAATATCTGGTCAACATCTTCCCTAAGCGAACCATCCCAGGCTGCTCGGTTTAGTGGGGGTCTTCCTCTCCTCATCTTTCTGTACCTGCATTTCACAAGGAAGAGTTGAGTGATAATTCATTGTTTTGGTGTTTCCCTAAGTATTATTGTGTAAGGAATTCGTCCGTGGAACGCGGCTCTGGTACCAACTGTAACGACCCCAAAAATCCAAAAGGGAATATATAATAACTTAAGTGCGGGAGCGAAATAAAAGGTTAAGGTTTACATTCCTTACACAATAACTTAAATATATTTAACAGCATTACGGAATTAATTATTTGAAAAAAAACGTGAGAAATAAGGAAACAAATGGAAAATAAAAAATATCTAGCATCTACACGCACTCTTCTTGTAGATCGGGCTCTGAAACCTGGTCCTCTTGATCTGAAATGGTTAAATAAAGGATGAGCTACACTAGCTCAGTAAGGATATCACACTATATCACTAGCACATAAGCAAAGGTCGGTATAAAATCGAAAACCACTAATGGAGCATTAAGTTTAAACCAATACATTTATCAATCATAAAACCATTTACCGTTCACTTACCACAATGGAATTTATAAAAATAACCTATAGAGATAATAATACCATACAGATCATAACTTCATTAACAATCAGTGACATAGAACATATCATAACTTCATATCTATTAACAATAAACCAAATCATAGCTGTTTCCCTTTTCACCAGCCTATTAGTATCCATGGGGGTTCATAGGGATGTCCCCGCTACACGTGAACCCTTTCCTTCAACAATCTCAATTATAGGATCGTCCCCATACCCCGTCCGGTATGAGCGCCAAAACATTAAACCCCAATACCCAGTGGTATAAGGGTGAAGCGAGCTGTCCCCATACCCCGTCCGGTATGAGTGTCAAATTACCAAGTCTCCATATGCCGTTCGGTATGAGACAACGTTCACAGTAGGGTTCCTTATGTACCCGGTCCGTGCACCATCTCACAGGATATCTAGTAAGGCTGCTATTCCATCTGCTTATTTGATCACACAACTTTTCCTTTTTTTCAGTCTAGTCTCCATTACCAAATCAAACATAATCATATAAAGAAATAAACATACATTAGGTAATGCAATCATATCTCAAATTCCAATTAAATAGTAGTCACGTAAGGCAGCAATACATGCATTCAAACCATAAAATAGAATAATCAGATACTATCATGCTTTTAGACTGTAAAATAAATCAACAGAGAATAATGTCTGGTTCGGACTCCATTAACAATCCGTAATTAATTATGCACATCTATTTAATTTGTACAAAATACCGTATTATTATTTATTTAAACTTCAATTCTATGATAGGGAATAGGGTGAGGGATTCTTACTCTATTTGACGCTGAAAAGCTAAACAGTTTACTCCACCTACGGGCGGTCCCTGGGTTCCCTGAATTTTTCTCTGGGAACTGAAACGCGCTTATAGTACCTACAAATGTTCCAAATAAACCTAAAATTTGCCCCAGGACCCACTCAACCAATTTAAAAAATTTGGCAAGGCAGCTTCAACGTGCTCTGGCGATGGAGCCACCGTTTGCGATGGTGGTCTGGCTCAGGTTGGCCATTATCAACCGAATTCAGTTGATTTTGCATCAATTCTACGAGCAAACATGTTAAAGGGACTCGTTTAGCCAAAAAAATACGAAAAATTAAAACCCACCGGTGGCGGGGCTCTTCGTGTGGCGACTCCACCGACTCACATTGCGTTTGGGTGTTTCGCTTCGATCAACCTGTAGAGAAGAAAACAGTGATCACAACGGTGAAAAAATTATGCGAAACAGGAATCGGGATGGGCCTCATTGGAGGCAGTTTGTGAAATTCCCCGCGGCGGCCCGCCGAGCTTCGTCGGTATTTTTCAGCTAATTGGCTGGTCTTTTCACTCTGATTTTGCCATGGGTGAGTTTAAAATTGAATTTCGTACAAAAGGAGAATTTTTTACCTTTTCTGGTAGTAAAAAAGGGTTCCGTTGCTGTGGCGGGTGGTTGCGGTCGGCTCCCTGGCGGCTGGGTCATATTCTCCGGCGAGGGGTTCTGGCGGCTAGGGTTAGGGTTTTTTGCAGATGGAGGTTATTTATACCCATTCGCTTTTAATATGGGTCATCCATTGCGTTTGATCTGTACCATCCGATCGTGATTAAATAGGGAGTGAATCTGGGCCATTCATCGCGATCCAATCTGGACCGTCCATTGTGATTTACTCTGGGCTGTCCGATCGCTTTTAATCTGGCCATTCGATTACGTTTGGGAGGGAGTGCATCCTGGCTGTCCGTGCGCGCGAGAACGGACTTAAGCCGTTCGATTGCGCGCACGCAGATCGCCCACGTGGCCCTCCCGTGTCAGTGCCTCTGCCACTTAGCGCGTCCTTATTGGTCGGGGCTGCTGACCGGGCGTTAACGTGGCAAATTTTTTCTAAATTGCGTTTTGACTCCGATTTCTGATTTTTCTTTCAAAAATATCCCCAGAACTCAATTTTTCACCCCTTTTTCCCAAAATTATTTTCAATTTAATCTTCCATCAATTTTACTCCATTTTTACATTAAATTAAAATAAAATAAAATACAATAAAATAAATTAAATAAAAAAATTATATTTATTAATTTTAAAAAAAAAAATTGGTGGGTGTTACAACTTAATTTATAAAAATTCTTATTAACATTGATTTTATTAGTTCTATGGCTTCCACCATAGAACAAAATGAGTCACTTTAAGTTAAATTTATTTTTGAATTTAATCTTTGTGCGAAAGAACTTATTAGTCATTTACTTTGAAAAGTAAGAAATGATTTTATTAAGATAATGTTAAAATTTTTTATATGTGCCGAATCCACCAAAAATAAAGTCCTAATTAACTAATAAAACAATTTTGTAGTAGTGGTAAGAATGATCGAATCCACAGGGAATTAGAAACCAATTTTATTTTTTGACCAGCAAGTAAAAAACAAACAAGGGGAAAGGGTTTCGTAAAATCCAATACGCAAAATATAAAATATATAGTAAGCATAATAATATTAAACAAACTTTTAGATGCAAATTAGAAACTAAAACAATTGTAAAAAGAATTTCTATTTGATGAAATAGCTAGCTCTATTAATGTAATTGGTCATAGATGCCATGGTTCGTTTTACCCAAAATATGGCAAATCGGTTATAGTTGTCGGAAACATTCCGAGAACCTATCCTTCCTTATTCCTAAACAAACTAAGAAACGTTTGTTAGTTGGTTCTTCACTGTCAAACAATCTTGAAAATATCCACAAGATTTAACATGTTAACGACCTTGAGAGCTAGAAGGACCTGGTTCAAGTTGTCGAATTCATCTACGAGAACTGGGCAACACACCTCCTCAATGGGGCACTGATCACTACTTGGTGCCAGAACCACTCAAACAATTACATATATGAGGCCTTTGGCTAGCTGCTTGCGGTTTCTCTTCTTGAATGACGAGCCTTGTCCAAATGGATTCAAAATAACAAATATATTTAGGTGCATGAAGTAAATAAATACTAGCTTTGAAACAAAACTTAAATTAGTTTAATTAGATCTCAAAAATACATTGTTGGAGTTTGATAGATCTATCAAATAGGAAAAGGAAAATAAATTAGCCACTCATGGTGTGTTTTTAACACAAATGAGTTTTTGAAGAGTAGAAGAAAGATGAAGAAAAAATTACAAAAGTAGCAGAAGCTACTATATACGGTGTCAAGAAGAAGAGAGAAGATGATTCTACTTTGATAACCACCCTCTTTATAGAAAAGGAACCAAATTTTCTTCTTTTGTTGATTAGGATAATTTTTTTATTATTTTTTGGCATATCCCAAGCCTTCAAGAATATTTTGCCCTTTATTTTTGGCCCCATATCTTTACTTGAATAATATCTATTTTACAGATTTGAAAAGCACACGTTTTAATTTAAATCTGCTACTGTGAGTGACTCTTATCATTGCCCAAGGCTTGTTTCTGGGCTAACGAATCTTTTCACAAACTCTTCCTCTTTTCATGCTATTTTTTCTTGTTTCTTCCTTATATCTCGTATTGCAACAAAGCATAGAAAATTACGCGGATTAGATAATGCACCGTCAAATTTAATAACCTAAAAGTGGCAGATAATGATGTTGTTTTTAAGTGCGATCAAACTCCCCCACACTTAACTTGTTTTTGCCCTCAAGCACTACATAATACACTCCATCAGTCCCCATTTCTTCACCTTCAACTCACTTACTCCCAATCATTTCATCACAACCCGCATGTTACACCTCAACCCTCAAATTGCAAAAATAACCATCAACTACTAATTTTTAGGATTGAGTTTCATATAACCACACCAATAAATAACCACTTTAACAACATCCAAACACGACATGAGAGAGTTTTACAAATTGAGCACACAAAAATTTCATTGAGGGGAATAGCCAATACATAATAGAATAGCCACTAAACCTGTCAAGGTATAAGGATTCGTGCAAATGGTTCATGTTAAAAATAAAAAAGCTTGAGCACCTTTGCTTGCTTGAAATTTCAC
The DNA here is from genome assembly GCF_054855325.1 of Carica papaya. Classification (NCBI taxonomy): domain Eukaryota; kingdom Viridiplantae; phylum Streptophyta; class Magnoliopsida; order Brassicales; family Caricaceae; genus Carica; species Carica papaya. The sequence goes on along the minus strand of NC_142311.1, from coordinate 27,868,464 downwards.
CAACCTTTTAACGCAAGGGAAAACATTTATGATGAATGCACCCATTTACTCAGTTGATCACTAGTTTCAAGTGGCTACTAGAACTACTCGTAGTCATTTAACTAGAGGAATAGATTATTATTCGTGCTTTCTTGTTTTTTTTCCTTCCATTGTCATTGCATTTTATGCTTTATCTCATACTTTTACTCTAACTATTTTTGAAAGAGAGTGTGTTTTACGCTCAATCCTACTCATCACATGATAGATAATTTGATTTATTCATTTAAAGCACACAATTCTAGACAAGTTTTAGAGGAGTTCTTTCAAGTATTGATATAATAAGAGAAAATTAATTAATTTTTTTTGAATGGGCAACTCTCAAACAAGTCATGTTCAATATGTAGTCAAAGATAACCATCTATAGTATGAAAAGATGAAAAACAAGCTACAGTTTCTAGGAGATGGTTATAAGTGTAAATCGACTTTTAAAATGCCCCATTAGAGTTGTTTAAAAATAATAGAGATAGTTATAAAGATTGGAGCAAAAAAATTATTGGAGGTGTATGTGTGGTGTGGCAAAAATTAGGCAAAGTCTAAATACCTAAAATGAGATGCTAAAAAGAAAAATTAGCTACCTAAAATACAGAATGCAGAATGCAGAATGCCTCTCCCCCACACTTAAACTACACATTGTCCCCAATGTGATGCAAATAATAAAAAATAAAATAAAGTGGCATATTAACTCCCTAGGTTACTTGACTTGGAGGTGGGATACATTGGGAAACATCACTTTTGGAGAACCAACAAATGTGTTGCCAGGTGATATAAGCCTTGGGGCAAGGCTTATGTGGGGAATGACACATGGCCTATCGGGCATGCATACGACTGTATTTTTCTTTGGATTCCATTGATTTCCTTGTTGTAGACATGACACGACCGTGTTTCCCTTACAAAAATGCTTTTGTGGTAACACAGTCGTGTCTTAAGAGATAAAAATTTTGAAATTAAAAAATAGTTAGCTGAAAATATTTAAAGCTATTTCCATCTATCTCATTTTTTTTCCTTCATTTATTCTTTTGAGCTTCATTGTTCCAATAGCACTCACCATCTTCATCCAGAATTCTAAATTCCTATAAAGCTCATCTTCTAAAAATTGAAAAAAGTGTTGTAAAACTATATAAAATTTTAACATTTTCTCAACAAAATGGTTTCCTACTTTTTAAATTAAATGGCTAATAAGTTTCTTTTCCACAAAGATTAAATTCAAAAGTAAATTATTTTTTTAAGTGATTCATTTTGTACTATAATGGCTACCATAGAACTAACAAAATTAATGTTAATAACTATAATAAAATATCTAATATGTATAATAATATTAAGTCTCAAATAATTGTTGATTCTTTATTTAAGAAACAATATTTTAAATAGCCACAATTCTTTATTTACTTTAAATAGTTTATGATTCTTTATTTGAGTTCAAATAATTCATAAGTTATAGTATAAAATAAGACTTACGTTTTTCACAACTTGCACAAAATAATTAACCCTACATAGTTATTCTCTTCTCACATTGTAATTGTTCTTCAATAGTTAGTTAATCCCCTTTATTGATGTAAAGAAGAAGTATCGTGAAAATTTAGTTACCTTCTCTATGTATTTTACATTGTTATCATAATCGACTTATGATTTTATATTACACTATACTTTGAGTAGGATGTTAAAGGATATTTTAAAATTTTTATTAACAATTAGAACAAGTTTTCAAGGTTAATTACCAACCAATCTTTATATATTGGTATATAAATACATGATTTAAAGCAGTGATATTGCACTAAAATAACTAATCACATTATTGTAAAGTATAGTCGATATTTTTTTACAACCTGACTTTTTACCTTATGCGTGGTGATAAACTTCTGTCATTATCTCAATAAAATTGCCTTTTTTAGAGATCCAAATGACCCAATTAACAGCATCTATGAGTAGGTTGGAATCCAAAGACTAATTACCATATCAAACCAAGGCTTACAGAAAGATACAGAATCTGAAGCTACAGTTGATGGCAAGACAGATGGAACAAAGACAAACTCTAACTAGGCCACATCGTTCATAATCCTTCCACCATGTCCACAAAGATTTGCACAATTAAGGAAATAAAGAGAAGACAAGGAGATCCTATAAACTTTTCACAGAGTTGAAGTAAACATTCCTTTACTTAATATAATTAAACAAGTACCTCAGTATACCAAGTTTTAAAAGAGCTATGCACCAACAAGAAAAAGCTAAGCTGTAATGAAAGAGTAAGTGTGGGGGGAAATGTTTAAGCTATAATTCAGAGAAGACTACCCTCCAAATGCAAGGACCAAAGTATGTTTGCTATTTCTTGCAAGATAGGCACTTTAGAAATAAAGAAAACCATGTGTGATTTAGGAGCATCAATAAATGTCATGCCTTTATCTATTTATTCAAGGTTAAATGCTGGTCCATTAAAAAAAACATGTGTTATACTTCAGCTAGCTAATAGATCAGTAGTTTATCTTGAAAGAGTTATAAAGGATGTGTTTGTCAAAGTTGACAATCTTATTTTTTCTACTGATTTTTATGTGTTAGACATGGATGATGATAAATTATCTAATCCCTCTAACATTTTGCTAAGAAGACCTCTCTTTAGTACAACTAAAATGAAGATAGATGTCTAGGATGGTCCACTCATTATGGAATTAGATGGAAAAATTGTAAAATTTAATGTTTATGATGATATGAAGTATCCTAGTGATGCATATTGTGTGTATGGTGTTGATACTATAGATCTAATAAGTCAAAGATATTTTGGTTCAAGCCATGATGATAAGCTGAACATCATGTTTTCTAATAATTTTGATGTGGACAACTTAAAATTTTAGAAGAGGATCTTGTTGTTAAGAAGAATTCACAAGATATGGTGTTCGAATTGGAGTCACATAAACCTCAAAGGAGCAATGCATCGTGTGTTGACCTTTCTATTTCTAACATAGAACATCCACCTTTTATTTTGCAAGCACCAAAACTAGAGCTCAAACCGCCACCTGAACATTTGAAATATGTGTTCTTAGCAGGACAAGAGACCATTTTGGTAATAAGTTTTAACGAGCTAAGTAGGCTATAAGAAGATAAACTGATTTGAGTGCTTAAAAATTGACAATGTTGAGCCTAGGACATTAAACAAGGGCATTTGATGGGAGGCAACCCATCTATTTTTCTTTATTCTTTTTCAATTTTTGTTATTTGCATTACTAATTTCAATTTATTTACAATATTTTTCTCTGAGTTAACATGAGTTCTATGGTGATTAGAATGTAGGGATAGGAAATTCAAGTGCTGAAGTACAAAAAAAAAACCAAACTTTGGAATAGCTTAACAATCCTTGCCCAAGGCTAGTGTCAGGCTCATAAGACACAGCCGTGTGCTTGGGAAACATGGCCGTGTGACATGCCTCATCCACATGACACAGTCATTTGTTACCACCAAAGCATTTATGTGAGGGAAACACAACCATGTGTTCGCCCAACACGGTCGTGTGTCAATCTACACATAAGCCTTGCCCAAGGCTTGTGCCAAACTCTTAGAAGACTAATTTAATGATAACGGTTAACTAAGTCTACCATCTTCATATTTCTTTATAACACTGTACATAAATATGTATGTTAAGTGCATCAGAATATTAATAAATTTGTGGATAACACAAGTATGATACTATAAATTTTTGTTAAAAGATAATAGAAATAAAAATTAGACGATCACAATCACTCTATAATTTTTTTATGTAAAATTAGTGATTTAAGAATAAAAAATACGTAACAAAAATTAGCTAATTTTTTAAATTTAAAGGTACAAATGTTTCACATATTTTATGTACACATATGCTATAAAAAAATCTGTGGTAAAGTTGAATTTATTTTTTTTATTTTGATATAATACTATTATATAAGAGAACTTTATCAAAATTCCTAAATTCTTATTTTTTTTTCATTGATTGCGTCATTTTTATTAATTAATGCGATACATTTGTTTGTTTCTTTTAAAAAATTCACTACACATTATAACAATGTGATTAGTTATTTTAATACAATATTTTAGTTTAAATCATATGTTTATATACCAATATATAAAAATCAGTTAAAATTTAACATCATAAACATGATCTAGTTGTTAATTAAAATTTTAAAATAACTTTTAACATCCTACATAGTGTAATATAAAAAATATTAGTCCATAATGATAACATTTCAAACTGTAAACTAAAGGTTTATATGGTCACAACATTTAGTACCTTTCGAGCCTTTTAAATAATTATATACTATAAACTTTACTTTGTAATATTAACTTCACTTACTACTTATCTTGTAAGTTTAATTAATGTGATACATTTGTAACTTTTTTGAGTTACCTTTAACTTATTACTGACCTCGTACGAAATTTAAAAAATTATTATACAAAAAAAATTATTCCACCACATGGTCTATTAGAACATAAAAATAAAAAATTCATCCTCTTTGGAAGCTTTTTTATTCAAGTAGTCAATTTGTTCTCTCTTCCTCTTAGATCACAGTCAACTTTTTTTTTTCTCACATAATGTTATCTCTTCATTTTTACCTCAATTTTTAGCCTCAATTTTTTCATCGCATTATGTATAAATTGATGCATATATATATATATATAAGATGGAATTATCAATTAATATTAAATAGGTGGGATTGGTGACAAAAAGATGAAATTAGCAATTCAATGTGTACTATTCTAAAACGTCAAGTCTTCTCATAAAATAAATTGCCATTAAAACACTGATTACTTTTTTTAACTTTGTGACTTTGTTTACTTGTTTGAGTATCAACAATTTGTTAGACGACTTTTATAGGTTAAACGAATACCTACAAGATCTCCTATTTAAATAGAACTAAAAAATTATTTAATTTTTTCATTTGTCCCATGATTTGTATGGGCAGAAGGAATACGTACAAGATCTCCTATTTGTATACAACTTGTTGTAAACCTAAACAACATATCAAGGCTCATTGACAAAAAACAACAATTCCATCGAGGCAAGTTCATTACCTGAACAAGGTGTAAAAAAGACTGATATTTTTGCCTCTATACAACTAAGGATTACAGCCTCTACCGTGATGCTTTGGCTAATAAAAGGTGGAAGTGCCCCGACTGGCCTTATGAGAGGTAAACCTTTATCATTATTGTTGTTGTATATGTATATATTTATGTGCAAATCCACTACATGTTATGAGTAATGTGTATATATGTGTTTCTAAAAGATAAACTGTGTTGCTGATGAAGAAAGGGCAAGTCGCAAAACTTGTAGAGAGTGTCAAGTGATCCAAAATGAAGAATGCATCTCTTGGTGTCTATTATGGTTGCTATAAGTGTGGCTTTAGAGACTGTCAATGCTGCACCTGCATTTATTATATGCAGAATGCACAACCTTAATCTCCCTATCATCACTCTTGCTTAACGATTATGCAAATTGGAAGTTTCATCTTTCAAACTTTATGTCGACTATACGTAAAATCTAGACTGCATAATCATGTTTTTTTATTAATAGCTCGAGCTTGATCACCACTTTCAATTGGATTCTGGATACACTGCCATCTTCGGCTACATAGTACACAAATCTCTACAGTGCTAGCAACAACATCTGCAGAGGATCTGGGCATGGAGGTGATAAACAACAAGCTCTATAACTAGTCATTTGTTCAGGTTCTGTGGTGGCCATGCATTAGAAGCTCCTATCAAAAGTGTTTGTTGATGTATGATAGGTGATGATTAGACTTGAAAATTTGTGTTTGTAATTTGAGTTTTAGAGAAGAGAAAGAAAAATATTTAAAATTAATGAGAGAAGAACTAAAAGATAATTGATTATATATATGTATATATATATATATTCTTTTTCTATCTAAAAAGTTCTCTAACAATAATGCTACATATTGTTTAAGTGGGCATATAAAGTATACTTAAAATAAGTGTGAGGTATCCTTGAATTTATTCTCTGATTTATCATAATCCTATTATTTAAGAGAATTTTAGTAAAATTCCTAAATGAAATAAAGAATCTAACTTAGTAGGAACTAGTGATATGATAATAGCTTCTTTTAAATATATGCAGATATTATATCCTAAAAAATAATGATTTATTAAAGAATTAGATGTTTTTCCTAATACTCAAAATCTGTGGGTTCTAGAAAAATGATATACTTACTTTTTTTTTTTAGCGATAAAATATAAAATTATTAAATAGATTAGTAGTGAGCCACCCCCAATGAATGGTGCATGGTCAAAGATCATCTTAGCCTAAAATATTAGCATATCATATATAAATGATAAAATAAGCAAAAAAATGTTATTAAATTTCTATTGAAATAACTATAAAATCTTAACTATCAGTAAAGCCCATCTCTGTTGTATAACATCTTATCACTTTTTAAAAAAAAATCTTTCTTTTGATGGGACAACTAATATTGAAATAGTATATCTCATTAGTAATTCAATTTAATATGCTTAAAATAAGCGTATTGGATTCATTTATCATAGTTTGTTAAAAAAATAGTAAATGGACAATTATATATAAAATTTAATAGATTATTAATATTGTTGAAAGACTCATAAATAGATATTCGAGCTTGTATCGATGCTCTCAAGGAATAGAAAAGCTTGCAATAATAAAATGCAACATTACGACCAATTTTAAGAGCATTTTTCTTAGGAGTTATAAGAACCAAATTCCTAAGTTGATTATTTTTCTTCAAAAAAACTTCACCAGCTCTATTTCATGCTACTCAAACTTATAACCTAATATCTTGTTAAACTTAATCTTGTATGGATAAGGAACAAACATATCAAGTTCGTTCTTCTAGTGAAGCTCCTAGTGAGATCTATGAAGGAAATTGAAGTCATTCAGCTATAGTAATAATTTTAATTTTATCTATATAGTTAGTTATTTATCATAAAGAAAACCATCCAAGAAAAATACATCTACAATAAAATTAATGGAAAAGGATTTTGGTATGGATGGCACAACTGTAGCCTTATCGAGTGGGAACGAGTGCAACATGGCCTTGGGTCTTGTAAGATTTTGTTGGTACAGATCTTCTCCAAAGTTTTCTCCTTTAAATCTTTTGACATGAGATTTATACTATAGAAAATATTAACATTGAATATCTAGATTTTATATTTGGGTCTGAAGATTAAAAAGAATAGAAAAAAACTTTTTTTTTCTTTCTTCAAATGAATGGAGGTTAAGTGCGTACCCTTGACTATTATCTATAATATATAACTTGAGAGATTATTTAGGTTTTGGAAAACCAACTTTTCACTATACTTCTTTGTTGCACTAGTCAAGAAGACTAAGTTTAATTAAAGAATAATTGAATTGTGATGGGAGGATAAATGATATACAATTGAGTATTTTATATAGGTCGTGGAAAAAGTAGATCTTAATATACTATAACTATAAAATTTTTGAACTTAAATAAATAATTGATGGATATTTGAAAAGTGGTTTAGTTTTATGAAATCTTTAACTTAAATCAAGCATCCATCACTATTTGAAACGTGATTTTATTATATTTATGTGATATCTCACTTAATATATATAAAATAATTAAAAATTTTGATTTGATTAATTCTATGGTCGCAAGCTGTATTAAAATTAACTATTTAATTTTACTCCATGTGATAAAAAATTTATTCATCATTTATTTTTTTAAAAGTTAAAAAAGACAATTTTATTGAGATAATGATAGAAGTTTATCACTACATATAAGATAAAAAGCCACGTCACACAAAAACTTCGGTTGTACTTTACAATAATGTGATTAGTTATTTTAATGCAATATCTCTACTATAAATCGTGTATTTTTATACTAATATATAAAGATTAGGTAGTAATTAACCTTAAAAACTTAATCTAATTATTAATGAAAATTTTGAAATACCCTTTAACATCCTATTCAAGGTATGATGTAATGTAAAATCATGTCAATAACTATAACGATGTAAAATATAGAGAGAAGGCAACCAACTTTGCACGATACTTCTTCTTTGCATTAATAAAGGGGATTAACTAATTATTAAAGAACAATTACAATGTGAGAAAAGAATAATTGTGTAGGGTTGATTATTTTGTGCAGGCTGTGAAAAACATAAGTCTTATTTTATACTATAATTTATGAAATATTTGAACTCAAATAAAGAATCATAAATTATTTAAAGTAAATAAAGAATTGTAACTATTTAAAATATTATTTCTTAAATATAGAATGCATGGCTATTTGGGACTTAATATTATTATACTTATTAGATATTTTATTTAATTTATATGAAATTCTTATGAAATCATTTATTTTATTAGTTCTATATCCGCCATTATAGTACAAAATAAGTCACTTCAAATAAAATTTACTTTTGAATTTAATCGTTGTGTGGAAGAACTTATAAGACATTAACTTTGAAAAGTAGAAAATAATTTTGTTGAGATAATCTTGAAAATTTATATAGTTTTACAATATTTTTAAAATTTTTAGAAAATGAGTTTTATAGGAATTCAGAATTCTGGATGAAGATGGTGAGTTCAATTGGAACAATGAAGCTCAAAAGGAAAAGTGAAGGAAGGGAAATGAGATAGATGAAAATAGTTTTGAATATTTTCTGCTAACTATTTTTTAATTTCGTAATTTTCATCTTTAGAAGACTAATTTAATGATAACAGTTAACTAAGTCTACCCTCTTCACATTTCTTTATCATACTGTACATAAATATGTATATATAGTTATTACCTTATTAAAATTAGATAATTAAGTGTTAAGTGCTTTAAAATATAAATAAATTTATTGATCATACAAGTATAATAGTATAAGTTGTTGTCAAAAAATTATGGAAACAAAACTTAAAGGATCACAATCACTTAATAATTTTTTATTTCAAATTAGAGATTTCAGAATTAAAAATATGTAACAAAAATGATCTAATTTTTTAAATTTAAAGGTATAAATATTTCACTTTTTTTATGTACTCATATAGTATAAAAAAGTTTGTGGTAAAGTTGAATTTAATTTTTTGATTTTCATATAACACTATTATATAATAGAACTTCATCAAAATACTTACAAAATATCAAGATTATGATTAGATAGAAATTTGTGATAAGCAACTTGATTTTTTGTCTTCAAATGAATTTGTTATTTTTTGAGAAATAATAGTTTATTCAAGAATTAGATATTTTTTCTAATACATAAAAGTCTCGCCTTCATGAAAAAGGTGATCATTACCTCTTTTTTTAAAGTATGAATGCTTGACCAACATACTAAATTTTTCATTTCATCCCTAAACTCTCTTTGTTTTTTTTTTATTGATTGCATGGTTTTTATTAATTAATTTGATACATTTGTTTGTTTCTTTTGAAAAATTTACTATACTTTACAATAATGTCATTATTATTTTAATGCAATATTTTAGTTTAAATCATATATTTATATACCAATATATAAAAATAGGTTAAAGTTTAATATTGAAAAATGATCTAATTGTTAATAAAAATTCTAAAATACCTTTTAATATCGTACATAGTGTAATATAAAAAATATAAGTTGATAATGATAACATTTTAAACTCTAAATGAAAGGTTTGTATGGTCACAACATTTAGCACATTGTGAGCCTTTTAAACGATTGTATACTCGTGCAAACTTTACTTTTCAATATTAAATTAGCTTATTACTGATCTTGTAAGTTTAATTAATGTGATGCATTTGCAAGTTTTTTGAGTTAATTTTAACTTATTACTTACCTCGCATGAAATTTGAAAAGATAATTGTACATAAAAAAATTATTCCACCACATAGTTTATTAAAGCTTAAAAATGAAAAATTCATCCTCATTGGAAGCTTTTTTATTCAAATAATAAATTTGTTCTCTCTTCCTCTTAGCTCACAATAAACTTTTTTTCCCCACATTTTGTTCTCTTTACTTTCACCTCAATTTTTAGCCTTAAAACTTATTTTTAACATCAAATTTTTCCTCACATTATGTATAAATGGATGTATAAAAATATATATAATGGAATTATCAATTAATATTAAGCAGGGGGAATATTTGGCATAAAGATGCAATTAACAATTCAATGTGTACGATTCTAAAATGTTAATTCTTGTGATAAAATAAACTGCTATTAAGATGCTTGTTACTTTTATAACTTTGTGACTTAGTTTATTTGTTTGAGTATCTGTTATTTGTCACACAACTTTTATAGGTAGAAAACATGCATACAAGATCTCCTATTTGTATAAAAGTAAAAAATTATTAAATTTTTCATTTGTTCCAATACTTTTATGGGCAGAAGGAATATCTACAAGATCTCTTATTTGTCTAGAAGTACAATATCAAATACTACAAGCTTACTGTAAATCTAAACAACATATTAAAGCTCAATGGTGGAAAGAAGCAGTTCCATCAGGGGAGGTTCATTACCCAGCACAAGGTGTAAAAAAGACCGACAAGTCTGCCTTCTACTACTAGGGATTATAGGCTCTACCAATGCTTTGGCTAATAAAAGGTGGAGGTGCCCCAACTGGCCTTATGAGAGGTAAATATTTATCATTATTTTGGTTGTATATGTATATATTCATGTGCAAATTCACTACACATTATGCAAAGTAATGTTTATATATGTGTTTCTAAAAGATAAACTATGATGCTGATGAAGAAAGGGCAAGTCACAAAATTTATAAAGGGTATACAAGAGATCCAAATGCAGAATGCACCCTCTTGTGTCTCCTTTGGTTGCTACAAGTGTCGCTTTAGGGACTGTCAGTGCCATACCTGCATTTATTATATGCAGAATGCACAGCCCTAATCTTCCCTAATCATTACTCTGGCTTAATAATTATGCAAATTGAAAGTTTTATCTTTCAGATTTTATGTCGATTATACGTAAAATTAAGACTGCATGATCATGTTATAGGCTCTACCATGATGTTTTGGCTAATAAAAGGTGGAGGTTCCCCAACTGGCCTTATGAGAGGTAAATATTTATCATTATTTTGGTTGCATATGTATATATTCATGTGTAAATCAACTACACATTATGCTAAGTATTGTCTATATATATGTTTCTAAAAGATAAACTATGGTGCTGATAAAGAAAGGGAAAGTCGCAAAATTTACTAAGGGTATACAAGAGATAAACTATGGTGCTAATGAAGAAAGGGAATGTCGCAAAATTTATTAAGGGTATATAAGAGATAAACTATGGTGCTGATGAAGAAAGGGAAAGTCGTAAAATTTACTAAGGGTATACAAGAGATCCAAAATGCAGAATGCACCTCTTATGTTTGCTTTGGTTGCTACAAGTGTCGCTTTAGGGACTATCGTGCCACACCTACATTTATAATATGCAGAATAGACAGCCCTAATCTCTGCTAATGATCACTCTATCTTAATCATTACGTAGATTAGAATTTTTATCTTACAGATTTTATTTCAACTATATGTAAAATTCAGACTGCATGATCATGTTTTTTGATTAATGACCCGAGCTTAATCACCACTTTCATTTGGAATCTAGATGCACGTGTTATCTTCCATTGTATAGTATACAAATCTCTACAGTGCTAGTAGTAGCATCTGAAGAGGCTTTGGGTGTTGTTATATGATGGGTGATTATTAGACTTGAAAATTTGTGTTTGAAATTTGATTTTTGAGAGGAGAAAAAAAACTCTTTGGAATTAATGAAAAAAGAAATAAAGAACGATAGAGGATATACATATGTATATATGTATTTTTTGATTGATCATAATCCTTGAATTTATTTTTTAATTTATCATAATCCTACTATTTAAGAGAATTTTACTAAAATTCCGAAATGAAGTAAAGAATCTAATTTAGTAGAAATTAGTGATATGCTATTGGCTTTCTTTTAAATATATGCATATATTATTTCTTGAAAAATAATAGTTTATTAAAGAATTGGATATTTTTCCTAATACTCAAAATTCTTGGGTTCTAGAAAAATTAGATTATTGATTTTTTTTTAGAGATAAAAGATCAAATTGTTAAATAGATTAGTAGTAAGCCACCTCCAAAGAATGGTTCATGGTCAAAGATTATCTCAGCCTAAAAATTTAGTATCTCTTATATAAATGGTAAAACAAACGGAAGAAATGTTCTCAAAGTTCTATTGAAGTGACTAAATAGTATTATCTATCACTAAAACCTATCTCTATTATATAACATCTTATCACTCTCTAAAAAAATATTTCTTTTGATTGGATTACTAATATTGAAGTAATATATCTCATTAGTAGTTCAATCTAATATGCTTAAACTAATTGTATTGGATTCATTTATCATAGTTTGTTACAAAAATAGTAAATAGACAACTATATGTCAAATTTAAATCAACAGATGATGAGTATTTTTGGAAGGCACATAAATAGATATTCAAGCTAGTCTCGAGGAATAAAAAAGCTTGCAATAATAATAGGATGTTGGTATGGATGGCAAAAAGGAAGCCTTAGTGAGTGGAAATGAGGGCAACATGGTCTTGGTTCTCGTAAAATTTTGTTAGTACAGATCTCCTCCAAAGCTTCCACTTTTAAACCTTATGACTTGAGATTTAGACTATATATAACATCGAATATCTAGATTTTATATTTGTGCCTAGAGATTAAAAAGAATGGAAAGAAACTTTTTTGTTTCTTTTTTCAAATGAATGGAGGTTAAGTATGTATCCTTGACTTTAATCTATAATATATAACTTGAGAGGTTATGTAGGCTTTAGAAAAAAAACCTTTCACTATACTTCTTTGTTGTACCAGCCAACACTTCTAAGTTTAACTGAAGAATAATTGAATTGTGATGGGAGGATAAATGACATACAATGAGTATTTTATATAGGTCGTGAAAAATATATATTTTATTATACTATAACTTATAAAATCTTTGAACTTAAATAAATAATCTATGGATATTTGGAAAGTGGTTTTATTTTTTTGAAATCTTTAACTTAAATGAAGAATCCATCGCTATTTGAGACACAATTTTATAATATTTATGTGATATCTTACTTAATATATATAAAATAATTAAAAATATTTATTTGATTAATTCTATGGTCACCAACTGTATTAAAATTACCTTTTGAATTTTAATCCATGCGCTGAAGAAGTTATTCGTCATTTATTTTTTAAAAAAGTTAAAAAAGACAATTTTATTGAGATAATGATAGAAGTTTATTAACACGCAAAAGGTAAAAAGCCACGTTATGAAAAAACATTAACTTTACTTTACAATAATGTGATTAGCTTTTTTTAATAATATATCTCTACTTTCGAAATATATTTATATACCAATATATAAAGTTTTGTTAGTAATTAACCTTAGAAGCAAGATCTAATTGTTAATGAAAATTTTTAAATACCTTTTAATATCATACTCAAAGTATAGTGTAATATAGAAAAATAAGTCGATAACAATAAAAATATAAAATACATAGTTCGGTAACAACGATATTTCTTCTTCGCATCAATTAAGAGGGCTAACTAATTATTGAAGAACAATTATAATATGAGAAGAGAATAAATGTGTAGGGTTGATTATTTTATACAAGTTGTGATTTATACTATAACTTCTAAAATCTTTGAACTCAGAAAAAGAATCATAAAATATTTAAAGTAAATAGAGAATTATGGCTATTTAAAATGTGAATTCCTAAATAAAGAATCCATTTCTATTTGGGACGTGATTTTATTATACTTATTGGATATTTTACTCAAATTGTAAACTAGAGATTTATATGGTCCTAACATTTAGCACATTGTGAACCTTTTAAATGATTGTATACTCATGCAAACTTTACTTTTTAATATTAAATTAACTTATTGCAGATCTTTTAAGTTTAATTAATGTGATACATTTATAAATTTATTTGAGTTACCTTTAACTTATTGCTGAACTCGTACGAAATTTTAAAAGATAATTATACATAAAAAAATTATTCCACCACATGGTCTATTAGAGTTTAAAAATGAAAAATTCATCCTCCTTCGAAGCTTTTCTATTCAAGTAATAAATGTGTTCTCTCTTCCTCTTAGCTCACAGTCAACTTTTTTTTTCCTCACATTATGTTATCTCTTTATTTTCATCTCAATGTTTTGCTCACATTATGTATAAATGAATGCATATAAATATATATAAAAGATGGAATTATCAATTAATATTAAGTAGGTGGGATTGATGGCATAGAGATGCAATTAGCAATTCAATGTGTACTATTCCAAAATATCAAGTCTTATGATAAAATAAACTGCTATTAAAATACTGATTACTTTTATAACTTTGTGACATAATTTACTTGTTAGAGTATCTATCATTTGTCAGATGACTTTTATAGGTAAAGAGAATACACACAAGATTTCATATTTGTATATAAGTAAAAAATTGTTCAATTTTTCATTTGTCCCACAACTTTTATGGGCAGAAGGAATGCATAAAAGATCTTTTATTTGTATAGAAGTACAAAATCAAATATTACAACTTGCTGTAGACCTAAACAACAGATCAAGGCTCATTGGCGAAAAACATCAGTTTCATCAGGGTGAGTTCACTACCTGTACAAGGTGTAAAAAGGATCGATACTTTCGCCTCTACACAACTAGGGATTACAGCCTCTACCATGATGCTTTGGCTAATTAAAGGTGAAGATGCCCTGACTAGCCTTATGAGAGGTAAACCTTTATCATTTTTTGTTGTTGTATGTACAAATATTTATGTGCAAATTTACTACATGTTATGCAGAGTAATGTGTATATATGTGTTTTTAAAAGATAAACTGTGATGTTGATTAAGAAAAATCAAGTTGCAAAACTTACAAAGTGTGTACAAAAGATCCAAAATGCATAATGCACCTCTTGTGTCTCATTTGGTTGCTACAAGTGTCGCTTTAAGGATTGTAAGTGCCGCACCTGCATTTATTATATGTAGATTGCATAGCCCTAATCTGCCCTAAAAGTTTCATCTTTCAGACTTATGTTGACTATACATAAACTCCAGACTACATGATCAAATTTTTTATTAACAGCTCGAGCTTGATCAACGCTTTTAATTAAAATTTGGATGCATGGGCCATCTTCGACCGCATAGTACATAAATCCTATAGTGCTCATGGCAGCAGCTACAGAGGATCTGGGTATGGAGGTGGTGGACAACAAGGCTCTTTAACTAGTCCTTCTTTGTTAAGGTTCTCTAGTAGCCATGCATTGGATTCTCTTATCAAAGTGTTTGTTGTTGTATGATGGGTGATGATTAGAATTGAAAATTTGTGTTTGGAGTGTGAGTTTTGGAGAAGAGAAAGAAAACTCTTCGAAATTAATGAGAGAAGAATAAAAGAATAATAGAGAATATATATATATATGTATATATGTATATTTTTTTTCTATTTCAAAAATTCTCTAACAATAATGTCATATATTGTTTAAATAGGTATATTTATATTTATAAAATATATAAATATAAAGTATATTTAAAAGAAGTGTGCGGTATACATAAATTTATTTTTTGATTTATCATAATCCTATTATTTAAGAGCATTTTACTAACATCCTTAAATGAAAAAAAAGAATATGATTTAGTAAAAACTAGTGATATGTTATTATCTTTCTTTTAAATATATGTAAATAATATTTCTTGAAAAATAATGGTTTATTAAAGACTTTGCTTTTCCTAATACTCCAAATCCTTAGGTTCTACAAAAATGAGATCATTAAATTTTTTTGAGAGATAAAAGATATAATGATTAAATAGATTGGCCATAAGCCACCATCATAGAATGGTACGTGATCAAAATTGTCTCAGTCTATAAAATTAGTATATCCTATATAAATGGTAAAACAAACATAAGAAATTTTTTGAAACTTCTATTGATGTGATTATAAAGTCTTAACTATCACTAAAAACTATCTCTTTTATATAGCATCTTATCAGTCTTTAAAACAAAATCTTTCTTTTGATGGGATGACTAATATTAAAGTAATATATCTGATTAGTAATTAAATCTAATATGATTAAACTAAACGTATTGGATTTATTTATCATAATTTACTACAAAATAGTAAATAGACAATTATATATCAAATTTAAATCAACAGATGATCAGTATTGTTGGAAGGCCCATAAATAGATATTTGAGCTTGTCTCGATGCTCTCGAGGAATAGAAAAGCTTGCAATAATAATATGCAATATTAAAATCAATTTTAAGAGTATTTTTCTTAGGAGATACAAGAACCAAACTCCCAAGTTGATTGCTTTCCTTAGAAAAAACTTCACCAGCTCTATTTCATGTGCATCAAACTTATAACCTGACATCTTGTTAAAATTAATCTTGTATAGATCAAGAACAAACATATCAATTTTTTTTTCTAGTAAAGCTCCTAGTGAGATGTGTGAAGGAAATTGAAGTCATTTTATTGCAGTAATAATTTAAATTTATCCATATAATTAGTAATTTATCATAAAGAAAATCATCCAAGAAAATAGATCTACAATGGTAAAGGGTGTTGGTATGGAAGGCACAAGGGAAGCCTTACCCAGTGGAAATGAGTGCAACAAGGTCTTGGGACCCGTAAGATTTTGCTGGTATAGATCTACTCCAAAGCTTCCTCCTTTAAACCTTATGACCAGAGATTTAGACTGTAGAAAATATTAACATCAAGCATCTAGATTTTATATTTGTTCTTGAAGATTAAGAAAAATGAAAAGAAACTTGTTCATTTTTTCTTTCTTTGAACGAATGGAGATTAAATAAGTACCCTTTAGTTTAATTTATAACAAATTACTTGAGAGGCTATGTAGGCTTCAGAAAACCAACTTTTTGCTATACTTTTTTGTTGCACTAGTCAAGAAGATTAATTTTAATTGAAGAACAACTGAATTGTGATAGGAAGATAAATGACATACGGTTGAGTATTTTATATATACTATAGAAAATGTAGATTTTATTATACTATAACTTATAAAATCTTTGAATTTAAATAAATAATCTATGGATATTTAGAAAGTGGTTTCATTTTTTTGAAATCTTTAACTTAAATAAAGAATCCATCGTTATTTGAGACACAATTTTATAATATTTATGTGATATCTTACTTAATATATATAAAATAGTTAAAAATATTTATTTGATTAATTCTATGGTCGCCAACTATATTAAAGTTACCTTTTGAATTTTAATCCATGCACTAAAGAAGTTATTCGTCATTTTTTTTTAAAAGTTAAAAAAGACAATTTTATTGAGATAATGATAGAAGTTTATCAACATGCATAAGTTAAAAAGTCACGTTATACAAAAATATCGACTGTACTTTACAATAATATGATTAGTAATTTAGTGCAATATCTCTACTTTAAATCATGTATTTATATACTAATATATAAAGATTTGTTAGTAATTAACCTTACAAATATGATATAATTGTTAATGAAAATTTTGAAATACCGTTTAACATCGTACTCGAAATATAGTGTAATATAAAAATATAAATTGATAACGATAATAATATAAAATATATAGAGAAGACAACCAACTTTCCATGATACTTTCTCTTCACGTCAATGAAGATGACAAACTAATTATTGAAGAATAATTACAATGTGAGAAGAGAATAATTGTGTAAGATTGATTATTTTATACAATAACTTATGAAATCTTTGAATTGAAATAAAGAATCACAAACTATTTAAAGTAAAAAAAGTATTATGACTATTTAAAATGTGATTTCTTAAATAAAGAATCTATGATTATTTGAGACATGATTTTATTATAATTATTAGATATTTTACTTAATTTATATAAAATTCTGATGAACATTGATTTTCTTAGTTTAGTTGCTGTCATTATAGTACAAAATGAGTGACTCCAAATAAAATTTACTATTAAATTTAATCTTTGTATGGAAGAACTTATAAGCAATTTACTTTAAAAAGTAAGAAACAATTTTGTTGAGATAATGCTAAAAGTTTATCACGCTACAATTTCTTTTGGCTTATAAGCAACAAAAATTTGACCTTCTAGTCTTTTTAATATGAGAAATGCTCTAACAATTTATATAGTTTTATCACATTTTGTCAATTTTTAAAAGATGCATTTTATGGGAATTGAGCATTTCAGATGAAGATGGTGAGTGCTATTGAAACAATGAAGCTCAAAAAGAAAAGTGCATTAAGGAAAATGAGATAGATGGAAATAGCTTTGAATATTTTCTACTAACTACTTTTTAATTTACTAATTTTTGTCTTTCGAAGACCAATTTAATGATAATGGTTAACTAAGTCTATAATCTTCACATTTCTTTAACACACTGTACATACATATGTATGTAGAGTTATTACCTTGATAATTAATTAAAATTAGATAATTAAGTATTAATTTTGAATATAAATAAATTTGTCGACCATACAACTATAATACCATAAATTTTTGCTAAAAAATTATAGAAACAAAATTTAGCGGATCACAATCACTTAATAATTTTTATTTCAAATTAGTGATTTAAGAATAAAAAATATATTACAAAAATTAGCTAATTATTTAAATTCAAAGCTGCAAATGTTTAATATTTTTTATATACACATATGGGGTATGTAAAAAAAGTGTGTGGTAAAGTTGAATTTATTTTTTTAATTTTGTTATAACACTATTATATAAGAGAACTTAATCAAAATCCTTACAAGATAACAGGATTCTTATTCGATAGAAATCTGTGATATGCAACTAGATTATTTTTTGTCTTCAAATGCGTTTGTTATTTTCTGAGAAACAATAGTTTATTAAAAAATTAAATATTGTTCCTAATATTCAAAAGTTTTGGTTTCATAAAAAATTGATCATTAATTCTTTTTTTTTTGTTAAGTATGAGTGCTTGATTAACATATGAAATTTTTTATTTCATCCCCAAATTCTCATTGTTTCTTTTGATTGATTGTGTAGTTTTTATTAATTAACATGACACATTTTTTGTTTCTTTTAAAAAATGTACTATACTTTACAATATTGTGATTAGTTATTTCAATACAATATTTTAATTTAAATCATATATTTATATACTAATATATAAAAATTTGTTAAAATTTAATATTAGAAACATGATCTAATCGGTAATAAAAATTTTAAAATATCTTTTAACATCCTACATAGTGTAATATAAAAAATATAAGTTGACAATGATAACATTTTAAACTGTAAATTAAAGATTTATATGGTCACAACATTTAGCTCCTTGTGAGTCTTTTAAATAATTGAACACTCGTACAAACTTTACTTTGTAATATTAACTTAACTTATTACTGATCTTGCAAGTTTAATTAATGTGATACATTTATAAGTTCTTTGAGATAGTTTTTACTTATTACTGAACTCATACGAAAATTTAAAAGATAATTATACATAAAAAAATTATTCCACCACAAGGAATCAATTTGTTCTCTCTCCTCTTAGCTCACAGTCAACATTTGTTTTCCTCGTATTATGTTGTAACACCCGACCTTTCTTTTTAAATTTTTTTATTATTATTATTTTATATATATATAAATATAATTATTATTTATATGATTTTAATTTAATTTATTTAATTTTAATTTGATTTAATGAAAATAATTGAAAATAATTTTGGAGAAAATGGGTGAAAATTTGGGTTCTGGGGGTATTTTTGAAAGAAAAATTAGAAATCGGGGGGTCAAGACGCAGTATAGAAAAGTTACGCCATGTCAGCTGCCCGATTAGCAGCCTCGACTAACTAGGACGCGCCAGGTGGCAAAGATACTGACGCGGGAGGCACATGGGCGATCCGCGTGCGCACGATCGAACGGCTGAGATCCGTTCCTGCACGCACGGACGACCCAGATTGAATCGCGATGACTGGTCCAGATTCACTCCCAATTTAATCGCGATCGGACGGTTCAGATTAAAAGCGATGGACAACCCAGATCAAAAGCGGATGGGTATAAATAACCCCATCTGCACCCAAACCCTAACCCTAGCCGCCAGAGCCCCTCGCCGGAGAAGACAGCCCAGCCACTCGGGAGCCGACCGCCGCCATCTGCCGCCGTACCGAAGCAATTTTTGACCACTAAACGAGGTAAAAATTTCCCATCTTACACGAAATTCAACTTTAAACGCACCCATGGCCAAATATAAGTGAAAGAACCGGCCAATTGGCCGGAACATACCGCCAAAGCTCGGCTGCGCCACCGCAGGGTGTTTCAGAAAACACCTACGATAAGGCCCTTCCCGATTCTCGTTCAATGTGATTTTTTCACCGTTGTGACCACCGTTTACTTCTCTACAGGTTAACCAAAGCAAAACACCCAACCGCAACATGAGCCGAAGTAGCCGCCGCATCGGAGAGCCCCACCGTCGGTGAGTTTCGATTTTCTGTGTTTTTTCAGCTTACCGAGGGCCCTAAGTGTGTTTTCTCATAGGAACCGGTGCCGTCACCAGAGCACAGTCGAGCTACCGTGCCAAAATTCTGAAATTGGCCGAGTGGGCCCTAGGTATGATTTTTGGGTTTATTTGGGACACTTGTAGGTACCGTAAGCGCATTTTAGTTCCCGAAGAAAAATTCAAGGAACCCAGGGACCACCTGTAGGCGCAGTAACCATCTAGTTTTCGGCGTCGAATCAGGTAAGGACCCCTCACCCTATTTCCTATCATAGAATTGAAGTTTAAATAAATGATAATACAGTATGTTGTACAAATTAAATAAATGTGCATAATTAATTACGGATTTCTAATGGAGCCTGAACTGGACATTATTCTCTGTTGATTCCTGCTGATTTATTTTACAGTTTAAAGACATGATGGTATCTGGTCTTAGAGTTTTAAATGCATGTATTACTGTATTACTTGACCACTGTGTGATTTAAGATATGAATGTATTACCGAGTACATGTTCATTGTTTATGTGATTGTGTTTAATTTGGTAACGGATATTAAGGATAAATAGGAAAGGGATGTGATCTGATAAATGGATAAGGTGACAGCCTCACTAGATATCCTGGGAGATAGTGAACGGACCGGGTTCATAAGGAACCCTACCATGAACGTTATCTCATATCGGATGGGGTATGTAGACCTGGTCATTTGGCGCTCATACCGGACGGGGCATGGGAACAACCCGCTTCACCCTCATACCGGACGAGGTATTGAGGTTTAATGTCTTGGCACTCATACCGGACGGGGTATGGGGACGGCCCTGGAATTAAGGATATTAATGAAAATGGTTCACGTATAGCGTGGACACCCCTATGGATCCCCATGGATACTAGTAGGCTGATAAAAAGGGCAATTGTTGTTTAATGATTTGAATATGACAGTATAATATGTACTATGTTGCAGATTATATATGAAATCATGATATTTATAATGTTATTGTTTCCATAGGTTGTTTTTATAAATCTCACTGCGGTAAGTGGACGGTAAATGGTTTTATTATTGATAAATGAATTTGTTTAAAATTTGTGCTCCATTGGTTGTTTTTTAGTTTTCTATCAACCTTTATTTTTCTGATGGCGATATATTGTGATGTCCTTACTGAGCTAATGTAGCTCACCCCTTATTTAATAATTTCATATCAGGAGGATCCGGTTCCCGAGGCTGATCCGCAAGAAGGCTACGAGTAGACCCTAAATACTTTATAGTTTCCTTTATTTTTTTCCATTTTGCGTATTTCTTTCAGAAAATTTATTTCGTGATGTTTGGTAGTACTCTCGAGTTATCGTATAAGCGATGTTAACCTTAACCTTTATTTCGCTTCCGTACTCAAATTATTATATGCATTTCTTTTTTTAATTTCCGACCGAATTCAGCCAAATTTGCACCGGTTCCCACGAAAAAACACACTTAGGGCTCTCGGTGGGCCGAAAAAATACAAAAAATTGAAACTCACCAGCGGTGGGGCTCTCTAGTGTGGCGGCTCCTCCGGCTCAAGTTGTGGTTGGCTGTTTTGCTTCGGCCAACATATAGAGAAGGAAACAGTGGTCACAACGGTGAAAAAATCACATCAAATGGGAATCGGGAAGGACCTCATCGAAGGTTTTTTTGAAACACCCCTAGGCAGCACCGCCGAGCTTCAGCGGCGTTTTTCAGCCAATCAGCCGGTTCTTTCACTCTGATTTGGTCATGGGTGCATTTAAAATTAAATTTCGTGTAAGAAGGGAAATTTTTACCTCGTTTGGCGGTCAAAAATTGCTCCGGTGCGACGGCAGGTGGTGGCGGTCGGCTCCCCGGCGGCTGGGCTGTCTTCTCCAGCGAGGGGCTCTAGTGGCTAGGGTTAGGGTTTGGGTGCGGATGGGGTTATTTATACCCATCCGCTTTTGATATGGGCCGTCCATCACTTTTAATCTGAACCGTCCGATCGCGATTAAATAGAGAGTGAATCTGAGCCGTTCATCGCGATTCAATCTGGGTCATCCGTGCGCGATGCAATCTGGACCGTCCGAGCTCGCGGGAACAGATTTCAGCCGTTTGATCGCGCGCACACAGATCCCCTACGTTGCTCTCCTCCATGTGGCCTACCGCGTAAGCGTCTCTGCCACCTGGCGTGTCCTGGTTTTTCGGGGCTGCTGACCGGATAGCTGACGTGGCGTAACTTTTTTAAATTGTGTTTTGACCCCTGGTTTCTGATTTTTCTTTCAAAAATACCCCTAGAACCCAAAATTTCACCCCTTTTTTCCAAAATTATTTTCAATTAAATCCCAATAAATTTTTACCCTTATTATTATTATTATTATTATTTTCATTAAATCAGATTAAAATTAAATAAATTAAATTAAAATCATATAAATAATAATTATATTTATATATATATAAAATAATAATAATAATTAAAAAAGAAAAAAGAAAAGTTGGGTGTTACATGAAATGTGTGAAGGATATTGAAGTCATTTGGCTGCAGTATTAATCTTAATTTTATCCATATAATTAGTAATTTATCATAAAGAAAACCATCCAAGAAAAACTCATCTATAGTGGAAAAGGATGATAGTATGGATGGCACAAGGGAAGCCTTACCGAGTGAAAATGAGTACAACATGGTATTCGGTCCTGTAAGAGTTTGCTAGCACAAATCTTCTCCAAAGCTTCCTCCTTTAAACCTTATGACCTAAGATTTAAACTGTAGAAAATATTAACATCAAACAACTAGATTTTGTATTTCTGCCTGAAGATTAAGAAGAATGAAAAGAAACTTGTTTTCTTTTTCTTTCTTAAAATAAATGAAGGTTAAGTGCGTACCTTTGAGTTTAATCTATAATAAATAACTTTAGAAGTTATATAAGCTTTGGAAAACTAACTTTTTCCTATACTTCTTTATTGCATTAGTTAAGAAGGCTGATTTTAATTGAAGAAGAATTGAATTGTGATGGGAGGGTAAATGACTTACGGTTAGGAATTTTATATAGGCTATAAAAACTGTAGATATTAGTATACTAAAATTTATAAAATTGTGACATTCCTAATGCTAATTAAAACATAAGAGTGCCAGATACAGAAACAGATTTTGAGTGCGTGACAAAAACTATATGCAGCATAGCAAATTATTACAAATCCCTTACCAAAATATATAAGTTCTAATTACACATATATAACTGAGGCCAAAGGTAGCAACACAATACAAGATATCAAGATACAAAAAGGGCCACTTCTTTCACTATGTGAATAGACTCATCAAAGTGCGGGACAAGCCATGCACTCAAGGTTGGTGGATCTACAAGATTCTCATAGACTTCAAGGAGTAGGTCAGCGATCGGTTCCTCACTATATTCCTCATCTAGGGGCAGATCCATCGCATAATAATCATATCAATCAAATCAAATCATGTTGATAATAGAGAAAATAAAATAAATCATTAAATGCTTAGACTTTTGTGTCATTCTTCGCGAAGTTGTTATGACTTCCATCTACTGAGGGCAGATATGGATTTCTGACTGCCCATGTGGAATCACCAGATCAAATATATAATAGTAATTTGTTCACAACACATTTATGGCTTGCCAAACCATGGTACAATCTATTACCACGACTGTACCAACCACAGTGGTCCTATTAGATATTCTATAACCACAACAGTACTTAGCCAAACGTGACCCCTAATAGATATTCGCATAACCACTCTTGTTAGAGGGTACGCCATCATCCACAGAGAGCAGTCCTCTCATGTCTTTCCATACTAGATTGGGGAGGGGGAAACATAAATTTCTCAGAGATAAAAAACCTAACAAGACACTTGATGCATTATGCATGTCAATACAGGTACATTTATTTTTCAGACTATTACAAGCTCATTCCCCTTTTTCTTTTTTATTTCAAAAAATTATCACCAGATTCATATTATTTAATTTACGTGTAAATCATCAAGTGCTTATAAAATCACATAGTATACTTAATCAAGAACAAATTATTTTATTGTAACTATTAAACATAAATAGTGCAAAACATAAAACCCAAATTTCATAATTTTGATTTCTAGAAATGCTAATTAAGATGTTTAAGGAAATACTAAATTTTTGATCGAAACCTTGAACTTTTCCTACACCTTTCTTCTTCTTCTCCTCTCCTTCTCTCTCTAGATCACTCGTTCCCTCTCTAAGCTCTTAGAGGATGGAAGAATGAAATAGATGTGATGAGGAAAATGAAAGAAAGGGGTCCTAATTTACAAAAAATGGGGACCGTTGGATTTGTACTAAGTGGCAAAATCTGGTGAAAAAAGAGAAAGTTGAGTGAAAGATGAGTGATATGATCCGACGTAATGGCAATATAAAAAAGGAAGGAAGAATACTCCAACTGGTAGTGGCTCTCCACCCAAAGTAGCAGCGGCACACACCCATGGAGGCGCACGACTCTCAAGGGGAAGCAGTTCGCCTCCCTAAGCTGGCCACACATTGTAGGCCTAACCTGTAGGCACTGACCCATCCTGTTGGGTGCAAGGCCTATAGCACGCAGGCCCATGTGCGCTACGGAGACCTACTGGGTGGATGGCGCGCGCACAGGGTGCATGACACTTGGCCCTAGCCGCGCGTGATGTGACTCGAGCGGACTGGCCTCTCTCCGCACGATGGAATGTGCACACAGACCGGCCTTGTGCCTCGTGCAGAAAGGACCTGTGCAAGTGCGCACGTCCAGCACTGGCCACGCGCGCACTCCACACGGGCGGGCCTTTTCTGCGGGCATTTTCCTGCAGGATTTTTCCCCTTTTTCTTAATTTTTCTCCTAAAAATTATTTTAATAAAAACATAACAAATAATATTAATATTAATAAATAAAAATAAAATAAAATAATGAAATCAGTATAAATAGATATTTGAGTTTGTTTTGATGCTCTCGATGAATAGAAAAGGTTGCAGTAATAATATACAACATTACAATAAATTTTAAGAGCATTTTTCTTTGGAGTTACAAGAACTAAATTTCCAAGTTAATTATTTTCCTCAGAAAAAACATTGCTAGCTCTATTTCATGCTCTTAAAACATATAACCTGATTTATTGTTAAATTTAATCTTATATGGATCAAGAAGAAACATATCAAGTTCTTTCTTCTAGTGAAGCTCCTGGTGAGATGTGTGAAAGAAATTGAAGCCACTCAACTATGTCTATTATATAATATCTTATCACTCTTTAAAAAAATCTTTCTTTAAATGGGACGACTGATATTGAAGTAATATATCTTATTAGTAATTTAATCTAATATGCTTAAACTAATTGGGCACAGTGATGGGCTGGGTGTTACATGTAAAAATAAAATAAAGCAAATAGAGTTAAAATTATTCAAGAAAAACTCAAACAAAACCTTTTTAAACTTTTTCCAGTGGTTTGAACTGCCTAGATAGGTTCCTAGATGGGTTTTAAACCAAGTGCACCAACCCCTTTTTGCAAGCTTGTAAATTCTTATTCGGTTAACGCAATTCAATAAAAACTGATGCTATGAAGGCTTCGTGTTACCAATTAATTATACTTACAATTTTGAAGTCCCTACAAAATTATTTGAGCTCCAAAAATGTCCCCAAAGTTGAGAAAAAAATTGCTGGGAAAAATTCCTTCTCGAGTTAGTGATAAACCCAAAACTTGCATGCGATTTTTCATGCATGCATGCATGGATTTATTTTGGTTTAATTTGAACTTCAAACATGTTCTATTACATGCAGGCTATCTTTAGGGCATTTTGTTTAATTAAAATGATAAATGGAGCTATAGAAAAATGCTAACCAAAGTGCCTATAACACCCGTAAAACCTTCGTGCTTAATTTGTAATATGAAAACCTATTTACTCAGACCCTAAGAACATTTAAAACTCCTTAATATTTCGTAATTTCAATTTTCCAGATGAATATCATATTTCATATTTATTCAGTTAAATAATTCTTGAAATTAATTATTTTATTTTATCATAGGAAAATTTCATTTTATTTATTATTCAAAAATATTTCAGGGAAAAAATGAAGAAAAAGGTAGAAAATCCCGTAGGAAGGATCAAGCCTGCACGAGCTTCACATGTCGCGTGGCTAGTGCAGGACCTGCACACTGTGCACACGTCCCGTACGCGCAGGGCGGGAGGCACAGTCTGCGCACATTTCCCATCGCACACAGATGGGCGTAGCTTTGTGCGCCCTATACGGGCATCATCTCCAAAGTAGGCCTACATAGTAGGTTAAAATCATATGTTTGTGTACCAATGTGATTAATTATTTTAATGCAATATTTTACTTTAAATCATATGTTTATATACCAACATGAAAAAATAGGTTAAAATTTAATATCAGAAATATGATTTAATTGTTAATGAAAATTCCAAAAATACCTTTTAACATCCAACATAGTGTAATATAAAAAATATAAGTCGATAATGGTAACATTTTGAATTGTAAACCAAAGGTTTATATGGTCACAACATTTAACACCTTGTGAGCCTTTTAAATGATTGTATACTCGTACAGACTTTACTTTGTAATATTAAATTAACTTATTACTGATCTTTTAAGTTTAATTAATGTGATATATTTGTAAGCTTTTTAATTTATATTTAACTTATTACTGACCTGATACGAAAATTTAAAAGATAATTAAACGTAAAACAATTATTCCATCACATGGTCTATTAGAGTTTAAATATGAAAAATTCATCCTCCTTGAAAGCTTTTCTATTCAAGTAATCAACTTCTTCTCTCTTCCTCTTAACTCACAGTTAACTTTTTTTTTTCCCTCACATGATGTTGTCTCTTCATTGTCAACTCAATTTTTAGTGTTCAAACTAATTTTCAGCCTCAATATTTTCCTCACATTATGTATAAATTGATGTGTATGTACATATAAAAGATGGAATTATTAATTAATATTGAGCAGGTTGGATTGGTGGCAGAGAGGAGCAATCAGTAATTCAATGTATACTATTTCAAAACATTAAGTCTTGTGATAAAATAAACTACTATTAAGATACTAATTACTTATATAACTTTATGACGTAGTTTACATTTTTGAGTATCTATCATTTGTCACGTGACTTTTATGGGTAGAAGAAATATGTACCAGATCTCCTATTTTTATAGAAGTAAAAGTCATTCAATTTTTTATTTGTCCCATGAATTTTATGAATAGAAGGAATATCTATAAGATCTCTTGTTTGTTTAGAAGTACAAAATGAAATACTGCAAGCTTTCTATAAACCTAAACAACATATGAAGGCTCATTGGTGGAAAACAGCAGTTCCATCGGGGGGTGTTCATTACCTTCACAAGGTATAAAAAGGACAGACTCTTCCACCTCCACACTACTAGGGATTATAGGCTCTACCATGATGCTTTGGCTAATAAAAGGTGGAGGTGCCCCGATTGGCCTTATGAGAGGTAAGTATTTATCATTATTTTTGTTGTATATGTATATATTCATGTGTAAATCCATTACATGTTATGCTGAGTAATGTGTATATATGTGTTTGTAAAAGATAAACTGTGATGTTGATGAAGAAAGGGGAAGTTGCAAAACTTATAGAGGGTGTACAAGAGATCCAAAATACAGAATGAACCTCTTATGTCTACTTTGGTTGCTACAAGTGCTACTTTAGGGACTATCAGTCCCTCACCTGTATCAGTTATATATAGAATGCACAACCCTAATATCTCCTAATCATCACTCCGTCTTAATGATTATACAGATTGGAAGTTTCATCTTTCAGAATTTATGTCAACTATAAGTAAAATCCAAATTGCATGATCATGTTTTTGATTAACGGCCCGATCTTGATTTCAATTGGAATCTAGATGCGCGTACCATCTTCCACCTCATAGTACATAAATTCCCACAATGGTGGCGGCAACATCTATAGAGGCTCTAAGTGTGGGGTGGTGGATGACAAAACTCTCTAATATCATTTTCCTAGGTTCTATGGTGGTAATGCATTGGATACTCTTATCCAAAGTGTTTATTGTTGTGTGATGGGTGATGATTAGACTTGAAAATTTGTATTAGCAATTTGAGATTTAGAGAAGAGAAAGAAAACCTTTTAGAATTAATGAAAGAAGAACTAAAGGACAATAGAGAATATATATGTGTGTGTGTGTGTATATATGTATATTCTTTTTCTATCTTAAAAGTTTTCTAACAATAATGCTACATATTATTAGTCATTTACTTTGAAAGGTAAGAAATAATTTTGTTGAGATAATGTTAAAAATTTTGATAAGTGTCGAATCCACTGAAAATAAAGTCCTAATTAACTAATAAAACAATATTGTAATAGTGGTAAGAAGGGTTAAACCCACAGGGAATTAGAAACTAATTTTATGTTTTGACCAACGAGCAAAAAACAAATAAGGGAAAAGGGTTTGTTTTACCCAATTTTCTTTCGGATGCAAATTAGAAACTAAAACAATTGTAAGAAGAATTTCTAGTTGACGAAATAGCTAGTTCCAGTAACGTATCATAGATGCCAAGGCTTATTTTACCCAAAATATGGAAAATCAGTTATAGTTGTCGAAAATGTTCTAAGAACCAATCCTTCCTTATTCCTAAACCAACTAAGAAACATTTGTTAGTTGGTTCTTCGCTATCAAGAAATCCTAGAAACATCCACAAGATTTAACTTGTCAATGCCTTAAGAGCTAGAAGGACCTGGTTCAAGTTGTCAAATTCATCTGCGTGAACTAGTTAATTAGACTACTTACCTCCTCAATCGGGCATTGATCGCTACTTGGTGTCGGAACCACTCAAACAATTACAGATTTGAGGCCTTTGGCTAGCTACTTACGATTTCTCTTCTTGTATGACAGGCCCTGTCTAAATGGATTCAAAATAACAATTACGTTTAGGTGCATGAAATAAATAAATACTAGCTTTGAAACAAAACTTAAATTAGTTTGATTAGATCTCACAAATACATTGTTGGAGTTTGATAGATCTATCAACTAGGAAAAGGAAAATAAATTAGTCACTCATGGTGTGTTTTTAACACAAATGAGTTCTTGAAGAGTAAAAGAAAGATGAAGAAAAAATTGCAAAAGTATCAGAAGCTACTATATACGATGTCAGGAAGAAGATAGGTGATGATTCTATTTTGATAACCACCCTCTTTAAAGAAAAGGAACTAGGATTTTCTTCTTTTGTTGATTAGGATAATTTTTTTTTTATTTTTGGCATATCCCAAGCCTTCCACAATATTTTGCCCTTTATTTTTGGCCCCGTATCTTTGCTTGAATAATATCTATTTTATAGATTTGAAAAGCACACATTTTAATTTAAATCTGCTGCTGTGCACAACTCTATTTATTGCCCAGGTCTAAGTTGTCTGGGGTAGGTGTCAAACTTTGGCCAAGGCTTTTTTCCAGGCTGACGACTCTTTTCACAAACTCTTCCTCTTTTCATGCTATTTTTTCTCATTTCTTCCTTATATCTCGTATTGCAACAAAGTATAGAAAATTACTCAGATTAGATAATGCACCATCAAGTTTAATAACCTAATAGTGGGTGATAATGATGTTTTTTTTAAGTATTATCAAATTTTTAGGATTGAGTTTCATATAACCACACCAAAAAATAACCACTTTGACAACATCCAAACACGACATGAGAGAGTTTTAGAAATTTAGCACATAAAAATTTCATTGAGGGGAATAGCCAATACATAGTAGAATAGCCACCAAAACTATCTAGATATAAGGATTCATGTAATTAGTTCATGCTAAAAATAAAAAAGCTTGAGCACCTTTGCTTGCTTGAAATTTCACCAACCTTTTGATGCAAAGGAAAACATTTATGATGAATGCACCCAGTTACTCAATTGGTCACTAGTTTCAAGTAGCTACTAGAGCTACTCGTAGTCATTTGACTAAAGGAGTAGATTATTATTCGTGCTCTCTTGTTTTTTTTTTCCTTCCATTGTGAGTGCATTTTATACTTTATCTCACACTTTTACTCCAACCGTTTTTTAAAGTGAGTGTGTTTTATGTTCCGTCCTACTCATCACATGAGAGATAATTTGATTTATTCATTT
This sequence comes from Carica papaya, assembly GCF_054855325.1. Lineage (NCBI taxonomy): Eukaryota > Viridiplantae > Streptophyta > Magnoliopsida > Brassicales > Caricaceae > Carica > Carica papaya. The sequence goes on along the minus strand of NC_142311.1, from coordinate 27,837,917 downwards.
AAAGCACATAATTCTGGACAAGTTTTAGAGGAGTTCTTTCAAGTATTGATTTTCACCCAAATATAAGAGAAAATTAATTACTTTTTTTACATAAGCAACTCACAAACAAGTCATGTTCACTATGTAATAAAAGATAACCATCTATAGTGTGAAAAGATGAAAAACAAGCTATAATTCCTAGGAGATGGTTATAAGTGCAAATCAACTTTTGAAATGCCCCATTAGAGTTGTTTAAAAATAATAGAGATAGTTGTAAAGATTGGAGCAAAAAAAATTATTGGAGATGTATGTGAGGCGTGGCAAAAATTAGGCAAGGTCTAAATACCTAAAATGAGATGCTAAAAAGAAAATTAGCTACCTAAGATACAGAATGCAGAATGCCTCTCCCCCACACTTAAACTACACATTATCCCCAATGTGACGCAAATAATATAAAATAAAAATGAAGTGACATATTAACTCCTTGGGTTACTTGACTTGGAGGTGGGATACATTGGGAAACATCACCTTTTGATAACCAACAAATGTGTTGCCAGGTGATATAAGTCTTGGGGCAAGGCTTTGTGGGGAATGACACATGGTCATGTTAGGCATGCATAGGACTTATTTTTTTTGGGATTTCGTTGATTATCTTGTTGTAGACACGACATGACCGTGTTTTCCTTACAGAAAAGCTTTTGTGGTAACACACAGTCGTGTCTTAAGAGTTTGGCACAAGCCTTGGGCAAGGCTCATGTGTAGATTGACACAAAACCATGTTGGGCAAACACATGGTCGTGTTTCCCTTACAGAAATGCTTTGGTGGTAATACACAACCGTGTCATATGGATAAGGCACGTCACACGGCCATGTCTCCCGAGCACACAACCGTGTCTTATGGGCCTGACACTAGCCTTGGGTAAGGCTTGTTTGGCTATTCCAGAGTTTAGTTTTTTTTTTTACTCCAGCCCTTGAATTTCCTATCCTTGCATTCTAATCACCAAAGAACTCATGTTAACTCAGAGAAAAATATTTTAAATAACTTGAAATTAGTAATGCAAATAACAAAAATTAAAAAAGAATGAAGAAAAATGGATGGGCTGCCTCCCATCAAGTGCCCTTATTTAATGTCCTAGGCTCGACATTGTCAATTTTTAAGCACTCAAATTAGTTTGTCTTCTTATAGCCTGCTTAGCAATTCAATGTGTACAATTCTAAAATGTTAAGTCTTGTGATAAAATAAACTACTAGTAAGATGTTGATTACGTTTATAACTTTGTGACTTAGTTTATTTGTTTGAGTATCTGTCATTTGTCAAACAACTTTTATAGGTAGAAAGAACACGTACAAGATTTTCTATATGTATAAAAGTAAAAAATTATTAAAATTTTCATTTGTTCCAATACTTTTATGGGAAGAAGGAATATCTACAAGATCTTCTATTTGTGTAGAAGTAAGATATCAAATACTACAAGCTTACTGTAAACCTAAACAACATATTAAAGCTCATTAGTGGAAAGAAGCAATTCTGTTGGGGGGAGTTCGTTACCTGCACAAGGTGTAAAAAAGACTGACACTTTCGCCTCCGCACTACTAGGGATTACAGGCTCTACCATAATGCTTTCGCTAATAAAAGATGGAGGTCCCCCAAACTGCCTCATGTGAGGTAAATATTAATCATTATTTTGGTTGTATATGTATATATTTATGTGCAAATTCACTATACATTATGCTAAGTAATGTTTATATATGTGTTTCTAAAAGATAAACTATGATGCCGATGAAGAAAGGGTAAGTCACAAAATTTACAAAGGGTATACAAGAGATCAAAAATGCAGAATGCACCTCTTATGTCTGCTTTAGTTGCTACAAGTGTTACTTTTGGGACTGTCAGTGCCAAACCTACATTTATAATATGCAGAATAGACAGCCCTAATCTCCCCTAATGATCACTCTAGGTTAATCATTACGTAGATTGGAGTTTTTATCTTTCAGATTTTATGTCTAATATATGTAAAATTCAGACTGATGAATTTTTTTTATTAATGACCCGAGCTTAAGCACCACCTTCAATTGGAATCTAGATGCGCATGCCATCTTCCACCGCATTTGAAGAGGCTCTGGGCGTCAAGTGGAAATGAGGGCAACATGGTCTTGGGTCTCGTAAAATTTTGTTAGTACAGATCTTCTCCAAAGCTTCCACCTTTAAACCTTATGACTTGAGATTTAGACTATATAAATTATTAACATCGAATATCTAGATTTTATATTTGTGCCTAGAGATTAAAAAGAATGGAAAGGAACTTTTTTGTTTCTTTTTTCAAATGAATGGAGGTTAAGTACGTATCCTTGACTTTAATCTATAATATATAACTTGAGAGGTTATATAGATTTTGGAAAACAAACCTTTCTCTATACTTCTTTGTTGCACCAGTCAAGAATTCTAAGTTTAACTGAAGAATAATTTAATTGTGATGGGAGGATAAATGACATACAATTGAGTATTTTATATAGGTCGTGGAAAATGTAGATTTTATTATACTATAACTTATAAAATTTTTGAACTTAAATAAATAATCTATGGATATTTGGAAAGTTTTTTAATTTTTATATCTTTAACTTAAATGAAGAATCCATCGCTATTTGAGATACAATTTTATAATATTTATGTGATATCTTACTTAATATATATAAAATAATTAAAAATATTTATTTAATTAATTCTATGGTCGCCAACTGTATTAGAGCTACCTTTTTAATTTTAATCAATGCGCTAAAGAAGTTATTTGTCATTTATTTTTTTAAAAGTTAAAAAAGACAATTTTATTGAGATAACAATAGAAGTTTATCAACACGCATAAGGTAAAAAGTCACATTACAAAAAAACATTAACTTTACTTTATAATAATGTGATTAGTTTTTTTAATAATATATCTCTAATTTAGAAATGTATTTATATACCAATATATGAAATTTTGTTAGTAATTAACCTTAAAAAAAAGATCTAATTGTCAATGAAAATTTTTAAATACCCTTTAACATCATACTCAAAGTATAGTGTAATATAAAAAAATAAGTCGATAACAATAAAAATTTAAAATAAATAGAGAAGGTAACCATGATACTTCTTCTTTGCATCAATTAAGAGGGCTAACTAATTATTGAAGAACAATTATAATATGAGAAGAGAATAAATGTTAGGGTTGATTATTTTATACAAGCTGTGAAAAATGTAAGCCTTATTTTATACTATAACTTATGAAATCTTTGAACTCAAAAAAAGAATCATAAAATATTCAAAGTAAATAGAGAATTGTGGCTATTTAAAATGTGATTTCTTAAATAAAGAATCCATTTATATTTGGGACGTGATTTTATTATACTTATTGGATATTTTACTTAATTTATATAAAATGCTTATTAATATTGATTTTATCAGTTTTATGGCTGCCATTATGGTACAAAATGAGTTTTTTCAAATAAATTTTTTTTTAATTTAATTTTTATGTTGAAGAACTCGTTAGCCATTTACTTTAAAACTTAAGAAATAATTTTGTTGAGATAATGTTAAAAGTTTATCATGTCGTAATATATTTTTTTGAATTATAAGCAACAACAACACAATCTTATGGTCTTTTTAATCTAAAAAACCTATAACAATTTATATAGTTTTACAACTTTTTTTCAATTTTTAGAAGATGAGTTTGGGAGTTCAAAATTCTGAATGAAGATGGTGAATGCTATTGGAACAATAAAGCTCAAAAGGAAAGGTGAATTAAGGAAAATGAGATAGATGGAAATAGCTGTGAATATTTTTTGCTAACTACTTTCTAATTTCCTAATTTTTGTCTTTAAAACACCAATTTAATAATAATAGTTAACTCAGTCTATCCTCTTTACATTTCTTTACTGTACTGTACATACATATGTATGTAGAGTTATTATCTTGATAATTAATTAAAATTATATAATTAAGTGTTAAGTGCTATAAAATATAAATAAATTTGTCGACCATACAAGTACGACACCATAAATTTTTTTTTTTAAATTATATAAACAAAACTTAAAGAATCACAATCATTTAATAATTTTTTATTTCAAATTAGTGATTTAAAAATAAAAAATATATAACAAAAATTAACTAATTTTCTAAATTCAAAGCTACAGATGTTTCACATTTTCTATGTATACATATGGTATATATAAAAAAGTATGTGGTAAAGTTTAATTTATTTTATTGATTTTTTCATAATACTATTATATAAGAGAATTTCATCAAAATCCTTACAAGATATCAAGATTCTTATTCGATAGAAATTTATGATATGCAACTAGATTTTTTTGTCTTCAAATGCGTTTGTTATTTTTTGAGAAACAATAGTTTATTAAACAATTGGATATTTTTTCTATTATTCTAAAGTCCTGGATTCATGAAAAAATTGATTATTAATTCTTTTTTTTTGTTAAAAATGAATGCTTGATCAGCATGTTAAATTTTTTATTTCATCACCTACATTCTCATTGTTTTTTTTTGTTGATTTTATGGTTTTTATTAATTAATATGATGCACTTGTTTGTTTCTTTTGAAAAATTTACTATATTTTATAATAATGTGATTAGTTATTTTAATGCAATATTTTAGTTTAAATTATATATTTATATACCAATATATAAAAATCGATTAAAATTTAACATCGAAAACATTATCTAATTGTTAATTAAAATTCTAAAATAACATTTAACATCCTACATACTGTAATATAAAAAATATTAGCCGATAATGATAACATCTCAAACAATAAACTAAAGGTTTATATGGTTACAACACTTAGCACCTTGTGAACCTTTTAAATGATTGTATACTCGCACAAATTTTACTTTCTAATATTAACTTAACTTATTGCTAATTATTTTAAGTTTAATTAATATGATATATTTGTAAGTTTTTTGAGTTTTGCGGACGGGGCGTTAAACGTTACACGCCACCGAAGCCATGGTCTGCTAGTTCATTCGCCAGCATGAGTCGTAGTGGCGGGGCATTTTGCTTAATATTTTTCGTGCATTCATTTATAGTCCATCATGAGATAAGAGTATCATTATGAGTATCTTACATAGTAGAACAATGAAAATAAAAGTGTGGCGGGCGGTCCTTTCATCTGGGGGTTAGTCGAGGCACCGGGGCATTTTGCTCTATATTAGAACTAGAAGCAGAGGTGAGGTGTGTGCGCACAGTGAAACAAATGATGGGAGGAGGGAGGAAAGGAGAAGAGATATATGTGTTTGCAACGTGAAATGGAACGGGTGCGATCATACCAGTATTAATGCACTAGAGCCCATCTGAACTCTGCAGTTAAGTAAGCTTGGGCGAGAGTAGTAATCGGGTGGGTGACCTATTAGGAAGTCCTTGTGTTGCACCCGTCTTTTTGTAAACAGGGCATTAAACGTTACTGGTGACCGGAGCCACGATCTGCCAGTTCATTTACAAACGTGAGTCACGGCGGTAGGACATGTTGCTTAATATTTTTTGTGCATTCATTTATAGTTCATCACGAGATAAGAGTATCATTATGAGTATCTTACATAGTAGAACAATGAAAACAAAGATGTGGCAGGTGGTCCATTTATCTAGGTGTTAATCGAGGTGCTGGGGCATTTCGCTCTATATTAGAACTAGAAGCAGAGGTGAGGTGTGTGCGCATAGTGAAACAAATGATGGGAGGGGGGAGGGAAGGAAAAGGGATATATATTTACAACGCAAAATGGAACAGGTGTGATCATACCAGTATTAATGCACCAGATCCCATCTGAACTCCGTAGTTAAGCATGTTTGGGCGAGAGTAGTACTCAGATGGGTGTCCTCTTGGGAAGTCCTTGTGTTGAACCGTCTTTTTGTAGATGGGGTGTTAAACGTTACCAGTGACCAGAGCCACGGTCCGCTAGTTCATTTGTAAATGTGAATCACCGCGACGGGGCATGTTGCTTAATATTTTTTTTTACAATTATTTATAGTCCATTGCGTGATAAGAGTGGTATTACGAGCATCTTAGATAGAAGAACAACGAAAAAAAGAGGTGAGGAAGGCGGTCCGTTCATCTGGGCCTCAGTCGAGGCACCGGGTTTTTTTGCTCTATATTAGAACTAAAAGTAGAGGTGAGGTGTGCGCGCACAACGAAACAAATGATGGGAGGGGGGAAACAAAAAAAAGGGTACATGTATTTGCAGCATAGAATGTAACTAGTACGTCCATACCAGCATAAATATATTGGATCCTATCCAAACTCTGCAGTTAAGCGTGCTTGAGCGAGAGTAGTACTAGGATGGGTGACTTCTTGGGAAGTCCTCGTGTTGCACCTTTCTTTTTGCCGACGGGGTGTTAAACATTACCCGTGACCAAAGCCACGGTCCCCCAATTCATTCACCGGTGTGAGTGGTGGCACCGGGGCATTTTATTTAATATTTTTTGTGGATTTATTTATAGTCCATCATGAGTAAGAGTGTCATTATGAGTATCTTACATAGTAGAATAATAAAAATAGAGGTGCAGCAGGAGGTCCGTTCATCTGGGCATTAGTCGAGGCACCAGGGCATTTCGCTCCATATTAGAACTAGAAACAGAGGTGCGTTGTGCATGCACAACAAAATAAATGGTGGGAGGAGGAGAGGGAAGGATAATGAACATATGTATTTGTAGTGCAGAATAGGATGAGTGTGATCATACCAATATTAATGCACCAAATCCCATAAGAACACCGAAGTTAAGCTTGCTTGGGCGAGAGTAGTACTAGGATTAGTACCTTTTGGGAAGTCTTTGTGTTGCACCTGTCTTTTTGCAGACAAGGCATTAAACGTTACGTGCGACCAAAGCCACGATCTGCTAATTCATTTGCCAGCGTGAGTCACGGTGCCTGGGCATTTTGCTTAATATTTTTTGTGCATTTATTTATAGTCCATCACGACATAAGAGTGTCATTACGAGTATCTTACATAGTAAAATAACAAAAATAGAGGTACAGTGGGCGGTCCGTTCATATAGGCGTTAGTCGAGGCACCGAGGCATTTTGCTCTATATTAAAACTTGAAGTAGAGGTGTGGCTTGCATGCACAGCGAAAGAAATGGTAGGAGGGAGCAGGAAAGGAGAAGGGATATATGTATTTATAGTGCAGAATAGGATGGGGGGTGCGATCATACCAACACTAATGCACTGAATCCCATTAGAACTCCGTAGTTAAGTGTGCTTGTGCGAGAGTAGTACTAGGATTGGTTACCATTTAGAAAGTCCTCGTGTTGCACCCGTCTTTTTGCAGATGGGTCGTTAAATGTTATGCGCGACAAAAGCCACAGTTCGCTGGCGTGAGTCTCGACGGTGAGGTATTTTGCTTAATATTTTTTGTGCATTCATTTATAATCCATCATGAGATAAGAGTGTTATTACGAGTATCTTACTTAGTAGAATAACAAAAATAAAAGTGTGGCAAGTGGTCCATTCATCTGGGCATTAGTCGACGAGGTGGGGCATTTCGTTCTATATTAGAACTAGAAGCAGAGGTGAAGTGTGCACGTGCAGTGAAACAAATGATGGGAGGGAGAAGGGAAGGAGAAGGGGCACATGCATTTACAGTGCGGAATGGGATTGTTATGACCATACCAGTACTAATGCACAGGATCCCATCAAAACTCCATAGCTATGCGTGCCTGGGCGAGAGTAGTATTAGGATGGGTGACCTCCTGAGAATTCCTCATGTTGCACCAGTAATTTTCCAGATGGGGCGTTAAACATTGCGCGTGACCAGACTTATGGTCTGCTGGTTCATTCACAAACGTGAGTCGCAATGTTAGGGCATTTTGCTTAATATTTTTTGTGCAATCATTTGTATTTCACCACGTTATAAGAGTGTCATTACGAGCATCTTATATTGCAGAACACCAAAAACAAAAGTGCAGCAGGAGGTCCGTTCATTTGGGCATGAGTCAAAGTGTCAGGTCATGTCGCTTGATATTGGAAATAGAAGAAGAGGTGAGATGTGCACACACAGTGAAACAAATGATGGGAGGGGGAAGGGAAGGAAAAGGGGTATATGTATATGCAATGCAGAATGGGACAGGTGCGATCATACCAACACTAATGCACTGGATCCCATCATGACTCTGCAATTAAGCATGCTTGGTGACAGTAGTACTAGGATGGGTGACCTCCTGAAAAATTTTTGTGTTGTATCTGTCTTTTTTCGGACGAGACGTTAAACGTTACGTGCAACCGGAGCCACTATCTGCCGGCGTGAGTCGCGGTGCCGGGACATTTGGCTTAATATTTTTTGTGGATTCATTTATAGTCCACAACATAAAAAGAATGTCATTACAAGCATCTTATATAATAGAACAACAAAAAATGAGGTGCGGTAGGCGGTCCGTTCATCTGGGCGTGAGTCGAGGCACTAAGTCATTTCACTTGATATTAAAACTAGAAGCAAATGTGCGGTGTGCGTGCATAAGGAATCAAATGATGGGAGAGGGTAGGGAATGAGAAGGGGTATATGTATACGCAGCAGGCAATGGGACAGGTGCGATCATACCAGCACTAATGTACCGAATCATATTAGAACTCCGTAGCTAAGAATGCTTGGGCGAGAATAGCACTAGAATGGGTGACCTCTTGGGAACTTTTTGTGTTGCACCCGTCGTTTTTTGGATGGGGTGCTAAACGTTACGTGTGACCGGAGCCACAGTCTGCCGGCATGAGTCGCGACGCTGGAGAATTTTGCTTAAGATTTTTTGTGCATTCAGTTATAGTCTACTACCTAATAAGAGTGTCATTACTAGTATCTTACATAGTATAACAGCAAAAAATGAGGTGTGGCAGGCGGTCCGTTCAACTAGGTGTGAGTCGAGGTGCTGGGGCATTTCACTTGATATTAAAATTAGAAGCAGAGCTGTGGTGTGCGCGCACAGCGAAACAAATGATGGGAGGGGGAGGGAAGGAGAAAGGGTATATGTATTTGCAGCGCACAATGGAACGGGTGTGATCATACAAGCACTAATGTACCGGATCCTATAAGAACTCCGCAATAAAGTGTGCTTGAGCGAGAGTAGTACTAAGATGTGGGACTTGTTGGGAAGTCCTCCTGTTGCACTCGCCTTTTTGCAGACGGGACATTAAATGTTACGCACGACCGCCAGTTCATTAGCAAACATGAGTTGTGGCGCCAGGATATTTTACTTAATATTTTTCATACAATTATTTATAGTCCACCCCGTGATAAGAGTGTCATTACGAGCATCTTACATAGTAGAACAACGAAAACAGAGGTGCGACGGATTGTTCGTTTATCTGGGCTTAAGTTGAGGTGCCGGAGTGTTTCATTTGATATTAGAACTAGAAGCAAAGGTGCGGTGTGCACGCACAACAAAACAATTGATGGGAGGGGGAGAGAGAAGGCAAAGGGTATATATATGCAGCGCGGAATGGGTCGGGTGCGATCATACAAGCACTAATGCACCGGATCCTATAAAAACTCCATAGTTAAATGTGCTTGAGCGAGAGTAGTACTAGGATGGGTGACCTCATGGGATGTGCTTGTGTTGCGCTCGTCTTTTTGCAGACGAGACGTTAAACGTGATGCGCGATAGGATCTATGGTCCATCAGTTCATTCGCTAACGTGAGTTGCAGGGCCGAGGTATTTTGCTTTATCTTTTTTGTGCATTCATTTATAGTCTACCACGTGATAAGAGTATTATTATGACTATCTTACATAGTAGAATAATAAAAACAGTGGGGGGGGGGGCAGTCCGTTCATCTAGGCGTTAGTGAAGGCGCAGGGGCATTTCGCTTGATATTAGAACTAGAAGTAGAGTTGCAATTTGTGTGCACAACAAAACAAATGATGGAAGGGGGGAGGGAAGGAGAAGGGATATATGCATTTGCAGTGCAGAATAGGATGGTTGCGATCATACCAGCACTAATGCACCGGATCCCATCAGAACTCTGAATTTAAGCGTGCTTGGATGAGAGTAGTACTAGGATCGGTGATCTTTTAGGAAGTCTTCATGTTGTACCTGTCTTTTTGCGGATGGGGCCTTAAACGTTATGCGCAACCAAAGGTACAGTCTGCCAGTTCATTCGCCAACGTGACTCGTGGCGCCTAAGAATTTTGCTTAATATTTTTTGTGCATTTATTTATAGTCCATCACGACATAAGAGTGTCATTATGAGTATCTTATATAGTAAAACGACAAAAATAGATGTGCAGCAGGTTATCTGTTCATCTGGGCATTAGTCGAGGCGCTGAGGCATTTCACTCTATATTAGAACTAAAAGTAGAGATGTGGTGTACGAGCAAAGTGAAAAAAAATTGCAGGAGGGGGTAGGGAAGGAGAAGGGATATATGTATTTGCGGCGCAGAATAGGATGGGTGTTATCATACCAGCAATAATTCACCGGATCCCATAATAACTTCATAGTTAAGCGTGCTTGGACGATACTAGTACTAAGATTGGTTGCCTTTTGGGAAGTTCTAGTGTTGCACCTGTCTTTTTACAGATAGGGGATTAAACGTTACCAGTGACCAGAGCCATGGTCTGCCGATTCATTCGCAGACGTGAGTCGCAACGACAGGGCATGTTAAGCATGCTTGGGTTAGAGTAGTACTAGAATTGGTGACCTCTTGCGAAGTCCTCATTTTGCACCCATCTTTTTGCAGACAGGGTGCTAAACATTACTAGTGACCAGAGCCACGGTCTACCAGTTCATTCACAAACGTGAGTCGCAGTGACAGGGCATGTTGCTTAATATTTTTTGATGCAATTATTTATAGCCCATTATGTGATAAAAGTGTCATCATGAGCATCTTACATAGAAAAACAACGTAAACAAAGGTGCGGGGGGCGGTGCGTTCATCTGGGCCTCAGTTAAGGCACCGAGGCATTTCGCTCTATATTAGAACTAGAAGCAGAGGTGAGATGTGTGCGCACAGTGAAACAAATGATGGGAGGGGGAAGGGAAGGAGAAGGGGCACATGCATTTACAGCGCATAATGGGATGGGTGTGATTATACCAGCACCAATGCACTGTATCCCATCAGAACTCTATAGTTAAACGTGCTTGGGCGAGAGTAGTACTAGGATAGATGACCTCCTAAGAAGTCCTCATATTGCACCTATCTTTTTACAGATGGGACATTAAACGATACCCGCGATCGAAGCCACGGTCCGCTAGTTCATTCACCAGTGTGAGTCACGACTCTTGGGCACTTTGCTTAATATTTTTTGTGCATTTATTTATAGTTCATTAGGAGATAAAAGTGTTATTACGAGTATTTTACATAATAAAACAACAAAAATAGAGGTACAGCGAACGGTCCATTCATTTGGGCATTAGTCGAGGCACCGGGGCATTTCTCTCTATATTAGATTAGAAAAAGAGGCACGGTGTGCGCGCACAGCGAAACAAATGAAGGGAGGGCAGAGAGAAGGAGAAGGGGTACATGTATTTACAGTGTGTAATAGAACAGGTCCGATCATACCAACACTAATATCCTGGATCCCATAAGAACTCCATAGTTAAGTGTCCTTGAACGAGAGTAGTACTAGGATGGGTTACTTCTTGCGACGTTCTCGTTTTGCACCTGTCTTTTAACAGATGAAGCGTTAAACATTACGTGTTACTAGACTTATAGTCCGCTGGTTCATTCGTAAACGTGAGTCGTGGCACCGAGGCATTTTACTTAATATTTTTTGTGTAATCATTTATAGTCCACCACGTGATAAGAGTGTCATTTCGAGCATCTTATATTATAAAACAATAAAAACAAAGGTGCAGCAAACACTCCATTCATCAAGGCATGAATCGAGGCACCGGGTCATGTCACTTGATATTAAAACTAGAAGAAGAGGTTAGGTGTGCACGCATAATGAAACAAATGATGGGAGGGGGGAGGGAAGGAGAAGGGGTATATGTTTGTGCAGTGTGGAATGGGATAAGTGCGATCATACCAGCACTAATACACCGGATCCCATGAGAACTCTGTAGTTAAGCGTGCTTTGGCGAGAGTAGTACTAGGATTGGTTACCCTTTGGGAAGCCCTCGTGTTGCACCTATCTTTTTATGGATAGGTCGTTAAATGTTACACGCGACAAGAGTCACAGTCCGCCAGCGTGAGTCGTGGTGGCGAGGCATTAATGCCTTGATGCCTCGACTCACACCCAGATGAATGGATTGCCTACCATAACTTATTTTTCGTTGTTCTATTATGTAAGATGCTCGTAATGACACTCTTATTATGTGGTGGACTATAAATGAATGTACGAAAAATATTAAACAAAATGCCCCAACACCATAACTCACACCGGTGAATGAACCGGCAGACCGTGTCTCTGATCGCGTGTAACGTTTAACGTCCTGCTCAAAAAAAGACGAGTGCAACACGAGGAATTCCTAGGGGGTCACCCAACCTAGTACTACTCTCACCCAAGCAAGCTTGACTATAGAGTTCTGATGGGATCCGGGGCATTAGTGCTGGTATGCACCTGTTCTATTTCGCGCTGCAAATAAATATACTCCTTCTCCTTCCCTTCACCCTCTCATCATTTATTTTGCTGTACGTGCATAGTGCACCTCTGCTTCTATTTCTAATATCAAGCGAAATGCCCCAGTGCCTCGACTCATGCCAAGATGAACGGACCGCCCACCACACCTCTATTTTTGTTGTTCTACTATGTAAGATGCTCGTAATAACACTCTTATCACATAGTGGACTATAAATGATTGCACAAAAAATATAAATAAAAATGCCCTGGCGTTGTGACTCATGTTTGTGAAAGAACTGGTGGACCATGGCTATGGTCGCGCATAACATTTAATGCCCCGTTTGCAAAAAGATGGGTGCTACACGAGGACTTCTAAGGAGGTCACCCATTCTAGTATTACACTCGACAAGGCACGTTTAACTGTGAAGTTCTGATTAGATATAGTACATTAGTGCTGGTATGATTGCACCCATCCCATTTCCCGATGCAAATACATGTGCCTCTTCTCTTTCCCTCCCCTATCACATCATTTCTTTCTTTGTGTGTGCACACCTAACCTTTGCTTCTATTTCTAATATCAAGCGAAATGACCCAACACCTCAACTCACGCCCAAATGAACGGACCACCCACCGCACCTATGTTTTTATTGTTCTACCAATTAAGATGCTTGTAATGACACTCTTATCTCACCCAAGCATGCTTAATTGTGGAGTTCTGATTGGATCTGGTGCATTGGTGTTGGTATGATCATAACCTTCCCATTTTGCGCTCAAATTCATATATCCCTAATCATTCCATCCCCCTCCCATCATTTGTTTCGTTGTGTGCGCACACTGCACCTCAGCTTCTAGTTATCATATTAAGCAAATTGGCCTAGCTCCCTAACTCACGCCCAGATGAACGGATCGCCTGCCGTACCTTTTTTTTCCTTTTTCTACTACATAGGATGCCCGTAATGACACTCTTATCACTTGATGGACCATAATGTATGCATGAAAAAGAAAAAGTAAAATGTTCTGATGCCACAATTCACGATTGCGAATGAAGTAGTGGACCGTGGCTCCAGCCGTGTGTAACGTTTAACGTTCTGTAGGCAAAAAGACGGGTGCAACACAAGAACTTCCCAGGAGGTCACATCCTAGCACTATTCTTGCCCAAGCACGCTTAACTATGGAGTTCGGATGGGATCCGGTGCTTTAATGCTGGCATGATCGCACCTGTCCCATTTTGCGCTGCAAATACATATATCCCTTCTTATTCCCTCCCCCCCTCCCATTATTTGTTTCACTGTGTGCGCACACTGCACCTCTGATATTAGTTCTAATATAGAGAAAAATGCCTCGCACCTCGACTCATGCCCATATGAACGGACCGCCCACCACACCCTATTTTCGTTATTCTACTATGTAAGATACTTGTAATGACATTCGTTTCTCATGATGGACTATAAATGAATTCAAAAAAAATATTAAACAAAATTCCCTTGCACCGCGACTCACGCCGGTAAATGAATCAACGGATTGTGTCTCCCGTCGCACGAAACATTTAATGCCCCGTCCACAAAAAAAACGAAAAGGGAGGATTTCCCAGAAGTTCACCCATCCTAGAACTACTCTCGCCCAAGCAAACTTAGCTACAGAGTTCGGATGGGATCCGGTGCATTGGAGCTTGTACGATCGCACCTATCCCATTCTGCGCTATATATACATATACCCCTTCTCCTTCCCTCCCCCCTCCCATCATTTATTTCATTCTACGCATACACCGTACCTCTAATTCTAGTTCTGATATCAAGCAAAATGACTCGACGCCTCGACTCACACCCAAATGGATGGACCGCCCGCCACACCTCTGTTTTTGTTGTTCTACTAATTAAGATGCTCGTAATGATACTCTTATCACGTGGTGGGTTATAAATGAATGCACACAAAAAAATTAAGCAAAATGTCCCGGCGCTACGACTCATACTGGCGAATAAACTAATAGACTGTGGCTCTTGTCGCGCATTACATTTAATACTCGGTCTATAAAAAGACGAGTGCAACATGAGGACTTCCAATTAGGTCACCCATTTAAGTACCGTTCTTGCCTAAACATGCTTAATTGTGGAGTTCTGATGGGATCCAGTGCATTTGTGCTGGTATGATCGCACCCATAATAATTTGCGTTGCAAATACATATACCCTTCTTCATGCCTTAAACCCCTCCCATCATTTGTTTCATTGTGTGCGCACATTGCACCTCTGATATTAGTTCTAATATAGAGTAAAATGCCCCGCGCCTTGACTCATTCCCATATGAACAGACCACCCGCCTCACCTCTGTTTTTGTTGTTCTACTATGTAAGATACTTGTATTGACATTCTTATCTCGTGATGGATTATAAATAAATTCATAAAAAATATTAAACAAAATATCCTTGCACCACAACTCGCGTCGGAGAATGAACCGGTGGACCAAGTCTCTAATCGCGGGTAACGTTTAATGCCCCATCCGTAAAAAGACGGGTGCAAAACGAGGACTTCCTAGGAGGTCACCTATCTTAATACTGCTCTAACCTAAGCACACTTGACTATAGAGTTCATATGGGATTCGGTGCATTAGTGCTGGAATGATCTACCCCTTCTAATCCACGCTGTAAATACATATTCCCCTTTTCCTTCTCTCATTCCTCTCAACATTGGTTTCGTCGTGCACATACACCGTACCTCTTCTTCTAGTTTTAATATCAAGCCAAATGCCCTGGCGCCTCGACTCACGTTCAGATGAACGAACCACCCGCCGCACCTCGCTTTTTATATTTCTACTACATAAGATACTCATAATGACACTCCTATCACGTGATGGACTATAAATGAATCCACAAAAAATATTAAGTAAAATGTTGGCACCACGACTCACGCCGGCAGACTATGGCTCTATTTATGGGTAATGTTTAATGCTGCAACTGTAAAATGATAGGTGAAACACGAGGACTTCCTAGGAGGTCACCTATCCTAGTACTACTCTCCCCAAACACGCTTTACTGCAGAGATCTGATGGGATCCGATGCATTAGTGTTGGTATGATTTCACCTGTCACATTCTGTGCTCCAAATACATATACCCCTTCTCCTTCCCTCCCACCTCGCATAATTTATTTTATTGTGCGCGCACACCACACCTCTCTTTCTAGTTCTAATATCAAGCAAAATGCTCTGGCACCTCAACTCATGCCTAGATAAATGAACTGCCTGCCGCACCTCTATTTTCATTGTTCTTGTATGTAAGATACTCGTAATGACACTCTTATCACGTGGTGGGCAATAATTGAATGCACGAAAAATATTAAGCAAAATACCCCAGTGCCGCGATTCACATTTGCGAATGAACTGACGGATCATCGCTCTTGTCCCGCGTAACGTTTAACGCCCTGTTTGTAAAAGGAAGGGTGTAACTCGAGGACTTATCAGGAGTTCACCAATCCTAGTACTACTTTTTCCCGTGCACGCTTAACTGCGGAGTTCTCATCGGATCTGGTGAATTAGTGCTGGTATGATCGCACCCAATCCATTTTCCACTGTAAATACACATGTGATAAAAGTGTCATTACGAGTATCTTACATAGTATAACAACAAAATCAGAGATGTGGGCGGTCCATTCATCTGGGCGTGAGTCGATGTACTGGGTCATTTCTCTTGATATTAGAACTAGAAGCAGAGGTGAGGTGTGCGTGCACAGTGAAACAAATGATGGGAGGGTGGACAGAAGGAGAAGGGGTATATTTTTATGAAATGCGGAATGGGACAGGTGTGATAATACAAGCACTAATGCACTAGATCCCATCAGAACTCAGCAGCTAAGCGTGCTTGGGCGAGAGTAATTCTAGGATGGGTGACCTTCAAGGAAGTCCTCCTATTGTACCCGTCTTTTTGCGGACGGAGCATTAAACGTTACACGCGATAGGAGCCACGGTCCGTCAGTCCATTCAAAAACGTGAGTTGTGGCGCCAAAACATTTTGTTTTATCTTTCGTGCATATAGTCCACCACATGATAAGATTGTCATTATGAGCATCTTATATAGCATAAAAATGAAAAAAGAGCTGCGACGGGTGATCTGTTCATCTGGGCATGAGTTGGGCCACCGAGGCATTTCACTTAATATCAAAACTAGAAATTGAGGTGCTGTGTGTACGCAAATTGAAACAAATGATGGGAGGGGAGATTGAATGATTATGGGTACATGGATTTGAGCGCGAAATAGAAAGGTTGCGATCATACCAACACTAACGCTCTAGATCCAATAAGAACTCCACAGTTAAGCGTGCTTGGACAAGAGTAGTACTTAGATGGGTGACCTATTTGGAAGTTCTCGTGTTGCCCTGTCATTTTGCAGACACGGTGTTAAACTTTATGCATGACCAAAGCCACGGTCTGCTGGTTTATTCGACCACATGAGTCACGATGATGAGGTATTTTGGTTAATATTTTTTGCGCATTCATTTATAATCCACCATGTGATAAAAGTGTCATTACGAGCATCTTAATTAGTAGAACAACAAAAACAGAGATGTAGCAGGCGATCCGTTCATCTGGGTGTGAGTCGAGGCACTGGGTCATTTCGCTTGATATTAAAACTAGAAGTAGAGGTGAGGTATGCGCACACAACGAAACAAATGACAGGAGGGGGGAGGGAATGAAAAAGGGTGTATGTATTTGCAGTGCGAAATGGAACTGGTACGATCATACCAGCACTTATGCACTGGATCCCATCAAAACTTTATATCTAAGCGTGTTTGGGCAAGAGTAGTAATAGGATGGGTGACCTCTTAGGAAGTCTTGGTGATGCATCTCATCTTTTTGCAGATAGAGTGTTAATATTACACGCGACCGTAGCCACGGTCCACTAGCTCATTCGCCGATGTGAATCGGGGCACCAGGACATTTTGCTTAATATTTTTCATGCATTCATTTATAGTCCACCACGTAATAAGAGTGTCATTGCGAGGATCTTAAATAGTAAAACAACGGAAAATGAGGTGTGGCGAGCGGTCCTTTAATCTGGGCATGAGTCGATGTGCCGGGCCATTTCACTTGATATTTATACTAGAAACAGAAGTACAGTGTGCGCCCACAGTGAAACAAATGACGAGAGGGGGGAGGGAAGAAGAAGTGGTATATGTATTTGTAGCGGGGAGGGGAAGGGGTGCGATCATACCAGTAATAATGCACCGGATTCCATCGAACTCCGCAATTAAGCATGTTTGGGCAAGAGTAGTACTAGGATGGGTGACCTCTTTTGAAATCTTCGTTTTGTACTCATGTTTTTACAGATGGGGCGGTACATGTTACGTGTGACTAGAGATACGGTTTGTCAGTTCATTCTCCAGCGTGAGTCACGGTGTTGAGGCATTTTACTTAATATTTTTTGTGCATTCATTTATAGTCGATCATGAGATAAGAATATCATTACGAGTATCTTACATAGTAGAAGAACAAAAATAGAGGTATGGTGGGTAGTCCGTTCATCTGGGCGTGAGTCAAGATGCCGGGGTATATTGCTGGATATATCAACTAGAAACAGAGGTGCAGTGTGCGTGCACAACGAAACAAATGATAGGAGGGGGGAAGGGAGGAGAAGTGGTATATGTATTTGCAGCAAAAAATGGAAGGGGTGCGATCATACCAACACAAATTCACCGAATCCCATCGTGCTTGGACGAGAGTAGTACTAGGATGGGTGACCTCCTGAGAAGTGCTCGTGTTGCACTCGATTTTTTACGGTCGGAGCGTTAAATGTTATGTGCGACCAAAGACACGGTCCGCTGGTTCAATTACCGGCATAAGTCGCGGTGTGGGGGCATTTTGCTTAATATTTTTTATGCATTCATTTATAGTTTATCACGAGATAAGAGTGTCATTACGAGTATCTTACATAGTAGAACAACAACAATATAGGTGTGGTGGGCGATCCATTCATCTGAGCGTGAGACGAGGCGCTAGGACATTTTGCTCTATATTAGAACTAGAAGCAGAGGTGCGGTGTGCATGCACAGCGAAACAAATGATAGGAGGGGGAAGGGAAGGAGAAGGAGTATATGTATTTTCAGCGGATAATGGAAGTCGTTCGATCATACCAGCACTTAGTCACCAGATCCCATCAGAACTCTGTAGTTAACTATGCTTGGGCAAAAGTAGTATTAGGATTAATGACCTCTTGGGAATTCCTCGTGTTGCAATCGTCTTTTTGCAGATGGGGTATGAAACACTAGGAGGGACCAGAGCCACGGTCCACTGGTTTATTTGCAAACTTGAGTCTCAGTGTTGAGCTATTTTCGTTAATATTTTTCATGCATTCATTTATAGTCCAGCATGTGATAAGGGTCTCATTACGAGTATTTTACATAATAGAACAACGAAAACAGAGGTATGGCAGGTAGTCCATTCATCTGGGCATGAGTCGAAGCACTGTGGCATTTTACTTGATATTAGAACTAGAAACATAGTTGCGTATTTGTGCACACAACGAAACAAATGATAGGAGTGGGGAAGGAAGGAAAAGGGGTATTTGTATTTCAAGTACAAAATGGGAAGGGTGCGATCATACCAGCACTAATGCACAAGATCTCATCAGAACTCCACAGTTTAGCCTGCTTGGGCAGGAATAGTACTATGATGGGTGACCTCTTGGGAAGTCCTCATGTTGCACCCGTCTTTTTGCGGACGGGGTGTTAACCGTTATGCGCGAGATATGCGCGACAAGAGCCACAGTTCACCGGCGTGAATCATGTCGCCGGGACATTTTGCTTAATATTTTTCGTGCATTCGTTTATAGTCCACTATGTGATAATAGTGTCATTATGGGCAACTTACATTGTAGAACAACGAAAAATGAGGTGCGGCGGGCGGTCTGTTCATCTGGGCATGAGTTGAGGTGGTGGTGTATTTTGCTTGATATTAGAACTAGAAAAAGAGGTGCGGTGTGTGCGCACATCGAAACAAATGAAGGGAGGAGAGAGGGAAGGAGAAGTGGTACATGTATTTGCAACGCAGAATGGAAGGGGTGCAATCATACCAGCACTAATGCACTTCATCCCATCAAACTCTGCAGTTAAACGTGTTTGGGAAAGAGTAATACTAGGATGGGTGACCTCCTAGGAAGTTCTCGTGTTGCACCCGTCTTTTTTCATATGGGGCATTAAACGTTACGTGCGACCGAAGACACGATCCACAAGTTCATTCACCAATGTGAGTCGCAGCGTCGGCGTATTTTGCTTAATATTTTTCGTGCATTCAATTATAGTCTATCATAAGATAAGAGTATAATTACGAGTATCTTACATAGTAAAACAAAAAACATAGAGGTGCGGTGTACTATCCATTCATCTCGGTGTGAGTCGAGGCGCTAGGATATTTCGCTTTATATTAAAACTAGAAGCAGAGTTTCAGTGTGCACGTACAACAAAAAAATGACAGGAAGGGGGAGGGAAGGAGAAGTGGTATATGTGAATGTAGCAAAGAATATAAGGGGTGTGATCATACCAGTACTAATACACCGGATCCCATCAAACTTCGTAGTTAAGCATTCTTGGACGAGAGTAGTACTAGGATGGGTGACCTCTTGGGAAGTCCTCATGTTCCACTTATCCTTTTGTGGACGGGACGTTAAACATTATGCAAGACTCTGGAGTCACAGTCTCCAAGAGTAAGTCGCAGTGCTGGAACATTTTACTTAATATTTTTCATGAGTTCATTTATAGTCCGCCACATGATGATAATTTCATTACGAGCATCTTTATAGTGGAACAATAAAAAATAAGGTACGGCGGGCGGTCCATTCATTTGTACATGAGTTGAGGCACCGGGGCATTTCGCTTGATATTAGAACTAGAAGCAGAGGTGCAGTGTGCACTCACAGCGAAACAAATGACAAGAAGGGGGAGGGAAATAGAAGGGTTATTTGCATTTGCAATGCGAAATGGTACTGGTGCGATGATACCACCACAATGCACCAGATCTTATCAAAACTCCACAGTTAAGCATACTTGCAGATGGGGCGTTAAACGTTACGTGCGACCGAGGCCACGGTCCGTTGGTTTATTCGGCAACGTGAGTCATGGCTCCCGGGCATTTAGTTTAATATTTTCTGTGCTTTCATTTATAGTCCACCACGTTATACGAGTATGATTACAAGTATCTTATAAATTAGAACAACAAAAATAGAGGCACAGTGGGAAGTCTATTCATCGGGGCATCAGTTGAGGCACCGGGGCAATTCACTTAATATTAGAACTACAAGCAGAGGTGCGGTGTGCATGCATAGTGAAATAAATGATGGGAGGGGGGAGGGAAGGAGAATGGGTACATATATTTGCAGCGACAAAAGGGACAGGTGCGACCATACCAGCATTAATGCAACAGATTCTATCAGAACTCAACAGCTAAGCGTGCTTGGATGAGAGTAGTACTAAGATGGGTGACCTCCTGCGAAGTCCTCGTGTTGCACCCATTTTTTTACAAACAAGATGTTAAACGTTACATGTGATCGAAGCCACAGTATGCCAGTTCATTCACCAGTGTGAGTTGCAGCGCCGGGGCATTTATCTTAATATTTTTTATGCATTCATTTATAATCCACCACATGATAAAAGTATCATTACGAGCATCTTACATAGTATAACAATGAAAAAAGAGGTGCGGGAGGGGTTACGTTCATCTTGGGGTGAGTCAAGACACTAGGACATTTTGCTTGATATTAGAACTAGAAGCAAAGGTGTTGTGTGTACGCATAGTAAAATAAATGATGGAAGGGAGGATGGAAGGAGAAGGCATATATGTATTTGTAGCACGGAATGATATGGGTGCGATCATACCAGCACAAATCACCGTATCCCATCAAAACTTCACAATTAAGTGTGCTTGGGTGAGAGTAGTATTAAGATGGGTGTCCTCCTGGGAAGTTCTTGGGTTACACCCATCTTTTTGCAGACGGAGGTGTTAAATGTTACTCACTATCGGAGCCACGTTTTGCTGGTTCATTCACTAGCGTGAGTCATGGTGCCGGATTGCTTAATAGTTTTTGTGCATTCATTTATAGTTCACCACAAAAAGGCTGGGTGTTAAACACTATGCGTGATTAGAGCTGCGGTCCTCCAATTCATTTATCGGCGTGAGTCGCGGTAGCGGAGCATTTTGCTTAATATTTTTTGTGCATCCATTTATAGTCCACCACGTGATAAGAGTATCATTATGAGCATATTAAATAATAGAATAACAAAAATAGAGGTACGACAGGCAGTCTGTTCTTCTGGGCTTGAGTTGAGGCACCGAGGTATTTTGCTCTATATTAGAACTAGAAAAAGAGATGATGTGTGCGTGCACAGTGAGACAAACAATGGGAGGGGGAAGGGAATAAGAAGAGGCACATGCATTTGTAGAGCGGAATGGGATGGGTGTGATCATACTAGCACTAATGCACCGGATCCCGTCAAAACTCTACAGTTAAGCATGCATGGACTAGAGTAGTACTAGGATGGGTGACCTCCTTAGAAGTCCTCGCGTTGCACCCTTGTTTTTGTGGACTGGGTGTTAAACGTTTCGCGCGACTGGAGAAATGGTCCACCAGCATGAGTCGTGGCATTGGGGCATTTTGCTTAATATTTTTCGTGCATTCATTTATAGTGCATTACGAGATAAGAGTGACATTATGAGTATCTTACATAGTAAAACAACGAAAAGAGAGGTACGGCGGGTGGTTCTTTTATCGGGGTGTGAGTCGAGATGCTAGGACATTTCGCTCTATATGAGAATTAGAAACAGAGGTGCGGTGTGTGCGCAGAACGAAATAAATGATAGGAGGGGGTGGGAAAGAGAAGGGGCACGTGTATTTACAGTGCCAAATGTTTCAGGTGTGATCATACTAGCACTAATGCACCAAATTCCATCATAAGTTCGTGGTTAAGCATGCTTGGGTGATGGTAATACTAGGATGGATGACCTCCTGGGAAGTCCTCTTGTTACACCTGCCTTTTATGAGACGGGGTGTTAAACGTTACGCATGACAAGAGACATAGTCCGCCAGTGTGAGTCACAGTTCCAGGGTATTCGGCTTAATATTTTTTGTGCATTCATTTATAGTCCACAACATGATAAGAGTGTCATTATGAGCATTTTACATAGTAGAATAATGAAAAACGAGGTGTGGCGGGTGGTTCGTTCATCTGGATGTGAGTCGAGGCACCAGGACATTTCGCTTGATATTAGTACTAGAAGCAGAGGTGCGGTGTGCGCGCACAGTGAAACAAATGACGGGAGAGTTGAGGGAAAGAGAAGGAGTATATGTAGTTACTTCGCGAAATGTTACGGGTGCGATCATACCAGCACTAATGCATTAGATCCCATCAGAACCCCACAGTTAAGCTTACTTGGGTGAGAGTAGTACTAGGATGAGTGACCTCTTGGAAAGTTCTCATTTTGCACTAGTTTTTTTACAGATGGGGCATTATACATTATGCATGACCAGAGCAACAGTCCGCAAGTATGAGTCACGGTGCTGGGGCATTTTACTTAATATTTTTTATGCATTCATTTATAGTTCATCACGAGAAAAGAGTATCATTACGAGTAACTTACGTAGTAGAACAATAAAAACAGAGGTGAAGCGGGTGGTCTATTCATCTGGGCATGAGTCAAGGCACTGACACATTTTGCTCTATATTAAAATTAGAAGCAGAGGTGCGGTGTGCACGAACAGCAAAACAAATGGTAGGAGAGGGGAGGGAAGGGGAAGGGGAATATGTGTTGGCAGTGCAAAAAGGACTGGTGCGATCATACCAGTTCTAATGCACTGGATCCCATCAGAACTCTGCAGTCAAGCGTGCTTGGGCGAGAGTACTACTAGTATGGGTGACCTTTTGGGAAGTACTTTTGTTGCACCTGTCATTTTGCGGATGGAGCGTTAAACATTACGCGCAACCGGAACCATGGTCCGCAAGTTTATTTACTTATGTGAGTCATAGTACCGGACATTTTGCTTAATATTTTTTGTGCATTCATTTATATTTCACGACGTAAAGTGTCATTACGAGTATCATACATAGTAAAACAACAAAAAAGAGGTGTGGTGGGCAGTTTGTTTATCTAGGCATGAGTCAAGGCACCGAGACATTTCACTTCATATTATAACTAGAAGGAGAGGTGCAGTTTGTGCGCACAGAAAAACAAATAATGGGAGGAGGGAGGGAAGGAGAAGGGGTATATGTATTTACAGAGTAAAATGGAACTACTGCGATCATACCAGCACTATCGCACCGAATCCTATCAAATCTCCACAATTAAGCATGCTTGGGTGAGAGTAGTACGAGGATTCGTGACCTCTTGGGAAGTTCTCGTGTTGCACCCGTCTTTTTGCAGACGGGGGTTAAATGTTACGCGCGACTAGAGCCACGATCTGCCGGTTCATTCACCAATCTTAGTCGCGGCACTGGGACATTCATCTTAATATTTTTGGTGCATTCATTTATAATCCACCACGTGATAAGAGTATCATTATAAGCATCTTACTTAGTATAACAATGAAAAAAGAGGTGCAACGGGCAGTCCATTCATCTGGACGTGAGTCAAGGCGCTAGAAAATTTTTTTAGATATTAAAAATAGATGTAGAGATGCGGTGTGCGTACTCAGCGAAACAAATGATGAGAGGGGGAGGGAAGGAGAAGGGATATATGTATTTGCAGCGTGGAATGGTATGGGTGCGATCATATTGGCACTAATCATCGTATCCCATCAAAACTCTGTAGTTCAGTGTGTTTGGGCGAGAGTAGTAATAGGATGGGTGTTCTCTTGGAAAGTGCTCATGTTGCACTCATCTTTTTACGGAGGGGGTGTTAAATGTTATGCACTACCGGAGCCACGTTCACCAATGTGACTCACAGCGTCAGATCGCTTAATATGTTTCGTGCATTCATTTATAGTCCACCACGTGATATGAGTGTTATTATGAGCATCTTACATAGTAGAACAACAAAAACAGAGGTGAGGTGTGCACGCACAGTGAAACAAATTATGGGAGGGGGGAGGGAAGAAGAAAAGGCAAATGCATTTGCAGCGCGGAATGGGACGGGTGTGATCATACTAGTACTATTGCATCAGCTCCTATCAGAACTCTGCTATTAAGCATATTTGGGTGAGAGTAGTTCAAGGATGAGTGACCTCTTGGGAAGTACTCGTATTGCACCCGTCTTTTTGCAGATGGGGCGTTAAACGTTACGCACAACTGGTGCCATAGTCCACTGGTTCATTCGCCAACATGAGTCGCGGTGCTGGGGCATTTTGCTTAATTTTTTTCGTGCATTAATTTATAGTCCACTACGTGATAAGAGAGTCATTACGAGTATCTTACATAGTAGAACAACGAAAAATAAGGTGCGGCAGGTGGTCCTTTACTTTGGGCATGAGTCGAGGCGCCGAGGCATTTTGTTGATATTAGAACTAGAAATAGAGGTGCGAAGTACGTGCACAACAAAAAACATGATGGGAGAAAAGAGGGAAGGAGAAGAGAGATATATATATTTGAAGCAAAGAATGGGAGGGGTGCGATCATACCAGCACTAATGCATCGGATCCCATCGAACTCTGCAGTTAAGCGTGCTTGGGCAAGAGTAGTACTAGGATGGGTGACCTCTTGAGAAGTCTTCGTGTTGTACCCATTTTTTTACGGAGGGGGCATTAAATGTTACGCGCGACCAGAGCAACCGTCTGTCGGTTCATTCGCTAATGTGAGTCGCGGTGCCGGGACATTTTACTTAATATTTTTTGGGCATTCATTTATAGTCCATCACGAGATAAGAGTGTTATTATGAGTATCTTACATAGTAGAATAATAAAAACAGAGGTGCTGTAGGCAGCCCGTTCATCTGGGTTTGAGTCGAGGCACCGGAGTATTTCGTTCTATATTAGAACTAAAAGCAAAGGTGTGGTGTGCGGGCACAAAGAAATAAATGACGGGTGAGGGAAGGGAAGGTGAACAAATATATGTATTTGTAGCACAAAATGGAACGGGTTGTGATCATACCAGCACTAATGCACACGATCCCACCAGAACTCCACAATTATGCATGCTTGAGCGAGAGTAGTATCAGGATGGGTGACCTCTTGAAAAGTCCTCGTGTTGCATCCGTCTTTTTGTGGATGGGGAGTTAAACTTTACACGTGACCGGAGTCATGGTCCGCCGGTTCATTTGCCAGTGTGAGTCGTGGTGCCAGAGCATTTTGCTTTATCTTTTTTGTGTATTTATTTATAGTCCACCACCTGATAAGAGTGTCATTACG
This sequence comes from Carica papaya, assembly GCF_054855325.1. Taxonomy (NCBI): domain Eukaryota; kingdom Viridiplantae; phylum Streptophyta; class Magnoliopsida; order Brassicales; family Caricaceae; genus Carica; species Carica papaya. The sequence goes on along the minus strand of NC_142311.1, from coordinate 27,812,106 downwards.
AGCATATTACATAGTAGAAAAATAAAAAACAAGGTGTGGTGGGCGGTCCGTTCATCTGGGCATAAGTTAAGGAGTAGGGGCATTTCGTTTAATATTAGAACTAGAAATAGAGGTGAAGTGTGAGTGCATAGCGAAACAAATGATGGGAGGGGGGAGCAAAGGAGAAAGAGTTTATGTATTTGCAGTGCAGAATGAAACTGGTGCAATTATACCAGCACTAATATGCCAGATCCTATCAGAACTCCACAGTTAGGCGTGTCTGGACAAGAGTAGTACTAGGATGGGTGACCTCCTTAGAAGTCCCTGTCTTGCACCTGTCTTTTTACAGACGGGGCATTAAAAGTTACGCGCGACTGGAGCCACGATCCGCTGGTTCATTCCCTAGCATGAGTCATGGCACCGAGATATTTTGCTTAATATTTTTCATGCATTTATTTTTAGTCCACCACGTGATAAGAGTGTCATTACGAGCATCTTAAAGAGTAGAACAACGAAAATGGATTTACGGTGAGTGGTTTGTTCATTTAGGCGTGATTCGTGGCGTCAGAGTATTTTACTTGATATTCAAACTAGAAGCAGAGGTATGGTGTGCGTGCACAGCGAAACAAATGATGGGGGAGGTGGAATCATACTAGCACTAATGCACCGTATCCCATCAGAACTCCACAGTTAAATGTGCTTGGGTGAGAGTAATACTAGAATGGGTGACCTCTTAGAAAGTTCTCATATTGCATCTGTCTTTTTTTCAGACGGGGCGTTAAACATTACGTGCGACCGGAGCCACAGTCTACCAGTTCATTCGCGAGTGTGAGTCGCAGCACCGTGGCATTTCGTTTAATATTTTTTGTGCATTAAATAGTAGAATAACCAAAATAGAGGTGTAGTGGGTGGTCCGTTCATCTACCCGTGAGTCGAGGCAGCGGGGCATTTCACTTGACATTAGAACTAGAAGTAGAGTTATGATATGCACGCACAGCGAAACAAATGATAGGAGGGGGGATGGAAGGAGACCAGCGTGGAATGGGACGGGTGGGATCATACCAGCACTAATGCACCGTATCTCATCATAACTCTGCAGTTAAGCGTGTTTGGGTGAGAGTAGTACTAGGATGAGTGACCTCCTAGGAAGTCCTCATGTTGCACCCGTCTTTTTGCAGACGATGTTGTTAAACGTTACGTGCGACCGGAGTCATAGTCCACCTGTTCATTCGCCTAAGTGAGTCGTGGTGTCGGGACATTTTGCTTAATATTTTTTGTGCATTCATTTATTGTCCACCATGTGATAAGAGTGTCATTACGAGCATCTTAGATAGTAGAAAAACAAAAAATGAGGTGCGGCGGGCGGTCTTTTAATCTGGCGTGAGTCGAGGATCAGAGCATTTCACTTGATATTATAACTAAAAATAGATGTGCAGTGTGTGCGCACAATAAAAAAAATGATGGGAGAGGGGAGGGAAGGAGAAGATGTATATCTATTTGCAGCACAGAATTGAAGGGGTGCGATCATACCAGCACTAATCCACCAGATCCCATCAGAACTCTGCTATTAAGCATGTTTGGGCAAAAGTAGTACTAGGATGGGTGACCTCCTGGGAAGTCCTCGTGTTGCATCTGTCTTTTTGCAGATAGAGTGTTAAACATTATTTATGATCGGAGCTACTGTTCGCCGGTTCATTAGCAAATATGAGTCGCAGTGCCGGGATATTTTGTTTTATCTTTTTCATCCATTTATTTATCGTCTACCAAGTGATAAGAGTGTCATTAAGAGCATCTTACATAGTAAAAAAATGAAAATAGAGGTGCGATAGGCAGTCCATTAATCTGGTCGTAAGTCGAGGCACCGAGGCATTTCACTTGATATTAGAACTAGAAGCAGAGGTGCGGTGTGCACGCACTGCAAAACAAATGATGGGAGGAAAGAGGGAAGGAGAAGGGGTATATACAGTGCAGAATGGGATAGATCGATCATACCAGCACTAATGCACCGGATCCAATTAGAACTATGTAGTTAAGCATTCTTGGGAAAAAGTAGTACTAGAACAGGTGACCTCCTCGAAAGTCCTCGTGTTGCACCCTTTTTTTGTGGATAGAGCGTTAAACATTACGCGCGACTAGAACCATGATCTGCCGGTTCTTTCACAAACGTAAGTCATGGCACCGAGCCATTTTACTTAGCATTTTTTGTGCATTTATTTATAGCCCACCACGTGATAAGATTGTCATTACAAGTATCTTACATAATATAACAAGAAAAGCAAAGGTGCGGCGGGCGGTCTATTCATCTGGCCGTGAGTCGAGGCGTCGGGATATTTTGCTTGATATTAGAACTAGAAAGAGAGTTACGGTGTGTGCGCACAACGAAACAAATGATGGGAGGGTGGAGGGAAGGAAAAGGGGTATATGTATTTGAGCTAAAAATGGGACAGGTGTGATCATACCTGCACAAATGCACCGTATCCCATCAGAACTCCACAGTTAAGGGTACTTTGGCGGGAATAGTACTAGGTTGGATGACCTCTTGGGAAGTCCTCATGTTGCACCCTTCTTTTTGCTTACAGGGCATTAAATGTTACGCGGGACCAGAGCCACGGTCTGCCTATTCATTCGCAAATGTGAGTCGTGGCATCGGAGAATTTTGCTTAATATTTTTTGTGCATTAATTTAAAGCCAACCACATGATAAAAGTGTCATTATGAGTATCTTACATAGTAGAACAATGAAAACAGAGGTGCGACGAGTGGTTCGTTAATGTGGGTGTGAGTCGAGGCACTGGGGCATTTCACTTAATATTAGAGCTATAATCAGAGGTGCAGTGTGCAAACACAGCAAAATAAATGACGGGAGGGGGGAAGGAAGGACAAGGGCTATATGTATTCGCAACGTAGAATTAGATGGGTGTGATCACACCAGCACTAATGCACCGGATCCTACCAGAACTCTACTGTTATACGTATTTGTGTGAGAGTAGTACTAGGATGGATGACGTCCTAGGAAGTCTTTGTGTTGCACCTGTCTTTTTGTATATGGGGCATTAAATGTTACGCACAGCCAGAGACACGGTCTGTCGGTTCAGTCGCAAGCATGAGTCACGGCGCAAGGGAATTATGCTTAATATTTTTCGTGCATTCATTTATAGTCTATCACGAGATAAGAGTATCATTACGAGTATCTTACATAGTAGAATAATGAAAACAGAGGTGCGGCAGGTGGTCCGTTCATCTGGGCGTGAGTCGAGACGCTGGGGTATTTTGCTCTATATTAGAACTAGAAGCAGAGGTGCGGTATGCGCACACAGCGAAACAAATGATAGGAGAGGGCAGGGAAGGACAAGGGGTATATGTATTTGCAGCGCGAAATGGAAGAGGTGTGATCATACCAGCACTAACATACTGAATTCCATCAGAACTCTACAGTTATGCATGCTTGAGCGAGTATCTTATCACGTGGTGGGCTATACTTGAATGCACGAAAAATATTAAGCAAAATACCCCGGCGACATTACTCACATTTGTAAATAAACTGGTAGACCGTCACTTCAGTCCCGCGTAACGTTTAACGCCTCGTCTGCAAAAAAAATGGTACAACACATGGACTTCCATGAAGTCACCCATTCTAGTACTACTCTAGCACAAAACATGCTTAACTACGGAGTTCTAATGGAATCTGGTGAATTAGTGCTCGTATGATTGCACCCATTCTAGTTTCCACTGCAAATACATATACCCCTTCTCCTTCCCCCCCCCCCCCCCCCCTTCGTCATTTGTTTTGCTGTGCACGCACACCTCACCTCTGCTTCTAGTCCTAATATCAAGTGAAATGCCCCAGCGCCTCGACTCATGCACATGTGAATGGATCGACTGCCGCATCTCTGTTTTTGTTGTTCTACTATATAAGGTACTCATAATAACACTCTTTTCTTGTGATAGACTATAATTGAATACATGAAAAATATTAAGCAAAATACCCTGGCGCCGTGACTCACGTTTGCGAATGAACAGGCGAACCATCGCTACGGTCACTCGTAATGTTTAACGCTCCGTCTATAAAAAGAAGAGTGCAACACGAGGACTTCCCAGGAAGTCACTCATCCTAGTACTACTCTCGCCCAAACACGCTTCACTAGGGAGTTTTGATGAGATCTGGTGAATTAGTGCTGGTATGATCGCACCCGTTCTATTTTATGCTGCAAATACATATACTCCTTCTCCTTCCCTCCCCCTTAACATCATTTGTTTCGCTATGCGCGCACACCACACCTCTACTTCTAATTCTAATATCAAATGAAATACCCCGGTGGCTCAACTCATGCCAAGATGAACGGACCTCCGCCACACCTCGTTTTTCATTTTTCTACTATGTAAGATGCTCATAATGACACTTTTATCACGTGGTGGACGATAAATAAATGACAAAGAATATTAAAAAAAATGCCTTGGCATAGCGACTCACGTTTACGAATAAATCGACGGTCTGTGGTTTCGATTGTGTGCAATGTTTAATTCCTCGTGTGCACAAAAATAGATGCAACACGAGGACCTCTCGAGAGGTCAACAATCTTAGTACTACTCTCACCCAAGGACACTTAACTGCAGAATTCTTATGGAATTAAATGCATTAGTGCTGGTTTAATCATACCCGTCCCATTCCATGCTACAAATGCATGTGCCCCTTTCCCTTCCCTCCTCCCTCCCATCATTTGCTTCGCTGTGTGCACACACCTCACCTCTGCTTCTAGTTCTAATATAAAGCAAAATGCCTTGACTCATGCCAATATGAACGGATCGCATGCTGCCCTTCTATTTTCGTTGTTCTACTATGTAAGATACTCGTAATAACACTCTTATCACGTGGTGGGCTATAATTAAATGTACGAAAAATATTAAGCAAAATGCTCCAGTGCCATGACTCACATTTACGAATGAATTGGCAAACTGTCGCTCTGGTCCCGCATAACGTTTAATGCCCCGTCTACAAAAAGAAGGGTGCAACATAAGGACTTTCTAGGAGGTCACCCATCCTAGTACTATTCTCGCCAAAACACGCTCAATTACGGAGTTCTGATGGGATTTGGTAAATTAGTGCTGGTATGATCGCACCCATTCCATTTCGTGCTACAAATACATATACCCTTCGCCTTCCCTCCCACTACTGTCATTTGTTTCGCGATGCGTGCACATCGCACCTCTACATTTAGTTCTAATATATAGCAAAATATCCCAGTGCCTCGACTCACACCCAGATGAACGGAATTCTTGCTGCACCTCTGCTTTCATTGCTCTACTATGTAAGATACTCGTAATGACAATCTTTTCACGTTGTGGACTATAAATGAATGCATGAAAAATTTTAAGCAAAATACTCTAGCGCTGCGACTCACGCTGGTGGACTGTGGCTCTAGTCACGCGTAACGTTTAATGCCCTGTTCGCAAAAAACGGGTGAAAAATGAGGACTTTGTAGGAGGTCACACCCATGCTAGTACTACTCTTGCTTAAACACGTTTAACTGTGGGGTTCTGATGGGATTCGGTGCATTAGTATTGGTATGATTGCACATGTTCCATTCTGTGCTGCAAATAAATATACCCCTTCTCTATTCCTCCCCCTCCCGTCATTTGTTTCGCTTTGCGCAAAAACTGCACCTCTGCTTCTTGTTCTAATATCAAGTAAAATGCCTCGACGACTCAACTCACACCCAAATCGACGGACCACCCGCCGAACCTCATTTTTCATTGTATTACAATGTAAAATAATCGTAATTATACTCTGATCACGTGGTGGACTATATAAGAATGCACGTAAAATACTAAGCAAAATACCCCGGTGCCTTTACTCACGCTGGCAAACTGTGCCTCTAGTCGCGTGTAACGTTTAATGCCTCGTCCCCAAAAAGATGGGTGCAATACGAGGGTTTCCCAGGAGGTCACCCATCTTAATATTACTCTCACCCAAGCACGCTTAACTGGAGAATTCTGATGGGATCTGATGCATTACTTTTGGTATGATTGCACCCTTCCAATCTTGCGCTCAAATACATGTACCACTACTCCTTCCCTCCCCCCTCCCATTATTTATTTTGATGTGCGCGCGCACCGCATCTCTGCTTCTAGTTCTAATATCAAGTGAAATGTCATGGCGCCAAGACTCACGCCCAGATGAACGGACAGCTCGCTGTACATCTATTTTTTTTGTTCTACTATTTAAAATGCTAGTAAGGACACTTTTATCATGGGGAATGAAATAGCGGACCGTGGCTCCGGTCACGCATAATGTTTAACGTCCCCTCTCTAAAAAGATGGGTGCAACATGAGGATTTCCTAGGAGGTCACTCACCTTAGTATCACTCTCGCCCAACCATGTTTAACTGGGGGGTTTTGATGGCATACAACGCATTACTTTTGGTATGATAACACCCTTCCAATTTTGCGCTAAAATGCATGTACCCCTACTCTCTTCCCCCCTCCCCATCATTTGTTTTGTTGTGTGCACAAACCGCACTCTGCTTCTAGTTCTAATATTAAGTAAAATGTCACGGTGTCTCAACACCAAGATGAATGGACTGCCCCCTGCACCTTATTTTTCGTTGTTATACTATGTAAGATGTTTGTAATGATAATCTTATCACGTGATGGACTATAAATGAATGCACGAAAAATATTAAGCAAAATGCTCCGGCGCCATGACTCATATTTGCAAATGAACCAGTAGATTGTGGCTATGGTCGCATAATGTTTAATGCCCCGTCTGCAAAAAGACGGGTGCAACACAAGGACTTCCCGGGAGGTCACCCATCCTAGTTCTACCCTCGTCCAAGCACGTTTAATTGCGAAGTTCTGATAAGACCCGAAGCATTAGTGCTGGTACGATCAAACCCATCTCACTTCGCTCTACAGATGCATGTGTCCTTTCTCCTTCCCTCCCCCCTCCCATCATTTGTTTCACTGTGTGCGCACACCTCACCTTTGCTTCTAGTTCTAATATCAAGCGAATTACCTCGGCGCCTCATCTCATGCCCAAATTAACGGACTGCCTGCCGTACCTCAGTTTTCATTGTTCTATTATGTAAGATGCTCGTAATGAGACTCTTATCTAGTGATGGAGTATAAATGAATGCACGAAAAATATTAAACAAAATATCCCGGCGCCGCGACTCATGTCGGCGTATGAACCAGCGGACTGCATCTCTAGTCATGAATAATGTTTAACGTCTTGTCCAGAAAAAGACGAGTACAACACAAGGACTTCCCAAGAGGTCACCCATCATAGTACTACTCTCGCCCAAGCACGGTACACGACGGAGTTCTGGTGGGATCTGGTGCATTAGTGCTGGTATGATCGTATCCATCCCATTTCGCGATACAAATACATGTGCTCCTTCTCCTTCCCTCCGTTCTCCATCATTTGTTTCACTGTGCACGCACACCTCACCTTTGCTTCTAGTTCTAATATAAAGTGAAATGCCCCGGCGCCTCGACTGACGCCAAGATAAATGGACCACCCGTCGCACCTCCATTTTTGTTGTTCTATTATGTAATATGGTTGTAATAGCACTTTTATCACGTGGTGGACTATAAATGAACACGCGAAAAATATTAAGATAAATGTCCTGGCACCACTACTCATGCTGGCAAATGAACCAGCAGACTGTGTCTTCGATCGCGTGTAACGTTTAACACCCCACCCCGTCCATAAAAAGACGGGTCTAACACGAGAACTTCCTAGGAGGTCACCCATTTTAGTACTACTCTCCCCAAGCATACTTAACTGCAGAGTTCTTATGGGATCCGGTGCATTAGTGCTGGTATGATGGCACCTATCCCATTCCGTGCTGCATATACATATACCGCTTCTCATTCCTTGCCCCCTTCGGTCATTTGTTTCGCTGTAGGTGTGCACCTCACCTTTGTTTCTAGTTCTAATATCAAGGAAAATGCCTCGGCACCTCGACTAACGCCTAGATGAACGGACTACCTGACGTATCTTTTTTTTCATTGTTCTAATATTTAGGATACTCGTAATAATACTCTAATCACTTGATAGACTATAAATGATTGCACAAAAAATAGTAAGCAAAATGCCCCGATGTCGTGACTCACACCCGCGAATGAACTAGCGTATAATGTCTCCAGTCACACGTAACATTTAACGCCCCGTTCACAAAAAGACAGGTGCAATACAAAGACTTCCCAAGAGGTCACCCATCCTAGTACTACTCTCGCCCAAGCGCGTATAACTGCGAAAGTCTGATTGGATCTAGTGCATTAGTCCTGGTATGGTCGCACCTATATCATTTTGCGCTGCGAATTCATGTGCCCCTTCTGCTTCCCTCCCCCATCCTATCATTTGCTTCGTTGTGTGCACGCACCTCACCTCTGCTTCTAGTTCTAATATGAATCAAAATGTCCTTACACCTCGACTCACGCCCAGATTAACAAACCGCTCGCCAAACATTTTTTGTCATTTGTTTACTATTTAAGATGGTCGTAATAGAACTTTTATCATGTGATTGACTATAAATGAATGCACGAAAAATATTAAGCAAAACACCCCAGCACCACGACTCACGCTAGCGAATGAACTGATGGACCGTGGCTCTGATCGATTGTAACGTTTAACGCCCCGTCCAAAATAAGACAGATGCAACACAAGGACTTCCCAGGAGGTCACTCATAGGACTACTCTCATCCAAGCACACTTAGTTGCGAGTTGTGATAGGATTCGATGCATTAGTATTGGTATGATAGCACCCGTCCCATTTCGCACTGTAAATGCATATACCCATTCTCCTTCCCTCCCCCCTCTCATCATTTGTTTCACTATGCACGTGCACCTCACCTTTGCTTCTAATTCTAATATTTAGTGAAATGCCCTGGCACCTCGTTGAAGCCAAGATGAATGGACTGCCCGCCGCACCTCTGTATTCGTTGTTCTACTAATTAAGATAATCGTAATGACACTCTTATCACGTGGTGAACTATAAATAAATGCATGAAAAATATTAAGTAAAATGCCCTGGCGCTGTGACACATGTCGGCGAATGATCCGGCGGACCATGTCTCAAGTCTCGCGTAATTTTTAACCCCCTGTTCGAAAAAAGGCTTGTGCAACACGAGGACCTCCTAAGAGGTCACCCATCTTAGTACAACTCTTGCCCAAGCACATTTAGCTTCAAGTTCTGATGGGATCTAGTGCATTAGTGCTGGTATTATCACACCCGTCCCATTTCGTGCTCAAATTCATGTCTCGTACTCCTTCCCTCCCCCCTCCCATCATTTGTTTCGATGTGCATGCACAACGCACCTCTACTTCTAGTTCAAATATCAAGCGAAATGCCCCGGCGCCTCAACTCATACCTAAAAGAATAGAGTGCCTGCTGCATCTCTTTTGTTATTGTTCTATTAAGTAAGATGCTCATAATGTCACTCTTATCACATGGTGGACTATAAATGAATGCACGAAAAAGAAAAAGCAAAATGTCTCGGTGATGCGACTCATGCCTGTGAATGAACCGACAGACCGTAGCTCTAGTTGCGCGTAACGTTTAACGCCTCGTTCGTAAAAAGACAAGTACAACATGAGGACTTCCCACGAGGTCACACATCTTAGTACTACTCTCGCCCAAGCACGCATGACTACGGAGTTCTGATGGGATCTAGTGCATTGGTTCTGGTATTATCACACCTGTATCATTCCGCACTGTGAATGCATGTGACCCTTCTGCTTCCCTCCCCCGTTCTATCATTTGTTTCGTTATGCGCCCGCACCTCACCTCTGCTTCTAGTTCTAATATCAAGTGAAATGCCTTGATGCCTCGACTCACGTCCAGATGAACAGACCACCCGCCGCAACTTTGTTTTCATTTTTCTACTATTTAAGATTCTTGTAATAGCACTTTCATCATATGGTGGACTATAAATGAATGCACGAAAAATATTAAGCAAAATGCCCCAGCACCACGACTTATGCCAATGAATGAACCGGCGGACCATGGCTCCGATTGCGTGTAACGTTTAACGCCCTGTCCACAATAAGATGGATCCAACACAAGGACTTCCCAGGAGGTCACCAATAGTACTACTCTCACCCAAGAATTCTTAGCTGTAAGTTCTGATGGGATTCGGTGAATTAGTGCTGGTATGATCACACCTGTCCCATTTTGTGCTGTAAATACATATACCCGTACTCCTTCCCTCCCCCCTCCTATCATTTGTTATGCTGTCCGCAGACACATCACCTCTTTTTCTAGTTCTAATATCAAGCGAAATGCCTCGGCACCTCGACTAAAGCCCAGATGAACGGACTGCCCGCTGCACCTATGTTTTTGTTGTTCTACTAATTAACATAATCGTAATGACACTCTTATCACGTGGTAAACTATAAATGAATGCACAAAAAATATTAAGCAAAATGCCCCTGCGCCGTGACTCATGGCGGCTAATGATCGACGAACCGCAGCTCCAATCTCGCATAACGTTTAACCCCCTGCCCACAAAAGACTTGTGCAACACGAGGACCTCCCAGGAGGTCACCCATCTTAGTACTACTCTTGCCTAAGCACGCTTAGTTTCGAGTTCTTATGGGATCTAGTGCAGTAGTGCTACTATGATCACACCCGTTCCATTCCGCACTCAAATGCATGTACTCCTACTCCTTCCCTCCACCCTCCCATCATTTGTTTTGATGTGCATGCACACCCCACCTCTACTTCTAGTTTTAATATCAAGTGAAATGTCCCAGCGCCTCAACTCATGTCCAAAAGAACAGAGCACCTGTCGCACCTCTTTTTTTGTTGTTCTACTATGTAAGATGCTCGTAATGACACTCTTATCACGTGGTGGACTATAAATGAATGTATAGAAAAGAAAAACAAAATGCCTCAGCAACGCAACTCATGCCTTCGAATGAATCGATCGAGCATAGCTCTGGTCGTGCGTAACGTTCAACGCCACATCTACCAAAAAAGGGGTGCATCACGAGGACTTCCAAGGAGATCACCCATCCTAATACTACTCTCGACGAAGTAAACTTAACTGCAGAGTTCTTATGAGATCTAGTGCACTAGTGCTGATATGATCACACCCGTTCTATTTTGCATTGCAAATACATACACCCCTTTTCTATCCCTCCCCCCTCTTGTCATTTATTTTTCGATGCGCGCACACCGCACCTCTGCTTCTAGTTCTAATATAGAGCGAAATGCCCTGGCGCCTCGACTCACGCCTAGATTAACAGACCGCCTACCGCACCTCTATTTTCATTGTTCTACTATGCAAGATACTCGTAATGACACTCTTATCCCATGATGTACTATAAATAAATGCACAAAAAATATTAAGTAAAATGCCCCGGCACCGCGACTTACATCAGCAAATGAACTAACAAACCGTATCTCCGGTCACGCATAGCTTTTAATGCCCCATCTGCAAACTGACGAGTGCAACACGAGAAATTCCCAAGATTATCCATCCTAGTACTTCTCTCGGCCAAACACAATTAACTGCGGAGTTCTGATAGGATCCGGTGCATTAGTGTTGGTATGATGGCACTCGTTCCATTTCATGCATCAAATACATATAACTCTTCTCCTTCCCTCCCCAATCCCATCATCTGTTTCACTGTGCGCGCACACCGCATCTTTGCTTCTATTTCTAATATAGAGCGAAATACTCTGGCACCTCGACTCAGGCCCAGATGAACGGACCGCCTTCCACACCTCTCTTTTCATTGTTCTACTATGTATGATACTCGTAATGACACTCTTATTATGTGGTGGACAATAAATGAATGCACAACAAATATTAAGGAAAATACTCCGGTGTTGCAACTCACACCGGTGGTCTGTGGCTTTAGTCGCACGTAACATTGAACGCCCTGTTTGCAAAAAGACGGGTGTAAAACAAGGAATTTCAGGGAGGTCACACCCATGCTAGTACTACTCTAGCCTAAACACACTTAACTATGGAGTTCTGATGGGATCCAGTGCATTAATGCTGGTATGGTCGCACTTGTTCCATTCTGTGCTACAAATACATATACCCCTTCTTCTTTTCTTCCCCCTCTTGTCGTTTGTTTTGTTGTGCGCAAAAACCACACTTCTGCTTCTTGTTCTAATATCAAGCGAAATGCCCCGGTGACTTGACTCACGCTCAAATGAATGGACCGCCTGTCGAACCTCATTTTTCATTATTCTACTATGTAAAATAGTCATAATTACACTCTTATCACGTGGTGGACTATAAATGAATGCATAAAAAATATTAGAAAAAATGCCCCAGCACCCTTACTCACGCTGGCAGACTGTGGCTCTGGTTGTACATAACGTTTAACGCCTCGTCTACAAAAGGAAGAGTGCAATACGAGTACTTCCCAGTAGGTCACTCATCCTAGTACTACTCTCGTTAGAGCACGCTTAACTACAGAGTCCTGATTGGATTTGGTGAACTAATGCCATTATGATCGCACACGCATGATCGCACCCATTCTAGTTCGCGCCGCAAATACATAAACCCCTTCTACTTCACTTCCCCCTCCCGTCATTTCTTTCGCTGTGCGCGCACACCTCACTTTTGCTTCTAGTTCTAATATCAAGCAAAATGCTCCGACGCCTCGACTCATGCCCATATGAAAAGATCGCCCGCTGCACCTCTATTTTCGTTGTTCTGCTATATAAGATACTCGTAATGACACTGTTATCATATGATGGGCTTTAATTAAATGCACGAAAAACATTAAGCAAAATACCCCGGCACCATGACTCATGTTTGTAAATGAACCAGTAGACCGTCACTCTAGTCTCGTGTAATGTTTAACGCCTTGTCTCAAAAAGAAGGGTGCAACATGAGAACATCCTAAGAGGTCACCCATCCTAGTACTACTCTCGCCCAAGCACGCTTGACTGCAGAGTTCTGATGGGATATGGGGAACTAGTGCTGGTATGATTGCAACCGTTCTGGTTTGCACTGCAAATACATATACCCCTTCCCCTTCCCTCTCCCTTCCCATCAGTTGTTTCGCTGTGCGCGCAACTCACTTCTACTTTTAGTTCTAATATCGAGCGAAATGCCCCGGTGTCTCGACTAATTCCCATATGAATGAAACACCCGCCGCACCTCTTTTTTTATTATTCTACTATGTAAGATGCTCGCAATGACACTCTCATCACGTGATGGGCTTTAATTGAATGTGTGAAAAATATTAAGCAAAATGCCCTGAAGTCGTGACTCACGTTTGCGAATTAACCGATGGATCGTCGCTCCTGTCCAGTATAACATTTAACGCCCCGTCTGCAAAAAAAAAAGGGTGCAACATGAGGACTTCCCAAGAGGTCACCCATCTTAGTACTTCTCTATCCCAAGCACACTTAGCTGTGAACTTCTAATTGGATTCAGTGAACTAGTGCTGGTATGATAGCACCCTTTCTTGTTTGCACCGCAAATACATATGCCCCTTCTCCTTCCCTCTCCTCTCCCATCATTTGTTTCACTGTGCGCGCACCTCACCTCTGCTTTTAGTTCTAATATCAAGCGAAATGCCCCGTCGCCTCGACTAATGCCCATAAGGACGGATCGCTCGCTGCAACTCATTTTTCGTTGTTCTACTATCTAAGATGCTCGCAATGACACTCTCATTACATGATGGGCTTTATTTGAATGCGCAAAAAATATTAAGTAAAATGCCCCGTTACTGTGACTCAAGTTTGTAAATGAACTGGTTGACCATAACTCCGGTCCAGCGTAACGTTTAACGCTCTGTCTGCAAAAATATGGGTGGAACATGAGGACTTCCCAAGAGGTCACCCATTCTAGTACTACTCTTGCCCAAGCACGTTAAACTGCGTAGTTCTTATGGGATCCGGTGAATTAGTGCTCGTATGATCGCACACGTTCTGGTTTGCGCTGCAAACACATATACTCCTTCTCCTTCCCTCTCCCTTCCTATCATTTGTTTTGCTATGCGCATACCTCACCTTTGTTTCTAGTTCTAATATCAAGCGAAATGCCCCGTCGCCTCGACTCATGCCCATATGTACGATCGCCCGCCACACCTCGTTTTTTGTTGTTCTATTATTTAAGATGCTCGCAATGACACTCTCATCAGGTGATGGGCATTATTTGGATGCGCAAAAAATATTAAGCAAAAAGCCTCGGCACCGTGACTCACGTTTGGGAATGAACCGGCGGACTGTCGCTCTTGTCCCCTGTAACATTTAACGCCTCGTCTGTAAAAAGAAGGGTGCAACATGGGGAATTCCCAGAAGGTTACCCATCCTAGTACTACTCTCGCCCGAGCCCGCTTGACTGCAGAGTTCTGATTGGATCTGTTGAACTGGTGCTGGTATGATGCACACGTTCTGGTTTGAGCCGTAAATACATATACCCCTTCTCCTTCCCTCTCCCCTCTTGTCATTTATTTTGTTGTGCGTGCACACCTCAGCTCTACTTCTAGTTCTAATATCAAGCAAAATGCCCCGGTGCCTCGACTCATATCCATATTAACGGATCGCCCATCGCACCTCTGTTTTCGTTGTTCTACTATGTAAGATACTCGTAATAACGCTCTTATCATGTGATGGGTTTTAAATGAATGCACAAAAAATATTAAGTAAAATGCCCTGACACCGCAACTCACGTTTGCGAATGAATTGATAGACAATGGTTCCAGTTGCACGTAACATTTATTACCTCGTGTGCAAAAAGAAGGGTACAACATGAGTACTTTCCAAGAGGCCAACCATCTTAGTACTACTCTCGCCAAAAAACACTTAACTACGAAGTTCTGATGGATCTAGTGAATTAGTGCTAGTATGATCGCACCCGTTCCATTTCACGCTGCAAATACATATACCCTTTCTCCTTCCCTCCTCCCGCCCATCATTTTTTTTGCTGTGCCCGCACCTTGCACCTTTGCTTCTAATTCTAATATCAAGCGAAATGCCCCGGCGCCTCGAGTCATGCCCATATGAACGGATTGCACGCCACACCTCATTTTTCGTTGTTTTACTATTTAAGATGCTCGCAATGACACTCTTATCATGTGATGGGCTTTAAATGAATGTGCAAAAAATATTAAGCAAAATACCCCAGTGTTATGACTCACGTTTGCGAATGAACCGACGAACTGTCGCTTCGGTCCTGCGTAATATAAAATGCCTCGTCTGTAAAAAGAATGGTGTAACACGAGGACCTCCCAAGAGGTCACCCATCCTAGTACTACTCTCGCCCAAACACGCTTAACTGTAAAGTTTTGATGGGATCCGGTGAACTAGTGCTGATCAAACATTTTCTTGTTTGCCCCGCAAATACATATGCCCCTTCTCCCTCCCTCTCCCCTCCCCTCATTTATTTTGCTGTGCGCGCACTTCACCTCTACTTCTAGTTTTAATATCAAGCGAAATACCCTAGCACCTCGACTAATGCCCATATGAACGGATCGCCCGCCATACCTCGTTTTTCATTGTTCTACTATTTAAGATCCTCGCAATGATACTCTAATCATGTGATGGGCTTTAGTTGAATGAGCAAAAAATATTAAACAAAATGCCTTGGTGTCGTGACTCTTGTTTGTGAATGAACTGGCGAACCGTCACTCCGGTCCCGCGTAACGTTTAACGCTCCATTTGTAAAAAGACGGGTGCAACACGAGAACTTCCCAAGAGGTCACCCATCCTAGTACTACTATCGCCCAAGCACACATAATTGCGGAGTTCTGATGGGATCCGGTGAACTAGTGCTGGTATGATCGCACCCTTTCTTGTTTGTGCCACAAATACATATGCGCCTTTTCTTTCCCTCTCCCCTCCTGTCATTTATTTCGCGGTGCGTGCACCTCACCTCTACTTCTAGTTCTAATATCAAGCGAAATGCCCCGCCACCTCGATTCATGCCCATTTTTCGTTGTTCTACTATTTAAGATGCTCGCAATGACACTCTCATCACGTGATGGGCTTTAATTTAATACACACAAAAAATTAAGCAAAATGCCCTGACGCCGTGACTCATGTTTGCGAATGAACCGGCAGAGCATCGCTCCAGTCCCGCGTAACATTTAATGCCTGGTCTGCAAAAAGAAGGGTGCAACACGAGGACTTCCCAGGAGGTCACCCATCCTAGTACTCCTCTCGCCCAAACATGCTTCACTGCGGAGTTCTGATGGGATCCAGTGAACTAGTGCTGGTATAATCGCACTAATTTTTGTTTGTGCCATAAATACATATTCCCCTTCTCGCTCCCTCTCCCCTCCCGTCATTTTTTTTGCTGTGCGCGCACCTCACCTCTGCTTCTAGTTCTAATATCAAGTGAAATACCTCGGTGCCTCGACTAATGCCCATATTAACTGATCACCCACCGCACCTTTTTTTTGTTGTTCTACTATTTAAAATGCTCGCAATGACACTCTCATCACGTGATGGGCTTTAGTTGAATTTGAAAAAAATATTAAGTAAAATGCCCCAGCACTGTGACTCACGTTTGCAAATGAACCCGTAGACCGTCGCTTAGATCCAGCGTAACGTTTAATGTCCCGTTTATAAAAAGACTGGTGCTACACGAAGACTTTCCAGGAGGTCACCCATCCTAGTACCACTCTCGCCCAAGCACGCATAACTGCAGAGTTCTGATGGGATCCTGTGAACTAGTGTTGGTATGATCGAACCCTTTCTTGTTTGTGTTGCAAATACATATGCGCCTTCTCCTTCCATCTCCCCTTCTGTCATTTGTTATTCTGTGCGCGCATCTTATGTCTGCTTCTAGTTCTAATATCAAGCGAAATGCCCCGGTGCCTCAACTAATGCTTATTTTTTGTTGTTCTACTATTTAAGATGCTCGTAATGACACTCTCATCACATGATGGGTTTTAATTGAATGCACAAAAAATATTAAGTAAAATACTCTGACGCTGTGACTTCCATTTACAAATGAACTAGTGGACCGTCGCTCCGATCCTGCGTAATGTTTAATGCCACATCTGCAAAAAGAAGGGTGCAACACGAGGAATTCCAAGGAGTTCACCCATCCTAGTACTACTCTCGCCCAAACACGCTTCACTACGGAGTTCTGATGCGATCTGGTGAACTAGTGCTGGTATAATCACACTCATTTTTGTTTGCGCCCCAAATACATATTCCCCTTCTCCCTCCCTCACCCTCTCATCATTTGTTTCGCTGTGCGTGCACCTCACCTCTGCTTCTAGTTCTAATATTAAGCGAAATACCTAGGTGCCTCAACTAATGCCCATATGAACGGATCGCCTGCCGTACCTCGAGATCCAGTGAATTAATGCTAGTATGATCGCACCCGTTCCAGTTCGTGTCACATATACATATACCCTTTCTCCTTCCCTCCCTCTCCCCCACCCCTGTTGTTTGTTTCATTGTGCGCATACACCTCACTTCTGCTTCTAGTTCTAATATCAAGCGAAATGCTCCAGCGCCTCGACTCATGCCCATATGAACGGATCGCCCGTCGCACATTTATTTTCATTGTCCTACTATATAAGATACTCGTAATAACACTCATCACGTGATGGGCTTTAATTGAATGAACGAAAAATATTAAGCAAAATACCCCAGCGCCGTGACTCACGTTTGTAAATAAATTGGTGGACTGTCACTTTAGTCTTGGATAACATTTAATGATTTTTTCGCAAATGTGAATCACGGCGCCAGGACATTTTGCTTAATATTTTTTGTGCATTCAATTATATCACACCACGTGATAAGACTATCATTATAAGACTATCATTACGAGTATCTTACATAGTAGAACAACAAAAACAAAGACACGACGGGTGGGCCGTTCATCTAAGCGTGAGTCGAGGCGCTGGGGCGTTAGACGTTACACGCGACCGGAGCCACGGTCTGCCAGTTCATTCATAAATGTGAGTTGCGGTGCCGGGGTATTTTACTTAGTATTTTTTGTGCATTCATTTATTGTCCTCCATGTGATAACAATGTTCTTACG
This sequence comes from Carica papaya, assembly GCF_054855325.1. Taxonomy (NCBI): domain Eukaryota; kingdom Viridiplantae; phylum Streptophyta; class Magnoliopsida; order Brassicales; family Caricaceae; genus Carica; species Carica papaya. The sequence goes on along the minus strand of NC_142311.1, from coordinate 27,794,152 downwards.
AGCATTTTACATAGTAGAACAACAAAAAATGAGGTATGGCATACGATCCCTTCATCTAGGCGTGAGTCGAGCCACTGCGGCATTTTGCTTGATATTAGAAATAGAAGTAGAGGTGCGGTGTGCATGCACAACGAAACAAATGGTGGGAGTGGGGAGGGAAGGAGAATGGGTAGATGAATTTGCAGCGCAAAATAAGGTGGGTGCAATCACACCAACACTAATGTACTGGATCCCATATGAACTCTACAGTTAAGCATGCTTCGACTAGAGTAGTACTAGGATGGGTGACCTCCTTGGAAGACCTCGTGTTGTACCTGTCTTTTTGCAGATGGGGCATTAAACGTTATGTGCAACCGAAGCCCCAATCTACCAGGGTGACTAACGTCGCCGGGGCATTTTGTTTAATATTTTTTGTGCATTCATTTATAGTCCACCACGTGATAAGAGTGTAATTAGAATTATTTTACATAGTAGAACAATGAGAAAATGAGGTTTGGTGGGTGGTCCGTTCACTTGGGGGTAAGTCGAGTCACTGGGATATTTTTCTTAATATTAGAACAAGAAGTAGAGGTGCGGTTTTCACCCACAATGAACCAAATGACGGGAGAGGGAAAAAAAAGAAAAGGGGTATATGTATTTGCAGCGCATAATAGAACAGGTGCGATCATACCAACACTAATACACCGGATCCCATCAGAACCCCACAGTTAAGCATGTTGGGGCTAAAGTAGTAGTTGCATGGGTGTGACCTCACGGAAAGTCCTCATTTTGCACCCGTCTTTTTGCGAACAGGGCATTAAACGTTACGCGCGACTGGAGCCACAGTCCACATGCATGAGTCGCTGCGCTGGGGTATTTTGCTTAATATTTTTTGTGCATTCATTTATAGTCCACCACGTGATAAGAGTACCATTACGAGTATCTTACATAGTAGAACAAAGAAAATAAAGGTGCGGCGGGTGGTCCATTCATCTGGGCGTGAGTCGAGGCACTAGGATATTTTGCTCTATATTAAAACTAGAAGTAGAGGGGCGATGTGCACGCACAGTGAAATAAATGATGGGAGTGGGGAGGGAAGGAGAAGGGATATATGTATTTGATGCGCGAAATAGAAAGGGTGCCATCATACCAGCAGTAATGTACCGAATTTTATCAGAACTCTGCAGTTAATCATACTTGGGCGAGAGTAGTACTAAGATGGGTGTTCTTAGGAATTCCTCATGTTGAACTTGTCATTTTACGGATGGGGCGTTAAACGTTATGCGTGACAAGAGATGCGGTCCGCCGGTTCATTCATCAGCGTGAGTTACAGCACCGGGACATTTTGCCTAATATTTTTCATGTATTTATTTATAGTCTGTCACAGGATAAAAGTGTCATTACGAGTATCTTACATAGTAGAACAACGAACACAGAGGTGCAGGGAGTGGTCCGTTCATCTGAGCATGAGTCGAATCACCGGGGCATTTCGCTCTACATTAGAACTAGAAACAGAGGTGTTGTGTGCGTGCATAGGGATACAAATGATGGAAGGGGGAAGGAATAAAAAAGGGGTGTATGTATTTGCAGTACGAATTAGAATGGGTGTGATAACATCAGCACTAGTGCACCGGATCCCATAAGAACTCTACAGTTAAGCATATTTGGGAGAGAGTAGTACTAGGATGGGTGATCTCCTTGGAAGTCCTCATGATGCATCCGTCTTTTTGTGGATGGGGCGTTAAACGTTACGCGCGATTGGGGCTACGGTCTATCGGTTCATTCGCCAGTGTGAGTCGCGTCGCCAAGGCATTTTACTTTTTCTTTTTCATGCATTCATTTATTCCATTGCGTGATAAGAGTGTCATTACAAGCATCTTACATAGTAGAACAACAAAAAAAAGAGGTGTGACAGGCGCTCCGTTCTTTTGGGCTTGAGTTGAGGTGTTGGGGTATTTTGCTTGATATTATAACTAAAAGTAGAGGTGCAGTGTGCATGCACATCAAAACAAATGATGGGAGGGGGGGGAGGAGTAGGGGTACATGTATTTGAGCATGGAATAGGACGGGTGTGATCATACCAACACTAATGCACTTGATCCCATCAGAACTCGAAGCTAAGCATGCTTGGGCGAGAGTAGTACTGAGATGGGTGACCTCCTGGGAGGTCCTCGTGTTGAACAAGTATTTTTGTGGATAGGGGGTTAAACGTTATACGAGACTAGAGCCACGGTCCGCCATATCATTAGACGGCTTGAGTGACGGCGTCGGAGCATTTTGCTTAATATTTTTTGTGCATTCATTTATAATCCACCTCGTGATAAGAGTGTCATTACGATTATCTTAATTAGTAGAACAACGAAAATAGAGGTACGGCGGGCAGTCTGTCTATTTGGGCTTCAATTGAGGTGCCAAGGATTTCGCTTGATATTAGAACTAGAAGTAGAGGTGAGGTACGTGTGCATAGGGAAATAAATGATGGGAGGGGGGAGGGAAGGACAACGAGTATATGCATTTGTAGCACAAAATGGGACGGGTGCGATCATACCAGTAGTAATGCACCGGAATCAAAACTCTCTGCTAAGCGTGCTTGGGAGAGAGTAGTACTATGGGTGACCTCCTGGGAAGTCTTTGTATTACACGCAATCGGAGCCATGGTCTGCCGGTCATTCGCTAGCGTGAGTCGTGGTACTGGGGCATTTTGCTTAATATTTTTTGTGCATTCATTTATAGTCCACCACATGATAAAAGTGCCATTACGGCGGGTGGTCTGTTCATCCGGGCATTAGTCGAGGCCTCGAGGCATTTCACATTATATTAGAACTAGAAATAGAGGTGCAGTATACGCGCACAGAGAAATAAATGACGGGAGGGGGGAGGGAAGGAGAAAGGGTATATGTATTTATAGCACATAATGGACTGGTGCAATCATACTAGCATTAATGCACTGGATCCCATCAGAACTCCGCAGTGATGCGTGCTTGTGCAATAGTAGTACTAGGATGGGTTACCTCCTAGGAAGACCTCTTGTTGCACCTGTCTTTTTGCAGATAGGGAATTAAATGTTACGTGCGACCGGAGCCATAGTTCGAGGGTCATTTTGTTTAAACTTTTTGGTGCATTCATTTATAGTCCATCATGAGATAAGAGTGTCATTACGAGTATCTTATATAGTAGACAACGAAAATAGAGATGTGGTGGGCGGTCCGTTCATCTAGGCGTTAGTCGAGGCATTTGGGCATTTCGCTATATATTAGAACTAGAAATAGAGGTGCGGTGTGCGCGTACAGAGAAATAAATGATGGGAGGGGGGAGGAAAAGAGAAGGGATAAATGTATTTGCAGTGCAGAATGGACTGGTGAGATAATACCAGCACTAATGCACTAGATCCCATCAAAACTTCGCAGTGAAGCGTGCTTGTGCAAGAGTAGTTCTAGGATGGGTTACCTCCTGGGAAGTCCTCTTGTTGGCCCCGTCTTTTTGCAGACAAGGCGTTAAACGTTACGCGTGACTGGAGTTATAGTCTGCTAGTGTGAGTCGCAGCTCAGGTAATTTTTTTTAATATTTTTCGTGCATTTATTTATAGTTCATCATGAAATAAGAGTGTTATTACGAGTATCTTACATAGTAGAAAAATAAAAAATGAGTTGTGGCAGGCAATTCGTTCGTCTGGGCATGAGTCGAGGCATCGGGGCATTTCACTTGATATTAGAACTAGAAGCAAAGGTGCAGTGTGTGCGCACAACAAAAGAAATGATGGGAGAGGGGAGAGAAGGAGAAGGGTCACTTGCATTTGTAGTGCAAAATTGTACGGGTGCGATCATACCAGAACTAATGCAGCAAATCTGATCAGAACTCTACAGTTAAGCGTGGTTGGGTGAGAGAAGTAGTAAGATGGTTGACCTCTTGGGAAGTCCTTGTGTTTCATCCGTCTTTTTACAACGAGGCGTAAAATGTTATGCGGGACCGGAGCCACGCTCTGTCGGTTTATTCACCAACGTGATTTGTGACATTAGGGCATTTTGCTTAGTATATTTCATGCATTCATTTATAGTTCACCATGTAATAAGAGTGTCATTATGAATATCTTACATAATAGAAAAATAAAAAACGAGGTGCGGCAGGCAATTCGTTCATCTAGGCATGAGTCGAGGCATCGAGGCATTTTGTTTGATATAAGAACTAGAAGGAGAGGTGCGGTGCACATGTACAGCAAAAGAAATGACGGGAGGAGGGAGAGAAGGAGAAGGGGCACATGCATTTACAGTGCGAAATAGTAAGAGTGCGATCATACTAGCACTAATGCACTAGATCCCATCAGAACTTCGCAGTTAAGTGTGCTTGTGCAAGAGTACTAGGATGGTGACCCCCTGGGAAGTTCTTGTGTTTCACCCATCTTTTTGCAGACGGGGTGTTAAACGTTACGCATGACCGGAGCCACAATCTACCAGCGTGAGGCGCGGCCCTAGGGCATTTTGCTTAATATTTTTTGTGTATTTATTTATAGTCTTCAATGTGATAAGAGCTTCATTATGAGTATCTTACATACTAGAACAATGAAAAATAAGGTACAGTAGGCAATCCGTTCATCTAGGCATGAGTAGAGGTACTGAGGCATTTTGCTTGATATTAGAACTTAAAGCAGAGGTGCGATGTGTGCGTATAGTGAAACAAATAATGGAAGGGGGGAGGGAAGAAGAAGTTGTATATGTATTTATAGCGCAAAATGGAACAACTGTAATCATACCAGTACTAATGCATTGAATCCCATTAGAACTCCATAGTTAAGCGTGCTTGGATGAGAGTACTGCTAGGACGGGTGACCTCCTCAGAAGTTCTCGTGTAGCACCCTTCTTTTGCAGACAGGGCATTAAACATTATATGAAAACGGAGCCATGGTCTGACAGTTGATTCGTAAAAGTGAGTTGCGGCACCAGAGAATTTTACGTAATATTTTTCGTGTAATCATTTATAGTCCATCGCATGATAAGAGTGTTATTACGAGTATCTTTCATAGTAGAACAACGAAACAGAGGTGCGACGGGCTGTCTATTCATCTGGGCATGAGTTGAGGTGCTGGGGCATTTCACTTGATATTAGAACTAGAAGCAGAGGTGCAGTGTGCATGTATAGCAAAAAAAATGACGGTAGTGAGGAGGGAAGGAGAAGGGGTATATGTATTTACAGCGTGGAATGGAACGGGTGCGATCATACAAGACTAATGCACCGGATCCCATTAGAACTCCACAGTTAATCGTGCTCGGGCGAGAGTAGTACTAGGATGTGTGACCTCCTAGGAAGTCCTCGTGTTGCACTTGTCTTTTTGCGAACGGGGCGTTAAACATTACGCGCGACCGAAGACACGGTCTATCAGTTCATTCGCCAGCATGAGTCATGGCGCCGGGGCATTGTGCTTATTATTTTTCGTGCTTTAATTTATAATCCATCACAAGATAAAAGTATCATTACGAGTATCTTACATAGTAAAAAAATTAAAGTAGAGGTGCGTCGGACGATCCGTTAATCTAGGCGTGAGTTAAGGCATCGGGGCATTTTTCTCTATATTAGAACTTGAATCAGAGGTGCGGTGTGTGCACACAGTGAAATAAATGATGGAAGGGGCAAGGGAAGGAGAAGGGGTATATGTATGTGCAGCGCGAAATGGTACGGGTGCGATTGTACGAGCATTAATGAACCAGATCCTATCAAAACTCCATAGTGAAGTGTGCTTGGGTGAGAGTAAACTAGGATGGGTGACCTTTTGGGAAATCCTCCTATTGAACCCTTTTTCTTGCTGACGGGGCGTTAAATGTTACGCATGACGAGAACCATAGTCCACTCTCTTGAGTTGTGGTGTCGAGGTATTTTGCATAATATTTTTCGTACATTCATTTACAGTCCTCCACATGATAAGTGTGTCATTATGAGCATATTATATAATAGAATAACAAAAAATGAGGTACGACGGGCAATCCATACATCTGGGCGTGAATCATGCGGCTGGGGTATTTCGCTTAATATTAGAACTAGAAGCAGCAGTGTGATGTACGCGTACAACGAACAAATGATGGGAGGGGGGAGGGAACGAGAATGGGTACATGTATTTTGCAGTGCGAAATGGGACAAGTGCGATCATACCAGCACTAATGCACTAGATCCCAGTAGAACTCTGTAGTTAAGCGTGATTGAGAGAAAGTAGTACTAGAATGGGGGTTACCTACTGGGAAGTGTTAGTGTTGCCCCCATCTTTTTACGGATGGGGCATTAAACATCACGCATGACGGGAGCCACGGTCCGCCGATTCATTCGCCAACGTGAGTTACGGTGCCAGAGCATTTTGCTTTATCTTTTTCATGCATTCATTTATAGTCCACCACGTGATAAGAGTGTCATTTCGAGTATCTTACATAGTAGAACAACAAAAATAGAGGGGCGGCGGGTGGTCCTTTCATCTGGGCATGAGTCGATGCTTCGGGGCATTTCACTCTAGATTAGAACTAAAAGTAAAGGTACGGTGTGCACACACAACGAAATAAATGAAGGGAGGGTAGAGGGAAGGAAAATGGGTAAATGTATTTGCAATGCGGTATGGGACGTGTGCGATCATACTAGCACTTATGCACTGATCCCATCAGAACTCTATAGTTAAGCATGTTTTGACTAGAGTAGCACTAAAATGGGTGACCTCTTGAGAAGTCCTCTTATTGTACTTGTATTTTTGCGGATGGGGTGTTAAACATTACACGTGACCGGAGCCACAGTCCGCCGACATGAGTCATGGCGCCGGGGCATTTACTTAATATTTTTTGTGCATTCATTTATAGTCCACGACATGATAAGATTGTCATTACAATTATTTTACAAGTAGAACAACGAAAAATGAGGTGCGGCGGCTGGTCCATTCATCTGGGCGTGAGTCGAGGCATCGGGGCATTTCGTTTGATATTAGAACTAGAAGTAGAGGTGCGGTGTGTGCGCACAACGAAACAAATGATTGGAGGGGGGAGGGAAAAAGAAGGAAAATATGTATTTGCAGCGCAAAATCAAACGGGTGCAATCACACTAGCATTAGTGCATTGGATCCCATTAGAACCCCGCTATTAAGCATGCTTGGGCGAGAGTAATACTAGTATGAGTGACCTCCTAAGAGGTCCTCCTGTTGCACCCGTCTTTTCGCGGACGTGGCATTAAATATTACACACGATCGGAGATACAGTCCACCTGTTTATTTGCCAACGTGAGTCACAATGCTGGGGTATTTTGCTTAATATTTTTTGTGCATTTATTTATAGTCCACTACATGATAAGAGTGTTATTACTAGCATCTTACATAGTAAAACAACAAAAAAATAGGTACGACGAACGATCTGTTCATCTGGGCGTGAGTTGAGGTGCCTGAAAATTTTGCTTGATATTAAAACTAGAAATAGAGGTGCAATGTGGGTGCACATCGAAACAAATAATGGGAGGGGAAGGAAGGAGTAGAGGTACATGCATTTGAGCGCGAAATGAGATGGGTGCGATCATACCAGCATTAATGCACTAAATCCCATCAAAACTCACAGCTAAGTGTGCTTGAGCGAGAGTAGTACTAAGATGGGTGACCTCTTGGGAAGTCCTCGTGTTGCACATGTCTTTTTGCGCTGGGGCATTTGCTTAATATTTTTCGTGCATTCATTTATAGTCCACCACGTGATAAGAGTGTTATTATGATTATCTTAATTAGTAGAATAATTAAAACAGAGGTGCTGCGGGCAGTCTGTTCATCTTGGCTTGAGTCGAGGTACTGGGGCATTTTGCTTGATATTAGAATTAGAACTAGAGGTGAGGTGTGCGCACATAGTGAAACAAAGAATAGGAGGGGGGAGGGAAGGAGAAGGGGCATATTCATTTGCAGCGCAGAATGGGACGGGTGCGATCATATCAACACTAATGCACTGGATCCCATTACAACTTGCACCTAAGCGTGCTTGGGCAAGAGTAGTACTAAGATGTGTGACCTCCTGAGAACTCCTTCTATTGCATCCGTCTTATTGTGGATGAGGCATTAAACATTACGCGCGACCGAAGCCACGGTCCATCGGTTCATTCGCTGGCGTGAGTCGTGGCGATGGGCATTTTGTTTTTTATTTTTTGTGCATTCATTTATAGTCCACCATATTATAAGAGTGTCATTACGAGCATATTAAATAGTTGAACAATGAAAACAGAGGTGTAGCGAGTGGTCAGTTCATCTGGGCGTGAGTCATGCGCTGAGGCATTTGTTTGATATTAGAACTAGAAGTAAAGGTGAGGTGCGCATGCACAGTGAAACAAATGATGGGACGGGGAAGGGAAGGAGAATGGGCACATGCACTCGAAGCATAAATGGTACAAGTGCGATCATACCAAAATTAATGCACGAGATCCCATCAAAACTCTGCGATTAAACGTGTTTGTGCGAGAGTAGTACTAGGATGGGTGACCTCTTGGGAAGTCCTCATGTTGCACCCGTCTTTTTGTAGACGTGGTGTTAAACATTACGCGGGACTAGGGCCACGGTCCGCGGTTCATTCACCAGCATGAGCTGTGGTGTCGTGGCATTTTATTTAATATTTTTTATGCATTCATTTATAGTCCACCATGTGATAAGAGTGTCATTTTGATTATCTTAAATAGTTTAACAATGAAAATAAAGGAGCTGCGGGAAGTCCGTTTATTTGGGCTTGAGTCGAGGCGCTAAAGCATTTCGCTTGATATTAGAATTTAAAGCGGAGGTGAGGTGTACGCGCACAGTGAAACAAATAATGGGAGGGGGGAAGGAAGGAGAAGGGGTATATGCATCTACAGCACAAAATGGGATGGGTGCGATCATGCCAGAACTAGTGCACCAGATCCCATCAAAACTCCGCAGTTAAACGTGCTTGGGCGAGAGTAGTACTAGGATGGGTGACCTCTTGGGAAGTCTCCTTGTTGCACCTATCATTTTGCAGACGAGGCATTAAATGTTACGTGCGACCTAAGCTACGGTTCATAGGTTCATTTAAAAAGTGAGTCGCGACGCCTGTATTTTTTCGGACTCGGCATTAAACGTTACGTGCGACCGGAGACACGGTCTACCAGTTTATTGGTTGAAGTGAGTCCCAGCGTCGGGGCATTTTACTTAATATTTTTCGTACAATCATTTATAGTCCATAACGAGACAAAAGTGTTATTATGAGTATCTTACATAGTATAATAATGAAAACAAACATGCGACAGGCGGTCCGTTCATCTGGGCATGAGTTGAGGCACTGGAGAATTTCGCTCTATATTAGAACTAGAAGCAAAGGTATGGTGTGTACACACAATGAAACAAATGATGGGTGGGGGGAGGGAAGAATAAGGGATATATGTGTTTGCAGTGTAGAAATGATTTGGTGCGATCATACCAGCACTAATTCACTTGATCCCATCAGAAATCTGAAGTTAAGCGTGCTTGGGAAAGACTAGTACTAGGATGGTGACCTCTTGGGAAGTCCTCGTGTTGTACCTTTTTTTTTAGACAGGGTGTTAAACATTACGAGGGACTAGAGCCATGGTCCATAAGTTCATTCGCAAACGTGAGTCGCAGTGCCAGGGCATTTTACTTAATATTTTTCATGCATTCATTTATAGCCTACAACGTGATAAGAGTGTCACTACGAGTATCTTGCATAGTAAAACAGCGAAAACAAAGGTGTGGCAGACGGTCCGTTTATCTGGGCTTGAGTCGAGGCACCAAAGCATTTCTCTTGATATTAGAACTATAAGGAGAGGTGCGTTGTGCGCGCACAGTGAATCCAATGATGGGAGGGGGGAGGGAAGGAGAAGGGGTATATATATTTGCTGCACAGAATGGCACTCGTGTGATCATACCAGCAATAATGCACCGTATCCCATCTTAACTTCATAGTTAAGCGTGCTTGAGCGAGAGTAGTACTAAGATTGGTGACCTCTTGGGAAGTTCTTGTGTTCCACCCATCTTTTTGGGAATGGGGAGGTAAATGTTACACACGAATAGAGCCATAGTTCGCTGACGTGAGTCGCGGTGCGTGGGTATTTTGCTTAATATTTTTTGTGAATCATTTATAGTCCACCACGTGATAAGAGTGTCATTACGAGCATCTTATTTATTAGAACAGTGAAAAAGGGGGAGCGGCAGGTGGTCCGTTCATTTGGGCATGAGTCAAAGGACCGGGGCATTTCGCTTATTATTAGAACTAAAAGTAGAGGTGCCGTGTGCGCGCACAATGAAATAAATAATTGGAGGGGAGAGGGAAGTAGCACGGGTATATGTATTTGTTGTGCAAATAATAAGGAGTGCGACCATACCAGCACTAATGCACCGGATCCTATCAAAACTCTGTAATTGTGTGCTTGGGCGAGAGTAGTACTAGGATGGGTGACCTCCTGGGAAATCCTTGTGTTGCACCCTTTTTTTTTCGGACAGGGCATTAAACATTATGCGACACTAGACCATAGTCCGCCAGTGTGAGACACGGCGCCGGGACATTTTGATTAATATTTTTTTTGCATTCATTTATAATCCTCCACATGATAAGAGTGTCATTACGAGCATCTTAATTAATAGAACAACAAAAACAGAGGTACGGCAGGCTGTCCATTCATCTGGGTATGAGTCTAAGTGGCAGGGCATTTCAGTTCATATTAGAAGTAGAAGCACAGGTGAGGTGTGCGCGCATAGTGAAATAACTGATGGGAGGGGTGAGGTAAGGAGAATGGGCACATGCATTTGCAGCGCGAAATAGGACAAGTGCAATCATACAAGAACTAATGCACCGAATCCAATCAGAAGTCGCAAAGAAGCGATCTTAAGCGAGAATAGTACAAAGATGGATGACTTCTTGAAAATTCTTCGTGTTGCACCTATCTTTTTTCGAATGGGGCGTTAAACATTACGCGCGGCCGGAGCCACATTCTGCCGGTTCATTCACTTGCTTTAGTCGCGACGCCTGGGTATTTTGCTTAATATTTTTTATACATTCTTTTATAGTCGACCACGTGATAAGAGTGTCATTATGAGCATCTTAATTAGTAGAACAATGAAAATAGAGGTGTGGCGGGTGGTCCATTCATCTGAGCATGAGTTGAGGCTTCAAGATCTTTCACTTGATATTAGAATTAGAAGTAGAGGTGAGGTCTGCGCGCACACTGAAATAAATGATGGGACGGGGGAGGGACGGAGAAGGGACACATGCAGTTGCAGTGCGAAATGGGACGGGTGCAATCATACGAGAACTAATCTTTCGGATCCTATCAAAACTCGCAGCTAAGCGTAGCGAGAGTAATACTAAGATGGGTGACCTCCTTAGAAGCCTTCATGTTGCACCCGCCTTTTTACGAACGGGGTGTTAAACATTATACGCGACCGAAGCCATGATTCACTGGTTCATTCGCCAGCATGAGTTGCAGTGCCTAGGCATTTTGTTTAATATTTTTCATGCATTCATTTATAGTCCACCACATGATAAGAGTGTCATTACGAGTATCTTAATTAGTACAACAATGAAAACAAAGGTGCAGCGGGTGGTCCATTTATTTGAGCATGAGTTGAGGCACCGAAGCATTTCGCTTGATATTAGAACTAGAAGCAGAGGTGATGTTTGCACGCATAGTGAAAACTATGAGTTCCTGGTCATGCAATTTGGGCTAACCAACGCCTCAGCCATCTTCATGGATTTGATGAACAGGGTCTTCAGACAATTCTTACATCAATTTGTTATCATGTTCATCGATAACATCCTGGTCTATTCAAAAAGCAGAGAGGAACATGCTCACCATCTAGCTCAGGTTTTGCAGGTTCTTAGAAGAAAGAAGTTATATGCAAATTTGAGTAAGTGTGGATTTTGGCTTGAGCAGACCATCTTCCTAGGACACATCATATCAAAGGATGGAGTACCAGTGAATCCTGAAAAGGTTGAAGCAGTGCTCGACTGGGAGAAAATGACATCAATTAAAGAAATTCGTAGCTTTCTGGGAATGGCGGGCTATTACCACAGATTCGTTGAAGGATTTTCTAGTCTAGCTATTCCCCTAACCTGACTCATAAAGAAGAATGCCAAGTTTGAGTAGAATGAGGACTATGAAAGAAGTTTTTCATAACTAAAGAGTGGCTGACTACTGCACCTGTGCTGGCCTTACCGAGTAGATCGGGGGGATATACAGTTTACAATGATGCCTCTTATCTAGGCCTGGGTTGTGTTTTAATGCAGCATGGGAAAGTCATAGCCTATGGGTCTAGACAAATAAAGAGTCATGAGAAAAATTATCCCGCCATGACTTAGAGCTTGCTGCAATCATACACACCTTGAAGACTTGGCGCCATTATTTATATGGAGAGACCTTTCTGATCTATACCGATCACAAGGGTTCGAAACACATATTCACTCAAAAGGATCTCAACATGCGTCAGAGAAGGTGGATAGAACTTTTTAAGGACTGTGATTGCGACATCTTGTACCATCCGGGTAAAGGCAATGTGGTAGCCGATGCACTCAGCAGAAAAAGTGCAGGTATCTTAGCCCATTTGATGGTTTCAGAATGCAGGCAAATTGGGGCCACACAGCAGGTTCGACTTCAGGACTCGAGGAGAGTCACATGTTTGGGTCATCTGACTGTCCAGTCTGAGTTAATCTAGAGAATAAGAAAAACTCAGTCAGCTGATCCCGCCCTAGTAGCCCTCAAGAACAATGCAGAACAGGGAGTTAACTCAGAATTTTGAGTCTCTGCCGATGGGTTACTCCAATTCCAGGACAGAGTGTGTGTTCTAGGTGACAGTGAGTTAAAGAGAGACATCATGACAGAGGCCCAAAGCTCAAAGTTTGCCATGCATCCCAGAAGCATTAAAATATACCAAAGTATGTAACCCCAGTTTTGGTGGAACGGGATGAAAAGAGACATAGCTAACTTTGTGTCTAAATGCTTGGTATGTCAGCAGGTCAAGGTAGAGCATCAGCGTCCAGGCGGGTTACTTCAGCCATTACCGATCTCAGGATGGAAGTGGGAACATATCACCATGGACTTCGTGGCAGGGTTACCTAAGGCACACTTAGGACATGATGCCATATGGGTAATTATTGACCGGCTTACCAAGTCTTCCCACTTCTTGGCCATCAGGATGACCGATCCCTTGGACAAGTTAGTAAGAATGTATATCCGAGAAATAGTCAGATTGTATGGAGTCCCAGTGACAGTGGTGTCCGACAGGGACCCCAGGTTCACTTCTCAATTTTAGAGTAGCTTTCAGCTAGCCATGGGAACGAAGCTGTCCCTCAGTACTACATTTCACCCTCAAACTGATGGATAGCCAGAAAGGACAATCCATACACTTGAGGATATGCTCTAAGCTTGTGTCCTTGACTCCGGGGGCTATTGGAACGACCATTTATCCTTGATAGAGTTCGCCTATAACAACAGCTACTAAGCGAGTATTGGCATGGCTCCGTATGAGGCATTATATGCGCGCCCATGCAGATCGCTGATTTGTTGGGAAGAAGTGGGCGATAGAAAATTATTCAGCTCGGAGCTGGTAGAGGAGACTACATCCAAAATAGTTTAGATCAAGAAGAATATTCAGACGGCTCAGAGCAGGCAGAAGAGTCATGTGGACACTTGGAGGAGAGATTTAGCGTTTGAGGAAGGCGATTGGGTGTTCTTTAAGGTCACTCCTTTTAAGGGAATCAGTAGAGTCGGCAAGAGAAAAAAACTGAATCCCCGATTTATTGGACCATTTGAAGTCTTAGACAGGATTGGTACCGCCGCCTACAGACTAGCAGTGCCTCTAGAACTTTCTAAGGTCCACAATATGTTTTATGTGTCCATACTACACAAGTACAAGCTGAACCCTTCTCATGTATTGGCCCACGAACCTTTTCCACTCTAGGAGGATTTATCCTACGAGGAAGTACCAGTCGGCATTGCGGATCGAAAGAGCAGATTACTCCACAATCGGGAGATATCCTTTGTGAAGGTCATATGGTAGAACCACACACCAATAGAGGCCACATGGGAGCTAAAATCAGACTTTAGAGCCCAATACCCACAACTGTTTGATCGAGAGTAAGAGGCAAATTTGAGGGATCAAATTTCTTTTAAGGGGGAGAGAGTTGTAACACCAAATATTTAATTATTATTATTTTTAAATATAATTATTATTTATATGATTTTAATTTAATTTAATTTATTTTAATTTGAGTTAATGAAAATAATAATAATAAGGGTAAAAAATTGGTTAGGGATTTAATTAAAAATAATTTTGGAAAAAAGTGGTGAAAATTTGGGTTCTGGGAGTATTTTTGAAAGAAAAATCAGAAACCAGGGGTCAAAACACAATTTAGAAGAGTTACGCCACATCAACTACCCGGTCAGCAGCCCCAACCAACCAGGACGCGCCAGGTGGCAGCGGCACTAATGCGGGAGGCCACGCGAGGGGGAGCCATGTGGGCGATCCGCGTGCGTGCGATCAAACGGCTGAGATCCGTTCCCGCTCGCACTGATGACCCAGATCAAAAACACGCATGGACGGCCCAGATTGCATCGCGCACGGACGGTCCAGATTGAATCGCACACGGACGACCAAGATTGAATCGCGATGAACGGTCTAGATTCATTTCCTATTTAATCGTGATCGAACGATCCAGATTAAAAATGATGGATGACCCAGATTAAAAGCGATGGACGTCCCAGATCAAAAGCGGATGGGTATAAATAACCCCATTCGCACCCAAAATCCCAATTGGAGACCGAATTGGAGGGGAGATAACAAGGCTGTCCAATTCAAAAGAGATGACAAAATCAAGCCAAAAGATGCTAATGATAATAAAAACTAAGGTATTTCTAACGCCCAAACTCCTAGGAATAATGTGATTAGTTATTTTTGTGAATATCTTTACTTTAAATCATGTATTTATATATCAATATGTAAAGATTGGTTAGTAATTAACCTTAGAAATATGATCTAATTATTAATAAAAATTTTAAAATACACTTTAACATCCTACTCAAAGTATAGTATAATATAAAAATATAAATCAATAACGATAATAATATAAAATATATAGAGAAGATAACCAACTTTCTATGATACTTCTTCTTTGCATCAATAAAGATGACTAACTAATAATTGAAGAACAATTACAATGTGAGAAGAGAATAATTGTGTAAGGTTGATTATTTTATACTATAATTTATGAAATCTTTGAGTTGAAATAAAGAATCATAAACTATTTAAACTAAATAAAGTATTATGGCTATTTAAAATGTGATTTCTTAAATAAAGAATTCATGGCTATTTGAGATGTGATTTTATTATACTTATTGGATATTTTACTTAATTTATATAAAATTCTCATTAACATTAATTTTATTAGTTTTTTTGCTACCATTATAGTACAAAATGAGTCACTTCAAATAAAATTTACTATTAAATTTAATCTTTGTGCGGAAGAAGTTATAAGCAATTTACTTTAAAAGGTAAGAAATAATTTTATTAAGATAATGTTAAAAGTTTATCACGCCGCAATTTCTTTTGACTTATAAGCAACAAATTTATATAGTCTTTTTAATATGAGAATTGCTCTAACAATTTATATAGTTTTACAACATTTTGCCAATTTTTGGAAGATGCGTTTTATGGGAATTGGGAATTTTGGATGAAGATGGTGAGTGCTATTGGAACAATGAAGCTCAAAAGGAAAAGTGCATTAAGGAAAATAAGATAGATGGAAATAGCTTTGAATATTTTCTACTAACTACTTTTTAATTTTCTAATTTTTTTATTAGAGGATCAATTTAATGATAACGGTTAACTAAGTCTATCCTCTTCACATTTCTTTACCACACTGTATATACATATGTATGTAGAGTTATTACCTTGATAATTAATTAAAATTAGATAATTAAGTGTTAATTTCTTTAGAATATAAAAAAATTTGTCGACCATACAAGTATAATACCATAAATTTTTGTTAAAAAATTATATAAACAAAACTTAACTGATCACAATCACTTAATAATTTTTTATTTTAAATTAATGATTTAAGAATAAAAAATACTTTACAAAAATTAGCTAATTTTTTCAATTCAAAGCTACTAATGTTTAATATTTTTTATATACACATATGGGATATACAAAAAAGTATATGGTAAAGTTGAATTTATTTTTTTAATTTTGTTATAACATTATTATATAAGAGAACTTAATCAAAATCCTTACAAGATAACAGGATTCTTATTCGATAGAAATTTGTGATATGCAACTGGATTATTTTGTCTTTAAATGCGTTTGTTATTTTTTGAAAAATAATAGTTTATTAAAAAATTAGATATTTTTCCTAATATTCAAAAGTTTTGGCTTCATAAAAAATGTGATCATTAATTCTTTTTTTTGTTAAGTATGAGTGCTTGATTAACATACTAAATTTTTTATTTCATCCTCAAATTCTCATTGTTTCTTTTGATTGATTGTGTAGTTTTTATCAATTAACATGACACATTTTTTGTTTCTTTTGAAAAATTTACTACACTTTACAATAATATAACTAGTTATTTTAATACAATATTTTAATTTAAACCATATATTTACATACTAATATATAGAAATTTGTTAAAATTTAATATAAAAAACATGATCTAATTGTTAATAAAAATTTTGAAATACATTTTAACATCCTATATAGTGTAATATAAAAAAATATAAGTCGATAATGATAACATTTTAAATTGTAGACTAAAGGTTTATATGGTCACAACATTTAGCGCGCTCCAATAACGTAATTGATCATAAATGCAAGGGTTCGTTTTACCCAAAATATGGCAAATCAGTTATAGTTGTCAAAAATGTTCCAACAACCAATCCTTCCTTATTCTTAAACCAACAAGAAACGTTCATTAGTTGGTTCTTCGTTGTCAAGCAGTCCTAAAAATGTACATAGGATTTAATTTGTCAACGACCTTGGGAGCTAGAAGGACCTAATTCAAGTTGTTGGATTCATCCGCGTGAACAAGTCAACTAGATTACTTACCTTCTCAGTGTGGCATTGACCGCTACTTGGTGCCAAAACCACTCAAACAATTATGGATTTGAGGGGTTCGACTAGCTGCTTGTGATTTTTCTTCTCGCGATGGACCATGTTCAAACAAATTCAAAACAATAAATATATATAGGTGCAGCAAGTAAATAAATGCCAGCTCTAAAATAAAATTCAAATTAATTCGATTAGATCTCACACGTACATTGCTGGAGTTTGCTCGATCTATCAACTAGGAAAAAGAAAATAAATCAACCACTCATGATGGGCTTTTCAACACAAATGAGTTTTTGGAGAGTGAAAGAAAGAAGAAAGATGAAAAAGAATTACAGAAGCAGCAGAAGCTACCGTGTGCAGCGTCAGGAGGAAGAGAGATGATGATTCTGCTTTGACATCCTTTTCCTTGATTTTTGGCTTATCCCAAGCCTTCCAGAAAATTTTTCCCTTGATTTTTGGCTCCAGATCTTAGCTTGAATAATTTACATATTTGAAAAGCACACGTTTTAATCTAAATCTATAGTTGTGCACGACTCTTAGGCTTACCCAAGGCTAAGTTGTCTGGGGTAGGACCCAAGCTTTTCCCAAGGCTTGTTTTTGGGCTAATGATTCTTTTTACGAACTCTTCTTCTTTTCATGTTGTTTTTCCTTGTTTTGTCCTTATATTCTATACTGCAACAAAACATAAAAAAATAACTTAGATTAGATAGCGTACCATCGAGTTTAAAAACCCCAAAGTGATAGTTGTCGTTTTTAGGCACTGTCAAATTTATTTAGTTTCACAATATTTTTTTTTCAATTTTAAAAAAATGAGTTTTATGAGAATTAAAAATTCTAGATGAAAATGGTGAGTACTATTGGAACAACGAAGCTAAAAAAAAAAAGTGAATTAAGGAAAATGAGATAGATGGAAATAGCTTTAAATATTTTTCGCTAACTATTTTTTAATTTCGTAATTTTTGTCTTAGGAGATCAATTTAATAATAACAGTTAACCAAGTCTACCCTCTTCACATTTCTTTAGCATACTGTACATAAATAGTTTATTAAACAATTAGATATTTTTCCTAATATTCAAAAGTCTTGGCTTCATTAAATATGTAATCATTAATTCTTTTTTTTTTTGTTAAGTTGAATGCTTAATCAACATGCTAAATTTTTTATTTCAACCCAAAATTCTCTTTGTTTCTTTTCATTGATTGCGTGGTTTTTATTAATTAATGTGATACATTTGTTTGTTCCTTTTAAAAAATTTACTATACTTTACAATAATGTGATTAGTTATTTTAATGCAATATTTTAGTTTAAATCATATATTTATATACTAATATATAAAAATTGGTTAAAATTTAACATCAAAAAATAATTTAACTGTTAATGAAAATTTTAAAATACTTTTTAACAGCCTACATAGTGTAATATAAAACTAAGTCAATAATGATAATATTTTAAAATGTAAACTAAAGGTTAATATGGTCATAATATTTAGCACATTGTGATCTTTTTAAATGATTGTATACTCGTAGAAAATTTACTTTGTAATATTAACTTAATTTTTTACTGATACATTTGTAAGTTTAATTAATGTGATACATTTGTAAGTTTTTTGACTTACCTTTAACTTATTACTGACATCATACAAAATTTTAAAGATAATTATATATAAAGAATATATTCCACCACATAGTCTATTTGAGCTTAAAAATAAAAAATTCATCATTCTTAGATGCTTTTCTATTCAAGTAATCAATTTGTTATCTCTTCGTCTTACCTCATAGTCAACATTTTTTTCCACATTATATTGTCTCTTCATTTTCACCTCAATTTTTTCCTCACATTATGTATAAATGGATATATATATATATAAGATGGAATTATCAAATAATATTAAGTAGGTAGGATTGGTGGCATTGAGATGCAATTAGTAATTCAATATGTACTATTCTAAAACATCAAATCTTGTGATAAAATAAATTGTTATTACGATACTGGTGACTTTTATAACTTTTGTTATTTAGTTTACTTGTTTGAGTATCTATCATTTGTCAGATGACTTTTATAGGTAGAAGGAATACGTACAAGATCTCTTATTTGTATAGAAGTACAAAATCAAATACTACAACTTGCTATAGAACTAAACAATATATTAAGGCTCATTGGTGAAAAATATTAGTTCCATCAGGGCGAGTTATTACCTGCACAAGGTGTAAAAAGGAACAATGTTTTTGCCTCCGCACAACAAGAGATTATAGGCTCAACCATTAAGCTTTGGCTAATGAAAGGTGGAGGTACCCCAACTGGCCTTATGGGAGGTAAAGCTTTATCATTTTTTGGTTGTATATGTATATATTTGTGTGCAAATCCACTACATATTATGGGGAGTAATGTGTATATATGTGTTATGGAGAGTAAACTATGATGGTGATTAAGAAAGGGCAAGTCGCAAAACTTGCAGAGGATGTAAAAGAGATCCAAAATGCAAAATGCATCTCATGTGTCTCCTTTTGTCGCTACAAGTATCGCTTTAGGGATTGTCAATTTCGCACTTGCATTTATTATATACAGAATGCATAGCCTTAATCACCCCTAATCATCACTCTAGTTTAATGATTACGTAGGTTAAAATTTTCATTTTTAAGACTTTATATCAACTATACATAGACTGTAGACTGCATGATCATGTTTTTTGATTAAGGACCAAAACTTGATCACCATTTTTAATTTGAATATGGATGCACATTGCCATCTTTAACTGCATAGTACATAAATCCCTTCAGTACTAGCGGCTACATTTGTAGAGGCTCTAGGAGTGGTGGTGGTGGACGACAGTCATCGTTTGTTTAGGTTCTGTGGTGGCCGTTCATTGGATGCTCTTATCAATAGTGCTTGTTGCAGTATGATGGGTGATGATTAGACTTGAAATTTGTATTTGGAATCTGGGTTTTAGAGAAGAGAAAGACAACTCTTTGGAATTAATGAGAGAAGAACTAAAAGATAATAGAGGATATATATACATGTACATATATATATATATATTTTTTCTATATAAAAAATTATATAACAATATATTGTTTAAGTAAAAAAATTTATATTTGTAAAATATGTGAATATAAAGTATAGTTAAAATAAGTGTGAGGTATCCTTGAATTTATTTTTTATTTATCATAATCCTATTATTTAACAGAATTTTACTAAAATTCTTAAATAAAATAAAGAATCTAATTTAGTAAAAACTAGTGATATGTTATTAGCTTTTTTAAAAATATATGCAGATATTATTTATTTGAAAATAATTGTTTACTAAAGAATTGGATACTTTTTCTAATACTCAAAATTCTTGGGTTCTAGAAAAATAAGATCATTAAATTTTTTTAAGAGATAAAAGATAAAATGATTAAATAGATTGGTAGTATGATATCCCAAATGCTAGTAAGGCATGAGGGTGCCAGATACAGAAATGTATACAGTGGTGTAATTTATTACAAATCTCTTACAAAGTATATGAGTTCCCAATTACATATATAACTTAGGCTAGAAGTGGCAATAAAATATAAAATATCAAAATACAAAAGGGCCACTTTGATTATTATGTAAGAGGACTCATAAGAGTACGGGACAAATCATGCACTCAAAAAGATTTATGGATTCATGGGATCCTCAAAGACTTCAAAAGGTAGGTTAGCGATCGATTCCTCACTATCTTCCTCATCAAGGGGGGAGGGGGTGTGGAAAGGGGTGAGTTCCATATACTCAGTAAGAAAAATAATATTTAAATAACATCATAAGATTTCAAAGGTAATTTAAAATATCATCACCACTTACCATCATGAGTACTGTCAAGGTTCTTTATTAAATTATAAAAATAATTTATTTTATTAAAGAAATCATTAAACCATCATATCATAGTCATATCATATCAATCAAATATATCATTCTAAAAATAGAAAAAATTAAACAAATCGTGATATGCACTATTTTTCATGTCATTCTTCGCGAAATCGTTCCGACTTCCATCTATTGAAGGCAATATGGATTCTCGACTACCCATGTGGAATGACCAATTTATTTCATTTATAACAGCAATTTGCGGCTTGCCAAACCAACAATACATTTACAGTTTGCCACACCATGACACGATCTATGACCACGGCTGTGCCAATCACAGTGGTCCTACATGTTAACTATAGCCACAATTGTACTTTGCCAACGATGACCACTATAATCATATCGCATCACCACTCTTGTCAGAGGGTACACTGTCATCCACAAGGAGCAGTCCTCTCACATATTTTCAAACTAGATGGGGGAGAAATATAAATCCCTTAGATATAAAAAGTCTAACAAAATACTTTATGAATTATGCATGCCAATAACAATACATATTTACCATGTATATAAATCATTTCATGTTTAAATGGCCTGAGGGCCCGAATAAATAGGAGTTTACATTACAATTTAAGCGCAAAGTTTTTGGGATGTTACGAGTAGTGAGCCACCACCAAAGAATGGTACATGGTCAAAGATCATCTCAACCTAAAAAATTAGTATATCCCATATAAATTGTGAAACAAGCAGAAGAAATTTTCTCAAAGTTGTATTGAAGTGACTATAAGTCTTAGCTATCACTATAAACTATCTCTGTTATATAACATCTTATCACTCTTTAAAACAAAATATATCTTTTGATGGGATGAATAATATTGAAGTAATATATCTCATTAGTAATTCAATCTAATATGCTTAAAATATGCGTATTGGATCCATATATCATAATTCATTAACAAATAGTAAATAGACATATATATATATATCAAATTTAAATCAATAGATTATCACTATTGTTGGAAGACTCATAAACAGATATTCGAGCTTGTTTCGATGCTCTTGAGGAATAGAAAAGCTTGCAATAATAATATGCAACATTAAGATTAATTTTAAGAACATTTTTCTTAGGAGTTACAGGAACCAAATTTCCAAGTTGATTGTTTTCCTAAAAAAAACTTCACCAGCTCTATTTCATCCTCATCAAACTTGTGACCTGATATCTTGTTAAACTTAATCTTATATGGATCAGGAACAAACATACCAAGTTCATTATTCTAGTGAAGCTTTCAGTGAGATGTGTGAAGGAAATTGAAGTCATTCAGCTACAGTAATAATTTTAAATTTATCCATATAATTATTAATTTATTATAAAGAAACTCATTCAACAAAAACACATCTACAATGGAAAAGGGTGTTGGTATGGATGGCATAGGGGAAGCCTTACGGAGTGGAAACGAGTGCAACATAGTCTTGGGACCTGTAAGATTTTGCTGCTACAGATCTTCTCCAAAGCTTCGTCCTTTAAACCTTATGACCTCATATTTATATTGTAGAAAATATTAACATCGAGCATTTAGATTTTATATTTATCTTTGAAGATTAAGAAGAACGAAAAGAAACTTGTATGTTTTTTCTTTCTTTGAATGAATGGAGATTAAGAGCGTATCCTTAGATTTAATCTATAATAAATTTCTTGAGAGGTTACGTTGGATTTGGAAAACTAATTTTTTGCTATACTTTTTTGTTGTACCAGTCAAGAACACTGTGATGAATAATTGAATTGTAATAGGTAGATAAATGACATACGATTGAATATTTTATATAGGTTGTGGAAAATTTAGATTTTATCATACTATAACTTGTAAAATCTTTGAACTTAAAAAAATAATCTACGATTATTTAGAAAGTTGTTTCATTTTTTAAAATCTTGAACTTAAATGAAGAATCCATCGTAATTTGAGACGCAATTTGATTATATTTATGTGATACCTTACTTAATATATATAAAATAATTAGAAACATTAATTTGATTAATTCTATGGTCGCAAACTGTTTTGAAATTAATTTTTGAATTTAAATGCATGCGCTAAAGAACTTATTTGTCATTTATTTTTTAAAAAGTTAAAAAAGACAATTATATTGAGGTAATGATAGAAGTTTATAACCCCGCATGAGGTAAAAAGTAACGTTACACAAAAATGTCAACTTTAAATCATGTATTTATATACCAATATATAAAGATTGATTAATAATTAACCTTAGAAACATGATCTAATTGTTAATGAAAATTTTAAAATACCCTTTAACATCCTACTGAAAGTAGAGTGTAATATAAAAATATAAGTCGATAACTATAATAATATAAAATACATAGAGAAGGTAACTAACTTTTAATGATGCTTCCTCTTTGCATCAATGAAGAGGACTAACTAATTATTGAAGAATAATTACAATGTGAAAAGAGTATAATTGTATAGGACTGATTATTTTGTGCAGGCTATGAAAAATGTAACTCTTATTTTATACTATAACTTATAAAAACTTTAAACTAAAATAAAGAATCATAAACTATTTAAATTAAATAAAGAATTATGACTATTTTAAAATGTTATTTCTTAAATAAAGAATCCTTGGCTATTTTAGACGTGATATTATTATATTTATTGGATATTTTACTTAATTTATATAAAATGCTTATGAAATTTGATTTTATTAGTTATGTTACTGATCTTGTAAGTTTAATTAATGTAATACATTTGTAGGTTTTTTGATTTCCTTTATCTTATTACTTACCTTGTACTAAATTTTAAAAGATAATTATACATAAAAAATTTATTCCACCATATGGTTTATTAGAGCTTAAAAATGAAAATTTCATCCTCCTTGAAAGTTTTTCTATTCAAATAATCAATTTGTTTTCTCATCCTCTTACCTCACAGTTAACATTTTTTCCTCACATTATGTTGTCTCTTTATTTTCACCTTATTTTTTAGCCTTAAAACTAATTTTTAGTATCAATTTTTTCCTAAGATTATGTATGAATGATGTATATAAATATTTATATATATAAAAAAGATGAAATTATCAATTAATATTAAGTAGGTGGGATTGGTGGAATAGAGCTGCAATTATCAATTCAATGTGTATTATTTCAAAATGTTAAGTCTTGTGATAAAATAAACTACTATTAAGATATTGATTACTTTTATAACATTGTAACTTACTTTGCTTGTTTGAGTATCTCTCATTTGTATAGAAGCAATAAATCCTTCAATTTTTCATTTGTCCCACGACTTTTATAGGTACAAAGAATTCGTATAAGATATCCTATTTGTATATAAGCAATAAATCCCTCAATTTTTCATTTGTCCCACGACTTTTATGGGCAGAAGGAGTACCTATAAGATTTTCTATTTATATAGAAGTACAAAATCAAAAACTACAAGCTTGCTGTAAACTTTAACAACATATCAAGACTCATTGGTGGAAAGCGGCAGTTCCATCAGGATGAGTTATTACTTTCACAGGGTGTAAAAAAAAGCAGCAATTCTACCTCTGCACTACTAGTGATTATAGGCTCTACCATGATATTTTAGCTAATAAAAAGTGGAGGTGCCCCGATTGGCATTATGAGAGGTAAATCTTTATCATTATTTTGGTTGTATATATATACATTTATGTGCAAATTCACTATATGTTATGCAGAGTAATGTGTATATATGTGTTTCTAAAAGATAAATTGTGATGCTAATTGAGAAATGGTAAGTCACAAAACTTGAAGAGGGTGTACAAGAGATCCAAAATACAGAATGCACCTTTTGTGTCTCCTTTGGTTACTACAAGTGTCACTTTAGGGACTATCAGGGCCACACCTGCATTTATTATATGTAGAATACACAACCCTAGTCTCCCATAATCATCACTTTGGCTTAATGATTATGCAGACTTTATGTCAATTATACACAAACTCCAGACTAGATGATCATATTTTTTAATTAATGGCCCAAGCTTGATCATCACTTTTAATTGGAATCTAGATGCACGTGCCATTTTTGACCACATAGGACATAAATCCCTATAGTGCTAGTGGCACCATCTGTAGAGGCTCTAGCATGAAGGTGGTGGACGACAAGGCTTTCTAACTAGTCGTTGTTTGTTCAGGTTCTGTAGTGGCTGTGCATTAGATGCTCTTATCAAAAGAGCTTGTTGTTGTATGATGGGTGATGATTAGACTTGAAAATTTGTGTTTGGAATTTGGGTTTTAGAGAAGAGAAAAACAACTCTTTGGAATTAATAAGACAAGAACTAAAGGACAATAAAAGATATATGTATATATGTATATTCTTTTTCTATTTAAAAAATTCTCTGACAATAATATTGCATATTGTTTAAGTACTCATATTTATATTTTTAAAATATGTACATATAAAGTATATTTAAAAGAAGTGTGAGGTATCCTTGAATTTATTTTTTGTTTATCACAATCCTATTATTTAAGAGAATTTTACCAAAATCCTTAAATGAAATAAAGAATCTGATTTAGTAAAAACTTGTGATATGTTATTAACTTTATTTTAAATATATACAGATATTATTTCCTAAAAAATAATGGTTTATTAAAGAATTGGATGTTTTTCCTAATACGCAAAATTCTTAAGTTCTACAAAAATGAGATCATTAAATTTTTTTGGGAGATAAAAGATAAAATGATTAAATCGATTGGTAGTAAGCCACCACAAAAGAATGGTAAATGGTTAAAGATCATCTCAGACTCAAAAATTAATTTATCCTATATAAATAGTAAAATAAGTAGAAGAAATTTTTTCAAAATTTTATTGAAGTTACTCTAAAGTCTTATTTATCACTAAAAACTATCTCTGTTTTATAACATCTTATCACTCTTTTAAAAAATATTTCTTCTAATAGGACGACTAATATTGAACTAATACTTCTTATTAGTAATTTAATCTAATATGCTTAAACTAGGTTTATTGAATTTATTTATCATAGTTCATTAAAAAAATAGTAAATAAACAATTATATGTAAAATTTAAATAAACAGATGATCAGTATTGTTGGAAGGCTCATAAATAGATATTTGTGCTTGTCTAGAACCTCTCGAGGAATAGAAAAGCTTGCAATAATAATATGCAACATTATTATCAATTTTAAGAGCATTTTTCTTAGGAGTTATAAGAATAAAATTCCCAAGTTGATTGTTTTCCTTAGAAAAAATTTCACCAGCTATATTTCATGCTCATTGAACTTGTAACCGATAACATGTTAAACTTAATCTTGTATGGATTAGGAACAAACATATCAAGTTCGTTCTTTTTGTAAAGACCCCAGAAATTCAAAAGGAAATATATAATAATTTAAGTGCGGAAGCGAAATAAAAGGTTAAAGTTTACATCCCTTACACAATAACTTAAAAGTACTAAACAAACATCACGGAATGAATCCTCTAAAAGAAACACGAGAAATGAAAAAAGTAAAGAAAAATATAAAGTATCTAGCATCTACTCACAATCTTCTTACAGATCGGGCTCGGGAACCAGGTCCTTTTGATCTGAAATAGTTAAATAAAGGGTGAGCTACACTAGTCCAGTAAGGACATCACATTATATCACCGGCATAGAAGTAAAAGTTGGTAGAAAATAAAAACAACCAATGGAGCATTAGATTTAAACCAATACATTTATTTAAAATAAAGTCATTTACCCTTTTACTTACCATTGGAGAATTTATGAAAACAAATTATAGAAGCAATAATATCATACAGATCATAACTTCATACACGACCAGCAACATAGGACATATCATAAATTCACATTTATTAATAATAAACGAAATTGTAACCGTTTCTCGTTTCACCAGCCTATTAGTATCCATGGGGATTCATAGGAGTGTCCTTGCTACACGTGAACCCTTTCCCTTAATAGTCTTAATTACATAGCCGATCCCATACCCCGTCCAGTATGAGCGCCAAGATAATAAACCCCAATACCCCATCTGGTATGAGGGTGAAGTGGGTCGTCCCCATACCCCGTCCGGTGTGAGCACCAAATTACCAAGTCTCCATACCTCATCCGGTATGAGACAACGTTCACGGTAGAGTTCTCTGTGAATCCAGTCCGTCCACCATCTCCTAGGATATCTAGTGAGGCTGTCATCTTATCAGTTTATTAGATCACACCCCTTTCATGTTTTCCCTTAGTCTCCGTTACCAAATCAAATATTATCACATAAACAAATAAATATGCATCAGGTAATGCAATCATGTCTCAAATCTCAAAATCAAGCAGTGGTCAAGTAAGACAGTAACACATGCATTCAAACTTTAAAATAGATAAACCAGATACCATCATGCTTTTAAACTATAAAATAAATCAACAGAAATTAACAGGGAACAATATCCAGTTTGGGCTCCTTTAGCAATTCGTAATTAATTATGTACATCTATTTAATTTGTACAAAAGACCGTATTATTATTTATTCAAACTTCAAATCTATGATAGGAAATAGGGTGAGGGGTCCTTACCTGATTTGACGCCGAAAAGTTAAATGGTTTACCTCGCTTACGGGCAGTCCCTGGGTTCTCTGAATTTTTTTTTGGGAACTAAAATGCGCTTACAGTACCTACAAATATCCCAAATAAACCAAAAATCAGTCCCAGGGCCTACTTAGCCAATTTTAAAAATTCGACACGGCGGCTGTCCACGTCGGATTGGCTGTTTTTGGTCATTTTTGGCCAAATTCAGTCAAATTTACATCAGTTCCTGTGAGAAAATACACTTAGGGCCCTCGGTTGGCAGAAAAAATGTAGAAAACAAAAACTCATCGCCTCAAGTCAACCATTTTTGGCTGTTTTTGACCAAATTCGGTCGATTTTACATTGATTCCTGCGAGCACACATGTTCAAGGGCCTCGGTGGGCCGAGAAAATACGAAAAACTAAAACTCACCGGCGGCGGGGCTCTCTGGTGCGGGGGCTCCTCCGGCTCACATTGCGGTTGGGTGTTTCGCTTTGGTCAACTTGTAAAGAGGAAAACAGTGATCACAACGGTAGAAAAATTACACAAAACGGGAATCAGGAAGGGCCTCATCAGAGGCGGTTTGTGAAATTCCTCGCGACAGCACCGCCAGGCTTCGGCGGTGCCTTTCAGACAATTGGCTGATTCTTTCACTCCAATTTGGCCATGTGTGGGTTTAAAATTAAATTGTGTGCAAAAGGGAAAATTTTTATTTTTTTGCCAATCGGAAAAGGTTCCAGTGCGGCGGCAGGTGGCGGTGGTCGACTCCCCAGTGGCTGAGTTATCTTTTCGGGCGAGGGGTTTTGACGGCTAGGGTTAGAGTTTGGGTGTGGATGGGGTTTTTTATACCCATCCGCTTTTCATCTGGGCCGTCCATCGCTTTTGATCTGGACCGTCCAATCGCAATTAAATAGGGAGTGAATCTGGGCCGATCATCACGATTCAATAAGGGTCGTCCGTGCGCGATTTAATATGGGTCGTTCGTGCATGCGAGAACAGACCTCAGCCATTCAATTGTGCGGACGCGGATCGCCCACGTGGCTCCCCCCATGTGGCCTCCTATGTCAGTGCCTCTACCACTTGGCGTGTTCTGATTAGTCTGGGCTGCTGACCGGGCGTCTTACGTGGCGTAATTTTACTAAATTACATTTTGACCCTCTGGTTTTCGATTTTTCTTTCAAAAATACCCCCAGAATCAAAATTTTCACCCCTTTTTCCCAAAATTATTTTCAATTTAATCCTCAATAATTTTACCCATTTTTTATTAAATTAAATTAAATTAAATAAATAAATAATTATATTTATTAAAAAAATAAAAAATAAAAGTAAAAATACAAACTAAAATTTTTATTGGGTTTTACAATCGAGGTGAGTTCATTACCTACACAAGGTATAAAAAGGACCGACCCTTCCACCTCTGCAATAGTAGGGATTAAAGGCTCTACCATGATGCTTTGGCGAATAAAAGGTGGAGGTGCCTCGCTTGACCTTTTGAGAGGTAAATCTTTATCATTTTTCTAGTTGTATGTGTATATATTCATGTACAAATCCACTATATTTTATGCTAAGTAATGTGTGTATATATGTTTATAAAGGCTAAACTGTGATACTGATGATGAAAGGGCAAGTCACATAATTTGTAAAGGGTGTACAAGAGATCCAAGATGCATAATGCAACTCTTGTGTCTGCTTTGGTTGCTACAAGTGTCGCTTTAGGGACTTTTAGTCCCACACCTGCATTAATTATATGCAGAATGCATAGCTCTAATCTCTCCTATTCATCATTATGGCTTAATGATTATGCAGATTGGAAGTTTTATCTTTCATACTTTATGTTGACTATACGTAAAATCCAGACTGCATGACCATATTTTTTATTAATAGACCGAGCTTGATCACCACCTTCAATTGGAATCTAGATGCACGTCCCATCTTCCACCACATAGTACACAAATTCTTACAGTGCTGGCGGCAGTATCTGCAGAGGCTCTAGGCATGGTGGTAGTGGATGACAAGGCTCTCTAACTAGTTGTCATTTGTTCAGGTTCTGTGGTTGCCATGCATTAGATGCTCTTATCAAAAGTGCTTGTTGTTGTATGATGGGTGATGATTAGTCTTGAAAATTTGTGATTGGAATTTTGGTTTTGGAGAAGAGAAAGAAACCCTTTGGAATTAATGAGAGAATAACTAAAGAATAATAGAGGATATATACATATAAATATATGTGTTTGTATATGTATATTTTTTATATATCTAAAAAATTCTCAGACAATTATTTAAGTAGGCGTATTTATATTTGTAAAATATATACATATAATGTATATTTAAAACATGCATGAGGTATTCTTAAATTTATTTTTTGATTTATTATAATCTAATTATTTAAGAAAATTTTACTAAAATCCCTAAATAAAATAAAGAATCATATTTGGTAGAAACTAGTGATATACTATTGGCTTTCTTTTAAACACATGCAGATATTATTTCCTAAAAAAATAGTTTATTAAAGAATTAGATGTTTTCCTAATACTCAAAATTCTTTGGTTTTAGAAAAAAGAGATCCTTAAATTTTTTTTAGAGATAATTATTTAATAGATTGATTGTAAGCCACCACCAAAGAATGACATATGGTTAAAGATTGTCTCAGCCTAAAAAATTAGTTATCGTATATAAATGGTAAAATAAGTAGAAAATATTTTCTCAAAATTCTATTGAAGTGACTATAAAGTGTTAACTATTATTAAGAACTATCTCTGTATATAATATCTTATCACTCTTTAAAAAAAAATATTTCTTTTAATGGGACAAACAATATTAAAGTAATATATCTCATTAGTAATTCAATCTAATACGTGTAAACTAAACATGTTAGATTCATTTATCACAGTTTGTTAAAGAAATAATAGACGGATTATTATATATATAATTTAAATCAACATATGATCAATATTGTTCGGAGGCTAATAAATAGATATTCGACATTGTTTCGATGCTTTCAAGGAATAGAAAAGCTTGAAAAAATAATATAAAACATTACGATAAATTTTAAGAGTATTTTCTTAGAATTTACAAGAACCAAATTCCCAAGTTAATTTTTTTCCCAAGAAAAAACTTCACCATCTCTATTTCATGTTCATTAAACTTGTACCCTGATATCTTGTTAAACTTTAGCTTGTATGGATCTGGAACAAACATATCAAGTTTGTTCTTCTAGTGAAGCTCTTAGTGAGATATGTGAAGGAAATTGAAGCCATTTAGCTATAGTAATAATTTTAATTATATCCATATAGTTAGTTATTTATCATAAAGAAAATCATCCAAGAAAAACACATCTACAATGGAAAAGGGTGTTGGTATGGATGGCACAAGGGAAGCCTCACTGAGTGGGAAACAAGTTCAACATGGCCTTGGGTCCCATAAGATTTTGCCGGTACAGATCTTCTCCAAAGCTTTCTCCTTTAAACCTTATGACCTGAGATTTAGACTGCAGAAAATACTAACATCAAACATCTAGATTTTATTTTTGTGCCTGAGGATTAAGAAGAATGGAAAGAAAATTGTTTTTTTTTCTTTATTCAAATGAATGGAGGTTAAGTGTGTACCCTTGAATTTAATCTATAATAAATAACTTGAGAGGTTATGCAAGCTTCGAAAAACTAATTTTTCGCTATATTTCTTTGTTGGACCAGTCAAGAAGACTAACTTTAATTGCAGAAAAATTTAATTGTGATAGGAGGATGAATGACATACAGTAGAGTATTTTATATAGGTCATGGAAAATTTAGATTTTATTATACTATAACTTAGAGAATCTTTGAACTTAAGTGAAGAATCTATGGCTATTTGGAATGTGGTTTTATTTTTTTAAACCTTTAACTTAAATGAAGAATCCATCGGTATTTGAGATGCAATTTTATTATATTTATGTGATATCTAACTTAATATATATAAATTAATTAAAAACATTGATTTAATTAATTTTATGATCGTCAACTGTATTAAAATTAAATTTTTAATTTTAATCCATGCGTTAAAGAACTTATTCATCATTTAGTTTTTCAAAAGTTAAAAAAGCCAATTTTATTAAGATAATGATAGAAGTTTTATAACTATGAATAAGGTAAAAAGCCACATTACCCAAAAACATCGACTGTCCTTTACAATAATGTGATTAGTTATTTTAATACAATATCTCTACTTTAAATTGTATATTTATATACTAGTATAAAAAGATTCATTAGTAATTAACCTTAGAAACATGGTTTAATTGTTAATTAAAATTTTGAGATACCCTTTAACATCTTACTCAAAGTATAGTGTAATATATCATAAGTCGATAATGACAACAATGTAAAATACATAGAGAAAGTAACCAACTTTTTATGATATTTCTTTGCATCAATCAAGGGGAGTAACTAATTATTTAAGAACAATTAAAATGTGAGAAGAGAATAAATGTGTAGAGTTGATTATTTTGTACAGGCTGTGAAAAACGTAAGTTTGTTTTATATTATAACTTATGAAATCTTTAAACTCAAATAAAGAATCATAAACTATTTAAAGTAAATAAACAATTATGGTTATTTAAAATGTGATTTCTTATATAAACATATATATGTGTGGCGGTCTGGTGGCAGCGCATGTGGAGGCATGCGGAATTCCAGTGGTTGCTCGCAGTTAGTCCTAGGAGGCAGATTCGGGTAGGTGAGTTGAAAAACAAAAAAGCCCTGATGGTTTACTGTTTTAGATATAGGGTTAATTAATCATATTTAATTTTAATAAATTATTTATCCGGTTTAGAATTAGGAATAAGTCATTACTAGCTGATGTAGATATCACTATAACAGGTTAATCTTGTACATCAGAGATAATTTCACAAACGAGATTTAGATAGAAATTAGATAAGTGCGTAAGCGCCTACAAATGTGGTTTAATCTTTTTAAGATATTAAAACTGTGACATTTAATAACTTGTAATTAGGCACATGATTCTGACGAAATTTTACTACTGATTGTTGTGTTCTTATTTATGTTTACTACTGAAATTGTTGATGAATTATTTTGCTATTTTGGTAAATGAATTCGCATATATACTGGTTGATATGTAATTGGGAGTATATTAAGGATATGTAGAAGAGTCTAGAGTGATGAATAGTTACAGCATGCATGTTATAGGTATAGAATATATTAAATAATAAAAATTAAGAAATTTATTAGTGAGTCGAAATAAATAAATAGAAATTAAAAGATTTAGAAAACCCATTTAACCGGTATCACCGAGGGGTGGGTGTGTGTGTAGCCTTTTGGCATGTGACTGTGGTGAACTCTACCCATGGATGTGGCTTTAGTCAGATGTGGCGAAGTAATAAGAACTATGAACTGTATACTGTATACTGCAAATTGTGAAATGTGAACTGAATTGTGACATATTCATGAGTTAGAGGGGATCCATCCTACTCTCATTGATATTGGCATAAATGCATCGTGTGGTGAAACTATTTTAATAGGATATAAACCGATACGAATGAATAAGAAGTCACGTGTAACGTTTATGATACTGAAACACTGAATTAGTATCTACTAAATTGCTTACTGTTTAAATTGTGATACTGAATACTGAATTATATTATTTATTGAACTGTTTATGCCTTGAATTATGATACTAAAATAATCAATTTTGAATGTTTATTCAATAAACTGATTTATAACGTTTGGTTAATGAATTAGGGTGTAGATATCACGTGTTTTTTGCAATACCTTTACTTTAAATCACGTATTTATATACTAATATATAAAGATTGGTTAATAAATAACCTTAAAAACTTGATCCAATTGTTAATGAAAATTTTAAAATACCTTTTAACATCATACTCAAAGAATAGTGTAATATAAAATCATAAGTCGATAACGATAATAATGTAAAATACATAGAGAAGGTAACCAACTTTTCAAGATACTTCTTCTTTGTATCAATCAAGGGGATTAACTAATTATTAAAGAACAATTACAATGTGAGAAGAGAATAAATGTGTAGGGTTGATTATTTTGTACAGGTTGTGAAAAACTTAAGTCTTATTTTATACTATAACTTATGAAATCTTTGAACTCAAATTAAGAATTATAAACTCTTTAAAGTAGATAAAGAATTGTGGCAATTTAAAATATTATTTCTTAAATAAAGAATCCCTGACTATTTAGGACTTGATATGATTATACTTATTAGATATTTTACTTAATTTATATAAAATTCTTATGAACATAGATTTTATTAGTTTTATGGCTGCCATTATAGTACAAATGAATCAATTCAAATAAAAGTTACTTTTTAAGTTAATCTTTTTGGCGGAAGAACTTATTAGCCTTTTACTTTGAAAAGTAGGAAATAATTTTGTTGAGATAATGTTAAAAATTTGTATAGTTTTACAACATTTTTTTTCTATTTTTAGAAGATGGGTTTTATGGGAATTCAGAATTCTAGATGAAGATGGTGAGTGCTATTGGAATAATGAAGCTCAAAAGGAAAAGTGAAGGAAGGAAAATGAGATAAATGGAAATAGCTTTGAATATTTTCTACTAACTATTTTTTAATTTCGTAATTATTATCTTTATAAGACCAATTTAATGATAATCGTTAACCATGTCTACCCTCTTCATATTTCTTTACCATACTGTACATAAATATGTATGTATAGTTATTACGTTATTAAAATTATATAATTATGTGTTAAGTGCTTCAAAATATAAATAAATTTGTCGATCATAAATGTATGACACCATACATATTTTTTAAAAAATTATAGAAACAAAATTTAGAGGATCACAATCACTTAATAATTTTTTATTTCAAATCAGTGATTTAAAAATAAAAACACACGTAACAAAAATTAGCTAATTTTTTAAATTTAAAAGTACAAGTGTTTCACATTTTTATGTACACATATGGTGTAAGAAAAGTGTGTAGTAAAGTTGAATTTTTGTCATAATACTATTATATAAGAGAACTTTGTCAAAATCCTTACAAGATATCAAGATTCTAATTCGGTAAAAATTTGTGATATGCAACTGGATTTTTTTTTTGTCTTCAAATACATTTGTTATGTTTTGAGAAACAATAGTTTATTAAATAATTGAATATTTTTCTTAATACTCAAAAGTCTGAACTTCAAGAAAAATGTTATCATTAATTTTTTTCCGTTAAGTATGAATGCTTTGTCAACATGCTAAATTTTTTATTTCATCCCTAAATTCTCTTTGTTTCTTTTCATTGATTGTGTGATTTTTTTTAATTAATGTAATACATTTATTTGTTTCTTTAGAAAAATTTACTATACTTTACAAAAATAGGTTAAAATTTAATATCGGAAACATGATCTAATTGTTAATAAAAATTCTAAAATATCTTTTAACATCCCACATAGTGTAATATAAAAAATATAAGATGATAGTGATAACATTTTAAATTGTAAATTAAAGGTTTATATGGTCACAACATTTAGCACCTTTTTAACCTTTAAATAATTGTATACTCGTACATACATTACTTTGTAATATTAACTTATTATTGATCTATGTGATACATTTGTAAGTTTCTGTAAGTTAGCTTTAACTTACTACTAACTTTGTATTAAATTTTAAAAGATAACTATACATAAAAAAATTATTCTACCACATGGTCTATTAGAGCTTAAAAATGAAAACTTCATCCTCCTTGGAAGCTTTTCTATTCAAGTAATCAATTTGTTCTGTCTTTCTCTTAGCTCACTGTCAATTTTTTTTTCCTCATACTACTTTGTCTCTTCCTTTTCACCTCAATTTTTAGCCTTAAAACTAATTTTTAGCCTCATTTTTCTTTCCTCACATTATGTATAAATGGATGTATACATACATATAAAAGATGGTTTTATTAATTAATATTAAGTAGGTGGGATTGGTGGCATAGAGATGCAATCAGCAATTTAATGTGCACTATTCCAAAATGTTAAATCTTGTGATAAAATAAACTCCTATTAAGATATTGATTATTTTGTAACTTTTGACATAGTTTACTTGTTTGAGTATCTGTCATTTGTCACACGATTTTTATGGATAAAATAAATACGTACAAGATCTCCTATTTGTATAGAAGTAAAAAAAATTAAAATTTTCATTTGTCCCACAACTTTTATGGGCAGAACGAATACTTATAAGATCTCTTATTTGTATAGAAGTACAAAATTAAATGCTACAAGCTTGTTGTAAACCTAAACAACATATCAAGGCTCATTAGTGGAAAGCAGCAGTTCCATCAGGGTGAGTTCATTACTTGCAGAAGGTATAAAAAGGACCGACTCTTCTGCCTTCGCACCACTAGGGATTACAGACTCTACCATGATGTTTTAGCTAATAAAAGGTGGAGGTGCCCCGATTGGCCTTTTGAGAGGTAAATCTTAATCGTTATTTTGGTTGTATATGTATATATCCATTTGTAAATCGACTATATTTTATGTTGAGTAATGTGTATATATGTGTTTCTAAAAGATAAACTGTCATGCTGATGAAGAAAAGGCAAGTCACAAAATTTGTAGAGGGTATACAAGAGATCCAAAATGCATAATGTACCTCTTGTGTCTGCTTTGGTTGCTACAAGTATCGCTTTAAGAATTGTCAGATCCGCACCTGCATTAATTGTATGCAAAATGCATAGCCCTAATCTCCCCTAATCATCACTATGGCTTAATGATTATGCAGATTGGACGTTTCATCTTTCATATTTTATGCTGACTATACGTAAATTCTAGACTGCATGATCTTATTTTTTATTAACAGCCCGAGCTTGATCACCACCTTCAACTGGAATCTGGATGCACGTCCCATCTTCCACCACATAGTACACAAATTCCTACAGTGCTGGCGGCAGCATCTTCAGAGGCTCTAGGCATGGTGGTGGTGGACGACAAGGCTCTCTAACCAGTTGTCATTTATTCAGGTTATGTGGTGGCCTTGCATTGAATGCTCTTATCAAAAGTGCTTATTGTTGTTGCTGTTATATTTAAAACAAACATGAGGTATCCTTAAATTTATTTTTTGATTTTTTATAATTTTATTATTTAAAAAAATTTTACTAAAATCTCTAAATGAAATAACGAATAATATTTAGTAGAAACTAGTGATATGTTATTGGCTTTCTTTTCAATTTATACAGATATTATTTTCTAAAAAATAATAGTTTATTAAAGAATTAGATATTTTTCTAGTACTTAAAAATTCTTGGATTCTAGAAAAATAAGATCATTAAATTTTTTTTGAGAGATAATTTTTAAATAGATTGGTAGTGAGCCACCACCAAAGAATGGCACATGGTTAAAGATGGTTTCAACTTAAAAAATTAATATATCTTATATAAATGGTAAAACGAGCAAAAGAAAGTTTCTCAAAGTTCTATTGAAGTGATAATAAAGTCTTAACTATCCCTAAAAACTATCTTTGTATATCATATCTTATCACTCTTTTAAAAAAATCTTTTTTTTTATGGGATGAATAATATTAAAGTAATATATCTCATTAGCAATTCAAACTAATACGTGTAAACTAAGCGTGTTGGATTCATTTATCATAGTTCGTTAAAAAAATAATTAACGGATAATTATGTATATAATTTAAATCAACAGGTGATCATTATTGTTGGAAGGCTCATAAATAGATATTCAAGCTTGTTTCAATGCTCTCGAGGAATAGAAAAGCTTGCAATAACAATATAAAATATTACGATAAATTATATACATAATTTTCATGATACTCCTTTGCATCAATCAAGAGGACTAAGTATTTATTGAAGAACAATTACAATGTGATCATTAATTTTTTTTTTGTTAAGTATGAATGCTTGATAAACATGCTAAATTTTTTATTTTATCCCTAAGTTTTCTTTGTTTCTTTTCATTAATCGTGCAGTTTTTTTTTAATTCAAGTGATACATTTGTTTGTTTCATTTGAAAAATTTACTTTACAATAATGTGATTAATTATTTTAATGCAATATTTTAGTTTAAATCATATATTTATATACCAACATAAAAAAATAGGTTTAAATTTAATATTAGAAATATGATTTAATTGTTAATGAAAATTTTAAAATACCTTTTAACATCCAACATAGTGTAATATAAAAAATATAAGTAGATAATGGTAACATTTTAAATTATAAATCAAAGGTTTATATGGTCACAACATTTAGCACTTTGTGAGCCTTTTAAATGATTGTATACTCGTACAAACTTTACTTTGTAATATTAACTTAACTTATTATTGATCTTTTAAGTTAGCTTTAACTTATTACTGACCTGATAAGAAAATTTAAAAGATAATTATACATAAAAAATTATTCCACCACATGGTTTATTAGAGTTTAAATATGAAAAATTTATCCTCCTTGGAAGCTTTTCTATTCAAGTAATGAATTTCTTCTCTCTTCCTCTTAGCTCACAGTTAACTTTTTTTTTTCCCCACATTATGTTGTCTCTTCATTTCAACTCAAATTTTAGCCTTAAAACTAATTTTTTGCCTCAATCTTTTCCTCACATTATGTGTAAATTGTTGTATATGTACATATAAAATATGGAATTATCAATTAATATTGAGTAGGTAGGATTGGTGGCAGAGAGATATAATCCATAATTCAATGTGTACTATCCCAAAACATTAAGTCTTGTGATAAAATAAACTGCTATTAAGATACTGAATACTTATATAACTTTATGAGATATTTTACTTTTTTGACTATCTATCATTTGTCACGCAACTTTTATGGGTAGAAGGAATACGTATAATATCTCCTATTTGTATAGAAGTAAAAAATCATTCAATTTTTCATTTGTCCCATGACTTTTATGGGTAGAAGGAATACCTATAAAATGTCCTATTTTTTTCGAAGTACAAAATCAAATACTACAAGCTTGCTATAAACTTAAACAATATATGAAGGCTCACTGGTGGAAATCAGCAGTTCTATCGGGGGGAGTTCATTACCTGCACAAGTTATAAAAAGGACTAACTCTTCCACCTCCCCACTACTAGGGATTATAGGCTCTACCGTGATGCTTTGGCTAATAAAAGGTGTAGGTGCCCCGATTGGCCTTATGAGAGGTAAATCTTTATCATTATTTTTGTTGTATATGTATATATTCATGTGTAAATTCATTATATGTTATGCTCAGTAATGTGTATATGTGTTTCTAAAAGATAAACTGTGATGCTAATGAAGAAAGGGGAAATCACAAAACTTGTAGAGGGTGTACAAGAGATCCAAAATGCAGAATGAACCTCTTGTGTCTGCTTTGGTTGCTACAAGTGCCACTTTAGGGATTGTCAGCCCCTCACCTGTATTAATTATATGTAGAATGCACAATCTTAATCTCTCCTAATCATCACTCCGTCTTAATGATTATGCAGATTAGAAGTTTCATCTTTTTGACTTTATGTCAACTATATGTAAAATCCAGACTGCATGATCATGTTTTTTATTAACGGCCCAAGCTTGATCATTATTTTCAATTGGAATCTGGATGCACGTGCCATCTTCCACCGCAGTACATAAATTCCTATAGTGTTGGCGGCAGCATCTACAGAGGCTCTAGGTGTGGAGGTGGTGGATGACAAGACTCTCTAATGTCATTTGCTCAGGTTCTGTGGTGGCCATGTATTGGATGCTCTTATCGAAAGTGTTTGTTGTATGATGGGTGATGATTAGACTTGAAAATTTGTGTTTGGAATTTGAGATTTGGAGAAGAGAAAGAAAAATGTTTGGAATTAATGAGAGAATAACTAAAGGACATTAGAGGATATATATATTTGTGTGTGTGTATATGTATATTCTTTTTCTATCTTAAAACTTCTCTGACAGTAATGCTACATATTGTTTAAATAGACATATTTATATTTGTAAAATATGTACATATGAAGAATACTTAAAAGGATTATGAGGTATCCTTAAATTTATTTTTTGATTTATAATAATCCTATTATTTAAGAGAATTTTACTAAAATTCTTAAATAAAATAAAGAATCTAATTTAGTAGAAACTAGTGATATGTTATTAGCTTTCTTTTAAATATATACATATATTATTTCTTGAAAAATAGTGATTTATTAAAGAATTGATATTTTTTTAAATACTCAAAATTCTTGGATTCTAGAAAAATGAGATAATTAAATTTCTTTTCTGAGAGATATAAGATAAAAATATTAAGTAGATTGGTAGAAAGCCACCACCAAAGAATGACACATGTTAAAGATCATCTCAACCTAAAAAATTAGTATATCATATATAAATGTTAAAACAAGTAGAACAAATTTTCTCATAGTTCTAATGAAGTGACTATAAAGTCTTAACTATCACTAAAAACTATCTATGTTATATAACATCTTATCACTCATTAAAAAAAAAAACTTTCTTTTGATGGGATGAATAATATTGAAGTAATATATTTCATTAGTAATCTAATTTAATATACTTAAAATAAGTGTATTGGATTCATTTATCATAGTTCGTTAAAAAAATAGTAAACAGACAATTATATATATAATATAAATCAACAGATTGTTAGTATTATTAGAAGGCTCATAAATAGTTATTTGAGCTTGTTTCGATGCTCTTGAGGAATAGTAAAGCTTGCAATAATAATATGCAATATTACAATAAATTTTAAGAGCATTTTTCTTAGGAGTTACAAGAACAAAATTCCCAAGTAGGTTCTTTTCATTAGAAAAAACTTCACCAACTCTATTTCATGCTCATCAAAATTTTATCATGACATCTTGTTAAACTTAATCTTGTCTTAATCAGGAACAAGCATATCAAGTTCGTTCTTTTAGTGAAGATCCCAACGAGATGTGTGATGGAAATTGAAGCCATTCAGTTGTAGTAAAATTTTTAATTTTTTTCCATATAGTTAGTTATTTATCATAAAGAAAACTACATGATGCAAACAATGCTAAAAACACTCAAGCTACTCTAAGAGCATCAGAAGGTGACTTGGAGCAAATTTCAAATGATGTAAACAAAAATACAGTTCTAAACCTAGAAAGTTTTAGTGGACCAGTAACAAGATCAAAGGCAAAGAAGCTTAAAGAGTTGCTCCAAGTTTTTACTCAAAAACATATGGATGATGTGCTGGCCAATTATGGAAAGTTCAAATATGAGCTTTTTGAACAGCCCAAATTCGTAACTTTAATTGGATTTAAGTGATTTGGGATAATTTGGGCTTGTTTGAGTCTTATTGATAATGGATGAATAAGCCTTGTGTATGGGCTGGATTAGTTGAGTTGTTTTAAGTATTTTGGATTGTTTTATTTTAGTTTGAGTTAATTAAACCCATATAGTTAAGTATAACTCATTTTGGGCTTATGTTTTGTCTTAGTGCTATTACAAGAATGAGCCCATAACTATATGGTGCCACAAACAATTAGTGGTGTTGGTTAAGAAGATTGGAGTTACAAGGAGTTACATAACAATTACATGCCTATAATTAGTCAAGTTATTGTTGGAGTTACAATTATAATTACCACATAATTAACCTAGTTATTGTGGGAGTTACAATTGTAGTTATTGTATTGTAACTTATCATTGATTTCTTTGGCTATAAATACCAAAGGAACTCTTCTTTGTGGACATCAAGAGTTGTAATCAAACATTTCAGAATTGAGTTGAGAGCGTTTTGGCTTTCTTTTCACTTTATGCACAAGGTGTTGATTTGGAATACAATTTTTATCACTTGTATTTTAATTTTGATTTCCTATTTCAATTGTTCTTGGTGTTTGTTTGGATTGGATTCAAGGGATATCATTTATCTTTCTTGGGTTCTCTTTAACTTCTACCATTTGGGTGATTGAACAAATTTAATTCCTTTCTTACTTGTGATCTAAATTCCGTTCTAAACCGATTGAAGAGTTCTAAGGTTCAAGCAAGGGTCTTGGGGTTCCGTATCATTTGGTATCAGAGCATTGGTTCCCCAAGTAAATTAGTCTATCCTTATTTTGTTGTCTTTATTTTCATTATTTCTTACAAAAAAAAAGAGACAAATTTGCATTTAGCAAAAAAAAAAATCAGATTAGCCTAATTTGCTTAATTGTGCAAAACATATTTGCACATATTCTACCATGTGTAATTGAAACAGTTGCTGTTATTTCCCTTTTATTTATCTCATATAACATTCAAATACATTTAAAATTTAAAAGGGAAACTCGTTTCAAGCCTGTTTGTTTGGTTGAGATTGTTTGTGTAATTTTTATAGCTGTTTGGAAACAACTCACCTCAATTGAGTTTGTTTTCATCCAAAACTTTTTGTTTTACTTATTTTGAGTATTTTGGGTCATAATTTGTGGTTCTATTAGAGAATTACAAGTTTCGTGCATTAAATTCCATATTCACCATTTTTTTTCTTGCATCTTTAATTTTCATTTAATATTTCTGCCCATTTGCTTCTTATTACATCTTGAGGAAATAATATGGATTTGTTGTTGCCTAATTAACATAAAAATCATCATACACTTATTTTTATATCAAGTGTGTGCTCTTCATTGTTTAGATTGTTCTAGTTTACTTTTAGAGTTGAATTCCTGTATCTTGTTTATTTAAGAATTCTTTGTTATCTTTAATTAAAATTGAGTACATAGTGTTAATTAATTGTTGTTTGAATTGGTCATTTTGTATAAAGTTATAAAAGATTGCTTGAGTGTTAAAAAGCAAGAGAGTGTGACTCGAAAGAGGGTAAAGGCCAAAATTGAGTGAAACATGAGTGCCCATACTACGAGAGTGTTAGTGAGGGAGTGATTTGTGAGGTTGCAATCTATTTTGTTTGTCATTAAAATTTCATATTTGAAGATGGAGCCACAAGGGAGTGAAAGAACATCAAAAGATCAAGAATTCATCCTCAAAGCAATGCAACAACAATTTGAGAGGATTCAACTAGCTATTGGCAACATGAATGAAAAACTAGGAAACAACAACGTGAGTTAAATTCCATGAGAGGGGAAGCTTCCCAAACCAATCCAGGGACAAGAAGACTTCCAACACCACCTTTTGATGAGGAACTGGAGGAAGAATTTGATGACCAAGCTACTTTAGTCAATAAAGGTCGAAATTATGGTAGGGGTCAAAACGATCTTGATAAAAACATTTGGAGCATCAAAATGAAAATCCCATCGTTTCTAGGCAAGAATGATACAAATGCTTATCTTGAATGGGAGCGCAAGGTGGAGCTTATTTTTGAGTGCCACAATTATTTGGAGGAGAAAAAGATAAAGCTTACGGCCGTGGAGTTTGGAGAGTATGCCATTGTGTGGTGGGATCAACTCATCACAAGTAAAAGGAGAAATGAAGAGAGATCTATTTCTACTTGGGCCGAAATGAAGGCTATCATGAGAAGGCGTTTTGTTCCTACTCACTACTATAGGGACACTTACATCAAAAATTGCAAGGCCTTATACAAGGGAACAAGAGTGTAGAAGACTACTACAAAGAGATAGAGATAGCCATGATAAGGGTTAACATTAAAGAGGATAGGGAAGCTAGTACGGCAAGGTTCTTAAATGGCCTTAACAAAGACATAGCCAACATTGTAGAGCTTCAACATTATGTGGAGATTGATGATACGGTGCACATGGCTGTAAAGATGAAAGACAATTAAAGAGAAAGGGGAACACAAGGCAAGCCAACACTTACTCGGCCCAAAATCCCAATTAGAGACCGAATTGGAGGGGAGATAACAAGGCTGTCCAATTCAAAAGAGATGACAAAATCAAGCCAAAAGATGCTAATGATAATAAAAACTAAGGTATTTCTAACGCCCAAACTCTTAGGAATAATGTGATTAGTTATTTTAGTGCAATATCTTTACTTTAAATCATGTATTTATATATCAATATGTGAAGATTTGTTAGTAATTAACCTTAGAAACATGATCTAATTATTAATAAAAATTTTAAAATACACTTTAATATCCTACTCAAAGTATAGTGTAATATAAAAATATAAATCAATAACGATAATAATATAAAATATATAGAGAAGATAACCAACTTTCCATGATACTTCTTCTTCACATCAATAAAGATGACTAACTAATTATTGAAGAACAATTACAATGTGAGAAGAGAATAATTGTCTAAGGTTGATTATTTTATATTATAATTTATGAAATCTTTGAATTGAAATAAAGAATCATAAACTATTTAAACTAAATAAAGTATTATGGCTATTTAAAATGTGATTTCTTAAATAAAGAATTCA
This sequence comes from Carica papaya, assembly GCF_054855325.1. Lineage (NCBI taxonomy): Eukaryota > Viridiplantae > Streptophyta > Magnoliopsida > Brassicales > Caricaceae > Carica > Carica papaya. Next base: position 27,750,510 of record NC_142311.1, on the reverse strand, counting down.
TGGCTATTTGAGATGTGATTTTATTATACTTATTGGATATTTTACTTAATTTATATAAAATTCTCATTAACATTGATTTTATTAGTTTTTTTGCTACCATTATAGTACAAAATGAGTCACTTCAAATAAAATTTACTATTAAATTTAATCTTTGTGCGGAAGAAGTTATAAGCAATTTACTTTAAAAAGTAAGAAACAATTTTATTAAGATAATGTTAAAAGTTTATCAGGCCGCAATTTCTTTTGACTTTTAAGCAACAAATTTATATAGTCTTTTTAATATGAGAATTGCTCTAACAATTTATATAGTTTTACAACATTTTGCCAATTTTTAGAAGATGCGTTTTATGGGAATTGGGAATTTTGGATGAAGATGGCAAGTGCTATTGGAACAATGAAGCTCAAAAGGAAAAGTGCATTGAGGAAAATGAGATAGATAGAAATAGCTTTGAATATTTTCTACTAACTACTTTTTAATTTTCTAATTTTGTTTTTAGAGGACCAATTTAATGATAACGGTTAACTAAGTCTATCCTCTTCACATTTCTTTACCACACTGTATATATATATGGATGTAGAGTTATTACCTTGATAATTAATTAAAATTAGATAATTAAGTGTTAATTTCTTTAGAATATAAATAAATTTGTCGACCATACAAGTATAATACCATAAATTTTTGTTAAAAAATTATATAAACAAAACTTAACTGATCACAATCACTTAATAATTTTTTATTTTAAATTAGTGATTTAAGAATAAAAAATACTTTACAAAAATTAGCTAATTTTTTAAATTCAAAGCTACTAATGTTTAATATTTTTTATATACACATATGGGATATACAAAAAAGTGTATGGTAAAGTTGAATTTATTTTTTTGATTTTGTTATAACACTATTATATAAGAGAACTTAATCAAAATTCTTACAAGATAACAGGATTCTTATTCGATAGAAATTTGTGATATGCAACTGGATTATTTTTTGTCTTCAAATGTGTTTGTTATTTTTTGAAAAATAATAGTTTATTAAAAAATTAGATATTTTTCCTAATATTCAAAAGTTTTGGCTTCATAAAAAATGTGATCATTAATTCTTTTTTTGGTTAAGTATGAGTGCTTGATTAACATACTAAATTTTTTATTTCATTCTCAAATTCTCATTGTTTCTTTTGATTGATTGTGTAGTTTTTATCAATTAACATGACATATTTTTTGTTTCTTTTGAAAAATTTACTACACTTTACAATAATGTGACTAGTTATTTTAATACAATATTTTAATTTAAACCATATATTTACATACTAATATATAAAAATTTGTTAAAATTTAATATCAATAACATGATCTAATTGTTAATAAAAATTTTGAAATACCTTTTAACATCCTATATAGTGTAATATAAAAAATATAAGTCGATAATGATAACATTTTAAACTGTAGACTAAAGGTTTATATGGTCACAACATTTAGCGCGCTCCAATAACGTAATTGATCATAAATGCAAGGGTTTGTTTTACCCAAAATATGGCAAATCAGTTATAGTTGTCAAAAATGTTCCAAAAACCAATCCTTCCTTATTCTTAAACCAACAAGAAACGTTCATTAGTTGGTTCTTCGTTGCCAAGCAGTCCTAAAAACGTACATAGGATTTAACTTGTCAACGACCTTGAGAGCTAGAAGGACCTAATTCAAGTTTTTGGATTCATCTGCGTGAACAAGTCAACTAGATTACTTACCTTCTCAGTGTGGCATTGACCGCTACTTGGTGCCGAAACCACTCAAACAATTATGGATTTGAGGGGTTCGACTAGCTGCTTGTGATTTTTCTTCTCGCATGATGGAGCATGTTCAAACAAATTCAAAACAATAAATATATATAGGTGCAGCAAATAAATAAATGCCAGCTCTAAAATAAAATTCAAATTAATTCGATTAGATCTCACACGTACATTGCTGGAGTTTGCTCGATCTATCAACTAGGAAAAAATAAATAAATCAACCACTCATGATGGGCTTTTCAACACAAATGAGTTTTTGGAGAGTGAAAGAAAGAAGAAAGATGAAAAAGAATTACAGAAGCAGCAGAAGCTACCGTGTGCAGCGTCAGGAGGAAGAGAGATGATGATTCTGCTTTGACATCCTTTTCCTTGATTTTTGGCTTATCCCAAGCCTTCCAGAAAATTTTTCCCTTGATTTTTGGCTCCAAATCTTGGCTTGAATAATTTACATATTTGAAAAGCACACGTTTTAATTTAAATCTACGGTTGTGCGCGACTCTTAGCCTTACCCAAGGCTAAGTTGTCTAGGGTAAGACCCAAGCTTTTCCCAAGGCTTGTTTTTGGCATAATGATTCTTTTTACGAACTCTTCTTCTTTTCATGTTGTTTTTCCTTGTTTTGTCCTTATATTCTATACTGCAACAAAACATAAAAAATAACTTAGATTAGATAGCGTACCATTGAGTTTAAAAACCCCAAAGTGATAGTTGTCGTTTTTAGGCACTATCAAATTTATTTAGTTTCACAATGTTTTTTTTTTCAATTTTTAAAAAAAATGAGTTTTATGAGAATTCAAAATTCTAGATGAAAATGGTGAGTACTATTGGAACAACGAAGCTAAAAAAAAGTGAATTAAGGAAAATGAGATAGATGGAAATAGCTTTAAATATTTTCCGCTAACAATTTTAAATTTCGTAATTTTTGTCTTAGGAGATCAATTTAATAATAGCGGTTAACCAAGTCTACCATCTTCATATTTCTTTAGCATACTGTACATAAATAGTTTATTAAACAATTAAATATTTTTCCTAATATTCAAAAGTCTTGGCTTCATTAAATATGTGATCATTAATTCTTTTTTTTTGTTAAGTTGAATGCTTGATCAACATGCTAAATTTTTTATTTCAACCCAAAATCCTCTTTGTTTCTTTTTATTGATTGCGTGGTTTTTATTAATTAATGTGATACATTTGTTTGTTCCTTTTAAAAAATTTACTATACTTTACAATAACATGATTAGTTATTTTAATGCAATATTTTAGTTTAAATCATATATTTATATATTAACATATAAAAATTGGTTAAAATTTAACATCAAAAAAATGATTTAACTGTTAATGAAAATTTTAAGATACTTTTTAACAGCCTACATAGTGTAATATAAAACATATAAGTCAATAATGATAATATTTTAAAATGTAAACTAAAGGTTAATATGGTCATAATATTTAGCACATTGTGATCTTTTTAAATGATTGTATACTTGTAGAAACTTTACTTTGTAATATTAACTTAACTTTTTATTGATATATTTGTAAGTTTAATTAATGTGATACATTTGTAAGTTTTTTGACTTACCTTTAACTTATTACTGACATCATACAAAATTTTAAAGATAATTATATATAAAAAATATATTCCACCACATAGTCTATTTGAGCTTAAAAATAAAAAATTCATCATTCTTAGATGCTTTTCTATTCAAGTAATCAATTTGTCATCTCTTCATCTTACCTCATAGTCAACGTTTTTTTTTTCACATTATATTGTCTCTTCATTTTCACCTCAATTTTTTCCTCACATTATGTATAAATGGATATATATATATATATAATGGAATTATCAAATAATATTAAGTAGGTAGGATTGGTGGCATTGAGATGCAATTAGCAATTCAATATGTACTATTCTAAAACATAAAGTCTTGTGATAAAATAAATTGTTATTACGATACTGATGACTTTTATAACTTTAGTTACTTAGTTTACTTGTTTGAGTATCTATCATTTGTCAGATGACTTTTATAGGTAGAAGGAATACTTACAAGATCGCATATTTGTATAGAAGAAAAAAATCATTCAATTTTTCATTTGTCCCACGAATTTTATAGGCAGAAAGAATACGTACAAGATCTCTTATTTGTATAGAAGTACAAAATCAAATACTACAACTTGCTATAGAACTAAACAATATATTAAGGCTCATTGGTGAAAAATACTAGTTCCATCAGGGCGAGTTATTACCTGCACAAGGTGTAAAAAGGAACAATGTTTTTTCCTCCGCACAACTAGGGATTATAGGCTCAATCATTAAGCTTTGGCTAATGAAAGGTGGAGGTGCCCCGACTAGCCTTATGGGAGGTAAAGCTTTATCATTTTTTGGTTGTATATGTATATATTTATGTGCAAATCCACTACATATTATGGGGAGTAATGTGTATATATGTGTTATGGAGAGTAAACTATGATGTTGATTAAGAAAGGGCAAGTCGCAAAACTTGCAGAGGATTTAACAGAGATCCAAAATGCAAAATGCACCTCATGTGTCTCCTTTTGTCGCTACAAGTATCGCTTTAGGGATTGTCAATTTTGCACTTGCATTTATTATATACAGAATGCATAGCCTTAATCCCCTAATCATCACTCTAGTTTAATGATTACGTAGGTTAAAATTTTTATTTTTAAGACTTTATATCAACTATACATAAACTGCAGACTGCATGATCATGTTTTTTGATTAAGGACCAGAACTTGATCACCACTTTTAATTTGAATATGGATGCACATTGCCATCTTTAACTGCATAGTACATAAATCCCTTCAGTATTAGCGGCATCATTTGCAGAGGCTCTAGGAGTGGAGGTGGTGGACGACAGTCATCGTTTGTTCAGGTTCTGTGGTGGCCATTCATTGGATGCTCTTATCAATAATGCTTGTTGCAGTATGATGGGTGATGATTAGACTTGAAAATTTGTATTTGGAATCTGGGTTTAAGAGAAGAGAAAGACAACTCTTCGGAATTATGAGAGAAGAACTAAAAGACAATAGAGGATATATATATGTATATATGTATTTTTTTTCTATATAAAAAATTCTTTAACAATATATTGTTTAAGTAAAAGAATTTATATTTGTAAAATATGTGCATATAAAGTATAATTAAAATAAGTGTGAGGTATCCTTGAATTTATTTTTTGTTTATTATAATCCTATTATTAAAGAGAATTTTACTAATATCCTTAAATAAAATAAAGAATCTAATTTAGTAAAAACTAGTGATATGTTATTAGCTTTTCTTAAAATTTATGCAGATATTGTTTCTTTGAAAATAATTGTTTACTAAAGAATTGGATACTTTTTCTAATACTCAAAATTCTTGGGTTCTAGAAAAATAAGATCATTAAATTTTTTTAAGAGATAAAAGGTAAAACAATTAAATAGATTGGTAGTATGATATCCTAAATGCTAGTAAGGCATAAGGGTGCCAGATACAGAAATGTATACAGTGGAGCAATTTATTATAAATCTCTTACAAAATATATGAGTTCCCAATTACATATATAACTGAGGCTAGAAGTGGCAATAAAATATAAAATATCAAAATACAAAATGGTCACTTTGATTATTATGTAAGAGGACTCATAAGAGTACAGGACAAATCATGCACTAAAAAAGATTTATGGATTCATGGGATCCTCAAAGACTTCAAAAGGTAGGTTAGCGATCGGTTCCTCACTATCTTCCTCATCAATGGGGGAGGGGGTGTGGAAAGGGGTGAGTTCCATATACTCAGTAAAAAAAATAATATTTAAATAACATCATAAGATTTCAAAGGTAATTTAAAATATCATCACCACTTACCATCATGAGTGCTGTCAAGGCCCTTTATTAAATTATAAAAATAATTTATTTTATTAAAGAAATCATTAGACCATCATATCATTGTCATATCATATCAATCAAATATATCATTCTAAAAAAAGAAAAAATTAAACAAATTGTGATATGCACTATTTTTCATGTCATTCTTCGCAAAATTGTTCCGACTTCCATCTATTGAAGGCAATACGGATTCTTGACTAACCATGTGGAATGACCAATTTATTTCATTTATAACAGCAATTTGCGGCTTGCCAAACCAACAATACATTTACAGTTTGCCACACCATGACACGATCTATGACCACGACTGTGCCAATCACAGTGGTCCTACATGTTAACTATAGCCACAACTATACTTTGCCAACGATGACCACTATAATCATATCGCATCACCACTCTTGTCAGAGGGTACACCGTCATCCACAGGGAGCAGTCCTCTCACATATTTTCAAACTAGATGGGGGAAAAATATAAATTCCTTAGAGATAAAAAGCCTAACAAAATACTTTATGAATTATGCATGCCAATAACAATACATATTTATCATGTCTATAAATCATTTCATGCTTAATCTTTTTTTTTCATCGTCAACAACATCATTTATCAACATTTATTTCGAGCATCAAATCATATAAATTACACGTACAATTTAATAAGTTCATATATGATCATAAAGCATGCATTATCATGTAAAATTACTTCATTTAGGCATAAACTTTAACCATGCAAATCATAAATTTAAACTTCATTAATTTTTATTCTAGAAATGCTCCTTAGGATGTTTAAAAGTAAATACTAAATTCTTTACCCAAACCTCGATGTTTCCTACACAGTTTCTTCTTCTCATCTCTTCCTCTCTAAGCTCTTGGAGGATGGAAGAATGGAATGGAAGTGATGAGGAAATGGTAAACGGAAGGGTCCCTATTTATAGAAAATGGGGACCGTCAGATTTGTTCCAAGTGGCAAAATCTGGTGAGTAAAGAGAACGTCAACGGGAAAGATGTGATGTAACGGCTTACAGATGTGATCGACGGTAGGACGATGTGATACGGCGATGGTGCAAAAAATAGAGGCATGCCAAAAGAAGCCGGCAGCGGTTCGTCGCCCAACTAGTGGCACACGATGCCCAAGGGAGGTAGTTGCATGTTATCCCAGCCAGCCATGCGCTGCAGGCCTAGCTTGTAGCCCGCGCAGGCCCGGCATGCACGCCTACCACGTAGGCTTATCATTCAGAGAGTGTGCGCATAGGGCACACGGAGCTGTACTCGTCTACGCGCGATGAGACACGCGAGCAGACTATGCCTGTTTGCTCACGATGGGATGCGTGCATAAACTGCACTTTGCACCCCACACAGATGGGATGTACTCACAATGCGCAAGTCCTGCGTTGGTCGCGCGCACGCATTCTCGAGTAGCGTGTAGAGCTCGTGCGGGCAGGATCCTTCCCGCAAGTGTTCCCATGGGATTTTTCTGCATTGTTCTCTATTTTTCCTTAAATTTATTTTAAATAAAAATATAATATAATTTTTCTTACGATAAAACAAAATGATAAATTTTAATAATTATTTAATTAAATAAAATATAAAATTTAAAATGCAAAATACGATATTCATCTAAAACATTATAATTACTAAATATTAATGAATTTTAAATGGCCTAAGGGCCCGAATAAATAGGAGTTTACATTACAATTTAAGCGCGAAGTTTTTGGGATGTTACAAGTAGTGAGCCACCACTAAAGAATGGTACATGGTCAAAGATCATCTCAACCTAAAAAATTAGTATATGCCATATAAATTGTGAAACAAGCAGAAGAAATTTTCCCAAAGTTGTATTGAAGTGACTATAAGTCTTAGCTATCACTATAAACTATCTCTGTTATATAACATCTTATCACTCTTTAAAACAAAATATTTCTTTTGATGGGATGAATAATATTGAAATAATATATCTCATTAGTAATTCAATCTAATATGCTTAAAATATGCGTATTGGATCCATTTATCATAATTCATTAAAAAATAGTAAATAGACATATATATATATCAAATTTAAATCAATAGATTATCACTATTGTTGGAAGACTCATAAACAGATATTCGAGCTTGTTTCGATGCTCTTGAGGAATAGAAAAGCTTGTAATAATAATATGCAACATTAAGATTAATTTTAAGAACATTTTTCTTAGGAGTTATAGGAACCAAATTTACAAGTTGATTGTTTTCCTAAAAAAAACTTCACCAGCTCTATTTCATCCTCATCAAACTTGTGACTTGATATCTTGTTAAACTTAATCTTATATGGATCGGGAACAAACATACCAAGTTCATTATTCTAGTGAAGCTTTCAGTGAGATGTGTGAAGGAAATTGAAGTCATTCAGCTACAGTAATAATTTTAAATTTATCCATATAATTAGTTGTAACGGCCCCAAAAATTTAGAATGAAATATGTGTATTAAAAATGTCAATTGCGGAAGCGTAATAAAAATTTTATTAACATCCCTTACACAAAAACCAAAAACGTGCTCAAAATATAAAAGAACAAACTAACTAAAAGAGATACTCGAAAATAAGAACTATAAATATAACTACGGAGTCTTTAGGCGTCCCCTTCGCTGTTTTCCTGCGGAACGGGCTCGGGAACAATGTCTTCCTAATCTAAAATAGTTAAATAAGGAATGAGCTACACCAGCCCAGTAAAGACATCACACTATCTCACCGCCACAGAGGTAAAGGTGGGTAGAAAACACAAAAAAGACTAATGGAGCATAATTTATAATAAACTCGTTTATTAACATAAAAACCTTTACTGTCCACTTACCTCGATGAGATCCATAAAATAACATATGAAAGCAATAACATTATCATCATCATGAAATCATATGAACTGTATAACATAATACTTACCAAGCCTTTGCATTTCAATCATTGAACAACACATTTTTCTCATTTACCAGCCTACTAGTATCCATGGGGATCCATAGGGGTCCCGCTACCCGTGAACCCTTAACATTTATAACCTGATTCCAGAGCCGTCCCATACCCCGTCCGGTATGGGCACCAAAACCATGAACCTCAATACCCCGTCCGGTATGAGGGTGAAACGGGCCGTCCCCATACCCCGTCCGGTATGAAAGACCACATTCCGGGTAGAGTTCCCTACGGACCCGGTCCGTCCACCATCTCCCAGGATATCTAGTCAGGCTGTCCACATTATCCATTTATCAATTCACGTAACCTTTTATTCCTTTTTTCCTCAGTCACCATCATCAAATCACACACAAACATGCAAACCAGTAGTTTATGCCAAACAAGACAACACATAACATCGGATTCTCAGTCATTCAACCCCTAATCAATAAAACAGTGATATATGCACAGAAACCATGAAATGAAAACATCAGACATCATACTACATTTAAAACTGTAAAATAGAACAAACAACAACTGACCGACAAATACACCAGACTCGAGCTCCATTAGCGACCTTAAACAATTATACATCTATAAAGTCACACAGTATAGTTTAATTATTTATTTAGCTTTAATACCGTGATAGAAAATAGGGTGAGGGGTCCTTACTTGTTTCGGGGTCTGAATACGGCTCTACAGTGCACCTACAGGCTGTCCCTAATTTTCCCTGAATTTTTTTTGGGGAAACAGAAACGCACTACTGGTACCTGCACGTGTCCCAAAAAATCCCAAATTAGACCTAGGCCCCTTTCGGCCAATATCGCAATTCTGGCACGGTGGCTCTGCCGTGCTCCGGCGACGACACCGCCGCTTGCGGTGGCAATTCACCTCGGGTTGGCCGTTTTCGGCCGTTTTCAGCTGAATTTGGCCACGCTTGCATCGGTCCCTGCGATAGAACAACCCTAGGGCCCTCGGTGGGCCAAAAAATCACGAAAAACCAAAACTTACTTGTGGTGGTGCTCTCGGGGTTCGGCGGCTCCTCCGGCGTGAGTCGCGTTTTAATGTTTGGCTCCAATCAACCTGTAGAGAAAAGAACAGTGATCACAGTGGTATAAAATTTGCATCAAACGGAGGCCGGAAAGGGCCTCATCGGAGGTAAAAATCTAGGAGGGACGCGGCGGCACCGCTGGATTTCGGCTGGGTTTTTCGGCCGTTTGGTCGGTGATTTGGCTCCAGTTTGGCCATAGGCGGACTCAGCATCAAAAAACGAGCAAGGGGAGAAAATCTACCTCGATCGGCGGTCGAAAACTTCCCCGGTGTGGCGGCGGGTGGCGGTGGCCGGCTCCTCCGGCGTCTGGTTCTTCTTCTCTGGCGAGCACTAGCGGCTAGGTTTCTTTGGTCAGGTGTGGGTGGGGGTATTTATACCATTTGCCTTTTAATCTCAACCATCCATCAAGATTAAATCTGGACCGTTCGATTGCGATTTAATTGGGATTAAATCTGGGCCGTCCATCGCGATGCAATCTGGGCCGTCCGTACCTGATTGAATTTGAGCCGTCCGTGCGCGTGAATCTGGGCCGTCCGTGCGCACGTTTGATCTGGGCCGTCCGTGCACGCGGGAACGGATCTGAGCCGTCCGATTGTGCGCACGCGGATCGCCCACGTGGCCCGTCCCCTGGTAAGCGTTTCCTTGCCACGCGGCGCGTCCTGGTTGGCCGGGGCTGCCGACCGGGCCGCTGACGTGGCTGCTGACGTGGCACAACTTTTCTAAATTATGTTTTGACCTTCGGTTTCTGATATTCTTTTCAAAAATACCCCCATAATCCAAATTTTCACCCTTTTTTCCCTAAATCAATTTCAATTAAATCCAAATAATATTTTTACCCAATTTTATCATTATTATTATTTTTATTTTCACTAAATTAAATCAAATTAAATTAAATTAAATAAAAAATCAAATAAAATTCTAATAATTACAAAATAAAATAAATAAAATAAATTGAAAAAAAATAATAATAATAATAATATACTTGGGGTGTTACATTAGTAATTTATTATAAAGAAACTCATTCAACAAAAACACATCTACAATGGAAAAGGGTGTTGGTATGGATGGCATAGGGGAAGCCTTACGGAGTGGAAACGAGTGCAACATAGTCTTGGGACCTGTAAGATTTTGCTGCTACAGATCTTCTCCAAAGCTTCGTCCTTTAAACCTTATGACCTCAGATTTATATTGTAGAAAATATTAACATCGAGCATTTAGATTTTATATTTATCTTTGAAGATTAAGAAGAACAGAAAGAAACTTGTTTGTTTTTTCTTTCTTTGAATGAATGGAGATTAAGAGCATATCCTTAGGTTTAATCTATAATAAATTACTTGAGAGGTTATGTTGGATTTGGAAAACTAATTTTTTGCTATACTTCTTTGTTGTACCAGTCAAGAACACTGTGATGAATAATTGAATTGTAATAGGTGGATAAATGACATACGATTGAGTATTTATATAGGCTGTGGAAAATTTAGATTTTATCATACTATAACTTATAAAATTTTTGAACTTAAAAAAATAATCTATGGCTATTTAGAAAGTGGCTTCATTTTTTAAAATCTTAAACTTAAATGAAAAATCCATCGTAATTTGAGACGCAATTTTATTATATTTATGTGATACCTTACTTCATATATATAAAATAATTAGAAACATTAATTTAATTAATTCTATGGTCGCAAATTGTTTTGAAATTAATTTTTGAATTTAAATGCATGCGCTAAAGAACTTATTTGTCATTTATTTTTTTAAAAGTTAAAAAGGACAATTATATTGAGGTAATGATAGAAGTTTATAACCCCACATGAGGTAAAAAGTCACGTTACGCAAAAATGTCAACTATACTTTATAATAATGTGATTAGTTATTTTAATGCAATATCTCTACTTTAAATCATGTATTTATATACCAATATATAAAGATTGATTAATAATTAACCTTAGAAATATGATCTAATTGTTAATGAAAATTTTGAAATACCCTTTAACATCCTACTGAAAGTAGAGTGTAATATAAAAATATAAGTCGATAACTGTAATAATATAAAATACATAGAGAAGGTAACTAACTTTCCATGATGCTTCCTCTTTGCATCAATGAAGAGGACTAACTAATTATTGAAGAATAATTACAATGTGAAAAGAGTATAATTGTATAGGACTGATTATTTTATGCAGGCTATGAAAAATGTAACTCTTATTTTATACTATAACTTATGAAATCTTTAAACTAAAATAAAGAATCATAAACTATTTAAATTAAATTAAGAATTATGACTATTTTAAAATGTGATTTCTTAAATAAAGAATCATTTGCTATTTTAGACGTGATTTTATTATATTTATTGAATATTTTACTTAATTTATATAAAATGCTTATGAACTTTGATTTTATTAGTTATGTTACTGATCTTGTAAGTTTAATTAATGTGATACATTTGTAGGTTTTTTGATTTCCTTTATCTTATTACTTACCTTGTACCAAATTTTAAAAGATAATTATACATAAAAAATTTATTCCACCATATGGTTTATTAAAGCTTAAAAATGAAAATTTCATCCTCCTTGAAAGTTTTTCTATTCAAATAATCAATTTGTTTTCTCATCCTCTTACCTCACAGTTAACATTTTTTCCTCACATTATGTTGTCTCTTTAATTTCACCTTATTTTTTAGCCTTAAAACTAATTTTTAGCATCAAATTTTTCCTAACATTATGTATGAATGATGTATATAAATATTTATATATATAAAAAAGATGGAATTATCAATTAATATTAAGTAGGTGGGATTGGTGGAATAGAGCTGCAATTATCAATTCAATGTGTACTATTTCAAAATGTTAAGTCTTGTGATAAAATAAACTACTATTAAGATATTGGTTACTTTTATAACATTGTAACTTACTTTGCTTGTTTGAGTATCTCTCATTTGTATAGAAGCAATAAATCCTTCAATTTTTCATTTGTCCCATGACTTTTATAGGTACAAGGAATCCGTATAAGATATCCTATTTGTATATAAGCAATAAATCCTTCAATTTTTCATTTGTCCCACGACTTTTATGGGCAGAAGGAGTACCTATAAGATTTCTTATTCATGTAGAAGTACAAAATCAAATACTATAAGCTTGCTGTAAACCTTAACAACATATCAAGACTCATTGGTGGAAAGCCGCAGTTCCATCGGGATGAGTTAATTACTTTCAGAGGGTGTAAAAAAGATCAACAATTCTACCTCCGCACTACTAGTGATTACAGGCTTTACCATGATATTTTGGCTAATAAAAAGTGGAGGTTCCCCGATTGGCATTATGAGAGGTAAATATTTATCATTATTTTGGTTGTATATATATACATTTATGTGCAAATTCACTACATGTTATGCAGAGTGATGTATATATATGTGTTTCTAAAAGATAAATTGTGATGCTAATTGAGAAAGGGTAAGTCACAAAACATGAAGAGGGTGTACAAGAGATCCAAAATACAGAATGCACCTTTTGTGTCTCCTTTGGTTACTACAAGTGTAGCTTTAGGGATTGTCAGGGCCACGCCTGCATTTATTATATGTAGAATACACAGCCCTAGTCTCCCATAATCATCACTTTGGCTTAATGATTATGCAGACTTTATGTCAATTATACATAAACTCCAGACTGGATGATCATATTTTTTTATTAATGGCCCAAGCTTGATCACCACTTTTAATTGGAATCTAGATGCACGTGCCATTTTTGACCACATAGTACATAAATCCCTACAGTGCTAGCGGTACCATCTGTAGATGCTCTGGCATGGAGGTGGTGGACGACAAGGCTTTCTAACTAGTCGTTGTTTGTTCAGGTTCTGTGGTGGCCATGCATTAGATGCTCTTATCAAAAGAGCTTGTTGTTGTATGATGGGTGATGATTAGACTTAAAAATTTGTGTTTTGAATTTGGGTTTTAGAGAAGAAAAGGACAACTCTTTGGAATTAGTAAGATAAGAACTAAAGGACAATAAAAGATATATGTATACTCTTTTTCTATTTAAAAAATTCTCTAACAATTTTGCTGCATATTGTTTAAGTACTCATTTATATTTTTAAAATATGTACATATAAAGTATATTTAAAAGAAGTGTGAGGTATCCTTGAATTTATTTTTTGTTTATCACAATCCTATTATTTAAGAGAATTTTACTAAAATCCTTAAATAAAATAAAGAATCTGATTTAGTAAAAACTAGTGATATGTTATTAACTTTATTTTAAATATATACAAATATTATTTCCTAAAAAATAATGGTTTATTAAAGAATTGAATGTTTTTCCTAATACATAAAATTCTCAAGTTCTACAAAAATGAGATTAATAAATTTTTTTGAGAGATAAAAGATAAAATGATTAAATGGATTGGTAGTAAGCCACTACCAAAGAATGGTAAATGGTTAAAGATCGTCTCAGACTAAAAAATTAATTTATCCTATATAAATAGTAAAACAAGCAGAAAAAATTTTCTCAAAATTTTATTGAAGTTACTCTAAAGTCTTATCTATCACTAAAAACTATCTCTGTTGTATAACATCTTATCACTCTTTTAAAAAAAATTTCTTCTAATAGGACGACTAATATTGAACTAATACTTCTTATTAGTAATTCAATTTAATATGCTTAAACTAAGCTTATTGAATTTATTTATCATAGTTCATTAAAAAAATAGAAAATAAATAATTATATGTAAAATTTAAATAAACAGATAATCAGTATTGTTGGAAGGCTCATAAATAGATATTTGTGCTTGTCTAGAACCTCTCGAGGAATAGAAAAGCTTGCAATAATAATATGCAACATTATTATCAATTTTAAGAGCATTTTTCTTAGAAGTTACAAGAATAAAATTCCCAAGTTGATTGTTTTCCTCAGAAAAAATTTCACCAGCTATAACATGTTAAACTTAATCTTGTATGGATTAGGAACAAACATATCAAGTTCGTTCTTTTTGTAAAGACCCCAGAAATTCAAAAGGAAATATATAATAATTTAAGTGCGGAAGCGAAATAAAAGGTTAAGGTTTACATCCCTTACACAATAACTTAAAAGTACTAAACAAACATCACGGAATAAATCTTCTAAAAGAAACACGAGAAATGAAAAAAGTAAAGAAAAATATAAAGTATCTAGCATCTACTCACAATCTTCTTGCAGATCGGGCTCGGGAACCAGGTCCTCTTGATCTGAAATGGTTAAATAAAGTGTGAGCTACACTAGTCTAGTAAGGACATCACATTATATCACCGGCATAGAAGTAAAGGTTGATAGAAAATCAAAACAACCAATGGAGCATTAGATTTAAACCAATACATTTATTTAAAATAAAGTCATTTACCCTTTTACTTACCATTGGGGAATTTATGAAAACAAATTATAGAAGCAATAATATCATACAGATCATAACTTCATGCACGACCAGCAACATAGAACATATCATAAATTCACACTTATTAACAATAAATGAAATCGTAACTGTTTCTCGTTTCACCAGCCTATTAGTATCCATAGGGATTCATAGGAGTGTCCCTGTTACACCTGAATTCTTTCCCTTAATAGTCTTAATTACATAGGCGATCTCATACCCCATCCAGTATGAGCGCCAAGACATTAAACCCCAATACCTGGTCCGATATGAGGGTGAAGTGGGTCGTCCCCATACCCCGTCTGGTATGAGCGCCAAATTACCAAGTTTCCATACCCCGTTTGGTATGAGACAACGTTCACGGTAGAATTCCCTATGAACCCAGTCCGTCCACCATCGCCTAGGATATTTAGTGAGGCTGTCATCTTATCAGTTTATTAGATCACACCCCTTTCCTATTTTTCCTTAGTCTCCGTTACTAAATCAAATATTATCACATAAACAAATAAACATGCATCAGGTAATGCAATCATGTCTCAAATCTCAAAATCAAGCAGTGGTCAAGTAAGACAGTAACACATGCATTTAAACTTTAAAATAGATAAACCAGATACCATCATGCTTTTAGACTATAAAATAAATCAACAGAAATTAACAGAGAACAATATCCAGTTCGAGCTCCTTTAGCAATCCATAATTAATTATGCACATTTATTTAATTTGTACAAAAGACCGTATTATTATTTATTCAAACTTCAAATATATGATAGGAAATAAGGTGAGGGGTCCTTACCTGATTTGATGCCAAAAAGTTAAATGGTTTACCTCACCTACGGGCGGTCCCTGGGTTCCTTGAATTTTTTTTCGGAAACTAAAATGCGCTTACAGTACCTACAAATGTCCCAAATTAACCAAAAATCAGTCCCAGGGCCTACTTAGCCAATTTCGAAAATCCGGCACGGCGGCCGTCTGCGTTGGATTGACTGTTTTTGGCCATTTTCTGCCAAATTCAGTAGAATTTACATCAGTTCCTGTGAGAAAATACACTTAGGGCCTTCGGTTGGCTGAAAAAATGTAGAAAACAAAAACTCACCGGCGGCGGGGCTCTCCGGTGCGGCGGCTCCTCTGGCTCACGTTGTGGTTGGATGTTTTGCTTCGGTCAACCTATAGAGAAGGAAACGGTGATCACAACGGTAGAAAAATTATGCAAAATGGGAATCGGGAAAGGCCTCATTGGAGGCGGTTTGTGAAATTTCCTGTGGCAGCGTTTTCCGGCCAATTGGCCAATTCTTTCACTCCAATTTGGCCATGGGTGGGTTTAAAATTGAATTTCGTGCAAGAGGGGAAATGTTTACCTCTTTTTGTGGTCAGAAAAGGTTCTGGTGCGGCGGCGGGTGGCAGTGGTCGGCTCCTTGGCGGCTGGGCTGTCTTCTCCGGTGAGGGGTCTTGGCGGCTAGGGTTTGAGTTTGGGTGCGGATGGGGTTATTTATACCCGTCCGCTTTTGATTTGAGCCATCCATTGCTTTTGATCTGGACTGTCTGATCGCGATTAAATAGGGAGTGAATCTGAGCCGTTCATCGTGATTCAATCTTGGCCGTCCGTGCGCGATTCAATCTAGGTCGTCCGTGCGCGATTGCAATCTCGATCGTCTGTGTGCGCAAGAACGGACCTCAGCCGTTCGATCGCGCGCACGCGAATCGTGTAACACCCCAACCCTTTCTTTTTATTTTTTTTTATTTTTTTATTTTGTAATTATTATATGAATATAATGATTAATTATGTAATAATATATTGAATTTAATTTAGTTTAATTTATTTTAATGGAAATAATAATATATAAAAAGGGATAAAAATTATTTAAGGATTTAATTGAAAATAATTTTGAGAAAAAGGGGTGAAAATTTGGGTTTTGGGGGTATTTTTGAAAAAAATTGAAAATTGAGGGTCAAAACACAATTTAAAAAAATTGTGCCACGTCAGCTGTCCGATCAGCAGCCCCGGCCAACCAGGACGCGTTACGTGGCAGAGACGCTGACGTGGGAGGCCACATGGAAGGAAGCCACACGTGGGCGATCCGCACGCGCGCAATCGAACGGCTGAGATCCGTTCTCACGCACACATACAGCCCAGATTGAATCGCGATGAATAGCCCAGATTCATTTCCTATTAAATCGTGATCGGACGGTCTAGATTAAATGCGATTGACGGCTCAGATCAAAAGCAGATGGTTATAAATAATCTCATCCGCACCCAAACCCAAACCCTAGCCGCCTAAGCCCCTCGCCGGAGAAGACAGCCCAGCTGCCGAGGAGCCGACCACCGTCTGCCACCGCCGCACTGGAGCAATTTTCGGTCACCAAATGAAGTAAAAATTCTACCCTTTGCTCAGAATTCGATTTTAAACCCACCTAGGGCCAAATCGGAACGAAATCACCGACTAATTGGCCCAAAAAATGCTGTCGAAGCCGAGTGGCATCGCCGCGGGGTGTCTCAATTTTTGCCTCCGATGAGGCCATTTTTTACTCCTGTTCGACGTGATTTTTCCACCTTTGTGATCACCGTTCCCTCCTCTATAGGTTGACCGGAGCAAAACACCAAACCGCGATGTGAGCCAGAGGAGCCGCCGCACCGAAGAGCCCCACCGCCGGTAAGTTTCAGTTTTTTATATTTTTTCGGCCCACCAAGGGCCCTAAGGGTGTTTTCTGATAGGAACTGATGCAGGTTTGGCTAAATTCGCCCAAAAATGGCCGAAAATAGCTAACCCAAGGTAAATCGCCGCCACGAGCAGCGGCGCCGTCGCCGGAGCATGGCGAGCTGCCATGCCAGAATTTTGAAATTGGCCGAATAGGCCCTGGGTCTGATTTTTGTGTTATTTGGGACATGTGTAGGTACCGTAAGCGCGTTTTAGTTCCTGAAAAAAAAATTCAAGGAACCTAGGAACCGTCCGTAGGCGCAGTGAAAATCTAGAGTTCGGTGTTAAATCTGGTAAGGACCCCTCACCCTATCTCCTATCATGGAATTAAAGTTTGAATAAATTGTAATACTATATTTTGTACAATTAATAGATATGCATAATTAATTAAGGTTGCTAATGGAGTCCAAAATCGGACATTATTCCCTGTCGATTCCTGCTTGATTTATTTTACAGTTTCAAATGCATTATGGTATCTGGTTTATCTATTCTATGGTTTTAAATGCATGTATCACTGCTTACTTCACTACTGTTTGATTTTGGGAACCTAAGATATGCTTGCTTGTTAGATGCACGTTACTTGTTTATGTATTCATGTTTGAGTTGGTAACGGAAACTAAGGACAAATAGGAATGGGATGTGATTTGATAAATGGATAAGATGACAGCCTTACTAAATATCCTGGGAGATGGTGAACGGACCGGGTTCATAGGGAACCCTACCGTGAACGTTGTCTCATACTGGACAGGGTATGGAGACTTTATTGTTTTGGCGCTCATACCGGACAAGGTATGGGGACAGCCCGCTTCACCCTCATACCGGACGAGGTATTGAGGTTTATTGTTTTGGCGCTCATACCGGACAGGGTATGGAGACGGCCCTGGAATTAAGTTTGTTAAGAGGAATGGTTCACGTGTAGCGGGGACCCCTATGGATCCCAATGGATACTAGTAGGCTGATAAAAAGAGGCAATTGTTATTTGATGATTTGAATATACAAGTATGATATGTGCTATGTTACAGATTATATATGAATTCATGATATTTATAATATTATTATTTTTATAGGTTGTTTTCATAAATCTCACTATGGTAAGTGGATGGTAAATGGTTTGATTATTGATAAATGAATTTGTTTAAATCTATTACTCCATTGGTTGTTTTAATTTTCTACCAACCTTTGCTTCTGTGACGGTGAATAGTGTAATGTCCTTACTGGGCTAGTGTAGCTCATTCCTTATTTAACCATTTCAGATCAGGAGGACCTGGTTCCCAAGCCCGATCCACAAGAAGATGGCGAGTAGATGCTAGATGTCTTATAGTTTTCTTTATACTTCTTTCATTTCTAGTATTTCCTTTAGAGGACTTATTCTTTGATATTATTTAGTACTTTTAAGTTATTGTGTAAGGGATATTAACCTAAATCTTTTATTTCACTTCCGTACTCAGATTATTATATATATTTCCTTTTGAATTTCTAGAGCCGTTACAGATCGCCCACGTGGCTCCCCCCTGCGTGGCCTCCCGCCTCAGTGCCTCTGCCACCTGGCGTATCCAAGTTGATCGGGGCTGCTGACCGCACATTTGACGTGGCGTAATGTAGCGCCCGGAAAGGGGCCGGAAAAAAAAAAAAAAAGCCACGTCGGCAGCAACGTCAGCAGGCTCGGTCAGCAGTCCCGGCCAACCGGGACTTGCCACGTGGCAAGACCACGTCGTTCCGGAACGGGCCACGTTGGCGGTGGGCGTAGGCGCGATCGGACGGCCCAAATCAAGCGTGCGATCGGACGGCCCAGATGCAATCGCACGGACGGCCCAGATTCAATCAAAAACAGACGACCCAGATTAAAACAAAATGGACGACTGAGATCAAAAGGAAAAGGGTTATAAATAGAACCCCCACACCAGACCACAAACCCTAGCCGCCTGCCGCTCGCCGGAGAAGACGAACCAGAAGCCAGCCGCCGCCACCCGCCGCCGCACCGGGGAAATTTTCGACCGCCAATCAAGGTAAATTTCGTACCCCCGACTCGTTTTTCCATGCTGATTCCTCCTGTGGCCAAATCGGAGCCAAAATCCCGGCCAAACGCCCGGAATACACGGCCGAAGCCCAACGGCGCCGCCGCGCCCCTTCTCGGTTTTTGCCTCCGATGAGGCCCTTCCCGGCCTCCGTTTGATGCAATTTTTATATCACCGTGATCACCATTCTTTTCTCTACAGGTTGACCGATGCCGAATCACCAAAACACGAACCTCGCCGGAGAGCCGCCGCACCGGAGAGCGCCGCCGCCGGTAAGCTCTGTTTTTCCGTGATTTTTTGGCCCCCTGAGGGCCCTAGGGTTGTTTTCTCGCAGGGACCGATGCGAGTGTGGCCGAATTTGGCCGAAAATGGCCGAAAACAGCCAACCCGAGGTGAATCACCGCCGCCAGCGGCGGTGCCGACGCTGGAGCACGGCGGAGCCGCCGTGCCAAAGTTGCAATATTGGTCGAAAGGGGCCCTGGGCCTAATTTGGGATTTTTTGGAACACGTGCAGGTACCAGTAGTGCGTTTCAGTTCCCTGAGAAAAATTCAGGGAAAATTAGGGACAGCCTGTAGGCGCACTGTGAAGCCGTGTTCGGACCCCGAAACGTGTAAGGACCCCTCACCCTATTTCCTATCACGGTATTAAAGTTCAATAAATGATAAAACGGTATTTCATGAATTAACGAATGTGTGAAATTGCTTAAGGTCGCTAATGGAGCCCGAGTCTAGTGTGTTTGTCGGTTAACTGTTATTTGGCCTGTTTTACAGTTTTAAATGCAGTATGAGGTTTGATGTTTTCATTTTATAGTTTCGTGTGAATATTTTACTGTTTTACTAATTATGGATTGAATGACTGGGATATTAATGCTTTATGTTGTCTGTTTGGCATAAATTACCGTTTTGCTTGTTTGTATATGGATTGATGATGCTGATTGAGGGAAAAGAGAATGAAAGATTATGTAAATGGGTAATTGTATAATGTGGTCAGCCTGACTAGATATCCTGGGAGATGGTGGACGGACCGGGTCCGTAGGGAACCCTACCGGAATTGTGATCTCCCATACCGGACGGGGTATGGAGATCTTATGTGTTTTGGCGCCCATACCGGACGGGGTATGGGGACGGCCCGTTTCACCCTCATACCGGACGGGGTAATGAGGTCTATGGTTTGGCGCCCATACCGGACGGGGTATGGGGACGGCCCTGGAATGGATTTCAAGTGTTAAGGATTAACGGGTAGCGGGACCCCTATGGATCCCCATGGATACTAGTGGGCTGGTGAATTAGGAAAATATGCTGTTTAACGATTGAATTACGAAAAGTTTGATAGGTATTATGTTATACAGTTCATATATATGTTTTCATGATGATGATGATGTTATTGCTTTCGTATATTGTTTTATGAATTTCACCGAGGTAAGTGAATGGTAAAGGTTTTATTATTAATAAAAGGATTTGTTGTAAATTATGCTCCATTGGTCTTTTTGTGTTTTCTACCCACCTTTACCTCCGTGACGGTGAGATATCATGATGTCTTTACTGGGCTAGTGTAGCTCATTCTTTATTTAATCATTTCAGATCAAGAGGACATCGTTCCCGAGCCGGTTCCGCAGGAGGACGACGAAGGGGACGCCTAAAGACTCCCTAGTCACATTCGTAGTTTTTTTTTTTACTCTCAAGTTTCTCCTTTAGGTAGTTTAATCTTTTATATTTTGTGAGCACGTTTTTGGTTTAGTGTAAGGGATGTTATTCAAATTTTGACTTCGCTTCCGCATTTGATATTTATAATATAATTTCTATTTTAAATTTCCGGGGCTGCTACAGTTGGTATCAGAGCCGCATTTCCTCGGACCCATCCCTTACACAATAGTTCCTTAGAGAAATACTCACCGATATATCGTTACTCAATCATTCCTTGTGAATGTAGGTACACGGGAATGAGGAGAGGAAGGCCCCCACTTAACCGAGCAGCCCCAGATAATTCACTTCGGGAGGATTTAGATAGACTATTCGAGATGGTGGAGGCTCTCGCAGCTGCCCAGCGAAGGCAAGAGGAGAGAAGGGAGCTACCGGGACCTCCTCCGCTGGCGCAGGTTGAGCCCCCGCTACAGCAGGCTGATCCCGAGCCACCCCGGCAGGAGCCTGTTCCTCCACGGTACCACCCGGCACCACAGCCGCGGTACGATCCGGTACCACAGCCACAGTACCAACAGGTGCCGCCCCAACACATTCCAGTGCCCCCACCACATCAGCAGGCGCCACCACAGGGTCCCCCAGTTCACCCTCAGCCGGCCCCAGTTCCTCTACCTCGGGACCCCGCTCCCTCCTTGATCGACCCCGGCTTCATAGAGAGGTACAGGAGACTGAACCCTTCTACTTTTTCAGGGAGATCCTCTTTCGAAGAGGCCCAATACTGGCTGGCAGAGACTGAGAGAGCTTTTGAGACCTTGGGAGTAGTTCCTAAGTAGAGGGCTGTCATTGCCTCCTACATGCTGGTAGGGGAAGCAGTACACTGGTGGGAGCTCAAGCGGGCCACCCTGCCTGTACCAGTTACTTGGGAGCAGTTCCTAGCGGCCTTCCATGCGGAGTATCTCCCTAAACACATCCAACATTTAAAGGAAATGGAATTTGCTCAATTGGTCCAGGGAAACATGACAGTGTCGGAGTATGCCCGCAAGTTCCTAGAGCTGGGCCGACATGCCCCGGAGACATTATTGGATGAGGGCCGAAAGGCCAGGAAATTCCAGTGGGGTCTCCGCCTGGCGATCAGACAGCACTTATTGGTGATGGAGCTCGAGACATATTCGGCAGTCCTGGGAAAGGCACAGATCATAGAAAGGAGCTTCGACACCCGCCCTCAGCTAGCAGGAAGTTCCCGACCCTCAGCCCCGCTCTGCAGGCCAGCGCCTACCATGACTGTCCAACCCAGTAAGAGGCCCAGACCTGCCGTCCAGGCCCCTCCTCAGGCTATAGGGGCAGCACGTGGGAAGATCTGCCAGTACTGCGGCAGGGATCATGGGGACCGACCCTGCTACCGCCTCAACAACACCTGTCACATATGCGGCAGTGCCCAGCACTATGCGAGGGAGTGCCTTAGGAACTAGAATCAAGGGAGGCCTCCAATCCAGGGCAGAGTTTACAACCTTACCCAAAAGGATGCCGACGCAGACCCGGACGTGGTACACGGTATGTATACTATCTCTGGCCACATTGCTCATGTTTTGTTTGATACTGGTGCATCACATTCTTTTATTTCACATGTTATTGCTTCCAAAATTTGTGTATCACCTGATAGACTTAATTCATTATTGCTTGTATCTACCGCTGGGGGGGAGACATTGCTAGGAGAGGTTGTCTACAGGGCATGTGCCGTGGAGATAGCAGATAGGAAATTGAGGGTAGACCTGATAAGGTTAGACACAGGGGATTTTGATGTAATCCTAGGAATGGATTGGCTAGCGGCGTATCACGCCACCATAGACTGCTTTAACAAAAAGATTGTATTTAATCCTCCCAACGAGGAGCCATTTACAAGTTAATAAAATTATTCGGTACTGATTTCCCCTAATGGCAAATTCTTTTCTTCTTAATTCCCAATGCCTTAATATTGTATTTTCTCTAACTAGGTAAACCCAAGAAAGAAGTTTGTATCCAAGAGATTCCAGTAGTCTGAGACTTTCCAGACGTATTTTCGGATGAACTGCCCGGTCTACCAGGGGACAGAGAGGTCGAGTTCACCACAGACTTACAGCCAGGAACCCAGCCCATCTCGGTAGCTCCTTACCGAATGAGCCGCATCGAGATGGAAGAGCTAAGGAAACAAATCACTGAGCTACAAAACAGTGGCTTCATTAGATACAGCATTTCCCCATGGGGTGCCGGGGTTACTTTTGCAAAGAAAGGGGATGGAACGTTGAGACTGTGCATTGATTATAGAAGGATAAACAAGGTAACAATTAAGAACAAGTACCCTCTTCCCCGGATTGATGACCTTTTGGATCAGTTGCAGGGTGCACAGGTCTTTTCCAAAATAGATCTACGATCAGGTTACCATCAGGTAAAAGTGAGAGCCGAAGACATCCCCAAGACGGCATTCCGAACCAGGTACGGACACTATGAGTTCCTGGTTATGCCGTTTGGGCTAACCAATGCCCCGGCCATCTTTATGGATCTAATGAACAGAATCTTCAGAGAATTCTTGGATCAATTTGTCATCGTGTTCATCGATGATATCTTAGTCTACTCAAAAAGTAGGGAAGAACATGCTCATCATCTTGCCCAAGTCCTGCAGGTACTCAGGGAAAAGAAGTTGTATGCGAAGTTGAGCAAGTGTGGATTTTGGCTCGAACAAACCGCCTTCCTAGGGCATGTTATATTGAAGCGGTACTTGGTTGGGAAAGGCTGACAACAGTTAAGGAAATTCACAGTTTCCTAGGGATGGTAGGTTATTACCACCGGTTTGTCGAAGGGTTCTCTAGTCTAGCAGCTCCTCTGACCCGACTCACAAAGAAGAATGCAAGGTTTGAATGGAATGAGAACTGCGAGAGGAGCTTTTCAGAGTTGAAGAAGCGACTGACTACTGCACCAGTGCTGGCTCTACCGAGTGGATCAGGAGGGTACACAGTTTATAGTGATGCCTCCTATCTGGGCCTAGATTGTGTCCTAATGCAGCATGGAAAGGTTATAGCATATGGGTCTAGACAGCTAAAAAATCATGAGAAGAACTATCCTACCCATGACTCGGAGCTTGCCGCAATCATACATGCCTTGAAAACCTGGCGCCATTATTTGTATGGAGAGACCTTTCAGATCTACACCGATCATAAAAGTTTGAAGCATATCTTCACTCAGAAGGATCTCAACATGCGTCAGAGAAGGTGGGTGGAACTCCTCAAGGACTATGATTGTGACATCCTATACCATCCAGGTAAGGGCAACGTGGTGGCCGATGCCCTCAGCAGGAAAAGTGCAGGCACCCTAGTCCATCTGATGGTTTCAGAATGTAGGTCCATTGGGGCTACACAGCAGGTTCGCCTGCGAGACCTGAAGAGAGTCACATGTTTGGGCCACCTAGCAGTCCAACCTGAGTTAATCTAAAGAATAAAGGAAGCCCAGTCAGTCGACCCTGCCCTAGTAACCCGCAAGAAGAATGCAGAACAGGGAGTGAGCTCAGAATTTCAGATCTCTGCCGACGGATTGATTCGTTTCAAGGACAGAGTGTGTGTCCCAGACGACAGTGAGTTAAGAAGAGACATCATAACAGAGTCCCATAGTTCAAGGTTCGCCATGCATCCAGGAAGTACGAAAATGTACCAAACTATGCGACCTCGGTTCTGGTGGAATGGGATGAAGAGAGATATAGTCGACTTTGTATCTAAGTGCTTGGTATATCAGCAGGTCAAAGCAGAACATCAACGCCCGGGCGGGTTACTTCAGCCTTTATCGATTCCAGAGTAGAAGTGGGAACATATCACCATGGACTTCGTATCGGGACTACCCAAGGCACGATCGGGACATGATGCTATATGGGTAATTGTTGACCGACTCACTAAGTCTTCCCATTTCCTGGCCATCAGAATGACTGATCCTTTGGACAAGTTGGCAAGAATGTATATCCGGGAGGTAGTCAGACTGCATGGAGTTCCGGTAACAGTGGTATCTGACAGGGATCCCAGATTCACTTCTCGGTTTTGGAATAGTTTCCAGCAAGCTATGGGAACAAAGCTGTCTCTTGGTACTGCTTTCCACCCCCAAACTGATGGACAATCAGAGAGGACAATTCGTACACTGGAGGATATGCTCCGAGCTTGTGTCCTTGACTCCGGGGGCCATTGGGACGACCACCTACCCCTGATAGAGTTTGCTTACAACAACAGTTACCAAGCAAGCATCGGCATGGCCCCATACGAGGCGCTATACGGGCGTCCGTGCAGGTCACCGATCTGTTGGGAAGAAGTGGGCGATAGAAGATTGTTTGGCCCGGATTTGGTAGAAGAAACCACGTCCAAGATAGTTAAGATCAAGAAGAACATCCAGACAGCTCAGAGTAGGCAGAAGAGTTATGCTGATACCCGGAGGAGAGACTTGGCCTTTGAGAAAGGCGACCGGGTGTTTCTTAAAGTCACCCCCTTCAAGGGGATTAGTAGGTTCGGCAGGAGGGGAAAATTAAACCCCAGATATATTGGACCCTTTGAAATCTTAGACAAGATTGGTACCACGGCCTACAGACTTGCACTGCCTCCTGAGCTCTCCCGGGTTCATAATGTGTTTCACGTATCTATGCTACGTAAGTACAATCCGGACCCTTCTCATGTCTTGGCTCATGAACCGCTTCCACTCCGAGAGGACTTGTCTTATGAAGAAGTACCGGTCGGCATCACGGACCGAGAGAGCAGAATACTCTGCAACCGGAAAATATCATTTGTAAAAGTCGTGTGGCAGAACCACACGCCCAGGGAGGCCACCTGGGAACTGGAATCAGAATTTAGGGCCCAATATCCCCATCTGTTTGATCAAGAGTAATGAGGCAAATTTGGGGACCAAATTTCTTTAAGGGGGGGAGAGTTGTAGCGCCCGGAAAGGGGCAGAAAAAAAAAAAAAAAAGCCACGTCGGCAGCCACGTCAACAGGCCCGGCCAGCAGTCCCGGCCAACCGGGACCTGCCACGTGGCAAGACCACGTCGTTCCGGAACGGGCCACGTTGGCGATCCGCGTAGGCGCGATCGGACGGCCCAGATTAAAACAAAATGGACGGCTGAGATCAAAAGGCAAAGGGTTATAAATAGAACCCCCACACCAGACCACAAACCCTAGCCGCCTGCCGCTCGCCGGAGAAGACGAACCAGAAGCCGGCCGCCGCACCGGGGAAATTTTCGACCGCCAATTGAGGTAAATTTCGTACCCCCGACTCGTTTTTCCACGTTGATTCCTCCTGTGGCCAAATCGGAGCCAAAATCCCGGCCAAACGGCCGGAATACACGGCCGAAGCCCAGCGCCGCCGCCGCGCCCCTTCTCGATTTTTGCCTCCGATGAGGCCCTTCCTGGCCTCCGTTTGATGCAATTTTTATATCACCGTGATCACCATTCTTTTCTCTACAGGTTGACCGGTGCCGAATCACCAAAACACGAACCTCGCTGGAGAGCCGCCGCACCCGAGAGCGCCACCGCCGGTAAGCTCTATTTTTCCGTGATTTTTTGGCCCCCCGAGGGCCCTAGGGTTGTTTTCTCGCAGGGACCGATGCGAGTGTGGCTGAATTCGGCCGAAAACGGCCGAAAACAGCCAACCCGAGGCGAATCGCCGCCACCAGCGGTGGTGCCGTCGCCGGAGCACGGCGGAGCCGTCGTGCCGGAGTTGCAATATTGGTCGAAAGGGGCCCTGGGCCTAATTTGGAATTTTTTGGAACACGTGCAGGTACCAGTAGTGCGTTTCAGTTCCCCGAGAAAAATTCAGGGAAAATTAGGGACAGCCTGTAGGCGCACTATGAAGCCGTGTTCGGACCCCGAAACGTGTAAGGAGCCCTCACCCTATTTCCTATCACGGTATTAAAGTTCAATAAATGATAAAACGGTATTTCATGAATTAACGAATGTTTGAAATTGCTTAAGGTCGCTAATGGAGCCCGAGTCTAGTGTGTTTGTCGGTTAACTGTTATTTGGCCTGTTTTACAGTTTTAAATGCAGTATGAGGTTTGATGTTTTCATTTTATAGTTTCGTGTGAATATTTTACTGTTTTACTGATTATGGATTGAATGACTGGGATATTAATGCTTTATGTTGTCTGTTTGGCATAAATTACCGTTTTGCTTGTTTGTATGTGGATTGATGATGCTGACTGAGGGAAAAGAGAATGAAAGATTATGTAAATGGGTAATTGTATAATGTGGTCAGCCTGACCAGATATCCTGGGAGATGGTGGACGGACCGGGTCCGTAGGGAACCCTATCGGAATTGTGGTCTCCCATACCGGACGGGGTATGGAGATCTTATGTGTTTTGGCGCCCATACCGGACGGGGTATGGGGACGGCCCCTTTCACCCTTATACCGGACGGGGTAATGAGGTCTATGGTTTGGCGCCCATACCGGACGGGGTATGGGGACGGCCCTGGAATGGATTTCAAGTGTTAAGGATTAACGGGTAGCGGGACCCCTATGGATCCCCATGGATACTAGTGGGCTGGTGAATTAGGAAAATATGCTGTTTAACGATTGAATTACGAAAAGTTTGATAGGTATTATGTTATACAGTTCATATATATGTTTTCATGATGATGATGATGTTATTGCTTTCGTATATTGTTTTATGAATTTCACCGAGGTAAGTGAATGGTAAAGGTTTTATTATTAATAAAAGGATTTGTTGTAAATTATGCTCCATTGGTCTTTTTGTGTTTTCTACCCACCTTTACCTCCGTGACGGTGAGATATCGTGATGTCTTTACTGGGCTAGTGTAGCTCATTCCTTATTTAATCATTTCAGATCAAGAGGACATCGTTCCCGAGCCGGTTCCGCAGGAGGACGACGAAGGGGACGCCTAAAGACTCCCTAGTCACATTCGTAGTTTTTTTTTTACTCTCAAGTTTCTCCTTTAGGTAGTTTAATCTTTTATATTTTGTGAGCACGTTTTTTGTTTTAGTGTAAGGGATGTTATTCAAATTTTGACTTCGCTTCCGCATTTGATATTTATAATATAATTTCCATTTTAAATTTCCGGGGCTGCTACACGTAATTTTTCTAAATATTATTTTAACCCTCGATTTCTGATTTTTCTTTTAAAAATACCCTCAGAACCCAAATTTTCACCCATTTTTTCCAAAATTATTTTTAATTTAATCCTTAACTAATTTTTCACCCTTTTTATTATTATTATTATTATTATTTCATTAAATTAAATTAAAATAAATTCAATTCAATTCAATTCAATTCAATTAATAAATAATTATATTTATAAAAAAATAAAACAAATAAAAAATTAAATGTTTGGTGTTACGCTTTTAGTCAAGCTCCTAGTGAGGTATGTGAAGGAAATTGAAGCCATTCAACTATAGAAAGAATTTTATATTTATCATTATAATTGGTAATTTATCATAAAGAAGACTCATCCAAGAAAAACACATCTACAATGGAAAAGGATGTTGGTATGGATGGCATAAGGGACCATAAGATTAGCTAGTAATGCCTGTCTGGATATTCTTGAATGCCCCGGCTATTCACGGAACGTTAGAAGCGGTGCAGATTTTCTCCAAAGCTTCCTCCTTTAAACCTTATGACCTAAAATTTAGACTACATAAAATATTAACATCGAACATACAAATTTTATATTTGTGCTTAAAGATTAAGAAGAACGGAAAGAAACTTTTTTTTTTCTTCCTTCAAATGAATGGTGGTTAAGTGCATACCTTTCAGCTTAATCTATAATAAATAACTTGAGAGTTTGTATAGGCTTTGGAAAACCAACTTTTCATTATACTTTTTTGTTGCACCAATCAAGAAGATTGAGTTTAATTAAAGAATAATTAAATTGTGATGGGAGGATAAATGATATACAATTGAGTATTTTATATAGGTCGTGGAAAACGTAGATTTTTTTATACTTAACTTATAAAATTTTTGAACTTAAATGAAGAGTCTATAGCTATTTGGAAAGTGGTTTCATTTATTGAAATCTTGAACTTAAATGAAGAATCCATCGCTATTTGAGATGCAATTTTATTTTATTTATGTGATATCTTACTTAATATATATAAAATAATTAAAAATATTGATTTAGTTAATTTTATGGTCGTCAACTATATTAAAATTAATATTTAAATTTCAATCCTTGCGCTAAAGAACTTATTTGTCATTTATTTTTTTTGAAAGTTAAAGAAGGCAATTTTATTGAGATAATGATAGAAGTTTTCCACCATGCATAAGGTAAAAAGCCACATAACACAAAAATATCAACTGTACTTTACAATAATGTGATTAGTTATTTTAATGCAATACCTCTACTTTAAATCATGTATTTAACCTTAAACATTTGATATAATTGTTACCGAAAATTTTGAAATGCCTTTTAACATCCTACTCAAAGTATAGTGTAATATACAATCATAAGTCAATAACGATAATAATGTAAAATACATAGAGAAGGTAACCAACTTTTCATGATACTTCTTCTTTGTATCAATCAAGGGGATTAACTAATTATTAAAGAACAATTACAATGTGAGAAGAGAATAAATGTGTAAGGTTGATTATTTTGTGCAAGTTGTGAAAAACATAAGTCTTGTTTTAAACTATAACTTATGAAATCTTTGAACTCAAATAAAGAATCATAAACTATTTGAAGTAAATAAAGGATTGTTACTATTTAAAATGTTATTTCTTAAATAAAGAATGCACGCCTCTTTAGGACTTGATATTATTATACTTATTAGATATTTTACTTAATTTATATAAAATTCCTATGAACATAGATTTTATTAGTTCTACGATTGCTATTATAGTACAAATGAGTCACTTCAAATACAATTTACTTTTAAATTTAATCTTTGTGCGGAATAACTTATTAGCCTTTTACTTTGAAAAGTAGGAAATAATTTTGTTGAGATAAGTTAAAAATTTATATAGTTTTACAACTTTTTTTTTTCATATGGGAATTCAGAATTCTAGATGAAGATGATGAGTGCTATTGGAACAATGAAGCTCAAAGAAAAAGTGAAGGAAGAAAAATGAGATAAATGGAACTTTTATCTTTACAAGACCAATTTAATGATAACAGTTAACCTTGTCTGCCCTATTCATATTTCTTTACCATATTGTACATAAATATGCATGCATATTTATTATCTTATTAAAATTAGATAATTAAGTGTTAAGTTCTTCATAATATAAATAAATTTGTCGATCATAGAAGAATGACGCCATAAAATTTTGTTAAAAAATTATAGAAACAAAACATAGAGGATCACAATCACTTAATAATTTTTTACTTCAAATTAGTGATTTAAAAATTAAAAATATGTAACAAAAATTAGCTAATTTTTTAAATTTAAAGGTACAAGTGTTTCACATTTTTATGTACACATATGATATAAGAAAAATGTGTGGTAAAGTTGAAATTTTCTCATAATACTATTATATAAGAGAACTTCATCAAAATCCTTATAAGATATCAAGATTATGATTCGGTAGAAATTTGTGATACGCAACTGGATTGTTTTTGTCTTCAAATACATTTGTTATTTTCTAAGAAATAATAGTTTATTAAATAATGGGATATTTTTTGTAATACTCAAAAGTCTTGGCTTCATAAAAATATGATCATTAATTCTTTTTTTTATTGTTAAGTATGATGCTTGATCAACATGTTAAATTTTTTATTTCATCCCTAAATACCTTTTGTTTCATTTTATTAATTGTGTTATTTTTTTCTAATTAATGTGATACATTTGTTTGTTTCTTTTGAAAAATTTAATATCGAAAATATGATCTAATTGTTAATGAAAATTCTAAAATACCTTTTAACATCCCACATAGTGTAATATAAAAAATATAAGATGATAATGATAATATTTTAAATTATAAACAAAAGATTTATATCATCACAACATTTAGCACCTTGTGAACCTTTTAAATGATTGTATACTTGTACAAACTTTACTTTGTAATGTTAACTTATTAAAATTTATGTGATGCATTTTTAAGTTTTTTTAAGTTAGCTTTAACTTATTACTAACCTCGTACAAAATTTTAAAAGATAATTATACATAAAAAATTATTCCACCACATGGTCTATTAAAGCTTTAAAATAAAAAATTTATCCTCCTTGGAAGCTTTTCTATTCAAGTAATCAATTTGTTCTTTCTTCCTCTTAGGTCACAATCAACTTTTTTTTCCTTATATTATATTGTCTCTTCATTTTCATCTCAATTTTTAAGCTTAAAACTAATTTTTAGCGTCATTTGTTTCCTAACATTATGTATAAATGGATGTATACATACATATAAAAGATGAAATTTTCAATTTATATTAAGTAGAGCAGCATAGAGATGCAATCAGAATTCAATGTGCACTATTCCAAAACGTTAAGTCTTATGATAAAATAAATTGTTATTAAGATACTGATTATTTTTGTAACTTTGTGACATACTTTACTTGTTTGAGTATCTGTCATTTATCACACAACTTTTATTTATAAAAAAAATACATATAAGATCTTGTATTTGTATAGAAGTAAAAAATATTCAAATTTTCATTTGTCCCATGACTTTTATTGGCAGAAAGAATACCTGTAAGATCTCTTATTTGTATAGAAGTATAAAATAAAATACTACAAGCTTGCTGTAAACCTAAACAACATATCAAGGCTCATTGGTGGAAAATAGTAGCTCCATCGATGTAACGACCCCAGAAATCCAAAAGAAAATATATAATAATTTAAGTGCAGAAGAGAAATAAAAGGTTAAGGTTTACATCCCTTACACAATAACTTAAAAGTACTAAATAAATGTTACAGAATGAATTCTCTGAAAGAAACACGAGAAATGAGAAAAGTAAAGGAAAATATAAAGTATCTAGCATCTACTCGCAATCTTCTTGCAGATCGAGCTCCGGAACCATGTCCTCTTGATCTGAAATGGTTAAATAAAAGATGAGCTACACTAGCCCAGTAAGGACATCACACTATATCACCAGCACAGAAGTAAATGTTGGTAGAAAATCAAAATAACTAATGAAGCACTAAATTTAGCAAATTCGTTTATCAATCATAAAATCATTTATCCTTCACTTACTATTGTGGAATTTATGAAAACAAACTATAGAAGCAATAATATCATATAGATCATAACTTCATGCATGATCAACAACATAGAACATATCATAAATTCACATTCATTAACAATAAACTAAATCATAACCGTTTCTCGTTTCACCAGCCTACAGTATCTATGGGGGTCCATAAAGGTGTCCTTACTACACGTGAACCCTTTCCCTTAACAATCTTAATTACAGAGCCTTCCCCGTACCCCGTCTAGTATGAACGCCAATACATTAAACTTCAATACCCCGTTCGGTATGAGGGTGAAGCGGGCTATCCCTATACCCCGTTCGGTATGAGTGCTAAATGACCAAGTTGCCATACCCTGTCCAGTATGAGACAACGTCACGGTAGGGTTCCTTATGAACTCGGTCCATCCACCATCTCTCAGGATATCTAGTGAGGCTGTCTTCTTATCTGTTTATTTGATCACACCCCTTTTCAGTTTTTCCTTAGTCCCCGTTACCAAATCAAACATAATCACATAAATAAATGAACATGCATCTGGTAATGCAACCATATCTTAAATCCTAAAATCAAAAAGTGGTCAAGTAAGGCAGTAATACATGTATTTAAATCATACAATAGATAAATCAGATACCATCATGCTTTTAAATTGTACAATAAATCAACAGAGAACAATGTCCGGTTCGGGCTCCATTAGCAATCCATAATTAATTATGCACATCTATTTAATTTGTACAAAAGATCGTATTATCATTTATTCAAACTTCAAATCTATGATAAGAAATAGGATGAGGGGTCCTTACTTGATTTGACACCGAAAAGTTAAATGGTTTACTGTGCCTATGGACGGTCCCTGGGTTCCCTGAATTTTTCTTCGGGAACTAAAACGCGCTAACAGTACCTAAAAATGTCCCATATAAACTCAAAAATCAGTCCCAAAGCCTACTCGGCCAATTTTGAAAATCCAGCACGGTGGCTCCGCGGTGCTCTGCTAACAGCGCCGCCGCCCGGGGGGGACGATCCACCTCAGGTAAACCATTTTTGGCTATTTTTTGACCAAATTCGGTCCATTTTACATTGATTCCTAGGAGCACACACGTTAAAGGGCCTCGGTGGGCTAAAAAAATACAAAAAACTGAAACCCACCGACTGTGGGGCTCTCTGGTGCAGCATCTCCTCCGGCTCACATTATAGTTGGGTGTTTCGCTCCGATCAATTTGTAAAGAGGAAAACGGTGATCACAATGGTGTAAAAATTACACAAAACGGGAATCGGGAAGGGCCACATCGAAGGCAGTTTGTGAAATTCCCCGCGGCAGCGCCGTCGGGCTTCGGCGGTGTTTTTAAGCCAATTGGCTGGTTCTTTCACTCCAATTTGGCCATGGGTGGGTTTAAAATTAAATTTTGTGTGAAAGGAAATTTTTTTACCTTTTTTGGTGGTCAGAAAAGGTTATAATGCGGCGGTGGGTGGTAGCGGTCGGCTCCCCGGTGGTTGGGTCATCTTCTCCGGCGAGGGGTTCTGATGGCTAGGGTTAGGGATTGGGTGCCGATGGGGTTAGTTATACCCATCCACTTTTCATCTGGACCGTCCATCGCTTTTGATCTGAACCGTCTGATCGCGATTAAATAGGGAGTGAATCTGGGCTGATCATCGCGATTCAATAAGGGCCGTCCGTACGCGATTCAATCTGGGCCGTCTGTGCGTGTAGGAACAGACCTCAGCCATTCAATCGTGCGCACATGGATTGCCCACGTGGCTCCCCCCTATGTGGCCTCCCGCGTCAGTGCCTCTGCCACTTGGCACGTCCTGATTAGTCTGGGCTGCTGACCGGACGTCTGACATGGTGCAATTTTTCTAAATTGCATTTTGATCACCCAATTTTTGATTTTTCTTTCAAAAACATCCCCAGTACCCAAATTTTCATCCCTTTTTCCCAAAATTATTTTCAATTTAATCCTTAATAAATTTTTACCCCTTTTTTCATTAAATTAAATTAATTAAATTAAATTAAATTAAATTAAATTAATTAAATTAAATTAAATTAAATTAAATTAAATAATTAATTAATTATATTTATTAAAAAATAAAAATAAAAATACAAACAAAAATTTTTATTGGGTGTTACAATCGAGGCGAGTTCATTACCTGCATAAGGTATAAAAAGGACCGACCCTTCCACCTCTGCAATAGTAGGGATTAAAGGCTCTACCATGATGCTTTGGCGAATAAAAGGTGGAGGTGCTTCGATTGACCTTTTGAGAGGTAAATCTTTATCATTTTTCTTGTTGTATGTGTATATATTCATGTGCAAATCCGCTATATTTTATGCCAAGTAATGTGTGTATATGTGTTTATAAAGGCTAAACTGTGATACTGATGATGAAAGGGCAAGTCACAAAATTTGTAAAGGGTGTACAAGATATCCAAGATGTGTAATGCAACTCTTGTGTCTGCTTTGGTTGCTACAAGTGTCGCTTTAGGGATTTTTAGTCCCACACCTGCATTAATTATATGCAGAATGCATAGCTCTAATCTCTCCTACTCATCACTATGGCTTAATGATTATGCAGATTGGAAGTTTTATCTTTCATACTTTATGTTGACTATACGTAAAATCCAAACTGCATGACCATATTTTTTATTAATAGCCCGAGCTTGATCACCACCTTCAATTGGAATCTGAAAGCACGTCTCATCTTCCACCACATAGTACACAAATTCTTACAGTGCTAGCGGCAGCATCTGCAGAGGCTCTAGGCATGGTGGTGGAGGATGACAAGGCTCTCTAACTAGCTGTCATTTGTTCAGGTTCTGTGGTGGCCATGCATTGGATGCTCTTATCAAAAGTGCTTGTTGTTGTATGATGGGTGATGATTAGAGTTGAAAATTTGTGATTGGAATTTGGGTTTTGGAGAAGAGAAAGAAACCCTTTGGAATTAATGAGAGAATAACTAAAGAATAATAGAGGATATATACATATAAATATATGTGTTTGTATATGTATATTTTTTATATATCTAAAAAATTCTCAGACAATTATTTAAGTAGGCATATTTATATTTGTAAAATATATACATATAATGTATATTTAAAACATGCATGAGTTATTCTTAAATTTATTTTTTGATTTATTATAATCTAATTATTTAAAAAAAAATTACTAAAATCCCTAAATAAAATAAAGAATCATATTTGGTAGAAACTAGTGATATACTATTAGCTTTCTTTTAAACACATGCAGATATTATTTCCTAAAAAAATAGTTTATTAAAGAATTAGATGTTTTCCTAATACTCAAAATTCTTTGGTTTTAGAAAAAAGAGATCATTAAATTTTTTTTAGAAATAATTATTTAATAGATTGATAGTAAGCCACCACCAAAGAATGGCATATGGTTAAAGATTGTCTCAGCCTAAAAAATTAGTTATCCTATATAAATGGTAAAATAAGTAGAAGAAATTTTCTCAAAGTTCTATTGAAGTGACTATAAAGTCTTAACTATTATTAAGAACTATCTCTGTATATAATATCTTATCACTCTTTAAAAAAAAAATCTTTCTTTTGATGGGACAAACAATATTAAAGTAATATATCTCATTAGTAATTCAATCTAATACGTGTAAACTAAACATATTAGATTCATTTATCACAGTTTGTTAAAGAAATAGTAGACGGAATATTATGTATATAATTTAAATCAACATATGATCAATATTGTTAGGAGGCTAATAAATAGATATTCGACATTGTTTCGATGCTTTCAATGAATAGAAAAGCTTGAAAAAATAATATAAAACATTACGATAAATTTTAAGAGTATTTTCTTAAAAGTTACAAGAACCAAATTCCCAAGTTAATTTTTTTCCCAAGAAAAAACTTCACCATCTCTATTTCATGTTCATTAAACTTGTACCCTGATATCTTGTATGGATTTGGAACAAACATATCAAGTTTGTTCTTCTAGTGAAGCTCTTAGTGAGATATGTGAAGGAAATTGAAGCCATTTAGCTATAGTAATAATTTTAATTATATCCATATAGTTGGTTATTTATCATAAAGAAAATCATCCAAGAAAAACATATCTATAATGGAAAAGGGTGTTGGTATGGATGGCACAAGGGAAGCCTCACTGAGTGGAAACAAGTGCAATATGGCTTTGGGTCCCATAAGATTTTGCTGGTACAGATCTTCTCCAAAGCTTTCTTCTTTAAACCTTATGACCTGAGATTTAGACTGCAGAAATACTAACATCAAATATCTAGATTTTATTTTTGTGCCTGAAGATTAAGAAGAATGGAAAGAAAATTGTTTTTTTTTCTTTATTCGAATGAATGTGAGGTTAAGTGTGCACCCTTGAATTTAATCTATAATAAATAACTTGAGAGGTTATGCAAGCTTCGAAAAACTAATTTTTCGCTATATTTCTTTGTTGGACCAGTCAAGAAGACTAACTTTAATTGCAGAACAATTTAATTGTGATGGAAGGATAAATGACATACAGTAGAGTATTTTATATAGGTCATGGAAAATTTAGATTTTATTATACTATAACTTAGAGAATCTTTGAACTTAAGTGAAGAATCTATGGCTGTTTGGAATGTGGTTTCATTTTTTTAAACCTTTAACTTAAATGAAGAATCCATCGGTATTTGAGATGCAATTTTATTATATTTATGTGATATCTAACTTAATATATATAAAATAATTAAAAATATTGATTTGATTAATTTTATGATTGTCAACTGTATTAAAATTAAAATTTCAATTTTAATCCATGCGTTGAAGAACTTATTCATCATTTAGTTTTTCAAAAGTTAAAAAAGCCAATTTTATTAAGATAATGATAGAAGTTTTATAACTATGAATAAGGTAAAAGGCCACATTACCCAAAAACATCGACTGTCCTTTACAATAATTTGATTAGTTATTTTAATGTAATATCTCTACTTTAAATTGTGTATTTATATACTAGTATAAAAAGATTCATTAGTAATTAACCTTAGAAACATGGTTTAATTGTTAATTAAAATTTTGAGATACCCTTTAACATCCTACTCAAAGTATAGTGTAATATATCATAAGTCAATAATGACAACAATGTAAAATACATAGAGAAAGTAACCAACTTTTTATGATACTTCTTTGCATCAATCAAGGGGAGTAACTAATTATTTAAGAACAATTAAAATGTGAGAAGAGAATAAATGTGTAGAGTTGATTATTTTGTACAGGCTGTGAAAAACGTAAGTTTGTTTTATATTATAACTTATGAAATCTTTGAACTCAAATAAAGAATCATAAACTATTTAAAGTAAATAAACAATTATGGTTATTTAAAATGTGATTGCTTATATAAACATATATATGTGTGGCGGTCTGGTGGCAGCGTGTGTGGAGGCATGCGGAATTCCAGTGGTTGCGTGCAGTTAGTCCTAGGAGGCAGATTCAGGTAGGTGAGTTGAAAAACAAAAAAGCCCTGATGGTTTACTGTTTTAGA
This sequence comes from Carica papaya, assembly GCF_054855325.1. NCBI lineage: Eukaryota > Viridiplantae > Streptophyta > Magnoliopsida > Brassicales > Caricaceae > Carica > Carica papaya. Next base: position 27,712,511 of record NC_142311.1, on the reverse strand, counting down.
TATAGGGTTAATTAATCATATTTAATTTTAATAAATTATTTATCCGGTTTAGAATTAGGAATAAATCTAGACACGGGTGTTTGAAATTAGGGGATAAACAAGTCATTACTAGCTGATGTAGATATCACTGTAACAGGTTAATCTTGTACATCAGAGATAATTTCACAAACGAGATTTAGATAGAAATTAGATAAGTGTGTAAGCGCCTACAAATATGGTTTAATCTTTTTAAGATATTAAAACTGTGACATTTAATAACTTGTAATTAGGCACATGATTCTGACGAAATTTTACTACTGATTGTTGTGTTCTTATTTATGTTTACTACTGAAATTGTTGATGAATTATTTTGCTATGTTTGGTAAATGAATTCGCATATATACTGGTTGATATGTAATTGGGAGTATATTAAGGATATGTAGAAGAGTCTAGGGTGATGAATAGTTACAGCATGCATGTTATAGGTATAGAATATATTAAATAATAAAAATTAAGAAATTAATTAGTGAGTCGAAATAAATAAATAGAAATTAAAAGATTTAGAAAACCCATTTAACCAGTATCACCGAGGGGTGGGTGTGTGTGTAGCCTTTTGGCATGTGACTGTGGTGAACTCTACCCATGGATGTGGCTTTAGTCAGATGTGGCGAAGCGATAAGAACTATGAACTGTATACTGTATACTGCAAATTGTGAAATGTGAACTGAATTGTGACATATTCATGAGTTAGAGGGGATCCGTCCTACTCTCATTGATATTGGCAGAAATGCATCGTGTGGTGAAACTATTTTAATAGGATATAAACCGATACGAATGAATAAAAAGTCATGTGTAACGTTTATGATACTGAAACACTGAATTAGTATCTACTAAATTGCTTACTGTTTAAATTGTGATACTGAAGACTAAATTATGTTATTTATTGAATTGTTTATGCCTTGAATTATGATACTAAAATAATCAATTTTGAATGTTTATTCAATAAACTGATTTATAACATTTGGTTAATGAATTAGGGTGTAGATACCACGTGTTTTTTGCAATACCTTTACTTTAAACCACGTATTTATATACTAATATATGAAGATTGGTTAATAAATAACCTTAAAAACTTGATCCAATTGTTAATGAAAATTTTAAAATACTTTTTTACATCATACTTAAAGAATAGTGTAATATAAAATCATAAGTCGATAACGATAATAATGTAAAATACATAGAGAAGGTAACCAACTTTTCAAGATACTTCTTCTTTGTATCAATCAAGGGGATTAACTAATTATTAAAGAATAATTACAATGTGAGAAGAGAATAAATGTGTAGGGTTGATTATTTTGTACAGGCTGTGAAAAACTTAAGTCTTATTTTATACTATAACTTATGAAATCTTTAAACTCTTATTAAGAATTATAAACTCTTTAAAGTAAATAAAGAATTGTGGCAATTTAAAATATTATTTCTTACATAAAGAATCCATGACTATTTGGGACTTGATATGATTATACTTATTAGATATTTTACTTAATTTATATAAAATTCTTATGAACATAGATTTTATTAGTTTTATGGCTGCCATTATAGTACAAATGAGTCAATTCAAATAAAAGTTACTTTTTAATTTAATCTTTTTGGCGGAAGAACTTATTAACCTTTTACTTTGAAAAGTAGGAAACAATTTTATTGAGATAATGTTAAAAATTTGTATAGTTTTACAATGTTTTTTTTCTATTTTTAGAAGATGAGTTTTATGGGAATTCAGAATTTTAGATGAAGATGGTGAGTGCTTATTGGAATAATGAAACTCAAAAGGAAAAGTGAAGGAAGGAAAATGAGATAAATGGAAATAGCTTTGAATATTTTCTGCTAACTATTTTTTAATTTCATAATTTTTATCTTTATAAGACCAATTTAATGATAATCGTTAACCATGTCTACCCTCTTCATATTTCTTTACCATACTGTACATAAATATGTATGTATAGTTATTGCGTTATTAAAATTAGATAATTATGTGTTAAGTGCTTCAAAATATAAATAAATTTGTCGATCATAAAAGTATGACACCGTACATATTTTTAAAAAAATTATAGAAACAAAACTTAGAGGATCACAATCACTTAATAATTTTTTATTTCAAATCAGTGATTTAAAAATAAAAAACACGTAACAAAAATTAGCTTATTTTTTAAATTTAAAGGTACAAGTGTTTCACATTTTTATGTACACATATGGTGTAAGAAAAGTGTGTAGTAAGTTGAATTTTTGTCATAATACCATTGTATAAGAGAACTTTATCAAAATCCTTACAAGATATCAAGATTCTAATTCGGTAAAAATTTGTGATATACAACCGGATTTTTTTGTCTTCAAATACATGTTTTACTTTTTGAGAAACAATAGTTTATTAAACAATTAGATATTTTTCTTAATACTCAAAAGTCTTGACTTCAAGAAAAATGTTATCATTAATTTTTTTCCGTTAAGTATGAATGCTTTATCAACATGCTAAATTTTTTATTTCATCCCTAAATTCTCTTTGTTTCTTTTCATTGATTGTGTGATTTTTTTTAATTAATGTAATACATTTATTTGTTTCTTTAGAAAAATTTACTATACTTAACAAAAATAGTTTAAAATTTAATATCGAAAACGTGATCTAATTATTAATAAAAATTCTAAAATATCTTTTAACATCCCACATAGTGTAATATAAAAAATATAAGATGATAGTGATAATATTTTAAATTGTAAATTAAAAGTTTATATGGTCACAACATTTAGCACCTTCACAACCTTTAAATAATTGTATACTCGTACATACTTTACTTTGTAATCTTAACTTATTACTGATCTATGTGATATATTTGTAAGTTTCTGTAAGTTATCTTTAACTTACTACTAACTTTGTATGAAATTTTAAAAGATAACTATACATAAAAAAATTATTCCACCACATGGTCTATTAGAGCTTAAAAATGAAAAATTCATCCTCCTTGGAAGCTTTTCTATTCAAGTAATCAATTTGTTTTGTCTTCCTCTTAGCTCACTGTCAACTTTTTTTTCCTCATACTACATTGCCTCTTCCTTTTCACCGCAATTTTTAGCCTTAAAACTAATTTTTAGCCTCATTTTTTTTTCCTCACATTATGTGTAAATGGATGTATACATACATATAAAAGATGGTTTTATTAATTAATATTAAGTAGGTGGGATTGATGGCATAGAGATGCAATCAGCAATTTAATGTGCACTATTCCAAAACGTTAAATCTTGTGATAAAATAAACTGCTATTAAGATATTGATTATTTGTGTAACTTTTGACATAGTTTACTTGTTTGAGTATCTGTCATTTGTCACACTATTTTTATGGATAAAATGAATACATACAAGATCTCCTATTTGTATAGAAGTAAAAAATATTAAAATTTTCATTTGTCCCACAACTTTTATGGGCAGAACGAATACTTATAAGATCTCTTATTTGTATAGAAGTACAAAATTAAATGCTACAAGCTTGTTGTAAACCTAAACAACATATCAAGGCTCATTGGTGGAAAGCAGCAGTTCCATCGGGGTGAGTTCATTACTTGCAGAAGGTATAAAAAGGACCGACTCTTCTTCTTTCGCACTACTAGGGATTACAGACTCTACCATGATGTTTTGGCTAATAAAAGGTGGAGGTGCCCCGATTAGCCTTTTGAGAGGTAAATCTTAATCATTATTTTGGTTGTATATGTATATATCCATTTGTAAATCAACTATATTTTATGTTGAGTAATGTGTATATATGTGTTTCTAAAAGATAAACTGTCATGCTGATGAAGAAAAGGCAAGTCACAAAATTTGCAGAGGGTGTACAAAAGATCCTAAATGCATAATGTACCTCTTGTGTGTGCTTTGGTTGTTACAAGTATCGCTTTAGGGATTGTCAGTTCCGCACCTGTATTAATTGTATGCAAAATACATAGCCCTAATCTCCCCTAATCATCACTATGGCTTAATGATTATGCAGATTGGACGTTTCATCTTTCATACTTTATGTTGACTATACGTAAATTCTAGACTGCATGATCTTATTTTTTATTAACAGCCCGAGCTTGATCACCACTTTCAATTGAAATCTAGATACATGTGCCATCTTCCACCATATAGTACACAAATTCCTACAGTGCTGGCGACAGCATCTTCAGAGGCTCTAGACATGGTGGTGGTGGACGACAAGGCTCTCTAACTAGTTGTCATTTATTCAGGTTATGTGGTGGCCATGCATTGAATGCTCTTATCAAAAGTGCTTATTGTTGTTGTTGTTATATTTAAAACAAACATGAGGTATCCTTAAATTTATTTTTTGATTTATTATAATTTTATTATTTAAGAGAATTTTACTAAAATCTCTAAATGAAATAACGAATAATATTTAGTAGAAACTAGTGATATGTTATTGGCTTTCTTTTCAACTTATACAGATATTATTTTCTAAAAAATAATAGTTTATTAAAGAATTTGATATTTTCCTAATACTTAAAAATTCTTGGGTTCTAGAAAAATAAGATCATTAAATTTTTTTTGAGAGATAATTTTTAAATAGATTGGTAGTGAGCCACCACCAAAGAATGGCACATGGTTAAAGATGGTCTCAACCTAAAAAATTGGTATATCTTATATAAATGGTAAAACAAGCAAAAGAAAGTTTCTCAAAGTTCTATTGAAGTGACAATAAAGTCTTTACTATCACTAAAAACTATCTCTGTATATAATATCTTATCACTCTTTTAAAAAAATCTTTCTTTTTATGGGATGAATAATATTAAAGTAATATATCTCATTAGCAATTCAAACTAATACGTGTAAACTAAGCGTGTTGGATTCATTTATCATAATTCGTTAAAAAAATAATTAACAGACAATTATGTATATAATTTAAATCAATAGGTGATCAGTATTGTTGGAAGGCTCATAAATAGATATTCAAGCTTGTTTCAATGCTCTCGAGGAATAGAAAAGCTTGCAATAACAATATACAACATTACGATAAATTATATACATAATTTTCATGATATTCCTTTGCATCAATCAAGAGGACTAAGTATTTATTGAAGAACAATTACAATGTGATCATTAATTCTTTTTTTTTTTTGGTTAAGTATGAATGCTTGATAAACATGCTAAATTTTTTATTTTATTCCTAAGTTTTCTTTGTTTCTTTCCATTAATCGTACGGTTTTTTTTTTAATTCAAGTGATACATTTGTTTGTTTCTTTTGAAAAATTTACTTTATAATAATGTGATTAATTATTTTAATGCAATATTTTAGTTTAAATCATATATTTATATACCAATATAAAAAAATAGGTTTAAATTTAATATTAGAAATATGATTTAATTGTTAATGAAAATTCTAAAATACCTTTTAATATCCAACATAGTGTAATATAAAAAATATAAGTCGATAATGATAACATTTTAAATTATAAATTAAAGGTTTATATGGTCACAATATTTAGCACTTTGTGAGCCTTTTAAATGATTGTATACTCGTACAAACTTTACTTTGTAATATTAACTTAACTTATTATTGATCTTTTAAGTTTAATTAATTTGATAAATTTGTAAACTTTTTAAGTTAGCTTTAACTTATTACTGACCTGATAAGAAAATTTAAAAGATAATTATACATAAAAAATTATTCCACCACATGGTTTATTAGAGTTTAAATATGAAAAATTTATCCTCCATGGAAGCTTTTCTATTCAAATAATCAATTTTTTCTCTCTTCCTCTTAGCTCACAGTTAACTTTTTTTTCCCTATATTATGTTGTCTCTTCATTTCAACTCAATTTTTAGCCTTAAAACTAATTTTTGGCCTCAATCTTTTCCTCACATTATGTGTAAATTGTTGTATATGTACATATAAAATATGGAATTATCAATTAATATTGAGTAGGTGGGATTGGTGGCAAAGAGATACAATCCATAATTCAATGTGTACTATCCCAAAACATTAAGTCTTGTGATAAAATAAACTGCTATTAAGATTCTGAATACTTATATAACTTTGTGAGATATTTTACTTTTTTTACTATCTATCATTTGTCACGCAACTTTTATGGGTAGAAGGAATAAGTATAATATCTCCTATTTGTATAGAAGTAAAAAATCATTCAATTTTTCATTTGTCCCATGACTTTTATGGGTAGAAGGAATACCTATAAAATGTCCTATTTTTTTCGAAGTACAAAATCAAATACTACAAGCTTGCTATAAACTTAAACAACATATGAAAGCTCACTGGTGGAAAGCAGCAGTTCTATCGGGGGGCGTTCATTACCTGCACAAGGTATAAAAAGGACTAACTTTTCCACCTCCCCACTACTAGGGATTATAGGCTCTACCGTGATGCTTTGGCTAATAAAAGGTGTAGGTGCCCCGATTGGCCTTATGAGAGGTAAATCTTTATCGTTATTTTTGTTGTAAATTCATTACATGTTATGCTCAGTAATGTGTATATGTGTTTCTAAAAGATAAACTGTGATGCTGATGAAGAAAGGGGAAATCGCAAAACTTGTAGAGGGTGTACAAGAGATCCAAAATGCAGAATGAACCTCTTATGTCTGCTTTGGTTGCTACAAGTGCCGCTTTAGGGATTATCAACCCCTCACCTGTATTAATTATATGTAGAATGCACAATCTTAATCTCTCCTAATCATCACTCCATCTTAATGATTATGCAGATTGGAAGTTTCATCTTTTAGACTTTATGTCAACTCTATGTAAAATCCAGACTGCATAATCATGTTTTTCATTAACGGCCCAAGCTTGATCATTACTTTCAATTGGAATCTGGATGCACGTGCCATCTTCCACCGCATAGTACATAAATTCCTATAGTGTTGGCGGCAGCATTTACAAAGGCTCTAGGTGTGGAGGTGATGGATGACAAGACTCTCTAATGTCATTTGCTCAGGTTCTGTGGTGGCCATGTATTGGATGCTCTTATCGAAAGTGTTTGTTGTTATATGATGGGTGATGATTAGACTTGAAAATTTGTGTTTGGAATTTGAGATTTGGAGAAGAGAAAGAAAAATTTTTAGAATTAATGAGAGAAGAACTAAAGGAGAATAGAGGATATATATATTTGTGTGTGTGTATGTGTATATTCTTTTTCTATCTTAAAACTTCTCTGATAGTAATGCTACATATTGTTTAAATAGACATATTTATATTTGTAAAATATGTACATGTGAAGAATACTTAAAAAGATTATGAGGTATCCTTAAATTTACTTTTTAATTTATAATAATCCTATTATTTAAGAGAATTTTACTAAAATTCATAAATAAAATAAAGAATCTAATTTAGTAGAAACTAGTGATATGTTATTGGCTTTCTTTTAAATATATGCATATATTATTTCTTGAAAAATGGTTGTTTACTAAAGAATTTGATGTTTTTTCAAAATTCTTGGATTTTAGGAAAAATGAGATCATTAAATTTTTTTCTGAGAGATATAAGATAAAAATATTAAGTAGATTGGTAGAAAGCCACCACCAAAGAATGACACATGTTAAAGATCATCTCAACCTAAAAAATTAGTATATCCTATAAATGTTAAAACAAGTAGAACAAATTTTCTCATAATTCTAATGAAGTGACTATAAAGTCTTAACTATTACTAAAAACTATCTATGTTATATAACATCTTATCACTCATTAAAAAAAAAATCTTCATTTTGATGGGATGAATAATATTGAAGTAATATATTTCATTAGTAATCCAATCTAATATACTTAAAATAAGTGTATTGGATTCATTTATCATAGTTCGTTAAAAAATAGTAAACGGACAATTATATATATAATATAAATCAACAGATTGTTAGTATTGTTAGAAGGCTCATAAATAGTTATTTGAGCTTGTTTCGATGCTCTTGAGGAATAGTAAAGCTTGCAATAATAATATGCAATATTATCATAAATTTTAAGAGCATTTTTCTTAGGAGTTACAAGAACCAAATTCCCAAGTAGGTTGTTTTCATTAGAAAAAACTTCACCAGCTCTATTTCATGCTCATCAAACTTTTACCATGACATCTTGTTAAACTTAATCTTGTCTTGATCAGGAACAAGCATATCAAGTTCATTCTTTTAGTGAAGATCACAACGAGATGTGTGATGGAAATTGAAGCCATTCAGTTGTAGTAAAAATTTTAATTTTGTTCCATATAATTAGTTATTTATCATAAAGAAAACTACCTGATGCAAACAAGGCTAAAAATACTCAAGATACTCCAAGAGCATCAGAAGGTGACTTGGAGCAAATTTCAAATGATGTAAACACAAATACAGTTCCAAACCTGGAAGTTTCAGCGGACCAGTAACAAGATCAAAGGCAAAGAAGCTTAAAGAGTTGCTCCAAGTTTTTACTCAAAAACATGTGGATGATGGGCTAGCCAATTGTGGAAAGTTCAAATATGAGCTTTTTGAACAGCCCAAATTCGTAACTTTAATTGAATTTAAATGATTTGGGATAATTTGGGCTTGTTTGAGTCTTATTGATAATGGATGAATCAGCCTTGTGTATGGGCTGGATTAGTTGAGTTGTTTTAAGTATTTTGGATTGTTTTATTTTAGTTTGAGTTAATTAAGCCCATATAGTTAAGTATGACTCATTTTTGGCTTAAGTCTTGTCTTAGTGTTATTACAAGAATGAGCTCATAACTATATGGTGTCATAAACAATTAGTGGTGTTGGTTAAAAAGATTGGAGTTACAAGGAGTTACATAATAATTACATGCCTATAATTAGCCTAGTTATTATTGGAGTTACAATTGTAATTACCATATAATTAACCTAGCTATTGTGGGAGTTACAATTGTAGTTATTATATTGTAACTTACCATTGATTTCTTTGGCTATAAATACCAAAGGAACTCTTCTTTGTGGACATCAAGAGTTGTAATCAAATATTTCAGAATCGAGTTGAGAGCGTTTTGTCTTTCTTTTCACTTTATGTACAAGGTGTTGATTTGGAATACAATTGTTATCACTTTTATTTCAATTTTGATTTCCTATTTCAATTGTTCTTGGTGCTTGTTTGGATTGGGTTCAGGGGATATCATTTATCTTTCTTGGGTTCTCTTTAACTTCTACCATTTGGGTGATTGAACAAATTTGATTCCTTTTTTACTTGTGATCTAAATTCCGTTCTAAACCGATTAAAGAGTTCTAAGGTTCAAGCAAGGGTCTTGGGGTTCCGCATCATTTGGTATCAGAGCATTGGTTCCCCAAGTAAATTAGTCTATCCTTATTTTGTTGTCTTTAATTTCATTATTTCTTACAAAAAAAAGAGACAAATTTGCATTCAACAAAAAAAAAATCAAATTAGCTTAATTTGCTTCATTGTGTAAAACACATTTCCACATATTCTACCTTGTGTAATTAACACAACTGCTGTTATTTCCCTTTAATTTATCTCATATAACATTTAAATACATTTAAAATTTAAAAAAAAAAACTCGTTTCAAGGTTGTTTGTTTGGTTGAGATTGTTTGTGTAATTTTTAGGGCTGTTTGGAAACAACTCACCTCAATTGAGTTTGTTTTCATCCAAAACTGTTTGTTTCACTTAATTTGAGTATTTTTGGTAATAATTTGTGGTTCTATTAGAGAATTACAAGTTTCATGCATTAAATTCCATATTCACCATTTTGTTTTCTTGCATCTTTAGTTTTTATTTAATATTTCTGCCCATTTGCATCTTATTACATCTTGAGGTAATAATATTGTTTCGTTGTTGCCTAATTAACATAAAAATCATCATACACTTATTTCTATATCAAGTGTGTGCTCTTCATTGTTGCTTTTAGAGTTGAATTCCTGTATCTTGTTTCTTTAGGAATTCTTTGTTATCTTTAATTAAAATTGAGTACATAGTGATAATTAATTTTTATTTGAATTGGTCATTTTGTATAAAGTTATAAAAAATTGCTTGAGTGTTAAAAAGAAAGAGAGTGTTAGCTCAAAAGAGGGTAAAAGCCAAAATTGAGTGAAACACGAATGCCCATACTACGAGAGTGTTACGTGAGGGAGTGATTTGTAAGGTTGCAATCTATTTTGTTTGTCATTAAAATTTCAGATTTGAAGATGGAGCCAAAAGGGAGTGAAAGAACATCAAAAGATCAAGAATTCATCCTCAAAGCAATGCAACAACAATTTGAGAGGATTCAACTAGCTATTGGCAACATGAATGAGAAACTAGAGAAACAACAACGTGAGTTAAATTCAATGAGAGGGGAAGCTTCCCAAACCAATCTAGGGAGTGAAATTCAACGTGAGTTAAATCCAACACCACCTTTTGATGAGGAACTGGAGGAAGAATTTGATGACCAAGCTACTTTAGTCAATGAAGGTCGAAATTATGGTAGGGGTCGAAACGATCTTGATAAAAACATTAGGAGCATCAAAATGAAAATCCCATCGTTTCTAGGCAAGAATGATACAAATGCTTATCTTGAATGGGAGCGCAAGATGGAGCTTATTTTTGAGTGCCACAATTATTTAGAGGAGAAAAAGATAAAGCTTACGGCCGTGGAGTTTAGAGAGTATGCCATTGTGTGGTGGGATCAACTCATCACAAGTAAAAGGAGAAATGGAGAGAGATCTATTTCCACTTGGGCCGAAATGAAGACTATCCTGAGAAGGCATTTTGTTCCTACTCACTACTATAGGGACTTACATCAAAAATTGTAAGGCCTTATGCAAGGGAATAAGAGTGTAGAAGACTACTACAAAGAGATGGAGATAGCCATGATAAGGGTTAATATTAAAGAGGATAGGGAAGCTACTATGGCAAGGTTCTTAAATGGCCTTAACAAAGACATAGCCAACATTGTAGAGCTTCAACATTATGTGGAGGTTGATGATATGGTGCACATGGCTATAAAGATTGAAAGACAATTAAAGAGAAAGGGGAACACAAGGCAAGCCAACACTTACTTGGCCCAAAATTCCAATTGGAGACCGAATTGGAGGGGAGATAACAAGGCTGTCCAATTCAAAAGAGATGACAAAACCAAGCCAAAAGATGCTAATGATAATAAAAACAAAGGTATTTCTAACTCCTAAACTCCTAGGAATAGAGATATCAAGTGTTTCAGATGATTGGGTTTTGGTCATATTGCATCTCAATGCCCAAATAAAAGGGTAATGGTGATGCGCGGTGATGGTGTTGAAACGGATGATGAGAATGATGTGGAGGATAAAATGCCTCCTTTGGAGGATTGTAGTGATGGGGAAATGCCTATGGAAGGTAGATTGTTGGTTTCTAGACGTGCTTTGAATATGCAAGTAAGGAGTGATGATGAGGGGGTTAAGTTGCAAAGAGAGAACATTTTTCATTCTAGATGTCTAGTGAATGGAAAATTGTGTGGCATGATTATTGATGGGTAGTTGTGTAAATGTGGCTAGTATCTTATTTGTTGATAAACTGGGTTTGGAAACTATAAAACATCCTAAACCTTATAAGTTGCAATGGCTTAACAATAGTGGGGAGGTTAGAGTTAATAAGCAAGTGAGGGTGCCTTTTACTATTAAGAAATATAGTGATGAGGTGATATGTGATGTAGTTCCTATGCAAGCTAGTCATATTTTGCTGGGTAGACCATGGCAATGGGATAGGAGAGTGATGCATGATGGGTATCTCAATAGGTACATGGTAGGAAAAGAGGGCAAAAAGTATACTCTTCTTCCTTTAACCCCTAAACAAGTTTTTGAAGACCAAATGAAACTTGAAAAGTCCCATGATGAATTCGCACAAAGAGAGACTGAAAGAAAAAGAAAAAAAAAGAAAAAAAGAAAATAAAAGAGAGTGAGAGAAAATTAGAGTGGAAAAATGAAGATCAAAAAGAAAAAGAAAGAGAGATGCATTCGACCATAGAAAAGAATGAGGGAAAGAAAATGAGCTTTTATGCTAAAATGAGAGATGTGAGGAAAGTTTTATTTTATAACAAGCCAATTATTGTACTCATGTACAAGGAAGCTTGTTTCTCAACTAACGAACTTGACCCTTCTTTGCCAAGTGTTGTGGTTGAAGTTTTACAGGAATTTAGCGATGTTTTTCCCGATGATCTACCTCAAGGTTTACCACCTTTGAGAGGGATTGAGCATCAAATTGACTTCATTCCTGGGGCTGCCATACCAAATAGACCAGCTTACAAGAACAATCTCTAAGAGACCAAAGAGCTTCAAAGGCAAGTGGAGGAGCTCTTACAAAAGGGGCACATTCGAGAAAGTTTAAGTCCATGCGCAGTGCCCGTCTTATTAGTACCCAAAAAAGATGGTAATTGGCGTATGTGTGTTGATTGTAGAGTCGTCAACAAAATAACAGTAAAATATCGACACCCAATACCTCGACTTGATGATATGTTAGATGAGTTGCATGGTACTTGTGTATTTTCTAAAATTGATCTTAAAAGTGGTTATCACCAAATAAGAATGAAACTAGGAGATGAATGGAAAACTGCTTTTAAAACAAAACAAGGGTTATATGAGTGGTTGGTTATGCCATTTGGCTTAACTAATGCGCCAAGTACTTTCATGCGTTTAATGAACCATGTTTTACGTGAATTTATTAGAAAGTTTGTAGTTGTCTACTTCGATGATATTCTTGTGTATAACAAATCTATTGATGAGCATGTCATGCATTTGAGGCAAGTGTTTAACACATTGCGCAAATTTCAACTATATGCTAACATGAAGAAATGTACATTTTGCATTGATCGCATCATTTTCTTAGGATATGTCATGAGTGCAAAAGGAATCAAGGTAGATAGTGAAAAGGTAAAGGCTATTCAAGAGTGGCCAACACCTAAAAGTGTAAGTGAGGTGTGTAGTTTTCATGGTTTGACAAGTTTCTGTAAGAGATTTATAAAAGATTTTAGTGTCATTGCTGCCCCTTTAACTGAAATCATGAAAAAAGATAAGAGGTTTGTTTGGGGAAAATAACAAGAACATGCTTTTTCCTTATTGCAAGAAAAGTTATGTAATGCGTCTTTATTAAGATTGCCTAATTTTGATTCAACTTTTGAAATTGAATGTGATGCCTCTGGGCTTGGGATAGGTGCTGTTCTTATGCAGGATAAAAGACCCATTGCTTACTTCAGTGAGAAGCTCAATGGTACACAATTGAATTATTCCACCTATGATAAAGAGGTTTATGCTTTGGTAAGAGCATTAGAGACATGGCAACATTATTTGTTACCAAAAGAATTTGTGATTCACACCGATCATGAATCTTTAAGGCATTTGAAAGGGCAAGACAAGCTTAATAAACGACATGCAAAATGGGTAGAATTCATAGAGTCCTTCCCATATGTGATCCAATATAAACAAGAAAAAGAAAATGTGGTAGCTGATGCGTTTTCAAGAAGGTACAGTCTTATCTCTACTCTTTCTACAAAATTGTTGGGATTTGAGCATTTCAAAGAATTGTATGTGCATGATAGTGATTTTTCAAATGTTTATGTGGCTTGTGAACATGCGGTATTTCAAGACTTTTATAGGCATGATGTTTTTCTATTTATAAAGGGAAAATTATGTGTGCCTAATAGTTCTATTAGGGAATTGCTTATTCGTGAATCACATAGTGGTGGTTTAATGAGACATTTTGGGATTGGCAAAACTTTGAGCATTTTACTTGAACATTTCTTTTGGCCTAATATGCGCAAACATGTTGAGAAAATTTATGCGCAGTGCATCTCATGTAACCAAGCTAAGTCTAGAGTTCAACCACATGGATTATATATGCCATTACCCATTCCTACACATTCTTGGGTTGATATTTCTATGGACTTTTTGTTGGGTTTGCTTAGGACTAGAAAAGGCCGAGACTCAATATTTGTTGTTGTTGATCGTTTTTCTAAAATGACACACTTTATTCCATGTCACAAAACAGATGATGCCACACACATAGCGGATTTGTTTTTCTGTGAAGTTGTTAGAATGTATGACATTCCTAAAACCATTGTGTCTGATAGGGATGTTAAGTTTTTAAGCCACTTTTGGCGAGTTTTGTGGTCCAAACTTGGGACCAAACTTTTATTTTCTACTATTTCACATCCACAAACGGATGGTCAAACTGAAGTAGTAAATAGAATACTTGGTACATTATTACGTGCTTTAATTGGAAGGAATGTTAAAACTTGGGAAAATATGCTACCATTTATTGAATTTGCTTATAATCGGAGTATACATTCTTCTACTGGGTTTTCTCCTTTTGAAATTGTGTATGGTTTTAATCCTTTAACTCCAATTGATTTGTTGCCTATTCTTATAAGTGACATTTCTAATTTGGATGGACATAAGAAAGCAAAAATGGTTAAAGCAATTCATGAAAAAGCAAGGCAAAACATTGAAAAGAACAATAAATAAGTAGCATCCCATGTCAATAAAGGAAGACACAAGATTTTATTTGAACCCGGAGATTGGGTATGGGTTCATATGCGCAAGGAATGATTTCTATCAAAACGAAAATCTAAGTTGGATGCTCGTGGGGATGGTCCATTTCAAATCATAGCCAAAATCAATGAAAATGCCTACAAAGTGGACCTACCAGGTGACTATAGTGTTTCGGCTACATTTAACATATCTGATTTATCCCCTTTTGAAATTGATGCAGGAATTGATTCGAGGATGAATCCTTTTGAGGGGAGGGAGAATGATGCAAACAAGGCTAAAAACACTCAAGATACTCAAAGAGCATCAGAATGTGACTTGGAGTAAATTTCAAATGATGTAAACATAAATACAGTTCCAAACCTAGAAAGTTTCAGCAAACTAGTAACAAGATCAAAGGAAAAGAAGCTTAAAGAGTTGCTCCAAATTTTTACTCAAAAATATGTGGATGATGGGCTGGCCAATTGTGAAAAGTTCAAATATGAGCTTTTTGAACAGCCCAAATTCATAACTTTAATTGGATTTAAGTGATTTGGGATAATTTGGGCTTGTTTGAGTCTTATTGATAATGGATGAATAAGTCTTGTGTATGGGATGGATTAGTTGAGTTGTTTAAAGTATTTTGGATTGTTTTATTTTAGTTTGAGTTAATTAAGCCCATATAGTTAAGTATAACTCATTTTGGGCTTAAGTCTTATCTTAGTGTTATTACAAGAATGAGCCCATAACTATATGGTGCCATAAACAATTAGTGGTGTTGGTTAAAAAGATTGGAGTTACAAGGAGTTACATAACAATTACATACCTATAATTAGCCTAGTTATTGTTGGAGTTACAATTGTAATTACCACATAATTAACCTAGTTATTGTGGGAGTTACAATTGTAGTTATTGTATTATAACTTATCATTGATTTCTTTAGCTATAAATACCAAAGGAACTCTTTGTTGTGGACATCAAGAGTTGTAATCAAACATTTCAGAATTGAGTTGAGAGTGTTTTGGCTTTCTTTTCACTTTATGCACAAGGTGTTGATTTGGAATGCAATTGTTATCACTTGTATTTCAATTTTGATTTCCTATTTCAATTGTTCTTGGTGCTTGTTTGGATTGTGTTCAAGAGATATCATTTATCTTTCTTGGGTTCTCTTTAATTTCTACCATTTGGGTGATTGAACAAATTTGATTCCTTTTTTTTTTGTGATCTAAATTCTGTTCTAAACCGATTGAAGAGTTCTAAGGTTCAAACAAGGGTCTTGGGGTTCCGCATCACTACCCATGACAAACACATCTACAATAAAATTAATGGAAAAGGTTTTGGTATGGATGGCACAAGTGAAGCCTTACTGAGTGGGAATGAGTGCAACATGGTCTTGAGTCCCATAAGATTTTGCTAGTACAGATATTCTCCGAAGCTTCGTCTGTTAAACCTTATGAGCTAAGATTTAGACTATAGAAATATTAACATCGAAGATCTAGATTTTATATTTTAATGCACTATCTCTACTTTAAATCATGTATTTATATACTAATATACAAAGATTGGTTAGTAATTAAGCTTAAAAACATGATATAATTGTTAATGAAAATTTTGAAATACCCTTTAACATCCTACTCAAAGTATAGTGTAATATAAAATCGTAAGTCAATAGAAATAACAATGTAAAATACATAAAGAAGGTAACAAGCTTTTTACAAAACTTCTTTGCATCAACCAAGAGGACTAACTACTTGTTGAAGAACAATTACAATATGAGAAGAGAATAAATGTGTAGCCTTGATTATTTTGTGCAAGCTATAAAAAACCTAAGTATTATTTTTTACTATAAATTATGAAATCTTTGAATGTAACGACCCCGTAATTCAAATGAAGATGGATGTATTAAAAATCTTAAATGCGGAAGCGTAATAAAAATTTTGATTAACATCCCTTACACAATAACCAAAAACGTACTCAAAACATGAAAGAATAAGCTAATTAAAAGAGATACTCGAAATAAAAACTATAAATAGAGCTATAAAGTCCTTAGGCGTCTAACTCGCCGTCTTCCTGCGAAACGGGCTCCGGAACCACGCATTCCTGATCTGAAATGGTTAAGTAAGGAATGAGCTACACTAGCCCAGTAAAGACATCACACTATCTCACTGCCATAGAAGTAAAGGTCGGTAGAAAATAAAAATGACCAATTGAAGATAATTTATAACAAACTCATTTATTAACATAAAAACCTTTACTGTCCACTTACCTCGGTGAGATTCATGAAAATTACCTATGAAAACAATAACATGATAATCATCATAAAATTATATACACTTTGTAACAGAACACATGTCCTACTTTTGCACTTCAATAATCAGACAATAAATTTCCTATTTTACTAGCCTACTAGTATCCATGGGGATCCATAGGGGGTCCCCGCTACACGTGAACCATTAACATTAATAACCTGATTCCAGGGCCGTCCCCATATTCCGTCCGGTATGGGCACCAAAATCATAAACCTCAATACCCCGTCCGGTATGAGGGTGAAACGGGCCATCCCCATACCCCGTCCGGTATGGGCGCCAAAACACATAAGGTCTCCATACCCCATCCGGTATGAGAGACCACGTTCCCGGTAGGGTTCCCTACGGACCCGGTCCATCCACCATCTCCCAGGATATCTAGTCAGGTTGTCTACATTATCCACTTATCAATTCACATAACCTTTTTGCCCTTTTCCTTGGTCTCATTCATCCAATCATACACAAACATGTAAACCAGTAACTGACACCAAACAAGACAACACAGTATCGGGTTCACCATAATACAAACCATAATAAAAGAAACCATGATTCATGCATACGAGACCATAAAATAATTACATCAAATATCATACTGTATTTAATACTGAAAAATAGATCAAACAACAACTGACCAATAATGTATCATATTCGGGCTCCATTGGCAACCTCAATCAATTATACATATCTATAAAGTCACAAAATATCGTTTAATTATTTATTAAGCTTTAATGCCGTGATAGGAGGTAGGTTGAGAGATCCTTACTTGTTTCGGGGTCTGAAATCGGCTCTACAGTGCGCCTACGGGCTGTCCCTAATTTTCCTGAAACTTTCTCTAGAAAATTAAAACGCACTACCGGTACCTGCACGTGTCCCAAAAAATCCCAAATCAAACCTAGGGCCCCTTTCGGCCAATATCAGAACTCCGGCATGGCGGCTCCGCCGTCCTCTGGCGACTGCACCGCCACTTGCGGCGGCGATCCACCTCGGGTTTGCTGTTTTCAACCGTTTTCGACCGAATTCGGCCAAACTTGCATTTGTCCCTACGATAAAACAACCCTAGGGCCCTCGGTGGGCCAAAAAATCACAAAAAACCAAGACTTACCGGCAGCGGTGCTCTCAGGTGCGGCGGCTTCTCCGGCGTGAGTCGTGTTTCAATGTTTTGCTCCGGTCAACCTGTAGAGAAAAGAACGGTGATCACAATGGTATAAAAATTGCATCGAACGGAGACCGGGAAAGGCCTCATCGGAGGCAAAAATAGAGGGAAGTCGCGGTAGCGCCGCTGGACTTCGGTGGGGTTTTTCGACCGATTGGCCGGTGGTTTGGCTCTGATTTGGCCATAGGCGGATTCAACATCGAAAAACGAGCCAGGGGGAGAAAATTTACCTCGATTGGCAGTCAAAAAATTCTCCAGTGCGGCGGTGGGTGGCGGCGGCCGGCTCCTCTGGCGTCTGGTGCTTCTTCTCCGGTGAGGCACTAGCGGCTAGGGTTTTGTGGTCGGGTGTGGGTGGGGTCATTTATACCCTTCGCCTTTTAATCTCAACTGTCCATCAAGATTAAATATGGACCGTCCGATCGCGATTTATTTGGAATTAAATCTGGGCCATCCATCGTGATGCGATCTGGGCT
This sequence comes from Carica papaya, assembly GCF_054855325.1. NCBI lineage: Eukaryota > Viridiplantae > Streptophyta > Magnoliopsida > Brassicales > Caricaceae > Carica > Carica papaya. Next base: position 27,694,150 of record NC_142311.1, on the reverse strand, counting down.
GTCCGTGCCTGATTGAATAAGGGCTGTCCGTACGCGTGAGATCTGGGCCGTCCGCGCGCGCAGGAACGGATATGGGTCGTCCGATCGCGCGCACGCGGATCGCCCACGTGGCTCGTCCCGTGTCAGCATTTCCTTGCCACGCGGCGTGTCCTTATTGGCCGGGGCTGCTGATCAGGCTGCTGACGTGGCTGTTGGCGTGACACAACTTTTCCAAATTGCCTTTTGACCCCCGGTTTCTGATTTTCTTTTCAAAAACACCCCCAGAATCCAAATTTTCACCCTTTTTTCCCAAAATCAATTTCAATTAAATCCAAAAAATAATTTTACCCTATTTTATCGTTATTATTATTTTTATTTTCATTAAATTAAATTAAATTAAAATCTTATAAATTAAATATATAAAAAATTAAACTAAAATTCAAATACAAAAATAAAAATAATAATTTGGGTGTTACATTGAACTCAAATAAAAAATCATAATCTATTTAAAGTAAATTTAAAATTGTTGCTATTTAAAATGTGATTTCTTAAATAAAGAATCCATGCCTATTTGGGACTTGATTTTATTATACTTACTAGATATTTTATTTAATTTATATAAAATTCTTTTAAACGTTGATTTTATTAGTTTTACTGCCATTATAGTAGATAATGAGTCACTTTAAATAAAATTTACTTTTGAATTTAATCTTTGTGCGGAAGAACTTATTAGCCATTTACTTTAAAAAGTTAGAAATAATTTTGTTGAGATAATGTTAAAAATTTATGACGGTGCAATATATATTTTTTTAATTATAAATGATAAAAACTCAACCTTCTAGTCTTTTCAATCTAAAAAATCCTTTAACAATTTGAATAGGGAAGTGAGGACAGGGTAGAAACGAGTAAAAAGAAGAATAGGACAAGAAGAGGGTAGAGGGCTATTGTCCATATAGATTTTGAGGAAGGTTGGTAAAACCCAAAACACTAACATAATGAAGATATAGGCTGGTAGTAGTGGAAGAGACCTAGAGGAGGGAGAACTCCATTTGAGGAATTTTATTGATTTCAACACACTGTTTTAAATTTAAATTTGACTTACTCGGCATGTGTAGGCTCATTACTGTTTATTTGCAGATACTGTGAAGCATGAACCAGTACAAGAATTACAACCAGTGGAGCTGAATATATAAGGAAATAGAAAAAGGAAATAGACAGCATTGACACTAAGTTACACAAACTGACACAGTAGTTAAATTTTTACATACATGTGTAAATACACTATTGTTACTCTCTAGATTATAGTATGAATGATATGAGATATGCATGCTCGATATCTAAGCATGTGGAGAAAGTTTTGCTCCTTTTTACATACACGTGTAATGGACATTTTAGCATAATAAATCTAAGAAGTTTTTTGAAGTGAAAATGGTTGTGATAATCTATAGTTTAAACCAGGATGCCACCACCATTATAGGTTAGGGTTTGTTACATTTTAAACTATAAACTAAAGGTTGTTATGGTTCCAACATTTAGCACCTTGTGAGTCTTTCAAATGATTGTATACTCGCACAAACTTTACTTTGTAATATTAACTTAACTTATTACTGATTTTGTAAGTTTAATTAATGTGATACATTTGTAAGTTTTTTGAATTAGCTTTAACTTATTAGTAACCTTGTAGAAAATTTTAAAAGATGATTATACATAAAAATATTATTCTACCACATGGTCTATTAGAGCTTAAAAATGAAAAATTTATCATCTTTGGAAGTTTTCTACTCAAGTAATTAATTTGTTCTCTCTTCCTCTTAGCTCATAGTCAACATTTGTTTTCCTTACATAATGTTGTCTGTTAATTTTTAACTCAATTTTTACCCATAAAACTAATTTTTAGTCTCAAATTTTTTCTCACATTATATATAAATAGATGTATATAAATATATAAAAGAGGGAATTATCAATCAATATTAAGTAGGTGGGATTGGTAGTATAGAGATGCAATTAACAATTCAATATGTACTATTCTAAAACGTTAAATCTTGTGCTAAAATGAACTGCTATTAAAATACTAATTACTCTGATAACTTTAGAACTTACTTTACTTGTTTGACTATCTGTCATTTATCACACGATTTTTATAGAGAGAATAAATACGTACAAGATCTCCTATTTGTATAGAAATAAAAAATTATTCAATTTTTCATTTGTCTCACGACCTTTGTGGGCATAAGGAATACCTACAAGATCCCCTATTTGTATAGAAGTACGAAATCAAATACTACAAGCTTGCTATAAACCTAAATAACATATTAAGGCTCATTGGTGGAAAACAATAGTTCCATCGAAGCGAGTTCATTACCTACACAAGGTGTAAAAAAGACCGACAATTTTACCTCTACACTATTAGGGATTACAAGCTCGACCATGATGCTTTAGCTAATAAAAGGTGGAGATGCCCTGACTGGCCTTATGAGAAATAAATCTTTATCATTATTTTGGTTGTATATGTATATATTTCTATGCAAATCCACTACATGTTATGCTGAGTAATGTGTATATATGTGTTTCTAAAAGACAAATTGTGATGCTCATGAAGGAAGGGCTAGTCGAAAGACTTGCAAAGGGTGTACAAGAGATCAAAAATGTAGAATGCACCTCTTATGTCTGCTTTGGTTGCTACAAGTGTCGCTTTAGGGGTTGTCAATACCGCACTTGCATTTATTATATGCATAATGCACAACACTAATCTCCTATAATCATCACTCTGGCTTAATGACTGTGCAGATTTGAAGTTTCATCTTTCAGAATTTATGTTGACTATATGTAAATTCTAAAATGCATGATCATGGTTTTTAATTAACGGTCTGAGCTTAATCACCACTTTCAATTGGAATCTGAATGCATGTGTCATCTTCTACTGTATAGTACAGAAATCCCTATGGTATTAGCGACCGCATCTGCAAAGACTCTGGGCATGGATGTAGTCGACAACAAGGCTCTCTAACTAGTCATTTGTTCAAAAGTTTTGACTTCATGAAAAATGTGATCATTAGTTCTTTTTTTTTTTGTTATGCATGAAGGCTTGATCAACATGCTAAATTTTTTATTCCATCTCTATATTCTCATTTTTTTTTTCATTTATTACGTGGTTTTTATTAATTAATGTGATATATTTATTTGTTTATTTCTTTTAAAAAATTTATCATACTTACTAATAATTTGTTTATTTATTTTAATATAATATTTTATTTTAAATCATATATTTACATAATAATTTATAAAAATTAGTTAAAATTTAATATCAAAAAACGATCTAATTGTTAATAAAAATTCTAAAATATCTTTTTGTAATATAAATATATATATTCTCTAATTTAAATAAAAAGAAATAAAAATAGATTAACAATTTAAATTTAATTGTTCTAAAATAGAAGAATAAACCTATACAATTTTAAAGAAAGGTATATTCTTAATTAAGGTATTTCAAAAAAAATTTATAACTTCTTAAAATTACTATTATTTTAAATAAATTAAATAATAATAAGAACTAGAAAAAATATATATTTATATAGGTAAACAAAAATTAAATTATAAATATGAATAATTAAACCTAGATATAAATTTATTTAGTTTATATAACATGTAAAATTAAACATTAAGTATAAATAAATGAACACAAATGTGTGTATAAACAAACATGCAAAAATATATATATATATTTAAAAATATATAAAAGTGTTATACAAATATAGAGGAATATATATTTAGAGAGATATTGATATGTATAAGTAACAAGAAAAAAAAACATATATATATATATTTGTGTGTATATATATTTAGATACATGTAGATATGTATATGTAATAAGAAAATAAACACCTATATATGTATTTGTGTATATATATATATATTTCTAAGAAATACAGTGATGCCTAGATAAAAAATATATATAAATATCTATAATCTATATTCAACTATTGTATGCATATATATATATATATAGGTATATTATATATGTGTGTGTAAATAAAATGAAATTTTAAAAAATAAAATACAAATAAAAGAAATTAATTTGAATAGTTTGCCGCTGGAAATGATCAACACTCAGTGGCAGATTGGTTGCCCCTGATTTGACACCACTCACCATTCCCAATTGTGGCCAAGACCGAGCCACATGGTGAGCTGTTGTGATGACCGGCTAGGTGTCATCAAAACTGGCCATCTTTTCCGGTTGTAGTCGGCCATCTAACATATCAAAGGTTGTGATGCCGTGCAACCGTGATGGGTTAAATTTAGTTAAAGGCTTCCTTCTCTTCACAACTTGTCTTCATCTTCTTCACAAAAAATTATAGTTAAACAAATGAGTGAGAGGAGAGGTTAGAGCATAAAAAAATAGAGAGAGAGTGAGTGACGTACCAGAACAATAGGCGAGTTCTATATATGTATTAAAGGAGAAATCGCTTCTTCTTGATGAGATAAGTCGTTTCTTTCTCTTTTTATTTATTCTTTTTAGTTTTTTGGTGTCCTTAGACTATTTATAATTGAAAGATTAACTCTTAAATTAATGCTGCAAGTTCCAGAACTTAGAACCGTAGCTGCTGCACGTGAACAAAGACTCTGTTCAGGTAGGCGTCTGATTTTTATTCCAATTCCTTTCCTGTTTTGTTTTTTTTTTATAAATTTGTAATCAATCTTTAAAATGTGTTAGAAATGTTAGAATTTATTTTCAAATAAAAAAATAAATCACAAATTCAAATCTAACTCAAAAAAATCACTCAACTTTATATGCACAATCACACTAAATTGCAGAAAAAATCTTCAAAATTTCAACAATTCTTTTGTGTGATTTAACTTCTGTCTCATGCATTTATCAAGTAAGATGGGTGATATTTTAAATTATACAAAAATGACCTTCATGGATTAATTTGCATATGGTAAACTCTTTTAAAAATCAAAACTAAATGATGTTTTAAATAGAGAGAGTAAGTATTATTTACATTTTTGTGCTGATTTTTATTTATTGATTTTATGAGTTTTAACCATTAATTGTTATATTGATTTAGTAACAATTAAAAGATGAATAATTATTAGCAAAACTAAAAAAAAAAAGACAAAAAACATAAGCTCCTCATGAATAATTTATTTTTATTTTAATACCACCAGCTCAATTACCTTACAAAATTTTCATCTCATAATACACTTATCGATTTTACAATTTAACTTTTACAAATTTCTATTTTTTCCCCATTTTTATTAAATTTTCTTTCTTGGTTCTTCCCAAAGATCTCAACATCTCCAACTGTCCAGCCAATGGAAAAGTTCCCATGCTGGGCCCTTGCCCTAGTGGGCTTTCGTGAAGGCTCCTCGGTATGATTTCATGTCGGTCGAACCAGCACGGTCAACTAGCCTATTGCACAAGCAATTGCCCCAAGGAAAACAGACTCTGTGTAATGGCACACTGCCAGTTTTCCATCTTTGGCATTCACAGATGCCCGGATCATCTCTGCACCCTCTGACTTGGCATATGCATTTCTACACCATGCCAGAGAAGTCCTAGGCCCCAAAAAATGTTCCTTCTGTGAACTAGTACTGCAGAACAGCACTGCATAACCACAAGGCACTTTGGTGTCCGAAATTCTGATAAAAAACATATCAACTTCTATTTTTTGTCCATTTCTTCTTAGTTTTACTAATAATTATTCATCATTTAATTTGTTCTAAATTAATATAATAATTAAATGTTAAAACTCATAAAATTAGTAAATAAAAATTACTAAAAAAATATAAATGACACTCACTCACTCTATCCATTTAAAACACTACTTAGTTTTGATTTTTGAAAGAGTTTACTATATGTAAATTAATCTATAAAGGCCATTTTTTGTATAATCTAAAATGTTACCAGTTTTACCTAATAAATGCACGAGACATAAGATAAATCGCAAGAAAGAATTGTTGAAATTTTGACAATTTTTTTCTGCAATTCAGTATAACTATGCATGTGCAGTTGAGTGATGTTTTCAGGTTAGATTCGGGTTTGTGATTTGTTTTACCGCTGAAAAATAAATTATAACATTTCTAAACACATTTTCCTAATGATTGATTACGAATTTGTAAAAGAAAAATGAAACAGAAAAGGAATTCGAATGGAGAACAAACGCCTACCTAAACAGAGGTGTTGTTTAGGTATAACAGCTACTGTTCTAAGTTCTGGGATTTGTAGCAATAATTTAATAGCTAATTTTTCAAATAGAAATGGTCTTAAAACACTAAAAAACTAAAAGGAACAAATCAGAAGAGGAAGAAATGACTCACCTCATCAAGAAGAAACAATTTCTCCTCTAATACTCATACAGAACACTTATTCTGTTCTTGTTCGTTACTCTCTCTCTCTCTCTCTACTATTTTCTACTCTCAACCTCCCCTTTCATTCACTTGTTTAACTGGAATTTTGGGTTTGAAGAAGATGAAAATGAAGTTGTGAAGAGAAGGAAGCCTTTATCTAAATTTACCAACATCTCAGCCGTCTAAACACATGCACGGCGTCCCAGCCATTGAGATGTTGGATGGCCGACCACAACTGGCAAAGATGACAAGTTTTCTTGACACCTAGTAAGTCATCACAACAGCTCACCATGTGGCTCGGTCCTAGCCACAACTTTGAACGGTGAGTGGTGCAAATCAAGGGCAACCAATCTGCCCCTGAGTGCTAATCATTTCCTGCGGCAAGCTACTCAAATTAATTTTTTTTAATTTATTTTATTTACACACATAAATATAATATACCTACATATTTATATATACATATAACAGTTGAATATAAATGTTTATATATATATATATTTTATAAAGGCATCACTATATTTCTTATAGATATATATATACACAAATATATATATATTTTGTAACGGCCCCGGAAATTAAAAGGAAATGCATATATTTATTCTAAGTGCGGAAGCGAAATAAAATAGATTATGATTAACATCCCTTACACAATAACCAAAACGAATTAAACGTATGAAAGAATAAACTAACTTAAAAGAAATACTATGAATGAATGCTATAAGAAAAACTAATAAATTCTTTGGCTTCTACTCGCCGTCTTCCTACAGAACAGGCTCGGGAACCAAGTCCTCCTGATCTGAAATGGTTAAGTAAGGAATGAGCTACACTAGCCCAGTAAAGACGTCACACTATTTCGCTGTCACAGAAGTGAAGGTTAGTAGAAAACCAAAACGACTAATGGAGCATAATTTATAACAAACTCATTTATTAATAATAAAACCCTTTACTGTCCACCTACCTTGGTGAGATTCATGAAAAAAATTTATGAAAACAATTACATCATAAATATCATAAGATCACGTACACTCTGTAACATAACACATCATGCTTTTGTATTTCAATCATCAGGCAACAAATTTTCTCTTTTATCAGCCTACTAATATCCATAGGGATCTATACGGGGTGCCCGCTACACGTGAACCATTCATATTAATAACTTAATTCCAGGGCCGTCCTTATACCCCGTCCTGTATGGGCGCCAAAACCATAAACCTCAGTACCCCGTCCGGTATGAGGGTAAAACGAGCCATCCCCATACCCCGTCCAGTATGGGCGCCAAAACACATAAAATCTCCATACCCCGTCAGATATGAGAGACCACGTTCCCGGTAGGGTTCCCTATGGACCCAGTCCGTCCACCATCTCCCAGGATATCTAGTGAGGATGTCGACTTATCCACTTATAAATTCACATACCATCCTTATTTTTCTTAGTCTCAATTACCCAATCAACATAAATACGTAGACCAGCAACACACACCAAATAAGGCAACACAACATCGGATTCACAATAATTCAAATCATAATAGATTAAACAGTTATTCATGCATACGGAACTACAGAATAAACAATCGGATACTACACTGCATTTAGACAGTAAAATACATCAAGTTCGGGCCCTATTAGCAATCTTAATTAATTATACATATTTATAAATTCATAAAATGCCGTTTAATCATTTATTAAGCTTTAATGCCGTGATAGGAAATAAGGTGAGAGATCTTTACTTGTTTCAGAATCTGAAATCGGGTTCTCACTGCGCCTACGGGCAATCCCTAGATTCCTTGAATTTTTTTCCAAAAACTAAAACACACTTCTGGTACCTACACATGTCCCCAAAAAACCCCAAATTAGACCCAAGGCCCTTTCAGCCAATTTTGGAATTCCGGCACGGCGGTGATCCGCCTCGAGTTGGCCGTTTCCTGCTGTTTTCGGCCGAATTCGGCCAAACTTGCATTGGTTCCTGTGATAAAACACCCCTAGGGCCCTCGGTGGGCCAAAAAATTTTAGAAAACCAAGACTTACCGGTGGCGAAGCTCTCGGGTACGGCGGCTCCTCCGGCGCGAGTTGCGATTTGGTGTTTTGCTCCGGTTAACCTGTAGAGAAAAGGACGGTGGTCACAGTGGTATAAAAATTACATCGAACTGGAACCGGGAAAGGCCTCATCGGAGGCAAAAACTGAGGAAACCTGCGATAGTGCCGCTAGACTTCGGCGGTATTTTTCGGCCAATCGGTCTGTGGTTTGGCTCTGATTTGGCCACAAAGAGGTTCAGCATCGAAAAACGAGCCAAACAGAGAAATTTTACCTTGTTTGGCGGCCAAAAAATCTTCCGGTGCAGCGGCGGGTGGCGACGGCCGATTCCTCCGGTGGCTGAGTCGTCTTCTCCGGTGAGGGTTCTGACGACTAGGGTTTGGGGTTGGGTGTGGATGCGATTATTTATAACCCTCCCTTTTTAATCTAAGCCATCCATCATGATTTAATCTTGGCCGTCCGATTGCGATTAAATTAGAAATAAATTTTGGCCGTCCAACGCGATGCGATCTGGGCCGTCCGTGCGTGATCAAATCTAGGCCTTCCGCACGCGTGAGATCTGGCTCGTCCACGCGCGCTTTTGATCTGGGCCCTCCGTACGCGCGGAAACAGATCTGGCTCATTCGATCGCGCGCACGCGGATCACCCACGTGTCTTCGTCCCGCGCGGCTTCCCGTGTCAGCGTCCCTGCCACGCGGCGTGTCCTGGTTGGCCGGGGCTGCTGACATGGCTGCTGACGTGGTACTATTTTTCTAAATTGCATTTGGACCCCATGATTTTCGATTTTCTTTTCAAAAATACCCCCAGAATTCAAAATTTCACCCAGTTTTTCCAAAATCAATTTCAATTAAATCCCAAAAATAATTTTACTCTATTTTATTATTACTATTATTTTTATTTCTATTAAATTAAATTAAATTAAATTAAAACTTTATAAATTAAATATTAAAACAGAATAAAATTAAGCAAAATTTCAATAAAAAATTAAAATAAAATAAAAATAAAATAAAAGAAAATTTTGGGTGTTACAGCTCTCTCCCCCCTTAAAGAAATTTGGTCCCCCAAATTCGCCTCTTACTCTTGGTCGAACAAATGGAGATACTGGGCTCTAAAGTTTGATTCTAGCTCCCAGGTAGCCTCCATTGGTGAGTGGTTTTGCCACACTACCTTTACAAATGATATTTTTCGGTTGCAGAGTATTCTGTTTTTTCGGTCCGTGATACCGACTAGTACTTCCTCATAAGATAATTCCTCTTGGAGTGAAAGCGGTTCATGAGCCAAGACATGAGAGGGATCTGGGTTGTAGTTACGTAGTATGGATATATGGAACACATTGTGGACCTTGGAGAGCTCTGGAGGCAGTGCTAGTCTATAGGCGGCAGTACCAATCCTGTCCAAGACTTCAAATGGTCCAATAAATCGGGGATTCAGTTTTCCCCTCCTGCTGAACCTACTAATTCCTTTGAAAGGAGTGACCTTAAGGAATACCCGGTCGCCTTGTTCAAACACTAAATCTCTTCTCTAGGTGTCCGCATAACTCTTCTGCTTGTTCTGAGCCGTCTGAATGTTCTTTCTAATTTTAATTATTTTAGACGTGGTCTCCTCCACCAACTCCGGGCCGAACAATTTTCTGTCGCCCACATAACACCTCATACGGAGCCATGCCAATGCTCACTTGGTAATTGTTATTGTAGGCAAATTCTATCAGGGGTAGATGGTCGTCCCAATGGCCCCTAGAGTCAAGAACACAAGCTCGGAGCATATCCTCAAGTGTACGGATTGTCCTTTCTGATTGTCCATCCGTCTGAGGATGGAAGGTAGTACTGAGAGACAGTTTTGTTCCCATGGTATGCTGAAACCTACTTCAAAACTGAAAAGTGAACCTGGGGTCCTTGTCGGATACCACTATCACTGGAACTCCATGCAATCTGACTATTTTTTGGATATACATTCTTGCCAACTTGTTCAAGGGATCGGTCATCCTGATGGCAAGGAAGTGGGAAGACTTGGTAAGCCGGTCAACAATTACCCAGATGGCGTCATGTCCTGAACGTGCCTTGGGTAATCCTGTTACGAAGTCCATGGCGATATGTTCCCACTTCCACTTCGGGATCGGTAAGGGCTGAAGTAACCCGCCTGGACGTTGATGCTCTGCCTTGACCTGCTGACATACCAAGCATTTAGATACAAAGTCAGCTATGTCCCTCTTCATCCCATTCCACCAAAACCAGGGTCGCATGCTTTGGTACATTTTGGTGCTTCCGGGATGCATGACAAATTTAGAGCCATGGGACTTTGTCATGATGTCTCTCTTTAACTCACTGTCGTCTGGAACACACACTCTGTCCTGGAATCGAAGTAACCCATCAGCAGAGACTCAGAATTCTGAGCTCGCTCTCTGTTCTGCATCATTCTTACGGGCTACTAGGGTGAGGTCGACTGACTGGGCTTCCTTTATTCTCTGTATTAACTCAGGTTGGACGGTCAGACGGCCCAAACATGCGACTCTCTTCAGGTCCTGAAGCCGAACCTGTTGTGTGGCCCCAATTGGCCTTCTTTCTGAAACCATTAAGTGGGCTAAGATACCTGCACTTTTCCTGCTGAGGGCATCTGCCACCACGTTGCCCTTACCCGGATGATACAAGATATCACAATCATAGTCTTTAAGGAGTTCCATCCACTTTTTCTGACGCATGTTGAGATCTTTTTGAGTGACTATGTGCTTCAAACTCTTGTGATCGATATATATCTGGAAGGTTTCTCCGTATAAATAATGATGCCAGATTTTCAAGTCGTGTATGATTGCGGCAAGTTCCAAGTCATGGGTGGGGTAATTCTTCTCATTATTTTTTTAACTGTCTGAACCCATAGGCTATGACCTTCCCATGCTATATCAGGACACAACCCAGGCCTAGATAGGAGGCATCACTATAAACTGTATATCCCCTCGATCCACTCGGTAAAGCCAGTACGGGTGCAGTGGTCAGCCACTCCTTTAATTCTGAAAAACTTCTCTCACAGTCCTCATTCCACTCAAACTTGGCATTCTTCTTTGTGAGCCGGGTTAGGGGAGCCGCTAGGCTAGAGAATCCTTCGACGAACCTGCGGTAATAACCTGCCATTCCTAGGAAGCTACGGATCTCCTTAACTGGTGTCAACTTTTCTCAGCCAAGTACCGCTTCAACCTTTTCAGGATTCACTGATACTCATTCTTTCGATATGATGTTTCCTAGGAAGGCGGTCTGCTCAAGTCAGAATCCACACTTACTCAACTTTACATATAGCTTCTTTTTTCTGAGGACCCACAAAACTTGGGCTAGATGGTGAGCATACTCTTCTCTACTTTTTGAGTATACCAAGATGTCATCGATGAACACAATAATAAATTGATCCAAGAATTCCCTGAAGACCCTGTTCATCAGGTCCATGAAGATAGCTGGGGCGTTGGTTAGCCCAAATGGCATGACCAGGAACTCATAGTGTCCATACCTGGTTCGAAAGACCGTTTTGGGGATGTCTTCTATTCTTATTTTCACCTGATGGTAACCAGATCGCAGGTCTATTTTGAAGAAGACCTGCGCACCCTGCAGCTGATCGAAGAGGTCGTCAATTCTGAGAAGGGGATATTTGTTCTTGATTGTGACTTTGTTCAATCCTCTGTAATCAATACACAGTCGCAACGTTCCATCTCCCTTTCTGGCAAACGTGACTCTGGCACCCCACAGAGACACACTGTGTCTAATAAAACCACTGTCTTGCAATTCAATGATCTATTTCCTCAACTCTTCCACCTCAACGCGGCTCATGCGATAAGGAGCAACTGAAATGGGCTGGGTGCCTGGTTGCAGGTCTATAGTGAACTCAACTTCCTTGTCAACTAGTAGTCCGGGCAGTTCGTCTGGAAACACATCTGGAAAGTCTCGGACTACCGGAATCTCTTGGATACAAATTTTCTTCTTGGGCTTGCCTAGTTAGAGAAAATAGCAAGGTTAAAGTACTTGAAAATTAAGGAAACTTGCCATCAAGGAATAAGTATCAAATGATTTTATTAATTTGTAAATGGCTCCTCATTAGGAGGATTGAATACAATCTTCTTGTTAAAGCAATCTATGATGGCGTGATACGCCGTTAGCCAATTCATTCCTAAAATTACATCAAAATCTCCCGTGTCTAACCCTATTAGGTCTACACTCAGCTTTCTATTTGCTATCTCTACGGCACAAGCCCTTTAGACAACTTCCCCTAATAGTGTTTCACCCCTAGCAGTAGACACAAACAACATTGAATCAAGTTTATCAGGTGATACATTAAGTTTGGATGCAAAAACATATGAAACAAATGAATGCGATGCACTAGTGTCAAATAAAACATGAGCAATATGGTCACAGATAGTGTACATACCCTGTACTCCACGTCCGGGTCAACGTCGGCGTCGGCGTCGGCATCCTACTGTGTGAGGTTGTAAACCCTGCCCTGAAAAGAAGGTCTTCCTTGGTTCTGTTCCTCGGGCACTCTCTCGCATAGTGCTGGGCACTACCACAAATGCAACAAGTGTTATTGAGGTGATAGGATGGTCGGTCCCCGTGATCCCTGCCGTAGTGCTGACAGATCTTACCACGTGCTGCCCCTGGAGCCTGAGGGGGAGCCTGGATTGCTGGTCTGGGCCTCTTATTTTGTTAGACAGGCGCAGTAGGTGCTGTTCTACGGGGTGGAACTGAGGGTCTGTGACTCCCTGATGACTGGGAAAGGGTGTTGAAACTCCTCTCCACGATCTGCGCCTTTTCCAGAACAGCTGAATATGTCTTGAGCTCTAGTACCAACAAGTGTCGCTTGATCTCTGGGCGGAGGCCCCACTGGAACCTCCTGGCCTTTCTACCCTTATCCATCAATGTCTCAGGGGAGTATGAGCCCAGCTCTAGGAACTTACGAGCATACTCCGACACTGTCATGTTTCCCTGGACTAGCTGAACAAACTCCGTCTCCTTTAAATGTCGGATGTGCTCGGGGAGGTACTCAGCATGAAAGGCTGCTAGGAACTGCTCCCAAGTGACAGACGTGGGCAAGGTGGTCTGCTTGAGCTCCCACCAATGATCTGCTTCCCCCACCAGCATGTAGGAAGTAAGAGTAACCCTCTGCTCAGGAACTACTCCTAAGGTCTTGAAAGCCTTCTCTGTCTCCGCCAACCAGTACTGGGCATCTTCGAAAGAGGACTCCCCTGTAAAAGTGGAAGGGTTTAGTCTCCTGTACCTCTCTACATAGCCTGGGTCAATCAGGGAAGGAGCTGGGTCCCATGGAAGAGGGACTGGGTCGGGCTGAGGATAGACTCGGGGGCCCTGTGGTGGCACTTGGTGATATAATGCGGGCACCGGATCATACTGTGGTAGTGCTAGGAAATATTGTGGTTGAGGCACCAGATTATACTACAGTGGTGGTGTCGGGTGGTTTTGTGGATGAGCAGGCTCTTACCGGGGTGGCTCGGGATTCGCTCGCTGTAGGGGTGGCTCAAACTATGGTAGTCGGGAAGGGCCGGGTAATTCCCTTCTCTCCTCTCGACCTTGTTGAGCAGCAATGATCCTTTCGAGCATCTCAAATATTCTGTCAACATCCTCCCGAAGCGAATCATCCCGGGCTGCTCGGTTTAGTGGGGAGTCTCCCTCTCCTCATCTCTCTGCACCTGCATTTCACAAGGAAGGGTTTAGTAATAATTCTCATTTTGGTATTCCTCTAAGTATTATTGTGTAAGGGACGGGTCTGAGGAACGCGGCTCTGATACCAACTATAACGGCCCCGAAAATTAAAAGGAAATGTATATATTTATTCTAAGTGCGGAAGTGAAATAAAATAGATTATGATTAACATCCCTTACACAATAACCAAAACGAATTAAACATATGAAAGAATAAGCTAACTTAAAGGAAATACTATGAATGAATGCTATAAGGAAAACTAATAAATTCTTTGTCTTCTACTCGCCGTCTTCCTGCAGAACGGGCTCAGGAACCAAGTCCTCCTGATCTGAAATGGTTAAGGAATGAGCTACACTAACCCAGTAAAGACATCACACTATCTCACTGTCACAGAAGTAAAGGTTGGTAGAAAACAAAAACGACCAATGGAGCATAATTTATAACAAACTCATTTATCAATAATAAAACCCTTTACTGTCTACCTACCTTGGTGAGATTCATGAAAACAATTTATGAAAATAATTACATCATAAATATCATAAGATCATGCACACTCTGTAACATAACACATATCATGCTTGTATATTTCAATCATCAGGCAACAAATTTCCTCTTTTATCAGCATACTAGTATCCATGGGGATCCATAGGGGGTCCCCGCTACCCGTGAACCATTCACATTAATAACTTAATTCATAGGCCGTCCCCATACCCCATCCGATATGGGTGCCAAAACTATAAACCTCAATACCCCGTCTGGTATGAGCGTGAAACGGGCCGTCCCCATACCCCGTCCGGTATGGGCGCCAAAACACATAAAGTCCCAATACCCCGTCCGATATGAGAGACCACGTTCCCGATAGGGTTCCCTATGGACCCGGTCCGATACGTAGGCCAGCAATGCACACCAAACAAGGCAACACAACATCGGGTTCACAATAATTCAAACCATAATAGATTAAACAGTTATTCATGCATACGGAACCACAGAATAAACAATTGAATACTACACTGCATTTAGACAGTAAAATACATCAAACAGAAACAGACCGACAAATACATCAGGTTCGGGCCCCATTAGCAATCTTAATTAATTATACATATTTATAAATTCATAAAATACTATTTAATCATTTATTAAGCTTTAATGTCGTGATAGGAAATAGGGTGAGAGATCCTTACTTGTTTCGGAGTTTGAAATGGGTTCTCACTACGCCAACGGGCAGTCCCTAGATTCTCTGAATTTTTTTCTGGAAACTAAAACACACTTCTAGTACCTGCACATGTCCCCAAAAAATCCCAAATCAGACCCAGGGCCTTTTCGGCCAATTTCAGAATTCCGGCACGGTGGCTACGGCGTGCTCCGGCGATGGCATCACCGCCCACGTCGGCGATCCGCCTTGGGTTGGCCATTTCCAACCGTTTTTGGCCAAATTCTACCAAACTTGCATTGGTTCCTATGATAAAACACCCCTAGGGCCCTCGGTGGGCCAAAAAATTTCAGAAAATCGAGACTTACTGGCGGCAAAGCTCTTGGGTACGGCGGCTCCTTCGGTACGAGTTGTGATTTGGTGTTTTGGTCCGGTCAACCTGTAGAGAAAAGGACGGTAGTCATAGTGGTATAAAAATTACATCGAATGGGAACCGGGAAGGGCCTCATCGGAGGCAAAAATTGAAGAAACCTGCGGCCGCACCGCTGGACTTTGGTGGTGTTTTTCGGCCAATCAGCCGGTGGTTTGGCTCCAATTTTGCAGGTTTAGCATCGAAAAATGAGCAAAGGGAAGAAATTTTACCTCATTTGGCGGCTGAAAAATCCTCCGGTGCGGCGGTGGGTGGCAGCGGCCGGTTCCTCCGGTGGCTGGGTCGTCTTCTCCAGCGAGGGTTCTGGCGGCTTGGGTTTGGAGTTGGGTGTGGATGCGATTATTTTTAACCCTCTCCTTTTAATCTGAGTCGTCCATCATGATTTAATATGGGCCGTCCGATCGCGATTAAATTAGAAATAAATCTTAGCCGTCCATCGCGATGCGATCTGGGCCGTCTATCGCGATGCGATCTGGGCCGTCCGTGCGTGATCAAATCTGGACCGTCCGCATGCGTGAGATATGGGCCGTCTATGCGCTCTTTTGATCTGGGCCGTCCGATCGCGAGCATGCGGATCGCCCACGTGTCTCCGCCCGCGTAGCTTCCCGCGTCAGCGTCCCTACCACACGGTGTGTCCTCGTTGGCCGGGGCTGCTGACTTGGCACTATTTTTTTAAATTGCGTTTTGACCCCCTTAGTTTTCGATTTTCTTTTCAAAAACACCCCCATAATTCAAATTTTCACCCCTTTTTCCCAAAATCAATTTCAATTAAATTCAAAAAATAATTTTACCATATTTTATTATTATTTTTATTTTTATTTCTATTAAATTAAATTAAATTAAATTAAAACCTTATAAATTAAATATTAAAATAGAATAAAATTAAACAAAATTCCAATAAAAAATTAAAATAAAATTAAAATAAAAGAAAAATAAAATAAAGGAAAATTTTTGGTGTTACATGTTTATTTTCTTATTACATATACACATCTATATGTATCTAAATATATATTCCCATATATTTGTATAACACTTTTATATGTTTTTATACGTGTTTATTTATACACACATATTTGTTCATTTATTTATACTTACTGTTACTTATACGTGCTATATAAACTAAATAAATTTATGTTCTGGTTTAATTATTCATATGCATATCTATAATCTAATTTTACTTCACCTATATAAATATATATTTTATTCTAGTTCTTTTTATTATTTAGTTTATTTAAACTAATAGTAATTTTAGAAAATTATAATTTTCTTTAAAATATCTTAATTGAGAATACTCCTTTCTTGTATAAGTTTATTTTTCTATTTTAGAAAAATTGCATTTAAATTATTAATTCATTTTTATCTCTCTTTATTTAAGTTAGAGAATATATATATATATTTATTTTACATTAGTAAATAAATCACATGATTAAAAGATTTTATTAAACCAAATATTCGGTAGTATATAACTGACTCTTATAAAAGGTTTATATAGTCACAACATTTGGCACCTTATTATTGACCTTCTATAAAATTTTAAAAGATAATTGTACATAAAAAAAATTGTTCCACTACACAGTCTATTAGAGATTAAAAATAAAAAATTCATCCTCTTTGGAAGCTTTTCTATTTAAGTAATCAATTTGTTCTGTCTTCCTCTTAGCTCACAGTCATTTTTTTTTCACGTTATGTTGTCTCTTTATTTTCACCTTAATTTTTCCTCACATTAAGTTTTGTGATAAAATAAACTACTATTAAGGTACTGATTACTTATGTAACTTTATGACTTAATTTACTTGTTTGAGTATTTATCATTTGTCACATGACTTTTATAGGTAGAAGGAATGCGTACAAGATCTCCTTTTTGTATAGAAGTAAAAAATCATTCAATTTTTCATTTGTCCCATGACTTTTATGAGAAGAAAGATTACCTACAAGATCTCCAGTTTGTATAAAAATATAAAATCAAATACTACAAACTTGTTGTAATCCTAAATAATAGATAAAGGCTTATTGATGGAAAATAATAGTTCCATTGGGGCAAGTTCATTACCTGCACAAGAGATCCACAAGAAAGGGCAAGTCTCAAAATTTGCAGAGGGTGTACAAGAGATCTAAAATGTAGAATACACCTCTTGTATCTACTTTAGTTGCTACAAGTGTCACTTTAGGCACTGTCAGTCCCGCACATGCATCAATTATATGCATAATGCACAATCTTAATCTCCTGTAACCATCACTCTTACTTAATGATTATGCAGATTGGAGGTTTCATCTTTCAGACTTTATGTCGACTATACGTAAAATTCATATTGCTTGATCATGTTTTTTGATTAATGGCCCGAGTATGATCACCACTTTTAATTGATATCCATATAGTTAGTAATTTATAATAAAGAAAACCATCCAAGAAAAACACATCTACAACAAAAAAGGTTGTTGGTATGAATGGCACAAAGGAAGCCTTATCGAGTGAAAACGAGTGCAACATGGTCTTAAGTCTTGTAAGATTTTGTTGGTACAGATCATCTCCAAAGTTTTCTCCTTTAAACCTTATGACTTGAGATTTAGACTATATAAAATATTAACATCGAATATCTAAATTTTATATTTATGCCTAAAGATTAAGAAAAATGGAAAGAAACTTTTTTTCTTCAAATCAATAAAGTTTAAGTACGTATCCGTAATTTTAATCTATAACATATAGCTTGAGAGGTTATGTAAGCTTTGAAAAACCAATTTTTCACTATACTTCTCTGTTGCACTAGTCAAGAAGACTAAGTTTAATTAAAGAAAAATTAAATTGTGACAGGAGGATAAATGACATATAGTTGAGTATTTTATATATATTGTGAAAAATGTAGATTTTAATACTATAACTTATTTGAATTTAAATAAATAATCTATAGATATTGGGAAGTGGTTTAAGTTTTTAAAATCTTTAATTTAAATGAAGAATCCATTGCTATTTGAGACGCGGTTTTATTA
This sequence comes from Carica papaya, assembly GCF_054855325.1. Taxonomy (NCBI): domain Eukaryota; kingdom Viridiplantae; phylum Streptophyta; class Magnoliopsida; order Brassicales; family Caricaceae; genus Carica; species Carica papaya. The sequence continues at coordinate 27,675,540 of NC_142311.1, read as the reverse complement.
TATTTATTTAATATCTTACTTAAAATATATATATATAATAATTAAAAACATTGATTTGATTAATTCTATTGTCGTCAACTATTTTAAAATTAATTTTTAAATTTTTATCCATGTGCTAAAGAACTTATTCGTCATTTATTTATTTTAAAGTTAAAAAATACAATTCTATTGAGATAAGGATGTAAGTTTATAACCGCACATAAGGTAAAAAATCACGTTACATAAAAATGTCGACTGTACTTTACATTAATGTTATTAGTTATTTTATTGTAATATATCTACTTTAAATAATATATTTACATACTAATATATAAAGACTTGTGAGTAATTGACCTTAGAAATATGAACTAATTGTTAATGAAAATTTTGAAATACCTCTTTACATCCTACTCAAAGTATAGTGTAATATAAAACATAAGTCAATAGTGATAATAATATAAAATACATAAAGAAGGTAACTAACTTTCTACAATACTTTTTATTTGTATCAATCAAGATGACTAACTAATTATTAAAGAACAATTACAATGTGAGAAAAGAATAATTGTGTAGGGTTGATTATTTTATGCAGGCTGTGAAAAATGTAAGTTTTATTTTATATTATAACTTATAAAATCTTTAAAATCAAAATAAAGAATCATAAACTATTTAAAGTAAATAAAGAATTGTGACTATTTAAAATGTGATTTCTTAAATAAAGAATCCATGCCTATTTGAGACTTAATTTTATTATACTTATTAAATATTTTACTTAATTTATAAAAAATTCTTATGACCATTGATTTTATTAATTCTATGGCTTCCACCATAGTACAAAATGAGTCATTTTAAGTAAAATTTTTTTTTGAATTTAATCTTTGTGCAAAAGAACTTATTAGTCATTTACTTTGAAAAGTAAAAAATAATTTTGTTGAGATAATGTTAAAAATTTTGATAAGTGTTGAATCAACCAAAAATAAAGTCCTAGTTAACTAATAAAACAATATTGTAGTAGTGGTAAGAAGGGTCGAATCTACAGGGAGTTAGAAACTAATTTTCTTTTCAACAAACGAGTAAAAAGCAAACAAGGGGAATGGTTTTGTAGAATCTAATACGCAAAATATAAAATATATAATAAGCATAATAATATTAAACAAACTTTTGGCTGTAAATTAGAAACTAAAACAATTGTAAGAAAAATTTCTAATTGATGAAATAGTTAGCTCCAGTAGCGTAATTGATTATCGATGCAAGGGTTCATTTTACCCAAAATATGACAAATCAGTTATAGTTGTCAGAAACATTTCGAAAACCAATCCTTCCTTATTCCTAAACCAACTAAGCAACATTTGTTAGTTGGCTCTTTGCTGTCAAGAAATCCTAGAAACATCCATAGGATTTAACTTGTCAATGGCCTTGAGAGCTAGAAGGACTTGGTTCAAGTTGCTGAATTCATCTACATGAATCAGTCAATTAGACTACTTACCTGCTCAGTGGGGTACTGATCACTACTTGTTGCTAAAACCACTCAAACAATTACGGATTTGAGGACTTTGGCTAGCTACTTGCGGTTTCTCTTCTTGTATGATGAGCCCTATTCAAATGGATTCAAAACAACAAATATATTTAGGTACATGAAGTAAATAAATACTAGCTTTGAAACAAAACTTAAATTAGTTCGATTAGATCTCACGAATACATTATTGGAGTTTGATAAAACTATTAACTAGGAAAAGAAAAATAAATTAGCCACTCATGATGTGTTTTTAACACAAATAAGTTCATGGAGAGTAGAAGAAAGAAGAAATATGAAGAAAAAATTACAGAAGCTGCTGTATGTGATGTTCGGAAGAAGAGAGATGATGATTATGCTTGGACAACCATCCTCTTTATAGAAAAATGAACTAGGATTTTCTTCTTTTGTTGATTAGGATAATGTTTTTTGATTTTTGGCTTATCCCAAGCCTTCCAGAATATTTTGCCCTTGATTTTTGGCCACATATCTTGGCTTAAATAATATCTTTTTTACATATTTGAAAAGCACATGTTTTAATTTAAATATACTGCTATGAACGACTCTTATCATTGCCCAAGGCTAAATTGTTTGGGGCAGGACCCAAGCTTTGCCCAAGGCTTATTTTTGGGCTGACAACTCTTTTTATAAACTCTTCCTCTTTTCATGTTATTTTTTCTTGTTTCGTTCTTGTATCCTGTACTACAACAAAACATATAAAATTACTCAGATTAGATAAAGCACAACCAAGTTTATTAACCCAAAAGTGGGTAATAATGATGTTGTTTTTAGGCACTATCAAACTCTCCCATACTTATCTTGTTCTTCCCCTCAAGCACTACATAATACACTCCATCAATCCATATTTCATCACCTTCAACTCACTTACTCCCAATCATTTCATCATAACTTGCATGTTATACCTCAACCCTTAAGTTGCAAGAATAACCATCAACTAGTAATTTTTAGGATTGAGTTTCATAGAACCACACCAATAAATAACCACTTTGACAACATCTAAACATGACATGAGGGAGTTTTATAAATTTAGCATACAAAAATTTCATTGAGGGGAATAGCCAATACATAATAGAACAACCACCAAACCTTTCCAGATATAAGGATTCATGCAATTGATTCATGTTAAAAATAGAAAAGCTTGAGCACCTTTGCTTGCTTGAAATGTCACCAACCTTTTGAAGCAAGGGCAAACATTTATGATGAATGCACCTAGTTACTCAGTTGGTCACTAATTTTAAGTAGCTACTTGTGTTACTCGTAGTCATTTGACTATAGGAGCAGATTATTATTCGTGCCCTCTTCTTTTTTTTTCCTTCCATTGTGAGTGCATTTTATTCTTTATCTCACACTTTTACTCCAACCATTTTTAAAAGTGAGTGCATTTTACGCTCCATTCTACTCATCACATGATAGATAATTTGATTTATTCCTTTAAAGCACACAATTCTGGACAAGTTTTAGAGGAGTTCTTTCAAGTATTGATATTCACCCAAAAATAAAAGAAAATTAATTAATTTTTATTTGAATAGGCAACTCTCAAACAAGTCATGTCCAATATGCAATCAAAGATAACCATCTATACTGTGAAAAGATGAAAAACAAGCTCCAGTTCCTAGGAGGTGGTTATAAGTGCAAATCGACTTTTGAAATGCCTCATTAGAGTTGTTTAAAAATAATACAGATAGTTGTAAAGATTGGAGCAAAAAAAATTATATGAGTTGTATGTCTGGTGTGGCAAAAATTAGGCAAGGTCTAAATACCTAAAATGATATGCTAAAAAGAAAAATTAGCTACCTAGGATATAGAATGCAGAATGTAGAATGCCTCTCCCCCACACTTAAACTGCACATTGTCCCCAATGTGATGCGAATAATAAAGAATAAAAATGAAGTGACATATTAACTCCCTGGGTTACTTAACATAGAGGTGGGATACATTGGGAAGCATCACTTTTTGAGAACCAACAAATGTGTTGCAAGGTGATATAAGTCTTGGGGCAAGGCTTATGTGGGAAATGACACATGGTCGTGTCGAGCATGCATACAACTATATTTTTCTTGGGATTCTGTTGATTTCCTTGTTGTAGACACGACACGACCGTGTTTGGCAAGCACACGATTGTGTTTCCCTTACAAAAATGCTTTTGTGGTAACACACGGTCATGTCTTAAGAGTCTAGCACAAGCCTTAGGTAAGGCTTATGTGTAGATTGACACATGGCCATGTTGGACAAACACATGGCCGTGTTTCCCTCACAGAAACGCTTTGGTGGTAACACACGGCAGTATCATATGGATGAGGCATGTCACACAGTCTTGTCTCCTAAACACACGACCATGTTTTATGGGTCTGACACAAGCCTTGGGCAAGGCTTGTTCGACTATTCTAGAGTCTGTTTTTTTTTTACTCCAGCACCTAAATTTCCTATCCCTGCATTCTAATCATCATAGAACTCATGTTAATTTAGAGAAAAATATTGTAAATAAATTGAAATTACTAATGCAAAGAACAAAAATTGGAAAATAATAAAGAAAAATGGATGGGTTGCCTCCCATCAATGTTTTAGGCTAGACATTGCCAATTTTTAAGCACTTAAATCAGTTTGGTTCTTATAGCCTGCTTAGATCATTAAAACTTATCACCGGAAAGGTCTCCTATCCTCCCAAGAACACATATTTCAAATGTTCAGGTAGCGGTTTGAGCTCCAATTTTGGTGCTTGTAAAATAGAAGGTAGACGTTCTGTGTTAGAAATAGAAACGTCAACACACGATGCATTGCTCCTTTGAGGTTTAAATGACTCCAATTCGAACACCATATCTTGTGAATTCTTCTCAAAAACAAGATCCTCTTCTAAAATTTTTAAGCTGTCCACATCAAAATCATTAGAAAATACAATGTTCAGCTTGAATCAAAATATCTTTGACTTATTAAATCTACAATATCAACACCATACACACAAGACGCATCACTAGGATACATTATATCATCATAAACATTAAATTTTATAATTTTTCCATCTAATTCCATAATGAGTGTACCATCCTATACATCTATCTTCATTTTAGCCGCACTAAAGAGAGGTCTTCTTGGCAAAATATTAGAGGGATTAGATAATTTATCATCATACATGTCTAACACATAAAAATTAGTACGAAAAATGAGACTATCGACTTTGACAAGCACATCCTCTAGAACTCTTTCAAGGTAAACTACTAATCTACCAGTTAGCTGAAGTATAACACATGTTTCTTTTAATGGACCAACATTTACCCTTGAATAAATAGACAAAGGCATGACATTTATTGATTCTCCTAACTCACGCATGGCTTTCTTTATTTCTAAAATGCCTATCTTGCAAGAAATAGTAAACATACTTTGGTCTTTGCATTTGGAGGGTAGTTTTCTTTGAATTATAGCTGAAACATTTTTCCCCACACTTACTCTTTCATTGCAGGTAAGCTTTTTCTTGTTGGTGCATAGCTCTTTGTAAAACTTGGTATATCGAGGTACTTGTTTAATTATATTGAGTAAAGGAATGTTTACCTCGACTTTATAAAAAGTTTATAGGATGTCCTTATCTTCTCTTTCTTTCATTAATTATGCAAATCTTTGTGGAAATGGTGGAAGGATTATGAATGATGTTTCCTAGTTAGAGTCTGGCTTTGTTCCATCTCTCTTGCCATCAACTGCAGCTTCAAATTCTGTCTTTCCATAAGCCTTGCCTAAGACTAGAATTTTTCAGCAGTTCGTTACCACTTATGAATGTGATATTACTTACATTTTCCCTTTTATTAACCTTGGTTTGATATCGTAATTAGTCTTCAAATTCCAATCTACTCATACATGCGGTTAATTGAGTCATTTGAATCTCCAAAAAAAGTAATTTTATTGAGATAATGATAGAAGTTTATCACCACATATAAGATAAAAAGCCACGTTACATAAAAATATCGACTGTACTTTACAATAATGCGATTAATTATTTTAATACAATATCTCTGCTTTAAATGATGCATTTATATATCAATATATAAAGATTTGTTAGTAATTAACCTTGAAAACTTGATCTAATTGTTAATGAAAATTTTGAAATACCTTTTAACATCCTACTCAAATAATATAAAATCATAAGTCAATTATGATAACAATGTAAAATACATAGAGAAGGTAACCAACTTTTTACAATACTTCTTCTATGCATCAATCAAGGGGATTAACTAATTATTGAAGAACAATTACAATGTGAGAAACGAATAACTATGTAAGGTTGATTATTTTGTGCAAGCTGTGAAAAACATAAGTCTTCTTTTATACTACAACTTATAAAATATTTGAACTCAAATAAAAAATCATAAACTATTTAAAGTAAATAAAGAATTGTGACTATTTAAAATATTATTTCTTAAATAAAGAATCCACAGCTATTTGGAACTTAATATTATTATACTTATTATATATTTTATTATACTTATGAACATTGATTTTATCATTTCTATGGTATCCATTATAGTATAAAATGAGTCATTTAAAAAAAATTTACTTTTGAATTTAATCTTTGTACAGAAGAAACTTATTAGCCATTTACTTTGAAAAGTAAGAAATCATTTTGTTGAGAAAATGTTAAAATTTTATATGGTTTTACAAATTTTTTTTTTAATTTTTAGAAGATTAGTTTTATAGGAAGTCATAATTCTGGATGAAGATGGTGAGTGCTATTGGAACAATGAAGCTCAAAAGAAAATAGTGAAGGAAGAAAAATGAGATAGATGGAAATACCTTTAAATATTTTCTACTAACTATTTTTTAATTTCGAAATTTTTATCTTAATAAGACCAATTTAATGATAACAGTTAACAAAGTCTACCATCTTCATATTTCTTTACCATACTGTACATAAATATGTATGTCAAGTGCATCAGAATATTAATAAATTTATCGATCACACAAGTATGATACTATAAATTTTGGTTAAAAGATTATAGAAACAAAACTTAGAGGATCACAATCACTCTATAATTTTTTATGTAAAATTAGTGATTTAAGAATAAAAAATACGTAACAAAAATTAGTTAATTTTTTAAATTTAAAGCTACAAATGTTTCACATTTTTTATGCAAACATATGGTATAAAAAAGTGTGGTAAAGTTGAATTTATTTATTTTTTATTTTGATACAACACTATTATATAAGAGAACTTCATCAAAATTCCTAAATTCCTTTTTTTTTTCATTGATTGCTTCGTTTTTATTAATTAATGTGATACATTTGTTTGTTTCTTTTGAAAAATTTACTATATTTTATTATAATGTGATTAGTTATTTTAATACAATATTTTAGTTTAAATCATTTATTTATATACCAATATATAAAAATCAGTTAAAATTTAACATAAAAAACATGATCTAATTGTTAATATTCTAAAATAAATTTTAACATACCACATAGTTTAATATAAAAAATATTAATCGATAATGATAACATTTCAAACTATAAACTAAAAATTTTTATGGTCACAACATTTAGCATCTTGTGAGCCTTTTAAATAATTGTATACTCGTACAAACTTTACTTTGTAATATTAACTTAACTTATTACTGATTTTATAAGTTTAATTAATTTGATACATTGTAAAATTTTTGAGTTACCTTTAACTTATTACTGAGCTCGTACGAAATTTAAAATATAATTATACAAGAAAATTATTCCAACACATGGTCTATTAGAGCTTAAAAATGAAAAATTCATCCTCCTTGGAAACTTTTTTATTCAAATAATCAATTTGGTCTCTCTTCCTCTTAGCTCACAGTCAACATTTCTTTTGCTCACATTATATTATCTTTATTTTCACCTCAATTTTTTCATCATATTATGTATAAATTGATGCATATAAATATATATATATATATGTATATATAAAAGATGGAATTATAATTAATATTAAGTAGATGGGAGTGGTGGCATAAAGATGCAATTAGCAATTAGCAATTCAATGTGTACTGTTGTAAAACGTCAAGTCTTGTGATAAAATAAATTACCATTAAGATGGTGATTACTTTTTAAACTTTGTGACTTAGTTTACTTGTTTGAGTATCTACCATTTGTGAGACAACTTTTATAGGTAGAACGAATACCTATAAGATCTTCTTTTTATATAGAAGTAAAAAATTATTCAATTTTTCATTTATCACATGACTTGTATGGGCAGAAGGAATACGTACAAGATCTCCTATTTGTATACAAGTAAAAAATAATAATACAACTTGCTATAGACCTAAACAACAAATCAAGGCTCATTGGCCAAAGGTAGCAGTTCCATCGAGGCAAGTTCATTACTTGCACAAGGTGTAAAAAGGACCGATGTTTTTTCCTCTGCAGAACTGGGGATTACAACCTCTATTATGATGCTTTGGCTAATAAAAGATGGAGGTTTCCAACTAGCCTTATGAGAGGTAAACCTTTATCATTATTTTTGTTGTATATGCATATATTTATTTGCAAATCCACTATATGTTATGCTGAATACTGTGTACATATGTGTTTATAAAAGATAAACTGTGTTGCTGATGAAGAAAGGGCAAGATGCAAAACTTGCAGAGAGTGTCAAGAGATCTAAAATGCAGAATGCATCTCTTGTGTCTGTTATGGTTGCTATAAATGTGCCTTTAGGGACTGTCAGTGTAGCACCTGCATTTATTATATACAGGGTTGATTGTTTTTTACAGGCTGTGAAAAACGTAAGTCTTATTTTATATTATAACTTATAAAATCTTTGAACTCAAATAAAGAATCATAACTTATTTAAAGTAAATAAAGAATTGTGGTAATTTAAAATATTATTTCTTAAATATCGAATGCATGGCTATTTGGGACTTAATATTGTTATACTTATTAGATATTTTATTTAATTTATATAAAATTCTTATGAACATTTATTTTATTAGTTCTATGTCTGCTATTATAGTACAAGATAAGTCACTTCAAATAAAATTTATTTTTGAATTTAATCATTGTGCGTAAGTCATTTACTTTGAAAAGTAGGAAATAATTTTGTTGAGATAATGTTAAAAATTTATATAGTTTTACAATATTTTTTTCAATTTTTAGAAGATGAGTTTTATAGGAATTCAGAATTCAGGATGAAGATGGTGAGTTCTATTGGAACAATAAAGCTCAAAAGGAAAAGTGAAAGAAGAAAAATGAGATAGATAAAAATAACTTTGAATATTTTCTACTAACTATTTTTTAATTTCGTAATTTTTATCTTTAGAAGACCAATTTAATGATAACGGTTAACCAAGTCTACCCTCTTCACATTTCTTTATCGTACTGTACATAAATATGTATGTATAGTTATTACCTTATTAAAATTAGATAATTAAGTGTTAAGTGCTTTAAAATATAAATAAATTTATCGATCATACAAGTATGACACTATAAGTTGTTGTCAAAAAATTATAGAAATAAAACTTAAAGGATCACAATCACTTAATAATTTTTTATTTCAAATTAGAGATTTAAGAATAAAAAATGTGTAACAAAAATGATCTAATTTTTTAAATTTAAAGGTAAAAATATTTCACTTTTTTTATGTACACATATAATATAAAAAAGTGGGTGGTAAAGTTGAATTTAATTATTTGATTTTGATATAACTCTATTATATAAGAGAACTTCATCAAAATACTTACAAGATATCAAGATTATGATTAGATCGAAATTTGCGATAAGCAACTTGATTTTTTTTGTCTTCAAATGCATTTATTATTTTATGAGAAAAATAGTTTATTAAAGAATTAGATGTTTTACCTAATACATAAAAGTCTTGCCTTCATGAAAAAGGTGATCATTGCCTCTTTTTTTTAAGTATGAATGCTTGACCAACATGTTAAATTTTTCATTTCATCCCTAAATTTTCTTTGTTTCTTTTCATTGATTGCACGATTTTTATTAATTAATTTGATACACTTGTTTGTTTCTTTTGAAAAATTTACTATACTTTACAATAATATTATTGTTATTTTAATGCAATATTTTAGTTTAAATCATATATTTATATACCAATATATAAAAAAAAGTTAAAATTTAATATTAAAAACATGATCTAATTGTTAAAAAAAAAATTTAAATACCTTTTAACATCTTACACAGTGTAATATAAAAAATATAAGTCAATAATGATAATATTTTAAACTCTAAACGAAAAGTTTGTATGGTCACAACATTTAGCACCTTATGAGCCTTTTAAATGATTATATACTCGTACAAACTTTACATTTTAATATTAAATTAACTTATTACTAATCTTGTAAGTTTAATTAATGTGATACATTTGTAAGTTTTTTGAGTTAACTTTAACTTATTACTGACCTCATATGAAATTTTAAAAGAAAATTATACTTAAAAAAATTATTCCACCACATAGTTTGTTAAAGCTTAAAAATGAAAAATTCATCCTCCTTGGAAGCTTTTCTATTCAAGTAATCAATTTGTTCTCTCTTCCTCTTAGCTCACAGTAAACTTTTTTTTTCCTCACATTATATTGTCTCTTTATTCACCATTTATTTTTTTAAAATTTAAAAAAGACAATTTTATTGAGATAATGATAGAAGTTTATCAACACACATAAGGTAAAAAGCCACGTTACACAAAAATATTAACTTTACTTTAAAATAATGTGATTAGTTTTTTTAATAATATATCTTTACTTTAGATAATGTATTTATATGCCAATATATAAAATTTTGTTAGTAATTAACCCTAGAAAAAAGATCTAATTGTTAATAAAAAATTTTAAATACCCTTTAACATCATACTCAAAGTATAGTGTAATATAAAAAAATAAATCGATAACAATAACAATATATAATACATAGAGAAGGTAACCACAATACTTATTCTTTGCATCAATTAAGAGGGCTAACTAATTATTGAAGAACAATTATAATATGAGAAGAGAATAAATGTGTAGGGTTGACTATTTTATACAAGTTGTGAAAAATATAAGCCTTATTTTATATTATAACTTATAAAATCTTTGAACTCAAAAAAAGAATCATAAAATAGTTAAAGTAAATAAAGAATGCATTTCTATTTGGGACGTGATTTTATTATACTTATTGGATATTTTATTTAATCTATATAAAATGCTTATTAATATTGATTTTGTTAGTTTTATGGCTGCCATTATAGTACAAAATGAGTTATTTTAAATAAAATTTACTTTTGAATTTAATTTTTATGCGAAAGAACTTGTTATCCATTTACTTTAAAATATAAGAAATAATTTTGTTAAGATAATGTTAAAAGTTTATCACGTCGTAATATATTTTTTTGAATTATAAGCAACAACTTGATCTTATGGTCTTTTTAATCTAAAAACTTATAACAATTTATATAGTTTTACAACTTTTTTTTCAATTTTTAGAAGACGAGTTTTATGGGAATTCCAAATTCTGGATGAAGATGGTGAGTGCTATTGGAACAATGAAGCTCAAAAGGAAAAGTGAATTAAGGAAAATGAGATAGATGGAAATAGCTTTGAATATTTTCTACTAACTACTTTTTAATTTTGTAATTTTTGTCTTTAAAACACCAATTTAATGATAATAGTTAACTAAGTCTATCCTCTTCAAATTTCTTTACTATACTGTACATACATATGTACGTAGAGTTATTACCTTGATAATTGATTAAAATTACATAATTAAGTATTAAGTGCTTCAGAATATAAATAATTTGTCGACCATACAAGTATGACACTATAAATTCTTTTTAAAAAATTATATAAACAAAACTTAGAGAATCACAATCACTTAATAATTTTTTATTTCAAATTAGTGATTTAAGAATAAAAAATACATAACAAAAATTAGCTAATTTTCTAAATTTAAAGCCACAAATGTTTCAGATTTTTTATGTACAGATATGGTATATATAAAAAAAGCGTGTGATAAAGTTTAATTTATTTTATTGATTTTGTCATAATACTATTATATAAGAGGACTTCATCAAAATCCTTACAAGATATCAAGCTTCTTATTCGGTAGAAATTTGTGATATGCAACTGGATTTTTTTATCTTCAAATGCATTTGTTATTTTCTAAGAAACAATAGTTTATTAAACAATTGAATATTTTTCCTAATATTCAAAAGTCTAGGCTTCATAAAAAATGTGATCATTAATTCTTTTTTTTTTGTTAAGTATGAATGCTTGATCAACATGCTAAATTTTTTATTTCATCCCTAAATTCTTATTGTTTCTTTTCATAGATTGCATGATTTTTATTAATTAATGAGAAACATTTGTTTGTTTCTTTTGAAAAATTTACTATATTTTACAATAATGTGATTAGTTATTTTAATGTAATATTTTAGTTTAAATCATATATTTATATACCAATATATAAAAATCAGTTAAAATATAATATCATAAACATGATCTAATGGTTATTGAAAATTGTAAAATACCATTTAACATCCTACATCATGTAATATAAAAAATATAAGTCGATAATGAAAATATTTTAAACTGTAAACTAAAGGTTTACACGGTTACAATATTTAGCACCTTATGAGCCTTTAAATTGATTGCATACTCATACAAACTTTACTTTGTAATATGAACTTAACTTATTACTGATCTTGCAAATTTAATTAATGTGAGACATTTATAAGTTTTTTGAGTTAGTTTTAAAAGATAATTATACATAAAAAAAAATTATTCCATCATATGGTCTATTAGAGCTTAAAAATTAAAAAAAAATCATCTTCTTTGGAAGCATTTCTATTCAAGTAATCAATATGTTCTCTCTTCCTCTTAGCTCACACTCAACATTTTTTTTCCCTCACATTTTTTTTCCTTCATTTTCACCTCAAGTTTTAGCGTCAATATTTTCCTCACATTATGTATAAATGAATGTATAAATATATATATATATATAAGATGAAATTATCAATTAATATTAAATAGGTGGGATTGTTGCCATAGAGATGCAATTAGCTATTCAATGTGTACTATTCTAAAACATTAAGTCTTGTCATAAAATAAACTGCTATTAGGATACTGATTACTTTTATAACTTTATGACTTAGTTTACTTGTTTGAGTATTTGTCATTTGTCAAACGACTTTTATAGGTAGAAGGAATACGTACAAGATCTTCTATTTGTATAGAAGTAAAAAATCATTCAATTTTTCATTTGTCCCATGATTTTTATGGGTAGAAAGAATACATACAAGATCTTCTATTTGTATAGAAGTATAAAATCAAATACTAAAGCTTGTTGTAAACTCAAATAACACTTTTATCATGTTATGGGTTTTAATTGAATGTGTGAAAATTTTTAAGAAAATATCCCGACACCGTGACTCATGTTTACGAATGAACCAGCGGACCAATGCTCCAGTCCCGTGTAATGTTTAACGCTCTGTCTGTAAAAAGAAGGGTGCAACACGACAACTTCCCAAGAGGTCACCCATCCTAGTACTATTCTCGCCCAACCACGCTTAACTGCGGAGTTCTGATGGGATCCGGTGAATTAATGCTGGTATGATCGCACCCATTCTAGTTCATTGCAAATATGTATACCCCTTTTCCTTCCCTCCCCCCTCCCGTCATTTGTTTCGCTGTGTACGCACACCTCACCTCTGCTTTTAGTTCTAATATCAAGCGAAATGTCTCGGTGCCTTGACTGATGCCCATATGAATGGATCGCCCGCTGCACCTTTGTTTTCATTGTTATACTATGTAAGAACACTCTTATCACGTGATGGGTTTTAATTTAATGCACAAAAAATATTAAACAAAATGCCCCGGCAATGTGACTCACGTTTGTGAATGAACCGGCGGACCGTCGCTCTGGTCCCGCGTAACGTTTAACGCCCCGTCTGCAAATAGAATGGTACAACACGAGGACTTCCCAGGAGGTCACCCATCTTAGTAATGCTCTCACCTAAAAACCCTTAATTTCGGAGTTCTGATGGAATCTAGTGAATTAGTGCTAGTATGATTGCACTCGTTCAATTTCGCGCTGCAAATACATATACCCCCTCTCCCGTCATTTTTTTCGTTGTGCGTGCACCCCACACATTTGCTTCTAATTCTAATATCAAGTGAAATACAGCTCGACTCACGCCCAGATGAACAGACTGCCCACCGTACCTCGTTTTTCATTGTTCTACTATGTAAAATGCTTGTAATGACCTCTCATAACATGGTGGACTAAAAATGAATGCACGAAAAATATTAAGCAAAATGCCTTGACGCTGCGACTCACGTTTGCGAATGAACCGACAGACTGTGGTTTTAGTCGCGCATAATGTCTGTTGCCTCGTGTGCAAAAAAAAGGTGCAATACTAGGACTTTCCAAAAGGTCAACCATCTTAATACTTCTCTCACCAAACAACACTTAACTGCAGAGTTCTGATAGGATTTAGCATATTAATGCTGGTCTGATCACACCCATCCCATTCCGCGCTATAAATGTATGTGCCCCTTCTCCTTCCCTTCCCCCTCCCAACATTTGTTTCGCTATGCACGCACACCTCACCTATTCTTCCAGTTCTAATATCAAGCAAAATGCCCAGTGTCAGGACTCATGCCCATATGAACAGATCGTTCCCTACATCGATATTTTTGTTGTTATACTATTTATGATACTTATAATAACACTCTTAACACCCTTCTATTTTCGCTTTATATTAGAATTAAAAGTAGAGGTGACATATGCACGCACAACGAAATAAATGACGGGATGGGGGAGGAAAGGAGAAGGGATATATGTATTTGCAGCGCCAACAAGAACGGGTGCGATCAAACCAGCACAAATTTACCATATCCCATCAGAACTCCGTAGTCAAGCATGCCTGTGCGAGAGTAGTACTAGGATGGGTGACATCCTGGGAAGTCCTCGTGTTGCACCCTTCTTTTTGCAGACGGGGCGTTAAACATTACGTGGGACCGGAGCGATGGTCCACCAGTTCATTCGTAAACATTAGTCACGGCGCCAAGACATTTTGCTTAATATTTTGTGTGCATTCAATTAAATCCCATAACGTGATAAGAGTGTTATTACAAGTATCATACATAGTAGAACAACGAAAATAGAGATGTAGGGAGTGATCTGTTCATCTGGCCATGAGTCGAGGCGCTGGGACATTTCACTTGATATTAGAATTAGAAGTAGAGGTGAGGTGTGTGCGCACAGTGAAACAAATTATGGGAGGGGAAGGGAAGGAGAAGGGGCAAATGCATTTGCAGTGCAGAATGGGACGGGTGTGATCATACCAGCAGTATTGCACTGGATCCTATCAAAACTCCGCTGTTAAGCATATATGGGCGAGAGTAGTTCTAGGATGAGTGACCTCTTGAAAAATGCTCGTATTATACCCGTCTTTTTACGGACGGGGCATTAAACCTTACGCGTGACTGGTGCCATAGTCCACTGGTTCATTCGCCAGTGTGAGTCACGGCGCCAGGGAATTTTGCTTAATTTTTTTATGTGCATTAATTTATAGTCCATTACGTGATAAGAGAGTCATTACGAGCATCTTATATTTTAGAACAAAAAAAAATAAAGTACGGCGGGTGGTCCTCTAATCTGGGCATGAGTCGAGGTGCCGGGGTATTTCACTTGATATTAAAACTAGAAATAGAGGTGTGGTGTGTGTGCATAGCGAAAAAAATAATGCGAGAGGGGAGGGAAGGAAAAAGGGTATATGTATTTGAAGTGCAAAATGGGAGGGATGCGATCATACCAGCACTAATGCACCGGATCCCATCAAACTCTGCAATTAAGCGTACTTGGGCGAGAGTAGTACTAGGATGGGTGACCTCCTGAGAAGTCCTCGTGTTGCACCTGTCATTTTACTGAGGAGGCATTAAACATTACGCACGACCGGAGCAACAGTCCATCGGTTCATTCGCCGACATGAGTCGCGGTGCCGAGACATTTTGCTTAATATTTTTTGGGCATTCATTTATGGTCCATCATGAGATAAGAGTGTTATTATGAGTATCTTACATAGTAGAACAATGAAAATAGAGGTGCCGCAGATGGCTCGTTCATCTAGGTTTGAGTTGAGGCGCCGGGGTGTTTTGGTCTATATTAGAACTAGAAGCAGAGGTGCAGTGTGCGAGCACAACGAAACAAATGGGGGGAAAGGGGAGGGAAGGTGAATGGATATATGTATTTACAGCGCATAATGGAAGGGCTGTGATCATACCAGCACTAACGCACATGATCCCATTAGAACTCCGCAGTTATGCGTGCCTGAGCGAGAGTAGTATCAGGATGGGTGACCTCTTGAGAAGTTCTCATGTTACACTCGTCTTTTTGCAGACAGGGTGTTAAACTTTACGCGTGAATGGAGCCACGATCCACTGGTTCATTTGCCAATGTGAGTCGCGGTGCTGGGGCATTTTGCTTTATCTTTTTTGTGTATTCATTTATAATCCACCACGTGATAAGAGTGTCATTACGAGCATATTACATAGTAAAAAAATGAAAAACAAGGTGCGGTGGGCGGTTCGTTCATCTGGACATGAGTCGAGGCGCATGGGCATTTTGCTTGATATTAGAACTAGAAGTAGAGGTGAAGTGTGCGCGCACAATAAAACAAATGACGGGAAGGGCGAGGAAAGGAGAAGGGTTTATATATTTGCAGCGCAGAATAGAACTAGTGCGATCATACCAGCACTAATGTACCATATCCCATTAGAACTCCGTAGTTAGGCGTGCCTGGGCAAGAGTAGTACTAGGATGGGTGACCTCCTTAGAAGTCCCCATGTTGCACCTGTCTTTTTGCAGACAGGGCATTAAATGTTATGCATGACCAGAGCCACGATCCGCTGGTTCATTCACCGACGTGAGTCGCGGCACCAGAATATTTTGCTTAATATTTTTCAGGCATTCATTTTTAGTCCACCACGTGATAAGAGTGTTATTACGAGCATCTTAAAGAGTAGAACAACAAAAATAGATTTACGGCGAGTGGTCTGTTCATTTGAGTGTGAGTCGTGGCGTCGGGGTATTTCTCTTGATATTAAAATTAGAAGCAGAGGTGCGGTGTGCGCGCCCAGTGAAACAAATGATGGGAGGGGGGGTGGGATCATACCAGCACTAATGCACCATATCCCATCAGAACTCCGCAGTTAAGTGTGCTTTGGCGAGAGTAGTAATAGGATGGGTGACCTCTTAGAATGTCCTCGTGTTGCACCTGTCTTTTTTTACAGACAGGGCATTAAACATTACGTGCGACCGGAGTCACGGTCTGCCGGTTTATTCCCCAATGTGAGTAACAGCACTGTGGCATTTTGTTTAATATTTTTCATGCATTCATTTATAGTCAACTATGTGATAAGAGTATCATTACGAGTATCTTAAATAGTAGAACAACCAAAACAGAGGTACGACGGGCGGTCCATTCATCTAGCTGTGAATCGAGGCGGCGGGGCATTTTTCTTGATATTAGAACTAGGAGTAGAGTTATAGTGAGCGCGCACAGTGAAACAAATGATGGTAGGGGGGAGGAAAGGAGAAGGGGTATATGTATTTGCAGTGCTGAATGGGACGGGTGGGATCATACCATCACTAATGCACCATATCCCATTATAACTCCGTAGTTAAGCGCATTTGGGTGAGAGTAGTACTAGGATAAGTGACCTCCTAGGAAGTCCTCGTGTTGCACCCGTCTTTTTGCGAACGATACGCTAAACATTCTGTGCGACCGGAGCTATTGTCTGCCTGTTCATTCGCTGGAGTGAGTCACGGTGCCGGGGCATTTTGCTTAATATTTTTGGTGCATTCATTTATTGTCCACCATGTGATAAGAGTGTCATTACAAATAATACTAGGATGGGTGATCTCCTAGGAAGTCCTCATGTTGCACCCGTCTTTTCACGGATGAGGCGTTAAACGTTACACATGATTGGAGCCATAGTCCGCTGGTGTGAGTCGCAGCAGCGGGGAATTTTACTTAATATTTTTCGTGCATTCATTTATAGTCCACCCATGATAAAAGTATTATTACAAGCATATTACATAGTATAACAACAAAAATAGAGGTGCGGCCTACGGTCCATTCATCTGGGCATGAGTTAAGGAGTCGGGGTATTTCACTTGATATTAGAACTAGAAGCAAAGGTCCAGTGTCCACACATAGTGAAATAAATGCCAGGAGGGGGGGAGGGAAGTAGAAGGGTTATTTGCATTTGCAGTGCGAAATGGAACAAGTGCGATGATACCACCAGTAATGCACCAGATCTGATCAGAACTTCGCAATTAAGAGTGCTTGGACGAGAGTAGTATTAGGATGGGTGACCTCCTGAAAAGTACACGTGTTGCACTTGTCTTTTTGTGGATAGGGCGTTAAAAATTATGTGCGACCGGAGCCATAGTTCGCCCGTTTATTCGTCGACGTGAGTTGCATCATTGGAGCATTTAGTTTAACATTTTTCATGCATTCATTTATGGTCCATCACGTAGTAATAGTGTCATTATGAGTATCTTACAAAGTAGAACAACGAAAACAGAGGTGCAGTGGGTAGTCCCTTAATCAGGGCATCAATCAAGGTGCCAAAACATTTGCTTAATATTAGAACTAGAAGTAGAGGTGCGGTGTACGCGCACAGTGAAATAAATGATGGGAGGGTGGAGGGAAGGAGAAGGGGTACATACATTTGCAGCAAAAAGGGACGAGTGCAATCATACCGAACTAATGTGCCGAATCCCATTAGAAATCCAGAGTTAAACGTGCTTGGGTGAAAGTAGTACTAGGATGGATGACCTCCTGGAAAGTTCTCGTGTTGTACCCATCATTTTGCAGACGGAGCGCTAAATATTACACAGGACTGGAGCCACGATTTGCTGATTCATTCACAAACGTGAGTTGTGGCACCAGACCATTTTGCTTAATATTTTTCATGCATTCTTTTATAGTCCACCACATGATAAGAGTATCATTACGAGTATCTTACATAGTAGAATAACGAAAATAGAGGTATGGCGGGTGGTCCGTTCATCTAGGCATGAGTCAAGCCACACAAGGTATTTCACTTAATATTAGAACTAGAAGAAGACGTGCAGTGGCATGCACAACAAAACAAATGATGGGCAAGGGGAGGAAAGAAGAAGGGGTATATATATTCGCAGCGCGAAATATGATAGGTGCGATCATACCAGCACTAATGCATCAGATCCCATCAGAACTCCATAATTAAGAGTTCTTGGACGAGAGTAGTAATAGGATGGGTGACCTCTTGGGAAGTCCATGTGTTGCATCTTTTTTTTTGCAAATAGGGCGTTAGATGTTACGCGCGACAGGAGCTATGGTCTGCCAGTTCATTCGCAAATATGAGTCACGACATTAGTATTTTTGGCATAATATTTTTCGTGCATTCATTTATAGTCCACCACATGATAAGAGTGTCATTACGAGCATCTTACATAGTAGAACAACAAAAAATGATGTGCAACAAACAATCTGTTCATCTGAGCGTGAGTCGAGGTGCTGGGACATTTCACTCTATATTAGAACTAGAATGAGAGGTCTGATGTACGCGCACAGTGAAACAAATGACAGGAGGGGGGAGGAAATGAGAATGGGTATATGTATTTACAGCGCAAAATCATACAGTTGGTATCATACCAACACTAATGCACCGGATCACATTAGAACTCCGCAGTTAAGCGCGCTTGGCCAAGAGTATTACTAGGATGGGTGACATCTTGGGAAGTCCTTGTTTGCACCCATCTTTTTGCAAATGGGGGGTGAAATGTTATGCGCGACCGAAGCCACGGTTCGTTGGTTCATTCGCAAACGTGAGTTGCGACACTAGAGCATTTTGCTTAATATTTTTTGTGTATTGATGTATAATCACCCACGTGATAAGAGTATCATTACAAGTATTTTACATAGTAGAATAACAAAAATAAATGTGAGTCGAGTCACCGTGGCATTTTGCTTGATATTAAAACTACAAAAAAAGGTGCGGTGTGCGCACACAGCGAAATAAACGACGGGAGGGGGAGGAAAACAGAAGGGTTATATGTATTTATAGTGCAAAATGGAACGGGTGAGATCATACCAGCACTAATGCAACGGATTCCACTAGAACTCCATAGCTAAGCGTGCTTGGACGAGAGTACTACTATGATGGGTGACCTCCTAGGAAGTTCTCGTATTACACCCATCTTTTTGAAACCGGGGCATTAAACATTGCGCGCTACTGGAGCCACGTTCTGCTAGTTCATTTACCGGTGTGACCCACGGTACTAGGTTGCTTAATATTTTTTGTGCTTTCATTTATAGTCCACCACATGATAAGAGTATTATTACGAGCATTTTACATAGCAGAACAACAAAAATAGAGGTGTGGCGAGAAGTCCATTCATATGGGCATGAGCTAAGGCACTGAGTCATTTCACTTAATATTAGAACTAGAATTAGAGTTGAGGTTTGCACGCAGAGTGAAACAAATGATGGCAGGGGGGAGAGAAAGAGAAGGGGCATATGCATTTGTAGCACGGAAAGGGACGGCTGCGATCATAACAACACTATTGCACTGAATCCCAACAAAATTCACAACTAAGGGTGCTTGGGCGAGAGTAGTACTAAGATGAGTGACCTCTTGGGAAGTCCTCATGTTGCACCTATTTTTTTACGGACGGGGCGTTAAACATTACGCACGATAGGAGCCACAGTATGCCAGTTCATTTACCGGCGTGATTCGCGGTGTCGGGATATTTGGCTTAATATTTTTCGTATATTTATTTATAATCCACCACATGAAAAGAGTGTTATTACGAGCATTTTAAATATTAGAACAACAAAAATAGAGGTGCAGCGGACGGTTTATTCTACTGGGCGTGAGTCGAGGCACCGGGGCATTTCGCTTGATATTTGAACTAGAAGCAGAGATGCGGTGTGCACGCAAAGTGAAACAAATGATAAGCGAGGGGAGGAAAGGAGAAGGGGTATATGCATTTGCAGTGCGGATTAAGATGGGTGCAATCATACCAGCACTGATGCACCGGATCCCATCAGAACTCTGCAGTTAAGCGTGCTTGGGCAATAGTAGTACTAGGATGGGTAATCTCCTGGGAAGTTCTCGTATTGCACCTATCTTTCTCTGGACGGGACGTTAAACGTTATGCGCGATCGAAGGCACGGTCAGTTGGTTCATTCGCCAGTGTGAGTTGAGGTGCTGGGGCATTTTACTTAATATTTTTTGTACATTCATTTATAGTCCTCCACATGATAAGAGTTTCATTACGAATATCTTACATAGTAGAATAATAAAAAATGAGGTACGACAGGTGGTCCATTCATCTGGGTATGAGTCGAGGCACTTGGGCATTATGGTTGATATTAGAACTAGAAGTAGAGGTGCGATGTGCGTGCACAGCAAAACAAATGACAAGAAGGGGTAGGGAAGGAGAAGGGGTATGTTTATTTACTGTGCAAAATGGAATGGGTGCGATCATACCAACAGTAATGCACCGAATATCATCAGAACTCTGTAGTTAAGTGTGTTTGGGCTAGAGTAGTTTTAAGATGGGTGACCTCCTGGGAGGTCCTTATATTGCATCCATCTTTTTGTGGATGGGGCGTTAAACATTACGCGTGATAGGAGCCACGGCTCACCCGTTCATTCGCTGGTATGAGTCTTGTTGGCGGGACATTTTTCTTAATATTTTTTGTGCATTCATTTATAGTCCACCATATTAAGAGTGTCATTAAGAGAATCTTAAATAGTAGAACAACGAAAACAAAGGTGCAGCGGGCGATCCGTTCATCTAGGCATGAGTCGAGGTGTCGGGGCATTTCTCTTGATATTAGAACTAAAAGCACAGGTGAGGTGTGTGCGTAAAATGAAACAAATGATGGGATGAGGGAGGGAAGGAGAAAGAGCACATGTATTTGCAGCGCAGATTGGGAGGGGTGCGATCATACTAGCACTAATACATAGGATCCCATCAAAATTCTGCATTTAAGCATGCTTGGGCGAGAGTAGTACTAGGATGGTTGACCTCCTGGGAAGTCCTCATGTTACATCCGTCTTTTTACGGAAGGGGTGCTAAATGTTACGTGCGACAGGAAACACGGTCCGCTGGTTCATTCGCCGGTGTGAGTCGCGACGCTGGGGCATTTTGCTTATTACTTTCATCACGTTATAAAAGTGTTATTACGAGTATCTTAAATAGTAGAGCAACAAAAATAGAGGTACGACCGGCGGTTTGTTCATTTGGGCATGAGTTGAGGTGCCGGGGTAATTCTCTTGATATTAGAACAAGAAGCATAGGTGAGGTGCGCGCGCACAGCGAAACAAATGATAGAATGGGGAAGGAAAGCAGAAGGGGCACATGCATTCACAGCGTGGAATGATATGGTTGTGATCATACCAAAACTAATGCACCGGATCCCATTAGACGAGGTGCTAAACGTTACACACGACTGAAGCCATGGCCTGTCAGTTTATTTGCAAAATTGAGTCACGGCACCGGGACATTTTGCTTAATTTTTTGTGTGCATTCATTTATGATTCACCACATAATAAAAGTTTCATTACAAGCATCTTACATAGTAGAACAACAAAAATAAAAGTGCGATGGGCAGTCCGTTCATCTAAGTGTGAGTTGAGGCATTGGGGCATTTTGAACTAAAAGTAGAGGTGCGTTGTGCGCAACAATGAAACACAATGTATTTGCAGCGCAAAATGGGACTGGTGCGATCATACCAACATTAATGCACCGTATCCCATCAGAACTCTACAATTAAGCGTGCTTAGGAGAGACTATTACTAAGATGGGTGACCTCCGGGGAAGACCTCATGTTGCACCTGTCTTTTTATAGACGGGGCGTTAAACGTTACACACGACTGGAGCCACAGTTTACCGACGTGAGTCGCGACGCCTGATTATTTTACTTA
The DNA here is from genome assembly GCF_054855325.1 of Carica papaya. Taxonomy (NCBI): domain Eukaryota; kingdom Viridiplantae; phylum Streptophyta; class Magnoliopsida; order Brassicales; family Caricaceae; genus Carica; species Carica papaya. The sequence continues at coordinate 27,653,098 of NC_142311.1, read as the reverse complement.
AAATTTTTCGTGCATTCATTTTTAGTCCATCACGTGAAAGAGTGTCATTACAAGCATCTTAAATAGTAGAACAACAAAAAACTAGGTGCAGTGGGTGGTCCGTTCATCTAGGGGTGAGTTGAGCCACTGGGGCATTTCACTTGATATTAGAATTAGAAGCAGAGGTGCGGAGTGCGCACATAGTGAAACAAATGATGGGAGGGGGGAGGAAAGGAGAAGAGGTATATGTATTTACAGCGCAAAATGGAAAGGGTGCAATCATACTAGCATTAATGCATCAGAACTAAACAGTTAAGAGTGCTTGGGTGATAGTAGTCCTTGGATTTGTGATCTCCTGGGATGTTTTCGTGTTGCATCCATCTTTTTATAGACAGGGTGTTAAACTTTATGCGGGACTAGAGTCACGATCCGCCGGTTCATTCACAAATGTGAGTCGTGGTGCTAGAGAATTTTGATATTTTTCGTGCATTCATTTATAGTTCACGTCATAAGAGTGTCATTACAAGCATCTTACATAGTAGAACAATGAAAATAGAGGTACGGCAGGTGGTCCTTTCATCTGGGCGTGAGTTGAGGCTCCATGCCATTTAGTTTGATATTAGAATGAGAAAAAGAGGCACGGTGTACGCGCACAGTAAAATAAATGATGGGAGGGGGGTGGAAAGGGGAAGGGGTACATGTATTTGTAGTATGGAATAGGACGGGTGTGATCATACCAGCACTAATGCATGGATCCCATAAGAACTCTACAGTTAAGCGTGCTTGGGCGACAATAGTACGAAGATGGTTGACCTCTTGGGAAGTCCTCGTGTTGCACCCGTCTTTCTGCGAACGAGACATTAAACGTTACACGCGACCAGATACACGGTCCACCGATTCATTCCCCAACGTGAGTCCTGCTACATTGGCCTTTTGTTTAATATTTTTCATGTATTCATTTATAGTCCATCACGAGATAAGAGTGTCATTACAAGTATCTTACATAGTAGAGCAACAAAAATAGAGGTGCGGTGTGCAGTTCGTTCATATGGGCGTGAGTCGAGGTGCCATGGAATTTTGCTCTATATTAGAACTAGAAGTAGAGGTGCAGCATGAGTACACAGTGAAACAAAAGACGGGAGGAGGGAGGGTAGGCGAAGGTGTATATGATTTTACAGCGCGAAATAGAACGGGTGCGATGATACCATAATTAATTCACCAAATCCCATCAAAACTCCGTAGTTAGGCGTGCTTGGGCAAGAGTAATACTAGGATGGGTGACTCCTGGGAAGTCCTCGAGTTGCACCCTTCATTTTGCAAATGGGGCGTTAAACGTTATGCTCGATCGAAGCAACAGTTTATCGATTCATTCGTAAACTTGAGTCATGGTACCGAGGCATTTTGCTTAATATTTTTCATGCATTCAATTAGAGCCCACCACGTGATAAGAGTATCATTACGAGTATCTTATATAGTAGAACAACAAAAAGGGAGGTGCAGCAGGCGATCCGTTCATCTAGGCATGAGTCAAGCCGCTGGGGCATTTCGCTTGATATTAGAACTAGAAGGAGATGTGCGGTGTGCACGCACAACGAAACAAATTATGGGAGATGGGAGGGAAGGAGAAGGGTTATATGTTTTGCAGTGCAGAATGGGATAGGTGAGATCATACCAACACAAATGCATCGGATCCCATCAGATCTCCGCAGTAAAGCGTGCTTGCTAGAGAGTAGTACTAGGATGGGTCACCTCTTGGCAAGTCCTCGTGTTTCAGCTGTCTTTTTACAGACACGGTGTTAAACGTTACGCGAGACTGGAGCCACAGTATGTCGGTGTGAGTCGCGGCACCGAGGCATTTTGCTTAATATTTTTCGTGAATCCATATATTATCCACCACATGATAGGAGTGTTATTATGAGCATCTTACGTAGTAAAAAAATAAAAAATGAGGTGCGGCAAGCACTCCATTTATCTGGGCATGAGTCGAGGAATCGGGGCTTTTCGCTTGATATTAGAACTAGAAACAAAGGTGCAGTATGCACGCAGGGCGAAACAAATGTTAAGAGGGGGGAGGAAAGGAGAAGGGAATATGTATTTGCAGCGTGGATTAGGAGGGATGAGATCATACAAGCACTAATGCACTGAATCCATCAGAACTCCGTAGTCAAGCGTGCTTAGGCGAAAGTAGTACTAGGATGGGTGACCTCCTAGAAAGTCCTTGTATTGCACCTATCTTTTTGCAGATGGGATAATAAATGTTACGCGCGATAGGAGCCAAGTCCGTTAGTGTGAGTCACAGTGCTGGGGAATTTTTGCTCAATATTTTTTATGCATTCATTTATAATCCACCACGTGATAGGAGTGTTAGTATGAAAATCTTAATTAGTAGAACAATTAAAATAAAGGTATGGCGAGCGGTCCCTTCGTCTGGGCGTAAGTTGAGACGCCAAGGCATTTCGCTTGATATTAGAACTAGAAGAAGATGTACAGTGTGAACGCATGACGAAACAAATGTTAAGGGGGGAGGGAAGGAGAAGGGGAATATGTGTTTGCATCACGGATTAAGAGGGGCTCGATCATACTAGCACTAATGCACAGAATCTCATCAGAACTCTGTAGTCAAGTGTGCTTAGGCGAGAGTAGTGCTAGGATGAGTGACCTCCTGGGAAGTTCTCGAGTTGTACCCGTCTTTTTGCAGACGGGGCATTAAACGTTACGGGGGACTGTAGTCACAGTCCACCGACGTGACTCGCAGTGCTAGGGCATTTTGCTTTCGTGCATTCATTTATAGTCCACCACATGATAAAAGTGTCATTACGAGCATCTTAATTAGTAAAACAACAAAAATAGAGGTGTGGCGGGTGGTCTGTTCATCTGGGCATGAGTCGAGACATTGGGTAATTTTGCTTTATATTAGAACTAGAAGGAGAGGTGAGGTGTCCGCGCACAGAGAAACAAATGATGGGAGGGTGGAAGGAAAGAGAACGGGCACATACATTTGCACCGCGAAATTGGACGGGTGCAATAATACTAGCAATAATATATCGTATCCCATTAGAACTTTAGAGTTAAGCGTGCTTTGATGAGTATAGTACTAGGATGGGTGACCTCCTTGGAAGTCCTCGTGTAACACCCACTTTTTTTGCAGACAGGGAGTTAAATGTTAAGCTCGACCGTAGCCATGGTTCACCGGTTCATTCGCAAACGTGAGTCGCGGCAACATGGCATTTTGCTTAATATTTTTTATGCAATCATTTATAGTCCACTACATGATAAGAGTATTTTTACGAGTATCTTTCATAGCAGAATAACGAAAACAGAGGTGAGACTGGTGGTCCGTTCATCTGGGCATAAGTCGAGGCGCTGGGGCATTTCACGTAATATTAGAAATAGAAGTAGAGGTGCATTGTGTGCGAACAACGAAACAAATGATTGGAGGGGGAAGGTAGGGAGAAGGAGTATATTTATTTGCAACGTGAAATCGGACGGCTGCTCTCATACCAGCACTGATGCCCTGGATCCCATCAGAACTCGACAGTTAAGCTTGCTTGGACGAGAGTAGTACTAAGATGGGTGACCTTTTGGGAAGTCCTCGAGTCGTACCCGTCTTTTGCAGACGGGGCGTTAAACGTTACGGGCGACCAGAGTCACAGTCCGTCGATGTGAGTTGCGGTGCCAGGACATTTTACTTAATATTTTTTGTGCATTAACATTAATTTAAAGCCCACCACGTGATAAGAGTGTCATTACGAATATCTTACATGGTAGAATAATGAAAACAGAGGTGCGCACATGCAGTCCGTTCATCTGGGCATGAGTCGAGGCGCTGGGGCATTTCGCTTGATATTAGAACTGGATGCAGAGGTGAGGTGTGGACGCACAGTGAAACAAATGATGGGAGGGGAGAGGGAAGGAGAAGGGATAGATGCATTTGCAGCGCAACATGAGATGGGTGTTCTCACACCAGCTCTAATGTGTTAGATCCCATCATAACTCTACAGTTAAGCGTACTTGGGCTAGAGCAGTACTAAGATGGGTGACTTCCTGGGAAGTCCTTGTTTTGCACCTGTCTTTCTACGGACGGGGGCGTTAAACGTTACGCGTGACCGGAGACACGGTCCGCCGGTTCATTCACCAGCCTGAGTCGCGGTGAAGGGGCATTTTGTTTAATATTTTTTGTGAATTTATTTATAGTCCATCATGAGATAAGAATATCATTACGAGTATCTTACATAGTAGAATAACAAAAATAGAGGTGCAGCGGGTGGTCCGTTCATCTGGGCGTGAGTCGAGGTACCAGGTCATTTTGCTTGATATTAGAACTAGAAGTAGAGGTGAGGTGTGCGCGCACAGAGAAACAAATGATGGGAGGGTGGAGGAAAAGAGAAGGGGCACATGCATTTGTACTACAAAATGGGACGGGTGCAATCATACCTGTAATAATGTATCGTATCCTATTAGAACTTCATAGTTAAGCATGCTTTGGTGAGTGTAGTACTAAGATGGGTGACCACGTTGGAAGTCCTCGTGTAGCACCCGTCTTTTTGCAGATAGAGTGTTAAACGTTACACGCGACTGGAGTCATGGTCTGCTAGTTCATTCGCAAACGTGAGTTGCGATGCTGGAGCAATTTGCTTTATCCTTTTTATGTGTACATTTATAATCCACCATGTGATAAGAGTGTCATTACTAATATCTTACATAGTATAAAAATGAAAAAAGAGGTTGGTGGGTGATCCGTTCATCTGGGCATGAGTTGGGGCTTCGAAGTAATTCGTTTAATATAAGGACTAGAAGCTGAGGTGCGGGGTGCGCTCACAATAAAATAAATGATGGGGGGATAGAATGATTAGGGGTACGTGCATTTGAGCGCGAAGTGGGAAGGTTGCGATCATACCAACACTAATGTACAAGATCAAATCAGAACTCCATAGTTAAGCGTGCTTGGGTGATAGTAGTACTTAGATGGCCGACTTACTTGGAAGTCCTCATGTTGCACTTGACTTTTTTCGGATGGGACGTTAAACGTTATGTGCGACCGGAGCCACGGTCCACCGGCTTATTCACCCGCTGAGTTGTGGCACTAGGGCATTTTGCTTAATATTTTTTGTACATTTATTTATATTCCACCACGTGATAAAGTGTCATTACGAACATATTAATTAATAGAACAACAAAAATTGAGGTACGGCGGACGGTCCGTTCATCTGAGTGTGAGTCGACGCACCTGGGCATTACGGTTTATATTAGAACTAGAAGTAAAGGTGCGGTGTGCGTGCACAGCGAAACAAATGACAAGAAGGGGGAGGGAAGGAGAAGGGGTATGTTTATTTATAGCGCAAAATGGAATGGATGCGATCATACCAGCACTAATGCACCGAATCTCATCAGAACTGTGTAATTAAGCATGTTTGGACTAGAGTAGTTTTAAGATGGGTGAACTCTTGGGAAGTTTTCATTTTGTACCTGTCTTTTTGCGGACGGGGCGTTAAACGTTACGTGCGATTGGAGACACGGTCCGCCGGTTCATTCATCAGTGTGAGTTGTGATGCTGGGGCATTTTGTTTAATACTTTTTATGAATTCATCTATAGTCCATCATGATATAAGAATATCATTACGAGTATCTTACATAGAAGAAAATCGAAAACAAAGGTGTGCCAAGCAGTCCGTTTATATGGGCGTGAGTCGATTGGCTGGGGCACTTTTTTCTATATTAGAACTAATATCAGAGGTGCGGTGTGCACACACAGCGAAACAAATGACAAGAGGGGGAAGGGAAGAAGAAGGGCTATATGTATTTGCATTGCATAATAGGAGAGGTGCAATCATACCAGCATTAGTGCACCTGATCCCATGAGAACTCCATAGTTAAGCGTGCTTCAACAAGAGTAGTACTAAGATTGGTGACCTCTTGAAAAGTCGTTGTGTTGAACCCATCTTTTTGCCTATGATGCATTAAACATTACGCACGATCGGAGCCACAGTATGCTAGTTTATTCACAAATATGAGTCGCGGCACCGGTGCATTTTGCTTTATCTTTTTTGTGGATAAATTTATAGTCTGTCATGTGATAAAAGTGTCATTACGAGCATCTTACATAGTATAAAAATGAAAAAAGAGGTGTGGCGGGCGATCCATTCAACTAGGCGTGAGTTGGAGCGCTGGGGCAATTCGCTTAATATAAGAAGTAGAAGCTGAGGTGTGGTGTGCACGCACACCGAAACAAATGATGGGAGGGGGAATGGAATGATTAGGGATACATGCATTTGAGCGCAAAATGAGAAGGTTGCGATCATACCAACACTAATGCACCAGATCTAATTAGAACAGCACAATTAAGCGTGCTTGGGCGAGAGTAGTAATTAGATGGGTGACCTACTTGGAAGTCCTCGTGTTTCACCCGCCATTTTGTGAACGGGGTGTTAAACATTATGCACGACAGGAGCACGGTTCGTCGGCTTATTCTCCCACATGAGTTACGACGTTGAGGTATTTTAGTTAATATTTTTCGTGCATTCATTTATAATCCACCATGTGATAAGAGTGTCATTACAAGAATCTTAATTAGTAGAACAACGAAAATAGAGGTGTGGCGAACGGTCCGTTCATCTGGGCGTGAGTCGAGGAACTGTGTCATTTTGCTTGATATTAGAACTATAAGCAGAGATGAGGTGTGCGCACATAGAGAAATAAATGATGGGATAAGGGAGGGAAGAAGAATGGGTATATGTATATGCAGTGCAAAATGGGATAGGTGCGATCATATAAGCACTAATGCACCGAATCCTATCAGAACTCCGCAGCTAAGCGTGCTTGGGCGAGAGTAGTTATAGGATAGTGATCTTTTGGGAAGTCCTCCTATTACACCCATCTTTTTGCAAACAGAGCGTTAAACATTACGCATGACTGGAAACATAATTCGCTGGTTCATTCAGCAAAGTGAGTGGCAGCGTTTGGGCATTTTGCTAAATATTTTTCTTCCATTCATTTATAATGTGTGACGGATAAGAGTGTCATTAGTAGTATCTTACACAGTAGAACAACAAAAACAACGGTAAGATGGGCGGGGACCGTTCATCTGGGCGTGAGTCAAGGCGCCGGGGCATTTCACTATATATTAAAACTAGAAGTAGAGGTGCGATGTGCGTGTATAGCAAAACAAATGGCGGGTTGGGGGGGTGAAGAGAACGGGTATATGCATTTGCAGCAGGGAATGTCAGGGGTGCGATCATACCAGCGCTAATGCATCGGATCCCATAAGAACTCCGCACTTAAGTGTGCTTAGGTGAGAGTAGTACTAGGATGGGGGATCTCCTGGGAAGTCCTTGTCTTGCACCTGTCTTTTTGCAGACGAGCCGTTCGATGTTACGCGCGACATGATAAGAGTGTCATTACGAGGATCTTACATACTAAAATAATGAAAAATAAAGTGCAGCAGGCGGTCTGTTCATCTGGGTGTGAGTCGAGGTGCCGGGGCATTTCACTGTATATTAGAACTAGAAGGAGAGGTGTGGTCTGTGCGCACAGCGAAATAAATGATGGGAAAGGGGTGAGAAGGAGAACGGGTATATGTCTTTGTAGTGCATAATGGTACAGTTGGGATTATACCAGCACTAATGCATCGGATCTCATCAGAACTTTGCAGTTAAGCGTGCTTGGGCGAGAGTATTACTAGGATGGGTGAACTCCTAGTAAGTTCTCGTATTGCACCCATCTTTTTACAGGCAGGGCGTTAAACATTACTGGCAACCAGAGACATGATCTGCCGATTCATTCGCTGGCGTGAGTCGCAGCACAGGGGCATTTTGTTTAATATTTTTTGTGCATTCATTTATAATCCATCACGAGGTAAGAGTGTCATTACGAGTATCTTACATAGAAGAACAACAAAATCAGAGGTGTGGCTGGCGGTCCATTCATCTTGATGTAAGTCGAGGCATCGGGGGATTTCACTTAATATTAGAACTAGAAGTAGAGGTGCATTGTGTGCGCACAACGAAATAAATGATGGGAGGTGAGCGGGAAGGAGTAGGGGTATATGCATTTACAATGCAAAATGGGATGAGTGCGATCATACCAGCACTAATGCAACGGATCCCATTAGCACTCAACAGCTAAGCATGCTTGGACGAGAGTAGTACTAAGATGGGTGACCTCCTGCGAAGTTCTTGTGTTGCACCCGTCTTTTTACAGATAAGGCGTTAAATGTTACGAGTGACCAGAGTCACAATATGCCGATTCATTTACCATCGTGAGTTGCGGCGTTAGGGCATTTATCTTAATATTTTTTGTGCATTCATTTATAATCCACCAAGTGATAAGAGTGTCATTACGAGAATCTTACATAGTATAATAATGAAAAAAAAGGTGCGACGAGTGGTCCGTTCATCTGGGCATGAGTCGAGACGCTGGTATATTTTACTTGATATTAGAATTAGAAGCAGAGGTGCAGTGTGCGCGGATAGCGAAACAAGTGATGGGAAGAGGGAGGGAAGGAGAAGGCATATATTTATTTGCAGTGTGGAATGATATGGATGTAATCATACCAACACTAATCACCGTATCCCATCAGAACTCCACAGTTAAGTGTGCTTGGGCGAGAGTAGCACTAAGATGGGTGTCCTCGTGGGAAGTCCTTGGGTTGCACCTGTCTTTATGCGGATGGGGTGTTAAACATTACGCACGACCGGAGCCACATTCCACCGGTTTATTTATCGGCGTCAGTTGTGGCGCCATATTGCTTAATATGTTTTGTGCATTAAGTTATTGTCCACCACAAAAGACGAGATGTTAAACATTGTGAGCGATCGGAGCCACGGTTCTCCGATTCATTTGCCGGCGTGAGTTGAGGTGGTGAGGCATTTTGCTTAATATTTTTTGTGCATTCATATATAGTCCATCACATGATAAGAGTATCATTACGAGCATCTTAAATAATAGAACAATGAAAACAGAGGTGTGACGAGCGGTCCGTTCTTTTGGGCCTGAGTCAAAGCGCCCAAGCATAATGCTCTATATTAGAACTAGAAGCAGAGGTGAGGTGTGAGCGAACAATGAAACAAACGATGGGAGGAGGAAGGAAAGGAGAAGGGGCACATGCATTTGCAGCGCAAAATGGGATGGGTGTGATCATACTAGCACTAATGCACCAAATCCCATTAGAACTCCGCAGTTAAGCGTGTGTGGTCTAGAGTAGTACTAGGATTGATGACCTCGTTGGAAGTCCTCACGTTGCACCCTTCTTTTTACAAGTAGAGTGTTAAACGTTATGCACGATTGGAGACATGGTCCGTCGGTTCATTCACCAGCGTGAGTCGCGGCGCAAGGGCATTTTACTTAATATTTTTCCTTCATTCATTTATAGTGCATTACAGATAAGAGTATTATTACGAATATCTTACACAGTAGAACAACGAAAATAGAGGTGTGGCTGGTGGTTCCTTTATTTGTGCATGAGTCGAGGCGCCAGGGAATTTCTCTCTATATTAGAACTAGAAGCAGAGGTGCGGTGTATTTGCATCGCGATATGGGATGGGTGTGGTCATATTAGCATTAATGCATTGGACCCTATTAGAACTCTACAGTTATGCATGCTTGAGGGAGAGTAGTACTAGGATGGGTGACCTCTTAGAAAGTCCTCTTGTTGCACCTATTTTTTATTGGATAGGGCGTTAAGCATTATGCACGATCAGAGCCACAATCCACCAGCATGAGTCACGACACCGGGGCATTTTGCTTTATTTTTTTTGTTCATTCATTTATAGTCCATAATGTGATAAAAGTGTCATTACGAGCATTTTACATAATAGAATAATGAAAATGAGGTATGACGGGTTGTCCATTCATCTGGTCGTTAGTCGAGGCATTGGGACATTTCACTTGATATTAGTACTACAAGCAGAGGTGTGGTATGCGCGCACAGTGAAACAAATGATGGAAGGGTGGAGGGAAAGAGGAGTATATGTAGTTGCAGCGCGGAATGTTACATGTGCGATCATACCAACACTAATGCACCGTATCCCATCAGAATCCCGTGGTTAAGCTTGATTTGGGTGAGAGTAGTACTTGGATGAGTGACATCCTTGAAAGTCCACGTTTTGCACCGGTCTTTTTGCAGATGGGATATTACACGTTACGCGCGACTGGAGCAACAGTTCACCGGTGTGAGTCACGGCACCAGGGCATTTTGTTTAATATTTTTTGTGCATTCATTTATAGTTCATCACGAGAAAATGGTATCATTACGAGCATCTTACATAGTAGAACAACAAAAATAGAGATGTGGTGGGCGGTCTGTTCATCTGGGTGTAAGTCAAGGTGCTGGGGCATTTCACTTGATATTAAAACTAGAAAGAGAGGTGCGATGTGCGCGCACAGCGAAACAAATGATGGGAAAGGGGAGGGAAGGAGAAGGGGTATATGTATTTGTAGCGTAAAATGGAACGGGTGCCATCATACCTGCACTAATGCACTAGGTGAGAGTAGTACTAGAAAGAGTGACCTCCTGGGAAGTCCTTGTGTTGCACTCGTCCTTTTGTAGATGGGTCGATAAATGTTACACACGAACGAAGCCATAGTCGGCCAGCATGACTTGGGGCACCGGGGCATTTTGCTTAATATTTTTCATAAATTCACTTATAATCCACCACGTGATAAAAGTGTCATTACGAGCGTATTACATAGTATAACAACAAAAAATGAGATGCAGCAGGTGGTCTCTTCATTTGGCTGTGAGTTAAGGCACCAGGGCATTTAGCTTAATATTAGAACAAGAAGTGGAGGTGTGGTGTGCGCACAAAGCGAAACAAATGACGGGAGGGGCGAGAAAAAAAGAAAGGGTATATATATTTGCAGCGCGGATTAGGAGGGCTGGGTCAACACTAATGCACCGAATCCCATCAACACTTCGCAGTTAAGCGTGTTTGGGTGAGACTAGTACTAGGATAGGGGACCTCCTAGGATGTCTTCATGTTGCACCGATCTTTTTGTAGACGGGGAGTTAAACATCATGCGCGACCGAAGCCACAATCCGCCAATGTGAGACGCGGTGCTGGGGCATTTTTCTTAATATTTTTTGTGCATTCATTTATAGTCCTCCACGTGATAAGAGTGTCATTACGAGCATCTTAATTAGTAGAATAAAAAAAATAGAGGTTCGGTGGGTAGTCCGTTCATCTAGGCATGAGCCGAGGCGCTGGGGCATTTTGCTTGAAAATAGAACTAGAAGCAGAGGTGAGGTGTGCAGGCACCATGAAACAAATGATGGGAGGGGGGAGGGAAGGAGAACGGGCACATGCATTTATAGCGCAGAATGGGATGGGCGCGATCATACCAGCACTAATTCACCGGATCCCATCAAAACTCGCAGCTAAGCATGCTTGTGCGAGAGTAGTACTAAGATGGGTAACTTCTTGAGAAGTCTTCGTGTTGCACCCATCTTTTTACGGATGGGGCATTAAACATTACCCGTGATCGGAGGCATGGTCTTCTGGTTCATTCGTCAGTGTGAGTCGTGACATCGGTGAATTTTGTTAATATTTTTTATGGATTCATTCATAGTCCACCGCGTGATGAGAGTGTCATTACGAATATCTTAATTTGTAAAAAATTAAAAAACAAAGGTGCGTTGGGCGGTCCGTTCATCTAGGTGTGAGTCAAGGTGCCGGGCCTTTTCACTTAGTATTAGAATAAGAAACAGAGGTGCGATGTACGCGCACAATAAAATAATTGATGGGAGTGAGGAGGGAAGTAGAAGGGGTATATGTATTTACAGCAAAATTGGACTGGTGTGATTACACCAGTGCTAATGCACCAGATCCCATCCGAACTCTCCAGTCAAGCATGTTTGGGCAAGAATAGTACAAGGATTAATGACCTCTTTGGAAGACCTTGTGTTGCACCCATCTTTTTGCAGACGGAGTATTAAACGTTACACGCGACCAAAGCCATAGTCAACCGGCGTGAGTTGCGGCACTGGGGCATTTTGCTTAATATTTTTCGTAGATTCATTTATCATCCACCACGTGATAAGAATGTCATTACGAGCATCTTACATAGTAGAGCAACAAAAAAAGAGGTGCAGTGGGCAGTCCGTTCATCTAGGCGTGAGTCGAGCTATCGAGGCATTTCGCTTGATATTAGAAATAGAAATAAAGAGGTGCAGTGTACGTGCACAATGAAATAAATTATGGGAGGAGGGAGGGAAGGAGAAGTGGCATATGTATATGCAGCGCGAAAAGGGATAGGTGCGATCATACCAGAACTAATGCATCGAATCCCATTAGAACTCCACAGTTAATCATGTTTTGAGCGAAGTAGTACTAAGATGGGTGACCTCCTAGGAAGTTCTCATGTTGTATTCGTCTTTTTTCAGACGGGGTGTTAAATGTTACGCTCGACCAGAGTCATGCTCCGTCAGTTCATTCGCTCACGTGAGTTGTGGCGCTAGAGAATTTTGTTTAATATTTTTCGTGCATTTATTTATAGTCGACCACGTGATAAGAATATCATTATGAGCATCTTAATTAGTAGAACAACGAAAATAGAGGTGCAGTGGGCAGTTCGTTCATATGGGCGTGAGTCGAGGTGCCGAGTCATTTCGCTTGATATTAGAATTAGAAGTAGATGTGAGGTATGCACGCACGGCCAAACAAATATGGGAGGTGGGAGGGAAGGAGAAGGGGTACATGTATATGCAGTGCGGAATGGGACCGGTGCGATCATACCAGCACTAATGCACCTGATCCGATCAGAACTCCACAGTTAAGCATGCTTGGGCGAGAGTAGTACTAGGATGGGTGACCTCCTAGGAAGTCCTCGTGTTATACCCATTTTTTTCATACGGGGTGTTAAACGTTATGCACCACCGGAGCCACAGTCCGTCAGTTCATTCACTAACGTTAGTCACGGCGTCGGGACATTTTGCTTTATCTTTTTTATGCATTCAATTATACTCTACCACGTGATAAGATTACAAGAATCTTACATAGTAGAACAATGAAAAATGAAGTGCGGCAGGCCGTCCTTAATTTGGGCACGAGTCGAGGCACCGGAGCATTTCGTTTGATATTAGAACTAGAAATAGATATGCAGTATGTGCGCATAACGAAAAAAATGAACGAACCACTATTTTATTTGTTCGTGTGAGTCGCGGCGTCAGGGCATTTTGCTTAATATTTTTTGTGCAATCATTTATAATCCATCACATAATTAGAGTGTTATTACGAGTATCTTAAATAGTAGAACAATGAAAACAGAGGTACGACGGGCGGTCCGTTCATCTAGGTGTTAGTCGAGGCGTCAATGCAATTTCCTTTATATTAGAACTAGAAACATAGGTGCAGTATGTGCCCACAGTGAAACAAATCACAGGAGGGGGGAGGGAAGGAGAAGGGATATATGTGTATGCATCATAGAATGGGACAGGTGCCGTCATACCAGCACTAATGCACCGGATCCTATCAGAACTCCGTAGTTAAGCATTCTTGGGCGAGAGTAGTTATAAGATGGGTGACCTCCTAGGAAGTTCTCGTGTTGCACTTGTCTTTTTGCGAATGAGGCGTTAAACGTTACACGTGACCGAAGAAACAGTCTGCCAGTTCATTCACCAGTGTCAGTAGCAGGGCCGGGGCATTTATCTTAATATTTTTCGTGCATTCATTTATATTCTACCACGTGATAAGAGTGTCATTATGACCATCTTACATAATAGAACAACAAAAATAGAGGTGTGGCGGACGGTCTATTCATCTGAGCGTTAGTCGAGGCACTGGGGTATTTTGTTTTATATTAGAACTAGAAGCAAAGGTGAGGTGTGCACGCACAGTAAAACAAATGATGGGAGAAGCGAGGGAAGGAGAAGGGGCATATGCATTTGCAGTGCGAAATAGAAGGAATGCAATCATACCAGCACTAATGCACCAGATCCCACAAGAACTCTGTCGTGTAGCATGCTTGGGCGCGAGTAGTACTATGATGGGTGACCTCCTGAGAAGTCCTTATGTTTTACTCGTCTTCTTGTGGATAAGACATTAAACATTATGCGTGACTGGAGACATGGTCTGCCGGTTCATTTGCTGAGTGAGTTGTAGCCCTAGGATTGTTTGCTTAATATTTTTCGTGTATTCATTTATACTCCATCACTAGATAAGAGTGTCATTACGAGTATCTTACATAATAGGACAATAAAAATAGAGGTACGAGGGGCAGTCCATTCATCTAGGCGTGAGTCAAGACACTGGGGCAATTCGCTTGATATTAGAACTAGAAGCAGAGGTAAGGTGTACGCACAAAGTGAAGCAAATGATGGGAGGGGGGAGGGAAGGAGAAAGGGCACATGCATTTATAATGTGGAGTGAGACGGGTTTGATCTTACCAGTACTAATGCACCGAATCCCATCAGAACTCTGCAGTTAAACGTGCTTGGGCGAGAGCAGTACTAGGATGGGTGATCTTCTGGGAAGTCCTCGTATTACACTCGTGTTTTTGTAGATGGGGCATTAAACGTTATGTGCGACTGTAGCCACAGTCCACCGGTTCATTCACAAATGTGATTTGCGGCACTTAAGCATTTTGTTTAATATTTTTTGTACATTCATTTATGGTCCACCACGTAATAAGAGTATCATTACAAGCATTTTATATAGTATAACAATGAAAAACGAGGTACGGGGGGTAGTCCATTCATCTTGGCGTGAATCAAGGCACCATGACATTTTACTTGATATTAGAACTAGAAGAAAAGGTGCGGTGTGCACACACATCAAAACAAATGATGGGATGGGAGAGGGAGGGAGTAGGGGTACATGCATTTCAGCGCAAAATAGGACTGGTGCGATCATACCAAATGTAATGCATCGGATCCTATCAGAACTCCCCAGTTAAACACGCTTAAGTAAGAGTAGTACTAAGATTGGTGACCTCTTGAGAAATCCTCGTGTTGTACCCATCTTTTTGGGGACGGAGCATTAAATGTTATGCGCGACCATAGCCATGGTCCATCAGTTCATTTACCAGCGTGAGTCGCGTCGCTGGGGCATTTTACTTAATATTTTTTGTGAATTCATTTATAATCCACCACGTGATAAGAGTGTCATTACAACCATCTTACATAATAGAAAAATGAAAAAATAGGTGCGGTAGGCGCTCCACTTTTCTTATAATGAGTTGAGGCCCTGAGGCATTTCGCTTTATATTAGAACTAGAAGTTGAGGTGCGGTGTGCACACACATCGAAACCAATGATGGGAGAGGGGAGAAAAGGAGTAGGGGTAAATGAATTTGAGCGCGGAATGAGATGGGCGTGATCATACCAGCACTAATGCACTGGATCCCATCAAAATTCGAAGTTAAGCATGCTTGGGCGAGAGTAGTACTTAAATGGGTGACCTCCTGGGAAATCCTCGTGTTAAACCCATCTTTTTGGGGACAGAGCATTAAATGTTACGTGCAACCTGAGTGACAGTCCGCCGTTTCATTCGCCGTGATAAGAGTATCCTTACTTGCATCTTAAATAATAGAACAACAAAAACAGATGTACAGCGAGCTGTCCGTTCATCTGGGCGTGAGTCGAGGCGTCGTAGCAATTCGCTTGATATTAGAACTAGAAGCAGAGGTGAGGTGTGCACGCACAGTGAAGCAAATGATGGGAGGGGGGAGGGAAGGAGAAAGGGCACATGTATTTGCAATGCGTAATGGAAGGAGTGCGATTATACCAACACTAATGCACCGAAACCCATCAGAATTCTACAGTTAAGCATGCTTGATTGATAGTAGTATTAGGATTAGTCACCTCTTTGGAAGTCCTCGTGTAGCACTAGTTTTTTTTGCACATAAGGCATTAAATGTTAAGCGCGACCGGAACCACGGTCTACCAGTTCATTCGCCGGCGTGAGTCACGTCAACGAGGTATTTTACTTTTTCTTTTTGTGCATTCATTTATAGTCTACCAAGTGATAAGAGTGTCATTACGAGCATCTTACATAGTAGAACCATGAAAAATATGGTGCGATAGGCGCTCCATTCTTCTAGGCGTGAGTTGAGGTGCCAGGGCATTTCGCTTGATATTAGTATTAGAAGCAGAGGTACGGTGTGCATGCACAGCAAAACAAATGATGGGAGGGGGGAGGGAAGGAGAAAGGGTACATGCATTTGCCCGTGAAATTGGACGGGTGTGATCATACCAGCACTAATACACTGGATCCCATCAGAACTCGAAACTAAGCATGCTTTTGTGCGAGAGTAGTACTAAGATAAGTGACCTCCTGGGAGGTCCTCGTGTTGCATAAGTCTTTTTGTGGACAGGGGGTCAAAAGTTACACGAGACTGAAGCAACAGTTCGCCGAATTGTTTGTTGAATCATTTGCCGACGTGAGTCACGGCGCCGGGGCATTTTGCTTAATATTTTTCACGCATTCATTTATAGTCCACCACATAAAAAGAGTGTAATTACGATTATTTTACATAGTAGAACAATGATAAATGAGGTTCGGCGGGTGGGTCGTTCGTTTGGGCGTGAGTCAAGTCGTAAGGGCATTTCGCTTGATATTAGAACAAGAAGCAGAGGTGCAGTTTTCGCACACAGCGAAACAAATGACGGGAGGGGGGAGGAAAAGAGAAGGGGTATGTGTATTTACAGCTCAGAATGGAATAAGGGAGATCATACCAACACTAATGCACTGGATTCCATCAGAACCCCATAGTTAAGCGTGCTTAGGCGAGAGTGTGACCTCCTCGAAAGTCCTAGTTTTGCACCTGTCTTTTTGCGAACGGGGCATTAAATGTTACGCGCGACTGGAGCCACAGTCCACCGGCGGGAGTCGTGGCACTGGGGTATCTTTCTTAATATTTTTCGTGCATTTATTTATTGTCTATCACGTGATAAGAATGTCATTAGGAGAATCTTACATAGTAGAAAAATGAAAAAAGAGGTGCGGCGAGTGGTCCGTTCAACTAGTCGTGAGTCGAGGTGCCGGAGTATTTCGCTCTATATTAGAACTAGAAGCAGAGGTACGGTATACGGGCCCAGCGAAACAAATGATGGGAGTAGGGAGGGAAGGAGAAGGGGTATATGTATTTGATGCGCGAAATGGAACAAGTGCCATTAGATCTTCACAATTAAGCGTGCTTTGGCAAGATTAGTAATAGAATGGGTGACCTCTTGGGAAGTCCTTGTGTTGTACCTATCTTTTTGCACACGGGGCGTTCAATGTTACATGTGAAGGCACGGTCCATCAGTTCATTCGCAACGTGAGTACTAGCGCCGGAGAATTTTGCTTAATATTTTTTTTGTATTCATTTATAGTCCATCACGTTATTAGAGTGTCATTTCGAGCATCTTACATAGTAGAATAAAGAAAACTGAGGTACGACGGGCAGTCCGTTCATCTTGGCATGAATTGAACAACTGGGGCATTTTGCTTGATATTAGAATTAGAACCAGAGGTGTGGTGTACGCGCACAGCGAAACAAATGATGGGAGGGGTCAAGGAAGGAGAAGGGGTATATATATTTGCAGGGCAAAATGGAAAAGGTGCGATCATACCAGTACTAATGCATCAGATCCCATTAGAACTCAACAGTTAAGCGTGCTTGGGCGACCGTAGTCCTTGGATTGGTGACCTCCTCGAATGTTTTTGTGTTACACCTATCTTTTTACAGACGAGGTGTTAAACTTTACGCGCGGCCGGAGCCACGATCTGCTAGTTCATTCGCAAACTGAGTTATGGTACCGAGGTATTTTGTTTAATATTTTTCGTGCATTCATTTATAGCACACCACGTAATAAGAGTGTCATTACGAGTACCTTACATAGTATAACAACAAAAATAGAAATGCGGCGGGCGGTCTGTTCATATGGGCGTGAGTCAAGATGTCGGGACATTTTTCTCTATATTAGAACTAATATCAGAGGTGCGGTGTGTGCGCATAGCGAAACAAATGACGGGAGGGGGGAGGGATGAAGACGAGGTATATGTATTTGCAGCGCAAAATGGGATGGTTGCGATCATGCCAGCACAAATGCAATATATCCCATCAGAACTCTATAGTTAAGTGTGCTTGGGCGAGAGTAGTACAAGGATGGGTGACCTCCTTGGAAGTTCTTGTGTTGCACCTGTCTTTTTGCAACAGGGCGTTAAAAGTTACATGTGATCGGAGCCACGATCTGCCAGTTCATTCACAAATGTGAGTCGCAGCACTGGAGTATTTTGTTTTATCTTTAATGCATACATTTATAGTCCACCACGTGATAAGAGTGTCATTATGAGCAACTTACATAGTAGAAAAATGAAAAAAGAGGTGCGGCGAGCGATCCGTTCATTTGGGCTTGAGTTGGGCCACCCGGGCATTTCAATTAATATAAGAACTAGAAACTGAGGTGCGGTGTGCGCGTAAATTGAAACAAATGATGGGAGGAGGGATGGAATAATTAGGGTACATACATTTGAGCACAAAATGGAAAGGTTGTGATCATACCAACATTAATGCACCAGATCCAATAAGAACTCCACAGTTAATCGTGTTTGGGCGAGAGTAGTACTTAGATGGGTGACCTACTCAGAAGTCCCCATGTTGCACTCATCTTTTTGCAGATGGGGCGTTAAACGTTATGCATGACCAGAGCTATAGTCCGCCAATTTATTCGTCAGCATGAGTCACGGCGCCGGGGCATTTTGTTTAATAATTTTTGTGCATTTATTTATAGTCTACCACGTGATACGAGTGTCATTACAAGCATCTTAATTAATAGAACAATGAAAACAAAGGTGCAGCTTGCATTTCGTTCATCTAGGCATGAGTCGAGGCGCGGGTAATTTTGCTTGATATTAGAACTAGATGTAGATGTGAGGTGTGTGTGCACAATGAAACAAATGATGGGAGGGGGGAGGGAAGGAGAAGGAGTATATGTATATCCAGCGCCGAATGGGACAGGTGCTACAACATTTTGTTTAATAATTTTTATGCATTCATTTATAATCCACCACGTGATAAGAATGTCAATACAAGCATGTTAAATAGTATAACAATGAAAACAGAGATGAGGCGGGCGATCTGTTCATCTGGGCGTGAGTCAAGGCACCAGGTCATTTCGCTTGATATTAGAACTAGAAGTAGAGGTGAGGTGTGCGCGCATAGCGAAATAAATTATGGGAGGGTGGAGGGAAGGAGAAGAGATATATATATGAAACGCAGAATGGGATAGGTGCGATCATACAAGCACTAATGCACCAGATCACAATAGAACTCTGCAGCTAAGCGTGCTTGGGCGAGAGTAGTTCTAGGATGGGTGACCTTCTAGGAAGTCCTCCTATTGCATCCGTCTTTTTGTGGATGGAGCATTAAATGTTACACGCGATCGAAGCCACGGTTCGCCAGTTCATTAGCTTCTAGTTCTAATATCAAGCGAAATGCACCAGCGCCTCAGCTCATGCCCATATCAACGGATAGCCTATTGCACCTCTGTTTTTGTTGTTCTAGTATGTAAGATACTCATAATAACACTCTTATCACATGATGGGCTTTAATTGAATACACAAAAAATATTAAGCAAAATACCCTGGCGCCGTGACTCACGTTTGCGAATGAACTAGCGGATTGTCGTTTCGGTCCCGCGTAACGTTTAATACCCCATCTGCATAAAGAAAGGTGAAACATGAGGACTTCCAAGGAGGTCACCCATTCTAGTACTACTCTCGCCCAAAAACGCTTAACTGCGGAATTCTGATGGGATCTGGTGAATTAGTGCTGGTATGATCGCACTCGTTCCATTTCGAGCTTCAAACAGATATACCCCTTCTCCTTCTCTCCCCCCTCCTGTCATTTTTTTCGTTGTGCATGCACTCCGCACCTCTGCTTCTATTCTAATATCAATCGAAATACCCCACCGGCTCGACTCACACCCAGATTAATGGACTGCCCGCCGCACCTCATTTTTCATTGTTTTACTATGTAAGATGCTCATAATAACACACTTATCACGTGGCGGACTATAAATGAGTGCAAGAAAAATATTAAGCAAAATACCGTGGTGCCATGACTCACGTTTGAGAATGAACTGACCCACCTCTAGTTCTGGTCGGGCGTAACGTTTATTTCCCGTGTGCACAAAAATCAGAGCAACACAAGGACTTTCCAAGAGGTCAACCATCTTAGTACTACTCTCATCCAAGGACACTTAACTGTAGAGTTCTTATGGGATTTGGTGCATTAGTGCTGGTATTATCACACCCGTTCCATTTCGCGCTATAAGTGCATGTGCCCCTTCTCCGTCGCTCTCCCCTCCCATCATTTATTTCGCTGTGCGCACACACCTTACCTCTGCTTCTAGTTCTAATATCAAGTGAAATTCCCCAGTGCCTCGATTCATGCCTATATAAATAGATCGCTCGTCGCACCTCTGTTTTCATTGTTCTACTATGTAAGATACTCGTAATAATACTCTTATCACATGATGGGCTTTAATGGAATGCATGAAAAATATTAAGCAAAATGCCCCAGCGGCATGACTCACGTTTGCAAATGAAGTGGCAGATCGTCGCTCCAGTCCCACATAACATTTAACGCCTCGTCTGCAAAAAGAAAGTGCAACATGAGGACTTCCCAGGAGGTCACCCATCCTAACACTACTCTCGCCCAAAAAGCTTAATTGCGGAGTTCTGATCGGATTTGGTGAATTAGTGCTGGTATGATCGCACTAGTTCTATTTCATGCTGCAAATAGATATACTCCTTCTCTTTTCCTCCCCCCTCCCGTCATTTTTTTTGTTGTGCGCACACTCCGCACCTCTTCTTTTAATTCTAATATCAAGCAAAATGCTCCGACGGCTCGACTCACGCCAAGATGAATGGACCCTCCGCCGCACCTCGTTTTTTATTTTTCTACTATGTAAGTTGCTCGTAATGACACTCTTATCACGTGGTGGACTATAAATGAATGCACAAAAAATATTAAGCAAAATGCCATGGTGCCAAGACTCACGCTGGAGATTGAACTGGTGGATCGCATCTCCTATCGCGCATAATGTTTAACACTCTATCTAAAAAAAGACGGGTGCAATACGAGGATTCAGTGGGATTCCAAGGACACTTAACTATAGAGTTCTTATGGAATTCAGTGCATTAGTGCTGGATTGATCGCGCCCATCCCATTACCCCCTACAAATGCATGTGCCATTTTGACTTCCCTCCCCCCTCTGATCATTGATATCACTGTAGATGTACCCCTCACCTCTGTTTCTAGTTTTAATATCAAGCAAAATGCCCTAGCGCCTTGACTCACATCCAGATGAATGGATCACCTGCTGTACCTCTTTTTTCGTTGTTCTACTATGTAAGATACTCGTAACAATACTCTTATCACGTGGTGGGCTATAATTGAATGCACGAATAATATTAAGCAAAATGCTCTGTCGCCGTGATTCACATTTGCGAATGAACTGGTGGACTGTCGCTTCGATCCCACGTAACATTTAACACCCCGTCTGCAAAAAGAAGTGTGCAAAACGAGGACTTCCTAAGAGGTCACCCATCTTAGTACTATTCTCGTCGAAGCAGGATTAACTGTGGAGTTTTGATGGGATCCAGTGAATTAGTGCTGGTATGATCAAACCTATTCAAATTTGAGCTTTAAATATATATATCCCTTCTCTCCTTCCCTCCCCCCTCTCGTCATTTTTCTCACCTTTGCGAATGAACCGGCGTACCGTCGCTTTGGTCCCGCATAATGTTTAACGCCCCATCTGCAAGAAGAAGGGTGCAACACGAGTACTTCCCAGCAGGTCACCCATCCAACTACTACTCTCTTCCAAGCACACTTAACTACAGAGTTCTGATGGGATCCAATGAACTAGTGCTAGTATGATCCCACCCGTTTTAATTTGCACTGCAAAAATATACACCCCTCTCCTTTCCTCTCCCTTCTCGTCATTTATTTCACAGTGCGCGCACCTCACCTCTACTTCTAATTCTAATATCGAGCGAAATAGCTTGACACTTGGACTCATGCCCATATGAACGGAACACCCGTCGGACCTCATTTTTTGTTGTTCTACTATATAAGATGCTCGCAATGACAGTCTTATCACGTGATGGGCTTTAATTGAATGCGCGAAAAATATTAAGCAAAATGCCCCAATACCGTGACTCACGTTTGCGAATGAACCGACGAACCGTCGCTTCGGTCTCGTGTAACAAAAAGAATGGTGCAACACGAGGACTTCCCAGCAGGTCACTCATCCTAGTACTACTCTCGCCTAGGTACGCTTAGCTGCAGAGTTCTGATGGAATCCGGTGAACTAATGCTAGTATGATGCACCCATTCTAGTTTGCGCCGCAAGTACGTATACCCCTTCTCCTTCCCTCTCCCCTCTCGTCATTTATTTCGCTTTACGCGCAACTCACCTCTGCTTCTAGTTCTAATATCAAGTGAAATGTTCTGGCACCTCGACTCATGGCCATATGAACGGATTGCGCTGTATCTCGTTTTTTGTTATTCTACTATTTAAGATACACGCAATGACACTCTTATCACGTGATGGGCTTTAATTGAATGCGCAAAAAATATTAAGCAAATTACTCCGGCGCCGTGACTCACATTTGCGAATGAACTGGCGGATCGTCGTTCTGGTTCTGGAAAACGTTTAACGCCCCGTCTATAAAAAGAAGGGTGCAACAAGAGTACTTTCTAAGAGGTCACCCATCCTTGTACTACTCTCGATTGAACACGCTTAACTGCAGAGTTCTGATAGAATCCGGTGAACTAATGTTGGTATGACCGCACCCCTTCTCTTTCTCTATCCCCTCCCGTCATTTGTTTCATTGTGCGCGCACCTCACCTCTTCTTCTAGTTCTAATGTCGAGCAAAATGCCCAAGTGCCTAAACTCATGCCCATATGAACGGAATGCCGATTGCACCTCATTTTTCGTTGTTCTACTATGTAAGATGCTTGCAATGACACTCTCATCAGGTGATGGGCTTTAATTTAATGCACAAAAAATATTAAGTAAATTGCCCCTACGCAGTGACTCACGTTTGCGAATGAACCGGTGGACCGTTGCTTCGGTCCCACGTAACGTTTAATGCTTCGTCTGTAAAAAGAAGGGTACAACATGAGGACTACCCAGAGGTCACCCATCCTAGTACTATCTCGCCCAAGCACGCATAACTGGAGAGTTCTGATTAGATCCGGTGAATTAGTGCTGGTATGATTACACCCCTTCTAGTTTGCACCGCAAAGACATATACCCCTTCTCCTTCCCTCTCCCTTCCCCTCATTTGTTTCCTTATGTGCGCACCTCACCTCTATTTCTAGTTGTAATATAGAGCGAAATGCCCCGGCACCTCTACTCATGCCCATATGAACAGAACATCGGTCGTACCTCATTTTTCGTTGTTCCACTATATAAGATGCTCGCAATGACACTCTTATCAAATGATGGGCTTTAATTGAATGCGAAAAAAATATTAAGCAAAATGCCTCGGTACTATGAGTCACGTTTGCAAATGAACTGGTGGATCGTTGCTCTGGTCCCGCGTAACATTTAACGCCCCATCTTTAGAAAGAAGGGTTCAACATGAGTACTTCCCAAGAGGTCACTCATCCTTGTACTACTCTCGCCCAAGCACACTAAACTGCGTAGTTTTGATGGATCCGATGAACTAGTGCTTGTACAATCGCACACGTTCTAGTTTGCGCCGCAAATACATATACCCCTTCTACTTCCCTCTCCCCTCCCTCATTTGTTTCGCTGTGCACGCACCTCATCTCTGCTTCTAGTTCTAATATCAAGCGAAATGCCCCGGTGTATCGACTCATGCCCATATGAACGGAACGTCGGCCGCACCTCGTTTTACATTGTTCTACTATATAAGATGCTCGCAACAACACTCTTATTACGTGATGGGATTTAATTGAATGCGTGAAATATATTAAGCAAAATTTCCCAGTGCTGTGACTCACGTTTGCGAATGAATTGGCAGAACATCACTCCAATCCCACGTAACATTTAACATCCCGTCTGCAAAAAGAATGGTCCAACATGAGGACTTCCCAGGAGGTCACCCATCTTAGTGCTACTTTCGCCCAGGCACGCTTAAAAGCAGAGTTCTGATGGGATCCGATAAACTAATTTTGGTATGATCCCAAAAATTCTAGTTTGTATACCCCTTCTCCTTCACTCTCCTCTCTCGTCATTTGTTTCACTGTGTGCGCACCTCACCTCTGTTTCTAGTTCTAATATCATGCAAAATGCCTCGGTGCCTCAACTCATGCCCATATGAACGGAACACTTGCCGCACTTCATTTTTTGTTGTTCTACTATGTAAGATCCTCGCAAAGAGACTCTTATCACGTAATGGGCTTTAGTTGAATGGGCAAAAAATATTAAGGAAAATACCCCGGTGTCGTGACTCACATTTGCGAATGAACCGGTGAACCGTCGCTCCGGTCCCGCGTAACTTTTAACGCCACATTTTTTAATAAAAGGGTGCAACATGAGGACTTCCCAGGAGGTCACCCATCCTAGTACTACTCTCGCCCGAGCACACTTGACTGTAGAGTTCTGATGGGATTCGGTGAACTAATGCTGGTATGATCGCACCCTTTATTGTTTGCACCA
The DNA here is from genome assembly GCF_054855325.1 of Carica papaya. Lineage (NCBI taxonomy): Eukaryota > Viridiplantae > Streptophyta > Magnoliopsida > Brassicales > Caricaceae > Carica > Carica papaya. The sequence continues at coordinate 27,628,503 of NC_142311.1, read as the reverse complement.
CAAATACTTATGCCCCTTCTCCTTCCCTCTCCCCTCCTGTCATTTGTTTCGCTATGCGCGCACCTCACCTCTACTTCTTGTTCTAATATCAAGCGAAATGCCCAGACGCCTCGACTCATGCCTATATAACGGATCACCTACCACACCTTATTTTTTGTTGTTCTACTATGTAAGATGCTCGTAATGACGCTCTTATTACGTGATGGGCTTTAATTGAATGCACAAAAAATATTAAGCAAAATACCCCGGCGCCGTGACTCACATTTGCGAATGAACCGGCGGACCGTTGCTTTGGTCCTATGTAACGTTTAACGCCCTATCTGAAAAAAAGAACGATGCAACACGAGGACTTCCTAGGAGGTCACCCATCCTAGTACTACTCTCACCCATGCACGCATAACTGTAGAGTTCTGATGGGATCCAGTGAATTAGTGGTGGTTTGACCGCACCCTTTCTTGTTTGTCCTTCAAATACATATGCCCCTTCTCCTTTCCCCTCCCCTCCCATCATTAGTTTCACTGTACGCGCACCTCACCTCTGCTTCTAGTAGTAATATCAACCAAAATGCTCCGACGCCTCGACTCATCCCATATGAATTGAATGCCTGCCGCACCTCATTTTTCGTTGTTCTACTATGTAAGATGCTCGCAATGACACTCTTATCACGTGATGGGCTTTAATTGAATGCGCAAAAAATATTAAGTAAAATACCCCGGTGCCGTGAGTCAAGTTTGCAAATGAACTGGCAGATAGTCGCTCCGGTCCCGTGTAACGTTTAACGCCCCATATTCAGAAAGAAGGGTTCAACACGAGTACTTCCCAAGAGGTCACTCATCCTTGTATTACTCTCGCCCAAGGATGCTAAACTGTATAGTTTTGATGGGATCCGGTGAACTAGTGCTTGTATGATCGCACACGTTCTAGTTTACAGTGCAAATACATATACCCCTTCTCCTTCTCTCTTCCCTCTCGTCATTTATTTCGCTGTGCGCACACCTCATCTCTGCTTCTAGTTCTAATATCAAGCAAAATGTCCTGGTGCCTTGACTCATGCCCATATGAACGGAACGCCGACCGCACCTCATTTTACATTGTTCTACTATGTAAGATGTTCCCAATAACACTCTTATTACGTGATGAGATTTAGTTCAATTCATGAAAGATATTAAGCAAAATGCCCCAGCGCCGTGACTCACGTTTGCGAATGAACTCACGTTTACGAAATGCCCTATCGCCTAGATTCATGCCTAGATGAATGACGCATGGATCTTTTGATTATGTCTCGACGAAAATCTGATTGTTGTGAATAATGTATCAAAGCTACTTCATCTCTTTCATCAGAATTATTAGTATCTTTGATGTTAGTATAAATATCGTTATTCTGTTGGTTATCAGTAAAAATCACTACATGTTTGGCTTTTCTTGAACGAATTTGAGGATCCACTGTCACGTTTTCTTCATTTTCCCCCTCCAGTTGTTCTAAATCGTCGATTAATTTGTATGACCAATAAGGAACTTTTTACTAATTTCTTTTATTCCAACAAAATTCGTTTGATCATTGGGATTAGTTAGAACCACATCGAATAAAAACTGAATTTTATTTTTTCGATTTTTTGAATCAACTTGCTCTTGTTGGTGTTCTGGAAATACATCTATTTTTGTTTTTCTACTATTTAAGATGCTAATAAAGACACTCTTATTGCTATGAATGAAATGGCGGACCATGGCTCCAGTTTTGCGTAACGTTTAACGCCCCATTCCCAAAAAGATGGGTACAACACGAGGATTTTCCAAGAGGTCACCCATCTTAGTACTACTCTCACCCAAGCATGCTTAACTAGGGAGTTCTGATGGGATCCAGTGCATTAGTGTTGGTATGATCGCATCCTTTCAATTTTGCGATCAAATGCATGTACCCCTACTCTTTCCTTCCCCTCTCCCATCATTTGCTTCAATGTGCGTGCACACCGTATCTCTGCTTCTAGTTCAAATATCAAGTGAAATGCCACAACACCTCGACTTACGCCCAGATGAACAGACTGCCCTCTGCACCTCTATTTTTGTTGTTCTATTATGTAAGATACTTGTAATGACACTCTTATCTAGTGATGAAGTATAAATTAATGCACGAAAAATATTAAACAAAATATCCTAGCGCCGTGACTCACGTCAGCAAATGAACCAGCGAACCGTGTCTTCGGTCACCTATCCATAAAAGGACGGGTACAACATGAGGACTTTTCAGGAGGTCACCTATCATAGTACTACTCTCGCCGAAGCACGCTACACAACAGAGTTCTGGTAGGATCCGGTGCATTAGTGCTAGTATGATCGCATCCGTCCTATTTCGCACTACAAATGCATGTGCCCCTTCTCCTTCGCTCCCTTCTCCCATCATTTGTTTCACTGTGTGCGCACACCTCACCTCTGCTTCTAGTTCTAATATTAGGCCAAATGCCTCGATTGAAGCATAGATGTACGGACCCCCCCACTGCACCTCTGTTTTCATTGTTCGACTATTTATGATTTTCGTAATGACACTCTTATCATGTGGTGAACTATAAATGAATGCACGAAAAATATTAAACAAAATGTTTCGGCTCCACGATTCACGTTTACGAATGAACCAGCGAACCGTGGCTCCAGTCGCGCGAACATTTAACGCTGCATCGACAACAAGATGGAACAACACAAGGACTTCCCCGGAGGTCACCCATCTTAGTACTACTCTTGCCCAAGCACGCTTAGCAACAAGTTCGAATGGGATCCGATGCATTAATGCTGGTACGATCGCACTTGTCCCATTTTGTGCTACAAATGCATGTGCCCCTTCTCCTTCCCTCCCCCTCTCATCATTTGTCTCGTTATGCATGCACACCTCACCTCTGCTTGTAGATTTAATATCAAGCGAAATGCCCCGGCACCTTGACTCATGCCCATATGAACGGATCGCCCGCCGCACTTCTGTTTTCTTTTTTCTGCTATGTAAGATACTCAAAATAAAGATCTTATCACATGGTGGGTTATAATTAAGTGCACGAAAAATATTAAGCAAAATGCCCTGGTGCCGTTACTCACATTTACGAATAAACTGGCAGACCGTCCTATGGTCCCGCGTAATGTTTAACACCCCGTCTGCTAAAAAAATGGAACAACACGAGAACTTTCTATGAGGTCACCCATCCTAGTACTACTCTTGCCCAAGCACGCTTAACTATGGAGTTCTAATGGGATCTGGTGTATTAGCGATCGTATGATCGCACCCGTTCTAATTCCTGCTGTAAATACATATACCCCTTCTCCTTCCCTCCCCCCTCCCATTATTTGTATCGCTGTGCGCGAACATCTCACCTCTGCTTCTAGTCCTGATATCAAGCGAAATGCCCCGGCGCCTCGACTCATGCCCATATGAGCGAATCGACCACCGCACCTCTATTTTTGTTGTTCTACTATGTAAGGTACTCGTAATAGCACTCTTATCACATGATGGACTATAATTGAATCCATAAAAAAATATTAAACAAAATGCCTCGGCGTTGTGACTCACATTTGCGAATGAACTGGCGGATCATCGCTCGGTCATGCGTAACGTTTAACGCCCTGTCTATAAAAAGAAGGGTGCAACATAAGGACTTTCCAGGAGGTCACCCATCCTAGTACTACTCTCGCCCAAACACGCTTCATTAGGGAGTTTTGATGGGATTCGGTGAATTAGTGTTGGTATGATTGCACCCGTTCTATTTCGCGCTACAAATACATATACCCCTTCTCATTCCCTCCCCCCTCCCGTCATTTGTTTCGTTGTGCGCGCACACTGCACCTCTGCTTCTAATTCTAATATCAAACGAAATACTTTGCTGTCTCAACTCACGCTAAGATGAACAGATCATTCGCCTCACCTCGTTTTTAATTTTTCTACTATGTAAGATGCTCGTAATGACACTCTTATCACATGGTGGACGATAAATAAATGCATGAAAAATATTAAGCAAAATGCCTTGGTGCCGTGACTCACATTTGCGAATAAACCAGCGGTCTGTGGTTCCAGTCGTGCGTAATGTTTAATTCCTCATTTGCAAAAAAATAGATGCAACACGAGGACTTCCCAGGAGGTCAACCATCTTAGTATTACTCTCACCCAAGGACACTTAACTGTAGAGTTCTTATGGGATTCGGTACATTAGTGCTGGTCTGATTGCAGCCGTCTAATTCTGCTCTACAAATGCATTTTCCCCTTCCCCTTCCCTCCCCCCTCCCATAATTTACTTCGATGTGTGCGCACACCTCACATCTGCTTCTAGTTCTAATATCAAACGAAATGTCCAGGTGCCTCGACTCATGCCCATATGAACGGATCGCATGCTGCTCCTCTGTTTTTGTTGTTCTACTATGTAACATACTCATAATAACACTTTTATCACGTCGTGGACTATAATTGAATGTACGTAAGCAAAATGCTTTGGCACCATGACTCATGTTTGCGAATGAATCGGTGGATTGTCGCTCTAGTCCTGTGTAATGTTTAACGCCCCGTCTGTAAAAAGAAGGGTGCAACACGAGGACTTTCTAGGAGGTCACCCATCCTTGTACTACTATCTCTAAAGTACGCTCAACTGTGGAGTTCTGATGGGATCCGGTGAACTAGTGCTAGTATGATCGCACCCGTTCCATTTCGCGCTGCAAATACATATACCCCTTTTCCTTCCCTCCCCCCTACCGTCATTTGTTTCGTTATGCACGCATACCGCACCTCTGCTTTTAGTTCTAATATAGAGCGAAATACCCCGGTGCTTCGACTCACGCTCAGATAACGGACTTCCCGCTGCACCTCTGTTTTCATTGTTCTACTATGTAAGATACTCGTAATGATAATCTTATCACGTGGTGGACTATAAATGAATGCACAAAAAATATTAAGCAAAATACTCCAGTGGTGCAACTCACGCTGATGGACTATGGCTCCAGTCACGTGTAACGTTTAACGCCCCATTTTTAAAAAGACGGGTGGAAAATGAGGACTTTGTAGGAGGTCACACTCATTCTAGTACTACTCTTGCCTAAGCACGCTTAACTATGGGGTGCTGATGGGATCCGGTGCATTAGTATTGGTATGATCACACCTGTTCCATTATGTGCTGCAAATAAATTTACATCTTCTCTATTCCTCCCCCCTCCTGTCATTTGTTTCACTGTGCGCGATAACCGCACCTCTGCTTCTTGTTTTAATATCAAGTGAAATGCTTCGATGACTCGACTCACACCTAGATGGACGGACCACCCGCTAAACCTCATTTTTCATTCTTCTACTATGTAAAATAATTGTAATTATACTCTTATCACGTAGTGGACTATAAATGAATGCACGTAAAATATTAAGCAAAATGCCCTGGCGCCTTTACTCACGCTGGCAGCCTGTGGCTCTAGTCACACGTAACATTTAATGCCCCATCCCCAAAATGATGGGTGCAACACGAAGATTTCCTAGGAGGTCACCCATCTTAGTATTACTCTCGCTCAAGCATGCTTAACTGAGGAGTTCTTATGGGATCCGGTGCATTACTTTTGGTATGATCGCACCCTTCAAATTTTGGGCTCAAATACATGTACCACTACTCCTTCCCTCCCCACTCCCATCACTTATTTTGATGTGCCCGCGTACTGCACCTCTGCTTCTAGTTCTAATATCAAGTAAAATGTCATGGCACCTCGACTCACGCCCAGATGAACGGACAACTCACTGTACATCTATCTTTTTGTTATACTATTTAAGATGCTAGTAAGGACACTTTTATCACAGTGAATGAAATAGCAGACCGTGGCTCTGGTCGCGCATAACGTTTAACGCCCTGTCCCTAAAAAGATGGGTGCAACATGAGGATTTCTTAGGAGGTCACCCATCTTAGTATTACTCTCGCCCAACCACATTTAACTGGGGAGTTTTTATGGGATACAGTGCATTACTTTTGGTATGATTGCACCATTCCAATTTTGCGCTCAAATGCATGTACCCATACTCTCATCACCCCTCCCATCATTTGTTTTGATGTGCACGCAAACCGCACCTCTGCTTCTAGTTCCAATATCAAGCAAAATGTCACGATGCCTTAACTCATGCCTAGATGAATGGACTACCTCCCATACCTTGTTTTTCGTTGTTATACTATGTAAGATGCTTGTAATGACACTTTTATCACGTGGTGGACTATAAATGAATGCACAAAAAATATTAAGCAAAATGCCCCGGTACCGTGACTCATGTTTGCAAATGAACCAGTGGACCATGGCTATGGTCATGAATAACGTTTAATGCCCCGTCTGCAAAAAGACGGGTGCAACACGAGGACTTTCTAGGAGCTCACCCATCCTAGTACTATTCTCATCCAAGACCGTTTAACTGAAGAGTTCTGATGGGATTCGGTGCATTAGTGCTGGTACGATCGAATCCGTCTCACTTCGCGCTGCAAATGCATGTGCCCTTTCTCCTTCCCTCCCCCCTCCCATCATTTATTTCACTGTGTGCGCATACCTCACCTCTACTTCTATTTCTAATATCAAGCGAATTGCCCCGGTGCCTCATGTCACGCCTAAATTAACGGACTGCCCGCCGTACCTTAGTTTTCATTGTTCTATTATGTAAGATACTCGTAATGACACTTTTATCTAGTGATGGAGTATAAATAAATGTAGGAAAAATATTAAGTAAAATATCCCGGCGCGGCCACTCATGTCGGTGAATGAACCGACAGACTGTGTCTCCCGTTGTGAATAATGTTTAACATCTGTCCAGAAAAGGACGGGTACAACACGAGGACTATCCAAGAGGTCGCCCATCATAGTACTACTCTCACCCAAGCACGTTATAAGACGGAGTACTGGTGGGATCCAGTGCATCCGTCATTTGTTTCGTTGTGCGCACACCTCACCTCTGCTTCTAGTTCTAATATCGAGCGAAATGTCCCGGTGCTTCGACTCATATCCATATGAATAGAACACTTGCCGCACCTTGTTTTTCGTTGTTCTACAATGTAAGATGCTCGCAATGACAATCTAATCACGTGATGGGCTTTAACTGAATGCACAAAAAATATTAAGCAAAATGCCCCAGCGCTGTGACTCACGTTTGCGAATGCACTGGTGGATCGTCGCCCCGGTCCCGCGTAATGTTTAACACCCTATCTGCAAAAAGAAGGGTGCAACACGAGAACTTCCCAGGAGATCACCCATCGTAATACTACTCTCACCCAAACATGCTTAGCTGTGGAGTTCTAATGGGATCCAGTGAAGAAGTAGTAGTAGGATCTCACCCACTCCTATTTGCACTGCAAATACATATACTCCTTCTCCTTCCCTACCTCCTCCCGTCATTTGTTTCGTTGTGCGTGCACACCTCACCTCTGCTTCTAGTTCTAATATCAAGTGAAATGCCCCAGTGCCTCGACTTATGCCCATATGAATGGATTGCCCGCTGCAACTCTATTTTTGTTGCTCCACTTTGTTAGATACTCGTAATAACACTCTTATCATATGATGAGTTTTAATTAAATACACGAAAAATATGAAGCAAAATGCCCTAACATCGCGACTCACGTTTGCAAATGAACCGACGAATCGTGGTTCCTATCGCGCGTAACGTTTATTGCCTCGTGTGCAAAGAAACAGGTGCAACACGAGGACTTTCCAAGAGGTCAACCATCTTAGTAATACTCTCACCAAAGGACACTTAACTGTAGAATTCTTATGGGATTCGGTGCATTAGTGCTGGTCTTATTGCACCTATCCCAATCCATGCTACAAATTCATGTGCCCCTTCTCCTTCCCTCCCCCTCCCGTCATTTGTTTCGCTGTACGCGCACACCTCACCTCTGCTTCTAATTCTAATATGAAGCAAAATTCTCCAGCACCTCAACTCAAGCCCATACGAATGAATCACCCGCCGCACCTCTGTTTTTGTTGTTTTACTATGTAAGATACTCGTAATAACACTCTTATCACGTGATGAGCTTTAATTAAATGCACGAAAAAATTAAGCAAAATACCCCTATACCGTGACTCATGTTTGTGAATGAATCGACAAACCGCCGCTCTGGTACTGCTTTAACATTTAACGCCCCGTCTGCAATAAGAATGGTGCAACACGAGGACTTCTCAAGAGGTCACCCATCCTAGTACTACTCTCGCCCAAGCACACTTAATTGCGGAGTTCTAATGGGATCCGGTGAATTAGTGCTGGTATGATTGCCCCCGTTCCACTTCGCGCCGCAAATACATATACCACTTCTGCTTCCCTCCTCCCTCTCGTCATTTGTTTCGCTGTACGCGCGCATCTCACCTCTGCTTCTAGTTCTAATATCTAGCGAGATGCCCCAGCGCCTCGACTCATGCCTATATGAACGGATTGCCTGCTGCACCTCTATTTTTGTTGTTCTACTATGTAAGATACTCGTAATAACACTCTTATCATGTGATGGGTTTTAATTGAATGACGAAAAATATTAAGCAAAATTCTCCAACACTGAGCGCAATGTTTAACACCCCATCTGCAAAAAGAATGGTACAACAATAGGACTTCCCAGAAAGTCACCCATCCTAGTACTACTCTCGCCCAAAAATGCTTAACTGCAGAATTCTGATGGGATTTGGTGAATTAGTGCTGGTATGATTGCACCTGTTCGATTTCTCGCTGCAAATACATATACTGCTTTTCTTTCCCTCCCCCTTCCTAAAATTTTTTTCGCTGTGCGCGCACCCCATACCTCTTCTTCAAATTCTAATATAAAGCGAAATGCCCCGACGGCTTGACTCACACCCAGATGAATGGATCGTTCGCCGCACCTCATTTTTTATTATTCTACTATGTAAGCTGCTCATAATGACACTCTTATCACGTGGTTTGACTATAAATGAACGCACAAAAAATATTAAGCAAAATGTCATAGCGTCGAGACTCACACCGATGAATGAACTGTTGGACTGTGTCTCCGATGTGCGTAATGTTTTACACTCCATCCGAAAAAAAATGGGTGCAACACGAGGATTTAGTGGGATTCCAAGGACACTTAACTACTGAGTTCTTATGGGATTCAGTGCATTAGTGCTAGACTGATTGCACCAGTTCCATTCCCCACTACAAATGTATATGCCTCTTCGGCTTCTCTCCCCCCTTCGATCATTTGTATCACTATACACGAACACTTCACCTCTATTTCTAGTTTTAATATCAAGAAAAATGTCCCGGCCATGCCCAAATGAATGGGTCGCCCGCCGCACCTCTTTTTTCGTTGTTCTACTATGTAAGATACTCATAATAACACTCTTATCACTTGATGGGCTATAATTGAATTCACGAATAATATTAAACAAAATGCCCCGGCATCGTGACTCACATTTGCAAACGAACCGGCGAATGTCGCTCCGGTCCCGCACAACGTTTAACGCCCCATCTATAAAAAGAAAGGTGCAACATGTGTACTTCCTAATAGGTCACCCATCCTAGTACTACTCTCACCCAAGCATGCTTAATTACAGAGGTCTGATTTGATTCGATGAACTAGTGCTGGTATGATCGCACCTGTTCTAATTTGTGCCATAAATACTTATACCCATTCTCTTTCCCTCTTCCCTCCCATCATTTGTTTCGCTGTGCACGCACCTCATCTCTGCTTCTAGTTCTAATATCAAGAAAACTGCCCCGGCACCTCGACTCATGCCCATATGAATGGATCGCCCTCCGCACCTCATTTTTCATTGTTCTACTATGTATGATACTCGCAATGATACTCTTATCACGTTATGGGCTTTAATTGAATGCGCAAAAAATATTAAGAAAAATGCCCGACGTCGTGACTCATGTTTGCAAATGAACCGACAGACCAACGCTCCAGTCTCGCGTAATGTTTAATGCCCCATCTGCAACAAGAAGAATGCAGCACGAGAACTTCCCAGGAGGTCACCCATCTTAGTACTACTCTCACCAAAGAAATGCTTAACTGCGGAGCTTTGATGGGATGCGGAGAAATAGTGCTGGTATGATCGCATACGTTCCAATTTACGCCGCAAATACATATTCTCCTTATCCTTCCCTCTCACCTCCTGTTATTTATTTCACTGTGCGCACTTCACCTCTGCTTCTAGCTCTAATATCAAGCGAAATACCTCGGTGCCTCGACTCATGCCCATATGAACAGATCGCCCGTCGCACCTCATTTTTTTTTTCTAGTATGTAAGATACTCGTAATGACACTCTCATCACATGATAGGCTTTAATTGATGCACAAAAAATATCAAGCAAAATACCCTGGCGCCGTGACTCACGTTTGCAAATAAACTGGTAGTCTATCGCTCCGGTCTCATGTAACATTTAATGCCCCATATGTAAAAAGAATGGTGCAACACGAGGACTTCCCAGGAGGTCACCCATCTTAGTACTACTCTCGCCAAAGCACGCTTGACTACAGAGCTCTGATGGGATCTGAGGAAACAGTGCTGGTATGATCGCACACGTTCTAGTTTACGCCGTAAATACATATTCCCCTTCTCCTTCCTTCTCCCCTCCCCTCATTTGTTTCGCTGTGCGCGCACCTCACCTCTGCTCTAGTTCTAATATCAAGCGAAATGCCCTGGCGCCTCGACTCATGCCCATATGAATGGATCGCCCGTTGTACCTCATTTTTCTTGTTTCTATCATTTAAGATGCTCGAAATGACACTCTTATCACATGATGGATTTTAATTGAATACGCAAAAAATATTAAACAAAATGCCCTGGTGCCGTGACTCACGTTTGCGAATGAACCAGCAGACCGTCGCACCGGTCCCGCGTTACTTTTAACGCCCCTTCTGCAAAAAAAAGGGTGCAAAAAAAACTTCCTAGCAGGTCACTCATCCTAGTACTACTCTAACCCAAGCACACTTAACTGCGGAGTTCTAATAAGATCCCGTGAACTAGTGCTGGTATGATCGCACCAATTATGGATCGCCCGCCGCACCTCGTTTTTTCGTTGTTCTATTATTTAAGATGCTCACAATGTTACTCTTATCATATGATGGACTTTAGTTGAATGCGCAAAAAATATTAAGTAAACTACCCTGGCGCCGTGACTCACATTTGCGAATAAATCGACAGACTGTCGCTCCAGTCCCACGTAATGTTTAACGGTCCTCTACAAAAAAAAGGGTACAACATGAGAATTTCCAAGGAGGTCACCCATCCTAGTACTACTCTCGCCAAACCATGCTTAACTGTAGAGTTCTGATGGGATCCGATGAACTAATGCTGGTATAATCGCGCCCTTTTTTTTGTGCCTCAAATACATATGCCCCATCTCCTTCCCTCTCCCCTCCCGTCATTTCTTTCACAATGCGCGCACCACACCTCTGCTTCTAGTTTTAATATCAAGCGAAATGCCCCGACATCTCAACTCATGCCCATATGAACGGATCGCCCACTGTACCTCTTTTTTTGTTATTCTACTATTTAAGATGCTCACAATGACACTCTTATCACGTGATGGGCTTTAATTAAATACCCAAAAAATATTAAGCAAAATGCCTGGTGCTATGACTGATGTTTGCGAATGAACAAGCGAACCGTCACACCAGTCCTACGTAATGTTTAACGCCCTGTCTGTAAAAAGAAGGGTGCAACAAAAAGACTTCCCAGGAGGTCACCCATCTTCGTACTAGTCTAGCCCAAACACATTTAACTGTGGAGTTGTGATGGGATCCGGTGAACTAGTGCTAGTATGACCGCACCCTTCATGGGTTGCGCCGCAAATACATATACTCCTTCTCCTCTCCCCTCCCATCATTTGTTTCGTCGTGCACGTACCTTACCTCTGCTTCTAGTTCTAATATCGAGTGAAATGCCCTAGTGTCTCGACTCATGCCTATATGAATGGAACACCCGCTGCACCTCTTTTTTCGTTATTATACTATGTAAGATGCTCGTAATGACACTCTCATCACGTGATGGGCTTTAATTGAATAAGCAAAAAATATTAAGTAAAATATCCAGGCACCGTGCCTCACGTTTGGGAATAAACCAGCGGATCGTCGCTGTACTCCCTCGTATTTTTTTACACCCCGTCTGAAAAAAAAAGGTGCAACACGAGGACTTCCTAGGAGGTCACCCATCCTAGTACTACTCTCACCCAAGCATGCGTAACTGCAAAGTTCTGATAGGATCCAGTGAACTAGTGCTGGTATGATCGCACCTGTTCTCATTTACACTGCAAATACATATACCCCTTCTCTTTCACTCTCCCTTCTCGTCATTTGTTTCGCTGTGCACGCACCTCACCTCTATTTTTAGTTCTAATATCAAGCAAAATGTCCTGGTGCCTCGACTCATGCCCATATGGACGGATCGCCAGCCGCACCTCATTTTTCATGTTTCTACTATTTAAAATGCTCGCAGTGACACTCTTATCACGTGATGGGCTTTAATTGAATGCACAAAAAATATTAAGCAAAATGACCTGGCGCTATGCCTCACGTTTGTGAATGAACCGGCAGACCGTCACTCCACTCTCTTGTAACTTTTAATGCCCCGTTTGCAAAAAGAAGGGTGCAACACGAGGACTTCACAGGAGGTCACCCATCCTAGTACTACTCTCGTACAAGCATGCTTAACTGTGGAGTTCTGATGGGATCTAGTGAACTCGTACTGGTATGATCGCACCCGTTTTGGTTTGCACCACAAATATATATAACCCTTCCCCTTCTCTCTCCCCTCCTATAATTTGTTTTGCTGTGCATGCACCTCACCTTTGTTTTTAGTTTAAATATCAAGTGAAATGGCCCGGCACCTCGACTCTTGCCCATATGAACGAAACACCCATGGTAACTCATTTTTTGTTGTTCTACTGTGTAAGATGCTCGCAATGATACTCACATCACGTGATGGGCTTTAATATAATGTGCAAAAAATATTAAGCAAAATGCCCTAGGTACGTGCCTCACATTTGCTAATGAATCGACGAATCGTCGCTCTCCTTCGACTTAACGTTTAATGCCCCGTCTGTAAAAAAAAAAGGTGTAACATGAGGACTTCCCAGGAGATCATCCATTCTAGTAGAACTCTCACCCAAGCACGCTTAACTGCGGAGTTCTGATGGGATCCGATGAACTAGTGCTGGTATGATCGCACCCTTTCTTATTTACGCCGAAAATACATATCCCCCTTCTCCTTCCCTCTCCCATCCTGTCACTTGTTTCGCTATGCGCGAACCTCACCTCTGCTTCTAGTTCTAATATTAAGGAAAATACCCCAGCGCCTCGACTAATGCCCATATGAACGGATCGCCTGCCGCACCTCATTTTTCGTTGTTATACTATTTAAGATGCTCGCAATAACACTTTTATCATGTGATGGGCATTAATCGAATATGCGAAAAATATTAAGCAAAATGCTCCGAGGTTGTGACTCATGTTTGCGAACGAACTGGCAGACCGTCACTTCGGTCTCACGTAACGTTTAAAACCCCGTTTGCTGAAACAAAGGTACAACACGAGGACTTCCCAGGAGGTCAACCATCCTAGTACTACTCTCGCCCAAGCACGCTTAATTATGGAGTTCTGATGGGATCCGGTGAACTAGTACTGGTATGATCGCAACCATTCTAATTTTTGCCGCAAATACATATAGCCCTTCTCCTTCCCTCTCCCCTCCCGTCATTTGTCTGTGCACGCACCTAACCTTCTCTTCTAGTTCTAATATCAAGCGAAATGTCCTGGTGCCTCGAATCATGCCCATATGAACGGATAGTGCCACATCTCGTTTTTCATTATTTTACTATGAAAGATGCTCGTAATGACACTCTAATCACGTGATGGGCTCTAATCGAATGCACGAAAAATATTAAGCAAAATGCATCGGCATTGTGACTCACGTTTGCGAATGAACCGGTGTCGTGACTCATATTTGCAAATAAACCGGCAGACCGTCGCTCCAGTCCCGCGTAATGTTTAATGCCCCGTCTGCAAAAAGAAGGGTGCAACACAAGGACTTCCCAAGAGGTCAGCCATCCTAGTACTACTCTTGCTCAAGCAAACTTAATTGCAGTATTCTGATCGGATCTGGTGAACTAGTACTTGTATGATCACCCCCTTTCTTGTTTGCACTGCAAATACATATGCCTTTTCTCTTTCCCTCTCCCCTCTGGTCATCTTTTGCGCTGTGCGCGCACCTCACCTCTGCTTCTGGTTCTAATATAGAGCGAAATGCCCAAGCACCTTGACTCATGCCCATATGAAAGGAACGCCCACCGCACCTTATTTTTTGTTGTTTTACTATCTAAGATGCTTGCAATGACACTCTTATCATGTGATGAGCTTTAATTGAATGCACGAAAAATATTAAGTAAAATGCCCCGACGCCGTGACTCACGTTTGCGAATGAACAAGTAGACCGTCGCTACGGTCCCGCGCAATGTTTAACGCCCCGTCTGCAAAAAGAAGGGTGCAACACGAGAAACTCCCAAGAGGTCACCCATCCTAGTACTACTCTCGCCCAAGCACGCTTAACTGTGGAGTTCTGATGGGATCCAATGAACTAGTGTTGGTATGATCGCACCCATTCTAATTTTCGCCGCAAGTACATATACCCGTTCTCCTTCCCTCTCTAATCCCATCATTTGTTTTTTGTACACACACCTCACCTCTTCTTCTAATTCTAATATCAATTGAATGTTTCGGTGCCTCGACTCATGCCCATGTGAACGAATCGCGCCGCATCTTTTTTTTCGTTGTTCTACTATTTAAGATACTCGCAATGACACTCTTATCACGTGATGGTCTTTAATTGATTGTACAAAAAATATTAAGCAAAATGCCCTGGTGCCGTGACTCACGTCTGCGAATGAACCGGTAGGACCGTCACTACGGTCCCGCATAATGTTTAACGCCGTTTCTGCAAAAAGAAGGTTGCAACACGAGAACTTCCTAGAAAGACATGCATCCTAATACTACTCTCGCCCAAGTATGCTTAACAGCAGAGTTCTGATGGGATTCGATAAACTAGGGCTGGTGTGTTCGCACACGTTCTAGTTTGCGCCGCAAATACATATAACCCTTCTCCTTCCCTCTCCCCACCCGTCATTTGTTTTGCTGTGCGCACGCCTCACCTCTACTTCTAGTTCTAATATCAAGTTAAATGCCCCGGTGCCTTGACTCATGCCCATATAAACGGATCGCCCCCTGCACTTCATTTTTTGTTGTTCTACTATCTAAGATACTCGTAATGACACTCTTATCACGTGATGGGATTTAATTAAATGCGTGAAAAGTGTTAAGCAAAATGCCCTGGGACCGTGACTCATGTTTGTGAATGAACCGATGGACCGTCGCTTCGGTCATGCGTAACATTTAACGCCCCGTCTGTAAAAAGAAGGGTACAATACGAGAACTTTCTAGGAGGAGACCCATCCTAGTACTACTCTTGCCCAAACATGCTTAACTATGGAGTTTTAATGGGATCCGATTAACTAATGCTGGTACAATCGCAATCGTTCAGATTTGCACTATAAATACATATACCCCTTTTCCTTCCCTCTCCCCTCCCATCATTTGTTTCGCTGTTCGCGCACCTCACTTATGCTTCTAGTTCTAATATTGATAGAAATGTCTCGGCACCTCGACTCATGCCTATATGAACAGATCGCCCATCGCACATCTTTTTTGTTATTCTACTATTTAAGATGCCTGTAATGACACTCTTATTACGTGATGAGCTTTAATTAAATGCACAAAAAATATTAAGAAAAATGCCCCGGGGCTGTGACTCACGATTGCGAATGAACCGGCAAACTGTCGTTCTGGTCCTGCGTAGCATTTAATGCCCCGTCTGTAAAAAGAAGGGTGCAACATGAGAACTTCCTAGGAGGAGACCCATCCTAGTGCTACTCTCACCCAAACATGCTTAACTTTGGAGTTTTGATGGAATCAGGTGAACTAGTGCTGGTACGATCGCAATCGTTCAGATTTGCGTCGTAAATACATATACTCCTTCTCCTTCCCTCTCCCCTCCCATCATTTGTTTCGGTATGCGCGCACCACACTTCTGCTTCTAGTTCTAATATCGAACGAAATGCCCCGGTGCCTCGACTCATGCTGATATGAACAGATCGCCTGCCGCACCTCATTTTTCATTTTTTTACTATGTAAGATACGCGTAATGAATAGGCTTTAATTGAATGCGCCAAAAATAATAAGAAAAATGCTCCGGTGCCGTGATTCACGTTCGCAAATGAACCAGCAGACTGTCGCTTTGGTCCCGTGTAACGTTTAACGCCCCGTCTGTAAAAAGAATGGTGCAACATGAGGACTTCCTAAGAGGTCAACCATCCTAGTACTACTCTCTCCCAAGCACGCTTAACTGCGGAGTTTTAATGAGATCCGATGAACTAGTGCTGGTATGTTCACTCACATTCTAGTTTACGCCGCAAAGACATATACTCCATCTACTTGCCTCCCCCCTCCCATCATTTGTTTTGCTTTGCACGCATCTCACCTCTTCTTCTAGTTCTAATATCTAGCGAAATGCCCCATCGCCTCGACTCATCCCCATATGAACGGATCGCCTGCCGTACCTCATTTTTTGTTGTTCTAGTATTTAGGATACTCGCAATGACACACTTATCACGTGATAGGTTTTAATTGATTGCACGAAAAATATTAAGAAAAATTCTCTGGCACAGTGACTCACGTTTGCAAATGAATCAATAGGACCGTCACTACGGTCTCGCGTAATGTTTAACGCCCCATATGCAAAAAGAAGGGTGTAACACGAGAACTTCCCAGGAGGACATGCATCCTAGTACTATTCTCGCCCAACTACACTTAACAGCAGAGTTCTGATGGGATCCGGTAAACTAGTGCTGGTGTGTTTGCACAAGTTCTAGTTTGCACCGCAAATACATATAGCCCTTCTCCTTCCCTCTCCCCACCCGTCATTTATTTCGTTGTGCGCGCACCTCACCTCTGCTTCTAGTTTTGATATCAACCAAAATGCTCTGGTGCCTCGACTCATGTCTATATGAATGGATCACCTGCCGTACCTTGTTTTTCATTGTTCCACTATCTAAGATACTCGTAATGACACTTGTATCACGTGATGGGCTTTCATTAAATGCGCGAAAAATATTAAGCAAAATGCCCCAGGACCATGACTCACGTTTGCTAATGAACCGGCGGATTGTCGCTCTGGTCCTGTGTGACATATAACATGCCATCTGTAAAAAGAAGGGTGTAACACGAGAACTTCCCAGGAGGAAATCCATCCTAGTACTACTCTCGCCCAAACATGCTTAACTGCGGAGTTTTGATGGAATCTGGTGAACTAGTGCTGGTACGATCGCAATCGTTTAGATTTACGTCGTAAATACATATACCCCTTCATCTTTCCTCTCCCCTCCCATCATTAATTTCGCTGTGATCGCACCTCACTTATGTTTCTAGTTCTAATATCGAGTGAAATGCCTCGGCGCCTTGACTCATGCTCATATGAATGGATCGCCTGCCACACCTCATTTTTTTTCCACTATGTAAGATACTCGTAATGACACTCTTATCACATGATAGGCTTTAATTGAATACGCTAAAAATATTAAAGAAAATGCCCTGACGCTGTGACTCACGTTTGTTAATGAATCGGCGGACTGTTGCTCTGGTCCCATGTAATGTTTAATGCCCTGTCTAAAAAAAAAATGGTGCAACACGAGGACTTCCCAGGAGGTTAACCATCCTAGTACTACTCTCGCACAAGGACGCTTAACTACAGAGTTCTGATGGGATCTAGTGAACTAGTGCTGGTATGATCACTCCCACTCTAGTTTGCACCGCAATGACATATACCCCATCTACTTCCCTCCCCCTCCCGTCATGTGTTTTGCTTTACGTGCACCTCACCTCTTCTTCTAGTTCTAATATCTAGCGAAATACCCCGGTGCCTCGACTCATTCCCATATGAACGGATCGCCCGCCACACCTCATTTTTCGTTGTTCTAGTATTTAAGATACTCGCAATGACACTCTTATCATGTGATGGACTTTAATTGATTGCACGAAAAATATTAAGCAAAATTCTTCGACACCATGACTCACATTTGCGAATGAACCGGTAGGACCGTCACTACGGTCCTGCATAATGTTTAACGTCCCGTCTGCAAAAAGAAGGGTGCAACATGAAAACTTTCCAGAAGGGCACGCATCCTAGTACTACTCTCACCCAAGCACGCTTAACAGCGGAGTTTTGATTGGATCCGGTAAACTAGTGTTGGTGTGTTCGCACACATTCTAGTTTGCACCGTAAATACATATAGCCCTTCTCCTTCCCTCTCCCTTCTCGTCATTTATTTTCCCGTGCGCGCACCTCACTTCTGCTTCTAGTTCTAATATCAAGAAAAATCCCCCAGTGCCTTGACTCATGCCCATATGAACAGATCGCTCGCCGCACCTCATTTTTCTTTGTTCTACTATCTAAGATACTCATAATGACACTTTTATTACGTGATGGACTTTAATTGAATGTGCAAAAAATATTAAGCAAGATTCCCTGGGGCCGTGACACATATTTTCGAATGAACTGGCGAACTGTTGCTTTTATCCCACATAACATTTAAAGGCCCGTCTGCAAAAAGAATGGTGCAACACGAGGACTTCCCAGCAGGTCACCAATCCTAGTACTACTCTCGCCCAAGAAAAAAGAAGGGTGCAACACGAGAACTTCCTAGGATGTCACCCATCCTAGTACTACTCTCGCCCAAGCACACTTAACTGCAGAGTTCTGATGGGATCCGGTGAACTAATGCTGGTATGATCACAACCATTTTAGTTCATGCCTCAAATACTTATACCCCTTATCCTTCCCTCTCCCGTACCGTCATTTATTTCGCTGTGCGCGCACCTCACCTCTGCTTCTAGTTCTAATATCAAGCGAAATGCCTCGGCGTCTCGACTCATGCGCTTTAATCAAATGCGCAAAAAATAGTGAGGAAAATGCCCCGGCACCGTGACTCACGTTTGTGAATGAATTGGGGGACTCTCGCTCCGGTCCCGTGTAACGTTTAACGCCTCATCTGCAAAAAAAAAAGGTGCAACACGAGGACTTCCTAGGAAGTCACCCATCCTAGTACTACTCTCGCCCAAACACGCTAAATTGCATAATTGTGATGGGATCCGATGAATTAGTGTTGGTATGATCGCACACGTTTTGGTTTACGCAGTAAATACATATACCCCTTCTTCTTCCCTCTCCCCTCTCGTCATTTGTTTCGCTATGCATGCACCTCACTTCTACTTCTAGTTCTAATATCAACTGAAATGCCCTGCCGCTTCGACTAATGCCCATATGAATGTAACGCCCGCCGCACCTCATTTTTCATTATTCTACTATTTAAAATGGTTGCAATGACACTCTCATCATGTGATAGCATTTAATTGAATGTGCAAAAAATATTAAGTAAAATGCCCAGTGCCATGACTCACGTTTGCGGTCCCACGTAATGTTTAATGCCCCATCTTCAAAAAGAAGGGTGCAACACGAGTATTTCCTAGGAGGTCACTCATCCTAGTACTACTCTCACCCAAGCACGCTAAACTACGTAGTTGTGATGGGATCCGGTGAACTAGTGTAGGTATGATTGCACATGTTCTAGTTTGCACCACAATACATATACCCCTTCTCCTTCCCTCTCCTCTCTTGTCATTTGTTTCGCTGTGCGCGCACCTCACCTTTGCTTCTAGTTCTAATATCAAGCGAAAAGCCTCAGCGCTTTGACTCATGCCCATATGAACGGAATGCCGGCCGCACCTCATTTTTCGTTGTTCTATTATGTAAGATGCTCGCAATGGCACTCTTATCATGTGATGAGTTTTAATTGAATGCGCAAAAAATATTAAGCAAAATACCCCAGCGTCATGACTCACTTTTTTGAATGAACGGTGGACCATCGCTCTGGTCCTGCGTAATGTTTAACGCCCTGTCTGCAAAAAAAAGGGTGCAACACGAGGACTTACCAGGAGGTCACGCTTCACAGCGGAGTTCTGATGGGATCTGGCAAACTAGTGCTGGTATGATCACTCCAATTCTAGTTTGAACACCCCTTCTCCTTCACTCTCCCTTCCCGTCATTTATTTTGCAGTGCGCGCACCTCACCTCTATGTCTAGTTCTAATATCAAGAAAAATCCACCAGCGCCTCGACTCATGCCCATATGAACGGAATGCCCACCAGCCCTCATTTTTCATTGTTCTACTATATAAGATGCTCGCAATGACACTCTTATCACCTGATGAGCTTTAATTGAATGTGCGAAAAATATTAAAAACAATACCCCAGCGCCATGGCTCACATTTGTGAAGGAACCGGCGGACCATCGCTCCAGTCCCGCATAACATTTAACACCCTGTCTGCAAAAAGAAGGGTGCAACACGAGAACTTCCTAGGAGGTCACCCATCCTAATACTACTCTCGTCCAAGCACACTTAACTGCGAAGTTTTGATGGGATCCGGTGATCTAGTGTTGGTATGATCTTTCGTTGCAAATACATATGCCCATTCTCCTTCTCTCTCCCCTCTCGTCATTTGTTTCGTTGTGCGCGCACCTCACCTCTTCTTCTAATTCTAATATCTAGTGAAATGCCTCGACCCCTCGACTCATGCCCATATGAACGGACTGCCCACCGTACCTCATTTTTTGTTATTCTACTATTTAAGATATTCACAATGATAATGTTATCACGTGATGGACTTCAATTGAATATGTAAAAAATATTAAGCAAAATGTCCCAGCGCCGTGGCTCACGTTTGTGAATGAACCGGTAGACCGTCCCTCTTGTCCTGCGTAACGTTTAATGCCTTGTCTGCAAAAAGAAGGATGCAAAACGAGGACTTTCTAGGAAGTCACCCATCCTAGTACTACTCTCACCCAAGCACACATAACTACGGAGTTCTAATGGGATCCGGTGAACTAGTTCTGGTATGATCACACCCTTTCTTGTTTGCGCTGCAAAAAAACATGTGCAACATGAAGATTTCCAAGAGGATAACTATCTTAGTACTACTCTCACCAAAGGACACTTAACCCTGTACCTCTATTTCTAATTCTAATATCAAGTAAAATACCCCAGCGGCTCGACTCACGCCCAGATGAACGGACTGCCCGCCACACCTCGTTTTTTTTTGTTCTACTATGTAAGATGCTCGTAATGAGACTCTTATAATATAGTGGACAATAAATGAATACACAAAAAATATTAAGCAAAATGCCCTGACACCGTGACTCACGTTTGCAAATGAACTGACGGACCGTGGTTTCAATCGAGCATAACGTTTATTGCCTTGTGTGCAAAAAAACAGGTGTAACAAGAGGACTTTCCAAGAGGTAACCATCTTAGTACTACTCTCACCAAATGACAATTAACAGCAGAGTTCTTATGGGATTTGGTGCATTAGTGTTGGTCTGATCGCACCCGTCCCAATCCGCACTACAAATGCATGTGCCCCTTCTCCTTCCCTCCCCCCTCCTGTCATTTATTTCGTTGTACGTGCACACCTCACCTCTACTTCTAGTTCTAATATCTAGCGAAATGTCCCGGTGCCTCGACTCATGCCCATATAAATGGATCGCCCGCTGCACCTCTATTTTCATTGTTCTACTATGTAAGATATTGTAATAACACTCTTATCACGTGACGCGCTTTAATTGAATGCACGAAAAATATTAAGCAAAATACCCTAGCGCCATAACTCACGTTTTTGAATGAAGTGGTGGACCATCGGTCCGGTCCCGCGTAACATTTAACGTCCCGTTTGCAAAAAGAAGGGTGCAACATGAGGACTTACCAGGAGATCTCCCATCTTAGTACTACTCTCGCCCAAGCACGCGTAACTACGGAGTTCTGATGGGATTTGGTGAACTAGTGCTGGTATGATCCCACACTTTCTTATTTGCGCCGCAAATACATATGCCCCTTCTCCTTCCCTCTCCCCTCTTGTCATTTGTTTCGCTGTGCGTGCTCCTTAACTCTACTTCTAGTTCTAATATCAAGCAAAATGCCTTGGCGCCTCAACTCTTGCCCATATGAATGGATCGCCCCCCGCACCTTGTTTTTCATTGTTTTACTATTTAAGATGCTCGCAATGACACTCTCATCACTTGATGAGCTTTAGTTGAATGCGCAAAAAATATTAAGCAAAATAACTCAGCACCGTGACTCACATTTACGAATGAACTGACGAATCATCGCTGCGGTCGCACGTAACATGTAATGCCTCATCTTCAAAAAAAAAATGGTGCAACATAAGGACTTCCTAGGAGGTCACCCATCCTAGTACTACTCTCGCCCAAGCACGCTTAGCTGCAAGTTCTGATGGAATTCGGTGCATTAGTGCTGGTATGATCGCACCCATCCCATTTTGCACTGTTAATGTATATACCTGTTCTCCTTCCCTCCCCCGTCCTATCATTTGTTTCGTTGTCTAAAGGCACCTTGCCTCTTCTTCTAGTTCTAATATCAAGCAAAATGCCCTGGCACCTCAACTGAAGCCCAGATGAACGAACCGCCCGCTGCACCTCTGTTTTGGTTGTTCTACTAATAAAGATAATCATAATGACACTCTTAGCACATGGTAGACTATAAATGAATGCACGAAAAATATTAAGCAAAATGCCCCTGCACCGTGACTCATGTCGGCTAATGATCTGGCGTACCGCAGCTCTAGTCTCTCGTAACGTTTAATCCCCTACCCACAAAAAGACTTGTGCAACACGAGGACCTCCCAAGAGGTCACCCATCTTAGTACTACTCTTGCCCAAGCACGCTTCGCTTCGAGTTCTGATGGGATCCAGTGCAGTAGTGCTGCTATGATCACACCCATCCCATTCTGCACTCAAATGCATGTACCCCTACTACTTCCCTCCCCCCTCCCATCATTTGTTTTGATGTGCATGCACACCCCACCTTTACTTCTAGTTTTAATATCAAGCGAAATGCCCCGGTGCCTCAACTCATGCCTAGAAGAATGGAGCATCTGTCGCACCTCTTTTATTGTTGTTCTATTATGTAAGATGCTCGTAATAACACTCTTATCACTTGGCAGACTATAAATAAATTCATGAAAAAGAAAAAATAAAATGCCCCAGTGACGCGACTCATGCCGTCAAATGAACCAATAGAGTGTAGCTCCGGTTACGCGTAACATTCAACATCCCATCTACTAAAAGATGGGTGCATCACGAGGACTTCCAAGGAGGTCACCCATATTAGTACTACTCTCGACAAAGCACACTTAACTGCAGAGTTCTTATGGGATCCAGTGCACCAGTGCTGATATGATCACACCTATTCTATTTTGCGTTGCAAATAAATACACCCATTTTCTATCCCTCCCCCCTCCTGTCATTTATTTCCTGGTGCGCGCTACTTCTAGTTCTAATATAGAGCGAAATGCCCCGGTGCCTCGACTCACGCCCAGATTAATAGACCGCCTGCTGCACCTCTATTTTTGTTGTTTTACTATGTTAGATACTCATAATGACACTCTTATCCAATGATGGACTATAAATAAATGCACAAAAAATATTGAGCAAAATACCCCAGTGTTGCGACTCACGCAAGCGAATGAACTGACGGACCGTGTTTCCGATCACGCGTAGCTTTTAATGCCCCGTCTGTAAACTGACGAGTGCAACATGAGGAATTTCCAAGATCACCCATCCTAGTACTACTCTCACCCAAGCATGATTAATTGCAGAGTTCTGATAGGATCCGGTGCATTAGTGCTGGTATGATGGCACCCATTCCATTTCGTGCATCAAATACATATACCTCTTCTCCTTCCCTCGCCACTCCCGTCATCTGTTTTGCTTTGCGCACACACCGCACCTCTGCTTCTAGTTCTAATATAGAGCAAAATACTCTGACACCTCGACTCATGCCCAGATGAACGAATCGCCTGCCACACCTCTGTTTTCGTTGTTCTACTATGTAAGATACTCATAATAACACTCTTATTACATGGTGAACAATAAATGAATGCACGAAAAATATTAAGAAAAATATCCCGGCGATGCAACTCACGCTGGTGGTCTGTGGCTCCAGTCGCACGTAACGTTTAACGCCCTATTCGCAAAAAGATGGGTGCAAAACGAGGACTTTCAGGGAGGTCACACCCATGCTAGTACTACTCTCACCCAAACACACTTAACTATGGGGTTCTGAAGGGATCCGGTGCATTAGTATTGGTATGATCGCACTTGTTCCATTCTGCACTACAAATACATATACCCCTTCTGTTTTCCTTCTTCTCATGTTATTTGTTTTGTTGTGCACAAAAACCGCACTTCTACTTCTTATTCTAATATCAAGCAAAATGCCCTGATGACTTGACTCACGCTCAGATGAACGAACCACCCGCCGAACCTCGTATTTCATTGTTCTACTATGTAAAATAGTCGTAATTACACTCTTATCACGTGGTGGATTATAAATGAATGCACGAAAAATATTAGGAAAAATGCCCCAGTGCCATTACTCACGTTGGCAGACAGTGGCTCCGGTCGTACATAACATTTAACGCCTCGTCTGCAAAAAGACAGGTGCAACACAAGGTCTTCCCAAGAGGTCACCCATTTTAGTACTACTCTCGCTGAAACATCCTTAACTACGGAGTTCATATGGGATCCGGTGCATTAGTGCTGATGTGATTGCACCCACCCTATTTTGCGTTGCAAATACATCTACCCGTTCTCCTTCCCTTTTTACTCCTGTCAATTGTTTCGCTGTGCGCACACACCGACCTCTGCTTTTAATTCTAATATCAAGCAAAATACTCTGGTGGCTTGACTCACGCCTAGATGAACGAACCGCCTGCACACTTTGTTTTTTATTATTTTACTATGTAAGATGCTTGTAATGACACTCTTATCACGTGGTGGAGTCTAAATTAATGCATAAAAAATATTAAGCAAAATGCCCTTGCGCCGCGACTCACATTTGCGAAACAACCGACGGACTGTGGTTCCGGTCATGTGTAACGTTTAATGCCTTGTGTGCAAAAAAACAGGTGCAACATGAGGACACTTAACTTCACAGTTCTTATGGGTGTCTGATTGCACCCATCCCATTCCCTGCTAAAAATGCATTTGCCCCTTCTCCTTCCCTCCCCACTCCCATCATTTGTATTGCTGTACACGCACACATCACCTCTGCTTCTAATTTTAATATCAAGCAAAATGCCCCAACGCCTCGACTCACGCCCATATGAATGGATCTAATTGCACCCATCCCATTCCTGCTAAAAATGCATTTGCCCCTTCTCCTTCCCTCCCCACTCCCATCATTTGTATCGCTGTACACGCACACATCACCTCTGCTTCTAATTTTAATATCAAGCAAAATGCCTCGACGCCTCGACTCACACCCATATGAATGGATCACCAGCTGCACCTCTGTTTTTGTTGTTCTACTATGTAAGATACTCGTAATGACACTTTTATCACGTGGTGTGCTATAATTGAATGCATGAAAAATATTAAGCAAAATACCCTAGCACCGTGACTCACATTTGCGAATGAACTGGTGGACTGTCGCTCTTGTCCTGCATAATGTTTAACGCCCCGTCTGCAAAAAGAAGGGTGCAACACGAGGACTTCATAGGAGGTTACCCATCCTAGTACTACTCTCGCCCAAACATGTTTAACTGCGGAGTTCTGATGGGATTCGGTGAATTAGTGCTGATATGATCACAGTACTTTTATTTTGCGTTGCAAATACATGTACCCCTTCTCCTTCCATTCCTTCTCCCGTCAATTGTTTCGTTGTGCGCGCGCACCGCACCTTTGCTTCTAATTCTAATAACAAACAAAATGCCCCAGCGGATTGACTCACGTCCAGATGAACGGACCGCCCGCCGCACCTTTTTTTTTGTTTGACTATGTAAGATGCTCGTAATGATACTCTTATCACATAGTGGACTGTAAATGAATACACAAAAAATATTAAGCAAAATGTCCTAGCGCCGCGACTCGTGTTTGGGAATGAACCGGTGGACCATGGTTTCGATAGCGTGTAATGTTTAATGCCTTGTGTGCAAAAAAATAAGTGCAACACGAGGACTTCCTAGGACGTCAACCATCTTAGTACTACTCTCATCCAAGGATACTTAACTACAGAGTTCTTATGGGATTCGGTGTATTAGTGCTGGTCTTATCGCACCCGTCCCATTATGTGCAACAAAAGCTTGTGCCCCTTCTCCTTCCCCCCCCCCCTCATCATTTGCTATACACGCACACCTCATCTCTGCTTCTAGTTTTAATATCAAGCAAAATATCTTGTCACCTTGACTCATGCCCATATGAACAGATCATCCGCCGTACCTCTGTTTTCGTTCTTATACTATGTAAGATACTCGTAATGACACTCTTATCACAGCGAATGAAACAGCAGACCGTGGCTCCATTCACATGTAACATTTAATGCCCCATCCCCAAAAAGATGGGTTAAACCTGAGGATTTCTCAGGAGGTCACCCATCTTAGTACTACTCTCGCCCATACACGCTTAGTTTCGAGTTCTGATGGTATCCCGTGCATTAGTACTGGTATGATCGCACCCATCCCATTCCGAACTCAAATGCATGTTCCCTTACTCCTTCCCTCCCCCCTTCCATCATTTAGTTCGTTGTGCATGCACATCGCACCTCTACTTCTAGTTTTAATACCAAGCGAAATGCCCTAGCGCCTCAACTCACGCCCAGAAGAACAGAGCTCCTGCCGCATTTCTTTTTTATTGTTCTACTATGTAAGATGCTCGTAACGACACATTTATCACGTGGTGGATTGTAAATGAATAGACGAAAAAGAAAAAATAAAATGCCCTAGCGACGCGACTCACGCTAGCGCATGAATCGACAGACCATAGTTCTAGTCACGCGTAACATTTAACGCTCCATTCGCAAAACAATGGGTGCATCGTGAGGACATCGAAGGAGGTCACCCATCCTAATACTACTCTCGCTGAAGCATGCTTAACTGCAGAGTTCTTATCGGATCTGGTGCACTAGTGCATATATGATCACACTCGTTCTATTCTGCGTTTTAAATACATGCACCCCTTTTCTAACCCTCCCCCCTCCCGTTATTTGTTTTCCAGTGCGTACACACTGCAACTCTGCTTCTATTTCTAATATAGAGCGATATGCCCCAATGCCTCGACTCACGCCCAGATTAACGGACCGCTTGCCGCACTTTTGTTTTAGTTGTTCTACTATGTAAGATACTCGTAATGACACTCTTATCCCATGGTGGACTATAAATAAATGCTCGACAATATTAAGTAAAATGCCCTGGCACCGCGAATCATGCTGGTGAATGAACCAGCAGACCCCTGCCTCCGGTCACGTGTAATGTTTAATGTCCCGTCCGCAAAATGACGAGTGCAACACAAGGAATTCCCAGGATCACCCATCCTAGTAGTACTCTTGCCCAAGCGCGATTAACTATGATGTTCTAATAGGATCCGCTGCATGAGTGCTGGTATGATGGCACCCGTTCCATTTCGCGTATCAAATACATATACCCCTTCTCCTTCCCTCCCCCTCATGTCATTTGCTTTGTTGTGCGCGCAAACTGCCCTTTACTTCTAATTCTAATATCAACTAAAATACTCTGGCAGCTCGACTTATGCCCAGATGAATGGACTGTTTGTCGCACCTTGTTTTTCGTTGTTCTACTATGTAAGATGCTCGTAATGACACTCTTATCACATGGTGGACTATAAATGAATGCACGAAAAATATTAAACAAAATGCTCCAACTCTGTGACTCATGTTTGTGACTGAACCAGTGGACCATGGCTACCGGTGCTCGTAATGTTTAACACCCCATCTTTAAAAAGACGGGTGCAACACGAGGACTTCTTGGGAGCTCACCCATCCTAGTACTGCTCTCACCCATACACGTTTAACTGCGGAGTTCTGATAGGATTTGTTGTATTAGTGCTGGTACGACGAACCTATCTCACTCTACGCTGCAAATGCATGTGCCCTTTCTCCTTCTCTTCCCCCTCCCATCATTTCTTTCACTGTGTGCGCACACCTCACCTCTGCTTCTAGTTCTAATATCAAGTGAATTGCCCCGGTGCCTCGACTCACGTCCAGATTAACGGATTGCCCCTCGCACCTCTGTTTTCATTATTCTATTATGTAAGATGCTCGTAGAAACACTCTTATCTAGTGATGGAGTATAAATGAATGCACGAAAAATATTAAGCAAAATATTCTAGTGCCGCCACTCATGTCAGCAAATGAATCAGCAGAACGTGTCTCTAGTTGAGCATAATTTTTATTATCCTATCTGCAAAAAGAT
Organism: Carica papaya; assembly: GCF_054855325.1. NCBI lineage: Eukaryota > Viridiplantae > Streptophyta > Magnoliopsida > Brassicales > Caricaceae > Carica > Carica papaya. The sequence goes on along the minus strand of NC_142311.1, from coordinate 27,600,142 downwards.
ATGTACAACATGAGAACTTTCTAGGAGGTCATCCATCATAGTACTACTCTCGGCCAAGCATGCTACGGGACGACGTTCTGGTGGGATCCGGAGCATTAGTGCTGGTATGATCACATTCATCCCATTTCGCATTACAAATGCATGTGCCCCTTCTCCTTCCCTCCCTTCTCCCATCATTTGTTTCATTGTGCACACGCACCTCACCTCTGCTTCTAGTTCTAATATAAAGCGAAATGGCCTTGTGCCTCGACTGACACCCAGATGAATGGACCACCTACCGCACCTTTGTTTTTGTTGTTCTATTATATAAGATGGTCATAATGAAACTCTTATCACGTGATGTACTATAAATGAATGCACGAAAAATATTAAGATAAATGCCCCGACGCCACTATTCACATTGGCGAATGAACTGGCAAATCGTGTCTCCAGTCGCACTAAACGTTTAATACCTCGTCCGCAAAAAAATGGGTGTAACAAAAACTTCCTTGGAGGTCACCCATCTTAGTACTACTCTTGCCCAAGCATGCTTAACTCCGAAGTTCTGAATGGATACAGTGCATTAGTGCTGGTATGATAGCCCCCATCTCATTCTGTGCTGCATATAAGTATACCCCTTCTCTTTTCGTCTCCACTTTGGTCATTTGTTTTGTTGTGGGCGCACACTGCACTTCTGCTTCTAGTTCGAATATAAAAAAAATGCCCCAACTCCTCGACTAATGCCGAGATGAGCAGACCGCCCGCCATACCTCTGTTTTCATTGCTCTACTATTTAAAATAGTCGTAATAACACTCTAATCACGTGATGGACTAGAAATGATTGTAAGAAAAATATTAAGCACAACGCCCCGGTGACGTGACTCATGCCGGTGAATGAACCAGCGTATCATGTCTCTGGTCGCACATAACGTTTAATGCCCCATCCGTAAAATGACAAGTGCAACACGAGGACTTGCTAGGAGGTCACCCATCCTAGTACTACTCTTGCCCAAACACGCATAATTGCGGAGTTCTGATGGGATCCGGTGCATTATTTATGGTATGATCGCACCCATATCATTTCGTTCTACGAATGCATGTGCGCCTTCTGCTTCTCACCCCCATCCTATCATTTGTTTTGTTGTGCGTGCACACCTTACCTCTGCTTTTAGTTCTAATATCAAGCGAAATGCCCTAGCGCCTCGACTCATGCCTAGATGAACAGACTGCCCGCTGCACCTTTGTTTTCATTTTTCTACTATTTAAGATGCTCGTAATGACACTTTTACCATGTGGTGGACTATAAATGAATGCATAAAAAATATTAAGCAAAATGCTCCAACACCATGACTCACGCTAGGGAATGAATCGGGGGATTGTGGCTCCGATCGCGTGTTATGTTTAATGCCCATCCACAACAAGTCGGATGCAACACAAGGACTTCCTAGGAGGTCACCCATAGTACTACTCTTGCCCAAGCACGCTTAGCTGCGAGTTATGATGGGATCCGGTGCATTAGGGCTGGAATGATCGCACCCGTCCCATTTTGCGCTACAAATATATATACCCGTTCTCCTTCCCTCCCCCCTTCCATAATTTGTTTCACTGTGCGTAGACACCTCACCTTTGCTTCTAGTTTTAGTATCAAGCGAAATGCCTCGGTACCTCGACTGAAGCCCAGATGAATGGACCACACATCGCACCTCCGTTTTCGTTGTTCTACTATGTAAGATACTCATAATGACACTCTTATTACGTGGTGGACTATAAATTAATGCATAAAAAATATTAAGCAAAATACCCCAGTGCCGCGATTCACGCCGGTGGAGTGTAGTATGATCGTACCCATTTCATTCTGTGCTGCAAATGCATATACCTATTCTCCTTTCCTCCCCACTCCCATCATTTGATTCGCTGTGCGCGCGCATCGCACCTCTGCTTCTAATGTTAATATCAAGCGAAATGTCCCGACAGTTTGACTCATGTACACATGATTGGACCGCCCACCGTGCCTCATTTTTTATTGTTCTACTATGTAAGATGCTCGAAATAACACTCCTATCACGTGGTGAACTATAAATGAATGCACAAAAAATATTAAATAAAATGCCCCTACGCGATGACTCATGCTGGCGAATGAATCAGTGGACTGTGTCTTCACTCGCGCGTAATGTTTAACGCCCCATCAGCAGAAAGACAGGTCCAATGCGAGGACTTCCCAGGAGGTCAACCATCTTACTACTACTCTCGCCCAAGCACACTTAACTGTAGAGTTCTTATGGGATTCGGTATATTAGTGCTTGTCTGATCGCACCTATCCCATTTTGTGCTACAAATACATGTGCCACTTCTCCTTCCCTCCCCCCTCCCATCATTTATATCACTGTACGTGCACACCTCACATCTGTTTCTAGTTCTGATATTAAGCTAAATGTCCCGGTGCCTCGATTTACACCTATATGAACAGATTGCCCACCGCACATCTGTTTTCATTGTTCTACTATGTAAGATACTCGTAATGATAATTTGTCACGTGGTGGGTTATAATTGACTGCATAAAAAATATTAAGCAAAATACCCCAGCGTCGTGCCTCACGTTTGCAAATGAATCGGCTAACCATTGTTCCAGTCCCACATAATGTTTAATGCCCTTTCTGTAAAAAGAAAGGTGGAACACGAGGACTTCCCAGAAGGTCACCCATCCTAGTATTACTCTCACCCAAACACGGTTAACTATAGAGTTCTAATGGGATCCGATGAATTAATGCTGGTATTATCACACCCATTCCACTTTGTGCTTCAAATACATATACACCTTCTCCTTCCCTTCCTCCTCCCGTCATTTATTTCCCTGTGTGTGCACACCGCACCTCTGCTTCTAATTATAATATCAAGTGAAAGGCCCTGACGGCTCAACTCATGCCCAGATGAACAGATTGCCTGCCGCACCTTGTTTTTCATTGTTCTACTATGTAAGATGCTTGCAATGACATACTTATCATGTGGTGGACTATAAATGAATGCATAAAAATATTAAGCAAATTGCCTTGGTGTCACAACTCACATTTGCGAATGAACCGACAGAATGTGATTCCAGTCACGTGTAACATTTAATGTCTCGTGTGCAAAAAAATAGGTACAACACGAGGACTTCCAAAGAGGTCACCCATTTTAGTACTACTCTCAACCAAACATGCTGAACTGCAAAATTCAGATGGGTTTCGGTGCATTTGTACTGATATAATCGCACCCCTTCCATTACGCGTTGTAAACACATGTGCTTCTTCTCTTTCCCTCCCCCTCCCATCATTTGCTTCGTTGTGCACGCACAACTCACCTCTACGTTTAGTTCTAATATCAAGAGAAATACCCCGGCGCCTCGACTCACTCCAAGATAAGCAGACAGCCCACTGTACATCTATTTTTGTTGTTTTACTATTTAAGATGCTAGTAAAGACACTCTTATCACGGCGAATGAAACAGCAGACCGTGGCTCCGGTCATTCGTAACGTTTAATGCCCTTTCCCCAAAAATATGGGTGCAACACAAGAATTTTCTAGGAGGTCACTCATCTTATTACTACTCTCGTAAAAAATGCTTAACTCGGAGCTCTGACGGGATCCTGTGCATTAGTGCTAGTATGATCGTTCCTTTCAAAATTTGCACTTAAATGCATGTACCCTTACTCCTTCCCTCCCCTCTCCCATCGTTTGCTTCAATGTGCGCGAACACCACCCCTCTGCTTCTAGTTCTAATATCAAGTAAAATGCCACGGTGCCTCGAATCATGCCCAGATGAACGGACTGCTCACCGCCCCTCATTTTTTATTATTCTACTATGTAAGATGCTCGTAATGACACTCTTATCACATGGTGAATTATAAATGAATGCACAAAAAATATTAAACAAAATGCCTTCGCGTCATGACTCACATTTGCGAATGAATTGATGGACCGTGGCTATAGTCGTGCATAGCGCTTAGCTCCTCGTCTACAAAAAGGCGGGTGCAATACAAGAACTTCCTGGGAGGTCACCCATCCTAGTACTACTCTTGCCCAAGCACGTTTAACTGCAGAGTTCTGATGCGATCTGGTGCATTAATGTTGGTATGATCGAACCTGTCTCACTCCACTCTTCAAATGCATGTGCCCTTTCTCCTTCCCTCCCCCTTCCCATCATTCGTTTCACTATGAGCCCACATCGCACATCTACTTCTAGTTCTAATATCAAATAAAATGCTCCAGTGCCTCAACTCATGCCCAGATAAACGGACTGCCTGTCGTACCTTATTTTTTATTATTATATTATGTAAGATATTCGTAATGAAACTCTTATCATATAGAGGACTATAAAAAATGCATGAAAAATATTAAGTAAAATACCCCGGCGCCCTGATTATCATTGGCGAATGAACTGACGGACCGTGGCTCCAATCGCGTGTAACATTTAATGCCCCGTCTGAAAAAAGACGAGTGCAACACGAGGACTTTCCAGGAGATCACCCATCCTAGTACTACTCTCGCCCAAGCACGCTTAACTGCAGAGTTCTGATGGGATCCACTGCATTAATTCTGGTACGATCGTACCCATCCCATTCCGCGGTGCAAATACATATACCCCTTCTCTTTTCCTCCCCTCTCCCATCATTTATTTGACTTTGTGCGCACACCACACCTGTGTTTCTAGTTCTAATATCAACTGAAATGCCCCGGTGCCTCGACTCACGCCCAGTAGAATGGACTGCCCGTTGCACCTCTATTTTCGTTGTTGTAATATTTAAGATGCTCATAATAACACTCTTTTTATTAATACACAAAAAATATTAAGCCAAATGCCCCGGAGCCGCGACTCATGTTGGTGAATGAATTGGTGGACCGTGGCTTCCCTGTCCGCAAAAAGACAGGTGCAACATGAGGACTTCCCAGGAGGTCACCCGTCTTAGTATTACTCTCGCCCAAGCATGCTTAGTTGCGAGTTTTGATGGGATCTGGTGCAATAGTGTTGTTATGATCGCACCCGTCCCATTCCGCGCTGCAAATGCATGTGCCCCTTCTCCTTCCCTCCCCCCTCCCATCATTTGTTTCACGATGCGCGCACACCTGAGCTATGCTTCCAGTTCTAATATCAAGTAAAATGACCCAGCACCTCGACTCACGCAAATGAACGAACTTCCCGTCGCTCCTCTATTTTTGTTGTTTTACTATGTAAAATGCTCGTAATAATACTCTTATCACGTGGTGGACTATAAGCAAAAGAACAAAAAATATTACACAACTTGGCGCTGTGAGTCACGCTTGTGAATGGACCGGTGAAACTTGGCTTTGGTCGTGCATAATGTTTAACGCCCTGTGTTCAAAAAGACGGGTGCAACATAAGGTCTGCTCGGAAGGACACCCATCCTAGTACTAGTCTCGTCCAAGCACACTTAACTGCAAAATTCTGATGGGATATGGTGATTAGTGCTGGTATGATCGCACCCATATCATTCTGCACTATAAATACATCTATCCCTTCTCCTTCCCTTCCCCCTCCCATCATTTGTTTTGTTGTGCACGCACATCGCACCTCTGCTTCTAGTTCTAATATCAAGCAAAATTTTCCGATGCCTCAACTCACGCCCAGTTGAACGAACCGCCTTTCGTATCTCTTTTTTCATTGTTCTACTATGTAAGATGGTTATAATTACTCTCTTATCACATGGTGGACTGTAAATGAATGCACGAAAAATATTTAGATAAATACCTCGGCGCCGCTACTCACACCGGCGAATGAACCGGCAGATCGTGTCTCTAGTTGCATGTAATATTTAACACCACATCTATAAAAAGACGGGTGCAACACGAGAACATCCTTGGAGGTCACCCATCTTAGTACTACTCTCGTCTAAGCACGCTTAGCTGTAGAGTTCTGATAAGATCCATTGCATTAATGCTGGTATGATCACACCCGTCCCATTTCACACTGCAAAGACATATACTCCTTCCCTTCCCTCCCTGCTCCCGTCATTTGTTTCGCTGTACGCGCACACAGTACCTCTACTTCTATTTCTAATATCAAGCCAAATGCCCCGGTACCTCGAATCATGCCCATATAAACGGATAGCTCGCCGTACCACTATTTTCATTGTTCTACTATCTAAGATACTCGTAATGACACTCTTATCACATAGTGGACTATAATTGAATGCACGAAAAATATTAAGCAAAATACTCCGGCACCATGGCTCACGTTTGCAAATGAACCGGCAGACTATCACTCCAGTCCAACATAATGTTTAACGCCCCGTCTGTAAACAGAAGTGTACAACATGAGGACTTCTTAGGAGGTCACCCATCCTAGTACTACTCTCGCTCAAACACGCTTAACTAGGGAGTTCTGATGAGATCTAGTAAATTAACGCTGGTATGATCGCAATAGTTCTATATCGTTCTGCAAATACATAAATCCCTTCTGCTTCCCTTTCCCCTCCTGTCATTTGTTTTGCTATGTACGCACTGTGCACCTCTACTTCTAATTCTAATATTATGCGAAATGTCGCGATGCCTCGACTCATGCCTAAATGAATGGACCACCTGCCGCACCTCATTTTTTGTTTTTCTACTATATAAGATGTTCGTAATTACACTCTTATCACGTGGTGGACTATAAATGAATTTACAAAAAATATTAAGCAAAATGCCCCTGCGCCAGAACTCACATCAGCAATGAACCGGTGGACCTTGTCTCCGATTGCACGTAATGTTTAACACCCTGTCCGCATAAAGACGGGTGCGACACGAGAACTTCCAAGGAGGTCACCCATCCTAGTACTACTATCATTTGAGCACGCTTAACTACAGAGTTCTGATAGGATTCGATGAATTAGTGTTTGCATGATCGCACCCATTCCATTTGGCACATCAAATACATATATCCCTCCTCCTTTGCTCCCCAATCTTGTAATTTGTTTCGCTATCCACGCACACCTCGCCTCTGCTTCTAATTCTAATATTAGGCGAAATGTCACACCGGCTTGATTCACAGCCAGAATAACGGACCGCCCATCGCACCATATTTTTTGTAGTTCTACTATGTAAGATGCTCGTAATGACACTCTTATCACGTGGTGGACTATAAATGAATACACAAAAAATATTAAGCAAAGTTCCTTGGCGCAACGACTAACGTTTGCAAATAAACTGGTAGACCGTGGTTCTAGTCGCGTGTAACGTTTAATATTTCGTGTGCAAAAAAATAAGTACAACACGAGTACTTCCAAAGAGGTCACCCATCCTAATACTACTCTCAACCAAGCATGCTTAACTGCGAAATTCTAATGGGTTCCGGTGCATTAGTACTGGTATAATCCCACCCCTTCAATTATTCGTTGCAAATACATGCGCCCCTTCTCCTTCCCTCCCCCTCCCATCATTTGTTTCACTGTGCATGCACACTTCACCTCTACTTCTAATTCTAATATCAAGCGAAATGGCCTAGCGCCACGACTCATGCCCAGATGAACGGACCACCTGCCACACCTCTGTTTTCATTTTTTTACTATGTAAGATGCTCGTAATGACACTATTATCACGTGGTGGAATATAAATTATTTCACAAAAAATATTAAGCAAAATGCCTCAGGACCGCGACTCACATCGATGGACGATGGCTTTAGTCATGTGTAACGTTTAACGTCACGTTTGCAAAAAGATTGGTGCAACATGAGCACTTCCCAGGAGGTCACCCATCCTAGTATTACTCTCGCCCAAAAACACTTTACTACAGAGTTCTGATAGAATCCGGTGTATTAGTGTTCGTATGGTCGTGTCGTGACTCATGTTTGCAAATGAATCGACGGATTGTGTCTCCAGCTGCACGTAATGTTTAATGCCCCATCTATAAAATGATGAGTGCAACACGAGGAATTCCCAAGATCACCCATCCTAGTACTACTCTAGCCCAAGCATGATTAACTGTAGAGTTCTGATAGGATCTGGTGCATTAGTGCTGGTATGATGGCACTTGTTCTATTTCACTTGATATTAGAATTAGAAGCAGAGGTGTGTGTGCGCGCACAAGAAAATAAACGATAGGATGGGGGAGAGAAGCAGAAGGGGTATATATATTTGCAGCGCAAAATGAAACTGGTGGGATCATACTAGCACTAATTTACTGGATCCCATCAGAACTCCGTAGTTAAGCGTGCTTGGGTAAAAGTAGTACTAGGATGGGTGATCTCTTGGGAAGTCGTCGTATTGCACTCTCATGTTTGTAGACGGGACGTTAAACATTACACGGGACCAGAGCGATGGTCTGCAAGTTCATTTGCGAATGTGAGTCACGGCGCTGGGGTATTTTGCATAATATTTTTTGTGCATTCAATTATAGTCTACCACGTGATAAGAGTGTCATTACGAGTATCTTAGATAGTAGAACATCAAAAATAGAGGTACGGCAAGCGATTCGTTCATATGGGCATGAGTTGAGGCACTAGGGCATTTTACTTGATATTAAAAGTATAAGCAAAGGTGAGGTGTGAATGCACAGTGATACAAATGATGGGAGGGGGGAGGGAGGAGGGAAGGAGAAGAAGCACATGTATTTGTAGTGAGGAGTGGGACAGGTGCGATCAGACCAGCACTAATGCACCGAATCCCATAAGAACTCTTCAGTTAAGTTTCCTTGAATGAGAGTAGTACTAAGACGGTTGAACCAAGCAGACTGTGTCTCCGGTCGTGCGTAATGTTTAACACTCCATCTGTAAAAAGACGGGTACAGCAGAAGGATACCCAGGAAGTAATCAATCTTAATAATACTCTCCCCTAAGCACGCTTAACTGAGGAGTTTTGGTGGGATCCGACGCATTAGTGCTGGTATGATCGCGCATATCCCATTTCGCACTGCAAATGCATATACCCCTTCTCCTTCCCTCCCCCTTCCCATCATTTGTTTTGTTATGCGCACACACCGCACTTCTACTTTTAGTTTTAATATCAAGCGAAATGCCCCAGTGTCTTGACTCATGCTCAAATGAACGAACTGCCTGTCGCACCTCTATTTTCGTTATTCTACTATGTAAGATACTCATAATGACACTCTTATCACATGGTGGATTATAAATGAATGCATAAAAAATATTAAGAAAAATGCTTCGGCGCTGCGACTCACAATAGAGAATGAACCGGCAAACCGTGGATCTGGTCGTACGTAACTTTTAACATCCCTTTTGCAAAAAGACAGGTGCAACATGAGAACTTCCCAGGAGGTCACCCATCCTAGTACTACTCTTGCTCAAGCATGCATAACTGTAGAGTTCTGATGGAATCTGGTGTATTAGTGCTGGTATGATTGCACCTCTTCCATTCTGCGCTACAAATATATATACCCCTTCTCCTTCCCTCTCCCGTCATTTGTTTCGCTGTGCGCGCACACCGCACCTCTATTTTTAGTTCTAATATAGAGCGAAATGCCTCAGCGTCTCGACTCATGCCCAGATGAACGGACCACCTGTTGCACCTCTATTTTCATTATTCTACAATGTAAGATAATCGTAATGACACTCGTATCTCGCGATGGACTATAAATGAATGCACAAAAAATATTAAGCAAAATTTCCTTGCGCCGTGACTCATGTCGGCAACTGAATTGGCAGACCGTGTCTCCGGTTGCGCGTAACATTTAATGGCCCGTACGTAAAAAAACAGGTGCAACACGAAGACTTCCTAGGACGTCACCCATCTTAGTACTACTCTCGCACAAGTATGCATAACAGTAGAGTTCTGGTGGGATCCGGTACATTATTGCTTGTGTGATCACACCCATCTAATTCTGCGCTGCAGATACATATAGCATTTGTCCTTCCCTCCCCCCTCCCATCATTTGTTTTGCTGTGTTTGCATACTGCACCTTTGATTATAGTTCTAATATTAAGTGAAATGCCCCAATGCCTTGACTCACGCCCAAATGAACGGACCACACGTCGCACCTCTGTTTTCGTTATTCTACTATGTAAGATACTCATAATGACACTTTTATCATGTGGTTGGCTTTAAATTAATGTGCAAAAAATATTAAGCAAAATTCTCCGATGCCATGACTCATGTTTGCGAAAGAATAGGCAGCCTATGGCTCCGGTCCTATGTAACATTTAACACCCCGTCTGTAAAAAAAAGGTGAAACATGAGGACTTCCCAGGATGTCGCCCAACCTAGCACTATTCTCGCCAAAATACACTTAACTACAGAGTTCTGATGGGATACGGTGCATTTGTGCTGGTATGATCGCACATGTCCCATTTTGCACTGTAAATATATATACCCCTTTTCCTTCCCTTCCCCCTCCCATCATTTATTTCGTTGTGCGCGCACACCGTATCTCTTCTTGTAGTTCTAATATCAAGCAAAATGTCGCAATGCCTCGACTCACACCCAGATGAATAGACTGTCCGACGCACCTCTATTTTTCTTTTTCTACTATGTAAGATACTCATAATGACACTCTTATCACGTGGTGGGCTATAAATAAATGCACGAAAAATATTATGTAAAATGGCCAAGTGCTGGGACTCACATTTGTGAATGAACTGGCGGACCGTGGCTTCGATCACGTATAACGTTTAACGCCCCATCCACAAAATGAAGGGTGCAACACAGGGACTTCCGAGGAGGTCACCCGTCCTAGTACTACTTTCGCCCAAGAATGCTTAACTACATAGTTCTGATGGGATCCGGTGCATTAGTGCTGGTATGATCGAACCTGTCCCATTTTGCACTGCATATACATATACCCCTTCTCCTTCCCTCTCTTTTCTCCCCTCCCATCATTTGTTTCGTTGTGCGTGCACACCGCACCTCTGCTTCTAATTCTAATATCAAGTAAAATGCCCCGGTCCTTGACTTAACTAGATTAACGGACCACTTATCGTACCTCTATTTTTGTTTTTCTACTATGTAAGATGCTCGTAATGACACTCTTATCACTTGGTGGACTATAAATAAATGCATAAAAAAGATAAAAGAAAATGTCCGGCGCTGCGACTCACATTTGTAAATGAACCGACGAACTGTTCGAGCATACCAGTACTAGTTCACCGGATCCCATCAGAACTACACAGTAAAGCGTGCTTGGGCGAGAGTAGTACTAAAATGGGTGACCTCCTTGAAAGTTCTCGTGTTGCACCCTTCTTTTTGCAGACAAGGCATTAAACGTTACACAGGACCGGAGTGACAGTCCGCCGGTTCATTCGTAAACGTGAATCATGGCATCGGGCCATTTCACTTAATATTTTTTTGGCATTTAACTAAAGCTCATCACGTGATGAGAGTGTCATTGCGAGCATCTTACGTAGTAAAACAATGAATTATGAGGTGCGGCAGTCGATCCATTCATATGGGCATGAGTTGAGGCGCAAGGCGTTTCGCTTGATATTAAAACTTGAAGCAGAGGTGAGGTATGCACACCACGAAACAAATGATGGGAGGGGAGAGGGAAGGAGAAGGGGCATATGTATTTGCAGTGCAAACAAGAAAGGGTGTGATCATACCAGCACTAGTTCACCGGATCCCATCAGAACTCTGAAGTTATGCATGCTTGGGCGAGAGTAGTACTAGGATGGGTGACCTCCTAAGAAGTCCTCGTGTTGCATCTTTTTTTTTGTAGACGGAGCGTCAAATGTTATGTGGGACCAGAGCGACGGTTCGCCGGTTCATTCTTAAATGTGAAGCACGGTGCTGGGACATTTTGCATAATATTTTTTGCGCATTCAATCAAATCCCATCACGTGATGAGAGTGTCATTACGAGTATCTTACATAGTAGAACAACGAAAAATGAGGTGCGGCGGGCATTCCGTTCATATAGGCATGAGTCGAGGCATTGGAGCATTTTACTTAATATTAGAACTATAAGCAGAGGTGAGGTGCACGCACAACGAAACAAATGACAAGAATGGAGAGGGAAGGAGAAGGGGCATATGTATTTGCGATGCAAAATAGAAAATGTGCGATCATACCAGCACTAGTTCACCGGATCCCATTAGAACTCTACAATAATACGTGCGGCAGGCGTTCTGTTCATATGGGCATGAGTCGAGGCACTAGGGCATTTTACTTGATATTAGAACTATAAGCAGAGGTGAGGTGCACGCACAGCGAAACAAATGACAAGAATGGAGAGGGAAGGAGAAGGGGCATATGTATTTGCGATGCAAAATAGGAAGTGTGCGATCATACCAGCACTAGTTCACCGGATTCCATTTGAACTCTACAATTATATGTGCTCGGACGAGAGTAGTACTAGGATGGGTTACCTCCTGTGAAGTTCTCGTGTTGCACCATTCTTTTTGCAGACGAGGCGTTAAACATTACATAAGACCGGAACAATGCTCTGCCTGTTCATTCCCAAACATGAGTCACAGCGTCGGGGCATTTTGCTTAATATTTTTTGTGCATTCAACTAAAGCCCATCACGTGATGAGAGAGTCATATCAAGCACATTAAATAGTAGAACAACAAAAAATGAGGTACAACGGGTGATCCGTTCATATCAGCATAAGTCGAGGTGCCAGAGCATTTTGCTTGATATTAGAACTAGAAGCAGAGGTGAGGTACGCGCACAGCGAAACAAATGACGGGAAAGGAGAGGAAAGAATAAGGGGCTTATATATTTATGGCGCAAACAAGAAAGAGTGCGATCATACCAGCACTAGTTCTCTGGATCCTATCAGAACTCTATAATTAATTTTTATCGGGCGAGAGTAGGACTAGGATTGGTGACTTACTGGGAAGTCCTCGTGGTTCTCCATTCTTTTTGCAGATGGGGAGTTAAACGTTATGCGAGACCGGAGTGACGGTCTGCCAATTCATTCGCAAATGTAAGTCACGACGTCATGGTATTTTGCTTAATATTTTTCGTGCATTCAACTAAAGTCCATTACGTGATAAGAGTTTTATTACGAATATGTTACATAGTAGAACAACAAAAACAGAGGTGCGGCGGGTGATCCGTTCATATGGACATGAGTCGAGGTGTCGGAACAATTCGCTTGATATTAGAAGTAGAAGAAGGGGTGAGGTGTGTGCGTACAGGGAAATAAATGACGGGAGGGGGGAGGGGAGGAGAAGGGGTATATGTATTTGCGGTGTGAACTGGAACGGCTGCGATAACACCAGCACTAATTCACCGGATCCCATCAGAACTTTAAAGTTAAGCGTTCTTTAGCAAGAGTAGTACTATGATGGGTGACCTCCTGCGAAGTCCTCGTGTTACACCATTCTTTTTTAAGACGGGGAATTAAATGTTATGCGGGGCTAGAGCGACAATCCGCTAATTTATTCGTAAATGTGAGTCATGACGCCAGGGCATTTTACTTAATATTTTTTGTGCATTTAATTAAAGTCCATCATGTGATAATAGTGTTATTACGAGTATCTTATATAGTAGAACAACAAAAACAGAAGTGTGGCGGGTGATCTGTTTGTATGGGCATGAGTCGAGGCGCCGGAGCATTTCGCTGGATATTAGAACTAGAAGCAAAGGTGAGGTGTGCGCATACGGCGAAATAAATGACGGGAGGGAGGAGGGAAGGAGAAGTGACACATGCATTTGTAATATAGAAGGGGACGGGTACAATCAGACTAGCACTATTGCACCGAATTTCGTAAGAACTCTACAGTTAAGTGTCCTTTGGTGAGAGTAGTTCTAAGATGGTTGACCTCTTGAAAAGTCCTCGTGTTGCACCTATTTCTTTGAACACGTGGCAATAAACATTATGCGCGGAAGAAACCACAGTCCGTCGGTTCATTCGCAAACATGAGTCGCGGCCTCAGGGCATTTTACTTAATATTTTTCGTGCATTCATTTATAAGTAAAGGTACGGTGTGTGCGTACAGTGAAACAATTGACAGGAGTAGAAAGGGAAGGAGAACGGGTAGATGTGTTTGCAGTGCAAAATAGGGTGGGTGCAATCACACCAGCACTAATGCACCGGATCCCAGATGAACTCCCTAGTTAAGCATGCTTCAGCGAGAATAGTACTAGGATGGGTGACCTCTTGGGAAGACCTCGTGTTACACCATCTTTTTGCAGACGTGGCATTAAACGTTATGCACGACCGAAGCCACATTCTGCCAGTGTGAGTAATTACGCTGGGGCATTTTTCTTAATATTTTTTGCGCATTCATTTATAGTCCACCACATGATAAGAGTGTAATTATAATTATTTTACAAAGTAGACAATGAAAAATGAGGTTCATCGGGTGATCCATTCATTTGGGTGTGAGTCAAGTCACCAGGACATTTTGCTTGATATTAGAATAAGAAGTAGAAGTACAGTTTTTGCACACAATAAAATAAATGATGGGAGGGGGAAGGAAAAGAGAAGGGGTATATGTATTTGTTGCGCATAATGGAACAAGTGCAATCATACCAACACTAATGCACTGGATCCCATCAGAATCCCATAGTTAAGTGTGTTTGGGCGAGAGTAGTACTAGTATGGGTGTGACCTCCCTGAAAGTCCTTGTTTTGTACCCCTCTTTTTGCGAACAAGGTGTTAAACGTTACGTGAGACTGGAGCCACAGACCACCAGCGTGAGTTGCAACACTAGGGTATTTTCCTTAATATTTTTCATACATTCATTTATTTTTCACCATGTGATAAGAGTGTCATTACGAGTATCTTACATAGTAAAACAATTAAAACAAAGGTGTGTGACAGGTGATCCGTTCATCTGGGCGTGAGTCAATGTGCCGGAGTATTTTGCTCTATATTAAAACTAGAAGCAGATGTGTGGTGTCCGCACATAGCGAAACAGATGACGAGAGTGGGGAGGGAAGGAGAAGAGGTATATGTATTTGATGCATGAAATGAAACAGGTGCCATCATACCAGCACTAATGCACTAGATCCTATCAGAACTCCGTAGTTAATTGTGCTTGGACGAGAGTAGTACTAGGATGGGTGATCCTGGGAATTCTTCGAGTTGGACTCATCAGTTTGCAGATGGGGCATTAAAAACTATGCATGATTGGAGACACGGTCCGTCAGTTCATTCGCCAGTGTCAGTCGCGGCACCGGGGCATTTTGCTTAATATTTTTCGTTCATTTATTTATAGTCCATCATGGGATAAGAGTGTCATTACGATTATCTTACATAGTAGAACAACGAAAATAGAGGTGCAGCAGGCGGTTTGTTAACCTGGGCGTGAGTCAAGGCACTGGGGCATTTTGCTCTATATTAGAACTAGAAGCAGAGGTACGGTGTGCGCGCACCAGAAAATAAATGACAGGAAGGGGGAGGGATAGAAAAGGGGTCTATGTATTTGCAACGCGAAAGAGAATGGGTGTGATCATATCAGCACTAGTGCACTGGATCCCATAACAACTCTGTAGTTAAGTGTGCTTTGTCGAGAGCAGTACTATGATGGGTGACTTTCTTGAAAGTCCTCGTGATGCACCCGTCTTTTGGCGGATGAGGCATTGAACGTTACGCGCGACCGGAACTACGCTCTGTCGATTCATTTGACGACATGAGTCGCGTCACTGGGGCATTTTTTTTTCTTTTTCATGCATTCATTTATAGTTCACCATGTGATAAAAGTCTCATTCGAACACCTTACATAGTAAAACAACGAAAAAAGAGGTGCGACAGGCACTCTGTTCTTCTAGGCATGAGTTAAGGCGCTGGGGCATTTCACTTGATATCAGAACTAGAAGTGGAGGTGGGGTGTGCATGCACATCAAAACAAATGATAGGAAGGGGGAGGGAAGGAGTAAGGGTACATGCATTTGAGCGCGGAATGGGACGGGTGTGATCATAGCAGCACTACTGCACTGGATCCCATCTGAACTCGAAGCTAAGCGTGCTTGGACAAGAGTAGTACTAAGATGGGTGACCTCCTGGGAGGTCCTCGTGTTGCACAAGTCTTTTTATGGGCAGGGGGTTAAACGCTACGCGAAACTGGAGTTGCGGTCCACTGGATCATTAGCAGGCGTGAGTCACGGGGCAGGGGCATTTTACTTCATATTTTTTGTGCATTCATTTATAGTCTACTACGTGATAAGATTGTCATCACGATTATCTTAATTAGTAGAACAACAAAAATAGAGGTGCAATGAGCAGTTCGTTCATCTAGGCTTCAGTCGAGGTGTTGGGGCATTTCGTTTTATATTAGAACTAGAAGAAGAGGTGAGGTGCCTGCGGACAGCGAAACAAATGATAGGAGAGGGGAGGAAAGGAGTACGGGTATATGCATTTGCAGCACAAAATGGGGCGGGTGCTATCATACCAGCACTAATGCACCGGATCCCATCAGAACTTGCAGCTAAGCGTGCTTGGGTGAGAGTAGTACTATTGGTGACCTCATGGGAAGTCCTTGTGTTGCATCCATCTCGTTGTGGACAGGGCGTTAAACATTACACGCAATTGGAGCCATGGTCCGCCGGTTCATTCGCTAGCGTGAGTCGCGGTGCTGGGGCATTTTGCTTAATATTTTTTGTGCATTCATTTATAATCCATCACATGATAAAAATGCCACTACGAGAATCTTAAATAGTAAAAAAACGAAAACAAAGGTGCGGAGGGTGGTCTATTCATTTGGGCTTGAGTTGAGGAGCTAGGGAATTTAGCTTGATATTAGAACTAAAAGTAGAGGTGAGGTGCGTGCGTACAACAAAACAAATGATAGGACTGGGGAGGGAAACAGAAGGGGCACATGCATTCGTAGTGCGGAATGATATGGGTGTGATAATACCATAACTAATGCACCAGTTCCCATCAGAACTCCATAGTTATGCGTGTTTGGGCGAGAGTAGTACTAGGATGGGTGACCTCCTGGGAAGTCCTCGTGTTGCATCTGTCTTTTTGCGGACGGGGCGTTAAACGTTACGCGCGACTAGAGCTAAAGTTTGTCGGTTCATTCACATCTATGAGTCGCATCACCGAGACATTTTGCTTTTTCTTTTTCGTGAATTCATTTATAGTCTACCACGTGATAAGAGTGATAGTATGAGCATCTTACTTAGTAGAACAACAAAAGAAGAGGTGCGGTAGGCACTCCGTTCTTCTAGGTATGAGTTGAGGCACCGGGTATTGCGCTTGATATTTAAACTAGAAGTAGAGATGCGGTGTGCATGCACATCGAAACAAATGATGGGAGGGGGGAGGGAAGGTGTATTGCTATATGCATTTGACCACGGAATGGGACGGGTGTGATAATAGCAGCACTACTGCACTGGATCCCATCAGAACTTGAAGCTAAGCATGCTTGGGAAAGAGTAGTACTAAGATGGGTGACCTCCTAGGAGGTCCTCGCATTGCACAAGTCTTTTTGTCGACAGGGGGTTAAACATTGCGTGAGACTTGAGAAATGGTCCGCTGGGTCATTCGCCGACATGTGTCACGGCGCCGAAACATTTTATTTAATATTTTTGCACACATTCATTTATAGTTCACCACGTGATAAGAGTGTCATTACAATTATCTTAATTAGTAGAACAACGAATACAGAGGTGAGGCGGGCGGTCCATTCATCTTGGCTTCAGTCAAGGTTCTGGGACATTTTGCTTAATATTAGAACTAGAAGCAGAGGTGAGGTGCACGCGCACAACGAAACAAATGATGGGAGGGGGGAGGGAAGGAGAATGGGTATATGCATTTGCAGTGCGAAATGGGACGGGTGCGATCATACTAACAGTAATGTACTAGATCCTATCATAACTCGCAGTTAAGTGTTCTTGGGTGAAAGTAGTACTATGAGTGACCTCCTGGGAAGTCTTTGTGTTGCATCCATCTTATTGTGGACAGGGTGTTAAATGTTACACGCGATCAGAGCCATGGTCTGCCGGTTCATTCGTTGGTGTGAGTCTTGGTACTTGGGCATTTGGCTTAATATTTTTCGTGCATTCATTTATAGTCAATCACATGATAAAAGTTCTATTATGAACATCTTAAATAGTAAAAAAATGAAAATAAAGGTACGACAAGTGATTTGTTCATCTGGGCGTGAGTTGAGGCATAAGGACATTTCGGTTGATAATAAAATTAGAAGTAGAGGTGAGGTGCGCGCGCATAGCGAAACAAATGATAGAACGAGGGAGGGAAGCAGAAGGGGCACATGCATTCGCAGCGGGGAATGATAGGGGTGCGATCATACCAGAACTAATGCACTGGATCCAATCAACACTCCACAGTTATGCGTGCTTGGGAGAGAGTAGTACTAGGATGGGTGACCTCCTGGGATGTCTTCATGTTACACCTGTCGTTTTGTGGACGAGGTGTTAAATGTTACGTGCGACCGGAGACATGATACGCTAGTTCATTCGCGGGTGTGAGTCACGACGTTGGGGCATATTGCTTACTATTTTTCATGCAATCATTTATAGTCTATCAAGTGATTAAAGTGTTATTACGAGTATCCTAAATATTATAACAATGAAAAAAGAGATATGTCGGGTAGTCCGTTCATCTGGGCGTTAGTCGAGGCACCGAGGCATTTTTCTTGATATTAGAATTAGAAGCAGAGGTGAGGTGTGCGCCGACAGTGAAACAAATTACGGGAAGGGGAAGGAAAAGAGAAGGGGTATATGTATATGCAACACGTAATGGGACGGGTGTCATCATACCAGCACTAATGCACTGGATCCCATAAGAACTCCGCAGTTAAGCATGCTTGGGGAGAGTATTACTAAGATGGGTGACCTCCTAGGAAGCTCTCGTGTTACACCCATCTTTTTACGGATAGGGCGTTAAACGTTACGCGCGATTGGAGACACGGTCTACTGGTTCATTCGCCAGCATGAGTAACGACGCCAGGCATTTATCTTAATATTTTTTGTGCATTCATTTATAGTCCACCATATGATAAGAGTGTCATTATGACCATCTTACATAATAGAACGACGAAAATAGAGGTGCGGTGGGTGGTCTGTTCATCTGGGCGTCACTCGAGGCACCGGGGCATTTCACTTTATATTAGAACTAGAAGCAGAGGTGAGGTGTGTGCACAAAGTGAAACAAATGATGGGAGAAGGGAGGAAAGGAGAAAGATCACATGCATTTGCAGCGCGAAATGGGATGGATGCGATTATACCAGCACTAATGCACCAGACCCAACCAAAACTCCGTCGTGTAGCATGCTTGGGCGAGAGTAGTACTATGATGGGTGACCTCCTAGGAAGTCCTCGTGCTGTTCCCGTCTTTTTCTGGACATGACGTTAAACATTATTCGTGACAGGAGACACGATCCACCGGTTCATTCGCTGACATGAATTGCGGCGCCTGGATATTTTACTTAATATTTTTCGTGCATTTATTTATACTTCATCACTAGATAAGAGTATCATTACGAGTATCTTACATAATAGAACAATGAAAACTGAGGTACGGCGGGTAGTCCATTAATTTGGGCGTGAGTTGAGGTGCTGGGACAATTCGCTTGATATTAGAACTAGAAGCAGAGGTGTGGTTTTTGCGCAAAGTGAAACAAATGATGGAAGGGGGGAGGAATAGAGAAGGGGTATATTTATTTGCAGCAAAGAATAGAACAGGTGGGATCATACCAATACTAATGAACTGGATCCCATCAGAACCCACAGTTAAGCATGCTTAGGCAAGAGTAGTACTAGCATGGGTGTGACCTCCTACAAAGTCTTCATTTTTCACCCATCTTTTTGCGAACGGGGCGTTAAACATTACACGTGACTGGAGCCACAGTCCACCAGCATGAGTCGCAGTGCTGGAGTATTTTGCTTAATATTTTTTATGGATTCATTTATAGTCTACGACGTGATAAGATTGTCATTATGAGTATCTTACATAGTAGAACAATGAAAATAGAGGTGCAACGGGAAGTCTGTTCATCTGGGCATGAGTCGAGGCACCGGGGTATTTCTCTATATATTAGAACTAAAAGCAAAAGTGCAATGTGCGTGCATAGTGAAACAAATGACGGTAGGCGGGAGGGAAGGAGAAGGGGTATATATATTTACAACGTGAAATGGAACGGGTGCGATCATACCAGCACTAATTCACCGGATCCCATCAGAACTCCACAATTGAGCGTGCTTTGGCGAGAGTAGTACTAGGATGACTGACCTCCTAGAAAGTCCTCGTGTTATACCCTTCTTTTTGTAGATGGGGCGTTAAACATTATGCAGGACCGGAGTGATAGTCCGCCGATTTATTCACAAATGTGAGTCATGGCACTAAAGTATTTTACTTAATATTTTTCGTACATTCAATTATAGCCCACCACGTGATAAGAATGTTATTACGAGTATCTTACATAATAGAACAACAAAAATAGAGGTGCAACGTGCGATCCGTTCATATGGGCATGAGTCGAGGCACCGGGGCATTTCACTTGATATTAGAATTAAAAGTAGAGGTGAGGTGTGCACGCACAGCAAAGCAAATGATGGGAGGGGAAAAGGAAGGGGAAGGGGCACATGCATTTATAACACGAAATCGGACAGGTGCAATCAGACCAGCACTAATGCACCGAATCCCATAAGAACTCTGCAATTAAGTGTCCTTGGTTTAGAGTAATACTAAGATGGTTGACCTCCTGAGAAGTCCTCATGTTGCATATATTTTTTTGCACACGAAGAATTAAACATTACGCGTGACTGGAACTACAGACTACCGGTTTATTTGTAAACGTGAGTCGCGACGCCAAGGCATTTTGCTTAATATTTTTTGTGCATTTATTTATCGTCCACCACGTGATAAAAGTGTCATTACGAGCGTCTTACATAGTAGAAAAATAAAAAACGAGGTGCGGCAGACGGTCCGTTCATCTTGGCGTGAGTTGAGCCATCGAGGTATTTCGTTTGATATTAGAATTAGAAGCAGAAGCACGGTGTGTGCGCATAACGAAACAAATGACGGGAAGGGGGAGGGAAGGAGAAGGGGTATATATATTTGCAGCGTGAAATAGAATGGGTGCGATCATACCAGCACTAATTCACCAGATCCCATCAAAACTCCCTAGTGAAGCGTGTTTAGGCAAGAATAGTACTAGGGTGGGTGACCTCCTGAGAAGTCCTCGTGTTGCACCCTTTTTTTTGTAGACGAGACGTTAAACATTACACGTGACCTGAGCGATGGTCCGCCAGTTCATTCACAAACGTGAGTCACGACGCCGGGGCAGTTTTCTTAATATTTTTCTTACATTCAATTATAATCCATCATGTAATAAGAGTGTTATCATGAGTCTCTTACATAGTAGAACAATGAAAATAGAGGTACGACGGTTGATCTGTTCACATAGGCATGAATCGAAGCGCCGGGGCATTTCGCTTGATATTAGGATTAGAAGCAAAGGTGATGTGTGCGCGCACAGCGAAACAAATGACAGGAGGGGGAGGGAAGGATAAGGGGTATAAGTATTTGCAGTGGGAACTAGAACGGGTGCGATCATACGAGCACTATTTTACCATATCCCATTAGAACTTTGTAGTTAAGCGTACTTGGGCGAGAGTAGTACTAGGATGGGTGATATCATGGGAAGTCCTTGTGTTGCACTATTTTTTTTGCAAACGGGGCGTTAAACGTTATGCAAGACCAAAGTGACGGTCTGCTGGTTCATTCAAAAATGTGAGTAACGGAGCCGGGGCATTTTGCTTAATATTTTTCGTGCATTCAATTATAGCCCACCACGTGATAAGAGTTTCATTTCGAGTATCTTACATAGTAGAACAATGAAAATAGAGGTGCAGCGGGCGATCCATTCATATGGGCATGAGTCAAGGTGCTGGGGCATTTCACTTGATATTAGAACTAGAAGTAGAGGTGAGGTGTGCACGTACATCGAAGAAAATGATGGGAGGGGGGAGGGAAGGAGATGGGGTAGATGTATTTGTAGTGCGAAATGGATGGGTACGATCAGAAAAGCACTAATGCACCAAATCTCATAAGAACTTTGCAGTTACGTGTCCTTATGTGAGAGTAGTAATAAGATGGTTGACTTCCTAGGAAGTCCTCGTGTTGCACCTATTTTTTTGCACAAGAAGCACTAAACGTTACGCGCGACCAGAACTTGGTCCGCTGGTTCATTCCCAAACGTGAGTCGCGGCGTCAGGACATTTTGCTTAAAATTTTTCGAGCATTCAATTATAACCCACCACGTGATAAGAGTGTCATTAGGAGTATATTACATAATAAAAAAACGAAAATAGTGGTGCGGCTGGCGATCCTTTCATATGGGCGTGAGATGAGGCACCGGGACATTTTGCTTGATATTACAACTAGAAGCAGAGGTGAGATGTGCGTGTACAACGATATAAAAGCTGGGAGGGGGGATGAAAGGAGAAGGGGTATATGTATTTGCAACGCGAAATGGAACGGATGTGATCGTACCAGTACTAATTCATCGGATCCCATCAAAACTCTACAGTTAAGCGTGCTTATGCGAGAATAGTACTAGGATGGGTGACCTCCTAGGAAGTCATCATGTCGTACCCTTCTTTTTTTATACGGGGCGTTAAACATTACGCAAGACTAGAGCGACGGTCAACCTGTTCATTCGCAAATGCGAGCAATGGCACCAGGACATTTTACTTAATATTTTTCATTATTCAATTATAACCCATCACGTGATAAAAGTGTCATTACGAGTATCTTATATAGTAGAACAATGAAACCGAGGTGCGGCGGGTGATCCGTTCATATAGGCATGAGTCGAGGCACTGGGATGTTGGATGTTACGTGCAACCGGAGCCACGATCCACTGGTTCATTCGCAAAAGTGAGTCACAGCGCTGGGGCATTTTGCTTAATATTTTTCGTGCATTCAATTATAGCCCACCACGTGAAAAGAGTGTAATTACAAGCATCTTACATAGTATAACAACGAAAATAGAGATGCGGGCAGCGATCCGTTCAACTAGGTGTGAGTCGAGGCACCAGGGCGTTAAACGTTACGCACGACCGGAGCCACAGTTCGCCGGTTCATTCACCGGTGTGAGTCGCAGCACCGGAATAGTTTGCTTAATATTTTTATGCATTCATTTATAGTCCATCACGTGATAAGAGTGTCATTACGAGCATCTTGAATAGTAAAACAACAAGAATAGAGTTGTGGTGAGCGGTCCGTTCATTTAGGCATGAGTCGAGGCATTGGGGCACAAGGAAACAAATGATGGGAGGGGGGAGGGCAGGAGAAGGAGTGTATGTATTTGTAGCGGAAAATGAAACGGGTGCGATCATACCAGCACTAATGAACTGGATCCCATTAGAACTTCACAGCTAAGTGTGCTTGGGTGAGAGTAGTACTAGGATGGGTGACCTCCTGGAAAGTCCTCATGTTGAACCCTTTTTTTTGCAGATGGGACATTCAACGTTACACGCGACCGGAACTACGGTCCGCTGGTTTATTTACAAATATGAGTCAAGGCATCGGGGCATTTTACTTGATATTAGAACTAGAAGCAGAGGTATAGTGTGCACGCACAAGGAAACAAATGATGGGAGGGGGAGGGAAGGAGAAGGAGTGTATGAATTTGTAGGACGGAATGAAACAGGTGCAATCATACTAGCACTAATTCATTGGATCCCATCAAAACTCCGCAGTTAAGTGTGCTTGGGCAAGAGTAGTATGAGAATGGGTGACCTCTTAGGAAGTCCTTGTGTTGCACCCATCTTTTTTGTAGATGGTGCGTTAAATATTACGCGTAACCTGAGACATGGTCCGCCGGTTCATTCGCCGTCGTGAGTTGCGACACCAGAGAAATTTACTACATATTTTTCATGCATCCATTTATAGTCCACCACGTGATAAGAGTTTCATTATGAGCATCTTAAATAATAGAACAATCAAAATAGAGGTGCGGCGGGAGGTCCGTTCATTTGGGCGTGAGTCTAGGTAACGGGACATTTTGCTTGATATTACAACTAGAAGTAGAGGTGTGGTGTCCATGTAGAGCAAAATAAATGATGGGAGGGGGGAGGGAAAAAGAACGGGTATATGTATTTGAAGTGCAAAATGGGACGAGTGGGATCATATTAGCACTAATGCATCGTATCCCATCATAACTCTGCAGTTAAGCATGTTTGGGTGAGAGTAGTACTAGGTTGAGTGACCTCCTGGGAAGTGCTCGTGTTGCACCTGACTTTTTGTGGACAGGGCGTTAAACGTTACGCGCGATCGGAGCCATAGTTCGCTGGTTCATTTGCTGGCGTGAGTCACCGCGCCAGGGCATTTTGCTTAATTTTTTTAGTGCAAGTCATTTATAGTCTACCACATGATAAGAGAGTCATTACGAGCATCTTACATAGTAGAACAATAAGAAAAAAAGGTGTGGCGGGTGGTCCTTTAATCTGGGCGTGAGTCGAGGCGCCGGGACATTTAGCTTGATATTAGAACTAGAAGCAGAGGTGCATTGTGCGCGGACAGCGAAAAAAATGACGGGAGAGGGGAGGGAAGGAGACGGGGTATATGTATTTGCAATGCGGAATGGAAAGGGTGCGATCATACCAGTACTAATGCACCGGATCCCATCGAACTATGCAGTTAAGCATACTTGGGTGAGAGCAGTACTAGGATCGGTAACCTCCTGAGAAGTCCTCATGTTGCAGCTGTCTTTTTGCAAACGGCATGTAAAACGATACACGTGATTAGAGCCACAATCTACTGGCATGAGTCACGTCGCCGAAAAATTTTGCTCACTATTTTTTCATGCATTCATTTAAAGTCTACCATGTGATAAGAGTGTCATTACGAGCATCTTACATAATAGAATAAAGAAAAATGAGGTACGGTGGCCGGTCCTTTCTTCTGGGCGTGAGTCAAGGTATCGAGGCATTTCGCTTGATATTAGAACTACAAATAGAGGTGCGGTGTGCACGTACAACGAAAAAAATGACGGGTGGGGGAGGGAATGAGAAGGGGTATATGTATTTGCAGCGCGGAATGGAAGGGGTGCAATCATACTAGTACTAATACACCGGATCCTATCGAACTCCGTAGTCAAGCGTGCTTTGGCATGAGCAGTACTAGGATGGGTGACCTCTTAGGAAGTCCTCGTGTTGTACCCGTCTTTTTGCAGACGAGGCGTTAAACATTACGTGTCGATTGGAGCCATAGTCCACCGGCATGAGTAGCGATGCTGAAATATTTTGCTTAATATTTTACGTGCATTTATTTATAGTCCACCACGTGATAAGAGTCTCATTACAAGAGTCTTACATAGTAGAATAACAAAAAAAAAAGCGTAGCGGGCCTCCGTTCTTCTAGCCGTGAGTCTAGGCGACATGGCATTTCGCTCTATATTAAAACTAGAAGAAGGGTTGCGATAGGCCCACACAGCGAAATAAATGATGGGAGGGGGGAGGGAAGGAGAAGGGCTATATGTATTTGCAGCGGGGAATGGGACAGTTGCGATCATACAAACACTAATGCACAGGATCCCATCAGAGCTCTGAAGTCAAGCGTGCTTGGGCGAGATTAGTTCTAGGATGGGTGACAGCCTCGAAAGTTCTCGTGTTGCACCCGTCTTTTTGTAGACGGGGTGATAAATGTTAAGCGCAATCGGAGCCACAGTCTACCAGTGTGAGTCGCAGGGCCTAAAAATTTTTCTCAATATTTTTCATCCATTCATTTATAGTCCACTACGTGATAAGAGTGTCATTACAAGTATATTACATAGTAGAACAACAAAAAATGAGATGCGGTAGGCGATCCGTTCATCTAGGTGTGAGTCGAGGCGCTGGGGCATTTTACTTGATATTAGAACTACAAACAGAGGTATGGTGTGTGCACACAACGAAACATATGATGAGAGGGGGGGAGGGAAGGAAAAGTGGTATATGTACCTGTAGTGCGGAATGGAAGGGGTGCGATCATACCTGCACTAATGCCCTGGATCCCATCGAACTTCGTAGTTAAGTGTGTTTTAGCGAGAGTAGTATTAGGATGGGTGACCTTTTGGGAAGTCCTCGTATTGTGCGCGTCCTTTTGCAGATGGGGTGTTGAACGTTACGCGTAATCGGAGCCATAGTTCGCCACCATGAGTTGCAATGTTAGAATATTTTGCTTAATATTTTTCGTGCATTCATTTATAGTCCACTACATGATAAGAGTGTCATTACGAGCATCTTATATAGTAGAACAACAAAAACTGAAGTGCGGCAGGCGGTCCATTTATCTAGGTGTGAGTCGAGGTGCCTGGATATTTTTGCTTGATATTAGAACTAGAAGCAAAGATGTAGTGTGCACGCACAACGAAACAAATGATGGGAGGGGGGAGGAAAGGATAAGGGGTATATGTATTTGCAGCATGGAATGGAAGGGGTGCTATCATACCAACACTAATGCACCGAATCCTGTCGAACTTCGCAGTTAAGCGTGCTCTGGTGAAAGCAGTACTAGGATAGGTGACCTTCTGCGAAGTCCTCGTGTTCCACTCGTCTTTTTATGGACAGGGCATTAAATGTTACGTGTGACCGGAGCCACAGTCCGCCAGTGTGAGTCACGACATTGGGGCATTTTGGTTAATATTTTTTATGCATTCATTTATAGTCTATCATGAGATAAGAATGTCATTACGAGTATCTTACATAGTAGAACAACAAAAATAGAGTTGTTGTGGGTGGTCTATTCATCAGGCATTAGTTGAGACGCCTGGACATTTCACTTGATATTAGAACTAGAAATAGAGGTGCAGTGTGCACGCACAACGAAATAAATGACGGGAGGGGAGAGGGAAGGAGAAGTGGTATATGTATTTGCAATGCAGAATGGAAGGGGTGCGATCATACCAGCACTAATGCATCGGATCCCATCGAACTTCGTAGTTAAGTGTGCTTGGGCAAGAGTAGTACTCAGATAGGTGACCTCCTAGGAAGTCCTCTTGTTGCAGCCGTCTTTTTACAGACGGGGCATTAAACATTATGCACAACGGGAGATACGATCCACTAGTTCATTCGCCTACATGAGTCGCGGCGTCGAGGCATTTTACTTGATATTTTTTTTGTATTCATTTATATTCCATTACAAGATAACAATATTATTACAAGTATCTTACTTAGTAGAACAACAAAAATAGAGGTGCGGCATGCGGTACGTTCATCTGGGCATTAGTCGAGGCGCTGGGGCATTTCGATATATATTAGAACTTAAAACAGAGGTGTGATGTGCGCGCACAACAAAACAAACGACGGGAGGGGGGAGGGAAGGAGAAGGGGTATATGTATTTGCAGCGCGAAATAGAAGTGGTGCAATCATACCAGCACTAATTTACAAGATCCCATAAGAACTCTACAGTTTAGCGTGCGTGGGTGTTAAACATTATGCGCGATAGGGAGCCGTGGCCTATCGGTTCATTCGCCGATATGAGTCATGGTGCAAAGGCATTTTGTTTAATATTTTTAGTGCATTCATTTATAGTCCATCATAAGATAATAGTATCATTACGACTATTTTAATTAGTAGAACAACGAAAACAGAGGTACGACGGGCAGTCTGTTCATCTAGGCTTCTGCCAAGAAATTTCACTTGATATTAGAACTAGAAGTAGAGGTACGGTGTGCAGGCAAAGTGAAACAAATGATGGCAGGGGGGAACGAAGGAGAAGGGGCGCATATATTTGTAGCATAGAATGGGACGGGTGCGATCATACCAACACTAATGCACTGGATCCCATCAAAACTCCACAGCTAAACGTGCTTGGGTGAGAGTAGTACTAGGATGGGTGACCTCCGGGTAAGTTCTCGTGTTGCACCCATCTTTTTGCAGATGGGGTGTTTAATGTTACGCGTGACCGAAGCTATGATATGTCGGTTCATTAACAAATGTGAGTTGCGGCACTAGGGCATTTGCTTTATCTTTTTTGTGCATTCATTTATAATCCACTACGTGATAAAAATGTTATTACAAGCATCTTACATAGTAGAACAAAACAAATAGAGGTATGGTAGGCGATCCTTTCATCTGGTCGTGAGTCGAGGCATCAGGGCATTTCGCTTGATATTAGAACTATAAGTAGAGGTGCGGTTTGCGCGTACAGCGAAATAAATGATTGGAAGGGGGAGGGAAGGAGAAGGGGTATATGCATATAAAGCGCGAAATGGATGGGTGCGATCATACCAGTATTAATGCACTGGGTCCCATCAAAATTTTACAATTAAGCATGTTTGGGCGATAGTAGTACTAGGATGGGTAACCTCCTGGAAAATTCTCGTGTTGCACCCATCTTTTTTGGACAGGGCATTAAACGTTACACAAGAACAGAGCCATAGTTTGCCGGTCCATTCACCAGCGTGAGTCGCGGCACCGAGGAATTTTGTTCTATCTTTTTCATGCATTCACTTATAGTGCACCATGCTATAAGAGTGTTATTACAAGCATCTTACATAGTTGAAAAATAAGAAAAGAGGTGCGGTGGGCGATCTATTCATCTAGATGTGAGTTAAGGTACTGAGGCATTTCACTTAATATTAGAACTAGAAGTAGAGGTGCGGTGTGCATGCACATTAAAACAAATGTTGGCAGGGGGGAGGGAATGAGGTGAGGTACATGCATTTGAGTGTGAAATAGAAAAGGTGCAATCATACCAACACTAATGCACCGGATCCCATCAGAACTCCGCATTTAAGTGTGCTTGTGCGAGAGTAGTACTAGGATGGGTTACCTCCTAGGAAGTCCTCTTGTTGCACCCGTCTTTTTATAGACAGGGCATTAAACGTTACGTGCAACCGGAGCCACAGTCTGCCAGTGTGAGTCGTGGCATCGGTTCATTTTGTTTAATATTTTTCGTGCATTTATTTATAGTCCATCACGAGATAAAAATGTCATGATGAGTATTTTACATAGTAAAAAAGTGAAAAATGAGTTACAGCGGGAAGTCTGTTCATCTGGGTGTGAGTCGAGGTATTGGGGCATTTTGTTTAATATTAGAACTAGAAGCAAAGCTATGGTATGTGCACACAGCAAAAGAAATGACAAGAGGGGGGAAGAGAAGGAGAAGGGGCACTTACATTTGCAGCACAAAATTGTACAGGTGCGATCATTCCAGCACTAATGCAGCAGATCCCATCAGAACTCTGCAGTTAAGCATGCTTGGGCGAGAGAAGTACTAGGATGGTTGACTCTTGGGAAGTCCTTGTGCTTCACTCATCTTTTTACAGACGGGGCATTAAACGTTACGTGGGATCGGATCCACGCTCTGCCGGTTTATTCGCCAATGTGAGTCGTGACATTGGGGCATTTCGCTTAATATATTTCATGCATTCATTTATAGTTCACCACGTAATAAGAGTGTCATTACGAATATCTTACATACTAGAAAAAATGAAAAATGAGGTGTGGTGGGCGATCCATTTATCTAGGTGTTAGTCGAGGCATCAGGGCATTTCGCTTGATATAAGAACTAGAAGCAAAGGTTCGGTTTGCGCACAAAGCAAAAGAAATGACGGGAGGGGAGAGGGAAGGAGAAGGGGCACATGCATTTGCAGCGCGAAATGGTAAGAGTGCGATCATACCAGCACTAATACACTAGATCCCATCAGAACTTCACAGTTAAGCGTGTTTGGGCGAGAGTAGTACTATGATGGTGACCTTGTAGGAAGTTCTTGTGTTGCACCTGTCTTTTTGCAAATGGGGCGTTAAACGTTATGCACGATCAGAGCCACAGTCTGCCGACGTGAGCCGCGGCGTTGAAATATTTTGCTTAATATTTTTTGTGCATTTATTTATAGTCCTCAACGTGATTAGAGCTTCATTATGAGTATCTTACATACTAGAATAATGAAAAATAAGGTACGACAGGTGGTCCGTTCATCTCGGTGTGAGTCGAGGTGCTAGGGCATTTCACTTGATATTAGAACTTGAAGCAGAGGTGCGATGTGCGTGTACAACGAAACAAATAACGGAAGGGGGGAGGGAAGGAGAAGGGAAATATGCATTTGCAGTGCAGAATTGAACGATTGCAATCATACCAGTAGTAATGCATTGGATCCCATCAGAACTCCACAGTTAAACATGCTTGGGCTAGAGTGCTACTAGGATGGGTGACCTCCTCGAAAGTTCTCGTGTTGTACCCTTCTTTTACAGACAGGGGGTTAAACATGTCATTACAACTGTTTTACATAGTAGAACAATGAAAAATGAGGTACGGCAGGTGGTCCGTTCATCTGGGCATGAGTCGAGGCACCAGGACATTTTGTTTGATATTAGAACTAGAAGCAGTGGTGCGGTGTGCACGCACAGCGAAAAAAATGATAAGAGGGAGGATTGAAAGAGAAGTGGAATATGTATTTGCAGCGCAAAATCGAATGGGTGCAATCACACCGGCACTAATGCATTAGATCCCATTAGAACTCCGCTATTAAACATGCTTGGGCGAGAGTAGTACCAGTATGGGTGACATTCTGAGTTACTACACCCTTCTTTTTGCAGACGTGGCACTAAATGTTACGCGCGACCGGATACATGGTCTGCCTGTTCATTAACCGGCATGAGTCGCAATGCTGGGGCATTTTTCTTAATATTTTTTGTGCATTTTTTTATAGTCCACCATATGATAAGAGTGTCATTACTAGCATCTTACATAGTATAACAACAAAAAAAGAGGTACAGAGGGTGATCCGTTCATCTGAGCATGAGTTGAGGTGCTGGGGTATTTCGCTTGATATTAGAACTAGAAGTAGAGGTGTGGTGTGCATGCACACCGAAACAAATGATGGGAGGGGGGAGGGAATGAGCAGGGGTATATGCATTTGAGTGCAGAATAGGACGGGTGCGATCATACTAGTACTAATGCACCAGATCCCATCGAAACTCGTAGTTAAGCATGCTTGGGTGAGAGTAGTACTAAGATGGGTGACCTCTTGGGAAGTTCTCATCTTGCACACGTCTTTTTTCGGACGGAGAGTTAAACATTACATACGACTGGAGCCACAGTCCGCCAGTTCATTCGCCGTCGTGAGTCACAACACTGGGGCATCTGCTTAATATTTTTCGTGCATTCATTTATAGTCTACCACATGATAGGAGTGTTATTATGATTATCTTAATTAGTAGAACAATGAAAATAGAGGTGTTACTGGCGGTCTGCTCATCTTGGCTTGAGTCGAGGCATTGGG
Source organism: Carica papaya (assembly GCF_054855325.1). NCBI lineage: Eukaryota > Viridiplantae > Streptophyta > Magnoliopsida > Brassicales > Caricaceae > Carica > Carica papaya. The sequence goes on along the minus strand of NC_142311.1, from coordinate 27,569,108 downwards.
ACATTTCACTTGATATTAGAACTAGAAGTAGAGGTGAGGTATGAGTGCACAGTGAAACAAAGAATAGGAGGGGGGAAGGAAGGAGAATGGGCATATTCATTTGCAATGCAGAATGGGACGAGTGCAATCATACCAGCACTAATGCACCGGATTCCATCACAACTTGCAGTTAAGTGTGCTTGGGCGAGAGTAGTACTAAGATGGGTGGCCTCCTAAGAAGTCCTTCTGTTGCATCCGTCTTGTTGCAGATGGGGCGTTAAACATTACGCGCAGCCGAAGCCACGGTCCGTCGGTTCATTCGTTGGCGTGAGTCATGGTGACGGGGCATTTTGCTTTTTTATATTCATGTATTCATTTATAGTCCACCATATAATAAGAGTGTCATTATGAGCATCTTAAATAGTAGAACAATAAAAACAGAGATGTGGTGGGCAATCAATTCATCTGGGCATGAGTCGAGGCACCCGGGCATTTGCTTGATATTAGAATTAGAAGCAAAGGTGAGGTGCACGCGCACAGTCAAACAGATGATGGGACAGGGGAGGGAAGGAGAATGAGCAAATGCATTCGCAGCATGGAATGGTACGGGTGCGATCATATCATAACTAATGCACCAGATCCATCCAGAACTCTGCGATTAAATGTGTTTGGATGAAAGTATTACTAGGATGGGTGACCTCTTGGGAAGTCCTCTTGTTGCACCCATCTTTTTGCAGATGGAGTGTTAAACATTACGCATGACTGGTGCCACAGTCCACCAGTTCATTCATCAGCGTGAGTCGCGGTGCCAGAGCATTTTTCTTAATACTTTTTGTGCATTCATTTATTGTCCACCATGTGATAAGAGTGTCATTATAATTATCTTAAATAGTAGAACACTAAAAACAGAGGAGATGCGGGGGATCCGTTCATCTGGGCTTGAGTCGAGGCGCTAGGGCATTTCACTTGATATTATAACTTGAAGTGGAGATGTGGTGTGCTCGCACAGTAAAACAAATAATGGGCGGGGGAGGGAAGGAGAAGGGGCATACGCATTTACAGCCCATTTTACGATGGATGCAATCATACCAGCATTAATGCACCGGATCCCATACGAACTCTTATCGGGGCTGGGACATTTCGCATAATATTTTTCGTGTATTCAATTATCGCCCACCACGTGATAAGAGTGTCATTACGAGTATCTTATATACTAGAACAATGAAAGTAGAGGTACGACGGGCGGTCCATTCATCTGGGAGTTAGTCGAGGTGTCGGGGCATTTCGCTTGGTATTAGAACTAAAAAGAGAGGTGCGGTGTTCGCACATAGCGAGACAAAGATTAGGGGGGAGGGAAGGAGAAGGGGGACATCTATTTGCAGCACAAAATGGGACAAGTGCGATCATACCAACATTAATGCACCAGATCCCATTCGAACTTATAGCTAAGCGTGCTTGGGCGAGAGTAGTACTAAGATCGACTCATGCCCATATGAACGGAATGCCCGCCGCACCATGTTCTTTGTTGTTCTACTATGTAAGATGCTTGCAATGACACTCTCATCACATGATGGGCTTTAGTTGAATGGGAGAAAAATATTAAACAAAATGCCCCGACGCCGTGACTCACATTTGCAAATGAATCGACAGACCGTCGCTCCAGTCCCGCGTAACATTTAACGCCTCCTCTGCAAAAAAAAGAGTGCAACACACGGACTTCACCGGATGCCATCAGATCTCCGCAGTTAAGCATGTTTGGGCGAGAGCAGTACTAGGATGGTTGACCTCCTAAGAAGTCCTCGTGTTGCACCCTTCTTTTTGCAGACGGGGCATTAAATGTTACGTGGGATAGGAGTGACAGTCCGTCAGTTCATTCACAAATGTGAGTCGCGACACCGGGGAATTTTACTTAAAATCTTTCGCGCATTCAATTAAAGTCCATCACATGATAAGAGTGTCATTGCAAGAATCTTAAATAGTAGAACAAAGAAAAATGGGGTGCGGCTGGCGATCCTGTCATATGGGCATGAGTCGACCCATCGGGGCATTTCGTTTGATATTAAAACTAGAAGCAGAGGTGAGGTGCGCGCTAAGGGAAACAAATGACGGGAGGGGAGAATGAAGGAGAAGGGGGATATGTATTTGCGGCATAAATCAGAACGGGTGTGATCATACCAGCACTAGTTCACCGGATCCCATAAAAACTCTACAGTTAAGCGTGCTTGGGTGACTGTAGTACCAGGATGGGTGACCTCCTAGGAAGTGTTTGTGTTGAACCCTTCATTTTACAGACGGGGCGTTAAATGTTACGCAGGACCGGTGTAATGGTCCACCGGTTCAATTACAAACGTGAGTCACGGCATCGGGACATTTTACTTAATATGTTTTGCGCATTTAATTAAAGCCCACCATGTTATGAGAGTCTCATTACGAGTATCTTACATAGTAGAACAACGAAAAATAAGGTGCGGCGGGCAGTCCGTACATCATGGCGTTAGTCGAGTCGCTGGGGCATTTTGTTTCATATTAGAATTAGAAGTAGAGGTACAGGGTGAGTGCAAAACGAAGAAAATTACGAGATAGGGGGAGGGAAGGAGAAGGGGTATATGTATTTGCAGTGTGAAATGGAATAGGTGTGATCATACCAGCACTAATTCACCGGATCCCGTCAGAACTCCGCAGTTAAGTATTTTTGGGCGAGAGTAGCAATAGGAAGGGTGACTTCCTAGGAAGTCCTTGTGTTGCACCCTTCTTTTTATATACAGGGTGTTAAACGTTGCGCGGGACCAGAGCGATGGTTTGTCGGTTTATTCGAAAATGTGAGTCATGGTGCTGGGGCATTTTGCTTAATATTTTTTGTGCATTCAATTAAAGCTCATCACGTGATAAGAGTGTTATTACGAGTATCTTACATAGTATAACAATGAAAATAGAAGTGCGGTGGGCGATCCGTTCATATGGGCATGAGTTGAGGCGCCGGGGCATTTCGTTTGATATTAGAACTAGAAGCAGAGGTGAGCTATGCGCATACAGCAAAACAAATGATGGGAGGGGGGGAGGGAAGGAGAAGGGAACATGCATTTCTAGTGCTGAATGGGACGGGTGCGATCAGACCAGCACTAATGCACCGAATCCCATAAGAACTCTGCAGTTAAGTGTCCTTTGGTGAGAGTAGTACTAAAATGGCTGACCTCTTGGAAATTCCTTGTGTTACACCTATTTTTTTGCACACAAAACAATAAACGTTATGCGTGACCAGAACCACGGTCTGTCGGTTCATTTGCAAACGTGAGTCGCTGCATCAGGATTTTTTGCTTAATATTTTTTGTGCATTCATTTCATCTGGGCATGAGTCTAGCCGCCCGGGCATTTTGCTTGATATTAGAATTAGAAGCAGAGGTGCAGGGTTTGTGCACAGCGAAAAAAAATGACAGGAGGGGGGAGGGAAGGAGAAGGGGTATATGTATTTGCAGCGGAAAATAGAACAGGTGCGATCATACCATTACTACTTCACCGGATTCCATCAGAACTCCGCAGTTAACTATGCTTGGCAAGAGTAGTACTAGGATGGGTGACCTCTTGGAAAGTCCTCATGTTGTACCCTTTTTTTTGCACACGAGGCAATAAATGTTACGTGCGATCGGAACCACGGTCTGTCGGTTCATTCCCAAACGTGAGTCGCAGCGTCAGGGCATTTTGCTTAATATTTTTTGTGCATTCATTTATAGTCCACCACATTATAAGAGTCTCATTACAAACATCTTACATAGTAGAACAACGAAAAATGAGGCGCAGCGGGCGGTCCATTCATCTTGGTGTAAGTTGAGTCACCGGGGCATTTCGCTTGACATTAGAATTAGAAGAAGAGGTGTGGGGTGCGTGCACAGTGAAAAAAATGATGGGAAGGGGGAGAGACAGAGAAGGGGTATATGTATTTGCAGTGCGAAATGGAACGGGTGCGATCATACAAGTACTAATTCACCGGATCCCATCAAAACTCCGCAGTTTAGCATTTTTGGGCGAGAGTAGTACTAGGATGGATGACTTTCTGGGAAGTTCTCTTGTTGCACCCTTTTTTTTATAGACGGGGTGTTAAATGTTGCGCTCAGCATCAAGACATTTTGCTTAATATTTTTTGTTCATTCAATTAAAATCCATCACGTGATAAGAGTTTTATTATGAGTATATTACATAGTAGAACAACAAAAAAAGAGGTACGGCAGGCGATCCGTTCATATGGGCATGAGTCGAGGCGCCGAGGCATTTTCCTTGATATTAAAACTAGAACCAAAGGTGAGGTATGTGCACACAGTGAAACAAATGACAAGAGAGGGGTAGGAAGGAGAAGGGGTACATGTATTTGCTGCGGGAACTGGAATGGGTGAGATCATACCAGCACTAATTCACCTGATCCGATCAGAACTCCGCAGTTAAGTGTGCTTAGGCGAGAGTAATACTATGATGCGCGACCTCTTAGGAAGGCCTTTTGTTGCACCCTTTTTTTTTTGTAGACGTGCCGTTAAACGTTACGCGGGACCGGTGCAACAGTGCAACGGTCCACCGGTTTATTCACAAACATGAGTCATGGCGCCAGGGCATTTTGCCTAACATTTTTTGCATATTCAATTAAAGCCAATCATGTGATAAAAATATTATTAAGAGTATCTTATATAGTAGAACAACGAAAAATGAGGTGCGGCGGGTGTTCCGTTCATATAGACATGAGTTGAGGTACTAGAAAATTTTGCTTGATATTAGAACTAGAAGCAGAGATGAGTTGTGTGCACAGCGAAATAAATGATGGGAAGGGAGAGGGAAGGGGGAAGAGGTATATGTATTTGCGGCGTAAACCAGAACGGTTGCGATCATACCAGCACTAGTTCACCGGATCTTATCATAACTCTGTAGTTAAGCGTGCTTGGGCAAGAATAGTACAAGGATCGGTGACCTCTCTTGGGAAGTCTTCGTGTTGCACCCTTCTTTTGGAAGATGGGGCATTAAACATTACGTTGTACCGGAGCGATGGGTTGCTAGTTCATTTGCAAACGTGAGTCACAGTGCCAGGGAATTTTGCTTAATATTTTTTGCGCATTCAATTAAAGCTCATCATGTGATGAGAGTGTCATTGCGAGCATCTTACATAGTAGAACAATAGAAAATGAGGTGCGGTCGGTGTTCTATTCATATGGGCATAAGTCGAGGCGCCGGCGTGTTTCGCTTAATATTATAACTAGAAGCAGAGGTGAGGTGCATGCACAGTGAAGCAAATGACAGGAGGGGAGAGGGAAGGAGAAGGGGTATATCTATTTGCAGTGCAAAGTAGAGTTATTACGATCATTCCAGTACTAGTTCCCTTGATCTCATCAGAACTCTGCAGTTAAGCATGCTTAGGTGAGAGTAGTACTAGGATGGGTGACCTTCTAGGAAGTCCTCATGTTACACCCTTTATTTTATAGACGGGGTGTTAAATGTTACGTGGGACTGGAGCGACGATTCGCCGATTCATTTGCAAACGTGAGTCACGACGCTAGGGCATTTTTCTTAATATTATTCGCGCATCCAATTAAAATCCATTACGTGATCAGAGTGTCGTTGCTAGCATCTTATATAGTAGCACAACGAAAAATGAGGCGCGGTGGGGGTTCCGTTCATATGGGCATGAGTCGAGGCGCTGGGGCATTTCGCTTGATATTAGAACTAAAAGCAGAGGTGAGGTGCGTTCACAGCATAACAAATGACGAGAGGGGAAAGGGAAAGAGAAAGGGTTATATGTATTTGCGACGCAAACTAAAGCGTTTGCGATCACACCAACACTAGTTTTCGGATCCCATCAGAACTTTGCAGTTAAGCGTACTTGTGTGAGAGTAGTACTAGGATGCGTGACCTCTTAGGAAGTTCTCGTTTGTACTGTTTCTTTTGCAGATGAGGCATTTAATGTTATGCAGGACCGGAGCGATGATCTACCAGTTCATTCGCAAATGTGAGTCACGGCACCAGAGCATTTTACTTAATATTTTTCGCGCATTCAGTTAAAGCCCATCACATGATAAAAGTGTCATTGCGGGCAACTTACAAATGCAGAACAACGAAAAATGGGATGCAACAGGCGATCCATTTATATGGGCATGAGTCGAGGCGTGGGACATTTCGCTTGATATTAGAACTAGAAGAGGAGGTTAGATGCGCGCACAGCAAAAAAATGGTGGGAGGGGGGAGGGAAGGAGAAGAGGTATATGTATTTACAATGCGGAATAGAAGGGGTGTGATTATACCAGCACTAATGCACCGGATCCCATCGAACTCTGCAGTTAAGCATACTTGGGTGAGAGTAGTACTAGGATCCGTAACCTCCTGAGAAGTCCTCATGTTGCACCTGCCTTTTTGCAAACGGCGTGTAAAATGATATATATGATCGGAGCCACAATTCGCTGGAGTGAGTCGCGTCGCCGAAAAATTTTGCTTACTATTTTTTCATGTGTTCATTTACAGTCTATCACTTGATAAGAGTGTCATTACGAGCATCTTACATAGTAAAATAAAGAAAAATAAGGTACGATGGGCAGTCTTTTCTTCTGGGCGTGATCGAGGCATCAGGGCATTTCGTTTGATATTAGAACTATAAACAGAGGTGCAGTGTGCGCGCACAACGAAAAAAATGACGGGTGGGGGGAGGGAAGGAGAAAGAGTATATGTATTTGCAGCGGGGAATGGAAGGGATGCAATCGTACTAGCACTAATACACCGGATCCCATCGAACTCTGTAGTTAAGCGTGCTTGGGCGAGAGCAGTACTAGGATGGGTAACCTCCTGGGAAGTCATAGTCTTGCACCCGTCTTTTTGTGGGTGGGGCATTAAACATTACGCACGATCAGAGCCACAGTCCGCCGGCATGAGTAGCGACGCTGAAACATTTTGCTTAATATTTTACGTACATTTATTTATAGTCCACCACGTGATAAGAGTCTCATTATGAGAGTCTTACATAGTAGAATAACGAAAAAAGAGGCGCAGTGGGCCTCCGTTCTTCTGGGCGTGAGTCGAAGCGACATGGCATTTTGCTCTATATTAGAACTGGAAGTAGAGATGCGGTATGCCCGCACAGTGAAATAAATGATGGGAGGGGGGAGGGAAGGAGAAGGGATATATGTATTTGCAGGCGGGAATGGGACAGTTGCGATCATACAAACATTAATGCACAGGATCCCATCAGAACTCTATAATCAAGTGTGCTTGGGCGAGATTAGTTATAGGATGGGTGACCTCATCGAAAGTCCTTGTGTTGCACCCATCGTTTTATAGACAGGGTGTTTAACGTTAAGCGCGATCGGTGCCACAGTCTGCCTATGTGAGTCACAGAGCCTGAAAATTTTACTTAATATTTTTCGTGCATTCATTTATAGTCCACCACGTGATAAGAGTGTCATTACGAGTATCTTACATAATAGAACAATGAAAAATGAGGTAGGCGAGCACTCCATTCATCTGGGCGTGAGTCGAGACACCGGAGCATTTCGCTTGATATTAGAACTAGAAACAGAGGTGTGGTGTGTGCGCACAACGAAACAAATGATGGGAGGGGGGAGGGAAGGAGAAGGGGCATATGCACTTATAGCGCGGAATGGAAGGGGTGCGATCATACTTGCACTAATCCACTAGATCCCATCAAATTCTGTAGTTAAGTGTGCTTGAGTGGAATTAGTACTAGGATTGGTGACCTCCTGGAAAGTCCTTGTGTTTCAATCGTCTTTTTGCTGACGGGACGTTAAACATTATGCACGATCAAAGCCATTGTCCCCTATAGTGAGTTGCGATGCCGAGACATTTTGCTTAATATTTTTTGTGCATTCATTTATAGTCTGCCACGTGATAAGAGTGTCATTACGAGCATCTTACATAGTAAAATAATGAAAAACAAGGTGCAGCGGGTAGTCCGTTCATCTGGGCATGAATCAAGGTGCCGGAGCATTTTGCTCTATATTAGAACTATAAACAGAGGTGTGGTGTTTGCGCATAACGAAATAAATAACGGGGGGAGGGTGGGAGAAGTGGTATATGTATTTTTAGGACAAAATAAAAGAGGTGCGATCATACTAGCACTAATGCACCAAATCCCCTCGAACTCTGTAGTTAAGCGTGCTTTAGCAAGAGTAGTACTAGGATGGGTGACCTTCTAGGAAGTCTTTGTGTTGCGCACGTTTTTTGCGGATGGGGTGTTAAATGTTATGCGCGATAGGAGCCATAGTTCGCCGGCGTGAGTGTAGTGCCAGAATATTTTGCTTAATATTTTTCGTGCATTCATTTATATTCCACCACATGATAAGAGTGTCATTACGAGCATCTTAAATAGTAGAACAACAAAAAATAAGGTGCGGTAGGTAGTCCGTTCATCTAGGCGTGAGTTGAGGTACCTGGACCTTTCGCTTGATATTAGAACTAGAAACAGAGGTGTTGTGTGCACGCATAACAAAACAAATGACAAGACGAGGGAGGGAAGGAGAAGGGGTATATGTATTTGCAGCCTGGAATGGAAGGGGTGTGATTATACCAACACTAATGCACCGAATCCTGTCAAACTTCGCAGTTAAGCGTGCTCTAGTGAAAGCAGTACTAGGATGGGTGACCTCCTCCGAAGTCCTCGTGTTTCACCCGTCTTTTTATGGACGAGGCATTAAACGTTACGCGTGACTGGAGCCATAGTCTGCCAATGTGAGTCGCGACGTTGGAGTATTTTGCTTAATATTTTTCATGTATTCGTTTATAGTCTATCACGAGATAAGAATGTCATTACAAGTATCTTACATAGTAGAACAACGAAAATAGAGTTGTGGCAGGTGGTCTGTTCATCTGGGCATGAGTCGAGACACTTAGGCATTTCGCTTAATATTAGAACTAGAGACAGAAGTGCGGTGTGCGCGCACAACAAAATAAATGACGGGAGGGGAGAAGGAAGGAGAAGTGGTATATGTATTTGCAGTGCAGAATGGAAGGGGTGCGATCATACTAGCACTAATGCATTCGATCCCATCGAACTTCGTAGTTAAGCGTGTTTGGGTGAGAGTAGTACTAGGATGGGTGACCTTCTGAAAAGTCCTCTTGTTGTAGCCATCTTTTTGCAGAAGGGACGTTTAACATTATGCGCAACGGGAGATACGGTCCACTAGTTCATTTGCCTGCATGAGTCGCGACGTCGGGGCATTTTATTTAATATTTTTTGTGTATTAATTTATATTCCATTACAAGATAAGAGTATTATTACCAGTATCTTACTTAGTAGAACAACGAAAATAAAGGTGCGGCAGGCGGTATGTTCATCTAGGTGTTAGTCGAGGCATTGGGGCATTTCGCTATATATTAGAACTAGAAGCAGAGGTGTGGTGTGCGCGCACAATAAAACAAATGACAGGAGTGGGAGGAAAGGAGAAGGGGTATATGTATTTGCAGCGGGAATGGAAGTGGTGCAATCATACCAGCACTAATTCACAAGATCCCATCAGAACTTTGCAGTTAAGCGTGCTTGGGCGAGAGTAGTACTTGGATGAGTGACCTCTTGGAAAGGCCTCGTGTTGTACCCATCTTTTTGCAAAAAGGGCAGTAAACATTACGCAGGACCGGATCCATGGTCTGTAGGTTCATTCACAAACATGAGTCGCGACACCGAGATATCTTTATTAATACTTTTTGTGCATTCATTTATAGTTGACCACGTTATAAGATTATTCGTACGAGTATCTTACAAAGTAGAACAACGAAAATAGAGGTGTAGCGGACAGTCCATTCATCTGGACGTGAGTCGAGCGCATCTTGCATAGTAAGACAACAAAAATAGAGGTACAGCGGGTAGTCCGTTCATCTAGGCATCAGTCGAGGCACCGAGGTATTTCGGTTGATATTAGAACTAGAAATAGAGGTGCGGTGGGCGCGCACAGTGAAATTAATGACGGGAGGGAAGAGGGAAGGAGGAGTATATGTATTTGAAGCGCAGAATGGAACTGGTGCGATCATACCAGTACTAATGCACCGAATCCCATTAAAACTCCATTGTTAAGGGTGTTTGGACAAGAATAGTACTAGGATTGGTGACCTCCTTGAAAGTCCCTATGTTGCACTTGTCTTTTTACGGACATAGCGTTAAACGTTATGCGCGATAGGGAGCCGTGGTCTACCGATTCATTCACCATCATGAGTCGTGGTGCGAAGGCATTTTATTTAATATTTTTAGTGCATTCATTTATAGTCCACCACATGATAAGAGTATCATTACGAGCATTTTAATTAGTAGAACAACAAAAACAGAGGTACGACAGGCGGTCCGTTTATCTGGGCATCTGCCGAGAAATTTTGCTTAATATTAGAACTAGAAGGAGAGGTTGAGTGTGCGCGCACAGTGAATCAAATGATGGCAGGGAGGAGGGAAGGAGAAGGGGCACATGTATTTGCAGCACATAATGGGAAGGTTGCGATCATACAAGCACTAATGCATTAGATCCCATCAGAACTCTGCAGCTAAACGTGTTTGGGCGAGAGTGGTACTAGGATGGGTGACCTCCGAGGAAGTTCTCGTGTTACACCTATCTTTTTGCAGATGGGGTGTTTAATGTTACGCACGACCGGAGCCACGGTATGCCGGTTCATTCACAAACGTGAGTCGCAGCGCTGGGGCATTTTGCTTTATCTTTTTTGTGTATTCAGTTATAATCCACCACATGATAAGAGTATTATTACGAGCATCTTACATAGTAGAATAAAAAAAATAGAGGTGTGATAGGCAGTCCTTTCTTCTGGACGTGAGTCGAGGTGCTGGGCCATTTCGCTTGATATTAGAACTAGAAGCAAAGGTGTGATTTGCACATACAACGAAATAAATGATTTGAAGGGGGAGGGAAGGAGAAGGGGTATATGTATATACAGCACGGAATGGGATAGATGCGATCATACCACCATTAATGTACCAGTTTCCATCAAAATTTTGCAACTAAGCATGTTTGGGTGAGAGTAGCACTAGGGTGGGTGACCTCCTAGAAAGTTCTCGTGTTGCACCTGTCTTTTTTGGAGGAGGCATTAAATGTTACATGGGATCAGAGCCATAATTTGCTGGTCCATTCATCAGTGTGAGTCGCGGTGCCGAGGCATTTTGCTCTATCTTTTTTGTGCATTCACTTATAGTGCACCACGCTATAAGATTATTATTACAAACATCTTACATAGTAGAACAATGAAAAAAGAGGTGCAGTGAGCGATCCATTCATCAAGGCGTGAGTTAAGGCACCGAGGCATTTCACTTAATATTAGAATTAGAAGCAGAGATGAAGTGTGCATGCGCATCGAAACAAATGTTGGTAGGGGGGAGGGAATGAGTAGGGGTACATGAATTTGAGTGTGAAATGGGAAAGATGCTATCATACCAACACTAATGCATCAGATCCCATTAGAACTCCACAGTTAAGCGTGCTTGGGCGAGAGTAGTACTTAGATGGGTGACATTCTGAAAAGTCCTCATGTTGCACACGTCGTTTTGCGAACGGAGCGTTAAACATTACGCGCGACTGGAGCCATAATTCTCCAGCGTGAGTCGCTACGTTGGGTCATTTGTTTAAAATTTTTGGTGCATTCATTTATAGTCCATCACGAGATAAGAGTGTCATTATGAGTATCTTAGATAGTAGACAACGAAAACAGAGATGCGGTGGGCGGTCCATTAATCTGGGAGTTAGTCGAGGCGTTTGGGCATTTTACTCTATATTAGAACTAGAAATAGAGGTGCGGTGTTTGCGCACAAAGAAACAAATGATGGAAGGGGGGAGGAAAGGAGAAGGGATAAATGTATTTGCAGCATAGAATGGACTGGTGAGATCATACCAGCACTAATGCACTGGATCCCATCAGAACTCCGCAGTGAAGCGTGCTTGTGCGAGAGTAGTACTAGGATGGGTTACATCTTGGGAAGTCCTCTTGTTGCACCCGTCTTTTTGTAGACAAGGCATTAAACGTTACGCGCAACCGGAGCTAAAGTCCACCAGTGTGAGTCGCGACGTCTGATCATTTTGCTTAATATTTTTCGTGTATTTATTTATACTCCATCACGAGATAAGAGTGTCATTACAAGTATCTTACATAATAAAAAATGAAAAACGAGTTGCAGCGGGCGGTTCGTTCATATGGGCGTGAGTCGAGGCACTGGGGCATTTTGCTTGATATTAAAATTAGAAGCAAAGGTGCGGTGTGTGCGCACAGCAAAAGAAATGACAGGAGGGGGGAGAGAAGGAGAAGGGGCACTTGCATTTGCAGCGGGAAATTGTACGGGTGCGATCATACCAGCACTAATGCAACAGATCCCATCAGAACTCTGTAATTAAGCATGTTTGGGTGAGAGAAGTACTAGGATGGTTGACTCTTAGCAAGTCCTTGTGTTTCACCCGTCTTTTTGCGGACGGGGCGTTAAATGTTACATTGGATCGGAGCCACGCTCTACCGGTTTATTTGCCAATGTGAGTCGCAGCATCGGGGCATTTAGCTTAATATATTTCATGCATTCATTTATAGTTCACCACGTAATAAAAGTGTCATTACGAATATCTTACATAGTAAAAAAATGAAAAACGAGATGCGGCGGGCGATCCGTTCATCTGGGCGTTAGTCGAGGCGTCAGGGCATTTTGCTTGATATAAGAACTAGAAGCAGAGGTGTGGTGAGCACACACAACAAAAGAAATAACGGGAGGGGAGACGGAAGGAGAAGCGGTACATGCATTTGCAGCGCGAAATGGTAAGAGTGCAATCATGCCAGCACTAATACACCAGATCCCATCAGAACCTCGCAGTTAAGAGTGCTTTGGTAAGAGTAGTACTAGGATGGTGACCTCGTAGGAAGCTCTTGTGTTGCACCTGTCTTTTTTTAGACAGGCGTTAAATGTTACGCATGACCGAAGCCACAATCTGCTGGCGTGAGGCATGACGCTGGGGCATTTTGCTTAATATTTTTTGTGCATTTGTTTATAGTCCTCAATGTGATAATAGCTTCATTATGAGTATTTTACATCTGGGCATGAATCGAGATGCTGGGGCATTTCGCTTGATATTAGAACTTGAAGCAGAGGTGCAATGTGCGTGTATAGCGAAACAAATAGCAGAAGAGGGGAGAGAAGGAGAAGGGAAATATACAATTACAGCGCAGAATGGAATGGCTGCAATCATACCAGCACTAATGCACTGTATCCCATCAAAACTCCACAGTTAAGCGTGCTTGGGCGAGAGTACTATTAGGATGGGTGACCTCCTCGAAAGTTCTCGTGTTGTACCCTTCTTTTGCAGACAAGGTGTTAAACATTACGCGCGAATGGAGCCAAGGTCTGTCGGTTCTTTCGCAAAAGCGAGCTGCGACATCGGAGAATTTTGCTTAATATTTTTCGTGCAATCATTTATAGTCCATCACATGATAAGAGTGTTATTACGAGTATCTTACATAGTAGAACAATGAAAACAGAGGTGCAGTGGGTGATCCGTTCATCTGGGCATGAGTTGAGGTGCTGGAGCATTTCGCTTGATATTAGAACTAGAAGCATAGGTGCAGTGTGCGCGTATAGCAAAACAAATGATGGAAGTAAGTAGGGAAGGAGAAGGGGTATATGTATTTACAATGCGAAATGGAACATGTGCGATCATACTAGCACTAATGCACGGGATCCCATTAGAACTCTGCAGTTAATCATGCTCGGGCGAGAGTAGTACTATGATGTGTGACCTCCTGGGAAGTTCTCGTGTTGCACTCGTCTTTTTACATATGGGGTGTTAAACATTATATGCGACCAGAGACACGATCCATCGATTCATTCACCAGCGTGAGTCGCGACGCCGGGCCATTGTGCTTATTATTTTTCATGCATTTATTTATAATTCATCATGAGATAAGAGTGTCATTATGAGTATCCTACATAGTAGAAAAACGAATGCAGAGGTGTGGCGGACGGTCCGTTAATCTGGGCATGAGTCAACATGCCCAGACATTTCACTCTATATTAGAACTAGAACCAGAGGTGCGGTGTGCACGCACAACAAAACAAATTATGGGAGGGGGGAGGGAAAGAGAAGGGGTATATGTATGTGCAGTGCAAAATGGTACGAATGCGATTGTACAAGAATTAATGAATCAAATCCCATCAGAACTCCACAGTGAAGCGTTCTAGGGTGAGAGTAGTACTAGGATGGGTGACCTTTTGGGAAATCCTCCTGTTGAACCCCTTTTCTTATTGATGGGGCGTTAAACGTTAGTACGATGAGAACCACAATCCGCCGTCATGAGTTGCGGCACCGTAGTAGTTTGCTTAATATTTTTCGTACATTCATTTACAGTCCTCTACGTGATAAGAGTGTCATTATGAGCATCTACATAATATAACAATAAAAAATGAGGTATGACAGGCGATCCGTTCATCTGGGCATGAATCATGTCATCGGGGCATTTCACTTGATATTAGAATTAGAAGTAGAGGAGCGGTGTGCGCGCACAGCGAAATAAATGATGGGACGGGGAGGGAACAAGAAGGGGTACATGTATTTTGTAGTGCAAAATGGGACGGATGCGATCATGCCAGCACTAATGCACCGGATCCCATCAGAACTCTGTAGTTAAACGTGCTTGGGCAAAAGTAGTACTAGGATGGGGTGACCTCTTGGGAAGTGCTCGTGTTGTACCCGTCTTTTTTACTGATGGGGCATTAAACGTTACGCGTGATGGGAGCCACGGTCCGTCGATTCATTCGCCAGCGTGAGTCGCGACACCGAAGCATTTTGCTTTATCTTTTTCGTGCATTCATTTATAGTCCACCACATGATAAGAGTGTCATTTCGAGTATGTTACATAGTAGAACAACAAAAATAGAGGGCTGGCGGGCGATCCATTCATCTAGGCATGAGTCGTTGAACTGGAGCATTTCGCTCAATATTAGAACTAAAAGTAGAGGTACGGTGTGTGCGCACAACGAAATAAATGAAGAGAGGGGAGAAGGAAGGAGAAGGGATAGATGTATTTGCAATGCGGTATGGGACGTGTGCGATTATACCAGCACTTATGCACCTAATCCCATCATAACTCTACAGCTAAGCATGTTTGGACTAGAGTAGTATCCTCTTGTTGCCCCTATATTTTTGCGGACGGGGTGTTAAACATTACGCACGACCGGAGCCACAGTCCACCAGTGTGAGTCACGGAACCGGGGCATTTTGCTTAATATTTTCATGCATTCATTTATAGTCTACATCATGATAAGAGTGTCATTACAATTATTTTACATAGTAGAACAATGAAAAATGAGGTGCTACGGGTAGTCCGTTCATCTGGGCGTGAGTCGATGCACCAGGGCATTTTGTTTGATATTAGAACTAGAAGCAGTGGTGCGGTGTGCCCGCACAGTGAAACAAATGATGGGAGGGGGAGTGAAAGAGAAGTGGAATATGTATTTATAGCATAAAATTGAACGGGTGCGATCACACCGGCACTAATGTATTGGATCCCATTAGAATCCCGCTATTAAGCATGCTTGGGCAAGAGTAGTACTATTATAGGTGACCTTCTGAGAAGTCCTCATATTGCACCCGTCTTTTCCCAAACGTGGCATTAAATGTTACACGCGATCGGAGAAACGGTCTGTCTGTTCATTTACTGGTGTGAGTCGCAATGCTGGGGCATTTTGCTTAATATTTTTCGTGCATTTATTTATAGTCCACCACATGATAAGAGTGTCATTACTAGCATCTTACATAATAGAACAACAAAAAAAGAGGTACGGCAGGCGATCCATTCATTTGGGCGTGAGTTGAGGTGCTAGGACATTTCGCTTGATATTAGAACTAGAAGTAGAGGTGCGGTGTGCGTGCATATCAAAACAAATGATGGGAGGGGGGAGGGAAGGAGTAGGGGTCTATGCATTTGAACGCGGAATGGGATGGGTGCGATCATACCAGTACTAATGCACTGGATCCCATCAAAACTCACAGTTCAGCATGCTTGGGTGAGAGTAGTACTAAGATGGGTGATCTCTTAGGAAGTCCTTGTGCTGCACACATCTTTTTGCGGACGGAGGGTTAAATGTTACGCACGACTGGAGTCACGGTCCGCCGGTTCATTCGCTGTCATAAGTCACGGCACTGGGGCATTTATTTAATATTTTTCATGCATTCATTTATAGTCCACCACGTGATAGGAGTGTTATTATGATTATCTTAATTAGTAGAACAATGAAAACAGAGGTGTTCTGGGCAGTCTGTTCATCTTGACTTGAATCGAGGCACTGGGGTATTTTACTTGATATTAGAACTAGAAGTAAAGGTGAGGTGTGCGCGCACAGTGAAATAAAGAATAGGAGGGGGGAGGGAAAGAGAATGGGCATATGTATTTGCAGCGCGGAATGGAACTGGTGCAATCATACCAGCACTAATGCACCGGATTCCATCACAACTAGCAACTAAACGTGCTTGGATGAGAGTAGTACTAAGATGGGTGACCTCCTGATAAGTCCTTCTGTTGCATCTGTCTTGTTGCAGATGGGGCGATAAACATTATGCGCGACCGAAGTCACAGTCCGTCGGTTCATTCGCTGGCGTGAGTCGTGGTGACAGAGTATTTTGCTTTTTATTGTTCATGTATTCATTTATAGTCCACCATAAAATAAGAGTGTCATTACGAGTATCTTAAAGAGTAAAACAATGAAACAGATGTGTGGCAGATGGTCAGTTCATCTCGGCATGAGTCAAGGCACCGGAGCATTTTGCTTAATATTAGACTAGAAGCAAAGGTGAGGTGCGCACGCACAGTCAAACAAATGATGGGACAGGGGAGGGAAAGAGAATGGGCACCTGCATTCGCAACATGGAATGGTACAGGTGCGATCATACCATAACTAATGCACCAGATCCCATCAGAACTCTGTGGTTAAACGTGTTTGGATGAGAGTAGTACTAGGATGGGTGACCTCTTGGGAAGTCCTCTTCTTGCATTCGTCTTTTCACAGACGGAGTGTTAAACGTTACGCATGACTGGAGCCACGGTCCGTCGACTTATTCGTCGATATATGTCGCTGTGCCAGGACATTTTGCTTAATATTTTTCATGCATTCATATATAGTCCACCATGTGATAAGAGAGTCATTATGATTATCTTAAATAGTAGAACAATGAAAACAGAGGAGCTGCAGGTGGTCCGTTCATCTGGGCTTGAGTCGAGGCACTAGGGTATTTCGCCTGATATTAGAACTTGAAGCGGAGGTGCGATGTGCGCGCACAGTGAAACAAATAATGGGAGGGGGTAGGGAAGGAGAAGGAGCATATGCATTTACAACCCATTTTGTGACAGATGCGATCATACTAGCATTAATGCACCAAATCCCATCCGAACTCTTATTGGGGCTGGGACATTTCGCTTAATATTTTTCGTGCATTAAATTATAGCCCACCACATGAAAAGAGTGTTATTATGAGTATCTTACATAGTAGAACAATAAAAGTAGAGGTACGGCGGGTGATTCGTTCATCTGGGCATGAGTCGAGGTGCCAGGGCATTTCACTTGATATTAGAACAAGAAGGAGAGGTGCGGTGTGCACGCATAGCGAGACAAATGATGGGAGGGAGAGGGAAGGAGAAGGAGCACATGCATTTGCAGCACAAAATGGGACAAATGCGATCATACTAGCATTAATGCACTGGATCCCATTCGAACGTGCAGCTAAGCGTGCTTGGGCGAGAGTAGTACTAAGATGGGCAACCTCCAAGAAAGTCCTTGTGTTGATTCCATCTTGTTGTGGACGCAACGTTAAACATTACGCACGACTGGAACCACGGTTCGTTTGTTTATTCGCAAACGTGAATCCTGGAGCCGAAACATTTTGCTTAATATTTTTCGTACATTCATTTATAGTTCACCACATGATAAAAGTGTCCTTACGAGAATAATAAATAGTAGAACAATGAAAACAGAGGTGCAGTAGGTGGTCCGTTCATCTATGCTTCAGTCGAGGCATCGGGGCATTTCACTTGATATTAGAGCTAGAAGCAGAGGTGAGGTGTGCGTGCACAGTGAAACAAATGATGGGAGAAGGGAGCGAAGGAGAAGGGGCAAATGCATTTGTAGTGCGAAATGGGATGGACGCAATCATACTAGCACTAATGCACCGAATCCCACCAGAACTCCGTCATGTAGCATGCTTGGGCGAGAGTAGTACTATGATGGGTGACCTCCTGGGAAGTCCTTGTGTTGTATCCGTTTTTTTGCAGATAGGACATTAAACATTATGCACGACCGAAGACACGGTCCGCCGGTTCATTCGTCGACGTGAGTCGCGGCACCAGGATATTTTGATAATATTTTTCTACATTAATTTATACTCCATTACTAGATAAGAGTGTCATTACAAGTATCTTACATAATAGAACAACAAAAATAAAGGTACAGAGGGCAGTCCGTTCATCTGGGCATGAGTCGACGCACCGTGGCATTTCACTTGATATTTGAACTAGAAGCAGAGGTGCGGTGTGCACGCACATTGAAGCAAATGATGGGAGGGGGGAGGGAAAGAGTAGGGGTACATGCATTTGAGCATAAAATTAAAATGATGCGATCATACCAACACTAATACACTGGATCCCATCAAAACTCCCCAATTAAGCATGCTTGAGCGAGAGTAGTACTAAGATGGGTGACCTCTTGAGAAATTCTCGTGTTGCACCCATCGTTTTGGGAACGGAGCGTTAAACGTTACGCAGAACTGGAGCCATGGTCTGTTGTTTCATTCACCGCAATAAAAGTGTCCTTACTAGCATCTTAAATAGTAGAACAACAAAAATAGATGTACAGTGGGTTGTCAATTCATCTAGGCATGAATCGAGGTGCTAGGGCATTTTGCTTGATATTAGAACTAGAAGCAGAGGTGAGGTGTGTGCGCACCACGAAACAAATGATGGGAGGGGGGAGGAAAGGAGAAGGGGCACATGTATTTGCAATGTGTAATAGAAGGGGTGTGATTATACCAACACTAATGCACCATAACCTATCAAAATTCCGTAGTTATGCGTGCCTGGTTGAGAGTAGTACTAGTATGGGTGACCTCTTTGAAAGTCCTCATGTTGCACCTGTTTTTTTTCACATGAAGCATTAAACATTACCTACAACCAGAACCACAGTCCGCCAGTTCATTCGCAAACGTGAGTCGTAGCACCAGGGCATTTTACTTAATATTTTTCGTGCATTCATTTATAGTCTACCACGTGATAAGAGTGCCATTACGAGTATCCTACATAGTAGAATAATGAAAAACTAGGTGCGGCAAGTGGTCCGTTCACCTGGGCATTAGTCGAGCCACTGGGGCATTTTGCTTGATATTGGAATTAGAAACAGAGGTGCAGTGTATGCGCATAGCAAAACAAATGACGAAAAGGGGGAGGGAAGGATAAGGGCTATATGTATTTGTGGCACAAATTAGAACGTGTGCAATATATCAGCACTAGTTCACCGGATCCCATCAAAACTACGCAATTTAGAGTGCTTGGGCAAGAGTAGTACTAAGATGAGTGACCTCTTGGGAAGTACTCGTGTTGCACCCTTCTTTTTGAAGATGGAGTGTTAAACGTTACGCGGGACCAGAGCGACGATCTGCCAGTTCATTCCCAAACGTGAGTCACGGTGCCAAGATATTTTGCTTAATATTTTTCACGCATTCAATTAAATCCCATCACGTGATAAGAGTGTTTTGTGAGTATCTTACATACTAAAACAATGAAAAACGAGGTGCGGCCGACATTCTGTTCAATGTGCATGAGTCGAGGCGCTGGGGCATTTTGCTTGATATTAAAACTAGAAGAAGAGGTGAGGTGCGCGCACAACGAAACAAATGACAGGAGGGGAGAGGGAAGGAGAAGGGGTGTGTGTATTTATGGCACAAACTAAAACGTGTGAGATCATACCAACACTAGTTCATCGGATCCCATCAAAACTATGCAGTTTAGCGTGTTTGGGCGAGAGTAGTATTAGGATGAGTGACCTCCGTGGAAGTACTCATGTTGCACCCTTCTTTTTTAAGATGGGGTGTTAAACTTTACGTGGGACCGGAGCGATGATCCGCCAGTTCATTCCCAAACGTGAGTCACGGCACCCAGGCATTTTGCTTAATATTTTTTTCCCATTCAATTAAATGCCATCACGTGATGAGAGTGTCATTGCGAGCATCTTACATAGTAGAACAACAAAAACGAGGTGCACAAGGCGTTCCGTTCATATGGGCATGAGTTGAGGCACTAGGTCATTTCGCTTGATATAAGAACTAAAAACAAAGGTGAGGTACGCGTATAGCAAAACAAATGACGGGAGGGGAGAGGGAAGGAGAAGGGGTACATGTATTTGCGGCGCAAACCATAACATGTGCGATCATACCAGCACTAGATCACCATATCCCATCAAAATTACATAGTTTAACGTGCTTGGGCGGGAGTAGTGCTAGGAAGGGTAACCTCTTAGGAAGTCCTCGCATTGCACCCTTCTTTTTGCAGAGGGGTTGTTAAACGTTATGCGGGACCGGAGCGACGGTCCATCGGTTCATTCATAAATGTGAGTCACGACAACAGGGCATTTTGCTTAATATTTTTTGCGAATTCAATTAAAGCCCATCACGTGATAAGAGTTTCATTGCAAGTATCTTAAATAGTAGAACAATGAAAAATGAGGTGCGGTAGGCGATTCGTTAATATGGGCATGAGTCGAGGCACCGGGACATTTCGCTTGATATTAGAACTAGAAGCAGAGGTGACTTGTGCGCACAGCGAAACAAATGACCGGAGGGGAGAGGGAAAGAGAAGGGTCATATGTATTTGCGGTGCAAACAAGAAAGGGTATGATCATACTAGCACTAGTTCACCGGATCCCATCAGTACTCTGAAGTTATGCATGCTTGGGCGAGAGTAGTACTAGGATGGGTGACGTCCTTGGAAGTCCTCGTGTTGCATCCTTCTTTTTGCATACGGACATTGAACATTACGCGGGACCGGAGTGACGGTCTGGCAGTTTATTCATAAACGTGAGTCACGGCACCAGGACATTTTGCTTTAAATTTTTCGCGCATTCAATTAAAACCCATCACGTGATAAGATTATCATTGCAAGTATCTTAAAGTGTAGAACAACGAAAAATGAGGTGCGGTGGGCGATCCATTAATATGGGCGTGAGCCGAGGCGGTGGGGCATTCCGCTTGATATTAGAACTAGAAGAAGAGGTGGGGTACGCGCACAACGAAAAAAATGACAGGAGGAGAGAGGGAAGGAGAAGGAGCATATGTATTTGCGGCACAAACAAGAAATGGTGCGATCATACCATCACTAGTTCACCAGATCCCATTAGAACTTCGCAGTTAAGCGTGCTTGGGCGAGAGTAGTAATTGGATTAGTGACCTTATGGGAAGTCCTCGTGTTGCCCCTTCTTTTTACAAACGGGGAGTTAAACATTACGCGGTACCGGAGCGATAGTCCGCCGATTCATTTGCAAACGTGAGTCATGGCACTCGGGCTTTTTGCTTAATATTTTTTGCCCATTCAACTAAAGCCCATCATGTGATGAGAGTCTTATTGCGAACATCTTACATAGTAGAACAACGAAAAATATTTTGCGGCGGGTGTTCTGTTTATATGGGCATGAGTCATGGCGCCGGGGTATTTCGCTTGATATTGGAAATAAAAAATAGAGGTGAGGTGTGCGCACAGCGAAAAAAATGACCGGATGGGAGAGTGAAATAGAAGGGGTATACAAATTGGAATTGGTGTGATCATACCAGCACTTGTTTACTAGATCCCATCAGAATTCCGCTATTAAGTGTGCTTGGGTGAAAGTAGTACTAGAATGGGTGGCCTCCTGGGAAGTCCTCGTGTTGCACTTTTTGCAAATGGGGCGTTAAACGTTACGCAGGATTGGAGCGATGTTCTGCTGCTTTATTTGCAAATGTGGGTCACGGCGCCGGGGCATTTTGCTTAATATTTTTTGCACATTTAATTAAATCCCATCATGTGATAAGAGTATTATTGTGAGCATCTTACATTATAGAACAATGAAAAATAAGGTACGACAGGCGTTCCATTAATATGGGCATGAGTCGAGGTGCCGGGGAATTTTGCTTGATATTAGAACTAAAAGCAGAGGTGAGGTGCACCCACAGCGAAACAAATGACGGAAGGGGAGAGGTAAGGAGAAGAGGTATATGTATTTGCGACGTAAACTGGAACGTGTGCGATCATATCAGTACTTGTTCACCGGATCCCATCAAAACTACACAGTTTAGAGTTCTTGGGTGAAAGTACTACTAGGATGAGTGACCTCCTGCGAAGTACTCGTGTTGCACCATTCTTTTTGAAGACGGGGTGTTAAACATTACGCAGGACCGGAGCGACGATCCGCCAGTTCATTCGCAAATGTGAGTCACGGCGCCGGGGTATTTTGCTTAATACTTTTTGCGAATTAAATTAAATGCCATCACGTGATGAGAGTGTCATTGTGAGAATCTTACATAATAGAACAACAAAAAACGAGGTGCGATGGGCGTTCCGTTCATATGGGCATGAGTCAACGTGCTGGGGTATTTTGCTTGATATTAGAACTAGAAGCAAAGGTGAGGTGCACGCGTAGCGAAATAAATGATGGGAGGAGAGAGGAAAGGAGAAAGGGTATATGTATTTGCGGCGCAAACTAGAACGTGTGCGATTATACCAGCACTAGTTCACCGGATCCTATCAAAACTACGCAGTTTAGCGTGCTTAGGCGAGAGTAGTACTAGGATGAGCGACCTCCTGGGAAGTACTCATGTTGCACCCTTCTTTTTTAAGACGGGGTGTTAAACATTACACAGGATTGGAGCGATGATCCGTCAGTTCATTCGCAAACGTGAGTCACGATGCCGGGGCATTTGGTTTATATTTTTCACGTATTCAATTAAATGCCACAATGTGATAATAGTGTCATTGCGAGCATCTTACACAGTATAAAAAACGAAAAATGGGGTGTTGCGGGCATTATGTTCATATTTTCATGAGTCAAGGCATCGAGGCATTTTGCTTGATATTAGAACTAAAAGCAGACGTGAGGTACACGCACAACAAAATAAATGACGGGAAGGGAGAGGGAAGGAGAAGGGGCATATGTATTTGCAGCGCAAACCAGAACGTGTGCGATGATACCAGCACTAGATCACTAGATTCCATAAGAACTACACAGTTTAGCGTGCTTGGGCGAGAGCAGTACTAGGATGAGTGACCTCTTAGGAAGTTCTCGTGTTGCACCATTCTTTTTGTAGATGGGTCGTTAAACAATACGCTGGACCAGAATTACAGTCAACCAATTCATTTGCAAACATGAGTCACGGCGCCGAGGCTTTTTGCTTAATATTTTTTGCGAATTCAATTAAACCCCATCACATGATAAGAGTGTCATTCCGAGTATCTTAAATAGTAGAACAACTAAAAATGAGGTTTGGCGGGCGATCCATCCATATGGGCATGAGTCGGAGCGCAGAGATATTTTGCTTGATATTAGAACTAGAAGCAGAGGTGAGGTGCAAAATGACGGGAGGGGAGAGGGAAGGAGAAGGGGCATATGTATTTACTGTACAAACAAGAGAGGATGTGATCATACCAACACTAGTTCACCGGATCCCATCAGAACTTCAAAGTTATGTATGTTTGTGCGAGAGTAGTACTAGGATGGGTGACCTCTTGAGAAGTCCTCGTGTTGCATCCTTCTTTTTACAGACGGGGCGCTCAACATTACGCGGGACTGGAGTGATGGTCCGGTAATTCATTCGCAAACGTGAGTCTCGGCGATGGGATATTTTTCTTAAAATTTTTTGCGCATTCAATTAAAACCCATCATGTGATAAGATTGTCATTGTGAGTATCTTAAATTACAAAACAATGAAAAATGAGTTGCGGCAGGCGATCCATTAATATGGGCATGAGTCGAGGTGCCTGGGCATTTCGTTTGATATTAGAACCAGAAGTAGAGGTGAGGTGGGCGCACAACGAAACAAATGACGGGAGGGGAGTGGGAAGGAAAAGGGGCATATGTATTTGTGGCGCAAAAAAGAAGTGGTGCGATCATACCAGCATTAGTTCACTTGATCCCATCAGAACTCTGTAGTTAACCGTGCTTGGGCGAGAGTAGTACTAGGATTGGTGGAAGTCCTTGTGTTGCACCATTCCTTTTGCAAATAGGGCGTTAAACGTTATGTGAGACCGAAGCAACAGTCTACTGGTTCATTCGCAAATACGAGTCACGGCGTCGAGGCATTTTGCTTTATATTTTTTGCCCATTCAACTAAAGTCCATCATGTGATGAGAGTGTCATTGCGAGCATCTTATATAATAGAAAAACAAAAAATATGATGCGGCGGGTGTTCCGTTCATATGGGCATGAGTCAAGGCACTGGAGCATTTCGCTTGATATTAGAACTAGAAACAGAGGTGAGGTACGCACACAATGAAACAAATGATGGGTGGGGAGAGTAAGGTAGAAGGGATATACAAACTAGAATTGGTGTTATCAAACCATCACTAGTTTATCAGATCCCATAAAAACTCCGCTGTTAAGCGTGCTTGGGCAAAAGTAGTACTAGTATGGGTGACCTCCTGGGAAGTCCTCGTGTTGCACTCTTCTTTTTACAAATGGGGCGTTAAACGTTACGCGGGACCGGAGCTATGTTCTGCTGATTAATTTGCAACCATGAGTCACGGTGCCGAGACATTTTACTTAATATTTTTTGCGAATTCAATTAAATCCCATCATGTGATAAGAGTGTTATTGCGAGCATCTTACATTATAGAACAACGAAAAATGAGGTACGGCCAGCGTTCCGTTCATATGGGCATGAGTTGAGGCACCGCGACATTTCACTTGATATTAGAACTAGAAGCAGAGGTGAGGTGCACGCACAGTGAAACAAATGACGGGAGGGGAGAGAGAAGGAGAAGGGGTATATATATTTGCGGCGTAAACTAAAATGTGTGCGATCATACCAGCACTTGTTCACTAGATCCTATAAAAACTACGTAGTTTAGAGTGCTTCAGAGAGAGTACTACTAGGATGAGTGACTTCTTGGGAAGTACTAGTATTGCACCCTTCTTTTTGAAGACGGGGCATTAAACGTTACGCAAGACCGGAGCGATGATCCGCCAGTTCAATTGCAAACGTGAGTCACGGCGTCAGGGCATTTTGCTTAATATTTTTTGTGCATTCAATTAAAGTCCATCACGTGATAACAGTGTCATTGTGGGTATCTTAAATAGTATAACAACAAAAAACGAGGTGCGGTGGGCGATCCGTTCATAGGGGCATGAGTTAAGGCATCGGGGCATTTTGCTTGATTTATTACTAGAAGCAGAATTGAGGTGTGCGCACAGCGAAACAAATGACGAGAGGGAAGAGGGAAGGAGAAGGGGCATATGTATTTACAGTGCGAACAAGAAAGGGTGCGATCATACAAGCACTAGTTCATCGGATCCCGTCAGAACTCCACAGTTAAGTGTGGTTGGGCGAGAGTAGTACTAAGATGGGTGACCTCTTGGGAAGTTTTTTTGTTAGTCCCTTATTTTTGCAGACAGAGCATTAAACGTTACGAACGTTACGCGGGACCAGAGTGATGGTCTGCCGATTCATTCGCAAACATGAGTCACGGCACCAGGGCTTTTTGTTTAATATTATCCGCGCATTCAATTAAAGTCCATCACGTGATCAAAGTGTCATTCTGAGTATCTTACATAGTAGAACAACAAAAAACAAGGTGCGGCAGGTGTTCCGTTCATATCAGCATGAGTCGAGACGCCGGGGCATTTCGCTTGATATTAGAACTAGAAAGAGAGGTGAGGTGCATGCACAGCAAAACAAATAATGGGAGGGGAAAGGGAGGGAGAAGGGGTATATTTATTTGCGGTGCAAACTAAATTGGGTGTGATCATACAAGCACTAGTTCACCAGTTCCCATGAGAACTCTGCAGTTAAGCATGCTTGGGCGAGAGTAGTACTAGGATGGTTGACCTCCTGGGAAGTTCTCGTGTTGCACTCTTCTTTTTGCAGACTGGGCGTTAAACGTTACGTGGGACCAAGGAGAAGGTCCGCTGGTTCATTCGCAAGCTTGAGTCACGATGCTGGGGCATTTTGCTTAATATTTTTTGCACATTTAATTAAAACCCGTCACATGATAAAGGTGTCATTATGAGTATCTTATATAGTAGAACAAAACAAAACGAGGTGCGGCGGGCGTTCCGTTCATATGGGCATGAGTCGAGGCGTCAGGGTATTTCGTTTGATATTAGAACTAGAAGCAAATGTGAGATACGCGTAAAGTAAAACAAATGACGGGAGGGGAGACGGATGGGGAAGGGGTATATGTATTTGCGGTGCAAACTAGATTTAGTGCGATCATACCAGCACTGGTTCACCAGTTCCCATGAGAACTCCGCAGTTAAGTTTGCTTGGGCGAGAGTAGTACTAAAATGGTTGACCTCTTGGGAAGTCCTCGTGTTTCACCCTTCTTTTTATAGACAGGCATTAAACGTTACGCAGGACCGGAGCGACGGTCTGTCTGTTCATTTGCAAACGTGAATCATGGCACCGATGCATTTTGTTTAATATTATTCGTGCATTCAATAAAATCCAATCACGTGATCTGAGTGTCATTGTGAGTATCTTACATAGTAAAACAACAAAATAAGGTGCGGCGGACCTTTTTTTCATATGGGCATGAGTCAAGGCGCCGGGAGGGGAGAAGGAAGGAGAAGGGCTATATGTATTTGCGGCGCAAACTAGAATGTATGCGATCACAGCAGTACTAGTTCTCAAAATCCCATCAAAACTCCACAGTAAAGTGTGTTTGTACGAGAGTAGAACTAGCATGGGTGATCTCTTGGGAAGTTATCGCGTTGCACCCTTCTTTTTTAAGACGGGGCATTAAACGTTACGTGGGACCGGAGCGACGGTCCGCTAGTTCATTCGCAAACATGAGTCACAACACCGGGGCATTTTGCTTAATATTTTTTACGTATTGAATTAAAGTCCATCACATTATAAGAGTGTCATTGCGAGCATTTTACATAGTAGAACAACGAAAAATGAGATGCGGCGGGCGATCCATTCATATGGGCATGAGTCGAGGCATGGGGCATTTCACTTGATATTAGAACTAGAAGATGAGGTGAGGTGCGTGCACAGTAAGATAAATGACGGGAGGAGAAAGGGAAGGAGAAAGGTTATATGTATTTGCGGCGCAAACTAGAACATGTACGATCACACTAGCACTAGTTCTTCGGATCCCATCAGAACTCCGTAGTAAAGCATGATTGTGCGAGAGTAGAACTAGGATGGGTGACCTCTTGAGAATTTCTCATATTGTACGCTTCTTTTTATAGACGGGGCGTTAACGTGGGACCGAAGCGACGATCCGCTGGTTCATTCGTAAATGTGAGTCATGACACCGGGGTATTTTCCTTAATATTTTTCACGCACTGAATTAAATCCCATCACATGATAAGAGTGTCATTGAGAGAATCTTGCATAATAGAACAACTAAAAACGAGATGCGGCGGGCAATCCGTTCATATGGACATGAGTCAAGACACGGGGCACTTCACTTGATAATAGAACTAGAAGAAGAGGTGAGGTGCACGCACACCGAAATAAATGATGGAAGAAGGAAGGGAAGCAGAAAGGGCACATGCATTTGTAACACAGAATGGGATAGGTGCGATCAGACCAGCACTAATGCGCCAAATCTCATAGGAACTCTGCAGTTAAGTGTCCTTTGATAAGAGTAGTACTAAGATGGTTGACCTCTTGAAAAGTTCTCATGTTACACCCATTTTTTTGAACACGAGGCATTAAACATTACGCGCGACCAGAACATCGGTCTGTCGGTTCAGTCGCAAATGTGAGTCGCGGTGTCAGGGCATTTTGCTAATTTTTTTCGTGCATTCATTTCATCTGGGCGTGAGTAGAGCCGACGGGGCATTTTGCTTGATATTAGAATTAGAAGCAAAGGTGTGCGGTGCACGCACAGCGAAAAAAATGATGGGAGGGGGGAGGGAAGGAGAAGGGGTATATGTATTTGCAGCGCGATATGGAACATGTGCGATCATTCCAGCACTAATTCACCGGATCCAATCAGAACTCCATAGTTAAGCATTTTTGGGTGAGAGTAGTATTAAGATGGTTGACCTCTTAGAAAGTTCTCATGTTTCACCCTTCTTTTTGCATACGAGGCAATAAACTTTACATGCCACCGGAACCACGGCCTGTCGGTTCATTTGCAAACGTGAGTCGCAGCATCAGGGCATTTTGCTTATTATTTTTTGTGCATTCATTTATAGTCCACCATGTCATAAAAATCTCATTATGAGCATCTTACATAGTAGAACAATGAAAAACGAGGTGCGGTGGGCGGTTCGTTTATCTGGGCATGAGTCAAGCCGTCGGAACATTTTACTTGACATTATATTTAGAAGAAGAAATGCGGGGTGCGCGCGCAGCGAAAAAAATGATGGGAAGGGGTAGGGAAGGAGAAAAGGTATATGTATTTGCAGCGCGAAATGGAACAGGTGCGATCATACCAGCACTAATTCTCCGAATCCCATCAGAACTCCGCACTTAAGCATTTTTGGGCGAGAGTAGTACTAGGATGGGTGACTTCCTGGGAAGTCCTCGTGTTGCACCCTTCTTTTTGAAGACGGGGTGTTAAACATTGCGCTCAGCATCGAGGTATTTTGCTTAATATTTTTCGTGCATTCAATTAAAGCTCATCACATGATTAGAGTGTTATTACGAGCATCTTAAATAGTGATCCGTTCATATGGGCATGAGTTGAAGCGACGACAAATTTCACTTGATATTAGAACTAGAAGCAAAGGTAAGGTGTGCCCACAGCGAAACAAATGATGAGAGGGGAAAGGGAAGGAAAAGGGGCATATGGATTTGTGGTGCAAATAAGAAAGGGTGCTATCATTCAAGCACTAGTTCACCGGATCAAATCAGAACTCCGTAGCTAAGCGTGCTTGGGAGAGAGTAGTACTAGGATGGGTGACCTCGTGGGAATTCCTTGTGTTGCACCTTTTTTTTTTAGACGGGGCGTTAAACGTTACACAGGACAGGAGCGACGGTCTGCTAGTTCATTCGCAAACATGAGTCACGGCGATGAGACATTTTGCTTAATATTATTCGTGTATTCAATTATAGCCCACCACGTGATAAGATTGTTATTACGAAAATCTTACATAGTATAACAAAAAAAAAGAGGTGTGGCTGGTGTTCCGTTCATATAGACATGAGTCTATTAGAACTAGAAGTAGGGTGAGTTGCGCGCATAGCGAAACAAATGATGGGAAGGGAGAGGGAAGGGGAAAGGGTATATGTATTTGTGGCGCAAATCAGAACGGTTGCAATAATACCAATACTAGTTCACCGGATCCCATCAGAACTCCACAGTCAAACGTGCTTGGGCGAGTGTAGTACTACGATGGGTGACCTCTTGGGAAGCACTCGTGTTGCACCCTTCTTTGTGCAGATGGGGCGTTAAATGTTATGGGGGCCTGGAGTGACGGTCTGCCAGTTCATTCGCAAACGTGAGTCACGGCGCCGGGGCATTTTGCTTAATATTATTCGTGCATTCAATTATAGCCCATCACTTTATGAGATTGTTATTACGAGCATCTTACATAGTAGAACAATGAAAAAGGAGGTGCTGCGGGTGTTCCATTCATATGGACATGAGTCGAGGCGCTGGGGCATTTCGCTCGATATTAGATTTAGAAGCAAAGGTGAGTTGCGTGCAAATCGAAAAAAATGACGAAAAGGGAGAGGGAAGGAGAAGGGATATATGTCTTTGTGGCGCAAATTAGAAGGGGTGCGATCATACTAGCACTAGTTCACTAGATCTATCAGAACTCTGCAGATAAACGTGCTTGGGTGAGAGTAGTACTACGATGAGTGACCTCTTGGGAAGTACTCGTGTTGCACCCTTCTTTTTATAGACAGGCGTAAAATGTTACACGGGACTAGAGCGACTGTCCGCTTGTTCATTCAAAATGTGAGTCACAGTGCCGGGGCATTTTGCTTAATATTTTTTGTGCATTCATCAAATTCCATCACGTGATGAGAGTGTCATTGCGAGCATCTTAAATAGTAGAACAAATAAAAATGAGGTGTGGCAGGCAATTCCTTCATATGGGCATGAGTCGAGGTACCAGGGCATTCCGCTCGATATTAGAGCTAGAAGCAAAGGTGAATTGCGCGCACAGCAAAACAAATGACAGGAAGGGAGAGGGAAGGAGAAGGGGTATATGTCTTTACAATGCAAATTAGAAGGGGTGCGATCATACCAGCACTAGTTCACCAGATCCCATCAGAACTCCACAGTCAAGCGTGCTTCGACGAGAGTAGTACTAGGATGGGTGACCTCTTGGGAAGTACTCGTGTTGCACCTGTATTTTCGTAGACGTGACGTTAAATATTACGCGGGACCATAGGAACGGTCGGCTGGTTCATTCGCAAACGTGAGTCATGGTGCCGGGACATTTTGCTTAATATTTCGTTCATTCAATTAAAGCCCATCACATGATGAGAGTGTCATTGCAAGCACAGTGAAATAAAAGGAGGTGCGGCGGGTGTTTCGTTCATATAGACATGAGTCGAGGTACCAGGAAATTTTGCTCAATATTAGAACTAGAAACAGAGGTGAGTTGCGCACATAGCGAAATAAATGATGGGAAGGGAGAGGGAAGGGGGAAGGGGTATATGTATTTGCGGCGCAAACCAGAACGGTTGTGATCATACCAACACTAGTTCACCGAATCCCATCAGAACTCCGCAGTCAAGTTTGCTTGGGCGAGAGTAGTACTAGGATGCATGATCTCCTGGAAAGTTCTCATGTTGCACCATTTTTTTTGTAGATGGAGCGTTAAATGTTACGCGGGACCGGACCGACGGTCCGCTGGTTCATTCGCAAATGTGAATCATGGCACCGAGGCATTCTGGTTAATATTACTCGTGTATTTAATTATTGCCCACCATGTGATAAGATTTTTATTACGGGCATCTTACACAGTAGAACAACGAAAAAGGAGGTGCGGCGGGTGTTCCGTTGATATAGACGTGAGTTGAGGCACTGGGGCATTTTCTTTGACATTAGAAGTAGAAGAAGAGGTGAGGTGCGTGCACAGTGAAACAAATGACAAGAGGGGAGAGGGAAGGAGAAGGAGAATATATCTTTGCGATGCAAGTTAGATTGTTGCGATCATACCAGCACTAGTTCACTGGATCGCGTCAGAACTTTCAGTTAAGCGTGCTGGGCGAGAGTAGTACTAGCATAGGAGACCTCCTGAAAAGTCCTCCTGTTGTACCCTTCTTTTTGTAGACGGGGCGTTAAACATTTTTTAGGACCGGAGCAACAGTCTGCCGGTTCATTGGCAAACGTGAGTCACGACGCCGGGGTATTTTGCTTAATATTTTTTGCACATTCAATTAAAGCCCATCACGTGATAAGAGTGTCTTTACGTGCATCTTACATAATAGAACAACAAAAAATGAGGTGTGGCACGATCCGTTCATATGGGCATAGTCGAGGCACCGGGGCATTTCACTTGATATTAGAATTAGATACAGAGGTGAGGTATGCGCACACAACGAAACAAATGTTGGGAGGGGAGAGGGAAGGAGAAGAGGTATATGTATTGACAGTGCAAACTAGAACTAGTGTGATAATATCAGCACTAGTTCACCGAATCCCATCAAAACTCTTCAGTTAAGCGTGTTTGGGCGAGAGTAGTACTACGATGGGTGACCTCTTGGGAAGTACTCATGTTGCCCCTTCTTTTTATAGACGGGCGTTAAATATTACGCGGGAGTGGAGCGACTGTCCACTTGTTCATTCACAAACGTGAGTCACGGTGTCGGGGCATTTTGCTTAATAATTTTCGCGCATTTAATTTAAAGCCCATCACAAGATGAGAGTGTCATTGCAAGCATCTTATATAGTAGAAAAACGAAAGATGAGGGGCTGCGGGCATTCCGTTCATATGGGAATTAGTCGAGGTGCCTTGGCATTTCGCTTGAAATTAAAACTAGAAGCAGAGGTGAGGTGCGCACACAGCGAAACAAATGACGGGAGAGGAGAGGGAAGGAGAAGAAGTATATGTATTTACAGTGCAAACTAGAATGGGTGTGATCATACCAGCACTAATTCATCGGATCCTATCATAACTCTATAGTTAAGCGTGCTTGGGCGAGAGTAGTACTAGGATTTGTGACCTGCTAGGAAGTTTTCGGGTTGCACCTTTCTTTTTACACATGAGGCAATAAACGTTACACCCGACCGAAACAACAGTCTGTCAGTTCATTCGCAAACGTGAGTCTCAGCATCAAGGAATTTTCTTTATATTTTTCGAGCATTCATTTATAGTCCACCACGTTATAAGAGTCTTATTACGAGCATCTTACATAGTAGAACAACAAAAAATGAGGTGCGACGGACAGTCTGTTCATCTGGGCATGAGTCGAGCCGCGGGGGTATTTTGCTTGATATTAGAATTAGAAGCAGAGGTATGGGATTTGCACACAGTGAAAAAAATTACGGGAGGGGGGAGGGAAGGAGAACAGGTATATGTATTTATAGTGTGAAATGGAATAGATACGATAATACCAGCACTAATTTACCGGATCCCATCAGAACTCTGCAGTTAAGCAATTTTGGGTGAGAGTAGTACTAGGATGGGTGACCTCTTTAGAAGTTCTCGTGTTGCACCCCTCTTTTTGCAGACGAGGTGTTAAACGTTACACGAGACTGGAGCGACAGTCTACCGGTTCATTCGGAAACATGAGTCACGGTGCCGGAGCATTTTGTTTAACATTTTTTGTGCATTAAATTAATGTCCATCACGTGATAAGAGTGTTATTACGAGTATCTTACACAGTAGAACAATGAAAAATGAGGTGCGGCGGGTGGTCCATTAATCTGGGCGTGAGTTGAGCCGCCAGGGCATTTCACTTGATATTAGAATTAGAAGAAGAGGTGCAGGGTGCGCGCATAATAAAAAAAATGATAGGAAGGGGGAGGGAAGGAGAAGGGGTATATGTATTTGCAGCGCGAAATGGAATGGGTGCGATCATACCAGCACTAATTCACCGAATCCCATTAGAACTCTGCAGTTAAGCATTTTTACACTAGAGTAGTACTAGGATGGGAGAACTCCTGGGAAGTTCTCGTGTTGCATAATATTTTTTGCAGACGGGACGCTAAGTGTTACGTGGGACAGGAACGACGGTCTTTCTGTTCATTCGCAAACGTGAGTCATGGCACCGACGTATTTTGCTTAATATTTTTCGTGCATTCAATTAAAGCCCATCACGTGATAGGAGTGTTATTATGAGTATTTTACATAGTAGAACAACAAAAACAGAGGTGCAGCAGGTGATTCGTTCATATTTACATGAGTCGACGTGCCGGGGCATTTCGCTTGATATTAGAACTACAGAGGTGAGGTGTGCGCGCAAAGCGAAAAAAATGATGGGATGGCAAAGGGAAGGAAAATGGGCATATGTATTTGCGGCTCGAACTGGAACGGGTGCGATCATACCAGCAGTAATTCACTAGATCCCATCAAAACTTCGTAGTTAAGTGTGTTTGGCCGAGAGTAGTACTAAGATGAATGACCTCCTGAGAAGTCCTCGTGTTGCACTCTTTTTTTTGCAGACGGGGTGTTAAACATTATGCAGGACTGGAACAATGGTTCATCAGTTCATTCGCAAACGTGAGTCACAGCGCTGGGGCATTTTGCTTAATATTTTTCGTGCATTCAACTAAAGCCCATCACGTGATGAGAGTGTCATTACAAGCATCTTAAATAGTAGAACAATAAAAGACGAGGTGCGACGGGCGATCAATTCATGTCAGCATGAGTCAAGGCATTGGAGGAATTCGCTAGATATTAGAACTAGAAGCAGAGGTGGGGTGCTCGTATAACGAAACAAATGATGGGAGGGGAGAGGGAAGGAGAAGGGGCATATGTATTTGCGGCGCAAATAAGAAAGGGTGCGATCATACTAGCACTAATTCACTGGATCCCATAAGAACTCCAAAGTTATCCGTGCTTGGGCGAGAGTAGTACTAGGATGGATGACCTCCTGGGAAGTTCTCGTGTTGCACCCTTCTTTTTGTAGATGGGGCATTAAACATTCTGCTAGACTAGAGTGATAGTCTGCCGGTTCATTCGCAAACGTGAGTCACGGCGCCAGGGTAGTTTACTTAATATTTTTTACGAATTTAATTAAAGCCCATCATAGGATGAGAGTGTCATTGCGAGCATCTTACATAATAGAACAATGAAAGAAGAGGTGTGGCGAGCGTTCCGTTCATATGGGAATTAGTCGAGGCGCCTGGGCATTTCGTTTAAAATTAGAACTAGAAGCAGAGGTGAGGTGCGCGCACAGCGAAACAAATGACTGGAGGGGAGAAGGAAGGAAAAGAGGCATATGTATTTGCGACGCAAACAAGAAAGGGTGTGATCATACCAATACTAATTCATTGGGTCCCATCAGAACTCTGCAGTTAAGTGTTCTTGGGCGAGAGTAGTACTAGGATGGGTGACCTCCTGGGAAGTCCTCGTGTTGCACCCTTCTTTTTACAAATAGGGCATTAAATGTTACGTGAGACCGGATCAATGGTCCACCGGTTCATTTACAAATGTAAGTCACAGAACCAGGGTATTTTGCTTAATATTTTTTGCTCAATCAATTAAAGCCCATCACGTGATAAGAGTGTCATTGCGAGCATCTTATATAGTAGAACAATGAAACATGAGGTGTGGCGGGCGTTCCGTTCATATGAGAATTAGTCAAGGTGCCTGGGCATTTCACTTGAAATTAGAACTAGAAGCAGAGGTGAGGTGCGTGCACTGCGAAACAAATGATGAGAGGGGAGAGGGAAGGAGAAGGGGTATATGTATTTGTGGTGCAAACCACAACAGGTGCGATCATACCAGCACTAGTTCCCAATCCCATCATAACTCTGCAGTTAAGCGTTCTTGGGCAAGAGTAGTAGCAGGATGGTGACCTCTTGGGAAGTCCTCGTGTTGCACCCTTCTTTTTACAGACAATGCGTTAGACATTATGTGAGACCAGAGGGACAGCCCGTCGGTTCATTCGCAAGTCTGAGTCACGGCATCGGGGTATTTCACTTAATATTTTTTGTGCATTCAATCAAAGCCTATTTCGTGATGAGAGTGCCATTCCGCGCATCTAAAATAGTAGAACAACGAAAAACTAGGTGCAGAGAGCATTCCGTTCATATGGGTATGAGTGGAGGCGATGGGGAATTTCGCTTCATATTAGAACTAGAAGCAAAAGTGAGGCGCACGCACAACGAAACAAATGACAGGATGGGAGAGGGAAGGAGAAGGGGCATATCTTTTTGCGGCACAAACAAGAAAGGGTGCAATCATACTAACACTAGTTCACCAGATCCCATCAGAACTTTGTAGCTAAGTGTGCTTGGGTGAGAGTAGTACTAGGATGGATGATCTCCTGGGAAGCCTTCGTGTTGCAATCTTTTTTTTACAAATGGGCGTTAAATGTTATGCGGGACCGGAGCGACAGTCTACCGGTTCTTTCATAAACGTGAGTCATGGCACCGGGGCATTTTAATTAATATTTTTTGCACATTTAATTAAATCTCATCCCATGATTAGAGTGTCATTGTGAGTATCTTACATAGTAGCACAATGAAAAATGAGGTGCGACGGGTGTTTCGTTCAAATGGGCATGAGTCGATGCGCCAGGGCATTTTGCTCTATAATAGAACTAAAAGCAGAGGTAAGGTGCGTGCAGAGCGAAACAAATGATGGGAGGGGAGAGGGAAGGAGAAGGGGTATATATATTTGCGGTGCAAATTAGAACGATTGCGATCATACCAGCACTAGTTCATCAGATCCTATCATAACTCCGTAGTTAAGTGTGCTTTTGCGAGAGTAGTACTAGGATGGGTGACCTTCTGGGAATTTTTTGGGTTACACCCTTCTTTTTGCAGACGGGGCATTAAATGTTATGCGGGACTAGAGCGACAGTCCGTCGATTCATTCGCAAAAGTGAATCACGGCGCCAAGGCATTTTGCTTAATATTTTTTGCGCGTTCAATTAAAGCCCATCACGTGATAAGAGTGTCATTGCGAGTATCTTACATAGTAGAACAACGAAAAACTAGGTGCGGCGGGTGTTCCGTTCATATGGGCATGAGTTGAGGCATCGTATCATTTCGCTTGATATTACAACTAGAAGCAGAGGTGAGGTGCGCGCACAACGAAACAAATGACGGGAAATGAGAGGGAAGGAGAAGAGGTATATGTATTTACGGTGCAAACTAAAATGGGTGCGATCTTACCAACACTAGTTTTACGGATCCTATCAGAACTCCGCTATTAAGCGTGTTTGGGCAAAAGTAGTACTAAGATGGGTGACCTCCTGAGAAGTCCTCGTGTTGCACTTTTCTTTTTACAGACAGAGCATTAAATGTTACGCGGGATTGGAGTGACGGTCTGCCAGTTCGTTCATAAATGTGGGTCACGGCACCGAGGAAATTTTTTTAATATTTTTCATTCATTCAATTAAATCCCATCACAAGATGAGAGTGTCATTGCGAGCATCTTACATAGTAGAACAATGAAAAATGAGGGGCGGCGGGTGTTCCATTCATATGGGCATTAGTGGAGGCATCGGGGCATTTTTCTTCATATTGCAACTAGAAGCAGAGGTGAGGTACGCGCACAGCAAAACAAATGACGGGAGGGGAGAAAGAAGGAGAAGGGGTATATGTATTTGCGGCGCAAATTATAATTGGTATGATCATTCCAACACTAGTTCTCCGAATCCCATACGATTCATTCGCCAGCATGAGTTACGGCGCAAAGGTATTTTTTTTAGTATTTTTTGTGCATTCATTTATAATCAATCACAAGATAAGAGTGTCATTACGAGTATCTTACATAGTAGAGCAACAAAAATAGAGGTGCGGCGGGCAGTCCATTCATATATGCATGAGTCGAGGTGTTAGAGCATTTTGCTCAATATTAAAACTAGAAATATAGGTACGGTGTGCACGCACAACGAAATAAATGACGAGAGGGGGAAGGGAATGAGAAGGGGTATATGCATTTGCAGCATGAAATTCAACAGCTGTGATTATACCAACACTAATTCACCAGATCCCATCAAAATTTCGTTATTAAATGTGCTTGGGCGAGAGTAGTACCGAGATGGGTGACCTCCTGAAAAATCCTCGTGTTGCACCATTCTTTTTGTAGACGGGACTTTAAACATTATGCGGGACCGGAGCCATGGTTTACCAGTTCATTCGCAAACATGAGTTGCGGCACCAAGGAATTTTACTTCATATTTTTTATGCACTCAATTATAATCCACCACATGATAAGAGTGTCATTATGAGTATCTTACAAAGTAGAGCAACGAAAATAGAAGTGCAACTGGTGGTTCATTCATCTGAGCGTGAGTCAAGGCAGCGGGCCATTTCGCTTGATATTAGAACTAGAAACAGAGGTACGGTGTGTGCACACAGTGAAAGAAAATATGGGAGGGGGGAGGGAACGAGAACAACTATATGTATTTGCAGTGCAAAATGATATTGTTGTGATCATACCAATTCTAATGTACCGGATCCAGTTAGAACTCTGCAGTTAAGCGTGTTTGGGTGAGAGTAGTACTATGATGGGTGACCTCCTAGGAAGACCTCGTGTTGCACTTGTTTTTTTGTAGAGGAGGTGTTAAACATTACACGTGACCGAAGCCACAGTCCCCCGATGTGAGTCGCGACGTTGGGGCATTTTTCTTAATATTTTCCATCCATTCATTTATAGTCCTCCACGTGATAAATGTGTTATTACGAGCATCTTAATTTGTAGATCAATGAAAATAGATGTGTGGCAGGCACTTCGTTCATCATGGTGTTAATCAAGGCATCGGGGCATTTCGCTTGGTATTAGAACTAAAAGTAGAGGTGTGGTGTGCGCGCATAGCTGAACAAATGATGGGAGGGGGGAGGGAAGGAGAAGGAGAATATTTAATTTGCAGCGCGGAATGGGACGGGTGGGATCATACCAGCACTAATGCACCGGATCCCATCACAACTCTGCAGGAAAGCGTGCTTGGGCGAGAATAGTAATAGGATGGGTGAACTCCTGGGAAGTCCTCATCTTGCACCCGTCTTTTTGCAGATGGGGCATAAACATTACGCGCAAGTTGAGCCATAGTCTGCCAGTGTGAGTCGCGGTGCTAAGGTATTTTGCTTAATATTTTTTTCCATTCATGTATAGTCCTCCACGTGATAAGTGTGTCATTACAAGAATCTTTATTAGTGGATAAAAAAAAAATAGAGGTGCGGTGGGTGGTCCGTTCATCTGGGCATGAGTCGAGGTGCTAGGGCATTTTGCTTGATATTAGAACTAGAAGCAGAGGTGAGGTGTGCACGCATAGTGAAATAAATGATAGAAGGGGGGAGGCAAGGAGAAGGGGCTCATCCATTTGCAGCGTGAAATGGGACAAGTGCGATAATACAAGCACTAATGCACCGAATCATATCCGAACTCTGTAGTTGAGCCTGCTTGGGTGAGAGTAGTACTAAGATGGGTGACCTCCTAGGAAGTTCTTGTGTTGCTCCCTTTTTTTTGCAGATGTGGCGTTAAACTTTACATGCGACTGGAGCCACGGTCCGTCTGTTCATTCACAAATGTGAGTCGCGGTGCCAGGGCATTTTGCTTTATCTTTTTTGTGCATTCCTTTATAGTTTACCACTTGATAAGAGTGTCATTACGAGCATCTTAATTAGTAGAACAATGAAAACAAAAGTGGGATAGGTGGTTCGTTCATCTAGGCATGAGTCGAGGCACCAAGTCATTTCGCTTGATATTAGAACTAGAAACAGAGGTGAGGTGTGCGCGCACAGTGAAACAAATGACGGGAGGGGGGAGGGAAGGAGAACAGGTATATGTATTTACAACGTGGAACGGAAGGGATGCGATCATGCCAGCACTAATGCACCGGATCCAATCAAGCTTTACAGTTAAGCGTGCTTGGGCGAGAGTAGTACTAAAATGGGTGACCTCTTGAGAAGTTATCATATTGCACCTATCTTTTTTTGGATAGGGCATTAAACATTACGCGTGACCGGAGCCACAGTCTACCAGCGTGAGTCGCGGTGTCAGGACATTCTGCTTACTATGTTTATGCATTTATTTATAGTCCACCACGTAATAAGAGTGTAATTGCGAACCTCTTACATTGTAAAAAAATGAAAAACGAGGTGCGACAGATGGTCCATTCATCTGGGCGTGAATTGAAACGCTGGAGTATTTTGCTTGATATTAGAACTAGAAGCAGAGGTGAGGTGTGCACGCACAGCGAAACAAATGATGGGAGGGGGGAGGGAAGGAGAAGTGGCATATGTATTTGCTGCACACAATGGAACGGGTGTGAGATTACCAGCACTAATGCACTAGATCCCATAAGAACTCTACAGTTAAGCGTGCTTGAGCAATAGTAGTACTAGGTGACCTATTGGGATGTCCTCATGTTACACAGATATTTTTGTAGACGGGGCATTAAACATTAAGTGCAACCGAACCTACAATCCGCTGGTTCATTCGCAAACATGAGTCATGGCGCTGGGACATTTTGCTTAATATTTTTCGTACAATCATTTATAATCCACTATGTGATAAGAGTGTTATTACGAGTATCTTAAATAGTAGAACAACGAAAATAGAGGTGCAGAAGTCGATCCGTTCATCAAGGATTGACTCAAGCCGCTGGGGCATTTCACTTGATATTAGAACTTGAAGCAGAGGTGCGGTGTGTGCGGAATGGGATAGGTGTGATCATACCAGCACTAATACAATATATCTTATAAGAACTCTGTAGTTAAGCGTGTTTAAGCGAGAGTAGTTATAGGATAGGTGACCTAT
This sequence comes from Carica papaya, assembly GCF_054855325.1. Taxonomy (NCBI): domain Eukaryota; kingdom Viridiplantae; phylum Streptophyta; class Magnoliopsida; order Brassicales; family Caricaceae; genus Carica; species Carica papaya. The sequence goes on along the minus strand of NC_142311.1, from coordinate 27,529,108 downwards.
TGGGAAGTCCTCGTATTGCACTCGTCTTTTTACAGACGGGGCGTTAAACGTTACGCGCGATCAGACCTACTATCTGCCGGTTCATTCGCAAATGTGAGTCACGGTGCTGGAGTATTTTGGTTAATATTTTTTGTGCAATCATTTATAGTCCACCTTGTGATAAAAGTGTCATTATGAGAGTGTCATTGCGAGCAGTCCGTTCATTTGGTAGTGAGTCGAGGTGCCGAGACATTTTGCTTGATATTAGAATTGGAAGGAGAGGTGCGGTGTACGCGCACAGCGAAAAAAATGATGGGAGGGGGGAGGGAAGGAGAAGGGGTATATGTGTATGTAGCGCGGATTGGGATAAGTGTGATCATACCATCACTAATGCACCGGATCCCATTAGAACTCCACAACTGAGCATGCTTGGGTGAGAATAGTACTAGGATGGGTCACCCCCTGATAAGCCATCGTGTTGCACCCATCTTTTTCGGACGGGGCGTTAAACATTATGCACGACCGGAGCCACGGTCAGCCGGTTCATTCGCAGGCGTGAGTCGTGACGTTAAAGCATTTTGTTTAATATTTTTTATGCAATTATTTATAGTCCACCTCGTGATAAAAGTGTTATTACGAGCATCTTACATAGTAGAACAACAAAGAAAGAGTTGCGACAGGAGATCCATTAATTTGGGCATGAGTTGAGGCACCGGGACATTTTACATAATATTAGAACAAGAAGTAGAACTGCAGAGTGCACGCACAATGAAACAAATCATGAGAGGGGGGAAAGGAATGAGTAAGGGTACATCCATTTGAGCGAGAAATGGAAAGGGTGCGATCATACCATCACTAATGCACCGAATCCCATCAGAACTCCACAGTTAAGTGTGTTTGGGTGAGAGTAGCACTTAGATGGGTGACCTCTTGGGAATTTCTCGTGTTATGCCCATCTTTTTGCAGACGGGGTGTTAAACATTATGCACGACCAGAGCCACAGTTAGCCAGTTCATTCGCTAGCATAAGTCGAGGCACCAGAGCATTTTACTTAATATTTTTCATTAATTCATTTATAGTCCATCACGTGATAAAAGTGTAATTACGAATATTTTAATTAGTAGAAAAACGAAAACAAAAGTGGGGTTGGTGGTCTGTTCATCTGGGCTTGAGTCGAGGCACCGGGGCATTTCGCTTAATATTAGAACTAGAAGAAGAGGTGAAGTGTGCATGCATAGAAAAACAAATGATGGGAGGGGGAGGGAAGGAGAAGGGGCACATACATTTGTAGCTCAGATTTGGACGTGTATGATCATACCAGCACTAATGCACTGCATCTCATCAGAACTCCGCAACTAAGAGTGCTTGGACGAGAGTAGTTTTAGAATGGGTGACCTTCTGGGAAGTTCTCGTGTTGCACCCGTATTTTTATGGATGTGGCATTAAACATTACGCGCGACAAGAGATACGGTCTGCTGGTTCATTCGCCAAAGTGAGTCACGGTGTCGAGGCATTTTGCTCAACATTTTTTGTGCATTCATTTATAGTTCACTATGTGATAAGAGTGTCATTACAAGAATCTGACATCGTAGAACAACAGAAAAAGAGGTGCGGCAAGAGATCCGTTCATTTGGGCATGAGTTGAGGTGCCGGGGCATTTCGCTTAATATCAAAACTAGAAGCAGAGGTGCAGTATGCACCCACAACGAAACAAATGATGGAAGGAGGGAGGGAATGAGTAGGGGTACATGCATTTGAGCGTGAAATGGGAAGGGGGCGACCATACCATCACTAATGCACTAGATCCCATCAGAACTCCACAGTTAAGCGTGTTTGGGTGAGAGTAGTACTTAGGTGGGTGACCACCTGGGTCCTTGTGTTACAACCATCTTTTTAGGGATGGGGCGTTAAACATTACGCACGATCAGAGCCATAATCAACTGGTTCATTTGCACGTGTGAGTCGTGGCACCGGGACATTTTACTTAATATTTTTCGTGCATTCATTTATTGTTCGCCACGTGATAATAGTGTCATTACGCACATCTTAATCAGTAGAACAACAAAAACAGAGGTGCGGCGAGCAATCCGTTCATCTAGGTGTGAGTCGAGGCACCGGGTCATTTCGATTATTATTATAACTAAAAGCAGAGGTGAGGTGTGCGTGCACAGAGAAACAAATGATGGGAGCGAGGAGGGAAGGAGAAGAGGTATATGTATTTGTAGAACGGAATAGAATGTTAGCGATCATGCCAACACTAATGCACCGGATCCCTTCAGAACTCTGTAGTTAAGAGTGCTTTGGCGAGAGTGGCACTAGGATGGGTTGCCTCCTGGGAAGTCCTCGGGTTGCACCCATTTTTTTACGAATGAAACATTATGCACGACCAGAGTAATGGTCCATCAGTTTATTCACAAACGTGAGTTGCGGTACCAGGACATTTTGCTTAATATTTTTCGTACATTCATTTATAGTCCACAATGTGATAAGAATTTCATTACAAGCATCTTAATTAGTAGAATAACGAAAACAAAGGTACGACAGGAGGTCTGTTCAATTGGGCGTGAGTCGAGGCGCTGGGTAATTTTGTTTGATATTAGAACTATAAGCAGATGTAAGGTATGCGCCCCCAAAGAAACAAATGATGGGAGGGGGGAGGGAAGGAGAAGGGGCACATGCATTTACATCGCAGAATGGGACAGGTGTGATCATACCAACATTAATACATCGTATTCCATTAGAACTCTGCAGCTAAACGTGCTTGGGCGAGAGTAGTTCTATGACGGGTGACCTCCTGAGAAGTTCTCGTGTTGCTCCCATCTTTTTATTGATGCGTTAACCATTACGTGTGACCGGAGACACGATCCACCAGTTCATTCACCGGCGTGAGTCGCGGCGTAGAAGAATTTTGCTTAATATTTTTTATGCATTCATTTATAGTCCATCATGAGATAAGAGTATCATTACGAGTATCTTACATAGTAGAACAACGAAAATAGAGGTACGACGGGTGGTCCGTTCATTTGTGCGTGAGTCAAGGCGCTGGAGAATTTTGCATGATATTATAACTAGAAGCAGAGGTGCAATATGCGCACACAGCGAAACAAAAGAAGGGAGGGATGAGGGAAGGAGAAGGGGTATATGTATTTGCGACGCAGAATGGGACAGGTGCGATCATACTAACACTAATGCACCAGATCCCACCAGAACTTCACAGTTATGCATGCTTGAGCGAGAGTAGTACTAGGATGGGTGACCTCCTGGGAATTCTTCGTGTGGCACCCGTTGTTTTGCAAATGAGACATTAAACATTATGCGCGACCGGAGCCATGGTTCCTTGGTTCATTCACCGGCGTTAGTCGCGACACCGGTGCATATTACTTTATCTTTTTTGTGCATTCAATTATACTCCACCACGTGATAAGAATATCACTACGAGTATATTACATAGTAGAATAACAAAAAGTGAGGTGCGGCGAGTGGTCTGTTCATTTAGGCGTGAGTCGAGGTACTGGGGCATTTTACTCTATATTAGACTAGAAGTAGAGGTGCAGTGTGCGTGCACAACGAAACAAATGACGGGAGGGGGGAAGGGAAGGAGAAGTGGTATATGTATTTGTAGTGTGGATGGAAGAGGTGCAATCATTGCAGCACTAATGCACCTGATCGTATCAAACTCCATAGTTAAACATGTTTTGGCGAGAGTAGTACTAGGATGGGTGACCTCTTGGGAAGTCCTCGTGTTGCACCCGTCTTTTTGTAGGCGGGACATCAAACGTTACGCACGACCGAAGCCATAGTCCACCAGTGTGAGTCGCGACTCCGGGATATTTTGGTTAATATTTTTCGTATATTCATTAATAATCCACCACGTTATTAGAGTGTCAATACGAGCATCTTACATAGTAGAACAACAAAAAATGAGGTGTGGCAAGCAGTTCGATCATCTAGGCATGAGTTGAGGCGTGGGGTATTTCACTTTATATTATAAATAGAAACAGAAGTACGTTGTGCGCGCACAGCAAAACAAATGATGGGAGGGGGGAGAGAAGGAGAAGTGGTATATGTATTTATACCGCAGAATGGACGGGGTGCGATCATACTAGCACTAATGCACCGAATCCCATTGAACTCCGCAATTAAGCGTGCTTGAGCGAGAGTAGTACTAGGATGGGTGACCTCCTAGAAAGTCCTCATGAAGAACCCATTTTTTTGCAGACGGGGCGTTAAACATCACACGGGATCGAAAACACTATCCACCAGTTCATTCGCTGGCATGAGTCGCGACGTCGGTTTATTTTGGTTAATATTTTTTATGCATTCATTTATAGTCCATCACAAGATAAGAAATTCATTACGAGTATCTTTCATAGTAGAACAACAAAAATAGAGGTGCGGTGAGCAGTCACTTCATCTGGGCATGACTCGAGGCACCAGGGTATTTCGTTATATATTAGAACTAGAAGTAGAGGTGCGGTGTACGTGCACAGCGAAACAAATGACGGGAGAGGGTAGGGAAGGAGAAGGAGTATATGTATTTGAAGTGCAAAATTGAAAAGGTGCGATCATACCAGCACTAATTTACCTGATTCCATCACAACTCTGCAGTTAAGCGTACTTGGGTGAGAGTAGTACTACGATGGGTGACCCCTTAGGGAATCCTTGTGTTACACCTATCTTTTTGCAGACGAAGTAATAAATGTTATGCGGGATCGGAGCCACGGTCCGCAGGTTCATTCGCAAACATGAGTCGCGGGGCCTGGGCATTTTGTTTAATATTTTTCATGCATTCATTTGTAATCTACCACATGATAAGAGTGTCACTAAGAGCATATTATATAGTAGAATAATGAAAAAGAGGTGCGGCAGGCGTTCTGTTCTTCTGAGTGTAAGTCGAGCCGCCAGGAAATTTTGCTTGATATTAAAACTAGAAACAGAGGTACAGTGTGCACGCACAACGAAATAAATAACAAGCGGGGGGAAGGAAGGAGAAATGGCATATGTATGTACAGCGCGGAATGGAAGGGGTGCGATCAAACTAGCACTAATGCACCAGGTCTCATCGAGCTCCACAGTTAAGTGTGTTTGGGCGAGAGTAGTACTAGAATGGGTGACCTCCTGGGAAGTCCCCTTGTTGCACCCGTCATTTTACAGACGAAGCGTTAAACGATACGCGCGACCGTAGCCACAGTCCACTGGTTCATTCACAAACTTGAGTCGCGGCACTGGGATATTTTATTTAATATTTTTTGTGCATTCATTTATTGTCCACCACATGATAATAGTGTCATTAAGAGCATCTTACATAGTGGAGAAATGAAAACAGAGGTGTAGCAGGATGTCCGTTCTTCTGGGCATCAATCGAGGCACCGGGGCATTTTGCTTGATATTACAACTAGAAGCAGAGGTGCAGTGTGCGTGCACAGCAAAATAATTGATGGGACGAGGGAAGGAAGGAAAAGGAGTGAGTGCATTTGTAGCGCAGAATGGGACGAGTGATATCATACCAATATTAATGCACCGAATCCCATAAGAACTCTACAGTTAAGGGTGCTTGAGTGAGAGTAGTACTAGGATTGGTGACCTCCTTGAAAGTCTTCGTGTTGCACCCATCTTTTAGCAGACGGAGTGTTAAATGTTCCCCGTGACCGAAGCCACATTTTGCCAGTTCATTCACCGATGTGAGTCGTGGTGCTAGGGCATTTTGCTTAATATTTTTCGTGCATTCATTTGTAATTCATTACGTGATAAGAGTGTCATTAAGAGCATGTTACATAGTAGAATAACGAAAAAAGAGGTGCGGCGGACGATCCGTTCCTCTGGGCATGAGTCAACACACCGGGGCATTTTTGTTGATATTAGAACTAGAAGAAGAGGTGTGGTTTGCATGCACAGCAAAACAAATGACGGGAGGGTGGAGGGAAGGAGAAGGGGTATATCTAGTTGCAGTGCATAATGGAAAGAATGTGATCAAACCAGCACTAACGCAACGGCTCCCATCAGAACTCCGCAGTTAAGCTTGTTTGGTCAAAAGTAGTGCTAGGATGGGTGACCTCCTAAGAAGTCCTGTTGCGCCCATCTTTTTGAGGATGAGGAGTTAAACTTTATGACCAGCGTGAGTTGTAGTACCGGGGCATTTTGGTTAATATTTTTTGTGCATTCATTTATAGTTCACCACATGATAAGAGTGTTATTACGAGTATCTTACATAGTATACCAACGAAAACAGAGGTGCAACGGGTGGTCCGTTCATCTGGGTGTGAATTGAGGCACCAAGGAATTTTGCTTGATATTAGAACTAGAAGCAGAGGGGCGATGTGCAGGATAGCAAAACAAATGACGGGATAGGGGAGGGAAGTGGAAAGGGTATATGCATTTGTAGTGCGAAATAGGACGGGTGAACTCATACCACCACTAATGCACCAGATCCTATCAGAACTCCGCAATTAAGTGTTCTTTAGTGAGAGTAATACTAGAATGGGTGACTTCCTGAAAAGTACTCGTGTTACACCCATCTTTTTACGAAAGGGGCGTTAAATGTTACGCGCGACCAGAGGAACGGTCTGCTGGTTTATTTGCTGGCATGAGTCGCGATGATGTGGCATTTTGATTAATATTTTTGGTGCATTCATTTATAGTCCACCACTTGGTAAGACTTTCATTATGAGTATCTTACAAATTAGAATAATGAAAACAGAGGTGCAGTGGGCAGTCAATTCATCTGGGCATTTTACTCGACACTATAACTAAAAGTAGAGGTGCGGCGAGCGCGCACAGTGAAACAAATGATAGGAGGGGGGGAGGGAAGGAGAAGGGGTACATGCATTTGTAGCGCAAAATTTGACAAGTGCGATCATACCAGCACTAATACACCAGATCCCATCAAAACACTGCAGTGAAGCGTTCTTGGGGGATTGTAGTCCTTGGAAGGGTGACCTCCTAGGAAGTGCTCATGTTGCACTTATCTTTTGGCAGACGGGGTGTTAAATATTACACACAACCAGAGCCATAGCCCACTTGTTCATTCACAAACGTGAGTCACGACGCCAGGGCATTTTGCTTAATATTTTTTGTGATTTTATTTATAATCCACCACCTGATAAGAGTTTCATTACGAGTATCTTACATAGTAGAACCATAAAAATAGAGGTGCAGCGGGCTGTCCATTCATCTGGGCGTGAATCACTGCGTCAGAGCATTTTGCTTGACATAAAAACTAGAAGAATAGGTGCGGTGTGCATGCACAACAAAATAAATGATGGGAGGGGGGAGGAAGGAGAAGGGGTATATGTATTTGCAGCGCATAATGGAACGTGTGCGATCATACCGACACTAATACATTAGATCCCATCAGAACTTTGCAGTTAAATGTACTTGAGTGAGACTAGTACATAGATGGGTGACCTCCTGGGAAGTCCTCCTATTTCACCCGTCTTTATGCAGACAGGGCGTTAAACATTACGCATGACTGGAGCCATGGTCAGCCAGTTCATTTGCCTACGTGAGTCGCAACACCAGATAATTTTGTCTAATATTTTTTGTGCATTCATTTATAGTCCACCACGTGATAAGAGTGTCATTACAAGCATCTTAATTAGTAGAAAAATAAAAATAGAGGTGTGATGAGCTGTCTGTTCATCTCAGTGTGAGTCAAGGCACCGTGGTATTTCGTTTGATATTAAAACTAGAACCATAGGTAAGGTGTGCGCGCACAGTGAAACAAATGATGAGAGGGGTGAGGGAAGGAGAAGGGGCACATGCATTTGCAGTGTAGAATGGGACAGGTGCGATCATATCAACACTATTGCACCGGATCCCATAAGAACTTTGCAGTCAAGCGTGCTTGGGCAAGAATAGTACTAAGATGGGTGACCTCATGGGAAGTCCTCGTGTTATACCTATCTTTTTGGGCACAGGGTGTTAAACATTACATGTGACCGGAGTCACTGTCGTCGACATGAGTCACTGTGCCGGGGCATTTGGCTTAATATTTTTCATGCATTCATTTATAGTCCACTATATGATAAGAGTGTTATTACGAGCATCTTACATAGTAGAATAATAAAAAATGAGGTGCGGCAGGTGTTCTGTTCATCTGTACGACCAGGTCATTTAATTTGATATTAAAACTAGAAGTAAAGGTGCGGTGTGCACGCACACCGAAAGAATGATGGGAGGGGGAGGGAATGAGTAGTGGTACATGCATTTGTAGCGAGGAATGTGATCGATGCGATCATACAAGAACTTATGCACCGGATCCCATCAGAACTCATAATTAATCGTGCTCGGGCGATAGTTGTACTAGGACGGGTTACCTCCTAGGAAGTCCTCGTGTTGCACTCGTCTTTTTGCAGACAGGGCATTAAACATTACGCGCAATCGGAGCCACAGTTCGTCAGTTTATTCATAAACATGAGTCATGGCGCTGGGGCATTTTGCTTAATATTTCTCATGCATTTATTTACAATCCACCACGTGATAAGAGTGTAATTACGAGAATCTTTCATAGTAGAACAACAGAAACAGAAGTGCTACGAGTAGTCCGTTCATCTAGGCATGAGTCGAACTGCTGGGGCATTTCGCTTGATATTAGAACTAGAAGCAGAAATGCGGTGTGTGTGCACAGCGAAACAAATGATGGGAGGGAGGAGGGAAATAGAAGGGGTATATGCATTTGCAGCACGAAATAGGACAGTTGTTCTCATACCAGCACTAATGCACCAGATCCCATCAGAATTCTGCAGTTAAGCTTGCTTAAGGGAGAGATGTATTAGAATGGGTGACCTCCAGGGAAGTACTCGTGTTGCACCCATCTTTTTGCAGATGGAAAATTAAACGTTACATGCGACTGGAGCCACGGTCCACCAATTCATTCGTCAGCTTGAATCGCGGCACGGGGACATTTTGCTTAATATTTTTTATGTATTCATTTATAACTCATCACGTGATAAGAGTGTCATTACGAGTATCTTACAAAGTAGAACAACAAAAATAGAGGTACAGCGGGCAATCCGTTCATTTAGGCATCAGTCGAGGTGCCGGGGTATTTTGTTTGATATTAGAACTAGAAACAGATGTACGATGTGCGTGCACCGCAAAACAAATGATGGGAGGGGGGAGGGAAGGAGAAGGGGTACATGCATTTGCAGCACGGTATGGGACAAGTGCGACTATACTAGTACTAATGCACCAGATCCTATCAGAACTCCGTAGTTAAGCATGCTTATGCGAGAGTAGTACTAGGATGGTTGACCTCCATAAAAGTCCTTGTGTTGCACTCGTCTTTTAGCAGACGGGGCATTAATTGTTATGCGCGACCAGAATGACTATCCACCGGTTCATTTGCTGATGTGAGTCGCAGTGCCAGGTCATTTTGTTTAATATTTTTCATACATTTATTTATAGTCCACCACATGATAAGAGTGTTATTACGAGCATCTTTATTAGTAGAATAACAAAAACAGAGCTGTGGTGGGCGGTCCATTTATTTGGGCGTGAGTCGAGGCAATGGGGCATTTCGCTTGATATTAGAACTAGAAGCAGATGTGAGGTGTGCACGTACAATGAAACAAATGATGAGAGGGGGAGGCAAAGAGAAGGGGCATATGCATTTGCAGGGGATAATGGAAGGGGTACAATCATATCAGCACAAATGCACCAGATCGCATCAAAATTCGCAGCTAAATGTGCTTGGAGAGAGGGAAGAAGGAGGGGTATATGTATATATACTACGAAATGGGACAGGTGTGATCATATCAACGCTAATGCACCGGATCCCATTAGAACTCTATAGTTAAGCATGCTTGGGCAAGAGTAGTACTAGGATGGGTGACCTCTTGGGAGGTTCTCGTGTTGTACCCTTCTTTTTACAGACAGGACGTTAAACATCACGCTCGACCGGAGCCACGATCCACCAGTTCATTTGTAAACGTGAGTTGTGGCATTGAGGCATTTTGCTTTATCTTTTTCATGCATTCATTTATAGTCCACCATATGATAAGAATGTCATTATGAGCATCTTACACAGTAGAACAACAAAAAAAGAGATGCAGTGGGCGATCTGTTCATCTAGGCGTGAGTTAAGATGTTAGGGCATTTCACTTAACATTAGAACTAGAAGCAGAGGTGCGGTGTGCACGCACACCAAAATAAATGATGGGAAGAGGGAGGGAATGAGTAGTTCTGCATGCATTTGAGCGCGAAATGGGAATGGTGTGATCATACCAACAGTAATACACTGGATTCTAGTGAAACTCCATAGTTAAATGTGCTTTGGCGAGAGTAGTACTTAGATGGGTGACCTCCTAGGAAGTCCTTGTGTTATACCCATCTTTTTGCGGATGGAACATTAAACGTTATGCACGACTGGAGCCACGGTTAGCTGGTTTATTCACTCACGTGAGTCGTATCGCTAGGGCATTTTGCTTAATATTTTTCGTGCATTCATTTAATAGTCCACCACGTGATAAGAGTGTTATTACGAACATCTTAATTAGTAGAACAACAAAAATAAAGGTGTAGTAGACGGTCCATTCATCTGGGCGTGGGTCGAGGTGCCACGACATTTTACTTGATATTAGAACTAGAAGCAAAGGTGGGGTGTGCGCGCATAGCGAAACAAATGATGGGTGGGAGGAGGGAAGGAGAAGGGGTATATATATATATATGCAGTGCGGAATGGGACATGTGTGATCATATGAGCACTAATTCACCGGATCCCATCAGAACCTTGCAGTTAAGCATGCTGGGCGAGAGTAGTACTAGGATGGGTGACCTCCTGGGAGGTCGTCGTGTTGCACCATTCTTTTTATGGATGAGGCGTTAAACGTTACACACGACCAAAGCCACGGTCTTCTGGTTCATTCACAAACATTAATCGCGGCACCAGGGCATTTTACTTTATCATTTTCGTGCATTCATTTATAATCCACCACGTGATAAGTTTGTCATTACGAGCATCTTATATAGTAGAATAACGAAAAAGAGGTGCGGCATGCGATCCGTTCATCTGGGCATGAGTTGAGGCTTTGGGACATTTCGCTTGATATTAGAACTAGAAGTAGAGGTATGGTTTTCTTGCACATTGAAAGAAATGATGGGAGAGGGGAGGGAATAAGTAGGGGTACATGCATTTGGGCGCAAAATGGGAAGGGATCGATTATAAAAATACTAATGCACTGGATCCCATCATAACTCCACAGTTAACTGTGCTTGGGCGGGAGTAGTACCTTGATAGGTGACCTCCTGGGAAGTTCTTGTGTTGCACCAATCTTTTTGTAGATGAGGTGCTAAACATTACGCACAATCGGAGCCACGGTTAGCCAGTTCATTCACTTGCGTGAGTCGCAGCGCTGGAGAATTTTACGTAATATTTTTTCGTGCATTTATTTATAGTCCAGAACGTGATAAGAGTGTTATTACAAGCATCTTAATTAGTAGAATAATGAAAACAGAGGTGCGGAGGGTGGTCCATTTATCTAGGCGTGAATCGAGGCGCTGGGACATTTCGTTTGATATTAGAACTAGAAGTAGAGGTGTGGTGTGCGCGTAAAACGAAATAAATGACGGGAGGTGGGAGGGAAAGAGAATGGGCATTTGTATTTCCAGCGCGAAGTAGGACGAGTGCGATCATACCAGCATTAATGCACCAGATCCCATTAGAACTCCGTATTTAAGTGTGTTTGGGCGAGAGTAGTATTATGATGGGTGACCTTCTAGGAAGTCCACGTGTTTAGTTATCTTTTTGCAGACTGGGAGTTAAAAGTTACGCGCAATCGGAGTCACAGTCTACCAGTTCATTTGCAAATGTGAGTCGCGGCGTCAGGGTATTTTACTTAATATTTTTCGTGCATTCATATATAGTCCACCACGTGATAAGAGTGTCATTACGACTATCTTAAATAGTAGAACAATGAAAACAGAGGTGCGGCGGTCAATCCATTCATCTGGGCATGAGTCGAAACGCTGGGTAATTTGTTCTATATTAGAACTAGAAGCATAGGTGCGGTGTGTGTGCACAGTGAAACAAATGACGGGATGGGGGAGGGAAGGAGAAGGGGTATACGTATTTGCAACGCGAAATGGGATGGGTGCGATCATACTAGTACTAATGAAACATATCCTATCAGAACTCCACAGCTAAGCGTTCTTGGACGAGAGTAGTACTAAGATTTGTGACTACCTGGGAAGTCCTCGTGTTGCACCCATCTTTTTGTGGAGGAGAAGTTAAACATTACGCGCGATCAGAGGCATTGTCTGTCGGTTCATTCACCAGTGTGACTTGCTGTGTCGAGATATTTGTCTTAATATTTTTTGTAAATTCATTTATAGTCTACCATGTAATAAGAGTGTCATTACGAGCATCTTACATAGTAGAACAACAAAAAAAAGGTCTGGCAGGTGGTCTGTTCATCTAGGCATGAGTCGAGGCACTGGGACATTTTGCTTAATATTAGAATTAAAAGTAGAGATGGGGTGTGCACGCACAACGAAACAAATGATGGGAGGGGGAAAGGAAGGAGAAGGGATATATGTATTTGCAGCGGGGAATTATATGGGTGCGATTATACCAATACCAATCACCGTTTTCCATCAGAACTCTGCAATTTAGTGTGCTTGGGAGAGAGTAGTAGTAGGATGGGTATCTTCCTGCGAAGTCCTCTTGTAGCACCTCTCTTTTTACGAATGGGGCGTTAAACGCGATCGAAGCCATGTTATGCCGGTTCCTTCACCGACATGACTCGCGGTGCCGGGTTGCTCAATATTTTTCATGCATTTATTTATAATCCACCACATGATAAGAGTGTCATTACAAGCATCTTAAATATTAGAACAATAAAAACAGAGGTGTGGTGGGCGGTCCGTCCTATTGAACGTGAGTTGATGAATCGAGGCATTTTGCTTTATATTAGAACTAGAAGTAGAGGTGCGGTGTGCGTACACAATGAAACAAATGATGGGAGGGGGTGGAAAGGAGAAGGGGTATATGCATTTCCAGCGCAAAATGGGATGGGTTTGATCATACCAACACTAATGTATCAGATCCCATCAGAACACCATAGTTAAGCGTGTTTGGGTGAGAGTAGTACTAGGATAGGTGATCTCTTGGGAAGTCCTCTTGTTGTACCTGTCTTTTTGCGGATGAGGTGTTAAATGTTAAGTACGATCGGAGCCACGGTCCGCTAGTTCATTCGCCGGCGTGAGTCATGGCAGTGAGGCATTTTGTTTAATATTTTTTGTTCATTTATTTATAGTCCACAACGTAATAAGAGTTTCATTACGAGCATATTAGACAGTAGTACAATGAAAATAGAGGTGTAGTGGGTGGTCCGTTCACCTGAGCTTGAGTCGAAGCGTCGGGGCAATTCGCTATATATTAGAACTAGAAGCAGAGGTGAGGTGTGCGCGTACAGTGAAACAAACAATGGGAGAGAGAAGAGAAGGAGAAGGGGCCGATGCATTTGCAGCGCATAATGGGACGGGTGTACTTATACCAACACTAATACGCCGGATCCCATCAGAACTCCGCAGTTAACGGTGCTTGGGCTAGAGTAATGCTAGGATGGATTACCTCCTTAAAAGTTCTTGTGTTGCACCCGTCTTTTTATGGACGGGGTGTTAAACATTATGTGTGACCGGAGACACGGTCCACGGTTCATTCATCAAGGTAAGAGTGTCATTACAAATATCTTACATAGTAGAATAATGAAAATAGAGATGTGGCAGGCGGTCCCTTTATCTGGGCACTAGTTGAGGCGCCGGGACATTTTACTCTATATTAAAACTAGAAGCAGAGGTGTGGTGTGCACGCACAGCAAAACAAATGATGGGAGGGGGAGGGAAGCACAAGGATAGATTTATTTGCATCGTGGTATGGAATGGGTGCGATCATACTAGCATTAATGCATCAAATCCCACTAGAACTCCGCAGCTATGCATGCTTGGGCGAGAGTAGCACTAGGATGGGTGACCTTCTGGGAAGTCCTCTTGTTGCACCTGTCTTTTTGTTGACGGGGCATTAAACGTTACACGCGATCGGAGCCATAGTTCGCTGCGTGAGTCACGGCACCGGGGCATTTTGCTTAATATTTCGCATGCATTCATTTATAGTCCACCATGTGATAAGAGTATCATTATGAGCATTTTATATACTAGAACAATGAAAAACAAGGTGTGGCGAGTGGTCCTTTCTTCTGGACGTGAGTCGAGGCATCGTGACATTGTGATATAAGAATTAGAACCAGAGGTGTGGTGTGTGTGCATAATGAAATAAATGACGTGACGGGGGAGGAAAAGAGAAGGGGTATATGTAGTTGTAGTGTGGAATGTTACAGGTTCGATCATACCAGCATTAATTCACCGATTCCCATCAAAACCCCGCAGTTAAGCGTGGTTGGGTGAGAGTAATACTAGGATCAGTAACCTCCTGAAAAGTCCTTGTTCTGCATCAGTTTTTTTACGGACATGGCTTTAAACGTTACGCGTGACCAGAGCCACAGTCCACCAGCGTGAATGCGACACAGGAGCATTTTGATTAATATTTTTTGTGCATTCATTTATAGTTCATCACGAGATAAGAATGTCATTACGAGTATCTTACATAGTAGAACAACAAAAACAGAGGTGCAGTGGGCAGTCCATTCATTTAGGCGTGAGTCGAGGCACTGAGGCATTTCACTCTATATTAGAACTAGAAGCAGAGGTGTCACCGTGTGCATAGTGAAACAAATGGAAAGAGGGTGAAGGAAGGAGAAGGGGTATATGTATTGGCAACGCAAAATAGACGGGTGTGATAATACCAATACTAATGCACTGGATCCCATCAGAACTCTACAGTTAAGCGTGCTTGGGCGAAAGTAGTATTAGAATGGGTGACCTCTTTAGAATTCCTTGTGTTGTAACTGTCATTTTGAGGATGGGGCATTAAACACTACACACGACCGGAGCCACGGTCTGTCGATTTTTTCACTGATGTGAATTACGGCGTCAAGCATTTTGCTTAATATTTTTCGTGCATTCATTTATATTTTACCATGTAATATGTATCATTACGAGCATCTTACATAGTAGAACAACAAAAAATGAGTTGCGGCGGGCGATCTGTTCATCTGGGCGTGAGTCGAAGTGCTAAGGCATTTCACTTGATATTAGAACTAGAAGCAGAGGTGCGGTGTGCACACACAATGAAAGAAATGACAGGAGGTGGGAGGGAAGGACAAGAAGATATCCATTTGGAGCGCAGAATAGTACTGGTGCAATCATACATACACTATGCCCCAGATCCAATCAGAACTTTGTAGTTAAGCGTGTTTTGCCAATAGTAGTACTAGGATGGGTGACCTCCTAGTAAGTTCTCGTGTTACACTTGTCTTTTTACAAACCGGGCATTAGACGTTATACACGACCCGAGTCTCAGTCTGCCGGCATAAGTCACAGCGTCGGGGTATTTTGTTTAATATTTTTCATGTATTCATTTATAGTTCTCCACATGATAAGAGTTTAATTATAAATATTTTATATAGTAGAACAATGAAAAATGAGGTGCGACAGGCAGTTCGTTCATCTGGACGTGAGTCAAGGCGCCGAGGCATTTTTCTTGACATTGGAACTAGAAGTAGAGGTGCGGTGTGTGCATATAGCGAAACAAATGATGGGAAGAGGGAGGGAAGGAGAAAGAGTATATTACAATGTGGAATGGAACAGGTGCGATCATATTAGTAGTAATGCATAAGCTACCATCTAAACTCCGTAATTAAGCATGCTTGGGCGAGAGTAGTACTAGGATGGGTGACCTCTTGGGAAGTCCTCATGTTACACCCCTCTTTTTGTAGACAGGGCGTTAAATGTTATGAGCGACTGGAGCCATGGTCTACCTGTTCATTCGCAAACGTGAGTCGCAGTGGAGGGCATATTGCTTAATATTTTTCATGCAATCATTTATAATCAACCACGTGATAAGAGTGTCATATACGAGCATTTTATATAGTAAAACAACAAAAACAGAGGTGCAGCGGGCGGCCCGTTCATCTTAGCCTCAGTCGAGGCGTTGGGGCTTCTAGTTCTATATTAGAACTAGAAACAGAGGTGAGATGTTCGCGCACAGTGAAACAAACGATGGGAAGGGGAAGGGAAGAAGAAGGGGCACATACTTTTGCAGCGCAGAATGGGATGTGTGTCACTCATACCAGCACTAATGCATCGGATCTCATCAGAACTCCGTAGTTAAACATGTTTGGGTGAGAGTAGTACTAGGATGGGTAACTTTCTTGGAAGTCCTCGTGTTGCACCCGTCTTTTTGCAGATGGGATGTTAAACATTATATGCGATCGAAGCCACGGTCTGCCAGTTCATTCGCCGGTGTGAGTTGTGGCACCGGATAATTTTTTTAATATTTTTCATGCACTTATTTATAGTCCATTACTAGATAAGAGTGTCATTACGAGTATCTTACATAATAAAACAACGAAAATAGAGGTGCGGCGGGTGATCCGTTCATCTGGGCCTTAGTTGAGGCGCCGAGACATTTTCCTCAATATTAGAATTAGAAGCAGAGGTGCGGTGTGCATGCACAGTGAAAAAAATAGTGGGTGGGGAGAGGGAAAGAGAAAGGATATATGTATTTGCAGCGCAGAATAGGACGGGTGCGATCATAGCAGCATTAATGTACCGAATCCCATCAGAACTCCGTAGTTTAGCATTCTTGGGCGAGAGTAGTACTAGGATAGGTGACCTTTCGGGAAGTCCTCATGTTAAACCCATCTTTTTACAGACAGGGCATTAAACGTTACACTCAACCAAATCCACAGTACACCAGTTCATTTGCCAGCGTGAGTCGCGGCGCCGGGACATTCTGCTTAATATTTTTCGTGCATTTATTTATAATCCATCACATGATAAGAGTGTTATTACGAGTATCTTACATAGTAGAACAACAAAAATAGAGGTGCAGCAGGCAGTCCGTTCATCTGGGCGTTAGTGGAGGCACCGAGGCATTTTGCTTAACATTAGAACTAGAAGCAGAGGTGCGGTGTGTGCGCACAATGAAAGAAATAGAGGGGGGAGGGAAGGAGAAGGGATATATGTATTTGTAACGCAGAATAGGATGGGTGCGATCATACCAGCATTAATACACCGGATCCCATCAGAACTCCACAGTTCAGCATGCTTGGGCGAGAGTAGTACTAGGACTAGTTACCTTTTGGGAAGTTCTCATATTGCACCCATCTTTTTTTGAACGGGGTATTAAATGTTACGTGCGACAAGAGCCACAGTCTGCTAGCATGAGTCACAGCGGTGGGGCATTTTGCTTAATATTTTTTGAGCATTCATTTATAATCCATCACGAGATAAGAATATAATTACGAGTATTTTACATAGTAGAACAACGAAAATAGAGGTGCGGTGGGTGGTTTGCTCATCTCGGGATTAGTCAAGGCACTGGAACATTTCGCTCTATATTAGAACTAGAAGCATAGGTGAGATGTGCACGCACAGTGAAACAAACGATGGAAGGGGGAAGGGAAGGAGAAGGGGCACATGCATTTGTAGTGCAGAATTGGACGATTGTGATCATACTAGCACTAATACACCGGATCCCATCAGAACTCTATAGTTAAGCGTGCTTTAGCAAGAGTAGTATTAGGATGGGTAACTTCTTGAGAAGTTCTCGTATTGCACTCGTCTTTTTGTAGATGGAGCATTAAACGTTATGCGAGATAGGAGCCACGGTATGCCGGTTCATTCGCCAGCTTGAGACGCAGCGCCAGAGCATTTTACTTTATCTTTTTCGTTCTTTCACTTATAGTCCACCACATGATAAGAGTGTCATTACGAGTGTTTTACATAATAGAACAATAAAAATAGTGGTACAACGGGCAATCCTTTCATCTAGGCGTGAGTTGATGCGCTGGGGCATTTCGTTCTATATTAGAACTACAAGTATAGGTGCGGTGTACGTGCACAACGAAACAAGTGGCAAGAAGGGGGAGAGAAGGAGAAAAGGTAGATGTATTTGAAGTGCGGTATAGTACAGGTGCGATCGTACCAGCACTAATGCACTGGATCCTATCAAAACTTCATAATTAATCGTGCTTGGGCAAGAGTAGTACTAAGATGGGTGATCGTGAGAATTTTTCGTGTTACACTCGTCTATTTACAAACGGAGCATTAAACATTATGCGCAACCAGAGACATGGTCCATCGGTTCATTTGCCAATGTGAGTCGCGGTACCGAGGTATTTTGCTTAATATATTTCGTACATTTCTTTATAGTCCACCATGAGATAAGAGTGTCATTAGGAGTATCTTACAAAGTAGAATAACAAAAAAAGAGGTGTGGTGGGTGATCCGTTCATCTGGGCGTGAGTTAAAGCACCAAGGCATTTCGTTTAGTATTAGAACTAGAAGCAGAGGTGCGGTGTGCACGCATATTGAAACAAATGATTGGAGGGAGAAGGGAATAAGTAGGGGTGCATGCATTTGGCATGAAATGGGAAGGGAGCGATCATACCAATACTAATGCACCACATCCCATCAGAACTCCACATTTAAGCGTGCTTGGGCGAGAGTTGTACTTAGAGGGGTGACCTCTTGGCAAGTCCTCGTGTTGCACCGGTCTTTTTGCGAACGGAGCATTAAATATTACACTCAATTAGAGCCGTGATCTGCCAGTTCATAAATAAACGTGAGTTGCAGCGCCAAGGTATTTTGCTTTATCTTTTTCGTGCATTCATTTGTAGTCCACAACGTAATAAGAGTGTCATTTTGAGCATTTTACATAAAAAAGAGGCGCGTCGGGTGATCCGTTCATCTGGGTGTGAGTTGAGGCACCAGGGTATTTTGCTTAATATTAGAACTAGAAGCAGAGGTGAGGTGTGCACGCACAGTGAAACAAATAATTGGAGGGGGGAGGGAATGTGAAAGGGTACATGCATTTGAGCACAAATTGGGAAAGGTGCAATCAAACAAACACAAATGCACTGGGTCCCATCAGAACTCCACAATTAAGCGTGCTTGGACAAGAGTAGTACTTAGATGGGTGACCTCTTGGGAAGTCCTCATATTGCAACCGTCTTTTTACGGATAGGACGTTGAATGTTACACATGATTGGGGCCACGATTAGCTGGTTCATTCACTCGCGAGTCGCGTCACCAGGGTATTTTGCTTAATATTTTTCGTGCATTCATTTGTAGTCCACCATGTGATAAGAGTATCATTGCGAGCAATTTTAATTAATAGAACAACAAAAATAGAGGTGCGGTGGGTGGTCCGTTCATCTGGGTATGAGTCGAGGTGCCGGAACATTTCGCTTGATATTGGAACTAAAAGATGAGGTACAGTGTGCGTGCACAGCGAAATAAATGACGGAAGGGGGGAGCGAAATAAATTACTAGGATGAGTGACCTCCTAGAAAGACCTAATGTTGCACCCATCTTTTTATGGACAGGGCGTTAAACGTTACGTGCAAGCAGAGCGACAGTCCACCGGTGTGAGTACTGGCGCTGGGGCAATTTGCTTAATATTTTTCATGCATTTATTTATAGTCCGTCATGTGATAAGAGTGTTATTACGAGCATCTTACATAGTAGAACAACAAAAAATAAGGTACAGCGGGCGGTCTTTACATTTAAGCATGAGTCAAGGCGCCAGAGCATTTTACTCTATATTAGAACTAGAAGGAGAGGAGCGGTGTGCGCGCACAATGAAACAAATGATGGGAGGAGGAGGAAAGGAGAAGGGGTATATGTCATTACAATGTAGAATGGTACGGTTGGGATCATACCAGCACTAATGCACTGGATCCCATCAGAATTTTGCAGTTAAACATGTTTGGCCGAGAGTATTACTAGGATGGGTGACCTCCTAGGAAGTCCTCGTGTTGCACCTGTCTTTTTACAGCAGGAGCGTTAAACTTTATGCATTAATGGAGCGACAATATGCTGGTTCAATAAAAAACTTGAGTAGCGGCACCAAGGCATTTTACTTAATATTTTTTATGTATTCATTTATAATCCACCACATGATAAGAGTGTCATTATGAGTATTTTACATAATAGAACAACAAAAACAGAAGTGTAGCTGGCGGTTCATTCTTCTGGGCGTGAGTCAAAGCATCGGTGCATTTCGCTCGATCTCAAAACTAGAAGCAGAGGTGTGGTGTGCACGCACAACGAAACGAATGATGGGAGCAGGAGGAAAAGAGAAGGGGTATATGCATTTGCAGCGTGAAATGGGAATGATGCAGTCATACAAGCACTAATGCAATAGATCCTATCAGAACTCTATAGCTAAGTGTGCTTGGACGAGAGTAGTACAAAATGGGTGACCTCCTGAGAAGTCTTTGTGTTGCACTAATTTTTTTTACGGACGGGGCGTTAAATGTTACGCGCGACTAAAGGCACAGTCTGCCGGTTCATTCGCCAGCGTGAGATGCAGTGCTGGGGCATTTTCTTAATATTTTTTCCTGCATTAATTTATAGTCCATCATGTGATAAGAGTGTCATTACGAGCATCTTACATTGTATAACAATGAAAAAGGAGGTGCGACTGACGATCTATTCATCTGGGCGTGAGTTGAAGTGCTGGGATATTTTGGTTGATATTATAACTAGAAAATGAGGTGTGGTGTGTGCACACAGTGAAACAAATGATGGGAGAGGGAAGGGAAGGAAAAAGGGTACATGTATTTGCAGTGCAGAATGGTATGGGTGCGATCATACCATCACTAATCACTGTATCCCATCAGAACTCCGCAGTTAAGTATGCTTGGGCGAGAGTAGTACTAGAATGAGTGTCCTCCTAGGAAGTTATCGTGTTGCACCCGTCTTTTTGCGGATGTGGCGTTAAAAGTTAAGCGCGAGCAGAGCCAAGTTCTGCCGATTCATTCACCAGTGTGACTCACGGCACCGGGTTGCTTAATATTTTTCTGCATTTATTTATAGTCCACCATGTGATGAGAGTTTTATTACGAGCATTTTACATAGCGGAACAACAAAAACAGAGGTGCAGTGGGTGGTCTATTCATCTAGGCGTGAGTTGTGGCACCAGGTCAATTCGCTTGATAGTAGAACATGAAGCAGAGGTGAGGTGTGTGCACACAGCGAAACAAATGATGGGAGGGAGGAGGGAAGAAGAAGGGGCACATCCATTAGCAGAGCAGAATGGGATGGGTGCGATCATAACACCACTAATGCACCGGATCCAATCAGAACTCGTAATTAAGCGTGCTTGGACGAGAGTAGTAATAAAATGGGTGACCTTCTGGGAAGTCCCCATGTTGCACCCATCTTTTTGCGAATAGAGCATTAAAGATTACGCATGACAAGAGCCACGGTCCGCTAGTTCATTCGTTAGCGTGGGTCGCGACGCCGGGGCAATTGGCTTAGTATTTTTCGTGCATTTATTTATAGTCCACCATGTGATAAGAGCGTTGTTACGAGCATCTTAAATAATAGAACAGTGAAGACAGATGTGCGGTGGGTAGTCCATTCCACTGGGCCTAAGTCTAGGCGCCAAGGCATTTTGCTTGATATTAGAACTAGAAGCAAAGGTGTGGTGTGCACAAATAGTAAAGTTAATGATGGGAGGGGGGAGGAAAGGAGAAGGGGTATATGTATTTGTAGCGGGGAATGGGATAGGTGCAATCATACCACCACTAATGCACCAAATCCCATCAGAACTCTGCAGTTAAGCATGTTTGGGCAAGAGTAGTACTTGGATGGGTGATCTCTTGGGAAGTCCTCGTGTTGCACCCGTCTTTTTGCAAACGGGACGTTAAACATTACATGCAACCAGAGGCACGGTCTGCCAGTTCATTCGCCAGCGTGAGATACAGCGCTGGGGCATTTATCTTAATATTTTTTCGTGCATTCATTTATAGTCCACCACGTGATAAGAGTGTTATTACAAGCACCTTACATAGTATAATAATGAAAAAGGAGGTTCGACGGACAATTTGTTTATCTGGGTGTGAGTCGAGGTACTGGGATATTTTACTTTATATTATAACTAGAAAATGAGGTATGGTGTGTGCGCACAGTGAAACAAATGATGGGAGAGAGAAAGGAAGGAAAAAGGGTATATGTATTTGCAGCGCAGAATGGTATGGGTGCGATCATACCATCACTAATCACCGTATCCCATCAGAATTTCGTAGTTAAGTGTGCTTGGACAAGAGTAGTACTAGGATGAGTGTCCTCCTAGGAAGTTCTCGTATTGCACCCGTCTTTTTACGGATGTAGCGTTAAAAGTTATGCACAAGCAGAGCCAAGTTCTGTCGGTTCATTCTCCAATGTGACTCACAGCATTGGGTTTCCTAATATTTTTCGTGCATTTATTTATAGTCTACCATGTGAAAAGAGTTTTATTACGAGTATTTTACATTATAGAACAACAAAAATAAAGGTGCACCGAGCAGTCCATTCATCTAGACATGAGTCGTGGCACCGGGTTAATTCGCTTGATATTATAACATGAAGCAGAGGTGAGGTGTGTGCGCACAACGAAACAAATGATGGGAGGGAGGAGGGAAAAAGAAGGGGCACATCCATTTGCAGTGGAATGGGACGGGTGCGATCATAACAGCACTGATGCACCGGATCAGATTAGAACTCATAGCTAAGTGTGTTTGAGCGAGAGTAGTACTAAGATGGGTGACCTCTTGGGAAGTTCTCATGTTGTACCCATCTTTTTGCGAATAGATCATTAAAGATTACGCATGAAAAGAGCCACGGTCTGCCAATTCATTCGTCAGCGTGGGTCGCAGCACCGAGGCATTTGGCTTAGTATTTTTTGTGCATTCATTTATAGTCCACCATGTGAAAAGAGCATTGTTACAAGCATCTTAAATAATAAAACAGTGAAGACAGAGATGCGGTGGGCAGTCTGTTCCACTGGGCCTAAGTCAAGGTGCCGAGGCATTTTGCTTGATATTAGAACTAGAAACAGAGATGCGGTGTGCACGAATAGCAAAACAAATGATGGGAGGGGGGAGGAAAGGAGAAGGGGTATATGTATTTGCAGCGGGGAATGGGATAGGTGCGATCATACCACCACTAATGTACCAGATCACATCAGAACTCCGCTGTTAAGCATGCTTGGGCAAGAGTAGTACTAGGATGGGTGATCTCTTGGGAAGTCCTTGTGTTGCACCCATCTTTTTTGTGAACGGGGCATTAAACTTTACGTGCAATCGAAGCCACGGTCCGCCGGCTCATTCGTCAGTGTGAGTCGCGGCAGGACGACATTTTGTTTAATATTTTTTGTGCATTTCTTTATAGTCTACCACATGATAAAAGTGTCACTACGAGCATCTTAAATAGTAGAACAATGAACACAGAGGTACAGCGGGCGGTCTGTTAATCTGGGCTTAAGTTGAGGCTTTAGGGCATTTCGCTCTATATTAAAACTAGAAGTAGAGGTGAGGTGTGCACTCACAGTAAAACAAACGATTGGAGGGGGAAGGGAAGGAGAATGGGCACATGCATTTACAGCGCGAAATGGGACGGGTGTGATCATACCAGCACTAATGCACCAGATCCCGTCAAAACTTCACAGTTTAAGCATGCTTGGGCGAGAGTAGTACTAGAAAGGATGTGATCATGCCATTGTCGTGTTCGCGCACAGCAAAACAAATGACGGGAGGGGGAGGGAAGGAGAAGGGGTAGATGTATTTGCATCGCGATATGGGATGGGTGCGATCATACCAGCATTACTGCATCGGGTCCCATCAGAACTCTGTAGTTATGCGTGCATGAGGGAGAGTAGTATTAGGATGGGTGACCTCCTAGGAAGTTCTCTTGCCACACCTGTCTTTTTTCGAACGGGGTGTTAAACGTTATGTGCGACTAGAGCCACCGTCCGCCGGCATGAGCTCCAGCGCTCGGACATTTTACTTAATATTTTTCGTACATTAATTTATAGTTCACCACATGATAAGAGTGTCATTACGAGTATTTTATATAGTAGAACAATAAAAAATGAGGCATGGGGGTGGTCTGTTCATCTGGACGTGAGTCGAGGCGCCCGGGGCATTTCACTTGATATTAGAACTAAAACCAGAGGTGCGGTGTGCGTGCACAGCAAAAAAAATACCTGGAAGGGAGAGGGAAAGAAAACGGGTGCAATCATACCAGTACTAAGGCACTGGATTCCATAAGAACCCTGCAGTTAAGTGTGTTTGGGCGAGAGTAGTTTTAGGATGGGTGACCTCCTAAAAAGTTCTCGTTTTGCATAAGTCTTTTTACAAATGAGGTGTTAAACATTACGCATGACTAGAGCCATAATCTGCAGGCGTGAATCGGGGTGCCTAGACATTTTGCTTAATGTTTTTTTTGCATTCATTTATAAATCATTATGAGACAAGAGTGTCATTATAAGTATCTTACATAGTAGAACAACAAAAGTCGAGGTGCGAAGGGCGGTCCATTCATCTGGGCATGAGTCGAGGCCACGGGGCATTTTGCTCAATATTATATATAAAAACAGGGTGCGGTGTGCGCGCACAGTGAAACAAATGGTGGGAGGGGGGAGGGAAGGAAAAGGGGTAGATGTATTTGCAATGCGGTATGGGATGTGTGCGATCATACCAGCATTAATGTACCTGATCCCATCAGAACTCTACAGTTAAGCATGTTTGGACGAGAGTAGTAATAAGTTGGGTGACATCTTGGGAAGTCCTCATGTTGCCCCTGTCTTTTTACAGACGAGGCGTTAAACATTATGTGCGACTGGAGCCACGGTTTGCCGATTCATTCGCAAAAGTGAGTTCCAGCGCTAGGGAATTTTGCTTTATAATTTTTGTGCATTCATTTATGTCCACCACATAAGAAGAGTATCATTATGAGCATCTTATATAGTAGAACAATGAAAACAGAGGTGCGGCGGGCAGTCCGTTTGTCTAGATGTGAGTCGAGGTACTAGGGTATTTTGCTTGATATCAGAACTAGAAGCAAAGGTTCGGTGTGCACGCACAACAAAATAAATGACGAGAGGGGGGAGGGAAGGAAAAGCGGTATATGTATTTGCAGTGCGAATTGGGAGGGTTGCGATCATACCAGCACTAATTCACCGGATCCCATCAGAACTCTGCAATTAAACATGCTTGGACAAGGGTAGTACGAGAATGGGTGACCTCTTGGGAAGTCCTCGTGTTACACCCGTCTTTTTACAGATGGGTCGTTAAACGTTACGCGCGACTGGAGGCACAGTCCACCGGCATGAGTCACGACGCTGGCGTATTTTACTTAATATTTTTCATGCATTTATTTATAGTCCATGTGATAAGAGTTTCATTACGAATATCTTACATAGCAGAACAATTAAAAATGAGGTGCGGCAAGCGATCCATTCATCTAGGCATGAGTCAAAGCGCCTGGGTATTTTGCTTGATATTAGAACTAGAAACAGAGGTGCAGTGTGCACGCACAACAAGACAAATGACAGGAGGAGGGAGAGAAGGAGAAGGTATATATTTATTTGCAACGCAAAATGAAATAGGTGTGATCATGCCAGTACTAATGCACCGTATCCCATTAGAACTCTGCAGATAAGCGTGCTTGGCCGAGAGTAGTAATAGGTTGGGTGACCTCTTAGGAAGTTCTCGTGTTGCACCTATCTTTTTATAGATGGAGCATTAAACATTACGCACGATTGGAGTAACAGTTCGCCAATTCATTAGCAAACTTGAGTTGTAATGTTAGGGAATTTTGCTTTATAATTTTTGTGCATTCATTTATGTCCACCATATAAGAAGAGTGTCATTATGAGCATCTTACATAGTAGAACAACAAAAACAAAGGTGTGGCGGATGGTCTGTTGATCTCGGCGTGAGTTGAGGCATTGAGGCATTTCACTTGATATTAGAATTAGAAGCAGAGGTCCAGTGTACGCGCACAGCGAAACAAATGACGGGATGGGGGAGGGAAGGAAAAGCAGTATATGTATTTGCAGCGCGGATTGAGAGGGCTGCGATCATACCAGCACTAATGCGCCGGATCCCATCAGAACTCTAAAGTTAAGCATGTTTGGACAAGCATATTACGAGAATGGGTGACCTTTTGGGAAGTTCTCGTGTTGCACCCGTCTTTTTACAGACAGGCTGTTAAATGTTACGTGCGACTTGAGGCATAATCCATCGGCACGAGTCACGGCGCTGGAGTATTTTACTTAATATTTTTCGTGCATTTATTTATAGTCCATATGATAAGAGTTTCATTGCGAATATCTTACATAATAAAATAATGAAAAATGAGGTGCGACAGGCGATCCATTCGTCTGGGCGTGAGTTGAGGCGCCGGGGCATTTTGCTTGATATTAGAAATAGAAGCAGAGGTACAGTGTGCGCGCACACTGAAATAAATTACGAGAGGAGGGAGGAAAGGATGAGGGATATATGAATTTGCAACGCGAAATGGAATGGCTGTGATCATGCTAGTACTAATACACCAGATCCCATTAGAACTCTGTAGATAAACATGCTTGGGCGAGAGTAGTAATAGGTTTGGCGACCTCTTGGGAAGTCCTCGTGTTGCACCCGTCTTTTTACAGATGGGGCGTTAAACATTACGCGCAACCATTGTCACGATTCGCCGGTTCATTCACAAACGTGAGTCGCAGCACCATGGAATTTTGCTTTATATTTTTCGTGCATTCATTTATGTCCACCACGTAAGAAGAGTGTCATTATGAGCATCTTACATAGTAGAACAATGAAAACAGAGGTGTTGCAGGTGGTCCGTTCATCTGGGTGTGAGTTGACGCACTAGAGTCTTATTAACTAGAACAATTATAGAAACAAGATGCGCATGCAATAGAATTGCATGAAACTCTCGAGTTCATCACTAACCCGAGAAGGCTTAGTTGCTGTACAGGTTTTCTACTAATTTGGGATGATTTTTGGAGTTCAAATTGGAGCCATTTTTGCTCCAAGTCGGTAAATATATCTAGTATCTATCTCGAAGCCACATTCGCATATTTTTAAAAATATTTTCATTTCTAACTGTATATTGGTATGTTGCATGCCTAGGGTATAGTCTATTCAATATACTTACTGAGTCCGTTGTTTTGCTCATTTCATTCAAATTTTAGTCTTTTTCAGATAAAGTCGATAAAGACAATTTATAGAGCCAAATCAAGAATTTCATGTTTAGTTTTTATCTGATGAGTTTTAGTCTAATTGTGGACTCTACAATTTTCAATAAGCTCATGATATAAATTATGTTACATGTTGTATAAAGGATGAATAGCTTTTGTTGTACTTTTATATTAAATTTTATGTTGCATCTTCTTGTTCAATTGTTTTGGCGGCGTGGTTTCTCGTTGGAGAACTGTGGGCCGTCACAAATAGTAATAAAAATAAATGAACATGAAGATTCCTAGTATAAGGTTTATATCTTACCCATTGTAAACTATTTTTCTCTGCTACTTTATTTATTTATTTATTTATTTTCTTCTTCTCTCTCCCTCTAATGTCTTTTTCCTTCTACGTCAAGGTTTTGTAATTTCTCTTCTTTTCAAATTATCATATTTACTTTCTAATTGATAATGTAAAAAATGAGAGGGTTTTAGGGAAAAAAAAGGTTTCTTTCCAACATTCCTTCCCTCCCTCCCCCCCATCCCCTCCAACCCCTCCCCTCAAACTCTTCACTTTTATGGAAAAGAAGACATTTTTCCCAAATCCCTCTAATTTTTTGCATTCCCCCTTCATCACTCATCGATGTTATTTTTACTTCTTTTTTCTGCTCTAACGTCTTCTTCTTTTTTTAGTTTGAAAAAAAAACCATAAAATGCTAATTCTATTTCGATTGAAGAATTTAAGAAATTATTTTTCTCTTACCTTTTTCAAGGTTGGACTAAGACCTTTTATTTGGATTACATTGTCTATTGGGTCTTGTTAGTAAAAAAATTTGGAAACGAAAATGAAGAAAGGTAGACTTGGGCCAGAAAAAGCTTTAACTTTTTTAAAAGTTCCATATTTTCTTGGGTTTTTTTTCTTTTTTCTATTTTTCTATTTAGTTTAGTTTTTTATTTTTCTTTGACATGATAATAATAATAATAATAATAATAATAATAAATGAATATAAAAATTCTTAAAATAAAGTTTATTTCTTGGGCCAGAGTGGTATATGCATTTGCACTGTGAAATGGGACGGGTGTGATCATACCAGCAGTAATACACTAGATCCCATTAGAAATATGTAATTAAGTGTGTTTGGGCGAGAGTAGTACTTGGATGGGTGACCTCCTGGGAAGTTCTCGTGTTGTACCTGTCTTTTTGCAAACAGGACGTTAAACGTTACGCGCGACCGGAGCCACAGTTTACTGGTTCATTCACCGGAATGAGTCGCGGCGCTGGAGCATTTTGCTTAATACTTTTTGTATATTCATTTATAGTCTACCACGTGATAAAAGTATCATTATGAGCATTTTACATAGTAGAACAATAAAAACAGAGGTGCGGTAGGTGGTCCGTTCATCTGGGCGTGAGTCGAGGCGTTGGGGTATTTTGCTTGATATTAAAACTAGAAGCAAATGTGCATTGTGCACGCATAGTGAAAGAAATGATAGGAGGGGGGAAGGAAGGAGAACAGGTATATGCATTTGCAATGCAAAATGAGATGGGTGCGATCATACCAGCACTAATGCACCAGATCCCATCAGATCTCCACAGTTAAGCGTTCTTGGGCGAGAGTAGTTCTAGGATGGGTGACCTCTTAGAAAGTACTCGTGTTGCACCTGTCTTTTTACGGACGGGGCCTTAAACATTCTGCGCGACCGGAGCCATAGTCCGCCTATTCATTCGTCTGCATGAGCCGTGGTGCCGAAATATTTTTCTTAATATTTTTTGCGTATTTATTTATAGTTCACCACATGATAAGAGTGTTATTACAAGCATCTTACATAGTAGAACAACGAAAATAGAGGTTCAACTGGCAGTCCGTCCATCTGGGCTTTAGTCGAGGCACTGAGACCTTTCGCTGGATATTAGAACTAGAAGCAAAGGTGCGATGTGCGCGCACAGCGAAACAAATGATGGGAAGGGGGGAGAGAAAGAGCAGGAATATATGCATTTGCATCGCAAAATAGGATGAATAGGATCATACTAGCACTAATGTACTGGATCTCATGAGAACCCTGTTATTAAGTGTGCTTAGGCGATAGTAGTACTAGGATGGGTGACCTCTATGGAAGTCCTCATATTGCACCCGTCTTTTAGCGAATGGGGTGTCAAACATTACGCATAGCCAGTGGCACGGTCTGCCGGTTCATTTGTTGGCGTGAGTTGCAACGTCAAGTTATTTTGCTTAATATTTTCGTGTATTTATTTATAGTCCACCATGTGATAAAATTATCATTACAAGTGTCTTACATAGTATAACAACGAAAATAGAGGTGCAACATAAGCCGTAGGAAGTCGTATGGGCATAAGTCGAGGCGTTGGGGCATTTTACTTGATATTAGAACTAAAATCAGAGGTGTGGTGTGCGCAATGATGGGAGGGGGTAGGGAAGGAGAAGTGGTATACGCCTTTGCAACACATAATGGGACGAGTGTGATCATATCAGCACTAATACACCGAATCTCATAAGTAAACTACAGTTAAGCATGGTTGGCGAGAGTAGTATGAGGATGGGTGACCTCATAGGAAGTTTTCATGTTGTATCCATCTTTTTGGGGATAGGACGTAAAATGTTACACGTGACTGGAGCCACGGTCCACCAGTTCATATGCTGGCATCAGTTGCAGCATTAGGGCATTTTGATTAATATTTTGTGTATTTATTTATAGTCAACCACATGATAAAAGTATTATTACGAGCATCTTATATAGTAGAACAACGAAAAGAAAAGGCACGGCA
Source organism: Carica papaya (assembly GCF_054855325.1). NCBI lineage: Eukaryota > Viridiplantae > Streptophyta > Magnoliopsida > Brassicales > Caricaceae > Carica > Carica papaya. The sequence continues at coordinate 27,499,274 of NC_142311.1, read as the reverse complement.
TACGCTGCAGGTGATCTGTTCATCTGGACGTGAGTCGAAGTGCTGGAACATTTTACTTTACATTAGAATTAGAAGTAGAGGTGCGATGTGTGCTCATAGCGAAACAAATGATTGGAGGGGAGAGGGAACAAGAAGGGGTATATGCATTTGCAACACAGAATTGGATGGGTGCGATCATACTAGTACTAGTGTACTGGATCCCATCAGAACTCAACGATCATACTAGCAATAGTGCACTGGATCCCATCATAACTCTATAGTTAAGCGTGTTTGGGTGAGAGTAGTACTAGAATAGATGTCCTCTTGGGAAGTCCTCATGTTGCACCTGTCTTTTTACAGACGGGGCGTTAAATGTTATGCACAACCAGATCCACAGTCCGCCAGTTCATTCACCGATGTGAGTTTCGGCATTGGAGTATTTTTTTTTGTATATTTTTCATGTATCCATTTATAATCTAACACGTGATAAAAGTGTTATTATGAACATCTTACCTAGAAGAATAATGAAAATAGAGATGCAGCGTGCGATCTGTTCATCTAGGCATGAATTTAGGCAACGAGACATTTTGCTTGATATTAGAACTAAAGCCAGAGATGTGGTGTGCGCACACAGCGAAATAAATGATTAGAGGGGGGAGGGAAGGAGATGGGGTATATGCATTTACAGCGAAGAATAGGATGAATGCAATCATACCAGCAATAAGAAAACAAATACAATCAAAACTCTGCAATTAATTGTACTTGGACAGGAGTGGTACTAAGATGGATGACCTCTTTAGAAGTTTCCGTATTGCACTTGTCTTTTTAAGAATGAGGCATCAAACATTACACAACGCCAGTGCCACGATCCGTCGATTCATTCGTCGGTGTGAGTTTCGGTGCCGAGTCATTTTACTTAATATTTTTTGTACATTCATTTATAGTCCACCACGTTATTAAAGTATCATTATGTGTATCTTATATAGTAGAAAAAAGAAAATAAAGGTGTCGCGTGCACAACGGGCGGTCTGTTTATCTAGGCATGAGTTAAGGCGCTAGGACATTTTACTTGACATTAGAACTAGAAGCAAAGGTACGGTATGCGTAGACAGCGAAACAAATGATGGAAGGGAGGGAAGAGGGAGGGGAGAGGGACAAGTAAGGGGTATATGTATTTGCAACGTGAAATGGGACAAGTGCGATCATACCAGCACAAATTCACCGGATCCCATCAAAACTCTGTTATTAAGCGTGTTTGGGCGAGAATAGTACTAGGATGGGTGACCTCCTGGGAAGTACTCGTGTTGCAGCTATCTTTTTTATGGACAGGGCGTTAAACGTTACACGCGACCAGAGCCACGATCTGCTGGTTAATTCGCCAGCGTGAGTTACAGCACTGGGGCATTTTGCTTAATATTTTTCGTGCATTCATTTATAGTATATCATTTAATAAAAGTGTCCTTACGAGCATCTTAAACAGTAGAACAACAGAAACAGAGATATGGCGTGTGTCGCGTGCGATCCGTTCATCTGGCCGTGAGTTAAGGCACTGGGGCATTTTGCTTGATATTAAAATTAGAAGTAAAAGTGCAGTGTGCACCCACAGCGAAATAAATGATGGGAGGGGGGAGAGAAGGAGAAGGGCTATATACATTTGCAGCACGAAATAGAACGGGCGCGATCATATCAGTATTAATACACTAGATCCTATCAGAACTCTGCAGTAAAGCATTCTTAAGCGAGAGTAGTACAAGGATGGGTGACCTTCTGGGAAGTTCTCATGTTGCACTCGTATTTTTGCAAACGGGGCGTTAAACATTACACGCAACTGGAGCCATGGTCCGCCAGTTCATTCGTTAGCGAGATTTGCAGTGCCGAGAAATTTTACTTAATCTTTTTAGTATATTCATTTATAGTTAACCATGTGATAAATATTACGAGCATTTTACATAGTAGAACAATGAAAACAAAGGTGCAGCATGCGTTGCGGGAGGTCCATTCATCTGGGCATGAGTTGAGGCGCCGGAGCATTTTACTTGACATTAGAACTAGAAACAGAGGTGTAGTGTACACGCACAGCAAAACAAATAATGGGAGCGGGAGGGAAGGAGAAGGGGTATATGCACCTATAGCGCAGAATGGAACGGGTGCGATCATATCAGCACTAATGCACTGGATCCCATCAGAACTCTACAGTTATGCATTGTTTGGGAAATAGTAGTACTATGATAGGTGACTTCCTATGAAGTTCTTGTGTTGTAAGTTAAATGTTACGCACGACTGGAGCCATAGTACGCCAGTTCATTCGATGATGTGAGTTGCAGCACTAGGACATTTTTCTCGATCTTTTTAGTGCATCATTTATAATCAACCACGTGATAAAATTATTATTACGAGTATCTATATAGTAGAACAACGAAAGCAAAGGTGCAGCATGCGCCACGGGCAGTCCGTTCATCTAGGCGTGAGTCGAGGCGCTAGACATTTTATTTGATATTAGAACTAGAAACAGAGGTGCAGTGTGCACACATAACGAAAAAATGATGGGAGGAGGGAGGGAAGGAGATGGGGTATATGCATTTGCAAAGCGAGAATGAGTGCGATCGTACCAGCACTAATACACTGGATCCCATCACAACTCTGTAGTTAATTGTACTTGGGTGAGAGTAATACTAGGATGGGTGACCTCTTTGGAAGTTCTCGTATTGTATCTTTCTTTTAGCGAATGGGGTGTCAAACATTACGAACGACTGGTGCCACGGTCAGCCGGTTCATTTGTCAGCGTGAGTTGCGCATACAGCGAAACAAATGATTGGTGGGGAGAGGGAATGAGAAGGGGTATATGCATTTGCAGCATAGAATGGGATGGGTGCGATCATACCAGTACTAATACACTAGATCACATCAGAATTCCGCAGATAAGTGTGCTTGGGCGAGAGTAGTACTAGGATAGGTGACCTCCTTAGAAGTTCTCATGTTGTACTCACCTTTTTGCAGACGAGGCGTTAAATGTTACCCACGACCGGAACCCGGTCTGCCAGTTCATTCACCAGCATGAGTCGCGGCACTGGTGCATTTTGCTTAATATTTTTTATGTATTCATTTATAGTCCACCACGTGATAAGAGTATTATTACAAGTATCTTACATAGTAGAATAACAAAAATAGAGGTGCAACGGGCAGTCCATTCATCTGGGCGTACGTCGAGGCATCGTGGCATTTTGCTTGATATTAGAATTAAAAGTAGAGGTGTGGTTTGCGCACATAATGAAACAAATTATGGGAGGGGAGAGGGAAGGTGAAAGGGTATATGCATTTGCAACGCAGAATGAGATGGGTTCATACCGGCACTAATGCATTGGCGAGAGTAGTATTAGGATGGGTGACCTCCTGCGAAGTCCTCATGGTGCACCCATCTTTTTGCGGACAAGGTGTAAAACGTTACGCGCGACCGGATCCACGATCCGCTAGTTCATTCGTTGTCATGAGTTGTGGCACTGGGGTATTTTACTTAATATTTTTTAATGCATTCGTTTAAAGTCCACCACGTAATAAGAGTGTTATTTCGAGCATCTTACATGGTAGAACAACGAAAACAGAGGTGCGGTGGGTGGTCCATACATCTGGGCGTGAGTCGAAGTGCCGGGGCCTTTCGCTTGATATTAGAACTAGAAGTAGAGGTGTAGACTACAAACCTATCGCTAACAATGATCTTACTAATAGACAAAATGCATTAGAGGCCAATAGAGACAAGTATAAAAGAAGATCAGGGAGAATTAATTTAGAAACTAGGTCCTTTTACTATTCAGTACAGCTCTTTTACTCACATTAAATATGCCATGACATAAAAGTTGCAGATTGAAACAAGGGCCTTTGATATACATGTATAGTTCTAAGGACACTATAGCATCAGTAGATTATCATAATTCATGTATTCAAAGTTGATATATAGATTAAGCTAGAAGAATTGCTATTTCCACTTTAAAACCTTTCTATCCAAGTTAAAACATTATGGACTCGGAACTCCATGCAATCTCAACGTACAATCCTTTTAAAGTAAACTTTTGGTGCGTGCTTTAAAATTAAGATTTAAGATTTTAACATAGTAACAAAAAAACCATGCTATTTCATGCATAATCCCAAATATAATTATCTTTCAGTTCACCACTCATTGCTTTAGTGCACTCTTATTTAAAGAAAATCGAACAAGCTTGGTTCAAATGACCCAATTTCATACAATCTTCCATCAAGTAACGAATTTCATATACTGGCTGGACATAACATATTTCAAATTTAAGTTTGTAAATTCACCCATACGGTCATACGCATTCATCAAAAGTTCTCCCAAACCAAACGAATCAATGAAAACCAAGCACCTGTTTAGAACACACTTTTAAAAACACACATAACACACTAATGACTCTACTTTCGTTGAGTATTTCCAAAAATTGAAAGATTACCTCCATAAAAGAAATCTTAATCAATATCAAAACAACGGAAAAACATGCAAAAAACTGGAAAAAACAAATGTAAACATAGTCCTATATTCAAGGATGAAAAAAAGTAATCAGAAAAAGAATACCTAGACTTGGTGCGATCTTCGAGTTTTGCTTTTCTCGAACTCTTCTCTCTATTTTTTTTCCTGCTCTCAATTGGTGTTTCACTTGGCTCTCTTCACGCTTCTCACTTCGTCAACAGCGCTCTCTCTCTCTCTACTCATGGCTTAGGGCTTATATGAAGAAATGACATTATTTTTTCGGTGCTTCGCAACTAGGTGTTGGAGACTAGTTGCTCCGAGCTTGCTGGCCTTCTACCTATTTTTTTTTTCTTTTCCTTCGGCCCTATTTTCTTCTGCACTTAGGCTCTACATCTGAGCTTTTCTTTTTTTTTTTCTTTTCTTTTCTTTCTAAGCTGTTGGGCTGGTGGACTTGCTTGGTCCTTTGCTAAGCCGAGGTTTGGGTTTTAATGAACCCAAATCCACTCTTTTCTTTTTATTTTTTTTATTTCTTTTTCTTTTTTCTTTCTTCTTCTTCTTTTATTCTCCTCTCTTTTTTTTATCTTCATCTCTCTTTTTCTCTTTGCTTTCAAAGTATCCATCATACAAATTTTTCTCTGCTACTCGTTTTTACTTCTTCTCTCCCTTGAGTCTCTTTTTTCTTTTGTTTCAAGTTTTTATAATTCCTCTTCTCTTCAAAATGTCTTACTTCTTTTCCAATTAAGAATGCAAAAAATAAGAGGGTTTTAAAAAAAAAGTCTTCTTTCTAACTTTCTTTTCCTTTTTCCCACTAAACCCCCCTTTAAGCTCTCTATTTTTTTAGGAAAGAATACCGTTTTTCTAAATCCCCCTTTTTTTTCATTCCCCCTTTGTCATTCCTTTATGTTATTGTTCTTTATTCTTCTGTTCTATTATTTTCTCATTTTTTTGGCTTTAACAAAACTATAAAATCTTAGTTTATTTCTTATCGATTGAAAAACTAAATAAACTAAAAAATGAAAGAGACCCATCGACATTATTTTGGTACTAAGGCAGAGGTTAGGTTAGGAACTTGATGAGTTGGGCTTCTTATTCGAGCTAGTTTTGTCATATGAAATAAAAGGTTTACAAGGTTAGGCTAAGACCCTTTATTTTGGTTACATTATCTCATGGGTCATATTAGAGGAAAAAAATAGGAAAAGAAAATGAGGAAAAGACAAACTTGGGCTAGAAAAACTTTTAGTGGCGTTAAATGTTTCACTTTTTTTTGTTTTTTATTTCTTTTTTATTGTGTTTTTTTTTTCTCCTTTTCTATTTTTTGAGTTTTTTATTTTTCTTTAATATTATGATAACAATAATAAAAAACTAACATTAAGATTGTTAATATAAAGTTCATTTTTTATCCATCATACACAAATTTTCTCTGCTACAATATTTACTTTTTAAATTTTTTTCTTATTCTCTTTCCCTCGAGTCTCTTTTTCTTTCTGCTTCAAGGTTTTATAATTCATCTTATATTTAATTTATCTTATTCGTTTTCCAACTGGGAATGTAAAGAAATATAGGGCTATGGAAAAAAGGGTCATCTTTCCAACTTTTTTCTTCCCTCCTCCCCCCCCCCCCCCCCACCCCCTAAACCCTCCCCTCAAACTCTTTACTTTCATGGGAAATAAGACCATTTTCCTAAAGTCCTCTCCTTTCTTGTATTCTCCACTTTATCACTCCTCTATGTTATTTTTATTCTTCTTTTACTCTCTTATCTTCTTTTTTTTTCCAACTTAAAAAAAAAACCATAAAATCTAATTCTATTTTCCTATCAATTGAAGAACTGAAGAAACTAAAAATATGAGGGACTTAAACGTCGTCATTTTTTGTATAAGGGCATAGGCTTGGCTAAGGACTTGATGAGTTGGACTTCTTATTTGATATAGTTTTGTCATATGGATTAAAATATTTGTAAGGTTGTAAATAAGGTCTTATATTTGGGCTACATTGTCTTTTTGTCCATATTAAAGAAACAAACTAGAAAAAAAAACAAGGAAAGGCATACTTAGGCCAAAAAAAGCTTAACGGCTTTAAATTTTTCATTTTTCTAGTTTTTCTTTCTTGTTTTTTTGTTTTTTTCTTTTTTTTTATTTTTTGAGTTTTTTTATTTTCTTTGACATGATAATAACAATAATAAAAAAAATAAACCTTAAGAGTCTTAATATAAAATTCATTTTTACCAATCATGCATAATTTTCCTCCGCTACTATATTTACTTTTTTTTTATTTTTTTTCTTATTCTCTCTCCCTCGAGTCTCTTTTTCCTTCTACTTCAAGGTTTTGTAATTCTACTTTATTTTTTATTTTATTTTTTTCCTCTCTCTTGAATCTTTTTTTCCTTATGCTTCAAGGTTTTGTAATTCCTCATCTCTTCAAATCATCTTATTTGTTTTTTTAACTAGGAATGTTAAAAAAAAAAAAAAGAGGACTTCGAAAAAAAAAATAAGTCTTATTTATAACTTTTTCCCTCCCTCTTAAATCCTCTCCTCAAACTCTCCACCTTCGTGGGAAAGAAGACCATTTTCCAAAAGTTCTCTCCTTTTATGCATTCTCCTTTTTATCACTGCTCTCTATTATTTTTGCTTCTTCTACTTTACCATATTCTCTTTTTTTTTGGCTTAAATAAAAAATTATAAAATCTTAATTCTATTTCTTATCAATTAAAGAACTGAAGAAAAAATAGAAACGATGCCATTTTTGGTATTAGGGCGTAGGCTGTGCCATAAACTTGATGGGTTGGGCTTTTTATTCGAGTTGTTTTCACCATATGGAATAAAAAGTTTACAAGGTTGCGATAAGGCCTTTTATTTGAGCTACATTGTTTCTTAGGTCAAATTAAAGAAAAAAAAATAAGAAAAGAAATTGAGTAATGAGAAGCTTGGGCCAGAAAAAGCTTTAGAGGTTTTAAAGGTTTAATTGTTGTTCTTGTTTTTCTTTCTCTTTTTTTCTTTTTTTGTTTTCTTCTTTTTTTCATTTTTTTAGTTTTTTTATTTTTCTTTTACATGATAATAACAATAATAACATTAAGATTCTTAATATAAAGTTAATTTTTACCTACACACTATTTTTCTCTCTACTCTATTTACTTTTTAAAAAAAAAAAAATTTGTTCTCCTCTCTCCCTTGAGTCTCCTTTTTTTATGCATTAAGGTTATGTAATTTCTCTGTTTTTTAAATCGTCTTATTTACTTTTCAACTAAGAATGTAAAAAACGATAGGGTTTTGTAAAAAAAAAAAAGATCTCTTTTCCAATTTTTTTTCCTCCAATAAATTTTCCCCTCAAACTCTCCACTTTCATGGGAAAGAAGATTTTTTTTCCCGAGCCCTCATTTTTGGCATTCCCCTCTTTGTCACTCCACTATCTAATTTTTGACTTTTTCTTTTCTTCTACCATCTTCTCTTTTTTTTTCTCTAGCTTCAGAAAAAAATGTAAAATCCTAATTTTGTTTGTTATCGAAAACAATTAAAAAATAGAAAGAACCCATCGACATCATTTTTGGTCCTAAGGCAGAGGCTAGGTTAGGGACTTGATGGGTTGAGCTTCTTATTCGATTTAGTTTTGTCATATGGAATAAAAGGTTCACAAGGTTAGGCTAAGACCTTTTATTTGGGTTAAATTGTCTATTAGGTCATATTAGAGAAAAAAAATAGGAAAAGAAAATGAAGAATGGCAAGTTTGGCCAAAAAAACCTTTAGCAACTTTTATTGTTCCATTTTTTTCTTGTTTTTTTTTCTCTTTTTTTTTTTCTTTTTTTTTCTTTTTTTTTCTCTTTTTCTATTTTTCTATTTTTTTTTTGTTTTTCTTTAACATGATAATAACAATAATAAAAAACGAATATAAATATTCTTAATATAAAGTTTATTTTTTATTCATCATACACTATCTCTCTCTGCTACTATATTTAATTTTTTTTTCTTTTTCTCTCTCCATCGTGTCTCTTTTTTCTTTTGCTTTAAAGTTTTGTAATTCTTCTTCTCTTTTAATTGTTTTATTTATTTTCTAACTATGAATTAAAAAAAGGGAGAACTTTGGAAAGAAAAAGTTCCTTTCCAACTTTTTTTGTAGCGCCCAGAAAGGGGCCAAAAAAAAAAAAAAAACAAAAAAAACCACGTCGGCAGCCACGTCAGCAGTCCCGGCCAACCAGGACCTGCCACGTGGCAAGACCACGTCGTTCCGGAACGGGCCACGTTGGCGATCCGCGTAGGCGCGATCGGACGGCCCAGATCAAGCGTGCGATCGGACGGCCCAGATGCAATCGCACGGACGGTCCAGATTCAATCAAAAACGGACGGCCCAGATTAAAACAAAATGGACGGCTGAGATCAAAAGGCAAAGGGTTATAAATAGAACCCCCACACCAGACCACAAACCCTAGCCGCTCGCCGGAGAAGACGAACCAGAAGCCGGACGCCGCCGCACCGGGGAAATTTCCGACCGCCGATCGAGGTAAATTTCATTCCCCCGACTCATTTTTCCACGCTGATTCCTCCTGTGGCCAAATCGGAGCCAAAATCCCAGCTAAACGGCCGGAATACACAGCCGAAGCCCAGCGGCGCCGCCGCGCCCCTTCTCGGTTTTTGCCTCCGATGAGGCCCTTCCCGGCCTCCGTTTGATGCAATTTTTATATCACCGTGATCACCATTCTTTTCTTTACAGGTTGACCGGAGCCGAATCACCAAAACACGAACCTCGCCGGAGAGCCGCCGTACCCGAGAGCGCCGCCACCGGTAAGCTCCATTTTTCCGTGATTTTTTGGCCCCCCGAGGGCCCTAGGGTTGTTTTCTCGCAGGGACCGATGCGAGTGTGGCCGAATTCGGCCAGAAACGGCCGAAAACAGCCAACCCGAGGCGATTCGCCGCCGCCAGCGGCGGTGCCGTCGCCGGAGCACGGCGGAGCCGCCGTGCCGGAGTTGCGATATTGGCCGAAAGGGGCCCTGGGCCTAATTTGGAATTTTTTGGAACACGTGCAGGTACCAGTAGTGCGTTTCAGTTCCCCGAGAAAAATTCAGGAAAAATTAGGGACAGCCTGTAGGCGCACTGTGAAGCCGTGTTCGGACCCCGAAACGTGTAAGGACCCCTCACCTTATTTTCTATCACGGTTTTAAAGTTCAATAAATGATAAAACGGTATTTCATGAATCAACGAATGTGTGAAATTGCTTAAGGTCGCTAATGGAGCCCAAGTCTAGTGTATTTGTCGGTTAACTGTTATTTGGCCTGTTTTACAGTTTTAAATGCAGTATGAGGTTTGATGTTTTCATTTTATAGTTTCGTGTGCATATTTTACTGTTTTATTGATTATGGATTAAATGACCGGGATATTGATGCTGTATGTTGTCTGTTTAGCATAAATTACTGTTTGCTTGCTTGTATGTGGATTAATGATGCTGACTGAGGAAAAAGAGAATGAAAAATTATGTAAATGGGTAATGGTATAATGTGGTCAGCCTGACTAGATATCCTGGGAGATGGTGGACGGACCGGGTCCGTAGGGAACCCTACCGGGATTGTGGTCTCCCATACCGGACGGGGTATGGAGATCTTATGTGTTTTGGCGCCCATACCGGACGGGGTATGGGGACGGCCCGTTTCACCCTCATACCGGACGGGGTAATGAGGTCTATGTTTTGGCGCCCATACCGGACGGGGTATGGGGACGGCCCGTTTCACCCTCATACCGGACGGGGTAATGAGGTCTATGGTTTGGCGCCCATACCGGACGGGGTATGGGGACGGCCCTGGAATGGATTTCAAGTGTTAAGGATTAACGGGTAGCGGGACCCCTATGGATCCCCATGGATACTAGTGGGCTGGTGAATCAGGAAAATATGTTGTGTAACGATTGAATTACGAAAAGTTTGATAGGTATTATGTTATACAGTTCATATATATGTTTTCATGATGATGATGATGTTATTGCTTTCGTATATTGTTTTATGAATTTCACCGAGGTAAGTGAATGGTAAAGGTTTTATTATTAATAAAAGGATTTATTGTAAATTATGCTCCATTGGTCTTTTTGTGTTTTCTATCCACCTTTACCTCCGTGACGGTGAGATATCGTGATGTCTTTACTGGGCTAGTGTAGCTCATTCCTTATTTAATCATTTCAGATCAAGAGGACATCGTTCCCGAGCCAGTTCCGCAGGAGGACGACGAAGGGGACGCCTAAAGACTCCCTAGTCACATTCGTAGTTTTTTACTTTCAAGTTTCTCCTTTAGGTAGTTTAATCTTTTATATTTTGTGAGCACGTTTTTGGTTTTAGTGTAAGGAATGTTATTCAAATTTTGACTTCGCTTCCGCATTTGATATTTATAATATAATTTCCATTTTAAATTTCCGAGGCTGCTACATTGTTTTTCCTCCTAAACCCTCCATTAATGCTCTTTACTTTTGTGGAAAAGAAGACAATTTTCCCCAAAATCCTCTCCCTTTTTTGTGTACCTCCGTTTCTCATTCATCTCTGTTATTTTTGTTTTTTCTTCTATTTTAACATCATCTCTTTTTATTTTCAGCTTGAAAAGAATATATAAAATCCTAATTCTATTTCCTATCGATTGAAGAATTGAAGGAACTAAAAAATTGGAGGGATTTAAACGACATCATTTTTATTATTTGGGAATATGTTGGGTCAAGGACACAGCGGCTTGGGCTTCTTGTTAGAACTAGTTTTGTCATATGAAATAAAGGATTTACAAGGTTGGGCTAAGATTTTTTATTTTTTGCTACATTGTCTCTTAGGCCATATTAAGGAAAAAAATATGAAAAAAAAATGAGGAAGGGCAAGCTTGGGTCAGAAAAAGCTTTAGCGGCTTTAAAATTTTCATTTTTTTTTGTTTTTCTTTATTTTTTCAGTTTCTTATTTTTCTTTATCATGATAATAACAATAATAAAAATAATAAAAAAATGAACATTAAGATTCTTAATTTAAAGTTAATTTTTTACCTATCATACACTATTTTTTCTTCTACTACTGTATTTACTTTTTTTTTCTTTTTCTTTCTCACTTGAGTCTCTTTTTTTTTATGCTTCAAGGTTTTGTAATTCCTCTTCTCTTTAAATCATCTTATTTGCTTCCCAATTAAAAATGTAAAAGAGAAGAGAGGTTTGGAAAAAAATGGTTTTCTTTCCAACTTTCTTTTTTTTCCCCTAAACCCTCCCCTCAAACTCTCAACTTCGTGAGAAAGAAAACATTTTTCCTAAATCCCTCTCTTTTTTTGCATTCTCCCCTTTCTCATCATCTTTATTATTTTTGCTTCTTCTTCCACTCGACCATCATCTCTTTTTTTTCGGCTTAAAAAAAACTATAAAATACTATTTCTATCTTCCTATTTGAAGAACTGAAGAAACTAAAAAATGTGAGAGACCTAAACAATGTTATTTTTAGTATTAGGGCATAGGTTGGGGGACTTGATGGGTTGGGCTTATTATTCGAGCTACTTTTGTCATATAGAATAAAAAGTTTGCAAGGTTCGGTTAACCTTTTATTTGCGCTACATTGTCTCTTGGGCTATATTAGAGAAAAAAAGGAAAGAGAAACGAAGAAGGGCATGCTTAGGCCAGGAAAAGCTTTAGCGACTTTAAAGGTTCCATTTTTCTTGTTTTTCTTTTTTATTCTTTTTTAATTTTTTCGTTCTTTTTTGTTTATATTTTTTTTAGTTTTTTATTTTGTTTAAAATGATAATAACAATAATAACATTAAAATTCTTAATATAAAGTTCATTTTTACCCATCATACACTATTTTTCTCTACTTTGCCATTAATTTTTTTTTTATTTTTTTATTCTTCTCTCTCTCGAGTCTCTTTTTCCTTATGCTTCAAGGTTTTATAATTCTTCTTCTCTTCAAATTGTATTATTTGCTTTTTAACAGAGGATGTACAAAAGAAGAGGGCTTTGGAAAAAAAAGTCTTTTCCAACTTTCTATTTTTACCCCCTAAACCCTCCCCTCAAACTCTCCACTTTCGTGGGAAGGAAGACATTTTTCCCAAAGCCCTCTCTTTTTTTTTGCGTTTCGCTCTTTATCACTCACCTTTGTTATTTTGCTTCTTCTTATGCTTTACCATCTTTTTTCTAATTTAAAAAAAACATAAAATTCTAATTCTATTTCTATTTCCTATCAATTAAAGAATTGAAAAAACTAAAAAATGGGAGGGACATAAATAACGTCATTTTTTGTATTAGGGCATAGGATAGGCTAGAGACTTTATGGGTTAGACTTCTTATTGAGCTAATTATGTCATATGAAATAAAATATTTACAAGATTGGATTAAAATTTTTTATTTGGACTACATTGTCTTTTGGGTCTTATTAGTAAAAAAATAGGAAAAGAAAATGTAGGAAGGGCATACTTGGGCTAGAAAAATCTTTGGTTGCTTTAAAAGTTCCATATTTTTTTATTTTTTTATTTTTTTCTCTTTCTATTTTGTTTAATTTTTTATTTTTTGACATGACAATAACAGTAATAATAATAATAATAATAAATGAACATGAAGATTCTTAGTATAAGGTTTATGTCTTATTCATCATACACTATTTTTCTCTTCTACTCTATTTATTTATTTTTTATTTTTTTTCTTCTTCTCTCTCCCTTTAGTGTCTTTTTCCCTTATGTGTCAAGGTTTTGAAATTTCTCTTCTTTTCAAGTTGTCATATTTGCTTTCTAACTGGGAATGTAAAAATTAGAGGGCTTTAGAAAAAAAAAAAAGTTTCTTTCCAACTTTCCTTCCTCCTCCCCCAAACCCTCCATAAAATTCTCCACTTTTCTGGAAAATAAGACCTTTTTCCCAAATCCCTCTAATTTTTTACATTCCCCCTTTCGTCACTCATCATTGTTATTTTTGTTTCTTTTGTTGCTCTAACATCTTTTTTTTTTCTCAGCTCTAAAAAAAATCATAAAATGCTAATTTTATTTCTTATCGATTGAAGAATTGAAGAAACTATTTTTCTTTAACCTTTTATAAGGTTGGACTAAGACCTTTTATTTAGACTACATTGTCTATTGGGTCTTATTAGTGAAAAAAATAGAAAAAAAATGAGGAATTGCAGACTTGGGCCAGAAAAAACTTTAGCTACTTTAAAAGTTCCATATTTTTTTTTTTTCTCTTTTTCTATTTTGTTTAGTTTTTTTATTTTTTTTTGACATGATAATAGTAATAATAATAATAATAATAATAATAAATGAACATAAAGATTCTTAGCATAAAGTTTATTCTTATCCATCATAAACTATTTTTCTCTGCTACTTTATTTATTTTTTTATTATTTTTCTTCTTCTCTCTCCTTCAAGTGTCTTTTTCCTTATGCGTCAAGGTTTTGTAATTTTTCTTTTTTTCAAATTATCATATTTTACTTTCTAACTGAGAGTGTAAAAAATGAGAGGACTTTACAAAAAAAAAAGCTTCTTTCCAACTTTCTTTTTTTTTCTCCCCCTAAACCGTCCCCTCAAAATCTCTACTTTCGTGGAAAAGAAGACTTTTTTCCCAAAGCTCTTTAATTTTTGCATTCTCCCCTTCGTCACTCATCGATGTTATTTTTGCTTCTTTTTTTGCTCTAACATCTTCTCTTTTTTTTTAGTTTGAAATAAAAAATCATAAAATGCAAATTCTATTTCCTATCGATTGAAGAATTTAAGAAACTAGTTTTCTCTTACCTTTTGCAAGGTTGGACTAAGACCTTTTATTTGGACTACATTGTCGATTGAGTCTTATTAGTAAAAAAAAATTGGAAAAGAAAATGAGGAATGACAGACTTAGGCCGAAAAAAGCTTTAACTGCTTTAAAATTTCCATATTTTCTTGCTTTTTTTTATTTTTTTTGTTTTTTCTCTTTTTCTATTTTGTTTAGTTTTTTATTTTTTTGACATGATAATAACCATAATAATAATAGTGTAACACCCACAAATTAAATAAATTTACGAAAATGGAGTTTATAAATTAAATTAAACTCAAATTTAGATAAATTAAGATTTTGGGGACTTAAACGAATAAAAACTAAAGTTTTTGGGGTCTTTTGTAATTAAAAAGGACCAAAATGAGTTAAATATAAATTTTTAAGACCTTAAAATAATTACTTAAAAATTTAAAAATCATGAAAAATATGAATAATAAATAAAATAAATAATTTAGGATATTTTTGAAGTAAAATTCCAAAGTTACAGCCATTTTATAATTAAAATGGGCCTAATCGAAATGATTTTAGTGACCAAGGGTCACTCTGCAATTTTTTATAAACGGGCCACGTCATTTGCTAACTTGGAAATGCAATCTATTTAGTCGCGCCATGTGGCAGCCATGTCAACATGATATTCCACGCGGATTCGACACACTAGAGATCTGCGTGTTAGATGATTGAACATCCTGCATGTTTTAGTGAAGATCGAATGGCTGAGGATCTTTCCCACCTTTGGATGCGATTCAACGGCTCCTAGATGCACAAAGGATGATGATTAAGATCGTGCGGTTGACAAACAAGATGTTGATTGGACGGTTGAGGCGCGTGTTAATTGATTGCACGGTCTGCACGTGGTCTGCGAAGCAACGACCACGATTTATCTTGAGTGTAATCCGATGGTCATGAATTTCAACAGCTCTGATGAGTAGAAATTTGAATCAACAGTGTAGATCATTTTAGGAAAGAAAGTGACTAATTTGCCCTTAATGAAAGTCGATCGGACGATCCATATGTGGCTAGATTTGATCTAATCCTACTATTAGAAATTATTTGGGGGTGAGTATTTAAAGGTCCTCTCCCCTTCTTGTGACCCTTAACCTTACCCGCCATAAGAGAAGGGAGTAGGAGAGAGTGGGATGTCGGATAAAGGAAGGAGGTGGCGGGGCATAATTGTGCCGTCGTGCTGGAGAGCAAAACTAGCTCCGGTAAGCATGTTTCTCTTCCTTATTTCATTGTTTCTCTCTCTTTTTCCTAAGTGTATGTGTATTCTTTCATTTTAGTTAAAAACGTAAAACCTGAGAGCTCCATCAGTACTTCAAACGGCTTTCACGGTCGGAGCTCCTCTTTTTCGCTATGGAGAGATTTGAGACTTCACCACCATGAACTCGGGGCTTATTTAGTCCGTGCTTGGGTAAGAACGCTATAGTTCTTAATTCATGGTTTCTGTTTTCTCAAATATTTAAACGCCTTAGTAATCAATTTTGTTTATGCAATTCGTATTTTCGAGAGCTAGAGTTTAGGGGTGCATATTAGATCCAAAAATTAATTTGGCTTAGAATTTTGACTTAAACTTAGATATGTTAAACACTTAAGATTTAAGTTGATTATGTTTCTGTTAATTCTTCTTGAGTAATTGGTTTATGTAGATTTGTTTCAAACTTTTTTGGGGATCTTGCAAAATGGTTTAGTGAAATAAGGCAATTAAATGATGAAGAAATCAAATGTTAAACAAAAGAGGAATAGTCCTGTAAAATTTACAAATAATCCCATATATGTATATATATATATATATATATAATTCATATGATTATATATATGAGTATATGTATCTATACAAATGAGTGTGAGTATTGCATGCAAGTATATGTATACATACAGATATATGCATGTTGGTGTATATATGTGCATGTATAATTTTATATTAGATTTTTATAATATATATGTATCTGGAAATAATTATGTAGATAATATAAACATAATATATATAATATAATATAAGTAAAAAATATTAATAGGAATTGGATTTGATTGAATAAAAAATTAATAAGAATTAAAATTGATTGAATAAGTAATTAATGGAAATTTAATTTGATTGGAGAAGTAATGATCAGGCAGATCAATTTAGTTATGATTTATAATAATTAGGAAAAGGTAATTTAAAATAATAAAATGCAAAAATTTTGGAAATAATTTTAATTTAATAAATATATAAACAAGTTATAACAGAATAAATGTGAAATAATAAGAAATAAATAATCTGTAAAATGATTTTTAGATTTGAACAAATAATAGATAAAATAAACTAAAGAAAGAAAAATTAAGTAGTAGTACTTTAAGAATAATCATAAACTATTTTATCAAAAGAATTAAGATTATGAGTAAATTATATAAAAGAATTTATGTGTAAAATTAATATAAAATGAGAAGGAAGTAATGGTTGAGAAATTAAGTCATTAATCAAATAGATAAAATAAGAAAAATTAAATTGGATGAACGTCTTATTTACTAGAACAACTATAGAAACGAGATGCACATGCAATAGAATTGTATGAAACTCTCGGATTCATTGCTAACCTGAGAAGGCTTAGTTGTTGTGCAGGTTTTCTTCTAATTTGGGATGATTTCTGGAGTTCAAATTGGAACCCTTTTCACTCCAAGTCGGTAAGTATATCTAGTAGCTATCCCGAAGCCACATTCGTAGATTTTTAAAAATATTTTCAAGCAAAAACCTAATTAAGATTTGAGTATGGTTTATAAAATTGAGGAATCATGATTGATAATCAAGTAAGTGGAAGAAATTAGAAAATAGTGATACTGAATATTTTAATTTATCATTTGTTTGTTGCTTGATTGTTGAATGAAGACTGCATATTTTAAATACTATATGGTTGATAGTTGATGGTATGATGAGTTGAATAGTTTGAGTAGAAAATTAATAATAGTGCAAATTCACCAATAAAATCATAAACACATTAAATAACTCTCATAAATAAAATAAGATCAATAAAAAGAAATACATATTCTTATATCAAATTAGGGATTCTAAATAAAACTAATAAAACTAAAAACTAAAAATAATAAAAACATTAAAACATGAATAATAAACAAAATAATAAACAGGAAGTGTATGATGAAGGGGAGTTAGTGAGTTCTATAAGGATGGAAAAGAGACAAATTAAGAGAATTAGAATAGTGTGAGATGTAGAGTAAGGTTAACTAAGAAAGTGTACAAAGTTTCTAGAGAATATTATTAGTTTGTTAAAAAAAATAAATAAATAATATCAGTCTTAACTAGAATAGAAAGAAAAAAAAAACAAAACAAAAACGTGAAAGAAGCAAAAATTTAGAGATAACCCGTTTAAGATTAGTATGGCTGAAATTCAAGGGTGTGGTGAACCCTATCCTTGGGTGGATGGAAATCCTTCTAGACGTGGTTGGGGTGTGTGTTATGTTCTAGGTCACCTGGAGATGGACTACTGTGACCATTGTGTGTATTCCCTTGTGATAATGGGAATCCTGATCCAATAATGGTACCAACTGGATAACTGATTCACCCGTGTAATCTCAAAAAAAACTCTAAAAGTTTAATAACTTTAAATTGATTACTGTGTTGGGGCAAATCGAGGATCGGGGTTACCCGTTGAGGGGTTACAGATGTCTCGATTCGATCAAAAATTTACAGTAATTCTGGTATGTGAATTTGTGGGATAAATTTTTATTAAAGGAAAATTGGTGGATGAGTATCATTTTGGAACCAAATATGATGTGATAATAGTGTGTGATATGAATGGTTATAATTAGGGAATTAATAAATGTAACATCCACAAAATTTGTTTTAATTAAATAATTAATAAATATAATTTTTTGTTTAATTTATTTTATTTTATTGTATTTTATTTTATTTTATTTGGGGTAAAAATAAAGTAAAAATTGAATGAGGATGAAATTAGAAATAATTTTGGGGGAAATGGATAAAAATTTAGATTTTGGAGGTATTTTTGAAAGAAAAATCGAAAACCAAGGGTCAAAGTGTAATTTGGAGAAGTTCTGCCATGTTTGACGCCCGGTCAGCAGTCTTGACGAACCAGGACGTGCCACGTGGCAATGAGCGCTGAAACGGTGCCACGCAGGAAGCCACGCGGGAGATCCGCATGCCTGTGATCTAACGGCCCAAGTCCATTCCCACGCGCACGGACGGCCTGGATGCACTCCCTCCCAAACGCGATCGAACGGCCAAATTCAAATGTAATCGGACGGTCTAAATCAAATGTGATGGATGGCCCAGATCAAAGCGGACGGATATAAATAACCCCCATCTGCACCAAACCTAACCCAAGTCGCCAAATCCCCTCGCCGGAGAAGACGACCCAGTTGCCGGGGAGTTGACCGCCGCCGCATCGGAACACTTTCCGACTGCCAAAAAAAGGTAAACACTTCCCCTTTTGCACGAAATTTAATTTTAAGCTCACTCATGGCTAAATTGCAGCAAACAAATCGGTCAATTGGCCAGAAAACTCCGGCGAAGTGTGGCGGCACCACCGCAAAGAATTTCACAAAACGACTCCAACGAGGCCGTTCTCGATTCCCGTTTCGAGTAATTTTTTCACCGTTGTGATCATCGTTTTCTTCTCTACAGGTTGACTGAAGCAAAACACCCAACCGCAAAGTGAGCCGGAGGAGCCGCCGCACCGGAGAGCCTCGTTGCCGGTGAGTTTCGGTTTTTTATGTTTTTTTTGCCAATTGAGGCCCTTTAACGTATTTTCTCGTACGGATCGATACAAAATAAGCCAAATTTTGCCAAAAATGGCCGACACGAGGCAGACCACCGCCGCGGGCGGCGGCACCGTCGCTAGAACACGGCAGAGCCACCGTATCAGAATTTTAAAATTGGTCAAGTGGGCTCTTGGACTGATTTTGGGTTTATTTGAAACATTTGTTGGAACTATTAGCGCGTTTCGATTTCCGAAGAAAAATTCAGGGAACCCAAGGATCGTCCGTAGGCGTAGTAAATAGTTTAGCTTTTCGGGTGTCAAATCAAGTAAGGATCCCTCACCCTATTCCCTATCATAGAATTAAAGTCTAAATTAATTATAATATGGTATTTGTGCAAATTAAATAAATGTACATAATTAATTACGGATTGCTAATAGAGCCCGAACTGGAAATTATTCATTGTTGATTTCTGTTAATTTATTTTATAGTAAAAAAGCATGATGGTATCTGGTTTATCACTTTTTTGATTTGAATGTATGAATTGCTGCCTTACATGACTATTGATTGATTGGGAAATTGAGATTATGATTGCATTCCCCGATGCATATTTGTTTGTTTATGTGATCATGATTGATTTAGAAAATGGAGACTAAAGGAAAATGAGAAAGTTGTGTGGTTAAATAAACAGATGGAACGACAGCCTTACTAGATATCCTAGGAGATGGTGGACGGATCAGGTACATAGGGAACCCTACCATAAACATTGTCTCATACCGAACGGGGTACGGAGACTTGGTAATTTGGCGCTCATACCAGACGGGGTATGGGGACAGCCCGCTTCACCCTCATACTGGACGGGGTATTGAGGTTTAAAAGATTGGTGCTCATACCGGACGAGGTATGAGGACGGCCCGTAATTGAGATTGTTAAAGGAAAGGGTTCATGTGTAGCGGAGACATCCCTATAAACCCTTATGGATACTAGTAGGCTGGTAAAAAAATGACAGTTATTGTTTGGTTATTTGACGATGTGTATAGATTTATGATATGTGCTATGTTGCTGATCTTAAATGTAATTATGATCCATATGATATTATTATCTGCATAGGTTGTTTTCATAAATTCCACTGTTGTAAGTGAATGGTAAATGATTTTTTTATTGATAAATGGATTTGCTAAATTTAGTGCTCCATTAGTTATTTTTGTTTTTATACCCACATTTATTTCTGTGTCGGTGATATACTGTGATTTCCTTACTGGACTAGTATAGCTCATTCCTTATTTAAATATTTCAGACTAAAAGGACCAGGTTCTAAAGCCCGATCCGCAAGAAGATCGCAAGTAGATATTAAGTATTCTCTATTTTTTCGTTTATTTCCTTATTTTTTGTCTTTCTTTCAAAGGGTGAATTCCGTAATGTTGTTTAATTCTTTTAAGTTATTGTGTAAGGAATGTAAACCTTAACCCTTTTATTTCGCTTCTGCACTTAAGTTATTATCTATTTCCTTTTGGATTTTCAGGGTCGTTACAGTTAGTATCAGAACCGCATTCCTTTGACCCATTCCTTACACAATAATCTTTAGGGAACACACAAACAATGAATTATCACTCAACCATTCCTTATAAAATATAGGTACAGAGAGATGAGGTGAGGAATACCCTCACTAAACCGAGGAGCCCGAGATGGTTCGCTTAAGGAAGATGTTGACAGAATATTTGAGATGCTGGAGGACTCATTGCTGCCCAACAGGGCCGAGAGAAAAGGAGGGAGCTACCTGACCCTCCCCCGCTGCCACAGGTTGACACCCCTGCAGCGAGAGGATCTTGAGCCACCCCAGTACAACTCTGCTCCTCCACAGTACCACCAGGCACTACCACAGTATGATCCAGTGCCCCAGCCACAATACCACCCGGCACCACCACAGTACAATCTGGTGCCCCCATCGTATCAGCAAGTACCACCGTAGGGCCACACAGTCTATCCTCAGCATGGCCCAATCCCTCTTCCACAGGACCCAATTCCTCCCATGATTGACCCAAGCTACATAGAGAGGTATAAGAGATTAAACCCATTTACTTTTGTAGGGGGATCATCTTTTGAAGATGCTGAGTACTGGTTAGTAGAGACAGAGAAGGCCTTCAAGACCTTGAGAGTGACTCCCGAACAAAAAGTCACCTTTGCTACCTACATGCTAGTGGGAGAAACAGGCCGCTGGTGGGAACTCAAATAGACCACCCTACTTGTTCCAGTTACTTGGGAACAGTTTTTGGCAATTTTTCGTGCAGAATACCTTCGAGAGCATCTCTAACATTTGAAGGAGATGGAGTTTGTACAGTTGGTCTAGGGGAACATTACTGTGTCAGAATATGCTCGCAAGTTTCTAGAGTTAGGCCAATATTTCCCGAAGACATTGTTGGATGAAGGCAGGAAGGCTAGAAGGTTCGAGTGGGGTCTCTGCCCAAAGATCAGACAACATTTGTTTGTATTGGAGCTTAGGACTTATTCAGCCATTCTGGCCAAGGCACAGCTAGTGGAGAGGAGCTTCCGCACCCTCTCTCAAGCAGCGAGAAACCTTAGACCCTTAGCTCCACCCCGCAGACCAGCACGTACTACGCTTGTTCAACAGAACAAGAGGCCCAGACCGGTGATCCAGGCTCCCCCTCAAGCTTCAGTGGCAGGACGCGGTAAGATCTGTCAGCATTATAGTAGGGATCATGGGGACTAACCCTACTATCACCTCAACAATACTTGTCATATATATGGTAGTGCCCAACATTACGAGAGGGAGTGCCCAAGGAACCAGAATTAGGGCAAACTTCTTATCCAGGACAAAGCTTACAATCTCACCCAGTAGGATGCAGAAGCTAACCCAGACGTGGTACAGGATATGTACACCATCTGTAACTGTCTTGCTCATGTTTTGATTGATACTAGTGCATTGCATTCATTTTTGCATCAAAATTTAATGTATTACCTGATAAACTTGATTCTATGTTGTTTGTGTCTACTGCTGGGAGTACGACACTATTGGGAGAAGTTATCTACAGGGCCTGTGTCATAGATATAGCATATAAGAAATTGAGTGTAGACCTAATAGAATTAGACACAGAGGACTTTAATGTAATTTTAGGAATGAATTGGCTAGCGGGGTATCACGCCACCATAGATTGTTTTAACAAGAAGATTGTATTCAATTCTCCTAATGAGGAGCCATTTACAAATTAATAAAATCGTTTAGCATTTATTCCTTCATAGCAAATTTTCTTATTCGTCGAGTACTTTAACCCTGCTGTTTTCTCTAACTAGGAAAACCCAAGAAAGAGATTTGTATTCAAGAGATTCTGGTAGTCCGAGATTTTTTAGATGTGTTTCTGGATGAACTACCCAGACTGCTAATGGACAGGGAAGTCGAATTCACCATAGATATCCAGTCAAGCACCCAGTCTATTTCAATTGCTCCTTACCGCATGAGCCGTGTTGAGATGGAGAAACTAAGAAAACATATCACTAAATTATAGGACAGTGGGTTTATCCGACATAGTGTGTCCCCTTGGGGTGCCGGGGTCACCTTTTCCAAAAAGGGAGATGGGACGTTGAAGTTATGTATTGATTATAGAATGTTGAACAGAATCACAATCAAGAACAAGTATCCCCTCCCCAGGATTGATGATCTCTTCAATCAATTGTAGGGTGCCTAGGTCTTCTCCAAAATAGACCTGCGTTCAGATTACCATCAGGTAAAAATTAGGACAGAAGACATCCCCATGACAGCCTTTCGAACTAGGTACAGACACTATGAGTTCCTAGTTATGCTATTTGGACTAACCAACGCCCCAACCATCTTCATGGACTTGATGAATAGGGTCTTCAGATGATTCTTGGATCAGTTTGTTATTGTGTTCATCGATGACATCATGGTTTATTCAAAAAGTAGAGGAACATGTTCACCATCTAGCTCAAGTTTTGCAGGTCCTTAGAGAAAAAAAGCTATATGCAAAGTTGAGTAAGTATGGATTCTGGCTTGAGCAGACCACCTTCTTGGGGCACATCATATCAAAGGATGGAGTATCAGTGAACCCTAAGAAGGTTGAAGCAGTACTCGGCTGGGAAAAATTGACATTAGTTAAGGAGATCCATAGCTTTCTGGGGATGGCAGATTATTACCGCAGGTTTGTGAAAGGGTTTTCTAGTCTAGCTGCTCCCTTGACTCAGCTCACAAAGAAGAATGTCAAGTTTGAGTGGAATAAGGACTGCGAAAGAAGTTTTTCAAAGCTAAAGAAGCAACTGACTATTGCACCTGTGTTGGCCTTACCGAGTGGATCGGGGGGATATACAGTTTACAGTGATGCCTCCTACTTAGGCTTGGGTTGTGTTTTGATGCAGTATGGGAAGGTTATAGCCTATGGGTCCAGACAGTTGAAGAATCATGAGAAAAACTATCCCACCCATGATTTAGAGCTTGTCGCAATCATACACGCCTTGAAGACTTGGCGCCATTATTTGTATAGGGAGACCTTTCAGATCTATTCCGATCACAAGAGTTTGAAACACATATTCACTCAAAATGCCAACAACATGCGTAAGAGAAGGTGGATAGAACTTCTTAAGGATTATGATTGCGACATCTTGCATCACCCGAGTAAGGGCAACATGATAGCTGATGTACTCAGCAGAAAAAGTGCAGGTACATTAGCCTATTTGATGGTTTCAGAAAGCAGACATATTGAGGCCACACAACAGGTACTTCAGGACTTGAGAAGAGTCACATGTTTGGGTCACCTAACCGTTCAGCCTGAGTTAATCCAGAGAATAAGGGAAGCTCAATCCGCCAATTCCACCATAGTAGTCCTCAAGAGAGATGCAGAACAGGGAGTTAGCTCAGAATTTTGAGCCTCCATCGATGGGTTGCTCATATTCTAGGACAGAATGTGTGTTCTGGGTCACAGTGAGTTAAAGAGAGATATCATGAAAGAGGCCCATAGCTTAAAGTTTGCCATGCATCTCGGAAGCACTAAAATATATCAAAGTATGCGACTCTGATTTTGGTGGAACGTGATGAAAAGAGATATAACTGACTCTGTTTCTAAGTGTTTGGTATGTTAATAGGTAAAGGCAGAGCATCAACACCCAGGCGGGCTACTTCAACCATTACTGATCCCAAAATGGAAGTGGGAACATATCACCATGGACTTCGTGACCGGATTACCAAAGGCACGCTCAGGACATGATGTCATCTGGATAATTATTGACCGGCTTACCAAGTCTTCCCACTTCTTAGCCATCAGGATGATTGATCCCTTGGATAAGTTAGCAAGAATGTATATTTGGAAAATAGTCAGATTAGATGGGGTGCCCGTGATTGTAGTGTCCGACAGGGACCCCAGGTTCACTTCTTGATTTTGGTATAGCTTTCAGCAAGCCATGGGAACGAAGCTGTCGCTTAGTACTGTATTTCACCCTCAGACCGATGGACAGTCAGAAAAGACAATTCGTATACTTGAGGATATGCTCTGAGCTTGTGTCCTTGACTCCGGGGGCCATTGGGATGAGCATCTACCCCTGATAGAGTTTGCCTACAATAACAACTACCAAGCGAGTATTGGCTTGGCTCCGTATGAGGGGTTATATGGGGCCCCATGCAGATCGCCGATTTGTTAGGAAGAAGTGGGCGATAGAAAACTGTTCAGCCCAGATCTGGTAAAGGAGACTACATCCAAAATAGTTAAGATCAGGAAGAACATTCAGACGGCTCAAAGCAGGTAAAAGAGCTGTGGACACCCGGAGGAGGGATTTAGAATTTGAGAAAGGCGATTGGGTGTTCCTTAAGGTCACTCCTTTTAAAGGAATCAATAGGTTCGGTAAGAGGGGAAAACTGAACCCCGATTTATTGGACCATTTGAAGTCTTAGGCAGAATTGGTACCGTCACCTACAGACTAGCATTGCCTTCAGAACTTTCCAAGGTCCATAATGTGTTTCATGTGTCCATGCTACGCAAGTACAACCCGGACCTCTCTCATGTCTTGGCCCACGAGCCTCTTCTACTCCAAGAGGATCTGTCCTATGAGAAAGTACCGGTCGGCATTGTGGATCGAAATAGCATATTACTCCACAACCAAGAAATTCCCTTTGTAAAGGTCATATGGCAGAACCACAGACCGAGGGAGGCTACATGGGAGCTAGAATCAGACTTTAGAGTCCAATATCCCCAACTATTTGATTGAGAATGAGAGACAAATTTTAGAGACGAAATTTCTTTTAAGGGGGGGAGAGTTGTAACACCCATAAATTTATTTTAATTAAATAATTAATAAATATAATTTTTTGTTTAATTTATTTTATTTTATGTAGGATAAAAATGAAGTAAAAATTGAATGAAGATTAAATTGGAAACAATTTTGGAAAAAATGGGTAAAAATTTGAGTTCTGGGGATATTTTTCAAATAAAAATCAGAAACCAGAGGTCAAAGTGCAATTTAGAGAAGTTCTGCCACGTGGGATGCCCGGTTAGCAGCCTCGACGAACTAGGACGCACCACGTGGCAACGGGCGCTGATGCGGTGCCATGTAAGATGCCACGCGGGTGATCTGCGTGCTCGCGATCAAACGACCCAGGTCCGTTCCCGCGCGCACGGACAGCCTGGATGCACTCCCTCCCAAACGCGATTGGACGGCTCAGAGTGAATCGCGATGGACGGTCCATATTGGATCGCAATAAACGGTTCAGATTCATTCCTTATTTAATCACGATCGAAGGGTCCATATCAAATGCAATGGACGGTCCAGATAAAAAATGGACAAATATAAATAACCCCCATCCGCACCAAATCCTAACCCTAGCCGTCAGACCCCTTTGCTGGAGAAGACGACCTAGCCGCCGGGGAGCCGACCGCTGCCAGTGAGTTTTAGTTTTTCGTATTTTTTCGGCCAACCAGGCCCTTTAACATGTTTTGTCACAGGGATTGATGCAAATTCGACTAAATTTGGCCAAAAACGGCCGACTCGAGGCGGACTGCTGCCGTGCTAGAATTCTAAAATTCGCCGAGTGGGCCCTGGGATTGATTTTGGGTTTATTTGGAATATTTGTTGGTACTATTAGTGCGTTTCGATTCCTGAAGAAAAATTCAATGAACCTAGTGACCGCCTGTAGGCGCAGTAAACAGTTTAGCTCTTTAGGTGTCAAATCGAGTAAGGATCTCTCATCCTATTCCCTATCATAGAATTGAAGTCTAAATTAATTATAATATGGTATTTGTGCAAATTAAATAAATGTGCATAATTAATTACAAATTGCTAATAGAGCCCGAACCAGAAATTGTTCATTGTTGATTTATGTTAATTTATTTTACAGTCAAAAAGCATTATGGTATCTGGTTTATCACTTTTATGATTTGAATGTATGAATTGCTGCCTTACGTGACTATTGTTTGATTGAAAAATTGAGATTATGATTGCATTCCCTGATGTATGTTTGTTTGTTTATGTGATCATGATTGATTTAGAAAATAGAGACTAAAGGAAAACAAGAAAGTTGTGTGGTTAAATAAACAGATGGAACGACAGCCTTACTAGATATCCTAGATGATGGTGGACGGATCGAGTACATAGAGAACCCTACCGTGAACGTTGTCTCATACCGAATGAGGTATGGAGATTGGTAATTTGGCACTCATACCAAATGGGATGTGGGAACGGCCAGCTTCACCTTCATACCGGACCGGGTATTGAGATTTAATAGATTGGTGCTCATATCGGATGGGGTATGAGGACTGCCCGTAATTGAGATTGTTAAAGAAAATGGTTCATGTGTAGCAGGGACATCCCTATGAACCCCCATGGACACTAATAGGCTGGTAAAAAAGTGACAGTTATTGTTTGGTTATTTGATGATGTGTATAGATTTATGATATGTGCTATGTTGCAGTAAACAATTTAGCTTTTCATGTGTCAAATCGAGTATGGATCTCTCACCCTATTCTCTATCATAGAATTGAAGTCTAAATTAATTATAATATAGTATTTGTGCAAATTAAATAAATGTGCATAATTAATTACGAATTGCTAATAAAGCTCGAACCAGAAATTGTTCATTGTTGATTTCTGTTAATTTATTTTATAGTCAAAAAACATTATGGTATCTAGTTTATCACTTTTATGATTTGAATGCATGAATTGCTGCCTTACATGACTATTGTTTGATTGGAAAATTGATATTATGATTGCATTTCCTGATGTATGTTTGTTTGTTTATGTGATCATGGTTGATTTAGAAAATAGAGACTAAAGGAAAATAAGAAAGTTGTGTGGTTAAATAAACAGATGGAACTACAGCCTTACTAGATATCTTAGGAGATGGTGAACGGATCGGGTACATAAAGAACCCTACTATGAACGTCTCATACTGGACGAGGTATGAAGACTTGGTAATTTAGCGCTCATACCAAATGGGATATGGGGATGATCCGCTTCACCCTCATACCGGACGGGATATTGAGGTTTAATAGATTGGTACTTATACTGGACGGGGTATAAGGACAGCCCGTAATTGAGATTGTTAAAGGAAATGGTTCACGTGCAGTAGGGACATCCCTATGAACCCCAATGGACACTAGTAGGCTGGTAAAAAAGTGACAATCATTGTTTGGTTATTTGACGATGTGTATAGATTTATGATATGTGTTATGTTGCTGATCTTACATAAAATTATGATCCGTATGATATTATTGTCTGCATAGGTTGTTTTCATAAATTTTACTATGGTAAGTGAATGGTAAATGATTTTATGATTGATAAATGGATTTGCTAAATTTAGTGCTCTATTAGTTATTTTTGGTTTTATACCCACTTTTATTTCTGTGTCAGTGATATACTGTGATATCTTTACTGCGTTAGTGTAGCTTATTCTTTATTTAACCATTTCAAACTAAAAAGACCAGATTCTAGAGCCCGATCCACAAGAAGATTGCGAGTAGATGCTAGATATTTTTTCTTTTTCCGTTTATTTCCTTATTTCTCGTCTTTCTTTGAAAGGGTGAATTTCGTAATGCTTTTTAGTACTTTTAAGTTATTGTGTAAGGAATGTAAACCTTAACCCTTTTATTTCGCTTCCGCACTTAAGTTATTATCTATTTCCTTTTGGATTTCTGGGGTCTTACAAGAAAGGAAAGAAATTAGGGGGATAATGAGAAAATAATGAGAAAGAGAAATTTTGAGAGATAACTAGTAAAGAAGAATAGTAAAAAGAAAAGACTAGTTGAAGTTAGGAGAACAATGAGAGATGAGATAGGAAATAGAATATCTCTGCATTTCATGGTTTTCAAATATAAAGGGGAAGAAAAGTTTTACATTTCTGACTGACTGTATGTTGGTATGTCGCATGCCTAGGTTGTAGTCTATTCTACTTACTAAGCTCGTTGTTTTGCTCATTTCATTCAAAGTTTAATCTTTTTCAGATAAAGTTGATGAAGACAATTTATAGAGCTAAATCAGGAATTTCATGTTTAGTTTTCATTTGGTGAGTTTTAGTCTAGTTGAGGACTCTATAGTTTTCAGTAACCTCATGATATAAATTATGTTACATGTTGTATAAGAGATGAATAGCTTATGTTATACTTTTATTATTAAATTTTATGTTGTATGTTCTCATTTACTTGTGTTTGGCTGCATGGTTTCTCGTTGGAGAACTGTGGGCAGTCACAAATAGTAATAATAATAAATGAACATGAAAATTCTTAATATAAGGTTTATATCTTACCCATCATACACTTTTTTCTCTGCTACTCTATTTATTTTTTTTATTTTTTTTTCTTCTTCTCTCTCCCTTGAGTGTTTTTTTCCTTGTGTGTCAAGGTTTTGTAATTTCTCTTCTTTTCAAATCATCATATTTACTTTCTAATTGAGAATGTAAAAAATGAGAGGGTTTTTTAAAAAAAAAAAGGTTTCTTTCCAACATTTCTTCCTCCTCCCCCCCCCCTCCCCTCAAACTCTTCACTTTCGTGGAAAAGAAGACCTTTTTCCCAAATCCTTCTAATTTTTTGCATTCCCCCCTTCATCACTCATCGATGTTATTTTTGCTTCTTTTTCTGCTCTAACATCTTCTCTTTTTTTAGTTTGAAATAAAAAACCATAAAATGCTAATTTTATTTCCTATTGATTGAAGAATTTAAGAAATTATTTTTCTTTTACCTTTTGTAAGGTTGGACTAAGACCTTTTATTTAGACTACATTGTCTATTGGGTCTTATTAGTAAAAAAAATTGGAAAAGAAAATGAGGAACGACATGGGCCAGAAAAAGCTTTAGTTGCTTTAAAAGTTCCATATTTTCTTTTTTTTTTGTTTTTTCTCTTTCTATTTTTTTTGTTTTTTATTTTTTTTGACATGATAATAACAATAATAATAATAATAAATGAATATGAAAACTCTTAAAATAAAGTTTATGTCTTGGGCTAGAGTGGTATATGCATTTGCATCGGGAAATGACACGGGTGCGATCATACCAGTACTAATCTACCAGATCCCATCAGAAATTCACAATTAAGCGTGCTTATGCGAGAGTAGTACTAAAATGGGTGACCTCTTGGGAAGTTCTTGTGTTGCAACTGTCTTTTTGTGAACGATTCATTAAACGTTATGCGCGACCAGAGCCATGGTTCGCCAGTTAATTCGTCAACGTGAGTCACGGTGCTAGGGTATTTTGCTTAATATTTTTCATGCATTCATTTATAGTCCAACACGTGATAAGAGTGTCATTACGAGTATCTTATATAGTAGAACAACAAAAACAGAAGTGCGGCAGGCGGTCCGTTCATCTGGGCATGAGCCGAGGCATCAAGGCATTTCACTTGATATTAGAACCAGATGCAAAGGTGCGATGTGCGCGCACAGGGAAACAAATGGTAGTTCATTTGCCGATGTGAGTTGTAACACTGGGAAATTTTGTTTAATCATTTTAGTGTATTCATTTATAGTCAATCATGTGATAAAAGTCTTCTTACAAGTATCTTACATAGTAGAACAACGAAAGTAGAGATGTGGCATGCGCCGCGAGCAGTTTGTTCATCTAGGCATGAGTCGAGGCACTAGGGTATTTTACTTGACATTAAAACTAAAAGTAAAGGTGCAGTGTACGTGCATAGTGAAACAAATGATGGGAGAGGGTAGAGAAAGAGCAGGGGTATATACATTTGCATCGTAGAATAGGATGGGTGCGATCATACTAGCACTAATGTACCAGATCTCATCAGAACTTCATTATTAAGTGTGTTTGGGAGAGAGTAGTACTATGATAGGTGACCTCCTTGGAAGTTCTCATATTGTATCCGTCTTTTAATGAACAGGACGTCAAACATTACACGCGACCGACGCCACGGTCCGCCAGTTCATTCACCAGCGTGAGTTACAGCATCGGAGCATTTTGCTTAATATTTTTTGTGCATTTATTTACAGTCCACCACATGATAAA
This sequence comes from Carica papaya, assembly GCF_054855325.1. Lineage (NCBI taxonomy): Eukaryota > Viridiplantae > Streptophyta > Magnoliopsida > Brassicales > Caricaceae > Carica > Carica papaya. The sequence continues at coordinate 27,468,935 of NC_142311.1, read as the reverse complement.
AATGTCATTACAAGTATCTTACATAGTAAAATAACAAAAATAAAATTACAGCGTGTGACACAGGTAGTCTATTTATCTGGGCATGAGTCGAGGTGCCGAGACATTTTACTTGATATTGGAACTAAATGCAAAGGTGCGATGTGCAAACAAAGAAAGAAATGATGGGAGGAGGTAGGGAAGGAGAAGTGGTATACGTCTTTGCAACGCATAATGGGACGGGTGCGATTATACCAGCACTAATACACTGGATCCCATCATTAATTTATAATTAAGCGTGGTTGGCGAGAGTAGTACAAGGATGGGTGACCTCATAGGAAGTCCTCATGTTGCACCCGTTTTTTTGGGGATGGGGCATAAAATGTTACCCGCGACCTGAGCCACAGTCTACCAGTTCATACACAAGTGTGAGTTACGGCATCGAGGCATTTTGATTAATATTTTTTTGTGTATTTATTTATAGTCAACCACATGATAAAAGTGTCATTACGAGCATCTTACATAGTAGAATAATGAAAATAAAAAGGCGGCATGCACCGCGAGCAGTCTATTCATCTGGATGTGAGTCGAAGTGCTGGGAAATTTCACTTGACATTAGAAGTAAAAGCAGAGGTGCGATGTGCGTGCACAGCAAAACAAATGATGGGAGGGGGGAGGGAAGGAGAAGAGGTATATGCATATGCAATGCAGAATTGGACGGTACGATCATACTAGCACTAATGCACCAGATCCCATCAAAACTCTGCAATTAAGCGTGTTTCGGCGAGAGTAGTACTAAGATGGGTGTCCTCTTGGGAAGTTCTCATGTTGTACCCCTTTTTTTTGCAGACAAGATGTTAAATGTTACGTGCGACCAGATCCACGGTCCGCCAGTTCATTTGTCGATGTGAGTTACTGCATTGGGGCATTTTGCTTAACTTTTTTAGTGCATTCACTTATAATCAACCATGTGATAAAAGTGTTATTACGACCATCTTACTTCAAATAAATGTGTGGCATGTGCCGCAGGCAGTCCTTTCATTTGGGAGTAAGTTAAGGTGTTGGGGCATTTTGCTTGATTTTATAACTAGAAGTAAAGGTGCAGTGTACCCATAAAGAGACAAAAATGATTAGAGGGGGAGGGAAAGAGAAGGGGTATATCCATTTGCATATTAAAATGGGATGGGTGCGATCATACCAGCAATAGTGCACCGGATCCCATTAGAACTCCGTAGTTAAGTGTGTTTGGGCAAGAGTAGTACTAGGATGGGTGATCGACTAGGAAGTACTCGTGTTAAACCCATCTTTTTACGGACTGGGCGTTAAACATTACGTGCGACTGGTGCCACGGTCCGCCGGTTCATCCGGCATGAGTTTTGGGACCAGGGCATTTTTTATATATTTTTTGTGTATCTGTTTAAGTCGAACACATGATAAAAGTGTCATTATGGTCATCTTAACAAGTAGAACAACAAAAACTGAGATGCGGTGTACGCAGGGTGCGCAGCATGCGATCCGTTCATCTAAGCATGAGTTTAGGCACTGGGGCATTTTGCTTGATATTTAACTAATAGTAGAGGTGTGGTGTGCACACACAACGAAACAAATTATTGGAGAGGGGAGGGAAGGAAATGCGGTATATACATTTGCAACGAAGAATAGGAGGGGTGCGATCATACCCACAATAAGGCACCGAATCCAATCAAAACTCCATAGTTAATCGTACTTAGGTGAGAGTAGTACTAAGATGGGTGACCTCCTTGGAAGTCCTGGTGTTGCACCCGTCTTTTCGCGAATGGGGCGTCAAACATTACACATGGCTGGTGCAACAGTCTGTCACTTTATTCGCCGGCATGAGTTCCTGTACCGTAGCATTTTGCTTAATATTTTTCGTTCATTCATTTATAGTCCATCACGTGATAAAAGTATCATTATGAGTATCTTACATAATAAAACAACGAAAACAAAGGTGTTGCGTGCGCCGCGAGTGGTCTGTTTATCTGAGCATGAGTCAATACGCCGGGACATTTGCTTGACATTAGAACTAGAAGTAGAGGTGCGGTGTGCCCGTACAGCGAAACAAATGATGGTAGGGGGGAGGGAAGGATAAGGGGTATATACATTTGCAACGCGAAATATGACAAGTTCGATCATACCAGCACAAATTCACCAGATCCCTTCAGAACTCCGTAATTAAGCATGTTTGGGCGAAAGTAGTACTATGATGGGTGACCTCCTGGGAAGTCCTCATGTTGCACCCATCTTTTTGCGAACATGGCATTAAACGTTACGTGCAACCAGAGCCACAGTCTGTTAGTTTATTCGTCGGTGTGAGTTACGACACTGGAGCATTTCGCTTAATATTTTTCATGCATTTATTTATAGTCTACCACGTGATAAAAGTGTCATTATGAGCATCTTAAACAATAGAACAACAAAAATAAAAGATGTGGCGTGTGCCGCGTGCGATCCGTTCATGTAGTCATGAGTCGAGGCACTGGGGCATTTTGCTTGATATTAAAACTAGAAGTAGAGGTGCAGTGTGCGCCCACAACAAAACAAATGATGGGAGGGAGAGAGATAGAGAAGGGGTATATGCATTTGCAGCGCAGAATGGGACGGGTGCGATCATATCAGTATTAATACACCGGATCCCATCAGAACTCCGCAGTTAAGCCTTCTTAGGCGAGAGTAATACAAGGATGGGTGACCTCCTAGGAAGTCCTCGTGTTGCTCCATATTTTTGCAGATAGGGCGTTAAACGTTACGCACGACCAAAGCCACTGTCTACCTGTTTATTCACTAGCGTGAGTTGGAACATTTTACTTAATCTTTTTAATGCATTCGTTTAAAGTTAACCACGTGATAAAAGTGTTATTACGAGCATTTTACATAGTAGAACAATGAAAGTAGAGGTGCGACGTATGCTGCGGGCGATCTATTCATCTAAGCATGAGTCGAGGAGCCGGACATTTTACTTGATATTAGAACTAGAAGCAGAGGTGCGGTTTGCGCACAGAGCGAAAAAAATGATGGGAGGGGGGAGTGAAGGAGATGGGATATATACATTTGTAGCGTGGAATAGAACGAGTTCAATCATACCAGCACTAATGCATCGGATCCCATCAGAACTTTGCACTTAATTGTACTTGGGCGAGAGTAGTAATAGGATGGGTGACTTCCTTGGAAGTTCTCATTTTGCATAATATTTTTCATGAATTCATTTATAGTCCACGACGTGATAAAAGTATCATTACGAGTATCTTTCATAATAGTCCTCTACGTGGGCTGCGGCCAGTTGCTTCATCTAGACGTGAATTGAGGCATCGAGCATTTTTCTTGATATTAGAAATAAAAGCGGAGGTGCAGTGTGTGCACATAGTGAAAAAATTATGGGAGAGGGAAAGGAAGGAAAGCGGGTATATGCATTTGCAGTACGAAATGGTAAAGGGCGATCATACCAGCACAAATGCACCAGATCTCATCAGAACTCCATAGTTAAGTGTGCTTGCACAAGAGTAGTACTAAGATGGGTGACCGCTTGGAAAGTTCTCATGTTGTATCCGTCTTTTAGCGAACGGGGCATCAAACATTACGCACGACCGGTGCCACAGTCTGTCAGTTCATTCGTCAGCGTGAGTTGCGGCATTAGGGCATTTTGTTTAATATCTTTCGTGCATTCATTTATAGTCCACCATATGATAAAAGTGTTATTACAAGTATTTTACATAGCAGAACAACGAAAACAAAGTCGCGACGTGCATTGCAGGCAGTACGTTCATCTGAGCATTTTGCTTAATATTATAACTAGAAGAAGAAGTGCAATGTGCACACATAGTGAAATAAATGATGAGAGGGGGAAAGGAAGGAGAATGGGTATATACATTTGTAGTGCGAAATGGAACATTGCGATCACACCAACACTAATGCACTGGATTTTATCAGAACTCAGTAGTTAAGCATGTTTGGAATAGAATAGTCCTAGGATGGGTTAACCGCCTAGGAAGTTTTTGTGTTGCTCCCGTCTTTTTGCAAACAGGGCATTGAATGTTACATGCGACCAGTGCCACGGTCTGCAGGTTCATTTGCTGACGTGAATTGCAACGCTAGAGTATTTTGCTTAATATTTTTTGTGCATCCATTTATAGTCCACCACGTGATAAAAGTATCATTACGAGTAACTTACATGGTAATACAACAAAAATAGAGGTGTGTGTGCACCGCGAGCAGTCTGTTCTTTGGGTGTGAGTCGAGACATCGAGACATTTTGCTATATTAGAACTAGAAGTAGAAAAAATGATGGGAAGGGGAAAGGAAGGAGAACGGGTATTTTTATTTTCAGTGCAAAATAGAATATTGTGATCATACCAGTACTAATACATCAGATCTCGTTAGAACTCTGTAGTTAAGCGTGCTTGGACTAGAATAGTACAAGAATGGGTGACTGACTGGGAAGTTCTCGTGCTGCACCCCTTTTTTTGCAAACGGGGCGTTAAACGTTACGTGCGATCGGTGCCACAGTCAGTGGGGCATTCTGCTTGATTTTAGAACTAGAAGCAGAGGTGCAATGTCCGCCCACAGCGAAATAAATTATGGAATGGGGGAGGAAAAGAGAAGGGGTATATGCATTTGTAGCACATAATGGCACGAGTGTGATCATATTAGTACTAATGCACCATATTCCATCATAACTCTGTAGTTAAGCGTATTTGGGCGAGAGCAGTACTATGATGGGTGACCTCCTGGGAAGTCCTCATGTTGCACTTGTGTTTTTTCAGACGAGATGTTAAACGTTACCCGCGACCGGAGACATAGTCTGCCAGTTCATTCGCCGACATAAGTTACAACGGTGGGACATTTTGCTTAATCTTTTTACTGTATTCATTTATAATCAATCACATGATAAAAGTGTTATTACGAGCATCTTACGTACCAGAATAATGAAAGCAGAGGTGTGGTGTGCACTACATGCAGTCCGTTCATTTTGGCGTGAGTCGAAGCGCCGGAGCATTTTTCTTGACATTAGAACTAAAAGCAGAGCTGTGGTGTGCGCACATAGCGAAACAAATGATGGGAGGGGGGAGATAAAGAGAAGGAGTATATGTATTTGCAGCGCGGAATAGAACAGGTGCGATCATACCAGCACTAATGCATAAGATCCCATCAGAACTTCGCTGTTAAGTGCGTTTGGGCGAGAGTAGTACTAGAATGGGTAAGTTCCTAGGAAGTTTTTGTGTTGCACCCATCTTTTTACAGACGGAGTATTAAATATTATGCACGACTAGAGCCATGATCTGCCAATTCATTTGATGGCGTGAGTTGCGGCACTGAGGCATTTTGCTTAATCTTTTTAGTGCATTAATTTATAATGAACTACGTGATTAAAGTGTTATTACGAGTATCTTACATAGTAGAACTTGTAGCGTGCGTCGCGGGCGGTCCATTCATCTAGGAGTGAGTCAAGGTCCCGAACATTTTGTTTATTATTAGAACTAGAAGTGGGGGTGTGGTGTGTGCAGACAATGAAACAAATGGCGGAGCAAAATAGAACAAGTGCAATCATACTAGTACTAATGCACCGGATCCTATCACAACTCTACAATTAAGCGTACTTTTACGAAAGTAGTACTAGGATGGGTGACCTCCTTGAAAGTCCTCATATTGCACCTGTCTTTTAGCAAACGGTGCATCAAACATTACGCGCGACCTATGTAGTGGTCAACTGATTCATTCGTCAGCGTGAGTTGCGGTGCTGGGGCATTTTATTTTATATTTTTTGTGCATTCATTTATAGTCCACCACATGATAAAAGTGTCATTATGAGTATCTTACATAGTAGAGCAACGAAAACAAAGTCACAGCATGCATCACAAGCAGTCCGCTCATTTGATCGTGAGTCGAGGCACTGGAGCATTTTGCTTGATATTAGAACTAGAGGCAGATGTGTGGTGTGTGCACACAAGGAAAAATGATAGGAAGGGGAAAGGAAGGAGAATATTTATATGTATTTGCATAGTAAAATTGAACAGTGAGATCATATTAGTATTAATGCACCAGATCTCATCAAAACTCTGTAGTTAAGTGTGCTTGGATGAGAGTAGTACTATGATGGATGACTACCTGAAAAGTTCTCGTGTTGCACCCTTCTTATTACAGACGGGACGTTAAACATTACGTGCGACCGGTGCCACAGTCGGTGAGGCATTTTACTTGATATTAAAACTAGAAACTGAGGTGTGGTGTGCACTCATAGCGAAACAAATGTTGGGAGGGGAGAGGAAAAGAAAAGGGGTATATGCATTTATAGCACGTAATTGGAAGGGTGCAATCATATCAGTACTAATGCACAGGATTCTATCATAACTCTGCAGTTAAGCGTATTTGAATGAGAATAGTATTAGGATGGGTGACCTCCTAGGAAGTCCTCGTGTTGCACTTGTGTTTTTGCTAACGGAGCGTTAAACGTTAAGTGTGACCAATGCCACGATCTGCCAGTTCATTTTCTGACATGAGTTGTAGCGCCAGGGCATTTTGCTTAATATTTTACGTGCATCAATTTATAGTCCACCACGTGATAAAAGTTTCATTATGAATATCTTACAAAGTAGAACAACAAAAACAAAGGTGCAGTGTGCGCTGCAGGCAGTTCGTTCATCTAGGTGTGAGTCGAGGTGCCGGAGCATTTGCTTTATATTATAACTAGAAGCAGAGGTGCGGTGTGCACACACAGTGAAATAAATGATTGGAGGGGGGAGGGATGGTGAAGGGGTATATGCATTTGCAGGGCAGAATAGGATAGGTGCGATCATACGAGCACAAACGTACCAGATCCCATCAGAACTCTACAGTTAAGCCTGTCTGGACAAAAGTAGTACTAGGATGGTGACCTCTTGGGAAGTCTTCTTGTTGTAATCGTATTTTTTCGAATGAAACATTAACGTTATGTGTGACAGGTGCCACGGTCCGCCGGTTCATTCGTCGGCATGAGTTGTAGCACCGAGATATTATTTTTAATATTTTTCTTGCATCCATTTATAATCCACCATGTGATAAAAGTGTTATTACGAATATCTTGCATAGTAGAATAACAAAGACAAAGATGCGGCGTGTGCCGCAAGTGACCTATTTATCTAGGCGTGAGTTGAGGCACTGCGCGCCATTTCACTTGATATTAAAATTAGAAACATGGGTGCAGTGTGCGCACATAGTGAAACAAATAATGGGAAAAGGGAGGGAAGGTGAATGGGTATATGCATTTGTAGCGCGAAATGGGACAGTGCAATCAAACCAGAACTAATGCACCAGATCCCATCAGAACTTCACAGTTAAGTGCACTTGGGCAGAAGTAATACTAGGATGGGTGGCCTCTTAGGAAGTTCTTGTGTTGTACCTGGCTTTTTGTAGACGAAGCGTTAAACGTTACATTCGACCGGTGCCATGGTCTGCCAGTTCATTTGCCAACCTAAGTTGCAGCGATGGGACATTTTGCTTAATATTTTTTGTACATCAATTTATAGTCCATCACGTGATAAAAGTATCATTACGAGCATCTTACGTAGTAGAACAATGAAAACAGAGATGAGGCGTGCGCTGCAGGTAGTCTGTTCATCCATGTATGAGTTGAGGCATCAGGACATTTTGCTTGATATTATAACTAGAAGTAGAGGTGCGGTGTGCGCACACAGCGGAATAAATGATTGGAGGGGGGAGGGAAGGTGAAGGAGTATATGCTTTTGCAGGGCAGAATGGGACGGGTGTGACCATACGAACACAAACGTAGCGGATCCTATTAGAACTCTGTAGTTAAGCCTGCCTGGATTAAAGTAGTATTAGGATGGGTGACCTCTTGGGAAGTCTTCGTGTTACACTCATATTTTTATGGACGAGGCATTAAATGTTATGCGTGACAGGTACAACGGTCCATCGGTTCATTCGTCGGTGTGAATTGCAGCACTGGGGTATTTTGTTTAATATTTTTTGTGCATCAATTTATAGTCCACCACATGATAAAAGTATTATTACGAGTATCTTGCATAGTACAAAGACAGAGGTGCAGTGTGTGCTGCGGGTAGTCTGTTTATCTGGGTGTGAGGTGAGGCGCAGGAGTACTTCGCTTGACATTAGAATTAGAAACAGAGGTGCGGTGTGTGTACACAGGAAAATGAATGATGGGAGGGGGGAGGGAAGGTGAATGGGTATACGTATTTGCAACATAGAATGGGACGGTGCAATCACACCAACGTTAATGCACTAGATCTCATCAAAACTCCTTAGTAAATCATGTTTGGGCAGGAGTAGTACCAGGATGGGTGGCCTCCTGAGAAGTTCTCGTGTTGAACCTGTCTTTTTGCATACGGAGCGTTAAACGTTATGTGCGACCGGTGCCACAATCAGCCGGTTCATTTGCCGACATGAATTGCAGCACCATAACATTTTGCTTAATATTTTTCGTGCATCAATTTACAGTCCACTACGTGATAAAAGTGTCATTATGAACATTTTATATAGTAGAACAACAAAAACAGAGGTGGGATGTGCACCATAGGTAGCCTGTTCGTCTGGGCGTGAGTTGAGGCGCCGGGGCATTTTGCTTGATATTATAACTAGAAGCAAAGGTGAGGTGTGCGCACACAGTGAAATAAATGATTGGAAGGGGGAGGGAAGGTGAAGGGGTATATGCATTTGCATACCAGAATGGGACAAGTGCGACCTATGAGCACAAACATACCGGTGCCACGAACAAAAGTAGTACTAGAATTGGTGACCTCCTAAGAAGTCTTCGTGTTGCACCCATATTGTTGCGGACAAGGCATTAAACATTATGCGCAACCGGTGCCATGGTCCACTTATTCATTCGTTGGTGTGAGTTGCAACACCGAGGTATTTTGTTTAATATTTTTCGTGCATCGATTTATAGTACACCACATAATAAAAGTGTTATTACGAGTATCTTGCATAGTAGAATAATAAAGATAGAGGTGCGACGTGTGTTTCGGGTGGTCTGTTTATCTGGACGTGAGTTGAGGCGCTGGGACATTTCGCTTGATATTAGAACTAGAAGTAGAGATGTGGTGTGCGCACACAGCGAAACAAATGATGGGAGGGGGAAGGGAAGGGATATATACATTTGCAGTGCCGAATGGGACGGGTGCGATCATACCAGCATAAACGCATCGGATCCCATAAGAACTCCACAATTAACCCTATTTGGGCAAGAGTAGTACTAGGATTGGTGACCTCTCGGAAAGTCCTCATGTTACATCTATTTTTTGATGGACGGGCCGTCAAACATTACGCACGACCAGTGGCATGGTCCGTCAAATCATTTGTCCTTATGAGTTGTGGCACCAGTATATTTGTTTAATATTTTTTGTGCATATATTTATAGTCCATCACATTATAAAAGTATCATTACAAGCATCTTATATAGTAAAACAATAAAAACATAGGTACGACGTGCACCGCAGGCGGTCATTTCATCTGGGCATGAGTCGAGGTGCTGGGGTATTTCTTGTTAATATTAGAATTAGAAAGAGAGGTGCAATGCGCGCACACAGCGAAACAAATGATGGGAGGGGGGAGAAAAGGAGAAGGGGTTTTTGTATTTGCAATGCAGAATGGGACGAGTGCGATTATACCAACACTAACGGATCCTATCAGAACTCACCAGTTAAGCGTGTTTGGGCGAGAGTAGTACTAGGATGAGTGACGTCATTGGAAGTTCTCGTGTTGTACTCCCTCTTTTTTCGAACAGGAGTTAAACGTTATGCGCGATCAGAGCCACAGTCTGCCAGTTTATTTGCTAGCGGGAGTTGTGGTGCTAAGACATTTTGCTTAATCTTTTTAATGCATTTATTTATAGTTAGCCATGTGATAAAAGTATTATTACGAGCATCTTACGCAGTAGAACAATGAAAGCAGAGGTGTGGCGTGCGCTACAGGTGGTCTGTTAAAATGGGCATGAGTTGAGGCACCATATATTTTACTTGATATTAGATCTAGAAGCAGAGGTGCGGTGTGCGTACACAGCAAAATAAATGACATGAGGGGGGAGGGAAGGAGATGGAGTATATGCATTTGCAGCACGGAATGAAACGAGTTCGATCATACCAAACTAATGCATCGGATCCCATTAGAACTCTACAGTTAATCGTAGTTGGGCGAGAGTAGTAAGAGGATGGGCAACCTCCTTGGAAGTTCTCATTTTGCTTAATATTTTTCGTGCATTCATTTATAGTCTACCACATGATAAAAGTGTCATTACAAGTATCTTTCATAATAGTCTTCTGCGTGCGCCGCTGGTAGTCCGTTCATTTGGGCGTGAGTCGAGACCCTAGAGATTTTTGCTTGATATTAGAACTAGAAATAGAGGTGCGGTTTGCGCATATAGTGAAAAAATTATAGGAGGGGGAAAGGAAGAAGAACGGGTATATGTATTTGCAGCGCGAAATGGTAGAGGGCGATCATACCGACACAAATGCACCATATCTTATCATAACTCCATAGTTAAGCGTGCTTGCACGAGAGTAGTACTAGAATGGGTGACCGCCTCGGAAGTTCTCATATTATACCCGTTTTTAGCGAATGGGGCATTAAACATTACGCGTGACCGGTACCACGGTATACTGATTTATTCGCCAATGTGAGTTGTGGCAGCGGTGCATTTTGCTTAATATTTTTCGTGCATTTATTTATAGTCTACCACATGCTAAAAGTGTCATTACAAGTATCCTATATAGTAGAACAACGAAAACAAAATTGTGGCGTGTGCCGCAGACAATATGTTCATCTGGGTGTGAATTGAGGTGCTGGGGCTTTTACTTGATATTAGAACTAAAAGTAGAGGTGTGGTGTGTGTGCACAGCAAAAAAAATGATAGGAGGAAGAAAGGAAGGAAAACAGATATATGCATTTACAGCGCGAAATAGAACATTGTAATCACACAAGCACTAATGCACTGGATCTCATCAGAATTCTACAGTTAAGCATGCTTGGACTAGAATAGTCCTAGGATGGGTTGACCGCCTTGGAAGTTTTTGTGTTGCACCCATCTTTTTGCGGACAGGGCATTAAACGTTGTGTACGACTGGTGCCACAGTCTATAGGTTCATTTAGCAACGTGAGTTGGGCACTGAGGTATTTTGCTTAATATTTTTCGTGCATCAATTTATAGTCTACCACGTGATAAAACTGTTATTACGAGTAACTTACATGGTAATATAATGAAAATAGAGGTACGGCGTGTGTCGCTTGCAATCCACTCATTTGGGTGTGAGTCGAGGTGTTGAGGCGCTTTGCTTGATATTAGAACTAGAAATAGTGGTACGGTGTGTGCACATAACAAAAAATGATAGGAGGGGAAGGAAGGAGAATGGTAGTTCCAATTGCAGCGCGAAATTGAACATTGTGATCATACCAGCATTAATACACCGGATCTCATCAGAACTTTACAGTTAAACGTGCTTGGACTAGAATAGTACTAGGATGGGTGATCGTCTGGGAAGTTCTCTTGTTGCACCCTTCTTTTTGTGGACGGGACGTCAAACATAACGTGCGAATTGGTGCCATAGTCGGTGGAACATTTTTCTTGATATTAGATCTAGAAACAGAGGTGCCCACAGCAAAATAAATGATGGGAGGGGGGAGGAAAAGAGAATGGATATATGCATTTACAGAGCGTAGTGGGACGAGTGCGATCGTATCAGTACTAATGCACCAAATCCCATCAGAACTCTACAGTTAAGCGTACTTGGGTGAGAGTAGTACTAAGATGGGTGACCTCTTGGGAAGTCCTTGTGTTGCATCCTTGTTTTTGCAGATGAGCCATTGAACGTTACCCGCGACCAGAGATACAATCTGCCAGTTCATTCGCCGGTGTGAGTTGCAACGCTGGGAAATTTTGCTTAATATTTTTAGTGTATTTATTTATAGTCAACCATGTGATAAAAATGTTATTACGAGCATCTTATATAGTAGAACAACGAAAGTAGAGGTCCGGCGTGCACTATGGGTGGTCTGTCCATCTAGGCGTGAGTTAAGGCACTGAGGCTTTTTTCTTGACATTAGAACTAGAAGCAGAGGTGTGGTATGCGCGCACAACAAAACAAATTATGGGAGGGGGGAGGGGAGGAGAAGGGGTATATGCATTTGCAGCGCGGAATGGAACGGGTGCGATCATACCAGTACTAATGCACTGTATCCCATAAGAACTCTGCAGTTAAGCGCGTCTGGGTAAGAGTAGTACTAGGATGGGTAAGTTCCTAGGAAGTTCCCGTGTTGCACCTATCTTTTTGCAGACAGAGTGTTAAATGTTACACGCCACCAAAGCCACGGTCCGCCAGTTCATTTGATGGCATGAGTTGTGGCACTGGGGCATTTCACTTAATCTTTTTAGTGCATTAATTTATAAACAACTACATGATAAAAGTGTTATTACGAGCATCTTACATAGTAGAATAACGAAAGAAGAGGTATGTCGTGTGTCACAAGTGGTCTATTCATCTAAGCATGAGTCGAGACCCCGGACATTTTTTTTATATTAGAACTAAAAATAGAGGTGCGATGTGAGCATACAGTAAAACAAATGACTGGAGTGGGGAGGGAAGGAGATGGGGTATATGCATTTGCATAGCAAAATGGAACGAGTGCGATCATACCAGCTCTGATGCACCCATCACAACTCTGCAATTAACCGTACTTTGGCAAAAGTAGTACTAGGATGGGTGACCTCCTTGGAAGTCCTCGTATTACACCTGTCTTTTAGCAAACGGAGCACTAAACATTACGCGCGACCGGTGCCATAGTCAACCAATTCATTCATCAGTATGAGTTACGGCGTCAGGGCATTTTGTTTAATATTTTCGTGCATTCATTTATAGTCTACCACGTGATAAAAGTGTCATTACGAGTATCTTACATTGTAGAACAACAAAAATAGAGTCGCAGCGTACGCCGCGGGTAGTCCATTCACCTGAGGGTGAGTCGAGGCCCCAGAGCATTTTACTTGATATTAGAACTAGAAGTAGAGGTGTAGTGTGCACACACAACGAAAAATAATGGAAGGAGAAAAGGAAGGAGAACAGGTATATGCATTTGCAGAGTAAAATTGAATAGTGCGATCATATCAGTGCTAATGCACCAGATCTCATCAGAACTCTATAATTAAGCATGTTTGGACAATAGTAGTACTAGGATTGGTGACTGCCTGGAAAGTTCTCCTATTATACCCTTCTTTTTGCGGACAGAGTATCAAACATTACTTGCAACTAGTGCCACAGTCGGTGGGGCATTTTGCTTGATATTAGAACTAGAAGCAAAGGTGTGGTGTACACCCACAACGAAACAAATATTGGGAGGGGGGAGGGAAAAAGAATGGGTATGTGCATTTGCAGCGGGTAATGGGACGGGTACGATCATATCAGTACTAATGCATTGGATTCCAGCAGAACTTTGCAATTAGGTGTACTTGGGTGAGAGTAGTACTGAGATAGGTGACCTACTAGGAAGTCCTTCTGTTGCACTTGTATTTTTACAGACGGAGCATTAAACATTACGTACGACTGGTGCCACGGTCTACCAGTTCATTTATCGACATGAGTTGCAGCACCGGGGCATTTTGCTTCATATTTTTCGTGTATCAATTTATAGTCCACCACATGATAAAAGTTTCATTACGAGCATTTTATATAGTAAAAAAACGAAAGCAAAGGTGCGGCATGCGCCGCAGGTAATTTGTTCATCTAGGTGTGAGTCGAGGCATCGAGTCATTTTGTTTGATATTATAACTAGAAACAGATATGCGGTGTGCGCACACAGCGAAACAAATGATTGAAGAGGGGAGGAGTGGTGAAGGGATATATGCATTTGCAGTGCAGAATGAGACAGGTTCGACCATGTGAGGACAAACGTACCGGATCCCATCAGAACTTTGCAGTCAAGCGTGCCTAGACAAAAGTAGTACTAGGATGGGTGACCTCCTAGGAAATCTTCGTGATGCACTCGTATTTTTACAGACGAGGTGTTAATCGTTACGCGCAACAGGTGCCACGGTCTACCGGTTCATTCGCCGACATGAGTTGCAGCACCAGAGCATTTTGTTTAATATTTTTCGTGCATCCATTTATAATCCACCATATGATAAAAGTGTTATTACGAGTATCTTGCATAGTAGAATAACAAACACAGAGGTGCAATGTGTGTTGCGGGCGGTCTGTTTATCTGGGCGTGAGTTGAGGCGCCGGGGCATTTCGCTTGATATTAGAACTTGAAGTAGAGATGCGGTGTGCACACACAGTGAAATAAATGATGGGAAGGGGGAGGGAAGGTGAAGGAGTATATGCATTTGCAGCACTAAATGAGATGGGTGCGATCATACCAGCACTATTGCACCGGATCCTATCAGAACTCCGCAATTAAGTGTGCTTGGGCGGGAGTAGTACTAGGATGGGTGACCTCCTTGGAAGTTCTCGTGTTGCACCTGTCTTTTTGCATATGGAGCATTAAACGTTACCTGCAACCGGTGCCACGGTCTTCCGATTCATTTGCTGACATGAGTTGTAGCGCCGGGGCATTTTGCTTAATATTTTTTGTGCATCAATTTATAGTCCACCACATGATAAAAGTGTCATTACGAGCATCTTATATAGTAAAACAACGAAAACAGATGTGCGGCATGCACCGCGAGCAGTCTGTTAATCTAGGTGTGAGTCGAGGCATCGGGATATTTTGCTTGATATTATAACTAGAAGCATAGGTGCAGTGTGGGCATACAGCGAAATAAATGATTGGAGGGGGGAAGTAAGGTGAAGGGGTATATGCATTTGCAGGGCAGAATGGGACGTGTGTAATCATACCAGCACTAACGCACCGGATCCCATCAGAACTCTACAGTTAAACGTGTCTGGACAAAAGTATTACTAGGATGGGTGACCTCCTGGGAAGTCTTCGTGTTACACACATATTTTCGCAGACGAGGCATTAAACTTTACGCGCGACAGGTGCCATGGTCCGTCGGTTCATTCGCTGGCATGAATTGCAACATCGGCGCATTTTGTTTTATATTTTTTCGTGAATTCATTTATAGTCCACCACGTGATAAAAGTGTTATTACGAGTATCTTGTATAGTAGAATAACAAAGACAGAGGTGCGGTGTGTGCCGCAGGCGGTCTGTTTATCTAGGCGTGAGTTGAGGCACTGAGATATTTCGCTTAATATTAGAACTAGAAGCAGAGGTGTGGTGTGCACACACGACGAAACAAATGATGGGAGGGAGAAGGGAAGGATAAGGGGTATATGCATTCACAGTGCAGAATGGGATAGGCGCGATCATACCAGTACAAACGTATCGGATCCTATCAAAACTCTGCAGTTAAGTGTGTTTGGGCGAGAGTAGTACTAGGATGGGTGACCTCCTGAAAAATTCTTGTGTTGCACCTGTCTTTTTACAGACGAGGCATTAAATGTGACCCACGACCGGTGGCACGGTTCGTCAGGTCATTCGCCAGTGTGAGTTATGGCGCTAGGGATATTTGTCTAATATTTTTCATGCATTTATTTATAATCCATCACATTATAAAAGTGTCATTACGAGCACATTACATAATAGAATAACAAAAACAAATGCGCTTCGTGCGCTGCAAGCGGTCATTTCATCTGGGCATGAGTCGAGGCACTGAGGTATTTCTTGTTGATATTAGAATTAGAAGAAGAGGTGCAGTGTGCGCACACAACGAAATAAATGATGGGAGGTGGGAGGGAATGAGAAGGGTTTTTGTATTTGTAGTGTAGATTAGGACATGTGCAATCATACCAGTACTAACGCACCGGATCCTATCAGAACTCCACAGTTAAGAATGATTGGTCGAGAGTATTACTAGGATGGGTGACCTCCTTGGAAGTTCTCGTGTTGTACCCGTCTTTTTTAAACATTACGCGCGACCAGCGCCACGATCTGCTGATTCATTCGCCTGCGTGAGTTGCAGCACCAGGTCATTTGCTTAATATTTTTCATGCATTCATTTATAATTCAGTACACGATAAAAATGTGTTATTACGAGCATCTTACATAGCAGAACAACGCAAATAGATGTGTGACGTACGACACAGGTGGTCCGTTCAACTGGGTGTGAGTCGAGGTGGCAAAGCATTTTGCTTGATATTAGAAGTAGAAGTAGAGGTGCGATGTGCGCACACAGTGAAACAAATGATGGGCGAGGGGAAGTTAAGGAGGAGTATATGCATTTACAGTGCAGAATGGGACTAGTGTGATCATACCAGCACTAATGCATCGGATCCCATCAGAACTTTACAGTTAAGCGTGCTTGGGCTTGAGTAGTACTAGGACGGGTGACCTCCTAGGAAGTACTCATGTTGCACCCCTCTTTTTTGCGGACGGTGCATTAAACATTACGCGTGACCAGTATCACGGTCCGCCAATTCATTCGTCGGTGTGAGTTGTGGCACTAGGGTATTTTGCTTAATATTTTTCGTGCATTCGTTTATAGTCTATCACATGATAAAAGTATCATTGAGAGCATCTTACATAGTAGAACAATGCAAACAGAGGTGCAACATGCGCCTCGGACGGTCTGTTCATCTGAGCCTGAGTTAAGGTGCCAAAGCATTTTACTTGATATTAGAACTAGAAGCCATTGTGCGGCGTGCATACACAGCGAAACAAATGATGGGAGGGGGGAGGGAAGGAGAAGGGTTATATGTATTTGCAGTGCAAAATGGGACGTGTATGATTATACTAGCATTAATGCATCGGATCTCATCAGAACTACACAGGTACTTTGTTTGGTTGAAAGTAGTATTAGGATGGGTGGCCTCTTGAGAAGTCTTCTTGTTGCGCCCGTCTTTTTGCGGATGGGACGTTCAATGATCATACTTCTAGATTTCATTTCACTAGGTTTTTATAATAAATGGTGGTTTGAAGCTCATTAAAATTGTGAGAAAGCAGCTAATCATATAACTACATCTCATATTATCGTGAAATGTTAATACATTGAAAATCCTTGTGTAATTTGTATTTTTCTAATAAACTTTATACAAATTTATGTTCATATTGGTAATTACTTTTAATTTTTTTTCTAAATAAGTCATCACAACAAATGGTGCTTGAAGTCTATTAAAATTGTGCACTTGCAATTGATGTTATGACCATAATTTTTTTTTTATCTTTTATAAAATTTTTACTGATGTGGCATCCACGTGTAGGAGAAATTTTATTTCTTTTAATTTTAAATATATATTTTTATTTTTATTTTATAAATTAATATTTAAACTATCTAACAATAATAAATAAATAAATTTCTTCTACCTTCAAGTGTTAAAACTTCATTTTTACCCTCAAATTCTGCATTGATGGTCTCCTATACACGCCTTGTTAACATTGCATTGTTGAGTCTCTCTTACTCTACAACATTGATGCCACATATCTTGTTGTCTTTAACTTCTT
This sequence comes from Carica papaya, assembly GCF_054855325.1. Classification (NCBI taxonomy): domain Eukaryota; kingdom Viridiplantae; phylum Streptophyta; class Magnoliopsida; order Brassicales; family Caricaceae; genus Carica; species Carica papaya. Next base: position 27,451,500 of record NC_142311.1, on the reverse strand, counting down.
CTATTTCAATGTTATACATCATTTTCATATTTGATCCGAACCTTTTATCTTATTTGGTCCTTATTTAGTTTAGTTCAATTCTCAATCAATGAAACATATTAAGGGAAGTATATTTCTCATCTCTCTCATGATGATCTCAACTTACCATGTTGGGAAAAAGGTTACGTTGATCCATTATAGTTTCATTTTCTTGCGTTAGACTCCATTACCGTCCTCTTTTCTAATGAGAATATATGAAGATTTGTCTCTTTAACCCAACCGCTCATCCCCTTCTTCCCCTTTTGATCCCAAGTTTTCTTTATTAGTCTCTAAATATAGAAGAATGATCTCAACTTTTCTTTTAGTAACGACTTAAGTTGAGAATTTATGAACGTTGTAAAATCCATTCCATGTTTAAACTTGTATTTTAGATCACTCAGTCTCACATTCTTTTTTCACTCAAACCCTCATATTGCTCTCAAGGTCCCGAAAAGTTTTAAAAGTTCAAAATCAACTTATAATAAAACACAATTTTGAAAATAAGAAAAATAAAATATAAATTTAGTGGTTTAGCCCAACTTCTAATTAATTTCATGTAATTTTTTGTGATAATTTTACACAACGTATAGGTTTTTATAATTTTACATTGTTGGCAATTTGAAAAGAATAAATACATTTATTTGGATTCTTAAGTAAGAACATTCAAAATTTAAGAGTGCATAAGTTAAAATTAAAAAAAAAATTAAACATTAAAAAATAATAAACTAAGAACTGATAGTTTTATAGATATATATAAAAAATAATTATAGGGTATTAAACTATTATAGAAAAATCAAAGTACTTAAACAAAAATTAGACGGATATTTTTTCAATAAAATTTTATACATTTTATTAATTATATGACACTTATACATTAATAATAACATAATTTCTTCATAAAGAAGATACACAAAATACTCTGTCAATAATTCAAACACACTATATGAATGACTAAAATATAATAAACCTTTTTAATTATGGCATAAATAGGTATCATAGTTTAATTTGTTCAGATATAACATATACAAGAAATTTAATAAAATAATTACAGAAAACTATGCGAATGACCAGTACTTTAAGATTCACTCAATTGAGGGAGATTTTCTTGAATAACATTGCACACAGAGAAATTCAATCTTTTAATATTTACCATGTTTAAAGAAGATAAAATTAATTACTAAGAAAAAGAAAATTAGATGATACTTCATTTTCTATTTTACCAAAATTCACAAGCATCTCAACAGACACACGAAACCAAGCAACTTCTTCCAAATCAGTCCAATAAAAAACGATTAAAAGGGGTCTGCAAGGAGAAATAGTGAAGAGCAAAAATGGGTGGCAATTCCTGAATTCAGAAAATCAAGCAACATTAAAGCTCAAATGGGGCCTACAAGATATTCACATGGTGTTTTTCAAATGTGTCAGATGGCAAGTAGAAGAAACTCTAGATCCGATCAGCTACCGCTTTCATTACTTCTGTCGAAGTGTTCATCGTTGAAGTTGTCCAGTTTCTGTTGATATCCTAGTTTCAATAGTAACAATTTGATGTTTTTGTATCCAACAATACATGGACAATTGAAAAAAAAGGAACTACTAGGAAATTCAAGTGTTGGAATTATTATTTTCTAAAGGCATAAACATTAAATTGCATGTGTCAAGGATTAAGCTGAACACATAAAAACACCGTCTTTCTATCTCTTCCCACTTTGATTATAAAATCAGTCAAAACTGGTAACATGATATCTCATATAGCAGAATATTAATCTAGATGTCAGCAACTTGATAAAGTCAATTAATCCGCATTCCACCTTAATCCCTCGTGGAAGATAGAATATCCTCTTCTCTAAATGATGCTTATATTCCACAAGTAACAAGAGGAAGGTAGGAAAAGAAGGACCCAAAAGTCATAAGAAAAATCTCCTTCGGATAGTGTCCATTTCAAGCTGAGAAAATAAGAGGAACAAACAAATGAAACAATGAAGATAAAAGACAGTACAAAAATATTTGCATTTTACAAGAAAAGAAAATAAGTTTACATAGGCAAATGGATAAAATGCTGAGAACAAGTGATTACCTTGTGGACCCACTCGTACTCACCACCTTTGGTGTCAAATGTTCCATGCTGCAGGCTTACTAACTTAAGGGTGAATCGAGGACCACATTCCTGTACATTTAGAACCATAAAGGCAATGTGAAATCACAAATAATGAATGACCCCTTGTAAAGCTGAGACTAGGCAGTATTGTCCATTTGGAAGGGCTTAATTTTTCAGCTTATGAGCTTATTTTCTAAGATAAACAATCCAAATGTTGGTCAAGTTCTTTTGTCTGATAAAATCTGTAACTTTGAGCCAAAAATCAAAGCCAATTTGTAGTAAACTCCTCATACCAGCTTATTTTTTTTCTACTTATAAAGTTTAAATCCTAATCTAACTTACTTAAAACTTTTGGCATTATAATATTCCTTCATAATTCATAAAACCTACTTTGCAAAAGCTTCTAAACTTTAAAAGAAAGAATCCATCCAAACACCTCAAAACTAATCTGAATGTGCTAAAACTCGGTGGCTCTGAATATAACTCCACAGTAACTTATCAAGAGTTGAGCCATGCACTAAAGAAAGTGTCATTGAAAAAAAAAATTCATGTTATCTACTTTAACATCCTTTGCCTTTTTACTTTTGATTCGCTTTGTTTACTTTCCTTTGTTTCAAATATGTACCTAAACAAATACCAGAATGTATCTTTAAGAGAAAATATAACCAAAACAACTGAATGTTTACTTGAAGCACTTTCAAATGTGGGAAGAAACAAGTTACTTACCTATGATGTCGAAAAAATATGAAATCTCGTTGATTATGAAAGGTTACAACCCGCTGACCACGAAAATTTGGATCTTGGGAAAAAAAGTGACTATATCAGTCTAGAAAAGAAAACAAAAAGAAAGGAAATATTCAGGGAGAGAAACTAGTCCATCCTATAAATAGTACATTAATATTTATCATGCACAAGAGTTGAAAAGATTTGTTATACACATAAACAAGGTGGTGAAGCTCCTTTTCCTTCTTCTGTTCTTTCTCTACTATGTGACAATCTGGGTGGGGATAGAAAAATCAAGGTGGGAAATACATGGATTCCAACACTAGCATCCTAAGTAGGGCCAAGTGCTCACATATTAGACAAAGAGGCATGTCAAACTTATTTGAAATTCAAAGACATAGCAAATAATTCTAAAACATCTATGGAATATCCATCATCACTAACATATTACAATAAGAATTAGAGCAGACCTCCTAATGCGATGGCCCAAACGTGTTGTAAAATTAGTTAAAACTTGTTCAGGCTCGTGACTGGTAAGATTTCCATGATTCTGCAAGAAAAAACATACATAATCTGAATGACAATTTTCTATTTTTCATTGCATTTGATAATGATACATGGATTGTATTTATTATACAAAAAATTATTATATTTACACAAAAAATCCCTCCTAATTGGTGAGAGGATTTTCTAAAATAAATGGCACACAAGATCAAAGATATTTGATCAACCATGGTCTCATGTATTCTAAATTAGGAAGTAAATATTTCTAATACAGCAACTATAATTACTCAATTTTCAACACTTCTCCCCTCAGGTTGGATTGCAAATGTCAAGTAAGCCTAACTTGGATCTTATATCTTCAAATTTTACTTTTGGTAGTGCGTTATTTAGAATATCTGCTCTTTGTTGATTAGTAGGAATATAAGAGATGTTAATTATATCCCCTTCTATCTTCTTCTTGATGAAGTGCCTATTTAGTTCCACATGTCTGGATTAATAGATTTTGTTTCAGTGACTACCCCGTCGATGTAGTTACCTTTTCCTCGACCATAAATGAACATCATAACTGAATGCAACTATTAGAGATAGTTATGACCATTCAGTTTTTGTCCAATAATGATAAAGGCACTGGACTCATATCCTTTATTTTAGCTAGTAATAAATTGAGACGAAGTAGGAGAAATAATAATAACAATAATAAAAAACGAACATGAATATTCTTAATATAAAGTTCATTTTTTATTCATCATACATTATCTCTATCTGCTACTGTATTTAATTTTCTATTTTTTTTCTTTTTCTCTCTCCCTCAAGTCTTTTTTTTTCTTTTGCTTTAAAGTTTTGTAATTCTCTTTGTCTTTTAATCGTTTTATTTATTTTCTAACTATGAATGTAAAAAAAGGGAGGGCTTTGGAAAGAAAAAGTTTTCTTTTCAACTTTTTTTTCTTCCTAAACCCTCCATTAATGCTCTTTACTTTTGTTGGAAAGAAGACATTTTTTCCCCCAAAACCCTCTCCTTTTTTTTATGTACCTCCCTTTCTCATTCATTTCTGTTAGCTTTGTTTCTTCTTCTATTTTACCATCATCTCTTTTTATTTTTAACTTGAAAAACATATATAAAATCCTAATTCTATTTCCTATTGATTGAAGAACTGAAGAAACTAAAAAATGGGAGGGATTTAGATGACATCATTTTTATTATTAGGGAATATGTTGGGTCAAGGACTTAGCTAATTGGGCTTTTTGTTATGTAACACCCAAATTATTATTTTTATTTTTGTATTTGAATTTTAGATTTATTTTTTATATATTTACTTATAAGATTTTAATTTAATTTAATTTAATTTAATGAAAATAAAAATAATAATAATGATAAAATAGGGTAAAACTATTTTTTGAATTTAATTGAAATTGATTTTGGGAAAAAGGGGTGAAAATTTGGATTATGGAGATATTTTTTGAAAAGAAAATCGAAAACTGGGGGTCAAAATGCAATTTAAAAAAGTTGTGCCACGTCAGCAGCCACGTCAGCAGCCCCGGCCAACCAGGACACGTCGCGTGGCAAGGAACACTGACACGGGACGGGCCACGTGGGCGATCCGCGTGCGTGCGATCGGACGGCCCAGATCCGTTCCCGCGCGCACAGATGGCCCAGATCTCACGCGTACGGACGACCCAGACTCAATTAGGCACGGACGGCCCAGATCGCATCGCGATGGATGGCCCAGATTTAATCCCAAATAAATCGCAATCGGACGGTCCAGATTAAAACTTGATGGACGGTTGAAATTAAAAGGGGAAGGGTATAAATAACCCCACCCACACCCGACCACAAACCCTAGCCGCCAGTGCCTCGCCGAAGAAGAAGAACCAGACGCTAGAGGAGCCGGCCGCCGCCACCCGCCGCCACAGGCCACCGTACCGGAGAATTTTTCGATCGCCAATTGAGGTAAATTTTCTCCTCCTGGCTCGTTTTTCGATGTTAAATCCGTCTATGGCCAAACCAGAGTCAAACCACTGGCCAATCGGCTGGAAAACCCTGCCGAAGTCTAGCAGCGCTGCCGTAGCTTCCCTCTGTTTTTGCCTCCGATGAGGCCTTTCCCGGTCTTCATTCGATGCAATTTTTATACCACTGTGATCACCGTCCTTTTCTCTACAGGTTGACCGGAGCAAAACATCAAAATGCAACTCACACTGGAGAAACTGCCGTACCCGAGAGCACCGTCGCTGGTAAGTCTCGATTTTTTGTGATTTTTTGGCCCACCGAGGGCCCTAGGGTTGTTTTATCACAGGGACCAATGCAAGTTTGGCCGAATTCGGCCGAAAATGGCCAACCCGAGGCGGATCACCGCTGCAGGCGGTAGCGCCGTCACTGGAGCACGGCGCAGCCGCCATGTCAAAATTTCGATATTGGCCGAAAGGGACCCTAGGTCTGATTTGGGATTTTTTAGGACACGTGCAGGTACCAGTAATGCATTTCAAGTTTCTCAGAAAAAATTCAGGGAATTTAGGGACAGCCTGTAGGAGCACTGTAGAGCCGATTTCAGACCCCAAAACAAGTAAAAATCTCTCACCCTATCTCCTATCACGGCATTAAAGCTTAATAAATAATTAAACGATATTTTGTGACTTTATAGATATGTATAATTGATTGAGGTTGCCAATGGAGCCCGAATCTGATACATTGTTGGTCAGTTATTGTTTGATCTATTTTTCAGTATTAAATGCAGTATGATATTTGATGTATTTATTTTATGGTCTCTTATGCATGAATCTTAGTTTCTTTTATTATGGTTTGTATTATGGTGAACCCGATACTGTGTTGTCTTGTTTGGGGTCAATTACTGGTTTACATGTTGTGTATGATGGAATGATTGAGACCAAGAAAAATGGCAAAAAGGTTATGTAAATTGATAAATGGATAATGTGGACAGCCTGACTAGATATCTTGGGAGATGGTGGACGGACTGGGTCCATAGAGAACCCTACTGGGAACGTGGTCTCTCATACCGGACGAGGTATGGAGACCTTATGTGTTTTAGCGCCCATACTGGACGGGGTATGGGGACGACCCGTTTCACCCTCATACCGGACGGGGTATTGAGGTTTATGGTTTTGGCGCCCATACCGGACAGAGTATGGGGACGGCCCTGGAATCAGGTTATTAATGTTAATGGTTCACGTGTAGCGGGGACCCCCCTATGGATCCCCATGGATACTAGTAGGCTGGTAAAAGAGGAAATTTATTGTCTGATTATTGAAGTACAAAAGTATGACATGTGTTCTGTTATAAAGTCGATATGATTTTATGATGGTTATAATGTTATTGTTTTCATATGTTATTTTCATGAATCTCACCGAGGTAAGTGGACAGTAAAGGTTTTTATGTTAATAAATGAGTTTGTTATAAATTATGCTCCATTGGTTGTTTTTGTTTTCTACTAACCTTTACTTCTGTGGCAGTGAGATAATGTGATGTCTTTACTGGGTTAGTGTAACTCATTCCTTACTTAACCATTTCAGATCAGAAAAACGTGGTTTCCGAGCCTGTTCCGCAGGAAGACGGTGAGTTAGACGCCTAAAGACTTTATAGTTCTATTTATAGTTTTTATTCGAGTATCTCTTTTAATTAGCTTATTCTTTCATGTTTTGAGTACGTTTTTGGTTATTGTGTAAGGGATGTTAATCAAAATTTTTATTACGCTTCCGCATTTAAGATTTTTAATACATACATCTTCATGTAAATCTCGGGGCCGTTATAGTTGGTATCAGAGCCCGTTCTTCGGACTCATCCCTTACACAATAATGCTTAAAGAAATACCCACTGATAAATTGTTACTCAACTCTTCCGTGTGAAATGCAGGTGCAAAGAAATGAGGAGAGGAAGACCCCCATTAAACCGAGTAGCCCGGGATGATTCGCTCCGAGAAGATGTGGACAGAATATTCGAGATGCTGGAAAGGATCATGGCCGCCCAGCAAGGTCGAGAGGAGAGAAGGGAGTTACCCGAACCTCCCCCACTACAACGGGTTCAGCCACCGGTACAGCAAGCGAATCCCGAGCCACCCCGGTACGAGCCTGCTCCACCACAGTACCACCCGACACCACAGCCGCAGTATGAACCAGTGCCCCAGCCACCGTACTACCTAGCACCGCCACAGTACAATCCGGTGCCCCCACCATATCAGCAGGTGCCACCACAGGGCCCCCCAGTCTATCCCCAGCTGGGCCCAATCCCTCTTCCACGGGACCCAGCTCCTTTCTTGATCGACCCGGGCTACATAAAGAAGTACATGAAACTAAACCCTTCCACTTTTGCAGGGGGATCCTCTTTTGAAGATGCCTAGTACTGGCTGGCAGAGACGGAGAGAGCTTTCAAGACCTTGGGAGTTGTTCCTGAACAGAGAGTTGCCCTTGTTTCCTACATGCTGGTAGGGGAAGCATGTCGTTGGTGGGAACTCAAGCAGACCACCCTGCCTACACCAGTCACTTTGGAGCAGTTCTTAGCGGCCTTCCATGCGGAGTATCTCCCTGAGTACATCTGACACCTAAAGGAGATGGAGTTTGCTCAACTGGTCCAGGGAAGCATGACAGTATCGGAATATGCTCGTAAGTTCCTAGAGCTGGGCTGATACTCCCCGAGACATTGATGGATGAGGGACAAAAGGCAAGAGATTCCAGTGGGGCCTCCGCCTGGAGATCAGGCAACACTTGTTAGTGCTGGAGCTCAAGACATATTCAACAGTTCTAGCAAAGGCACAGATCGTGGAAAGGAGCTTCAACACCCGTCCTCAACCAGCGGGGAATTCCCGACCCTCAGCTCCGTTCCGCAGGCCAGCACCTACTGCGCCTGCCCAACCAAATAAGAGGCCCAGACTAGCCATCCAGGCCCCTCCTCAGGCTCCAGGGGTAGCACTTGGGAAGATCTGTTAGCACTGCGACAGAGATCATGGGGACCGACCATGCTACTGCCTTAACAATACCTGTCGTATATGTGGCAGTGCCCAGCATTATGCAAGAGAATGCCCGAGAAACCAAAATCAAAGAATGCCTCATATCCAGGGCAGAGTTTACAACCTTACCTAGCAGGATGCCGACGCCGACTCGAATGTGGTACAGGGTATGTATATTATCTGTGACCATATTGCTCATGTTTTATTTGACACTGGTGCATCTCATTCCTTTGTTTCACATATTTTTGCTTCCAAAATTAATGTATCACCTGATAAACTTGATTCATTGTTGTTTGTATCTACTGCTGGGGGTGAAACACTACTAGGGGAAGTTATCTACAAGGCTTGTGCCATGGAGATAACAAATATGAAACTGAGTGTAGACCTAATAGGGTTAGAAACGGGGATTTTGATATAATCTTAGGAATGGATTGGCTAGCGGCATATCACGCCACCATAGATTGCTTTAACAAGAAAGTTGTATTTAATCCTCCTAACGAGGACCCATTTACAAATTAATAAAATCATTTAATATTTATTCATTGATGGCAAGTTTTCTTAACTTCTAGTGCCTTAATCTTGCTATTTTTTCTGACTAGGCAAACCCAAGAAGAAAATTTGTATTCAAGAGATTCCGGTAGTCCGAGACTTCCCAGATGTGTTTTCGAACAAACTGCCCAGTCTGCTAGTGGACAGGGAAGTCGAGTTCACTATAGACCTATAGCCACGCACCCAACCTATTTCGGTTGCTCCTTACCGCATGAGCTGCATTGAGATGGAGGAGTGGAGGAAACAGATCACTGAATTGCAAGACAGTGGTTTTATTAGACACATTATGTCCCCTTGGGGTGCCAGAGTCACTTTTGCAAGGAAATGAGATAGAACGTTGAGACTGTGCATTGATTACAGATGATTGAACAAGGTCACGATCAAGAACAAGTATCCCCTTCCCTGGATTGATGACTTCTTCGATCAGTTGCAGGTTGCACAGGTCTTCTCTAAAATAGACCTGCGATCAGGTTACCAGTAGGTGAAGATAAGAACAGAAGACATCCCTAAGACGGCCTTCCAAAGTAGGTACGGACACTATGAGTTCCTAGTCATGCCATTTGGGCTAACCAATGCCCCGGCAATCTTTATGGATCTGATGAACAGGGTCTTCAGAGAGTTCTTGGATCAATTTGTCATCGTGTTCATCGATGATATCTTAGTCTACTCAAAAAGCAGAGAAGAACATGCTCACCATCTTGCCCAAGTTCTGCAGGTCCTCAGAAAAAAGAAGTTATATGCAAAGTTGAGCAAGTGTGGATTCTGGCTTGAGTAGACCGCCTTCCTAGGACATATCATATCAAAGGAAGGGGTATCAGTGAATCCCGAAAAGGTTGAAGCGGTACTTGGCTGGTAGAAGCTGACATCAGTTAAAGAAATCCGTAGCTTCCTGGGGATGGCAGGTTATTACTGCAGGTTCGTTGAGGGATTCTCCAGTCTAGTAGCTCCTCTAACCCGACTCACAAAGAAGAATGCCAAGTTTGAGTGGAATGAGGACTGCGAAAAAAGCTTTTCAGAATTAAAGAAGTGGCTGACTACTGCACCCGTGCTGGCTTTACCGAGAGGATATACAGTTTATAGTGATGCCTCCTATCTAGGCCTGGGTTGTGTTCTGATGCAGCATGGAAAGGTTATAGCATATAATCCAGACAGTTAAAGAATCATGTGAAGAACTATCCCACCCATGACTTGGAGCTTGCCGCAATCATACACGCCTTGAAAACCTGATGCCATTATTTGTACGGAGAGACCTTTCATATCTACACCGATCATAAGAGTTTGAAACACATATTTACTCAGAAGGATCTCAACATGCGTCAGAGAATGTGGATGGAACTCCTTAAGGACTGTGATTGTGATATCTTATACCATCCGGGTAAGGGTAACGTGGTAGCAAATGCTCTCAGAAGGAAAAGTGCAGGTATCTTAGCCCATTTGATGGTTTCAGAATACAAGCCAATTGGGGCCACGCAACAGGTTCGACTTCAGGATCTGAAGAGAGTCACATGTTTGGACCGCCTGATAGTCCAGCCCGAGTTAATCCAGAGAATAAGGGAAGCCCAGTCAGTCAACCCCGCTCTGGTAGCCCGCAAGAAGGATGCAGAACAGGGAGTGAGCTCAGAATTCTGAATCTCTACCGATGGATTACTTCGTTTCCAAGACAGGGTGTGTGTCCCAGATGACAGTGAGTTAAAAAGAGCGTCATGACAGAGTCCCATAGCTCGAAGTTTGCCATGCATCAAGGAAGCACCAAAATGTACCAAATCATGCGACCCCGGTTTTTATGGAATGGGATGAAGAGAGACATAGCTGACTTTGTATCTAAATGCTTGGTATGTCAGCAGGTCAAAGTAGAGCATCAGCGCCCAGGTGGGTTACTTCAGCCTTTACCGATCCTGGAGTGGAAGTGGGAACATATCACCATGGACTTCGTATCGGGGCTACCCAAGGCACGTTCAGGACATGATCTCATATGGGTAATTGTTGACCGACTTACCAAATTTTCCTACTTCTTAGCCATCAGGATGACCGATCCCTTAGACAAGTTGGCAAGAATGTACATTCGGGAAATAGACAGATTGCATGGAGTTTCAGTGACAGTAGTATCCGACAAGGATCCCAGGTTCACTTCTCGGTTTTGGAGCAACTTTCAGCAAGCTATGGGAACAAAACTGTCTCTTAGTACTGCCTTCCATCCCCAGATTGATGGATAATCAGAAATGACAATTCGTACACTTGAGGATATGCTCCGAGCTTGTGTCCTTGACTCTGGGGGCCACTGGAACGACCACCTACCCCTGATAGAGTTTGCCTACAACAACAGCTACCAAGCAAGCATCGGCATGGCTCCATATGATGCGTTATATGGGCACCCGTGCAGATCACCGATTTGTTGGGAAGAAGTGGACGATAGAAGATTATTCAGCCCAAAGTTGGTAGAGGAGACCACGTCCAAAATAGTTAAAATCAGAAAGAACATTCAGACAGATCAGAGTAGGCAGAAAAGTTATGCAGATACCAAGAGGAGAGACCTAGCGTTTGAGAAAGGCGACCGGGTGTTTCTTAAGGTCACTCCTTTCAAGGGAATTAGTAGGTTCGGCAAGAGGAAAAAATTAAACCCCCGATTTATTGGACCTTTTGAAATCTTAGACAGGATTGGTACTGCTGCCTACAGACTAACATTGCCTCCAGAGCTCTCCAAAGTCCACAATGTGTTCCACGTATCCATGCTACATAAGTACAACCTGGACCCCTCTCATGTCTTGTCTCATGAACCACTTCCACTCCAAGAGGACTTATCTTACGAATAAGTACCAGTCGGCATCACGGACCGGAAGAGCAAGATAGTCCGCAACTGGAAAATATCATTTATAAAAGTCGTGTGGCAGAACCGCACGCCCAGGGAGGCCACCTGGGAGATAGAATCAGATTTTAGAACCCAGTATCCCCATTTGTTCGACCAAGAGTAACAGACAAATTTGGGGGACCAAATTTCTTTAAAGGGGGAAGAGTTGTAAAACCCAAATTATTATTTTTATTTTTGTATTTGAATTTTAGTTTTATTTTTTATATATTTAATCTATAAGATTTTAATTCAATTTAATTTAATTTAATTTAATGAAAATAAAAATAAAAATAATGATAAAATATGGTTAAATTATTTTATGGATTTAATTGAAATTGATTTTGGGAAAAATGGGTGAAAATTTAGATTCTAGGGGTGTTTTTGAAAAGAAAATCAGAAATCAGGGGCCAAAATGTAATTTAAAAAAGTTGTGTCACGTCAGCAGCTACGTCAGTAGCCCAGTCAGCAGCCCCGGCCAACCAGGACACGCCGCGTGGCAAGGAACGCTGACACGGGACGGGCCACGTGGGTGATCCGCGTGCGCGCGATCAGATGGCCCAGATCCGTTCCCACGCGCACGGACAGCCCAGATCAAATGTTCACACGGACGGCCCCGATCTCACGCGTACGGATGGTCCAGATCGTATCGCGATGGACGGCCCATATTTAATCCTAAATAAATCGCGATCGGACGGTCCAGATTAAAACTTGATAGACGGTTGAGATTAAAAGGGGAATGGTATAAATAACCCCACCCACACCCGACCACAAACCCTAGGCGCCAGTGCCTCGCCGAAGGAGCCGGCCGCCGCCACCCGCCGCCGACCCGGAGAATTTTCCGACCGCCAATCGAGGTAAATTTTCTCCCCCTGGCTCATTTTTCGATGTTGAATCCGCCTATGGCCAAATTGGAGCAAAACCATCAGCCAATTGGCCGAAAAACCCCGCCGAAGTCCAGCGGAGCCGCCGCGGCTTCCCTCTGTTTGTGCCTCCGATGAGGCCCTTCCCGGTCTCCGTTCGATGCAATTTTTATACCACTGTGATCATCGTCCTTTTTTCAATAGGTTGACCGGAGCAAAACATCAAAACCCGACTTGCGCTGGAGAAGCCGCCGCACCCGAGAGCGCCGCCGCCGGTAAGTCTCAGTTTTTTGTGATTTTTTGGCCCACTGAGGGCTCTAGGGTTGTTTTATCACAGGGACCAATGTAAGTTTTGCCGAATTCGGTCGAAAATGGCCAACCCGAGGCGGATCGCCGCCGCAGGTGGTGGGGTCGTTGTCGGAGCACGGCAGAGCCGCCATGCCGGAATTCTGATATTGGTCGAAAGGGGCCCTAGGTCTGATTTGGGATTTTTTGGGACACGTGCAGGTACTGGTAGTGCGTTTCAAGTTTTCCAGAAAAAATTTAGAGAATTTATGGACAGCCCGTAGGCGCACTGTAGAGCCAATTTCAGACCCCAAAATAAGTAAAGATCTCTCACCCTACCTCCTATCACGGCATTAAAGCTTAATAAATAATTAAACGGTATTTTGTGATTTTATAGATATGTATAATTGATTGAGGTTACCAATGGAGCCCGAATCTGATACATTATTGGTCAGTTGTTGTTTGATCTATTTTTCAGTATTAAATGCAGTATGATATTTGATATATTTATTTTATTGTCTCTTATGCATGAATCATAGTTTTTTTTATTATGGTTTGTATTATGGTGAACCCGATACTGTGTTGTCTTATTTGGGGTCAATTACTGGTTTACATGTTGTGTATGATGGAATGATTGAGACCAAGGAAAAGGGCAAAAGGTTATGTGAATTGATAAATGGATAATGTGGACAGCCTGACTAGATATCTTGGGAGATGGTGGATGGACCGGGTCCGTAGGGAACCCTACTGGGAACGTGGTCTCTCATACCGGATAAGGTATGGAGACCTTATGTGTTTTGGCGCCCATACTAGACGAGGTATGGGGACGGCCCGTTTCACCCTCATACCGGACGGGGTATTGAGGTTTATGGTTTTTGCGCCCATACCGGACGGGGTATGGGGACGGCCCTGGAATCAGGTTATTAATGTTAATTGTTCACGTGTAGCAGGGACCCCCTATAGATCCCCATGGATACTAGTAGGCTGGTAAAAGAGGAAATTTATTGTCTGATTATTGAAGTGCAAAAGTATGACATGTGTTCTGTTACAAAGTCAATATGATTTTATGATGGTTATGATGTTATTGTTTTCATATGTTATTTTCATGAATCTCACCGAGGTAAGTGGACAGTAAAGTTTTTTTTGTTAATAAATGAGTTTGTTATAAATTATGCTCCATTGGTTGTTTTTATTTTCTACCAACCTTTACTTCTGTGGCAGTGAGATAGTGTGATGTCTTTACTGGGCTAGTGTAGCTCATTCCTTACTTAACTTTTTCAGATAAGGAAGACGTGGTTCCCGAGCCCGTTCCCTAGGAAGACGGCGAGTTAGACGCCTAAAGACTTTAAGTTCTATTTATAGTTTTTATTTCGAGTATCTCTTTTAATTAGCTTATTCTTTCATGTTTTGAGTACGTTTTTGGTTATTGTGTAAGGGATGTTAATCAAAAAATTTATTACGCTTCCGTATTTAAGATTTTTAATACATACATCTTCATTTAAATCCCGGGGCCGTTACATGTTAGAACTAGTTTTGTCAAATGAAATAAAGGGTTTATAAGGTTGGGTTAAGACTTTTTATTTTTTGCTACATTGGCTTTTAGGCCAAATTAAAGAAAACAAATATGAAAAGAAAATCAGGAAAGGCAAGCTTGGGCCAAAAAAAGCTTTAGCAGCTTCAAAATTTTAATTTTCTTCTTTTTTGGTTTTTTTTTTCTATTTTTTTCAGTTTCTTATTTTTCTTTATCATGATAATAACAATAATAAAAATAATAAAAAACGAACATTAAGATTCTTAATTTAAAGTTAATTTTTTACTTATCATACATTATTTTTTCCTCTACTACTGTAATTACTTTTTTTCTTCTTTTTTCTCACTCGAGTCTCTTTTTTCTTCTGCTTCAAGGTTTTGTAATTCCTCTTCTCTTCAGATAATCTTATTTGCTTTCCAACTAGGAATGGAAAAGAGAAGAAGGGTTGAAAAAAATGGTCTTTTTTCCAAGTTTCTTTTTTTCCCCCTAAACCCTCCCCTCAAACTCTCAACTTTCCTAAAAAAGAAAACATTTTTCCTAAATCCCTCTCTTTTTTGGCATTCTCCCCTTTCTCACTCATCTTTGTTATTTTTGCTTCTTCTTCCACTCTACCATTATCTTTTTTTTTCTAACCTAAAAAAAACCATAAAATACTAATTATATCTTCCTATCGATTGAAGAACTGAAGAAACTAAAAATGTGAGAAATAGAAACTAAAAAATATGAGAAACCTAAACGATGTCATTTTTAGTATTAGGGCATAGGCCGGGGCGGGGACTTGATGGGTTGGGCTTATTATTCGAGCTACTTTTGTTATATGAAATAAAAAGTTTACAAGGTTTGGCTAACCTTTTATTTGAGCTACATTGTCTCTTGGGCTATATTAAAGAACAAAATAGGAAAAAAAAACGAAGAAGGGCATGCTCAGGCCAGGAAAAGCTTTAGCGGCTTTAAAGGTTCCATTTTTCTTGTTTTTCTTTTTTTTTTCTTTTTTTATTTTTTTCTCTGTTTATATTTTTTTTAGTTTTTTATTTTTTAAAATTGATAATAACAATAATAACATTAAAATTATTAATATAAATTTCATTTTTACCCATCATACACTATTTTTCTCTACTTTCCTATTAATTTTTTTTATTTTTTCTTCTCTCTCTCGAGTCTCTTTTTCCTTCTACTTCAACATTTTATAATTCTTCTTCTCTTCAAATTGTATTATTTGCTTTTTAACAAAGAATGTACAAAATGAGAGGGCTTTGGAAACAAAAGGTCTTTTTTCCAACTTTCTATTTCTACCCTTAAACCCTCCCCTCAAACTCTCCACTTTCATGGGAAGGAAGACATTTTTCCCAATGCCCTTTTTTTTTTTTTTGCATTCTGCCCTTTATCGCTCACCTTTGTTATTTTGCTTCTTCTTATGCTTTACCATATTTTTTTTAATTTAAAAAAAAAAACATAGAACTCTATTTAAAAAAAAAACATAAAACTCTAACTCTATTTCCTATCAATTGAAGAATTGAAAAAACTAAAAAATGGGAGGGACATAAATAACGTCATTTTTTGTATTAAGGCAGAGGATAGGCTAGAGACTTGATGGGTTAGACTTCTTATTTGAGCTAATTTTGTCATATGGAATAAAATATTTATACGATTGAACTAAAACATTTTTTTTGGACTACATTGTCTTTTGGGTCTTATTAGTGAAAAAAAAATAGGAAAAGAAAATGAGAAAGGCCAGACTTGGGCTAGAAAAAGCTTTGTCTGCTTTAAAAGTTCCATTTTTTTTTTTGTTTTTATACTTTGTTTAGTTTTTATTTTTTTGACATGATAATAACAATAATAATAATAATAACAAATGAACATGAAGATTCTTAGTGTAATGTTTATGTCTTACCCATCATACACTATTTTTCTCTGCTACTCTATTTACTTTTTTTATTTTTTTCTTCTCTCTCCCTTGAGTGTCTTTTTCCTTCTGCGTCAAGGTTTTGTAATTTCTCTTCTTTTCAAATGGTCATATTTTCTTTCTAACTAGGAATATAAAAAATTAGAGGGCTTTAGAAAAAAAAAAGTTTATTTCAAACTTTCCTTTTTTCCCCCTAAACCGTCCCTCAAACTCTCCTCTTTCATGGAAAAGAAGACATTTTTCCCAAATCCCTCTAATTTTTTGCATTCCCCAATTCATCACTCATCAATGTTATTTTTGTTTCTTTTTTGCTCTAACATCTTCTCTTTTTTTCAACTTTAAAAAAAATCATAAAATGCTAATTTTATTTCCTATCGATTGAAGAATTGAAAAAACTATTTTTCTTTAACCTTTTATAAGGTTGGACTAAGACCTTTTATTTAGACTACATTGTCTATTGGGTCTCATTAGTGAAAAAAATAAAATAAAATAAAACGAGGAATGGCGGACTTGGGCCAGAAAAAGGTTTAGCTACTTTAAAAGTTCTATATTTTCTTTTTTTTTCTTTTTTTTTCTTTTTTTTCTTTTTATATTTTGTTTAGTTTTTAATTTTTCTTTGACATGATAATAACAACAATAATAATAATAATAGTAAATGAACATAAAGAATCATAGTATAAAGCTTATCCTTATCCATCATACACTATTTTTCTCTGCTACTTTATTTACTTTTTTTTTATTTTTTTTCTTCTTCTTTGTCACGAGCGTCTTTTTCCTTCTGCGTTAAGGTTTTGTAATTTTTTTTTTCAAATCGTCATATTTACTTCTAACTAGGAGTATAAAAATAAGAGGGCTTTAGAAAAAAAAAATTTATTTCCAACTTTCCTTTTTTTTCTCTCCCTAAATCCTCCCCTCAAACTCTCTACTTTCGTGGAAAATAAGACTTGTTTCCCAAAGCCCTCTAATTTTTTGCATTCCCCCCATTTGTCACTCATCGATGTTATTTTTGCTTCTTTTTCTGCTCTAACATCTTTTCTTTTTTTTCAACTTTAAAAAACCCATAAAATATTAATTTTATTTTCTATCGATTGAAGAATTGAAGAAACTATTTTTCTTTAACCATTTACAAAGTTGGACTAAGACCTTTTGTAACGGCCCCGAAAATTTAGAATGAAATATGTGTATTAAGAATGTCAAATGCGGAAGTGTAATAAAAATTTTGATTAACATCCCTTACACTACAACCAAAAACGTGCTCAAAGTATAAAAGAACAAACTAACTAAAAGAGAAACTCGAAAATAAAAACTATAAATATAACTACGGAGTCTTTAGGCGTCCCCTTCGCCGTCTTCCTGCGGAACGGGCTCGGGAACAATGTCTTCCTGATCTGAAATGGTTAAATAAGGAGTGAGTTACACCAGCCCAGTAAAGACATCACACTATCTCACCGCCATGGAGGTAAAGGTGGGTAGAAAACACAAAAAGACCAATGGAGCATAATTTATACAAATTCATTTATCAATAATAAAATCCTTTACTGTCCACTTACCTCGGTGAGATCCATAAAACAACATACGAAAGTAATAACATTATCATCATCATGAAATCATATGAACTGTATAACATAATACTTACCACGCATTTGCATTTCAATCATTACACAATATATTTTCCTAATTTACCAGCCCACTAGTATCCATGGGGATCCATAGGGGTCCCGCTACCCGTGAACCCTTAACATTTATAACCTGATTCCAGAGCCGTTCCCATACCCCGTCCGGTATGGGCGCCAAAACACAGAAGGTCTCTATACCCCGTCCGGTATGTGAGACCACATTCCCGGTAGGGTTTCCCTACGGACCCGGTCCGTCCACCATCTCCCAGGATATCTAGTTAGGCTATCCACATTATCCATTTATCAATTCACGTAACCTTTTATTCCTTTTTTTCCTCAGTCACTATCATCAAATCACACACAAACATGCAAACCAGTAAGTTATGCCAAACAAGACAACACACAACATCGGGTTCTCAGTCATTCAACCCATAGTCAATAAAACAGTGATATATGCACACGAAACTATGAAATGAAAACATCAGACATCATACTGCATTTAAACTGTAAAATAGAACAAACAACAACTGACCGATAAATACACCAGACTCGGGCTCCATTAGCAACCTTAAACAATTTCACACATCTATTGATTCATGAAATACCTTTTTATCATTTATTGAACTTTAATACCGTGATAGGAAATAGGGTGAGGAGTCCTTACTTGTTTCGGGGTCTGAATACGGCTCTACAGTGCGCCTACAGGCTGTCCCTAATTTTCCCTGAATTTTTTTCGAGGAGCTGAAACGCCCTACTAGTACCTGCACGTGTCCCAAAAAATTTCAAATTAGGCCTAGGGCCCCTTTCGGCCAATATCGCAATTCCGGCACGGCTACTCCGTAGGCCAAAAAATTACAAAAAACCGAAGCTTACCGGCGGCGATGCTCTCGGGTGCGGTGGCTCTCCGGCGTGAATCGTGTTTTGGTGATTTGGCTCCAATCAACCTGTAGAGAAAAGAACGGTGATCACAGTGGTATAAAATTTGCATCAAACGGAGGCCGGGAAGGGCCTCATCGGAGGCAAAAATCGAAGAGGGGCGCGGCGGCACCGCTGGGTTTTGGCTGAGTTTTTCGGCCGTTTGGCCGATGGTTTGGCTCCGGTTTGGCCATAGGCGGACTCAGCGTCAAAAAACAAGCAAGGGGGAGAAAAATTACCTCAATCAGTGGTCGGAAATTTCCCCGGTGCTGCGGCGGGTGGCGGCGGCCGGCTCCTCCGGCGACTGGTTCTTCTTCTCCGGCGAGCACTGGCGGCTAGGGTTTCTTTGGTCAGGTGTGGGTGGGGGTATTTATACCCTTCGCCTTTTAATCTTGACCGTCCATCAAGATTGAATCTGGGCCGTTCGATCGCGATTTAATTGGGATTAAATCTGGGCCGTTCATCGCAATGCAATCTGGGCCGTCCGTGCCTGATTGAATCTGGGCCGTCCGTGCGCGTGAATCTGGGCCGTCCGTGCGCACGTTTGATCTGGGCTGTCAGTGTGCGCGGGAACGAATTTGGGTCGTCCGATCGCGCGCACACGGATCACCCCCGTGGCTCGTCCCCTGGTCAACGTGTCCTTGCCACACGGCGCGTCCTAGTTTGCCGGGGCTGCTGACCGAGCCGCTGACGTGGCTGCTGACGTGGTGCTGACGTGGCACAACTTTTCTAAATTACATTTTGACCCCCGGTTTCCGATTTTCTTTTCAAAAATACCCCCAGAATCCAAATTTTCACCCCTTTTTCCCAAAATCAATTTCAATTAAATCCAAATAATATTTTTACCCAATTTTATCATTATTATTATCTTTATTTTCATTAAATTAAATTAAATAAAAAAAATCAATTAAAATTTCAATAATTACAAAATAAACTAAATAAAATAAATTAGTAATTAATAATAATAATAATAATAATAATAATGGGTGTTACACCTTTCATTTGGACTACATTGTCTATTAGGTCTTATTAGTGAAAAAAATAGGAAAAGAAAATGAGGGAGGGTAGAATTGGGCTAGAAAAGCTTTAGCAGCTTTAATAGTTCCATATTTTTTTCCTTCTTTTTTTGTTTTTTCTCTTTTTCTATTTTGTTTAGTTTTCTATTTTTTTGACATGATAATAACAATAATAATAATAGTGTAACACCCGCGAATTAAATAAATTCGCAAAAAATGGAGTTTATAAATTAAATTAAACTCAAATTTAGATAAATTAAGGTTTTGGAAACTTAATCGAATAAAAACTAAAGTTTCTAGAATCTTTTGTAATTAAAAAAGACCAAAATGAGTTAATATAAATTTTTAGGACCTTAAAATAATTATTTAAAATTTTAAAAATTATGAAAAATATGAATAATAAATAAAATAAATAATTTAGGATATTTTGAAGTAAAATTCCAAAGTTATAGCCATTTTATAATTAAAATGGGCCTAATCGAAATGATTTTAGTGACCAGGGGTCACTCTGCAATTATTTATAAATGGGCCACGCCATTTACTAACTTGGCAATGCAACCTATCTGGTCGCGCCATGTGGCGGCCATGTCAACATGATATTCCATGCGGATTCGACATGCTAGAGATCAGCGTGTTGGATGATCAAATGACCTGTATGTTTTAATGAAGATTGAATGGCTGAGGATCTTTCCCGCCTTTGGATGAAATCCAACGGCTCCTAGATGCACAGAGGATGATGATTAAGATCGTGCGCTGACAAACAAGATGCTGATCAGACAGTTGAGGCGCGTGTTGATTGATCGCACAATCTACATGCGATCTGCGAAGCAAGGACCACGATTTATCTTGAGTGCAATCCTACGGTCATGAATTTTAACGGCTTTAATGAGTAAAAATTTGAATCAACAGTGTAGATCTTTTTAGGAAGGGAAGTGACTAATTTGCCCTGAATGAAAGTCGATCGGACAGCCCATATGTGTCTAGATTTGATCTAATCCTATGGTTAGAAATTATTTGGGGGTGGGCATTTAAGGGTCCTTTTCTTATGACCCTTAACCCTAGCCGCCATAAGAGAATGGAGTGGGAGAGAGTGGGATGTCTGAGAAAGGAAGGAGGTGGCAGGGCATGATTGCACCGCCATGCCGAAGAGCAAAACTAGCTCTGGTAAGCATGTTTCTCTTCCTTATTTCATTGTTCCTCTCTCTTTTTCCTAAGTGTATGAGTATTCTTTCATTTTAGTTAAAAACATAAAATTCGAGAGCTCCATCAGTCCTTCAAACAGCTTTCACGGTCGGAGCTCCTCCTTTTCATTATGGAGAGATTTGAGACTTCACCACCATGAACTCGGGGCTTATTTGGTATGCGCTTGGGTAAGAATGCTATAGTTCTTAATTTAATTCATGGTTTCCATTTTCTCAAATATTTAAACGCCTTAGTAATCAATTTTGTTTATGCTATTCGTATTTTCGAGAGCTAGAGTTTGGGGGTGCAAATCGGATCCAAAAATTAATTTGGTTTAGAATTTTGACTTAAACTTAAATATGTTAAACACTTAAGATTTAAGTTGATTATGTTTCCGTTAATTCTTCTTGAGTAATTGGTTTATGTAGATTTGTTTCAAAACTTTTTCAAGGATTTTACAAAATAGTTTAGTGAAATAAGGTGATTAAATGATGAAGAAATCAAATGTTAAACAAAAGAGGAAATAGTCCTATAAAATTTACACATAATCCCATATATATATATAATTCATATGATTATATATATATATATGAGTATGTGTAGCTATACAAATGTGTGTGAATATTACATGCAAGTATATGTATACATACATATATATGCATGTTGGTGTATATGTGTGCATGTATAATTTTATATTAGATTTTTATAATATATATGTATCTGGAAATAATTATGTAGATAATATAAACATAATATATATAATATAATATAAGTAAAAAATATTAAAATATGGTATATACAAGTATATATAATCATATGTATGTATGTGTATATGGGAGAGGAATAAATTAATTAAAATTGAAATGGAAAATTTAATTAATGGTAATAGTCCTAATAATTGAATTTGAGTGAATGCACAATTAATGGGAATTGGATTTGATTGAATAAATAATTAATAAGAATTAAAATTGATTGAATGAGTAATTAATGGAAATTTAATTTGATTGGAGAAGTAATGATCAGGCAGATCAATTTAGTTATGATTTATAATAATTAGGAAAAGGTAATTTAAAATAATAAAATGCAAAAATTTTGGAAATAATTTTAATTTAATAAATATATAAACAAGTTATAACAGAATAAATGTGAAATAATAAGAAATAAATAATCTGTAAAATGATTTTTAGATTTGAACAAATAATAGATAAAATAAACTAAAGAAAGAAAAATTAAGTAGTAGTACTTTAAGAATAATCATAAACTATTTGATCAAAAGAATTAAGATTATGAGTAAATTATATAAAAGAATTTATGTGTAAAATTAATATAAAATGAGAAGGAAGTAATGGTTGAGAAATTAAGTCATTAATCAAATAGATAAAATAAGGAAAATTAAATTGGATGAACGTCTTATTAACTAGAACAACTATAGAAACAAGATGCGCATGTAATAGAATTGTATGAAACTATCAGGTTCATCACTAACCCGAGAAAGCTTAGTTGCTGTGCATGTTTTCTACTAATTTGGAATGATTTTTAGAGTTCAAATTGGAACCCGTTTTACTCCAAGTTGGTAAGTATATCTAGTAGTTATTCCGAAGTCACATTCACATGTTTTCAAAAATATTTTCAAGCAAAAACCTAATTAAGATTTGAATAAGAGTTATAAAATTGACGAATCATAATTGATAATCAAGTGGAAAAAATTAGAAAATGGTAATACTGAATATTTTAATTTGTCATTTGTTTGTTACTTGATTATTGAATGAAGATTGCATATTTTAAATGTTGTATAGTTGATTATTAATGGTATGATGAGTTGAATAGTCTGAGTAGAAAATTAATAATAGTACAAATTCACCAATAAGATCATGAACACATAAAATAACTCTCACAAATAAAATAAGATCAACAAAAAGAAATACATATTCTTAGATCAAATTATGGATTCTAAATAAAATTAATAAAACTAAAAATTAAAAATAATAAAAACATTAAAATATGAATAATAAACAAAATTATAACTAAATAAAATACAATAAACAAAAAAGTGTATGATTAAGGGGAGTTAGTGAGTTCTATAAGACAAATTGAGAGAATTAGAATAATGTGACATATAGAGAAAGGTTAACTAAAAAAGTGTACAAAGTCTTTAGAGAATATTAATAGTTTGTTAAAATAAATAAATAAATAATATCAATCTTAACTAGAATAGAAAATAAAATAAAATAAAATAAAAACTTAAAAAGAAGGAAAAATTTAGAGATAACCTGTTTAAGATTGGTATGGCTGAAATTCAGCAGTGTGGTGAACCCAATCCTTGGGTGGATGAAAACCCTTCCAAACGTGCTTGGGGTGTGTGTTATGTTTTGGGTCACCTGGAGATGGAGTACTGTGACCATTGTGTGTGTTTTAGTTGTGTGTGCATCCCCTTATGATAGTGGAAATCCTGATCCCATAATAGTATCAATTGGATAATGAATTCACCCGTGTAATCTCAAAAAACAACTCTAAAATTTTAATAACTTTAAATTGATGATTGTGTTGGGGCAAATCGAGAATCGGGGTTACGGATATCTCGATTTGATCGAAAATTTACAGTAATTCTAGTATGTGAATTTGTGGGATAAATTTGTATTAGAGGGAAATTGGTGGATGAGTATCGTTTTGGAACCAAATGTGATGTGATAATAATGAGTGGTTATAATTAGGGAATTAAGAAAGGAAAGAAGTTAGGGAGATAATGAGAAAATGACGAGAAAGAAGAATTTTGAGAGATAACTAGTAAAGGAAAACAGTAAGGGAAAAAGACTAGTTGAAGTTAGGAGAACAATGAGAGATGAGATAGGAAATGGAATATCTCTGCATTTCATGGTTTTCAAACATAAAGGGGAAGAAAAGTTTTACATTTATGACTAACTGTATATTCGTATGTCGCATGTTTAGGGTGTAGTCTATTCGATATACTTACTGAGCCCGTTGTTTTACTCATTCTATTCAAATTCTAATCTTTCTAAGATAAAGTTGATGAAGACAATTTACAGAGCCAAATCAGGAATTTTATGTTTAGTTTTTATCTGGTGAGTTTTAGTTCAATTGTAGACTCTACATTTTTTGGTAACCTCATGATATAAATTATGTTATATGTTGTATAAGGGATAGAATAGCTTCTATTGTACTTTTATTATTAAATTTTATGTTGTATCGAATAGCTTCTGTTGTACTTTTATTATTAAATTTTATATTGTATCTTCTTGTTCAGTTTTGTTTGGCGGTGTGGTTTCTCATTAGGGAACTATGGGTTGTCACAAATAGTAATAATAATAAATAAACATGAATATTCTTAGTATAAGGTTTATATCTTACCCATCATACATTATTTTTCTCTGCTACTCTATTTACTTTTTTTATTTTTTTTTCTTCTTCTCTCTCCCTCGAGTGTCTTTTTCCTTCGACATCAAGGTTTTGTAATTTCTTTTCTTTTCAAATCTTCATATTTACTATCTAATTAAGAATGTAAAAAATGAGAGGGTTTTAGAAAAAAAAAGATTCTTTCCAACTTTCCTTCCCCAAACCCTCCCCTCAAACTCTTCACTTTCGTGGAAAAGAAGACCTTTTTTCCCCAAATCCCTCTAATTTTTTGCATTCCCCCCTTCGTCACTTATCGATGTTATTTTTGTTTCCTTTTATGCTCTAACATCTTCTCTTTTTTTTAGTTGAAAATAAAAAAATCATAAAATGCTAATTCTATTTCCTATCAATTGAAGAATTAAAGAAACTATGTTTCTCTTACCTTTTGCAAGGTTGGACTAAGACCTTTTATTTGGACTACATTGTCTATTGGGTCTTATTAGTGAAAAAAAATAGGAAAATAAAATTAGGAAGGGCAGACTTGGGCCAGAAAAAGCTTTAGCTGCTTTAAAAGTTCCATTTTTTCTTTTTTTTTTCTTTTTTTGGTTTTTTTTTTCTTTTTCTATTTTGTTTAGTCTTTTATTTTTCTTTGACATGATAATAACAATAATAATAATAATAAATGAATATGAAGATTCTTAAAATAAAGTTTGTCTTATTCATCATATACTATTTTTCTTTGCTACTCTATTTACTTTTTAAATTTTTTTTTCTTCTCTCTTCCTCGAGTGTCTTTTTCCTTATGCGTCAAGGTTTTTGTAATTTCTCTTCTTTTCGTCATATTTACTTTCTAACTGGGAGTGTAAAAAATGAGAGGGCTTTAGGAAAAAAAAAAAGTTTCTTTCTAACTTTCCTTTTTTCCCACCTAAACCCTCCCCTCAAACTCTCCACTTTCGTGGAAAAGAAGACCTTTTTTTCCCAAAGCCCTCTAATTTTTTGCATTCCCCCCTTCGTCATTCATCAATGTTATTTTTGCTTCTTTTTTTACTCTAACAACTTTTTTCTCAGCTTTAAAAAAACCATAAAATACTAATTTTATTTCCTATTGATTGAAGAATTGAAGAAACTAAAAAATGGGAGTGACCTAAAAGACATCATTTTTGGTACTAGATAGAGCCTGGGCCAGGGACTTGATGAGTTAGGCTTCTTATTCGAAGTAGTTTTGTCATATGGAATAAAAAGTTTGCAAAGTTGAACTTATGTCTTTTATTTATACTATAATGTTCTTGAGCATATTAGAGAAAAAAATAGGAAAAAAAATGAAGAATAGCGGGCTTGGGCCAGAAAAAGCTTTAGTGGCTTTAAAGATTCCAATTTTTCTTGTTTCTCCTTCTCTTTTTTTTCTTTTATTTCTTTTTTTATTTTTTTCTCTTCTCCTATTTTTTCAATTTTTTATTTTTCTTTATCATGATAATAATGATAATAACAATAATAAAAAACGAACATGAAGATTGTTAATATAAAGTTAATTTTTTACTCATCATACACTATTTTTCTCTACTATTTTATTTACTTTCTTATTATTTTTCTTTCTTCTCTCTCTCTCAAGTCTCTTTTTCCTCACGCTTCAAGGTTTTATAATTCTTCTTCTTTTCAAATCGTCTTATTTGCTTTCTAACTGGGAATGTAAAAAAGGGAGGGCTTTGAAAAAAAAAAGATTTTCTTTCTAACTTTCCTTTTTTTTTCTTTTAAACTGTAATACCCAGGTCAAGAATTTTCCTCGATATCATTTTTTGTATTTATAAAAATAATTAAAAATATTATTTTAATTTAATTTTATTAAATTATTTGAGAAAAATAGGTTAAGAACTTAATTGAATGCAATTTTGGGGAAGAGGATTGAAAATTTGAGTTCAGGATGTATTTTTAAAAGAAAAATTGGAAACAAGGGGGTCAAAATACAAAAAGAAAAAATTCGGCCATGTGGGACGGCGCAGTCAGCAGCCACGGTGAACAAAAGTACACCACATGACAAAACACGCTAACATCGGCACCACGAAAGAGGCCACGCGGGCGATCCGCGTGCCCAGGGATCCAACGACCCAGATTCAATCCCGCACGCGTAAACGACTCAGATGCATTCTCTCCTTAGGCACGATCGGACTAATGAGATCAATCGCGATGACCTGTTCAGATTCGCTCATGCAATTGACTTAAACAAACAATGATTGGACAACTCTCCTCGCTCCACATTAACGCAAATGGACGGCCTAGATCGATGCGGGATAAGTATAAAAATATCGCATCAACGAGAACCCTAATCCTATCCGCACCTGCCCTCGCTAGAGAAAAAGAATCAGTCACCAGAGAAGGAGATCGACCACTAGCCACCGCCGCATCGGAACCACCGTCGACTGCCAAAAAAAAGTAAAATTCTCCCCTACCCACTCAAAATTCGATTCTGAATCTCCCTGTGGCTATATCAGAGCAAAAGGGATAACGAGTGAGCTAAAAATCACGGGTAAAGCCTGACAAAACCGCCGCAGCTGAAATCTAAAACTCCTCCAATGAGCCCTTCCTACTTCCTATTTCATAAGATTTTTCGATTATTGTATTCACCATTCTTTTCTGTGTAGATTAGCCAAAGAAGAAACCCAGCCGCGAAGGAGAACCGGCAAAATCGCTGCACCTGGAGACCCCCCACCACTAGATTCAGGTTTTTATGATTTTTCAGCTAATCAGTGCCCCCTAATATGTTTTTCTGTAGGAATACATGTAAAACTAGCGAGGCCAAGGTGAACCGCCACCGTGGGCGGTGAAGCAAGCGCCGGAGCACGGCGACGGTGCCATGTAGGAACCCTAAAATATGCCAGAAAGGGATTTTCGACACCGATTTAGGATTTTTAGGGTATCTTTAGTTGCATGACGAATATTTTAGATTCTTGCAGGAAAATTAAGGAAACCTGATATCCATTAGGAGGCATAGTAGATAGTGCGTCGTCTTGAAACATCGATCCGGGTAAGGATCCCTCACTCTATTCTCAGTTACGATAAATTGAGGATTAAAAATCGATAATTATGTGTTTTGTAAAAAATTAGAAAAATCCTAAAAATATTATAGTTTAGTAGCGGAGCCAAAACCAGTTAGTTCACATTTGTCCCGATTCCCTGTTTATTTACCTGTACTATCTATATTTGCTTACTATTATACTGTGTATAATTAAATTGATGATTTTTATGATCTCCTCAATTATTTTGTTATTTGGTTCCTCCTGCATTGTTTATTCAATATTTTGATTATTTGATTACTCAGTTATGCTAAACTGTATCACTTGTTTAAGTGCTCTTCGAATTAATCTATGAATATGAAATGAGATGTTGGTATGCTTTAGTGGTTATTTGGATGATGAGAATCTAAATAAATAAAAGCTTATTGAGCATCCTTGGAAAAGATGGATGGATGGATCCGGTACATAAGGAACCTTACCATGAACATTATCTGGTAGTTAGACAGGGCTGAGAAGTCCCATACCAGATCGGTTTTGGGAGATATGGTTTACCTTCATACTGGACAGGGTGTCGAGACAATACTATTTTTTGCGCCGATTGCTGGAAAGGGTATGGGGACGGCCAGATAAATTGTCAAATCATAATATTGGATTCACAAGTAGAGGGATATCCCTATGGACCCCCAGGAATCCTAGTAAGTAGGGTAAAAAGAATGAATGTTGATCCTGTGTATAAGATTGAAATGTCATTTGGTTAATTATCTTCATAGGTTGATTTTGGAAAAAAACCGTAACGGTAAGTATCGAATAAAAAGTTTTAAAGTTCAATGTATTTACTTAAAGTAAGGACTCCATTAGTTATTTTTTAATTTTTACCAACCTTCAATTTTTCGTATCAGTGATTAGTGTGATAGTCTTGCTGGGCTAGTGTAACTCACCCTTTCATTAATAATTTTAGATCAAAAAGACCAAGATCAAGATCCCAATAAAAAAGAGAGTTGTGAGTAATCCACCTTCCGGACTCCCTTCAAGTGCTAGTAAAGATTGTCCTAGAATACTTATTTATTTATTTTTCTTTAATTATTATTTGTCTTTTATGAACCACGTAAAAAGGACATTCCCGTAGCCCTATTGGATAATCCAGTTTATTATGTAAGGAATATAAATCCTAACATTATTATTCACTTCTGCATTTAAATTATAAATTCATTTCCTTTAAAGTTCTGGACCTTTACAGTTGGTATCAGAGCCACGTTCATCGGAACCATTCCTTATACAAAGACTTAAAAATACCAAATACAACTATCACTCAACCATTCCTTATGAAATCCAAGTACAAGGACAGGAGAGGAAGACCCCCACTAAACCAAGCAGCCCAGGATGGTTCGCTTCGAGAGGATGTTGATCGACTCTTTGAGATGCTTAAGAGACTCATCTCTGTCCAGCAGGCCCGGGAGGAAAGAAGGGAATTACCTGACCCTCCCCCGCTGCCATAATTTGAGTCACCCTTGCAATGGAAAGATCTGGAGTGTTCTCGGTATAACCCTACTCCACCGTATCATTCGACACTACCACAGTATAATTCGGTGCCTCCATCATATCATCCAGCACTGCTACAGTACCACCTAGTCCCTCCACATCACAATCAAGTCCCTCTTCCATCGAACTAAGTTCCACCCATGATGGACTCAGGCTACATTGAAAGGTACAAATGACTAAACTCATCTACCTTTGTAGGTGTATCCTCTTTTGAAAAGACTGAGTATTGGTTAGTTGAGACAGATAAGGCCTTCGTGACTCTTAGGGTGATTCCTAAACAGAAGGTCATACTTGCCACCTACATGCTTATGAGAGAGGTAGGTCGCTGGTGGCAGGTCAAGTAGGCCACCATGCCCATTCCAGTCACTTGGGAACAATTCCCGATGGCCTTTAATGCAAAGTACCTCCCAGAGCACTTCCGACATTTGAAGAAAATGGAGTTTGCACAACTAGTTCAGGGTGATATGATTATATCGAAATATGCCCGAAGATTCCTAGAATTGGGCCAATATTTCCCTGAGAGCATGATGGATGAAGGCAAAAAGATAAGAAAGTTCAAGTGGGGCCTCCATCCTGAGATTAGATAACAGTTGTATGTATTTGAGCTCAGTACCTACTCAGCCGTTCTGGCCAAGGTACAGCTAGTAGAGAGGGACCTTCGCATCTTTTCTTAAATAGTGGGGAATTTTAGACCCCCAGTTTCACACTGCAGACCAGCATCCACTGCACCGATTCAGCAGAACAAGAGGTCTAGGCCAATGACTCAGGCTCTTGCAATAGAGTGTGGTAGGACTTGCCAGCACTGTGGCAAAGATCATGGAGACCGACCCTACTATCGTCTCAACGATACTTGCAGTATATGTGGGAGTGCCCAACACTACGCGAGAGAGTTTCCACAAAATCAGAAGCAGACCAGACCTCCTATCTAGGGCAGAGCTTATAACCTCACTCAATAGGATGTTGAAGCTAACCCGGACGTGATACAAGGTACATACACTATCTGTAATTACCTTGCATATGTTTTGATTGATATGAGTGCTTCACATGCACTGCCAGTAGATAGAGAAGTTGAGTTCAGTATAAATCTTTAGCTTGGCACCCAGCCTATCTCGGTTACCCCTTACTGCATGAGTCGTGTTGAGATGGAAGAGATGAAGAAACAGATTTATGAATTATAGGATAATGGCTTCATCCGACATAGTGTGTCTCCTCAGGGTGCTCGAGTCACATTTGTAAAGAAAGCGGACGGGACGTTAAGATTATATATTGATTACAAGGGATTGAACAGAGTCACGATAATGAATAAGTACCCCCTCTTCAAGATTGATGAACTTTTTGACAAGTTGCAGGGTGCCCAAACCTTCTCCAACATAACCTTGTGTTTGGATTACCATTAGGTAAAGATCAGGGCAGAGGACATTCTCAAGACAACTTTCAGAACCAGTACGGATACTATGAGTTCCTGGTCATGCAATTTGGACTAACCAATGTACTAACCATTTTTATGGACTTGATAAATAGGATTTTTAGACAATTCCTGAATCAGTTCATCATTGTGTTTGTCGATGATATCCTGGTATATTCTAAGAGCAGAGAGGAACACGCTTACCACCTGATTCAAGTTTTACAGATTTTCAGGAGAAAAAAATTGTATGCAAAATTGAGTAAGTGTTGGTTCTTACTCGAGCAGACTACCTTCCTAAGGCACATCATATCAAGAGATGGAGTATCAATAAACTCTGAAAAAGTTGAGGCAATACTTGGTTGGGAGAAATTGACCTCGATTAAGGAGATTCATAGCTTTCTGGGAATGACAAGTTATTACCGTTGATTTGTAGAAGGATTTTCTAGCCTAGCCTCTCCTTTGACCCAATTTACAAATAAAAATGCTAAGTTTGAATGGAATGAGGATTGCAAAAGGAGCTTTACGGAACTCAAAAAGTGGTTGACTACTGCACCTTTGTTGGCCTTACCGAGTGGGACAGGTGGATATACAGTGTATAGTGATACCTCCTACCTAGGTTGGCTTGTGTTTTGATGTAGTATGGGAAGGTCATAGTATATAGGTCCAGGCAATTGAAGAGTCATGAGAAAAATTACCCCACCCATGACTTAAAACTTACCGCCATTATTCACGCCTTGAAAATCTAGCGCCACTACCTGTATGGGGAGACTTTTGATATTTATACTGACTATAAGAGCTTGAAATATATATTCACTCAGAAGGATCTCAATATGCGTTAAAGGCATCAGATAGAGCTCCTCAAAAGCTATGATTATAATATTTTGTATCACCCGGGCAAGGGCAACATGGTAGCCGACGCGCTCAGCAAAAAAAGTGCAGGTATGTTAGCTCATCTAATAGTTTCTGAATGCAGGGTAATAGGGGCAACACAACATAAACGAATTGAAGAGAGTTACATGTTTAGCCCACCTGACTGTCCAACCCGAATTGATCTAGAGAATAAAGGTAGTCCAATTAATCGATTCCACTATAATAGCTCTCAAGAAGGATGCATAATAAGGAGTAAATCCAGAATTTCGAGTCTCTACAGATGGGTTGCTCAGATTTTAAAACAGGATATGTGTTCTAGATGACAGTGAACTGAAAAGGGACATCATGACAGAGGCTTATAGCTCAAAGTTCGTCATACATCCCAAAAGTACTAAAATGTATCAAAGTATGCAATCCCGATTTTAGTGGAGCATGATGAAAAGAGAGATAGCTGACGTTGTCTCCAAGTGTCTAGTATATTAACAAGTTAAGGCAGAGTATTAAAGCTCATGCAAGCTACTTCAGCCATTATCGATCCGGGAGTAGAAGTGAGAACATATTATAATGGACTTCATGATAGGGTTGCCCAAGGCATGCTTGGAGCATGATGCTATCTGGGTAATTGTCGATTGGCTTACCAAGTCTTCTCACTTCTTGGTTATCAAGATGACTGACCATTTGGACTAGTTAGCAAGAATATATATCTAGGAGATAGTCAAGTTACATAGAGTTCTAGTGAAAGTGGTATCCGACAGAGACCCCATATTCATTTTTCAGTTTTGGTCTATTTTTCAATAAGCCATGGGGACGAAGTTGTCTCTTAGTACCACATTCCACCCTCAAACTGATGGATAATA
Source organism: Carica papaya (assembly GCF_054855325.1). Classification (NCBI taxonomy): domain Eukaryota; kingdom Viridiplantae; phylum Streptophyta; class Magnoliopsida; order Brassicales; family Caricaceae; genus Carica; species Carica papaya. The sequence goes on along the minus strand of NC_142311.1, from coordinate 27,419,476 downwards.
AAAAAGAATGATTCGTACATTGGAGGATATGTTCCAAGCTTACGTTCTAGACTTCGGGGGCTATTGGGATGATCACCTACTTTTGATAGAGTTCGTCTACAATAACAGCTACCAAATAAGTATTGGCATGGCCCCGTATGAGGCATTGTATGGCCACTCCTGAAGGTCGTCAATCTATTAGGAAGAGGTGGGTGATAGAAAATTGTTCGATCCAGATCTTGTAGAAGAGACTATAACCAAGATAGTTAAGATCAGGAAGAACATTTAAATAGATCAGAGCAAGTAGAAGAGTTATGCGGATACTCGGAGAAAGGCTTTGGAATTTGAAAAAGGTAATCGAGTGTTTCTTAAGATCATCCCTTTTAAGGGAATCAATAGATTTTATAAGAGGAGAAAATTAAATTCCCAGTTCATTGGATCATTTGAGATCTTAAACAGAATTAGTACGACCGCCTACAGACTGGCACTACCTCCAAAGCTATCCAGGCTTCATAATGTGTTTTATGTATTCATGCTACACAAGTACAACTCGAGCTCCTCATACATTCTGTCCCACGAGTCTCTTTCACTGCAGGAGAATCTATCCTATCAAAAGGTACCGGTGGGCATTGTAAACTGAAAAAGCAGAGTACTCCGCAATAGAAAAATTTTCTTCGTCAAGGTCCTAGGGCACAATCACACACAGAAAGAGACCACATGGGAGCTAAAATCGAACTTCAGAGCCCAGTATCCCTAACTATTTGACTAAGTAAGAGAGTGACAAATTTAAAGGACTAAATTTTTTCTTAAGGGGAGAGAGTTGTAATACTCGGGCCAAGAATTTATCCCAGAATCAATTTTCATATTTAAAAAAATAATTAAAAATATTATTTTAATTTTATTTTATTAAATTATTTGAGTAAAAAATAGGTTAGAAACATAATTGAAAGCAATTTTGGAGAAGAGGGGTGAAAATTTAAGTTCGATGGGTATTTTTAAAAGAATAATTGGAAATAGGGGGTCAAAATGCAAAAAAAAAAATCAGCCATGTTGGACAACCCAATTAGCAGCCACGATGAACTAGAGCACACCGCGTGGAAAAACACACTGACATCAGTGCCACGTAGGCGATCCGCGTGCCCAGCGATCTAACGACCCATATTCAATCCCACGCATGTGAACAACTCAGATGCACTTTTTCCTTAAGTGCGATCAAACGGATGAGATCGATCAAGATGAGCGGTCCAGATTCGCCCACACAATCGACCTAAATAGCCAACAATCAGACAGCTCTCCTCGCTCTACATTGACGCGAATGGACGGCCTAGATCAACACAGGATAACTATAAAAACATCGCATCGCAGGGGAACCTAATCCTAGTCGCACCTGCCCTCGCTGGAGAAGAAGGACCAGCCACCAAAGAAGGAGACCGACCCCCGACCGCTGCTACACCAGAGCCATCACCGACCATAAAAAAAGATAAAATTCTCCCCTACCTGCTCGGAATTCGATTATGAGTCTTCCTGTGACTATATCAGAGCAAAAAGGACTGCAGGTGAGACGAAAACTACGGGTAAAGCCTGGCAGAGCTGTCATAGCCGAAACCCTAAAACTCCTTCGATGAGCCCCTTCCCGCTTCCTATTTCACGTGATTTTTTTACCATTGTATTCATCGTCTTTTACTATGCAGATTAGCTATAAAAAAAGCCTCAGTCGCAAAGGAGAATCGACGAAGCCACCACACCTAGAGACCCCCCACCGTTAGGTTTTGTTTTTTGTGATTTTTCGTCTAACAAAGGCCCCCTAACGTGTTTTTTCGCAGGGATACGAGTAAAATCGGCCAAAATCAGCCAGACCGAGGCGAACTGTCACCGTGGGCAGCGAAGCTAGCACCGTAGCACGGTGGCGCCGTTGTGTCGGAACCCTAAAATTGACCAGAAAGGGGTTTTCGACACCGATTTAGAATTTTTTGGATATTTTTAGTTAGGTGACAAGTATTTTAAATTCCCACAGGAAATTTCAGGAAACTCGAGACCCATTTGGAGGCGTAATAAATAGCGCAATATCTCGAAATATCGATTTGGGTAAGAATCGCTCACCTTATTCTCGGTTATGGTAAATTGAGGATTAAAAATTAATAATTGTGTATTTTGTGAAAAATTAGAAAAACTGTAAAAATATTACAAGTCACTAGTGGAGTCGAAACTAGTTAGTTCACATTTGTCCCGATTTCCTATTTATTTTTTTGTATTACCTATATTTGCTTACTATTATACTGTACATAATTAAATTAATGGTTTTTATGATCTCCTCGATTATTTGGTTATTTGGTTCCTCCTGCAATGTTTATTCGGTATTATGATTATTTGATTATTCAGCTATCCTAAACTGTATCTCTTGTTTAAGTGCCATTTGAATTAATATGTGAATATGAAATGAGATGTTGGTATGCTTTAGTGGTTGTTTAGATGATGAAAATCTAAATAAATGAAAGCTTACTGGCCATCCTGGAAAAGGGTGGACAGACCCAGTACATAGAAAACTCTACTATGGACATTATCTCAGTCGGACGGAGCTGAAAAGTCCCATACCGGATAGGTTTTGGGAGATATAGTTCACCCTCATACCAGACAGGATATCGAAACAATAGTGCTTTCGACGCCCAATATCGAATGGGGTATGTGGACGGCTGGGTTAATTGTCAAATCATGATACTAGGTTCACGAGTAGAGGGATATCCCTATGGACCCCTAAGGGTCCTAGTAAATAGGGTAAAAAGGAAAAATTATTGGTCCTGTACATGAAATTAAAATGTCGATTTTTTCCCAAAATCAACCTTTGAAGACAATTAATTAAAATATCATTTAATTAATTGTCTTCAAAGGTTGATTTTGGGAAAAAATCTTAATGGTAAGTATCAAATAAAAAATTTTAAAGTTAAATGTATTTACTTAAAGTAAGACCAAGATTTATATCCCGATCAACAAGAGAGTTGTGAGTAGTCCACCTTTCGGACTCCCTTTAAGTGTTAGTGAAAGTTGCCCTAGGATACTTATTTATTCGTTTTTTTTCAATTATCGTTTGTCTTTTATGAATCACGTAGAAAGAACATTCCTATAGCCCTATTGAGCAATTCAATTTATTGTGTAAGGAATGTAAACTCTAACATTATTATTCGCTTTCACATTTAAATTGTAAATTCATTTCCTTTAAGGTTCCAGGCCTTTATATAAACTCTCCCCTCAAACTCTCCACTTTTGTGGGAAAGAAGACATTTTTTTTCCAAAGTACTATTTTTTTTGTGTACCCCCCTTTGTCACTCCTGTTTGTTATTTTTACTTTTTCTTATGTTCTACCATCTTATCTTTTTTTTCTGGCTTGAAAGAAATACATAAAATCCTAATTCTATTTCTTATCAATTGAAGAACTAAAGAAACTCAAAATTTTGAGGGACTTAAACGACGTCATTTTTGTTATTGAGCAGATGCTGGGTCAAGGCTTAATGGTTGGACTTCTTATTAGAGTAGTTTTGTCACATGAAATAAAGGATTTACAAGGTTGGACTAAGACCTTTTTTTTGGGGCTACATTGTCTCTTAAGACATACTGAACAAAAAAAATAAAATAAAATAAGGACGGGCATACTTGGGCTAGAAAATGCTTTGGCGGCTTTAAAGGTTCTATTTTTTCTTGTTTTTTTTTTCTCAGTTTTGTATTTTTCTTTGATATGATAATAAAAATAATAAAAAATAATGAATATGAATATTCTTAATATAAAGTTCATCTTTTAAGTAGCTTAAGACATAAACAACTTGTCTATTTAACTTTGCGTAATAAATAAGATCATTTATTTAGTGATCACTTATTGTAGTTACATAAAAATAGCTCAAGGCACGAATAGACCGGTGAGAAGTTTAAGTATTTTTGCTATTCTTATGATTTACAGCTATACCAGGATTGCAGAAGGTACATAAAATATATAGTCAATTTTTAGCATGTTTCGTCTGATACTTCCGCCTTGTCAGGGGTTGTAATTTGGTCCATATGCTACCAATTAAGCACACTTTTCTAATTCTATATGGAAATCTTATATCTTCTTTTTCTATGATAATTTATAAGTTACATGCATCTTTTAGTTATCAAATAATTACTTATACCATAATAAACAAATAGATAATAGTTTTTAAATAAGCTAAATATCTGAATAATTACAAAATATGTCCATTTTAAGATTTTATTATTCTGCATCAATTATTATTATTATTATGCATACGAGCAGCATTCTCATGTGCTGAAAAAGTAGCCAAACAGTGAAAAAGAAATATGTATAAATAGAAGGGTACTTGACCTAACCATCTACTTTGAATTCTTTAAACCATGCAATGAAAGCTATACATCAACTATGGCATTTCCGAAGCTACCATCACCTTTCCCAACCAATAATAAGTAAATCTAAAGGAAGTGAAGTAGGATCGAGTTCCCAACAGTCTTTCAAAAGCTCAGGAACCTAATCTCCTGAAAGTTTTTTTGAAGGAATATGATGAGAAAACAACTAGATATCATCTTTTTGAAACTATCCAATAGCATGAGATTCAACTTCTTGTCTTTTAAATACCATCCTGAAACCATCAACCTTCTCAAGGTCAACTAGGCTAAAACCATGGATGTCACTATAGGATGTTAAGCACACAACTATGGCATAGTGTCTTCTCTCTTTATCTAAAAGGTTTTTTCCCCTTGGACCTAAAACTGCTTCATCATAGAGTGCCCATAAAAAACCCTTTTTTGGATAAATCCTATAAACTTCTCTGACAGCTCTTTCACATGCCATAACATGATAAAAGATATGTCCCTAAATCTTCCACAAGGGATATGAAATCCCATTTTTTCCAAACAAATCAATGCTTCATCACCATGGTTCTGAAGATCCAACCAACTAATTTTTACCTCAAAAAGGTTCAGTGAAACAATTTCATCAATAAAAAATAATGCCTAGGCATTCCATCATGGTCATCATAAACAACGAATACTCGTCCTTTGCTAAAGCTTCTCTCTACTCTATCTTTATCGAAGTCGTAAAAATCTGAATCCTCCACTATAATCTCAAAATTCCCATCCCCTAAATTATGAGAATTCACAATTTCTAAACCTATTTTTTTTACCTGAAGCTCATCACTTGATAACCTCCGATTTTACACTACTTTTAAGTGCCCCCCGAGTCTCAATTTCAGAATCCACAATCTTCTTTAAAGCTTTACGACTCATAACTACTGCATTTCTATTGTTTTTTTGAACTTCTTGCCTCTCAACCTGAGAAATCCTGTTCTTCAAAATATACTCTTCATCAATCACCGAATCTCTACTTTCTAATATCTCCTATCTATACCCCTCATTTTCTCCTTCACCTATCTCCCTTTCTTTTCGCCTCATTTCACTCTTTATTCCTGCCAAAGTCATCATTTTTTCCCCAATTTCTGCGGACTTCTTTAACCTATCTGTCACATCCTTAACTTCTACCCTCTTTTCTCCAAAACTTGCTAACACTTCCCTAATCATACTCGTTCTCTTTCTCAATCCCCCACTTCTCAATTTCTCCTAGCCCATTGACCGCCCACTCCACTAACCTCCTCCTCCTTCCATGAACCTTGATATTTGTTTTCACAGCCACCACTAATACCATTATTGTCTCCTCCCAAACCCTCTTTAGCCATTTTACTTTCCAAACTCGTATTCTAAAATCATTCACTACTATCTATTTTTCTCTTCAACCTTTTAATCCTCTCCTTATGCCCACTTTTATTCTTATTATGATCACCACCATTTCCACTCTTAACTTCCACAGCCCTAAAACTTCTCTTGCAACTAGGGCATACCAAGTTATGCCTCAAATACTTATTGTCAAACTGATGCAACAACCTACACCTCGAACAATCGGTCCAAAATGTCTCCACCACACTTGTCTCAACCTCATTAACTTTTTCCTCCCGAATTCTAATTTTAAGCGTCATATCATATTCTTTCATCCTAATTCTATCAAAAAAAATCACAAAACCCTCCCCCATAAGTTTAAACGCCTCTTCATATCCTAGGTGTGTATTTTTATCAGGGTGTAAGACCAACGCAAGTTTCTTATACTATTTCTTAATTATACTAATATGAGAGAAGGGCTCTACCCAAAGAATTTTATACCAATCAGGTGTTGTTCTTAAAACAACTTTTGAGGAAACATTGATGATTTTGAAGGTTGTGAGCATTGAAGATAAGCCCTCCATGTTTGGGGAGATCTGATGGGCTTTCTTCACATTCTTTAGAGCTGACTTGAAGTTTAAGTCTTTGAATTTAATTTTTGTTAGGGGTTTGTGGCATGCTACTTCTTGTGATTGCCCTAGGTCTGAGCTTATTGCCATTTTCGAAAAGCAACAGCTTCTAAAGACGAAATATTGAGGGTTTATATATTTAAAAATTTTAAAAACATGCACGGGAACTGAGCATCATAGCTTCACGATCTAGTGTTCATCCTTTTCTTAAACTACCACTACTTGCAACAATTGCGCCTTTCTAGAGCAATTTTGAGGAGCAATGTTAGTTGGACGATGTCGTTTAGATGCTAGAATTGTACCCATAACTAATGCTGGCAGATTTATCTAGTTCATCTCCAAATATGCCCAAAATAACATTAACTAGATTTTTATGTGGCAGAATTATAACGTTTAATTGATTACATAGTTGTAATCTAAACAAAATTTTAATTGGATAATTTTAATTTTAATACTATTTTATTATGTATTTAATAAAATATTTTAAAGTAATTTAATTTTAATATAATTTATAATTATAATTAATCGACTTTCAAATTGAAGTGGGGGGAGTTTTTCAAGTTTCCTCCCCATTAGGGTTGCCAAGAAATATCTCACATTAGGGTTGTGATGGACAACATAATTAGTAATAAGATGTTACAAAACTATTTGAGCGATAGGATCCTCACTGCTAAATGCGCTTAGACTATCTCACTGGGCCTAATCCCTAACTTCTCAGTATTCATTGAAAAAAGATTTGAAGAACACATGTGCTTAGTTGGTTAGATTGCTTATGTGGCTTCTCGTATCCAATAGGTTGTTGACTGATGTTGAATAATTTTAATGCCATATCACGAGCAATGACTAGTGCTCTTGCTACAATAACACCAAAGATGATGTTCTTCATGCAATTAAAAATTATAAAATGTCCCATCAGGTATGAAAGGATCGATTAATGTCATATTTACTGATAATTTTTTTCTTTCTCTTGGTAAGTGGACCAATGGAATTCGAAGACTAAGATTTACACTTATTAGATCACTAACTGGATAGATATTTTACCATTACTGCTTGAACACTATAGAGAAAGCTGCAACAAGTTCATATATCATGATGGCTAGAACATCGAGACCTTGACCACCTAAGAGCTCATCCATAACATGCTTGAAACCCATAATGCTTGCATTGGGAAAAGCCTTGTTATGACCATTACGAACTCAATAAATTCCTTTAGGTAGATTATAAGACAATCCCTGAAGGCTGGTTCAAGCTTAACATGAAAAACTTTATAATTGGTACTTATGTGGCAACGATAGTTAGAGGCCTGATTAAAGATAACAAAGGTAATTGGGTCACATGTTTAATGTGCCATATTAGTAAGGTAATCATATAGATGCAAAGTTACATGGAGCCCTTATTAGTATTTAACTTGTTTAAGAGCCCAACATTAAGAACCTTATTATCAGGGTTGATTCTCTATACTTTGAATACTAGATGGAGAGATAAGTCTAACGTAAAACTCTTTATGTGGACATCGAGCTTAAAATTAGGGATTATTGGCCTAAGTTTGAAATGTCAAAATCCACCACATACATAAAGAGGTGTAACATGTGAGATGATTAGTTGGCTTACCAAGCCCATCATATCCCTTTTGGTATCAGTAGACTCCGTCGACCTAATGATTTGGAATAACTTCTCTACCTCGACCACTGTGATACTGCCTAAGTACGCTTGATTGAACATTAGTCTTTCCTACTTGGATTTTATTTATTTATTGTTCTTCTATCGATTAGCTAAAAAATAAAATAATAAAAATCATATTTCTATATCTTCATTTTATGTTGAGATTATAGTAGTTATTTGAGTTTTTAGCATTAGTGCATTGTTATTGCATCTCTTTTCTACCAGTACTAACCAACTGCAGCAAATGTAAAGGCAATACCTAAAGCTTATTTGTATATCGTTCTGAATACGTCCGTTACCATGCTCACAAACAACACAGGACCTTTAATTATATCCTAAAAAACCATAAGTGTAGCATAAAGTATGAAAGTTTTGTATATTTAAAAAAGGTCCATTATGGTTGAGTCCCAACTTTTAAAAATGTATGAAGGACAATTGGATCTTTATACATATATAACCTTGAACTTGCATAAAATTATGTATCAATCTTTATAAGTTCACTCAGCTTCCCTATACAAATCTTGACTATTAATTCCATATAATTCAACAAGTCGTATATCCTAGCCCATATCTTAGTTACAAATAGTGCTCATTCTCATTAATCTATTTACGACAAATCACCACCTGGTCAAAATACCATATAACGTAATTTACTACCTAATTTACCTTATTCAATGATCAGAATATCAATAATAACATTTATTTGCTCCATTACCTTAGAATAAAACCTCTAGTGGATTTTACTTCATCATTTATAATATAGCCCTAAAGTTAAAAAACTTCTTTTTATATAAAGAGTCAACCATACATGGACATTCTTCATCTCTCGCACTAGATTACTATGCATTAAAAATACAATGTTGATGACTTTCATTTTGTAAAGGGTTTTAGTATGCCAGAAGATGATCATGATAAGCAAAACATACTATTATGAACCTTAAACACAATACAAACTAAGTTTATACTTGTAGCCAAAATTAAATTATCTAAGAAAAATATATAGATATAATAACAATAGAAGTATGATAGAGATAATAGAGAAAGAAAAGGCCAAAAGTAAACAAGACTTAAACAAATAATATGTTTGGTTAAATAGTTATGGTTACTTAAAAAATATAAAATTGATTAAAAAAGAAATTTAATGTAAATTATTATATGTGCATTAATGTTTATACATATAAATATATAAATGGTATATAATATATAATAAATATATAATTATGTTTATATATGATACTATATTTAAATACACAAATATATATACAAAGTACGCTGAAAAAATTATGATGATTAAATTTAATTAAAACTCAATAAATTTATTACGTATTTGGCAAAATAAATATTTTATAATAATTATATTCTTTTATTTAGACTAAACACAACTGATTAAAAATCTTATTTAACCTTTTTATTCATAAAAAAAATTAACTCATAAAGAAATAATCAATTGGTATGTTCAAATTATTCAATTATAAAATTAATATAATTTTTTTAATTCACTTCAATAAGATAGCATTAATATATTTTATTAGATTAAAAAATAATATCATTTTATATTTTATTATCAATACTTACATTTATGTAAAATTTTTGTTCACTTAAACATAAGATTTATTATTATTATTTATATGATTATAATAACATATGGTAATATTAGTATATTATTCAATATAGTATAAAACAATATTTCTAAGTATTTTAACAAATAACAAATTTTTCTATACTGAAAAGTTTATCATATAATTGGAGCTAGGAACCATACATATCTTCGCCGTCCATCTTTTTTGCGTCATGATTATCGCGGTATTAAATAAATAATAGAAAACAATAAGAAAGGGGTAGAAAGGGTATTTCAACCTTGAACGCAAAATGTCAGAAGGTGAGAAAAAAGGAAAAAAAAATTTCGACTACCGTACGATCACCCACAGATTCCGCTCCGTGAACCCTCTCATTCTCCATCTCTGCACCAAAAACGAACCCTAAAATCATCTTCGCCACTCTGATCGTCTTCCAAATTTTCAATCTATTCAGTTTCTACAAAATCACCGGCTTTTTGTTTCTCAATTTTGCCCCAATCTTTTACGTCACTGACCTCCGTGCCCCCTCCCACCAAAGAATCAAAACTCGCTGTCTCCCTTTCGTTCTTCATCCTCAGCTCGAACGCCATCGGTTTAATTATCGGATTACGGAATTTTCATCGCAATATCTTCATATTGTCTTTGGAAAAATCGGTAAATATAATTCTTAACTGTATTGTATCAGCTTTGTCGGTTATAACACTTGGTTTTCTTGTTTTTGATTAAACTCATTAGTTATTTTTCGTTTTATTTTTTTGCATGTTGGAGCTTGAAATTTGATCTGATTGCAATAGGGTTGGATTATTTTAGTTGATGCGTTTTCCTCAGCTTTGTGTCATAAATTGGGGCATGTTATAATGTGTTGTATGTGAGTGAATACGTATGCTAGTCGGTTTGTGAAGTTGAGTAAATATAGGAAAATAGAGGAAGCATTCAAATTTTGATAAAATCTCAGCTTTCTTCTTTTTTTGGGAACGCATCAAGGAAATTTTTTAGTCAATCTTGGTGAATGCAGTAAATTTTAATGCGTTTAGGACTTATTTGAATTTCCTGTAAATTGGATTAAGTCATAGATTTGAAATTTAAATCGTGGGTGCAATTTGAATTAATTTGTCATTTTCAATAGGTAAGAAGTGTATGTGATGACGGTGATGTGGATATTGTAGGATGGTTTTGAGGGCTCATAGAAACTAGTAAATATAATCATGGGGAGCAGTGAAATGGATAAAGCAGCAAAAGAAAAGGAGGCTAAGACACCCCCTGCTGCTACTACCACACAGGTATAGTTGTCTCTTTTGTTGAATTAAGGCTTTTTGTATTGATTTAAAGTTAATATCAAATTGCATTTTTAGTTTTCTATTTAAGATACATTTATGTTTTTCAGGAGCAGGCATCAACCACTAGCACCGGCACTGTAAACCCCGATTGGTCGGGATTTCAGGTTCCGTGGAGAAATTCTTCTATATTTGGATATTTATATTATGCGTCCATGTAATTGATTATTTTTGTTGCATATTTGCCCTTTCTAACAGGCATATTCTCCTATACCACCACATGGTTTCTTGGCATCAAGTCCCCAAGCTCACCCATATATGTGGGGGGTTCAGGTATCTGTGTTTCCGAATTGGTATTTTATTTTTGATGCTTGAACGTGGTTGCCAGAACTAATTCTCGTGCTGTTATTGAATTGCCGAAATTTTAGTGATCAGATTGATCTTAGGCATTCCTTGGAACCTAAAGTAATAAGAAATCCGTGTAACTTTTGGTTGATATTGCGGATAGTTATTTTAAATATTGAAAAAGAGTTGAGTAAGGCTTGAATTTAGTTTGACTATTGTGTTTAAGACTGGATGTGGCCTTGGCTGGAATAGTTTTAAGAAAGCATGTTTTGGTTTGAGAAACTGTCAGTGAAACATCCTTGAACTTAAACATCTAGAGTTATGCTGTAAAATAAGGTTACAGGAAGGGAAATTATAGTACTGTATTATTCATTCTATTGTGTAAAAAGTGGTGCTATAAATTCTTGTTCATTTATTCATGGTAACTCATGCAACAGAAACGATCTCTTCTAACTTCTTCTGCTGGAGCTAAAAGACTTATAATGAGAATTTGCTATCCTTTCTTTTTCTAAAATGAAAAAAAGAACCTAATCTATTTTGATATTTATTATTTGAATATGTTTTTCTACTTGTTTTAAGTCTCCTTGTGGCGGGTCAAGGGTGGTGTTTTAAGTGTAAGATTTTGGTTGCAGCACATTATGCCTCCTTATGGAACCCCACCTCATCCTTATGTTGCAATGTATCCCCATGGTGTATATGCTCACCCTTCTATGCCTCCGGTATTTTCTTATCCATCAGCTTCAGTTGTAGCTCATAAAATATTTATTTTTCTTCATCATCTGACAGAAGCTAACGGTCTATTGTATTCTAATTTCAATCAGGGTTCTTATTCTTTCAGTCCTTTTGCTATGCCTTCTCCAAATGGCATTGCTGAGGCTTCTGTGAGTTTCTCATGCTACTGTGTCTTGTATAAGTTTTTTCCTCCTCTGGAGTAGGCTTAAGATTGCCGTATGTCTGTATAGATAGTAACTTCTAAGTTTGCATGTAGGGAAATGCTCCTGCCAGCATGGAGGCAGATGGTAGGCCATCTGATTTGAAGGAAAAATTGCCCATTAAAAGATCAAAAGGAAGTTTGGGCAGTTTGAACATGATTACGGGAAAGAACAATGAGCTTGTGAAAACATCAGGGCCATCTACTAATGGAGTTTATTCCAAAAGGCATGTAAAGTTCCATGGTGAACGATCTGTGAGTGAAATGCAATTTTTAGATTCCCTTTATGCCTTATTGGGGGAGGAGAACTTCTAGTGGGCTTGCACAGAAAGGAAAGTAAGGAGAGGAACCAAGATTTTGTAATACAATTAGCAGAGTTCATTGGGAATTGGAAGTGAAGCATTGCTTGAAGCTTTCCCTGCATTAAGTTCGTGGAGAGATTTATTCTCCTTCACATTATCCAAAATTATTTAATGGTTGGATTTTGGGTTATTGGAGACCAAAATAATTTCATGTTCTGTGAGTCTGAGACTTGTTTGACTTGTGGCATGCACCATTGTGGATGGGCTTTGATGGCACTTAGATAATCTTATTTGAGCTTGTATTTCAGTTTATTTGTTCTTAGTGCCGGATAAACTTGTCAGTGAAAAGCTAAAACATTTGGAATCATTTTGATCTGCAGTGCCGAGAGTGCAAGTGAAGGTACGAGTGAAGGAAGTGATGCAAACTCTCAGAATGTAAGTGCCATTCAACTGTATATGTTTACGGATTTTGATTGATTCTCTTTGGTTTAATTTCCATAACTCCATCATGAACTTACTGTATATATTTACTGATTTTGATTGATTCTCATTGTTGATTCCTAGTTTTGTTTCTCTCTTCTGCTGTTTCTTCTTGTTTCCTGGTTTTTGGGAAATTTGGACTAGGTTGATTCACTTTTCATGAAGGCTAGAAAGTTGTTCCAATGGTAGTGTTATCTTCTATGCTATTTGTTGTGGGTATGGTTGGACCAAATGTGGGCGAGAAATGTTAAAACCCATATATTAGTCTAATATATGTAATGGTAGTTGTGTTGGTCTACAAAGACAGTCTGTTATATCACTTGCGAAAACCGTTATTTGTAGTAGGAACTTTGGCTGCTGTTTTTCTCTAAAAACCTCAACTTACATGGTTTATCTTGTTAGTAAAAGATGATTTTATTCATTCACATTTTTGTGAGAATTTGGTATTTGCATAATTTTCACTTCATTTACAGTTAAAGAGAACATACTTTATTTTAATTTTTATTCATCTTTGTAGGAGTCTCAGTTGAAGTCTGGGTGCAGGCAGGATTCCTTAGAAGGTTTGGTTTGCACATTGACTTTCGTATGCTCTTATCATATTAGCAGTGATATATATTGACAAAGCATATCCATAATCTACCGATTTCAGCAGAAGCATCTCAGAATGGTAGTTCAGCAAATGGCACCCAAAATGGAGGATCAAACACATCTCACACAATGATGAACCAGACTATGTCTATAATTCAAATGTCTGGTGTTCCAGCAGCTGTTCCTGGTCCCACAACAAACTTGAATGTTGGAATGGATTATTGGGGAGCTCCAACTTCATCCACTGTTCCTGCAATGCGGGGTAAGGTTCCTGCAACTCAAGTTGCTGGAGGAATTGTTCCTACTGGATCACGGGATAATGTCCAGTCACAGCTCTGGCTGCAGGTTGTCTTCTTAATTCACTTCTATTATCATGGTTTATAACTGAATTCTAATAATGTCATGAGGCTCTGTCAACCTTCTGTTACTCGTTGTCCTTGTTAGATTTATAACATAAAATTTTGCAAATACTGGTTATTGTCCTTTTTTGCTATTTTACAAGGTGTTAGTTTCCTGAAAAGGGAAAAATGCAAAAATTCTTTTGTTAAGGAGCAGCGATAATTTTGTAAGAGTCAAATGAGAGTTATTTTATTTTTTTCTAAACAACAAATGAGAGTTAATTTGGGACTTGCACAAAACCGGTGTCTCAGGATTAAAGATAAATCTGCAGAAGATGGAATTGGTCAGAATCGGGGGAGAAGGGAATGGTAGACTGTTCGCGGAAGTGATGGAATGCAAGGAGGTGTCTTTGTCGATTAAGTATTTAGGGATGCCCTTGGGTGCCAAGTATAAAGATAAAACTACTTGGAAACTAGTGGTTGAATTATTTGAAAGGAAAATTGCTAGTTGGAAGAGGAATTTTTTATCCAAGGGAGGCAGACTCACTCTTATAAAGAACACCATGGCCAACTTACTTATTTACTACTTATCTACTCTTACAATTCCAATTAATATTGCTAAAAAGTTAGGAACCATTCAGAATAGTTTTCTGTGGGGTGATGATGAGGAGAACCGGAAATTTCATTTAGTTAAATGGGATGAGGTTAAAAGGCATCCTAGATATGGGGGTTTGGGAATTATAGGTTCTTGGTGGATTTAAATGTGGCTCTACAGGGGAAATGGCTGTGGAGATTTTGTATGGAGGAGGATAGTTGCAATCAGATGGGGTGATCTAATTGGGATAACAGAGGGGGTGAGAGATCTGAGAAGCAGCATGGCAAAAGCTTATGGAAAAAAATTCTGATGCTGTGGCCTAGTTTCCATGACAATCTGTGGTGGAGAATTGGTAGGGGTAATAGAATAAAATTTTGGAATGATGTCTGGATTTGGGATGAGAGCTTGAGGAGTAAATATCCGAGAATTTATGCTATTGCACAGACAAAAAATGTGCTGGTCCAGGATGCTTACAAAATGAATAATGACAGTGTGGTATGGTGGATAAATGTTTCAAGAAATCTACAAGATTGGGAAGTCTGTGAGTATGAAAGCTTACTGTAGTTGCTTGCTTTACAGCAGATAAATTTTGTGGATGATAGAGTTGTTGGGAAATTGAAAAAAAGCGGTAGTTTTTCAGTGAAATCCTATTGTTGTTAGATTACCGGGAAAGATCTTGAACGGATACATCATTTCCCTATGAAGTAGATTTGGAAAACTAAAGTCCCACCAAGAATAGCGTTTTTTTGCTTGGAAAGCTTGTAGGGAGTGTATATTAACTGTTGACGAATTAAAAGCTAGAGGGCTTTGCATTTCAAACAGATGTTATTTATGCATGAAAGCATAAGAATCGTGTAATCGTGTGTTGTTGTGGTGTCCTGTGGTTTTTAAGTTGTGGAGCCTTATTACAATCTACTCAGTATTAATTGGGCGGTGGCTAGGTCTGTAAGGGAAGAATTGTGGGCTTCGGATGGTGCGCACTTTGATAGAAAGCTGTCCAAAATGATTCCATTGACCATTTTTTGGGTTCTATGGAAGGAGAGAAATTCTAGGGCTTTTGAGGGTCAAGAGGGTGATTTGTATAGATTAAAAAATAGATCGCTGCATTATTTTGGGTATATTTTGTTTGGATATGACATAATTAGTGATGAGGATTTTGAATATGTCATTGATACACTAACTACATTATAAAGCTTTTCTAATAGGTGAGATCCTCTGTTTTCTTGGTACCATGTTAATATATATATTCGTTACACTTTTTATTTCAAAAAAAAAATTTGGGATTTGTGATTGAAGTGTTCTATTTAACGAAGAGAAGTTGGATTTTGTGTGGAGAGAATCTGTATGGACATGGGTGACAATCTGGTGTAAGGGCAGATTTTCCTCCTCTTTGCTTGCGTTTACCGGCAAGCAGTGAGGGGACAATTGCCATTTCTCTGACCAGGAAGTTTCTGGTTATTGAAAGTAAATTCTTTAATGTAGGGAAGAGAGGAGAAGGAATAAGGGTGAGCAAGAATAGGAGGGGGTTCAGGTCGACGATAACGGTCTGGGGTGAGGAGATTGAACAGCTGCTGGGAGCTTTGCCAGAGTTCTACTAGACAAAAGGAGGGAACTTTTTTGGGGGCAAAATAAAGTTAGTAGAGATCACCAAGTTTGGTTGGCCATTGGAGGAAGCTAAAGGGGAAAATTTCTGGTGATTACTGAGAAGAAAGGGGAGGAAAGTAGGAGAGTTTTTATCCTGAGGGACCCCAAGCGGGCGGATGGTGGTAGCCCTATATGAGATGGTGGATTGGCCACCAGCACAGTAGATTTGGAAATTTGGGGGCATGAAACATGTGAGTACGGATAGGGTGGAGCAAAGCTTGGTAGTGGCTCAAGCAACCATATTCTGTGCATGGTGAGTTGCCCAAGCTGTAAGTTAGTCATGAAAATGATGGTGGAGGTGATTGGCGCATGTTATACTGATGTGCTGACAAAAGGAGGGAACTTTTTTGGGGGCAAAATAAAGTTAGTAGAGATCACCAAGTTTGGTTGGCCATTGGAGGAAGCTAAAGGGGAAAATTTCTGGTGATTACTGAGAAGAAAGGGGAGGAAAGTAGGAGAGTTTTTATCCTGGAGGGACCCCAAGCGGGCGGATGGTGGTAGCCCTATATGAGATGGTGGATTGGCCACCAGCACAGTAGATTTGGAAATTTGGGGGCATGAAACATGTGAGTACGGATAGGGTGGAGCAAAGCTTGGTAGTGGCTCAAGCAACCATATTCTGTGCATGGTGAGTTGCCCAAGCTGTAAGTTAGTCATGAAAATGATGGTGGAGGTGATTGGCGCATGTTATACTGATGTGCTGACAAAAGGAGGGAACTTTTTTGGGGGCAAAATAAAGTTAGTAGAGATCACCAAGTTTGGTTGGCCATTGGAGGAAGCTAAAGGGGAAAATTTCTGGTGATTACTGAGAAGAAAGGGGAGGAAAGTAGGAGAGTTTTTATCCTGGAGGGACCCCAAGCGGGCGGATGGTGGTAGCCCTATATGAGATGGTGGATTGGCCACCAACACAGTAGATTTGGAAATTTGGGGGCATGAAACATGTGAGTACGGATAGGGTGGAGCAAAGCTTGGTAGTGGCTCAAGCAACCATATTCTGTGCATGGTGAGTTGCCCAAGCTGTAAGTTAGTCATGAAAATGATGGTGGAGGTGATTGGCGCATGTTATACTGATGTGCTGAAGGAGGGACAAAGAGTGGGAGCTAGGTAAGGAAGAAATGACCCAACATTAAACTGGGTCCGTTTAAATTTAAAACCTAGCAAAACACAAAAAGCTTGCATTTTTTTGATGACTTAAAAACCCTGAATGGGCTTAGTGCTAAGGAGCCGAAACAGGAATAAGTCGGAAGGAGGAGAAAACTCTACTTGGGTTGGAAAAGAAAAATGGGCCAAAAAGAATGTTGAGCCCAAGCGTGAATGGAGGTCCATGACCCGTGAGCCTCAGAGACAGCTAGGGTTGAGAATTGGGGAAGAGAGGAATCGCGACGCTAGCCGCAATGAGGAGGATGAGATGGCATCCAAAATGTCTTCTGATAACAAAGACCATAACTGAGATCCGGGAGAATTGGATGGGAGAGGAGCCAATAAGGGTGGAGGAAACAACATTGACGATTGAAAGAAGTAAAAGTGTGCGCGATCTAAAAGAGGCTGGGGAAGTGACTGCGTTGCTATTGGCAATGTTTCTAGCAAGGAGCACCGAGGCAGATGGAGGATTTGGCAGGGTGGAGTATGAAGGAGATCTAGGAAGTGGTTGTGGTTGCCAATTGAGGGATTGAAGATGCTCCAAAAGGAGCAAGTGAGGAGGATAACATCAAATAGGTTTTTCAAAATATCCAACGAATCAGCAAGATGTTGGGGGGTAAGTTTTGAGGAGTAGGGCATGACTTTATTTGAGGAGATTGAGAGGAGAAGGAAGGAAAAGGTGGAAGGAAGTTGATGTCAATCCTCGGCTAGGAGGAAGCAGGGGGTCGATAAGATTAAAGAATTATAAAGGCTGCATTCTATTATGAACTATGACAACAAAAGAAAAGGAGAGAAGGGAGAGGGGGAAAACTTAAATCTGGTTCTATGTTAGGATGTATAATCTCATGGAATGCTAGGGGTATAAATGACCGCAAAAGGAGACATGTGATTAGGGATGCATGAAGCGATGGAAACATGAGGTAATTTACCTTCAGGAAACGAAAGTAAGCTCCATATCAGCTAGTATGACTCAGAGTGTGTGGAAGATCAAGGAGATTGGTTTGTGGAAATTACCAACTAATGGGGCCGCTGATGGGATTGTAATCATATGGAATGATGGTCTTCTCAATTGCGATGAGGTTCTGGTTGGTTATTGCTTTGTTTCCTACCTGTTTGAGGATAGGAGGGTACTGATGGGTGTTCTAATGGGTGTATTGAAAAATGGCAAGGGTAGGGAGAGAAGTAAGATATGGGAAGACTTTGGGATAATACAAAAGGAAATGAGATTTCTCTTGGGTGGTCGGGGTGATTTTAACATGGTCTTGCATAGGTAGGATATATCTAGAGAACACTTCTCTAGGATTTTTGCTGATGAACTTTAGGGGACATTGGAGAGAGTAGATTTATTGGATTTACCTCTAACCATAGGTAAACTTGGTTGAATCAAAGGATGAATCCGACTTGCTCTAGGATTGATAGATTTATTATATTAGTATCATGTCAGTTCTAGGGTTATGGGCTATGTCAAAAACTATAACGCACAATCTTTGACAATTTCTCTTTTTGTCTTGATCTTGATGGGATAAAATAGGGGCCTTTTCCTTTCAGATTTAAGGACAAATGGCTAAGAGTAACGAGTTTTCAAGATGAAATTAGAAATTGGTGGAATGATATGATGGTGGAAGGGAATGCAAGCTATAGGGTGGCTAGTAAATTATGGGTGATAAAGACCGAAATAGGTAAGTAGTTGAAAGAGGAGAAGAAGGGGGGTGGGGGGGAGTCTCTAGTCACTCATTCCTTATGCCAAGAGTTGGAGAGTCTTGACAAGAGGGAGGGGGAAGTGGGTCTATCCACCGATGATTTAACTTGCAGGAAGACTATCAGACTTGAATTCAGACAGGATCCAAATGGAAGAGATCTCTTAGAGGGAGAAATCAAGAACTAGATGGATCAAGGAGGGAGATAGAAATATTAAGTTTTTTCACTGTATGACTAATCATCATGGGAGAGTCAACAATATGGAGTTATAGACTAACGGCTGTGTGGTGAAGGGAAATGAGGATCTAAGGGAAGGAGTAAAATCCTATTTCACTAGGCTATATTCAGAGGATTTCTGGTCCAAAATTGGAGGATTTGACCTTTAGGTCACTTGACGATCAAAGTTGAGTCTCTTGAACAGAGGTTTTCATAGGAAGAGATTTTAGATGGCCTTATGCGTTCTAGGAAGGATAAAGCTCCAGAGCTTGATGGTTTCAATATGAGCTTTTCTCCAGAAGTGTTGGCATGGATGACATCATCAAGCTTTTCAATAAATTCCATGTTTTTTATCAGAAGTTTAAATTCCACTTTCTTGATACTTATCTCCAAAGTTGAGGGGGCGACAAGTACAAAGAATTCAGACCTATTAGCCTCATGGAGTGTATGTATGAACTCATTGTTAAAGTACTAACAAGGAGAATGAAAAGATTATGGGAAAAGTGGTGGGTGAGTGTCAACATATGCTTTTATGATGGGCAGACAAATTTTGGATGTAGCTCTAATTGCTGATGAGATTGTTGATGAGCTAAAACAAAAGAATCGTCAGGGCATTTTATGCAAACTTGATATAGAAAAAACCTAGGACCATGTGAACTGGAACTTCTTCTTGATTGTATGGTGAAAATGATGGGCTTTGAGGATAAACGACAGAGTGGATTAGGAAATGTATTTTAACAATCTCCTTTGTTGCCATAGTTGATGGGAGACCATCTTTTTTCTTCATAACTAACAAAGGACTCAGACAAGATGATCCTTTGTCGCTCCTTAGTGTTTATCATAGTTATGGAAGCTCTTAATAAAATGCATTTGAGGGCCAGATATTTTGAGCTATTTAAGGGATTGAAGGTAGGAGATGGAGAGCGTGTGGAGGAGGTGAACCACCTTTTCTTTGTTGACGACACGTTTCTTTTCTATGAATTGAGTAAAAGAACTTTACTAAACATCAAATGTATTCTGTTAAGCTTCCAAGTAGTTTCATGACTCAACATCAATCTTGCTAAGTCCGAAGTGGTGAGACTAGGTGAGGGGAAGGATGCTTGTAGTTTGGCTAGTATTCTCGGATGTAAATGTATAGGATTGTCGATAAAGTATTTGAAGTTATCTTTGGGAGTCAAATATAAGAATGTTTTGACTCGGGATCTGGTGGTTGCACATTTTGAATAGCAGTTGGCAGGATGGAAGAGAAATCTCCTATCGAAGGGGGAGGAGACTTGCTCTCATTAAAAACATTGTGGCCAATGTTTCTATTTATTACATGCCTCTGAGGACGATACCTTGGAGTGTGGTCAAGAGATTGGAGTCCATCTAGTGCAGATTTTGATAGAGTGACTTTGAAGGGAATAGGAGATATTATCGTGTGGCATGGGATAAGGTCAAAAAGCCAATTCAACTTGGGGGGCTGTGTCTAAGATCATTGGTGGAGGTTAATAGGGCTTTGCAAGGGAAATGACTTTGGAGATTCATGAATGAATACCTCGGAGTGTGGCTAAGAGATTGGAGTCCATCTACTGCAGATTTTTATAGAGTGGCTTTGAAGGGAATAGGAGATATAATCCTGTGGCATGGGATAAGGTCAAAAAGCCAATTCAACTTGGGGGGCTGTGTCTAAGATCACTGGTTGAGGTTAATAGGGCCTTGCAAGGGAAATGACTTCGGAGATTCATGAATGAAATGAGACTCTTTGGTGGACGGTGATTGAGGCTAAGTTTTCGGTACTGTGAACATAGGGTTGGTTCACTATGGAGGTGTTTAGATCCCATGGTAACAGGATGTGGAAGAAAATATGCATGGACAAGAAGAAGTTCCAAGCCTGCATCATATGGAAGATTGAAATTGGCGATAGAGTCAATCTATAGCATGATGTGTGGTTGGAGGGTGGTATTCTCAGAGATCAATTTTTTCAGATTTATGTAATTGCTCGGTACAAGGATGCATTGATAGAGGATTCCTACATTGGCAATATGGAGAACGCAGAGTGTTTTATGGAGGTCATAAGGAATCTTAATGATTGAAAAATTAGGGAGTGTAAAGCCTTGTTGTTCACTCTTGCCAAGGCTACACCGGCTGGGACAGAAGACTGACCCAATTGGAGCCTCGATGTTAGTGGGATTTTCTTTGTTAGATCTTTTTACAATTACCTGACTAGAAGGGAGATCACGACTATATACTTTCCTTTCAAGCAAATCTTGAAGGTCAATGCTTCACCTAGAATAGTCTTTTTTGCATGGGAGGCAGTTGAAGGGTGTATTGTAACTCTGGATAAGCTGATTAGGAGGGGAAGGATTCTGGTGAATGGATGTTACTTGTGTAAAAGAATGCAGAGTCGTGCAATCACATTCTTCTGTGGTGTCCCTTTGCTTACAGACTATGGATCCTTGCTTATGGCATCTTGGATATTAATTGGGTAAACGGTCGGCTCGGTGAAGGAGGAAATTTGGGCGTAAAAGAGTATCAGTCGCAGGAAGAAATATCTCAGCCTTATTCCCTTGCCATCTTTTGGATAGTCTGTAAGGAAAGAAATTGAAATGCTTTTAAGGGCAATGAAGGAGGTTTTGATAGGGTCAAGGATAGTTGGTTCTAAACTCTGGGTTTCTTAATTAAGGGTCATCCTTTTAATCTTGAGGATTTTGGAACCTTATTGATATTTTGATTGATATATAAATATTTTGCATATGGGTTTGCACCCCCTTCGTGTCTATCAATAAATCTAATACTTTTATTTAAAAAAAAGTTATCAAGTAATCGAAGTGTTTAACCTTTTCCCTGTTTGCTGTTTAATTTTTCTATGATGAATCAAATTTCGTAATCAGGTTTTGTTTGGTTATCTTTTCTTTCATAATTGGATTTGTGGATTATATGTTTGATGGATTTATATTGAGAAAATGCGGAGATATCTGATTGACTTCCCTTTTTCACAAGAGAATATAAAATTGAAAGGCTGAATAAAATCATTTGTTTGGAAGGAGGGAGTAAAATGTTCATTCATTTTGTTTGAATATGTGTTTTGTATCTGTAATCTTATTTCTTTGCCTGTTTGATTAGCGAATTCCAGCAATAATATGTTCTGGAATGTAAGCAAATGTTTGTTCTAAGGCGTGTAGGACCTGTTATCCCATTATTTATATGCCAAGAATGTTTCAGTAGTGCTTTTATATTAATTGCCAATCTATATTGGGATAGAAGTTTTGTTTTCTTCCAATTATTTGATAATAGAGACAATAATTTTGATGGTACAGGAGGCATCTTGCTTCAGTAATGCTTTTATCTGGGCAATATTTATTGCCAATCCGTATGGAGATAGAAGTTTTGTTTTCTTCCAAATATTTAATAATAGAGACAATAATTGTAATGGTACAGGAGGCATCTTGCCTTATGATAGTTTTACGCTTAACATGGTGAAGAGAAGTTGAGATGTGGGAATATAAATTTCTTTTTAGAAGTCTAATATTATTTCATGTTCTAACATTGTTTTTATCAAGTTGTCCTTCGTATCTAAAAAATTAATGGTTCATGGATTAGGATGAAAGAGAGCTAAAACGACAGAGAAGAAAGCAGTCAAATAGAGAGTCTGCTCGCAGATCCAGGTTACGCAAGCAGGTAATCCAGCCTCGATATGAATATTTTAATCCTGTCTGTCTTTGTATAGGTATCATGCTCATATAAATTCTTTAATGTACCTGCTTGCTGTTGAGTCAGGCTGAATGTGATGAGCTGGCACAAAGAGCAGAATCCCTGAAAGAGGAAAATGGCAATCTAAGAGCAGAAGTGAATAGGATCAAGTGTGAATATGAGCAGCTTGTTGCAGAGAATAACTCTCTCAAGGTAATCTTCTAGTTGTGTTTTACTAGCTGAAAATTGCTAGCTGTTGTTACTTGCTAGCAATAGATTGATGCCATGATTTTTAAAGTGAAGGTCTTTAATTGAGTTATAAAAATGATTGCGATTGCAGTGTCCCCCTTTCCCCTCCCACTTCAGTATCCACTTTAAGACTAATTTATATAT
Organism: Carica papaya; assembly: GCF_054855325.1. Taxonomy (NCBI): domain Eukaryota; kingdom Viridiplantae; phylum Streptophyta; class Magnoliopsida; order Brassicales; family Caricaceae; genus Carica; species Carica papaya. Next base: position 27,396,325 of record NC_142311.1, on the reverse strand, counting down.
CAGATATCCTCACCAAAAAGAAAAGGAAAAAATTTACATAGCAGATAAGCACAATTTGTTTTGAGTGGAAAATGCTGGTGTTAGTGAATCTTGTGAATGGTGAAGTAGAATTTAGCTCGTAAATCAGATATCATATTTAATAAATGAATTATTTAATGGTTTAAAAACAGTCTTTGAGTTAGCAGTGATGTTGTTCTTTCACCGGATTATAAATGGATTATTTTGTGCTGATGCTGAATTATCTGGGGTTCTTTCAGGCAAGACTTGGGGAAATTCCGGGACATGAAGACATTAGATCTGGCAGGAATGACCAACATTCGAGCAATGAAGCACAACAGACTGGACAAACGGAGACGGCACAGAGTGGTCAGTAGGGTATCTTGACCTGTTTAATTATGAGGTTCTGGGAGCATAACCTAACAAGTTAGCAACAGGAAGTTCCTATTTTGCATAGCATTTAGTTTGATAACCTGAAAAAACAAAAAAAGTTAAAAATGTAGCTGACCTTGATTAGTTTTAGGGATCTGGTTGTCCTATCATAGTTAAATCCTGATTCAACTCGTGTTTACAGTTGATGATAGTTGAAGGTATGGTAATTGGGTATGTAAAAGTGTGAAGTTCTGTCCTGGCCCTTTTATGTTTAAGAAAAGAGGGTATTATTCACAGTGTTCAAATCAAATCTTATTTGTATCAAATATGGTATGTGAGACTCTGTAACTCGGATTGAATCATTATGATTATATGTTATCTTTGGTACATATTGATGTGTGGAAACTAATACTCTTTTTCTGTAGGAAAAAGTTAAATGATGGTGCTTTGCTTGCATTATTGTTTTTAAAATATTAATATTTTATATATACTTTATCAATATAACCTTATATATTTTATGTTCAATTAGTGATGAATTTGAGTTTGGTTCAAACTTTAGTTACATATAATGCAAATATAATAGATATTTGAATGAAAATGATAGTTTAATACTAAGTTAAAAGAAAATTAAAAAATTAGCCTTTTGATAATTTTAAATAAAATTAAGATAATAATTTTTTCCCTAAAAAATAATACATTTTTTTTAAAAAAATTTACTCAATTATTTGGAAATTCAATGTTTATTATCTTAATATAAAGTATAAGTTCTTAATTTCTTATTAATGCTATTTATTTTACTATTTTAAATTCATTTTTTTAAATAATTTATTTGAAATTTAACTACTTATACTTTAGCCTTTTCAAAAAAGAAACATCTATGAATGTCAACTAATTGTGAATTATCTAAATATTAATTTCAATATGATTAAAATAAATTCTTTTATGAGGGTAAATTCAATGGGCAATCATATCTACTCTCTATTTTTAATTATCTACATTAATTATTGTAAATAATACTTTTCCTTTACTTCTAAATGAAAAAGGCTAAGAAAAAAGAATATATTTTCAAAATTATCAAAAACAATTAATTTTAAGAATTTTTTATTTCTTACCATAAACATATTGTATTTAAATATTAATCGGTTAAATTAATAAACTTAAAATTCATAAATTTATGCCAAAAGTTGTTATTTTTTATAAATAAAACTAATTATTTGTGCATATTAAACTCACATTATTTTACATATAAAAATAATTTATATATTAATATAAATATCCAGATAATAATAAAATAAAATAAAACAAAACGAGGTTCTCCTCTGCTTCAACAGCCACTCCTCGTCTCTTTTCCACCACCATCTTCCTCTGCTCTGTTTCAACTACCAATTGAATTACATACAGAGGAAAAATAATGCAGATAACTGGAGTTATAAGCGATGTATCGGTGGCAGTTCCATCGTCTGGTGGAGGTTTCTGTCTCAAACATGTCCACTCTGTCTCTCATTACTCCTCCGCTTTTTTCTCTTCTTCTCCTCAATTCTCCAAGGTACCTTCTCTTTCTCCTTCCTTCTCTCTTGTGTACAGATATAGATGTGTAATTTAGTCTGTCTGTGCATTTCGTGGTGCCGCGCTTCTTGTTTTTGTGTTGTAGATATGATTCCTTGCTTTTCTTTTTCTTTTTTTTTTTAATGTTTTCTTCGTTTATAATTTGATAATTTCCTGGGGAATTTTTGATTATAGGGACTGATTAAGTTGGAATCATAACGTTTCTTTTTGGTTTTCTTTTTTTTTTTGTTTAAATGAATGAGTTGGGAGCATTTGGTAAGAAATATGATTTTTGCATTTCTTTTTTAGGGTAAAATATAGGATAGTGGGAAAATGAAGTGAAACTTGATAGGAAAAAAGGCTCCTGTTTAGTCTTTTTTCTTTTTTTTTTCTTTTCTTTTTTCCTTAAACAATTTCATATTGACTAAGACGTACATGGATGGAATTAGCAATAACTGACTCGATTTCCTCAGATCTTACTGCAGTAGTAACGTTATATTTATGATTAGGAGAAGAGGGATTAGGAGAAGTGGAAGAAAATAACGAAGAACAATAGGTATAAGGAAAAAGGACAAAAGATTTTAGAAACTTAACTCTCTCTCTCTCTCTCTTAATTTTTTTTCTAAAAACAGATCAGAACTTACAAAGAGGAAACAAAAAGCTAACTTTCTGATCATAAAACTTCCTACAATAATGTTCTACTTTGCCTACCTAGAAAAATAAAATTTCATAATAATTAATAATAATTCTTTGACAACACACAACCCAGATGTCCAAAACAACAAATTTTATTATCAATTAGGCTGCACCATCAGGTCATGTAGAATTGGTGATAATATACCCTTGGTTCATCATTAAAACTGGTGAATCTATGCAGTGATTGATTAGAAGGGAGTGGTAAGTTTTGAGTAGCTTGAATGTAACAAAACGGTCAATAATTATTTAGTTGGTGCATCATATAAGCTATCTTTCGAGATACTTCTTTGATAATTAAATTGCTTGGTTCCAGAACATTTTTTAAGGTCCCTGATAAAATATATCATGAGGAACTTGTTCCTCTATGTACCGCTGAACTCCTTAGAGTCATTCTTGAAAATTTCCCCGTTGAACAGAACAGATAAATGCAGCATGATCCGAAGATTTGATTTAGATACACGTTACAATGAGAATTACAGAATATGAGTCCAGGAAGAACATTTAGCATGTCATCTTCTGTTCATGTGACTTGCAAGGATAGAGTCTAATTACCGAAGAGTTCTGCACCTGAGATTTACTCAAAGACTTATATCTTTTAAATTTTTAATCCATTGGATGGAGTTCTGTCTTACAGTATTGACTTTTTAATTTATGTATGTTGAGATGCTGTCTGCTGAGAAGAGTATAGAGGGGAAAGCAAAATATGGAACTCTTCAACTCTTACTAGTTTTCCAAATATATGTGATTTTAAAACTGCAAATACTTTTTCCCATAAACCCTATTAACATATTAGTTATTGCCGGCATTTTGCATTTTATAAAAGGAAAAAATTAATATTCTGACACAGTTGACTTTGTCATTGATATATGTTGGACTGCTGAGAAAAATATAGAATGGAAAGCAAAAATATGGAACCCTTAAATTCTTAAGTAATTTTCCAAGTAGAGGGATGTTTAAGACTCGAAAAGCTCTTTTAATAAACACTAGTAACATTTAGGCATGGCTTGAATTTTGCATTTTGTAAAAGGAAAAATAGGAAATGATAAATTTATATGGGCTCAGGTTATCTTGGAGAAGTATGTGAACTTTTTCTGTATTTCTGCTTATATAGCTTGTGTTTTGCACTGAGGCTTATATATACTGAAGTCCAAATGATTGTTAGTTTCTTTCTTTAGCTTATATCTGTTCTATCTCATATTATCTTTTCTTTTATAGAGATATCCTTCGTTTTGCATTCCAAAGCCGGGAATCGGACTGCCCAAATGCCGTACGAGAGGCTTGACTGTGAGTGCGTCAGGGAATTCTAATGATAATTTGGTTCCAATTGCTCCTGTTCAATTGGAGTCTCCAGTTGGCCAGCTTCTGGCACAAATATTAAAAACGCATCCTCATTTACTGCCTGCTGCCATTGATCAGCAGCTAGAGAACCTACAGAGTGATAAAGAGGCCCAGACAGAAGAAACTTCTTTATCTCAGGATCTTCTTTACAGGTGACTTCTCTCTCTCTCTCTCTCTCTCTCTGTGGCATTTATTTATTTATTTATTTTTGACAAGAAACTAGAATTTATTAGAAATAGAGAAAGCTAAATACAGGGAAGGAGAATTCCCTCCTAGCAGAAACAAAACCAAGAAAACAGAAGGATGGACAGGAAATTTATCATCAGTACTAGAGAGCAGGCCAATCCCTTTGCAAAGAAACCAAGAAACCATGAACTTTAGCCCACAATGAGGCCAAAAAACCATTTTATCCCTCAAAACCCATAACTCTCTTTCTATAGAAAAAAAAAAAGGAAAAGATTTGTGTCAACAAGGCACCAAGTGGGTACTGCCCAAATACAAAAGTTTTACAAATCAGTCAACATATCTGAGGACCCCAAAATCTTAATCAGAAGTATAAGGATAACTCTTAAAATAAAAAATAAAGGTTTTCGAGCATTACATCCCCTAAGTCTACCAAAGGGAGAAACTAGTCTCTCCAAAACTCTTTTTTTCTTCTTCCAAATGACCCATAGCAATACCTAGAACCATACGTCCCTAGTTCTTCTAAAGAGAGAAGCTAATCCCTCAGAACGCCCTTCTTTTTTCCCCTTCCAGATGACTTTTTCCTATGCTTATCACTCTAGATGCCCTTCGTTGGTGAAATCTCTTTTACCAAAGAGGCTGCATTGTCCAACTCAGACTAAGCAACCTAAGGACAAAGCTGATAACCTTGTAAAAAGTGTGCCCCTCTATAAAATATTATGGAGATTGGACTTTACTCCTGAGGGAACTCTTGAGCATTATTTCTACTAAATATCTTGAGATACTTTTATGGCCTAATCTGTATTAACTATGATGTGCATTTTATTAAATCCTTCTTCTAGGGGTGTGAGTTAACCAAGGATTTTTCAGACCACTAATCATGAGGTGGCCAACATAGGCCTAGGATAATAGTTGATGAGAAGTATAGAAGAGAAGAAGAGCAGAGAGAGGGAGAGGGATAGAGAGAATAGAGAAATAGGGAGAATAGAAGGAAGAGTGAAAATAGAATAATTCTATAGATTTTTCTTATATGCTCATTCCATCACTGGGTACAATATTTGTACCAGTACTAACATGGCTGGGTACAGTGTGACCAGGACAGAATTGATAGCTGACATCCCAATCTGTCATACTGCTACGAATTCCAAAACAGTTTTTCTTAACCAAAACTTGTAGAAAAGGGAAAAATACAGAAAATCAAATGACAGAAAACGGTGACAATTTCACCCGCACAGTGCCTTGTTCTTGACAACTCTCGGTTCCTTCACAGCAACCTTGTGTTCAAGGTCAAATGTGGAAACTGACCCTTCAGGAATTCCCAGTTCTCCCGAGTTGTCTCTTCAGGTCCCATATTCTTCCAGTGTCCTAAGGCCCGTTCAACCTGCTTGCCTCTAAGAAACATACTTCTTTTCTGCAGTATTTGCTCAGGCTCAACTATAATTTGGCCCTGAGAATCCACAGTAGACAATGGGCGTTAATAGTTATGAAATTTCCTTCATATTTCTTGAGCATGGATACATGGAAGACTGGATATATCCGTGCATCCAGGGGTAGCTTCAGTAGGTAAGCTATTGTGCTGACCTTCTTTTCCTCCTTAAAGGGCCCATAATACTTGAGGTGCCAATTTAAGGCACCTTCTCACAACTATGGAAGACTGGCAGTAGGGCCTGCAGCTTTTTGTTTTTTTCAAATAAAAGGAAAGTATTATTATGCACAAGGTATCAAGAGGGTACCACCTATATACAAAATAGTTACATGTCAATCAAATGGTTCATTACCAAAGTTTTCCCAATCTTTGATGTCATGACCGAACAAAATAGAGGCAAAAATATGAATCCATCTACCTTTAATTCTGGTAAAGTTAGTCTCTATATCCTCAAAAGGTCTCTCATTTCTTTCCTTCCATACCACCCAAAAAATAATAAGTAGAATAAGAAATAAATGTCTTTTTTTTATATAAAAACTCACCCGTTGCCACAACTCATTTCTCACACTACCAGCCATAATCCAATTTAACCCTAACAACCCAAAAACAGAGGTTCATATGCTGTATGTCACTGGGCAAGATAATAATAAATGGTTGCATGTTTCCTCATCATCATGACATAGTAACATCTACTAACCAGAAAATTCCTCTTCCTTTTTAGCATGTCAATAGTAAAAATACATTCATTGACTACTTCCCAAGCAAAAAAAGCCATTCTAGGAGGGGCTTTAGACTTCCTAATCTTCTTATATGGTGCTGACTTGCTGTCACTGTTGTCACTCTTAGTGAGAAAGCTATACAAAAACTTCACCGAGAAACCTTTCTTCTCATCCAGCTTCCAAAGCCTTTTGTCTATATCATTATTCAATTTCATGTCATTCAGGAACAAAAGCGGACTGCTATACTCATCTATTTCCCAATCTTGTAGATTTCTCTTCACATTCACATCCCACACCCTTCACTCCCCCACATTTTCGTACATCTCCTCCACCTTGGTATCCTTGTTGCTAGCAATATCAAAAATTCTTTTAAATCTGTCCTTTAAGCTAAAGTTCCCCATCCATTCATCATGCCAAAAACTAACAACATCACCCCTATCGACCTGCCAGCCCATACAACCCCTAATAAGATGGCTATTATCCCTTATTTTCCTCCATAGGGCTGCAGCGTTAATAACACTAAATATCTTTCTGCATATGCCCACTAAGTTCTTTTAGCATCCACTAGTAGCTACTAATCTTTATGTAAGCATTAATTACCAGTAACAAGAAAAATTATATAAAGGAAATCTAAAACATTTTGATTCCTATAATACTTAAGATTAAGATCTACCTAAATAGGAAACTAAGATATTATAATGTCTAAATAAACCTAAATAACTTAAGAATGCAAATAATAATAATAATAATTCCAAAAACTTCTTTAATTGAAAATTTGTTCTGAAATAATATCTTTTTTGTTTTGCATCAGAGGGTTTTCACCTTCAAAAGACATGTTTACCTATCATTTTAAATAAACTTTCCACTTACTTGAAAGGGTTATTATTTAGTGTTGAATACTTCACAGTAACACAAAGAACATCTATAACATAGATATTCTTGTACAAAATGATCTAATGTAAATAAAACTATGAGTTGCAGGCGAATAGCTGAAGTAAAAGAGAAGGAAACACAAAAGACACTAGAAGAAATAATTTACTGCTTGATTGTGCAGAAGTTTGTAGACAGTGACATTTCTATGATTCCTAAGATAACTGCAACTTCAGATCCTGTTGGACGAGTTGATTTTTGGCCAAACCAAGAGCAGAAACTAGAAGCTGTTCATTCTCCTGAAGCATTTGAAATGATACAAAGCCATTTATCTCTTGTGCTTGGAGACCGGTTGGTAGGTCCCCTGGATACCATTGTTCAGATTAGCAAAATTAAACTTGGAAAGCTGTATGCTGCTTCGGTTATGTATGGATATTTTCTTAGAAGAGTCGATCAACGTTTCCAACTTGAAAGAACCATGAACACCCTTCCTGATGGTTTCAACGAAGACGAGGGGAGGTTTGCTTATCCTTCTTCACAAAACCGCCTATGGGATCCTGATTCCTTAATCGTAATTCAAGCAGATGATGATGGTGATGGGGACAGAGGAAGTTTCATGGATACTGGCGAAGAGAAGTCATATAGACTAAGATCCTATGTAATGTACTTGGATGCAGAGACACTTCAGAGATATGCGACCATAAGATCCAAGGAAGCTATTTCTTCAATCGAAAAGCAGACACAGGCATTATTTGGGAGGCCTGACATCAGGATTCTTGAAGATGGTTCACTTGACACATCTAACGACGAAATCATTTCTATTACATTCTCAGGATTGACAATGCTTGTGTTGGAGGCAGTGGCATTTGGATCCTTCCTCTGGGATGCTGAAAGTTATGTAGAATCCAAGTATCATTTTCTTAAAAGTTAATGGGTTTTCTTATTCTTTTCTTGGGTGCTGTGTAAATCGTTTTTTAGATGTTGAGCACAAACTTTGATGGCTGTCAGTGTATAGATATAGGGTTTAGTGATCTTGCTTTTGAATAAATATGCAAATGCAAACTGGAGATGGCAGAGGTAAGAATACCTATATGGCATGCCTATCAACCAGACAATTACCCGTCCAGTCATCTTGCTAACATTTGGAAGTTTCCATGGTTACCAAGAAACATATAGGCTGTATAGGTTACCCAGTTAGTGGCTTTAACAGTAGGAAGTAATTGGCTTAAACATGTTTCAAGTTTGAAGCTTTCAGTTTGGATTTAAATTATCCCATATTTTGTTCAGGTAATAGATCGAGTTAGACGGGTATGTAACAAACATCAAGTAGTTTTTGTATATTTAGAAAACATGCCAATAGGAGAGCTGCCTAATTATGTGCCTGGCCCTGATGACATGTTCTGTCCCACTTTTAAGTTACTTGACAATTGACAAGAGGTTGGTTCTGGTTTATAACCCCACATACATACTGCATTTTCCTGACATTCAATGTTCATGCCTCTGCCTTAAGTTAGTGAATGCACTTTTTAAGCGACAGGCTTTTTTTATCTGTATCCACATTTGTATATATGAACGTATGCATATAACATACAAGTATATGTGTGCGTATTTGTGTATAAGCAGAGCTCTCAAATCATCATGCCCTAAATTTCCACTTAGCTTTGGCAAGTGGTACCACAAGCACACTATGGACTGAGTCCTTGAATGTGATGTCCTGGTATTGGATCATTATAATTAAACTTACACATATCTTCTGCTTTAATTTTCTTCTCTTGATTGTTTAGTGGACACAAAGTGGTAAGCTTTTATTTCTTCAAGAAGAAACAGATCTTACTGTTGGAGGTTTAATTCCTTCAAACCCAGAAATCGAATTTTCTCAAATACCCTAATCCCCACAAATCCAGAAAAGAAAAACTGATTGATACAATCAACAAGTTCTTAGCTTGCTACGCAAATGTAGTCATGCAATAATGAATTTTGTTATGAGCGACATGTGAACTCCACATGGGTATGAAGAGAGCTCTTAGTGGACTCATAAGTATGGGCCAACTCCAATCCGTTAATGTTATTGTAGTTCAAATTATATACATGTATGTGTACATATATTTGACAACCAAGTGAATTAGTTTTTCTGTTATTTTATATAAAATTACGGGTTTCTAAAAGATATTTATATGTTATGGGTCTTCAAACACAAATAATTTAAAGCTAAACAAATTAAAATTAAAATAAGCTAATCTATATGGCAATGGCCTACAAAAAAAATAGAGAAATCAAGTGGCGATGGAGATAATAACACGTGATGTAACTGTTATAATAATAATAATAATAATAATGAGAAGATAGTTGTCAAAATCTTTCTACTTTACTTGATGATCACTCTATTGAGAGCTGTCCTTGACCATACAAAAAAAAGAGGTTCATATAATGTCCCCTTTTGATTTGAACTCTCACAAGTTGCCATACAACACTTTTCTTTTTTGTTTCCCCCTGTTTGTCATTTGGGTTCAGGCCCCATTACATATTATATTTATTCTATTATACAAACCCAAAGAAAAACACTTAGCTTCTTTGCTTCTAACCTAACAAAATCATGCGAATGCTGCAATTGTAAGCACATATTCTTAATATCTTTGTATATATATGTATGTAATATTCACAGGAAGTATCTTGGTATTTCTTGATTTTCTTTAAATTTCTTTCAACAATTCAGAAAAAGGGAAGAGAAAAAAAATGAAAGAAAGAATTTTTCTCAACCTAACAAAAGCATGTGAGTCTATCAATTACAAGCACAGTCTTATATATACTTGTGTGCGTGTGTATATATATATATGTGTGTGTGTGTATATTTTATAATAAGTATACGAGTATTTCTTTATTTTTCTCCTAATTCCTTTCAAGAATTGATCAAAGGGAAGAGAAAAGAAAAATGAAAGAATTTTTTTTCTTCCTTCCCAATCTTTACATGACATAAGAAAACTCCAACAAATAATATATTTTGTTTTGACAAAAAAAGAAGAAAAGAGATTCCTCCACCTTTCTTTGTTCTTGTTCAATTCATTGATTGAACAACAACAAATGAGGCAATTTCAATTGAAAATGTTTAGGTAGTTTATTAAATCAAAGAAAAAGCTTAATACCTACCCTTTACAATATATATATATATATACTTATCTTTATTGGCATCATTCTTAGGTAGACAATTTTAGCACTCATCACCACAGTTTTTTTGGGGCCTAGTGTTATAGTAAAGCATAAGGCTCAAACATGAGTTTTGCTTAATCATAAACAGGGTTTTGTTATTCAATTGGATCAAATTCTACTCAATCCTTATATTTTAAAAAAATATATTTAAACTTTAAATTAATATAAATTAGAAATTTTTTATAGTTTCTCTAATTATAAAAAATCATAACTAATTTTAAATTAATTTATTAAAATAAAAATTAATAATTTATATACAATAAATTTTTTATTATTGGTATGAATTGAAAATCAAATTCTTCAAAAAAATAGGATCAAAGATTGTATTGAATTTAATTTGGTTCATTTTATATCTGTTTTTTCAGTTTTGACCAGCGTAATTTTTTAAATCCAAATTACTCAAATCACATATCGTATGTCACAATTATACAATTATCTGAAAGATATTAAAATAAAACGTAAACTCTAAAACAAGTATAATTATTTTTCTTTTACAAATTAAAGATTATATGTTGAAATTTACATAAACATAAGTTATTTTTTTTTAAATTGAAATTTTAAATAATTTTAAAATCTCTGTAAAAAACAAAAATTAAATAAAAAAGAGAGAAATTGAAACCAAGGGAAGAATTTCAGACAGAAAACCAAAGCACAGAAAACGGCGCCGTTACTCTTGGAAGCGATCAAAGAAAGTTTGGTTAACTCGTATCATCCATTTCTAGACCGTTGAAAGATATTTCAAAATATAAATTGTCTAAAATGCCCTTAATTTTCCCATAAAACTACTAAAATACTTGATTGTTAGTTCTAACACGCCACATCTCTGTGTCCTGGTGTTTGTTAACTGAAGTGGACAATAATACCCACCTACTGCCAGTTGTTTTACCAAAACCTTTTACTAATCAAATATAAAATTGTTTAAAAATTCACTCTCAATAAATTATAACTGTATTATTTGTTTAAAAAATAAATATAAAATATTTGGGGTCAACTAATTGAAGAGGGGCAGGTCTGAATTGGTAATCTTCGTATAATTGACTGATTGTATTTTCATTTGTTAATAATAAAATTAAAAATAATTAACTTGAATTAAATATTATTTTTATTTAAATTTTTATGTTATTTATACGTGTATTTTTATTAATATTTTGTAAAATTAAAATATGAATCAAATACAAATTTTTTTAAAAATAAAGTTAACGAGACTAAATCATGTTTTTTTTTTAATTGATATGATTGTTTTAATTAAAAAATTTAATTATTACGAAATAATCTTTATGTAAACATCATAATTTACTAAGACAACACTCGATTTAATTATTAAAGCTCTAATAATAAATAATTAGCTAAATTTTAAATTTTATTAAATTGAATATTACGAATGAATTACTGATAATTTATAATATATATACAAAGTGGCGTGAATATTTCTATGATAAAATTTGTGATCACCCATTTGTTTATTTTAATAAATTATTCAATGCTTTTCATATAAAATAAACTATACAATATGTATGTAAGTTTCTCTATAATTTGTTTAACCCTAACCCCAAAATTAATTTCATCAAATATATTAACGGAAGGACTTTGTCTGTAAAATTACAAAACAAATTAAATATTATTTTCTTTGATAAACTTAATTATTTAACAAAAATATAAACGAAATCTAATATCAAAATAAATTTGCATGTCTAATTATTCACTAATAATTGAGATGCTAATAACATATGTATACTGTAACATCTGGGCTTGGAAATTAGGCCTGGAATAATTAAATTATAATAATAAGAGAAATTAGGAAAATTTTTAATTTTAATTTTTGATTGAATTTTTGAAGAAACTTATTTTTTGTATGTATTTGAAGATATTTTTAAAAATCAGGGTCAAAATAAAATTAAGGAAGGACCTATATGTAAAGAAATATGAAAAACTAGAGTAAAAGTGAAAATAACATAAATTTGGCCACATGGACCATCACGTCAACAACACGGTCGGTCGTCGTGCGCAGACACGCGAATACGCATCCACGCGGATAATCCGTGTGTTAATAGATCCAACGGCCCAGATCTCCTCCCACGCGCACGGATGACCTAGATCTGTTTCCTCTTTAGGCGCGATCGAACAGTTAGATTTAATCCGATCGTGCGGTCCAGATTAATTCTCCAAATAAGAGCGATCCAACGGCTGGGAGTAGGTCACGTGTCCTTGCACAGATGGCCCAGATCGATGTGGAGAGGGTATTTAAACGTCGCTTCTCAGAAAATCCTAACCCTACTCGCACTGGACCCTGCCCGAGAAGAAGAAGAAGGGCAGTCGAAACGAAAGTCGACCACTGTCGTCGCCATACCGGAGTCGTTGCCGACACTAGGGAGGTAAGTTTTTTTCCCATTTTGCTTTGGAATTTGATTTTAAGCTTCCCCACATCCATATCGGAAGTCGAAAACTGAGAGTGGAGCTCGGTCGAGCCGCTGCGGCTGCAACCCAAAAACCGCTTTGATGAGCCCAATCCCGCTTCCCATTCCCTTCAATATTTCGACCCTTGAATTCCTAACACGTTTCTGGGGCAGGACGACTGGGGAAAATCCTCGGCCGCGAAAGAGAAACGGCAGAGCTACCGCACCAGAAAATCCCCCCTATCGGTAAGCTTTAGTTTTCCCATTTTTTCGACCAACAGAGGCCTCCTAACCTCGAATTTGCAGGTTTTTTGCCAAAACCAACCAGATAGAGAGGAGACGTCGATGTGGGCAGTAGAGCTAGCATCGAAGCACGACGACATCACCGTGCCGGAACCCTAAATTGGCCAAAAAAATTTAAAAACCTTATTTTTGTCCTTTTAGTTATTTCAGAATACGTGACGTATATTTTTTGTTTTCGCAAAAAAAACTTAAGAAATCTGAGAACTGCCAGGAAGTGTACGACCTAGGGTAAGAATCTCTCACCTTTTTCTCCCGTTACAGTTAATTAAAATTTAATAAATAATAACGGTGTAATTTAGGAATATTAAAAATCCTTAATTAATTAAATACATGTCACTGGTGGAATTAGTAACTAGTCAGTACGAAATTGCTTATTTTATCTATACAGTTCAATTATTGCTAGACTCTTATTGTTTGCATTATCGCATGCACTTTAATTCATAAGTTTATTTGTCTTCTCGTTCATTGATTCACTTAACTGTTTATCCCTATCTGTTAAATGATTTGAAATAAATACCCTAATAACATTTTTCTTAATTATTAAAGTATCAATTTATTTTACTTATTTAAAAGTTGTTCTATTGTCCGATAATTATGAGATAAGATTGTTGTATGTGCTTGGTAGCAAGTTGATGATGTGAACATGTGTATAAAAGGCTTACTGAGTACTATGAGAAAGGGTATATGGACTTGGTACATAGGACAAATCCTACCGTAGGCATTACCTCAATTGAACGGGGCTAAGAAGTCCTATACCGTAAGGATTGGGAAGTATTTGTTCACCATCATACCTAATAGAGTATTGAGGTGGTAGTATATTTGACGCCCATTACCGGATGGGGTATGTGACATCCCAGATGCTAATTAAGGTAAATGAGTGTCAGATACAAATTCAGAATAACGAGTGTATGATAAAACTTTATGCAGTAGAACAATTAATACAAATCCCTTACAAATATATATAAGTTCCCATTATATATATATATAACTGAAGTCTGAAGTGGCTACAAAATACAAAAAACAAAACACAAAATAATGTCACTTCTTTCACTATGCTATTAGACTCATTAGAGTGCAGAAACAATTATGCACTCAAATTTTGTGAATCTACGGGATCCTCATAGACTTCTAAGAATAGGTTAGCCTGTGGTACCTTATTTTCTTTCTCATATGGGGGGAGGAAAAGAGTGAGTTTCATATGCTCAGTAAAGAAAACAACATTAAATTAACATTGTAAGATTTTAAAAGTGAATTATTTAACTTAAAAACTTTCCATTTGACCACCTCGTAGACTGATCTTACATTATAAAGACAATTTATTTATTAAAAAACAGTACATTAATATGAACAAACCAAACATACATCATGCTAGATAATAAAAAAAAAAATTAAATAAATTATGAAATGCTCAAATTTTTGTGTCATGTTTTACGAAATCGTTACAACTTCCATCTCTTAAGATAGATACAAATTTTCAACCACCCAAGTGGAATGACTAGATCAGATACAGATACGTCAATTTGCTCAAACTCATTTCCAGCTGGCCAAACCATGGTACGATCTACGATCATGATCATACCAACCATAGTGACCCTATCAGATATTTACAGTCACGACAGTACTTAGCCAACAGTGACCTCCAACAGATATTCACGTTACTACTCTCGTCAGAGGGTAAGCCATCATCTACTAAGAGCGGTCCTCTTATATCTTTCAAGACCAGATGGAGGAGAAAAAAACAGATACCCTGAAGAACTAGGGGAACAAATATCCCTAAGAGATAAAAAACTTAACGAGACACTTAATGTAATATGCATGTTAATACAAATATATATTTTGGACTATTCATGCTTCATGCCACTTTTTTCTTTTCTCTTTTCTTTTTATTTTTTATTTTCATCAAGAAATAATACTGACTTCATATCATATTTTATTACATGCAAATCATGAAGTATCTATAATTCACATAACATGCTTGAAAACAAGAACAATTCAACTTATCTGACTATAAACACGAAGGCATACAACCAGACAAAATCACAATCATCATGTTTAATAATTTTTTTTATCTAAAAAATATCTCTTAAGACATCAAAAGAAATACTAAATTGTTTACCAAAACTTTGATATTTTCTCGTTCATCGCTCCTCTTTTCTTTTCCTCCTTCTCTCATTAAGTTACTCTCTCTCGCTCTCTTTCTCTCTAAGTTTAAAAAATGAAAGAATGGAGATCTGGGGAAGAATGAGGTGAGAAGACCTATTTATAAAATTTTAAAACCATTAGATTTGGGTCAAGTGGCAAAATTCGGTGAAGAGAGAGGAGAAAACGATGCTCAACATGAAAAATGAGGTAGCAGTGCCTCCTCCACTCGCAGCGGCGTCCTGCCGCTCGAGGCAACGGCGGTGCATTGTCCGAGGTGGCAGTGCCCTGGCCAGTGTGCTGCAGGCGCATTAGCCTCCTTCCACACATGCAGGCCTACTGTGCGTAGGCCCCAAGCGCGCAAGGTCTATCTGTGCGTGAGGTGACGCGCTGACAGTGCTACTCCTCCATCGTAACATCTGACACCACCACAGTACAATCTGGTGCCCCATCATACAACCAGGTGCCGCTACAGGGTCACCTGGTCCCTCTCTAGCATAATCCAATTTCTTTTAACAGAACCCAACTCCACTCGTGATGTACATAGGTTACATTGAGAGGTACAAAAGACTTAACCCATCTACTTTTGTAAGGGCTTCCACTTTTGAAGAAGCTAAGTACTGGTTGGCAAAGACAGAGAAGGCCTTTGTAACTCTTATAGTGATTCTCGAACAGAAGGTCATACTTGCTACTTCCATGCTCATGGGTGAGACAGGTCGTTGGTGGCAACTGAAGCAGGCCACCCTACCCATTCTGATTATTTGGGAACAGTTCCTGATAACTTTCAATGTAGAGTACCTTCCAGAATAGTTTCGGCATTTGAAGGAGATGGAGTTTCCACACCTGATCTAGCGTGATATGATAGTATCTGAGTATGCTTGAAAATTCCTAGAGTTGGGCCGATACTCTCTTGAGAGCATGATGAATGAAGATAGAAAGGCAAGAAAGTTTGAGTGGGGCCTCTGTCCTAAGATTAGACAGCAACTGTATGTATTCGAGCTCAGTACCAACTCAGCAGTTTTTACCAAGACACAACTGATAGAAAGGAACTTTTGTATCTTTTCTCCAGGAGTGGGTAATTCCATGCTCCCAGTTTCACATCGCATACCAGCACCTACTGCACCGATTCAGCAAAACAAGAGACCTAGGCTTGTGACTCAAGCTCCTCCTCAAGCCCCAGCAACAGGATACAGCAAAATTTGCTAGTACTGTGGTAAAGACCATGGGAACCGACCTTGCTATCGTCTCAGCAACACCTACCACATATGCGGAAGTGCCCAACACTATGTAAAAGAGTATCCGCGAAATCAGAATCAGTCCAGATCTCCAATCTAGGGTAGAACCTATACCCTCACTCAGCAAGATGTTAAAGCCAACCCAAACATGATACAGGGTACATACACTATTTGTGATTACTTTGCACATGTTTTAATTGATACTAGTGTTTCACATTCCTTTGTCTCATATGCTTTTACAAAAAAATTAAACATGTTACCTAAAAGTGTAAGTATCCGAAACTAGAAGGGAAATAAATTCATAAATTTAATGTAGAAGCAATTAATAGAGTTGGGATTTACATTCTTTACACAATAATTTAGAATATCTAATAGGACTACGGGAATGTCCCTTCTAAAAGATAAACAGAAATTAAAGAAATGAAATGAAAAGCGAATAACTAAACATCTTTGGACAACCTTCACTAACACTTGAAGGGAGTCTGAATAGTGAACTACTTACAACCCTCTTGTTGATCGAGATTTGGATCTTCGTTCTCTTGATCTGAAATAGTTAATGAAATGGTGAGTTACACTATCCTAGTAAGAATATCACGCTAATCACATATACAGAAAACTGAATATTGGTAAAAATCATAAAACAACTAATGGAGCACTTAATATGAGTAAATTCATTTAATATAAAGAAGATCATTTATTCCAAACTTACCGTAACCAGTTTTCCAAAACAACCTATGAAGAACCATATCTATATCATTCTTCACTTTCACATATAAGAGAACAAAAAACAATAACTTTCTTTCCTTACCTGCTTACTAGTACCTCTTGGGGTTCATAGGGGTGCCCCCCTACTTATGAACCCAATAACTAATTTTAACAATTAACTGGCCGTCCCCATACTCCGTCCAGTAATGAGCACCAAACATTCTATCGCCTCGATACCCCGTCCTGTATGAGAGTGAATCATATCTCTCAAACCTTCTTGGTAAGGGATTTCTCAGCCCCATCTAATTGAAGTAATGTTCACGGTAGGGTTCTTTATGTACCAGGCCCATCAGCCTTTTCTCTGGGTACCTAGTAAGTCTTTCACATATAAATTTTCATCAATAAATAGCCAATAATGCATACCAATATCTCATATCACATTCACGAGTCAATTGAAGTACATTCATGCTGACGATATATAACCAAAATAACTAGATAAGTCGATAAAACTATTGAAGCTATAAATTAAGAACATGTACAATACGAAAATCAAATAAGTAGGACAGTATAAGAAAATAAACAGGAAATCAAGACAATTGTGAACTAACATGTTCCGGTTCCACTAGTGACCTGTAATTATTTTTAGAATTTTTTAAATTTTCACAAAACATGAAATTATACATTGTTAAGCCTCAATTTATTATAACGAAAAATAGGGCGAATGATCTTTACCCGAATCGGTGTTTTGAGATATCAAGCTGTCTACTACGCCTTCTAACGGGTACTAAGTTCTCTGAATTTTTTTTATGAAATTTAAAACACTCGTCACACACCTAAAAATACCTCAAAAATATAAAATCAATGTCCAAAACTCATTCTGGCCAATTTTTAGGGGCCCGACACAGTGGTGCCGCTATGCTCTGGCAACGATTCGCCTCGACTTAGTCGATTTTTGGCCAGTTTTAGCCAATTTTGATTGTTTTTGGCTGTATTCCTGCAAAGAAATAAGTTAGAGGGCTCAGTTGGCCAGAAAAACTCAAAGAAAATCGAACTTACCAGTGGGGGGATCTCCAAGTGCGGCAGCTCCGCCGGTCCTCCTTTGCGGTTGAGGTTCTTTATTCGGCTATCTTGTACAGAAAAGGACGGCGAGCACAATGATCGAAAAATCATGTGAAATGAAAGTCGGAAAGGAGCTCATCAGAGGGGTTTTGGGGTTTTAACCGTTGTGACTTTGCCGAGTTTTGCCTGTAGTTTTCGACTTACCCGCTGTTCCTCTTACTCTGATTTGGCCACAAGTGTAACACCCCAACTCTTTTCTTTTTTTATTTTATTTTAATTTTATTTTTTTTTGTAATTATTATATGAATATAATGATTAGTTATATAATAATATATTGAATTTAATTTAGTTTAATTTATTTTAATAGAAATAATAATAATAATAATAATAATAATAAATGGTAAAAATTATTTAGGAATTTAATTAAAAATAATTTTAGAAAAAAGGGGTGAAACTTTGGGTTCTGGGGTTATTTTTGAAAGAAAAATTAAAAATCGAGGGTCAAAATACAATTTAAAAAAATTACACTCCGTCAGCTGCCCGGTCAGCAGTCCCGACCAACCAGGACGCGCTGCGGGGCAGAGACACTGATGCGGAAGGGAGACACGTGGGCGATCCGCGTGCGCGCGATCAAATGCTGAGATTCGTTCCCGCGCGCATGGACGGCCCAGATCTAAAATGCGCACGGACGGCCTAGATTGCACGCGCACGGACGGCCCAGATTGAATCGCGCACGGACGGCCTAGATTGCATCGTGATGAACGGTCCAGATTCATTTCTTATTTAATCGCGATCGGACGGTCCAGATTGAATTGTGATGGAGGGCTCAGATTAAAAGCAGATGGTTATAAATAATCTCATCCGCACCCAAACCCAAACCCTAGCCACCAGAGCCGTTCGCCGGAGAAGACAGCCTAGTCGCCGGGAGCCGACCGCTGCCACCTGCCGCCGCACCGGAGCAACTTCCGACCACTAAACGCGGTAAAAATTCTCCCATTGGCTTAGAATTTGATTATAAACCCACCTATGGCCAAATCGGAGCAAAAACACTAGTCAATTGGCCAAAAAACGCCGTCGAAACCCAGTGGCGCCACCACAGGTTGTCTTAATTTTTACTTCCGATGAGGCCCTTCCTGATTCCCATTCGATGTAATTTTTCCACCATTGTGACCACCGTTCCCTCCTCTACAGTTGACCAGAGCAAAACACCAAACCGTGATGCGAGCCAGAGGAGCCGCCACACCAGAAAGCCCCACCGCCGGTAAGTTTCGATTTTCTATATTTATTTCAGCCCATCGAGGGCCCTAGAGGTGTTTTATCACAGGAACCAATGCAAGTTTGGCTGAATTCGACCGAAAATGGCTGGAAACATCCAACCCGAGGCGAATCGCCGCCGCTCGTCGCCGAAGCACGGCAGAGCCACCATGCCAGAATTTTGAAATTGGCCGAGTAGGCCCTGGGTCTGATTTTTGAGTTGTTTGGGACATGTGTAGGTACCGTAAGCGTGTTTCAGTTCCGAGAGAAAAATTCAGAGAATCTAGGGACTGCCCGTAGGGGCAGTGAAAATCCGATTTTCGACGTCGAATCAGGTAAGGACCCCTTACCCTATTTCTTATCATGGGATTGAAGTTTGAATAAATGAAAAAGTTGTATTTTGTACAAATTGATTAGATATGCATAATTAATTACAGTTGCTAATGGAGCCCGAATCGAACATATTTCTCTGTCAGTTCCTGTTTGATTTATTTTATAGTTTAAATGCATTATGGTATCTGGTTTATTTATTCTATGATTTTGAATGCATGAATCAATATTTACTTCACTACTACTTGATTTTGTGAATCTAAGATATGCTTACCTTGTTGGATGCATGTTTCTTGTTTAAGTACTCATGTTTGAATGGGTAACGGAGACTAAGGAAAAAATAGGAAAGGGGTGTGAATTGATAATTGGATAAGATGACAGCCTCATTAGATATCCTGGAAGATGGTGGACGGACCAGGTCCATAGGGAACCCTACCGGAAATGTTGTCTCATACCAGACGGGGTATGGAGACTTTAAATATTTTGGCACTCATACCGGATGGGGTATGGGGACGACCCGCTTCACCCTCATACTGGACGGGGTATTGAGGTTTATTGTTTGGCGCCCCTACCGGATGGGGTATGGGGACGGCCCTAGAACTTAAGTTTGTTAAGGGAATGGTTCACGTGTAGCGGGGACCCCTATAGATCCCCATGGATACTAGTAAGCTGATGAAAAGGGGGCAACTGTTGTTCGATGATTGAAATATAAAAGTATGACATGTGCTATGTTACAGAGTATGTATGAATTCATGATATCTATGATGTTATTGTTTCCTTGGGTCGTTTTTTATAAATCTCACTGAGGTAAGTGGACGGTAAATGGTTTGATTATTGATAAATGAATTTGTTTAAAATTTGTGCTTCATTGGTTGTTTTTGGTTTTTACCAACCTTTGCTTCTGTGACGGTGAATAGTGTGATGTCTTTACTGGGTTAGTGTAATTCATTCTTTATTTAACCATTTCAGATTAGGAGGACTTGATTTCTGAGCCCAATCCACAAGACGACGGCGAGTAGATACTAGATGTCTTATAGTTTTCTTTATACTTCTTTCATTTCTAGTATTTCTTTTAGAGAACTTATTCTTTGATATTGTTTAGTATTTTTAAGTTATTGTGTAAGAGATATTAACCTAAATATTTTATTTCGCTTCTGCACTCAGATTATTATATATATTTTCTTTTGAATTTTCGGGGGCGTTACAACAGGAGTACTCATAATCGAATTCTGAGCAGGTAGGGAAAAATTTTACTTTCTTTGGCAGTCGACGCGTGGCTCCGGCGTGGCGACGGTCGACGGTCGGCCTCCTTCTCTAGCATATGGTTCTTATTCTCCAATGGGGGTTGGCGGCTAGGGTTTAAGTTTTCGTATGATGCAAGTATTTATAAATATTTTGTGTTGATATATCCATCCGATCGCGCCTAAAAAGGAAACGAATCTGGACCGTCCATCGTGATTAATCTCGACCGTTCGATCGCGCCTAAGGTAGAAATGGATCTAGGACGTCTACGCGTGCGGGATCGATCCTGGGTTGTCCGGTCATGGGGCACACGGATCACCAGCATTGCCTCCCGCGTGGCACCGATGTCAGCGCGTCTGGCCATGCGACGCACTCCAGTTCGTCGAAGCTGCTGACTGGGCAGTCCTACGTGGCCGAATTTTCTCTATTTGTACTTTGACTCTCTATTTTTAATTTTTCTTTTAAAAACGCCATCCGAAGTCAAATTTTCACCCATTCTTTTCAAAATTATTTTTAATTTCGCCCCTAATTCATTTTTTTCAAAAAAATTCAATCAAATTAAAATAAAATAAAATATTTAATTATTTATATATATTCCATAACTTGTAAAATTATCTTGTGCTAATTTTCGGGCCTGGGTGTTACAGAAAGTCTTTATTTTGTGCTGTGTGTTTATACCTGGGAATAGGACACTATTAGGGAATGTCATATACAAAGCTTGTATTGTAGAAATAACAGATAAAAAATTGAGTGTAGATCTGATAGCACTAGACACGGAGGGATTTTGATATAATTCGTATCACACTACTGTGGATTATTTTTATCAGATGCTTGTATTCAATATTCCTAACGAAAGTCCTTCACAAATTAATAAAAATTTTAGATATTATTCCCTCAGAGTAACTGCTTTGTTTATCTGATACTTTAACTCAGTTATTCTTTTCTATATTAGGCAAACCTAAGAAAGAAATTTACATTCAATAGATTCCTGTGGTCTGAGATTTTCCAGATGTATTCCCTGATGAATTACCAGGATTGTCAGTGAATAGAGAAGTTGAATTTGTCATCGATCTTCAGCTTGGCATTCAGCCCATTTCAGTTGCTTCTTACCGAATGAGTTGTGTTGAGATGGAAGAGTTGAGAAAGTAGAACATAGAATTGCAAGATAATGGGTTCATCCGACATAGTATATCTCCTTGGGGTACTTGAGTCACATTCGCAACGAAATGTGATAGGTCCTTAAGGTTGTATATTGACTACAAGGAATTGAACATGGCCATAATCAAGAACAAGTACCCTCTCCCCTAGGATTGATGATCTTTTCGATCAGTTACAGGGTACTAAGATTTTTTCCAAAATTGACTTGCGTTCGGGTTATCATTAGGTAAAGATCAAAGTAAAAGACATTGTAACACCCCAAATTATTATTATTTTTATTAATATTATTTTATTTTATTTTAATTTTTTTTTGTAATTTTTAGATGAATATAATGATTTATTATATAATAATATATGGTTTTAATTTAGTATAATTTAATTAAATAGAAATAAAAATAATAAAAATAATAAAGATGAATATAATTGAACATGCAGTCGCCGAAGCACGACGGAGCCGCCATGTCGGAATTCCAAAATTGGCTGAGTAGGCCCTGGGTCTGATTTTGAGTTATTTGGGGACATGTGTAGGTACCGTGAGTGCATTTCAGTTCCCAGGAAAAAATTCAGAGACTCTAAGGACTGCTCGTAGGCATAGTAAAAAAAATCAGTTTTAGACTACGAATCAGGTAAGGACCCCTCATCTTATTTTCTATTACGGAATTAAAGTTTAATAAATGATAAAACTGTATTTTATGAATTAAGTAGATATACATAATTATTAGGGTTGCTAATGGAGCCCCGAATCGGACTTATTCCTCTGTTAGTTCCTGTTTGATTTATTTTGCAATCTAAATGTAGTATGGTATCTGAATTATTTAATTTTATGATTTTCAATGCATGAATCACTATTTACTTCATTACGGCTTGATTTTGTGAACCCAATGATATGTTTGCCTTGTTGGATGCTCGTTACTTGTTTAAGTATTCATGATTATGTGAGAAACAGAAAACTAAGGAAAAATAGAAAAGGTATGTGAATTGATAAATGGATAAGTTGATAGCCTCAGTAAATATCCTGGGAGATGGTGGACAGACTGTGTCCATAGGGAACCCTACCGGGAACGTTCTCTCATATCGGACGGGGTATGAAGATTTAAATATTTTGGCGCTCATACTGGACGGGGTATGGGGACGGCCCGCTTCACCCTTATACTAGACAGGGTATTGAGGTTTATTGTTTTAGCACCCACACCGGACAGGGTATGGGGACAGCCCTGAAATTAAGTTGTTAAAGTTAATGGTTCACTTGTAGCGGGGACCAATATGGATCCCCATGGATACTGGTAGGCTGATAAAAGAGAGAAATTATTATTTGATGATTGAAATATAAAAGTATGACATGTGCTATGTTACAGAGTATGTATGAATTCATGATATCTTTGATGTTATTGTTTCTATGGGTCGTTTTCATAAATCTCACCGAGATAAGTGGACAGTAAAGGATTTTATTATTGATTAATGAATTTGTTAAAAATTGTACTCCATTGGTCGTTTTTATTTTTCTACCAACCTTTACTTGTGTGATAGTGATATAGTGTGACGTCTTTACTAGGCTAGTATAGCTCATTCCTTACTTAACAATTTCAGATCAAGAGGACTTGGTTCCTGAGCTCATTCCGCAGGAAGACAGCGAATATCTGCCTAAATATTTTATAGTTTTCCTTATATTATTTCATTTCTAGTATTTCCTTTAGTTAACTTATTCTTTCATATTGTTAGTACGTTTCGGTTATTATGTAAGGGATATTAATCAGAACTTTTTATTTCGCTTTCGCACTCAAAATTTTTATATACATTTCCTTTTAAATTTTCGGGGTCGTTACAAACATCCTCAAGACGGCCTTCAGAACCCGATATGGGCACTATGAGTTCCTAGTCATGTCATTCGGGTTAATTAATGCACCTATCATTTTTATGGCCTTGATGAACAGGGTCTTCAGGCAATTTTTAGATCAGTTTGTTATAGTATTTATTGATGATATCCTGATCTATTCTAAGAGAAGAAAAGAACACGCTTAGTATCTAACTCAGATTTTACAAATTCTCAGGGAAAATAAACTTTATGTAAAACTGAATAAGTGTAGGTTTTGGCTTGAGCAGACTATCTTCCTAGGGCACATAATATCAAAGGATAGGGTGTCAGTAAATTCTGTGAAGATTGAGCAGTGATGGGTTGGAAAAAATTGACTTCAGTTAAGGAAGTTCAAAGTTTTTTGGGCATGACGTGTTATTACTGCAGGTTTGTAGAAGGGTTTTCAAGCCTAGCCGCCCCCTTGACCTGTCTTACGAAGAAAAACGTCAAGTTTGAGTAGAATGATGAATGTGAAAGAAGCTTTACAGAACTCAAGGAACGATTGACTATCGCACTAGTTTTGGCTCTGCCGAGTGGGATAAGTGGATATACGGTATATAGTGATGCATCCTATCAAGGACTGGGTTGCGTTTTAAAAACTCATGAAAAGAATTATCCCACCCACGACTTAGAACTTGCCACCATTATCCACATCATAAAGGCCTAACACCACTACTTGTGTGGGGAGACGTTTGAGATTTATACATACCATAAGAGCTTAAAGCATATATTCACCAAGAAAATCTCAATATAGGTCAGATGCGTTGGATAGAACTCCTCAAGGACTACGATTATAAAATCTTATATCACCCAAGCAAGGGTAATGTGGTAACCGATGCTTTCAGAAAGAAGAGTGCAGGTATGTTGGGTCACATAATGATTCCTCAATATAGGATAATAAAGGTTGTGAAACAGATATAGCTCTGGAATTTAAAAAGGGTCACATGTATAGCCCATCTAGCAGTCCAACCCAATTGATTTAGAGAATAAAGGAAAGCTCAACTGACTGATCCCACCCTAGCAGCACTCAAGAAGGATACAGAATAAGGTTTAAATTTAAAATTCCAAGTCTCTGTCGATAGGTTGTTCAGATTCCAAAATATTCTATGTGTTCTAAACGATAGTGAACTGAAAAAAGATATCATGACATATGCTCACAGTTCAAGGTTCACCATACACATCGGAAGTACTAAGATGTATCAAAGCATGCGGCCTCGATTTTGGTGGAGCAGAATGAAAAAGAAAATTGTCGGTTTCGTCTCCAAGTGTCATGTATGTCAGTAAGTCAAGGTAAAACATCAACATCTAGGCAGACTACTTTGACCATTACAATCCCAGAGTGAAAGTGGGAACATATCACTATGAATTTTGTAACAAGGTTGTGCTCGAGACATGATGCAATCTGAATAATTATTAACTGACTCACCAAGTCCTCTTATTTCTTAGTCATTAGAATGACCAATCCCTTGGAGAAGCTACCTAGAATCTATATCTGGGAGATAGTCAAACTACATGAAGTTCGGGTGATAACAGTATCAGACAGGGACCCCAGGTTCACTTCTCAATTTTTGACAAGTTTTCAGTAAGCAATATGAACGAAACTATCTTTTAGCACAACATTCCACCCTCAAACAAATAAACAATCAGAACGAATTATTCGTACACTAGAAGATATGCTCAGGGCTTGTGTTATAGACTTCTGAGGGCATTGGGACGACCACCTACCATTGATAGAGTTCACCTACAATAACAGTTATTAAGCAAGAAATTGGCATGACTCCATATGAGGTATTGTATGGTCGACCTTGTAGATCGCCGATCTGTTGGGAAGAGGTGGGTGATAGAAAATTAATTAGCTTAGACCTTGTAGATGAGACCACAATGAAAATAGTTAAAATCAGAAAGAATATCCAAACAGCCCAGAGTATTTATAAAAGTTATGTGGACACCCGGAGGAGAGACTTAGAATTTGAAAAGGGCAATCGGGTGTTCCTTAAGATCACTCCCTTTAAGGGTATCAGTAGGTTTGGAAAAAGAGAAAAGTTGAATCCCCAATTTATCGGACCGTTTGAGATCTTGGACAGGATTGGGACGTCTGCCTATATATTAGCACTACCTCAAGAACTATGCAGAGTCCATAATGTATTCTATGTGTCTATGCTACGTAAATATAACCTGAACTCCTCACATATTTTGTCTTATGAGTCACTTCCACTCTAGGAGTATCTATTCTACGAGGAGGTACTGGTTGGTATTTTAGACCGGAAGAGTAGAGTACTTTACAACAAAGAAATTTTATTCGTTAAGATCCTATAGCAGAATCACTCGAATGACGAGACCACTTAGGAGGTAGAATCAAACTTCAAAGCCTAATACCCTCAATTGTTTGACTAGTGAGAGAACGACAAATTTGAGGGACCAAATTTTCTTATTGAATGGAGAGTTGTAACACCTGGGCCCGAAAATTTAAATCCGAGATAATTAAATTATAATAATAAGATAAATTAGGAAAATTTTTAATTTTAATTTTTGATTGAATTTTTGAAGAAAATTGTGTTTTGGATGTATTTTAAAATATTTTCAAAAATCAATGACAAATTAGAAATAAGGGAGGACTTATTTAAAAAAAAATCTGAGAAACTGGGGTAAAAATAAAAATAACAGAAATTTGGCCACTTGGACCACCACATCAGTAGCACGGTCGGTCGTCATGCGCCGCATAGTAGACATGCAGATAGCAGGAAGTCATGCAGGCAATCTGCGTGCCAACAGATCCAATGGCACAGATCTCCTCCCGCGCGCACGAATGACCCAGATCCATTTTCTCTTCAGGCATGATCGAACGACCAAATTTAATCTAAATGTGCAGCCCAAATTAATTTCCTAAATACGGACGATCTAATGGTTGGGAGTGGGCCACGTGTCCTTGCAAAGAGGACCCAGATCGACGCGAAGAGGGTATTTAGACGTCGCTTCTCATAAAATCCTAACCCTATCTGCACTTGACCCCGCCGAAGAAGAATAAGAAGGGCAGCCAGAAAGAAAGTCGATCATCGTCGCCACCGCACCAAAGCCACCGCCGATACCGGGGAGGTAAGTTTTTTTCCTCTTTCACTTCGAAATTTGATTTTAAGCCTCCTCACACCCATATCGGCGCCAAAAAGCCAAAATGAAAGCTGAAAATCGAGAATAGAGCTCGGCTGAGTTGCCGCGACCGCAAACCAAAAACCGCTCCGATGAGCCCGATCCTGCTTCCCGTTCCCTTCAATATTTCGACTCTTGAATTCTTAACACGTTTCTGGTGTAAGACGATGGAAGAAAATCTCCAGCCACGAAAGAGGATTTATGTAGCGCCCGGGAAATTGAAGAAAAAAAAAAAAAAAACGTGCGCGTGGCGTCAGCAGCCACGTCAGCAGACCCAGTCAGCAGTCCTGGCCAACCAGGACCTGTCACGTGGCAAAACCACGTCGACCGGGGACGGGCCACATTGGCGATCCGCGTGCGCACGACCGGACGGCCCAAATCAATCGCGCGCACAGACGGCCCAGATTTAATCACACGAACGGCCCAGATTTAATCAAAAACGGACGGCCCAGATTAAAACAAAATGGACGGCTGAGATCAAAAGGCAAAAGGGTATAAATAAGACCCCCACACCATACCCCAAACCCTAGCCGCCTGCCCTCGCCGGAGAAGACGAACCAGAAGCCGGCCGCCGCCGCACCGGAGGGATTTCCGACCGCCGATCGAGGTAAATTTCATACTCCCGACTCGTTTTTCCACGCTGATTTCCCCAGTGGCCAAATCGGCGCCGCCGCGCCCCCCCTGGGTTTTTGCCTCCAATGAGGCCCTTCCCGGCCTCCGTTTAATGCAATTTTTATATCACCGTGATCACCATTCTTTTCTCTACAGGTTGGTCGGAGCCGAATCACCAAAACACGAACTTCACCGGAGAGCCGCCGCACCCGATAGCACCGCCGCCGGTAAGCTTCGGTTTTCCGTAAATTTTCGGCCCCCCGAGGGCCCTAGGGTTGTTTTATCGCAGGAACCAATGCGAGTGTGGCCGAATTCGGCCGAAAACGGTCAACCCGAGGCGAACCGCCGCCGCTTGCGGCGGCGCCGTCGCCGGAGCACGGCGGAGCCGCCGTGCCGGAGTTGCGATATTGGCCGAAAGGGGCCCTGGGCCTAATTTGGAATTTTTTTGGAACACGTGCAGGTACCAGTAGTGCGTTTCAGTTCCCCGGGAAAAATTTAGAGAAAATTAGGGACAGCCTGCAAGCGCACTGTGAAGCCGTGTTCGGACCCCGAAACGAGTAAGGACCCCTCACCCTATTTCCTATCACGGTATTAAAGTTCAATAATGATAAAACGGTATTTCTTGAATCAACGAATGTGTGAAATTGCTTAAGGTCGCTAATGGAGCCCGAGTCTAGTGTGTTTGTCGGTTAACTGTTATTTGGCCTGTTTTACAGTTTTAAATGCAGCATGAGGTTCGATGTTTTCATTTTATAGTTTCGTGTGCATATTTTACTGTTTTATTGATTATGGATTGAATGACTGGGATATTGATACTGTATGTTGTCTGTTTGGCATAAATTATCGTTTTGTTTATTTGTATGTGATTGATAATGCTGACTGAGGGAAAAGGAGAATGAAAGATTATGTAAATGAAAAATTGTATAATGTGGTCAGCCTGACTAGATATCCTGGGAGATGGTGGACGGACCGGGTCCGTAGGGAACCCTACCGGGATTGTGGTCTCTCATACCGAACGGGGTATGAAGATCTTATGTGTTTTGGCGCCCATACCGGACGGGGTATGGGGACGGCCCGTTTCACCCTCATACCGGACGGGGTAATGAGGTCTATAGTTTGGCGCCCATACCGGACGGGGTATGGGGACGGCCCTGGAATATGATTTCAAGTGTTAAGGGTTAACGGGTAGCGGGACCCCTATGGATCCCCATGGATACTAGTGGGCTAGTAAACGAGGAAAAATATGTTGTGTAATGATTGAATTACGAGAGGCTTGATAAGTATTATGTTATACAGTTTATATATGATTTCATGATGATGATGATGTTATTGCTTTCGTATATTGTTTTAATGAATTTCACCGAGGTAAGTGAATGGTAAAGGTTTTATTATTGATAAAAGGATTTGTTGTAAATTATGCTCCATTGGTCTTTTTGTGTTTTCTACCCACTTTTACCTCCGTGACGGTGAGATATCGTGATGTCTTTACTGGGCTAGTGTAGCTCATTCCTTATTTAATCATTTCAGATCAGGAAGACATTGTTCCCGAGCCGGTTCCGCAGGAGGATGACGAAGGGGACGCCTAAAGACTCCATAGTCATATTCGTAGCTTTTACTTTCAAGTTTCTTCTTTAGGTAGTTTAATCTTTTATATTGTGAGCACGTCTTTGGTTTTAGTGTAAGGGATGTTAATTGAATTTTTGACTTCGCTTCCGCATTTGATATTTTTAATATACATTTCATTTTGAATTTCCGGAGCTGTTACAATTTAAGGTAGAAAATGGCACGATATGATAGCATAATTATGACATGATTAGACATGCCCACATATACATACACATATATAGGCAGAATATTATCATAAGCTATTTGAATTTTAAAATTCCATTTAATTTTAGCAACAAAATGATTTAAATTGTATTGATAAATCATAATTTACTATTAATCGTATATGGATTATAAAATATAATAGTAATGGCACAATTGGATCCAAGTTTTGCAATTGATGTAATTTTAATTTAAAATAAGTTTAAACATTTAAATACATTATTTTTATTTACTTATAAGTTTCAATATTAATGCGATTTATTTTAAAATAAGTATTTTTAAATGTTTATAATAATGCAATAAAATTTTTAAAATATTTTATTTTTAAAAGAGCAAAAACTTAATATATGTAGTAATTCAAAGTTTAAAATATTATAAATACTAATTTAATATTTTGACATATATATATATATATATATAAGACAAAGTAATTTATTATTTTTAAGTTAATTTTTGAATAATTAATCACCCAATTTTTTTAAGAGTGTATCAACCAAATGAATTATCATGCTAATCAAGATTAATAGTTAATATTTACTTAATCAGGATCTATACATAGTGATTTGTACATACACTGTAACTGAATGGTTTAATTTAGCAACTTGAGAATACCCAAAATTTCTATTCAATGTACTTAAAATATTTGTGGGTATGCACATACATTAATCTGCAATTAATCTTAGAAAAAAAGAATCTAGCATTTGTAAGTAATAAAAATAGAAAGGCAAAGACGCGGTTAGGAATCTAAAACAAACGTATATAAATATATATATATATATATACAATTTATATCTAAGTATATGTATATATATTAAGATGCAGATTCATGTCTCTTAATATGTTAATGTATCTGTATACGTCTTCTTTTCTTGGGATAAATTATATGATCTTCTTTAATTAGTTCTTTTGGTGTTAAAAGTTTGGAGTTTTAGTGCAACCACCATCTACCCTATATATTATATGTATCTATATATATATATATATATTATATTATATACATATAAGATAAGTTATTTTTTAGTAGTTAATTTACATGGGACCAATTAAAAGCAATAAGATAAGACCCAAACATCAGCTTCATAGTTGTCAATATTAGATAGATAAATACATTACTTGACTAATTAATTTCTACCCTCTGCACTTGTTAAATACACCTAATATTTCCCTAATAACACCATCTTAATCACAACTCCTCAATTCATAACATTATTTTAAAGTAATAATTTATGTATATATGCATATCAATAATAATACAATAATTTAATAAAATATATGTAATTTAATTTTTTAATAAGAACACATAAAATGCACAATTCAAAATTCAAACTTATGTTTTCTTAGATAAGTATAGAAATATTCACTATTCAACTAAAAAAAATTAAAATTTAATAACATTACTGAATATTATGAACTAAAAGTTGAAAATTCTAATCACGATAATTTTAAAGTATGTTTTTAAATTTTAAACGAGAAGTGAATGATTTTAATTTAGTAAGATAATCAAGTTGGTAGGGGATTTATGTCTCATCTATACTTAAAGATTAAGTTATTCTAAATTTGCTATTTTAGGGTTGGCTAATGATTGTTAAATTAGTTTCACATATTTTAGTTATCTGTATTTAATTTTATAGATAATATTTTATAAATAAAAATTTAAATATACTAAATCGATATAATTTATAATGCTGTTAAATTTATCTAAAAATATTTAATTTTATATCGATTTATCTAACTTAGATTATCTAAAGATCGATTAAAATATTTAAGATATATATCTATAAGTAAAAAAACAATAATTAGTGAATATTATTTATGAATTACACAAGACTAACTTAAAATTTAAAAAATTTCTATAACCTCAATTTAATTTAAGGATTTAATAATAAGAAATACACTATCTAGAAAAGGTAAAATATAAAATCCTTTTTAATTTTTAACAATTTAAATTGAATTTTTTTTTTCAATAAATATATAACTATTTACATGGTCTAAAGAAATATAATTATAAACTTTATATATATATATAAATTATTATTATGCAACGTATGGATCACACCCACAAAATTGGCAGCTCCCATAATTTATCCAACCGAAGGGGTATTTCCGTAATTAAACAAAGTCAAAACTAAACCACCGCACCCTCCTTCCTTCTCGTTCTTATTTCTCTCTCACATATATACAAACACACATATATGTATCTATACTGAGTCGAGAGAAAAACAGAGAGAGAAAATCAAGGAAGAGAGTTTGAAATTTCAACATAGGAAAAATCAGAGAGATGAAATCGGGTCGATGTTTTTCTATTAATTTTCCTAATTTCAGAAACGATTATATTATTCAATATTCAAATTTTCTTCGTCGTCTTCTTCTTCTAGTTTCATGGCTGTTCTGCTTCTCGATAATCGGAACCAAGGCGTTCGAGGTCACCACCATTAATTTCGACGACGGCCTCTCGCCGCTCTTCGGCGACAGCAATCTCGTTCGCTCTCCCGATGCCAGAAGCGTCCGTCTCCTCCTCGATCGATTCACCGGTAATATATTCAATTACATGCGCCTATACATATGTCGCCTACATATATGCATGTATGTATTACAGACATAAACGCTGAACGCATATGTAATTAATTATGAAAGGAGTTATGTATGTGTGTGAATTTACAGGTTCTGGATTTATTTCGTCGAGCATGTATCATCATGGGCTTTTCAGTGCCATGATCAAGCTGCCCTCTGATTATACCGCCGGTATCGTTGTTGCGTTTTATGTAAGTAATCATCAAAAAATATATATATACATGTATAAGTTTATCACTATCGTTTTTGGTTCTTGAAAATTCTGTTTAGAAAAATCTATGTAATACATATTAGAGTTTGATATTTCTTGATTGGTTGCCGAGAAATTTTGATAAAAGATAAGCGTTTTCAATCCTCTGTGTGCACATACAGAATTCAAAGAAAAGTAATTAATAAACCAAATTTATGTCATAGTCATGCATAGATTTTTTTTCTCTTAAAAATTAAATTTTTTATACTATAAGGTAATATATATTAGTTTTAAGAAATTTAAATTTCTATATTAACTGGACCAAGAATAAAGGTAGAACCAAAATATATCGATTTGAAAACTAGGAATTTTATTATTGAATATTGATATATCATATATATATATGTGTTTATATATACATTTGATCTTATTACAGCTTAGGAATCCTATAAGTCTTTCATGAGAATTTGGCATTATGGTTTTATATTTCATTTTACATAATTTTTAATTTTTGATATTATTATGTTGTATTTTTCTGTAATTTTCATTTATTTAACTTTAAATTTTTTAAAATAATTATCAGGAATTATAATTTTTTAATGCAGACGTCAAATGGAGATGTATTTGAGAAGACACACGACGAGTTAGACTTTGAATTTTTAGGAAATATAGAAGGAAAGCCGTGGAGATTCCAAACGAACTTGTATGGAAATGGAAGTGTTTCGAGGGGAAGAGAAGAGAGATACCGGCTTTGGTTTGATCCTTCTAAAGAGTTCCATCGGTATAGCATTCTTTGGACGGTCAAGAACATCATGTAAGTAACTTGTTTTTTTTTTCCACAAAATCTTGCTTTATTGTTCTTGTTTACTTTTTATTCGGTTATTATGATAAATTACTATTTTAGTTTTTAGTTTATAAACTATATTTAAATTATATTCACATAGTCTAATTTTTCTATTAAGATTCAGTTCATGGATTTATAGGGTAGATCATAATTCTTTTACTTTTTTTTTATAGAAATTTGTTTTCCCTTTTCGTGAAAATAAAAAAAAATGAAAATTATTAAATTCTATTAAATTTCAAATTGGATTTGGAAAATAAATCTTTAAGAAATTGTTATTGCAAGATTTTTTTTTTTTGTCTTATTTCCATTTAAATTATTATAATTTGTATAGTCTAAGTAAAGTAATTCTATGCTAAGTTCATTACATACTCATTTCCTATAATTTTTAAATTTTATTTTCTAAAAAAATATGGACAAGACAAAGAAATTTGGCTATTTATGTGAAAATTTTCATACTTTTGTTTCAAATAAAAACTACATTCAAAGAATTTGTTTCATAAACCTTTAAAAATAAAATCATAATAAAAATTTGACATAATTAATTGTAAGATAACCATAATTACGAGACAAACAAAACTTTACTTAATTTTTTTTTTTAATTTCTCAAATAAATATGTATGTATATGTTGACCTTCTCAATCATTATAAACACATTAAAAAAAAAAAAAGAAAAGACAAAACCTTACTTCATTTTTTTTTGGCATTTATTGTGGATGTTTGAACACACAACATCATGTGGATAAAAACAACCTTAAAAAAGGGAAAGGAGCTTCTTAGGCCATTTTTGTTCTTTCTTTAATTTTTTGGTTTTGGATAGTCTGAAAGATGGCTAAAACCCTAGGTTTTCTCTTTTATTTCTTTTTTGTAAAATAGATAGATTTTATAAATTTGATTAATACATTCTAAATATTTATTAAAAAAATTATAAAAAGCAAAATTAATATATATATATATATATATTCATATCTAGAAACTATAGGGGCAGATATCGGGCAATGGACTCTTCTCCATCCTCACCTTATACTTAAGCAGGTAGAATAATATTCCAACATCTCATCCTATGGGTGAAAAATTTTGCTCCATCCACCATCCTGTCTCATAGTCCCACATATTTAATCTTGTAATTTTGTATAATTACGTAAGTTAATAATTAGTCAAGTCTAATATATATTAAATATCAAACTATAAATTTAATAGACATATAAAAAGACAATGCAACCTAAGAGAGATTGGTGAATTGGGTTTATGAAAAATTTTACAAACTTTTAAGGTTGTGCAGCCATTTAATTTTGAGTTTACAGTAGGTTAGTTCCAAAATAAATTTAGCTCAAATTAAATTAATACAACTCAAAAATAATAACACAAGGAAATTAGGTAAGAGTAAGGGAGAGAAGATGTAAAACACACCTCATAGAGGTTTAACTTTAGTGTATTCCTACATCCTCTTTTTAAGTATAAATTTGAGAGTTTCACTAATAACCTACTTAAGTGACAAGCTCACCTTTTACAATGCTTGTTATTTTCTGTATCAAACTCATATCTTCCTACACTTTGTTAATTTCGGTGCCAAGCTCACCTCTTACAAGTGTTTCCTCAAAAATCCAAGGAGCACCCACTTCTTTTTCACACCGTTCATATAAAATTAATAAAAGATTAACGTCTAAATCTTTCTCTATCAAATATTTCAAATTTAGGCCTGAAGAGACAAGAAGATTTTTGCTTTTTTTTTTTTTTTTTTTTAACTTTCAATCTTTAAATGCTCAAACGTTGTCATAAATAAAGGGTCTAATGTGAAACTACCTATTAGGCACATGCTAGGGGATATGGATTAAGGCATTTAGTGATCTTAAAAATGATCCTTTTTTTCATTTTTTTTCTAAATTCTGCAAACAATAATATTTTTTTTTACTGTGTTGATACTGGACATGTATGATCACACTGCTTAGAAAGAAAATTATTAGGAGTTAATTCCAAAATTTCTTTTTTTAAAAAAAAAAAATTCTTTCCAAATATCATTTATGAAGATTTTCGAAAATCATTCAACAATACTTTTTGAGGCATAGACTTGAAATTTTTTTGCATTAGTGAAATTTGAAATTAATACAAGTTATGAACCTTCTCATGTTTTTTATTCGTTCATCATTTTCCTCAAAATTCAAGTGCTCTTTCTTTGATCATTACTTCATATTTTACTTTGCAAAAACTCATAAAAATTTCATTAGAATAAATTAAATATTTACATCACTAAGATCAATGCAAATATTTCAACAATCTGTCCTTTTTTTTTTTATAGATGACAAAACTTAAGTTTAAGTCTCTTCTTTAATAAAAAAAATGAGACAACAAAATGTAAGGAAATAGAAGGCTATAAAAGTATGCTTCCCCTTACTTTATGCTCCATTTAAACATTTTATTATTGATCTAGTTTCTTGAATAATCTTTTAACCCATTCAAGTATTCACAAAAAGTTAAATGTACGACATCCAATTCATTAATAGAACTCATGAACAATTTCCATAATGTTTGCTCAGTTATATTGTCAAATACATGAAACAGTCAATAATATTTAAATCAATAATTTCAAGGCAATTTACCATCAAAAGATTTTG
Source organism: Carica papaya (assembly GCF_054855325.1). Taxonomy (NCBI): domain Eukaryota; kingdom Viridiplantae; phylum Streptophyta; class Magnoliopsida; order Brassicales; family Caricaceae; genus Carica; species Carica papaya. The sequence goes on along the minus strand of NC_142311.1, from coordinate 27,360,508 downwards.
CTAAATCCGATGATTTAATTTAAGAGACAAAATTTCTTTTTCATTCCAATCCCTAAGTTTCTCTTCCTTTTTGGCATATCCTTTTTTTTGTCATATTCAATAAATTTTGATTAAGTTCACCAAATTTTCCACTTTATTAATCGATAAAAAAAAGAGACACATGCATGATACTAATGACCTAAAGGGTAACGTGCAATCTTGTTTTGATGTCTTTGTCCCACTTAAAGCTATGCAAGGTAACATATTGATTTTCGTTGATAATTATTAGGCTATCAAATTTGTTAGGATTAAGAAATATATTGGTTTTTACAATGTCGAATATTACTATCATAATTCGTAATAAATATATTTTTATAACTGTCAGTTTATCATCACATCTGAGAGTCAGATGGTATGAGTTAAGATATTTAAGTTAAAGCTACTAGTTAATTAACTTTATGCTTTTACTTTTGTTGAAGTCAAGAATGTAACTAGGCTAATTTCTTTCTTATAAGACTTGGCTCTTTCATTTAGAATTATCATCTTATCGATAAAATTTGTTAGGTTTATGTTTATTTTGACACTAGGTAGCTTCGTGACTAGGATTTCATTTGATAGTTAGGCTTTCATAAAAGTATCCTTACTAGCCTAGGATAGATCGAGTATATGCTCCCTAGAAAATATTACTAACCTTGAAATTTATCATTTCTTCAATTTTAAAGTTAGACTTAGAGACTAATGATAGGGTTACCTTATGATGAAAGAAACTGTACTTCTCCAGCAACTAACCTCCAAAGATGGTCAATGCTCATTTTGTAACATCTTCGCAAACATCAATTTCATCAAGACTTCATGGTGAGGTAGAGCCAAGAAGAGTGGGTACTTAGGATTAAAAACTTTCGAAGGCCACATATGTAGTCTTGTGGTTGATAGTGCAATAGAATTATATTTCTTCAAAAAGCAAGAAATTACCATGTCCCCCAAAAATCGACAAGTTCCATGGTTGCTCCTCTTATCAGTTTTTTTATGCCATAAAATCAACATTAGTATATTTTATTAAATCTACGAAGCTTTTTCTTAAGTACCAGAAGCCTATAGTTTTGGTATCATTAGGTATTTAAGGATTCCTTTTAACAACATATAGATGTGATTCTTTGTAACTAGATTACAAACATGCACGCATATATACACTAAATATTATCTTCAATCTATTAGCTATAAGATAAAGTAGTGAACCAATTATACACCTATGTAGCATGTTGTCTACTTGTTTACCATTTTCATCTTTGTCAAGCTTTCTAGATATGCTCGTCAAGCACTTGGTCTCATATTTTCTATGTCATATTTCTTTTAAAAGTTTTTGATATATTTATTTTGATTTATGAAGATTCTCTTTTTAACTTGTTTAATATGTAGGCCTATAAAGTAATTTTAGTTCACTTATCATACTCACATTGAATTCAACTTGCATATATTTTTAAGATTCTTGATATATTTTCTCATTTTCACCCCCTAAAGATTATATCATCAGCATAAATTTATATAATTAGAATGTTTTCATGGTTCATCTTTGTGAATTGGGTGTTATCGATTTTTCTCTTGTAACATATTTGTCTAGTAAGAATTTACATATTTGTCTACCATGCTCTAGAGGCTTCCTTGAAACCATATAGAAGTTTAGTGAGTTTATATACATGATTTAGAAATGCTGGTCTATAAACTTATTAAGTTACTCTGCAGGAGCTTCTTCCTCAATATATCTATTTAAAAAGATACTTTTAACATCCATTTAAAAAAGTTTAAAATCTTTTACACAAGCAAAAAAAAAAGTGACATTTTAATTGCCTCCAATAGTTACAGGGACAAAGTCTCATTAAAACCAATTCCTTATTTTTAATTGTACCCCTGCAAGCCTAACTTATTCCTAATTACTATGCCACTTTCGTCCATTTTCCTTGTTTAGCTCATTTAGCACTAATCATAGTTCTATCTTTAGGCCAGGGTATTAAAGTCCATACTTTATTTCTTTTAGATCGATTTAATTCTTCTTCATGTTCTCATATTTTGTTTCTTAAAAATTTTGGGTTCAAAATGATATGAATACAGCAAAGTGGTATCCATTCTTTAAAAATACTTTAGTTTTCACTCTTTCGGTAAGTCGTTATTAATATTCTCTTTTTGATTCATTTTTTATATGTGATCTTTGTTGTTACTCGTTATTGTTTGATGCAATGGGTAAATTTTTTAATGTTCGATTATCTTAGTATATTTGTTATTCATATCTCATTATCACTATCACCTTTATGAATAAATCCATCTAATTTAACGTGGATTGATTTCTCAATAACTGGAGTTTTTTATCGAACATCCTAAAGCCTTTACTAGTTATGGAATATCCTAGAAAAATGACTTCATCAGATTTAACATTAAATTTACCTAAGTTATCTTTATTAACATTTAGAACATGACACCTGCATCTAAAAGCAAGAGAGTAACAAATGCTTAGTTTTTTCCTTCCCATAACTTATATGGTTCTTTTTCAAAATATGGCAAATTAGAGCTATATTCACAATATAGCAAGCAGTATTCATTGTTCCCATCTAAAAGTATCTTGTCAAGTTATTTTCACATATCATTGTTCTCTATTATTCTATTTTTTCTTTCAACGACCCCATTTTTTAGAGAGTTTTAGGACAAGAAAATTATGGTTTATACCATGTTGATAACAAAATATGACAAAAAAATGATCTTCAAATTCCTTTCCATAGTCACTTCTAACGCATGCAATAGTGACCCATTTTTCATCTTGTACCTTTTTGCAAAATTTTGTGAAAACAAGGTAAGCCTTGTCTATATATGCAAAGAAAATCATTCATGAAAATCTAGAATAATCATCAACAATGACTTATAGTGATAACCTCTCATTCATAACCTTGCTGACCCAAACAAATCCATATAAAGAAGTTCTAAGGGCCTTGAGATGGACACCACATTTTTGTATTTGAAAGATTGTTTTGTTTGCTTGTTTAGTTGACAAGTTTTGCAAGTTTAATCTTCTTCAGATTTTATTTTTGAAAGTCGCATTACAAAATCATTTCTAGATAATATAGAGATCATATTGACATTAACATGACCTAGTCTCCTATGCCACAACCAAAAATTATCACATAGGGCAATCAAACAAGTTTCATATACATTATGCACCTAATTAAGACGTATAATATATGCATTCCATGCGTTTACATAGATATATGTACACATCTATATATATATTCCACTTAACTAATATATTTTGACTAATTAACATTTGACCCTAACAACTTAAAAACTTATAAAATTTTGATAGCTACATATAGCTAGCTTAATTTATAAAGCACAAGATTATATTTTCATATATTGTTCTTGAATTTCATTTTTCTTGTACAATAATTAATACAATTAGATTAATTATTGATTTTGATGTGTTGTGTTTTGAATTTCATTTCAGATTTTATGTAGACAATGTTCCAATTAGAGAAGTTGTCCGCAATGAGGCAATGGGTGCTGATTATCCATTAAAGCCAATGTCCTTGTATGCAACAATTTGGGATGCCTCAAGTTGGGCAACCTCAGGTGGAAGATACAAAGTTAATTACAAATATGCCCCATTTGTTTCTGAATTTAAAGATTTCTCCCTGGAAGGTTGCCCGGTCGATTCGAACATTCAAGAATTACCCAATTCTTTTTCGAATTGTTCAGAAAGTGATATTTTTCTCGAGAACCAGGATTACTCTGTGATTACCTCAAAGCAAAGATCCGCAATGCATAGGTTTCGTCAACGTTATATGTATTATTCATATTGTTACGATACATTAAGATATCTTGTACCTCCACCGGAATGTATGATTATTTCGGCTGAAAAAGATAGATTTAAAGACACTGGTAGATTGAAGTTTGGAGGAAGTAATAAAATTAACAAGCTCGGTAGGCAAAAACGTCGGGGTAGACGTCGAGGTAAAAGTCCTATTATTACTAGTGATCCAGACGCATAATATTGTACAATGATTTCTTTATGAATTTTAATAAAGAATTCCTTATTTGTTATAATTTTTTAAAATAAAAATTCATTTTCTTAACCTTTATGTTAATATACAGAACTAGTACACAATAATCTGCATATGTGTGTGTGCGTGCTTTTTTTCTTAGTGAATGTTTCGTATATAATTTTTTGTTACTTTCACTTTAATTTCTTACTATTTTCATTTCAAATTTTTTTCAATTCAGTTTTAGTATGTTAGAATTAGAGAATTCATTCCAAAAGTTCTTGTGATTTTTTTTCAGACATTGAATTTTGTATTCAACCTATTATATTAGTCTTTGCTTTGTTATAAACCTATTGCTTGAGGTTATTATTATGACTTTTATTTTTAGTTAATATAGTTAAAGTATAGAAAGATTATTATAGTACTCATGAACATTGACTATATATACAATGAGTGTTAATTATAAAATGTAATATAAATATTCTCTACATGAAAGAGTTCTCCCACTTTATCAAAAATGAGGTAGCTAACAAGGCCCTAACTTAATATATTTGTTCTCTATGTTGATTCTTTTTTAAACCCTTCTTTAATCAAATTAAATTGATCAAGTTAGTAATGAAGCAATTTTGTGAAGCCTCTTATGATTCTATTAATCTTTGACAAATCAAGAATCTATTTCTCTCCAATATGAAGAAAGAGATAATTGAATGTTGCAAAATCTTAATGATTAAAAATTTTGATCAAGTGTCTCAATTTTGATTTGAGAAAATGATTAACTTTGTTAATAGTAGGGGTAACTGAGTGGCAAATAGAACTTTTTTACTCAAAAGGAAGGGCCACCCTCCATAACTTAGCACAATATATAGATTGTTAGCATTTCTCGATTGATTTATGATGCTAGAATAAAATCATCTACAATTTTAGGGTTAATACGAAGGGAAGAGGAAATTAACATCTTATAAATTTAGATACAACAAGTTTAGATAATCGATATGGAGGACTGAAAACTTGATCGATGTATTTGACAATGATGCCCCCTTCACCTATCAAGACTGTAAAGTTTGTCAATAAAGATAATAGTATTTGAGTAAAGATTTCGTAGACGGAATATTTAGGAATAAAGATTTTATTGGATGCATAAGATGAAAAAGAGTCAATTACTTGGAAGAACATCCTCAAGTCTAAGGATGCACTTCGCATAACACCATCTAAATTTAAAGGTGATAGTCTCTTTGACATCAAAATTGGTTGGGAAGGAAAGAATTCATCAATTGTTTAAGAGGAAGTGTCGTAGAGAATGAGAAAAGCCTCATGATTGATGACATCATAAATAAGGATGGGCTTTGAAAAGTCACATAAAACCCTATATTCGCAACTTGATCTTGAATGAAATATGTCTTATCTCTATCTAAATGAACTTGAACAAACAATATGGTCACTTGGGGTCTCAGTATTCATTTCAAGTCATCAAATAAACCTATAATTATCTAATCCAAGATATCAATTAATTGCTGAATGACTAGACCTAGTTATGGAAAATGAACTATTCCAACAAAGTGACAAACTTCTCATATCTCTACTTACATGAGAAGCTCCTAATTAACCTTTTTAGATTCTACAAGTGTTGTTCAAAAATACTAAGCTATTTGAGATGCAATGCCCATAAAGAGTTAGTTTAGATTAATTATAATTTAATTCTGATAATTTACTAGGCTTCTTTCCTTTCGAATATGCGTTGACTTTCACTTAATTTTTTGAAATAGCAAAAATTAATTTAGGTTGGATTATGAAACACTTAAAAATGTGATAAGTTACGATAAGTTATGTTTATTAAAGATTAGTAAAATATTCTTTCGAAAATATTTTGTAAAATTTTTCTTGAAAGTTATTGGTGAATATAACAAGATTAGAATTAGAATTAGAATTAGAATTAGATTGGTATTGTTAAATTTGCTTATAAGTCTAGATTTCGAATTTAAAGAGAGAGAGAGAGAAGTTTTCTTAATTTTGAGCGAGTCTATAATAATATCCTAAATTGGTTGAGTTTGGGTTTCTCTTTATATTAATACTTACTTTCCTTATTTTTATCTTTCTGTTCGGATAAATAAAAATAATATATGCTTTTTAGTTTATTTTCACTCATCATAACTTGTCTAAATATGCTTTGAAGAAAGCTTTTTTTTTTTAAGTTTTTGGTGTGTAGATATGAAAATGTAATTACTTGTGATTCATAATTTTTTTTTAAAGTGCATGTGATTCATAATTATTCTAATTTACTTGACATTTGTAATTAGTCTATTCAATAGTATAAAAAATAAAAAAAATGAAAATTACTAAAGAAAAATAGGAGAAAAATGTAACGGTCTAGAACTTAAAAGAAAATAAAGATAGGAATTGAATGCGGAAGTGGAATAATAGAGTTAGAGTTTACATTCTTTACACAATAGTTTAAAATACCCAATAGGGTTACGAGAATGTCTCTTCTAAAAGAACAAATAAAAATCAAAGAAATAAACAAAAAATAAAAAACTGGGCATCTTAGGACGACCTTCACTAGTACTTGAAGAAGTCTAGGTAGTGAATTATTCACAACCCTCTTGTTGATCGGGATCTAGATCTTGATCTTCTTGATTTGAAATAGTTAATGAAAGGGTGAGCTACACTAGTACAGTAAGAATATTACACTACTCACTAATCAATTAACTATTTCAGAATATCATCATATATTTAAGCTGTAAATTCAACCATCAGTTAAACAGGACAATAATTAAATGACTAACCGGTTTCCGACTCTATTGGTAACTATAATTATTCTCAAAGTCTTATAATGTATACAAAATACCATATTACCGATTATTAAGCTTCAATTCTATAACAGAGAATAAGGTGATAGATTTTTACCCGAATCAGTGTCATAAATATATAACTTTCTACTGTGCCTACTAACAATCTTCAGGTTTCCTGAATTTTTCTGTTGAGATTAAAACACATTTTACGTACCTAAAAATAGACCAAAAAATCTAAAATCAGTGTTAAAAATCTTTTCCAGCCAATTTCAGAATTTTGGCACGGCGGCACCACCGTGCTCTGGTGACAGTACTACCATTCGCAGCGACGATTTACCTCGGACTGGTCATTTTCGGCCAGTTTTGGCCAGTTCAGCCGATTTTATACACATCAATGCGAGAAAACACGTTAGGGGGCCTCGGTTGACCCAAAAAAAAGTCAAAAAATAAAAATCTACCGAACACAGAATTTTTTAGTGCGGCGGCTCCGTCGGCTCACCTTCACAGCTGGACGTTTTTCTTCGGTCAACTTGTAGAAAACAGAATGGTGAACACAATGATGAAAAAATCGCACAAAACGAGAAATGGGAATGGGCTCATAGGAGGCAGTTTCAAGTTTTGCCCGCAGCGGCACCGCCAGACTTTGCCCATAATTTTCTGTTCATTCGTTGTTCCTTTTGCTCTGATTTGGCCATGGAGGTGCTCAGAATCAAATTTCGAGGGGATATGACAATTTTTACCTTTTTTGGTGGTTAGAGGTGGCTCCGGAGCAACGGCGGGCAGCAGTCGGCTCTTTTCTCCAATGATTGGTTCTTTTTCTTCGGTGGAAGTCTAGCAGTTAGGGTTTGGGTTCAGTGTGATGCAAGATATTTATATCACTCTCCCTTAAATCTGGACCGTTCATCGCGTTTGACTTCGACCGTCCGATCACATTTAAAAAAGAAATGAATTTGAACCATTTATAGCTATTTAATCTCGACCGTACGATCACGTTTAAAGAGAAAATTAATCTAAACCGTTCATTACGTTTGATCGTGACCGTCCAATCGCAAATGAGGAGGGAACGGATCCGAACTATCCGCGCGGGAACGCATCCGAGCCGTCTAATTGTGGACACGCAGATTGCAAGCGTGGCCTCCCATGTGGCACTGAGTCAGCGTGCCTTGCCACGGGCCGCGCTTTGGTTCGCTAGGGCTACTGACTGAAAGTTCTACGTAGTGCAATTTTCTTTAATTGTATTTTGACCTCCAGTTTCTTATTTTTCTTTTAAAAATACCATGCGAACCCAAATTTCCACCTTTCTTTTCCAAAATTATTTTCAATTTCATCCTCAACCTATTTTTTTTCCTAATTTCATATTAAATAAAAATTTATAAATTTATAAATTATATTTTTATATTTTTATATTTTTTTAATTTTAAAATTAATCTCGGGCCAAATTCTAGGCCCAAGTATTACAACTCTCCCCCCTTAAGAGAAATTTGGTTCCTCAAATTTATCTCTCTCACTCAATCAAAGAGTTGGGGATACTGGGCTCTGAAATCTTATTCTAGCTCCCATGTGGCCTCTCTGTGTGTGTGATTCTGCCATAGGACCTTAACAAATAGAATTTTTCAGTTGCAGAGTACTCTACTCTTTCGGTCCACAATACCCACCAGTACCTCTTCATATGACAGATTCTCTTGGAGTGAAAGGGGCTCGTGGGCCAAGATGTGATAGGGATCCAGGTTGTACTTGCGTAGCATGGACACATGAGACACATTATAGACCTTAGATAGTTCTGGAGGTAGTGTCAGTCCCTAGGTGGCGGTACTAATTTTGTCTAAAATTTCAAATGGCCCAATAAATTGAGGATTTAGTTTTTCCCTCTTGCCAAACCTACTGATTTTCTTGAAATGAGTGACCTTAAGGAACACTCAATCACATTTGTCAAATTTCAAATCCCTCCTCCGGGTGTCCGCATAACTCTTCCGCCTACTCTGAGTCGTCTTGATGTTCTTCCTGATCTTAACTATTTTGGCTGTAGTCTTCTCCAAGCTTATGTTCTTGACTTCGGGAGCCATTGGGATGATCATTTATCCTTAATAGAGTTCGCCTACAATAACAGCTACCAAGTAAGTATCGGCATGGCTCTGTACGATGCGTTATATGGCCGTCCAAGATCGATGACCTTTTTGATCAATTGCAGGATGCCCAAGTCTTCTCCAAAATAGACTTGCGTTCAGGTTACCATCAAGTAAAGATCAAGGCAGAAGGCATTCCCAAAACAGCTTTTCGAGCCAAGTATGAACACTATGAGTTCCTGATTATGTCATTTGGATTAACCAACACACCAGCCATCTTCATGGATTTGATGAACAGGATTTTCATATAATTTCTGGATCAGTTCATCATTGTATTTATCGATGATATCCTGGGAGATGGGGTACTTGTTCTTGATTGTGACCATATTCAGTCCTCTATAGTCAATACATAACTTTAACTTCTCATCCTTCTTCCTTACAAATGTGACTCCAGCACCCTAATGGGATACACTATGTCGAATGAATCCACTATCCTACAATTCATTAATCTATTTCCTCAGCTCCTCCATGTTAACACGACTCATGTGGTAAGGGGCAACCAAAATAGGTTGGGTGTCTGGCTGAAGATCTATAGTGAATTCAACTTCCCTGTCCACTGGCAGTTCGGGTAGTTCATCCGAGAACACATTCAGGAAGTCTCGGACTATTGGAATCTCTCGAATACAAATTTCTTTCTTAGGTTTGCCTAGTTAGAAAAAACAACTGAGTTAAAACACTTAGTAATAGAAAAATTGCTATGAGGGAATAATGTTTAAAGAATTTTATTAATTTGTAAATGACTCTTCATTAGGAGGGTTGAATACAAGTTTCTTGTGGAAACAATCTACAATAGCGTGATACGCCGGTAGCTAGTTCATTCATAGGATTATATCAAAGTCCTCCGTGTCAATCTCTATTAGGTCCATACTCAATTTTTTATCTGTTATATCTATTATACAGGCTTTGTATATAACTTTTCTCAACAGTGTCCTACTCACAAGAGTAGACACAAACAATATATAATCAAGCCTTTCAAGTAATACATTCAAATTTGGTATAAAAATATGTGAAATAAATGAATGTGAGGCACCAATATCAATCAAAATATGTACAAGATAATTACAGATAATGTACGTATCTTGTATCACGTCTGGGTTGGCTTTTGCATCTTGCTGAGTGAGGTTATAAGTCATGCCCTATATAGGAGGTCTAACCTAGTTCTGATTCCTCGAGCACACTCTCGCATAATATTGGGCACTCCCGCATATACGACAAGTATTGTTGAGGCGATAGCAGGGTTGGTCCCCATGATCCTTACCGCAGTACTGGCAAATCCTACCGCATCCTGTTGCCAGAATCTGAGGAGGAGCCTGAGTCACTGGCCTAAGTCTCTTGTTCTGCTAAACAGGTGCAGTGAGTGCTAGTCAGCAGTATGAAACCGAGGGCCTGAGGTTCCCTACTGCTGGAGGAAAGATGCGAAGATTCCTCTCCACTAGTTGTGCCTTTGCTAGAATGGCTGAGTAAGTACTAAGCTCGAACACATACAATTGTTGTCTAATCTCAGGGCGAAGGCCCCACTCGAACTTCTTTGCCTTTTTGCCTTCATCCATCATGCTGTCAAGAGAATATCGCCCCAACTCTAGGAACTTTCAGGCATATTCTGACATAGTTATATCACTCTGGACCAGGTATTTAAACTTTATTTCTTTCAGATGTCATAGATGCTTTAAGAAGTACTCTGCATTGAAGGCCATCAAGAACTATTCCCAAGTGATTTGAACGGGCAGGGTGGCCTGCTTGAGTTGCCATCAACAGCCTATCTCTCCCACTAGCATGTAGGTGGCAAGTATGACTCTCTGTTCGGGAATCATCCCAAGAATCATGAAGGTCTTCTCTATCTCAGCTAACCAGTACTCGGCCTCTTCAAAGGATGATGCCCCTGAAAAAGTAGATGGATTTAGTCTTTTATACCTCTCAATATAACTTGGGTCCATCATGGGAGGAATTGGGTCCGTGGAAGAGGGACTGGATTGTGCTGGGGATGGACTGAATGGCCCTTTGGTGGTCTTGAATAATACACTGGAGGCACTGGATTGTACTGTGGTGGTGCTGGGTGATGCGGTTGGGGCACCGAGTCATACTGTGATGATGTCAGATGGTACTATGGAGGAGCAGGGTCCTACCGAGGTGGCTCAAGATCCTCCCACTGTAGGGGTGGCTCAAGATCCTCCCGCTGTAGGGGTGGCTCAAGATCCTCCTGCTGTAGGGGTGGCTCAAGATCCTCCCGCTGTAGGGGTGGCTCAAACTGTGGCAGCGGGGGAGGGTCAGGTAGCTCTCTCCTTTCCTCCTGGGTTTGCTTTACGGTAATGAGTCTCTCTAGCATTTTAAATAGTCTGTCAAAATCCTCTCAAAGTGAACCCTCCCGGACTGCTTGGTTTAGTGGGGGTCTTATTCTCTTCATCTATCTGTACTTATATTTCACAAGGTTGGTTGAGTGATAATTCATTGTTTTTGTATTTCCTAAGGTTTTTGTGTAAAGAATGATTCTAAGGAACGCGGCTCTAATACAATTGTAACAGTCCGAAACTTAAAAAGAAATAAAGACATGAATTGAATGCAGAAATAGAATAATAGAGTTAGGGTTTACATTCCTTACACAATAGTTTAAAATACCTAAAAGGGTTATGAGAATATCTGTAGCGCCCGGGGAAATTGAAGAAGAAGAAAAAAAAAAAAAAGGCCACGTCAGCAGACCCAGTCAGCAGTCCCGGCCAACCGGGACCTGCCACATGGCAAGACCACGTCGATCCGAGACGGGCCACGTTGGCGATCCGCGTATGCGCGATCGGACAGTCCAGATCAAGCGTGCGATCGGACGGCCCAGATGCAATCGCACAGACGGCCCAGATTCAATCAAAAACGGACGGCCCATATTAAATCAAAATGGAAAGCTGAGATCAAAAGGCTAAAGGGTATAAATAAGACCCCCACACCAGACCACAAAACCCTAGCCGCCTGCCCTCGCCGGAGAAGATGAACCAGAAGCCGGCCGCCGCCACCCGCCGCCGCACCGGAGGGATTTTTGACCGCCGATCGAGGTAAATTTCATACACCTGACTCGTTTTTCCACGCTGATTTCCCCTGTGGCCAAATCGAAGCCAAAATCCCAGCCAAACGGCCAGAAAATACGGCCGAAACCCAGCGGCGCCGCCTCGCCCCTCCTCGGTTTTTGCCTCCAATGAGGCCCTTCCCGGCCTCCGTTTAATGCAATTTTTATATCACCGTGATCACCATTCTTTTCTCTACAGGTTGATCGGAGCTGAATCACCAAAACACGAACTTCACTGGAGAGCCGCCGCACTCAAGAGCACCGCCGCTGGTAAGCTTCGATTTTCCGTAATTTTTTGGCCCCCCGACGGCCCTAGAGTTGTTTAATCGCAAGGATCGATGGAAGTGTGACCGAATTCGGCCGAAAACAGCCAAACCGAGGTGAATCGCCGCCGCAAGCGGCAGCGCCGTCGCCGGAGCACGGCGGAGCCGCCGTGCCGGAATTGCGATATTGGCCAAAAAGGGGCCCTGGGCCTAATTTGGAATTTTTTGGAACACGTGCAGGTACCAGTAGTGCGTTTCAGTTCCCCGGGAAAAATTTAGGAAAAATTAGGGACAGCCTGTAGGCGCACTGTGAAGCCGTGTTGGGACCTCGAAACGAGTAAGGACCCCTCACCCTATTTCCTATCACGGTATTAAAGTTCGATAAATGATAAAACGGTATTTCATGAATCAACAAATGTGTGAAATTGCTTAAGGTCGCTAATGGAGCCCGAGTCTAGTGTGTTTGTCGGTTAACTGTTATTTGGCCTGTTTTACAGTTTTAAATGCAGTATGAGGTTTGATGTTTTCATTTTATAGTTTCGTGTGCATATTTTACTGTTTTACTGATTATGGATTGAATGACTGGGATATTGATGCTGTATGTTGTTTGTTTGGCATAAATTACCGTTTTGCTTGTTTGTATGTGGATTGATGATGCTGACTGAGGGGAAGGAGAATGAAAGATTACGTGAATGGGTAATTGTATAATGTGGTTAGCCTGACTAGATATCCTGGGAGATGGTGGACGGACCGGGTCCGTAGGGAACCCTACCGGGATTGTGGTCTCCCATACCGGACGGGGTATGGAGATCTTATGTGTTTTGGCGCCCATACCGGACGGGGTATGGGGACGACCCGTTTCACCCTCATACCGGACGGGGTAATGAGGTTTATAGTTTTGGCACCCATACCGGACTGGGTATGGGGAAGACCCTGGAATATGATTTCAAGTGTTAAGGGTTAACGGGTAGCAGGACCCCTATGGATCCCCATGGATACTAGTGGGCTGGTAAATGAGGAAAATATGTTGTGTAACGATTGAATTACGAAAGGCTTGATAAGTATTATGTTATACAGTTTATATATGATTTCATGATGATGATAATGTTATTGCTTTCGTACACTGTTTTATGAATTTCACCGAGGTAAGTGGATGGTGAAGGATTTATTATTGATAAAAGAATTTGTTGTAAATTATGCTCCATTGGTCTTTTTGTGTTTTCTACCCACCTTTACCTCCGTGACTGTGAGATATCGTGATGTCTTTACTGGGCTAGTGTAGCTCATTCCTTATTTAATCATTTCAGATCAGGAAGACATTGTTCCCGAGCCGGTTCTGCAAGAGGACGACGAAGGGGACGCCTAAAGACTCCATAGTCGTATTCGTAGCTTTTACTTTCAAGTTTCTCCTTTAGGTAGTTTGATCTTTTATATTTTATGAGTACGTTTTTGGTTTTAGTGTAAGGGATGTTAATCGAATTTTTTGACTTCGCTTCCGCATTTGATATTCTTAATATACATTTCATTTTAAATTTCCGGGGATGTAACAGTTGGTATCAGAGCCGCATTTCCTCGGACCCATCCCTTACACAATAGTCCCTTAGAGAAATGCTCACCGATATATCGTTGAGGAAGGCCCCCTCTAAACCGAGCGGCCCAAGATAATTCGCTTCGGGAGGATTTAGACAGACTATTTGAGATGGTGGAGGCTCTCGTAGCTGCCCAGCAAAGGCAAGAGGAGAGAAGGGAGTTACCCGGACCTCCTCCGCTAGCGCAGGTTGAGCCCCCGCTACAGCAGGCTGATCCCGAGCCACCCCGGTAGGAGCCTGTTCCTCCACAGTACCACCCGGCACCACAGCCGCGGTACGACCCGGTACCACAGCCACGGTACCAGCAGGTGCCGCCACAGCACATTCCAGTGCCCCACCACATCCGCAGGTGCCACCACAAGGTCCCCCAGTTCACCCTCAGTCAGCCCCAGTCCCTCTACCTCGTGACCCCGCTCTTTCCTTAATCGACCCCGACTTTTCAGGGGGATCCTCTTTCGAAGAGGCCCAATACTGGCTGACAGAGACTGAGAGAGCTTTCGAGACCTTGGGAGTAGTTCCTGAGCAGAGGGCTGCCATTGCCTCCTACATGCTAGTAGGGGAAGCAGTACGCTGGTGGGAGCTCAAGCGGGCCACCCTGCATGCACCAGTTACTTGGGAGCAGTTCCTAGCGGCCTTCCATGCGGAGTATCTCCCTAAACACATCCAACACCTAAAGGAAATGGAATTTGCTCAATTGGTCCAGGGAAATATGACAGTGTCGGAGTATGCCCGTAAGTTCCTGGAGCTGGGCCGACATGCCCCGGAGACATTGTTGGATGAGGGCCGAAAGGCCAGGAAATTCCAGTGGGGTCTCCGCCCGGAGATCAGACAGCACTTACTGGTGATGGAGCTCGAGACATATTCGGCAGTCCTGACAAAGGCGCAGATCATAGAAAGGAGCTTCGACACCCGCCCTCAGCTAGCGGGAAGTTCCCGACCCTCAGCCCCGCTCCGCAGGCCAGCACCTACCATGCTTGTCCAACCCAGTAAGAGGCCCAGACCCGCCGTCCAGGCCCCTCCTCAGGCTACGGGGGCAGCATGTGGGAAGATCTGCCAGTACTGCGGCAGGGATCATGGGGACCGACCCTGCTACCGCCTCAACAACACTTGTCGCATATGCGGCAGTGCCCAGCACTATGCAAGGGAGTGCCCTAGGAACCAGAATCAAGGGAGGCCTCCAACCCAGGGCAGAGTTTACAACCTTACCCAGAAGGATGCCGACGCAGACCCGGACGTGGTACATGGTATGTATACTATCTCTGGCCACATTGCTCATGTTTTGTTTGATACTGGTGCATCACATTCTTTTATTTCACATGTTCTTGCTTCCAAAATTTGTGTATCACCTGATAGACTTGATTCATTATTACTTGTATCTACCACTGGGGGGGAGACATTGCTAGGAGAGGTTGTCTACAGGGCATGTGCCGTGGAGATAGCAGATAGGAAATTGAGGGTAGACCTGATAGGGTTAGACACAGGGGATTTTGATGTAATCTTAGGAATGGATTGGTTAGCGGCGTATCACGCCACCATAGACTGCTTTAACAAAAAGATTGTATTTAATCCTCCCAACGAAGAGTCATTTACAAGTTAATAAAATTATTCGGTACTGATTTCCCCTAATGGCAAATTCTTTTTTTTCTTAATTCCCAATGCCTTAATCTTGTATTTTCTCTAACTAGGTAAACCCAAGAAAGAAGTTTGTATCCAAGAGATTCCAGTAGTCCGAGACTTTTCAGACGTATTTCCGAATGAACTGCCCGGTCTACCAGCGGACAGAGAGGTCGAGTTCACCATAGACTTACAGCCAGGAACCCAGCCCATCTCGGTAGCTCCTTACCGAATGAGCCGCATCGAGATGGAAGAACTAAGGAAACAGATCACTGAGCTACAAAACAGAGACTTCATTAGACACAGCGTTTCCCCATGGGGTGCCGGGGTTACTTTTGTAAAGAAGGGAGATGGAACGTTGAGACTGTGCATTGATTACAGAAGGATAAACAAGGTAACAATTAAGAACAAGTACCCTCTTCCCCGGATTGATGACCTTTTCGATCAGTTGCAGGGTGCACAGGTCTTTTCTAAAATAGATCTACGATCAGGTTACCATCAGGTAAAAGTGAGAGCAGAAGACATCCCCAAGACGGCATTCCAAACCAAGTACGGACACTATGAGTTCCTGGTTATGCCGTTTGGGCTAACCAACGCCCTGGCCATCTTTATGGATCTAATGAACAGGATCTTCAGAGAATTCTTGGATCAATTTATCATCGTGTTCATCGATGATATCTTAGTCTACTCAAAAAGTAGGGAAGAACATGCTCATCATCTTGCCCAAGTCCTACAGGTACTCAGGGAAAAGAAGTTGTATGCAAAGTTGAGCAAGTGTGGATTTTGGCTCGAGCAAACCACCTTCCTAGGACATGTTATATCGAAGGAAGGGGTGTCGGTGAACCCCAAAAAGGTTGAAGCGGTACTTGGTTGGGAAAGGCTGATAACAGTTAAGGAAATTCGTAGTTTCCTAGGGATTGCAGGTTATTATCGCCGGTTTGTCGAAGGGTTCTCTAGTCTAGCAGCTCCTCTAACCCGACTCACAAAGAAGAATGCAAAGTTTGAATGGAATGAGAACTGCGAAAGGAGTTTTTTAGAGTTGAAGAAGTGACTGACTACTGCACCAGTGCTGGCTCTACCGAGTGGATCAGGAGGGTACACAGTTTATAGTGATGCCTCCTATCTGGGCCTGGGTTGTGTCCTGATGCAGCATGGAAAGGTTATAGTATATGGGTCTAGACAGCTAAAGAATCATGAGAAGAACTATCCTACCGATGACTTGGAGCTTGCCGCAATCATACACGTCTTGAAAACTTGGCGCCATTATTTGTATGGAGAGACCTTTCAGATCTACACCGATCATAAGAGTTTGAAGCACATCTTCACTCATAAGGATCTCAACATGCATCAGAGAAGGTGGATGGAACTCCTCAAGGACTATGATTGTGACATTCTATACCATCCAGGTAAGGGCAACGTAGTGGCCGATGCCCTCAGCAGGAAAAGTGCAGGCACCCTAGCCCATCTAATGGTTTCATAATGTAGGTCCATTGGGGCTACACAGCAGGTTCGCCTGCGAGATCTGAAGAGAGTCACATATTTGGGCCACCTAGCAGTCCAACCCGAGTTAATCCAAAGAATAAAGGAAGCCCAGTCAGTCGACCCCGCCCTAGTAACCCGCAAAAAGGATGCAGAACAGGGAGTGAGCTCAGAATTTCAGATCTCTACCGACGGATTGATTCGTTTCAAGGACAGAGTGTGTGTCCCAGACGACAGTGAGTTAAAAAGAGACATCATGACAGAGTCCCAAAGTTCAAGGTTCGCCATGCATCCAGGAAGTACGAAAATGTACCAAACTATGCGACCTCGGTTCTGGTGGAATGGGATGAAGAGAGATATAGCCGATTTTGTATCTAAGTGCTTGGTATGTCAGCAGGTCAAAGCAAAACATCAACGCCCGGGCGGGTTACTTCAGCCCTTACCGATTCCAGAGTGGAAGTGGGAACACATCACCATGGACTTCGTATCGGGACTACCCAAGGCACGATCGGGACATGATGCTATATGGGTAATTGTTGACCGACTCACTAAGTCTTCCCACTTCCTGGCCATCAGAATGACTGATCCTTTGGACAAGTTGGCAAGAATGTATATCCGGGAGATAGTCAGACTACATGGAGTTCTAGTGACAGTGGTATCCGACAGGGATCCCATATTCACTTCTCAGTTTTGGAATAGTTTCCAGCAAGCTATGGGAACAAAGCTGTCTCTTAGTACTGCCTTCCACCCCCAAACCGATGGACAATCAGAGAGGACAATTCGTACGCTGGAGGATATGCTCCGAGCTTGTGTTCTTGACTCCGGGGGCCATTGGGACGATCACCTACCCCTGATAGAGTTTGCTTACAACAACAGTTACCAAGCAAGCATCGGCATGGCCCCATACGAGGCGCTATACGGGCGTCCGTGCAGGTCACCGATTTGTTGGGAGGAAGTGGGCGATAAAAGATTGTTTGGCCCGGATTTGGTAGAAGAAACCACATCCAAGATAGTTAAGATCAAGAAGAACATCCAGACAGCTCAGAGTAGGCAGAAGAGTTATGCTGATACCCGGAGGAGAGACCTGGCCTTTGAAAAATGCGACCGGGTGTTTCTTAAAGTCACCCCCTTCAAGGGAATTAGTAGGTTTGGCAGGAGGGAAAAATTAAACCCCAGATATATTGGACCCTTTGAAATCTTAGACAAGATTGGTACCACTGCCTACAGACTTGCACTGCCTCCTGAGCTCTCCCGGGTTCATAATGTGTTTCACGTATCTATGCTACGTAAGTACAATCCGGACCCTTCTCATGTCTTGGCTCATGAACCGCTTCCACTCCGAGAGGACTTGTCTTATGAAGAAGTACCGGTCGGTATCACGGACCGAGAGAGCAGAATACTCCGCAACCGGGAAATATCATTTGTAAAAGTCGTGTGGCAGAACAACACGCCTAGGGAGGCTACTTGGGAACAGGAATCAGAATTTAGGGCCCAATATCCCCATTTGTTCGATCAAGAGTAACGAGACAAATTTGGGGACCAAATTTCTTTAAGGGGGGGAGAGTTGTAGCGCCCGGGGAAATTGAAGAAGAAGAAAAAAAAAAAAAAAAAAAAGGCCACGTCAGCAGACCCAATCAGCAGTCCCGGCCAACCGGGACCTGCCACGTCGCAAGACCACGTCGATTCGGGACGAGCCACGTTGGCGATCCGCGTATGCGCTATCAGACGGTACAGATCAAGTGTGCAATCGGACGGCCCAGATGCAATCGCACGGATGGCCCAGATTCAATCAAAAACGGACGGCCCAGATTAAATCAAAATGGACGGCTGAGATCAAAAGGCAAATGGGTATAAATAAGACCCCCACACCAGACCACAAAACCCTAGCCGCCTGCCCTCGCCGGAGAAGACGAACCAGAAGCCGGTCGCCGCCACCTGTCGCCGCACCGGAGGGATTTCTGACCGCCGATCGAGGTAAATTTCATACCCCCGACTCGTTTTTCCACGCTGATTTCCTCTGTGGCCAAATCAGAGCCAAAATCCCGGCCAAACGACCGAAAAATACGGCTGAAACCCAGCGGTGCCGCCACGCCCCTCCTCGGTTTTTGCCTCCGATGAGGCCCTTCCCGGCCTTCGTTTAATGCAATTTTTATATCACCGTGATCACCATTCTTTTCTCTACAGGTTAATCGGAGCCGAATCACCAAAACACGAACTTCACTGGAGAGCCGCCGCACTCGAGAGCACCGCCGTCGGTAAGCTTCGATTTTCTGTAATTTTTTGGCCCCCCAAGGGCCCTAGAGTTGTTTAATCGTAAGGATCGATGCAAGTGTGGCCGAATTCGGCCGAAAACGGCCAAACTGAGGCGAATCGCCGCCGCAAGCGGCAGCGCCGTCGCCGGAGCACAGCGGAGCCGCCGTGCCGGAATTGCGATATTGGCCAAAAAGGGGCCCTGGGCCTAATTTGGGATTTTTTAGAACACGTGCAGGTACCAGTAGTGCGTTTCAGTTCCCCGGAAAAAATTTAGGGAAAATTAGGGACAGCCTGTGCAAGCGCACTGTGAAGCCGTGTTCGGACCCCGAAACGAGTAAGGACCCCTCACTCTATTTCCTATCACGGTATTAAAGTTCAATAAATGATAAAATGGTATTTCATGAATTAACGAATGTGTGAAATTGCTTAAGGTCGCTAATGGAGCCCGAGTCTAGTGTGTTGTCGGTTAACTGTTATTTGGCCTGTTTTACAGTTTTAAATGCAGTATGAGGTTTGATGTTTTCATTTTATAGTTTCGTGTGAATATTTTACTGTTTTACTGATTATGGATTGAATGACTGGGATATTAATGCTTTATGTTGTCTGTTTGGCATAAATTACCGTTTTGCTTGTTTGTATGTGGATTGATGATGCTGACTGAGGGAAAAGAGAATGAAAGATTATGTAAATGGGTAATTGTATAATGTGGTCAGTCTGACTAGATATCCTGGGAGATGGTGGACGGACCGGGTCCGTAGAGAACCCTACCGGGATTGTGGTCTCCCATACCGGACGGGGTATGGAGATCTTATGTGTTTTGGCGCCCATACCGGACGGGGTATGGGGACGACCCGTTTCAACCTTATACCGGACGGGGTATTGAGGTTTATGGTTTTGGCGCCCATACCGGACGGGGTATGGGGACGGCCCGTTTCACCCTCATACCGGACGGGGTATTGAGGTTTATGGTTTTGGCGCCCATACCGGACGGGGTATGGGGACGGCCCTGGAATCCGATGACGAATGTTAAAGGTTAACGGGTAGCGGGACCCCTATGGACCCCCACGGATACTAGTAGGCTGGTAAATAAGGAAAATATATGTTGTATAATGATTGAATTACAAAAGGCGTGATAAGTGTTATGTTTTACAGTTTATATGATTCCATGATTATGATAATGTTATTGCTTTCGTATATTGTTTTATAAATTCCACCGAGGTAAGTGGATGATAAAGGTTTTATTATTAATAAAAGGATTTGTCGTAAATCATGCTCCATTGGTCTTTTGTGTTTTCTACCCACCTTTACCTCCGTGACGGTGAGATATCGTGATGTCCTTACTGGGCTAGTGTAGCTCATTCCTTATTTAATCATTTCATATCAAGAGGACATCGTTCCCGAGCCGGTTCCGCAGGAGGACGACGAAGGGGACGCCTAAAGACTCCATAGTCACATTCGTAGTTTTTACTTTCGAGTTTTCTCCCTTAGGTAGTTTGATCCTTTATATTTTGTGAGCACGTTTTTGGTTTTGGTGTAAGGGATGTTATTCAAATTTTGACTTCGCTTCCGCATTTAATATTTATAATACAAATTCCATTATGAATTACCGGGGCTGTTACACATCGTGTTCGATCTCGACCGTCCGATCACATTTAAATAAGAAATGAATCTAGATCATTCATTGCAATTTGATCTCGACCGTACAATCGAGTTTAAAGATAAAATTAATCTGAACCGTTCATCGCGTTTGATCGTGAATGTCCGATCACGCCTGAGGAGGAAACGGATTTGGACCGTCCACGCACGCAGGAATGCATCCGGGCCGTCCGATTGTGGGCACGCAGATTGCCAGCCTGGCCTCCCGCGTTGCACTGAGTCAGCGTGTCTTGCCATGCGGCGCGCTCCAGTTAGTTGGGGTTGCTGACTGAACAGTCTTGCGTGGCACAATTTTTCTTAATTTTGTTTTGACCTTCAGTTTTCGATTTTTCTTTCAAAAATACCATCTGAACCCAAATTTTCACCATTTTTTTCCCAAACTTATTTTCAATTTTATCCTCAACTTATTTTTTTCCTAATTTCACGTTAAATAAAAATTTATAAATTTCAAAATTATATTTTTATATATATATTTTTTAATTTTAAAATTAATCTTGGAATAAATTTTGGGACCGGGTATTACAGAAAAAAATATATATATGTTTCATTTTTTAGTGCTAACAAGATAATTTACAAGGTTATGAGATGGACTTTTTCCTTCAGTTGGATTAAACAGAATTTTGTAAAGAAGACTCGAGATGTGAAGAATGATTAAAATTATGTCTTTTTACATTTATTTGTTTTTTTTTTTTTTTGTGCTTTTCCATGTGCTCTTTTAGATTATTATAAATAGTATATAAAAATAAAAATGAATACTGGGAGTGACATTATCACATTATCATTGGGTTAGGGACGTTTAAATCGTACATTTAATCACTTCGTTTACACAACGAGAAGTGATGCTACATACCTTCTCACCTTATAATATCATCTTGGACTTTAAATATTTTATATTTTTAAATAAATTATTTTTGCAGAAACTTTGTCTTTCAATCACTCACGTGAGACATTACATCAACGTTTTTATGTTACTCACCTGAATTTCTAGAGGTTTTTCTCTCTAGTAAAGATAATAACTTGTCTTAAACTATATGTTGGCTTGATCTCTATACCACTGACAAAAAAAATAATTATTTTTCTTTTGAAAGATTCAATTGTCTTTTTTTTTTTTAATTAAAAGGTATTAACACATTATATATTTAGTTCAATATAATTACTATTTTTTTCATCAAATATATAATAACTTAATAGGATGAAATAAAATTTGAGTACCTTAATCTCACTAATAATATAATAAATTAAGTATTAAATTCACTTAATCAAACATTACAAGTCATTCACTTATAAAATATTATAAGGAGGTATATTTTATGCTTTTATTTTTTAAATTCGTAATTATTAAATAAAATATTAAAATCTTAATCACTGAACTGAAGGAATACAAATACATGGTTTGACTTAAAAGATTTAGTTGTTAAATTAAATATTATATATGTGAGTAATAACTAATATTTGGATCCCTCAAAGTAATTAATAGTATATGTATATTTGTGTAAGAGTGTGTGTGTGTGCGTGTGTTAGTAGCTAACTTGTAAAAAACAAAGTGAAAAGAAATCTGAATTTTTCAAAATTGTAGTCAGTAGTGAATTAGAAAATAGTCCTTTGGAATTGGTGAGCAAGTTTACACGTTGACAATCTTAATTGAATTCTAGATATTGTCAAAATTATCTTATTTTATGTAATGATTAAAAAAACTTTAGATAATTTAGATTTTGATTTCAGACGGTAATTGTTGGTATTTAATTAAAATTGAAAGAATTTTTATATTTTAAGGTAAGGTCATTGTAAAATGTTTCAAAAAAATATTTTTAATGAAATTTTTTGTATAGCTATACAATTTTTTTTAATAATTTTATTTGGGTAGTACAAAGAATGACTTCTAAAAAAATTATTAATCTTCTACCATATTTTAATCAAAATCCAAATTTGAACGAAAAATATTTTTTTAAAAAAAAAAAACTAATTCTTGGGTAGTTCTCTCCTGTCACATTATTATAATTTACATGTTTAAATAAATTAATTATATTAAGGTTTAATATCAATTGCTGTAAATTCTGTAACGGCCCCGGAAATGTTAAAATGAAATGAGTATTTAAATACATCGAATGCGGAAGCGAGATCAAAATTTCAGTTAACATCCCTTACACGAAAAACCAAAAACGTACTTAAAATATAAAAGGTTAAACTAACTAAGAAAGAAAACTCGAAAATAAGCTATGCGTATGACTACAGAGTCTCTAGGCATCCCCTTCGTCGTCCTCCTGCGGGACGGGCTCGGGAACCATGTCTTCCTGATCTGAAATGGTTAATTAAGGAGTGAGCTACACTAGCCCAGTAAGAACATCACGATATCTCACCGTCACGGAGATAAAGGTGGGTAGAAAAACACAAAAAGACCAATGGAGCATAATTTACAACAAAACCTTTTATCAATAATAAAACTTTTACCATCCACTTACCTTGGTGGAATTTATGAAAACAATATGAGAAAAACAATAACATTATCATAATCATTGAATAATCTAAGCTGTAAAACATAACACTTATCACGCCTCTTGTAATTCAATCATTGTACAACATATCTTTTTCTCATTTACCAGCCTACTAGTATCCGTGGGGGTCCATAGGGGTTCCGCTACCCGTTAACCTTTAACATTCATAATCAGTTTCCAGGACCGTCCCCATACCCCGTCCGGTATGGGCGCCAAAACCATAAACCTCAATACCCCGTCCGGTATGAGGGTGAAACGGGCCGTCCCCATACCCCGTCCGGTATGGGCGCCAAAACCATAAACCTCAATACCCCGTCCGGTATGAGGGTGAAACGGGCCGTCCCCATACCCC
The DNA here is from genome assembly GCF_054855325.1 of Carica papaya. Lineage (NCBI taxonomy): Eukaryota > Viridiplantae > Streptophyta > Magnoliopsida > Brassicales > Caricaceae > Carica > Carica papaya. The sequence goes on along the minus strand of NC_142311.1, from coordinate 27,336,851 downwards.
GTCCGATATGGGCGCCAAAACCATAAGATCTCCATACCCCGTCCGGCATGTGAGACCACAATCCCGGTAGGGTTCCCTACGGACCCGGTCCGTCCACCATCTCCCAGGATATCTAGTCAGGCTGACCCCATCATACAATTATCAGTCTATACAATGTTTCATTTCCCTTTTTCCTCAATAAGCATCATCAATTCACATTTAAACAAGCAAATCGTAATTCATGCCGAACAGACAACATACAATATCAGTTTTTCAGTCATTCAACCCATAATTAATAAAACAGTAATATATGCATTCGAAACTATAAAATGAACACATCAAACCCCATAATGCATTTAGAGCTGTAAACAGTGTAAAACAGGCCAAATAACAGTAAATCATCAATCACACTAGACTCGGGCTCCATTAGCAACCTTAAGCAATTTCACACATGCGTTAATTCAAGAAATACCGTTTTTATCATTTTGAACTTTAATACCGTGATAGGAAATAGGGTGAGGGGTCCTTACTTGTTTTCGAGATCCGAATACGATTCACAGTGCGCCTGCAGGCCTTCCCTAATTTTCCCTGAATTTTTCCCGGGGAACTGAAACACACTAACAGTACCTGCACGTGTTCCAAAAAAAAATCCAAATTAGGCCCAGGGCCCCTTTCGGACCAAATCGCGACTCCGGCACGGCGGCTCCGCCGTGCTCCGGCGACGGCGCCGCCGCTGGCGGCGGCGAGTCGCCTCGGGTTGACTGTTTTCGGCCGTTTTCGGCCGAATTCGGCCACACTCGCATTGGTCCTTGTCAGAAAACAGCCCTAGGGCCCTCGGGGGGCCAAAAAATCACGGAAAAACGGAGCTTACCGGCGGCGGCGCTCTCGGGTGCAGCGGCTCTCCGGCGAGGTTCGTGTTTTGGTGATTCGGCTCCGGTCAACCTGTAGAGAAAAGAATGGTGATCACGGTGATATAAAAATTGCATCGAACGGAGGCCGGGAAGGGCCTCGTCGGAGGCAAAAACCGAGAGGGGGCGCGGCGGCGCCGCTGGGCTTCGGCCGCGTATTCCGGCCGTTTGGCCGGGATTTCGGTTTCGATTTGGCCATAGGAGGAATCAGTGGGGAAAAACGAGTCGGGGGTATGAAATTTACCTCGATCGGCGGTCGGAAATTTCCCCGGTGCGGCGGCGAGTGGCGGCGGGTGGCGGCGGTCGGCCTCTGGTTCGTCTTCTCCGGCGAGCGGCTGGCGGCTAGGGTTTGTGGTCTGGTGTGGGGGTTCTATTTATAACCCCTTGCCTTTTGATCACAGCCGTTCATTTTGTTTTAATCTGGGCCGTTCGTTTTTGATTGAATCTGGGCCGTCCGTGCGATTGAATCTGGGCCGTCCGATCGCGTGATTGATCTGGGCCGTCGGATCGCACCCACGCGGATCGCCAACGTGGCTCCTTTCGGAGTGACGCGATCTTGCCACGTGGCAGGCCCTGGTTGGCCGGGACTGCTGACGTGGCTGCTGACGCGGCTGCTGACGTGGCCCCCCTTTTTTTTTTTTTTTTTTTTTTTTTTTTTTTTTTTTTTTTTCCTCCTCCTTTCCGGGTGCTACAACTCTCCCCCCCATAAAGAAATTTGGTCCCCAAATTTGCCTCATTACTCTTGATCAAACAGATGAGGATATTGGGCCCTAAATTCTGATTCCAGCTCCCAAGTCGCCTCCCTAGGCGTGTGGTTCTGCCACAAGACTTTTACAAATGATATTTCCCGGTTACGGAGTATTCTGCTTTCTCGGTCTGTGATACTGACCGGTACTTCTTCATAAGACAAGTCCTCTCGGAGTGAAAGCGGTTCGTGAGCCACGACATGAGAAGGGTCCGGATTGTACTTGCGCAGCATAGATACATGAAACACATTGTGAACCCGGGAGAGCTCAGGGGGCAGTGCAAGTCTGTAGGCAGTGGTACCAATCTTGTCTAAGATTTCAAAGGGTCCAATGTATCTGGGGTTTAATTTTCCCCTTCTGCCGAACCTACTAATTCCCTTGAAGGGGGTGACTTTAAGAAACACACGGTCACCTTTCTCAAAGGCCAGGTCTCTCCTCCGGGTATCAGCATAGCTCTTTTGCCTACTCTGAGCTGTCTGGATGTTCTTCTTGATCTTAACTATCTTGGACGTGGTTTCTTCCACCAAATCCGGGCCAAACAATCTTCTATCGCCCACTTCCTCCCAACAAATCGGTGACCTGCACGGACGCCCGTATAGCGCCTCGTATGGGGCCATGCCGATGCTTGCTTGGTAACTATTGTTGTAGGCAAACTCTATCAGGGGTAGGTGGTCGTCCCAATGGCCTCCGGAGTCAAGGACACAAGCTCGGAGCATATCCTCCAGTGTACGGATTGTCCTCTCTGATTGTCCATCGGTTTGGGGGTGGAAGGCAGTACTGAGGGACAGCTTTGTTCCCATAGCTTGCTGGAAACTATTCCAAAACCGAGAAGTGAATCTGGGATCCCTGTCGGATACCACTGTTACTGGGACCCCATGCAGTCTGACTATTTCCCGGACATACATTCTTGCCAACTTGTCCAACGAATCAGTCATTCTGATGGCCAGGAAGTGGGAAGACTTAGTGAGTCGATCGACAATTACCCATATGGCATCGTGTCCCGATCGTGCCTTGGGTAGTCCCGATACGAAGTCCCTGGTGATGTGTTCCCACTTCCATTCTGGAACCGGTAAAGGCTGAAGCAACCCCCCTGGGCGTTGATGTTCTGCTTTGACCTGCTGACATACCAAGCACTTAGATACAAAGTCGGCTATATCTCTCTTCATCCCATTCCACCAGAATCGGGGTCGCATAGTTTGGTACATTTTTGTACTTCCTGGATGCATGGCGAACCTTGAACTATGGGACTCTGTCATGATGTCTCTTTTTAATTCATTGTCGTCTGGGACACACATTCTGTCCTTGAAACGAATCAATCCGTCGGCAGAGATCTGAAATTCTGAGTTCACTCCTTGTTCTGCATCCTTCTTGCGGTTTACTAGGGCGGGGTCGATTGGCTGGGCTTCCTTTATTCTTTGGATTAACTCGGGTTGGACTGCTAGGTGGCTCAAACATGTGGCCCTCTTCAGATCTTGCAGTCGAACCTGCTGCGTAGCCCCAATGGACCTGCATTCCGCAACCATCAGATGGGCTAGGGTGCCTGCACTCTTCCTACTGAGGGCATCGGCTACTACGTTGCCCTTACCTGGATGGTATAGGATGTCACAATCATAGTCCTTGAGGAGTTCCATCCACCTTCTCTGACGCATGTTGAGATCCTTCTGAGTGAAGATGTGCTTCAAACTCTTATGATCGGTGTAGATCTGAAAGGTCTCTCCATACAAATAATGGCGCCAGATTTTCAAGGCGTGTATGATTGCGGCAAGCTCCAAGTCATGGGTAGGATAGTTCTTCTCATGATTCTTTAGCTGTCTAGACCCATATGCTATAATCTTTCCATGCTGCATCAGGACACAACCCAGGCCCAGATAGGAGGCATCACTATAATACCCTCCTGATCCGCTCGGTAGAGCCAGTACGGGTGCAGTAGTCAGTCGCTTCTTCAATTCTGAAAAAATTCCTTTCGCAGTTCTCATTCCAATCAAACTTTGCATTCTTCTTTGTGAGTCGGGTTAGAGGGGCCGCTAGACTGGAGAACCCTTCGACAAACCGGCGGTAATAACCCGCCATCCCTAGGAAACTGCGAATTTCCTTAACTGTTGTCAGCCTTTTCCAACCAAGTACCGCTTCAACCTTTTCGGGGTTCACCGACACCCCTTCCTTCGATATAACATGTCCTAGGAAGGCGGTTTGCTCGAGCCAAAATCCACACTTGCTCAACTTTGCATACAACTTCTTTTCCCTGAGTACCTGGAGGACTTGGGCAAGATGATGAGCATGTTCTTCTCTACTTTTTGAGTAGACTAAGATATCATCGATGAACACGATGACAAATTTATCCAAGAACTCTCTGAAGATTCTGTTCATTAGATCCATAAAGATGGCCGGGGCGTTGGTTAGCCCAAACGGCATAACCAGGAACTCATAGTGTCCGTACCTGGTTCGGAATGCCGTCTTGGGGATGTCTTCTGCTCTCACTTTTACCTGATGGTAACCTGATCGTAGATCTATTTTAGAAAAAACCTGTGCACCCTGCAACTGATCGAAAAGGTCATCAATCCGGGGGAGAGGGTACTTGTTTTTTTTTTAATTGTTACCTTGTTTATCCTCCTATAATCAATACACGGCCTCAACGTTCCATCTCCTTTCCTTGCAAAAGTAACCCCGGCACCCCATGGGGAAATGCTGTGTCTAATGAAGCCACTGTTTTGTAGCTCAGTGATTTGTTTCCTTAGCTCTTCCATTTCGATGCGGCTCATTCGGTAAGGAGCTACCGAGATGGGTTGGGTTCCTGGCTGTAAGTCTATGGTGAACTCGACCTCTCTGTCCCCTGGTAGACCGGGCAGTTCATCCAGAAATACGTCTGGAAAGTCTCGGACTACTGGAATCTCTTGGATATAAACTTCCTTCTTGGGTTTACCTAGTTAGGGAAAATACAATATCAACGCACTGGGAATTAAGAAGAAAAGAATTTGTCATTAGGGAGAATCAGTACCGAATAATTTTATTAACTTGTAAATGGCTCCTCGTTGGGAGGATTAAATACAATCTTTTTATTAAAGCAGTCTATGGTGGCGTGATACGCCGCCAGCCAATCCATTCCTAGGATTACATCAAAATCCCCTGTGTCTAACCCTATCAGGTCTACCCTCAATTTTCTATCTGCTATCTCCATGGCACATGCCCTGTAGACAACCTCTCTATGAAGTCGGGGTCGATCAAGGAGGGAGCGGGGTCCCGAGGTAAAGGAACTGGGGCCGGCTGAGGGTGAACTGGGGGACCCTGTGGTGGCGCCTGCTGATGGGGTGGGGGCACTGGAATATGCTGTGGCGGCGCCTGCTGGTACCGTGGCTATGGTACAGGGTCGTACCGCGGCTGTGGCGCCGGGTGGTACTGTGGAGGAACAGGCTCCTGCCGGGGTGGCTCGGGATCAGCCTGCTGTAGCGGGGGCTCAACCTGCGCTAGCGAAGGAGGTCCGGGTAACTCCCTTCTCTCCTCTTGCCTTTGCTGGGCAGCTACGAGAGCCTCCACCATCTCAAATAGTCTGTCTAAATCCTCCCGAAGTGAATTATCTTGGGCCGCTTGGTTTAGTGGGGGCCTTCCTCTCCTCATTCCCGTGTACTCGTTTTCACAAGGAATGATTGAGTAACGATATATCGGTGAGTATTACTCTAAGGCATTATTGTGTAAGGGATGGGTCCGAGGAAATGCGGCTCTGATACCAACTGTAACGGCCCCGGAAATGTTAAAATGAAATGAGTATTTAAATACATCGAATGCGGAAGCGAGATCAAAATTTCAGTTAACATCCCTTACACGAAAAACCAAAAACGTACTTAAAATATAAAAGGTTAAACTAACTAAGAAAGAAAACTCGAAAATAAGCTATGCGTATGACTACAGAGTCTCTAGGCATCCCCTTCGTCGTCCTCCTGCGGGACGGGCTCGGGAACCATGTCTTCCTGATCTGAAATGGTTAATTAAGGAGTGAGCTACACTAGCCCAGTAAGAACATCACGATATCTCACCGTCACGGAGATAAAGGTGGGTAGAAAAACACAAAAAGACCAATGGAGCATAATTTACAACAAAACCTTTTATCAATAATAAAACTTTTACCATCCACTTACCTTGGTGGAATTTATGAAAACAATATGAGAAAAACAATAACATTATCATAATCATTGAATAATCTAAGCTGTAAAACATAACACTTATCACGCCTCTTGTAATTCAATCATTGTACAACATATCTTTTTCTCATTTACCAGCCTACTAGTATCCGTGGGGGTCCATAGGGGTTCCGCTACCCGTTAACCTTTAACATTCATAATCAGTTTCCAGGACCGTCCCCATACCCCGTCCGGTATGGGCGCCAAAACCATAAACCTCAATACCCCGTCCGGTATGAGGGTGAAACGGGCCGTCCCCATACCCCGTCCGGTATGGGCGCCAAAACCATAAACCTCAATACCCCGTCCGGTATGAGGGTGAAACGGGCCGTCCCCATACCCCGTCCGATATGGGCGCCAAAACCATAAGATCTCCATACCCCGTCCGGCATGTGAGACCACAATCCCGGTAGGGTTCCCTACGGACCCGGTCCGTCCACCATCTCCCAGGATATCTAGTCAGGCTGACCCCATCATACAATTATCAGTCTATACAATGTTTCATTTCCCTTTTTCCTCAATAAGCATCATCAATTCACATTTAAACAAGCAAATCGTAATTCATGCCGAACAGACAACATACAATATCAGTTTTTCAGTCATTCAACCCATAATTAATAAAACAGTAATATATGCATTCGAAACTATAAAATGAACACATCAAACCCCATAATGCATTTAGAGCTGTAAACAGTGTAAAACAGGCCAAATAACAGTAAATCATCAATCACACTAGACTCGGGCTCCATTAGCAACCTTAAGCAATTTCACACATGCGTTAATTCAAGAAATACCGTTTTTATCATTTTGAACTTTAATACCGTGATAGGAAATAGGGTGAGGGGTCCTTACTTGTTTTCGAGATCCGAATACGATTCACAGTGCGCCTGCAGGCCTTCCCTAATTTTCCCTGAATTTTTCCCGGGGAACTGAAACACACTAACAGTACCTGCACGTGTTCCAAAAAAAAATCCAAATTAGGCCCAGGGCCCCTTTCGGACCAAATCGCGACTCCGGCACGGCGGCTCCGCCGTGCTCCGGCGACGGCGCCGCCGCTGGCGGCGGCGAGTCGCCTCGGGTTGACTGTTTTCGGCCGTTTTCGGCCGAATTCGGCCACACTCGCATTGGTCCTTGTCAGAAAACAGCCCTAGGGCCCTCGGGGGGCCAAAAAATCACGGAAAAACGGAGCTTACCGGCGGCGGCGCTCTCGGGTGCAGCGGCTCTCCGGCGAGGTTCGTGTTTTGGTGATTCGGCTCCGGTCAACCTGTAGAGAAAAGAATGGTGATCACGGTGATATAAAAATTGCATCGAACGGAGGCCGGGAAGGGCCTCGTCGGAGGCAAAAACCGAGAGGGGGCGCGGCGGCGCCGCTGGGCTTCGGCCGCGTATTCCGGCCGTTTGGCCGGGATTTCGGTTTCGATTTGGCCATAGGAGGAATCAGTGGGGAAAAACGAGTCGGGGGTATGAAATTTACCTCGATCGGCGGTCGGAAATTTCCCCGGTGCGGCGGCGAGTGGCGGCGGGTGGCGGCGGTCGGCCTCTGGTTCGTCTTCTCCGGCGAGCGGCTGGCGGCTAGGGTTTGTGGTCTGGTGTGGGGGTTCTATTTATAACCCCTTGCCTTTTGATCACAGCCGTTCATTTTGTTTTAATCTGGGCCGTTCGTTTTTGATTGAATCTGGGCCGTCCGTGCGATTGAATCTGGGCCGTCCGATCGCGTGATTGATCTGGGCCGTCGGATCGCACCCACGCGGATCGCCAACGTGGCTCCTTTCGGAGTGACGCGATCTTGCCACGTGGCAGGCCCTGGTTGGCCGGGACTGCTGACGTGGCTGCTGACGCGGCTGCTGACGTGGCCCCCCTTTTTTTTTTTTTTTTTTTTTTTTTTTTTTTTTTTTTTTTTTTCCGGGTGCTACAAATTCTAACTTCCATGTGAAACAAAATGTGGAATATATATATATATATATATATATTAGAGAAATTTTTATAATTTTCTACAAAATTTTTACATTTTATTTTTAAAAAAAAAAAATCATTTCACACTAATATTATAACTTACAATTATCGAATTGTAACTGAAAACCTTTAATATCTAATTTGTAAGAGATGAATTATTCAAAAAATTAATACAGTAATTTATTCTTATACAAATAATATATTTATTTAACTTATACTCGAATATAATTAAATTTATAAAATTAATAATTTAGGAGCTTCGATAATTAATTATTAACAACTCTCTATTAATTTCAACTATTGAACTTGATAATACCATGTATTTTAATCTTTCATTTTGATTGGTCAAAAACTTGAAATATTTTTATAATTAGTAGAAAAAGAAAGAATGAAAGAAAGAAAATGCTAGTTTATTAATCTGAATATTACAAGTCAATTATATTGAATTATACATAACAATTGTTTTCAACTCTATTACAAATTTTAATTGACTTGTGGTTTTTATTAATATTTTTATTTTTTAAAATCCTTTGTTTCGATAAGAAAAAAAAATAATTCATAAAGGATAATCTCGTTTTAAGGTCCATTCTTCTTAGTTTTTGGATAATATTTGCACATCTCAATTATTTCGAGATATAAAGTCATAAACATTAATATTATCATTAATCGATATTCTTAAGTTCAAAGAATTCATGACATTCAATTCCTATTTGATTAGTAAAGATTAATAATTACATGTTTGACGCATTATTAAATTAATTTTACTCAGTATTTTCAATTTCATAATTAAATATTTGAACTTATACTTATTAAGGAATAAATCACAAAAACCACTAAACTCAAATTAAATATAAAATTAATTTGGAATTGTCATGATACTTTCTGAAATTCTATAAAATCATTAATCTGAAATTTCACTAATGTGAATGAATTGAGAAGTAAATTGTAATGAATGTAAGTATACATGTATCCCCCCTGCTTCATTTTGTATATCAAAGACATAAATAGACAAGAAGATCAATGCTCCACCATGGGGGAGGCCAAGGCCCTGTACAAAAGAATGAACTTGTCAAGGGAACTGGAATGAGCCTCCAATTTGACCAGTTTGTGATGGTGGATTGATTGCCACCCAGAGAAGAGAAATGGAGATGGCAATCAGACCTGACCAGACATAAACAATTGTCGGTGTCTTCCCCCGTCTCCCCATCAATCCCTTGGCAAACGGGTAAAGATGCATCAGAACCCACAAGCTGAAAAACAGACCTCCTATCAGACTGCTCCAATCCGGGACAGTACTGAAAATCGTCCGACAAAGGGCAACTGCAATTGCAATCAGGTTAACCATTATGATCGTGAGTGGTGGTATCATCAGAGACGTCCATTTGATGATATAGAGATCGGCAAACTCATCATCATTGTCATCCCCTGCAGATTTTGATGTCAATGTGAAGGATATCTCAATGCCTCCTATCACCTTGAGTAGGCCTTGGAGTACAGCAGCAAGATGAGCACTTGTCCCTCCGATTAACCAAAACTGTTCGTTCCTCCACCACCCTTCTAGTTCAATGCTGGACCATTTTATCTCAAGCACAGCAAGAGCACAAAGAGTAATGGTGATAACAAAGAGGTACACAAGGAAGTTTATGTCCAGACTCTGAACTATGAACTGTCCGGAGAAAAGGCAAATGGCGGGAATGAAGCAATACACAATGAGAAATATCGAAGTGAAAGGGTAGATTCCAACATTGAGGTAAGCAATCCTCTGCAGAAACTTAAGCCTGGAGCTGGCTAGAAGGGCATTGTTGCGTGAGAAGAATATCTCAACAGAGCCAGTGGCCCATCGAAGAACTTGGTGAAGCCTATCAGTGAGATTTATTGGGGCAGTTCCGCGGAAGGCATCCCTTTTTGTCACACAGTAGACAGACCTCCATCCCTTATTGTGCATCCGATATCCAGTTACCACATCCTCTGTCACCGAACCATAGATCCAGCCAATGCTTAACCCCCATTCAGTTTTGTCCTCATACCAGCAGGAGATTACATTTACTGCTTCACCAACTGTGGGGGGATCCAGAGGCTCCCTTGAAGCTGTCAGAGCACCAGGCTTTCGTCCATTTTGTATAGAAGGATGATCAGCGAGAGGCTGGCCCTCGTATGCAGCCACTCTGATAGAGTCAACAAGCATACAGGAGTTTCCAAACCTCTTGGGAATAAGAGTGAGTTGCATCTCTTCATCATCTCCTTCAGGGACAGAAGCAACAGTTGCAGACTTCTTGCGGCGAGGAAAGCAACAGCTGCAACAACCAGTCTGCTCTTCCAACTGAGGTGGTTCAAAACCATAAAGTGCAGTCCGGCGAAAGAGGCATCCAGTTCCAACATAAACTGGACCCTGAAGGCCATCAAGTGCTCGCATATTTACATCAAAGAAAACAGTATTGTGATTAGCATATCGATCGGATGGATCAATTCCTTCAAACCTCTGAGGAAACTGAACATAGCAAATGCGCTCTCCTCCACGATCCATCATGAAGCACATGCCTTCTCTCAATGCTTCAGAATTGTAGATATAGTGATCGCAGTCAAGATTAAGAATGAAAGGGCCGTTGGACATTATTGCTGATGCTCGAACCAGAGCATTCATGGCTCCTGCTTTCTTGTTGTGATCATAACCAGGCCGTTTTTCACGACTAACATAAACCAGCATAGGAAGGCGAATATCAACCTCTCTGACATCCATTGAAGTTTCATTAACTTCAGTAGCTTTTAGTGGCTCAGCACTGGGAGGATCCAACATCACCTGTGGTCCATATAGAAAAATAAATTACTAGAGATTATATCGTCTCTTATCTTGATTAATTCACAGGCTAGAAAATTAGAAAATGTTGTCAAATAGTTTACCTGTATGATGCTCGCATGATCACCCCTTGAGTGCTCAGGGGCAGGAACAGTCCATGTCCCAGGCCAGTGAGTTCCATCAGCCATCCATGTAGCTTTTGAAATCTTCAAACTTTCCATTGGTTCATCCCCATTGTTCTCTCTCCAATTTTTCAAAACCTTCATCTCTTCCCGAGTATTATAGGCATCAGATCTTCGTCGGATTGAATCAGAAAGACCATTGACCCTCACCTTGAACTCATCATACTCACGTTTCACCTTCCTCCGATCTCTGACAAAATCAGGACGAACTTGATCCTTGTAGGGATCCCTTTTCAGGTTAAAATAAGACTCAGGATTTCGTGGTTGGATATCATGTTTCCGACAAAAAGGAACCCAGATTCGGGCAAAACTAGCAGCCTCTGCCATGGCCTCAAACGTAAGAAGCGCACCTCCATCATCAGACACATAACATGAAATCTTATCAACAGGATAGTCAGCTGCTAGAATTGACAGAATGGTGTTTGCAGTAACAAGAGGAGGTTCTTTCTCTGGGTCTGCAGTAGAAACAAAGACATCTATGCCAGGTAGATCAGATTTTCCTAGTGGATTATAAGAATTAGGTGTTTCAAACTTCTCCTTTAGGACATCAAGATCCGTGGCACGATTAACAGGACAGAGCTTAGGAAGCTGATCTAGTAGCCAAGAGAAGGCAAACCAGATTTCACAAACCACAGACATACCCCACAACCAGATTGCATCTTCATTAGGATTTGTAATCCTCCAAAATAGAAATAATCCAAGAGCCAATATTCGAATCAAGATCAAGAGCCTACAAATACACATTAACCATGTCAAGGATGGGTCTGAGCTTGCTTTCTAACAGTATTATTCAGAAGAAAATTTATAATAGTTCTATATATATCCTACCACATGACATTATAAAAAAAGAAAAAGTAAGGAAGACTATAGTTTTGTCAAATGATTCAACTTACTGCAATAGCATGAATAAATGAGACTAGAAACATCAAGAAAAGCAGAAAAGAATCCAGCATCCAGAGGCATCAGAACAAATTAATTATGGAATTGGAAAGCAATATCACACAAGGATGTACCATCATACTTCTTAAGAAATTTGAAGGTATCAAAGCATTAACCATCAAGAGATTATATAAAGAAAAACTAATACTTTTTCTGTACAATCAGACCAACTTGAACTACAAATGCTCAGAAAGATAAAGATGCATAACTTATTAAACTAAAAAAAGCAAATCATCATCCAACAAACAGAAATGACCATTAGAGCCAGAGTTCATACCGGTATGGACTAAGAATTGCAGCAGATATTTTCACTTTCCGAGTAAGCGGCTTCCATTGTTTGTCATTAAAAACTTTGGTGTCCCCATCAATTCCATTACTGACACCCTTATCATTCCCACTATCATCGCCTCTTGGCCAGACAGCATTTCCATACCCATAATTTCTCTTTGATTCAAACAAATAATTTGTGTAATCAAACTCATTAGTCCGACTTTTTGTCAAAGCTCTCTCCGAAGACTTTGTTGGCGATTTTGTGAACGACGACTTCACCAATGACAACTTTTCTTCCCCATCAGACACATACAACCTCCTATAAGGCTCTTTACACCCAGGACAAACCTCAGCGCCATTACCAGCACTAATTGTGTCTCTGTAGCAAGCTCTACAAATCTTGAAACCACATTCACAAGGGACTATATCTATACCTTCCTCATCACTTATGATCTCACGATTGCATCCAGGTACAGCACATATTGACCTTGTTGAGCCAACCATCTGGGCGTGGCCTGTGTCATGAACAGTTCTAGAAACATGCCGATTCGGTGACTGCATAGAGATTTCCATTGGCTGATTATCAGGCGTAGGGGGAATGTGTACTGTGTATCTTGCAAACTCTGAAACACCCACTTCACTGTCAAGATCTCCTGCTGAGTTATTCAAATGTTGAATTGTTGGTGCTCTCCTCATCATATTTGATTCAGCAGGCATATTCCTGTTCAGACTCTTTTAACCAGAAATTTGTAATCAAACCCTGAAACCGCAGACAAGAAAAATCATATTGAGAAATTGACTATATCAGGAAACAAACATAGATAAACTTTTAACATGACGAAAACAAAATGGAATACCATGAAACCAAAAATTCAATGAGTTTCTTACCATCTCTATCTCGCTCAAAATCAAATTTTGAAAATTAAAATTAAAACAAGAAGAACAGAACAAGCTTTTAATAGGATCACGACTGTAGCATAAGCTATCTGTGCTAAAATCACCGAGAGTTCTCTCAAGTCTTTCCTTATCTATAGAAGTGAATATAAAAACACCATAAGAAAATTTAAATAAAAAGAAAAGAAAATTGAAGTAATAATAAAAAAAGACAGCAGGCCATCCATGGAAAATCTTATCTGTGTGAACAAATTAACAATCCAAACCAAAACCTTGAAGAAAAACCCAAAAAGACTAGGTCCACATATCAAATCACCATCACCAACTCTTCCTCTTCTTGTTATTTCTTACTCTGTAATTTTCTTTTCAATACACCATAATTATACTCCACCAAAGAAAACCCAAAAATCTCTTCCTCCTTTATAAATAGAAATATTCAAATAAAAACCCAATACTTGGCTGTAGAAAAATACAAAGTAGGGTCCAAAAAGAGTTAATGCCTGTTTGGATTCCCAGAGATTTCAGCTCATATAAAGTAGTGAACTTTCCTTTTCTGGTGAACCAATTTTACAGATTCGAAATTTCAAAGTCTGGAGTTTGGAGCTTTCCTAAAGATAAACCGAGGAGCGGAATGAGTAAATAATGGAAACAGTGTCAAGGATTATCAGGTTTTCCCCCGCTGTGATTTTATTCCTTGCTTTTGAAGGAAAGGAGGAGACAGAGGGAGAAGAACAGGAAACCAGAGAGGAGAAAATTGAAGTATTTATGAAGGATATTTTCGGATTCAAGCCGCAGTCTACGCGGTATACGGGAAATTATTAGGTGCGGTAGAATTTTCTGAGTGTTTTTACAACCGGCTGATTTTAGAACGTTAAAAAGGTTATGATCATAAATTTATATTTTTTTTTATCAAAATATTTTGATTTGATGCAACTTTTAACTTTAAAAATTAAAAAGATAAAAAGTAGAAAACTACAACCGTAAAGTTGTACTTTAATTTTTTAAAATAAAAATCCAACTTTAATAAAGAGTAAACCTTCTATCTAAAGAAAAGAGCAATAATAGTTTTATATTTTTATTTTTTGTATGCTTAAAATTTATTGATAATCATTAATAATAAAAATATGAAAATTTAGAGAAATAATTGCATCAAAAAATTAATTTGATAAACAATTAAAATAGTAATAAAAATCCAGAGGAAGTGTAAATTAAGGAAGAATAATAGAGAAAAAAAAAACTATCGTTTTGGAAGAGAACGTGTGTGTGTGTGTGTGTGTGTGTATATATATATATATACATGTAAAATGTTACTCAAAATTTGTGAGGGGTCCTCCTATAAAATTTAAGGTAGTGTTTCGCATAATAAAAACAATGGGAGTGAATTGAACAATAAAGTATAGTTATATCTTTCGTAACAAAGTACAAGTGTAAAATGTTGATTTATTCATATTATTGATGCACTTTTTTAGTGTACTTTAATTTCACCAATACTTGTATTTTGTGTTCCTCATCATTGCAAGACAAATTTGTCTCATCCTAAATTGTATTACTTCGTTCCAAAACTTAAGTTAAATTACAATTTTTTTTCTATTTTATTTATCATTATTTCGTTATTTAGGAATACCAACAATATTGTAGTGTAAAAGTCTAATACTTAATAAAAAAAATATTGAATTAATAAAATAATAACAAAAGTAATTAAGAGTTTAGGGTTTACATTTCTTGTATAGTAAATATGAGTATCCAATAAAATTAGAGGAATGTTCTTTTTAGAAAATTAAAATAAAAAAAATAAGAATGTAACTAAAATCCTGTAGGGTCAACATTTATTGGGCAACTCTTATGGGATGCTGAAATCAACTTTAATCGCAACCTTCTTGTTATTCAAGATCCGGATCTTGATCTTCCTGATCTGAAATTGTTAAATAAGGGGGATGAGTTACACTAACTCAGTAAGAATGTAAACACTTAACACCGATACAGAAAACCAAAGATTGATAAAAATCATAAAATAACCAATTGAGTCATTTTTCTTTTTTTTTGGTAAATTTTTTTTAATTTTAAAAACTTAGATCATACTTATCTTTTCTGTTCTCAAAGATGACTTATGAAAGTAATAATCAATATACCAATTTATTATACATTTAAAGGAACTATAACAATAAATGTTATTTTTTTACCTACTTACCGGTACCCCTGGGGATCCATAAAGGTCCCCCCTATGCGTGGACTCAATATCCATTTTATCAATTAACTGGTCGTCCCCATACCCCGTCCAATAATAGGCGTCAAATATACCACCGTCTCAATACTACGTCCGGTATAAGGGTGAACAATACTTCCCAATCCCTTCTGATATAGAACTTCTCAGTCCCATTCGACTAAAATAATGTTCACAGTAGAGTTTGTCCTATGTACTGGGTCCATACACCCTTTCCCATGATACCAAATAAGCTTTTTATACACATATTCACGTCATCAACCAGTCACCAATTACACACAAATATTTTATATTTCTATATCTCAGGAATGGCATTTAAATAGATAATATAGACTGATACGTTAACAATTAAGAAAAATCGTGATTATAACATTTATTTTAAATCCATCAACAACTGAGAATAACGGTTAAGCAATCAATAACGAGATGGAAAATAAATCTATGATTAAAGTGCACGCGGTAAGCAATAAAAACGACCTACCAATAAACAGTATAGGTAAAATAACAATTCGTAACGACCGACTACTGGCTCCACTAGTGACCTATATTTAATTAATTAGAAATTTCTGATATTCAAAAATTACACCGTTATTATTTATTAAACTTTAATTAACCATAACAGGTGATTGATTCTTACTCTGAGTCAGTGTTCGAAACATAGCCTTTTTCACTACACTTCCTAGCGGTTCTCGGGTTTCTTGAGTTTTTCCATGAAAATCAAAAATACACGTCACATATCTTAAAATATCCCAAAAAGGCTAAAATAAGCATTGTTTTATTTTTTTTGGTCGGTTTAGGTTTCCGGCACAGTGCCGCCGCCCACGGTGGCGTCTCCTCTCAACCTGGCCAGTTTTAGCCAGTTTTGGTCAGTCTTAGCCAGGTTTGTACGAAATCTACAAAGAAACGAGATTAGGCAGCCTCTGTCAGCCGAGAAAAGAAAAAACCAAAGCATTATTGGCGGAGAAATTTTTTAGTGGAGCGGCTTTGCCGATCCTCTCTTGTGATTGGGGATTCTCTTTGATCGACCTGCACTAGAAAAGAGTTAAGAACACAACGGTCAAAAGATCAAAGAGAATAAGAAACTAGAAAGGGCTCACTGGAGTGATTTTTAAGTCGTGGCCACGACAGCTCGGTTGAGCTCCGCTCTTGGTTTTTGGTTTTCCTTTTTGACTTTTTGGCTCTGATATGGGTGTGGGGAGGCTTGAAATCAAATTTTGAATGAAACAGAAAAAAAATTTACCTCTCCGGTATCGACGGTGACTCTGATGCGGCGGTGACGATCGATTTTCTTTCCGACCGTCCTTCTTCTTCTTATCCTGCAAGGACAAGTGACGATAGGATTAAAGTTCCTTAGGATGTGACACTTAAATACTCCTCTTCCCCCTCCCCGGCGTCAATTTGGCTCGTCCGTGCAGGGACACGTGGCCCTTCCCATCTATTGGATCACTCTTATTTGGGGAATAATCTAGACTGTACGATCGGATTAAATCTAACTGTTCGATCATGTCTAAAGAGGAAATAGATCTGGATCGTTCGTGTGTGCAGGAGAAGATCTGAGCCGTTGGATCTACTGGCACGCAGATCAACCACATGGCTTCCCGCATGGACATTTGTCCATGTGTCTGCCATGCGACGCATGGTGACCAGCTGCGCTGTTAACATGGTGGTCCACGTTGCCAAATTTTTATTATTCTTATTTTTATCCCAATTTTTCATATTTCTTTTCAACTAGGTCCTCTCTTATTAATATTTTGGCCCTGATTTTTAAAAATATTTTCAAATGCATCCAAAACATAATTTTTTTCAACAAAATTTAAATAAAATTTAAAAATAATTTTTTTTAATTTATTTTATTATTCTGATTTAATTATTTCGATCCTAAATTCTAGGTTTAGGTGTTACAGGTCTTCCCCCTTTAAGAAAATTTGGTCCCTCAAATTTATCGGTCTCTCACTAGTCAAAGAATTGAAGGTACTAGGCCTTGAAGTCTAAGTTTAACTCCCAAGTGGCTTTGTTCTTCGAGTGATTCTGCCATAGAATATTGACAAAAAAAAAAATTCTATTGCGAAGTACTCTACTCTTCTGGTCTAAAATATTAACCGGTATCTCCTTATAGGATAGATCTTCCTAGAATGGAAGTGACTGATAAGATAAAACATGTGAGAGGTCTAGGTTGTACTTGCGTAGCATAGACATATGAAACACATTATGGACTCTAGATAATTCTAGAGGTAGTGTTAATCTGTAGGCATATGTTCTAATCATGTCCAAGATCTTAAACAGTCCGATAAACCAAGGGTTTAACTTTCTCCTGTTTCCAAATCTGCTAATACCTTTAAAGGGGGTGACCTTAAGAAAAACTCAATCACCCTTTTTAAATTCTAAATCTCTCCTTTGGGTGTCTGTGAAACTCTTCTATCTACTATGGAATATCTGGATGTTCTTTCTAATTTTAACTATCTTCGTTGTGGTATCATCTATAAGGTCTGGACCAATCAATTTTCAATCACCACCTCTTCCTAACAGATCGGCGATCTACAAGGTCGATCATACAATGCATCATACGGAGCCATGTCAACACTTGTTTAATAACTACTATTGTAAGCGAACTCTATCAGGGGTAGGTGATCGTCCCAATATCCTCCAAAGTCAAGAACACAATTCTTGAGTATATCCTCCAGTGTACTAATGGTTTGTTCTGATTGGACATCTATTTAAGGGTGAAATGATGTGCTAAGGGAAAGTTTCGTTCTCATTGCTTATTGAAAGTTTGTCGAAAACGGAGAGGTGAACCTGGGTTCCCTGTCTAATACCACTATCACTGGAACTCCATGTAGCCTAACTAGCTCCCAAATATAGATCTTAGCTAGCTTGTTCAAGAGGTCGGTCATCTTGATGGCTAAGAAGTGAGAAGACTTAGTGAACCGATCAACAATTACCCAAATGGCATCATATCTCAAGCGTGCCCTAAGTAAACCTGTCACAAAATCTATTATGATACGTTCCCACTTCTACTCCGAAATTGGTAATGGCTGAAGTAGCCCGTCTGGGGGTTGATGCTCTATTTTGACCTACTGACACACTAAACAATTGGAAATAAGGTCGGCTACCTCATTTTTCATCTCGTTCCACCAAAATCGGGATCGCATACTTTGATACATTTTAGTGCTTCCAGGAGGAATGGCAAACTTTGAGATATGAGCATCTGTCATGAAGTCCCTTTTCAGTTCACTATCACCTGAAACATACACTCTGTCCTAAAGTCTGAGCAACCTATCGGCAAAAACTCAAAATTCTTAACTTACTCCCTATTCTGCATCTTTCCTAAGAGCTGCTAGGATGGAATCGGCAAATTGAACTTCCTTTATTCTCTGAAACAGCTCAGGTTGAATAGTCAGGTGGGCCAAACATATAACTTTTTTCAGGTCCTGAAATCGTATTTGTTGTACGTCCCCTATTAGCCTGCATTCTAAAACTATTAGGTGAACTAACATACCAGTATTTTTTCTGCTGAGTACGTCGACTACCACATTGCTCTTGCTTGGGTGATACAAAATGTTGCAGTCGTAGTCCTTGAGAAGTTCTATCCAAAATCTCTTACGCATATTGAGACCCTTTTGAGTGAATATATGTTTCAAGTTCTTATAGTCGGTATAGATTTAAAACGTCTCTCCATACAAATAATGGCGCTAAATCTTTAAGGTATGGATAATCACGGCAAGTTTTAAGTCGTGGGTGGGGAAGTTTTTCTCACGACTCTTCAACTGCCTGGACCTATAGGATATGACATTCCCATGCTGCATCAGAACACAATCCAACCTCAGGTAAGAGGCATCAATATAAACTGAATATCCACTTGTCTCACTCGGTAAGGCCAACATAGGTGCAGTAGTCAACTGCTTCTTTAGTTCTGAAAAACTCCTTTCACAGTTCTCGTTCCACTCAAACTTGACGTTCTTCTTTGTGAGCCGAGTCAAAGGAACAGTTAAGCTAGAAAGTCATTCTACAAATCTGCGGTAATAACCTATCATTTCCAGAAAGTTACAAATCTCTTTGACCGATGTCAAATTCTTCCAATCAAGCACTGTCCCAACTTTTTTGGGTTCACTGACACTCTATCCCTTGATATGATGTGCCATAGGTAGGTAGTTTACTCGAGTCAAAGCTCACACTTACTCAATTTGGCATACTGTTTTTTCTCCCTGAGAATCTGTAAAACCTAAGTCAGATGGTGAGCGTGTTCTTTTTTACTTTTTGAATAGAACAGGACATCATTGATAAGTACAATGACGAACTAATCTAAAAATTATCTAAAAATCATATTCATCAAGTCCATAAAGATGGCTGGTGTATTAGTTAGTCCAAATGGCATGACCAAGAACTCATAGTGTCCATACCTGGTTCGGAATGTTGTCTTAGAAATGTCATCTGCCCTAATCTTTACCTAATGATAACCTGAAGAAAAGTCTATTTTGGAGAAGACCTAGGCACCTTGTAACTGGTCTAAAAGGTTATCAATCCTGGGGAATGGGTACTTGTTCTAGATCGCGATCTTGTTAAATCCTCTGTAGTCAATATATAATCTTAACGCCTCATCCCCTTTCCTTGCAAATGTGACTCCAACACCCCAAGGAGAAATATTATGTCATATGAACCCACTATCCTGCAATTTCTTGATCTATTTTCTCAACTCTTCCATCTCTACATGACTCATACAATAAGGAAAAACTAAGATAGGCTATGTATCAGACTGAAGTTCTATGGTGAACTCAATTTCTCCGTCCACTAGTAGTTTTGAAAGTTCATCAGAAAACACATTAGGGAAATTTCGGACTATTAGGATCTCTTGAATACAAATTTCTTTCTTAAGTTTTTCCAGTGTAGAGAAAACAATCGAGTTAAAGCACTACGTAATAAGGAAATTACTATGAAGGAATAATATTCAAAACTTTTATTAGCTTGTAAATGACTATTCGTTAAGAGGCTTAAATATAATTTTACTCGTGGAAACAATCCACGGTGGTGTGATACGTCGCTAACTAGTTCATTCTTATAAATACATCAAAGTCCCCCGTGTCAATCTTTATAAGGTCCATCATGAGTGAAATCGAGTCCCGTGGAAGATGGGCCAGATGTTGCTGGAGAGGGACGAGGTGGCCCTATAACGATGCTAGATGATACGGTGAGAGCTTCAAATTGTATTGTGACAATGTTGGATGATACGACGGAGGAGCAGGGTTGTATCGAGGTGGCATTAGATCCTCTCGTTGTAGGGGTGGCTCATGTTATGGAAGTGGTGGAGGGTCAAACAGTTCCCTCCTTTCTTCCCTAGTCTAATGAGCAGAAATGAGTCTCTCTAAAATCTCGAAGAGTCGATTGACATCCTCTCGAACCGATCCATCTCGGGCTACCCTGTTCAGTAATGGACCTTATTTCCTCGTGTCTTTGTACTTATTTTTCATAAAAAAGGGTTGGGCGATAGTTCGTATTTAGTAGTTTTAAGTCTTTGTATAATGAATGATTCTGAGGAACGCGACTCTGATACCAATTGTAAGGATCCGGAACTTTGGATAAAATAAAGTCATAAATTAAATGTAGAAGCAAAATAGTAGAGTGAGGGTTTACATTCCTTACACAATAATTTAGAATGTCCAATAGAGCAACAAGAATATTCCCTTCTAAAAGAACAAACGGAAATTAAAGAAATAAATGAAAAGTAAATTACTAAACATCCTAGGACGACCTTCACTAGTTTTTGAAGGGAGTCCGGATAGTGAACTATTCACAACCCTCTTGTTAATTGAGATCCTTAATCTGAAATAGTTAATGAAATGATGAGCTACACTAGCCTAGTAAGAATATCCCACTAATCACATATTTGAAAATTTGAATTTTGGTAAAAATCATAAAAATAACCAATGAAATCCTTAATTTAATTAAATTCATTTACTATAAAGAAAATCATTTATTTTATATTTGTGTGACAAGTCTTTTCCAACAATAACTTGTGAAAACTCATATTCATGCAATATTATTTATCACATAGAAAATAATAAGAAACGATCATTTTATATTTTTACCCACTTACCGGTACCCTTGGAGATCTATAGGGATGTCCTCCTACTCGTGAACCCAATATCCAAATAAATAATTAACTTACTATCCCCATACCCTGTCCAGTAATGGACGTCAAACATTCCACCACTTCGATACTCCGTCCAACATGAAGGTAAACCATATCTCCCAAACTTTACTGGTAAGGGACTTCCTAACCCCATTCGACTGAGTAATGTTCACAGTAGGATTTTCTATGTACCGGGTCCGTCCACCCTTTCCCGGGTAACCAATAAGTATTTCTCACACATATTTTCATCAGTATAACAATCAACCACGCAATAACCATATCTCATTTTATACTCACAGTTCACTTAGACAACAATATAGTTTAAAATATTCAAATAACCAATTACCGAAATACCGGCACACAATGCAGGAAAAACAAATAACCAAATAACCAAAAAGACCCTAAAAATCATCAATTGAGTTACGCATAGTATAATAGTAACCAAATGTAGGCAATATAGGAAAATAAATAGGCAATCGAAACGACCATGAGCTAACCGGTTCCGACTCCACTAGTGACCTGCAATTATTTTTAAGGTTCTCTAATTTTTTATAAAAATACACAATTATTAATTACCAAACCTCAATTTATCGTAACGGAGAAAATTATGAGGAATCTTTACCCGAATCGGTGTATGAAATACTAAACTTTCTACTGCGTCTACTGCCGGTCCTCGGATTTTGTGAACTTTCTTACTGAGATTAAAACGCGTTTCACATAGCTAAAAATACTTCAAAACTAAAAATCGGTGTTAAAAATTCTTTTTGGCCAATTTTGGGGTTCCAACAACGGCACCACTGCCCACGACAGTGGTTTACATCGGTCTAGCCGTTTTTGGCTAGTTTTGGCCGATTTCGGTCGATTTTATACATATCCCTGTGAAAAATACGTTAGGAGGCTTCGATTGGCTGAAAAAAGTTAAAACAACAAAAATCTACCGGTGGTGGGGGTTTCTGAGTGCAGGAACTCTGCCGGTTCATCTTCATGGCTAGGATTTTTCTCTTCGATCAACTTGTAAAAAACAGAACGGTGAACACAACGGTAAAAAAATTGCAGGGAATGAAAAACGGAAAGGGGCTCATTGAAGGAGGTTGCAGGTTTCGCGCGCAGTTTTCAGCTCACCCACTGCTTGTTTTGCTCCGATATGGCTACAAGTGTGCTCGGGCTTGAATTATGAGCGAGTAGGAGAAATTTTACCTTCTTTGGTAGTTGGAGGTGGCTCCGATGCGGCGGCGGTCGGCAGTCGGCTCCCTTCTCCAGCGACTAATTCTTTTTCTCTGGCGGGAGGCTGGCGGCTAGGATTCGGGTTCAGTGTGATGTGAAATATTTACACTCATCTTGTGTTAATCTAGATCGTTCATCGCGTTTGATCTCAACTGTTCGATCGTGCCTAGGGAGAAAATGAATCTGAACCGTTCATCGCATTTGATCCCGACCATCCGATCGTGCCTGAGGGAAAAATAGATCTGGATCGTCCATGCGTGCGGGATCGCTTCTGGGTCATTCGATCGGGGGGTATGCGGATCGCCAGCGTGGCCTCCCGCATGGCACCGAGTCAACAAGCTTTGCCACGTCGTGCGCTCTAATTCATCAAGACTACTGATTGGGCAGTTTTACGTTGCTAATTTTTTTTTATTTGCATTCAGACCCCCAAGTTCTGATTTTTCTTTCAAAAACACCATCTGAACTGAAAATTTTCACCCTTTTTTTCTAAAATTATTTTCAATTTCATCAATAACCTATTTTTTTCATAATTTCACATTAAATTAAAATTTATTAATTTCAAAATTAGATTTTTATACATTTTAAAATGTTAAAATTAATCTCGAGTCAAATTTCAGGCCCGGGTATTACAAAATAATTAGATTAAAGCGTCAGATAAACAATGCAGTTACCATGAGGGAATAATATCTAAAATTTTTATTAATTTATAAAGGACTCCTCGTTAGACATGTTAAATACAAGTTTCTTATGAAAATAATCCATGGTGGCGTGATATGCCGCTAACTAGTTCATTTCTAAAATTACATAAAAATCCCCAATGTCTAGTGCTATCAAGTTTATACTCAATTTTTTACCTGTTATTTCTATGACATAAGCTTTATATATGACATTCCTTAATAGTGTCTCATTCCCAGGTGTAGACACAAACAGCACCGAATCAAGGCTTTTAGGTAACACATTCAATTTTTTATAAAAGTATGTGAAATAAAAGAATGTGAAGCACCAGTATCAATTAAAACATGTGCAAGGTAGTTACAAATAGTGTGCGTATCATATATCACGCCTGAGTTGGCTTCAGTATCTTGCTGGGTAAGGGTATAGACTCTACCCTATATTGGAGGTCTGGCTTGATTCTGATTCTGCAGACACTCTATCGCGTAGTGTTGGGAACTTCCACATATGCAGCAGGTATTGTTGAGGCGATATCAAGGTCGGTTCCCATGATCCTTTCCACAATGCTGACAAGTCTTGATGCATCCTACTGACGAGACCTGAGGAGGAGCTTGAGTCGCAGGCGTAGGTCTCTTATTCTACTTAATCGGTGCAGTAGATGCTAGTCTACAATGTGGAACTAGAGGCCTGAAATTACCCATTACTGGAGAAAAGATGCGGAGGTTCCTATCTATCAGTTGTGTCTTGGCTAGAACTGCTGAATAAGTGCTGAGCTCGAATACATATAATTGTTATTTAATCTCAAAACAAAGGCCCCACTCAAACTTCCTAGCCTTTCTACCTTCGTCCATCATGCTCTCAGGAGAGAGTATTAGCCTAACTCTAGGAATTTTTGGGCATACTCAGACATTGTCATATCACCTTGGACTAAGTGTGCAAACTCTATCTCCTTCAAATATAGAAAGGTGTTTTGAGAGGTACTCTATATTGAAAGCTATCAGAAATTATTCCCAAGTGACCAGAATGGGTAGGGTGGCCTGCTTCAGTTGTCACCAACGACCTGCCTCACTTATGAGCATTTAAGTAGCAAGTATGACCTTCTGTTCGAGAACCACCCCAAGAGTTACAAAGATTTTCTCTGTGTCTGCCAACTAGTACTCAGCTTCTTTGAAAGTTGATGCCCCTACAAAAGTAAATGAGTTAAGTCTCTTGTACCTCTCAATGTAGTCTGGATCTATCACGGGTAGAATTAAGTATTGTTGAAGAGGAACTGGATTATGCTGGGGAGGGGTCGAGCGGCACCTGGTTGTATGGTGGCGACACCGAATTGTACTGTGGCTATGCTGAGTGATACAGTGGAGGAGTAGGGTTGTACCGAGGTGGCA
Source organism: Carica papaya (assembly GCF_054855325.1). Taxonomy (NCBI): domain Eukaryota; kingdom Viridiplantae; phylum Streptophyta; class Magnoliopsida; order Brassicales; family Caricaceae; genus Carica; species Carica papaya. The sequence goes on along the minus strand of NC_142311.1, from coordinate 27,312,388 downwards.
CTAGATCTTTCCATTGCAGGGGTGGCTCATACTGTGGTAGGGGTGGAGGGTCAGACAGCTCCCTCCTCTCTTTCCTGGCTTGTTGGGTAAAGATGAGTCTCTCAAACATCTCAAAGAGCTTATCAACATCCTCTCAAAGTGACCCATCCCGAGATGCTCTGTTTAGTGGGGGTCTTCCTCTCCTCATGTTTTTGTACCTGCATTTCATAAGGAATGGTTGAGTGTCGGATTGTATTAAATGATTCTAACCTTTGTGCAATGAATAGTTCTAAGGAACATGACTCTGATACCAACTGTAAAAGCCCAATACTTAATAGAAAAAAAAATTGAATTAATAAAATAATAGCGAAAGCAATTAAGAGTTTAGGGTTTGCATTTCTTGTACAGTAAATTTAATTACCCAATAGGGTTACGGGAATATCCCTTTTAGAAAATTAAAATAATAAAAATAAGAACGTACCCTATAGAGTCAACATCTACTAGACAACTCTAATGGGATGCGAGAGACAACTTTAATCACAACCTTCTCACTATTCAGGATCCTGATCTTGATCTTCCTTATTTGAAATGATTAAATAAGGGAGATGAACTATAATAGTCCAGTAAAAATATTAACACTTAACACCAATACGAAAAATCAAATATTGGTAGAAATCATAAAACAACCAATAGAACCATTTTTCTTTTTTTTTTTGGGTAAATTCTTTTAATTTTAAAAACGTAGATCATACTTGCCTTTTTGGTTCTCAAATACGGCTAATGAAAACAATAATCAATATAGCAATTTATTACACATTTAAGGGAACAATAACCATAAACGTTACCTTTTTACCTACTTACCGGTACCCCTAGGGATCCATAGGGACCTCCCCTTACGCGTAGACTCAATATCTATTTTATTAATTAACCGGTCATCTCCATACCCATCCAGTAATGGGCACCAAATATACCGCCACTTCAATACTACGTTCAGTATGAGGGTGAACAATACTTCCTAACCCCTTCCGGTATAGGACTTCTCAGCCCTGTTCGACTTAGGTAATATCTACGGTAAGGTTTGTCTTATGTACCAGGTCTGTATACCCTTTTCTATGATATCCGGTAAGCCTTTTATACACATATTCATGTCATCAATCAGCCACCAATTACACACAAACATTTTATATTTCTAGGTCTATGGAATGACTTTTAAACAGATAATATAGATTGATACTTTAACAATTAAGAAAAACACGTGATTAGGGCATTTATTTTAAATCCATCAACAACTGAGAATAACGGTTAAGCAATCAATAACAAAAGGGTAAATAAATCTATGAATTAAAGTGCACTTGGTAAACAACAATAACGGCTTTACAATGAATAATATATAAATAATAATTCGTACTAACCGATTATCGACTCCACTGGTGACCTGTATTTAATTAATTAAGGATTTCTGATATTCACAAATTACATTATTATTATTTATTAAACTTTAATTAACCGTAACAGGAAAAAATGATAAGATATTTTTACCTTAGGTCAGTGTTCGAAATACTGCCTTTTTTACTCCACTTCATGGCAGTTCTCAAGTTTCTTAAATTTTTTCTATAAAAATCAAAAACATGCATCACGTATCCCAAAATATCCCAAAAAAGCCAAAATAAGTATTTTTAATTTTTTCGGTCGGTTTAAGGTTCCAGCATGGCAGCAGAGCCGTGCTCTGGCACCTACTTCGCCGCCCACAGTGGCATCTCCTCTCGACCTGGCCAGTTTCGGCCGATTTTATCCCATTTTGGGCGGTTTTGTATTAAACTTACAAAGAAACAAGGTTAAGCGGCCTCTGTCGAGAAAGGAAAAACTGAAGCATTACTAGTAGAGGAGTTTTTCGACCTCTTCGGTGTCGGTGATGGCTCCGATGCGGCAGCGATGGTGGTCGGTTTTCTTTTCGGCCGCCCTTCTTCTTCTTCTCCGATGAGGACAAGTGCGGCTAGGGTTAGGGTTTCCTGGGATACGATGATTAAATACTCTCCCTCCCGCGTGGATTTGGGTCGTCCGTGCAAGGACATGTGGCCCTCTCCCATCCATTGGATCGCTCTTATTTGGAAAATAAATCTGGACCGCACAATTAGATTAAACCTTACCGTTTGATCAGTCTGAAGAGGGAAGAGGGAACGGATCTGGGTTATCCGTGCGCGGAGGATGAGATCTGGGTCGTTGGATATGCTGGCACGCAAATCGCCTACGTGGTTTCCCGCATGAGTGTGTGTCCACGTTTTTACTACGCAACGCACAACGAGCGGCTGCGCTGCTGACGTGGCGGTCCACGTGGCCAAATTTTTATTATTTTCATTTTTACCCCAGTTTTTCAAATTTCTTTTCAAATAAGTCCTCCTTTATTTCTACTTTGGCCCTGATTTTTGAAAATATTTTCAAATGCATTCAGAACACTATTTTTTTCAAAAAATTCAAATAAAATTTACAAATAAATTTGTCTAATTTATTTTATTATTCCAATTTAATTATCCTGGACCTAAATTTTGGGTCCAAGTATTACAGGTAGTTTAATAATTAAATTTTTATATTTTATTTAAAAATTACGAATTTGAATCTCATTAAAATTATATAACTCTTTATTGTTTAAGTGTATTATGAACTAATTATTAATAATTTATAATATTTGATTTAATAAAATAATAATTTAATTTAACAGTGTATTAGTAAAGCTGTAATAACTAAATTGGGTTAAGTCTATGCGAGCCTATTATGTTTATATGTGAAATAAATATTTTTTATCAATTATATTTCTTTAACTAAGTTAGTTAATTACAATAATTAAAAACCTAACATAGTCTTTCTTAATTTTTTTTTAAAAAAAGGTTGTTTAGATACTATAGTTTGTAATTTGTATTTATTTTTTTATGAACAATAAAGCGTATTTATCATCATTTCACTAGTCAAATTTGATTTTGAACCTAGTACTTAGAGTTTGCTTTGATTTGATATTATTTTAACAACTTGCAAATTAATTTTTTTAAAAAAAAAAAAATCCCACATTCAATAAAGGTCAAAATTTTGTCTTAATGAATTTCAAAAAAAAAAAACTAACTAGATTTTAACGTAAGTGTATTTTGTATATAAATATAATGTATTCATTTATTTTTAATATTACTTAGTTTGAATACTTATTTAGTTTTGTACGAATTTAATATTTATTATTAATAAAATTATCTAAATTTAAATTCATATATAATATAATAACTCAGTAAAAACTCGATTATGCTATTAAATTCTTATTATCAAATCATTGATTATAAATGATTCTTCAACAAGCATATAATCAAATTCTTGTACTCCTATTATTGTTTGATGTTTATAATTTTATTTTTTATTTTGATATTTGATAAGAATTTTTTTTATTATTTTCTTATATATATATATATATATATTACTTTATTATCAATTATACGATAATATTGAGTTTTATTAGTAAAAAATGTAAAATTTATATTATATTTTTCCATATAAATTTATAAAATTCATTGGTCCTTGAAAAGGTATTTATGCATGAAGATAAGCAATAATTTTAATTTACTTGGTTCTCTGAATTTGAGTAATGAATTAATATGGTATTAATTAGAAATTACGTGTCAAATAAGGCAAACGATTGCAATTGATACCGGATGCAGATAATTCTTCCCTCGCAAGACGCGCCAGTCTGCTGACGCGGCAAATATTGTATTCTTGTATTGGTTAGAATTTTTAATTCTTTTATATTTTACAATTAATGTTAATTTTTATGTATTAATTAGTAAAATACTTAATTAAATATATTTGATAGCACCGAGGTTCAATTTCATTAAATCCAATAATTCCACTAATCCAATCTTATTATGATCAACATTCCATACATCATATAATTATTAAGTTTAACCTAAATTATTTAAAAAAAAAAAAAGAATAATGAGTGTAATTATTTTGAGTACTAATTTGAGTTAGTCATTAAACTGATTGGAATAATTGATTATCTTGTTCTTACAATTTTACATTACTATTAATTTTAATTAGTTATTAAACGATTATTGATAAAGATTTATCTATTTTAACATAAAAATATTAGAGTTTATTTAAATAATTCTGAATAGTATAAAAATTTTGGAGTATGTATTATTTAAAAGTATATTACATTAAGAAATGGATAAAAATATAAATATTATGTTAAATATTTCAATATTATCTAGCATTAAACTAGGATAATTATTATAAATTTGAATCATAATTTTATTTTGGGAGTAAATTTATTCTTGCAACTTTTTAAATTTCAATGTATTTAGTTTGAAATCTTTTATATTGTTTGTTAAGTAATTAGAAAATATAACTTTAGCCAACATAAACTTTAAAAAAATTAATACCTATAATTAGTAAACTTCAATACTTATATAGAATTTCCAGTACTACTACTTCATTGGGTAGACTAATACCAAAAATTCAAGCTACAGATTTCGTATTAAAACAAAATGTATAATATTTAGCAGCCATTTTTGTTGTTAATAGAAGGTGAAGGGAGGAATTCATGTTGTCCAAAAATCAAGATTGGTCTCTCTTTGATTTCTTTGGTACATTTCACGTGTGCCAAATTTTGGTCTGCCATAATTATCGCCAAATTTAATACAAATTAATTAAAATTATATATAGCATGAGAAGCTAATCCAAATATTCATAAATTTATCTCATTTATCATTATTTATCCATTATTATATATTAAATCTTTAAACATATGAAAAAAATTATAAGGTTGTCAATTGGTAATTTTTAATACAAAATTGCTAATATTCTATAAGATTAAATAAATTTTTTTTTTTTGTTATAAGATTTCAAATAAAATTATTTCAACATAATTTTTATTTTTATTATCAACATCTATAAATAATTTTCTTATCCCATCATCATAATTTGAAACTTTTGTGTAATACGTATATTTTCTTTAAAAAAAATAAAGAAAATCCTTTTAGAAAATAAAGAAATGAAAAATTGAGGGAGAAAAAAAAAAAAGTATATTTAGCAGCCACTCGCCAGCCAGGAACGTGAAATTGAAATTAGACACGTGGAAGGAGATTGAGTATTGGAAGGGCAATTTAGTAAAAATGGCTTAAAATAAGCGGACAACAAAAAGTAATTCCAAAACGGCGGAGGAATGTGTCGTGCCGGTTAACCGTGTGGTCCCCACGTGTGTTTTGTGGGTCCCACATCAGAAAGGGACTCTTACACGGAAGAGTGTAAAGCGTTTTCGGTGGTTAGGCGTGAAATGTGGAACCTCCTTCAAAGTTCAGGTGCCTCGTGTTTATTTTTTTGAATAAAAGACAAATCAATCTAGGGATTTTTTTTCCAACTTGCAACAAGGTTTGACATTTAAATTTAAATTACTAAATATTAAAAAATTTATGATATTCGTTAATATAATAATACAAATTAATAATAAAAATAAGTTGAACGCTAACAAATCTTGAAAGTATTAATATTGAATCAGACTAATAAAAATATAATATATAATAAAAGTCTTCAAAATATATTAAATACGACAAAATTAGTATAAAAGTTATTTCAATATATGTTTGAACAATTCAATTTTTATTAAAAAGAAATTTAAGATATCAGACAAATTTCTTTTATAATATAACATTTTTTTATATTAATTTATAATTTAGTGTCCCTTAAAAAAGTGTATAGTCAAGTTGTATATAAAATTTAGAATCTAGTATTTCTTCAAGCATTTAAAAATAATTTTTAGTATTTATTATCGATGTTAACTATAATTCATTATCAATAAGAAAGTTTCTATCATTATTCGATTGTTATTATTAATTGTCTTTTATTATTATTATTATATTTTAAATTATTCATACTTTAGTTATGTATAATTACATTATTGATCGTGAACAAATAGACATTAAATTGATAAAGTAATGGCAATGAAAAATTTGAATGTCATATAGAGTAATTATAGATGATAAAAAATAATAATAAAAGATAATTATTAATAGACCATCGTTAACTTTAATGTAATTACGTGAAGAAATTTGTTATCATATGAATTAGTTTGCTTCTATAAAATGGTTAATTTGTTTTATATGATATCATATCCTCATAAAATATTCTATGAACTTTTAAAAAAAATTAATAATAAAATATTTCATAAATTTTACTTTTTCTCACCTCATATTTTTAATATAATATCCGGATCTAATGATCAGTCGAAAATAATTATTTTTATTTATAATAAATTATATAAATAATTAATTTAATTTATTTCAATTTGATTTTATTAAATTTTTTAGAAAAAAATAAATTACAGACAAAATCGAAAATAATTTTAAGAAAAATATGTGAAATTTTGAATTCACAAAGTGTTTTTTAAAGAAAAATTAAAAATAGGGGATTAAATCGCAAAAATAAAAAGTTTGATCACGTCAGACGGCCCGGTCAGCAGGCTCGATGAACCAGAGCACGTTGCGTGGCAACCCTGCTGACATCAGCACCACGCGGGAGGTCATGTGAGTGATCTGCCTGCCCGACGATCCAATGGTCCAGATCTTATCTCGCGCGAGTGAACGGTCCATATTCTTTTTCCGAATAGGATAGATCCAACAGACGAGAGAGGTTACGTATGCCCGAACGGACAACCCAGATCGACATGAAGTGAGTATTTAAGTATGCGTTCCAGGGAACCCTAACCCTAGCCCTAGCCGCACCAACCCTCGCAGGAGAAAAACAACTAGATGGCGAAGAAAGAGACCGACCACCAGCCACCGCCGACCGCCAAAAAATGTAAAATTTTCTATTTCCCGCTCGGAATTCAATTTCGAGTCTCCCTATGGTCATATCGGGGCAAAAGGGACAGCGAGTGAGCTGAAACGGTGAGTAAAGCTCAGCGGAGCTGCCCGATCAAAATTTAAAACCATCTCCGATTACTCCCTTCCTATATTTCATTTCACACTATTCTTTGACCACTGTGTTCACCGTCTCTTTTTAGTGCAAGTTACCGAAGAAGAACCCCAGCTACGAATAAGGACCAACGGAGCCGCTGCACCCAAAGACCCCTTACCGGTAGATTTCAGTTTTTTTATTTTTTCGGCCAACTGAATCTTCATAACGTATTTTTTCGTAGGGATAAGTGTAAAATCGGCCAAAATAGGCCAAAATCGGTCAGACCGAGGCAAACTGCCACTATGTCGACACCCTAAAATTAGCTGAAAAGATTTTTCAACACCGATTTTGGGTTGTTGGGATATTTTTGGGTACGTGACAAATATTTTAATTTTTGCAGAAAAAATTTAAAAAATTCGGAGCCCGTCAGGAGGCGTAGTAGATAGTACGGCGCTTCGAAATACCGATCCGGGTAAGGATCTCTCACCTTATTCTCTGTTACGATAATTTAAAGCTTAATAATCAATAATCTCATGTTCTGTAAAAATTAGAAAAAACTCTAACAATAATTACGGGTCATTAGTGGAATCAGGAACTGATCAGTGTTTAATTATCCTAACTTATCTATGTTGCCTATTTATCTTTTATATACTGCCTAAATTGCTTATTATCCTCTATGTGCGCTTCAAACTATTATTTTGAATTATTTCTTGTTTATTGATTATGTTGCCTAACCATGATTTACTTGATCTGATTGATGGATTGGAAATAACCATGTGTCTCGATTGTTAATTTAAATTAACCTGTGAATATGAAATGAGATGCTAGTATGCGATTGGTGGTTGTTTTGTTGATGAAAATCTATATACGAAAGGTTTACTATGTACCTTGGGAAATAGTGGATTGACCCAGTACATAGAGAACCCTACAGTGGACATTATCTCAGTCGGACGGGATTGAGAGATCTCATACCAGAATGGTTTAGGAGATAGAGTTCACTCTCATACTGGATGGGGTACCGAGGCGATAGTGTGTTTGACACCCATTAACGGACGGGATATGGAGACGGCCAGGTTAATGGTCAAATTTAGATATAGGGTTCACGAGTAGAGAGATATCTCTATGGACCCCTAGTGGTTCTAGTAAGTAGGTTAAAAGAGAGAATTATTGATTTTGTTCACTTGTGCATGAAATTAAAATGTTATCTGGTTACTTATTTTCATAGGTTAATTTTGGAAAACTCATAACGGTAAGTATGGAATAAATATTTTAAAGTTAAATGAATTTACTTAAATTAATGGTTCTATTAGTTATTTTGTGATTTTTACCAACCTGCGATTTTCTATATCAGTTATTAGTGTAATATTTTTACTACGCTAGTGTAGGTCACCCTTTTATTAACCATTTCAAATCAAGAAAACCAAAATCTATATTCCGATCAGTAAGAGGGTTGTAAGTAATTTACTTCCTAAACTCTCTTCAAGTGTTTGTGGAGGTTAACCTCCAAGAACATCTATTTATTTGTTTTTAATCATGATTTTGTTTTTTTTTTTTACGAACCGCTGTAGTAGGGACATTACAATAACTTTATTAGTTATTTAAATTTATTATGTAAGAAATAAAAATCCTAACTATATCATTTATTTCCGTAATTAAAATATAAATTCGTTTCATTTTAATTTTCAGACATTTACATTTAATCTTTTAAAATAATAGTGATAAGAATATTATTAGGTCAACTATATACCCATAATAAAAAAAATAATTTTCTCTGCCCCAACCCACCTAATTAAAGATTTTAATCACTTCCACATAAAAGAAATCAAATAAATTAGTTGATAATTAAGTAATTATAATATATATTATTATTTCGACGTACTTAATTAAATATTCCAAATATATTTCTAGTTAAGTTGCTGACAACATTAAAAGGACTATGAGTGGATTATCGATTTATAAATTGAAGTGAAAAAACAAGTTGACATTGTTTCTAGCTGGCCCTCTTCATGGCGTATGAATGAGATGGTATTGCAAATATTGAACATTGATCTAAATTTAAACCCTAGTAAATCATTCGAATTTTTTACATATATATATAATATTTGTGGGTGTGTGAATGAAGAAAATGAAATGGGCTGCAAAAGTTAATTAAAAAATGTTAGTGAATTGTTTATTTTTAACATGACATAGTAATCAAGATTGGTCTTATATTATCAAAACAGGTAAAAGAGAGCTGTCTAAGAAAATGTCAAAAGTAGACTGCTTCTAATGTTATATATAATTATTTGAATGTATGTATGTATGTATGCATGCTAAACTCCAGCCTGTTTGATGGTAATTGTTGATTTGTTCCTTTGCAAAATTCAAAACTTTGGGAAATGGCAATTGCAGCCAAATGGTGACTTATCAGATTTTCCATAATATATTAGCTTCTGAATTTCTGTTTTACTTTTGCTTTCTTCTATTTGATTACGTTCGCCATACATGAGACCTCGTCATCCAATTTTTGGGTTGTGTGAAAGGAGAGGAAAAAAAAAAATATGAGAACTTTTGAAGGTATTGAAGCTAATATTGTAAACATTAGGAATAAATGGTTTCATACCTTTTAAACTTATTTAATTAGCCCATGATGTACATAATTAGAAAGACATTTAATTAGTTATGAACTAGTTAATAGATATGTAATTGTTTTGTATAAATATAGTACTTCCTTATTTCTCACTTTTATTTTTGAAAAATATTATCTCTAATACTATGATTTAATAATGAAAATAATTAAATTTTATTTAAAAATTTTAAAATTAATTTATGTTGAGAACGTTAAATTTATTATTATTATTTTATATTTATATAGTAATCGATTTATAATATTTAATTTAATAAAATTTATAATTTATTTTATTAATAATAATTAAAAAAAAAAACAAAAATATTAAAAGACTAAAGTAATAATTATGGTTTGAAAATACCATTACCTCAAGCTCGTCAACTCTCGAGAGGTTACTATCTTCTTTCTTTCTTAAATTTGATTTTGACAGCATGAGATTAAAATTAAAAAAATAATAATAATCTCAAAACAACAAATTATACATGTTATAACTCCTGACTCCATATACAAACTTCAAACTCTGTAAATTTCATAATCGAATGACTTACTGCCCTTAAAGCCACCCTATCATCTGATTGTACAAGCTCCATTCTCCATTTAACGCGACTGCTTCCGGGTCAAGCTTACAAAATGCACGTTTGTATCCATCTTCAAAACCGATGTACAACTACTCTTGCTCTATATGCAAATATGGCAGAATGGAGCATGACCAAAGCCCAAATCCAACAATTATAGCAACCGAGTTTCCGAAATGCTGGGCAAAAAGACAATCATAAGAGCCATTTCATGTGAATCTTTTAACTCCATTTCAATTTTTCTTTCCCCAAAAAATCTTAACTAGATGCTGAACAACTCCAACTTCTGGAATTCTTAGGGCAGGGTCATTACATCAAACAAATCAAACTGTAGTCTTAGACCACGACATCAGAACATCCATATAAGTCATAAGCCTAAGCTGCACAGAAGCTTGTTTATATAGACCCATTAATCTCATTACTGAAAATCGAGAATTTTCCAATGTCAGTTCAAATAAAATCGAAGTCCCAGGTAGGAATATGAATATACCAACATCATTCCTGTTGTTTTTCTTAAGATTATCAGACTACCTCCTCTTTTGTACACTACTGCACAAGATTAGAGGGCTGTTAGCAATTTCAGCAAATCTATATACAAGTATCCAAGATTATGATTATACTCAGTTAGCCATCTGGCTTTTCGTTTATCTGACCATTCTTTCCTTCGCAACATCACCAATGCAAACAGTTAAAGCAGCAGCTTGGCCGGGCAATCTTGGGACATTTGGGGCATTTTGGCTTCCAACAGCATCTTATGCAGCTTGGTCTCCAACATCCTGGGCATTTGGGCTGACAATGGCATTTTGTGCAGCTAGGTTTCCAACAACAGCTTGAGAATTTAGGTCTCCAGATTTTGATCCTACAGCACCTTTTAGCACTTGCAGAAGTAGCATCTACTCTCTGATGCAGACCAAGACTTTGTCGAATCTTTTTAAGGCGGATTTCTGTGGTTATGTTCTCCATTTCTTGAATAAACCGGTAGAGATGGCGTATGTAATCAGGGTAAAGCTCAAGATTGCAGTGGCCCCCTCCTTTAATCCACAATGGTTCATAGGGCTCCCTTGCCATTTTCCACAGTCCATTACCATGTAACCAGTTCACAACATCATCCTCTGTACCCTGCAAAATATTTCATCCAAACCCATTTCAGCATTTTCTACAAATTAACATTCCAGATAAAATTGACCAGAGAATTGCAAAATTAGAAACATGATCCAGTTAAAACATGGAATGAGTAAATCATGGAGAAAATTTAGAAATATGAAAGGAACTTCCATCAAAGCAAATCACAATCCTCCGCAGGATTACAGTGATTCCAGGTGGCCAGAATCTGCTGTACACCAAAAGAACTTTCACATAAACATGTTGTTCGATGGACGTGGAATACTGTCGCAGGACCATTGATCGCGCTCCCTAGTCATAATATGCTAGCTCTAGCCAAGAAAATGCATTTGTGATCTAACCAAAGAATTTAACATTATTAATCATGAAACCCGTGTGGAAAAAATGAAATGAATATTTCTAGTATCATGAACTTGTCATGATGCAAGCTACCGGCAGGGGAGAGGGGGAGGGAGATTAGGAAAACAGCAGAAATGTGGGTTGATTAAAGCTTACTTCCAACAAAAATCTTTGTTAAGGAGTAAAAATTTCTAGCCACCTAATTACATATATATGCAGCTGTTGTTTACTAATTGAGGCTGTTATTTCTTTATTGCAGAAGTCTAGGAGTTACTTACGCATGCATATAACAAAGGAAGAGAAACTCAAGCATGTTCAAGAAATTATCCGCACAAACAATAGAGAACAATCAGCAATCCAATTCCTAGGTTATCTTAATTTCTCTTTCTTCTTTCTTTCTGTCTCTTCATTCTATTACTACTTCTATATTTCTGAAATCTCTCTTTTCTGCATTATCTCTTCCCTATGGTACCAGTCGTAAGTATCACAGGGACCTGACAGAACCATTATGTAATTTTATAGGCATTTACTTTCAATGGTACCAAATGGAATGTATGAATAAAGACATGCACTAAATCTGCTTTTTTGCTGTAGTGGACTGTCAGGATTCTTCAAGGCCTCCAGGGGACAGAGATAGGGAGACCATTTATCCCCAATCTTTTTCAAAAAAAAAATTATAGTGACTTAGGCGCTCAACAAATTGATCAAAAAGGCTAGAGAGACACAACTCTTCGAGGGTCTGAAGTTAGCAGATAACGACAATATGGAAGAGAGAACCTATTTATTTTTTGCATATGACAACTTATTGCTGTGTGTTGGGATTTTTTCAAGGTGAAGAAAATCTAAACTTCTATTGATTTCACTCACTCCAAAATTAACAACTTAAAATGTTTTTAAATACACTTATACCAAATTCAAATTTTTGTAAAATGATTTACCACTATTTAAAAGATAAATATAAATCAAATCTTATAAAAGATAAACTTTTACTAACAACATAATTTTTTAAAAAAATAAACATTTTCTAAATATAACTAAAGATAAATCCTATTTAAATTCAAACTAATAAATAAAATAATTTATAATTTTTATATTGGTCTTCAATATTCTCTATTAATGTAGAAATTATAATCACTAAATTTATTTTACTGAAACACTTCTCTCTAATATTTCTTGTTTGATTTTTATATTTTTGAAGTACTTCTCTTTAATTGTTGATACGCTTCTCGCCAAACTCCGATTATTGATGCATTTCTCATCAATTTTCAATTATTTGATGCACTTCTCATCAAAATCTCTTGGAGTACATCTCTCCAATTTTCAAAAAAGGTTCTTCTTCTTAAGCAAAATTTGTTTGCTCATTCTTCAATATGCAATTTTTTTTTATATATACGCTTAAATCTTTTACAATAAAAATATTATAATTTACTTTTATGCTAACAATCTTTTTCATCATATGATTGTTTTTTCTGCATACTCTGCATGGTGAAAATTTTTCCTTTTTGATGTTGATGAAGACTTATTTGACATCTTTGCAATGAAGACTCCTTCCATGGTTTTTTTCTTCTTCTTTTCCTCATTGCTCTTCTCTCTATATTATTTTTTCACATACGCATAACCAATAAAGACTCTGATACCACTTGTTGGGATTTTTTCAATGTGAAGAAAATCTAAACTTCCATTGATTTCACTTACTCCAAAATTAATAACTTAAAGTGCATTTAAATAGATTTACATTAAATTCAGATTTCTTAAAAATAATCTACTACTATCCAATAGATAAATATAAATTAAATCTCCTAAAAAATAAACTTTCACTAATAACATAATTTTTAAAATATAAACATCTTTTAAATCTAATCAAAGATAAATCATATTTCAATTCAAACTAATAAATAAAATAATTTATAATTTCTACATTAATCTTCAACACTCTGCATGACTAAACCTCCGTTTTTATTGAACATCATATATGTGCTCTTATGTTATCAAGCAGTTTCTAGGCTAAAAAGCAATTTGTCCACGTTTGAACTGATCCCAGTTGGAAAAACCAACTTGTCCAAGTCTTAATTGTATCAGTTGGATATAGGACAAACTCGGCTATATCTTGGTTGAAATTCTGGATTGTAGAGTAGCAGAACTACCAACAAAGTATCTAGGCTTACCCCTTGGAGATAAATTTAAAGGCACTATCATTCGAGACCCGATTGTAGGTAGATTTGAGACCACACTAGCAGGATGAAAAAGGAACTTTTTGCCAACAAGAGATAGACTGACACTCATCAAAAGAACACTAATCAATTTCTCAATCTATTATTTGTCAATAAAAATTCTACTGAGCATGACAAAAAAACTAGAGGCTATCCAATACAGATTCCTGTAGGCGATTTAGAGGAAAAGAATTTCTGTTTAGCAGCATGGGAAGCAGTCAAAGGATCCAATTCATACAAGAGGGTTAGACATCATCTCTAGTTGAATTCAAGAAAGCATTATAGGCAAAATGGTCATGGTAATTCATAAGAGAAAGGGACAGTTGTAGTGAAGAGTGAGAAGCCAAGTTTGGCATGGACAATAAAGGTTAGTATCTAAGAAACTCAAAACATCCACAGGGGATGATTATGGAGAGAATCAACATTGGAAAAGGGGAGTTCCAGAAATGCATTCCTTGGGGGGTTGGATCAGGCCAAAAGATGTGAGTAAGGTTGAATGAATGGCTGAAGGGAGGAACACTGGAGCAACAGTTTTCTATAATCTTTTATCTGGGCTGCAACAAAGAGGCAACAGTGACATTCTTATTTTATGTCTTTGGATAATGGAGCATGAGCAGTGGACTGATAAGGAATCTCAAGATAAATAAGGATGTAAACCTAATTCAACATTTGTCATCACATGGGAAACTGTCTGCAGCATTGGATTAGCCACCATGTAAAATCAGTTCAAGCAGGCCTCTTCGCTAAAAGTCATACCAAGCCCATTTGAGAAAGAATTAAAGAAATGTCAAAGATTTCTCATGAAACCAATTTGGAAGAGTAAGGCATCACCTAGAGTGGCATTTTTTTGCTTGAAAAAGCAGCAAAGGGTTATATTTAACTCAAGATAATCTCATTAAAAGGGGGAAGGAAGTTGTGGAATGATGCTTATGTGCAAGGGAATAGCAGAGACTGTCAAGCACCTTTTCCCCTGGTGTTACATGTCCTACCAATTTCGGTGCTTCACTTATGGCTTGTTGGAACTGAGCTGTCGCCACATCAGTCAAAGAAGATATATGAGCATGGAGAGGCTCTGAGGGGATAAACGATGAGATAAGCATCTAGGCCTTATCCATTTGGCTGAAAGAGAGAAATATGAGAGTTTTTGAGGGTATAGAATTGTCTTTTAATAGAATAAGGATACTTTGCTCCAGAAATTAGGGGTTTTGATAAAAGGTCAACCTCTTTATACTTCGAGGGAGTTAGGGGATCTAATTGATATTTAATCAGACTAATAAATATTTTTTGACACAGGTTGAACTTCATTGGTGCTTATTAATACTACACTTTCTCTCTAAAAAAAAAGGAGATTTAAGCTATGTCTGAAACAAATCGAGAAATCTTCTGAAATTCATTTGTCACTTTCTATTTAATTCAACTAGGAAGAGATGCAAATCCCATTAGAAAACAAATAAAAAAAAAAAAAGAAGACCTCACATGGAATTCGACATGTTCTACTGAAATTGATGAAATTTGCATGCAACTTCTACTTTAGAATTTTATATGAGATCACTTTTATTTGTTGTACTAAAAATTTTCACAATCTTCTAGCTGAACACATGGAGTTGCAACTAAATTCCATAAAAATTCTTATATGTAGCATTGGCTAACTTTCAAAGTATCAATTCCTAACTTGCAATAGTGTTCAACATCCAAACAAGAGTAAATGAGACATCAAAACTCCAGCTTGTATAGTTATGTTTTTCTTCTATTTTTCCTCCCTCATATGTTCTCCTACATCAATTGATATTAAGGCCCAACTTCTTGTTACTATTGATATTGGATTCAAAATCTCTTATAAATTGCCACCAACAATATAAGAGGATGTTAGTCTCACATGGACCAAGAATGAAATTTTTTTACTTGCTTATACCAATGGTGGGAAAATTACTAACAGATGTTAATTATATATCATTTCAGGTTAGGATCTAAAATATCTCTATTCTGTTTCCCAATTTTTCCTTGTTTGTGACTGCTTGCACATGTATAAACGTGTATGAAAGGGGATGTTAATCTCACATCACAGTGATTTCGGTACTTCCACTAGTAAGATTTTCATTTTCTTCTCCTTTCCATTAACCAAAAGTAAGCCAACATCTTCTTTCATTGCTGGGTAGGGGGGAAATAAATTTTTCCTTCAAACTCAACAAACAATACACATTCTTTCCTCTCCCATGTATTAGAACATATGCTTTATATGCTTAACTGGCTGAAAGTGCTAAAAGAATAACAAGAAACGAGACTTAAGATAGAGAACGATAATGGGAATGGCATCATAGTTTATATATAAACAAATTAGTTGTACGTAGAACTATATATAATAACTTATCTTTATACAGATCTTAGAAGAAAGAATACTGGCTCCATAAGGCAAAATCATTTCAACATTACAATGGGGGCAAGATTTTTTGAAATTTATGCAGATCACATTGTCTGAGGTCCATAAGTAATTATCTCTTTGAGGAATTTATGGTATTTTTTCCGTCAATTGCGACCATGGCAAATCCCCTTTCCTGATGACATATGAGAAAGAATACCTACTATTGAAGAAAAGTTTTCTCTATATTAAAAGAAAACCTTTCTCTATTTTGTGGGAAGTGACTGAATCTGTTCAGCTGAGCTCCTTGCTTGGGATGGTATAGATTCTCCCAAGAGCAAGAAGAATATCATTGCCCTTACTCCTCATTTCACTTTTGCGACTATTCGGAGAAAAAGTAACTGAAGGAATTTTGAGGCTCATGTTTCTAGATTTTCTAAATTGGAGATCTATGGTTCCACACCTTAATATATTTATTTTAAACACATCCTCTCCTCAATGGAGAATATCTAGAGGACCTTCTTGATATTTTGGCTAATTCTCTTTTGTAATAGTTCTATCTTATATGTGGCTCGCAAGTGGCAGCCTAGGTGCCTTTCTTTATATTAGCAATTTTTCTTTTGGAAAAAAGATCTTTCTTTAGGTCCTCATCAATCTATTGGGAAAGAACAATAGAAGAAATCTACTTGATTTCAGTTCTTCCAAGTGAAATCATTTTTCTAGAGATGAATTAGAGTGCTTAATCTCAAAGGCCAATGTTTAAATAGCATGCACATAGAATTTCCGACTTGCCCATGGAACTACCAACTTTTCATCTCATAGAATTTCATAATACAGAGTTCTAGGAAGAGCCATCCATGTATAAAAATTGACCACAATTTTTTAAAAAATTAGTAAAGTCTAAAAATTTGGTCCTGGTATGCACAAAAGCATGCATTTGCTGTAAAAGTTAATAAATGAAAGAAAATTTTCAACACTCTCAAACCTCTTCTATTCCTTTCCCCACCTCACCCAGAAAAAGTGAATGGAAATTTAATAAGATTAATTGCTTATGCTTACTGTAGACGTGCACATCCAACCACATCCACAATTCCCTTACCAATGGATTGATTAAGAGTCAAATTACCCTAAAAGATAACTCTCGTAATCAAGATATCGTGCATAGAATTTGTCTAGAAAAAGATATCGTGCATAACTACTAACTTTTCTTTCAATCGGTAGCTCGTAAGCTGCAAATCCAGATTATTAGAAGTTCCATTCTTTTCATTTATCTCATGTTTTTTTCAGACGCAAGCACTCTTATAGGCTTCTAAAGCATCTTTTGAGTCTACTGGTTTAGAGTGTATTCAACAAACAAAATACCAAACACTTTATTAGACTGATACTAACATACCGCTGTTTAAAATAAGGAACAGTAAGGCATTTCCTGATGAACACAAGCTGATATACGAAACAAACAAATAAAATCCAGTTGATTATGTAGGTGGAATTAGCAACCATGAGAAGCAGTAGCTTGGATAGAGTCTCATAGAATGTTCCATTTGAATAATTTTTCGTGTTGAAGACATCCTTCAAACGATGGAGGTTAGGTATTAGCCAGGCAGAATTAAGAATTCCATCATTCATCAAGCGTCAAGAATCAAGATATACCAAGCATTTAATCCATCTAATGTAGGCAATACAATTATCAGAAGAAATTAAGAGAACTTACATGTATTACAAGCACAGGGCATTTCACCCGCTGGATTTTATTGATATTCTGCATTTATGAAGAAAACAAAATACCAACAAGACGATGTTGATGTCCAAACTTGAAGAATGAGATCGAAACAATTAACGATTAACATGTCTAATATAAATGTTGATGATAATAGTGGTGTACCGTATATATGTCGAAGCAAAATGAGAAATTGACGTGGCAGAGCACACGTAGACCAGAAAGGATGCCACTATGGAGAACTACCCCTCTCAGCCTGGGTAATTTGGAGGCCAAATGCAGTGTTGGACCACTTCCAACCGATTGACCATATAAAATTAGGTCTTCCTGGCTAATTCCGTATTCAGTCTGGAGACACTGGTAAACTGCCTCTATATCAGCATATGTGTCAAACTCGCTGGGCTGGAAGCACGAGGAAGCAAATAATCAGTTAAGCATAATTTAAGCTTTTCCAAATAAATATCATCATAGATTAGAGAGCAGAAAAAGATTGCAAGAACAGAATTCTTGAGCATATGGCATCATATAGATTAATTAACAACTATACCATCTCCTAGCAGCAAAAGCTTCTCAAATATTTTAGAAGTCCTATCATTATATAATACTTCCAAAATCCAGTTTTTCTCCTATGAAATCCGTCCCAAAGCAGAAACTAAACTTCCATGGCATATCTATCAAATAGCATCCAAATTCCAGATGCGTTATGTTAACAAGCATTCTCTCAACAAATTATTAGACCGTGTTATAACATATAGAATAGAAAAGAAGCAATACAAATGTATCGGACACCAAACAAGAAATACTCACACTACTTTTTGCTGAACAATAGACATAGAGAGCCAAGGAAGTAGCTATCTTTATATTTGTTATCGGTTTGAGATTAGAGGATGATAACATACCTTGCCGGTTGAGGCTCCATAGCCAGAGTAGTCATATCTACATCATATTGAGCAGAAGATCAAATACAATTCCAATTATGATAATAAATATCACCACAGCAAATTCAAGGCAAATGCTGCATCAAAATTGTACATCTGACTCATAACACCATACCACAATACTGGATCCAAGCTCCTCATAAACAGAGAAGCAGAGAACCACAAATCTGAGGAACCCAGAAAACCATATCTAATAATTCTACAGTCAATAAGCTAAAACATAGCGGAGAAAACGTATGACCTTCAATTTTCACTCCTTAGGTTTAAGGAGGACAGGATTTTTCCAAATCTAGAAGAGACAGCAACCGGGATGACAAGATAAACCAGACCTCCAGAGAGTAGGAGAAGATTAAACACAGAAAAAATACACCTCATAAAGCTAGAGACAGAAAATTTTAATGGAAAAAAGGCATTGTTTCAATTTCCAATCTCATCCAGACGGGAAAAGTTACATGCTTTATGCAGAGAGAATAAGAAATATACAATAAAAAATAAAGAAGCTGGAAAAGAAAACAAGAAAACAAGAAGGATAAAGGTGGAAAAGGTCTGCTAAGTGGTGGCGACACACCTACCAACCCAAAAGAAATAAATAAACAAAAAATAAAAAGAAAAAACACTGTTTAACCAGCAAACTTTACCATCTCTTGTAAAAACCAGGAAAAAATAGCATTGAAAAACCATCATCTAAGGTTATTCTTTTTCGGTAAAGATTATCTCTGGTTATTCAATAGGAACATAAACTCAACCTAATCCAACACTAATTACAGATCTGAAAGCCAAATAAACCTGGAAGCAAGTGAGGAAATGCAAGAGACAAAGAGTAAAAGAAATCAAATCAAATACATGACAAGGTAAAAGATTTACAATTTCAAACAAAAAAGGACAAACATGTTATAACTAGCACAGAACAGACTACAAATCCCACTATACAAGGGAAAGAACCCACTCAAACAACCAACTTTGTAAATATCGACAACAAATCAAAAAAAAAAAAAAGAAACAAATCCGTAAGGTAATTAGCTAGATTATGTCCCTTCACAACAACAAAAAATGTACAGAGGATAAGCTTTTGGCCATTTTCAAAAATACAAAAATGACCAGAAAAATAAAAGCACTGACCCCATTAGATTAACCCTGAGATTGACCTTGAGCTGCACGAAGAGATCATAGAGCTGGCCCAAGTCGGCAGCATTGCCATGGGAGTAAAGCAGAGTGAGACGAGCATATGGATTTTTAAGATAAAAAGCTACAATCTTGTTTCCACGCTTGGTATCAACCAACAGGACATCCAAAGAGTTGTCATCTGCAACATGAATAGGCAATGATAAAGAAGTAGAAACCACTGTGAGCTTTCCGTTGTCACTTTTCTTGATCTGATACGTCGGTGGAGAAGGAGGAAAAAACGCAAACTTTGCAGCTAATTGAGACAGTGTACACCCCATTCACCCCCCAAACAAGATTTACGAGAACCCAACTCATTGAACAACGGGAAAACAAGAGAAGAACATGCGTGAGGAGAGCAAAGGAAGATTAAAAAAAGTGTTATTACGGGTAACGTGAATTGTATATTTTTCTTTTTTTCGAAATGGGTATTTAGATTCACGAGAGAGGACTGAGCTTTGTGATTTTGTTTTGGAGTGAAAGAGAGGTTTGTGGGTTTTATCAGGAAAAGAGTTTCATTGGGTTGTGTTTGTCTGGCTATATTTGTGCAAGGCTGATGTGAATTTTTTGTTGTATATTTAAAATATTTATAAGCATATATATAAAAACAGCAGAGATGAAGAGGGGAAAGAAAAGATTTTGCAGTAATGGAATTAGAGGAGGGGGGAAAACGAAGGGAGTGAATGAAGAGAAAAGGGAGTGTCTTTATCATATAGAGTTCTTAAAAGGAGAATCGCCATGACTCCAAGAACTGAGTTTCAAATGTGCATGACTTCATTGCTTGTCAGCTCTTCAGACTCTCTCTCCTTCTCTCTCTCTCCTCTCCACTATATCTATCTGCAAGTCACTCTGCTACAAGACAAATTTCCTTTTGGCCATTATTTTATTATTAGCTTCTTAACTTTTTATTTTATGCTCAGTCTCTTTCATCTTCTACGCAAATACTCTATACTCACCAGCTTTTAATGACACATGTACCTGTTTTTTTCTTTTGTATTTCATTTATCAAGCCTGATACTTGAAGAAAAAGACTGAAAATTTATTTAAAAAATCAAAATATCATCACCCAAAAATAAGTTTTAACCTATGAAATCTGAAATTTCGATTTAGAAAATACTTTTTTTTTCACAAAAGAAGAAATAATTGGAGGAGAAGTAGCACAGTATGTACATCAAGTACGAGCAGCAGCACTCCAGTCTCATTCAGGAGGAGTCAATGCAAAAAAGTATCATCATGGTGATCTTTCTTAATGGTAATCTCTGCTCAACGCCCTTGTTTGGCTAACCAGTCCTTTGAAGTAAAATTCATTTTCAACAAATTTGTTTAGCAAGTTCCTTTAATCCTATTCCGGATCAGAATAAAAAATACCTCTTCCAACCACCTTACAACGCCATCTCAACCATTTAGTCTCACACGAGAGACCACATTGAAGATTGTGCTGTCCGAATTGAATTAAATTGGACTCGTTTTTCCTTTTTTTGTTGACATATCTTTTTAATGAAAAATAATTAATAAAATAAATAATAAATTTATAAAATATAATTATTCATCACATTCTTAGAATTGTGATTAATAAAATAAAAATAACAATTTAATTTTTTATCCAAATTATCTTATGAATTTTTTATTTTTTTTTTCACAAAATGTCTTACTATAATCAATTAAAATTATTAAAAATATATTTGAGTGAAATTTTAGTTTCTCTTAATCTTATATAAATAAAAATATAATTCTTATCAAAATAAAAATCGTAAGTCTTTATGTAAATGTTCAATTGAAGGAAAATTTCCAAGCTAAAATTTTCTATCTTGTTATGTAATATCCCTTTGTCTTTCAATTTCCTCTGTTTGCATGTTGCCAGAGGAATAATGACGCATTGTGTCTTGTGTTGTTTATGGATTGATTCTTCGAGATACCACCTCAGGTGCTGAGATGTCAATAATTTTTTTATTTTATAATTTTTTTAATTATTTGTCTAAATTTTAAATAGACAAATTACAATAAATATATATATATAATATTTATTATCATTTTAAATAATAGATATAATTTTTTAGTTCATTATTTATTAAATAATAAATAATAAATAATTTAAATAAGACTGAAACTATAATAAAAAATAAACATTAAATTTATTTAACAAAATGTTATCAATATATAAGTGATTTTGCATTTAAAGTAAGTGTTAATTGGAAAAATAAGTATTTTTATTTGATTAATTAATAAAACATGTATACATTTATTTATTAGGAATATCTCATTGTTAAAATACATTGTTGATTTTAAAAGATATCAAAATAAATTAGCTAAAATTGAAAATAAAAAGTATTTTAAAACATTAAGAATAAATATTTCTAAAAATATTTTTAAAACTCTTTTATTTTTTATTTTTTATTTAAAAAAAAAAAACATCTTACCTTCTTATTTTTGGCTAAAGAATAAAGTATTTTAAGAATACTTATAAACCCGCAAAACACATAATTAGGAAGAACCCTCTAATTTGTGACTTTACTTTATATATGCTACCAATAGAATACGGCCATATTTAAAGAGTGGATTTGTGATTGTCGTAATATTAAGATATACATACATACATACATATATATATATGTACATACATGTGGCTTGCTTTCAAAGATGTCATTGATGGCACTTATTGACTTTATACTCCATTATATAGTAGCCTCTAGACACAATCATATTCTAAGATGAGCTTTAATGCTAATTGAAGTCAAACAGTGCATGACTACATCAAATCAACTTAACTATTTGCTTTAAAAAGGATTATGCATCATTAATTGTTTTCACTCATCATTAATTTGCTAATTAATTACATAATTTAATTACCACCGCATGACGTGACATATCAAAATGATATTTCATTCTTATTTTCTTAATTTTCAACATAAATATATATATATATATAGACTTAAATAAAAATAAAAACGATTTTCATAAAATATTAGAAATAAATTATATATGTATTTTCAATTCATATCACATTGTTTATAAACATTATTTTTATTTTCAACTATCACATGCTTTGAATGTATATAAATACAAAATAAAATAAGATTAAGACAAATATATATATATATATATATATATATATATATATATATATCAAACATAACTTTTATACACTGGAGAGGTCAAAAACTAAATTTGAAATCATCAAATCAAACAGTAAAAATTTCTTTTGTAAACAAAAGGTTGGGGGGGTATAGGCTACTGTGGTTGTTATTTATTTATAATTCCCACATTTTAATTATACGATATGTAGAAATAAATTGTGTTTAATTAGCTTCTCTTATATTATTAATTTTATAATATAAAATTTTTATTTTTATTTTTAAAAAATAAATTATAAAAATTTATTTGTAAATATATATATATTTTTTAATTATAAGAAATACAAGATCTTATAAGAAAATTTATATAAAGTCAATTTTTATTATTCTAAGTAAGAGATTCATTATTTTTCAAATTTGAGTTAACATATACTTGCCTTCCCATGCTCTCTTTTAATTTTTTTTTTTTCTGAATTTTCATAATTTATCATATTTTTCTAATTTATTTTTCACACTACAAACAAACATGGTCTTGGCCCACCACTACTGAATAGATAAAGAGTTTTCCACTTTGATTCTTTGTTTACTACAACTTCTACTTGGTTAGGCCACAACTAAAAGTCCAAACATTTAAGACAACGTTTGGAAGAAATGAATTGTGTTTTATAAAATTCATATAAAAAAATTTAATTTTTTTTTTAATCAAATAAATGGGTCCTTTGTTTTTTGAAAAATAAAATTGTCTACATAATAAATTAAATTGAAAAAAGAAAAATAAATTTTAAGAAGAAAAAATAAATTGGGCCCATAGGAAATCTTACCCACCACCATATTCAAAACGACAAGTCGTTTTTATCCCGACAGCAATCAACACTTGTTTCCCATGGGATCAGCAGATAGCGGTGGCGCGTCGGCCTCAGACTCCACTAGTCACGTGAGGGAGCTACTGTTGGTTCTCTGTTTTGGTTTCAAAATTTTCATCCTCTTTTGATTTGTTTTTTTGACTCCTTACAAATTCTCGGTCATTATCCCTGTGGGATCCATCAACTCATTGATGGGGATTTATAGTTTGCAAAAATCAGTTTTTATAATTTTAAAAACACATGAAAAACTAAATTAAAATTTTAAATTTGATATTAAAATGCTATATATTCATATTATGTGAAGTTAATAGAAAGAAGTAGGGTAAAATTATATGATTAAGTGTTAATTAATTTATGGTTAGAGGATGTAGAAAATGTGAGGGTAGAACGCTTGAAACCTGCCTAACTTTGTTATTTACAACGTGATTGTTGTTGCTCAATGTGGGAATCCTGAATTCTCACCTCCAATAGTATATAAATAAAATAATATGTTTATGGTGAATGAGAACGTGACATGATTGATTCCATGCCCTCATTAATCAAATATCTAAGTGCATGGATCCTGCATTTTATAATATTGGGCTGTACTTGTACTAAATTTCATATATGTGTGTATATATATATATATATATAAATAATATTAATACATGAAAGACAAGAAACCAGAGAGAGAGAGAGAGAGAGAGAGAGATTGGCTTTACCCTAAAAAAGAGAATAATAATAATAATAATAATAACAATAAGTTATAATTTTTGGGCATTGGCAACCAAAGATGCAAAGAAAAAACATGAAAGTTGCAGAATTTAAATATGCATGTAGAATAAGATCCCGTAATATCTTTCTATATTTTTCTTTTTCCTCTTTAGCTAGAGATCTAATAAGTATTATCAATCAATGAAGGAACAAAATATTCAACTATAAAATCCTATTGGGATTCTTTGACAAGGGAAAGAAATGGAAATAAATGTTTCTTAATCTTATTCAAGCTTGCAAAATATACTTGGTATATCCAAAATAGATGTTGTATATATAATCTACAAAGATCTTCATTAGAATTCACAAGAAAATAATAAGAAATACCTTTTTATTCATATGAGATGTTTTAACGAATTTTAACTTATCTTATTTACATCATCTAATTAAGTAACTATATTTATTATCAATAGATTTTTATATTATAATTCATATATTAAGTAAATTTAGTCACTCTAACAAATAATAATAAAATTTTTATTAATAGTTTGTGATCTATTTGTATTTTATGGTAATTTTATCTTACATTATATCAATTAGTTAAATTAAATATTTAAATTATTCTATTTTGTTATTGTTTGATTATGTGTTGATATTCAAAGTTTGAAGATATAATAAAAGATTACTAAAGAATTAAAAAGTAAAAAACTTGTTTTCTCTCAAATCTTTATTTAAACAACTTATTTTGTAGTGGTCATTTTTATTAAAACTCATCGTTATTCTTTAGGTAAACTAATGCAATAATA
The DNA here is from genome assembly GCF_054855325.1 of Carica papaya. Classification (NCBI taxonomy): domain Eukaryota; kingdom Viridiplantae; phylum Streptophyta; class Magnoliopsida; order Brassicales; family Caricaceae; genus Carica; species Carica papaya. Next base: position 27,287,023 of record NC_142311.1, on the reverse strand, counting down.
AATGATATAAAATTCTCATAAAATAATTTTAAAAAGCATATAAAAATTAAAGAACATTAGGTCGTAAGCATAAATATTAAAGACAATCAACTTATTTTATAAGAAAAATAAAGAATATTATATACTCTTAAAAATTCTAACATTAAACTCTAATTACATTATCCACAAACCAACAAGGAGAACTTCTCCACTGAATAATATACCTTCCTTCTTAAGCCCCCTCCCTTAAATGACATAAAAGAAAATATATAAGGGAATGAGGAACAACTAACATGAAGTTACAAATATCCATCCATGTTTCTTTAAAATCCACAATTAGATTGATTGGCACAAGGATAGCAATGAGACTTAGTTCCTTAAAGATGAATACAGCGGGGAATTACTTGTTAACTTGTCTAAATTTATAATTTATAAATTGCATGAGAAGTGCATCAAACTCTAATTGTGCTAGATTGAATGAAAATTTGTTTAGGTCATGTTTCGAGTTCACCAATTTGAGCCAAACTAAACTTAAAAATTCATTAAAATTAAACAAATTTAATTTTGTGATTTCTTTAATTAGATTGGATTTAATATAATTTGTAATAAGCCTCATTGAAAAGAAAATATGAGTAACATTTTCAAAAAAAAAAAAAAAAAAATTGAGAGTTGCCTTTGTGTGCCACCTATCCCAACTATTTGATGTCCTTTTTTTTTTTTTGGATAATTTGGTTAAGGGTTATAGTACTATTTTATTTTGAATACATAAAGTTACTTTTTATTTTTTATTTTTTATTTATAATTATTCAATTTGATTCTCTAATGTTTTTGTATTGTGTAGATATTTTATTTTTGAGTCAAATAGGAAGAATCAAGGAACGACGTTAAATGCAAAATATTTGGAGATCAAAAAAGAAAAAGAGAAATAGATAGTAGAGAAAACAATAAGAATTATTTATTAAAATTAAAGAAATAAATTAATGATTAACAGGACAATTCACTAAGAATGATTTAAGAAAACATATTATATTTAATTTCAAGCTTTATTTTAAACTGTGATTAAAAAGTCTAGATTTTTCATATATTTTGAAAAACCAATCATGTTTCGGTAAATTACATTATAATTAAAATAAATATAAGATTTTTATTAAATTTATTACAAAAATTTACCCTAAATTCTAGCAAGAGATAAAGTTTCTTGTAACAAAAATTATGCAAATTTTGAAACAAATTTTACAAAAATTGTTTATTTCTTTCATAACTCACATTTTAATTATGTCTTAATATATCCAAAGAATTAACACTAAGAATAACTAAAAATGACATGAGACTGAATCAATCAGGTCATGGAGTCATTTACCATATATATGATACGATATTTCATGGTATTCATCTTCTAAAACCAACCCTTCTAATTTCTAAATGTCATTGAACACACTTAAAAGTATTCCTTATTATCCAATTCATAAAATCATCTACAATTTTTCCATCAATCAAGTATTTTCATAACAAGTTTCATACACTACAACTAAATCTCAGATAATTAATAATAATACTTCTCAAATTAGCCTGGTATATTCAAAAGATTACCCAAATTATTGTTAGCTATAAGAGTGGAACCATGTATAATGTTAGTTTGTACAGTCCTCAATAGTCGATCAACTAGCAACCATAAAGATTTACAGAGAACAGTGCTTAAAGCTATTAATGTGTCCATTGCTAAAACCATTCGATGGGAATGCACAAATGGGTGACTAATTTCAATGCCCTTTGTGAAACGTAAATGAGAAAACAAATAAAACGTTCCAACAGAGTTATCTTCAACTGACCAACAAATTGTGTTTCATAACCACAAGGACTAAAATAGAAAAAGTATTTCCAAATATACTGCACTGATTCGGAGAGAGAGCATCTAAAAAAATTCAGAGAGAGTAAATGGAACAAGTCTTCCCGAAATAAAGTGCATTCTATAACTCAGGGAACAAGAGTTTCAACTTTCAACAAATGAAATCTGTACCATTGCTTGATTACTTGCTAAAAATGCTTGTTTGTGCAGCAGCATTCCTAATCTTATCCACTGAGTATAAATTTATTGCAAGCAATCTATAGATAGAGCAGAGGAAGAATAACAATTGACAAATTAGCTAAGACATCTAAAACTTAACCAAAAATATACATGTAATTGCCCATGAATGACTGGCTCCGATTCTTCCTAGGAATAATATATGTACAGCACCGACCTGATATGAACTACTGGCAAGTCGTAAATTTCTGGCTTGTTCGACTCCCATGCAATGGCATTCACCAAGAAGAGAAAACCCAGGTGACGGCAATCTCTCATGTTGGACATCAGTGGCTGATGATAAACAGGAGATCCCATGCCAGTACTGGGAACCATCTACCTAGGTTGTTTAGGTTGCTACAGGATTACAGGAAAAAGAAAGCCAACCTGCAATTGATCAAAATATATCAACTTAAACATATAATAAAATACAGTTTTGCGGATTCCATGCTCTTCTAGACTGACTTCTGCACAATTTATTTCAGAGCTGAATCACAAATCTAATATGCAGTATGCTTAAGTTTGGATATTCACGTAACTTTGGCTAGCAAGTTTCCAGCTGAAAGTTGCAACCTGAAAAGGACAAAACCCTGATCTTTTTCCCAGATATGAAAGAAAAAGAAGACTCTTGTAAAATATATAGGGTTTCTTACAGTACTATGCAAAATAGAATTAAGAATATGCCCAAGTGTCCCTCTCCTGAAATCATCAAATCAATTGTGTTACTTCCCTACATTTTCATTGCCACCAACCAGTTTTTCCATGTGTCAACATCAGCAAATATTTGCTCAACTAGGCAGTGGTTAATAACTCGTGTAAGTTGCATGTATTTGAGATGCCAGAATCAAGAGCAACTTTCATATTATTAAACATAACAATAGAGACAACCACACTGCTTAATGTTGAAACTATCCTTTTTGCATGCAACTGGATTATTTTTATCACATAGCTCTTTGCAGAGAGTTTTTGAATTGGGCATCATAAACGCAAGAATTACTGATTCTAAACTATTTCAGCAAGCAATAAAACTAAAGTACCTACACCAGATATGGAGAGAGGCACAAACAAATTACTAAGACCATGGTTGTGACAAAGCAATGCTTGGTGATGATGCCTCAAGTCCCTTTTTTCTGTGTATGGCAGATTTGAGCAACTTGTACTGTTCTGTTACAGAGTTATATAAGGATTGCGTGTATGCTTCCTTTGCCTGCTACAACGAATAGCCACAATCAAAATGGATAATACATGCTTTGAATTAGAAAACAGGAAAAAATCCAGAAACTATCATCTATAATAACTGGCATAGATCCCCTAACTTTCACGGCTGCCAAGCTTAACTTCAAAGAGCAAAAAAGGTGTCACCATAAAAAAGGGGCATAAAAGGTGTGCTCTTACAATGTGCATAAATAAGCACAAATGTCTCATGCAAATATTCATATCTCTCCTGTTTTTTTAATGGAAAATAATGAATACAGTTCTAAAAGATGCCAATACCCATAATATCTGGACCTAGATGAATAAATGTGCATATATAAGCACAGATGTGCCTCATGCAAATATTCATATATCTCCTGTTTTTTCAATGGACAATAATGAATACAGTTCTAAAAGATGCCAATACCATAATATTTGAATCGAGACGAATAAATGTGCACATATCCTGCTCATAAGTACGATGTCATCAATGCCTACATACCTGAATGATTCACAGAACATTCAACAGGCCCTACAGGTGATTTATATCTATGCTTCTCAGTCAGCACTAGAGTCTACATTCCATAACATATGTGAATCTGATAATCCTACAATTCCTGCCAGAATATCCTGAATATTCTAGTTTCCATAGTGTACATATCTTAACAATAAACAGTAAGTCCCCCAATTATCTCATGTTTAATTTTTGTAGCCATCTATAACTAGGTTTCCAAAGTGTGGAGAACTTTTATATATGCTTTAAACATCCATAACAATGATATACAAAAAGATTATTCTTCTGCTCTGGTTTCATTCTCTACTCAACATGGCATTAGTGTAATTGGCCATTACTGCAACCTCTCAGACCTGCTTGCCCAAAACAGCATCCCCAGGGTTTCACACTATTGCAGTCCTCCAGACGTTACATGCTTCCTATTCCCCTCAAGTGCAGTTGCCGGCAACTAACAATCATGGAAAACCTGTATGGACTAGACCAAAGAAGAGTGTTGGCATGCCCGCTGGCACCATCTCTCCTAAGAGGCTCGAGTGCTTTCAGGTTCTAGTGGTGGACAGACAGCACCAACTCATCAATGGCAGCATAAAGGAAGAGTGTGGAAAGAGAATGCTGACACTTTGTTGGAAGCCAAAAGATGACAGCACGTCATGCATTCAGACACTAATCTTGGACAGAGAACATAAATTCCTCACTTGCATCCAGAAGGGGATTGTGGGTGCTAATATTCTACCTCCTTGCAGTGTTGTGGGAGTCATCTTCTTCAGTACACAGAGGCAGTTGGTACAGTTGGGGGGTCACCATTTTGCCTTCTTGTTTGATCTATAAGCAGAGAAACATTGTTAAAGATAAGGTGGCAAAGGGAGAAGTCAAGGTTGGTAGGTTCATTGCGCTGGAAAAAAAACCCTTCATTACAGATAAGCCTACTGAAGCTTGATGAACCAATTATCTAGCAGATCGGGGTCTTGCTTACTATTTATTCAAGCCTGTGGTCTACAAGGGTACATTACAGGGAATAAAACTAGCCAGTTGAAAAAATCCTATGATTATCCGGTGGAAATCTGATAATTCACTTATATATAATCAATTCGTGCAGCCACAAGTTTCTTGGGAGATAATTGCTTCTAGAAGCTACCACAAAATCCGGAGTGTTGCATCCCAGACACAATCCGAGATTGACAATGATGTGTAGATATGACCTGTACAATAGGTGCAAGCAACTAAAAGTTGAGATGATTGTTGCCCCACATTTTGCTGAACTAAGTGGCTTATGGCTGAACTCGACTCTTATCAAGATTTCCAAGCAGCCAATTCAATCAGGCCTTCGAATTGAAAAAACCACGAGAAGCAATGGGTCTATGATTTTCTTGTTGGTCTGAATATGAAATGTGACCAGATCCGGGTCTAAGTGCTCAGTACAGACCAATTACCATCTCTAAGACACACCTTATCATATATTCAATAGTGGACAGTCACCTAAGTGTTATGACCAATCCAATTAAGACTATGATCTCGTACCATGTACAATCAATCATGAATGGGACTTGCAACAACTTGAAGTGAAAATGTTTTCTTGCATACAGGTTTAAAAGAAGTCAATATTGAGATTACCCTAGATTTGTTCTCAAGAAAAGAGTATGCAAATTGAAGAATGCATAAACTAAGACAATCTCCAGGAGCATGGTTTGCCAGATTTAGTAACAGTATGCTTTGTTTTGGATATCACTAGAGGCCCCCCCTTTTCTTTACATGTTAGGTTAAGATTATTGTACCCATTGGTTGGGTTGCTGATATAATAATAACAAGAGATGATAAAGAGGAAAATGCAGAACCAAAGGGATTGCATGCCCAAGGATTTAGGACAGTTTTTTTGCTTTCAAGGCATTAACGTAGGCAAATCAGAGAGAAGCTTTTATCTCTCAATGGAAGTGTACTATGGACCTCCTTGAAGAAATCAGTATGCTGGGGTGTAAATCTGCTCTCATTGAAGCCAATCACAACACAAGCTGCAATATGATGATAGCAAGCCAGTTAAGATCAAATAATATCAAAGACTGGCAAGAAGACTCATCAACTTCTCTCACAGCATGCCTGATTTAGCCTGTGTTATTAGCGTGGTAAGGCAATACATGCATGAACCTTGAAGAACCAAATTGTAGAATCCTTATATACCTGAAATGTTCTCATGGGAAAGAATTACTCTTCTCCAAGCAGAGTCATCTCACTGTAGAATGTTTTACCATTATAGGTTGGGTGAGGTCACTTGATGATAGGAAGTGATCAGGATATGAGAGGACATGACACAGAGGATATTGTAAAAGTGAAGGAGTCACTCGTCCAAGGATTTTGAGATCAAGTGTAACGACCAAGAAAAAAAAACAGAGAGAGAGAAAATAAAAAAAGGAGAAATAAAATAAAAGAGAATAAAAATAATAATAATAATAAATAAATAAATAAGATAGAAACCCTAAGGGAGAAAGAGAGGGGCGGAGAAGAAGAAGAAGAAAAAGAAGAAGAAGGGAGGCGCGACGAGCAGCCGATTCATGTGAGGCGGAGAAACGACAGCTAGAGGAGAAGGCTCGCGCGCGATCGTCACGTGACGTGCTGGGAAGAAAGAGTCATGGTGCAGCAAGAGAGGGAAATCTGTTCCTGGTGTGCGGCGCAACGACGAGAAGGCAGATTCGCTCTTGGCATGTAGCGAGGCGATGGAGAAGGAAACTTGAAAGTGCTACATGCGGCAGCGAAGGAGCAGCTAGATCACGGGGAGGCCAGATCCTGACAGCTTTGGCGAGGTTCGTTTCGGACTGGGCATGTTGCAAGTTTCTTGGTGATTTCTTCTTATTCGCAGCGGCATGTGTTGACTCTGGTCATGGCACGTGCGGTGACACTTGGAATTCCGGTACCTTTTCCAACCAAACTTTAGGTAAGGATATCTCAACCCTCTCCGTAATTGTTTAATCGAAGTTTGACCTTTAGATAACCTAATATTGATTGTGACTTTGAATTTAACTTACATAAAATGTTGATGGTGATAATTTAACTAATTTTATGCAAGTGTTGGTATATAATTGATTATGCAATTTCATTTTAATTATTTGTGATTTTGTATTTTGTGGTGGGTGGATATACTTTGCAGGTCGACGCACAAGCAAGGCCATTCATGATTGCTTGTGTGAGTGGGGTGTGTGTGTTGGTTTACGTATTCGTGTCGTGGTAAGGGTGTGTTCTGGTGTACATATCTACTGAAAATGTGTGCATCACTGTGGGTGTATAAATAAAGAGTGCATACGGCGTCATAGAAATATGTATATATATAGATAACTTGTATATATATAATATGCATAAATCAAGTACCTGTTAAATAAATTATATTTGATTGTTTATATCTAAATATAAATAATAAACAGTATGTGTTTGACAAATATATACGCATGAGACTATCTGTTTAATATACTGTGTGCGCTTGCTATGCGTATGTACGCATAGTTGGATGTAAATTTCCATTCTAAAATATAACTATAGTGTGTTGAGTTTCTGAGGTTGGAATATGAAACAAAAATAATCCTTGAAGAGGAAAAAAAAAGGGACTTACCGAGTATCATGAGAGAGAGTGTACGAACTTAATACATAAGGTAAACCCTAACATGGATGTGTTCTCAGTCGTACGGGGCTAAAAAGTCACATACCGGACAGGGTTGGGAGTTGGTTAAATTAAGCTCATATCGGACGGAGTATTGAGTCAGTTTATAATTATGGTGTCCATTATCAGATGGAATATGGAGACAAACGATGAATCGTAAAAGAAATGTTTTGTATATCCACGTGTAGCGGGAATCCCAATGAGCCCCCACTGATACCAATAATGGAAATGACATGTAATGGAAATAAAAATGGTCAATAACCCTGCTCAGGTGAAATGATAAGGAACCCAAAATTTCATATTTTATTGAGATGTGTGTTGATTTTGCTTCTCATTATGATTCTAATGATATTTTAATATTATGTGTATGGATGATTGTATGAATTGATGGTATTGTTTTTTTTTTAAATGGAAACTACTTGATTACATATCTGATATGGTTTACGGTATTTGTAAATGTAAACGAAATTAGTTGAATATAAATTTGATGTAATATGATGGTAATTATAAGAGAGCATGAGATTGTAATGAAAAGCAAAAATGGGAATTCTGCATTAGAGGAATAGGGGTATGGAGTGAGGAAATTAAACATATTTCTAAATTTAAAGTTGGTTTCATTAAGGTAAATGTTACATCGGTTGTTTTACCGTTTTCTACAACACTTTAATGAGCCATTATGTTGTTTGGTTTTTATATTCTTATTGAGTTAGTGTAACTCACCCAATTCGTCATCCTTTTCAGATTAAGATGTTCAGGACTCCACTCCCGAAGGGTGAGAGATTTGCTAGGAGACTGTTCCACTCTAACTTACCTAAATCTAGACAGTAATTGAAGTTATTTATTTCGTTATAGTAAGTATTTAATTTAGGACTTAGACACGCTTCATGGATTTTGAACATTTTAAAATTGTGTAAGGGATGTACTTTTGAATCCTTAAATATTTGCTGCGCGAGATATTTCTGTAAATTATTTATCGTTACACAGTGGGAGGCACTCAAGACTCTGAATGGGAGTTCAGGTCGTTACAGTTGGTATCAGAGCTACATTATTCTGAACTATTTCTTGCATCATGAGACTTAGGATCTTTAGGAAGATTTAAGGCAAAAAAAAAGGGGGGATTAAGTAATATGAACCTTAAGAGAAGTTTTATTAAATCTAAGATTCAGAGGCTTTTAGTTTCACTCTGAAGCCTATCGAAGATAGTGAATGAAACAACTTCTACCGAGAAGTTGATCCAATAGAAGCAGGAAAACAAAGTATGAAAGGAAAGTGTTGTTTATTATAGGATTTATCTATCTAAACCCTTTAATGAGTTATACAGGCAAGAATCTGACAAGAATGATTATGTTCCCTTTTACTTTTCCTTTATGCTCTAATTTATCGTGTGCATTACGCCTAAATTATTCTATAAATATGCATGTATATATTTTCGTATATCTATCACTGATGGATGAAAGGGAGAGACGAGGCAAAGAAATATATAAGAGGTTAATAATCAACTATCATATATATATGCATGCTTGTAATTATGCATACATGTGTACATATCAAAATTTATGTGTTTATGCATGTGAGGGTATATATATATATATATATATATATATATATATATATATATATATGAATTAGTGCATGTGCATGTATTAATGAATGTATATGTTATATAGATATATAATATATGTGTGTGCGTATATATATATATAAGTGAAATTTGTATGCTGTATAGATATATAATATATGTGTGCGTGTATATATATATATAAGTGAAATTTGTATGCTGTGTGATTTTATAAATAGATGTAGATATATATAAATCTGTGTTATGTATATATAAACTTATGTGTATATGTTATACAATTTTTCGAGATGCATACATATATATATATATATATATATATGAATTAGTGCGCAAATGTGTGTGCATGTGAATATATATAGGTAGATGTAAATCCGTATGTATATAGATGTGTGTACGTGTACATAAATGTGTGTATGTATAACTGTGTTGTATATTTGTGTGTATGTATATAAACATATATATATGTATATGTATATAAAATCTATTGAGTGGAAATGGGGCTTTAAAGTTACTGAAAAAGGAAGCAAATTAATTAGTAGAATCATAATTAGAATAAAAGTCAAGGAAAAAATTAAACGGAATGCAGATGTGAAACTAAATAAAAAAAAAAAATTCTTGTTGAATAATGGTTAGAGATTTATGAATTAGCAATGAATTAAGGAGTTCTGGTTGTTATATAATTAAATAAACAATCACAAGAATAAGTAAAACAAGCCATGAAAGATAAAAATCATAGGCGAAACAATGAATAAAAATTGAAAAATGAAATAAATTAATAAGAGAAGTTTAACTAAAAGAAATGAAATTATCTTATAGAAATAATGAATTAATTTAAAAGAATAGATAAAATTAATTAAATAAAAAGTAATTAGCACGAGAATATGATAAGGCATACTTAATAATGCTTGTCCTCAAAATATAAACAGTAAAATATGAGAATAAAAATGAAAAAATTATTTGATTATAAATAAGAGAAAATACTTAAGTGGAGCTATATACCGTAGGAACATATATATGTTTGTACATGCATATATAAATAATTAAGGATTTGTGTACGTGTAATTGCATGTATATGTTTGTAGAAGTAAATCTGCGTGGATGTGGTTATAGGTGTGTATATATGATTATGTGCCAATGGTTTGATATGAGCAGCGTGTAGTGCATCTGTGTGTGTAATTAGTTGAATGAATTATATATATAGATATGATGTGTATACGTACTGTGTCAATGTATATATGCCTAAATGCCGATATGCATATGTATGTGCGATATCGGTTTATATAAGTCATATACATATAATATACATGCAGGTTGGTATGATGATATATGTATAAAACTGAGGGTATATGTATGTGAGTGTAAATGCATCAAAAGTGTATCACTATGAGTGTGTAGATACATATATATATGAATGATGTATAAGCATGTGCGTCTAGATAAAAATGTGTTAGAAGTTTAGTTATGCGAAAAATAGTACAGTAAATAATATGAATAGTATCAAATTTTATAGAACCCTTTTGCCTTAAAAAAAAAAAAAACAGTTGCACCTAAATAAATTCCCATAGATGAAAAAAAGTACTTTTATGACTCATTCTCCCAACAAACTATTATATCAAGACAAACTTTTCAAGTATATATTATCAGAGTAGCGCAATGAAAACGTGGTGAACCATAACCACCTGATGCGGAACCCCAACACCCTTGTTTGAACCTTAAAACTCTTCAATCGGTTTAAAACGAAATTTAGATCACAAGTAAAACAAGAAATCAAATTTGTTTAATCACCCAAATGGTAGAAGTTAAACAGAACCCAAAAAAGATAAATGATATCCCTTGAACCCAATCCAAACAAGTACAAAAAACAATTGAAATATGAAATCAAAATTGAAACACAAGTGATAACAATTGTATTCCAAATCAACACCTTGTGCATAAAGTGAAAAAAAAGTCAAAACGCTCTCAACTCAATTCTGAAATGTTTGATTACAACTCTTGATGTCCACAAAGAAGAGTTCCTTTGATATTTATAACCAAAGAAATCAATGATAAGTTACAATACAATAACTACAATTGTAACTCCCACAATAACTAACTTAATTATGTGGTAATTACAATTGTAACTCCAATAATAACTATGCTAATTATAGACATATAATTGTTATGTAACTCCTTATAACTCCAATCTTCTTAACTAACACCACTAATTGTTTGTGGCACCATATAGTTATGCACTCATTCTTGTAATAACACTAAAATAAAACTTAAACCCAAAATGAGTTATACTTAACTATATGAGCTTAATTAACTCAAACTAAAATAAAACAATCCAAAATACTTAAAACAACTCAAAATGATTCGTTCTCGAATCAATTCCTGCATCAATTTCAAAAGGGGATAAATCATATATGTTAAATGTAGCCAAAACACTATATTCACCTGGTAGGTCCACTTTGTAGGCATTTTCATTGATTTTGGCTACGATTTGAAATGGACCATCCCCACGAGCATCCAACTTAGATTTCCGTTTTGATGGAAATCGTCCTTTGCGCATATGAACCCATACCCAATCTCTAGGTTCAAATGAAATCTTGCGCCTTCCTTTATTGACGTGGGATGCTACTTGTTCATTTTTCTTTTCAATGTTCTGCCTTACTTTTTCATGAATTGCTTTAACCCATTTTGCTTTCTTATGTCCATCTAAATTAGAAATGTCACTTATAGGAATAGACAACAAATCAAGTGGAGTTACGGAATTAAAACCATACACAATTTCAAAAGGAGAAAACCAAGTAGAAGAATGTATACTCCGATTATAAACAAATTCAACAAATGGTAACATATCTTCCCAAGTTTTAACATTCCTTCCAATTAAAGCACGTAATAATGTATCAAGTGTTCTATTTACTACTTCAATTTGACCATCCGTTTGTGAATGTGAAGTAGTAGAAAATAAAAGTTTGATCCCAAGTTTGGACCACAAAACTCGCCAAAAGTGGCTTAAAAACTTAACATCACTATCGGACACAATAGTTTTAGGAATGTCATGCATTCTAACAACTTCGCGAAAAAACAAATCCGCTATGTGTGTGACATCATCTATTTTGTGACATGGTATAAAGTGTGCCATTTTGAAAAAACGATCAACAACAACAAATATTGAGTCTCGGCCTTTTCTACTCCTAAACAAACCCAACAAAAAGTCCATAAAAATATCAACCCAAGGATGTGTAAGAATGGGTAATGGCATATATAATCCATGTGGTTGAACTCTACACTTAGATTGCCTACATGAGATGCACTGCGCACAAATTTTCTCAACATGTTTGCGCATATTAGGCCAAAAGAAATGTTCATGTAAAATGCTCAAAGTTTTGCGAATCCCAAAATGTCTCATTAAACCACTACTATGTGCTTTATGAACAAGCAATTCCCTAATAGAACTATTAGGCACACATAATTTTTCATTTTTAAATAGAAAACCATCATGCCTATAAAAGTCTTGAAATACTGCATGTTCACAAGCAACATAAACATTTGAAAAATCACTATCATGCACATACAATTCTTTGAAATGCTCAAATCTCAACAATTTTGTAGAAAGAGTATAGATAAAACTGTACCTTCTTGAAAGCGCATCAGCTATCACATTTTCTTTTCCTTGCTTATATTGGATCACATAAGGGAATGACTCTGAATTCTACCCATTTTGCATGTCCTTTATTAAGCTTGCCTTGCCCTTTTAAATGCCTCAAATATTCATAATCGGTGTGAATCACAAATTCTTTTGGTAACAAATAATGTTACCATGTCTCTAATGCTCTTACCAAAGCATAAAACTCTTTATCATAGGTGGAATAATTCAATTGTGCACCATTGAGCTTCTCACTGAAGTAAGCAATGGGTCTTTTATCCTGCATAAGAACAGCACCTATCCCAAGCCCAGAGGCATCACATTCAATTTCAAAAGTTGAATCAAAATTAGACAATCTTAATAAAGGCGCATTACATAACTTTTCTTTCAATAAGGAAAACGCATGTTCTTATTCTTTTCCCTAAACAAACCGCGTATCTTTTTTCATGATTTCAGTTAAAGAGGCAGCAACGAACTAAAATCTTTTACAAATCTCCTATAGAAACTTGTCAAACCATGAAAACTACGCACTTCACTTGCACTTTTAGGTGTCGGCCACTCTTTTCCTACCATGTACCTATTGAGATACCCATCATGCATCACTCTCCTATCCCATTGCCATGGTCTACCCAGCAAAATATGACTAGCTTGCATAGGAACTACCATCACTTGCTTATTAACTCTCACCTCCCCACTATTGTTAAGCCATTGCAGCTTATAAGGTTTAGGATGTTTTGTAGTTTCCAAACCCAGTTTATCAACAAATAAGATACTAGCCACATTTACATAATTACCCCCATCAATAATCATGCTACACAATTTTCCATTCACTAGACATCTAAAATGAAAAATATTCTCTCTTTGCAACTTAACCCCCTCATCATCATTCCTTACTTGCGTATTCAAAGCACGCCTAGAAACCAACAATCTACCTTCCATAGACGTCTCCCAATCACTACAATCCTCCATATCATTCTCATCATCCGTTTTAACACCATTATTACGCATCACCATTACCCTTTTATTTGGGCATTGAGATGCAATATGACCAAAACCCAAACATCTGAAACACTTGATATCTCTATTCCTAGGAGTTTGGGAGTTAAAAATACATTTGTTTTTATTATCATTAGCATCTTTTGCCTTGTTTTTGTCATCTCTTTTGAATTGAACAGCCTTGTTATCTCCCCTCCAATTCGGTCTCCAATTGGAATTTTGGGCCGAGTAAGTGTTGGTTTGCATTGTGTTCCCCTTTCTCTTTAATTGTCTTTCAATCTTTATAGTCATGTGCACCATATCATCAATCTCCATATAATGTTGAAGTTTTACAATGTTGGCTATATCTTTGTTAAGGCCATTTAAGAACCTTGTCATAGTAGCTTCCCTATCCTCTTCAATATTAGCCCTTATCATGGCTATCTCCATCTCTTTGTAGTAGTCTTCTACACTCTTGTTTCCTTGTATAAGGCCTTGCAAGTTTTTATGTAAATCCCTATAGTAGTGAGTAGGAACAAAGCGCCTTCTCATGATAGCCTTCATTTCGGCCCAAGTAGAAATAGATCTCTCTCCATTTCTTCTTTTACTTGTGATGAGTTGATCCCACCATACAATGACATACTCTCCAAACTCCACAGCCGCAAGTTTTATCTTTTTCTCCTCTGAATAATTGTGGCACTCAAAAATAAGCTCCACTTTGCGCTCCCATTCAAGACAAGCATTCAGATCATTCTTGCTTAGAAACGATGGGATTTTCATTTTGATGCTCCCAATATTTTTATCAAGATCGTTTCGACCCCTACCATAATTTCGACCTTCATTGACCAAAGTAGTTTGGTCATCAAATTCTTCCTCCAGTTCCTCATCAAAAGGTGGTGTTGGAAGTCTTCTTGCCCCTGGATTGGTTTGGGAAGCTTCTCCTCTCATGGAATTTAACTCACGTTGTTGTTTCTCTAGTTTCTCATTCATGTTGCCAATAACTAGTTGAATCCTCTCAAATTGTTGTTGCATTGTTTTGAGAATGAATTCTTGATCTTTTGATATTATTTCCCTCCCTTGTGGCTCCATCTTCAAATCTGAAATTTTAATGACAAACAAAATAGATTGCAACCTCACAAATCACTCCCTCACGTGTTTATTCACGTAGTATGGGTACTCGTGTTTCACTCAATTTTGGCTTTTACCCTCTTTTGAGCTCACACTCTCTTGCTTTTTAACACTCAAGCAATCTTTTATAACTTTATACAAAATGGCCAATTTAAATAACAATTAATTATCACTATGTACTCAATTTTAATTAGAGATAACAAAGAATTCCTAAATAAACAAGATACACGAATTCAACACTAAAAGCAAACTAGAACAATCTAAACAATGAAGAGCACACACTTGATATACAAATAAGTATATGATGATTTTTATATTAATTAGGCAATAACGAATCAATATTATTACCTCAAGATGTAATGAGAAGTAAATTGGTAGAAATATTAAATGAAAACTAAAGATGCAAGAAAAAAAAATGATGAATAAGGAATTTAATGCACGAAACTTGTAATTCTCTAATAGAACCACAAATTATCACCCAAAATACTCAAATTAAGTGAAACAAATAGTTTTGGATGAAAACAAACTCAATTGAGGTGAGTTGTTTCCAAACAGCCCCAAAAATTACACAAACAATCTCAACCAAACAAACAGCCTTGAAACGAGTTTCCCTTTTAAATTTGAACTGTATTTGAATGTTATATGAGATAAATAAAAGGAAAATAACAGCAGCCGTGTCAATTACACAAGGTAGAATATGTGAAAATGTGTTTTGCATAATTAAGCAAATTAGGCTAATCTGTTTTTTTTTTTTTTTACTGAATGCAAATTTCTCTTTTTTTTTTTGTAAGAAATAATGAAAATAAAGACAACAAAATAAGGATAAACTAATTTACTTGGTGAACCAATACTCTGATACCAAATGATGCGGAACCCCAAGACCCTTATTTGAACCTTAGAACTCTTCAATTGGTTTAGAACGGAATTTAGATCACAAGTAAAAAAGAAATCAAATTTGTTCAATCACCAAATGGTAGAAGTTAAAAAGAACCCAAAAAAGATAAATGATATCCCTTGAACTCAATCCAAACAAACACCAAAAACAACTTAAATAGGAAATCAAAATTGAAATACAAATGATAACAATTGTATTCCAAATCAACACCTTGTACATAAAGTGAAAAGAAAGCCAAAACGCTCTCAACTCATTTCTGAAATGTTTGATTACAACTCTTGATGTCCACAAAGAAGAGTTCTTTTAGTATTTATAGCCAAAAAAATCAATGATAAGTTACAATACAATAACTATAATTGTAACTTCCATAATAACTAGATTAATTATATGGTAATTACAATTGTAACTCCAACAATAATTAGGCTAATTATAGGCATGTAATTGTTATGTAACTCCTTGTAACTCCAATCTTTTTAACCAACACCACTAATTGTTTGTGACACCATATAGTTATGCACTCATTCTTGTAATAACACTAAGATAAAACTTAAACCCAAAATGAGTTATACTTAACTATATGGGCTTAATTAACTCAAACTAAAATAAAACAATCCAAAATACTTAAAACAACTCAACTAATCCAGTACATACACAAGACTTATTCATCCATTATCAATAAGACTCAAACAAGTCCAAATTATCCCAAATCACTTAAATCCAATTAAAGTTACGAATTTGGGTTGTTCAAAAAGCTAATATTTGAACTTTCCACAATTGGCCAGCCCAACATCCACATGTTTTTGAGTAAAAACTTGGAGCAACTCTTTAATCTTATTTGCCTTTGATCTTGTTACTGGTCTACTGAAACTTTCCAGATTTGGAACTGTATTTGTGTTTACATCATTTGAAATTTGCTCCAAGTCACCTTCTGATGCTCTTTGAGTATCTTGAGTGTTTTTACCCTTATTTGCATCACCACCACACTTGGAAGACCTCTCTTTGAACCAATAAAGAGAGATTGAGGATATAATAAATACGCTACCCCCTCCCTAAGATCATACTTAAAAGTGGTCACTTGAAAATTTTGGAAAACTTTGTGCCTGTAAAAAGCTAGAACCAAGCATAACCACTCGTAACAAAACTAAATAAAGAACCTTTTATCAAAAGAACTCTCAATAATTCACGGTAACAATTATGAAACTCATGATTCACTAGCTACATTGTGGAAGACTTTCAGAAAAATCTGATCAAGTACTGGAATAATTTAGAAATTATCCAAGCTTCGGTGAATTTGAATATCACTATGACTTAACTAAAAATAAATTACATAGATGTCAGATCACATTAATAAAGGAGGAGAGGTTCGAGTACCAAAACATAGCTTTCAAATTTTCGAAGTAACATCCAGGAGTTAGAAAACCTTACAATTGGTAAATTTTTTTATATAAGAGTATGACAACAAAAAAAATTGTTGCTTAGAATTCCAAACCATTGGAATAATGTGTATCTGGTTTTGGTGATAATTAAAAAGTATATCGATTAAAGGCTATGGAGAATATTTTCAAAATATCAACGTATTAATTTTCGAAAGTTAGCAAACAAATAGTTCTTATTTAGGCACATGAACATCGGGAATTATGTGAACATAAGATAGCATTGGGATTACCTAGGTAATTAAGAGCTTAATCTTGTGGTAAATTGAGAATGTGGTGTAGATTGCTACAAGACTCTTCATGATGATAATCAAACAAAAATATAATACTTTCAAACATGGTTGGATAGTGATAACAATTGCATAAATTATTGCTTGGAGATATTCTACTCTAATGAGTTTTGAGATCCAACATAATATAGAATAGTAGCCTTTTTTGGAAGCACAATAAATTTTAAGAGGTCTATAGTGACGCACTATCAAACCGCCTTAGGTTTTAAAATCCCTAATATTGGAAAACAAGTTCTTAGTAAATATACCTTTACTTTTGGGATGAAGTTGGAGAAAGGAATGTAACTAGCCTAGATTTAGTAGTCACAAAAATTATATATATATTTATACATATGTAGATATACACAGGCAACCATATATTTCTAAAGGTACTATAGATAAAAGGTCTCCTATGATTTAGAGAGGAAAGGATATTAAGCTCTCGATTCATTGGGTCTTTTAAAGTACAAAAGTGAATTGGTACAACTGCTTACAAGATAGCAATACTATCGGATTTGTCAAGAGTTCACAATGTCTTTCACATATTAATACCACGTAAATGCCATCCTAACCTCATCCATATGCTGCAACATGAACCACTCCTAGAAAATGATCTAACCTATGAAGAAGTACCCACGCGCATATTGGATTGAAAGGAGGAAACACTAAGAAATAAGTAATACCACAAGTTAAGTCATGTAGCAACATCACTCTCAAGTGGAGGCAACATGGGAGCTTGAGGAGACGATGAGGGTGAATTATCCAAAATTGTTTGAGAAGGTCTAGCAAATTTGGGGAGCAAATTTATTTTAAGGGGGGAAGATCGTAACGACAAAAAAAAAAAAAAAAAAAAAAACAAGAGAAAGGAAAAATAAAAAAAAGAGAAATAACATAAAAGGGAATAAAAACAATAATAATAATAAATAAATAAAAAAGAAACCCTAAGAGGGGAATAGAGGGGCAGAGAAGAAGAAGAAGGGAGGCGCGACGAGCAGCCGATCCACGCGAGGCAGAAAAACGGCGGCCAGAGGAGAAGGCTCGCACGCGATTGTCGCGTGATGTGCTGGGAAGAAAGAGTCGCGGTGCAGCAAGAGAGGGAAATTTGTTCTTGGTGTGCAGCGCAACGACGAGAAGGCAGATTCACTCTTCGCATGCAGCGCGGCGGCAGAGAAGGAAACTTGAAAGCGCTACGTGCGGTGGGGAAGGAACGGTTGGATCGCGGGGAGGCCAGATCCTGGCGACTTTGGCGAGGTTCGTTCCGGACTAGGCATGCCGCGACTTTCTTGGTGATTTCTGTTCATTTGCAGCAGCGTGTGCTGACTCTGGCAGTGGCACGTGTGGTGGCGCTTAGGAATTCTGCTCCCTTTTCCAACCAAACTTCAGGTAAGGATATCTCAATCCTCTCCATAATTGTTTAATTAAAGTTTGGCCTTTAGATCACTTAAGATTGATTGTGACTTTGAACTTAACTTACGTAAGATGCCGATGGTGATGATTGAACTGATTTTATGCAAATGTTGGTATATAATCGATTATGCAATTACATTTTAGTTGTTTGGGATTTTGTATTTCGTGGTGGGTGGATATACTTTGCAGATCGATGCACAAGAAAGGCCATTCATGATTGCTTTTGTGAGTGGGGTGTGTGTGTCGGTTTACGTATTCGTGTCGCAGTAAGTGTGTGTTCTAGTGTATATATCTACTAAGAATGTGTGCATCAATGTGGGTGCATAAATAAAGAGTGCATACGGCGGTATAGAAATGTGTATATATATAGATAACTTTTATATATATAATATGTATAAACCAAGTACCTATTAAATAAATTATATTTAATTATTTATATCAAAATATAAATAATAAACAGTATGTGTTTGACACACATATACACATGAGACTGTTTGTTTAATATAATGTGTGCGCTTGATATACGTATGTACGCGTTGTTGAATGTGAATTTTCATTTTAAAATATAACTATAATGTTTTGAATTTCTGAGGTTGGAATATGAAACAGAAATAATCCTTGAAGGAAAAAAAAAAAAAAAAAACTTACAGTAAAATAGGAGAGAATGTACGGACTTGGTACATAAAGTGAATTCTAACGTGGATGTGTCTTCAGTCGTATGAGGCTGGAAAATCCTATACCAGATGAGGTTGGAAGTTGGTGATATTACGTTCATACCAGACGGAGTATTGAGTGAGTTTATAGTTATGGTGGTCATTACCGCACGGAGTACGAAGACGACTGATGAATCGTAAAAGAAATGTTTTGTATTTTCACGTATAGCAAGAATTCCTATGGGCCCCCAGTGATACCAGTAATGGAAATGACATGTAATATTAATGAAAATGGTCAATAACCGTGCTCAAATGAAATGATAAGGAACTCAAAACTTCACATTTATTGAGATGTGTGTTGATTGTGCTTCTCATTATGATTCGAATGATATCTTAATGTTATGTGTATGAATAATTGCGTAAACTGATGGTGTTGTTTTTTTTAAATAAAAGCTACTTGATTATATATCTGATATGGTTGGCGGTACTTGTAAATGTAAACAAAATTAGTTGAATATAAATTTGATAAAATATGATGGTAATTATAAGAGAGCATAAGATTGTAATAAAAAACAATAATGGGAACTCTGCATTAGAGGAATAGGAGTATGAAGTGAGGAAATTAAACATGTTTCTAAGTTTAAAGTTAGTTTTATTAAGGTAAATGTTACATTGGCTGTTTTACTGTTTTCTACAACACTTTAATGAGCCATTCTATTGTTTGGTTTTTATATCTTTATTGAGCTAATGTAAATCACCCAATTTATTATCTTTTTCAGATCAAGATGTTTAAGATCTCGCTCCCAAATGGTGAGAGATTTGCTAGGAGATTGTTCCACTCTAACTTACCTAAATCTAGACAGTAGTTGAAGTTGTTCATTTCATTGTAGTAAGTATTTAATTCATGACTTAGACACATCTCTTGAATTTTAGACATTTTAAAATTAAGTGTGTAAGGGATGTACTTTTGAATCCTTAAATATTTGCTATGCGAGACATTTCTGTAAATTATTTATCATTACACAGTGGGAGGTGATCAAGATTCTGAATGAGAGTTCGAGTCCTTAAATATCATTAGGTACACTCATTAACGGACGGGATGTGGGAACGGCCGATATTTGTGAAAGAAACGTAGATATCCACGAGTAGGAGGAATCCCTATGGGGCCCATAGATACCGGTGGACGAAAATAATATTATAAGATGGCTAAAGGAATGGTAAACCATTAATAACATTTTATTATATTCCTGAACATATCTAAATGTTTTTGCATGAAAGTTGTCTAATAAGAAAGTAAGAAATAAATTGTTTTCCATAAAAAGGAAGGGTATGACCGCACCAATATGGTTTTTAATACAAAGTGAATGCTCTATCGGTCATTTTATATTTTCTACAATCCTTTAGTTACTGTGTCGGCGGTAAGATTTTTGGCAATTTTATTGGGTTAGTGTTGCTCACCCCCTTCTTATTACAATTTTAGATCATGACAATCAAGATCCAGATTCAGAATAGTGAGAGAATAGATTAGAACATCATCCTTATCCGTCCTGCCATATTTGAATTGAGATTAATCATTATAGTAGTAGCTATCTTTCGTTTTAAGTTTTAAACATTTCAGTAGCCCCTATTTGAATATTCTAAGTAAATGTACAAAAAATGTAACCTTTAAATCTTTAATTCTTCTGCGCAATGATAATTTCAGTATTACTAAATTATTATGATCGGACTAAATGCCGAAATCCTAAAAATGGGGTTTGGGCCTTTACATCAAGGATTTGAGATACTTTCTCATTGAGGTGGCCAAATAAGAGAGAATGGTCTGTATCTCTCCGCAAAAACATAATCTATTTTGTAGATGGTAACTTGCTTATTTGGAGAAGAAATAGTTAGTAGTGGCAAGGACCAGTGCATACCACAAATTCAGAGCTATGATGAAAGGTTTGTGCGAATTATACTTAATTCCAATAACAAATATGCGAGTTAAATATAGTAGATACAAAAGGTCTAACACTATATTGGGACAAGAAAGCTACAATCAAGATTTCAGACAACCCAATCTAATATGACAAAAGAGAACATATTGAGATCGATTAATACTTCATCAAGGAAAAGATAAGCAGTGGTCTCATAGACATATATTATGTAATCTCTTAAGACCAACTTGATAATACTTTCACCAAAGGTGCACTAGTAAAAAATTTCATATATTGATTTGCAAGATGGGCATGCGAGAGCTCTATAGTATCAGATTCCTATTGGCACCTTCTAAAACATTAAGTTGTAGATTAGGAATGTATATAATCCTGTACTCCAGTCTTATTTGATTTAAATTTCAATTCTATGGATGAGAATGATAATGCAGTACAAATGCAGTACAAATGCAATAGGATTTTGAATAAAAAATCAATTCCAAATCAATTTCATTATCAATCTAATTTACAAGTTTTCTAATTCCTCTATTGACAAGTGGGAGTGCAATACCTTTTTAAAAAAAAAAAATGAGAACATGAATAGATCATTGTGGGATTGAAGATGAGTTGAGCAACTTAATTATGCACCAAATATTTAAGCATTAGATTTACATATTTAATGATTAGGATCTAGGAATAGAATAGACTTGAATCTAAGCCACATTGAAATCTGTATTAATCCTAAAGCATAAATTAGCTTTTCAGCATTAATACTCCATTTGATACATGAAAAAAATTTCTGATTTTTTTATCTTCTAAGTTCAAACATGCTTACATACAAAAATATTTCAAGTTGCTGAAAATGAAAACATCGTTTGAAAAATGACAATGACAACGGGAGATGTGTTTGAAGGGAGATGATTCTCCACATCTTAGCTTACAATTACATACAACTTGCTAATATGAGACGAGTTTGAAGAGAGATTCCCCACATCTTAAGCTACAATTACATGCAAGTTGCACACACCACATACAAATAGTCACAGCAGAGAAGTTATTGGGAAACTGATGCAGTACAAAAAGTCAATTGATTGATATATTTCAATATGATGGGATATCTCTGTAACTACAATATTTATGTATTATTTGGGATATTAAGCTTATTTAGGAACTACTCAAATAGGTTTACATTAGTGTAGTCTTTTGGTTAGAAGTATTACTTATGAACAATATATTAGTTACGGATGTTAGTTTGAACAGACAGCTTATGAATAAAACTGTTAATTTCTCTAATGGAATTGAGTGCCCAACAACCCTGCTTTTCCCCGATTTAATATTGGTATACACGAAAAAAAAAAACTGATAAAAGATAATATATAAAATGCCAAAGACAAAAATATCAGGAACTATAACGAAAAGCTGTGAAGTGGATATCCATTGGAATAAATTTAACCAACCTCTTCAGGGCTTTCACAAGCAGCGGTGATTTCAGTGAAGCTTATTTCTGGTGCTAAGGATAACCCAACCCCATGAAAGGAAACTACTCTTCTCTCCCCAATTTCTTTCTCTACCTGAACAAGTGCAATTAAGTCACAAAAGGAGGAAGAGCGTAAAGAAAGAGAATGACAAGTACACACCTGAGGTGGAGGGGGCATGATGTCATAGCACAACAAGGCCAATGGGTAAATATGTCCTGGAACACCAGAATGTTCAGCAAGCCTTCTCATATTATCCACTGAAGAAGAATCAAAGGGCGCCTGACCCCCTTATATCAGTACATAAAAATATAATGACACCCTAACAATGATATGACAAATAATATACTGCTGATGAAGAACAGGTTTTAATATTTGTTATCTTTTGGTACCATAGAGAAGACCCAAAGAGTAGCAGCAGCCTATGTAATATCACAAAGACCAAATATACCAGGGTGAAACAGCAAAAATCAACAAAAGAAATATATTTGATATTTTACCAACTGTTGTATTTTAGACATCTTACAAAGCAAACGACAAAAAACAATAATCAACCACCTAACATATTTAGTCCATCGAACTCATTAGTCATCTAAGCAAACAAATCTGTAATCATCTAGTTTTACTTTTGGCAAAATGCAGCATCCCACATACTCTACATATTTGGGACATAAGTATTTCTTTTCTTTTTCTTGAGTGTAAGTGATATTGAAATTATTGCCTACATCTATACAATTCACACTTTACATTTCAGAAAAAAGAGTGACATTAAAAGTATTGACAAAATAATATCACTAACTTCTTGCCGAAAAGAAAACAAAAATTTACACTCTTGTATCAATGAGGACATTCAACAAAATCATGAAGGACTAGCCAGGGTAAAACCAGTTTTTCAGGACCTCAGTCTTTAGGTAAAAGGAAGCACTATGTAATCAGAGCACTGTTCCTAGATCCCACAAAATACAGGTAACAAGGATAGAAGAACTAGGAATCAAAACAACCCATGTTCTGGTAGTAATAATATCTTCCATCCATTTCCGAACCCTTTAAACAATAAGATGAAATGGTAATAAGAGTAACTGGAAATCTACCCTAGAGAATTGAAAATGAGAGGACGGGGATTTAAACTTGAAAATGGAACTACAATATCAAGATTAGTTAATATAGGAATTACACAAGAATTGAACCATATCAGAACTAAGAATTCCCTAAGTCGGCCAAAGGTAGAAGGTGCAGAAACTTACTGGATTCCATTCTCCGGTAAGAGGATCTGGGCGATCCCTGCCTCCACTAGGTGCAATCCACACTATTTGTGATCCGGCCCTGCACTCAAGTAAATTTGATCAGAAAGCTGATGGTAAATGGACTGAGACTCTCCATTGAAAAAGTAAAGAAACTACTCTCCATTGAAAAAGCAAAGAAACTAACTTACTAGTCATTAAGCATGTGCATTGCATTTGAAAAATTATACACAAATCGAAGTCTAAAATGCAACTTCATATCCATAGTATATCTCAAAAAAACTAATACACCCTGACTTTCTGTTTTGAAATGGAAAAATAAACTACCAAACTATACACTGAGATAACGAAGGTCTTTCACCAAAATAATGCTGTTGCCACCATAAATTGCTGGAGCAGGAAAGAACACACTAACAGGTAACCAATAGTTAGTCAGTCCTACCCGCATGAGGATACTTTCTACTATGGTAAAGTTTTCAAGATCAAAAGAAACCAACTTAAAATGAATAAAATTAGCAGACATTAAAAAGTCAGAAGTTCGAAATCCACAAATTTAAGGTTTTTCTTGTAAACTGAGGTACGACTACTTCGAAAACGACTTCTCCTCAAGAATATTATTTACAAGAAACTCCAGAAGTGTAAGAGATCTTTATGTATATCCTAATCTCTGTCAGAAAAACTGAAAAGAAAACAAATAAACAAAAAATTAAGAAAAAAAGATATGAATACCTTAATAGTAAAGCCATCTCCTTCAAACTACGTGTATTTGCTTTTCTTTTCATCTCAACAAGCTCGGGAACATCGTACATGTGTTTTTTTGAGTACACACATATGAGATTCCTGATAAATCCAAAAGGTTACAAATTCACACACAAATTTTCTTACTCATAATTAAATTAGCTTCTAATCAGATTACATTGATAAATATACAAAATTATTGGAGTACCTTCCCATGCTGAAGGGCTTGCAGAGAGGGTCTGTAAGAACTCTATCCCCTGCCACATAGTTCTGCAGGACGACACATGCGTTGATTACGCAATCATTTTCAATGCAGACAAGTCTTTTGAATAAGCTCAGAATAGAAAGATAAGTTCACCATGTTCTCAGCAATACTTGGGTTTGTTGCTTCAAGTAATAATGCAATAACAGCAGGGTCTGCTTCAGTTTGGTGGTTGGACATCAAAACAATGTTGTGCCCCTGCAACCAAACATGCATAAACATTAATAACAACTATAAAGTTAGTATCTATGACAAATAGAGAATGACATCAGTTGACAATAAGCATATCAAACCGAACAGCTATAGAACACGAAAATCATATAACACAGCTGATAATTCACAGCAATCAAGCGCATCCTCATTGGTTAAAAGGATGACTCTGATCCACAGCCACATCCTTGGGGTCATTTTTTTTGGGATCGGAAAATGAAATAAGGGTGACCGGGAAAAGTTTAAGAACAAACAAGATGGTTTCAATTTAGTGCTGCCTCGTTCTGTCACATACAATAATTTTCTTTTAAGCTTTATATATTTTCTATATTCTACCCACTTGAGGCTTCTAATAAGTTTCATATTAGTTGCAGGTTAAATACGAACTTAATGTGTGGAATATTTCTGAAGTGATTTTAGAAATTATTTTATTAGTTCAAGAATGAAGCTTCAAAAGTTTCTTAGCTCTTTCCCCTCCCTCTATATTCCTGAGAGAGTCATTAACTATCTTGTGCCCTCTTTGCCATGCAGATATCTGGAACTTGTTCTCTTGAAAATTTCAAGCGGT
The DNA here is from genome assembly GCF_054855325.1 of Carica papaya. Lineage (NCBI taxonomy): Eukaryota > Viridiplantae > Streptophyta > Magnoliopsida > Brassicales > Caricaceae > Carica > Carica papaya. Next base: position 27,261,260 of record NC_142311.1, on the reverse strand, counting down.
GTTGAAGTTGAAACAATTTCCCCCTTCCTTAACAGTGAGGATGAAGGATTTGGCCTCAATGCCTGGTTGCTTACTCTCTTGACACCACCAATGAACCTAACCAATTAGCTGGAGTGAATAACAAAGGGGAGCATGGCTAACCAATTATAAGCACAACTGCTTTTATGGTGGGAGAAAATGGTGTTAAATCTTGAGGTTGAATGATCAGTAACAAATTGAAATATAAAGTGGCAAAAAGCTAAAAGAAAGAAAAATGACTGATTATGAAGGATGATGAGACAAACATTTCAAAACACTTTTTTGAAGAACACAAACACTTCAAAATATGAAAGAGAAATATAATATTTTCTCAGCCAGGGTAGCCATTTGTTTTGTTCAAAATTTTACTGGGTCTACCAAAGAACCTGGAGTTTGTGCACTCTAAAAAGTAAGCGCCATTATATTAGGTTTTATCAGATGTAATTGATATATCAGCATCCTAATGTCAATTTGTGCACCTTCTTCTGCTAGAGCTATTGTACCTTCATACCAGCATTTTATTATATCCATAATATAATATTTTTCTGGGTGCAATTGTGCCATATTTCATTGTTCACCAGAAAGAAATAAAGATTAGAACAAATAAACATAATGATAATATTAAGGGATCATATGCAACTCAAGAAATATTAAAATATCATCTTGAATAAAATAATTGAAGATAGGAAACACCACGATCTTTATTGGCAAAATCTCTTTTTTCTATCTTTCGAGACATGGGATTGAATTCAAGCATTTTTAAAGCAGAAAATCTCAAAAAACATGGAAAGAAAAGTAAAACTCATAGAAATTATATGAACCTGGCGAAGCTTCTCTTCCATTTCATAGAAAAGGGCCAAATTGCCAATGAATGAATTTCTGCAAAAAAAAGGTGGCCAAAGTTAAGATTGCAAGATTTCTTGAAACTTCGAGAGACTTCATTATTTCTCAGAGTGTTGCCCACTTGATCGAGAACTAATTGATTTAATAGTTTGGGAAAACTTAGATTATTCAGTAGAAAAAAAAATATGAAGAAATGCAAGAAGCCTTGCTTTTCCGAATCTGGTACCAAAAGGATCTAAAACTCACCTTGTTTTGAGATTACAATTTGTTGTATGCAGATTTCACAATGCCCTCTCTAGATAGGGAAATTCAGGAGCAGTGAAGGTTTTATTTTGTTTATATTTTTTGTTAAAGAATGTACCTTATGTATAATAAGGCTAAACTAGGTTACAGAGTACTAAAGTAAAATATACTGAAATATTGAAATAAAACATATCATTTGTAATTAATTGTAATATTTATTTTTCTTATCCCTAGAATTTTTATATACAGGAATGTACCATTCAATGAGAATACAATACAACTATTCATGACATATAGCCTCAGATTTAGAAATCTTAAACTCTTTTGCAACTCCTATTCGGTTTTTATTGTCGGAAAAAAAAAAAACCCCGAAGGGGACCAGCCTTCATACAGCTGGTCAGTACACCAGCCACCACTGGTCTTAATAGTCGGAAAGAAGCCAGTCAATATCACCAGCAGCCGCAAGCCAGCAGTTGCGCCAGCCAGCTACCTGTAGCCGCGCAGACTTCCAGCTGCGTCTGCCGCCCTAATGCTTATGCGCTTCCCAGCCATGCTCCTGTCACACAGCCACCTCTGTCCAGCCGCATTTTGATTACAGTCACCATTAATCATCCACATCATAGCCACTGTTCAGTTGGTAAACTCCTTATTCTTTGCTTTATTTAATTGACCTTAATTGCCTAAAACTTGAAGTCTGTCAGAGTCTACATTTCAAATCACTGACACAAATTCCCATATGAAAAATTCTGTAGAAACTAATGGAGAATTCAAGCTGATCCATGTTGCTTATCACTTCAGTGGAAAAAAAACTACTTGCATTGGTCACAATTAATTTGAACCATTCTAAAAGGAAGATTAAAAATCATTCATATTCTGCGCACCGGACCAAAACTGAGAGGCCCAAATTTTGATGCATGGGATGGAGACAATCTGATGATAATGGCTTGGCTCTGGAACTCAATCACACCAAAGATAAGCAATCTGTTATGTTCTTACCCAATGCAAAAGAAATATAAGATTCAACCAGATAAACTTATTCCAAGATAAAAGATACAGCCTTAATCTATGATCTAACTATAAAAACTTAGTCAGCAAAACAGGGAAATAAACCGGTCACAGAGTATTAAAAAATTGATGGTAGTAGTTTGATCAATATCATTGCTTCACTGTGGAACATAGCAAAGATATCACTACCCTAAAGAAGATGGTAAAGAAAGACAACATATCAATTCATGACAAGACAATGAAGAATATGATCAAGTAAGAATTCAGATCTTGGGAAAAGAAAAAATGTCATATCTAAATGAGGTAATATCTTTGGTTATTGCTGAAGCGAGCAGCAGAGGGGTTATGTTAGAAACTCACGCTACTGACAATCAGCAATGACGACTAAAGACTCCAAACCACATCAACAAGGGAAAGAGCCAAGTAATAATAAAAACTTGGGAGACAATAAGGATAATTTATAGTGTACCTTTTGTAAGAAGTCTCGACATACCAAGAAAAAATGTTGGAAACTCCACCTGAAGCCCACTACCTCAAGTAAAGAATGGGAGTACAAATCTCCACACAGAAGCCTCAGAGACAATCCTAGTTAATCTCCAGGACGAGAAAACTACTGACCTAAGTGAATCCAATGCTGAAATTCAATGGCTAAAACCCATGTTTAAGGACCTGGAGAAGTCAACAGGTAAAGGTCTATCAGCACATTCAGATATGTTTTCCCACCCACATGGTTTACATGTTTCATCTACATCATTTGAGAAATAACTTATTACAGACTGAGGGGCCACTGATCATATGATCAATCCTTAAAATACTTTTACATGTATTTCTCATGCCCAAGTAATACGAAAATTTTACTATGGATGAGTATCTAAACACCATTGCAGGGATTTGTACTATTAAGATTAGCCTTAATCTACTTCATGAAAATGTGCTACATGTCTCTAAACTTTGTTCTAATCTTGTATTAGTCACTAATTTAACTAAGGAGCTGAATTGCAAAATAACATTTTTTTCATCTCATTGTGATTTTTAGGACTCAAACTCAAGGAAAATGATTGGACATACTAAAGGCAGGAACGGATTATACTACTTGCATGCACCTAGGCTATCTTTCTCTGATATTACTACAGACTATACCACCAAACTCTGGCTCTACCACAAACAACTTGATCATCTTTCTTCTTTATTTTGAAGGTTATATTTTTTTAAAAACTCTGTTGGTAGAAATTTACATTGCGATGCACGTGAATTTACTAAATATAAGCGTATAACATTTCCCAATAACAATGAAAGAAAGCAACATTCCTTTTTCATTAACCTATGATGATATTTAGGGATCTGTCCATCCTCCTAATATATTTGGGCCTTGATGGTTTGTATCATTCAATGATGATTGCACAAGTCATGCAACTTTTTTTACTTAAAACAAAAATCTAATGTGAGTTACATAATTTTGTAAAATTATTAAGTCTCAGTTTAGAACCCATATAAGAAGATTCCACACTGATAATACAAAATACTTTTTAATCATACACAGTCCTCCTTTTATAGATAAGAAAGAATTATTTTATGAATCATCATATGTCCACACTCCACAACAAAATAAAGTAGTAGAACGAAAGAATAGTCACATCCTTATAACTATTTGAGTCTTCTTATTCCAGAACCATGTTCCTAAATAGTACTGAGAGGAAGCAGCCCTTACTGCTACATGAAATATCAATTGATTACCTTCTAGTGTTCTTAATTTTAAGAGCCCTTTCGAAACCGTTTCCAAATTTTATCTAGAGGTCAATATCATAAATTATTTAGTCCATTAGATATTTGGGTGTATCGCATTTGTTCATATCAATACCCACTAGAGAAGGAAACTTGACCCTAGAGCTTTAAAATTTGTATTTATTGGGTACTCCTCTTCCCAAAAGGAGTACAAGTACTATCATCCATCTATACATAAATTTTATAAACATGCAGATGTTACCTTTATTGAGACAAAATCCTAATTTTATCTAACTTTATCTCCATGGGGAGCCTATGTTGGAAGATAAGGGTACAAATCTTTCAATGGACGTAAATTTTCAATAATTACCACCTACACCAGCTTTACCACCTACACCACTAGAAGAAAACTCTCATAGTCAGTCTACCCAAGAAGCCTTACATGACCCGAAATTTACTTATTTGTATTCAAGGAGGAAGAACCTAGGCCCAGAGCTAAGGCATGGTCAAACATCAAAAACAATTTTTTGAACTAAGATATGTCCCAAAAACCCTACCCAAAGTGATATCAATGTACTTTTTGCAATTCATAAAGGAATTAGGGAATGCACCAAATATCAACGGTATCCTACTTGAAAATTTGTGTTCTTTGATAAATATTCATAATCTCACAAAACTTTTCTCATGAGTCTTAACGCTGAGTTTTATTCCTAACATTGTATTTAAGACATTATTTTATGAGAAATGAAAAAATCTCATGATTGTTGAAATGCGAGCACTAAAATAGAACGATACTTAAGACATAGAAGACTTGTCCAAAGGAAAACAACCCGCAATGTAAAATACAGAGCAAATAGAACAATTGAAAGGTATAAAGCAAGACTAATAGTCAAAGGTCATATCCAAACTTATGGAATAAACTATGAAGAGACATTCATGCCCGTTGCAAAAAGTGAATACAATGCGAGTTTTGCTATTTCTAACTGCTTACTTCGGCTGCCATTACAACAATTTGATATCAAAAATGCATTCTTGCACAAAGAGTCATAAGAAAAGATCTACATAGAAATCTCACCAGAATTTACCAACAAAACGGACATAAACAATGTGTATAAAGTTAAAAAAGCACTTTATGGGCTCAAACAGTCACCTAAGGCGTGGTTTAATAAGTTTTCTGAAGTAATGTTAGACATGGGATACAAACAGAATCAGAGAGATCACATTCTACTTATCAAGCACTCAGATTCATGAGAATTACTGTTATTCTAATATATGTTGATGATATTATAATGACAATGGATGATAAAGAAGAAAAACCTAGACTTAAGCGTTGTTTAGCCAAAGAGTTTGAAATCAACGAATTGAGAAAACATAAGTACTTACTAATTATCGAAGTAACTCATTCAAAATTAGGAATTTTCATCTCATAGTAGAAATACATAAATCATATATTGAAAGATACAAGTAAACTAGCATGTAAACTAGGTAGTACACTTGTTGACCCTAATTATAAGTTGGGATTAGCAGAAGTTGGGATTAGCGGAACAGGATACAAAAATAAATAAAGTGATGTAATAAAAACTAGTTGGGAGATTGATTTACCTATCACACAACAATGATTGTAATAAGTCAGTTCATGCATAATTCTAAAGAGTATTACACTATCTAAAGGGAACGACAGAGGACAACATAATATTTAAAAAGAATGATAAATTGATCTTTCAAGTTTACACTGACAAAGACTATGCAAGATCAATAGTAGACAGAAAATCTACTATACGTTACTGTACCTTCCTTACAGGTAACTTGGTCATTTAGAGGAATAAAAAGCAAAATATAGTTGTAAGATTAAGAGTAGAGTCAGAATTCCGAATAATTGTTAATGGGTATGTAAGTTACTGTGGTTGAATTCCTAGAAGATCTAAGAATCAAGTAGGATAGTCAAATATGCCTTTATTGTGATAACAAATCGGCAATAAACATTTCTCACAATTCTGTACAGTATAACAAAGAAAAAACATTGAAGTTGATAGATATTTTAACAAAGAGAAGTTAGAAAGATCTAATATATACTTCTTATGCACTTCCAAATCACAACTTGCAGATGTGTTGACTAAAAACTTTAATAGTCTACCTTTTCAAGCTATTATTACCAAACTGGGGATGGATGACATTTATTCTTCAACTTGAGGGGGAATGTTAAAGAATGTACTTTATGTGTAATTATAGTTAAACTAGATTAAAGGATATTAAAATAAAATATACTAGGGTATTAAAGTGAAATACACCCTTTATAATGAATTTCTTTTTTCTTATCCCTAGTACTTATATATATGGGGACGTATTATTCAATGAGAATACAATATTATTTCTAGACTTTTTAATCATATAGTTGTATTTATTGTAATAGCATAATAAAATTATATTATCATAAGAAAATGATTGGAAGGATTTACTTGCTAGAGGATCATCACCGCAATTTTGATACCATAGAATGAGGACGCTATTAGATGTGTAGAGTACATAAGGGGGAAGTGTTCTAAATCATGTCTGTTTAAGGATCGAAACAGGAGAAGGAAATGAATATTTACTTGCATTTATAACAAAGGAGAAGGGAGAGAGAGAGAGAGAGAGAGAGAGAGAGAGTTTTGTTGTGGAAGGACTTCGAAGCTAGTAAACAGAAATGAGACTGTCTAGATGATATTTTTTGCCACCCGGATGCTAGAAATTTATTGCACCTGCAATGCGTTCTTCTTTACTTCCAGGCAGTTTCTGTGCTTAACATAAATTTGAATAAATCTAAACTTTCCAGGACTGGAGGTAAAGGTGATGGCAGTGAGTTTGCAAGGGTTCTGGGGTGTAAACCGGTGAATTTTCCCATGAAATATCTTGGGGTCCTATTGGGTGCTAAATGCAAAGTTCAAATCACTTGAAAACCAGTTATTGAATTGTTTGAAAATAGGCTTGTGGGATGGAAGAGGGATTTCTTTCAAAGGGTAGAGGTTTACTTTAATTAAAAGTACATTGGCAAAGCTTCCTATATACCATCTCTCTACTCTCACAATTCTAATACAAATTGCCAAGAAGCTGGAAGCTATACAAGGTAGATTTCTTTGGGAAGATGAGGAAGGGAATTGGAAGTATCACTTGGTGAAATGGGAGGATATCAAAAGACCGTTCAATAAAGGTGGATTGGGAATTGGATCTTTAGTTTTTAGTTAATATGAATGTAGTTCTTCAAGGCAAATGGCTATGAAAATTCTTAAATAAGGAAGACAAAATGTGGAGAAAAATTGTGGCTGTTAGCTGGGGTGATCAAAGTGCAGACAGAGGTGGGGATAGATCCACTAGACCATGATGCAGTGGCCTCGATTTCTGCAATGTATTAAGTGGAGACTTGGGAAAGGTAATAAAATCAAATTTTGGCTTGACAATTGGATTGGTGAGGACTGCCTAATGAATAAGTTCCCAAGGATTTATGAAATTGCATAATCTAAGTTGTTGGTGGTTGAAGAAGCATATCGGATTTATAACAAACGTGTTGAATGGTCGGTAAACGTGTCTAGAAATCTAAATTATTGGGAAATTAATGTATATAAAAAGATACAACAGATCCTGGCAGCACAGGATGTGAAATCTCATTTGGATCAGTTGTTTGGAAGCTGGATAAGAAGGGTGAATTCACTGTTGGGTCTTATTACAGATATCTGAGTAGTTGGGCTGATGGTGGTCTTCAAAACTTTCCAATGAAGCAGACTTGGAAAGCTATGGTGCCTCCAAGAGTAGCTTTTTTTGGTTGGGAAGTTTGCAGGGAGAGTATCCTCACCATTGATAAATTAAGAGCCAGGGGGCAGATTATTGTAAACAGATGTTATCTTTGTATGAATGAATCATGCAAGCACTTACTTCGATGGTGTCCTATTGCATATGGTTTGTGGAGCATGATCTATGAATTATTGAGGATTGATTGGGTAATGGTTAGGTCTGTTTATGGGGAAATCTGGACGTGGAAAGGTTCAAGTGTCAAAAGAAATGTTGTCAATCTGATTCCATTAACCATTTTTTTGGGTCCTTGAGAAAGAAAGAAATGTTAGAGATTTTGAGAGTAAAGAAGTAGGATTGTATAAATTAAGAGATAGGTGGATATACTATTTTAAGACCAGCTTGTTAGGTCATGATATTATTGGAGATGAGGATCTTGGAAATTTAATCGATATTCTAACCACATTGTAAATTTTTTGTACATGAGTTGGTACCCTCTTTTTGGTACCTTGTTATTACACACTTTACACTTTTTATCATAAAAAAAAATAATAATCTTGGGTAAATATGAAAGGACAGAGGATCAATTTTTGAGGATTTGCACAGAAGAATTCAAGGAGATCCTTGATAGACTGGAGCTTGTGGACTTGCCCTTCACAAGAGGTAAGTAAACGTAGTCTAATTAGAGAACCATCCCCATGCGCTCTAATATTGATGGGTTTCTAGTGTCAGTCTCTTGTTAACTTCAAGTCTCAGGTATTTGTCAAAAATTGTTGCAAATAGTTATATCTGATCATTTTCCAATATATCTCGAATCAGGGATCAAACAAAGTTCTTATCCATTTAGATTCAAGGACAAACGATTAAGAGCGAATGAATTTTGTGAAAATTTTGAAGAATGGTGGAAGGATTGTGGTGAATGGCAATGCTAGTTTTAGATTAGCACAAAAGTTAAAGGCTGTGAAGTCTACAACCAAGAAATGGTGTCAAGAGAAGGAACAGAGTAAAACATGGACATAGAATCGTTGTTTCAGGAAATTGTGACAATATATGAGATGGAAGCCAAAAATGTATTATCTATCAAAGATTTGGCTCGAAGGGAATATCTAAAGTTCGAGCTAGCAAATAGACTACAGATGGAAGAGATATCTCAAAAGTCGAGAACCAGGTAGATAAAAGTTGAGGACATAAATATTTTTTGAGATAAAAACATATATAATACATAAAAGATGAGGACATAAATATAAAAAAATTTTATTGCATGGCTAACTACCATAGGAGATCCAACTATGTGGAGGAGATCGTTTGATGATAAGATGATGAAAGACAATGAGAATTTGAGGCAAGGGGTTAGGGACCATTTTTGCATATTGTATTGCAAGGAATTTGACTGGAAACAAAAATTGGATGGTTTCAATTTTAACTCTTTGGATGAGTAGAGTCGTGACTAGCTAGAAAGAGAATTCACTGAAAAAGAAATTTATGAGGGGCTCATGCATTACAGAAAGAATAAAGCCCCTAGATCTAACGATTTTAACAAGGGTCTTTTGTAAAGATTCTAGTATATAACGAAAAATGATATAATAGAGTTTTTAAAGAATTGCATAAGGCATGGTCTTTTATAAAATTTCTACACTCTACATTCTTGGTGATTGCCAAGATGGGGCGGGCAATGAATATTAAAGAAATTCCAACAATAAACTTAGTGGGATGTGTATACAAAAATTATTATCAAACTAGTAGCCAGGAGAATGATTAAAGTATTGGATAAAGTAGTAAGGGAATGTCAACATGCTTTTCTTGAAGGGCGGCAAATTATAGGTGCAGTTCTAGTGGCTAATGAAGTTGTGGATGATCTTCTTTTCAATAATAGATATAGAGTGCTATGCAAACTTGACATCGAAGACCTATGATCATATTAATTCGGGATTTATTGATTATATGCTAGCGAGAATTGGCTTCAGAGATAAATAGCATATGTGGATCAATTCTTGCATCACCACAACATCCTTCGCGGTCATGGTGAATGGGTCCCTATCTCCTTTTCCTAAGACCTTTGGAGGTCTTAGACAAGGAGACCCCATTATCTCCCCTATTATTTATTGTGGCTATGGAAGTTCTGAATAATTTGCTATTGAGAGTCAGGGAGCTATGCTTGTTTAGAGGATTCAAGGTAGGAGAAGGAGAGTTGTCTGAGGAAGTATTACATTTATTTTTTATAATGACACATTGGTGCTTTACAAGCCGGATAACGTAAGTGGAAACTGGTGATTTTAGGGTTATGACCAAATATGGTGCAAAGATGTCCAACATGCCTATCTTCTACATAAATCTGTGGAAGTGTTTACTGTTGAGGCCTTTGGTGACTAAGTCAGCTAGCTGTTCTCCAGAAGTTGCATGGTATATGTCTAGAATACCATTATTTATTTTCTCCTTTAGGAAATATCTACCAATCTCAATGCTTACTCCTAAAATGCTGAACAGGATTATGTAAAGCACCAATCATTGCCTTGTTGAATTATCAATCTAGAGACTCTTTTAGCTTCATCATTTCTTTTGTATCATCTCGTGTCATTACTTTATCATCAACATTAACAATGAGTATAATAACCTTTCCATCATGATGTTTTGAAGAATAGAGTATTGTTGACACTACTCTAACGATATCCAAAAGAAGTTATGGCAGTATTAAACTTGGCAAACCATCTTCTCATGAATTGCTTTAGTACATGAAGTATTTTCTTTAACCTGTACACTTTATCTTCAGTCTCCTTGACGTCAAATTCTGGTGGAACCTCTATATAGACTTCATCCTCTAGATCTTCATACAGAAAAGCATTTTTAACATTAACTTGCCGTAAATTTCTGTCAAGATTAGCCGAACATGGTAAGGGGATTCTTAATATCAATATTTGCAACTGAGATAAATGTATCTCGGTAATCAACCTTGTAATCTTGAGTCAACCTCTCTGCCACTTACCAAAATTTGAATCTATCAACAGTTCTATCAGTTTCATTCTTTTTTTAAGTACGCACTCGCATGCAGTTTACTAGTTTCATTCCCACTGGAAGATTAAGAAGTTTTCACATCTCGTTCTTTGTTAAGACTCTTTGTAGAAAATGTTAAAATAAGGGTAGTTTAGTATTTACTCTTTTTAAACAAGTGGAATGTCCATCATCACCACCAGAAATTGGTTATGTTTCTTGCTTATTTTTCTTTTTCTGTTTTTCTCTCACACGCTCACCTTTGGTGTGACATCAGGGCAATGAGTGCCTATAAATGGCACCTCACCCTCTCTATTTTAGTAAGCAAGAAAGGAAAGAAGAACCTCTCATTTTATCTCTCAAACTCTGCTTCCATTAAAATCTTCATGGTATCAGAGCTTCTCTGATCCAGAAATCTCCTTCCACGTGCGCCAAATTCTTCAATGGCCACGGATGACCGAAACTCTTCATCACCCGAAGTTATTTCGGGTACGTATCTCCCCAACTCCATCTACACTAGAATGGTGGGGCAACATTCATCATTCATACCTGCCACCGACTCAATAACGATAATTACCTCCAATGGTCGACGTATGTGCGGCTATTCATTCGAGAAAAAGGACGTGATGAATCTCTCACGGGAGAAACTCCAGAACCTCCATCGAATGACCCACATGCTTGAACGTGAAAAATCGACAACAGCATAGTAATGTCCTAGTTGCTAAGCTCCATGACTCCCGAAATCAGTGAAAATTTTCTCGTGTACGAGACAGCTCACGAAGTCTAAGAAGCTGCTTGTGAGTTTTACTCCAGCCGTGAAAACACCTCAGTAATTTTTGAAGTCGAATCCACCATCCACGAGAGGTGGCAAGGTGAGCTGAACATTACTCAATATTATAACGCTCTCACTCGCAACTGGCAGCATCTCGACATCTTCGAATATCATCAATGAAGCTGCCCAGAAGATGCTAAGAAATACAAAAAAATTGTGGAACAGAAAAGAATCTTCCGGTTCTTCATGGAGCTCAACAAAAGCCCGGATGAAGTACGGGGCCAAGTTCTAAGCACGAAACCACTTATCAGTATTCGTGAGGTCTTCTCTGAAGTTCGGTGAGAAGAAAGCAGGAAGAAATTGATGTTGGGAGAACCTCAGTCGACTCAGCTGAGTGAGAACGCTTCTGCTCTTACTTCTCGCGTCTCTGATTCCTGTGGAAAGAAAGGGCATCCGTTCTTTAAGTTCTGCAAAAAGTCAGGGCACGTTCGTGAGAAGTGCTGGAAGCTTCATGAGAAACCAGGAGAGAAGAGGATCACCAAGACACCTCACGAAAACTTGATGACTTCGGAAGAGCTTTCTGTTCAGCCCGAAAGTGCTCCTTTCAATCCAGAACAAATGGAGGCATTGGTGAAACTTTTTTTGTCAAAAATGGGAAGTCTGGGTAAGTTCTCTGCCTCTGTTGCCCAAAAAGGTAAATACCCATTTGGTTTATCAACATGATTCCATAAAAAACAGATTTGGCTTGTGGATTCTGGGGCATCTGACCATATAACAGGAAATTAGTCCTTACTTGCTGATTATCTTGAATAAAAGGAAGATTTATTAATTAAGATTGCTGATGGTTCAAGTTCTAGAGTGGCAAGAATTGGCTCCACAAAAATATCATCCTGCTTGACACTCAACTCGGTTTTTTATGTGCCTAATTTGGATTGCAATCTACTGTCCATAAGTAAATTGTGTAAAGACATGAATTGTATGGCGAAATTTGACAATCATTCTAGTGTATTTCTGGACTTGGTTTCGGAAAAAACGATTGGCAATTCTAGGATGGATTCAGTTCTCTACTATCTTACAGTTGACCCACCTACCTCAATTAGACAAGCTTCTAACGCGGTATGTGATAATTTGGTTTGTATAAATTGTTCAAACGATGATCACACAATTATGTTATGGCATCATTGATTAGGTCACCCAAACTTTTTGTACTTAAAGCAATTATTTCCTACTTTATTTAAAAATAAAAATCTATTTTCATTTCAATGTGAAGTGTGTCAATTTTCAAAACACATTCGCAATTTTTTTCCTAGTATACCATATAAACCCACACAACCATTTGCTCTAATCCATAATGATGTTTGGGGACCTTCATGAGTCAAAACCATTACTGAAAAAAAATGCTTTGTATCTTTTATTGATGACCATACTAGAATTACCTATGTCTTTCTTATGAGAGAAAAGTCTGAATTGAGCCAAATATTTCAGAGATTTAATAATATAATTCAAAACCAGTTTCACACCACAATACAACTACTGAAAACCGATAATGCATGTGAATACTTTGAATCCATCCTAGGAGAATATCTTAATAAATCAAGGTATCCTCCATCAAAGCTCTTGTATATACATCCTACAACAAAATGGCATAGCTGAAAGTAAAAATAAACACATTCTTGAAGTTTCCAGATCATTGATGTTTACAACCCATGTTTCTAAATTTTTGTGAGGTGAAACCATTCTTACCACTACCTACTAAATCAATCAAATGCCCACTCGGATACTAAAATTCAAAACTTCTTATAAAACTCTCGTTCAGGCATTTCCAAAATCTCATGTTTTAAACACTGTCCAATTAAAAATATTTGGCTGCACCGCTTATGTTCACATTTACACTCACCTCAAGAGGAAACTTGATTCAAGGACTCTTAAATGTGTGTTTGTTGGTTATTCCTCAAATAAAAAAGAATACAAATATTTTTTCCCAGGTACTCATCGTTTTTACAATACTATGAATGTAATTTTTTTTTAGAATCAACCATTTTATCCCACAACTAATATTCAGGAGGAGAATTTCCCTAAAAAATATCAGTTGTGTGATATAAGCCCTCTTCCACCTCAAATCTTGTCGACATCTTCCCAGAATATTCATATCTAGGAAATCATACAAAAACCGAAACCTACCACAGATACTAATGACATAAATACTGATGGCACATTACCTGCAAAAAGTAAGCTACAGGCGTACACCAAAAAAAATAAAACTCAAGATAGTAGAATTCTTGAATCAACCACGCAAAGTCATGAGTCAACTGCTATACCAAGCACACATAATATTATAGGTAATGAAATTTTCGACTCAATGATTAATATTGACACTAATATTGAACTTCCTATTGTCTTGAGAAAAGGTGTCCGATCCTGCACCATGCATCCCATACAGGATTATGTGTCATATGACAAGTTGTCTCCACCATACAATGCACTTGTTAATAAACTCGATAACAACCGTATCCTAAGAACTGTTCATGAGGCACTTGAACTCACAGAATGGAAAGCCGCAATCCAAGAAGAGATCACAACACTTGAGAAGAATGAGACATAGGAACTATCTGAATTAGCTTCAGAGAAAAAGCCTGTAGGGGGAAAATGAATATTCACCGCAAAGTATAATCTTGAGGGAACTGTGAGCCATCATAAACCTCGCCTTATTACCAAAGGCTTCACTCACTCATATGAGATTGACTATCAGGAAACTTTTGCCCCAATTGCTAAAAATAACACAATACGAGTTCCATTCTCCTTGGTCTCAAATCTTGATTGGCCTCTTTATCAACTGGATGTAAAGAATGTTTTCCTCAATGGAGATCTAGAAGAAGTTTACATACAAGTCCCTCATGTACTTAGCATCGAGTCTAAAAAGGTATACAAACTAAAAAAGACTCTCTGCGGCCTTAAGCAGTCTCCAAGGGCATGGTTTGAGAGATTCTCAAGAGCAGTAAAACAGATGGGATATGTTCAGTGTCAATTTAATCACACCCTTTTTTCCAAAAGCAGTGTCACGGGAAAGAAATCTATCCTACTTGTATATGTTGATGACATTATCTTAACAGATGATAATGATGAAGAAATTCTAGAACTCAAAAAGTTTCTAGCCACAGAATTCGAGATCAAAAACCTTGGGTGATTTCAATGCTTTCTAGAGATGGAAGTAGCTCGATTTAAGAAATGTATCTCTGTTTCACAACGCAAATATGTTTTAAATCTTTTAAAGGAAGCAGGTATGCTTGGTTGTAAACCTATAGGAACACCGATAGAATCCAATGTCAAAATCGGTCTCAAAAATGATAGCAAATCTATTAATAAAGAAAGATACCAGAGACTTGTTAGCAAACTTATATATCTTGCTCGTACCAGACCTGATATTATTTTTGTCGTGAGCACTATAAATCAGTTTATGGCTGAACCAACTGAAGAACATATGAGTGTCGTTCACCGGATTCTGAGGTACTTAAAGATAACCCCTGGTCAGGGGTTGTTCTTCCAGAAAACAATAAACAGAGACATTGAGATATTCACTGATGCTAACTGGGCAAGATCAGTGATTGATAGAAGATCAACAAGTGGCTACTGTACATATGTGTGGGGCAACCTAATCACTTGGCGAAATAAGAAACAATCAGTTGTATATACAAGTAGTGCTGAAACTGAATTGAGGTCTTTTACTCGTGGAATATGTGAAGGTGTATGGCTGAAGAAGATTCTATCTGAACTAAGCTTTAGTATTCCTAATCCTATGAAACTCTAGTGTGATAATCAATCAATCATCAGTATGGCCAAAGATCCAATGCATCATGATAGAACCAAGCATGTGGAGATTGATAGTCATTTCATTAAAGAGAAGATAGAAGACAAGACCATTACCCTACATTATGTTTCTACTGATCTTCAGACTGCTGATATCCTTACGAAAACACTACTAACAGGAAAATTTAATAATATTATATCCAATCTACAATTACTCAATATATATGTAACCTAAATTGAGGGAGAGTGTAGAAAATGTTAGAATATGGTAGTTTAGTATTTACTCTTTCTGGACAGGTGGAATGTCCAACATCACCATCAAAAATTGGTTACATTTATTGCTTATTTTTCTTTTTCTGTTTTTCTCTCATACCCTCATCATTGGTGTGACATCAGGGCAATGAGTGCCTATAAATGGCACCTCACCCTCTCTATTTTAGTAAGCAAGAAATGAGAGAAGAACCTCTTATTTTATCTCCCAAACTCTGCTTCCACTTATAGTTGCCTTTGACTCTCAACTCCTCAGAGCTTCTTGCCAATCCTATGAAATAAAAAGAAGACAATGATGATAAGAACGTTATATAGGTAGAGGATAGAAAACTATATGAGACAAAATTATAGCTTCCTTTTTCTAACTCTTATAGGAACATCAAGATCATCACCGTTGGAATCTAGGTTAAGGGAATCATAAGTAGCATTGAACTTAGCGGGTATCTCTTTAGGAACTGAATCTAGTATCTATAATTCGTTGGGTAAACTTTGCTCAATAGTCTTGTGTTGCTAGAATAAAATCTCATATCATACCTATCTAGTCTGCCACGATCAAGACCATTCGGGTTGCCACCACCCTCACAAGGAATAAAAGTAGGTAGTATGGATAGGAAAGACTCTTGTTAAGCAGGAATTTTACCTCTTCTTCTTCCCTATTCTTCCTTTAAAGAGGTAACTGGAGTCGAGTAAAATATGGTTCCAATTAGCAAAATATGAAACCCATATTTCTGCATGGCAGAATACCCAACAAAAAAAAAAAAACTTGAGAGCTCAAAGTTCTAAGTTTCCTATGTTTCCCGTACAAATTTTCTATGTTTTGGTACGAACAAGACAGACAACCAAAACCTTAGGGCAAACAGTATAGGAGTTAGTAACTTGCAACATTTCCAGGGGGCTTTTGAAACCCAAGAATCTTAGTGACATCTGATTGATCAGACATGTTGTAAATATTCTATCCCCCCAGTAAGGCTTTAGAATAGCCATGGAGAACATGAAAGTTCAAACTCTAACAAGTGCCTATTCTTTATCTCAAAAACCTCATTTCGAGTACTAGTATTAACACAATTAGTCTGATGCACCGGCCTATGGAAATCAAAATACTCTAAGAAGCACTGTCCACATTTCATGCCATTGTCAGAACAAAAAACTTTGATTTTGGCGTGGAATAACCTAATATTAAATCGCATGATGCTACTCTTTCTTCAGCTAGAACAAGGTCTCAAGAAAGACTATCAAGGGTAAGGTTGGCTATGAAGAATATGCAGCAATCATGGCTCAGCTCTGGTACCATATTGGAAACAAATGTCAAACAAAGATAGAGGAAGAAAGTAGTTTCCTATTATGCTATTCTAACTACTCTTTGGACATTCCAAAAAAACTAATATTTGGACATATAAATGCACGTAATCTATACATAGACTGAACTGTATATACTTACAGAATTATGTCAGCACTTGAGTCCCAGCACCGTTAAAAGAAAAGGAAAATCAGCTAATAGATTACAAGAGGCATAACAAAGGAAACAACAAGGATAATTCTAAGGTTCCACCTAGAATTTCCTTTTTTGCTTAGGAAGCTGCTAGAGAATGCCTTTTAACTTTGGATAATCTTCAAAGGAGAGGTATCACTATGGTTAATAGATGCTTTTTATGTAAAACTGATGTGGAAACATGCTCTCACCTGCTCATTTGCTGCCCTTTCTCTCAATCTCTCTGGTCAATGGTTTTAAACATCATGAATTTATCTTGGGTTACTACCGGGTCTGTTAAGGATGAACTTTTTGCCTGGGAAGGCCTGTGCAAGAGAAAATTTAATAAGAAAATCACTCCTCTGATTATCTTTTGGATTATTTGGAAAGAAAAGAACAACAGAGCTTCTGAGGGTAAAGAATCAGATTTTGTCGCTATCAAGGATAAATGGTTGTACCTGTTTGGTTTTATTGTTCTTCAGCACAACCTTAATAGTATTTTTTATTTTGCTTCTATTGTAGATACTCTTACCAATCCGTAAATCTTTTGTATACAGGTGGCATCCCCTTAGTGCCTATATTTAATATATTTTCTCACTTTTATTTCAAAAAAAAAAAGGAAACAGCAAGGATGAGTGAGCTGGCGTCCAGGTTGGCATCTTTTACTTCAATGCATTTCTGAAAAATAAAACTAATTGCTGAGAAAGCTGGGTGGTTGAAACAGTATTTCATTAGCCAATTCTCTCTTCTTTTGTGCTAGTTTGTTGTTTGTTTTAATTATGTTCGTATTGAGCACATTTTTCAGAAGAAGGTAGGAATGAAGTGCAACCACAATGTGCAGGATTATGCTAATTTTCCAGACAATATTGAGAATACTCAATCAGCATTCCCATTTGGGATTTCCTCTCGATTCTCTCATCTCTCTCCCTCTTCTTCATATTATGCTCATCTCTAAACTCTACTCTATTTCTCCTAAGGACTTTTTCAGTTCACTACCACAGCATTGTTGGAGTTCATGTCAAGGGCTCCTGACAAATTATTATAAAATTAAAAGGAACATCTACATATTAAAGACATACTGATAACATGAACAGGAAGTAGTGATTTTGGAGAAATGACCAAATATTAGAATTTTGATAGCCAACACTAACTATAAGTGCAAACCACTTCAACACAACCAAATGGAAGCAAATAAAGAAGGAGAAATGTCGCAAATATCAACTCACTTGAAGTTGACCAAAGGTCGAATATAATTTTGACCAAACATGTAGTAATCAAATGGCTCTCTCCTTGCTTTGTGATATGGGGAGAAGATGAAGGGATCCTGAAATTTTTTTCCCAAATTATGTACAAGAGATATGAACAAATTCAATCTTTCCATGAACAGAAATCTGGCTACACAAATGTAAGATACAGAAATAACTTGTTGGAAATCTAGAGTAGAATTACCTCCACGTCCAAAAGTATACGATCAAAGGCAACAGCCATATTTGACAAGACAATCTCATTTGCCCTGGGATCTCCACTTTTTAAAACCTGAAATACAATTATGGCCAAACAGAAGTAATTATTATGAACATAGCAGAGGAATCATATATATTGTCATAAAAGAAGAAACAAAATCACGAGGGGAAGAAAAAATCACAAAGAGTGAGGACAGGCATTCTCAAAAAAGAATAGGAAACAAAACCAAAAGGTAAGAAAGGAGAAAAGGAAGACCTCAACAAATAAAACATCCCAAATTCCTTCGTAAACTAGACAAAGGCATATTCTCCGGAAAAGACAAAAACACAATTATATCCAAATAAGTCTAGAATAGCCTATTAATTTATTAAAAATTTTGGCATTTCACTCCAATCATAAGGCCCAAACCTTGCCCTCTCAAGAGGATATTGAAGAAATCTTTGAAGATAGAGGAAGCGACCCACATCTCCCCAGAGACCGCAAAAGGTTGAGACCATAAACTCCAAGCCATCTTTCGATTGTATAAAAATTGTCATTTGCATCTAATCTCTGACAACAAATCGTACAAGTACCAGACTAACCATATTTTTGAACAAAAATTTCATGTTTTCACAAAGAATATCAAAAAAGAATTATTTCTTTTAAAAAACAAGTATAAGAAGTATCATGAAATATAGATACCAAAGAGGTGTCAAACCATGTACAAAATTATTTACAAATCGATAATAATATCAATAAATTCTCCTAAATCTTCCATGTAATATAACTGTTTACCTATAACCAAAAGACCAAGGATCTGAAACCATCGCTCTCGCATTCCGTCAATACTCTCTTCTAACACTTCAAAAACTATTTTGTTTCTTTCCTTCCAAACAACCCAAAGTATCGCCAGAGAAACAAGCCTCGGACTTTTCTTCCTTTTGGCAAAACCTTTCCACGCCCATAGTTCTTCTTTCAAAGCACCAGCAACAACCCAATTAACTCTAAACAACCTATATGCCATTGACCACAAACTATGCACGAGACACCAAAGGAACAAATGATTGCATGTTTCATATGCCCTCTCACATAAACAACACCAATTAACCAAAATCTTTCTCCCCTTCTTTAACTTATCTGTAGTCAAAATACACTTCCTACCTGCTTCATATGCAAAAGAAAAAGCAACCCTAAAGGGGGATCTTCATCTTCCAAATCTGTCTATAAGGAAAACTACTCGCCACTGACTCCTTCTTTGTCAAGTGCCTGCAAGATGATCTGAAGGCAAATTGCCTAGAAGTATTGAATTTCCAAACTGGTTGATCATAATCTTCATTTAAAGCAACCAACTCTAGCGTAGACAGTAAGGCTTCATGTTCAGTAATGTTCCGATCATTAAGGTTCCTCAAGACCTCCCCATGCCACTCCCTCCTACATTCATCATTACTAATGGCCTTGTTTTAACAGATATATCTTTATGTTGAGCAATAGCATAAATCTGTAAAACCCTAGTCCTCAACACATCGCCCTAAAGCCAACAATCCAACTAGAGATCAATTCTATTGGTGTTGACAATATTCAACTGAATACACTCCTGAAATGTGTCTTTTTTCATATACAATCTTTGATACATCTCTCTCCCCATGCAGTCTTTCCAACATTATCAAAAAAATATATTTTTAATTAATAGTATGAGTTCGTTAAGAGAAAACCCAAAGATCTCCTAGAACTTAAAGTATTCAAGAAACTTACCAATAAATTTAAGCCTATCCAATTCAAATTGTTACTCTCTATCTTTAGATAAGAAAGCATAATGCTTTTAAGATAATAACTTCCCTAGCTGGAATTATCTACTCCCACATCCTAGAAACTACATTCATATTTATCCTTTTTTCGATAAAAAAAAAAAAAGATTTTATTGAGAAAGAGATAGAGAAAATTACATCAAAGAAGAACAAGTTATCCCCCAAAAGATACAATGAAACCGCAAACCTAGAAAGAAATAAGGAGGGAGAAAGGACAAACAAACAAAAAGACTACGTGCTTTTAATAAAAATAACCCAATTTATGTGGAGAATAGAAATGTTGATGCCACAAAAATGACCACGCACCTTGGCCCAAAGGGTAGCCAAAAAAGTAATGCTCTCCTAAAGATTAGTGAAAGTAGTGAGTCTGTTGTTAAAGATAAAAGAGTTACAAACAAGCCAAATGCACCAAAGACCAGCGAACACATTGCCACATTGCCACATTGCCACAGGAGGTAAACCCTTTTTCCTCAAGCCTCTCTTTGAAATATAGACTGAAAGGAAATTTTCTACCATAGGAGGGAAATAGCAATGGAATAAAAAATTAAAGAGATCCGTCCAAAGTTTCCAAGCAATGTCGCAATGGAGAAACAAATAGGCATAAGTTCCCCCACTCTTAAAGCACATGACACAGACGTCCAAAGAGAAGACCCGGTAAGGGTGGAGGACTTGGAGCAAATCATTAGTGTTCAGTTTATGATGAATAGCAATCCAAACAAAAAACTTTACCTTCAAAGGAGCGGGAGCCTTCCAGAATACCTTGGCAATATAGTTGTTGGTAGGGACACTAGTACAGCATTGAAAGAAGAACTTCCACATGAAAATACTAAAGATTCCAAGATGATCTTTGATCATGTCGGGTGAACAACGAGATAGGTGCCAAAAGATCCAATAAGGTTAACATGTCAGAAATCTCCATGTCGAAAGGATTGCAAGAAAGGTAAAAGTTCCAAGAAGTGCTACTGTCAGTGGATCTCATAAAACAGGAAATATGCACATGGTGTAAAAGACAAAAATTGTAGAGCCTTGGGAATTAAGAAGCTAAAGATTGGCTGCCCATCCATCAGTCTTCCCAAAACCTCAAGCGAGAGCCATCTTCCACTTGTATCTGGGTGTGGGGTAGGAAAGTAATGTAAGCTTGGGAGATAGCTTTCTAGGGGCTATGGTGACTGACATACTCCCAACTAAGACATCCCACCCATCCCATACCATAAGGAATCTGGTACCCTTAGTAAACATCAAAGTCATTTAGCTGATAGAAATATATTTTTAATCCAAGATTTCTTATCCCTAACCCTCAAGAACTCTTGGATTTGCAACACACATCCTAATTGAGTAGATGATCCCTATTTTCCTCACCAACACCTAACCAAAGAACCTTCTCATTTGACCCTCTATTCTATCAATAGCCCTGTGAGAATTCTAAACAGAATAGTTAGTAAAGTTGGATAATGGAAAAACATGCTTAACAAAAAATGTTATTATTTAAATCCTATTAGTATCTAATCCTAATTCCTCATTTAAATACTTTTTAATAGATGTTAGATTTTTTGAATAAAAAATACGTTATTATTCAAAAAGCACTAAGGGGATGCAACCCGCAAATAAAAATTTAAAAACTTAACAAAATATCAATAAGGTCTCCTAATTCCTCATTTAAATACAGATGTTGAACCTTGATAAAAAATGCTCAGAGCTTGAAACAAAGAATCCTTTATACTATCAAAGCTGCCTTCTAACCCCTCAAAAGTCCTTTTATTCCTCTATTTTCAAATGACTCAAAAGATAACCAAAAGGATGAGTCTAATTGTCTGCTTATCTCTTTGGAGGTCTCTCTATGCCGAAAGCTCCTTTTTCACTATGCTTGCAGTAATCCAATCTAAACCCAAAAAAGCTACAAACCATGTCTTAATGGACACTAAAGAAGGATAAAATTGCATGCCTTTACCTTACTCTTGTACAAATAACACCCATTCACCAAAATTTTGCCTCTTTTGATCAACATGCCAAGAGTAAGAATACATTCTTGAACAGCTTCTCAAACAAAAAGGAAACCCTAAGAGAGGCATTCACCTTCCCAAATAAAAATATGCTCCCGAAACTCGTTTTTAATAGATTAGAGAAACCTTCAACACGGAAACAAAAATTATGCTGCAAAAAGCTTAACATGAGCACTTGGAAATAAGTCTAAGCACGCACAAGAGAAAAAAATCTAGGTTCCTTTCACATTATTTTATTTTTACCCAACAAAACAAGAACATGTTTTAGAGACATCTTTAACAAGTTCAAACACCATAGTTCTTTTAGCCGTATCTTAAAATAGAACTTAGTAGATTTGAATCTCTTTTTCTCTTGTGCAATATAAAAGTTTGGTTTAGCCACCTAGAATGGCATTTTTTGATTGGGAAGCGGCTAAAGAACGTATTTTGACACTTGACATGCTGAAAAGGAAAGGAATCACAGTGGTTAACAGATGTTATCTATACAAAGCTGACGAGAAAAGATGTTATCATTTACTACTGGGATGTCCAGTGACTCAAAGCTTATGGTATACTGTTTTCGGGCTTATGGGGTTGAATTGGGTCATGGCTGGGAGTGTTAGCGATGAGTTAGGAGAGTGGGCGTGTGTTTGTAAAAAGAAATAATATTTTTTCTTAATACCACTGACCATTTTTTGGGTAGTGTGGAAGAAAAAAAACGCGAGAGCTTTTGAAGGTATAGAAACTAATTTTGTAAACATTAGAAATAGATGGATACATACTTTTACTTTGATTTTGATGAATCATGACATTAAAAATTGGGATGACATTGATTTAATCATTGCCCACTTAATTGATATATAACTATTTTGTATTTGGGCGGTACCTCCTTGGTACCTTTGTGGATAATAATATTTCACTTTTATTTCAAAAAATAATAATAATAAAAATTTGGTTACTTAAGGCCTGGTCTTTCTATACCAAAAAAGAAAAGCAGTTAAGCACAATTCCCTTTGTTGATCACATAAATTTGGATCCTTGATGCATTGTCCTAATGGCAACCTAGAAGTTCTCTTTGTCTAAACTTATAAATCAGAAAAAAATGTAAGGAGAAGTAAATCACATGATCTTGAAAAAAATGCTACTTTTTTAAAAAAAATAAAGTGAAATATTATTGTGTACAAAGGTACCCAGGGGGTACCGCCCCCTTGAAGAAAATACTACTTTAGTTTATGAATTTCAAGTGCTTGTTAGCATGAAATTCCCATGTGATGTTAATTTCTATCTTGGTTCCATCATTTGCATATTCTATAGTTATTTTCAACCATGTTAACAATTTGGACTCCTGGTAAACTATAGGACCTGAAGACATTACTTTCGATTGTAAAGGCATAAAGAAAAGGGATAGACAAAATGTGGCATATTTCCCAAGAATATTAAATATGTACCTAAAGGATACTCAGATAGATAGACAAAAAATGAGTTTTAGCATTTTATTTACTGCATTTTTATAATTCTGATATAGTTGTTCCATTCCTGTAGCAACACCAGAAGGCAGCATGCCAGCTTCCGCTTCCTTCCCAATACCAGACAGGAGCTCTGCAAAGAAATGTACAGCATAAGGGGAAATAATAAAAATTAAAAAAAAATAACAATAATAGTAACAGTATAATAATATTAATAATAGTAGTAATACAGATTAAACTTTTTCAAGCAGCATAAGATCCATATTCACAGATTTCAACTTTTATCAATGCACATACCAACATATACATACATATACAACAAATATAGAAAACTGTACATGCCATTTAGTCGTCAGTTACTTCAGTATTGCCATCCTTCTGTCGCCTTCACTTACCTTAAACCCTTCTTTCTAGCCTCTCTTTACTCGTCTTTCGTCATGTTTGCTCTTAGAACCTTGTTTAAGTTCTATAAAACTCTTCCTTCTAAATCATTACTAGGAAGCTCCTACACATAAGTATGTTATCCCAATGCTAGGTTCCATTCTTCACCAAACATATGACTTCCACCACAGAGAAATCTCTAGAAGGGAACAAGATTACAACCAGACTACGAAATGGAAGATATATTTAGAACAATTTGAACTTATATGTAAATTTTTTATAATTGAACTCCTCTTGTCATAATGTTGATCTTGGCACTTCTCATAATAGGCTATGATGTATATTAAACCCATGTTCAGTATGACAACGTAATGTTTTTCCCCCACCGCCATGCTTCATATGCAGTGGCATACTAAGTTTTCCTAGCATCCAACACCACCTTCAAAGCAAAGCCCTTTTTCCCATTAGACACGACAAATCTAAGATGCATCCACTGAAGTATATATTCCAACTTTGGATTGTAAAATCAAAGTGTACAAGACTTGGAAAAATGATAAGAAACAAGATCTAGCATGACAAAGTGCCCAAATTATAACTACAAAACTAGCAATTCGATACACCCCCCTCCAGGAAAATGACAAAGCTCATTATTTATATATCATTTATCATGCAATTCTTCCTCTAAAAAATGAACGCGGAAGCCAAATTAGGAATAAGACAGACCTTTAAACCAACTCTGACAAACCAAAAGAATAAAAACGTTCACATTGATCCACATGGAAAAGTATGACGCAGCGTTCCCACCTGTTATTCCCAATTAAAGCGCTCTCATTAATAATTTTTTTGTGAGGTTATTTCTCTCACACTGATAGCCATGGTAAAGTATGGGTCAGCAACCAAATAGCACAGGATAAAGCGAACAAGCTTCACATGAGAGAGAGAATTTGAATAATTTATGGAGGAAGACAAGGAGAGGTGGGTAGGAGAATAAATAAAGCGTACACAAAGAATGACTAGAGATCTGACCTATAATTCCCTGCTCATCCTAAGGAACCTTTTACTTGTTTACGGCACTATCCCAAGTCAAATACGGAAGGTGCATCTTGAGCGCTGGAAGCAATAAAAGAACTCATGATTTGATGAAAATAGACATGGTAGCTTATCCAATAAAAGTGGCCACATCCAGGGATCCTATTCCCATAATTTTTCTATCTACCCGGAATTACCAGGCTAGTAGCACATGATTGAAAGCAGCGAATGGAGCCTGGAGGCTGGAGGTACAATCGCATTTTGGACATTACACAGTATCTTGTCCAGAAAAGTACATTTTCAGAAAACAAGGATGGGGCAGATATTCTTTTCCTTTCTCAGGTCAGGTTACAAAACAACATCAAGCTATCATGTTTCTTTCCTTTGCCTGCTAGCATCAGGTTACCGGGCCCACGTAAAAATTAAATATAAATCAATAAACCAATCCATGAATTGAAACTCAACGCAAGCAACATCGTAGATATTTGAGTTATTTAAAGATTTTAAGATTTTAAAAATAATGAAAAATAAAAATAAAATTTTTGCTTAATCTTTCCGAAGAATTTCTATAGCTACATTGTTTTGATTGCAGCGAACTTTACATAAATCATCTAAAAAAACAAAATTTGTTCGCTAATCAGATTTGACCTATAAAATTAAGATAACTATAGCATTTCAGCAGTATTACATAATCTGTCCTCTTTCTTCGTAAAACAGTTTCTCGCCATTAGGAAGAAAACACAAATAATCTCGATCGCCGAGAAAAAGTCACCACATCCCACACTTGCTTCATTCCGACCTCTCACATTTTCTCAGCTACCAACCAAAAGGCAGCCAGCACCACAAATAATAGACCGAGCAACAAAGCAAATCGACACTCGATTAACACACTTTCAAGAAACCGAACCTTGTTCGCTGCGCGCATCGAGAAACGTGCGGGAGTGACCGAGCTCCTTCTTCCTCCTCTCCTCCTCCTCCTCCTCCTCCTCATCCGGGACGCCGGAAGAACTGGCGGCGACAATTGCTTCCTTATCCTGAACCAGCTTCGCCATTGCCTTAACTCGTAACAAAGAGAGATTGCGCTGATATACAGGCCTTTGCAAACAGTATGATCGAAGAACAACGAAACGATTGCAAGAGTTTGCAGAAGCGTAGCTACGGGAGGAGAATGGAACCCTAGGAACGGTGGAGGATGCTGCTGCGGTGGTGGTGATAGAGGAGGAGAATGCGAGAGGCAAATAAGACATCAGCTTGTTTATCTCGTTTGAAATGGAAGGTATGGAGAGAGAGAGAGAGAGAGAGAGAGGGAGGGATTGAAAAGGAAAAGGAAAAAAAAAGTGTGAAGGAGGGAGACAATCCTGTTCTTCTCTTAATTCTTACTCCCTTATCCGGGAAATTTTTGCTTTAAAAAATTAAAAAAATAAATAAATAAATTAAGAGGTGGCGGTGGAGGAGTGGCGCACGTGATTTTCATCGCCCAAAACGCACGTATTGGGGAATTCCAGCAGCCGGCTGGCCTATGGAGATAAGGGAAAATCTATAATGTGAGGCATGAGGATTCCTAATAATTTTTTAATATTTTATAATAATTTATTAATTGTCTTTTCAATAAAATAATTTCTTAATTTTTTCAAACAAGCCTTAATTTATTTATTTTTAGTTTAAATTAAGGGAATTTAAATATTTAGAGATTAATTTATAATAAAAAAATTACTTTGAACTAAAGTATAGCAATAATTACTTTGAACTAAAGTATTAAAATGGTTATTTACTCTTAATAAAATAATAATCTTACAAGTAATTAAATTATTATAAAGATTGTTCGTAATAATGTGTTTTGATACATACAAATAATAAATTATATTTATTTTAAAATAATTAATTTAATATATTATTAAAATAACAATTTTACGAATAAATAAAGTGTTATTAAATTACTCGTAGTAATGTATTACATAAGTGCACAAATAATATAAAAAATAATAAATATTTTAAATAACATTATATATTTCAATAATATGTTTCGTTTTTATTTTATTTCAAAATTAATTTATTAATATTTTCACTGAAACATACTCGTCTCAGCATTTTCATTATCTTGCCTAATAAATTCACTATAATATTAAGTTCAAAGGTTATGTTAACCTTATTATAAAATACAATCTTCTACTAATTATGTGCACTTTTTTTTCTTTATTTATTTTTTATAATATTTATTATTTTTTTATATAAACTTAGTTTTTTTATTACGTATATTTAAATAAATACATAAATAAATATGATATAACTTATTTTTTCAATCATATTTATTATCAATATTAATCATTATATAACTTTATATAAAACATATACAATAATAAATTTATTAAATGGCTACTAATGTAAACGATAATTGTACTCAATTATTTGGCAGCAAAAGGAGACATCAAAATGCTCTATGGATATGCACACAAAACAAAGCTAGGTATATTAAATGTTTAAATAACCCCTAAGAGAGAATGAGTTTGAAAGCTAAGTAAATGTTAAACCTTATATCATAATAAAATAATAAATTTATAGTTATCATATGGTACCATTAGTTAATTTATAATTTTGTTGTTTAGATGTGATAATTAATACAAATTTATTGTCAAGTAATATTGAAGTAACTCTTATTTATCAAGTAATTATTAGTTATATATTTTTTTAACAGAACATACATACTTGATTCAAAATTATACGATAAAAGTAACAAAATCATAAATCATCATTTGTTAGCTATAAGTCATCAATCATAAGTTACAAATTATTCAAAAATAGATCACCAATAACAACTATCTTACATGAGTATATAATTCTATTTGAAAATTATATTTTTAAGATCAAATACATTTTTGCTTATTGTACTATTTATTTTTGTTTGATTTAATCAATATTTTGAATTTATGTTTGTACTTCAAAAAAAATATTGAATTTAGTTCTTTACGTTTATATAATTTAACATCATTAAATATATGTCACGTGTTACCGAGAGATTTGTAAAATCTAACATCATTAACATGCATATCACGTGTTATCGATGTTGATGAATGACTTAAAATTACAATATATTTTTTTTCATATTAAGTGTTATGTATTATCTGACGTGATAGTTGATATGATAATCATTTCAATTTAAATAAGTTGAAAAATATTCAATTAAAAAAAATAAAATTCCTAATTTTTGTAAATCTCAAAGCCACTCCACAAATGCCCCAATTCTTCTTCTTCCCTAAATTTTCCGCAGATGGCCTCCTTCAATGATGGACACATATACTTCCCCCCCCCCCCAATTATTCCTCCCTCATCTTTTTAAAACATCTAGTTTGTGATTTTTGAAAAATCCACGGGATAAAGGAGATGAGTATATAACCAAGTAAATGATCAATTAAAAAGAGGAGCACGTCTTTCTTTCTATTTTTTTATTTTTTATTTTTTAAAAATTTTGTAAATTGATATGACAAACATGGTAGATGAACAAAATTAATTTGAGATTACATGTTGGTTTTGCAAAAATTTGATTTTTGAATTCTTTTAAAAATTTCAAAAATCAATAGAATTACTATAATTCTATTAAAAATATTATCAAATGTTAATTATTACATTAACATTTTATTATAAATTCAAGATGTAATTGCACAGAGTAAAAAGATATGAGCCCTCTATTCTTTTATACAGAGTAGCTACTTTAGTTATAATTTGTAAGTATATTTTGGATTTAACTATCCTATAAGTGCATGCATTTGACATTTGTTCATAAATAAAATTAATAATAAATTTTACAAACCGATAAGAGAATGAGAATTTAAATGCATCAAAAGGGAAAATATAATTAAAATTTGACTAGTTTACCTACCTGAGTTTCTTAATTTTTTCCTCCATCCAAATTAGTTTTGATAAAGTATTTCTTGTCATAAAAGTTGTGATCACAATTTTAGCATGAGAAAAACAAACAAAGATAACCTTTCCAATTCATCAAATAAATAATATATGATGTCATTTTCATAATCATTATATATATATTTTTTTAAAAGTCCAATTATTCTTCTTATTACAAATTAGATTATTTAAAAATTCATTTAATGTCCTTGTCCCTCAATATTGAACGAATTATATTGAAGTAAGACTATTTCTTTTCTAGTTATGAATCTGCAATCAACCTCAATTAACCATAAGAAGTGTAAATGGATGTACTTATAATGTTATTGCAAAAAATTACAATAAAATTTAAACGCAATAAAAAAATTAAAATTGGGACAATTTCATTATCTAAACTTCTCAACCACCAGATGTACATTTTCATTCATTTAATATTTTTTATTATCATAAGTCAATTATCATTTTTGAATCTATTCATAAACAAAATCACATAGCCAGGATACACCACACAATAACAAAATAACATAATGTTTCATTTTACATCTCTGCTCAAAATTAAAATCACGAAGGTAGATATAAATTCTCAAAATTACATTCCAACAAAAACAAATTTCAATTGTTTAATTAAGATTGGAGTCCAAAAATAAAGGTTCAAAGTGAATTGGGTTCACAATAAAAACTACAAAGGAAGATTGGAAGAAAAAAAGGGTACCCCATAGGGAATCAATCTTGGGTTCTCCCTATCATTGCCTAGCGCCTTTACTGATTTTCTTTCTTCCCAACTCATGACAGATTTCACTATATCTCCCACAAACCCAACTTAGAATATGTTCGCTAAAAACTTCCCAACAACCCCAGCAACACTATATCTTCCACAGGTCGCCTTCTTCCTCTTCCGTTTTCACCTTTTCCCTTTTTTTGGGTATCGCGGGAGTATAGAGATGACAAATAAGACAACCGCAATGAAGAAGGTACTGCTGCACGCAGTTGATGCTGGTCGTCGCCATCGTCCCTTTTTTGTATCCATTTCCACGTCATACCATCTTCCTCCCTCCACTAGTTGTATCGTCTGACTTAACCCACTACAGTTTAACTTGAACGGGCTACAAGTAGAGTTTACACTGTTGGAATAGAAGGGGAACCTCATCTTGCCCGGCTCACCACAGTAGAAATCAAGTGTAGAATCTGAACTTCTTTCTTCCTCGGCGGCGCTTTTATCACAATCATTCTGAATGTTTTCGACAATTATGTTCTGTAATTCAACTGTCGGTAGTGGTAATGTGTAGATCGCCATTCACATGGGCGGTTTCGGCTCATTGTAGTTGGTTTGTGTCTGTCCAGGGCAGTCTATAATATTGCTACTGGAGCCCTCTCCGTTCATCTTCAGAGTGTCCGCAAGCCGCTGGAGGCAATCTTCGATCAGATAGAATTTCTTGGCGAACCCGATCTCCATTGGCTCAAACGGTTTTGTATTCCTTCCAGACTGATTTCTAGTTTTTCTATTCTTTTTTCCTCGGTAACCATGGCTCTGATACCAATTGATAGGTCCCAGTCAGAGCAAGAGTGAAATTAAATGAGTTTTTCTGCTTTGGGTGAGAAAATTACCGCTGGTTTTCTGGAATAAACTTCATCTTTCTTTTCATTAATTTTTCATACTTCAAATACAGAAAATACTAACTGCTATTCCCTACTTCTAAGGTAATTAAAAAGAAAATAGGATAGTGAAAGATAATGGACAGACGGAAAATAAGGGATATGAGATATGTTGGTTGACCACTTCACAACTGCTTAGTTTCTGGATCTATCAATATACTTTAGAAAGAAAACGTTCATTGAAGAATCATCAATTTCAAAATCAATTTGATGATGATGATGATTCCAGATTTTGGATGATCTCGAACTAGAAGATTCCCCAGAAGAACCAAGAAACACAATTTCCAGTTCACCGAAAACATTTCTAGAGTGTGCACCAAGATTCTCTGTGTTCAAAACCATTTCAATCAAGACTCCCAAAATCAAGATTAGATAACCCAATATGTTCAAATCACATAATTCCCGATCAACCGACTCAAAAAAGAAAGCAACAATCCCAGATTAATTTTACGAAAAGAAAAGAAAATATTAGAATTCCCAAAAGAAAAGAAAGAAAAAGGGCAGAGGAGGAGACATACCCTTTCTTCCCTAAGAAACGTCCTCTTTAGCTCTTGCGTGCACTCCTTAATTTAAATTAATTAGCATAATCATTCACCATCATCATCATCCCTGACAACTGCCTCACCTGCCCCCTCTTTTACTCTGAAAAGAGAAAGAAAGAACAAAACTAATATTCTTCTCTCTCTGTCGATGAAGGAAGTGGTAGCCAAGTTAAAAACCTTCTTCACCTGCCCTCTGTTTACTCTGAAGAAAGAAAGAAAGAAAGAAAGAAAGAAAGAAAGAGCAAAAACTTCTCTTTTCTTTCTGTCAATCAAGGAAGAGGGAACCCAAATTAAAAACCTTCCCGACCTGCTCCTTGTTTCACTCTCAAGGGAGAAAAACAGAAAGAAAGAAAACAAAACTAGTCTCTTCCCTTTCTGTCCCTGAAGGGCGGGCATTTGGAAGGGAACGTTTTATAAAGGGTCCGGCCTGGTTTGGTTCATTTCCGGGCCAGACCCGTGTGACGAACGAAAAATAAGCAGAGGAAAGGGAAGATCAAAAGAAAAAGGGGGTGGGGCTAATTGTGTTTTTGAGTTTTGGCTAATTTAGTTTTTAGAATTTAGAATAACTTGGATTTGAACAGAATTAAAATATACATGTATAGAATAGTGAAATATTTATTTATTCTTATTTGCTCCTGTCTAGTTACAATTATATATTATAATTAAATATGTGCACATATATATTTTAAAAGTTTTCTAAAAAAAATTCTTAAAATAAAATATTTTGTTGAAGCTCTTAACTATATATTATATATCTATATAAGTTTTAAAAATAAAATATTTTATAAACTCTTGTGTAATATATATTATACTATACAATTGATTAAATAACTTGGTTTAACTAAGTGATCACATTAACTATATCATATGTTGTGTATAAATCAAAATAAAAATTTAACAAAAAAAAAGAGAAAATTATAGTTTTAAAAAAATGATATCCATCAAAAAAATGAAAAGTCTATAACAAAAAAAAATCAAAATTAAACTTTTATCTTAACCTAAAATCTATAACTAAAACAATTTTTATGCATAAGATCATGTAAATGACAGTTTCAGCTCTAATTAATTTTTATATTAAATTTATCGTATTATTTATTTATTTAATATTTAATTAAATTTTGACAGATGTTTAAATAATAAAAGAAAATATAAAATTATAAATAATTTTATTAAAAAAGAGACAAATATAATAATCAAAATTATATTAAAAAAATCTCTATGTATTCAATACAAATTAAACATTTATCTGAAATATATAAACTCCTTAAAATTATATTTATAAACAAACAAATAAATTCAATGATTAAAAAATTTTATATTAAAATTCTTAATTTGTGAAATATATGAAATAAAAATTAAAAATAATACATAAAATCTTATAAATTTATTATATGATAATATACACATTTAATTAACATGTAATCATAATTTTATTACAACACATTCTTTTCTTAATTAAAAACCATTTGCAGTAACTTCTATATGTTCCATCTTCTCTTTCTAACATGTTTATCTTATAATACATTATTCACTACATATTACTTAAGCATGTAATCTCACTTTATATAAATAGTATATTTTTAAAAATGATAACCCAAAAAAATAACATGACAAAAAAAAAATCTAATGCAGCTGTCAAATCAGACAATATGTGGCAGTTAGTTCAAAAAAAATTAGTAAATTTATATCACTTACATTAATGGTATCAAATGCTACAACTAAAAATGTATTAAACTCATTCAAATTGCGGATACTGAACCAACACAAAATTATGGTAGGAACTAAATCGAAAAAATATATATATATATATAAATAAAAAATATATTCAAGCTTATATTTTATAACAATAAATTAAAAAATATGTGATTTTAATTTAATAAAATATATTTTTAATATGTGAATCTAAAGTATTATTTAGTCTGGCTCAATCTAATCAAACTTTTATGGCCCGAACCGAAAACGCACACTTGTATCCTCAGGCAAGAAAATAAAAAACCAAAAAATCATTTACCAGAAAAAGAAAATGACAACGAAGCTGAAAAACCTGCCTAATTTGTTTCCATTTTTTGAGATTAAGAACGAATCCACTCTTTCCGTGAAGGAATATTACTTGCTCTGCTGCTCATGGAGACATTAGCTCAGTTCAAAATGACATCCTTCTCGCCTGTCAGTACTATTTTCAAGCTTCCATCTTCACTTTCAACAGCTTCCCTTCCAACTAGGTCCTTCTCGAACCGGTGCTCCTCTCTCTCTCTCTCTCTCTCTCTCTCTCTCTCTCTCTCTCTCTCTCTCTCACTCTATCCCTTTATGTACACACATGTATATGTATATATTTCATCAAGAGTTGATTACCTCGACATATTGAATTGTGGTTTGTTGCGCTTTTTTTTAATTTGTGAATCTTTTGAGAGGTCTAGTATATTGAGTTTCCGAGAAGAAAGGGCTTCAACTGTTGGATTTAAATTCAGTGTACAGTGAAAATTGCCCGTCTATGGTGAAAATTAACTGATAATTTGTTCACAGTTAATGCAATGATAAAGGTGGGTGATAAGACTAGCAGTTTATAATGGTTAAATTAGTTGCCAAGATTTCTAGCTGCAGTGAATTTAACTTCCTATTGTTGATTTGTTATGATATTGAGTATTGTGGTCACATGAAATGGGAATATGGAAGCATCTAAAAGTTCTACTTGTTTTTGTGAGATTATTTCTTTCTGAAGATTTCATAAGCTGGAAAGAATAGAGGCTTTCGTTTTTCTGGCACCGAAGTTGGATGGAACTCAACTATGAATGGGCCAAGAGAATGAAGAGTCATTTTTCTTAACTGTTTCTGTACTTCTATCTATTTTATAATCAGTCATGTTGCTTTCTCTGTTTTCTTGTTTGCCCAAATTCATTGTCCAACTTAGTTTAAGAGTTATATGGTTCACCCATCATATTCGTCAATTTTAGCACAGGTTTCTGTCTACTTGGACCCTGGAAAACAAAATTAGTGAAAACATTGAAGTTGAAGACTAATGCATTGTTAAATTTGTCTGCTTGGGCCGCTATTTTTCATGATGAAAGGTTTATGGTTTGAGACTGAAGCTGATGATTTTTTTCAATATAAATGCAGCTCTTGGAAGTTTGGTCTAAAGTGTAGATATTCAGATGCAAGCGTGAAGGAGGACTCTATATCGTCCACAATAGATATTGTGGCAGATGTTAAATCTGAACGGGTATGACTAGATTGTAATCTTAATCTTTCTATGATTAGATCATAAAAATAAATATATGCATTTTCTGTCACTTTTAATCAAAAGATGTTTTACCAACCTGCTTTTCTCTTTAGGTCGTTGTTTTAGGAGGCAGTGGTTTTGTTGGCTCTGCAATCTGCAAGGCTGCAGTGTCCAAGGGCATAGAAGTCACAA
This sequence comes from Carica papaya, assembly GCF_054855325.1. NCBI lineage: Eukaryota > Viridiplantae > Streptophyta > Magnoliopsida > Brassicales > Caricaceae > Carica > Carica papaya. Next base: position 27,226,764 of record NC_142311.1, on the reverse strand, counting down.
GCCTTAGCAGGTGCAAGAAATGCTATATAATCTGTATTGTATTTCCATAATGGAGATCGTTGTAACGAGGTCATTTATTGGGGTATTCTAGTAATTCGTTTACTATCTCATTGTCACAATCAATTTGGATGCTGAAACTAATAATTTCTCAGGTCAGGCCGTCCTACTTACCCAGGTTCATGGGTTGATCAGGTTACTTGGATACCAGGCATGTACAATTCCTAATGCTCTATTGAATAAATAGTCCGTTTAACAACTCTTAACAACTCAGTTATCTTTTTAAGAAGTACAGTATAAAAGTTTTAGCTTCAATTATTTTGTAAGCAGTTCAAGCATTGACTCTTTTCCAGTTTCTAGTTAGCTAGATGAATCCTGTTCTTCACTTGCATAATTGTTTTTTACTTGATTGTATAATAAGGGAGTGAAACTTTTAAGAAATTGTTCTTTTATCTCTGACTAAATCTTTTTTAAGCTCAGCATTGATCCTTATGAGCTTTAAGTTTGTTTGTAAATACTCAGTAATTGTTTTTGTGCTTATGAATCCCGAGTAGGTAATATGTATCTATGAGCTCTACTTGGTGGTTTGGCTCTCATATGAACTATGTTTTGTTGGTTGCAGATTGTTATATTTATTTCTTTATCATGCAGGTGATGTTTTTTATGTAAATTGGGATGAAGTGCTTGGTGGGGCTACAGCGGTGGTTTCAACAATTGGAGGCTTTGGCAATGAGGAACAAATGAAAAGGATTAACGGCGAGGCTAATGTTGTGGCAGTGAATGCTGCAAAGGATTTTGGTAAGTGCTGTCAGGATCACGTTGAACTTTTTTCTTTCCTTCTTTATGTTTTATCCTCAAATATTAACTCTCTCATAGGGCACACCTGGTTATGAATGCAACTACCATGTTTTACTTATTGGCTTTGTTATTCAGGCATTCGCTCACCATGAGGCCCGATTTAACACTACTATGCTTAGTGGTAGCTGTAAGATTTAGGGAAAAGAATTCTGAATATTTACATACATTTCGTTACATAGAGTTAGGGGTATATATACATAGAAGAGGGATTTATATATAGAAGCATAAATCATCCTATTAATGTTAAGAAATCAACTAATAATTATATAAAAATATTCTGTAATATATTTTGTGATAGTTTAACACTCCCCTTTAAGTTGAAATATAGATATTGATCATGTCTTGTTACGAAAATATTCAATTTGGGTTTCATTTAAAGCATTTGTGAATATATCTCCTAATTGTTCCATTGTTTTCATATAACCGGTGAAAATTAAGTTCTCTTTAATTTTCTTACGAATGAAGTGATAATCAATCTCAATGTGTTTAGTTCTTTCATGGTACACCGAATTTGAGACAATATGAAGAGCAGTTTAATTATCACACCAGAGTTTTGCAGGTAATATGGGATTCAAATCCACTTCCACTAAGAGGTGTTGTATTCATAAAACTTCACATGTGTACTAGGCCATACCTTTGTATTCGGACTCTGCACTGGATTGGGATACAACGATCTGCTTTTTACTCCTCCATGATACCAGGTTCCCACCAATGAAAACATAATAATCTGTAGTGGACCTTCAATCAATTTTAGATCCAGCTCAATCAGCATCTGCAAAGCATTCAATGTGTGTAACATCCCCGGAATTTCAAAGAAAATAAATAATAACCTAAGTGCGGAAGCGAAATGATTAGTTAGGGTTTACATTCTTTATATAATAATTTAAAGTAGCAAATAGTACTACGAGAATTACCATCTTGAAAGAAATACAAAAAAATAAGGAAATAAGCAAGAAATAAATAAACTAGCATCTTACTCGCAACCCTCTTGTAGATCGGACTCTGGATCCTGGTCTTCTTGATTTAAAATGGTTAAATAAGGAATGAGTTACACTAACCCAATAAGAATGTCACGCTACTCACCGGCACAGAAATGAAGGTTGGTAGAAAATTAAAATAATTAATGGAATACTTAATTAAACAAAAATTCATTTATTAACAATAAAATCATTTACCGCCCACTTACCGCAGCGAGATTTATAAAAACTACCTATAGAGACAACAACATAACACTTATCATGATTTCATATGCCATCGGTAACATGCACACATTAAAAATCCATATTCCATAAATTAAACAAAAACTGTCCCTTTCCATAAGTCTGCTAGTATCCATAGGGGTTTACATTGATGTCCCCGCTACGTGTGAACCCTTTCGTTTAATATTCTCAATTAACGGGCTGTTCCCATACCCTATTTGGTATGAGTACCAAATTACTAAATCTCAATACCACGTTTGGTATAACGGTGAAATGGACCGTTCTCATATCCCGTCCGGTATGAACGTCAAATTACCATATCTCGATATCCTATCCAGTGTGAGACAACGTTCACAGTAGGGTTCCCTATTGTACCCGGTCCGTCCACCATCTCTCAGGATACTTAGTAAAGCTGTCGTGTCATCCATTCACTTAATCACACAATTTTCTGTTTTTCTTTAGTTTCTATTTTCCAATTCAATAGTAATCACATAAATCAAACAATACGTGCATTTAAAACTATAAAATTGATTAATGAAATACTATCATACAATTAATTGTAAAATAATTTAAATGAAATCAACAATAGATGATTTCCGGTTCCGGTTTCATTAATAACCCGTAATTAATTATGAATATTTTCTAAATTATACAAAATATCGTATTATTATTTATTTATACTTCAATTCCATATAAAGAATATGGTGAAAGATTCTTACTTAATTCGATGCCTGAAAAGCGAAACTTGTTGACTGCGTCTATTGGTGGTTTCCGGATTTCTTGAATTTTTCTACAGGAATTAAAACGCGTTATAAGTACCCATAAATGTCTAAAAAAATCCAAAATCAGTCTCAGGACCCAATTTTAGCCAATTTCGGAATTCCAGCACTGCGGCTCCGCCGTGTTTTGGCAACGGCGCTGCCGCTTGCAGCGGCAATCTGTCTCAGGTTGGCTGTTTTCGGTCGATTTTGCATCAACCACTGCGAGAAAACACGTTAAGGGGTATCGGTTGGCCGAAAAAACACAAAAAATCGAAACTCACTGTCGGCGGGGCTTTCGGTGCGGCGGCTCCTCCGGCTTACGTTGCGGTTGGGTGTTTTGCTCTGGTCAACCTTTTTTGGCGGTCGGAAGTAGCTCCGGCATGGCGGCAGGTAGCGGCGGCTCTCCTTCCCGACGGCTGGGTTTTCTTCTCCGGCGAGGGTGTCTGGCGGCTAGGGTTAGAGTTTGGTGTGAAAAGGGTTATTTATATCCGTCCTCATTTAATATGGGCCGTCCATCGTGTTTGATTTGAACCGTCCGATCGCGATTAAATAGAGAGTGAATCTGAGTCATTCATCGCGATTTAATTTAGGCCGTTCGATCGTGTTTAAATTTGACCATCCGATCGCGTTTAGGGAGGGAACGGATCCAGACCGTCCGTGCGCATGGGAACGGATTTGGGCTGTTCGATCGCGGGCACGCGGATCACCCGTGTGGCCTCCCACATGACACCGCGTCAACGTCCGTTGCCACTCGGCGCGTCCTAGTTTATTGGGGCCGCTGATCGGGCATCCTGCGTGTCATAAATTTTCTAAATTGCATTTTGGCTCCCTGTTTTTCGATTTTTCTTTCAAAAATATAATCAGAACCAAAATTTCACATATTTTCTCCAAAACCGTTTTTAATTTCATCCTCCATCAAATTTCCTTTATTTTTACATTAAATTTTAAAAAAAAATTTAAAAAATTGCATAAATTAATTTATGCAATTTAAATTAAAATTGGGCATTACAACTCTTCTCCCTTTAAAAGAAATTTACTCCCTCAAATTTGTCTCTCTCACTCAAAATCAAACAGCTGGGGATATTGGGATCTGAAGTCTGATTCTAGTTCCCATGTGGCCTCTCTCGTTGTGTGATTCTGCCATATGACTTTAATAAAGGGAATTTTTCGGTTGTGGAGTAATATGCTCTTTCGGTCTACAATACCTACTGGTATTTTTTCGTAGGACAGATCTTCCTGAAATGAAAGAGACTCGTGGGTCAAGACGTCAGAGGTCCGAGTTGTACTTGCGTGACATGGACACATGAAACACATTATAGAACCTGGAAAGTTCTGGAGGCTGGGCCAGTTTGTAGCCGATGGTACCAATTTTGTCTAAGATCTCGAATGACCCAATAAACCGGGGGTTTAGTTACCCCCTTTTGCTAAACCTACTGATTCTCTTGAAATGAGTGACCTTAAGGAACACTCGATCGCCTTTCTCAAATTCCAAATCCTTCCTCCAAGTGTCCGCATAACTCTTCTGTCTGCTCTGAGCTGTCTGAATGTTCTTACTGATCTTAACTATTTTGGCTGTAGTCTCCTGTACAAGGTCTGGGCTGAACAGTTTTCTATCACACACTTCTTCCCAACAGATCGGCGATCTGCATGGGCGGTCATACAATGTCTCATACGGAGCCATGCCAATACTTGCTTGGTAGTTGTTGTTGTAGGCGAACTCTCTCAGGGGTAGATGATCATCTTAATGGCCCCCCCAAAGTCAAGAACACAAGTTCGAAGCATATCCTCAAGTGTGCGGATCGTCCTTTCTGACTGTCCATCGGTCTGAGGGTGAAATGCAGTACTAAATGACAGTTTTGTTTCCATAGCTTGTTGAAAGCTAGACCAGAACCGAGAAATGAACCTGAGTCCCTATCGGACGCTACTGTCACTAGCATTCCATGTAACCTGACTATTTCTCAGATATACATTCTTGACAACTTGTTCAAGGAATCGGTTATTCTGATGGCCAAGAAGTAGGAAGATTTTGTAACCCGATCAACAATTACCCAGATGATATCATGTCCTGAGCGTGCCTTAGACAATCCTGTCACAAAATCTATGATGATATGTTTCCACTTCCACTTCAGAATTGGTAATGGCTGAAGTAGCCCACCCGGGCGTTGATGCTCTGTGTTGGCCTGATGACGTACTAAACACTTAGAAATAAAGTCAGTTATATCTCTTTTCATCTCGTTCCACCAAAATCGGAGTCGCATATTTTGATACATTTTAATGCTTCCGGGATGTATGACAAATTTTGAGATATGGGCATCTGTCACGAATTTCTTTTTCAACTCATTATCATATAGAATACACACTCTGTCATGGACTTTGTTTCAGCCCATATAAAGATTTCCTTCAAATGACAAACTTTTCTATATTCTCCCGTGAGCAACAAACTTAGGTGGTTACTCTATATACACTTCTTCTACAAGGTCGCCATGAAGGAATGCATTCTTGATATCTAACTGGTGTAAGAGCCAATTGTGAGATGTTGCAATGGAGATAAATAAGTGGACAAATATAAGTTTCACCAATGGAGAAAAAGTATCAGAATAATCAACCCATAAGTTTGAGCATAGTCTTTTGTTATAAGTCGGGTTTTAAGTCTTGCTACTGAGTCATTTGAGTTTATTTTGACTGAAAAGACTCATTTGCACCCCACGATCTTTTTTTCTTTGGGTAGATCCACTAAATCCCAAGTATGATTTTCATGGAGAGCATTTATCTCCTCAAGCATTGCATTATGCCAATCAGAATGATTCAAAATTTCCTTAACTGTCTTAGATATGCAAATTGAATCTATAAAAGTAAGGAAAGAAGTAGACGAGGGAGACAGATAGTCATATGAAATGTAATTAGCAATGAGATAAATTGGCTGAGGAATGGTGCACTGATGTTTACCTTTACGAAGACCAATAGGGAGATCAAGGTCCTGTGAGGTAGAATCAGATGACGATGGACCTGGTATAGGACATATATCATGAGTTTGTTGTGTTCTGGAATAAATATAAACAATCGGTGGTGGTACTTGAGTCGGAGGCACACTAACACTATCATCAACTTGCTCAAGTAAGATTGGAGGCACATCATGTAGAGAAATATTATTATTTGTTTGCTCAGCAGAGGCACCTAGTGTGAAACTATAAATGAGCCACTCATCGTCTGCCCCATGAATTGTAGACTTGGATAATGAGGAGAAGAACGATGTATTCTCTGAAAAAATCACATCAGTTGATACAAAATATTTATTGAGATATGGAGAGTAGCACCGATATCCTTTATAAAGATGAGAATATCCCAAAAAATACACATGCTAGAACATTTGGATCCAATTTTGCCACATTAGGTCAAACATCTCACACATAACAGGTGCTACCAAAAATCTTAGGTTGCATCGGAAACAAAGATTTGTTTGGAAAAAGAAGATTGTAAGGAGTATCTCCATCAAGTATTGTAGATAACATACATTAATTAAGAAACAAGCTGTGGAAACAGTATCAGCCCAGAATTGCTTAGGGACTTGTATTTGGAACAAAAGGACTCGAGCTGTCTCAAGTAAATACCTGTTCTTTCTTTTATCGATTCCAATTTGAGATGGTGTATTAACACACGAGAATTTGTGAAGGATCCCGTATTGAGTCATATAGCTCTGAAATAAGTCTGATATATATTTTTTGGCATTATCATTTCTTAATACATGCATAGAAATATTGAATTGTGTTTTGACTTCAGCACAAAAAGCATAAAAATGAGAGCATAATTCAGAACGATTTTTCATAAAATATATTGAAGTCATTCGAGAAAAATCATCCACAAAATTAACAAAATACTTAAAACTTGTTTTAAACGCAACATGATAAGGACCCCAAACATCAGAATGAGTCAACTTAAAAACAGACTTAACTCGTCTAGTAACTCTTGGACTTAACGGAGTACGATGATATTTTGCAAACTGATATGGTTTGCAATCCGACGAAGGTATATGATGGAACTGGAAACATAACTTTTTCAACACAAGTAGAAAGCAATGTCCTAATTGGCAATATACTTCAAATAGAGATGTAATACTAGAGAAGAGAACCGACCAAGACACTCAAGTATCAAGAATATAAAGACCATATGATATATTTCCTTTACTAATAATCTATGTTGTCGTAAGATCTTGAAGAACACAGTAATAAGGAAAAAATGTAATATAACAATTCGAATCTTTAGTTAACTTGCTCACAGAAATCAGATTGAAGGCAAGTTTAGGTAGACTTAATATAGATAACAGGGTAATAGATGAAGTTGGTTTTGTAGTCCTGGATTGCATAATGTTAGAAGTTGACCCATCAGCAATAGTTACAGAAAAATGTGCTTTGTGTGGTTGAAAACTAGAAAAAATATTAGAATTATTTGTCATGTGATCTGTAGTATCAGAATCAATCACTTATTTGTTCGAAAAGATAAAACATTTTTTCTTTGATTCAGTAAGAGTAAAAAATTTATTTAAAGATTCTTGATACTGAGTGAATTTAGCATACTCGTCAGTTGAAATCATAACAGGTCTCTTATAAGATGAGCTAGCAGTAGCAACAATAATATTAGTGGTCTGTATCTTGCAATTCTACAATTTTTTATAATATTGTTTTATACGTCCTTGTTCACGACAGTAGTAGCAGACAATATTCTTTTCAATTCAGGAATTACAAAAAATATGCAATTCAGAATACCTAAAACACAACGGTCATAAATACCTGGAAAACACTGCAAATAAGTCAGAAATTTTGAGAAAACAGAATATTTCTTCACACACGGAAACAAAGAGAACCACACTGCCATCACCGGAGTTCATGCATCATCCTGGATAACCACGCGCCGCCGCTGGAAATCACCAAAATGCCTCCTTTCAGTTGGAAATCACCACAGAACCCTAATACACACCCTAATCCGGAATAGCTCCCGCGGAAACGCCCTAAATGGCGCCTGAAAACGGAGAATTGCTTCCTGTCGCGCGATCTCCTTCGTTGCAGCTTTCCCTTCTTTGGCCTTCTGGTTTCGTGCACAGAACCGGCCGATTGAATTCCTCTGTGCCTTCTTTCCTCGAACGGGAACCCAAGATGCATAGATATGCTCTCCTCTGGCAATCCTGCTGCACGCAGCCTCAAACCGTCGTGCGAACTGCTTCCTTGGCTTATCCTGCGTGCACCACTGTGGTGAACGCACTTTGAACTTGCCGGAGATCGGTGGTTGTCTTCTTCCGGCACCGGGAATGGGTTGTTCAACCCTTCTTTTAATCTGATGTAATTTGACTCCTAAAACCTTAACTATAACTCTAGCTCTGATACCATGTAAGATTTAGGAAAAAATTCTGAATATTTACACACATTTCATTACATAGAGTTAGGGGTATATATATAGAGAGAAGAATAAATCACCCTATTAATGTTAGGAAATCAACTAATAAGTACATAAGAATATTTCGTGATATATTTTATGATATTCTAACAATAGCTAAACTGAGTTCCCTGGTTAATGTTACTAGTGCTACTAATTCTTGGCATAAGAGCCTCAGGTTTGTTGGTGTTATTCAGGACATAATGAGGACTCAAGGGAGAGGATTCTTGGTTGTTTACTGGTGAAAACATCTTATTCTAAAGTGGTATGAAGGAGGGGCAAACTTGTATCCATCTAATATTCTTGGTTTCAGAAGCTTTACTTGTTTCAGTGGTAGCGTTTGGTGAATAGTCGAACAAAATATGATAGTACTAAAAACTGTTGTGTAGAACAAGATCATTCATACTGGTGTGTTTGGTGTACATGATTGGCATGAACAAATATGTAAATGGTTTGTACCTAATGAAAAATAAGAATACAGTGCATGGTGAAATTACTCTTTATACTCAAACATGTTTGATTTTTGGTTTCTCTTATAGACAGAATAATCAATAATTACTCTTTAATTTGATTATAACTAATCTTAAAGTAACAGTGAATTATTTATATAAGCCTATATATATTGTATTCATATGGATATATATATAAAGCACAAATATGATTTAACCATTTTGCATAATACATGTTATATTTCAGGGAAATTAGGATGTGTACGTATACATGTTACGTTTCAGGGAAATTAGGATGCGTATTATATAAATATACACTACATACAAAAACAAGCATCATTTGCAATATATTTTTGGCTAAATAATACAAATCATCACCTGTCATTAAAAACTTCATGGAATGGAAAAAAAGGAGTTAAGAGATTTTGCCCAGTTGGACTTCTAGAAAGAGAAAAACACTTTAGATGTTTTGGAGTATTTAAGTTAGGAAAGATCTAAAAAGAAATTTAAGTTATGTTTTGTATGAGAGAAAATGGTAATTTGGGAAATAAGAGAAATTTGTAAGAATATTTAGTTATATTAACATTTTTAGTTTTGTACAAAGTTGTGGAACAAGTTAGTCCCACCATAAATTAAGAACAATTTTATGTACTTGATTTTTGTTATTTTATGTTGTTCTAATTAATTTCTTATGGCTCCAAACACAGAACAAACACTTCTGTCCCAGTCAACTAAGTAATACTTATGGTACCAAGAGCTACCAACGTGTGATGTTGTGATTTTTATTACCTTAATTTAGTAGTTATTGTAACTAAATGAAATTGTTTATTGACAAGGTGTCATGGAGTTAGAATTCTTTCTTGTGCTACTAAAAGTTAGCTAAGAAATGCAGATGAAATGCTTTCACGTACATGATTCCAACCTTTGTGGATATAACCTGCAGAAATGCATATTTTATTAAATTTAGATTTAAGTGCAGAGTTCATTTGAAGCACATGATAGTAACTAAATGGAATTTAGTCGTTATGATAACTAGATGGAATTTTTATTCACAATTTGTAATCCCATCCCTTCTTTATTATCTTCTTGGTATTGTTGGATAGCATTTTCAGCAATAGATTAGCCCCCATGTTTTCATCCCATCCCTTCTCTATCATCTTCTCCAAGGTATTGCTAGATAATGTTTGCAGTTTTGTTTGATCAATTAGTCCCTGTAGTACATACCACCAAATTTCTCGAGGATCACCCTCATATGGACAAAATAAAACAGCAGAGAGTTAAAGTATTTCAAACACCACCTCAGGGCCTAGTTCTTACCAACCGACCATTGATTCACCTGACCACCCATTCATCCAAAAATTTGTGAGGACCACTACTATCAATCAAAATTACAATTGATGGTGTCCAAATAAACCCTCGGATTTGAATGATATTGGCATGCTAATGACCCTTAATAGTTGCAGGAAAATAGTCCTCGCATCTTCTTTTTCTTCATCTCCATTTTCCTCAAACCCTTCCTCCCCACTCTTTTTAGCATCTTCCAACATCATGACTCGTTTATTTTTGCATCAATGCTCGGGGATGTTATTTATCACACATGGAAAACATAAGTTTGAGGAATTTTGTGTGAGAGTTTTAGTATTGGCAGATTGTAACGTGGATTTAGAGGTTTCAAGTATGAGCCTCCTGGTGTGTTGTGGGGGTTCTATTGGTGGCAATTGGATTTTCGAGAGGGTTGAATGGAGCGGGTCTAGGTGATGTGGTATAATGTAGTATTTTTTGTGAACCCATAGTAGTTTTGCTATTGCCTTGTGGTTCTTTTGGCCTAGGGGTGAGTACCGAGACCCTTTTCAAGAGAAAAGCAGAGTGACAAATTTACTTGAACCATCAGGGACGATGGTTGCATAATCTTTGAGAGACTTTCAAACGGTGACAGTCATTGTTGATAACTTGCAGTAATTTCTCTTAAATTTTTTTTAAACAGTTGGAGCGAATTTGTTCTTGGATTTTAAGGGCTCTGCTGCCACTTTGTCAAGATACCTTAAAGTCAATCCAAGATTAGATTTGCAGGAAGAATATACATTGTGTCTGGTCCAAATCTATTTTATTCACATTCAACCTAAAGATATTAGTTATTTGACATGTAGAAATTAGTTATAATTTACATATTTGATGTATAATTAAGTCAACTTTTCTCGATTAACAAAAATAGAAGAACTCCAGAGCATTTGTACGAATGGGAGGGGCTAACTATATGGAGAGTATTTGTATGGAAGTAGGTTGAACAAAGCTGTGGATGCACATGTTTCCCTCTTCCTCCTTGCAACCTTCAGCGACAGCATGAGGGGGACATGGCTCTTTCACAAAAGGTTTCTAGTCATCAAAAACAAATCCTTTGACATAGGGTAGGTTAGAAGAGAGGAGAAAGTATACACGTGAGTGAAAATGGGAGAGGGTTCTGGTCGACCATCATGTTTCGGGGTGATGAAATTGAATAGTTACTGGGAGCACTATAGGAATTTTATTTATGAAAGGAGGGAAGTTTTCAGGGAGGAACATGCCCAACAGGGAGTATGAATTGCGGGTGGTTATGGGAGCCAACAAAAGGAGCGAATATTTGGTGATCACTGAGAAGAAGGGAGAAGATCATGCACATCTTCATTTCAGAGGGACTATAGGCTGGAGGATGGTGGAGGATGATGGTGGCACCGTTTGAAATGGTGCAGAGAGTGTTCAAGGCACTTCGCAGCAGGAGGCATAAACAAGCACCAAAAGGGTGGAGATTTGCTTGATGGTAGAAGAAACGACTGTCCCTTGCTCTTTGCAGTGTCCGAGTTGTAATATATTGCTAGTAGTTAGGCTGGAGGTTAGAGGAGGAAAGAACTTTGCTGAGGTTGTGAAGGAGGGGAGAGGAGAAGGGACTCAGGTACGGAAGAATCGCCCCAATTTCAAGATGGGTTAGGTGAAATTTAAATTTCATCAGAACACAAGAAGGGGGCATCATTTTAGGAGAAAAGTGTTGCTGAGTGGGCCTCAACCCAGGGAGTTCACGAAGAAGGAGGAGGCTGTAAAGAAGGTGAAATTTTCCTGGGTCGAGAAGGGGAAGTGGATTACAAGCAATTGGGTTGAGTCCAAACACAAATGGGTACTTACAACCCACAGGTGCCTGGAACAAAATCCGATATGAGAATTAGGGAAGAAGAAGAGAATTGTGCTTAGCCCGACGTGAGGAAAGCCGTGAGGGAGTCAGAATCGAATTATGATGACAAGGATAGTAACAGAGATAGAGACACCAATAGGAGAGGAAGAACGTGAAGCATTGTGCAATATGACTGAGGACTCGAGCAGGACCTCTATTTTGCCACTGCCTCTGGTTGGCTGAGATTACTGCAAATGAAGGGAGTTAGGGACCAGTGATTGAAATGCAATAGGTAGCACTGGTGGAAGGGGATGCAAATGGATAGCTGGAGTGGGCTGCATGAAGAAGAAAGTTTAGTGTGGGTGCTCCAGAACGTTCAATGTAGTAGCAGGATGCTCGGGGTTAGGTTTGAAGGTCTTGAAGAACAGACCGCCATATTATTCTAAGAAATTGAAAGAAGGAGAAAGGATAAGGTGATTTTGACCAAAGCTTTCGGGCAAGAATAAATAGAGGGTAGAAAAACTAGGGAGTTGGGGAAGTTGTATTTGGCGGTAAATTATGATAACTCGAGGAAGGGAGAGAAGAAGGCAGAGGGGGTGATTCTTAAACAGACTCAATATTAGGAAAAATTATCTTTTGAAACGTTAAGGTGATCAATGATCCCAAGAAAGATCATTGATCAGGAGTTATATGATGAGATAGAAATTCGAGGTAATTTCTCTGCAGGAAATAAAGGTGAACTCCTTTGCTACCACCATCACTCAAAGTATTTGGAAGAATAAGAGATCGTCAAGAGGGAGTTTCCTGCTAATGAGGCTGTTGATGCGATTGTGATTGCCATTTTATGAAATGATGGAATGCTCGATTGCCTTGAGGTATTACTTGGGGTTTACTCTATTTTGCGTCTCTTTGAGAATAGAAGGAATGGAAGGAATGGAGGTGTGTGTTTACTGGGTGTACAACGGAGGTGAGGGTAGAGAGAGGGTCAAACCGTGGGAGGATCTGGAGATGTATAAATCAAAGTGGGATCTTCCATTGGCTGTGAGAGATATTTTTAATATGATATCCTACGCAGACATGAAAAATCAGGACAACACTTTTCCAAGACTTCTGCTGATGAATTCCGTGAAACTTTAGATATGCTACATCAATTGGATCCATCCCTGGTGGTGGATAAATGGACTTGGTTTAATCAGAGGTAGAACCTTGTGTGCTCCATAGTTTATTTTTTCTATATGTGAATGGTCAATTTCAGACAGTAGGTATTTGTCAAAAACTCTTGCAGTGAACCATCTCAGATCACTTCCCTGTTTGTTCGGACTCTGATGGAATTGTTGAGGTTTATCTCCTTTTAGATTTGAAGATCAATGGGTTAAGGTCACTGGGTCGAAGGAATGCTACGCTTCTTTGTTTTCTTTTTGGGACAGAATGATTCTCTTTGCTTATTTTGTGGGCCAACAATGGTCTCTTATCTATACTGCAAAGGGACTGTATTGCAGCCTTATATTGATTTTTATGTGTTTTTTACATATTTTCCCTGTTGTTGGCTTAGGAAAGATTTCTTATCCGTTGCTTTTTTTTTTTCACTTCTCTCTAATAATATTTCTTTTTTTCATCCAAAAAGAAAGCAAGTGAGATCTTAGTAGTATCATATGAGACATCAGAAAGATCACTCACAAGACTAAAACATGTGTAGAAGATGAAAATTTCTATTTCCTAATCTTCAACATATTTTGAAGTACAAGCAAACTGGTCCGTTGCATATTTTTCAATGCAAGTAATGAAATATCCAATATTTTTATTAGTCTTGTGTGCATGAAGCAAAAAATAGTGTGAACGGAAGTTGCATATTCCTATCCTCTTGTTAATTGTAGTTAATCCTTTTTTCTTTGTTTCAAGCATGCCAATCATGCATGTTATTCATTGTATTGCTTGCAATTTTCAGTTTATGACCATTTTTAAATATTCTTTTTCGCCTTTCAGGTATTCCCAAGTTCATCTTGATCTCAGTTCATGACTACAACCTACCATCATTTTTACTTTCTTCTGGATACTTCACTGGAAAGAGAAAAGCAGAATCAGAAGTTTTATCTAAATATCCAAATTCTGGTAAGTATGCAAATGTTGGAAAGTTATTAAAATGCCAGTGATATTTGTTTATGGGTATTTCTTGGGTAAATTCTGGATTCTGAAATTTTAGGGTCAACACATGCATCGAGAAGTCCCTATTTTGTTCATAGTCAGGAATTCTGTTCTAGGAGAGAGGATAAAATCTAGAAACAGAGATTATTTTGTTGGATGTTGCTGCATTCCCTTTTAGTGCATTTAATTAGTACCAATCACAAGTAAGCGTGTAACTTATTGAAGCAAGAATTTGATGGATTTGATATATGGTTAGAGAGCTTATAGATGCATGCATATACACGATCTTGTACTGTGTAAATGACTCACAATCCAGCATGCCTTACTCGTCCTATCATCCATGCTCTACTTGTTATGTTTAAACTGGTGCACAAGTAAACTATTGTTTCTCTGGCTCTTCATCCTGGAGTTCTTCATGTCGTCCGCGCTCTACTTGTTATGTTTTAACTGGTGACAAGTAAATTACTGTTTCTGTATCTCTTCATCATGCACTTCTACAGGTGTTGTGCTACGACCTGGTTTCATTTATGGAAAAAGGAAGGTAGATGGCTTTGAGATTCCTCTAGAATTGGTTGGGGAACCCTTGGAGAGAATTCTTCGAGCTACAGAGAACTTTACCAAACCACTAGCCGCCCTACCAGCATCTGATTTGCTCTTAGCTCCACCCGTGAGTGTTGACGATGTTGCTTTTGCTGTTGTCAATGCAATAACAGATGATGACTTCTTTGGCATTTTCACAATAGATCAAATTAAAGAAGCAGCAGCAAAAGTGAAGGTCTAGGTCTGTTAGCTTCCTCACATTACATTTATAGAGATAATAAAGAGGAATCCGGGATAAAATAATCCTGCAGATTGTATAATCTCTTGTATATGGATGTTCAATTACTTAGTAAATACTCTCTCTCTCTATCTATCTATCTATATATATATACATATACACACACACACAAACAGTAGATGGCTTATATATTAATAATCTTAGATCGGCTCATTAAGAGCGGCTTAGCCACATAATTTATATTATTATTTAGAGAGCCGATTAAAATATTGAAGTCTAGTTTTGATAGTTGTCCATTTTGTTTTATGAATGGATGATTGTTGATTGTCCTCGTTACTGTTTTCCGCATGATTGTCTATAGGCAAAGTAGGATCTTAATATAACATGTTCTAATATTAAGTTTTAGGCATGTACGTAATTATTTACATTGAAGAGGTACCATTATCTACCTAGAACTCCCCAAAAAAGAAACCTTAGGCCTGGGAGTTCTTTATTCAGTAGAAACTTACAATTTTGGCATTTTTAAAAATGATTCAAACACCTCATAACTTTTTTATTTTGACTAAATAGACCTTAAACGCCTTTTATCTACAAAAGAAAAAGAAATTTAAATACTCTAGCCATTAATCTCTTGTCAAAATTCAAGTAGCACAAGGCTTTGTGCTTTAGAAGGAAAACTACAAAACAAGAACAGAAAGGCTTATCCCACGATTTTTTGCCATGAGTAATTTTCTTTTTCTAATCCTCATTTTATTTCAATAAATAAAGGCTACCGTGCACTTCACATCTAAAATTGTTACTCTTCCCCTCCATTATTGTATCCTCAATGTCATATCCGTCATTGAATTCCATAAATCAAACAACTGATAATGGCACAAGAACCTTCCGAAAGCCATAGGTATATAAACAATGCAGTCAATGTCATGCTGAGATAATTTTACAGTTTCTAGTGGAATAGTAATAGGAAACACTGTGGTAACATAGTTATAGAACAGAATGAGAAGAGATTAAAGAAGGAAAGAGAGAAAAGAGGAAGGTGAAGGAAGAATGGAAAAAGAAAAGATGAAAAAAAAAGGAAAAAAAAACCAGAATTTAGAGAGAGAAATTCTTAAATTTTATTCATATAACCACCATTACTCCTATTACATCTAATATCTTTATATAGTAAACATAAAAAAAAAAGGTTAAAAATGTCAATAGCAATTTTGACAGCTAGAAAAATTTTCCACTTTAGGTTACTATTACCTTTTATCTAATAGAAGATGAGACAAGTCAGCAACTTCACAAGTTACTGCCTTTAGACTCGTTAGAGAGTACAAGTTTGCAACTTGTGGCTATCCCTTCGTCTGAGTCACTCAAACCTAACACCTAAATAATCAGCATAAAATGAGATGCTATATCATTCTAGTACTGATAAAATACTAGCCCCATCTGAAGAAATAAATTAAAAAAACAAAAAAAAAAGTTCATAAATCTAGATAACATTTTCGTCAATAGCCTATTATATCATTTCCAAACAAGCCATATGATGGAAGAAAATATAAAACTTACATAACACTCTAGAAATACTCTATTTTTGCTTGTTCTTATATCATTAGGGTTTTCTTACCAAAATTAGTTTGCCTAACACCACTTTTTTTATTACTATTGAAAGCAAAAAAACATAGGTGAATAATAAAATCTAAAAACTAATTTATAAATGGATTGATATTAGTTAAAAAATAGACCAAATCAGTATCTACTTTCTCTCCAGAAATAATTCTCGTTAAAAAGTCCCTAAAGTAAACTTGGGATGTACTATAAATCTAGCTAAGTAATAACTGTACCATTTAACTTAGACATCAACTCAAGTCCAGTTTCCTTCCATATTTGTATACAACAAATTTGGCTGGTAAATGGCCACCGTAATCAATCCATTAGATTCTTCTCTTAAACGCCAGAGTAAAAGTTTGAGATAATGATGAATCCTATTCCACTGCAGAAAATGTCTAAGACTTCTTTTTCCTTGCCATAGACTGTTCCATAAGGTACCTGTCATAATGGAAAATCACCAAGAGTTTCTAACATACCAAAACTCATAAAGGACTATAGATAACTCACTGATAACTGAACATTTATGGTTAAAAAAGTAACAAAGATGAAAACTTGAAGGGCCAAGGGCCTTACTGATCTATCTTTTCTCATTGAATAGCTGTGGGGGTTCCACGATCCACATATGATATAGGATAGGGGTATTCACCACTTACAAATTGGATTAAATTGGACTAGCTATGAGATTGGACATTTCAAAATTGACACTTTTTATTAGATCACATCCTAAAAACACATGTTAATGGTTTGTTTAATAGGAAATTCCATTTTTGTGATCTTCAAAACTTCAAAACACCAACCGAATTTTTAGCCAAAGTACCAACACTTAATGTTTGTATCCTCAATAGTCTACTCATTAGATGTGAAAATCTTATGGATTACGAAAAAAAAAATCATCATTTGATAACAGGGGCATGAATAATTACTTGCAAGTGTAGAAGCCTGCAGAATACCAAGCATTTAAAACAACATCAAGATCTGTTTAAGATCCATTACTTGAAGGCGTGTCCTCAACAGTTTCTTGCTTTTCCACTTTCTCTACATTCATGGAAATACATAAAAGATCAATACAACAAAATGTAAGAGATATAACCATATCTCTCTGAATCTTTAAAGTTTACCTAGAAACATCAAAACCCAATTAACAGAAAAAAGGGCCAGTGGAACTCAACGGTTGAGCATGACATGTATAAGGTGGTTAAACTGCAGTTTTTGTACTTGGAAAGGAGAAATGGTGTTATGACCTAACAATTGGTCCATGTTCCCAAGGTTTACTCAACTATTACTAAGTTTCTTTTGCCAGCAACTTTGTATAAGATAGGATGAAGAAGATTGAGCACACAATTTGGAGAAAGCTCATTAAGAACTAAATTGGAGATCTCGGTTCTTAACAATCAAATCAGCAATCCAATATTTGTATAATAATCATATGAATAGTCTACCAATAACTAATCTAGGGTACTCAATTTATGTGTACCAGAGTATAATCCAAATAGAAAATCTTAGGTCAATCTAGAAAACCTACTAAATAGAAAAATAAGCTAATTAATTGAATAAACTTTGCTAGATAATAAATAAATAGCATTCTAACTAAACAGAAAATAATCAAATCACACTAGTACCAAGCCTACGGTTAATAACAAATAATAAGCTAACTACATTAATAATACATAAAAATTATGATCACATATTTTTATTATTGAAATATGTCCATTTATTGTCTTTTCTTATGGATCATTCTATTTCACTGAGTGAAAACTTGATCTTGAATTTTAAAATATAGAAGTAGAAAGAACAAACAATTGAAACTTGCAAAACTTAAGATAATCGTGAAAAAAGAATGGTTCTAAAATGATGGACTATAAAGGAGCAAAGGACCAATTAGATATGACGAAACCTACAAATGAGAGAACAACCAAACTCTAATAATCAATATGGGTTGCAAAAAACTGTTTATGTCATAGATTTTTCATGTATGGCTTCTTTTGTCTTTATAGAGTTTAAATAAGCTAGAATATCCTTGTTTTCAACATGAGCAATGTCGTGTTTTACTACTAATAAAAAGATTCATTATTGGAAAACTTAACTTCATTAATAGGAATAACAATCTCTTTCATAATATCTTTTACTATTTCAATTACCTCATCGTGTTAATACTTTTTTATCATTAAATTAGTTCGTTTGTCATGAACGTTCTTACTCAAGATGGTCTACGACACTCAAATAGGGAGCTGCAGTGCTTGTAAGAGAAAACTTACTGCTATTTGCACCCAGTTTAGCAGAAGATTTTGTCTGTATTGAAGATATAGCTCTTCTTGCTATTTCCATGGCTGTTTTGATGATGTCATCATCTAGAGGAGAGAGTGGCTCTGCAGCACCAACAGCATCATTCGAAGGCTGAATGACACTGGTCCCATCTGAGGAGGAAGCATGACATGAAGTGCAAGGGGCTGTCAAACATGGACAAGCATTTGGGCAATGGGAAAAGACAACATCAGGACGAGAAGCTATACCTGCTGTGGTTGGATGTTCCTGAGAAGTAGGATATGCAACTTCCTGAGTGCAAGCAATAGAACCATCACCAGAATATAGGTAATTCCAGCTACCAAATTGACTGAGCTGCTCCAGAATCTTTTGCCTTTTCTCCTCAAGTTCGTAGTACTGGCCGAGCAATCGGTTATAGTCCTCTGCCCCTTGGGAACCAGAATACCATCTTTGTGCATCTTGGGCATCTTCCACAGGCAAAATTTCTGAAGAATGTATGTTGTATTGAGGTGCACATGAATCTATGAAGTGCTTTTCTTCTGCTTCTGGAAGATTTTTGACCACATCCATCTCGGGCAAGGCAACGTTACTGTTCTGTTCTGTCTCTCTCTGTCTTCTTATAGGACAATTAACAACAGAAGACACATAACTCAGAACTGAGAGTGTATATAATGTGAAGGATAAGTAGTCAGAATATGACAGAATATTTGTTAGTATCAATATCAAAATAAAGATCATCAACAAATCTTCATAATTTGTTGAAATTAAATTGTACAGTTTTCTATCAGGCTTTAGATAGCAGTGCAACTCACTAATATGAAAACACAGAAACACTTGCCGGCTGCACAATTACTTGAATAAAATTACGATCATCATGCTACACTAAATGAAAATAAATGCACCAGGTCCTTCCTAGGGGAAGAACAACATCACCTACTTCTACCAGATTATCAATGTGGGCAGAGACACCTCAAACATGCAAATCATATTGTAAATCTACTTTTCAAGGATAGTATATAACTACTATATGTATCAAGTAGTTAGGAATTGAATACAAATTGAACCAAAAGTGAGCTAATTGATTTTGGAAAATGAAAACTTTAATGGCACTTTCAAGTTGTTTGGGAAGTTTACAGGGCAATGTCTGCAAAGAGAGTTTTTTATCCCAAACTGAAAAAAGAAATTAAAGAAGGAATCTCAGATGAGACTAGAACTAATTTGCCAACTTACGAATTCAGAGTAAATATAGGGATTCTTAGATATTCATGGAATTGAGATAGAAAACCTAAAAATAACTAGTTAGACCTAAGATCCCTCAAGTATAAAGGTGAGGATTTCTTAAGAATTGTACTTAAGATTCTAACACATAATTTCATCACACAAATAAGTACTTGGAAAACTCTCAGAATAATGTATTCTCATTACTTGATATGAAAAATGAGATTATTAGGTATTTATAGTACTTAAATATAAAATATTAATATGAGAGAACTTAAGAATAAAGCATTTAATCTGTAAATAAAATCCCAAACCACTAAGCACCTAATAATACCCATATATTAACTTATAGATAGCAAGAACACATTTTCTGATCTACTAAAAAATCTGTGACATACTCCTTAAAAAAAATGCTTCAACAAAGTTATATCCCTACCTTAGTGCCTCATTGCTCTCATTAACATCAGCAGTAACATTTTCCTCAGTGCTACTGATAACAAGTCCTCCAGGGGAGCTCATATTAGTTTCCTTGCTATGCATTATCTACACAGAGGAAGTACTGCTGTCAGAAATCTTAAGCATTCAAGGGATAAATTTTGAATTCGGAAAACATAAATTCCACAAGAAGTTTCACAATGTTCCCTTCGGAGTTATTCAAATTATAGATTTACTTGATGAATTGCATATAGATGTTTTATTAAGTTTAAAAATGAATTTAATATGCAGAGAAAAAAATGCCAAGGTTTGATTTCCTAAAAATTCAGAAGATTCCTCTTCTTTCCGGTAAGAAGTCTCATCAACTTTTCTTTATGATCAATTTATTCGTTGTTGTTAAAGTTTCCACGTGAAAGCTTCAAGCAATCCAAAGTTAAAATAGCCTAATCCCTTTCATTTCTCAATCGAATCACAGAAGCCAACAGATATAAGGAGAGAGGAGACCTTGTATTTGGACATCGCGTTATTGAAGGCATCGATTAGAGCAGACTCGTCCCACAGAGCAACTTCCTTCCCCGTTCTCTTCTTCGTCTTCTTCAAGTTTCTACCTCTGTAACTAGAAGAAGTCCCTGGACGCAGCTACATCTCGTGTGAGAAGACAAACGAGAACTATTTTTGAAGAATTCTCAGCGGGTGTTTAGTCGAAATTTATATATTTTTACATAAAAATGCAAAATTACGTAAAATAGAAAAATATTCAAAATATAGGCTTAAAAATAATTAACATGAATTTGAAAAATTAAAAATTATTTTCAAATTCAACGTGGCGGATTATATTTGACTAAATGCATCAAAGTGTTCCAGGTAAAAAAAAAAGCGTCAAAATGCCTAATTTGTTTAGAAGAGCCTAAATTTTTGCCTGAATTAATTAATTAAAATTAAATACTTAATAATTCATTCAAATGATTAATTTTACAAATTAATTGTTTTTATTTTTTTAAATAAAAGGCTAGACAAAATTTACTAGTTTGTTTTTTAATTAATAGTTATTGCTTGTGATTAATATTGTAACGGTTTTGAACTTAAAATGAAATAAATTATAAATTGAATGCGGAAACGAAATAATAGAGTTAGAATTTATACTCTTTACACAATAATTTAGAATATCTAATAAGGTTACGGGAATGTTCCTTCTAAAATAACAAGTGAAAATTAAAGAAATAAACGAAAGGTAAACAACTGAGTATCCTAAGACGACTTTTATTAGCTTTTGAAGGAAGTCTGGTAGTAAATTATTCATAACCATCTTGTTGATCGGGATCCGGATCTTGATCCTTTTGATATAAAATAGTTAATGAATGGGTGAGTTACACTAATCCAGTAAATATATCACACTACTCACCGATACATAAAATAAAGGTTAGTAAAAATCATAAAAACAACCAATAGAAATCTTAATTTAAGTAAATTCATTTATCATAAATAAAATCATTTATTGCATACTTGCCATTATGAGATTTTCAAAATCGACCTATAAAAACAATAGCTCAACATTATCATAATCTCATATTCAAGTAAGCAATAATAATAACTTTTTCTTTTTATTTGCCTACACTAATTCATGGAGGTTCATAAGTATGTCCCACTATGCGTGAACCAACATCTAACCTTGTCAACTAACCGGCTGTCCCCGTATCTCGTCCGGTATGAGCGCTAAAAATATCATCCCTTAATACTCCGTTTGGTATGAGGGTGAAACGAGCCGTCCCTATACCCTGTTCGGTATGAGACGACGTTCATGATAGGGTTCCCTATATACTCGATCCGTTCACCATCTTCCAGGATATCTAGTAAGGCTACCATTCATTCATTCACTTAACCAATCAATTTTTCGTTTACATTTAATTTTCAGTTTCACAATTTAACCGTAAATCAATGCAAGACAAACAATACATGCATCAAGAAAATACAACTAAATTATT
Organism: Carica papaya; assembly: GCF_054855325.1. Classification (NCBI taxonomy): domain Eukaryota; kingdom Viridiplantae; phylum Streptophyta; class Magnoliopsida; order Brassicales; family Caricaceae; genus Carica; species Carica papaya. The sequence continues at coordinate 27,204,527 of NC_142311.1, read as the reverse complement.
TTACCAATTCCAGTATATTATCATGTATTAAACCTGTAAAATCAAGTAATCGATTAAACATGACAAATAATAATAAATAACTGGTTTTATCTCAATTAGTAACTTGTAATTAATTCTCAAAATTTTATAAATTACGCCAAACATCGTTTTATTGATAATTAAACTTCAATTCCATAACAGGGAATAAAGTGATAAATTCTTACCCGAATCGATGTCTGAAATACCAAACTTTCAGCTGTGCCTACTGACGATCCCCGAGTTTCTTAAATTTTTTCTGCGAAGATTGAAACATGTTTCACGTACCTAAAAATACCCCACAAAAACCCAAAATTAGTGTTAAAAACTTTTTTTGGCTAATTTTAGAATTTTGGAATAGTGGCACCGCCGTTCTCCAGTGACGGCACCGCCGCCTGCAGCGGTAGTTTGCCTCGGACTGGCCGTTTTCAGCCAATTTTGATCGGTTTCAACCGGTTTTATACCCATCCTTGCGAGAAAATACGCTTGGGGCCTCAGTTGGTCGAAAAATCGGTGATGAAATTTTTTGGTGCGGCGGCTCCGCCAGCTCACCTTCGCAGCTGAGTGTTTTTCTTTGATCAATCTGTAAAAATAGAATAGTGAGCAAAATGGTAAAAAAATCGCACGAAATAGAAAATAAAAAGGGATTCATCGAAGGTGATTTTGAGTTTTTTTTTTTATGACAGCGCGCCGGACTTTACCCTTGATTTTAAGCTCATCCATCGTTCCTTTTCCTCCGATTTGGCCATGGAGGTGCTCGGAATCAAATTTCGAGTGGATAAAAGAATTTTTATTTTTTTTGACGGTCGGAGGTGGCTCCGGCACGGCGGCAGGCGACGGTCGGCTCTTTTCTCCGGCGACTGGTTCTTCTTCTCCAATGGAAAGCTAGCGGCTAGGGTTTGGATTTTGTGTGATGTGAGATATTTATACTCATCTTCTTTAAATCTAGGTTGTTAATCGCATTTGATCTTGACCGTCCGATCACGTTTAAAGAAGAAATGAATATGAACCGTTCATCGCGATTTGATCTCGACCATACGATCGTATTTAAAAAAGGAACGAATATGAACCATTTATCGCGTTTAATCGCGACCATTCGATCGTACCTAAGGAGGGAACGGATCCGCACCGTCCACGCGCGCGGGAACGCATCCGGACCATCCGATCACTGGTACGCGGATTGTCAACGTGACCTCTCGCGTGGCACTGAATCAGCGTGTCTTGCTACGCGGCACATTCCAGTTCATCGGGGCTACTGACTGGGTAGTCCTATGTGGCATAATTTTTTTTAATTATATTTTAACCCACAGTTTTCAATTTTTCTTTCAAAAATAGCATTTGAACCCAAATTTTCACCACTTTTTTTCAAAATTATTGTCAATTTCATCCTCAATCTATTTTTTTCCTAATTTCATATTAAATAAAAATTTATAAATTTCAAAATTATATTTTTATATAATTATTTTTTAATTTAAAAATTAATTCCGTTCTAAGCCCGAGTATTACAACTCTCTCCATCTTAAAAGAAATTTGGTCTCTCAAATTTTTCTATCTCTCGCTCAATCTTAACAATTTGGGATACTGGGATTTGAAGCCTGGTTCTAGCTCCCATATGACCTATCTATGTGTGTGATTTTGCCATAAGATCTTAACGAAGAAAATTTCCTTGTTGCGGAGTATTCTACTCTTTCGGTATACAATACCCACCGGTACCTACTCATAGGACAGATCATCCTGGAATGAAAGGGCCAATACTTGCAAATGCAGTGATTGTACAATGTAGCAAACAGATCATTGAAGATGATCTGTTGTCAAACACCCTTGCCCCAATTGAAAAGAAGACGATGATTTGACGGTCGCGACCATCGGCATGGAGCAAGCTAGCTTGAAGTCAGCACGACGATGGTGAAGGAATAAGTCTAATTATTTTTTTTTTAATTTTTATAGTTATATTAAAAATAATTAAAAATTAAAAAATATTTTTATATATTTAATACTACCTGAAATTTATGGTGTTTGACAACTAACTTAGTATTATGTAGTAAATAAAAAAACTGTGTTTGTGATATTTAACAATATAAACTATTACATACATTTTTTTAAGAATAAAAAACTAAAAAACTAAACATTAATAAAAAATATTTAAAAATTACATGATTCAATTTATTATAATTATAGTAATAAAAAATAATTATTTTTTGCTTTCTCAAAATTATATTTTGAATAAAAATATTAATTTTAAAGTAATTTTTAATGTTAATTCCTAAAAAATTTATATAAAAAATTGTTTTGAAAAAATTTTATAATTTCGATAAATGAATTATAATAAAATAAAATTTAAGATTAACTTAGGACGTAATTTATAATTTAAGAATTAAATTAATAAGTTGTGGAAGGAGGTCTATATGCGATATTCCAGTCAAATCTTCAAAGACAATCTTGTCACCGGCCACGTCAGTCACTTATCCTCGGTGTGGCCTCAAGAGTTAAAGCCCGGGTTTTTCTACAGTAACAGCCAGTCAAGGTTAAGGATCAAAGACGAAGCGGTGTTACAAGGTTGGTCATTTGGCGGGTGAGAATATCATTATCCTCATTGGAACGTTGGTGGGGCTTCTCTTTGCTTTTCGTTCAAGCAAGAAAGAGAAGGCAAGGAAAAACAACAGCCGACTTCAGGCCTCATCCGTCAATTCAGAGCCCTTATTACCGGCATCTTATGGCTCCTTGAAACTGTTTCTCTCGCCGATTTAGGGTTTGTTTCCTTGTATGTTAATCGGATATGAACTCCTTCAGAGAGAGAAACCAAGACAGGAAAAGAAAATCAAAAGCGGCATATTTTGTAGCGACGGGTAATTTTTCGATTTATCTTTTTTTTTGGATGAAATTTTTGTTCGCTGTAACCATTTCTGTTTTGATTTTTTTCCTCCTGGTTTAATTTGGATATTTTTTTGATAATTCTGTTGGCTAAATTTGAGGTAAATAATTTGTTTTTTGTTTTTAAATTTCGGTTTGAGAGCAAGGTTGCAGATCGGTAGCGATTTGGATAGATTTGTGTTTTTGCTATGGTTTTATGGCTTGATGGTTGGTTTTGGGTAAATCTGAGATGAATTTGTTGTTTTGTCGGTGGAACTTTTTCAATTTAAATTGTTTATCGTTATTATTTGTCAAATTTTTTCCTCAATTTTTTCTAGTTTAGATCTTCAAGTTCAGTTTTGGGTTTGGTTGTTGGTTAACTAGAGTCTTGAGCTAATCTTGGAGGAATTTGTTGTACTGAGGTCAACGTATGGTCCATTGTGTATATAGCATCAATTTTAATTTAGTAAAGTGGTTCCATCAGGATTTTTTTTTTTGAATTCTGTAATTTAATTTTTATAATTTGGTGATAATTTGTGCAAAGGATACAAGGGGAACGGGTGGTGATTCTAATCTTGTGAACCATTTTTTGAAACTCTGGTTGTCTTTGCTAATTTCAGTGGTTAAGTGGCCTGACTCAAGTTTTTCTTTGGAATTGAAAATCAAATAATACTTTCGTTGGATCCTGCAGGTGCATATAGCTACTCAAATAAGGTTGTGGCTTTTTTTATCTGAAGTCTGTTGCTGTTGTAAAGTAGAGGAAGTGCAGAAGATGAACAAGTACTTGATGAATAGTTACATTTTTGTTTTTCCAGAATTTTAATTGACAACAATGTTTTCTTGAAAAAAAAAAGTTTAAAGTGCTTTCATTTGATGCTATTGGGGCAGGCTACTTGAGGCTGTACAGTAAGGACGTGGCTTTTTTAGGAATTTTGGTACTACTGTAAAGAAGACTAACATACCCAACAAGAATATGTACAGGATGAACATGAACTGGTGTGCTGGGTAAGGGTTATCCTTGCTGACATACCCAGTAGTTGCTTCTATCATTCTTGAGTGGAGTTCACAACTTCTAAGTTCTTGATGTGTAAACCATCAACTAGCTTAGTTGGTTGTTGGATAACTTCATTTTATTTTGATAGTTTCCTCGACTTCTTCTGCTCAGCATTTTTAGTTATGTAATAGAGGTACCAGTACATTGTTCCATACTTTATCTGCTAAACAATGTAATGAATATTCAGTGGACACAGTCTTTAATTTGTTAGATGGGCTAAAATCAGTTAGGTTGGTAGTTGGTTAATAATAGTGAAGGGGCTTTAATTGATTAGGATTATTCATCTTTCAAAAAGCTAGTTGTAAAAGAACTGACTTAAGTCGGTTGGATTTTTGAATTGCTAGTAATATGATTTGATTAGCTTACCCTTATTGCTTTTTACAAACTTTCTCTGGATTATTTAGCATAGATTAAGACAATGTTTTCTCTCTTTGCTAAAAAAGTGCCGATACATCTACTGTGTTTTTGTCTTATCTTCACTTTGTTCTCCAAATCAAGATATGTGGCAATGTAGTTTCTCGCTGAATTTGACCATATGCAGATTTTGTTGCTGCATCTACGTTATACTTGGTTTGGGGCTTTTTTTTTTTCCCTTCCCTAAATGTCCCAGCTTTCAGCAATTTTCTTCTCTTCTACCAGTCTGTTTTAGTTGTTTATTCTAAAACGAAACTTTTGTTGGCAGTCTCATGTAATAGAGAGATTTAATGTGAGCATCCTATCAACTTCCATTAATATGGAACCTTTAGCATAACAATTCTCGTATGTTGGTTTTATTTGCTTCTGTCATCCTAAATTTAGGTGGGGAACTTGTGCTAGATTTAAATGGAAGAAATGACTGGGATTGAACTACACTATGTTGCTATGATTCTTCAATTTTAGTGCCATACATGCCTGATATGGCACGATGATGTGTAGTGTGTTAGGCCAATTGTCAACAAAGGAAAAAGAAGAAACAAAGAAGGAAGTGTCATAAGAGAAGTGCCAAAGAATAGTTACCAGTGCCATGAGTATCATATACTTTACGTTAAGTACGTTTGGATATTTTTCTAGCTTACCTTAATTAGGAAAAGATGTAATTGGTTTAGAATTTTATGTGGCAAAGTGACTAGGATTTCGGAGTAGGAAATTTTTTGAGGTATTAAAAGATTCATTGAGGATTCCATAAGATTGATGAAAACGTAGGAAAAAGGAAGTTAGGATGCTTGCCTTGTGTATATATATGTGTATGCATGTGATAAAAGTGCAGGAACCAAATTAAGCAAAAAATTAATTTGAACAAAGCTTTAGAGTTTTAGCATTGGAGACCATGGGTTTTCTCTAACGAACCTCAATCACATGCTGTAAATTTGGCAAGCTAGCAGCAACATGCCGCAGGATTTCTATTAACCAGCCTTGTGACCAGATTGGGCACTTGCGGTCATAACAAATTGATATTGGAGTAGGAGGTCAGGCAACCTTGAGTCCTTCCATTAACAATTCAATTTGTTCCTGAAACTGTACTAGGAGCACATGTAGAGATAGAATTGAGAGGAAGCAATAGTGGGCTTGCTTTGTCTAATGATGGAGAGTCGATCTAGAGTGAAAGCTTATTTAAGGAGCTGTCTTTTGCCAAAACAACATTGCTGAAGCTAGAAGCAACTGGTGCCAAGCCAAACAACAAGTCAAAACCAAAGCGGTAGTGCTGGAGAAGGAACAATGCCCAGATCTTCCAAGCTCAATTTCTAAAGCTTTGACAAAATGTGGATCCACTAGGTTGCTAGAGCTGGTGCAAGTTTTTTTTATCTCTTCGCCATCAAGGACCTTGGAGGAGGATAAGGTAGGACTTGCTTCCTTCCACCTAGAAGAGGATGCTCAATTGGGGTTCCCAAAACTAGAACATGACAAGCCCAAATTTGTTGTAGACTTGAAATCCTATTGCAAGCTTCAGTTTTTGACTGCCAGTTTGAAGAGCTTGTTTGCAAAGAGCGGCAACTTTAGAGGACTATGATAGGTGTTTTGAGCGATTGTTGACTTGAGCATCCACCTATCACTACCGCACCAAAAGGAGAAATTTTTTGAGTGGTTTACAATGCATCATATTGAAGTACAATTATAGAGGTCCTAAGATCTCACCACCGCAATGGGCCTTGCATGTCTACATGAATGACGAGTAGCTTTCACTTGCCAAAAGAATGTCTCAGGTACTTCTTCAAGGCCGTTACTAATTGAAAAATATAATAGGGTGGACTTGGAAGAGAGAGGTTTAGAAGGGTTATGTTATAATTGTGATGAACCTATATTGCCACTTCAGTGCAAAAAAATTTCTTGGTTGGGATTAGTGGAGGAAACTATATGGAGCCATAGGAGCCTCAAAATATAGGTTGATTGGTGACTGCCGTCTTTTGGTTCTCCCGGACAAGCATCATTTACCAAAACAGTAAAAAGGAAGAAAGTGAAGAAGGAAGTGGCCAAAAAGAATTGGCTAGTTGTAGGGGCGCTCCCACATTAGGGGGAAAAGAAAAAGAAATCTAACTCTTCTTTTACATTATAGATGGTTTATCTAAATATGTTTGGTTTGTCCATCGAAAAGAAATGTTTGGTTTAGTTTTCTGGTTTAGCTTAATTAGGAAAAATGTAGTGGAGTTAAGATTTTATTTAGGAAGTTGACTATGAGTTTGAAATAGGAATTTGAAGTTGATTAGGAGTTTGAAATAGGAATTTTTTTTTAAGGGTAACAAGAGATTAGTTTAGGATTTCATAGGATTGATTGAGACCTAGGAAAAGGAAATTACTTGGCTTGCATAGTTATATGTATGCAAAGTGTAGCAATAAAATTAGGCAATAATGATTTTAAAAGAAAGGTTTAGTCTTTAACGTTGGAGATCATGTTTTCTCTCTAACAAGCCCTTGTCGTAGCCATAAATCTGGCAAGCAAGCAGCACACTTGCTTCAAGATTTTCCATTAATGAGATTCATGACGGGATCATGCACCTCGGGTTTATAATAAGGGTGCGAGATCTTTATCTGGCGCTTGATATGTACATGGGGAACTTGATGATCCAGAACTAGAGTTTATTATAGATGATTAAGACTCTATACGTTTAAAGTTGAAAAATATCCTCAAAAAATGCTTAAAGTTGCAAAATAACATAGAAATAGGACTGCTGGTTGTGGAAGGTTTAAACCATTGATTTTCTCTTGTGGGTTATCCTCGATTAGTTAAGCATTATTAACTAGTATTGAACTTTTCTGTTTTCTAATTTTCACTGCGAATATGAAATGGATATATTCTTTTGTGTTAAAGACTGTATACTACTATGTGTATGATATCACTGCAAAAATTGAATTGTATATCTTTTTGTATTGAAGGCTATAGAATACTATGTATTTGATATCATCTTAGCTTCCTACATGCTTACGTTAATTTTCGTCATTTTTTTATATCAAGCAAATTCAAGTACTGGAACCTTTCTTTTTGGGACTCTTATTGACCGAGTCTCTATATTTTTTGGCTTAAAAATTGTAACATCAAACATTTATATCCATGTCCAATCTGGACACTTGCCTTTTAGTCCTGATCAACATAGGAATTGTGGTTGGCAGAGGTGGCTTCCAATTTAATATAAAAATAACTGTTCGGTGGCAGATAATAAATAGCTGAACATTTGATGTGGCTTTTCTCAGGGATTGTTGGTTTTGCCCCCTTACCCTTGAGGTGTTTTTATCCTTCTATTCGAGGGGTTATGTGAAGAAAATGGAGCATAGGGTGTTATGCAGGGGGCACTTCTCTGGGATTTGGGTTTTGTGATTGAAACATAATACCAGGATATTAAATTGCTGCATCTGTCTTGCTTTTGTTAATCGGCATTGAATGATTTGCATATTGCAACCTTTTGGGCTAAAGTGCAGGGATCTTTTAGGGGTTTGCCACTGTCAATTATGCAAACTATGCTTTTTTTGGTTATTTTGTCCTCTCTCTTCGTGTTATCTCTCCCCCAGTTGTATCTTCTTTTTTCTATGAAAGTGAAAGCTGCATATTAAAGGCTAGCATACATTTCTTTTTTTTTTTTTCATATGGAAGAACGTGTATGTTTAGAAGAGTGCATACATCCTAAAACATTGCATACATTTCCTCTAATATAAGTAGAATATGTGTAGTGATTCCATTGTTAACGTTTTATGCATTCATTCTGATGCAGATTCTTTTTATGGTTCATTTGGTCAATTTCTATCTCATTTCTGCCCAGTATCTACTATTAGTTTGTCTTAGTCTTAATGCAGTTTGATCTCTTATGTTTCTACTATCAGTATAATTCCTTTTTATGTTTGATCTGTTATGTTCACTCATTCATGCATCAATTCAATGTTTATAGCTTTTGTAGGTGTTTGAGAAGTCTTGGTCTTTAAGTGGTAATAGAATATATGGTATTAAAACACAATCATTACATAGTTTACTTGTCTTTGCAGCCTAAATTTGCTGCCACCATAAAAAAATTCTCTATTTTATTTCCTTTCAAGTAACATCACTGGTGAAATTTGTTACCCTTCTGTATCTCTTTGATACAAAGAGTTTTGATCTCTTTCATGGCCATATAGTTGAACCTTAAGAAGCCATGGAACCATTTGAAGTTTATTTACGCTTTATTTCTCGTAGATGTGAAACAACTCCTCCTTTTGCATTTGTATCATATTAATGTAGCTGAAACCTAAGAAGATATGTTATTGTTTGAAATTTATTTCTATTTTTTTTCTTTTTCATGTGAAGAGTTTCTAATTATTTGTTTATCTTCCGTAGTAACATTTTGTTCATTTAATATAGATTTGTTAATATGTTACTACATGTGCATGTGTCTTAGTGTCCATGATTTTGCTTATGACTGTTATTGAGGTTACTTTGTAATTCTGATTATTCTGGAGTTCACTGTCAATTTCAAATGAAATTTGTCCTTCACATGTGTTCACTAACTATAAATGTTACTATTTTGTGACTGCTCTCTTGCTGCCAACCTCTACTCTGTGGTACTTGTACTTTAATCCTCTCGACCGTTCTTCAATCTTTCATCATATAATATTGATTAGAATTGTTTAAAATGATGATCCTCATATTTGATTTCAAGCATATGAAATTTGGGAATCGTAAATCTTGCTATTTAATGGATTTAGTCTTAGTTTTTGGAAATTGTAAGTCATGTGGTATAGAAATTCGGGGATAAGAAAAATGATTTAATAAATTCTTTTTTCAGTAATTATTAAAAGCAAACTTCAATTTGCATAGAGCTTGTGGTATGCCATTGACTCATCTTCTTTTCCTTTGTTCTCCTATGTACTTCTTTCTTCCTTTCTTTTGGAGGATAGCTTATCCTCTCTTTCTCTCGCTAATACTATTTTTTCTTCTATTAAAAGTATACTGAATATGGGTCATTTATTTTTCACAATTGTCTTACAGAAAAAGAAAGTAACGGTTGCATCTGCAATTCTGCTTTGTAATGGTTACATGCATGCTCTTTTCAAACTATATATACATATTTATATATATGTTATATATCGATACACATCATTCAGCCTTTTTTCTAGCTAAAAAAAATTATCACTTAAAATGTATTTTAAATTGTTTGTGCTTCTATAATTAGTTCTTTAATGTCCAATTTTATATTTCGGGACCAAATCTATCTATCCTTCTTCATTTTTATATGTTGTGGCCAACTGTGATTTCCCTTTCTATTCAGTCACTGTTATTTATTGTATTATTTGCATTATATTGTCTATCGCAGGTCATTATGTTTAACATTGCAATTTTAAATAATTGACAATATCCTGTTTTCTGTCTTGTGATGACTGAGCTGTAATTATTGTAAATGGGTTGCACCCCCTAGGTGCTCATAGCAATATATACATACTGTTTTTATTTAAAAAAAAAAAATTGATAATATCCTGATCTCAAATTTGTGACTAATTTTCCTTTTTCAGGGTTTGCTTATCAACCTCTATGGGACAGTTCTATTGACTGACAGAAGGCCGGAGTTAGGTAAATCTTCAATTTGAACTTTTGTAAAGTTGTTGATAAGGATTGATCTAGCTGATAAAAATGGAAGCAAGGACCGCAAAGGTATTGGATAGAAATGGCAGAATTGTGATTGGCATGAAGAGGAAGAGAGCAGCACGGCATGCGTCACATTTTGCTGGAGCTTCCAACACATTGTTACCACAGTGGTCTACTTTGTATTTTTCGACGCATAAGCTTGGTAAGCGAAGAAAATTAGCTAAATACAAAAGCAAGCTCAATACTGGTGGGAACTCTATTAGAAAATCTTTGATCCAATATTATTCAAATTTTATGAAAACAAAAATGGCACAACGTATATTGTTTTTCGAGGATGGTCAATGGAGTGATTTTCCTCAAATTCTTCTTGGCATGATAAAGAAAGATTTTGAAGAAAAGAAGGCAGCAATTGAGGTTGAGTTAAATGGTCAACAATTTGTTCTAGATTTCTTGCATATGTTGCGACTAGACTTGAAAACAGGATTGCAACAACCCATTGCGTGGATTGATGAAGCAGGTAGCTGCTTCTTTCCAGAAGTTTATATTAGCGGTAGAGAAGGCCATAACTGCTGTCACCGTGAATGTGGGAGAGATCAAGGGCTATTATTTAAGGAGCCATATGGATGTCATGAGATCAAGCTGCAGCTTGAAATTGATATAAGTGGAAGGAATCAAACTACGCTGAAGGAGGGTAGTGGGGAGTCAAATTCCATGGTGAACCGGATTGAAGTTGGTCGAAAACATGCTAAACCTGGAAATAAGCACTGTATTATAGAAGTTGAGGATAGTTGTGACCGCAGTCCGGAGCCAAAATTGGATGAAGCTGCACAAGAAATACATCAGATAAAAGCCAATTTAGTCTCTGGTGATAAATCTGTTCATGAAGAGCTGGACACTGATGCTGTAATAAAAAAGTTCGTTTTGGGCATCAGCCCTTCTGATGCAGAGATACTTGATGTTTATCAATGTTCAAGTGTTTCAATGCAAGCTAGGTTGGAGCTTTTCGAGAAGCAGGTTGAGATTACTAAAAGGTATCGCGGGGATGCAAATGTAAAATATGCTTGGCTTCCTTGTTCAAAAGCTGCATTGTCCACAATTATTATGTATGGGCTTGGAAATTGTGGATCATCTGTTGCCAAGTCCGTGTATGGCATTGGTGTTCATCTTGCTGCTGAAAACTGCTCCAGTGCCAGGTATGGTGTTTCCTGTTTCAGTTGTTTAATTTGCAGACGTCATATTCTTATATGATAATGGGTAAGGGCACTGTACTAATTTTAGTTAACTATAATGCTTTTGCTGAGTCTTTGATAAGTGGTTATTACTTTTAAGTTGCTAACTTCATATGTTGATGGTGTTTTATTGTTATCTATAATTTAGTATTCTGAGTTATTTGTGGACTTAAATACTACGATTTTTAGTTTTTGGTTGAAATTGAAGCATTTTGACGTATGATTATCTAGATGTTTTAAATGCTGATTACCACGTGGAAGTCACTTAAACAAAATACAATCAGGAATCAGGAGACTTGTTTAGCCTAGTCATTCTTCCACAATCATGAGTGAGTAATACCTGTATGACTGAGTTTACTGTCATTAAATTTTTGGCTGGAACGTTGAAATGTCCCTGTCATTAATTTTTTTTTTCTGGATCCTTTTGAGAATACTATATAAAATATTAGTCCTTTTTCTTTTCACATTTCAACATTTTAACTCAATTATTTTGCTAGTGATTTTGTCCCTGGCAATGGTGTTCTTTTTCTTGTAGAATAAGGCTTTTTGTGGCTTCTTTGTTTACCTCACGTCCTGCAGAAATTCATTACGATTTTTAGTATTTTCATTTCAGATTGTCTGTACTTAGTAGAGTATGGTAGTGATGTGCTATTGAAGGTTTCAACTCTTAATTTATTCTGCAGCGCAAACAATTGTGATGTTGACGAAAATGGAGTAAGGTACATGGTTTTTTGTCGAGTAATAATGGGAAATATGGAGGTTCTTTATCCTGGAAGCAGACAATTCCATCCCAGTAGCGAAGAATTCGATAATGGAGTTGATGATCTTGAAAGTCCAAAAGTTTATACTGTCTGGTACATGAATATGAACACACATATATACCCTGACTTTATTGTTAGTTTCAAGCTCTCTTCCAGTGCTGAAGGTGATGCTTCATTCCCTCTTTTAAGTTTGTGTTTGTTTCTTTGAATTTTGTAATTTCACTTGAACTTACATTATACCTGCTTTTCAATCAATTGATGTTGCCATGAATGTGACAAGTTGAACCCATTGGCCAGCAATCAAATAAGTGATCTTGATTGCTGAACCTATACACACTTGGATGGGAGAAGTTAAAAGTTTGTTAGTTGTTAAAAAAGGATGGATGCATGATTGAATAGATATATCCATTCATTGGCTTTCTTACCCAAGAATTCTTGACTCCAACTACTGGTTCAGGGAGTTATATTTGGCCATGCTTCTGCATATGTTGTCTGGATATAATGAATTTTGTATTCAAGTTTTTCTTAGTACTGTGCTATTGATACCTTATATTGTTCCTACAGGAAATCTGGTTGGAAATGAGATTAAGCATGATGTTTTGGTGTCCTCTATTGCTTCTGAAGGGCTTCAAGCCCCCTTGCAATTGGTGCCCTGTGCAGTTGATTTGGTGAGCTCAACATATCATGTTGTTCCTTACCAGCTATTTATTGTTCATTTTGCTCATATTTATTCATATTCTTATAATTTATATGCTGAAAGGTATTACAAATGAAAAAACATTGTTCCTTCATATTATCATGGAAGCAGATGGCAAAAAGTATCTTGTTTATATCATTGGAAATTTTTTGTTAGCTTGCCGACTAAGGGTCAAACTGAGCAAGTCACTGTATGTATCACACAGAGGCGGCAAGTTTGACTCAGATTTGTTTCATGGGTCTGATGAGAACTTCTCCTTGTGTCCTTGTTATTTATGGTGAATGCTATTCATCTTATGACACGGACTTGCCATATTATTTTTCCAAGAAGTGGATTTGATTTTATTGGAATCATTTATATTGTGTATGGGAGATAGGAAATGGAGGGGAAGGGAGGTTACTTGGTACTCTAGTAAAATATTAATTGGGGAAAAATGAATTAAATGGAAATAACTCAAGAAGGGAGAGTTAATGTTTGCCACACCTCCAATTTCAGCCTTATTGGAGGTAATAATTTGAGATAGTCCTTCCTAATATACTGGTGAAATCTTTTAATTTCTGTTTTTTTTAGCATTTGCTTTATTCAAGCACTTGCTTGTACAAACACCATATTTCTTTAAATTGAAATAAATTTTCTTTCAATAATATTCACCACTATCAGTTGACAACACCACCGGAGGCACCATCAGAGACCAAGGTGGTAGCCAGTATGACCTGTTCATGTGACCGGCCAGAGTGAGCAGATCTGTGGTGCTTGCTGTGATCATGTAACAATCACCATTTATCTGACCAGTTTGGTCATGTTGGGCCAGTGGCAATTGCTGTCACTTAGCCTTCACTTTAAATTTTTTTTTCACCGTGTCAATTTTTGCATATCTTATTCTTATATTACAAGTTATCATTGTTTAAGATAAAAAAAATATTATATTATTCTGTACATCTTTTTGGTATTACACATATTTTAGAAGCACCCATGGCTATAAGCCACATGACAATAAGAAAAATCATTTTCAGTAATGAATGGTGGAATAAGTCTTGTTGCAGTAAAAAAAAAAAGAAAAGTTTCAGTTATAAACAGTAAAAAGCTGCGTAGTTTCTCTCAAACAGTATAATAGAGATAAAGCTAATTAAGCAATGATGTCTTGGCCATATTATGGTCTTTCTGAATTATTTATGAGTGTCAAAAAGCATTACAAGGGCCTGAGGGTATTGATGATCCTTTTACTTCTGTCACATGACTTGTTATTCAGATCAAGTATTTTTTTTCCTTTTTTTTTGAAGAGCTTGTGGCTGATATGTCTTTCCATGTGAGTCTTGCTTATGGTAACTTCTAATCACTTCTCAGGCAAGCGGCAATTCTTCTTCCTCTAATTCTAGGGGATCTTTAGGAAAAGCTCCTAGTATAGGATCTAGTGCATCCAAGACTCCCAAATCCCCCTGGATGCCTTTCCCTATGTTATTTGCTGCTATCTCAAATAAAGTTCCTGCAGAAGATATGGAACTAATTACCTCTAACTATGAGCTATTCAGGGTATGTTAAATAGAATGAGTTGCTTCTTTTTGCATATTTAAGTGATCCAATTCAAAATTCTTTCATTTTTTTAGAAAAATTAATTGTACTTGTATTCCTCTTTTGATATTTCATCAGGAAAGGAAGATTAGTCGGGATGATTTTGTCAAAAAGTTGAGGTTTATTGTTGGTGATACTTTATTGAGGTCTACAATAACTACTCTTCAATGTAAGGTATGATTGATGGTAGTGAGACTTAAATTTTTATGAGAATTGCTTCTGAGCAGTAATTTCATCATATGCAGCAAAAACTCATATCCTATCTTGCAGGTTTTTTTGAAGAATAATTTCATATTATTCTTGTTAGGGGAAGTTGTGGATAATTGATGATAGTTTCCATATTCCGGGGAAAGACAGTAATGTAATTACAGTTTTATTGTGGGGTGGAGTAGAAAAGTCCTTTCAAGGTGTTTCCCCTCCCAAAGTCAGACGTGGAACATAAGATGATCGCTGATGTAAATGGCGGTCATAGAATTGAACAATTTCCCATTTTCGATATTCTGAATTTCATAAATTGGAACCAAAAGTGGGGGGGGATTTTATAGCTCAACTCTTTGTTTGTCAATTTGCAGGTGCCTGTAAAGCATGAGCTGGAAGCATCAAATCGTAATGTGCAAGGTTAACTTCTGAAGTATGTCTACTTGGTATTTGGATGTTGAAAGGCACCCTTTCTCTCTTTTCCTCATTTTCTAATGATGCTAAGCAAAAACACTACTTTGGGTGTGTGTTTTCCAGAAATGTGTCGACATAATATTGTGAATACCGTGGGAGATAGGGCCTAGTTCTGTAAGTCTGTTAGGAAGCAGGTTAGTTTCTATTAGGATATCGATAGCAGTTTCTGAGCCAAAAGACTGGTTTTGGTCAGAGCAAGCTAGTACTTTTTCTAGTTGCTGAAACAGCGGAACATGCCAGTGCTATTTGTTATTGTTATGTTATTTCTAGTGCTTGTTTTACCATCCATCAGGGAATACCACGCAACCATGCAAGAAAATTTTGTTCTGTATAAGCCATAACCGTTAGTGAGTCATTCAGTATCTTTTGAGAAATTATAGAGTTTTTGCTCTGATGTAAGTAAATTATTTTTATAAAATTTAGTTGATGTAGTAATGAGATAATAAAAGGTAATTGAAAAATCAACTGAAGTTAAAAGATACTCAAAGTAGATTTGAAAATATATATTCTAATCACTAGAAATATACTATTTTAGAATAAAGTTTATGATTAGATTGGATTTTCGTTTCTTTTTAATTAATTAAATGCAAAAGCTAACCTTCTAACTTACAAGAAATTGTGAAGGTTTCTCAATTTTTATAATTATAATTATTTTTTGTTGTCATAATTATTGTTGAATTCATTATTCTAAAATATAATTTAATTTATTGTTATATAATAAATATATTATTAATTTGAATGTAATTTATAAATACTTAAGGTAAACTAGTAATAAAAAAGTACACTAAACAATTTTGTTTTTGACAAATTATCATTTAAATAATAAGTACTTATATATATATATCTTTTTAAAAGATGATTAGTACTTATATCTCTTTTTCTCCAAATTCTTGAATTATACGTCATTCTATCAATAAAAATAAACTTTATTTTTAAAAATATATTGACAAATATAATATTTATTTACAAAATAAAATGCAGAAGTAGAAATGTATAAACTATGTAAAAGAAAATATATTCAAAGAAATACTAAAATGTATTCTAATTATAAAAATTAAAGTATTATTTTTTAAGAACAATAATTTTTTTTTTTTTTAAATGTAGCATAACTCAAGCTGTACCACTTGGAAAGAAAATAAAACAAAGAAAACATGGAACCAATAGTAGCGGTGAGCGTAAGTTTGTATTTTGTCGGGTGAGATTATCATTATCCGCGTTGAAGGAAACGGTGGATTGTGGGCGTCTGTTCTCATTGCTTTTCGTCCAAGCAAGGAGAGAGAAGGAAAGAAAGGAAAGATTACACCACCGACTTAGACTACCGCCTGTAAACTCAAGGGTCTTTATTAACGTCGTCAAATGGCTTCTTGAAACTGTTCCTCTCGCCGAGTTAGGGTTTCTTCTTCCTTTTCGCTCGGACACAAAACCCTTCCTACGCAGAGAGAAACCATAAGAGAAAGATAGAAAGGAAATCTCGGTTTGTTTATTTTGTCATATCGACAGGTAGTCTCTTCCAATAATTTTTTCTTCTTTTAAATAATAATTTCTGTCTCATCTCCAATCAGAGTGGTTTCGAGTTGTTTGACAGTCTTTTCGTTTCTGGTTTTTTTGGGCTTGTTATCGAGATATTTTTGTTGTTTGTCTCTAAATTCGATTATGAGAAAGAACGGTGCAGATCGGGGAAAGTTATGGCCGATTTGTGTTTCGCAATGTTTTTTTTTTGGGTTTTAGGTTTGACATGTGTTTCCCCGAGTTAATTGAGCTGCTTTTGTCGTTTTATCCGAGAAACTTGTTTGGTTTAAGTCGGCTATCATTTTCGTTTGTTGATCTTCTCTTTAATTGTTTGAGGTATTTTCTTTCAGAATTTGAAATTGGTTTGTGGATCAATTGTGGAGAGGTTAATTTTGGCGAGAATATTGAATTTTTTGTTGACGAGGTCAACGTGGGATCTTTATTGTGGATCGAGGATTATAGATATAATTTCTTAGTTGATCAGAATTTATGAAATGGTAGATGGATAGTGGTTATGAACTGTTCCATTAACGCCAAGTAATGGTAGCAACTCTTGACTGTAGTCTTCGAGATTCTTTTGAGTTACTTCTGTGTTAATGGAGTTATTCTTTGAGTTGATATTGAAGGTCTTAAGTGTTGTCTTTGGATGGTGCAGGAACAAGGCTCCTCAAGACCTGTAGCATAAATAAAGAATTGGCTTTTCTTTGTGAATTTCTTTTATGATTGTAAAGACGAGGAAGATGCAGAAGATGAACATGTACAGGACGAATGGTTATCTTCTATAACAAATTGATTTTTTTTTATTAATTTGGCTATGGATTTTTTTTTCAGTCAAGATTGAATATCTAAAAGATGTTTCCATTTGATGCTGTAGGAGCAGAGGTACTCAAGGATGTAAAATAAAAGAGGAAACATCTTTTCTTCTGTGAATTTTGTTACTGTTAAGATGAATATGTACAGGATTACGCTGTGTAAGTTTATCCTTGCTAATAGATTTGGTTATTGTTTCTATTATTGAGTGAACAATTTTAGGTTTGTTGTTTATATCACCAACGACATCAGTTGATGATTGCATTGAGAATTATAACTATTTTTAGTAGGTGTGTTGTGGCAAAAACACGTCATATATTGGACTTTTGTCCTTTTTGTTTTTCAATTGGGTAGGTTGGTTATACAGTCTTAATTAATAAGGTTGGTTCCCTTTTAAGGGATATTATACAATTGGCTTAAAGTGGTTTCTTTTTAGATCACTTCAAATATGATTTGGTTAAAATTGTCCGTTCGTCTATTTTCTATATGAATTCAGATTATATTTTTTTTCTGTACTAGAAGTTGAATGCATCAATTTAAGCTTATTTTCCATTTGCTTTGGTCCCAAATCAAGATATCTGATGGAATCTTAATTTAATTGAGTTCATTGCTTTAATTTTTTTTTAAAATTATGTCCAGGTTGTATTTGGTTAAGGGAATTTATTTGTAAGAAAATGTTCTTGCTGGCAGTTATTTAGACGTTTGGTGATAGAAAAATGCATGATGGTATAATCTAATATGGGATTGGATTTTGAGTTTAACATACTTTCTTAACTTGCATTGGTACTTGCCTTTTTGGATTATAATTGTAGCTATGAACATTTTGCTCCTTTTAGTGCGTTGCTTTAGGATTGGAGGATTAAAATTCAGCCAAGCTGGACCATGTAAACACATTTTAATATTTCTTATGTGCTGGTTTGCTTTGTTTTTGGCATTCCAAATCAAGATCGAATGTGCAAGGAATAACTGTGGCATTTTGAAAGGAAAGAAATTGTGAAAGAGGTTTCCATGCATGATGCTAATATGATGCATTATCATATTTGTTCCCAATAATTGCTTACTTAGATTTTTTTTTCCTCTGATTGGCAGAGATGTTTTTCAATTTAATATAGGTGAGCAGGAAGTATACCATCTTATATGACAAATAACATATAGCTGAACTCAAACCTGAATATTAAAGGGTAATGAATACTTACTTTTCTGTAAAGAATGCATACTTACTTTTCTTAGTTAAATTCAGTATATATAATATTGTACTTGTTAGAGATTATCACTGCATGATTGTTCATAGCACCAACCTGTACCTTCTGATCTGCACCAGAAACACTGCTGCCAAATTAGTACTGTTGACTTGTTCATTTGCAGCTTCCGTGTGTTAGATTGGAAATGCTTGAAAGAATGATTCTTTTCTTTCCTTTTTTTTTTAAAGTAAGGAGTAGTTGGACAATGCTATTCGTTTTACTTGTGCAAATGAATCGGTAGGCCTAAGTATAACAAGTTTGTAGCTCTATTTGAAGAATCAAAGGCGTCGTCTAAATTTATATGTTAGATGTGCTTCAGTTTTGCCTGGCTGATCGCTTTCGTCTCAAGTGCAGTGGGTAATAGAAGTTACTTTTGCTTTTCATGATAAAGAAGCATGGTCTATTACTATTTCAAGTATTGAAGTGATTTATAGATTTAATGCTTGGATGTTCAATGAGTGATTGTGTTGTATAATCTTGTGTTACATTTCCTGTTTGTTTTTTAGTATCTTCTTTCCATAACTGTTAAATTAGATATTCTTAGAATTGATTATATTATACGATTCTGATATGTAGTTAGTTTTACTTTCACAGGGTTTGCTAGTTGACCTAAATGGGACAGTTTCTTGGGAACAATTGGAGCCTACTTGTTAGGTAATTTTGACTTGGAACTTTTTGCTTAAACTTGTTGATAGGATTGATCTAGTAGGCAAAAATGGAATCAAGAATCGCAAAGGTATTGGATAGAAAAACTCGTGGAGTTGTGCTTGGCATCAAAAGAAAGCGGGCAGAGAGATATGCAGCATATTTTGCAAGAGCTTCCTGCACAGAGATATCGCACCGGTCTACTTCAAATTTGTCTGGCAATAAGGTTGAAAAGAGAAGAAAATTAGACAGATGCAAGAGCAAGCCCAGCAGCTGTGGGAATTCTTTAAAAAGATCTTTAGTCCAACGCTATTCAAAATTTATGAAGGCAAGTATCCCACAGCGTATAATGTTCTACGAGAATGGTGAATGGATTGATTTTCCTGAGGATATCCTTGGCATGATTAAGAAAGGTTTTGAAGAAAGAAGGACAGCTGTTGAAGTGGAGCTAAGTGGTCGGCGTGTTATGCTAGATTTCTTGCACATGGTTCGGCTGGATTTGAAAACAGGATTGCAGCAACCGATTGCATGGATTGATGCAGCAGGTGGCTGCTTCTTTCCTGAAGTTTATGCTGATGGCAATGAAGCATCTGACTCTTGTCTCCAAGAATATGGGAATAGGGAGTTTTATGGACCCCATGAGGTCAAGCTGCAACTTGAAATTGATTTTAGTGGATTGGATCAAAGTGGGGAATCAAAAGCTTCAGTCAAGCAGATTCAAGTTGGCGAGAAACTTCCTGGACCTAGGAGGAAGTGCTACTGTGTACGAGAATGTAAGACTGATCAAGGATCATTTCTAAAGGAGCCTTATGGAGGCCATGAGATCAAGCTGCATCTTGAAATTGATCTTAGTCGAGTTAATGACACTAAACCAGGGGAGCGTACTGGGGAGTCAAATGCTTTAGTCAAGCAGATTCAAGTTGGTCAGAAATCTACTCAACCTAGTGATAAGCAGTATGTTGCAGAGGTTGAGAGTAGCTGTAACCACGATCCTGATGCAAAATTGGATGAATCCTTTGAGGAGAACCACCAGATGAAGGCCAATTTACTCTCTGGAGTCAAATCTGCCCATGAAGAATTGGATACTGATTTTATTGTGAATAAGTTCTTTTCCGGCATTAGCCCTTCTGATGCGGAGGTACTTGCTGTCCATCGGTGCTCCAACGTTTCAATGCAAGCTCGGTTGGAACTTTTCAAGAAGCAGGTTGAAATTACAAAAAAGTATCATGGGGACGCAAATGTTCGATATGCTTGGCTTCCTTCTTCGAAAGAAGCATTGTCTACAATATTGTTGTATGGGTGTGGATACTGGGGACTGTCCAATGCTAAGTTCACATATGGCATTGGCATCCATCTTGCTGCTGAAAACTGTTCCTATGCAAGGTATTTGTTCTTTTTATATATACTGCTGAATTTGCTGGTAAATAATATCATGAATGCTAATGGTCGTTGGTGTTATTCTTTTATTATAGTTGCTATCACTGTCTTGTTATTTTTTTTGAAATAAAAAGTATAAAGTGGTATATAAATATCAAGGGGATGCCAACCCATGTACAAAAGAATTTATAAATTTATTAACTTATCAACAAGGTCTCCTAAATCCTCCATCGACTTTGGAGAATGACCCAATAACAAAAAATCAAGGGTCTACAACCATATGTTCTTAAGAACATCAAACCTATTCACATCAGGCACCTGCTAAAAGCCCTCTTGTTCCTCTCATGCCACACTGCTCAAACATAGTGAGCCCAAAAAATAGTGAGCAGTATCAAGTCTGCATATTTACTCCCACTCCTGATGCCCCTACACGCCCATATCTCATATCTCACCGATCCTGCCATCACCTAACTGATACTTAACAGAATATAAACCATACTTCACAACTTGTACACCACTGGACATCACAACAATACGTGGTTACAACTCTTCTCAGCCCCTTGCACAAGTAACAAACATTCACCAAAATCTTGCCTCTTCTCCTTAGCTTGTCTGTTGTTAAGATACATTTTCTGTTAGCCTCCCATGCAAAAAATGATACTTTTGAAGAACTCTTTATCTTCCAAATTTGTCTGTGCGGAATTTTCACAGCATTACCATCATACTTTAGCCACTACTTAGAAGGACTTGATTGTGATGGATCTGTTTTTAGTAAGGTTCCACTAAGGATTATCATTACTGCCATTCAACGTCATAAACGAAAGGGTGTTTAAGATCTTTGCATAATTGCCTACTTCACAATCATTCAGGTTCCTTGAAACCAAAACTTGCCGCTCCCTGTTCCTTCCTTTAACTTCTGTATAAAAGTTGCATGTTTTCATGCCTTTTTATTGAGCTATGGTAAAAATCTGAGGATAATGATCCTTGAGGGTGTGGCTGGAACTGTGTGATTATATGACCATTAGAAACCTGTGGAGCAACAAAGATGTGGGATGGCATTATTGTCCTGCAAAAGGGGCGGCTGGGGGGGTGGTCATTATGTGGAAGGAAGAGAAATTTCAATGCTTGGATGTGGTGGGGGCGGGGGGGAAGACTACTCTGTCGGTCCTTTTCAAAAATATGATGGGAGGGGAAAAGTGGCTGTTCACTGGGGTGTATTGCAGGGGCAATGAGGAGGAGAGGGGAATGTTATGGCAGGAGCTGGACGTTTGTAAATAGTTAGGGGAAGATAATTGGGTAGTTGGAGGTGACTTTAACACGGTTTTAAAAAGGGAGGAAAGGAGTGGTACCAGTTTCTCTAATGATGAAGCTATGGAGTTCCAGGAGAAGCTGGATAGGGTGGGGTTGATGGACATGCCGTTGGTTGGGGGTCAATGGACTTGGTCTAATCTGCAAAGGCCGCCATCATGGTCTAGAATTGATCATTTCCTTCTGTCTCCTACTTTGTTATTGAAGTTGGCAGGTGCTTGTCAGAATCTATTGCCCCGACTCACTTTGGATCACTTTCCAATTTGTTTGGAAGTTGAGGGGATCCAATGGGGATCAGTCCCGTTCAGGTGTGATAACAAATGGCTTGGGATTGACAGATTTAGGCAGTTGGTGGAGGAGGTTTGGAATAATTCGGTTGTTCAAGGAAAGGCCAACTATAAAATTGCTACTAAATTGAAGAGTCTAAAGGAGGCCATCAAAACCTGGTCAAAAGAGGAGAAAATAAAAAAATGAGGAAATCAACAATCTGATGAGCAACATTACATAGTTGGATGAGAGGGACGGAGTTTGAAGCCTGGATGAAACGGAATGTATTGCGAGAGACCACTTGAAAAACTCTTTGGCTCACAAGCTTGCGTTTGAGGATTATATCGTGGAAACAAAAATCTAGAGCGAAATGGTTTAAGGATGGGGACAAGAATACAAAGCATTTTTCATGCTTTGGCTAGCCACTATAGGAGATGCAATTTCATAGAAGAGTTGTGGGTTAATAATGCTAAAATCAGAAGTAATATCAATATGAGGGAGGCTGCCAGTGATTTCTTTTCAGAGTTGTATAAGGAAGAATTCCCCTTGAGGCCAAAATTGAATGGATTAAACTTCAAAAAGTTGTCTGAGAACAGCTGGGTTTGGATTGAATATGATTTTACTGATGAGGAGATTTTTGAGGCCTTGAAACGGTGTAATGGTGACAAAGCGCCGGAGACGGATGGGTTTAACCTGAATTTTTTGCAAGAGTTCTGGCATGTGGTTAAAGATGACATTTTGGAGATGTTCATGGAATTCCATAGGACTGGAAAATTTGTTCGGTCCCTGAATTCCACATTCTTGGTACTCATTGTTAAAAAGAGAGGTGCCATTGACATCCGGGACTTTAGACCCATTAGCTTGGTCGGATGTATATACAAGCTTTTAGCTAAAGTACTTACCAGAAGATTGTCTACTGTCCTTGGGGAAGTTATTGGGGAATGCCAACATGCTTTTGTAGAAGGGAGACTGATTCATGATGCTGTTTTGATAGTGAACAAAGTGGTGGATGAGCTGGTCGCGGATGGAAGAGTGGGTTTATTGTGTAAGCTTGGCATGGAGAAACCTTACGATCGTGTTAGTGGGATTTCGTTGAATATATGTTGGAGAGATTGGGTTTTGGCTTAAAATGGAGGAGGTGGATGATGCAGTGTATCTCAACTACCTCATTTGCAGTGATCATCAACGGGGGCCCATCTGCTTTTTTTAATGCCTCTAGAGGTCTCCGGCAAGGGGACCCGTTATCCCCTCTTATTTTTTTAATGGTGATGGAAGCTTTTAATGACCTTCTGACAAGAGCGGTTGAGTTACAGTTTATTAGGGGAATTAGGGTTAGCAGGGGTGATAATTCTTTGGAGGTTACACATCTGTTTTATGCTGACGACACTTCGATTTTCTGTCAACCGGGTGTGGACATTTTAAGGCATTTAAGCTGTGTTTTGTTATTTTTCCAAGCTGTCTCTGGTTTGAGTATAAATTTAAGCAAATTGGAGATGATCAGATTGGGGGACAGAAGTGATGAGGCCAGGCTGACCGGTGTGCTGGGTTGTAAGTCAGTTAGACTTCCCATCAAATATTTGGGACTTCCACTCGGGGCCAAATTTAAAGATCTGAAATCTTGGGAACTGGTGGTGGAATTATTTGAGAGAAGACTTGCGGGATGGAAATGAAATTTTTTGTCGAAGGGAGGCAGATATACTTTGATTAGAAGCACCCTTGCTAACCTTCCAATATACTTCCTGTCCCCCATTACGATCCCTGCTGAAACTGTTCAGCAATTGGAGTCTATTCAATGCCGTTTTTTATGGGGAGATGAAGAGGGATCCCGAAAATATCACCTTGTTAATTGGGGTGACGTCAAGAAACTAATTAAACAAGGGGGCCTTGGAATAAAATCTCTTACTGAACTAAATACAGCTCTAAGGGCATTTGGTTATGGAGATTCCTCAAAGAAGAGGATAGACTATGGAGAAAGGTTATTATGGGCAAATGGGGAAATATTCCGGACAGAGAGGGGCCTGGCAGAATTAGGAGGAAGCATGGTCTTGGTCTGTGGAGGAAAATTCTGATGGATTGGCACAAGTTCTAGAACTGTATTGAATGGAGCATTGATTGTGGTGATAAAATTAGATTCTGGAAGGATGTTTGGATTGAAGGGGGTTGTCTCATGAGCCGTTTCCCAAAAATAGTTGAGATAGCCCAATCTAGAAACATGGTTGTTAAAGAGGCGTATAGGGAGCACAATGGCAACAGGTGTTGGGAATTGAATGTTTGCAGAAATTGGAACGATTGGAAAATTTAGGATTACCAGAATTTGCTAAGTATTATGGAAGCAAAGAAACTGAACAATTCTGCTGACTGTTTAAAATGAAGGCTGGATCAAAATGGGGTGTTTTTCTGCTAAGTCTTATTACTGCTACATCAGGGGTGAAGGGGGTGACAGAATCTGTAACTTTCCAGCAAAACAGATCTGGAATTCTAGAGTTACTCCTAGGATTGGTTTCTTTGCGTGGGAGGCAGCTAGGGGATGTATTTAGATAAATTAGCTTCGAGGGGTCATTTTATTGTCAACAGGTGTTGTGTTTGTCAGCTGAGGAGACCTGTAATCATCTTCTACTATGGTGCCCTGTGGCTTATGAACTGTCGAGCATGGTGTATGGGCTTCTGGGGCTAAATTGGGTAGTGGCTGGTACAGTCAAAGAAGAATTATGGGCATGGAGTGGGCTCAGACTTGAAAATGGGTGTAACAATTTGATTCCTCTCATGATGATGTGGATCATCTAGAAAGAAAGAAACTTTAGAGTTTTTGAGGGAAAGGAGAATTTGGTGAATAGATTGAGAGATAGGTGGTTTCATTTTTTTGGGAATATGTTATTGGAGCGTGACATGATGAGTGGAGTAGATTTTGGGATTGTCATTGATACTCTTACTAGAATGTAAATTTACTGTACATGAGCGGCACCCCTTTTGGTACTATGTTTATAATACCACATTTGCACTTTTTATTTCAAGAAAAAAAAAAAAATGATCCTTGAGGGTGCCTCCTATCCACTGATCTTCTGAAAATCTGAATCTATCCCCACCTATCGACCTTTCTTCTAATGCATGTCTGAAACTTTTTCCGTCCTGCCCCTGTTTTTTTGTTCCAACTTTTACCATAGGATCTTTATGTCATTCTCGTAAACCAACCACACTCCTAGGTATAGAATTTCGCTGCAATGATCCTTCTCTAGTAAGCTCCCTCCTCACTCATAAACCTCAATAACCACTTACATTGTAGTACCTTGTTTCTTTCCACCAAAGAACGTAAACCCAAATTACCAAAGGGTAGTGGCTTCTTAAGTTCATTCCATGTAACTAGATGATATTTTCTTCTATCTTGCACATCTCCCCAAAGGAACCTATTTTCTTCCATCACTGTCTTGTTATATAGTTTTTATTTGGTCATTAGTGTTCTCCTCTTGGTCATTTGCAAACACTTCAAATACCATGAGAGCATCAATCCTTTAGGTTGAACTTGGTTCTTCTTGATGTTTTTGAACTTTTGCCTATCTTGCCATTTTAAATTGTGGCTGCTACTTAACTTTGATCTGGATCAAGGTTAATCATGAATCATGATAGGGCATTTAAAACCTGTATGACTGAGCTTATTTGAAGTTTTTATCTGGTTCATTAAGACGTACAAGAAAAGCTTTTGGTCCTTTGTTCAATGCACGTTAAGAAGTATAAAGATTAGAGATGTGTTCAATGCTTCTATTCTTGATGTTGTGGATTTGGGGAACTCAGTGGGCATTTACAAATCTATTATATTTGGGTGGCATCCCCTAGTTATGTTTTAATGCCTGCTTCCTCCTTGTACTAAAAAAATATTTAAAATGCTGGTTTCTGTTTGGTTCTGTGATTTTTTCTCACTCAAGGTCCTTTTTTTGGGAATATGAGGTTTTCTATTGCTTACTTTGTTCAGCGCTTCCTACATATATTCATTGAAGAGGTTGTTTAGAATTCTTACTATATTCATCTCTGTAGTTGTCCATAATGGTATCATGTAGATAAGGGTTCATCTTTTGTTTTTATTTTTTTAATTCTATACAGTGCAAATTATTGTGATGTTGACGAAAATGGTGTACGATACATGGTGTTTTGCCGTGTTATAATGGGAAACATGGAGGTTTTTTCTCCTGGACAATTCCATCCTAGTTGTGAAGACTTTGATAGTGGAGTTGATGATCTTGAAAATCCAAAGCAGTACATTGTCTGGAACATGAATATGAACACACATGTTTACCCAGAGTTTGTTGTTAGTTTCAAGCTCTCTTCAAGTGCTGAAGGTGATACATAACTCCTTTCTTACGTTCAAGTTTCTATTTTGTTATCTCATTGAGCTTCAGTTATTTTTATGTGGGCTCAATCAATTGGTATTGTCTTGTATGCTACATGGCAAATAACTATTGATCAGCAATTGGCTTAGCAAACCCTGACTGCCCAATCTCCATTGCAAACATGAATTGGAAAGGTTAAAAAGTTTTTACTTGTAAAAAAAAAAGGACCCAGGCCTGATGCATAGATATCTCTTCTTGGTTGAGCTCTTTTACATACAAAGAGATGAGTCTTCACTTCAACTACTGGTCCAATGAGTTAGTTGGCCAGGTCTTCTGCAAATACTGTATGGATTTAAGAATTTCCTTTTGGATGTTTCTAGTCCTTTAGCATAAGTGCCTTGTATTATTTGTACAGAGAATCGGGTTGGAGGTGAGATGAAGCTTGATGTTTCAGGGGTCACCACTGCTTCTCCACAGTCTCACGCCCATTTGCTTTTGAAGTCATCTGCAGTTGATTTGGTGAGTCATCTGCCTTATAATTCATGTTTACTCATGTTTCATATTATAGATGCTAACAGTAGAAATGAACGGAAATTTTGTTGTTTATGGAAGCAAGCTACAAACTGTACCTAGACTGATTAACATCCAAAAATCTCTGACTTGCTGTTGTTTGAGGGAAAATGTGAATCAAAAGGTGCAAGTTATTTTGGGAGTGTAAAAAGCCATCGCAAGTAATTTGCAAATGTTTTGCTGGTTTAAGCATCGTGACTGTTATTAAGGTCACATGTTCATACTTAAGTGTTTGGTTTTGCAGGATTCCTTGTGATTCATTCTTTTCCCTTGAATTTTTTTCTTCTAACATATCTTCATATCTTTCAGGGGAGTGGTAATCGTTCTACCTCATATTCTGGGAGATGTCAGGGAAAGGCTCCCAGTGTAGGTTCTAGTGTTTCCAGGACTCCTAAATCCCCTTGGATGCCTTTCCCTATGTTGTTTGCTGCTATCTCAAATAAGGTTCCTCCCAAAGATATGGAGCTTATTTCCTCTAATTATGAACTGTTCAGGGTATGTTGAGTTGCAGAACAGAAGTTTGCCTCTTCTTTTTGTAAATCTTTTTTATATGATTCAATCTCATTTCAATTTCTTTAAGAAATGAGTCCCTGTTATTTCATATTTTTGCAGGAGAAAAAGATTAGTCGGGATGATTTCGTCAGGAAGTTAAGATTGATTGTCGGAGATGCATTACTGAGGTCTACAATAACTGCTCTTCAATGCAAGGTATGATTGGTAGGACCTGGTAGTCTTGGTCTTGTTTTTAACTACTACTTGGGCACGAAGGTATATCTAAATATAGTTAGAAATTGTTTTCTGAAGCCCATAATGGAAATATTGATAATAATTGATGTCGAAATATCAACTCTCTGTAGATACCACAAGCACTCGCCATTAACTGAAATGTTAACTTTGCAGGTACCATCAAGGCACGGATTGGAAACAGCAAAGCATAACGTGGAAGGTTCAGGTGGGCTTTGAATGTGAGACATCTGCTGGTTATGTGGTGTCCATGGATGGTAAAATCACATCTTTTTGGATAACCCAAGACACCATCAAGTGCGTGCTTTCTAAGAATGCGTCGACATAATGTTGTGAATATAATGTTGCTGGAGTGTGGAGGGCAGATTTGATAAAAATTGATACAGGATTTAGCTAAATATTTTCTGTTAGGATTCATTGAGAACTTGCTGGTTGGTGAAACTGGTTTTAGCTTTTGGATTTCAGAAACATGCTATTGTTCTCCTTTATGCTAGTTGCTCATTAGAACATAGCAATCCAGCTGTTTTTTTTTTCTTTCTTCTCTCCTCGCCTGAGCTTCAATGGTTTCGTTAGTGTGGAATTTGGCCCAGATTTGCTGTTTTGAATTAAAGTTCCTCAACGGACTTGGTTTTCTTGTTTTGCTAGAGAGGCTGTAAGCATGTAACAGGTAGAGATTGGCTTCATTGAGGGAGTACATCATTGAGCCAATTGCTCATGTTTTCAACCGGGTCTAATAAAATGAAATGATTATACAGGCTGTGGTTCAAGCCAAAGTTAATATATATATGCACAAACATATGATATAATAAAATATTTTGGTCTCACTGGTACATAAAATTATTATTCGTTTGTTTTTGAATTTGAAGTTTCTTTGTTGTCAGAGTAAAAGATCAACAATACCTTCAAGGATGATCTTCATAAGCAAGTTGTCCGTGGAGTTCATGGTGGGTTCTTGATGCATATTGAGGGCCTTGATCCATGTAATTTCTAATATTGCGTTAGATGATCAGCGTTGAATCCAGCAAAGGGATAATGATCCACCGTTAGCTAAGAGTCCAGCTGCAAAGTTTTCTACTTTCCATTGGTATGAGAAATCGTATCTTTTATCTAACAGTTCAATATGAAGCTGAATTGGCAATCTTAAGACTCCGAACTGAAAGCTTTGGCAAGAAATTCCAAATATTGTGGGAGGATTTTAGGTCCAGAACGTATCAGAAGAGTCCTTTGGAGAAAAAGGATGCCAATCAGTGGGGCAGAAAAAGGATGCCAATCAGTGGGGATGTTCATTCAGTCCAAATTAGATCGAAGATCAGGAAAAAGACCTTTAGATCAGAACCCGACTAAAACAAAAGGGGAAATGATCCCTCCTATGTATTCTTTTTTTTTTCTTTTTTGATTGTTTAACATTTAAAATTAAGGTAAAGAAAATTTGAAAACAATATAAAATAACTTTTTATAACTTGTTTAAGTATAAAACTACATAAAGATTTTTGTAGCAAAATTAACGTAGAATAAGAACCACACAAACAAAAAAGCATTTATTCAAAATGGACTCAGAATAAATCAAGAATCAAAGTTTAACCGAAGTTTTAAGATGTATTGATCAAAGGCAGGACGAATGGTTCAGACCACCTCAACAAATCTGATCTTTCGGTGCGAAGCAATCTCATTTTTCGATGAGGACCAATGAATGTCTGCCTTTTAACAACCACGAATGAGGCATCCAATTGAAACTAGGTTTTATAGGCTGGATTTTGAACTTTAGTAGGTAAATCAGAAGTAAAAAGAATGGCTTCTAGAGACCGCAGGGTAAATTGCTCATGTTTTGATAATTAAGGGCAAGAAATGGCCATCCCGTACCAAATAATTTCAAGGAGAGAGTTTGGAAAACGTGTCATGGGTGTGGATGAAAGGTGTTGAGGTATGAGGAGGGACTTGTGAAGTTCATTTATTTGTTCCATATCATGTGAACGCTTGGAATGTGTGTACGTTGTATTAAATAAAATCATATAATATCAGTATTTTTCAGATTGACCGACATATATAGTATATGCTATAAGAATAGAATTTGAAAAGATTTGAAATCTATTTAACATATAAGTATTCTTCAAAGATGCCATATATTTATATGCTATTTCAATCCTACAGTTTTTTAGTTGAAACTATAAATGATCCAACAAATTTTACAATTACTTTCATCAATTGTATTTTCTGGACACATACATACGTAATTGTCCACGAATGAGCATGACTACTTCCCTAAAGATTACAGGAACATTCTTTTGTAAACGTAAGATAGAGGAACATATGCATGATTATTTAGAGATAATCAAGATGCCATTTAAAGTTTGTCTGGTTCAATTCCCATTCCATTTATAACTAATTCCTATTGGTCATATTCATATTAAAATATGGTTTAATGTTTGTAGGAATTGGAAATTTTAAGAGGAAGTACAAACATAAAGAACTATATTGTAGTTGTACATATTAAAGTTTTAAACTAAGTTTAACCAAAATTCTTAACTAACGGAATCTTATGATTATATGAGATGTATAGAGTAGAAATCGGCATACTTTAATACCATCAAGGACAATTGGTTTCACTATTTTGACTATGATATTTTAGGGCACAACTTTAATTGTATAGATGATTTTAGGTACATTGTACATATATTAATTGACAATGTAAAATCTCTTTTGTATATGAGCGGTACTCCCTTAGTACCTCATTAATATACAAACCTCACACTTTTGTTTCAGAAAAAAGAGAGCAGAAATTGGCATTAATTTAGTGCAGATAAGTGCTTAAGTGGCTGCCGAATCATAAACATTGTTTTCATGCAACCTGTTTATAGGATGGCCATGATATTTGAAACAAGGATAATATAGTGTTTTTCATTTTGCTCGCCTGTGGGTTGCCTAGTGATTTCATTTACTACCTGTCTACCTCCATATTGGCTTGCAACAAAGCTCTTTTTCACAAAAGTTGTAACGTGCAGTTTAAGAAGCGTGTCAAAGAATACATTTGAACTTGAAAGAACATAATCACCAATTTCTAAATTAGTTCTCTCCTTAGTAAAAAAAAAAATAAAATCGAAGTTAATTCAGACTGTCTATGAATGATAACAATTGCTACAAAATACCAGGTGAAGCAGCAGTTTCAGCAGAGGGATCCCACCCAGGAGGCTTGATGTTTGGCCAATCACCACGACATCCCAATCTGATGTAGAGGCTCTTCTTTCCTTCAAGCCAAAACAGGGAGAAAGCCAATTAATGGGGCAAATCTGAAATCCACCTTTGTTAGAGCATCTTGGGTTAAAAATTCTTTCCCATATGAAAGTTCTTTTTCTGTTGCTCATAAAGATAATTGTTTGGATAATAAGGTTTCTGGATTAAGTTACAAAGCCACTTTTGTTGCTAACATGTTAGAGCCTGTTCTCAAATGCAGACATAGAGGAAATATCCTAATTTTCATGGATGGAGACAATGGAATATATAAAGAAAAAGGATGAATGTGATGATATGATGGATGAGTACCTGGAAGTTCCTTGTCTGACAGAATTAACTGTTTGAGGGCACTTAAGGATGCCTGGGCCACACTTTTGGCATTGTCAGCACTCCTACCCTGGAGCTTAATGACTGTATCTGCATTCGAGTAACCTATGCTGCTATCTTGCATGTTCCTTCTAGCTTCTTCCTTTGCAGAGTTCTCATCTGATATATAATCAATTGAAGTATTCTAAGTTAATATGATCCATGATTTTGTGAAACTTCATGTTGAGAAGAAACAGTAGTCTGACTAATGAGGACCCCCAGCAGCCTTATATATCTGTTTCTAGGGGCTGCTTTATAAGAGGTTCGCACGTTGAAGAAAGAGAAAGAAGTGCTAATTAATTTTCTAAAAATGTGAATTTACTATTAGTTTACTTCCCTTGCTTTTGCAGTCTATTTGTTCCTTGGTGCAAGAGATAGTTTCTTCAGTCAGTGGGAGTTACCTATTTCTTAAGCTGATAGTTTTATGATCAGACCTTGATCTAAGAAGTGTATTAAATAACCAATTATGGCAAGAGAAATGTAAGCAGAATGTATCTTTGGGAAAAGTAGAGTTTCTTCTAATCTCGATATCAAAAGGTTCTTTCTTAATTGGCCCTTGCCACTTTATCAAACATTGGTAATAAAGGGAAGAATTCCAGTAAACTTCCTAAAAGTTTACTGACTTTGCAGTCTGCACATTCACATGTATCAATCACCTAGTATTCACCTGAACGCTCATCTAGCAGTTGAGCAATCATTTCACTTATCAGTGCGGGTAAAAGAAGATACATCTGATGTAGAGATGTGGCAGTTTCCGAGAAAAAAATAGCTCATCAGATGAGACTGAATGATTGAGGTCTTTTTAACTTCGATTTGAATATAGCAGTCTATGATTGAGACAGTGTTTATGCTTTAAAGTGTCATATTTATTTGTCCCAAATCTAAAAGAATGAAGATTTGAAGTCTCTTTCCCGCATAGGGTTAAATCTATGACAAAGTGCTTTGTACTTCGTAGAAATAGTATCTATGTTTCATCAATTGAACAGGTCATTTTTCCTAACAGATTGTCTACAATGGAGGAACTTCTGTTGTTTTTGCCCAATTCATGATTAAACAAGTTCACATAGTAGATATAATTGTGGTGTAGCAGTTTCTTAGCATCAGTAGGTATAAAAACAGTTGGCTGCTTCCCACATCCTGTCAGAAAAGAAAATCCTCTTCTCTACAAATCAAAAGAAGTGTTCTATAGAAACTACCCTTGTTAGCCCTCTGCCTTAGTAATGGCAAAAAAATTTGAGACATGCCAAAACTGTCCATCTTAATAGAGGCTGTTGTGGTTTTAACTGAAACCGAACTGCACCTGGATGGGTTGGTGTGAGTTTCTTAATTTGTTCAACCAGGATGAGGCAGGTTCAGGTTCGCATTGTAAAAACTTGCCCAAATCTGACTCGCCCTTGTTTATTAATTTTTAAAAATAAATATATAAATAAAATAATTAAAAATATATAAAGGAAAAAAACCCTTAAGGACAAGACTTCACCCCTCTAAACAGCGGCCTCCTTCATCTTCACTATCATCTTCACACTCCAGCCGTCCAGTGGCAAAATCACAGGATGTCAACACCAAGGCGGAGCAAGAGGCGTTTTAACTGTAATCCCGCATGGCACAAAAAATTTTCATTTTCATAAACTCGCTCTGGGTTTGGGGCAGTTTTGGAGCAGTACATTTAATACCTGGAGTGGGTTTGTTTTTGGTAAAATTCACTCCAAATCAACCATGTTGTCATCCTTAATCTACCTGGACCAGCATAACTGCCTCAATAAGTCTTCTGCAAGAAACAATTTGGAAAATTTTAAAGAAATCTTCTGCTTTCTTTGTAATCTCCCTCTTTCTACTTCATTCCCTTTCCTTGTTCCGTTGCTCATGATCTTTTTGACACATCAGTAGTAACCGAGGAAATCTTCTTTGACTATTCTTTGAAACCCAAAGAAGAAGAACCTTCTTCTCCTTTCTTCTCCCTCTTTCTCCTTCTTTCCCCTTGTTTCCTTCCCCGTGATTTATTCAATATATTAGTGGTATCCGAGGAAATCTCCTTCTAGAATTATTCAAGACCCAAAAGAGAAGAAAACTCTTCTTCTCCTTTGTTCTTAATCTCCATCTTTCTTGTCCTTTCCCCTTCCTTGTTCTATTCCCTGTGATTTCTTTGATATATTAGTAGTAACAAGGAAATCTCCTTTTGGAATTCTTTCTTTTTATTTTGATAGAAGAAGAAATTTGTTGAGTATAGAGCAAAAGAAAGGAAAAACAATAATGGAGAATGAAACATCCTCCTTAAAGAGTCAAACAAACAAGCCAGACAAGCAAGAGAGTTATTGAAATAGAAAATTGTGGTCAATTAGGGCTAAAATTAATGTCCTAATTCTTGGCCCATAAAGTTGCCAAAAACGATCCACTCTTTCTAATAACTCATAGAAGGAGGTATACTGGTCATTGGAAATCTTAAACTTTCATGCAAGCATACTAAAAAAATTGCCCCTCGCGAGAGGGTCTTCTCTCCCTTGCTTACTTCCCTCCATTTGAATGCATGAGAATAAAAAGCTCTCTACTTATGGATGGATGGGGGGGAACCAATTAAGATCAAACATGTTGAACAGTTTTGTCCATATCTTTCAAGCTATTTCACAATGAAAGAAAAGATAGAAATATGTTTCCCCTTTTTTACATCAAATGACACAAGTACCTGAGATAAGTTAGAGCCACAAACTTTTAGATTTTGTTGGTGTTGAACCTTTGATGCATGACTATACATGTAAACACCTTATGTTTGATGGAGTTGAAGCTTTCTAAAATAAACTCAGCAATGTAAAGGTTCCTTCTAGATTTCCTCAAAATCCAAAGAAGAAGAAGAAGAAGAAGAAGAAGAAGAAAAAAGACGAAGAAGAAGAAGAAGATGATGATGATGAAGAAGCAATATTACCACTCATTCAACAGCATCTCATTCAGAAGTTAGAGTATAAAGATGAAGTATCAGATTTTCTATGAATTAGATATGAAGCAGATTGAAATAACAGTTCATATGAGGATTTTGCAAGAATATAACAAGAGAATGCAAGAGTCATCTGAAAGTACTATTGAGGGTATGCTTGAAGATCCATGTAGAGGGTGCCAACACTTAAGTGTGTTTTGTGATGATGGTAGTATGTCATTTAGCAATTAAAATGAATGTCTGATTTGAGGTCTTAATGACAAAAAGCTCTTAGCTATTAATAGTTCCCTTGAACTCAACAACCAAGCTCCTGTAATAGTAACGTAGATCAAGAGTTCTCACTCAACTCATGAGTTGGTTCATGCTGCTGCTGTGAATGGTGAACTTTTGTTGGCTCTCTTCGATAATAAAGAAGTTTTGGAGGGGAAAAGGACTTCTTGAAAACTTCACTCTTTACAATAGGAAAGTGCAAGCTGCTATTAAAAATATCAAATGTAACAAGGTGCGGAATCTCTTACTTTGAAACATAACCCCACTCTTGGGTTAGGAATGGCCAGTGTGATTATGCATAAAATGATTACCTACACTGATGTTCAAGATCTCCAAGTACATTTCTTGAGTGGTTTTACAAGAGAAAAAGAAAGAAAGAAGGAAAAAATCTTCAGTTGAGTTAATTCCAGCTCTTAGTAGTAAAAGCTCAGGACTTAAGGAGCTGCAGTGCTATGGACAATTTTTTTTTTCTTTCTGAAAATAACAAGTATAAAATGTATCATTAAGCATAGGCACCAAGGAGGTGCAACCCACATACAAAATGAAAAAGAAAGAAAGAATGAAAGAATCTTCAGTTGAGTTAATTCCAGCTCTTAGTAGTAAAGCGCAGGACTTAAGGAGCTGCAGTGCTATGGACAATTTTTTTTTCTTTCTGAAAATAACAAGTATAAAATATATCATTAAGCATAGGCACCAAGGAGGTGCAACCCACATACAAAATTATTTATAGTTCTGTAAGTACATCAATTAGTTTCTCTAAATTTTCCATGGAAAGCATCGGTTGACCCATAACCAACATACCAAGGATCTGAAACCATCTCTCTCTAATTTTATCTATACTCTTTTCCAACACCTCAAAGACTCTCCTGTTTCTTTCCTTCCAGATAACTCAAAATACTACAAGGCGGATTAGTCCCAACTGCTTTTTCCATAGAGTAGCTTTCTTTTCCAAATTGATCCTCACTTTGAGGACAAAGTGATTGGAAGGAGAGGCCATCTTATATGCATAAAAGTCTATTAGGAAGCCAAAAGTGAAACGGATTATGGTAGTTGTTTGGTGGTTAGCTGGGGATTATCCAGAATCAGAGAGAAGTATATTAAAGTGAACAGCCATGGTAGCATATTTTCTTCTCTCTTAAGTCTCTTCTGAATTCTTCTTTCTCCACTCTTGAATTCTAGCATATGTATGAGTTACTTGTATCACTTGCCCCAAAATCCAACACGATCCTCCAAAGAATAAAAAATTTCCTATTATTTTTTCCTTGAGCTATACTTGAGACCTTTTTTCCGAAACCATCATGCAGAAAGAGAAAGAAACACTACAAACTTTGTTACGACCCATGCTCAAATCAGTAGCGTAAAATCCTTATTCAAGTTAATAATTTAGGGATTGTGGTAATCCACTGTTGCTATCTAAGATTTTCTGGAATAGTATGTCCCTAGATCTGGGATTTTATCTCTCCTTTTTCAGTGAAGGATTTTTCGCCAATTAGATCAACTTAGGACCTTATATTAGCTAGATCTTTTACTATATATTCTACACAAGCTTCATTCGATAATAATAAGAAGAAAGCCCAGAATTTTCTGTCAGTTTCTTCAACTGTTCTTCATGGTACCAGAGAACCATCTCTGTAACCCCTATCTGATCCCATGACCAAATACGGCATGAGAATTGAAAAACAGATCTCCTCTTCCAAAGTTACCTCCAGACCAGAAGCTACACCAGCTGTAATCTGATCCCATGACCAAATACGGCATGAGAATTGAAAAATAGATCTCCTCTTCTGAAGTTACCTCCAGACCAGAGGCTACACCAGCTGTGAGTAGCTATGAGGAATGAGAGTCTCTTCTTCCCTTCTTTTTACCAGTCACAAACTCAATGGAAAGAATTATCTTCAATGGTCCCAATCCGTGACGATGTTCATTTGTGAAAAAGGAAGGACGAGTATTTCACAGAAGAAATCACTGTTCCTCAAAAAAGCGATCCCAAATTCAGACAATGGAAGACCAAAAACCATATGGTAATATCTTGGCTTATTAACTCATTGATGAATGAAATAGGAGAAAATTTTTTATTGTGCGGAACTGCAAAAGAGATTTGGAACTGTTGCCAGAGAGACTTATTTGAGTACTGAAAACACTTCATAATTGTTTCAGGTCAAGTCTATCCTGCATGACTTATGTCAAAAAGATTTCTCGGTCACGCAGTACTTCAACACCCTCAACCGCCAATGGCATTTGAAATCTACTCATGGAAGTGTCCTCAAGGTGCCCCTAGCTATAAAATCATTGTGGAGCAAAAGCAAACATTCAAAGTTTCTATTTAGCCTTAACAAGGACCTGGATGAAGTTTGAGCGATCAGGAACCAAACATTTCTTGTGTCTCAGGGAGGCATTTCCAAAAGTTAGTCGCGAAGAGAGAAGAAAGAAAGTGATGACGGAACCCCAAACAGCTGCACAAAGTCTTGAAGGATCTGCCCTTGTAACTGCTTACCCCCACCATCGCAATGAAAACCATCAAGAAAAGGAAGACCATGGTATCACCATTGTCAAAAGCCAGGACACCTCAAAGAAAATTGCTTGAAACTTCAAGGAAAACTTAATGATTGGAAGCCCTCTTGAGCACGCAATAACAAGGACAGACATGTGCATGCCACTGTCACTAATGAAGAAATCCCCACGTCATTAGACTCAAGTCCTTTCATTAAAGAACAAATTGAAGCTCTACGAGAACCCTTCAGCCAAAATCTACTAATTCAGCTGAGTGTGTTTAATTCTGGAACTGACATGCTAGACCAAACAGGTAAATTTTTTACAAACACTCACAATCAATAAAATTACCCATCCTTGGATCATTCACTCAGGAGCCTTAGGTCACATGACGGAAGATAGGATACTCTTGCAGAAGTACATATCATGTATAAAAGTATATAATCAAAATAGCCGATGATCTCAGACAAAAGTTGAGAGAATAGGTTTTGTTTTGGTTAAAAAGGACATTAGTCTTAACACTTTTCTTTATGTTTCGAACTTAGACTGTAACCTAGTTTCAGTTAGCAAGGTAACCCAACATCTCAAATGTATAACTGAATTTTTCTCAAACTTATGTGGATTTCGGGAAATGGATTTGTGAAAGACGATTGACAGTACTAAGAAATGTAAAAGACTTCATCTTCTAAAAGGTGATATTCCTTTCACAAACCTTGCACAAGAAGCAAACTGTTCGTCAAATTCCAATTCTTGTAAGGACAATGAAATTATGTTATGGCACTGTTGTCTTGGTTATCCAAACTTTATGTATATAGAAAAGTTAATTCCTCCTTTATTCAATAGTAAAAGTCCAAAGTCTTTTGTTCCAAAATATACCAACTTTCCAAACACACTTGCAACAGGTATCCTAGTCTTTCATACAAACCATCTCAACCATTTTTCATCATTCACAATAATGCTTCAAGTTCCTCAAGGGTGAAAATATAATGGAAATTTGATGACTTGTATTATTTATAGATGATCACACTAGATTGATGTGGATATTCCTCATGAAAGAAAAAATTGAGGCAAGTCAAAGCTTTCGAAATTTCAACTTCATGATGCAAACTCAATTCCATACCAAGATCCAAGCCCTAAAAATTGATATACCATTCAAAACTGCTTTGGGTAATTATTTCTTGGGTCAAGGCATTGTACACATTAGTTCTTGTAGAGACACCTTTCAGCAAAACGGGGACGCTAAAAAGAAGAACCAACATCTTCTGGAGGTAGCCAGATCTCACATGTTCTCCACTCATGTTCCAAAATGCTTATGGGGAGAGGTTGTCCTTATAATATCATATCTAATCAATAAAATGCCCTCCCAAATACTTGAGTTTCAAACTCCATGTCAAGTTTTACTTCAAACCTTTGCAAATAGCAAAATTACCTCTTCCCTAAACCCTAAAAATATTTGGATGTTCTGTCTTTGTTTACATACACCAACAATATCGTAGCAAATTAGGCCTTAAATCCATCAAATGGATCTTTTTGGGCTACTCCCTTAATCAAAAGGGTTATAAATGCTACTCTCCAATCACAAAAAGAATATGCATTTTAATGGATATAACATTTTTTGAAACATCAATTCCACTACTCTAAATCTAATATTCAGGCAGAGAACATGAGAAATATCATCTTTGGAACATTCTTGATGAACCACCTCAACCAGGAACAACTCCACATGTTATGAGCAATTTGTATCGCAACTTGTTCTTGGTGATCACACTGCAATCACTTCAGCCCCAAATCAATATAACTCCTCAACTCCAGCCCCAAATCAATCACTAGAAGGAAAGCTAGAGAAGGAGATAGAAACCCAAGCAACCAGATCCAATACCTACTCAAATCACCCAGGTCACAGACCATCTGATTATGAGAATGTTGCATCCATTGTTGCTGACTTAGATATGCCATTGCCATAAGGAAAGGTGTTAGAACTTGCACAAATCATCATATCTGCAAATTTGTCCCATATAAAGGGCTGTTACCACCATATCAGAAGTTTGTTTCGGCTCTTAATAGCATGTAGGTTCCTAATTCCATTCAGGAGGTCCTCAAGAGTCCCAAAATAGGAAAATGATGTAAATGAAGAGCTTAGAGCACTGGGGAAGAATGACATATGGGTAATTTCATATCTCCTTCCTGGAAAGAAACCAGTTGGGTGCAAGTGGGTCTTCACCATAAAACATAAGGCTGACTGAAGGGTAGAGGGGCTAAAAGCTTGCTTAGTTGTGAAAGACTTTACTCAGTTTTATGGGACTGACAACCAAGAAATTTTAACTCCAATAGCCAAACTCAACACTGTTAGAGTCCTCTTTTCTCTAGCTGCAAATCAAGATTGGCCACTAAATCAATTAGGTGTCAAAAATACATTTTTTAAATGGTGATCTAGAAGAAGTATATATATATATATATATATATATACACACACACATCACCAGGACTTAAAAAATCACTGTATGGCTTCAAGCAATCTCCCTGTGCATGATTTACTAAAATTGTGATCAGTCACAGATGCACTCATTGCCAAACAGATCATACACTGTTCATGAAGTTCCCTCTAGGAAAGGAGATAGCAGTTTTAATTTTGTATGTTAATAATATTATCTTAATAGGTGAATTTGAGGAGGAAATCTTGAGATTGAAGAAGCTTTCGGCCAAAGATTTTGAGACCAAAGACTTCGAACATCTCAAAGATTTTGTTGGCATGGAGGTGGCATGATCTAAGAAAGGCATATCTGTCTCTCAATAAAAATATATTCTGGATTTGCTAAAGGAGACAGGTATTCCTGGCTATAAACCTGAAGAAACTTCAACCAGTCCAACCAAGAAGATAAGAAATGGAGAAGGCAGTGAACTTGTGGATAGAGGAAGAAATTAAAAACTCATAGAGTGACTCATTTATCTCTTACGCACTTGAACATTGGGTTTTCTGCTAGTGTTGTGAGTCAGTTCATGAATAATCTAACAGAAGAGCACATAAAAGCGGTAAATAGAATCTAAAGGTTATCTTATAATAAACCTAGGAAGAGGTCTGTTAGTCAAAAGAAGCAAAAATAGAAGTATCGAGGTTTTTAAGATACAAATTACGTAGGAAATAAATGATAGACACTTAACATCCGGGTATTGTTCTTATGTTTGAGGAAATCTTGTTACTTGAAAAACCAATAGTCTCAAGAAGCAGTGCATAGGCTAAGTTTAGAGCTCTTGCTCTAGGTATATGAGAAGGAATGTAAAAACAGGATGCAATGAGAATAGAGAGTAGGAAGCCTATCTAGATGTTCTGTGATAACCAGGCTACCATACGGATTGCAAATAACCCAGTGCACCATGATAAAACTCATCAAGATAGATCAACACTTTAACATAGAGAAAATTGAGAAGGCAGTCATTCGGCTGATGTACACTCGTACAAGGCTCTAGATCTCACTGAAGCTCTTCTTAGAACTAACTTTGAAGAACTGTCTCACAAGCTGTGCATGTACAATATCCATAGCTGGGCTTGAGGAGGAGTGTAGAATCCTTATTCAAGTTAGTAGTTTGGGGATTGTGGCAATTCTGGGATAGTATGTCTCTAAATCTGGGATTTTATCTATCCTTTTTTGGTGGATAATTTTTCTCCAATTAGAACAACTTAAGACCTGATTTTTAGCTAGATTTTTTACTATATATTCTGCACATTCTTCATTCAGTAATAAGAAGAAAACCAAGAATTTCCTCTCAGTTTCTTCAACTTTTCTTCTAGGTTTTCTTCACAGAGAAAAGCAAGACAAAGCGAAGTACACGTGGTCGGGCTCCCCCTACATCTCTTTTTAATGAAATTTTTCCAATAAAAGGGGAAAAGGGTACCCTATATTAAGCAATCACATGGACCATGGGCATCGATAGGAAAATCCGAGACTAAAAAAGTGAAAGCTTGAATTCAAGCATTTCTTTTCTTACATTATTTACGTTATTAGTATTATTGGAAAAGCATGCTTGTAGTGCCCAAAGTAAATTTTTTAAGAATGTCCAAGAAACTTGTACATACAACTTTGATAGATATATGAGTTGAAAGTAGAAGAGTCAAGTTCTGAAAATCTTCGAATAGGGATATTATTTAAAATCCAAGTGAAGATTCTAAACTCGAATTTTCTTCCTAAATCACATTGGTAGAAAAATCCAAGACTAAAAAAGTGAAAGTTCGAGGATCAAGTATTTTTCTTCCCACATCATCTATGCTATTAGTAACATTGAAAAGCATGCTTGTAGTGCCAAAAACCCAATAAAATTAAAAGTTTTTACACTATAATCATTTGCGAATTTCCAGATCCTCAAACATAGGAAACAACGTCCAGACAGGTGTATTTAATATGGGATACCGCAAATTGTAAACATGAGTTACCTGTAGCATCAGTCTGTGCTATCCAGACAGTAAATCCTGCATAAAGATGCTGCCATTTATCCACCCTTCTGGCAGCTCCATGCTGTCCTCCTAATGTTGAAACAACGGCGCGTACATGGCTGAAAGAGTAAGTGAGAAAATTGAATGATTTCTCCAACTTAAAAACAAATTTAAATCAGCAGTCATTCAATAATTCATACCTACTTAGGCTCTCTAATACAGAAGCTTCTGCTTGAGCTACAGAGTCCAATCCTTCAGTAAGCACCACTGAAATTGATTACACTTGTTAATGACTGCAGGATATCTAATACAAGTTAAAAGTATTTGAAATAGATGTTAGTGTTATAGAAGCAAAATTTTGGTCCATGAGAAAACGAGATTGAGAAGAAAAAGAAAAGGAGATTGAGGATGTATGAGCTGTTGCAGGGATAAAACTAATCACAGACAGCAGTTGATGCTTCATTTGAAAATATTCTCAGCACCAATGTAGAAATATTCTTGGCATTTAATTCATTACCATAAAAATGTTTTAAGCCTTTAATTCTTGATTTCGTAAAAAATCCAGCTATTATTAGCTGTACCTTTTGTTATTGATAGATAGATTTGACATTATTAAACTCTATTTCTGATTCTTTGTTTACTTTGAATTAATGGTCAAATCTTCCTCCAAAAGGAAAGTAACTTGATTGTAAAATATGTATATATTGGCTGTCTTCAGCCCTTTGAAGGGCAGAAAGAAATTTCTCCTTTTGACATGGTATTAGAGCAACTCGGACTCTAACACCAGCATTCTTAAAAGAAAAATTA
Organism: Carica papaya; assembly: GCF_054855325.1. NCBI lineage: Eukaryota > Viridiplantae > Streptophyta > Magnoliopsida > Brassicales > Caricaceae > Carica > Carica papaya. Next base: position 27,162,358 of record NC_142311.1, on the reverse strand, counting down.
TGCCACTAAGAAAGGAGCCCCCTCAGTGGATGTTATCCGGAGTCATATCAGCCAACCGGAAGCCTTCTGACTGTCAGCCCTTCACCATTACCAGCCACAAATTAACTGGCTAGAATTACTTGCAATGACCACAATCTGTCCTCACCTTTATATCCGGAAATGAAAGGATGAATACTTTATCTGTGAAGTTCTCCAACCGAAGAAGGAAAAAACAACATATCAGCCATGGAAAACAGAAAATAACCAAGTAATGTCGTGGCTATTGAATTCCGTTACAAATGAAATTTCTCCTCTATCAAATCGCAACTGAAATATGGAAAACAGAAAAAGAGGCATACTCGCATAGAAAATATTTCTGGAACTTTTCGAAATGAATGCCTTCTTCATGATCATGAAAAAGTAAACTTATCATCACCCAATATTCAACATACTCAACTGTCATTGGCAGCATCTTGATGTATGTGAAAAATATAAGTAGAAATATCCAGATGATACTTTGCACCACAAGAAACTTATGGCACAAAAGAGATTATACATGTTCTTAACAGGAGTAAATAAGAACTTGGATGATGTGCGTGAAAGGATTCTCTCCAAATGACCAATTCCCAGATTTGTGAAGCGTTTGCTGAAGTTAGGTGTGAAGAAAGTCGCAGGGAAATCATGACGAGAACCCATAGTTCAATTAATGATTCCGAAGCAACTGTATCTATAATTAGAGGAGGACAACCACCACTCAACTCTAGGAAACAAAGGAGAAAAAGACCAAAATGTGATCATTGTCACAAACTGGGTGACACTAAAGATAGGTGTTTGGATTTCATGGCAGATTGGGAGATTCAAATTTAATACTAGGAGGGGAAGTAGAAGTAATTCAGCCATCTCGAGAGAGAAGCTTGAAAGTACTGAGACATCTCTCTTCAGCAAGAGCAACTGGAATTGCTCCAACAACTGTTTGTGCAGCAAAGTAAGCCATGTGCTACTTTCACAAGCCTTAGGATCTGAGGATCACAAAGGTACATCATACATGTCTTTGATGCTGAAAAAGAAAAATTCGTTGTCTGGATTGTTGATTCAGGTGCCTCTCACCTTATGACTGGAGATTTACATTTATTTGCTAACCTTAATCCATGTAAAGAAAAATGGTATGCGCCGATTGCTGAAACACAATCACAAGTCATTTGAATTGGAACAATGGAACTAACAGAAGATTTAATACTTCAATCTGTGTTATTTGTTCCAAAAATTAATTATAATTTGTTATCTATTAGCATAGTAACTCAAAATTATAATTACATTACTAAATTTTTTAAAATTCGTGTGAATTTCAAGAAATTGATTAAGGAAGGATGATTGGCAGCACTAAAGCGTGTTTAGGATTATACCTCCTTAGCACCATCAACACTCCAAGTAGACAAGCTCTACATCTTGGTAATCTAGTTCCTCATTACTCTTTAATTAATGCTCCAGCAGTGATATTATTTTGTGACATTCTCGATTAGGTCATCCCATCTTTGTGTACCTTGAAAAGTTATTCCGTTCTTATTCAGAAATGAAAATCCAAAATATTTTAGTATGAAGTGTTTCAATTCTTAAAAAATATATAAAATTTGTTTCCAAACCTTTCATATAAACCAACTCGTCTGTACACACAATATTTCATAGGAATGTATGAGACTAGCTCATGTTAAACATTTAGTTAGGCTTTGTTGATGTGTATCCTTTGATGATGTTCACACTCGTTTAACATTAGTTTTTCTTTTAAAAGAAAAATCAGAAGTTGGGCAAGTCTTCCAAAATGCACAAAATGATCTGAAATCAATTTCAGAAAAAAATAAAAAAAATCCTTGGAATGGGTAATGCTAAAGAGTTTTTTAATAATATTATGGGAGATTATTTGTTGGACCAAGGAATCATCCATCAAAATTCTTGTGTAGATATCCCATAACAAAATAGGATCGCAGAGAAAAAAAATAGACACCTTCTTGAAATCACTCGTTCTTTAAGAATTTTCATTTTGAAATAAAAGTATAAATATATTAACAGATAGCAAGGAGATGCCAACCTGTATATAAATTATTTACAGCTCTAACAAACTATTCTACAAGGTTCCCTAAATCTTCTACAAAATAAAGAGGATGACTTATAATAAAAAACTGAAAGTTTGAAACCATTTATTAATAATTCTATCAAAATTTCCCTCATCCACAATCCCCTTAAAAGGTCTTCTATTTCTCTCATTCCAAATTATCGAAAATATGATCGGCAAGAATGAGGTCCACACGATTCCTCCATCTTCTGACACCCTTCCAAGCCCAACTTTCATCACTAAATGAATCCGCCATCAGCCAACTAATACCCATCAACCCATACACCATCGACCAAAGCTTATATTCATTCGGGCACCAAAAAAGAACATGATTGTAAGATTTCGCAGCCCTTCTACATAAGTAACAACCATTCATCATAATCATCCCCCTTCTCATCAACTTATCTATGGTCAAAATGCATCCCCTTCCAGCCTCTCATGCAAAAAAATGCAACTCTAGGACTTTAACCTTCCAAGTTTGTCTAAAAGGAAAATTCAATCCATGACTTTCCTGCCTAGTCAAGAACTTGTAGTAGGATTTGATCGAAAATAGTCCTACAAAAATAAGGCTTCACAAAGGATGATCATTGCTTCCATCTACGGTAATGATAGACAGAGTAGTAAGGAGATTCACATACTCAGAAATCTCCCAATTATTCAAGTTTCTCAATACATTTACCCGCCATTTTGAAACCCCATCCCTGTCATCTTTAAACAAGTCACTGACCAAACTATCTTTGCTCACTCGACCTTTGAGAACTGCACCCAATGTTCCAAAATATTTCTAGATAGATGCATTCTTACTGTAGTCTACTTTATAAACTGGATCTCATCTCGTGTTTTCAACTTCCAAACCCTATTCCAAGTTCTTATTAAACATTATCCTTCTTCCCGCATTGTGTCAAAAATTCCACTAAAAATATTTGGTTGTTCTGTTTTGGTCCACATTCACTCTCATAACTGCTGAAAGCTCAACTCACGTGCTATAAAATGTATATTTCTGGGATACTCACCAAATTAGAAGGGGTATAAGTGTTATTCCCTTACCACAAGAAGATATTACCACTCTATAAATGTTTCTTTCTTTAAACATCAACTATTTTATCTCAATACTGTCATTTAAGGGGAGAGAGACAACAATGACGAATGACATAATCAGGATGTTGAGAATTCACTAGTAAAATCAATTCCAAGTTTTCTAGATGTCATTGAACCTGTAACTCAAAGTATCAATTCTAACATGAGTCAGTATCTCGTGAGCCTAATTCTCATCCTGAAGTATCAAAAAAAACATTGTGCACAATGAGCTTCATATCTATTTGAGAGCACGTGTCCCCACATAAGAGGGAGTCTCAAACACTATCCAAACCTAAACAAGAATCAATCCAAGTTCATCAAATGAAGGTAACACAATTTTTAAAAACTCTAGAAATGACTTGGCGCATTGCTCTATGAAGAGGAATAAGATCCTATACTCAACACGTTTCGTATAATTATATCTTTTATTCAAGACGCTCACCTAAGTTTGGAGCCTTTATTACAAGTTCTGATACAAGTTCTACAAGTATCCAAGAGGTTATTAGAAATCCTTCTTGTAAGGCAGTTGTCTATGATGAGATCCAAGCTTTAGAATATAATAAGACATACAAAATGACAAATTACCCCTAAGAAAAAATCCAATATGCAGCAAATGGATCTTTATGGTCAAATATAAAATGATGGAAGTATCTACAAATACAAAGCACAACTTATAGCAAAAGAATCTACCCAGTTTTATAATATCGACTCTCAAGAGACGTTTGTACCGGTCACAAAACAAAACATTATCCCTGTTCTCCTATCATTAGCTGTAAATTTGGATCGGCCTTTATTCTAGCTAGAGTGAAGAATGCATTCCTAAATGAGAACCTAGTTGAAGAAGTATATATAAAGATCCCTCTTAGATTTGGAACTCCAAATATGAGACATCAAGTTCGCAAGTTAAAAAGGTTACTGTATGGTCTTAAGTAATCCAAAGAATTTAGTTTTAAAGATTTACAAGAGTAAAACAATATGAATATTCTCAATGTTTGTAACACTCGGGGCCGAAAATTGGTCTAGGATGATGTTTACGGATTATGAATATATATATAATAATTAAAATATTTTATTTTATTTTAATTTAATTGAATTTTTGAAAAAAAACAAGTTAGAGACGAAATTGAAAATAATTTTGGGAAGAAGAGGTGAAAATTTGAGTACGGGGGTGTTTTTGAAAGAAAAACTAAAAATAGGGGGTCAAGTACAATTAGAGAAAGTTCGGCCACGTAGGACTGCCAAGTCAGCAGTTTCGACGAACAGGAGCGTGCCGTGTGGCCAGACGGGCTGACGTTGGCACCACCTGGGAGGCTACGCTGGCGATCCGTGCGCCTCGCAATCGGATGGCAAAGGATTGATCCCCCATGCGTGGACGGTTCGGATCCGCTTCCCTCTTAGGCGCGATCGAACAGTTAAGATCAAACGTGATGAACGGTGCAGATTCGTTTCCCTTTTAGTTACAGATTCGTTTCCCCCTTAGGTGCGATTGAATGGTCGAGATCAAACGCGATGAACGATTAAGATTCGTTTCCTCCTTAGGCGTGATCGGACGGACGAGATCAATCGCAATGGACGATCCAGATTAATGCATGATAGGTATAAATATTTCGCATCACATAGAACTCGAACCCTACCTGACAACCTCACCGCTGGAGAAGGAAGCCGACCGCTGACTGCCAAAAAAAGTAAAAATTCTTCTACCCGCTCGGAATTCGATTCCAAGCACCCCTATGGCCATATCGGAGCAAAATAAACGGTGGGTGAATCGAAAATCGCGGGCAAAGCCTCGTGGGGCTGCTGTTGGCCCAAAACCCGCAACCTCCTCCGATAAGCCCTTTCCAGGTTCCTGTTTCGTGCAATTTTTCCATCATTGTGTTCACTGTTCTGTTTTCTACAAGTTGACGGAAGGAGGAATCCCAGCCGCGAAGGAGAGCCGGCGAAGCCGCCATACTCGGAAACCCCACCACCGGTAAGTTTCAGTTTTATGATTTTTTCGGTCAACCAATGATCCCTAACGTGTTTTTTCCACAAGGATTGTGTAAAGCCAGGCGAAACCTGCCTAAATCGGCCGAAAACGGCCAGTCTGAGGCAAACCGCTGCCACGCCCATGGCAGCGGCGGTGCCGTCGCCGGAGTACAGCGGCATTGCCGTGCTAGAATTTCGAAATTGACCAGAAAGAATTTTTAACACCGATTTAGGGTATTTTTAGGTACGTGGAGCGTGTTTAATCTCCGTAAGAAAAATTTAGAAAATCTGGAGACTGTCATGAGACGTGGTAGAAAGACAGTGTTTCGAACATCGATTCGGGTAAAAATCTCTCACCTTATTCCCTGTTATGGAATTGAAATTTAAAAATTAATAATATGGTATTTTGTAAAATTTAAAAAACTTTGAGAATAATTACAGGTCACTAATGGAGCCGAAACCGCTTAGTTATTTATTTGTTCTGTTTAACTGATTATTTATTTATACAATTTTAAATACATGATAATTTATTGAAATACTTAAATGATTCAGTTGTGTTTTCTTGATACATATATCGCTTGTTTTTGCGTGATTTACGATTGATTGTGAAACGTGAAATTAATATACAAATGAAAATTGCTTGATGATGTGAACTAATAAATGGTTGTCTTACTAAATATCCTGAGAGATGGTGAACGGACCGGGTACATAGGGAACCTTAACGTAAACGTCATCTCATATTGGACGAGGTATCGAAGGATGATATTTTTGGCGCTCATACTGGATAGAGTATGGGGACAACCCGTTTCACTCTCATACTGGATGGGGTATCGAGGGATGACATTTTTGGCGCTCAAACTGGACAGGGTATGGGGATAAACGGATAATTGACAAATTTAAATATTGGGTTCACGTGTAGGAGAACATCCCTATGAACTCCCAGAGATACCAGTAAGCAGATAAAAAAAAAGGAAAAGTTGTTCTTACTCACTTGTATAAGAAATCATAATGCTATTTGAGTTATTATTTTATATGTTGATTTTCAAAATTTCATAACGGTAAGTATGCAATAAAGGATTTTTCTTATGATAAATGAACTTAATTAAATTAAGAGTTCCATTAGTCGTTTTATGTTTTTTTTTTTTACCAACCTTCAGTTTTTGTATCGGTGAGTAGTGTGATATTCTTATTGGGTAGTGTAGCTCATCCCTATTAATTATTTCAGATCAAGAAAATCAAGACCCAGATCCTGACCAGCAGGAGGGCTGTGAGTAGGTGTCTTCCGAATCCTATCAAGAGCTAGTGGAAGTTAACTTCTCTACAATATTTATTTATTATTTTCATATGTTTATTTCGTTTTTTTTTATAAACCATTATGAAAAGGACATTTTCATAGTATTATTGGACATTCAAATTTATGTGTAACGAATGTAAATCCTAACGTTATTATATGCTTCCGCATTAAATTTATAAATTTATTTTCCCTCCTAGTTTTGAGCCGTTTCAGTTGATATCAAATCCGCGTTTCTCGAAACCATTCCTTACACAAAAACTTAAAAACACTAAATACAAAATTATCACTCAACATTTCCTTGTGAAATACAGGTACAAGAAATGAGGAGAGGAAGACCTCCACTAAACTGAATAGCACAGAATGACTCACTTCGAGAGGATGTCGACCGACTCTTTGAGATGCTAGAGAGACTCATCTCGACCCAGCAGGCTGGGGAGGAAAGGAGAGAGTTGTCTGACCCTCCCTCATTGCCACAATTTGAGCCACTCTTGCAGCAGGAAGATCTGGAGCTACCCCGGTACAACCCCGCTCCTCCATCGTACTATCCGGCACTACCACAGCACAATTCGGTGCCTCCACTGCATCATCCGGTACCGCCACAGTATAACCTGGTGCCTCCATCATATTATCTGACACCGCCACAAGGCCACTCGGTCCCTCCCCAGCATAAACAAGTTCCTCTTCCACGGGACCCAATTCCACCCATCATGGACCCAGATTACATTAAGAGATACAAGAGACTAAACCAATATACTTTTGCAGGGGCATCCCTTTTTGAAGAGACCGAGTTTTAGTTAACTAAAACAGAGAAGATTTTCGCGACTCTTGGGGTGGTTTCTGAACAGAAGGTTATACTTGCCACCTACATGCTTGTGGGAGAGGCAGGCCGCTGGTGGCAACTCAAGCAGACCACCTTACCTGTTCCAGTCACTTGAGAACAGTTCCTGATGGCCTTTAATGCAGAATACTTCCTAGAGCACCTCCGACATTTGAAAGAGCTGGAGTTTGCACACCTTATCTAGGGCAAGATGACTATGTTGGAGTATGCCCAAAAGTTCCTAAAATTGGGCTGGTATTCCCCTGAGAGTATGATGAATGAAGGCAGGAAGGCAAAGAAGTTCGAGTGGAGCCTCCGCCCCTAGATTAGACAGCAGCTGTACGTATTTGAACTCAATACTTAGTCAGCCGTTCTGGTTAAGGCACAGCTAGTGGAGAGGAATCTTCGCATCTTTTCTCTAGTAATGGAGAATCCCAGATGCCCAGTTTCACACCGTAGACCAGCACTTACTGCACCGATTCAACAGAACAAGAGACTTAGGCTAGTGACTCAGGTTCTTCCTCAGACTCCAGTAACAGAACGCGATAGGACTTGCCAGCACTATAGAAAGGATCATGGGGACCGACCCTACTATCGTTTCAATAATACCTGCCGCATATGTGGAAGTACTCAACACTACGTGAGAGAGTGCCCGCGGAACCAGAATCAGGCCAGACCTTCTATTCAGGGCAGAGTTTACAACCTCACTCAACAAGATGCTGAAGCCAACCCGGACGTGATACAGGGTACGTACACTATTGTAATCACCTTGCACATGTTTTGATTGATACTGGCGCTTCACATTCGTTTGTTTCACACACTTTTACACAAAACTTAAATGTATTAACGGAAACACTTGTTTTTGTATTGTTTGTATCCATTCCTGAAAGTAGGACACTACTAGGGGAATATATATATATAGAGCTTGTATCATAAATATAGCAGATAGAAAGTTAAGTGTGGATTTAATAGAGATTGACACAGGGGGCTTTGATGTAATCCCAGAGATGAACTGGTTAGCGGCGTACCACGTCACCGTAAATTGCTTCTACAAGAAATTTGTATTCAACCCTCTTAATGAAGAGCCGTTTACAAATTAATGAAAATTTTTAAATGTAATTTCCTCATTTTATAGTGTTTAACTCTATGGTCTTCTCTACATTAGGCAAATTGAAGAAAGAAGTCTACATTCAAGAGATTCTGGTAGTCCGAGACTTCTCTGATGTGTTCCCTGACGAACTACCTTGACTGCCAGTGAACAGAGAAATTGAGTTCACTATAGATCTTCAGTTAGACACCCAGCCTATTTCAATGGATTCTTACCACATGAACCATATTGAGATGGAAAAACTGAAGAAATAGATCAATGAATTGTAGGACAGTAGATTCATCCGACATAGTGTATCTTTTTGGGGTGCTGGAGTCACATTTGTAAAAAAAGGGGACGAAACATTACAATTGTGTATTAACTACTGGTGATTAAACAGGGTCACGATCAAGAACAAATACCCCCTCTCCAGAATTAATGATCTCTTTAACCAGTTGCAGGGTTCCCAAATCTTCTCCAAAATAGATTTGTATTCGGGTTACTACCAGGTAAAGATCAAGGCAGAGGACATTTCCAAGACAGCTTTCAGAACCAGGTATGAACATTATGAGTTCCTAGTCATGCCCTTTGGATTACCAACGTGTCAGCCATTTTTATGGACTTGATGAACAGGGATTTAAGACAATTCTTAAATCAGTTCATCATTGTGTTTATCGATGATATCTTGATCTATTCAAAGAATAAAAAGGAATACACTCACCACCTGACTCAGGTTTTGCAGATTCTCAAAGAGAAAAAATTGAATGTCAAATTGAGTAAGCGTGGTTTCTAACTCGAGTAAACTATCTTTCTAAGGCACATTGTATCAAGGGGTGGAGTATCAATGAACCCCAAAAAGGTTGATACAGTGCTTGGATGGGAGAAATTGACTTCAGTTAAGGAGATTCGTAACTTTCTGGGAATGACAGGCTATTACTGTAGATTTGTAGAAGGATTTTCCAGTCTGACCGCTCCATTGACCCGGCTCACAAAGGAAACGTTAAGTTTGAATGGAACGTAAACTGTAAAAAGAGCTTTACAAAACTCAAGAAGTGATTGACTACTACACCCGTCTTGGCCTTACCGAGTGGGACAAGGGGTTATACAGCGTACAATGATGTCTCTTACCTGGGGCTGGGTTGTGTTTTGATGTAGCATGACAAAGTTATAACCTACGGGTCCAATTAATTGAAGAGTCATGAGAAAAATTATCCCACTCATGACTTGAAATTTGCTGCCATTATCTACGCCTTGAAGATCTTACGCCACTACTTGTATGAGGAGACTTTTGAGATTTTTACTGACCACAAGAGTTTGAAGCACAAATTCACTCAGAATGATCTAAATATGTGTTAGAGGCGTTGGATAGAGCTCCTCAAGATTATAATTATAATATCTTGTATCACCCGAATAAGGGCAACGTAGTAGCTGACGCCCTAAGCAAAAAAAGTGTAGGTATGTTAGCTCACTTAATGGTTCTGAATGCAGGGTAATAAGGACCGCACAACAGATACAACTTCAGAACTTAAAGAGAGTTGCATGCTTGGTCCACTTGACTGTCCAACCCAAATTAATTCAAAGAATAAGAGAAGCACAATTAACCGATTCCACCATAGCCACCCTCAAGAAAGATGCAGAACAAGGAGTACGTCCAGAATTTCGAGTCTCTGCCGATTGATTGCTCAGGTTTCAGGACAAAATGTGTGTTTCAAATGACAATGACTTAAAAAGAGACATCATGATAGAGGTTCACAGCTCCAAGTTCGCCATACATCCCGCAAGTACTAAAATATATCAAAGTATGCGATCTTGGTTTTGGTAGAGCAGAATGAAAAGGGAGATAACCCACTTTATTACCAAGTGTCTAGTATGCCAACAAGTTAAAGCAGAGTATCAATGCTCAGACAGGCTACTTCAGCCATTACCGATCCCGGAGTGGAAATAAGAATATATCACAACGGATTTCATAACATGGTTGCCTAAAGCACGCTCAAGACATGATGTCATTTAGGTAATTGTTGATCGGCTCATCAAGTCTTCTCACTTCTATGCTATTAAGATGACCGACCCCTTAGACAAGTTAGCAAAAATATATATCCGATAGATAGCTAGGTTACATGGAGTTCCAGTGTTAATAGTATCCAACAAAGACCCCAGGTTCACTTCTCGATTTTGGTTTAGTTCACATTCTACTCTCAAACCGTGGGCAATCAGAAAGAACGATTCGCACACTAGAGGATATGCTGCGAGCTTATATTTTAGACTTTGGGGGCCATTGGGATGATCACCTACCTCTGATAGAGTTCACCTACAATAACAGCTACCAGACAAGCATCAGCATGGCTCCGTACGAGGTATTGTATGGCCAACCATGCAGATCGCCGATCTGTTGAGAAAAAGGTAGATGATAGGAAATTATTCGACCCAAATCTTGTAAGTAAGACTACAGCCAAGATAGTTAAAATTAGAAAGAATATCTAGACAACTCAGAGCAGGCAAAAAAATTATGCAGACTCCCGGAGGATAGATTTGGAGTTTGGGAAAGGTGACCGAGTATTTCTTAAGGTTACTCCCTTCAAAGAGATCAGTAAGTTTGGCAAGATGAGAAAATTAAATCCTCGATTCATTGGACCATTTAAAATCTTAGACCGGATTGATACGACTGCCTACAGACTGACACTACTTCCAGAGCTATCTAGGATTCATAATATATTTCACGCATCTATGCTACGCAAGTACAACCCAGACCCCTCACACATCTTGTCCCACGAGCCCTTTTCACTCCAGAAAAATCTATCCTATGAGGAGGTACTGGTAGACATTGTAAACCGAAAGAGTAGAGTACTTCACAACCGAGAAATTTCATTCATCAAGGTTCTATATCAGAACCATACATAGGAATAGATCACTTCGAAACTGGAATCAAGCTTTAGGGCCTAGTATCCCCAGCTGTTTGAGTAGCAAAAAGGTAATAAATTTGAGAGACCAAATTTCTTTCAAGGGAAAGAGAGTTATAACACTTGAACCCGAAAATCAGCTTGGAATGATATTTATGGATTATAAATATATATATGTATAATAATTAAAAAAATTTATTTTATTTTAATTTGATTGAATTTTTGAGAAAAAACGAGTTAGGAACAAAATTGAAAATAATTTTGAAAATAACTGGTGAAAATTTGGGTTCGAGGGTGTTTTTGAAAAAAAAATTAAAAACAGGGAGTCAAAGTGCAATTAGAGAAAGTTCGGCCACGTAAGACTGCCAGTCGGTAGTTTCGACGAAAAGGAGCACGCCGCATGACGAGACGCACTGACGTTAGCGCCATGCGGGCAGCTACGCTGGCGATTCGCATGTCCCGCGATCGGACGGTCAAGGATCAATCTTGCGCACGTGGACGGTTCGAATCCGCTTCCCCCTTAGGCGCGATCAAACGATCGAGATCAAACGCGGTGAACGGTTCAAATTCGTTTCTCCCTTAGGCGCAATCGAACGGTCAAGATCAAACGCGATGAACGGTCTAGATTTGTTTCCTCCTTATGTGTGATCGGACGGACGAGATCGATCGCGATGGATGACTCAAATTAACGCATAATGGATATAAATATTTCGCATCACACAGAACCCGAACCCTAGCTGCAAGTCCCCCGCCGGAGAAGGAAATCGACCACCGACCGCCGCCGCACCGAAGCCACCTCTGAGCACCAAAAAAGATAAAAATTCTCCTACCCGCTCGGAATTTGATTTCGAGCACCCTTGTGACCATATCGGAGCAGAACAAACGGCGAATGAGCCGAAAACCGCGGGCAAAGCTTGACGAGGCCACCGCTGCCCAAAACTCGCAATCTCCTCTGATGAGCCCCTTCCCGGTTCCCGTTTCGTGCGATTTTTCCACCATTGTGTTCACCGTTTTGTTTTCTGCAGGTTGATCGAAGGAGGAATCCCAACCGCAAAGGAGAGCCGGCGGAGCCGCTGCACTTGAAAACCTCACCATCGGTAAGTTTCATTTTTCTAATTTTTTTGGCCAACTAAGGTTTTCTAATGTGTTCTTTTGCAGGGATATGTGTAAAGCCGACCGAAACCGGTCGAAAAGAGCCAGGCCGAGGCAAACCGCCACTGTGGACGGCGGTGCTGTCGCTGGAGCACGGCGACGGCGCCTTTCTAGAATCTCGAAATTGGCCGGAAGAGATTTTTAACACCGATGTTGAGTTTTTAGGGTATTTTTAGGTACATGGAACATGTTTAATCTCCGCATGAAAAATTCAGAAAATCCAGGGACAACTAGGAGGCGTGAAAGAAAGTATGGTGTTACGTATACCGATTCGGATAAGAATCTATCATCTTATTCCTTATTATGGAATTGAAACTTAAAAATTAATAATCTAGTATTATGTGAAATTTAGAAAGTTTTGGGAATAATTAAAGGTCATTAATGGAGTCGGAACCAGTTAGTTATTTATTTGTCATATTTAACTGATTATTTACTTATACAACTTTAAATACATGATAATATATTAAAATAGTTAAATGATTCAGTTGTGTTTTCTTGATACATATATCACTTGTTTTTGCATGATTTACGCTTGATTGTGAAATGTAAAATTAATATACAAATAAAAATTGCTTGATGATGTGAATTAATAAAGGGTTGTCTTATTGGATATCCTGAGAGATGGTGGACAGACTGGGTACATAGGGAACCTTAGCGTCACCTCATACCGGACGGGGTATCGAAGGATGATATTTTTGGCGCTCATACCGGATAGAGTACAGGGACGATCCGTTTCACCCTCGTATCGGACGGGATATCAAGGGATGACATTTTTGCTACTCATCCCGAATAAGATATGGGGACGGCCGGATAATTGACAAGTTTAGATATTGCGTTCACGCGTAAAGGGATATCCCTATAAATCCCAGAAGTACCAGTAAGCAAAAAAAAAAAAAAAGTTGTTCTTCTTTCGCACTTGTATAAGAAATCATAATGTTATTTGAGTTATTATCTTTATAGGTTGATTTTGAAAATCTCATAACGATAAGTATGCAATAAATGATTTTTCTTGTGATACATGAATTTACTTAAATTAAGAACTCCATTACTCGTTTTATGTTTTTTTTTTTTTACCAACCTTCAGTTTCCGTATCAATGAGTAGTGTGATATTCTTATTGGGGTAGTGTAGCTCGCTCCTATTAACCATTTCAGATTAAGAAGATCAAGATCAAGATCAAGATCCTGACCAGTAGGAGAACTGTGAGTAGGTATCCCCTGAATCCCATCAAAAGATAGTAGAGGTTAATCTCCCTACAACATTTATTTACTATTTTCATATGTTTATTTCGTTTTTTTTTATGAACCGGTATGAAAAGAACATTTTCGTAACCCTATTAGGCATTCAAATTTACGTGTAAAGAATGTAAATTCTAACGTTATTATATGCTTCCGCATTAAATTTAGGAACTTATTTCCCTTCTATTTCCATGTCATTTCAATGTCAAACTAACCATACACTATTTGTAAAAAAATCAAATCATGGTAAGTTATCTATTCTAATAGTGTGTGTTAATGATATAATTCTCATTGGTCATTTTACATAGCTGATTAATTTGAAGAAAGCTCAGACTGAGGAATTTGAGATTAAAGGCCTAAGAATTTTATATACTTTCTCGAAATGGAGATGACAAGATGAAAAGAATGCATTTATGTGTCTCAGAAAAATATATCATATATTTGCTAACTAAATGTGGAATGTTTAGGATGTAAACCGGGTGAGACCCCTATAGAAACCATCCACCAATTAGAGCAATGCATACTGGATATGATTCCTCACAGACCATAACGTATAGTCATTGGTTTTATCTCAAAAACAAAAATTATCTCAAAAACGTCTAATTATTGTTCCTATGTATGGCGAAATTCAGTCATTTGGAGAAGCAAGAAACAGTTTGTGGTCTCCAAAAGTAGTGCAAAAGCTGAATCATAAGATTACCTCAAGGAACTAGGAAAACCTAGAAGACCCTACGAATCTTTTTTGTGACTATCAATATGTTCTAAGTATTACCGAGAATCTGGTTCTGTCATGTTGCTCCATCAAAGAAAAAGTAGAAGACAATGTCATCCAACTGCTGTACACACCAACAAGGTCACAGGTCGCAGACATCCTGACCAAAGCCTTGCATCGAAAAAGCTTCGAAGACCTAATTTCAAGCTTGGGACAAATAACATTTTCAACCCAGCTCAAAGACAGTGTGGTAATATCCTCAAAATTAATGTTAAAATAACCTCAGCATTAATGTGAAAATATTCTCAGCAATTTATATGGAAATATTCTCAGCATTTAATTCATTATTATAAAAATGTTTTCAGCTCTTAATTCTTGATTTGGTAAAAAATCCAGCTATTATTAGCTGTACCTTTTGTTACTAATAGCTAGATTTGACATTATAAGATTTTATATATGATCTCTTAGTTACTGTAAATTAATTGTTAAATTTTCCTCTAAAAGGAAAGTAACTAATTATAAGGTATGTATAATTGCTGTCTACAGCTCTTCATAATGCGGAAAGAAATTTCTCCCTTTCTACACTTGAACTTCAGACTTTCAAGTCATTTGAACTTGTCAAGACATATAAACATATTACAGCAGGATCACTTTGCCTTCTGATGTATAATTTTGGGGTTAGAAATGTAAAAGGATGTACACAAAATCGTTGGAGTATTATTTTGCTTAATCTTGTACATTTTCATGGATCATATAAGTAACTGCAGAAATAACAACAGAAACCAATTTCTCAATCAATGTCTATTTGCTATTTTAAGTTATGACGCATGAATAATACCTTAGTATTGCCATGAAAGAGGTTGTTCATGAATTATGGATGTTGTTTGCAAAGGTAACCTTTTTAATAAAGCAATACTCATAGGATATGGGAACATATACCGTCCATGTATCAACAGGTGGAAGAAGGTCGGAAGGAAGAAAAGGAGAATCAAGTTCCTATGTGCATTAGGAGCTTCTAAAGAGAATTACAAAGCTGGATTTATTTACAGAGTTGTTATTTAACCAAAAAACTATACTCACATGAATCAATTGTTTGCTTTGTAAAAGATTCCAACAATTCTTTTGTGTCAAGTGGCGTATATCTGAAAATCATATCAAGAAAAACAAGCTTTAGGCCACGGGGAATTCATGAAGCTCAATAAGGTTTCCACATCTATAAAAAAGGCCTAGCCCCTTGGAATGTGGTAGTAGGATAACATATTGTTTTCAATGGCTTAACCAGGTTAAAATCACAGCAAACTGCAAAAAGAAGTAAACTTACATCAATTAAAAACAGAAAACATGGATACGCATGGCATACATAGAAAATAATTTTTTTTTTGAAAAAATTACATGAAAAATAAATTAAAATGGTAAAGTCACCAATGTAATGTCATTCACTGACAGTGTAATGATCTCAATGAATTGCAAGGATATATAGATGACCAACAGAATAACTGATAAACAACAAGCAATCACAGACAAAGTAGTGGATCCACCTCACAACAATTAAAATCACAGCAAACTGCAAAAAGAAGTAAACTCAAAACAATTATATACAAGAAGCATGGATGCGCATGGTATACATGGAAAATAAGTAAAATTGGTAAAGTCACCGACGTAATGTCATTTACTGATAGCATAATGACTTCAATGAATTGCAAGAATATATAGATGACCAACATAATAAGTGATAAACAACAAGCAATCACAGATGAAGTAGTGGATCCATTACCAATCACATCTTATTAAAACAGTCAACACCAATAAACATCTTTCACCTTACCCGAGACCAACAGCGAGTTCTTGGGCCACTTTCTGATTGACTTGAGTTGAATCACCAACAATGTAGATTGAGGTTCCTTTCAAAAGTTGTGTAGATCCTGCAGTCAAGGATTCCCATGACTCCATAATGCCGGGCCATTTCAGGTCTGGATCCTGCTTCTTCAAGCTAATTACAAGTTGATCGTCATCTAAATACCTGTTCAAATCAAGAACCTCTCAGTTCAGAAACACAAAACAACATCTATAATTGTTCAAGCTAATCTAGATTCAGCATACAGACCATATTGTTTCAGCAGGCTTTATTTTCTCAAAAAGCTGATTAGTTTGTAGAAGAGTAATCAGAGAACCATGGCGCTTTATTCTAACAGTTAAAGAGGTTCCATCAGCATCGACAAATATATCCCTGGAAGTTGAAAGTTCTTGCTTCCCAAGTTGTAATCTCAATTCCACCTCAGAGGAACTGTCAGCAAACTGTATACTTCACATAATCAGTAGCTGAATGGCGTTGGTGAAGCTCAGAAGGGAGAGGTGTACTTAAACAGCCCCAAGATCCTTTATTTGATTGAAACTTATTTCTATGTCATGAACAATGAGATAAAATAGCCATAAGCAATCAATAACACAAAAGCAACTCCACTCCATAGTCTAAGTTGAGGTTATTAAGGCTCTATTGCATAATTCTCTTTCCTTATTGACAAAATACAGCAAAAGCTGGGAAAAGATAATTAATTATCTAACAGTTGAACCATCAATCATCTCAAATTTCACCTAAATATCAAAGAAGCTTTATAGAGAAAGCAATGACAAAATACCAAGCGTATATCCGATACCACTGACCTAAGCTTCATGTTTCCTATCATTATTTCATATACATCACTTGTTCGAGCTTAAAAAAAAAAAAAAAAAAAAAAAAAAAAAAGAAAAGAAACTGCTAGGAAAAACAGAAAGCATTCTCTTCAAATTTTCCTGGCAATAAAACAGAAGGAAACCTCGTAATTTGTGGTGTTCGCGGAGAGATTGGAGAAGAACTTGCAGGAAGAGAAGCAATTGAATCGGCGGGTGGAGACGACCGCGTTTGCCTTGATGAAACGATATCGGGTTGAGGAAGAGGTGGAGATGAGTGTGGAAATTCGAGTTGCAGAATGAGAAGAAAAAGAAAAATGAACTCTATGGAGAGAAAAGAAAAATAGGGATTTGGTAGGGTGTTGGGAGTGGATACAGCAGGGAGTGGAAGTTGTCACACTAGCCATTTTTGTTCATCTGGATTTTGGAGGAGAGGGGGAACGAGGAGAGAGGAGAACGGACGATTTGGTTTGGATCAATTTTTATTTGTTCGTTTCTTTTCTCCGTTATGGGCTGGTCTTGGATGGGCCCATCCATGATTTTAAAATTATTTTATATTTAAAAAAAATTCAAAATGTATCATTTAAAATATATATTAATCCAATTCAACCTAATAACAACATAGTTATATAGATATATATATATATATAAGTTATCACAAATTCCATATTAATTTCTCTGATGGTAAAAATCAAATTCATATTCAAGGTAAAATTTAATTCCTATATAAAAAATTTAATTCATATTTAATGTTGCTAATAGTTCAAACATTACAAAATTATATCTCCATAGTCACTTTTAGATTGGAATATGAGCATCTTATTAAATTCCTAATCTTGTTTGAGGTCATGAAGAAAAAGGATGATCATTATGAGTATGATAGCTTATTATGGTCTTTTATATTTGATGTCCATTTTCTTTTAAATAATAAAAATATTTTTTTTAAGCAGTAAAGATTGTACAAATATGGAGTAAATACGTTAATTCCTATACTCATCTCACTAATAAAAATATAAGTCTATATTTGAAGTAGGTAGAAAGTTTTTTACCCATCAAAATATCCTTATGGGTAAATTCTCTACTCGTTACCCATCCCATTTAATTTAAAAAAATTTATGTAATATTAATTATTAATTAAAATAAAATATAATATTTAAATACAACTATAAACCAACATTATAAATTACAACATTAAATATTTACTAATTAAAATTTAATTAATTTAAGTAAAATTAAAAATTTATTAATTATATATAGTCCTACAGGTGCAATGAGTAAATTATTAAATTTATAACTATTTCATACTTATTCCTGAATTTATAATTTTTTATTTATACTCACTCTATACTCCATTAATTTTATGTCTTTATCCGTTCTTTCTATTGTGGATTTGGGCAGGTTAACAGACCATCCATCCTAATATTCATCTTTATCATAGTAAATAATCTATTTAAAGACTATTTAAAATATTTTTTTCATAATAAGATAATAAAATAACCTTTTTATTTAAAAAAATTATGTTTTTCAGTATCAAATAATTTAATATCATTTGAAAGTCCAAAATAAGTACAAATAATAATTTAAATTATTAAAAATATTTGTTTCATTTCAATAAAATTAATCGTACTCTTTAGATACCTAAACGGTAAGTTTAGTTGGCTACTAAATCCTTAAAATTATTAACATTTGTTTTCTTTTTCTTTTAAGTCTTTGGCATTATGGCCAATTGAATCCCATTTATTTCTTTAAAAATTTATTTGTTTATGCTGTGTATATTTTCTCTTTTTCTTGGTAGGTTTCTTGGATCTTATTTTATTATTTTTTAGGACAATGTTATTTTTTTCTATAGTTATTTGGATTCAATTCACATAATTTTCTTCAAATTTTTATTTTTTTTATTTTGTATAAAATTATAATTTTTATAGAATATTTAAATATAGTTGAATTTTAAATATAAATACGTAAAAATTTAAAATTAAACAATTCAAAATTAATAAATGAGTCAAATATCAAATATAATATTTAAATTTTAATGTTAAAGCACATTTATTCATAAAAAACAATTAACCAAGGAAATTATTACGTTATTGATATTAATATTACTATCATCTCCAAGTAAAGTTGGCTTGCATAATACTTCAATTGTGTTTTTGCCATTTGTCTGGATATCTTCTTTTGCATGGTTTTTCTTATGTTGTTTCTCGACTTGATTTTTTAGTTTCTTAAACCTTTCTTCGAGAATTATTTTATAGCTCACCACCTTTATGTTGCCTCCAGTCTTGGACATCCTATCAAGATCTATTAGGACTTGGCGGACTCCCATTGGAGAAAGCCATACCTCAGGTTCAACACTGTGAAGACTGTAAATAACTGCATATATTTTAACTCCAAATAAAGTTGTCAGTTCACTTACTCCTTGAATAATTTATTCTTCTTCTTGTTGAAGGTCATCTTTTTGGCAGTATCGTGTCAACAATTCCATTAAAAGTATTTGGATATTATGCTTTTATCCATATTCATCCTCATAACTGCTGAAAACTCGACCCATGTGCTATAAAATGTATATTTTTGGGATTTTTACTAAATCAGAAGGGGTATAAGTGTTATTCCTTGACTACAAGAAGATATTATGACTCTATAAATGTTTATTTCTTTAACCATCAACCATTTTATCTCAATACTGTCATTTAGGAGGAGAGAGAAAACGAGGAATGTCATTATCAGAATGCTGAGAATTCATTAGTAGAATTAATTCCAAGTTTTTCAAGTTTCATTGAACCTGTACCTCAAAATATTAATTCTAATATTGAGTTTGTATCTCCTGAGCCTAATTCCCCATCTTGAGGTATCAATAAACATTGTGTACAATGAGCTTCATACCTATTTGAGAGTACGTGTCCCCACATAAGAGGGAGAATCTCAAACACTATCCAAACCTGAACATGCTTTGAACTGGCTCATTGCTCTACGAAAAGGAATAAGATCCTATACTCAACATGCTTCGTATAATTATATCTTTTATTCAAGACACTCACCTAAGTTCATCAAATAAACATAACACAATTTTTGAAAATTTTAGAAATGATTTGAAGTAGTTCATTGCTCTACGAAAAGGAATAAGATCTTATATTCAACATGCTTCATATAGTTATATCTTTTATTCAAGACACTCATCTAAATTTTGAGCATTTATTACAAGTTCTTATGTAGCTTCTTACTAATATACAAGAGGCCATTAGAAATCCTTCTTGTAAGGTAGTTGTCTGTGATGAGATCTAAACTTTAAAATATAATCAGACATAAAAAATGACCAAACTACCCTTAGGAAAAAATCCAGATTTATAACTACTCCATCCTTATTCCAAAGTTATAACTTTTTACCTATACTCACTCGATATTTTGTTAATTACAGATCTTTACCCGTTCTTCTTAGGGTGGGTTGAGACAGGTTAACGAACCATCCACCCTAATACTCATCTCTATCATAGTAAATAGTGTATTTAGGGACTCTGTAGGATATTTTTCTCATAATAAGATAATAAAATGACCTCTTTATTTCAAAAAATTATGTTTTTTAGTATCAAATTATTTAATGTCATTTGAGAGTCCAAATAAAGTACGAATGATGATTTAAAATTATCGAAAATATTTATTTCATTTCAATAAAATCAATCATACTCTTTAGATACATACCCTCAGACTAAATCCTTAAAATTGGGAGCCTTGAGATAAATGATGTTATTACATTCAAGTATTCTTTGTTGACATTTGGTTGAATGTTTATGAGTGAGATTTGGAGAACTTAAAGAAAAAGTTGGAATTAATAATTGATTTAGAGGTTTGTATGAAAATGAAAAAGGGAAAAATGAAAAAATATCAATGGATATATGTTTTGTTTTGGTTTGTTTTTTTTTTTTTGAGTCTTTGGCATTATGGCTAATTGAATCCCATTTATTTCTTTAAAAAAAAATTTCTTTATGCTGTGCATATTATCTCTTTTTTTTTTTGTAGGTTTCTTGGATCTTATTTTGTTATTTTGATAACATTGTTATTTTTCCATGTGGTTATTTCAATTTAGTTCACACACAATTTTCTTTAAATTTTAATTTTTTCCATTTTGTATAAAATCATAATTTTTATAGAATATCTAAATATATTTGACTTTTAAATACGAATACATAAAAGTTTAAAATTAAACAACTCAAAGTTAACAAATGAGCCAAATATCAAATATAATATTTAAATGTTAATATTAAAGCACATTTATTTATAAAACATAATTAACCAAGGAGGTTATTATATTATTGATATTAATATTGTTATCATCTCTAAGAAAAAGTTGGCTTGCATAATATTTTAGTTGTTGTCCATGCCATTTGTCTGAATATCTTCTTTTGCACGACTTTTTTAACGTTGTTTCTCAGCTTGATCTTTGAGTTTTTTAAGCCTTTTTTCAAGAATTATCTTATGGTTCACCACTTTTATATTGTCCTCGGTCTTGGACATCCTGTTAAGATCTATCATCACTTGGCGGACTCCCATTGGAGAAGGCCAAACCTCAGGTTCAATACTGTAAGTACTGTAAATAATTGCACATGCTTTAATTCCAAAATAAAGTTGTTAGTTCACTTACCTCCTCGAACAATTCATTCTTCTTTTTGTCAAAGATCATCTTGTTGGCAGTATTGTTACTTATGGGAGCAAAATTTCTCTTCATGTCCATATTTAATAGAGATAAAAAAATGATATTGAATTGAAGTTTGACAAATTTTTCTCTTTAGTTTCTTGGCCAGACAACTAAGGGTATATATAGTTAAAAAATATCTAAATTATTTATTACAAGATCTGAATAGTTTTATGTTTATGTTCTGCGTATCTATTAAAGATTTATTTAAAAACTTATGATATAGAAAAATATCATAATTATAAAAATTAAACATTGCAATTGTAATAAAAAGACTAGTATTACTGAGCAAAATAAGAAAATTTCAATATAAGATCATAAAAAATCTTAAATTAATAATATCAAGATTCGATGTGCAAATAAGTAATTTTTAAAACATGTGTTTATCAGTTTAAACTAAATTAATTATAAAACACATTATACATTAGCCCAAACAAAGGTTTAACAATTAAAGCTTAAATCTTCATATTTTTATTTTATTTATGGCATGTTATCCTTTTTTTTACAATTTAAAATTTTATTTTTTTCCTAAATTGTAAAAACCTCTAGGAATTTAGTTATAGAGAGTTCAAGCAAAAGTATTCATGTTTTTGTTATACTTAAGAAGTAGACTTTTATGCCAATCACATAGTTCTATAATGGAGATACATATCATACAATAGTATAGTTGGATCTTACTTAGGGCCTGGGCTAAAAGAAAAAAAGAAAAAAATGGGCTAGTCTCCCTTCTGTCTTTTCTTTTGGGTTTTGGTTGACTAAAAATTTAAATTTGGGCTTTAATAGAGATAAAAGTCTTTTTACGTTATAACCCACTTTTATCTTTTCTTTTTCTACTCTTTCCCATTTTCTTTTAATTTCTTCATTTATACCTTTACTTTTCTTTTTTTCTTATTTCTCATACTCCCCATATTTCTTTCCTTTCATTCATTCCCCTCGTGTTTTTTTTTTCTTAATTATGATTACCTCCCAATTTCTATTATTTCTCATTCATGCTTTTCCTGCTTTTCCTTTAAAATTTCATTCACTCCCAATTTCCATTATTTTTTATTCAAACCCTTATGTCTCATTTTTCCTCTTCTTTTCCTTTCCAGTAGTTTTTTAATGAATATAAAACAAAGATAAAAAAATTAATGATAAAATTATATGTTAAGGACAATTTTTTTTAAAAAATTTGCGTTTATTATCTTTATACTTCAATTGTACTCGGACAAAATTAGAATATGACAGTTGCCCCTCTTGAAGACAAATGCATGGTGATGTCTTACCATGTTATGTATTAACAATGAACGATATTTTACCCTTTTAAGTATTGAAAGCATATGTAGAATGACATGCCATCTTAATTTTCTAGGTATTAAAGATGAATGCGAAATGATTGTCTTTTCTTTTTAAGAATTGAGAGTAAATTCATGGTGGATGGTGCCTTACTTTTTAAGTATTGAAGGTGGAGACATGAAAATGTTATAATTTTTTATGCATTGATGTGAATGTAGGGCGAAAATCTTTCCTTTTTAGGAACTGAAGTTAGAATTATACACATATGAAATTTCATCTTGCTTTTTTAGGTATTGGTGGTGAATGAAACGTTACCTTTTTAGGAATTGAAGGTGACTATAAAATGAAGCTTCACATTGCCTTTTTAGACAATAAAAAGTGAATGTAGAATGAAACGTCACATTGCCTTTTTAGGCACTTGATATAAATGTAAAAATGATATATTTCTTTTTGGAAATAAAAAATAAATGCATAAAATAAAGTCTTACCTTTTAAGCATAAAGTTAGATATAAAATGAATGTTACATTGCCTTTTTGAGAATTGAATGCAAAATATATGAAATAAATGAATCTGTATATTTTAAGTATTGAAGGTGGATGTAAAATAAAATGCCACTTTATTTTTTTAGATATTGAAAGTGAACAGAGAATGATGTCTTCCATTAAATTTAAAGGCAAATATGAAATAAATGATGTCTTACTTTTTGGGTATTGAAGATCAGTGCAAAATGAATATGACCTTATCTTTTTAGACATTGAAGGTGAATGCATGATGAAATGTCCTGCCTTTTTAGTTACAAAAGGTGAATATAAGATGATTGACTTTCTTTTTTAGGAATTGAAGACATATGTAAAATAAACAATACCTTACTTTTTTAAGTATTAAAGGCGAATGAGAAATGAAATTTCACATTCCCTTTATGTATTAAAGGGGATACAAGAATGATGGATGAACATCTTATTTTAGTTGAACATTGGATGAAATTCTTTCAATTTGAAGGTTGTAGACTTCATGTATCTTTTTTTTCAAGAATGATGGATGTGAATAAAGGGGTAAACATAAAATGAATAGCACCAAACATGGATCGGCTACAACCACTTTTGATTTACTTGTCAACCATTTGATAGCAGGCCAAGGCATTTAGATTTTAGTGCCAATTGTATATCATGGGTTAAGACATGATAATTTTGATTTGACTACTAACTGGGATGATTTCAATTTGGTGGCAACCTATATCAATAACTTAGTAAAATGATTTGATTATAAAAAGATGTTTTTGGACTAACTTATCAACGATTTTTCATTTCTATTTTTTCTTTCTTTTTCATTTTCACTTATGTCATTTTTCCTTTTAAATAATTAACATTCATTTGAAAAGATTTCTATGAAGGTTTAAAGCTCAATTTCACAATTCAAGTTTAATTTTTCTCCATTTGTTCAAAACATCCTTAGAAAAAAAAGGTACTTACAAAGTTTATAAAAAGAGTAGAAATTTACTAAATCTTATATTGTTGGCAATGCTCTACTACTCGAGGTTTGGAATTTTTTACAAGTCATACTTCTATCATAGGAACTCATTCTGTCTCAACGACCCTTTTGGGTCTCTTTTGATAATTCATCTAAGGCACTTGAGGCTCTTAGCACATGTTAGGCCCCATATTTCTCTCTATTTCTCTTTTTTTTTTCTCTTCTCTCTCCTTTTCCTCCCTTTATTTATTATTTTTTTTTCTCTCTTCTTCTTCTCATCTTTTTTTCCTTCATATTCTCCTTTGTGTTGTTTTCAGTTTTCATTACAGTCTATGCCTGCTATTAGGATGTTTAAAAGGATTTTAAAGTTGACAACAACTAAAAATTTTAGATTTGATTACGATTATGCGAGTGTTTTTTCATTTATCCAATGATTGATGTTTGCACCAGTTGCTCGAATGATCTTGCATATTTGAATTTCCAATAGCCTATAAACTCTTGCAATATTAATAATTCTAGGCTCGTAAAAATGCATAATATAGATGCAGTATCAAAAAGAGGACAACTGAACAGAGGATGGTAGTATTAAGGGCTTGATTATAGATGAGGGGCTTTTGTTTTTTTGCTTTTTTTTGGTCTTTTTAAAATTTTTGGACAAGATAATATATAGAGACGATAAATCAAGAATAAGAAAAATATTGGGGAGAAATTGTTGATGGAACTAGGTTATCATGGCTTTTGAATTTTATTATTAGTCCAAAAACACATTTGATTTATCCAGAATGTAACCAGATTTCTCTTGTTCTATCTTGTATTAATCTTTTCTTTTATTCTTCAATCTCTATCATATGTCATTTGAATTCAAGATTCATTTAAAATTCTTAACTACTTTTTCTCTTCTTTTTCTCTCTCTTTCTTTTTATTCTTTTTTTCACATTTTTGTTTTTTCTCTCTCTCTCTCTCTCTCTTTTTACTTTTTTCTTAATTTTTTTTGCTTTCTTTTCCTCTCTCTCTCTCTCTCTCTCTCTCTTTTTCCTCTTTTGACAGTTTTCTATCTCCTTTATTTTTTTCTTTTACCAATTCCCTTAATTTTGGCTCATAAAATTGCTCGGAGATGAAAAGATGCCCCCTTCCCAAAAACAAAAAGAGATACAGATAAACACTAAAATATAAACAAAACTATAGTCATCAAACTCTATAAAACTCCATTAAGAAGCCATCAAATAAAGCTCTACTACGAAGCAAGCTCTGAAATATGAAGAAAAGAAAGCTTGATGATGACATCAACAAAAAGGACGATCTTCGTGAGTATCATAACTTATTATGGTCTTGTATTTTATGTCTATTTTCTTTTAAGTTAGTAAAAATACTCTTTTAAGTAGTAAAGATAGGACGAATATAGGATGGTTACATCAATTCCTATACTCATCTTATTATAAAAATATAAGTTCATACTTGAAACAGGTAGAAAATTTTTTATCATCAATGTCCTTGTGGGTAAAATTCTCTACTCGTTACCGATCTCATTTAATTAAAAAAAATTATATGATATTTATACAATTTTAATAAACAATATTAATTATTAACTAAAATAAAATATAATAGAAAATAATATTTAAATATAATAAAAAATAATAACTATAAACTAACATTATAAATTACAACATTAAACATTTACTAATCAAAACTTAATTAATTTGTGTAAAATTACAAATTTATTAATTACATGTAGTCCTACAGGTGGAGTGAGTAAATTATTAAATTTATAACTATTCCATACTTATTCTAAATTTATAATTTTTTATCTATAGTCACTCTATACTCCATTAATTATAGATCTTTACACATTCTTCCTATGGTGGGTTGGGGCAAGTTAACGAACCATCCACCTTAATATTCATCTTTATCATAGTAAATAGTTTATTTAGGGACTATATAGGATTTTTTTTCAAAATAAGATAACAAAACTGACCTCTTTATTTTAAAAAACTATGTTTTTTAGTATCAAATTATTTAATTGTTGTTTGAAAATCTAAAATAAGTACAAATAATGATTTAAATTAAAAAATATATTTGTTTCATTTCAGAAAAATCAATCATACTCTTTAGATACCTAAGCATGCCCTTAATTATTTGGCGACTAAATCCTTAAAATTATTAACATTTGTTTTTTTTTTCTTTTGAGTCTTTGGCATTATGGCCAATTGAATCCCATTTATTTCTTTAAAAATTTCTTTGTTTATACTGTGCATATATATATATATTTTTTTTGTAGGTTTCTTGAATCTTATTTTATTATTTTTGAGGACATTTTTATTTTTTTTCCTGTAGTTATTTCAATTCAATTCACACAATTTTCTTTAAATTTTAATTTTTTTTATCATTTTGTATAAAATTATAACTTTTATAAAATATCTAAATATAATTGAATTTTAAATACGAATACGTAAAAGTTTAAAATTAAACAACTCAAAGTTAACAAATGAGCCAAATATCAAACATAATATTTAAATTTTAATATTAAAACACATTTATTCATAAAACAAAATTAACCAAAGAGGTTATTATATTATTGATATTAATATTGTTATCATCTCCAAGCAAAAATTGGCTTGCATAATATTTCAGTTGTTATCCTTGCCATTTGTCTGAATATCTTATTTTGCATTATTTTTCTTATGTTGTTTCTCAGCTTGATCTTTGAGTTTCTTAAGCTTTTTTTAGAGAATTGTCTTATGGTTCAACACTTTTATATTGCCCCCGATCTTGGACATCCTGTTACGATCTATCAATACTTGGTGGACTCCCATTGGAGAAGGCCAAACCTCGAGTTCAACACTGTAAGGACTGTATATAATTGCACATGCTTTAACTCCAAATAAAGTTGTTAGTTCATTTACCTCCGTGAACAATTCATTCTTCTTATTGTCGAAGATCATCTTTTTGGCAGTATTATTACTTATAGGAGCAACATTTCTCTTTATGTCCATATTTAATAAAGATAAAAAATGATATTGAAATGAAGTTTGACAAATTTTTCTTTTTGGTTTCTTGACCAGACAACTAAAGATATATATAGTTAAAAAATATCTAAATTATTTATTATAAGATCTGATTGGTTTTATGTTTATGTTGTGCGTATCTATTAAAGATTTATTTAAAAACTTATGATATAAAAAAATATCATAATTATAAAAATTAAACATTGCAATTGTAATAAAAAGACTAGTATAACTAAGTAAAATAAGAAAATTTTACTTTAAGATTATAAAAATCTCAAATTAATAATATCAAGATTTGATGTGCAAAAAGTGATTTCTAAAACATATGTTTATCAGTTTGAAATAAATTAATTGTAAATCACATTATACATTAGCCAAAACAAAGGTTTAACAATTAAAGTTTAAATCTTCATATTTTTACTTTATTTATGGCATGTTATCTATTTTTACAATTTAAAATTTCAATTTTTTCTTAAATTTTAAAAACCTCTAGGAATTTAGTTATAAAGAGTTCAAACAAAAGTATTCATGTTTTTGTTATACTTAAGAAGTATACTTTTATGCCAATCACTTAGTTCTATAATGGATGTACATATCATACAATAATATAGTTGGATCTTACTTAAGGCCTGGGCTAAAAGAAAAAAAGAAAAAATGGACTAGTCTCCCTTTTGTTTTTTCTTTTATGTTTTGCTTGAGTAGAAATTAAAATTTTGGCTTTGATAGAGATGAAAGTCTTTTTATGTTATGACCTAGTTTTATCTTTCCTTTTTCTACTCTTTCCCATTTTCTTTTAATTTCTTCATTTATATCTTTACCTTTCCTTTTCTCTTATTTCTTATATTCCCCATATTTCTTTCCTTTCGTTCATTCCCCTCATGTTTTTTTCTTAATTATGATTATCTCTCAATTTCTATTATTTCTCATTCATGCTTCTTATGTTTTGCTTTAAAATTTCATTTACTCCTAATTTTCATTACTTTTTATTCAAACTCTTGTGTTCCATTTTTGCTCTTCTTTTCTTTTCCAGTTTGTTGTTTTTTTTAATGAATATAAAACAAAGATAACAAAATTAATGATAAAAATTATGTGTTAAGGACTTTTTTTTAAAATTTACATTTATTATCTTTATACTTCAATTATCCTTGGACAAAATTAGGATATGACTGTTGACCCTTTTGAAGACAAATGCATGATGATGCCTTACCTTTTTATGTATTGAAAATGAATGATATTTTACCCTTTTAAGTGTTGAAAGTATATGTAGAATGAAATGTCAAGACTTTCCAACTTGGTGAAGAACTTGCAGTAGGATATGGCCGAACACTCCTATAGAAATAAGGCTCCACAAAGGATGATCATTGCTTCCATCTAGAGTAATGATAGACAAAGAGTAAACAGATTTACATGCTCAAAAATCTCCCAATCATTCAGGTTTCTCATTCCCAAACCCCACCCTCGTAATCTCTAAAAAAGTCACTAATCAAAATATATTTGCTCGATTTTTTAGAATTGCAACCAATGTTCCAAAACATTTTTGGAAGGATGCATCTTTACTATAGTCTATCTCATAAACTAGATGTCATCTTATGTTTTCAACTTCGAAACTCTATACTAGGTTCTTCTTAAACATTATCCTCATTCCCGTATTGTGTCAACAATTCCACTAAAAGTATTTGGATATTCTGTTTTTTTCCATATTCATCTTCATAACTGCTAAAAACTTGACCCATGTGTTATAAAATGTATATTTTTGGGATATTCACCAAATCAAAAGGGGTATAAGTGTCATTCCTCGACTACAAGAAGATATTACCACTTTATAAATGTTTATTTCTTTAAGCATCAACCTTTTTATCTCAATATTTTCATTATCAGGATGTTGAGAATTCATTAATTGAATTAATTCCAAGTTTTTCAAATCTCATTGAACTTGTACCTCAAAATATCAATTCTAATATTGAGTCGTATCTCTTGAGCCTAATTCCCCATCTTGAGGTTTCAACAAACATTATGCACAATGAGCTTCATATCTATTTGAGAGCACTAGTCCCCACATAGGAGGGAGAATCTAAACACTATCCAAACCTGAACATGCTTTGAACTGGCTCATTGCTCTACGAAAAGGAATAAGATCCTATACTCAACATGCTTCGTATAATTATATCTTTTATTCAAGACACTCACCTAAGTTCATCAAATAAACAAAACACAATTTTTGAAAATTTTAGAAATGATTTGAAGTAGCTCATTACTCTACAAAAAGGAATAAGATCCTATACTCAACATGCTTTGTATAGTTATATCTTTTATTAAAGACACTCACTTAAGTTTCAAGCCTTTATTACAAGTTCTTATGTAGGTTCTTATTAATATCCAAGAGGCCATTAGAAATCCTTTATTAATATCCAAGAGGCGATTAGAAATCCTTCTTATAAGGCAGTTGTTTATGATGAGATCCAAGCTTTAGAAAATAATCAGACATAAAAAATGACAAAACGCCCATAGGAAAAATTCCAAATTTATAATTGCTCCATCCTTATTCCAAAGTTATAACTTTTTACTTATACTCACTCTATATTTTGTTAATTACATATCTTTACCCATTCTTCCTAGGGTGGGTTAAGACAGGTTAACAAAACATTTACCCTAATACTCATCTCTGTCATAGTAAATAGTGTATTTAAGAACTATGTAGGATATTTCTCTCATAATAAGATAATAAAATGACCTCTTTATTTTAAGAAATTATGTTTTTTAGTATCAATTTTTTTAATGTTGTTTGGGAGTTCAAAATAAGTACGAATAATGATTTAAATTATCAGAAATATTCATTTTGTTTCAATAAAATCAATTGTACTCTTTAAATACCTAAGCATGCCCTTAATTATTTGGCAATTAAATCCTTAAAATTGGGAGCCTTGAGATAAATGATGTTATTACATCCCAGCATACTTTGTTGATATTTAGTTGAATGTTTATGAGTTAGATTTGGAGAAGTTAAAGAAAAAGCTAGAATTAATAATTGATTTGGAGGTTTGGATGAAAATGAAAAGGGGGAAAATGGGGGGAGGTTTAAATATTTAGTCTTCAATAGACATGTGTTTTATTTTTTTGTGTTTTTTTTAGTCTTTGGCATTATGGCTAATTGAATCCCATTTATTTCTTTAAAAAATTTCTTTCATTATGCTGTGTATATTTTCTCTTTTTTTTTTTTAGGTTTCTTGGATCTTATTTTATTAATTTTGAGGACATTGTTATTTTTCTCATGTACTTATTTCAATTCAATTCACACACAATTTTCTTTAAATTTTAATTTTTTCTGTAGAAACCCAAAACTTAAAGGGAAATAAAATCATAAATTAAATGCGAAAGCGATTAATAGAGTTAGGGTTTACATTCCTTACACAATAATTTTGAATGCTCAATAGAGTTACGGAAATGTCCCTTATAAAAGGCAAACGGAAATTAAAAAAATAAAATGAAAAGTAAATAACTAAGCATCCTAGGACAACCTTCACTAGTACTTGAAGGGAGTCCGAATAGTGAACAACTCACAACCCTCTTGCTGATCGAGATCTGAATCTTAGTCCTCTTGATTTGAAATAGTTAATGAAAGGGTGAGCTACACTAACTTAGTAAGAAAATCATACTAATAACAGATACAGAAACTAAAGATTGGTAAAAAAATCAGAAAAACAACTAATAGAGTCCTTATTTTATTTAAATACATTTAACACTTGAAGACATTTGTTTAATACTTATCATAACAAGTTTTTTAAAGACAATCTATGAAGACCAATATCCATATCACTTTTCACTTTCACACATAAGAGAACGAGAAATAATAACTTTCATTTCTTATCTATTTACTGGTACCCCTAGGGATTCATAGAAGTGTTCTCCCTACTTGTGAACCCAATATCTAATTTTACAATTGACCGGCCATCTCCATACCCCGTCTGGTATGAGTGTGAACCTTATCTCCTTAATCTTTTGAGTAAGGGACTTCTCAGCCACGTCCGACTGAGATAACGTTCACAGTAGGGTTTCCTATATACCGAGCCCGTCCGCCCTTTCCTTAAGTAACCAGCAAATATTTCACATACATATTTTTATCAACAAACAACCAACAAGCTCATACCAATATCTCATATCATATTCACAGATCAATTAGACTATATTTATGTTAACAGTATATAACCAAAATAACCAGATAAGTTGATAAGACTATTGAACTATAAATTAAGAAAATTTACTATATGAAAATCAAACAAGTAGGATAGTACAGAAAATCAAGATAATTGTGAAATAACCGGTTCCGGCTCCACTAGTAACCCGTAATTATTTTTAAAATTTTTTAATTTTTCACAAAAATATAAAATTATACTTAGTTAAGCCTCAATTTACCATAACGGAGGATAGGATGAGGGATCCTTACCTGGATTGGTGTTCCGAGATATCGAGTTATCTACTACATCTCCTAATGGGTATCGAGTTCCCTGAATTTTTCTTGTGGAATTCAAAACACTCATCACATACCTAAAAATATCCCCAAAAATCCAAAATCGGTGTCCAAAACTCATTATGACCAATTTTGGTGTTCCAGCACGGCAGCGTCGTCGTGCTCGAGCGTCGACTTTGTCGCCCATGGTGGTGGTTCGCCTCCGCTTGGTCAGTTTTGGTTGTATCCCTGTAGAAAATACGTTAGGGGCCTCGGTTGGCCGGAAAATCATAAAAAAATCGAACCTACCGGCCAGGGGGACCTTTGGGTATGGTGGCTCCACCGGTCCTCATTTGCGACTGAGGTACTTTTTTTAGCTACCCTACACAGAAAAGGACGGTGAACACAATGATCGAAAAATAACATACAACGGGAATCGGGAAGGAGCTCATCAGAGGAATTTTGGATTTTCTGCAGTTTTCGGCTCACCTGCCATCCCTCTTGCTCTGATTTGGCCACAGAGATACTCGAAATTGAATTTCAAGTGGGTAAGGAGAATTTTTACCTTTTTTGGCCGTCGGCAGTGACTCTAGTGTGGCGGCGGTCAGCGGTCGACCTCTTTCTGTAGCGTTTGGTTTTTCTTCTTTGACGGGGACTGGCGGCTAGGGTTTAGGTTCCCGTATGATGCGACGTATTTATAACTATCTCGCATTGATCTAGATCGTCCATTGCGATCGATCTCGTCCGTTCGATCGTGCCTAAGGAGGAAATGAATCTGGACCGTTCATCGCGATATATCTTGACCGTCTAATCGCACTTAAGAAAAAAATGAATCCGAGCCCTCCACTAGCACGGGATTGATCCTGGGTTGTCCGATCACGGGGCACGCGGATCGCCAGCGTGGCCTCCTTCGTGGCACCAACGTCAGTGCTCCTTGCCACACGACGTGCTCTGGTTTGTTGAGGCTGTTGATTAGGCGGTCTTACGTGGCTAAACTTTCTCTATTTGTACTTTTAAACATTGCAATTGTAATAAAAAGATTAGTATAACTGAGCGAAATAAGAAAAGATTAATACAACTATAAATTAACATTATAAATTATAACATTAAACATTTACTTATCAAAATTTAATTAATTTGAGTAAAATTCAAAATTTATTAATTATATATAGTCCAACAGATGGAGTCAGTAGATTACTAAATTTATAAACACTCCATACTTATTCTGAATTTATAACTTTTTACCTATTCTCACTCTATACTCTGTTAATTACAGATCTTTACCCATTCTTATTAGGATGCGTTGGGGCAGGTTAATGAATCATCCACCCTTATACTGATCTCTATCATAGTAAATAGTCTATTTAGGGGCTGTATAGGATATTTTCCTTATAATAAGATAATAAAATAACCTCTTTATTTTAAGAAATTATGTTTTTAAGAATTAAATTATTTAATGTCGTTTGGGAGTCCAAAATAAGTACAAATAATGATTTAATTATTAGAAACATTTGTTTCGTTTCAATAAAATCAATCATACTCTTTAGATACCTAAGCATGCCCTTAATTATTTGGCGATTAAATCCTTAAAATTGGGAGCCTTGAGATAACTGATGTTATTACGTCCAAGCATACTTTGTTGATATTTGGTCCAATGTTTATGAGTGAGATTTGGGGTACTTAAAGAAAAAGTTGGAATTAATAATTGATTTGGAGGTTTGGATGAAAATGAAAAAGGGAAAAATGGGGGGAGGTTTAGACTTGTGTGATTAATGGGTAAAAGTTTGTTCTCAAAAACTTAGATAAAGGACAAAGAACATAGTCTTTAATGGATATATGTTTTGTTTTGTTTTTTTTTTTAGTCTTTGGCATTATGGCTAACTGAATCCCGTTTATTTCTTTAAAAATTTCTTTGTTTATGTTGCGTATTTATTCTCTTTTTTTTAGGTTTCTTGGATCTTATTTCATTATTTTTGAGGACATTGTTATCTTTTTTCCGCACTTATTTAAATTCAATTCATACAATTTTCTTTTAATTTTAATTTTTTTCTATTTTGTATAAAATTATAATTTTTATAGAATATCTAAATATAGTTGAATTTTAAATATGAAAATTGTAAAAATTTAAAATTAAACAACTCAAAGTTGATAAATGAGCCAAATATCAAACATAATATTTAAATTTTAATATTAAAGCACATTTATTCATAAAGAAAAATTAATCAAGGAGGTTACTATATTATTGATATTAATATTGTTATCATCTCCAAGCAAAAGTTAGCTTGTATAATATTTTAGTTGTTGTCCTTTCCATTTGTCTGGATCTCTTCTTTTGCACGATTTTTTTTATGTTGTTTCTCAGTTTGATCTTTGAGTTTCTTAAGCCTTTTTTCGAGAATTGTCTTATGGCTCACCACCTTTATGTTGCCGCCAGTCTTGGACATCCTACCAAGATCTATTAGGACATGGCAGACTCCCATTGGAGAAGGCCAAACCTCAAGTTCAACATTGTGATGATTGTAAATGACTGCACATGCTTTAGGTGCAAATAAAGTTGTTAGTTCACTTACCTCCTCAAATAATTCATTCTTCTTCATGTTGAAGGTCATCTTTTTGGCAGTATTGTTACATATGAGAGCAAGATTTCTCTTCATGTCCATGTTTAATAGAGAAACAAAATGATATTGAAATGAAGTTTGACAATTTTTTCTCTTTAGTTTCTTAGCGAGACATTTAAGGGTATATATAGTTAAAAAGATATCTAAACTATTTATTATAAGATCTGATTCGTTTTATGTTTACATTATGTATAAAAGTCCAAACCCTCTATTGGGGATTCCGAGCATGTAACCTAGAAATAGCAAAATAAACAAAACTGAAATTTGTAATTTAACGGAAGCAATTAGAGTTTAGGATTACATTCCTTACCCAATTTACTTAAAAATTCTCAATAGAGTTACGAGAATGCCCTTGAAAAACTTAAATAAAAAAAGTAATAACGAAAACAAATAGGATTAACCTCTGCTTGAAACTGGAGAAACGGAGAGGCAATCTCCTAGCTAATTTTTTTTACTGTTCACAATTCAGATCTTGGTCGTCTTCATTTGAAATGGTTAATAATAAAGGGTGAGCTATACTAGCTCATTAAGAATATCAACACCTTACAACTGATACAAAAAATCAAAGGATTGTAGAAAACATAAAACAACTAATGGAACTTATTTTTAACAAAATTCGAACGCTAGTGCATTCATTAATCGTTTCACTGAAAACGTTAATTTTCTCAACTCACCTATAAATTCTTAAATTTCATTTATTGAGGTAAATATCAGGATAACAATCTACAATGCGTATTCTAAAAGACATAAAACAATTAACCTTATGTTATTTCCCTAAATTGGATTCCTACCACATTCATCTTTATCATTTTACCTTGCCTACCGGTGCTGTTGGGGGTCCATAGGGATCCCCACCACACATGGACATGAACATTCATTTTATAATCAAACAGTCGTCCTCATAGTCCGTCCGGTAATGGGCGCCAAAATACATAATTACCTCAATACCCCATCCAGTATGAGCGTAATTAAAACAATTTCCAACCCCTTTCAGTATGAGATTTCTCAACTCGTTCAACTGAGGGTATCGTTCACAGTAGGGTTCCACCCTATGCACAAAGTCCATACACTATTTTTCAAGACTCCCGATAAGCCCCTTTCATCCAACACTTTTAATTCATGCTTATCTTTTCTTTTATTTACTATTTGGCCTTAAGAGACACGTATATCTATATGCAAATAACACGAGTAATGAATTCACTTTTTAGGGTATGTACATGATGTAGCGCCCGGGGAAATTAAAGAAGAAGAGAAGAAAAAAAAAAAAAAAAACGCGCGTGCCACGTCAGCAGCCACGTCAGCAGACCCAGTCAGCAGTCCTGGCCAACCAGGACCTGCCACGTGGTAAAACCACGTCGACCGGGGACGGGCCACGTTGGCGATCCGCGTGCGCGCGATCGGACTGCCCAGATCAATCGCGCGCACGGACGGCCTAGATTTAATCGCACGGACGGCCCAGATTTAATAAAAAACGGACGGCCCAGATTAAATCAAAATGGAGAGCTGAGATCAAAAGGAAAAAGGGTATAAATAAGACCCCCACACCAGACCCCAAACCCTAGCCGCCTGTCCTCGCCGGAGAAGACGAACCAGAAGCCGGCCGCCGCCACCCGCCGCCGCACCGGAGGGATTTTCGACCGCCGATCGAGGTAAATTTCATACCCCCGACTCGTTTTTCTACGCTGATTTCCCAGTGGCCAAATCGGAGCCAAAATCCCGGCCAAACGGCCGAAAAATACGGTCGAAAGCCAGCGGCGCCGCCGCGCCCCTCCTCGATTTTTGCCTCCGATGAGGCCCTTCCCGACCTCCGTTTAATGCAATTTTTATATCACCGTGATCACCATTCTTTTCTCTACAGGTTGATCGGAGCCGAATCACCAAAACACGAACTTCACCGGAGAGCCACCGCACCCGAGAGCACCGCCGCCGGTAAGCTTCGGTTTTTCGTAAATTTTCAGCCCCCCGAGGGCCGTAGGGTTGTTTTATCGCAGGAACCAATGCGAGTGTGGCCGAATTCGGCCAGAAACGGCCGAAAACAGCCAACCCGAGGCGAACCGCCGCCGCAAGCGGCGTCGCCGTCGCCGGAGCACGGCGGAGCCACCGTGCCGGAGTTGTGATATTGGCCGAAAGGGGCCCTGGGCCTAATTTGGGATTTTTTGGAACACGTGCAGGTACCAGTAGTGAGTTTCAGTTCTCCGGGAAAAATTCAGGAAAAATTAGGGACAGCCTGCAAGCGCACTGTGAAGCCGTGTTCGGACCCCGAAACGAGTAAGGACCCCTCACCCTATTTCCTATCACGGTTTTAAAGTTCAATAAATGATAAAACGGTATTTCATGAATCAACGAATGTGTGGAATTGCTTAAGGTCGCTAATGGAGCCCGAGTCTAGTGTGTTTGTCGGTTAACTGTTATTTGGCCTGTTTTACAGTTTTAAATGCAGCATGAGGTTCGATATTTTCATTTTATAGTTTCGTGTGCATATTTTACTGTTTTATTGATTATGGATTGAATGACCGGGATATTGATACTGTATGTTGTCTGTTTGGCATAAATTATCGTTTTGCTTATTTGTATGTGATTGATAATGCTGACTGAGGGAAAAGGAGAATGAAAGATTATGTAAATGGAAATTGTATAATGTGGTCAGCCTGACTAGATATCCTGGGAGATGGTGGACAGACCGGGTCCGTAGGGAACCCTACCGGGATTGTGGTCTCCCATACCGGACGGGGTATGGAGATCTTATGTGTTTTGGCGCCCATACCGGACGGGGTATGGGGACGGCCCGTTTCACCCTCATATCGGACGGGGTAATGAGGTCTATGGTTTGGCGCCCATACCGGACGGGGTATGGGGATGGCCCTGGAATATGATTTCAAGTGTTAAGGGTTAACGGGTAGCGGGACCCCTATGGATCCCAATGGATACTAGTGGGCTGGTAAATGAGGAAAATATATTGTGTAACGATTGAATTACGAAAAGCTTGATAGGTATTATGTTATACAGTTTATATATATGGTTTCATGATGATGATGATGTTATTGCTTTCGTATATTGTTTTATGAATTTCACCGAGGTAAGTGAATGGTAAAGGTTTTATTATTAATAAAAGGATTTGTTGTAAATTATGCTCCATTGGTCTTTTTGTGTTTCTACCCACCTTTACCTCCGTGACGGTGAGATATCGTGATGTCTTTACTGGGCTAGTGTAGCTCATTCCTTATTTAATCATTTCAGATCAAGAGGACATCGTTCCCGAGCCGGTTCTGCAGGAGGACGACGAAGGGGACGCCTAAAGACTCCATAGTCATATTCGTAGCTTTTACTTTCAAGTTTCTCCTTTAGGTAGTTTGATCTTTTATATTTTGTGAGCACGTTTTTGGTTTTAGTGTAAGGGATGTTATTCAAATTTTGACTTCGCTTCCGCATTTGATATTTTTAATATACATTTCATTATGAATTTCCGGGGCTGTTACACATGAAATAAGCATGCATCATACCGACAGAAACATATTATACACACAATAGAATGGCAAGATAACATATATAAGAAATCTTATCATATTAGTTGTAAAATTAAAGCAAATAATTTAAAGTAAATAGTACTATGAATAGATAAGCATAATATACGAATGAAGAAATAACTACTGCAATTAAAACTCAAAACAGACATAAACTGACCAGTTATTTGCTCAATTGATAACCTGTACTTTAATCAATTAAAAGACCGTAAATTAACTAAATTTTGCATTTATTATCAGTTTTGCTTCAATTTAACGTAATAGGAAAAATGGATGAGGGATTCTTACATTATCGGTGTTCAAAACACCACCTTTTTCACTACACTTCCTGACGATTCCCGATTCTTTGATTTCTTAGATTTTTCTGCTAGGATCGAAACGTATGTTAAAATAGCATGGAAATACTTGAAAAATGGCCAAAAGGATAAAAAATCTCACCAAGGGGTCGGGTTGGGGTTCTAGTGTGGTGGTGCCACCGTGTTCCACCGTTGGGTCCTCCTTCTTCGGTAGCTCCTCCTCTCGGTCAGGCTATTTTCAGCTGGTTCTCAGTAAAAACTTGTTTAATTAATGATTAGAAGGTGTCTATCAGTAGAAAAAAGGACAAAACCAAGGCTTACCAGTTTTTTTCGATCTCCAGTGTGGCGGCTCAGCCAAGCTCTGCCGTTCCTTACTTGCAGTTCGTGGCTTTTTCGGTCACCCTGCATTAAAAATAAGTTATATGACTAAAGAGCGGGAAAAATAGAATGAATGGGAAGAGGATACGGCTTACCGAAATGTTTTTCAGTCTCTGGTGCGGCAGCTCAGCTGAGCTTTGCCATTCCTTCCTCATGGGTTGCAACTGTTTTCAGCTAACATGCATAAAAAAACGTGTTAAGTGGTTAAAGGATGGAGAAACAAAAAGAACGAGAAGACAAATCACACTCACTAGCGCGTTTTGGGTCTTTGGTGTGGCGCCGCCGATGGCTGGGCTTCTCTTCCGGTCGCCCTTCTTCTTTTTCTCTAGCGAGTGGGTGTGCGGCTAATGTTAAGGTTTATGTGGAAGAGGCGCTTAAATACTCCCATTCCCTCGATCTCGGCCATCATTTGAGTCCGTATAGAGCCTCCTCAGCCATCTGATCGCACTTATTAGGGAAATAAATTTGGGCTGTTCGATCAAAGACGTGTGGGCATTCTAATCGCACTTATCCAGGAAGTCAATCTGGACCGTCCATGCGCGCAAGAGTCAATCTGGATCGCCCGCGTGGAGCCCGTGCTAGTGTGTCCGCCACGCAACATATTCTAACTCGTCGTATTGCTGACGTGGTTGTCACGTGGCCGCATTTCTCATTTTTTTGATTTGGCTCTTATTTTTAAACTTTTATAATGAATACACTCTCCTTTTATTTACAGTTTCGCCCTGCTTTCTAAAATTATTTTCAAATACATCTAAAATTCATATTTATAAAAAAAATTAGAATTAACTATTTTTATTATTATTAAAAAAATTATGTCATCCCGAGCCTAAATTCTAGCCTCGGGATATTACAAATCTCCTCTTAAAAAAATTTTGTCGCTCAAATTACTGCCTCCTAGTTGAACAATTAAGGATACCTAGCCCTAAAGTTTGATTCCAACTCCTAGGTGGCCTCGTCTTACGAGTGATTTTGCCATAGAACTTTGATAAAGAAAATTTCTCTATTGCAAAACACTCTGCTCTTTTGGTCCAAAATGCTAACCAGTACCTCATCATAAGATAAATCTTCCTGAAGTGGAAGTGGCTTGTAAGACAAAACATATGAGGGGTTAGGGTTATACTTGCCCAACATCGACACATGGAAGACGTTATGGACTCTGGATAGTTCTAGAGGCAGTGTTAGTTTGTAAGCGCATATCCCAATCCTGTCCAAAATTTCGAATGGTCCAATGAACTGGGGATTCAACTTTTTCCTCTTTCTAAACATAGTGATGCCCTTAATGGGGGTGACCTTAAGGAACACTTAATCGCCTTTCTCAAATTATAAATCTCTCATTCAGGTGTTCGCGTAACTTTTCTATCTACTCTGGGCTATTTAAATGTTTTTCCTAATCTTGATAATCTTCACTGTGGTCTCATCTATAAGATCTAGGCCAATTAATTTCCTGTCACCCACCTCTTTCTAACAAATCGGTGACCTACAGGGTCGGCCATACAATACCTCATATAGGGCCATACTAATACTTTCCTGATAACTGTTATTGTATGCGAACTCTACTAGGGGTAGTTGGTCAGCCCAGTGTCCTCAAAAATCTAAAATAAAAGCCATGAGCATATCCTTTAGTGTGCAAATAATTCATTCTAATTGTCCATCTGTCTGGTGGTGGAATGCAGTACTAAGAGACAATTTTGTTCTCATTGCTTGTTGAAGGCTTTTCCAAAATCTAGAGGTGAACCTAGGGTCCTTGTCTGATACCACTATCACCAGAACTCCATGCAGTCTGACTATATCTCAAATATAGATTCTAGTTAACTTGTTCAAGGAATCTGTTATTTTGATAGTCAAAAAATGAAAAGACTTAGTAAGTCGATCAACAATTACTTAGATCGCATCATGTCTCAAACGTGCCTTAGGCAATCCTGTTATAAAGTTTATGGTGATATGTTCTTATTTCCACTTTGGGATTAACAAAGGTTGAAGTAGCCCGCTTAGGCGTTGATGCTCTACTTTTACTTGTTATTCTATAAGGCATTTTGAGACGAAATCAACAATTTTTTTTTCCATCCCGCTCCACCAAAATCGGGGTCACATGCTTTGGTACATCTTAGTGCTTTCTGGGTGCATGATAAACTTCGAACTATGAGCCTCCATCATGATATCTCTCTTCAACTCGCTATCACTAAGGACACAACCTATCCTGGAACTTGAGCATCCATCTACAGAGACTCAGAATTTTGAATTCAAACCCTGTTCTATATCTTTTCTGAGAGTTGTTAGGATAGAATTAGCTAGTTGAGCCTCCCTTATTCTTTGGATTAACTCTGGTTGGACTGCTAAAGGAGCTAGATATGTGACTCTTTTTAAGTCTTAGAGTTGTATTTGTTGTGTGGCCTTTATCATCCTGTACTCAGAGACCATTATGTGAGCCAACATACCTGTATTATTTCTACTGAGGGTATTGGCTACCACATTACCCTTGCTAGGGTGGTACAAGATCTTATAATCATAATTCTTAAAGAGTTCTATCCAACACCTCTTATGTATGTTGAGGTCCTTCTGCGTGAATATATGCTTTACACTCTTATGATCAGTATAGATTTTAAATATTTTCCCATAAAAGTAATGGCGCCAAGTCTTAAAGCATGGATGATGGCGACAAGCTCCAAGTCGTGGCTGAGGTAATATTTTTTATGAGATTTCAACTGCCTGGACCTATAAGCTATGACCTTCCCGTGCTATATCAGAATGTAACCTAGTCCTTAGTAGGACGCGTCACTGTATACTGTATACCCACCTATTCCATTCTGCAGAGCCAATGCTGGTGCGGTAGTAAGTCATTCCTTAAGTCCTGTAAAGCTCTTTTCACATTCCTCATTCCGCTCGAACTCGACATTTTTCTTCATAAGTCGTGTCAAGGGGGTTGCTAACTTGAGAACTCTTCTATAAACCTGCGATAATAATTTGTCATACCTAATAAGCTTCTAATTTCCTTGATCGAGGTCAACTACTTCCAACCCATCACTGCATGAATCTTGTCGGGATTCACTAACACTCTATCTTTCGATATTATGTATCATAAGAAGGAAGTCTGCTCAAGCCAAAATTCACACTTACTCAACTTTGCATATAGTTTCTTTTCCTTGAGAACCTGTAAGACTTGAGTCAGATGCTGAACATGTTCTTTTCTGCTCTTAGAGTAAACCAGGATATTGTCAATGAAAACTATGACAAACTAATCCATAAACGGCCTGAAGATCCTGGTCATCAAATCCACAAAAATCGCAGGCTCATTAGTCAATCTGAACGGCCTA
This sequence comes from Carica papaya, assembly GCF_054855325.1. Taxonomy (NCBI): domain Eukaryota; kingdom Viridiplantae; phylum Streptophyta; class Magnoliopsida; order Brassicales; family Caricaceae; genus Carica; species Carica papaya. The sequence goes on along the minus strand of NC_142311.1, from coordinate 27,120,370 downwards.
ACAAGGAACTCATAATGCCTATAGTGTGTCCTGAAGACCGTCTTAAAAATGTCTTCTATCTTGATCTTTACCTGATAGTATCCTAAATGCAAGTCAATCTTAGAGAATAACTGGACACTCTGTAACTGATCAAAAAGATCATCAATTCTGGGAAGGGGGTACTTGTTCTTGATTGTGACCTTGTTCAGTTCTCTGTAGTCTATACACAACCTCAAGCACCCATCACTTTTTCTTGCGAACGTGACTCCGATACCCCAAAGGGGATATGCTATATCGGATGAGCCATTATCCTGTAGCTCTTTGACCTATTTCCTCAGTTCTTCTATTTCGACACGACTCATTCGGTATGGGACAACCGAGATGGGTTGGGTGTCGAGCTAAAGATCTATGGCAAATTCAACTTATTGATCTACTAGCAGCCTTAGTAGTTCATCAAGGAATACATCCAGGAAGTTTCAAACAACAAGGATATCTTGAATGCAATTCTCTTCCTTAGGTTTGCCTAATATGGAAAAGAATAGGTTAAGTTAAATGCATTTGATAAATAATATAGTTATAAGGCATTAACAATATCTAAGATTTTGTTAGTTAGTGAAAGACTCTTTGTTAGGAATGGTGGATACAAGCTTCTTGTGATAATAGTCTATAGTAGCGTGATACACTACTAACTAATCCATCTCCATAATTATATCAAAATCCCCTGTGTCAAGTGCTATCAGATCTACGCTCAATTCTCTACCTGCTATCTCTATGATACAAGCCTTCTATATAACATTCCACAGTAATGTCCCGTTTCCAAGTGTAGGCACAAATAATACAGAATTAATACTTTCAGGTGATACATTTAAATTTTGAGTAAAACATGTGAAAAAAAGAATATGAAACACCAATATCAATCAAAACACGTGCAAGATGGTTACAGATAGTATACATACCTTGTATTACATCTGGGTTGGCTTCAGCATCTTGTTGGGTGAGTGTGTAGACTTTGCCCTGTACTGCAGATCTGGTCTAATTCTGGTTCCTTGGGCACTCGCTTGCGTAGTGTTAGATACTTTCGAATATGCGACAGGTATTGTTGAGGTAATAGCAAGATTGATTTCCATGATCCTTACTACAGTGCTGACAAACTTTATCGTGTCCTGTTAAGGGGGCCTAGGGAGGAGCCTGAGTTACGGGCCTTGCTCTCTTGTTCTGATGGTTCACTGTAGTAAGTGCTGGCCTGTGATGCGAAACTGGGGGTCTGGAGTTGCCCACTGCTAAGGAAAAAATACGGAGGTTCCTCACTATTAATAGTGCCTTATGCAAGATTACTGAATAAATGTCATGCTCGAAGACATACAACTGTTGTTTGATCTCAGAACGAAGACCCCATTCAAACCATCTCACCTTCCTATCTTCATCTGTCATGCTCTCAGGGGAATACTGGCCTAACTCTAGGAATTTTCGAGTATATTCTAATATTGACAAATCTCCCTAGACTAGGTGTGCAAACTCTATTTCTTTCAGACATAAGAAGTGTACCGGAAGATACTCAGCATTAAAGACTGCTAAAAACTGTTCCCAGATGACTGGAGTGGGGAAGGTAGCCTGCTTAAGTTGCCACCAACGCCTTGCATCACCTACAAGCATGTAAGTGGCAAGGACAACCTTTTGTTCAGTAACTACCCCAAGGTCGTGAAAACCTTCTTTGTCTCTATTAACTAGTACTCAGCTTCTTTAAAAGTGGATACTCCTGCAAAAATAGATGGATTAAGTCTCTCATACCTCTCGATGTAGCCCGGGTCCATCATGGGCGGAGCTAGGTCCTGTTGAAGGGGAACTAGATTATGCTAGGGAGGGACTTAGTAACCCTATGGCGGCACCGGGTTGTACGACAGAGGCACCAGATTGTACTGTGGCGGTGCCAGATGGTATTATGGAGGAGCTGAGTTGTATCGTGGGGGTATTAGATCCTCTCGATGTGGAGGTGGCTCATACTGTAGTAGTGGTAGAGGGGGATCAGACAGCTCCCTTATCTTTTCCCTGGTCTGCTAGGCATAAATGAGCCTTTCAAGTATCTCGAAGAGCAGATCAACATCCTCTCGAAGCGATCCCTCATGGGCTGCTCTATTTAAAATGGGCCTTCCTCTCTTCATGTTCCTTTACCTTCATTTCATAACAACAGTTTGAGAATTTACTCTAACCCTATGTACAAGAAATGGTTCCGAAGAATGCAGATCTGAAACTAACTATAAATGCCTTAACCCCCTACTGAGGATTTCGAGCATGTAACTCAGAAATAGTTAAATAAACAAAGTTAAAATTTGTAATTTAGCAAAAGTAATTAGATTTTAGGGTTACACTTTTTGCACAATTTACTTAAATTTCCCAATAGGGCTACAGAAATGCCTTTGAAAAACTTAAATAAAAAAAATAATGAAAACAAATATGATCAACCTTTACTTGAAACTGAAAAATGGAGAGACAATCTCTTAGTTAGTTTTCTTGCTGTTCAGGATTCGGGTCTTGGTCGTCTTGATCTGAAATGGTTAATAATAAAGAGTGAACTACATTAGCTTAGTAAGTATATCAACGTCTTACCACTGACACAGAAAGTCAAATGGTTCTAGAAAATACAAAACAATTAATGGAGCTCATTTTTAACAAAATTCGAATGCTAGTGCATTCATTATTCGTTTTACTAAAAATGTTAATTTTCTCAACTCACTTGTAAGTTCTTAAATGTTATTTATTGAGGTAAATATAAGGACAGCAATCTACAATACACATTCTAAAGACATATAATAATTAACCTTACGTTATTTCCTGAACTAGATTCCTACCACATTCATCTTTATCATTTTACCTTACCTACCGATGCCACTAGAGGTCCATAGGGATCCCCACCACAGATGGACACAAATATTTATTCTATAATCAAACAATCGTCGCCATATTTTATCTAGTAATGGGTACTAAAACACACAACCACCTCAATACCCCATCTGGTATGAGCGTAATTAAAACAATTCCCAACTCCTTTAGGTATGAGACTTCTAAGTCCCGTTCAACTGAGGGTAACGTCCACAGTAGGGTTCACCCTATGCCCTAAATCCGTACACTCTTTCCCAAGACTTGTGGTAAGTCCCTTTCATCCAACACCTCTAATTCACACTTATCTTTTCTTTTATTTACTATTTGGCCTTAAGCGACACGTATATTTGTATGCAAACAACACATGAGTAATGAATTCATTTTTTAGGGTACGTACATGAAATAAGCATGTACTATATTGATAGAAGCGAATTATATAGTGTGACAAAAAAACATAGATTAAGAAACCTTATCACATTAGCCGTAGAATTAAAATAAATAATTTAAAGTAAATTGTACTGTGAATAGATAAGCATAATACACGAATGAAAAAATAACTATTGTAATTAAAACTCAAAATAGACATAAACTGACCGGTTACTTGCTCCATTAGCAACCTGTACTTTAATCAATTAAAGGACCGTAAATTAACTAAAATTTTCATTTATCTTCAGTCTACCTTTAATTTAACCATAACAGAAAAATGAGGTGAGGTATTCTTATACTGGGTCGGTGTCCAGAACACCATCTTTTTTATTATGCTTCCTGACGATTCTCGGTTCTTGAATTTCTTGAATTTTTCTGTTAAGATCGAAACGTACGTCAAAATAGCGTGGGAATACACGAGAAACGGCTAAAAGGATGAAAAATATCACCGAGGGATCGGGTTGGGGTTCCAGTGCTACGACGTTGCCGTGTTCCGTCGTGGGTCCTCCATTTCTCGCGCCACCGCCGCCATGCTCTACCACTGAGTCCTCATTCTCTAGCTGCTCCTCATCTCGATCAGACCATTTTTTGCCCGTTCTCGGTAAAAATCTATTTAATTCATGATTAGAAGGTGTCTATCGGCAGAAAAAGGGGAAAAACCAAGGCTTACCAGCATTTTTCGATCTCTAGTGTGGTGGCTCAGTAGGGATCCGTCATTCCTTCCTTACAGTTCGTGGCGTTTTCAGTCACCCTGTATAAAAATTAAGTTATACGGCTAAAGGGTAAGAAAAACATAATGAACGGGAAGAGGATATGGCTTACTAGAGCCTTTTTTGTTCTCTGGTGCGATGGCTCAGCCAAGCTCCGTCGTTCTTTCCTCGCGAGTCGTAGCTATTTTCAACTAGTCTGCATAAAAAGACATGTTAGGTGGTTAAAAGGCAGAGAAACAGGAAGAACGAGAAGAAAAATCGCATTCACTGGCATGTTTTGGTTCTCCGAGGCGACGGACCTGTGGCTGAGCTTCTCCTCTAGCTGCCCTTCTTCTTCTTCTTTGGTGAGTGGGGTGTACAGCTAAGGTTAGGGTTTCGGTGGAAGAGGCACTTAAATACTCCCCTTCCCTCGATCTGGGCTATCCATCTAGGTCCACGTGGAGTCTCCTCGGCCGTCTGATCGCGCTTATTAGGGAAATGGATATGGGCCGTTCGATCAAAGACATGTGGGCCGTCCGATGGCACTTATCCGGGAAGTCAATCCGGACCGTTCGTGCACACGAATTACCTGCATCGACCTCGTGCCAGTGTGTCCACCATGTGGTGCATTCTGACTCGCCGTGCTGCTGACGTGGCCGCATTTTTCCTTTTTATGATTTGGCCTCTGTTTTCAAACTTTTCTTTGAAATACACCCTTTTTCAAACTTTTCTTTGAAATACACCCTCTCTTTATTTACAGTTTCGTTTGCTTTCTAAAATTATTTTCAAATTCATGCAAAATCCATATTTCTCAAAAAAATTAAAATTAACTATTTTTATTATTATTAAAAAATAAATAAATTACGTCATCCTGAGCCTAAATTCTGGGCTCGGGATATATATTGTGCGTATCTATTAAAGACTTATTTAAAAACTTATAATATAGAAAAATATCATATTATAAAAATTAAACATTGCAACTGTAATAAAAAGACTAGTATCACTGAGCAAAATCAGAAAATTTTAATATAAGATTATAAAAATATCTCAAATCAATAATATCATGATTCGATGTGCAATAAGTGATTTTAAAAATATGTGTTTATCATTTTAAACTAAATTAATTGTAAACCACATTATACATTAGCCAAAACAAAGTTAAAGTTCAAAACTTCATATTTTTATTTTATTTATGGCATATTATGTATTATTTATAATTTAAAATTTCATTTTTTCCTAAATTGTAGAAACCTCAAGGAATTTAGTTATAATGTATGTATCTATCTTATGCCAATCACATAGTCTTATAATGGATGTACATATCATACAATAATATATGTATCTATCTTCTTATTGAGTGACTCCTCCATTCATCTTCTTATTCTAGTCGGATCTTACTTACAAAAGCAATAGATTGGGCCTTAAAGAAAAAAAAAAGAACAAATAGATTGGGCCCTTTTAAGGCCTGAGCTAGTCTCTCTTCTGTTTCTACGCTGAGGAAGAGAAGTAGGGGTTAGGATTTTTACTTTTGGGTTTAGGTTGATTAAAAATTTAAATTTGGGCTTTAACAGAGATAAAAGCCTTTTTATGTTATGACCCACTTTTTCTGTTCTTTTTCTACTTTTTTCCATTTTCTTAAAATTTCTTCATTTATACCTTTACCTTTCTTTTTCTCTTATTTCTCATATCCGCAATATTTCTTTCTTTTTATTCATCCCCCTCGTTTTTTTTTCCTAAATTTTGATTTCCACCCAATTTATATTATTTCTCATTCATGCTTATCATGCTTTTCCTTTAAAATTTCATTTACTCCCAATTTGCTTTTTTTTTTAATTCAAACCCTTGTGTTTCCTTTTTCCTCTTCTTTTCCTTTCCAACTTTTTGTTTTTTTTTTAATGAATATAAAACAAGGATAACAAAATTAATGATAAAAATTATATGTTAAGGACATTTTTTTAAATTTGTATTTATTATATTTATACTTCAATTGTACTTGGACAAAATTAGGATATGATAGTTGTCCTTCTTGAAGACAAATGCATGATAATGCCTTACCATTTTATATATTGAAAATGAACGATATCTTACCCTTTTAAGTATTGAAAGCATATGTAGAATGAATTGTCCTGACTTTCCTACTTATTTGAGAACTTTTAGTAGGATCTGATGAAATATTCATGTACAAATAAGGCTCCACAAAGGATGATCATTGCTTCCAAATGAAGGAATGATGGACATAGTAAAGAGATTCACATACTCAAAAATCTCTCAATCATTCAGGTCTCTCATTACATTGACTTGTCATTCCAAAACCCCATCCTTGCTATCTCTAAACAAGTCACTGATTAAAATATCTTTGCTCAATTTTTTGAGAATTGCAACCAATGTTTAAAAACATTTTTAGAGGGATGAATCCTTACTGTAGTCAACATTATAAACTAGATATTATCTCATGTTTTCAACTTCAAAACCATATTCCAGGTTTTTCTTACACATTATCCTTATTCCCACATTGTGTCAACAATTTCACTAAAAGTATTTAGATATTTTGTTTTTGTCCATATTCATCCTCATAAGTGCTGAAAACTCGACCCATATGCTATAAAATGTATATTTTTAGGATTTTCACCAAATCAAAAGGGGTATAAGTGTCATTCCTCGACTACAAAAAGATATTACCACTCTACAAATGTTTATTTCTTTAAGCATCAACCATTTTATCTCAATACTTTCATTTAGGGGGAGAGAGAAAATGAGTAATGTCATTATCAGGATGCTTAGAATTCATTAGTGGAATTAATTCAAAGTTTTTCAAGTTTTATTGAACCTGTACCTCAAAATATCAATTCTAATATTGAGTATGTATCTCTTGAGCCTAATCACCCATCTTGAGGTATCAACAAACATTGTGTATAATGAGTTTCATACTTATTTGAGAGCACGTGTTTCCACATAAGAGGGAGAATCTCAAACACTATCCAAACCTGAATATGCTTTGAACTGGCCCATTGCTCTAAGAAAATGATAGGATCGGAAGATCCCAATGGCCAACCAAGAGGAACTCTAGGTATGATCCATAATAAAAGCTAGGAACCAGTCAAGCACACCCACGATTTTCGCACAACAAACGCAATCTGCAACCACCAACATATGTATTTCATTTTTCACATGTTTAATTTCATTCCCATGTTTGCTCCTTTATTTTAAAAAGTAGCAATTAGGATTACTTGTATTTAAACTCAATAGTTGCATGAATAAAAGCAAGTACAAATTACAAATTGAATTGTGGTGTTTCTCGCCCAAAAGAGAAAAACTTCTTGAGTCTTTTCACTGGTTTGATTGGGACCTATCAATTGGTATCAGAGCAGGTTATTATGATGACAAACAAAGAGAGACTCCAAAACCTAAAATATAGTGTCGGTAACATCCAGGATCATCTGAGTCGCATGGAGCTGGGCACATCCGACAAACTCCACTAGTTGGAAGATGCCATCTGGTAGTTGAAGGAAACAGTCATCGTGAATAGGGAGAGTTCCAGCAGTCACCGGCCGAATTATCTCCTTTTCGCATGACCAAACTGTGATGACCACACCGAGAAAATCGACGAGGGCCGTCTATTACCGCACTCGAGGTTGGTGCAGCTCGACTTCCTCACCTATTCAGGAGACAACCCGACGGAATGGCTCAACCGTGTCGAGTATCTGTTCGAATTCTAGAATACTGATGACGAGCTCAAAGTTTCCCTTAGTTCCTTCCACCTTGAAGGGGAAGCTAATCAATAGTGGCTGTGGTTGAGGAAGACTTACCGAGAAGAAGGAAGAACAGTCACATGGGCTGGCTTTGTCGAAGAGTTTTGGGTTGACCGAAGGGGAAGATTTTGATGAGTCCCTTTCTCACATCAAACAAAAGGGCCCCTTGAAGGTATACTAGTGGGAGTTCGAGGGGCTCGAGAACAAAAGGCAAGGATGGACCTAAAAAGCGCTCGTGGGGACCTTTATAGATAGGTTCAAGCCTGAAATCGCAGGTAAAATCTGAATGTTCCAGCCCAAATCCCTGAAGAAAGAAATTAGCTACGCTCAAATGCATGAAGAACAACTGGACCGAAAATAATGAGCCACCTAACCTAGGCAAACCTTCCAAACCTTGGGCACGAGCAAACCTAGTGGCTCACAGACACCAACCCTAGCCACGACCAAGAGGCTCTCTTTGGAAGAAGTTCAACACCGGCGAACACGAGGGTTGTGCTTTAACTGTGACGAGAAATTCATAGTCGGCCACCATTGTCGACACCCCAGTTGCTGCTTCTAGAAGAGGAAGTAGAGGAAGAGGAAGAGAACCCCGAGTACAACAAACTAGAGATTTCATTCCACGCCCTCACTGGGTGGACAACGGCTTGAGCCATGCGGGTCTTGGCCTTGATCAACGACCGCAACCTCATTGTTTTAATAGATAGCAGCCCAACACATAACTTCATACCGAATGAGTCACCAACTCACTTCAACTTCCAATCGTTCCCATATCACTGTTCATGGTCAATGTGGCAAACAGGGAATCGCTCCGATGTTGAGGCTGATTTGAAAACATCCACATAAAGCTCCAAGGTATTCCATTCACTCTCATTTTATCTACTCTCCCTCTCACGTGGCTTGATATGGTATTAGGAATACATTGGTTGGAGAAGTTAGGCATGGTCCTGTATGGTTGACAGAACATGACGATGGAATTTCGGTGAGGGGACCAGACCCACTGGTTGCACGACATTAACACTCCACAACCATAACCAACATTAGTGAAAGAGGTAATAAAAAATGGTTGTCAATCCTTTTTTTGCTATGTGTGTGTTGACAGACCCAGGTGCAAGCTCTGTCCAGCTGGAATTATAACAGGTGCTTGATGAATTTTCTAGCATTTTATGGGAGCCTGATCAGTTACCACCAGCTAGGGGCATCGACCATAAAATTAACCTCAAAGAGGGAACCGAGCCCATCAATGCGAGACCGTATCGATATGCTTATTTCCAAAAGGCAGAGATAGAGAAATAGGTGGAAGAAATGTTGAGAACAGGGCTCATCCGCCCATGCTCTAATCCATTCTCCTTGCTTGTTCTGCTGGTACGAAAGAAGGATGACACATGGAGATTCTGTACCGACTATTACGCACTTATGATCAAAGACCATGTTCCTATTCTAATGGTCAATGACATGATGGATGAATTATATGGTGCCTCTTATTTCACAAAACTTGACCTTACTGTCGGTTATCACCAAGTTCGGGTCCATACCGCTGATATTCATAAGATTGCATTCTGCACCCACAACGGCCATTATGAATATTTGGTCATGCCCTTTGGACTATGTAATGCTCCCTCAACATTCCTGGCAATCCTGAACAACATCTTCTAAGCCCTATTTACGTAAGTTTGTCTTAGTGTTTTTCAATGATATTCTAATCTACAGTTCAACTTGGAAATTGCATTTAAAATATGTGAGACAGTTCCTCCACTTCTTACAAAAGAATCAATTCTATGTCAAGCTCAAAAAGTGTGTATTCAGCGAACAAGAATTGGAATACTTAGGCCACGTAGTGATGCTTCAAGGAGTGAAAGTTGATTAAAGTAAGATACAAATCATGCTCAAGTGGCCAAGACCCAGTTGAGAGGATTCTTGAGGCTCACTAGATATTACCGTAAGTTTGTCCGCAACTACGGGGCCTTGACAAGACCCCTCACAAATCTGTTTAAAAAAGGGCAGTTTAGATGGAGTGAGGAAGCTAAAAATGCCTTTGAAAAGTTGAAGAATGCTTTGTTAGAAACACTAAAATTATCATTGTTAGACTTTAGTGAGCCATTTATGATTGAAATAGATGCATTAGGGAATAGGAGTGGAGCAATTTTGACACAATAGGGAAACTTATTGCTTATATGAGTAGAGCTTTGGGTATAACTAAACAAAATTAGTCCACAAACACCAAAGAGATGTTAGCCATATTTGTCGCAGTAAGACTTTATTGACCATACTTGACGGGCTGCAAGTTCTTTATTCATACCGATAAAAAAAGCCTTAAATACTTACTAGGCTAGCATATCATCACACCTGAAAAACAAAAGTGGGTCCCTAAACTCTTAAGTTATGATTATAAAATAATTTATAAACCTAAAAAAGAAAATTCAGCAGTCGACACTCTATCTCGCAAGGAAGGCAGCTCCACCCTTAATGCACTATCAGTTCCCATCAGTGATTTGTTGAGGCAAATTAGAACGGAAATAACTACCCATTCATATCTACAAAAGGCAGCCCAGTTAGCCAAAGATTAGCTAGATCAACCATATTCTTGGAAGGATGGGCTAATCTACTACAAAAATAGGATAATAGTTCCTCCCAGATCTCACATCACCTCACAACTCCTCCAGGAATGCCATAATTCTACAATGGTCGGACATTCATGAGTCCTCCGAACATATAAAAGATTGGCACACTAATTTTATTGGTCCTCTATGCACAACAATTCTTCAGCTGGTCTTCTGTAGCCATTACCAATTCTGTGCCAAGTTTGGGTGACATTACTATGGACTTCATTAAAGGACGTCCTCTCTCAAATAGCAAAGGAACCATCTTAGTGGTTTTCGATCATCTTAGCAAATATGCACATTTTTTGACAATGACTCACCCTTTCACAACCAAGACGATAGCATAAAAATTTGTGGAGAGCATAGTTAAGCTGCATGGCATTCCGCACTCAATTATCAGTGACCAGGATCCTATTTTTATTAGCCACTTCTAGCAAGAATTCTTTAAGATGTCTGGAACCAAACTGAAAGTGAATTATTCCTATCATCCCCAAACAGATGGGCAGTCCAAAGTAGTAAATCAGTGCGTTGAACAATATCTACAATGCCTAAGCCATTAGCACCATTGCTAGTGGAGTACACTCCTTTCATGGGTCGACTATTATTACAATACATCTTACCATTCATCCATCGGCATGACACCATTTCAGGTTGTCTATGGACACCTCTCACCCACCATTTTGATATATCAAGTTGGCTCCTCACCGGTAAATGAAATAGACCAACAACTGATAAGCAGAGATGAAACCTTAAAATTGTTAAAAAATAACCTTCAAGCTGCCATTAACCACATGCAACAAATTGCTAGTTCGAAAAGAGAGAAATAGAATTTCATGAAAGAGACTTGGTCTTCCTGAAGCATCAACCATATCGACAGTAAACGACCTTTCGAAGAGCATTTCAAAAATTGGCCTATAAATTCTACAGCCCATATCAGATCATTCAATGCTTAAGACCAGTTGCCTACAAGCTCAAAGTGCGAGAAGGATCATGAATACATCCCATTTTTCATGTCTCATTGCTTAAGAAGAAGCTAGGTGATGCGGTTGTTCCAATTGAAGACTTACCTGTAGATAACGAAGGCGACAACATGCTCTAACCAGAATATATTCTGAACAACAAGTGAGTTACGAGAGGATCCAAATTCGAAGAGGAAAGTCTGGTCAAATGGAAAAATTTATCCGAAGAGGATGCAACATGGGAGCATACAACAGACCTACAGGAGCATTTCAGACTTCAGAACCTTGAGAACAAGGTTCCTCCTAAAAGGAGGGGAGGGGGAGGGTAATGATAGGATCAGAAGATCCCAACAGCCAATCAAGAGGAACCCCAAGTATGATCCATAACAGAAGCTAGGAAACAGTCAAGCACTCCCATGATTTCCTCACAACAAACACAATATGCAAAACCACCAGCATATGCATTTTATTTTTCACATGTTTAATTTCATTCCCATGTTTAAATTTTGCTCGTTTATTTTAGGATGTAGCTGTTAGGATTACTTGTATTTAAACTCAATAGTTGCATGAATAAAAGCAAGTACGAATTTGTAAATTGGATTGGGGTGTTTCTCGCCCAAAAGAGAAAAACTTCTTGAATCTTTTCACCGTTCTGATTGGGACCTATCAGAAAAGAAATAAGATTTTATACTCAAACATGCTTCATATAACTATATCTTTTATTCAAGACACTCACTAAGTTTATCAAATAAAGGTAACACAATTTTTAAAATTTTTAAAAATTTTAAAAATGACTTGAAGTAGCTCATTGTTCTATTGAAAGGAATAAGATCCTATACTCAACATGCTTTGTATAGTTATATCTTTTATTCAAGACACTCACCTAAGTTTTGAGCATTTATTACAAGTTTTTATGCAGCTTCTTACTAATATCCAAGAGGCTATTAGAATCCCTCTTGTAAGGTAGTTGTCTATGATGAGATCCAAGCTTTACAAAATAATCAGACATAAAAAATGACAGAACTACCCCTAGGAAAAAATCCAAATTTATAACTACTCCATCCTTATTTTAAAGTTATAATTTTTTTACCTATACTCACTCTATATTCCGTTAATTACAAATCTTTACCCGTTCTTCCTAGGGTGGGTTGAGACAGGTTAACGAACCATCCACCCTAATACTCATCGCTATCATAGTAAATAGTGTATTTAGGGATTATGTAGGATATTTCTTTCATAATAAGATAATAAAATGACATCTTTATTTTAAAAAATTATATTTAAATTATTTAATGTCGTTTGGGAGTCCAAAATAAGTTCGAATAATGGTTTAAATTATCGAAAATATTCATTTCGTTTCAATAAAATCAATCGTACTCTTTAGATACCTAAATATGCCCTTAGACTAAATCCTTAAAATTGGGAGCCTTGAGATAAATGATGTTATTACATCCAAGCATAGTTTGTTGGTATTTGGTTGAATGTTTATGAGTGATATTTGGAGAACTTAAAGAAAGAGCTAGAATTAATAACTGATTTGGACATTTGGATGAAAATGAAAAAGGGGGAAATGTGGGGAGGTCTAAAAGATTTAGTGTGATTAAGAGGTAAAAGTTTTTTCAATGGATATATGCTTTGTTTTTTTATTTTTGTTTTGAGTCTTTGGCATTATGGCTAATTGAATACCATTTATTTCTTTAAAAATTTCTTTGTCTATGTTGTGTATATTTTCTCCTTTTTTGTAGGTTTCTTGGATCTTATTTTATTATTTTTGAGGACATTGTTATTTTTCTCATGTAGTTATTTCAATTCAGTTCACACACAATTTTCTTTAAATTTTAAATTTTCCATTTTGTATAAAACTATTAATTTTCATAGAATATCTAAATATAGTTGACTTTTAAATACGAATACATAAAAATTTAACAACTCAAAGTTGACAAATGAGCCAAATATCAAACATAATATTTAAATTTTAATATTAAAGCACATTTATTATAAAAAAAATTAACCAAGGAGATTATTACATTATTGGTATTAATATTGTTATCATCTCCAAGAAAAAGTTTACTTACATAATATTTCAGTTGTTGTCCGTGCTATTTATCTGGATATCTTCTTTTGCACCATTTTTCTTATATTGTTTCTTAGTCTGATCTTTGAGTTTTTTAAGCCTTTTGTCCAGAATTGTCTTATAGCTCACCACCTTTATATAGCCCCCGATCTTGGTCATCCTGTTAAGATTTATTAGGACTTGGCAAATGCACATTGGAGGAGGCCAAACCTCAGGTTCAACACTGTAAGGACCGTAAATGATTGCACATGCTTTAACTCCAAATAAAGTTGTTAGTTCACTTACCTCCTCGAACGATTCATTGTTTTTCTTGTCGAAGGTCATCTTTTTGGTAGTATCGTTACATATGGGAGCAACATTTCTCTTTATGTCCTTGTTTAATAGAGAAACAAATGATATTAAAATGAAGTTTGTCAATTTTTTCTTTTTGATTTCTTGGACAAACAACTAAGAGTATATGTAGTTTTAAAAAGATGTCTAAATTATTTATTAAAAGATCTAATTGGTTTTATATTTATGTTGTGTGTATCTATTAAGATTTATTTAAAAACTTATGATATAGAAAAATATTGTTATTATAAAAATTAAGCATTGCAATTGTAGTAAAAAGACTTGTATAACTGAGCAAAGTAAGAAAAATTTGGTATAAGATTAGAAAAATATCTCAAATTAATAACATCAAGATTCGATGTATAATAAGTGATTTTAAAAACATGTATTTATCAGTTTAAACTAAACTAATTATTAACCACATTATTCATTAGCCAAAACAAAGGTTTAACAATTCAAGTTTAAAACTTCATATTTTTATTTTATTTATGGAATATTATCTATTTTTTACAACTTAAAATTTCATTTTTTTCCTAAATCGTAGAAACCTCTAGGAATTTAGTTATAAAAAAGTTCAAGCAAAAGTATTCATGTTTTTATTATAGTTAGAAGTATATCCTTATGCCAATCACATAGTTCTATAATGGATATACATATCATACAATAATATAGTTGGATAGTTCTATAATGGATATATATATTATACAATAATATAGTTGGATCTTACTAAAGCCTGGGCTAAAAGAAAAAAAGAAAAAAATGGGCTAGTCTCCCCTCTATTTCTATGCCGAGGAAGAAAAGAAGGGGTCGGGCTTTTTACTTTTGGGTTTATCTTGAGTAAAAATTTAAACTTGGGCTTTAATAGAGATAAAAATCATTTTATGTTATGACCCACTTTTATCTTTTCTTTTTCTACTCTTTCCCATATTTTCTTTTAATTTCATCATTTATACCTTTACCTTTCTTTTTCTCTTATTTCTCATATTCCCCATATTTCTTTCCTTTCATTCATTCCTCTCATATTTTTTTTTTCTTAATTTTGATTACCTCCCAATTTCTATTATTTCTCATTCATGCTTCTCATTTTTTTCCTTTAAAATTTCATTTACTCCCAATTTCCATTATTTTTTATTCAAACCCTTGTGTTTCCTTTTTCTCTTCTTTTCCTTTCTAGTTTTTTGTTTTTTTAATGGATATAAAATAAAGATAATAAAATTAATGATAAAAATTATGTGTTTAAGGACATTTTTTTAAAAAATTTGGGTTTATTATCTTTATACTTCAATTTTACTCGGACAATATTAAAATATTACAATTGCCCCTCTTGAAGACAAATGCATGATGATGCCTTATTATTTTATACATTAAAAATGAAAGATATCTTACCCTTTTAAGTATCGAAATCAGATGTAGAATGAAATGTCATCTTATTTTTTTAGGTATTAAAGGTGAATGCGAAATGATTGTCTTTTCTTTTTAAGAATTGATAGTAAATGCATGGTGGATGGTGCTTTACCCTTTAGGCATTGAGGTTGGACATGAAAATGTCATACCTTTTTATGCACTGATGTGAATGTAAGGCAAATGTCTTTCTTTTTTAGGAATGGAAGTTAGTATTGTATGCAAATGAAATTTCATCTTACCTTTCTAGGTATTGGTGGTGAACGAAACGTTACCTTTTCAAGAATTGAAGGTGACTATAGAATGAAGCTTCACATTGCCTTTTTAGACATTTAAAGTGAATGTAGAATGAAACTTCACATTGTCTTTTTAGGCACTTGATGTAAGTGCAAAAATATTATATTTCTTTTTAAAAATCAAAGATAAATGCATAAGATAAAGTCTTACCTTTTAGGCATTAAAGTTAGATAGAAAATGAATGTCACATCGTCTTTTTGAGAATTGAATGCCAAATACATTAAATAAATGAATTTGTACCTTTTTAAAATTGAAGGTGGATGTAAAATAAAATGTTACTTTATTTTTTTAGATATTAAAAGTGGATGGAGAATGATGTCGTTCATTTTTAAAAAACAAAGGCATATATGAAATAAATAGTGGTTTACCTTTTGGGTATTTAACGTCAATGCAGAATAAATGTGGCCTTATTTTTTCAGACATTAAAGGTGAATGCATGATGAAATGTCTTGCCTTTTTAGTTACAAAAGATGAATATAAGATGATTGTCTTTCTCTTTTAGGAATTGAAGATAGATGTAAAATAAATGACACCTTACTTTTTAAAGTATTAAAGGCAAATATGAAATGAAATTTCACATTCCCTTTATATATTAAAGGCGATGCAAGATGATTGTCTTTCTTTTTTAGAAACTAAAAGCAAATGTAGCATGGATGAACATATTATTTTAGGTGAAAATTGGATTAATTATTTTCCATTTGAAGATTGTAAACTTCATGTATCTTCTTTTTCAAGAATGATGGATGTTGGATAAAGGGGTATACATAAAATGAATAACACCAAACATGAATCGGCTAAGGCCACTTTTGATTTACTCATCAACCATTTGATAGCAGGCCAAGGCATTTAGATTTTAGTGCCAATTGTATATCATGGGTTAAGACATGATGATTTTGATTTGACTATTAACTGGGATGATTTCAGTTTGGTCGCAACCTATATCAACAAGTTAAGGTAAAATGATTTGATTATAAAAAGATGTTTCTGGATCAACTTATCAATGATTTTTCATTTCTCTATGTTTTTTTTTTCACTTATGCCATTTTTTTAAAAAATAATTAAGATTTATTTGAAAAGATTTCTATGAAAGTTTAAAGCTCAATCTCACAATTCAAGTTCAATTTTCTCATTGTGTTCAAAACATCCTTAAGAAAAAGGTATTTTCAAAGTTTTAAAAAAAGAGTAGAAATTTACTAAATCTCATATTGCTGGCAATGCTCTACTACTCGAGGTTTGGAATTTTTTATAGGTTATACTTCTATCCTAGGAACTCATTTTGTCTCAACGACCCTTTTGGGTCTTTTTTGACAATTTTTCCGAGGCACTTGTGGCTCTTAGCACATGTTATGCACCAAATTTCTCTCCATTTTCTCTTTTTTTTCCTTTTCTCTCTCCTTTTCCTCCCTTTTTTATTCTTCTCTTTTTTCTCTCATTTTTTTTCTTTTTCTCTTTTAAGTTGAAAAAAAGTAAAAGCTTTAGCTTTGATACAAATATTTTTTCATTTATCTAACGATTGATGTTTGCCGAGTTGCTCAAATGATCTTGAATACTTGAACTTCTAATAGCTTTAAACTCTGGCAATATTAATAATTTTAGACTTGTAAAAATGCATAATGTAGATGCATTATCAAAAAGTGGACAAATGAACAGAGGGTGGTAGTATTAAAGGCTTGATTAGAGATGATATTTTTTTGTTTTCTTTTTGTTCTTTTTAAAAGTTTGGACAAAATAGTATATAGAGATGATAAATCAAAAATATGAAAAATATTAGGGAGAAATTGTTGATAGAACTATGTTATCATGGCTTTTGAATTTTACTCTTAGTCCAAAAACACATTTAATTTATCCAGAATGCAATCGGATTCCTTATTCTATCTTGCATTAATCTTTTATTTTATTCTTCAATCTCTATAGTATGTCAATTTGAATCCAAGATTCATTTGAAAATCTTAACTACTTTTTCTCTTCTTTTTCTTTCTTTTTTTCATACTTTTGTTTTAGTTTTCTTTATGTCTCTCTCTCTCTCTCTCTCTCTCTCTCTCTTTCCCCCTTCTCTTTCTCTTTTTCTCTTTTATTTTTCCCTTTTGATTCAATGTTCTATCTCCTTTGTTTTTTTGTTTTACCAATTCCCTTAACTTTGGCTCTTAAAATTGCTCGGAGATGCAAGGACCCCCCCCCAAAAAAAAAAAGAAGAAAAGACATACAGATAAACACTAACATAAAAATAAAACTATAGTAATCAAACTCTATAAAACTCCATTAAAAAGCCATCAAATAAAGCTCTACTACGAAGTAAGCTCTAAAATATGAAGAAAAGAAAGCTTGATGATGACATCAACAAAAAAGAACACAATGAAGCTTATATTTATGTGTTTTGCCCATATATATTTGAAATAAAATCCAATAACTAAATTTGACATAAACAACAAGGAGCCAAAGATTTCTAAGTTAGATAAAGTTTTGAAACTTTGGCCTGGAAAGACAAGATGTAAAAATTTGATACTAGGACTATATAACAAAAATTTATAAAAAGAAATAACAAAAAGAAAGGAAAAATGTAATTAAGGCTGAAATTATAAATTGATCTTTAATTGAGGCAATTTGATCCATCATCAAATCATGGTGATTTTTACTATCATGATCAATGTGACCAATAATGTAATTGACTAATTTTATAAAGAAAGATTAGGTAAAATAAAATGAGGATTAAGGAACCCTGGAAAAAAAAAACAAAGCTTAAAAGTAAGCATCGTTAGGAATTTATATAGAAAGCATTCTTGATTCTCCATAAAAGAAAAAGGGTAGGTTAGGAAAAGAGAAGATTAAAGAGGAAGAGAAAATACTAAAAAGATAACTAATTTCTTCTATAAAATCCATTTAATGAAGCGAGTTTTTTAAGAGAAAAAGAACATGGCGTGAATTTCTCATTCAACCTTCTATTCTTTTCATATGCTAAGGCTGCCTTGATAACAAAAAACTCACAGAAAGAAAAGAAATAAAGAAAATTTCCATAAAAAAAAAAGATGGCTAGGCACTTATACATTAGTGTTGTCCTTAAACTGTGGCAAGTAAAAATGGGTACTACTCTAGCGCAGATGTTCATAGTGTCAAAAAAGAAAACATATTAGTAGGTTACAACATCCCATTCATCGATAAATATAGGAGACCCAATCAAAATTACAAATTACTAATAAAGGAGTTACAAGGGATAATATCCCTTAAAAAAAGAACTAAAATAGAACAAGCAAACTATTATAAACAACTATTATATTAACAAGCTTCATAAAACTAAAAAAGAGCAAAGTGAAGAATAATATCTTAATATCTAGTTCCTCATACTCACGAGAAACCAAGAAGGAAAGAAATAATAAATCAAGCATATAGAGTTTAATAAAATAAAGAAACTAACTATTTGTTGAGTTTCCCTCACACAACCCAACTCAAAGAATTCATATAACTTAACCTCAAATCATTATAATGGAATCTTTACTTCAGTTTGACTCATGCATATTGAGTTGAGTCATTATAAATGTCAAATAGCATAATAACATATCCATTCTTGACTTGAGCACATGATCTACTAGCACCCCATGGAAGATAACACTCAATTAAAACTACAAATATGTAAGAAGCAAATCTTCATAAATCTTTATAACTAAATAAAGTAAACAGTGAAACCTAAAGAGAAAAAATAGCCATAAAAAATAAAATTCTTAATGATTGTAGAAATAATAAAATCTTATTTTAACTTGATAACCTTAATTTTCCTTTATCTATGTTTTCTCACAAAAATATGGCAAACATGTGAGAAAGGTGAAAGGACAAACATGTGAGAAAGGTGAATACATGAATGAGATTATGTTGACGAGATGTGGAATGTTAATAAACATATGCAGCATGCCATGAAGAAGAGAAATGGAGGAGGAGGTGCGAAGATGAAGATGGAAAATGAAAATAGAACAAGTCACGACGATTAGTGAAATATGAAGATGAGAATGCAGCTTGGGGATAATAAAATTGCAACCGCCAAGGAATAACGACAAGTAGAGCCATTGATGAACAAGAAGTTGTAACTCAGGGGGGATGATGAAAGAAAGTTGTAGATGAAACTAAAGCAAAGTAATTTTTTTTATTGGGCTTAAGTTTTTTCAAATGGACTACGATCAATTAGTAAATTAAATAGAGTTAGACTACAAAAAGTTTAATGGAAGCTGAATTTATACCAACCAAAGAATTAGGCAATGGGATAAACAAATAATTTTTTGTTGGTATAGTTCAACTTTTACCAACGAGACTAATCTATTTTGTAATATATTTTTTAACAATGAAAAAGATGTTTATTACTAAAAAGAATCTATGCTAACGGAATTTTACCTATACCAGTGATTTTCATTTGTATTTTTAACTCTACTATGAAATTTAAAATGTTAACTCTACTCTAAAAGATAGGATCCGAACTTAATTGTTAACTCCACAATAAAAGTTAATTGATATCTGAACCAGATAGTTTTAGAAATTAAATGTCAAAATTTAAACTATAATAATTAAAAGAAAAATAATTCAAATAGAAGTCTATATTCAAATTAAAATATGTATATCTCTTGTTCCTAAAACATGTATATTTATTATTAGGTTAAAGTTATTAAGAAACCAATTAGGAGCTCAATCCAGTAAGAAAATATATTAAGAGAAAATGAAAATTTTTGGTTTGTTTGGGTGAAGAGAAAATCAGAACAGTAGCCCGTCTTGAATGCCGGGCAGAAAAGGACCGGACTGCCCTGAATGGGCAGCATCATCAAGGTCAATATCCAGTAGGAGTATCAAGTATGGTCTCCATCGCCCTCTTCTCTGTGCCCGCTGCCCGCTCTACACGTGAACCAAAAAAAAAAAAAAAAAAAAAATTTAGTAGTGAAGCGACAAAAGCCTGCTATGCTGACAGCGCTGTCAGCGAGGCGTCAATCATAAAGCAATGGATTGCAAAATGATTTGCGTTGATGGTAGCGCCATACTCTCCACTGGGCCCCACACATTTTCCCCGCTTATCTCTCATTGGTTCTGACACTGACCGTCTGTCTTTGACCGTATGCCTTACACGTTAACACAAAAACAGCATATCAAACAACTCTTTTATTTGACGGGTCACTTCCTTTGACACGTGTGAAAAAGCCCATTAAAATTTTATACACAATTTATATAAATATATATATATATATCTCCCTCCCCCTCTCTCTGTTTATGCTCTTTGTTTCTTTCTTTATTTAACTCTTATATATTATATATATGGAAGAAGAAAAAAATGATTTTGTTTTGGCTCCTGCGAGAATCTTTGCCTTCTCATGCGTTGTCCTGTAAGAGAACTATGAGAATTGTTTTGAAATTTTGTTAGGTTCCTTCCTCTTCCTCCCTATAATTTTCTAATTATTTTTTTGTCCTTTGTTGGTTGACCTTTTGGGGATAAAGGTTTTTGTTTTTTGAGTTGTATAATCCAAATTTGTTTTTCAATCAAAATTTGTTGTTGATTTGTTCGGTAGTATTCCTTTTTAATGTCTTGAAAAGTTAAAATACCCACTATAATACATAATATCTTATATTAATTAATCTGTGCCATTCATATTAGATAATTTGACTAATGGTAGATTAAAGATGATAATTAATAACAAAGCTGGAATTTTTCCATCTTTGTAATTCAAATTGAGAGTTAAAAACAAAAAAAAAAAAAAAAAAAAAAAAAACTTTTGTGAATAACCTTGGGATTTTAACCTACCTACTCCAAATTATTAATGGACATTGAGTATGATGCCTGATTAATTTGACATTCAATACACATGGTCAACTTTCATAGAAAGACACCATCTTGAACATAACATTTAATTTCATATATGCTTTATTTGTTAAAACATTAATATATATTTAATTGTTATTGTCACGCTTCGATACTAAGATATGAGACGCAATTACTGCTCATGTCATTTTCATGCAGTGAACCCATAAAATATATATATACGTAGATCAAAAAATACAATACAACCTACCATTTTATGTAATATGTACAGTAACTATATATACAAAACATGATATCAAAATTTAGAGTCTAACAGAACAAAATAAAACTTTTTGAATGTGCACAAAATATACAAAAACAAGAACCCTATTACAAGTTCTACTCATCTAGCAGCGGTACTGCATTTTCATTCTCATTTGAAAAATATCAAGATGAAATTTAATGAGTTTCACCAACTCAATAAGTATTCCATTTCACTATTTTACACGTTCCTAATCGATCTGATAAATTCTCTCGAATATCATATATATATCTTAAATATATATTCTCATACTCTTGAAAGTCATAAATGCACTCAAATATCAATCTTTATTTCGAAACATAATCACACACACAAAAGATCACAGACACACTCGAATATCGTTCATAGTCTTGAAACATAATCACACACACACACAGAAGATCGTAGATACACTCGAACGGTTATTTTTATGATTTCATCGTGCAATTTCATTTATGTTATCATCGAGAAAAGGCAAAATGGATCCCCCTATCATATGGATAACACACACATACAAAAATCACACAATGGCCACAACAAGTACTTTGTTAGGTGACCCACACTCACATGAATATCATATATAAATCTCAAATATAAATTTTTATGTAATTTAAAATTAATTTATAAATATAATTTTTTAATTTTTTAATTTTAATTTAATGTTAAAATGAAGAAAATTAGGTGAAAGATGAAATTAAAAATAATTTTGGGAAAAATAGGTAAAAATTTGAGTTCTGGGGGTATTTTTGAAAGAAAAATCAGAAATAAGGGGTCAAAATATAATTTAGAAAAGTTGTGCTACGTAGGATGCCCAGTCAGCAGCCCCGATGAACCAGAACCCGCCGCGTGGCAAGGGAAGCTGATGTGCTGCCATGCGAGAGGCCACGCAGGTGATTCACGTGCCCGCGATCGGACGGCCCGGATCCGCTCCCGCATGTATGAACAGCCCAGATGCGTCCTCTCCCCAGACGTGATCGGACGATCAGATTTAAATGCGATCAACGGTCCAGATCTACTTCCTATTTAATTGCGATCGGACGGTCCAGATTAAAAGAAGACGAATATAAATAACCCTCTTCACACCAAACCCTAACCCTAGCGACCATACACCCTCGCTGGAGAAGAAGACCTAGCCGTCGAGAAGGAGAGCCGCTGTCACCCGCCGCCGCGCCGGAGCCACTTCCGATCGCCAAAAGAGGTAAAAATTTCCTCATTTGCTTGGAATTTAATTTTAAACACCCTCATGACTAAATCGGAGCGAAAGGACCGGCGGATTGGCTGGAAACTACAGGTAAAATCCGGTGGCACCACCGCAAAAAATTTAAAAAATCGCCTCCGATGAGGCCCTTCTCGATTCCCGTTATGTGTAATTCTTTTACCATTGTAACCACTATTTCCTCTTCTACAGGTTGATCGAAGCAAAACACCCAACCACAAAAGTGAGCTAGTAGAGCTGCCGTACTAGAGAGCCTCACCGTCAGTGAGTTTCGGTTTTTCATTTTTTTTACCGATTGAGGCCCCATAACGTATTTTCTCGTAGGAATTGATGTAAAATTGGTCGAAAACAACTAATCCGAGGTGGATCGCCACCGTGCCGGAATTTCAAAATTGGCCAAAAAGGGGTCATGAATTTGTTTTTGAGTTTTTTAGGATATTTGTAGGTACTTGTAGCACGTTTTAATCCAAAAAAAATTAGAAAATCCGGGGACCATTGATAGGTGCAGTCAACAAGTTTTACTTTTCGGGCATCGAATTGTGTAAGAATCCCTCACCCTATTCTTTGTTATGGAATTGAAGTCAAATTAACAATAGTACGGTATTGTGTACAATATAGAAAATATCCATAATTAATTACAGGTTACTAATGGGGTCAGAACTGGAAATTATCTACTGCTATTTCTGTTGATTATTTTTACGGTCTGAATGCATGATAGTATCTGATTGATCGATTTTATAATTTTGAATGCATATATTGTTTGTTTTATGGGTTTATGGTTGAATTGGGAAAAAAGGAGACTAACGAAAAATAGAAAATTGTGTGATTAAGTGAATGGATGAAACTGCAACCTTACTGGATATCTTGGGAGATGGTGGACGGACCGGGTGCATAGAAAATCCTACCGTGAACGTTGCCTTATACTGGACGGGGTATCGAGATTTGGTATGGGACGGGGTATGAGACAGTCCGTTTCACTCTCATACCGGACGGAGTTTTCAGATTTAGTGGTTTGGTGCTCAAATCGAATGGGGTATGGGGACGACCCGTTAATTTAAAATATTAAAAGAAAGAGTTCACGCGTTGTGAAAATATTCATATGAACCCCCATATATACTAGTAGGCTGATAAAGGATAGAATTGTTGTACAAATCAATTACATATGAAATCATGATCCGAGTTATGTTATTGTCTCTATAAGTTGTTTTGTAAATCTCACTACGGTAAGTAGATGGTAAAATATTTTGTTTATGATAAATGAATTTGTTTAATTAAGAGCTTCATTAGTTGTTTGATTTTTCTACAAAGCTTTATTTTTGTGTCGGTGAGTAACGTGATATTCTTACTGAGCTAGTGTATCTCATCCCTTATTTAACCATTTCAGATTAAGAGGACTAGGATCCAGAGCTCGATCTACAAGAGGGTTGCGAGTAGGATACCAGTTTTATTTATTTTTCATTTATTTCTTTAATTTTTTTGTATTTCTTTCAAAAGGGTAATTCCCATAGCACTATTTGGGACTTTAAGTTTATGTGTAAGGAATGAAAACTTTAACTATTTATTTCACTTCCGCACTAAATTTATAATTTATTTCCTTTAGAATTTTCAGAATCGTTACAGTTGGTATCAGAGCCGCGTTCCTCAGACCCATTCCTTACACAAAATCCTTAAGAAACACCAAAAGCAATGAATTATCACTCAACCATTCCTTATGAAATACAGGTACAAATAGACGAGGAGAAAAAGGCCCCCACTAAACCGAGCAACCCGGGAAGGTTCGCTACGAGAGGATGTTGACTGGTTATTTGAGATGCTGGAGAGACTCATCGTTGCCTAGTAAGCTTAGGAGGAAAAAAGGGAGTTACTTGACCCTCCCACGCTGCCACAAGTTGAGCCACCTCTGCAGTGAGAGGATCTTGAGCCACCTCGGTACGACCTTGCTCCTCCACAGTACCACCCGACACCACCACAGTATGATTTGGTACCCCAGCCACAGTACCACTCGGCACCACCATAGTATGGCCCGGTGCCCCAACCTCATCACCCGGTACCACCATAGTATAATCTGATGCCTCCATCGTATCATCCAGTACCACCGCAGGGCCACCCAGTCCATCCTCAACGCAGTCCAATCCCTCTTCCACGGGACCCAGCTCCTCTCATGATGGACCCAAGCTACATCGAGAGGTATAAAAGACTAAATCCATCTACTTTTGCTAGGGGTCCTCCTTTGAAGAGGCCGAGTACTGGTTAGCTGAGACAGAGAAGGCCTTCATGATGCTTGGGGTGACTCTTGAACAAAAAGTCATCCTTGCTAACTACATGCTGGTGGGAGAAGTAGGCTGCTGGTGGCAACTCAAGCTGGCCACCCTCCCCGTTCCAGTCACTTGGGAACAGTTCCTAATGGCCTTCCATGCAGAGTATCTTCCAAAGCATCTCCGACATCTGAAAGAGATGGAGTTTGCACACCTGGTCCGGGGGGACATGACTGTATCAGAATATGGTCGCAAGTTCCTAGAGTTGGGTCGATATTTCCCTAAGAGCATAACAGATGAAGGTAGGAAGCTAGAAGGTTCGAGTGGGGTTTCCATCCTGAGATCAGATGGTAGTTGTTTGTGCTCGAGCTTAGCACTTATTCAGCTATTCTGTCCAATAATTGAGAGGAACCTTCGCACATTCCCTTCAGCAGTAGGGAACCTCAGGCTCTTGGCTCCACACCGCAGACCAGCACCTACTACACCTGTTCAACAGAACAAAAGACCCAAACTGATGACTTAGGCTCCTCCTAGGGTTCCAGCAGCAGAGCGCGGTAAGATCTGTCAGCACTGTGGTAAGGATCATGGGGGCCGACCCTGCTATCGTCTCAACAACACCTGCCGCATATGTGGTAGTGCCCAACATTATGTAAGGGAGTGCCCGAGGAACCAGAACCAGGCCAGACCCCCTATCCAGGGCAGAGCTTACAAACTCACTCAGTAGGATGCAAAAGCCGACCTAGACATGGTATAGGTACGTACATTATCTGTAACCATCCTGCTCATGTTTTGATTGATACTGGTGCATCGCATTCATTTGTTTCATATGTTTTTACATCAAAATTAAATGCATTACCTAAAAAATTTGATTCTGTGTTGTTTGTGTCTGCTCTTGGGAGTGGGACACTATTAGGGAAAGTTGTATACAGAGCTTGTGTCATAGATATAGTAGATAAGAAATTGAGTGTGGACCTAATAGAGATTGACATATGGAACTTTGATGTAATTTTAGGAATGAACTTGCTAGCGGCGTATTACGGCACCATAGATTATTTTCACATGAAGATTATGTTCAACCTTCCTGATGAGGAGTCATTTTTAAATTAATAAAATTCTTTAACATTTGTTTCCCTCATGAAAAATTCTCTTATTATCTAGTACTTAAACCCGACTGTTTTCTCTAACTAGGCAAACTCAAGAAAGAAATTTATATTCAAGAGATTCTGGTAGTCCGAGACTTTCCAGATGTGTTCCCAGATGAACTACCTAGACTGCTAGTAGATAGAGAAGTCGAACTCACCATAGACCTTCAGCCAAACACCCAGCCTATTTCGGTTGCTCCTTTCCGTATGAGTCGTGTTAAGATGGAGGAACTAAAAAAATAGATCACTGAATTGTAGAACAGTGGATTTATTCGACATAGTGTGTCCCCTTAGGGTGCTGGAGTCACATTTGCAAGAAAGGGAGATGGGACATTGAGGTTATGTATTAACTATAGAGGCTTGAACAGGGTCACGATCAAGAACAAATACCCCCTCCCTAAGATCGATGACCATTTTGATCAATTGTAGGGTGCTTAGGTCTTCTCCAAGATAGTCTTGCGTTCAGGTTACCATCAGATAAGGATAAGGGCAGAAGACATGTCCAAAACAGCCTTTTGAACTAGGTACGGACACTATGAGTTCCTGGTCATACCATTTGGACTAACCAATACTCCAACCATCTTCGTGGACTTGATGAATAGGGTTTTTAGATAATTTTTGGATCAGTTCGTCATTGTGTTCATCGATGATATCTTGATTTATTCTAAAAACAGATAGGAACACGCTCACCATTTAACTCAGGTTTTGCGGGTTCTCAGAGAGAAGAAGCTGTATGTAAAGTTGAGTAAGTGTGGATTCTAAATTGAGCAGACTACCTTCTTAGCGCACATCAGATCAAAAGATGGAGTGTCGGTGAACTCTGAAAAAGTTGAAGCAATACTCGACTGGAAAAGACTGACCTCGGTTAAGGAGATTTGTAGCTTTCTGAGGATGACAGGTTATTACCGCAGGTTTGTGGAAGGGTTTTCTAGCCTATCTGCCCCCCTGACTCGGCTTATAAAGAAAAACATCAAGTTTGAGTGGAACGAGGACTGTGAAAGAAATTTTTCGAAACTAAATAGACGGTTGACTACCGCACCTGTGTTAGCCTTGTCGAGTGGATCGGGTGCATATACAGTCTATAGTGATGCCTCTTACCTAGGGTTAGGTTGTGTTTTGATGCAGTATAGAAAGGTCATAGCCTATGGGTCCAGACAGTTGAAGAGTTATGAGAAAAATTATCCTACCCATGACTTAGAACTGGCTGCAATTATCCACGCTTTAAAGACTTGGCGCCATTATTTGTATGAGAAGACTTTTCAGATCTATACCGATTATAAGAGTTTGAAACACATATTCACTCAAAAGGATCTCAACATGCGTTAGAGAAGATGGATAGAACTCCTCAAGGACTATGATTGCGACATCTTATATCACCTGGGTAAGGGCAACGTGGTAGCCGACGCACTCAGCAGGAAAGTACAGGTACATTAGCTCATTTGATGGTTTTAGAATGTAGGCAGATAGGGGCCACATAACAAGTACGACTTCAGGACATGAAGAGAGTCACATGTTTGGCTCACGTGATTGTTCAACTTGAGTTAATCTAGAGAATAAAGGAAGCTCAGTTCGCAGATTCTACCCTAACAGCCCTCAAGAAAGATGCAAAACATAGAGTTAATTCAGAATTTCGAGTCTCTGCAGATGGGTTGCTCAGATTTCATGACAAGGTGTGTGTTTCAAGTAACAGTGAGTTAAAAAGGGACATTATGACAGAGGCCCATAGCTCAAAGTTTGTCATGCATCCTGAAAGCATTAAGATGTATCAAAGTATGTGACTCCGATTTTGGTACAACGAGATAAAAAAAGATGTAGCTGACTTTGTTTCTAAGTGTTTGGTATGTCAGCAGGTCAAGACAGAGCATTAATGCCCAGGTGAGCTACTTCAGCCATTATCAATTCTAGAGTGGAAGTGAGAACATATCACTATGGATTTCGTGACAGGATTGTCTAAGGCACGCTCAGGATATGATGTCATATGGGTAATTATTGATCAGTTTACCAAGTCTTCTTACTTCGTAGCCATCAAGATGACTGATCCCTTGGACAAGTTGGTAAAAATGTATATCTAGGAGATAGTCAGATTACATGGAGTGGCAGTGACAGTAGTGTTCGACAAGGACCCCAAGTTCACTTCTCGGTTTTGGTCTAACTTTTAGCAGGCCATGGGAACGAAACTGTCCCTTAGTACTCCATTCCACCCTTAGACCGATGGACAGTCAGAAAGGACAATCGCACACTTGAGAATATGCTCCAAGCTTGTGTTCTTGACTTCGGAGGCCATTGGGATGACTATTTACCCCTGATAGAGTTCGCCTACAACAACAGCTACCAAGAAAGTATTGGCATGATCTCGTATGAGGCGTTGTACGGCCACTCATGCAGGTCGCCGATATATTGGGAAGAATTGGGTGATAGGAAACTGTTCGGCCTAGATCTCGTAAAGGAGACTACAGAAATAGTTAAGAGCAGGAAGAACATTCAGATGGCTCAGAATAAGCAGAAGAGTTATGCGGACACCCGGAGGATAGATTGAAATTTGAAAAAGGCGATCGGGTGTTCCTTAAAGTCACCCCTTTCAAGGGGATCCGTAGGTTTGGCAAGAGGGGGAAGTTGAATCCCTAGTTTATTGGGTCATTTGAAATTTTAGCCAGAATTAGTACCACTGCCAACAGACTGGTACTGCCTCTAGAAATTTCCAGAGTCCATAATGTGTTTCATGTGTTCATGCTACATAAATATAACCCGGACCCCTATCACATCTTGATCCACGAGTCTCTTTCACTCCAAGATGATCTGTCCTATGAGGAAGTACCAGTATGTAATGTGGATCAAAAGAGCAGATTACTCCGCAATTGGAAAATTCCCTTTGTTAAGGTCCTATGGCAGAATCACACATCAAGAGAAGCTACATAGGAGTTAGAATCAGACTTCAGAGCCCAATACTCCCAACTGTTTGATTGAGCGAGAGAGAGACAAATTTGAGGGACCAAATTTATTTTAGGGGGGGGGGGGGAGAGTTGTAATGCCCATTTAATTTTTATATAATTTAAAATTAATTTATAAATAATTTTTTTTAATTTTTTAATTTTAATTTAATGTAAAAATGAAGAAAATTAGGTGAATGATGAAATTGAAAATAATTTTGGGAAAAAAAGGTGATAATTTGGGTTTTGGGAGTATTTTTGAAAGAAAAATCGAAAATCGGAGGTCAAAATATAATTTAGAAAAGTTGTGCCACATAGGATGCCCAGTTAGTACTCTCGACGAACCAGAACGCGCCGCGTGGCAAGGGACGCTGACGCGGTGCTACACGGGCAATCCACGTGCCCGCAATTGCGCGCAAACGAACGGTCCAAATGTGTCCCCTCCCGAGACGCAATCGGACGGTCAAATTTAAACTCGATCAACAGTCCAGATCTACTTCCTATTTAATTGCGATCGGACGGTCCATATCAAATGCGATGGATGGCCCAGATTAAAAGAAAACGGATATAAATAACCATTTTCACACTAAACTCTAACCCTAGTCGCTAGACACCCTCATCGGAGAAAGAAGACCCAACTGCCGGGAAAGAGAGCTACCGCCACTCGCCACTTCCGACCGCCAAAAGAGGTAAAAATTTTCTCTTTTGCTTGGAATTCAATTTTAAACACCTCATGGCCACATTGGAGCCAAAAGATCGGCAGATTGGCTGGAAACTGCGGGCAAACCCCGATGGCGCCATCGCGAAAAATTTCAAAAACTGCATCTGATGAGGACCTTCCCGATTCCCATTATGCGTAATTCTTTCACCATTAAAAACATCGTTTCCTCCTCTACAGGTTGACCAAAGCAAAACACCCAACTGCAAAAGTGAACCGGTGGAGTCGCCATACCGGAGAGCTCCGCCACCGGTGAGTTTCGATTTTTCATTTTTTTTAGCCAACCGAGGTCCCTTAACACGTTTTCTCACAGGGATTGATGCAAAACCAATTGAATTCGGCTAAAAACGGCCGAAAATAGCTAACCCGAGGTGAACTGCCGTCGCAGGTGGCGACCGTCGCTGGAGCACGGTGGAGCCACCGTGCCAGAATTCTAGAAGTGGCCAAAAAGGGGTCCTGACACTATTTTTGGGTTTTTTGGGATATTTTTAGGTACTTATAGCACATTTTAATCCCTGAAGAAACGTTTAAAAAATTCGGAGACCGCCGGTAGGCACAGTCAACAAGTTTCGCTTTTTGGGCATCAAATTGTGTAAGAATCCCTCACCCTATTCTCTGTTATAGAATTAAAGTCAAATTAACAATAATACGATGTTGTGTACAATTTAGAAAATATTCATAATTAATTATGGGTTACTAATGGAGCCAGAACTGAAAATTATCCACTATTATTTCTATTGATTATTTTTACGGTTTGAATGTATGATAGTATCTGATTGATCAATTTTATAGCTTTGAATGCATGTATTGTTTGTTTTATGGGTTTACGGTTGAATTGGGAAAAAAAAGAATTAAAGAAAAATGGGAAATTGTATTATTAAGTAAATGGATAAAACGACAGTTTTATTGGATATCTTGGGAGATAGTTGACGGACTAGGTGCATAGGGAACCTTATCGTGAACGTTGCCTCATACCGGACGAGGTATCGAGGTTTAGTAATTTGGCGATCATACCGAACAGAGTATGGGGACGACTCGTTTCATCATCATATCGGACGAGATACTTAGGTTTAGTGGTTTAGTGCTCATACCGAACGGGGTATGTGGATGACCCGTTAATTTAAAATGTTAAAGAAAATTATTCACGCGTTGTGAGGACATCCCTATGAACCTCCATGGATACTTGTAGGCTAATAAAGGATATAATTATTGTTCAAATGATTACATATGAAATCATTATCTGAGTTATGTTATTATCTCTTTAAGTTATTTTGTAAATCTCACTACGGTAAGTAGATGGTAAAAGATTTTATTTATGATAAATGAATTTGTTTAATTAAGAGCTCTATTAATTGTTTTAATTTTTCTACAAACCTTCATTTCTGTGTCGGTGAGTAGCATGATATTTTTACTGTGCTAGTGTTGCGTATCTCTTATTTAACCATTTCAGATTAAGAGGACCATAATCCAGAGCCCGATCCAGAAGAGGGTTGCGAGTAGGATACTAGTTTTATTTATTTTTCGTTTATTTCCTTAATTTTTTTGTATTTCCTTCAAAAGGGTAATTTCTGTAGCACTATTTGGGGCTTTAAATTTATGTGTAAGGAATGTAAACCTTAACTATTTATTTCGCTTCCACACTAAATTCATAAATTATTTTCTTTAGAATTTTCGGGATCGTTACAAATGCACTCAAATATCAATCGTCATTTTGAAACATAATTACACACACAGAAGATCACATATATACTCGAATATTATTCATAATCTTGAAATATAATCACAAACACACAAAAGAGCATAGATACAGTCGAACGATAATTTTTATGGTTTCATCGTGCGATGCTGCATCATTGAAAAAAGGCGAAATGGATCCCCCCATTGCATGGATAATACACACATAAATCACACAATGGCCACAATAAGTACTTTGCTAAGTGACCTACACTCACACGAATTTCTATCCACATATGGATTAGGTTTTAGACTCTATCAATGTGCAGATTCACCATGCCCACTGAACTTCAGTCACACACACACATTCTTCTTCTCGATTTGACTAAATGAGAAGGTATTCAGGGTCCCTTCCCTATTCACTCCTACCCTCTCATTTCAAAATTCTAAATTTGTTTAAATGAACATTTTTTAACCTGAATTATTTTTTTTCCTCTCTATTTTTATATTTTTATTTTATTTCTTTTTCTTTTTCAATTTTTCCTTAATTGAAAAATTTCCTTTTCAATTTTGTATTTCATCAATCTAAATAACTATCACTCCATTGGGTCTGTTTTCCGGTTTCGCCTCCTCATAGGGTTCCAAGTGCTTAGGTTTACTGATCATAATTTTTGTTCTATTTTTTCATTGAAATTAAGCCAATGTCCGTTCAATTTTAAATTTCATAATTTTCATAAAATGAGTGCACATTTCAAAATTTAATTCGGTTGAGATTTAAAGATACTTACACTCTTACGCGTCTTTTCGAATCTGCCTGAATGTCCAAATTTTTTTGTACACACGACATAATTAATTAAAATACTTCGAAACACTAAAATTTAATCAATTAAATTACGAATTCTAATGACCACCCAATGGAATATCCGAAATAATCAGGATCCGTATCCGAAAAACCTTTTGGCTCTCTGTTCGGCAAATCAGATTCACGTTTTCTGAGAAAGACTTTTCAGCTTCTCGAACGGCAAACTGGATTCCTATTTCTTGAGGAAGACTTTTCAGCTTTCGAATGGTGAATTAGAACCTAAAATGGTGGATCGAGTTCCCATGCTCGGGGAAGACCCTTCAGCTTCCCGAATGGGTCTGTTTTCCCTATTCTTGAGGAAACCTCCTCCATTCCTGTGTGGGTAGGTGGCCTGGCTGAGCTCGGGCTGCCAGCCCGACACTAGTCCCATTCCCTGATGCTCAACAACCAACCAAAAAACATGAAAAAGCTTTACCTTTCTAGCATGGGGTGATTCGGCCTTGGTTTGGCTCCCAGTCGTCTCCTCTTGGTCATCCAACAGTCTTTTAGCTTGGTTAAGACTCAGATGTGATTTTTCAAACCTACAAACTGATTAGTAAATGAAATAAAAGAATATAATGAAATAGGAAGAGAAGACAAAAAAAAGGACGAAATTTACTTTTGCTCGCGTCAGTCTCCGCCTTCGCATTATATCTCGGTTGTTTTCCTTCCCTTCTTTTTCCTTTTGGCTTCAACTCCACCACTCACATCCTTTACCACTATCTCTCTTCTCTTTTTCCCCTTGAGCGGCCATTTTTGGCTTCTCTTATTCCAACTCGGCCACCCTCTTTTTCTTCCCTTTTCTCTCCTTTATTCTCCTTACGGCCTCTCTCTTCTTTTCCCCTCTCTTTTTTCCTTCTTGGCTTTCCCCACACGACAGTCTTGTTCCTCTTCTTTCTCCGATCAGCTCCTCTCTTTTTTCCCTCTCTCTATTTCGGCTACCCTTCAAAATGAAGAAAAAACCATAATTTCCCCTTTTATACTCATTCGTCATAACTGTTGGATCTTCATGATCTGATCTAGGCCGTCCATTCTCCTGATTTCTTTTGCCTCCTTCCACTTCTCCTTATTTATGTTTTTACATATTTTTTCTTATCTACTTTTATTTACATCCCTGAGATTATTAAAAGCCCCAATTTTTTAAAATTTCTTTCATTTACATCCAACTCCAAATTTTTATTTACATTTATTTTCTCTTCTTTTTTTTTTCAAGTGGATATTACAATTCTTCCCTCCTTATAAAATTTGGCCCTCCAAATTTGATATGTCTCTACAATAGGTGAGGAAATCGAATTCCTATTGAATCTTCAGTCTCCCAAGTAGATTTCGCTGACGAATGATGTCGCAAGAGTACCTTGACCATCAGAATAGTCTTATTCCTCAATACCCATTTCTGTTTGTCCAATATTTCTATAGGTATTTCCTGATAAGACATATCTTCTTCAATAGGAATCTCCTCAAACTGAATTATATGTGATGGATCAAGCTGATATTTACGTAACATGGGCACATGAAATACATCATGAACATTAGCCAACTCTGGTGGCAATGCCAATTGGTAAACAGTAGATTTAATTCTCTCTAATATTTCAAATGGTCCAATGAAGCATGGCTCAATTTGCCTTTCTTCCCAAATCTAATAAGGTCCTTCATTGGTGACCTTTTCAAGAACACATGATCCCCTGTTTCAAATTCCAAACTCCTTCTACGGTTATCCGTATAACTCTTTTGTCTACTTTGAGTGGTTTGAAGATTTTTCCTAATTAGAATAATTTTGGAGGTAGTTTCTTCAATTAATTCGGGTCCAATTAATTTCTTGTCCTCAATTTCTTCCTAACACATAGGAGATCTACAGGGTCTATCATAAAGTGCTTTATATGGAGCTACACTAATACTGAACTGATAGCTATTATTATAGGCGAATTCAATCAATGGTAGATGGTTGTCTCAATTTCCTCCTATATCTAGTGCACAAACCCTAAGCATATCTTCTAATGTCTGATGGTTCTCTCCATTTGGCCATCCGTTTGCGGATGAAATATTGTGCTGAATACTAAGGTGGTGACTAAGGCCTATTGAAGGCTTGTCCAACACCTAAAGGTGAAACAAGCATCTCGATATGAAACTACTGATACAGGGATTCTATGAAGTCTAAAAACTTCCTTAATATATAATCTAACAAATTTATCTAGAGGATCTGTAACTTTTATTGGTAGGAAATGGGCTGACTTCATTAATCGGTCCACTATCACCAAAATAGTATCATGATTCAATGTAGTCCTAGGCCAAACCATCATAAAGTCCATAGTGATGTGTTCCCACTTTCACTCTGGAATTGGTAGAGGTCGAAGTAATCTCCCTGACTTTTGGTGTTCGGCTTTAATCTGCTGATATGTGAGATATTTACTAATAAATTTGGAGATATCTTTCTTCATCTCAATCCATCAATACCGAGGTTGTAAACTCTAATACATTTTGGTGATGCCTAGGTTACGCTAAGCCTAGAATTATATGTTTCCTCTAATATGAGTCTCTTCAAGTTAGGGTCATTCAGAATGCATAATCTTCCTCTGAATCGAAGAAACCCATCATCATGAACTCTGAAGTCAGACCTTAAACCCTGTTCAATTTCTTTCTTCAAGGTCCCTATAGCAGTGTCAATTTCTTGAGCATATTTAATTTTCTGAATTAATACTGTCTCGATTCTCAAGCTAGCTATATACATTTTCCGTTTGTGAATACCCCATTGTAATTCATGTAAGATCTTTAGAGTCTTGCATTCGGAAGCTATTAGTTTTGCAATTGTGCCGGAGGTATTACGACTCAGTGTATCAGCCACTATATTTTTTTTTTCTTGGATGGTAGGATATCTTGTAATTATAGTCCTTAAGAAGATCTATCTATCTATACTAGCGCATGTTCAATTCCCTCTATGTGAAGAGACATTTAAGACTCTTGTGATCAGTATAGATCTCAAACGTCTCTCCATACAAATAATGACGTCAGATCTTAAGGGCATGTACAATTGCAGCTAATTTCAAGTCATGGATCGGGTAATTTTGTTCATGATTCTTCAATTATTTCGACTTGTGGGCGATGACTCTACTATTTTACATTAACACACATCCTAAACCTTGACCTGACGCATCAGTATATACTGCATAACCCCCTGATCCACTAAGTAGTGTTAGTATTAGAGCTGTCACAAATCGGTCTTTGAGTTCTTTAAAGCTATTTTCACAGTCTGAGGTCCATTCAAACTTAACATCATTTTTAGTAAACCAGGTAAGAGGAGTTGCAATCTTAGAGAATCCTTTCACAAATCAGCGGTAGTACCCAACCATACCCAAAAATTTTCGAACACCCTTTACCGTAGTAGGATGTTCCAATCTCATGATAGGCTCAAATTTTGTTGGATCTACAGATACTCCTTTAGAAACCACATCACCTAAGAAAGTGATCTGTTCGAGCCAGAATTCACACTTACTTCAATTTTCATACTACTTTTCTTTTCTAAGAGTTTCCAGAACTTGCCTTAAGTGTTCAACATGTTCTTCTTGACTCTTGAAGTAAATCAATATATTATCAATGAACACAATAACAAATTGATCTAACCAAGATTCAAACATCCAATTCATCATGTCCATAACTACCACTGGGGCATTCGTCAATCCAAAAGGTAAGACCAAGAATTCGTAATGGTCATACCTAGTTCTAAAGGCAGTTTTTAAAATATCTTTAGGTTTAATCTTTACTTGATGGTAATCGAATCGTAAATCGATCTTGAAAAAGATTTGCACTCCTTGTAATTGGTCAAATAGGTCATCAATTCTGGATAAAGGGTATTTATTCTTGATGGTGACTTGGTTTAGTTGTCTATAATCAATACACATTCGCTTGGATCCATCTTTTTTATTAACAAATGTTATGGGAGCACCCTAAGGAGAAATACTAGGGCGAATGAATCCTTTCTCTTGGAGTTCTGTTAATTGCTTCTTTAACTCTTTCATTTCAGTTATCACTAGTTTGTAAGGAGCAATGAAGATTGGTTGGATGCCTGGTTGTAGATTAATGAAAAATTCTATTTCACAGTCCGAAGGTAATCTTGGAAGTTCGTTAGGGAATACATCTGCATATTCACGGACCACCAACACATCATAAAAATCAATCTTCTTATCTTTATCACCTACCACGTCAACCTTTACATGTTAGACTCAATAAATTATATAACTTAAATAACCATACTATATGATAAATAACATCGTTCAATTACAAAGTAAAAGTTTTTTCATCGGGGATATTAAATCCAACCTTCTTGTTACAGCAATCTACAGTCACATAATGAGCTGCTAGTAAGTCCATTCCTAATATTACATCAAAATCACCCACATCTGAAAGTACCAAATCTATTTTTAATTCCCTACCAGTTATCTCTATTATAGAATTTTTATAGATAACATTATAAAGTAATACCTCCGTGCTTGGTATGGATATCATCAAGATATGTCCCAAATAAATAGGTGTAACACTCAATCGTGGTGCAAAAGTATGTGACACGAATGAGTGTGTGGAACCAAGATCTACTAATACCTTAGCTAGGTTCTTTGAGACAAGATACGTACCTTGAACCACATCTGAGTTTACTTCAGCATTTGCTGCAGTAAGTGTGTACACTCGTCCCCGTCTTTGAGCCTCTAGTTGCTCATTCATAAGTAGGCAGTTACGGATTAGATGTTGTTGACTACCACACTTAAAATAGGATCGAGTGACACGATGGCATAGTTGATTAGCATGATTCTTTCCACAAGTACGATAAGTCGATGCCCTACTAGGAGTTGATGGTGGTTTAGGAGATATCTCTGTTACCATTTTGGGCCTCTTATCTTGTGAACTAAACCCTGTAATTTATCTTCTCAGAGGTACCAGGGGTCTAGAACTGCCTGCTCCAGAAGATAAACCCCTTAGTATACTTTTTACTATTTTTAGTTTAGCTAAAACGTCATCATAGGTCTTCAATTCTAGAATTGCAAGAGTATCCTAGATCTCTGGGTGTAGCCCCCACTGAAATTTTCTTGCCTTCTGTCATTCATCAATCAAAATGGTTAGAGCAAAACGAGTCAACTCAGTGAATCTTCGAGCGTATTCAACCACTGAAAGGTTCCCCTGAGTGAGCTACATGAATTCTAACTCTTTCTGGTGTTGGAGTCATGCTAAAAAGTACTCAGCGTTGAACGCCCCCAGAAATCTCTCCCAATTGATGGGAACAGGTAAAGTAGTCTGTCTGAATTCTCACCAACGATCAGCTTCACCCACAAGTAGGTACGTAGTTAGAATCACTTTCTGTTTAAAAGTCACTCCCAAAATTCGAAATGCCTTTTCAATTTCTTTTAACCATTCTTCAGCTTCAATAAAATTCTTGGTACCAGCAAATGTAGGAGGATGGAGTCTCAGGAACTTTCTGTGACAGTCTAGATCCATGACGACTGGTTCTGGATTGTATGGAGCCGGTACTGGAGGAGGGCCAGGTATCTCTTTTATAGGCTGGTTAACAAGCTCCTCTACCATGTGGTATAACTGGTCGATATGCTCCTGTAAGGACATGTAATCTAGAGGTTGCTTCAGTAGAGTCCATCCATGTCTCATCTTACAACCCTTTATTCAGAAAAGAATGAATTAGAACATTTCAAAATAATGTTCCTACTTCTCAACACCTAAATAGTTGTAAAATATCATATTTAAACTCTAAAATCTCATGCACAAGGGATGATTCTAGAAATATGGGCTCTGGTACCACTTATCACGCGCCGATACTCGATATGAGGTGCAATTCTTGCTCATGCCATTTTTATGCGGTGGGTCCATAAAATATATACATACATACATCAAAAAATATAATACAACCTAACATCCAATGTGATATGTATAGTAACTATATATACAAAATATGAGGTCAGAATTTAAAGTCTAAAAGAACAAAATAAATTTTTTTGAATATGTCTAAAATATACAAAAACAAGAACCCTTTTACAGACTCTACTCGTCTGGCAGTGGTGCTGCTCTTCATTCTCCTCTAAAAAATATCATGGTGAAATTTAATGAGTTTCACCAAATCAATAAGTATTCCCGTTCTCTCAACCTAGATAAAATTTTATGCAAAACACACAATAAGAAATAAAAGCAATAAAATATTTCAGTGCAAAATTCATGTTCTTATTTTTACTATTTCACATGTTCCTAATCGATCTAATGAATTCTCTTGAATATTATATACAAATCTCAAATATATATTCTCATACTCTCGAAAGTCATAAATGCACTCGAATATCAATCATCATTTTGAAACATAATCACATACACAAAGATCACAGATACACTCGAATATCAATCGTCATTTTGAAACGTAATCACACACACTAGATCACAGATACACTCGAATATTGTTCATAATCTCGAAACATAATCACACACACAAAAGATCATAGATACACTCGAATAGTCATTTTTATGGTTTCATCACGCGATGCCGTTTATGTCATCATTGAGGAAAGGCGAAATAGATCCCCCCCATCACATGGATAGCGTACACACAAATTACACAATGGCCACAACAGGTATGTTTGCTAGGTGACCCACACTCACATGAATGTCTATCCATATCTGGATTAGGTTTCAGACTCTATCCATGTGCAAGTTCACCATGCCTGCTGAACTTCAGCCACACACACACACTACCCTCCTCGATTCAGACTAAACGAGAAGGTATTCAGGGTCCCTACCTTATTCACTCCTACCATCTCATTCTAAAGTTCTCAATTGGTTTAAATGATCATTTTTTAACCTCAATTATTTTTTTTCTTTTTTAATTTTTCCTTATTTTTTTTTAGTTTCATATTTCATTAGTCCAAATAATTCTCGGTCTATTGGGTCTGTTTTCTAGTTTCGTCTCCTCATAGTGTTCCAATTGCTTAGGTTTACTGATCATAATTTGAGTTTTATTTTTCCATCAAAATTAGGCCAGTGTCTGTTTAATTTCAAAATCCATAATTTTCATAAAATGAATTCACATTTCGAAATTTAACCCAGTTGAGATTTAGAAATACTTACACTCCTACATATCTTTTTAGATTTGCCTGAATGTCTAAATTTTTTTGTACACACGACATAATTCATTAAAATACTTCAAAATATTAAATTTTAATTTAATCGAATTACAGGTTCTAACGACCACCCAACAAAATACTCAAAATTATCAGGATCTGTATCTAAAAAATCTTTTGGCTCGTCGTTCGGCGAATCAGATTCACGTTTTTCGAGAAAGATTTTTCAGCTTCCCGAATGGCAAATTGGGTTTTTGTTTTTTGAGGAAGACTTTCTAGTTTCCTGAATGGTGAATCAGAACCCAAAATGGTGGATCGGGTTCCCATGCTCATAGAAGACCCTTCGGCTTCTCGAATGGGTCGGCTTTCCCCATTCCTAAGGAAACCTCCTCAATTCCTGCGCAGGTAGGTGGCCCGACTGAGCTCGCGCGGCCAGCTCGACACCAGTCCCATTCCCAGATGCTCAACAACCAACCAAAAAACATGAAAAAGCTTTACTTTTTCGGCGTGGGGCGATTTGGCTCCTGGTCATCTCCTCTCGGTCACCCTGCGATTTTTTAGCTTAGTTGAGACTCGGATGTGATTTGTCAAACCTACAAATCAATTGGTAAAGGAAATAAAAAATTTAATGGAATAAGAAGAGAAGATGAAAAAAAGGATGAAACTTACCTTTGCTCGCGTCAGTCTCTGCATTCTCACGACGTCTCAGTCATTTTCCTTCCTTTCTTCTTCCTTTCGGCTTTAACTCAACCACTCATCACCTCTGCCACTATCTTTCTTCTCTTCTTCCCCTTGTGGCAGCCATTCTCAGCTTCTCTTCTTTCGGCTCGGCCGCCCTCTTTTTCCTCCCTTTTTTCTCCTTTCGGCTCCTCTCTCTTTTATCCTTTTTGGCTTTCCCCACGCGACAATCTTCTTCCTCTTCTCTCCCCAATCGGCTCCTCTCTCTTTTCCCTATTTCTTTTTTGGCTACCATTCAAAATGAAGATAAAACCCCAATTTTTCCCTTTTTATAATTATTCGTTCTAACTGTTGGATCTTCATGATCCGATCTAGACCGTCCATTCTCTTGATTTCCTTTGCCCGCTTCCACTTCTCCTCATTTATGTTTTTGCCTCCTTTTTTCTTACCCACTTTTATTTAGGTCCCTAAGATTAATTAAAAACCCCAATTTTTGAAAATTTCTTTCATTTACATCCAATTCTAAATTTTATTTACATTTCTTTTCTCTTCTTTTTTTTTTCAGATGGATATTACACCTATTACCCATAAAAAGCTTATAAACTCTATATTCGTTGGCCTATTTAAAGAAGATTTTAGCATCCCTTGGGATTATAATCAATGGCAAATTGATATTGCTTTTTGCTATGTTCTAACTTCTAAAGGTCAATGTAATGTGCCAAAACGCAACTTATTAAACTAGGATAATTTTGTGCAAAGCTCAAAGCTTATAATTTTTTTATTGTTTTCTAGTACTACCTTTTTAACTCTTGAATTTCCATATTTTAGATAATAATTACAATAATTTTAAAGCCACAATATAATGATAAAACAACACTATCATGTGTGTATGTAAAATAGTTTACAATTTAAGTTATTATTATTTCTTGTACATTAAATGCATAGCATTTAAACTCATAATACTTTAAATATAAAAAGACATCTATACTTCAATTATTTCTTTGTAGCTTTTAGACTTTAAAGTTATAAATATTTGGCAAAATTAGAGCTTTAAGTTAAAAAATTGGTCGAAATGATTAGAAATGATAGAATTAGTTATACTTTCAAATAAGGGCTTATCTCAATGTAATGCTTTATTTTGATAAGATATACTTTATTTTTCTAGATTTTCCTTCATCTTAATGAATGCCTGTCATCATATATAGTTTTGCTTTCAATCTTGGATGCATTATTAGTGTTAATAGTGTTTGTCATCTGTTAAAATCAATTTATATATCTCAACAATTTTTTTAATCAAGTCTTGGCCAAACGTCTACAAGAAAAATCATCTCAATATCGATTAAGTTGTTGACATTTTCATCAAATGACTAAACATGTAATTTTTTCTCAAGTTTTGAGACAGGATGAGACTTTGCTCCACTTTTCAACTAGCTTTTAATTTATATGAAATTATAACTTACACCTTTTTTACTATATTTTTCTATAAACCTAAACATCTTATCTATTATATTAATTGTCTTTGTAATGCAATGTAATCTTTTGTCCTCCAATTCATTGACATTTATAAAATGAAAGGGTTAAAAGTGCGAAAGGTATTTAAATAGAGCCTCTTGGATTGCGGTACAAATAAAGACATGATGTTGGGTGGGATTGCATTTGTTTTTTTAGTGATGGAGAAAAATCTATCATTAAGAGGTAATAAAAAGAAGAAAATAATTGGTTGATTATTATATATATATATGATAAATATTTTATTAAAATTTTGAATTAAAAGATGGTGCAAGTTGTTCTAGTTGATAGTTGTGAAATAAGAAACAAGAAAGGCCAAAAAGATAAAAAAATATGAAATGATAGAGGGTTGAGTTGGGTTGGTCTAGTTTAATTTTTATGAAAGCCGAATAGTTTGAAAAGGAAAATTATTAAACATGTCTGATTTTTTGGGTGAGTTGTATTTCATATTCAAAATTATAAATTAGGTATGAATTTGCTAAAATTCTTCACGAGCCCGATTCATTTCTATTCTTAACCCTATACACAAGAATTGGCAAATTCATGAGATAAACTTAATGAGATCAATGATTTTTTCTTTTTACATTCTTAATCTTAAGATTTCAACAAATTTTCTTAATTATAAATATTACAATGTTTTATGATAATAAAAATTGTGCTAGTGTATATATAGTAAAACACGCACACTAGTCCATATATAAAAGACAATTTTATATCACTAGTTAGATACCTCCCTCTATTAGAGGTATTTACCATAAGGCTACATCCTTTTATTTAGAAGTAACAATACTTCCTACATTTAGCTATATTGCATTATTATTTAGTTACATTTGTTACCATTTTGACTTTTTTTGTTACAAATAATTCTTGTGTGTAAAATGGTTCTTTTCCATTTAAATAAATATTAGTAAAATTTATGATAGAATGGCATGAACTTTAGGGAATAGTATGCTATTGAAATTGATATTTCATGAACACTTAGTTCATTAATTATGGATTATGTCATATTCACACATCTTAATTAATTGAAAGCCTACATAATTACTTTATTTGGATAATGACGTGTAAAGGAAACCCTCTATCCCATTACCTTTTTATTTTGTATATAGAAGTTTTCTCATCCATACTAAGAAAAGTTGAAGTGGAGGGACGAATACATAGAAAAAAAATTGCAAATTGACGCTATCTCTTTCCCATTTATTTTTGTAGATGAAAAGTCTTTGGTTTTTGAAGAGTTTAGTTAGAGAAATAGTAACACTATAAACCATCTAAAAGATTGTGGAAATACATAAGAAGGACGATTGACTCTAGATTGAAAATCACCTTTTTTAGAGATATTGAAAGATATAAAAGAAAAAAAATAAAGAATAAAAAAAGAACAAACCTGGGAGAGACACATAACAAGAATTTAGGTATGCTAACAATGGTAAAAAGATATTTGAAAACTATTTTCAATATGTTGGTAGTAAACTTGCAAAGAGAGTACTTAGTTAGAAGATAAAAAGCTATTATAACCATGGAAGGAGGTCATGTTGAAGGTAATAACACAAGTAATATTTAGTGAGTATATTTTTTATTTTAAAGATAGTTTTTGTGAAAATAGAGAAAATTATTTCCAAATATTGATCAAAGCAAAAACAAGTGGGAAGGAGAATCTATTAGATTACATAGTCGAAGTTATATTCAACAAAATTTAAAAGAGGGATAAGGTTAAGAGATTTTTATTATTTTAGTTTGACAATATTAACAAACCAAGTCTGGGAATTCTAATTTATTACTTTTTAAGATTTTTAATGCCAAGTACTTTTAAAACAAAGATATCAGAACAACATATGTAAGAGGAAACTTAATTATAAATGGAGAAGTATCCTTGGATAAAGGAACTTACTAAAGGAGGGGTTGTGATAATGAGGAATGGATAAAGAATTTTACTTTGGTTTACCAAGTGGTTACATATATTGAATAGAATAGTAATTAGACTCCAAAGCATGATATTTGTACCTGTTATATGTATTGTAGTTAATTGCTTACAGATCCACTAGCTTGGACCCTTTATAAAAAATCATTCATATCTCATGAAGCGGTACAATGTTATTGGTATCCCTCTTAATTGATGATTACTAATAGATAAGCTTACTTGGGATAAATAAAGAATTAAACCTATAGAGTAAAGTTATAATATGTAAAAACGTGATCAAAACATGTTAACGAGTCAAGAGAATCTTCTTCAGAACAATCAATATTCAATTGGCATAGATTTTGGCTAGCATCTGTACTACAACTAGTAAAGCCCTTAGGCTGGTGAATTTGTAAAGATACCTTGCTACTGAAATGTATGACTAGAAAAGACATACAACTCTATATAGATCATTTATTCAAGGACTATGACTATGCATATACTTTATAGTAGTTAAGTCCATTATAAGGTACACCACTTATCTCCTCGTCTTTTAAAAATTTGATTGGAGAATGGTTATTCATCCTTTCATTGTGACTTACTTGTAAACCTTCATCTCATATTAAAAATATTTGTGATTGTTGAGCTTCATATAAGGGCTTAAGTTACTTACTACTAATAGCTCAAAATTAAACCTTTTAAGAATTAGTATGTTTGGTTGAAAAGGTTATTAGGTTAATGGTAATTGAGTTTGTAGGGGCGATGGTTTGATTCTAGAAGACTATTGGACCCAAGTAGACTATCTCAATAATTTCAAACTTAAAGCACTAACGTTCAAATGTTATACTCAAACTCAGCTTATTATATAACATGTGACTTGAATTATTATTTGGAGCTTAAAAATCACATTTATTTTGATATGGGATTGAAGTGTCAAAATCTCCGACATTTAAATCCTCAATATCCATATCAAGATCACGAGTCACAATAAAAAATCACAATTTAAAAGCCCCACAAAATCGAAGATCGCACAATCTGGAGTTACCAAACTGACACGTTCATAATAATATTTGTAACACCTGAACTCCAAGTACTATTAATTCAATAAACTTTAAAATCTAAATCACTGATTTTTAAAAGTTTAAATTATTTATAGCTAACATGATAATAATAATAAAATATAACCAAATTAATGATCGCAAAATATAGAACAATTAATAAACATTAATAACTGTTTTTTTTTAATCATAATAGACATTAATAACTTGAAAGAACTAAAAGTGCCGTGTGAAAACTATAAATATATAAATATATATATACTCATAAGTAAAATACTGTTTTGGTCCTTTTGGAGAAGGAAAACAGAACTGATCTCCCTGCCACAGTTTTATATACTGAATTTGGCACAGCTGGCACATTGATCTAGGTACTTTTCTGCTCTCAAATTTATGACAAATACATATATAGAATTCAATTCCATGACATAACTTTTTCAGTGTGTATATATATGGCAGTACTGCATCTTCTTTATGTGTACATATACAATTATGTTTAGGACATATAGTTTTAATATATT
The DNA here is from genome assembly GCF_054855325.1 of Carica papaya. NCBI lineage: Eukaryota > Viridiplantae > Streptophyta > Magnoliopsida > Brassicales > Caricaceae > Carica > Carica papaya. The sequence goes on along the minus strand of NC_142311.1, from coordinate 27,075,400 downwards.
CAAAATTACTGGTGCAAACAATTAATTCTTTTTCTTTTGAAGAAAATATTGAGACATATATTAAATTGGGTCGGGATAGTGATAGATATATAAAATTCGATCAGGGTGCAATCTAGTTTAATTAAATGGTTAATCATGTTATAGCTAGCTAATTAACTATGAAACTTGGAATACATAAATATATAATCAGATACAAATTAAGCATGTAAAGATGAGAGGCAAAGCGAAAGAAAATCCTGAATAAGAAAATTTCCCAAATGGCAAAGTAATAAATAAAGCTCCATTCTCTGCTGCATGGATAAGAGCCGTACTAATTAACATGAACAGGAAAAGAGCAAAAAAAAAAAAAAAGAATTAATGTTGCATGAATATGCCATGCATCCTGCTGTCACGCAACCTGACAGAAGATGCATGGGGCCCCTCACTTCTTCAACTTTTTCATGCAAAACTCCTCGAGCTACTCAATAAACATACATATTATATATATATATATATAAATTTGTGTTTGTACATGCATATTATCAAATAAAACAGTCTTTTTTGTTTTGTTTTCATATTTTATATTTAATTATTTTTATTCTGATAATGGGAGTTGGTTTCTTGCTCTTCTTCTTGATCTTGTTTGGTGCCGTGGTGGTTTGTGTAAGAGAAAGGTGAAAACAAGGTGCGTCACCCTCACATGTCACCGTCTTTCAATGACTGATTAACATCAGCGTCATATATATATATATATATATATATATATATTTATCTGACGGCTTGCAGGGATACTTCAGGCTTTTTCATCAAGCCAACGTGATGATGACACGTGTAAAAGAAACAGAGAAGAATGAATAATGATAGAGTAATGATGGGTAAATCATGTCGGGTGGGATTTTTGAGAATCAGATATGAGATTAAGAAAATATTCTATTATATCCTTGTTATATATATATATATATATACGTACATTATTTTCAGTGTTTAATGGGTATGGAAGAGAGGAGGGAGGGAGGGTTGAGTAGCTCAGTGTTTTTAGGGGGGTCAGTCTTTGTCGAGTGCGGTCTTTAACTTTTGTATCACTGCTGTACACTTCTTTTGCTTCTTTTGTACCCATCGTCTTTATTAAGTGTCCCCATTCAAATTTTCTACTTTTCAGTTCCTTCTGTCCAATACACACATACTATACATATATATATACCTTTATGTATCTATATATCATGTATGTATGCGTGCGTGCATGCATCAGCTGCCTTTCATGCCAGCATATACACACTTGTTCTTGCAAAAAGTCCAACAAAGGTACACACCCACACACACACACCCCCCCTCCCAACAGCCTAAGCATGCCCTGGAATGTGTACTCCTTATAATAGGCATAAAGAAAAGATAAATAAATAAAAAAATTTATCGAGCATTATGTAATTTTGTAGTTGCATGGGTTATTTAGATGTATTTTTCGGTTATACGAACAGAGAAATACTACTTTATATAACTTTCCGTCATCTTAGCTTTTCACATAACCCATTCAATCAATTATTTGAAATAATATTAAGATCATAGATCTGGAATTTGAATATTGTTTGCTGTCTCAAAATCTACACTTCAAATAATTTCAACACAAAGTTGAAGTCTCTGGTTTAATCTACATTTTTAGTCTTGTGGGGTTTCATGCTCGGGAGAGCATTGCTGTAGACCTTATACTGAACCTTTTTCTAAATTTAGATTACGTTCAAATTCGGATTAAACTTTCTTTCAATTAAACATTTTACTAAAGATAATTATTGTTTTTAATTTCATGGCAGTTTCTTTTCTTTTGTTTTTACATAAGCTACTAAACAAATCCTCATTGTAAGAGCTGAATAAGGAAGGTCTTTATAGATTTTTTCCACTGGGACATTTAAGGTATTTCTTGTTGCTCTTACTTCATTTTCTTTTGCAAAGTAAGATAAGATATACTGATAATAAATAACCATTATAATCACAATGTTGATACTATTAAACAATTCCAAATAACTAATATAAAACAGATCAGGAATAAACAAAGGAGCACAGTCATTAATCAAAATGATTACACGAAAAAAAGTTCATTAACCATCACTTTTTCTTACTGCTCTTATTTCCTTCAGTAAGTGGCATGCTTGTCTTGGACATAAAGTATCATTTACACTTGAGTTTCATCATGTCTACTTTGGGTCTAGATCTACTTATATTATTTGTTTAGTATGTATTATGGGCAAATTGTTGAACTTTTGCTATATTATACCAGATTACACAGTAAATACAGTACGTCGTATATTAACACCAGACCATACAATAAAGTGCAGTGTATCTAAATTTTACATGTATTAGATCACCGATACATATAGATTAGCACAATTATACTTACATATACTGGTACAATTATATCCACACATACCTATGCTTATGGACACCATAATATATAACAATGTATATATATATATATATACACACACATAATTTACTTATTTATACTTACACGTACACACTCTATATACATACACACACACACACACACACAATAACTTACATATATATATATATATATGTTACATACACACATACACATAACCGTATAGGCATGTACCCTCACTACATACCACACACATATTATATATTTATATACACACACTTAAGCTATAGTTTGCATACATACTTTATTATTTAATTTAATTTTTAAAATTTTCTTAAGATTTGTTAATCACCCTATATTTTCTAACATTTGATCATTTTGCATTCGCAGGTGTTTACAACTCTTACCTTTTTAAACAATTTGGTCCCCTAAATTATATGTGGCAAAGAATTAGAATCAATCATCCTCCCTCTTGAGAAATTTCTTCCATTTGGGAAATTTTCTCCCACATGGGAAATCACCCTGTTGGGAAATTTTCTCCCACATGGGAAATCTCTTGCCTTGGGGATTTTTCCCACTTGGGGAAGTCTCCTTGTTGGGGGATTTCTCTATCTTAGAATATCTCATTTCATTTGGGAGATTTTCTTCCCATTAGAGAATTTTTCTCATACTTAGGGAATTTTCTCCCACGTAGAGAGTTTTCTCTCATGTGGAAAATCTGCCTCCCTTTTTAGGGGACTTTCTTTCCCAGACTCAAGGAAAATTTAACGCTCTACAATCGTTTGTTCTAGCAGTTTCTATGTTCAACTACAACGAGTACTCATTTGTAAATGTTTCAGAGGAGTTCCAAAACATCTCATAAGGTTACATTCTTAACATTTGATAGTCTTTGACCACATAAAGTTCCTATGCCTCTTGTCATAAAGGGATGGTTATAAGGAATAAGTGCTCTTATACCATATGTAACATTTTGACCCCAATATCGATAATGCTTGCACTCTTTTTTCAACTAATGGAACCAATAAAGATGTAATTATATGTAGCATTATTATACTTTATTACACATCTTTTATAATAAAATAATACTTATAAACCGAAGTACATGAGACATCAAAATTAATTACGAAATGTTAATCTTATATTAATTCTTAGTTACCGTACAAATTTAAAACTAAAAAGCTAAAAGGTTTCATTCAATATCTTCTATTGATCCTGAGCTTACTTTTGATCTTCTTAGATTTGAAATTATGTGTGAATTAAGGTGAGCTTTTCTAGCTTAGTGGGAATGAATGTCTTATAACGAAGACTTGTATACACACATTCATGTAAAAATTTATAATTAGAATGTAAATTTGAAATTAAAGATAATACCAAGCAAAACATAAAAGCACAAAAATTTATCTCGATATTTTTCATTATATTCTAAATCTTAATCTTAAGCACACATATTCACATATTTCATGTTTTTAGTCTTTTAAAATTATTTAGGATTTTCATCGTGTGATATTGTTTATATCATTATCGATGAGAGGCTAAAAGGATCCCTCTCATCGCATGGATAACACTCACACATATCACATACTGGCCACAGTAGCCAATTTGCTAGGTTACCTAAAACACTCACGCATACTTATTCATATTTAGATTAGGATTTATATCTCTATTCATGTATTGGTTCATCATACTTCCCATTGAATTTCAACCTCATTCAAACCTTCCCCTCCTTATTTCATGACTAAAAAAATTAGTTATCTTATTAATGTTTTAGAATTTTCTTTGGTGTTCATTTTCTAGATCTTTTGAATAACCAGATTTCTTATTTTAAAATTTAAAATAGATTTAAACCTAGAATCCCAATTCCTATTCGCACATACGTACACTACTTCAATGTATTTGTGTACTCTCACGAAGCAATGTGTAAAATATATGCAATAGATATTATCATCACTCATAACTTGTAACGGCCCCGGAAGTTTAAATGAAATATATATATTAAAAATCTCAAATGCAGAAGCGTAATAAAAATTTTGATTAACATCCCTTACACAATAACCAAAACGTACTCAAAATATGAAGGAACAAACTAACTAAAAGAGATACTCGAAATAAAAACTATAAATATAACTATAAAGTCTTTAGGCGTCCCCTTCGTCGTCTTCCTGCAGAACGGGCTCGGGAACAACGTCTTCCTGATATGAAATGGTTAAATAAGGGATGAGCTACACCAGCCCAGTAAAGACATCACATTATCTCACTGCCACGGAAGTAAAGATGGGTAGAAAATAAAATGACCATTGGAGCATAATCTATAACAAACTCGTTTATTAACATAAAAATCTTTACTGTCCACTTACCTCGGTGAAATCCATGAAAACAAAATATGAAAGCAATAACATTATCATCATCATGAAATCATATAGACTTTATAACATAACACTTACCACACATTTGCATTTCAATCATTAAACAACATATTTTCCTCATTTACCAGCCTACTAGTATCCATGGGGATCCGTAGGGGGTCCCCGCTACCCATGAACCATTAACATTACAACCTGATTCCAGGGCCGTCCTCATACCCCGTCCGGTATGGGCGCCAAAACCATGAACCTCAATACCCCGTCTAGTACGAGGATGAAACGGGTCGTCCCCATACCCCGTCCGGTATGGGCACCAAAACACATAAGGTCTCCATACCCCGTTCGGTATGAGAGACCTGTTCCCGGTAGGGTTCCCTACAGACCTGGTCCGTCCACCATCTCCCAGGATATCTAGTCAGGCTGTCCACATTATCCAACTTGCCTTTTTCCTTGATCTCAATCATCCAATCATATACAATATGTAAACCAGTAATTGACACCAAATAAGACAACACAGTATCGGGTTTACCATAATACAAATCATAATAAAAGAAACCATGATTCATGCATACAAGTCCATAACATAATTGCATCAAACATCATACTGCATTTAATACTTAAAATTAGATCAAACAATAACAGACAAACACTGCATCAGACTCGGGCTCCATTGGCAACCTTAATCAATTATACATCTATAAAGTCACACAGTACAGTTTAATTATTTATTTAGCTTTAATACCGTGATAAAAAATAGGGTGAAGGGTCCTTACTTGTTTCGGGGTCTGAATTTGACTCTACAGTGTGCTTACAGTCTATCCCTAATTTTCCTGAATTTTTTCTGAAAAACTGAAACGCACTACCGGTACCTGCACGTGTCCCAAAAAATTCTAAATCAGACCTAGGGCCCCTTTCGGCCAATATCGAAATTCCGGCACGGCGGCTCCGCCGTGCTCCGGCGACGGCGATTCGCCTCGGGTTGGCCGTTTTCGGCCGACTTCGGCCACACTTGCATCGGTCCCTGCGATAAAACAACCCTAGGGCCTTCGGTGGGCAAAAAATCACGAAAAACTGAAACTCACCGGTAGCGGTGCTCTCGGGTGCGGCGGCTCCTCCGGCGTGAGTCGTGTTTTGATGTTTGGCTCCGATCAACCTGTAGAGAAAAGAACGGTGATCACAGTGGTATAAAATATGCATCAAACGGAGGCTGGGAAGGGCCTCATCGGAGGCAAAAATAGAGGGGGGTCGCGGCGGCACCGCTGGACTTCTGCTGGGTTTTCCGGCCGTTTGGCCGGTGGTTTGGCCATATGCGGACTCAGCATCGAAAAGCGAGCCAGGGGGAGAAAATTTACCTCAACCGACGGTCGAAAACTTCCCTAGTGCGGCGGCGGGTGGCGGGGGCCGGCTCCTCCGGCGTCTGGTTCTTCTTCTCCGGCGAGGCACTGGCGGCTAGGGTTTTGTGGTCAGGTGTGGGTGGGGTTATTTATACCCTTTGCCTTTTAATCTCAATCATCCATCAAGATTAAATCTGGACCGTCCGATCGTGATTTAATTGAGATTAAATCTGGGCCGTCCGTACGCGTGAATCTGGACCGTCCGTGCGCACGTTTGATTTGGACCGTCCGTGCACGCGAGAACGGATCTGGGCCGTCCGATCGCGCGCACGCGGATCGCCCACGTGGCCCGTCCCCTAGTCAGCGTTTCCTTGCCACGCGGCGTGTCCTGGTTGGCCGGGGCTGCTGACCGGGCCACTGACGTGGCTGCTGACGTGGCTGCTGACGTGGGTGTTGACGTGGCACAACTTTTTTAAATTGCGTTTTAACCCCCGGTTTCCGATTTTCTTTTCAAAAACACCCCCATAATCCAAATTTTCATCTTTTTTTTTCCGAAATCAATTTCAATTAAATCCAAATAATATTTTTACCCAATTTTATCATTATTATTATTTTTATTTTCATTATATTAAATTAAATTAAATCAAATTAAATCAAATAAAAATCTAAAAAATTCAAATACAAAAAAAAAAGAAAAATAAAAATAATAAGAAAAAAAATTAGAATCACTTGAGTGTTACATAACTAGTGGCCCACATTTTTAAATTTATTTTAAAAATCATCATGTACCATATTACACAGCAAGCACAGTATATCCAGATCTCTTGCACAATTGTATTAGATCATACAATAAGTATAGTACATCGTACATTTGTACTAGATCACACACTAAATATAGTGTACCCAGATTCCACATTTACCAAATTACACATATGCACATATTCGCACAATTATACTCACACGTATTGGTATAATTATATTCACCTATACATATGTTTATGCATGTACACACACACAACAAAATATATACATATATCAACATACACAAAATTTACTTATTTATACGTACACATAAATAATCTATACAAATACACACACATTTAATCACGTACATATATATAAATTATTACGTACACACGTACACATAACTGTATATATATACTATCACTATACACCACACATAGATTATATATTTATATACACACCTTTAGCTATAGTTTGCATACGTATATTCACAAGCAATCATACTCATTTACAATTATATACATATATTCTCGCACATAATTTACATACGTATAAATACAAAATATGCACTCATCACTTCACACAACATACAAATTTAGTTAATCATAATTATACACTTATATATATACACACACATACACATATATACATAACTCTACACACAAATCAACAATATGCATTTACTTACACCAAAAACACGCACACATGCACTTTACACATATTTACAAACACCATTTATAAATTATACACATAATAATTTGTCTCCATATAGAACTTTAATCCAATCTTAAGTCGATTGGAAAAAAGGTCTTGGTATCCTTTCTGGTTGAGGTATATGGTTTTCTCTCAATTCTAGCTACTGCTTCAATGTTTTCCTTGTTTACACAAAGAAAACACGTATGTTAAATGACAAACAATTTCATAAACGAACATAACACGAAAAAAGGAATCAAATTTTATCTTAGACGCGCACCAGAGTCACCACGTGCCACTACACGGGCCACCACACGCGTTTCACCTGAATCAGCACGCACCAACGCATGCACCATTGATGGAATCTTCACACGCCATCACGAGTGACCGGAACTCACTGTAAATAGCAGCGAGCTCATATCCAGAATGGATATGTGCCAAACTACCGCACGTGTTGCTCCTTCTCTCCTTTGACAAGCTCAACACCTTTTGGTTTCCCCATTCGGAACTGTCAAGCCTATTCCTTTCTTATATTGCACACACATTGCTCTCTTATCCTTTTCTTAGTTTCACCCACCCTTGTCACATGCCTCTCTTTCTAGCCTGACGCAGGTTGGCTTCACCATCACTTTCTCTTGGTGTCGACTTCACAGTCGTGTCACACTTTTCTTATTATTATTATTATTATTATTATTATTCTTCTTCTTCTTCTTTTGCTTTTTCTCCTCCTTATTTTCCTTCTTTTTCACCTTCTGTTTTTCCTTCTCCTTCTCTTCTTCTTTTTATTTCTCTCTTGTTGTGTCATATCGCACAGCCCGCATGGTCCTTTCTCTTCTTGGCCACTGCTCCCTCTCTCTAGTCTCTCTTTTGGTGGCCCTCCCTTCTCTTCTTTAGGAAACTCGTTTAGGGTTTTCTTAAGTAGACATGTCCTAACTGTCCAATCTCCTTTCAATGAATTTGGGTCATTTATCATAACTCTTCATATGAGCTATTTGATCAGCATTCGGATACACGGTGTAATCATGGTCATTCATCCCTCAGTGTTTCTGACTATTAGATCAGGCTAGATCTCAACAGTTCATCCGCGACCATAATCCCTATGGCCAAAATGACCTTACTCGATTGGTCAAATCGTTTAAACTTTTAAAAATCTTGAGTTATTATACATATTTTTCTATGCTATCTATAATAAACTTTAAAGTAATACTTTTTAAAATTACTAGTAGATCTTGTCAATTTATATAAATTTAAAGGACTGCTCTAAATATACACTATGAATTTAATATTATCACCTTTTCAATTTTTGAACATAATGAGCTATTATATGTAGTTTGTAGACATTTTTAAAGAAAAAAGTTAAAGTTATAGTTTTTCTTTTAATATTATTGCATAGATGATGCTAACTTATCTTATTTAAAAGGAATCATTCCCTAAAATACGAAGCTTGAATTCAGTTATAATAATCTTCTAAAATTCTAAATATTGTGAGTTATTATCCATAGTCTTCAGGCCATTTTCATACATTTCAAGGTTATGGTTATTTTAATATCACCATTACGAAGGAGTCATCAGCCTATGTCGATTCAAATTAAAAGATATTAATTTAAACATATTATGAAATTAAATGTTATGATCTTGTAAATTTTCAAACATCATGAACTATTACAAATTGGTCTTGTAGGACATTTCAAATAAATATTGAAATCATATTTATTATAATATATCACGTCTTATGTGTTACAAATTTATGGAAATTTGACATAACAAATTTTTGAAATCAATACTATGGCTTTAAAAGGTTATGAAAATTTTAGGCTATCCATTAACTGGATGACCATTCTTCAAAAAATTATGATGTTATATTTTTTAATATTATTATGAAAATCTTGCCAATATACACTCATAAAAAGGAAAAATTACTTTGCAAAGATGTCGAATTTAATATTACATTTTTTTTCAAAGTTTAAAATATCTTGAATTATTATTTGAAGATCATATAGACCATTTTTACCACTTTAAAGTTGTAGTTTTCCTTAAAATCATGATTGCATGGATCATAAAAAAGAATAATAAGTGCAAACATATTCTCATATTAAATGTTATTATCATTTAAAGTTCTAAACATCATGAGCTCTTATGTAGTGAATTATTATTGTTCGTAAGTAATTTAAACTTCAAAAATTTATAATTTTTTAAAATTATTATGTAGACCTTCCTACTTACTTTCATTTAAAAGAATGACTAGACGAACTCTTACATTTAATTTTATGGTATTTTTAAATTTAAGTATTGTAATCTATTGTCCAAGGTCTTGGAGGCTACTGTTCATAAACTTTAAAATTATATTTTCATAATACTATCACGTGATCTCTCCAAGTTAGGTGAATTTGAAAGAAAATCATTTTAAACATACTCTAACATTTAACATTATGACCTTATAAATTTCTTCGTATCATCAGCTTTTATTATTTATGACTTTGTGGTCATTTTTGTTGAATCTAAACGTACTTTTTAATGTAATCCCATAAATCTTGCTAAATTGCATGAATTCAAAATAAAAGTCTCTCCCAAAAAACTTTGAAGTAAGTTTTACTATCTTTTAAAGTATTAAATATTATGACCTATTCTATAGTCTAATATGTTATTTTTCATAAATTTTGAAGTTTTTAGTTTTTTTTTTTTAATTTTAACATGAGCACAAAGATCCTGCCACATGGACTTACAAGAAATTGGTAAAAGTCTTCTCTAAACTTCAATACTATGATATTTTAAAATAACAAAACCATAAATTATATAAATCATACTTCTATATGCCTTTTTCATAAACTAGAGAGTTAAGGTTCTTTAATATTGCATAACATATCTCCCTAGCTTATGTTGATTTCAAAGAAAATTTGTTCAAATGAACTCTAAAAAATAATTAGTATATAAAATGCTTCAACAAACAAATTGCATAATTTTGGAATTCAATGGTGATATATACATCCAATAAATATAAGAAGACATGACATGGCATGTGGCACAATACTTATCATGGATTTTGATAGCTGACGAAGAATATCAAACTGCTAAGTTTGTTTGGTATGTTTTCCATAACCAACTATAATACCTAGTTCTGAAAGTTTAGTCGTTAAATATTTGATATAAAGTGTATTATTTTAACGATAAGTTTATGTCATAACTGACAACACTAAATTCATGTCGTTATAGTCAAAATTAAGGTTGTCATTACTCTAACATTAACTCTAAAATTTACAAAGTCATGTTATGTAAAGATAGTTCAAGATACAAAATCAAACATAGTTTCTCTACTAACTCACATTTCCTTAAGCTTGTACCTTTTTTTTTTTCCTCTAACTAACTTGGGTATCAAGCCTCTCTAATAGCAAAAGATCTAAAGATCACCAGTTGTCTACCTTTACATGCATGAATATTATGTTACCACCTCAATTGTTAGTCTTATCTAATTACTTTTGTTAACTTCAAATTGTTTTCCCAGTCAAATGGCATACTATTCTTTTCACTAGTGGGCCAACCAACATTTTAATAGTTACGTATTTAATTGAGCAAGAAAATTGTGTAAAGTCGAAATTGCACATTTTCAAAAAGTCCCAAGGCTGATTTTTGTACTTGAACTTGTGAACATCCCAAATGTAGATTGATTATGTAAGTGAAGATTTATGAATATTTTTTTCCCAAATGATTCCAAAAACGATGTTTTGTTAGATTATATTAATAGACAATGAATAAATTGATTAATGTATACATCTCTTTTTGTTTTTTTAATTTTTTTTTCTAGGAGAGGGAAGGTGGGTAAAGTGAGTTTTGAAACTAAAATCATAATAACCTTTTTCTAGTTGCTTTAATGATTTCTTTGGTCATAACTTTATTTGATTCTTGCGTTTGTCCATTTAAAGTTAAAATTACATTAGGTAGCTCCTCTTGTTTTATTGGTTTTAATTGATTTGATTTCCTTTTTGTCAGTAACTTTAGTTTGATTTGCCATCAGCTTCTCCTAAGTCCTAAGAGAGAGAAGACTCTTGTCATAGATATCTTGTGTGCTTCACTAAATTATATATATATATATATATTATATAATTAATTAACCCATTTATGTAAATTAAACCTTAGAAGAAAAGCTAATAAAAGTGGAATTTAAAGAGGAAAAAGTTATTCCTTCTCCTTTATTTTTTACATGGGTTTTAACACCGGTACCCTTTGATCTTTTTATTCCATCACTTTCTTCACCCAATATATATATATATTTTACTACAAAGTCTCTATTTTTTTTAAAAAAAAATTTTCAGAAAGGAATTAGAAAATTATTCCATTATTTTTCCTAGCATTTTGTTACCGTGTCTTTTCTCTTTCTCTTTTGCCTCCCGAAGAAGAAAAGGTTTGTGAGAGCCAACCTCTGACAAAAGGGTGAGACTTTTGAAATAAAAAAGAAAAAACCCAACTAAAAAGTGTAGCATTAAAGTTATAAGAGCTGCAATTAGAAGTTACCCATTTCTTAATTGAAACATATAAAAATTTACTTTGTTTTTTGAGAAATGTTCTTTGTCAAAATAAGTAAGTAATAATTATAAAGATGGGTGTGATTTATTTTTCTGTTCATCATTCAAGTTTTCTTTTTAAAGAAAGGAATAATGATGTGATTGAAAGGAAAATAAAATAGAGAAAAAAGAGATGTCATTATTGTAAAAATATTAATTCAATCTTTTTGGACCATATATTCATCCATCATATGAAAGTCTAAACATAACTTTGCCTAAAATTTTCCACCATGACCTCACTTTGTCTTGCGCTCAAAAGACAGTTTACATTGTGCATATGAGAAGATGCTTGTTCTCCAAACTTGCTTGTTTTAGTCTTGCCAAAATCTTGAGGGGATTCCCATTTTTCTGCTGATTACATTTTCATTTTTTTTGGACTATATTATAAAATTATATATCTATATATATATAACCCATTATTTCAAACATTCAAATGTGGCTATGGAGGGCATTTTTCTCATTTCATAATTCATGAAGTAGGTAAAAAAAAAAAAAAAAAGGGCATATCTCATTTTCATTTTGGGTTTTTTATTTTTGTTTGAATGAGATAATCTTCCATTAAAACTTCGTTCAAAAAAATATACATAAAATTCTGTGCTCAGACTAGATAACAAAATTTATTCCTGTACCAAAAATAAAAAAGAATTAATCTTTTTTCTTCTTTTCCACCAATTATTCCTCTATACTTTCCCTTCAGCTTTTTCCAAATCATTATTGAAAAATAACAAATTCCTTGCTAATCAAGGAGCATTTTTGTGGGGTTTTTCTTTTCAAAATTTTCGGCTCCTACTTAATTAATAATGCAGCAACAAGTATATCTATGTGTGTGTGTGTGTGTATATATATATGTATGTATTAGTACATGTCAAATTGGCACAAAAAAAATCTCAATATCAAATTGATTAGTCTTTTAATTTCTTTCACAAATATATTATTTTCATACTAGTCCCATTTGTTTTCTTTAACAAAATAATTATCTTCATATGCAGGAGTGACCCTAAATTAATATTGTCATCGATATCACTTATTAGTAATTTTATAAGTATCAAGTTATTTTTCATAATCAATATATGATTATAGATAAAAGAAATATTTTTGTAAGAGAATAAACTTATGTTATCTAAAATTTTAAATATTTTACCACATATCACATGCAATTAAAGAGGTTTTAAAACTCGAATCTTGCAATGCATTTAATGGCGAGACATGACATCTTGCCTTCAACAGTTTAAAAAGATCTTCCATCTACAATGCATCTTTTAGAAAAATTATTGTAAAATCAAATGCAAAAATTCTAACTTTTCTACTCTTACAGAGCAATTCTTTAAGATTTTTTTTTGGTTTTTTAAATATTATTCATCGACTTATTTTCTAACGAGATTTTAAGATAAATCAAGAGTAAAAGGTATCTTCTTCTTTGAGTCAAATTTAAAATCCCTGAAAAAGCTTCCTCTTAAATGTTTACTCTTATAGAAAAATTCCTTGAGATTTTTGTCTATAATTTTTTGGATTTTAAATATTATTTATTGACTTATTTCTAACGATACTTTTGAGAAATCAAGAGTAAATATTAATCCCTCTTGAGCCATACCTAAAATTATTAAATATCTTTTTAATTATAATATTTATTCTAAGAGATATTCTTTTATCTCTCCTCTAAAAATTATTTGGCTTTGTGAAAGAGGTGGAGTAAACCTAATCCGTTGCTTGAGTAAAGGATATAGGCACATAATTAGTAGTTGAACCTCTATAAATTAAGTTTACAATCTCTCTTTTCAACTTTCTTAAGTTTCTAAATTTCATTTGAATTATAAGTCATTACTCTTTTTTTTTTTTTTGCTTTTTTTTTTATTAACTTCTCTTGCATGCTTACTTTTGTCTCCGAATTATTTGAATTTTGAAAAACTCAATTCACCTCACGTTTAGGTTATTGTTAATACTTGGACCAACATGTTATATAATGTAGTGACTCAGGAAGAGGTTTTTAGTGATTCAAGGATGAAATAATTGCCAGTTTATAGGGTTCAGTTTCATGCTAGCTTTAGAATTACAACTAAGTTGAGGTAAATGAAGAATAACGTAAGGATTTGGTGAGGAAAAAGTGAAAGATGACTCCTAAAAAAAGTTTCCTAAAGGACTAACTTTTAGAAGAGATGAGTAATGAGGGGAGGATAGACTTAGAGGTTAGAGTTTCTTAAAAGAAACAAGGTTAAGACAAGGCAACCTTTACCACCCTTCATATTCAACATTGTGGTCAAAGGATTGACTTTTATACTTAGGAAAAGAATTAGTAAGAAACATCTTAAATGAAATTAGGATTGGTTCTAGGGAGAAAATGGTAAATGTGCTTCAATTTGTAGATAATACTCTCACAGTTTTAGACCATTATAAGAAGAAACACAAGTGGTTGAGAGGTTGTTTATGTACTTCGAAAAAACTATACTCATGAGTATATCATCCAGGGAAGGTAATGTCCCAATATAGGCAAACATTATTAACTGTAAGCGTACCTTCTTGATGAAGACCCTAGGATTAACTTGTAATTTGAACCCACCATATACAATTAACATTAAACTTAATATCTAAATAAATCACTTACTTAACCCACAATTAGTAAGTAATTGGAACTAAGGTAAGGATGAAAAAAATGAATTGATTAATATGCTACAAGAATACATTGATAAGTTGAAATCAGTTCTTGATACAACAAGAAGATTGAAGAAACCTCCCAAGTACCAAACTAACCATCGACTATCTTAAGCTTAAATGCTTTATCGATTTGTTGAAATAACTATAAGAGGGTCTATTATAAGAGAATTCAACAAGCTTCTTAATAGAAAAAGACTACTTAAAATAGAACCATTATCTAACAACAATGATTATCCTTAGGTGGCATAAGGACTCTTGATAATAAAATACTCTTAGGTGATAAAGTTAAGGACTTTTTATTAACTCACAATTTTCACATAACATTTTATACATTATAAGGACTTTGTTGGAAATATTAGAGATAATTGTGCAAATAATGCTAACAAATAAGAAAAGAAATGGGAAAGAAATGTGTTTATATATATATATATATTTCTTATATATTTCTTGTATAGAATGAATTACAATATGAAGGTATTTATACATGTAAGAGATGATTTATAACCACAAACATTTCTATGGTTATAAATTATTATATTATATACCATTTAAATATTAGTATATTTTTAATAATAGTATTTTAAATGGGTGGATGGAGAATTTTCTTTATTTTCTAACACTCCTTCTTGAAGAAATTCCTTTGAACACAAAGTTTATCTCTAAAGAAATCAAACTTTGTTTTTGGAAGTGCTTTGGTGAATATGTCGGCTAGCTGTTCTTCTGAGCTGCAATGAACTAGATTGATTTTTCCTTCACTTACAACTTCTTGGACAAAATAATATTTGATTTTGATATGCTTAATTTTCCTATATTGTACTGAATTCTTTGTAATAGTTATTGCTAACTTGCTATCGCAAAATATCTTTGTGGGTTGTTTATGAATTGCACCCATTTCAGATAAAATCATTCTTAGCCATATTGTCTAATTTGCAGTGGCACATATTACAATATACTCAGCTTCAGCTATTAATTGAGCCACAATATCTTGTTTTTTTACTGAGCCAAGAAAATACACCATTTCTAATAGAAAATACATAACCTAAAGTACTCTTCATATCATCCAAAGATCTAGCCCAATCATTGTCTGAATAACTAATCAACTCTGAGTTTTCGATAGGATTGTACCAAATTTCATAGTCCGAAGTTCCTCTAAGATAATAAAGAACTCTTTTATCTACTTACAGATGTGTTTGGATTGGCTTCTGTATAAATCTGTATAACATACTTACGACATGCATCATGTATGGCCTTGTGGCTGTTAGGTATAATAAACTACCAATCATACTTCTGTACTGCTTCGTATCAGCTTCTCCAGAGTCATCTTCTTTAGTAAATTTTTCATTTTGAGCCAATGGTGTTGAAATAGGCTTATTATTTTCCATTTTAAACTTTCTTAAAATATTGATGGCATATTTCTTTTAACATATGAAGATCTCTTCATCTGTTTAATTGATCTCCATGCCAAGAAAATAATTCATCATGCTAAGATCAGTCATCTCGAACAGCTTCATCATATTTTACTTGAATGCTTTTATCATAGATGAGTTGTTTCTTGCAATAATAAGGTCATCCACATAATGTGAGATAACAAGGATATTTGGTCCTTTTGACATTATATACAAAGTAGCTGCATTCAGACTCCTTCTAAACCCTTTTTAAATGATGTGTCCATTAATTTGACTATATCATGCCCGAAGAACTTGCTTAAGACCATATAACGTCTTTTTGAATCTTAAAACGTTGTCTTTTTTCCCTTGATGTCGAATCCTGGGTTTGTTCAATATAAATTTCTTCTTGAAGAAACCCATTTAGAAAAGTGAATTTCGTATCAAGTTGATAAATCTTCCATCTTCTTTGTGCTGTCAAAGCAACAATAATTCTAATTGTATCTTGTCTTAATACTAGAGCAAAAGTCTCATTATAATCTACCCCAAATTATTGTGAATATCCTTTAGCTACCAGTCTACCTTTGTGCTTTTGAATTGAAACATCTAGATTAAGTTTTGTCTTGAATATCAATTTTACACCAATAACATCTTTGTTTGGTGGTTTAGTTTATAGTTCCCACGTCTGGTTCTTCTCAATCATGCGAATTTCTTCTTTTATGGCATTTCTTCATTCTTTATGTTGAGATGCTTCTTCATAACAATTTGGTTCATGAGTTGCAAAACAACAAAACTCACATTATTCAATATCAAGATCAAGAATTTGTTGAGTATCTCTATATAACTCTGACAATCTTCAAAGCTTCTTAGGTGGTGTATCAGATAAATAATCATACTCATATCTAGAAGAATCAGTATCGTCTGAGCTACTACTAGACTCTTCTTGAGAATGTTGGCCTGGTTGATTGACTGGTGTTGATACTTATGGAAAAGTTTCTTCTTGTTAGAATGGTTGAGTTATGACATATTTTCTATTAATATCATTATGTTTCCAAATGCAAGAAGCATTTTCATCACACATAACATCTCTATTAACTTGAACTTTGCAGGTGTATGGATTGTACACTTTATACCCTTTTGACTGAGAATTATAACCAATGAAGATTATTTTTTGTGCTTTATCATCAAGCTTGTGTCATTTTTTTGTTGGTACGTAGATGTAACAAATACACCCAAATTTTCTTAAGTGACTTGCATATGGTTTATGTCTAGACCATGCTTCAAGATGTGTACATCCTTCATCTGCCTTCATAGAAAGTCGATTTTGGAGATAAATTTATGTATATACTACTTCAACCCAAAACTTGTTAGGTAAACTTTTATCCTTTAACATTGGTCTTGTCATTTCCATCACAATTCTGTTCTTCCTTTCTGATACACCATTTTATTGTGGAGTATATGGAACAATAAAATGATGATGTATGCCTTCCTCATCACAAAACTTGTTAAATTCTGAGGACGTATATTCCTTCTTATTATCACTTTTGAGATTCTTAAGTTGGCAGAAGCTTTTTTTTTTTCAACAAAACTCTTAAATTTATAGAAAGTTTTGAAGACTTTGGATCGATCTTTCATGAAATAAACTGATGTCATCTGAGAGTAGTCATCAATAAATAAGATGAAATATATGCTATTGTCAAGTGAAGGAGTTCTCATAAGACCACATATATCAGTATGTACTAACTCAAGCTTCTTTGCTACTCTTTATGCTTGTCCCACTGGAAATGATTATCTTGACAATTTTTCTAGTTTGCAACCATCACATATGCCACTTATCTCTGATATGACAAGAAGACCTTTCACCATATTTTTTTGTGAAAACGGTTTTAAAATTTAAAAGTTACTGTGTTCAAAGCACTTATGCCATAACCATGCTACCTCATCCATATGAGCATGCACAGTTTTTTCCTTTGCAGCATATTGTCACTGTATAGAAAAATATTTATGTTGCATTTTCACGCAAGCAATTGAGTTCCCCTTTGGATCGAGTATTAAACAAGAGTCATCTTTGAACTGAAGAGAGTACCCATTTTGTATCATTTGAAGAAGACTAAGTAAATTTTAATCTAAATCAAGGATGTATAGAACATCTTTTATTAATCTTGTACCTTTCTTTGTTTGTATAGCAACAGTACCTTTGCCTTAAGATTTTACTGTAGCTTCAGTGCCCATTTGATAGGAACTTTAACTGACGTATCTATATTGCTAAATGTATTTGAATACTTGGTCATATGATTAATGCCTCTACTATCAATAAGTCATGCATCCTTCTAATAAAGTATGTTCTGACAAGCATAAAATAGTTGACCTTCTTCATTTATAGTCTCAGAGACACTTGCTTGCTGCCTTTTAAATTCGCATTCGTGCTCCATGTGACCGAATTTTTTGCAGAACCTACACTGTAACTTTCTTTTATGCCAATAATTCTTTTCTTCATGATTTTGCTTTTTACATTTTATAATAAAGTGATTTACCTTTCTTTCCTCCTTCTCTGATGTTTCCCATATTGTATTACCTTAGACCTTTGTTTGTATTTGACCTTGATGATGAAGATTTATGCTTCGACTAAAATACTCCTTCTAAAGATGCTTCATGTCTTCTAGACATCCTGTTTTTAGAACTTGAAGAGAACTAATAAGTTTTGATATGGTTAACATCGATAGGTCTTTTGATTCTTCTATGACATTTATCACCATTTCAAACTTTTTTGGCAAACTGACCAACATCCTTTATACTACTCGTTGATCAGTAATGCTATCACCATATGTTTTAGTTGATTCAGCAGCTTTATTGTTCTTGCAGAATAATCTTTGATTATTTCTTCATCTCTCATTTTTAAATTCTCAAACTTACATCTTAGCGATTGAAGCTTGACTCTTATTATCTTTTTTATTCCTTCAAATTCATTCTTCAATATATCTTACTCTTCTTTTACTGAAGTAGCATTCATTATATGTGAAAATATTGTATATGAAACGGCAAGACATATTTTGGCTAATGCTTCTGGATCCTTTTTTAGCCAATCTATGGTAACTAAAATTGATGTATTAATATTACCCACAACTTCTAGTATACCATTTTCTACTACTTTCCATAAGCCAAATGCACGTAAGATAGCCTTCATTCTACTACTCCAATATCCATAGTCTTATCCATTGAAAAGTGGAACGACTTGTTGCTGGCTTGTGCTTGTAAAAGCCATAATTTATATTGTGAAAATTACTTTATAACCTTCTTGATCGTAGAAACTCTAATATCACTTATTGAGAATATTGGAGATAATCGTGCAAATAGTGCTAACAAATAAGAAATGAAACTGGAAAGAAATGTGTTTATATATATATCTATATATATTTCTTATATAGAATGAATTACAACATGAAAGTATTTATACATGTAAAAGATGATCTATAACCATAAACATTTCTACGGTTATAAATTATTTATATTATATACCATTTAAATATTAGTATATTTTAATAATAGTATTTTAAATGAGTAGATGGGAAATTTTCTTCATTTTCTAATAGACTCTTTATGCTTCATTCGACCAACCATGACTTATAGTATAAGGATTCTTATTCTGCATGAGATTGGAACTTTAGTTGCGATAAGGATAGTGGTTGGTAAGGACTTTTACTTGAGAAGACTATTTGATTTGTTGATGAGTTAACATTCACCCATGCCTTATAAGATAAGAACTCTTTATTCTTTATGAGATTAAGGCTGAAATCCAGCTAAGATAAGAGGAGTGATCGATAAGACTTTTAGAAGAGTGATTGGTCGAGTCTTTAGGACTTGTAAGACTCTTAGAGATCGGTTACTGTGAGTTGTAGAAGAGAAAAGACTCTTAATGATTGGTTTGTAATAAAATTAGTCAATTTTCCATGATTTGTAGGAGAGTGATTGACTGCCTCTCCTAATGACTTAATGGATTCAACCTTCATCTTTCATGGGTCTCCAAATCTGGTCTAAACCTTCATTCTTTATTTATCCATTCTTGAACATAAGCTTAAAAAGCTTACATGAGTTTCTTGATTCGTGATCTTGTGATCGGATCACTTGGCATAATGATATTCCGTCCATATAGCCCAAGTACATCTTGAGTTATGTCCATCCTATGTTCATCTTTATGTGGATGGACTTCCTCTTGAGTTATGTCTTGATCTCCATCATTTGGTTTTTGATCTCTATAACTTTTTTTACCTATCTTATTTCTCTTTATGTGTTAATCCCTCTTTAATATTTACTTGAAGATCGTGTATAGATAAGGTTGAGGCAAAATTGGTGGAATGGAGGAACAAGTTCCTTTTTACTAACGAGGTTAACTTCGACTAAATTTGTGTTTTCATCAAAATTCGTTTACTTTATCTAATTGAAAATACCAATATTGATTGCCTACAAGTTGAAGTCTATTTTTAAGAGCTCCTTGTGAAGTGATTCATCAGATTTGAAAAAGATACACTTGGTTGACTAGGTAAGAGTGTGTTTAAGCAATAACTAAAAAGGTCTAGGTATCAATCAATTAAAGGATATGCACTTTTCATTAGGTGGTTCTAGAGGCTTTAATATTGAGAACAATCTATTTTGGATATGAAAATTAATAGATAAATGTTTTTCTACCATCAACACTATTACCACCTATAACAGTTCTAAGATAACCATCATTTTTCTTAAAGGGGATAGTCAAGGGGTTGAGATTGTCTTCCATAAGATTATATTCTTAAAGAAGTCTTCCCTAGGATTTACACCTTAGTTACTAGAATATTAATGCAGGGGAGAGCATAGTTAGTTAGACTCGACATTGTCCTTGAATATTAACCTTAGGAAGAGACTACTAAAT
Source organism: Carica papaya (assembly GCF_054855325.1). Lineage (NCBI taxonomy): Eukaryota > Viridiplantae > Streptophyta > Magnoliopsida > Brassicales > Caricaceae > Carica > Carica papaya. Next base: position 27,054,423 of record NC_142311.1, on the reverse strand, counting down.
TAGGAAGGATATCAATGGGCTTATCTTTTTCAATCTACTACAAAAAGTGGTACTATATAGGCATTGATAATCTAGGCATGTGTAAAGATGGGATAATAAAGGTTTCTTTTCTATCAAGTCTTTAAGTGAGTAGTCAACTTAATTGCATGGTAGCTTTCCAAGGTGGATATATGTTTGATGGGTTTGCCACACCTTTGCTAGTTTAGACTTAAAGTTCTAGATGATTTTTTACAGATAATATGCAAGGAACATCAATCACTTAATCTTTTAATGTAAGAGCACATGGTTAATGTGTTGTACATGTTAAGGTTTGTAGGACTTTCATGGTGTCCCCTCACGCATAAATAAGTTGTTTTTATCTTAATAATAGGTAGGCTAGTGATTTTAAGCTCCTTTATGACATCCTATGGTCAATTTGGTCGGCTAAAAATGAGAAAATTTATGAGGCCAAAGATGTATCGATTGTAAAAATTTGTTAATTGATAAAGATGAGATTCGCATGGTGGCTAAAAGCCTTTTATAGGGAGTTTAGCAGTAACTCGACCATTGAGATAGAAATTACTTTACCCAATGTGGGGACCAGAGGATAGTCCTTATACCATACATGCTAAATAATTCTATCATGTCAAAATTTAGAACCTTAAAATTTAATGTGAATGCATTGATATAGGGAGAAACTTGTCTAACATGTATTGGTAGAGTTTTTGGGGATGTTAGAATAGGATTTAATGTGTTTTCTAAAAAGGTGTTGATGTCTAATGACTCAAAGCAGGCAGAGTTAATAGCAATGTGTGAGGATTTATACACTATTACAAGTTGTAATCTATGAAATACTTTGGACTCAGTGGTGGAGAATGATTCTATGGTGGTTGAAGCATGGGTAGAGAACAACACAATTTTTATGGTATTTGAATAACATTGTTAATCTAATTGCCAATGTTGTAGAAAACATGAGATTGATATCTTTTGTTCTCACTATTAAAGAGAGAAATTTTGTGGAATATACTTGTTAGGTTGGGAGTAGGGAGAGGGTGGATTTGGTTGCATGGTTATAAATAAGAAAGATCTTAGGATTAAACAATGTATAAGGTATTTGACTTTTAAGCTTTACTTGTAGCTCGATGTTTTTTCATTACAAGTTGATGCAAGGAAGCAAGAAATGGAAAACTAGGCTGCTCTACAGACTTCATCTCCTATTTCTTTTAATCTTTTTGGTTTTGAGCTAATTGTCGTATTATTATGATTGACATATGGTGGTGTTGGGGGCTTCGTGTTTCTCTTGATAAAGGATGTTTTGCTCTCAATTATAACATTCTAACATAAACTCCCTAGGGCCCTAGAGATAGAGATGCAATATCAAGTTAAAAAATTACTAGTGGGAGTACAATAAAAATCAATGCGATGAAAGCTTCTATTATTAAACACCCTTGTGACGAGTAGCTTATAATTTGGGTTGTCCAATTATGTTTTTATTTTACTTATTTCCTCACAATTGTAGTGCTTGATAGAGCCGCTTTGTTTCTTATTCATGATACTAATTTTCTATATGTTTGTTCATGTAGCCTAATGCAATTCGGGCATATATGTTTTGAAAAAGCTTAGCTCTATTATTTTTGTCTCAGTATGATTTTAAGACAAGTATTTTGACTAATGTTATGACCTAAAACAAAAGAGAAATATATGTTTTATTGTCAAATGCATGAAAGGATGACTTATACTATCTCTATAAGAGGGTTTAATGTGTCTAGGAATTTTTTTTTTTTTTAAGGTTTGTTGGTATGTTTTGATTAGTAGTTACCAAATAACTTATATGTTAAGGTTAGTTTCCATTTAACAACTTATTTATTTATTTATTTTTAGTTAGTATTTGCAATGTATAATTTCGTAATTCTACTATCTAACTTCTTAGTTCCAATGAATCTTTTACTTTTCAAGAAGGAAAAAAAAAACAAGAAGAAAAGAAAATGAGTGAAAGAAATCGAAGAAAACAGTACCATTAAGTTTATAATGATTATGTACAAACCAAGAATATCTCAATTTTACCTTTGAATTTTGAGTTTCAAGCATATTTTGAGCAAATAAGTGTACATTCTTTAAAGAATGAGTTTCTACTAACTTTGAACTTAAGAATTTTTTTTTTGAAGTATTTATTAATTTTACGATTGTATAAAAATTAAAGTACTAAATTAACTATTTTTACAAACAAATATATTAAATTGTAATATACTTAATATGAAAATTTCCTATGTAATTTATTCTTTCCTTAATTTATTTTGCCACCTCAAAGTGTTTATAATTAATTTATTACTTCTCCTAAACTGTTGAGTCATAGAGTGAATTGCATTAAATTTAATAAAGTTTAAATGAGAAGGTTAAAAAAATGATATTAGAAAAATTAATAATAATAATTCTTCTTGTAGCTTCAGCAGGGGAAACTTCCCTTTGGTGGTATATCATGTGGTAATCACAACTTACAAAGTTTTTCAATCATCTTTTTGAAAAGCTATATATATATATATATATATACACACACACACACACATACAAATATATATATATATATATATGTGACATTGTCATTGCTTTATCCAATACTAAATTTAAAGTGCAATGATAAAAGTAATGATTATGCAAACAATATATATAACAGGGTTTTAGAATTTCGGCATTATCTGACAGACTGTCACCAATATCAGCAAAAACCTAATTAACTCAATTAATATAAATAATTGATCAGCTATATCACATATACATACACCCACACACACACACACACACAAAATTTAAGTACAATTATATATATATATATATATTGTTTTTTATTTAATTTTGGAAGAGACAAAAAGAAAAACTCAGAAGATTCAAACTCCAATCTAGGATGGTAAAAAAATTGTAACCATCTCACACTATTTGTTTTAATTTTTAAAAAAATAAATTCATTTTAATTAAAATATATAGTATATATTTCTAAATTTTAATAAAATTATATAATACATTTTTTAAATAATTCATATCTTTTAAGACAACTTTTAATAAAATAAAAAAGCGCTTTTATATATTAATGATTGAGTGGTTAAAGTGCTTAACCTATATATTTATATATAATTCAGAATCTAGTTAAATTTTATTAGAAATTCTAATAAAATCTAGAAGTAGATATTAAAAATTTAATTGGGTTTGAATTTTATAAAATACATTTTGAATCTGATTGATTTTCGTATTTAAATAAAATATCGATTAGATAATATTTAATTTGAACTTAACTAATTATTGTAAATTAAATTAAAAATATAATAAAATATATATGTAATTGCCTTTGTTCAAAAGTAGTGTGAACTCAAGGGCTAGAAATGAATAGAGAGCTCCCTCCAACTTCTTTGAAAATTTCTTTGGGAAATAATGATATCATAATTAAATAAACATTTGATGAGAAAATGTAAAGTGCTCCATTACAATTACCAAGGATCATCAACTTCAGACTACTTTTAATAAGCTCTCTCTCTCTCTCTCTCTCTCTCTCTCTCTCTCTCTCTCTCTCTCTCTCCCTCTCTCCCCCTCTCTCTCCCTCTCTCCCTCTCTCTCTCTCTCTCTCTCTCTCCCTCTCTAAGTCTTTTTTCTCTCTTGAGTCTTGAGTTCACAACATACAAAATCAAATAGATTTCATATGTGTGTACATATATGTGTGTGTATTTACGTAGGAATATAATATGTTGATATGAAGGACATGCTTTTTTCCTACTCTTTTCCCCTTTTGTTGCTTTCTGTCTTTCTTGTCTCCTTGTCTTTCTTTAGCTCTCCTTTTCTTTCTTTCTTTTCCTTTTCCTTTTCTCTTTTCCCTTTCTTTTTCCCTCTGATTTTCTCAGCTGGGGTACCTGATTCTCCTCACCAGCTCCTCTTCAGATTTTTATATATTTTTTTATATATTATATAATCATGTCAAAATGAGTAGTACACCCTCAAAAAGAAGCTTAATTAATAACAAGAAGGGGCAACATATATATATATATATATAAAATATAATATAATATAATATGATCAATGTGGCCTGCCTAGAGTGAACTCCAAATTAGGCTTCTTGGGGCTTGTCCCTGCAGATTGGCTCGATGAGCTTACATCTGATGATGATAATCTCTCGTAATTTATGCATTTTGCATCCTGCTCAAATTCAAAATTAATGAAATTAAGAAATAAACATAATTAATTCATTCTTTTTTGAATTAACAAAGCAATAAATTAGTTCTTGAAAAAAAGAAAAATAACAATAAATCAATTTGAATTATTTTTTTTGATGGAAAAATTAATTGATTAATCTTATTGATGTGGGAATAATCGAAGGACATATATATATTTGATTCAGAGAACAAGAGAATATATATCACAAGAAAAGAAACATTACTTTGAGTATAAGTAGTACTACTACACTTTTGAAAGTGATCTCCTACAGTTTTCTCCAATAATATCATGTATCTTCCTATGTACACACACATATATATATATATATATATTAATCAATCTATTATTTTGCTTAATTAATTAATCTTATTATAAATTATCATGAAATTACCAAGCTTTAAATTAATTAACATAAAGCTGATGTTTTTTTTTAAAAGGATTACAAAGTTAACCCTTTAACTTTCCTTCGTAGATTGATTGATAATTTTACCCCTCGTCTTGAGAATGTCTAAATCAAGCAAGCTTTTCAAAGGCTTTTATTTATTTTTATTTTTATTTTTATTTTTTTTTGCCTTAGACTCAACTATGTATCTTTTCTAAGAGCTTTAAATAAACATTCTTGGCAAGTCTACCTTCATTAATATGTCTGTTAGCTAGGGTTTAACCAAAGACATTATTACTCAAAGGTACTCTCTTCTTTTAGATATATTTTCTTTTATAAAAGAAGTAGCTGATAAGTTTTCCCAAAAAAACAAATTAAAAACTAAAATTCATTTTGAGAAATTAAAATTACATTTTTACAATAATAATAATAATAATAATAATGAAAGAAAAAAGAAGTTGTACCTCAATGGATGGCATGTTTGGAGTGGAATCCTTTGGTTTTGCATGCAACCAAGCTTCCCTGCTACAAAGACCAACACAAAAGAGAGAGAATATTTGTATCAGTGGAAGCCATGCATGCAGAAGAAAAAGTAAACTGAGAAAAAAAAAAAGGACAGTTTTTCCAAATTATAAAAAAGAAAGAAAGAAAGAAAGCAATCTTTTACTGTCTTATTTATGCTTATGAAATAAAGTAGCTAGGAAGGTATCCCCCACATTCCCATGTGATTACCCATTACCCATTGCAACACATTCATAAACAATAAAACAAAATTCAAAGGCTTAACTAAACTTTGCTTTATATTAATATAATTACCAAAAATTTCCACTAATAATATAATGCTGGGTCTATGCATACACTCATACTCATATATAACTTTAGCCCAAATATTCTTTTACCCTGCATTATTTGGTCAATTTGTATAAAACCATTAATTTTTTTGAAGAGTAAATTTACACCCATTTCTAAATATTAACATGGTAAACAAATTAAAATAGAAAACCCATAAAACAAACCATAGGATTAACTAAATCAGAAGAAGATCAAACTACATATAGAAAAAGAGAGGGGAAAGAGAGGGTTGTATAATATATTTAGCTTTGAGAGTAAGTAATGTAAGGGAATAGGTCCCACAAAATCCAAAGGAAAGAGATATATATGTCTCTCCCATTTTTTAAGGAGGATATGTTGGGGATTCCCTTATTGTCTTGGAATGGTATGGGAGAGAGTAGAGAGTTTCTTTTTTAACTTCTCCCTTTTCACCCACTTCATTCAAACACACATATCTTATTATTACACCATCATGGCTTCCACTTCCCTCTCTCTCTCCCATGCTTCTTCTTCTCCACTCAAACACAAAGATAAACCACTCAATCTCTCTCTCTCTCTCTCTTTTTGTGATTTCTTGCATGCAAACTATTCATATATGTATATATATATATGTCTTATATATACCTGCCCATGCATGTGTAATGTCCTGTTGGTGGGAAGAGAGATACTTTAGTATACATTTTGTGTATGCATATTGAGATGCGCATATGTAGAGAATCTCCCCAAATTTACATATCCATTCTCATTAAGGAACAAACTTCAATGACACAAAAGGAGCAACGCAAACTAAAAGCATGTAACATAGATATACATATATATATATATATAGGACCACATATATTTTTCGTTATTTTTAATATGTTATGAACTTACAAAGGGGATTCAAATCCTATTAAGAATTCTCATGTACAGCCTCCTAGTTACCTTCCCAAATCGAACCATGATTTTGGCTTGTTTATCTCATACTTAAATGCAGTATACATTGAGTTATAATTTCCTGGGTTAATTTGCAACAAAATAGATTCAAAGGAAAATGTAGGAATTTATGTACGAATCTACATACTTAAATGCAGTATACATTGAGTTATAATTTCCTGGGTTAATTTGCAACAAAATAGATTCAAAGGAAAATGTAGGAATTCTTCAACAAGATTAGTTTTTGAAGAAATTTTAAGATTTACAGCGTTTCTAGTAGAATCGTCAAACTATCACAACCATAACATGTGTAATTTTCTTCAGAGTTATAATCTTATTTTCCGAGCTAAGAAACATATGAAAATTAAGAATTGAAGTAGGGAAATAATTAATTAATCACCTGGAAGAATTGCTCCAGAGAGCATGGTAATCTTTATCTTGATGACCACCTTGTCTTGCTTGAATGTCAAAAACCAAATCGTCCGAGTTATCTCCGGACGATCCATTTTCATATGCATCCGATTGACCTGTTTAATTAATTAAAACATAACATTCAGAAATACTAAAGGTGTAATTAAATGCCAAAATTAATTAATAAAAACCCCAAAAAGATAATTCATATTTGAATTATATATAAACCTGAAGAAGCGGCTGCCCTATCAGTAGTCTTCACTGTTCGATACATCTACAAAAGGATCAAAGAATTAACAACCCCATTATAATACTCATCTATAATTTACGACATTTTAGATTTATATAGTTCACTGATTTAACATAAAGCTTTATGTATATATACAAAGACAAACATATAAGGACATTCATAAGAAGCAAAAGAACATATAAAGAAAAGAAGGAAAGGAACAAAAGGAGACCAATGTGGTGAAGTCTAATGAATGCCAAACACAATGTGTGATACAGTAGTGCAAGTACGTACAACTGTTAAAAAAAAGATATAAAGAAGGTAGGGATATAACCGCAGACAGAAGCATTTATGGTCATATCTACATATGTGTATGTTTACATGTATGTACATGCATGAACGTATATGTGCATATATAAATATATATACACATATGTATATATGTAAAATATAACCATGGTTAAGAAAGCATGGTCTAGGAAAACTCATCTGGAGAAGATATCATTGAGAAATGATAGTGTTTTGTACTTGCTCGTTTTCTCTCTTTCTTCTATATATATATAGATACATACATCCATATTATAATATATATTTCCATGAATGGTTTTGTTAGGAGAGAAAAAAAATAATGGACTCAGTGAAAAACTTGTCTTGGCTTGGCCATGACTCTTTTTCATTTTTGAATTCCTTGGGGTTTGTCTTACTTGTTTTCTGAAATCGATAATATTATTTACTCTTTCTCTGTCTGTCTGTCTATCTCTCTCTCTCTCTCTCTTTCTCTGAGGCAGTAATAGTAGTATTGATTTTTTTCTTTTACTTGGGCAGGTTCATTCTTCCAAGCAAAAAGCTGTTTATTAGGTTACAGAACCATCAGATCTAAGTAGGAAAAAGAAGTGCTAAGGATTTGAGAGACCCTCTGCATTGAGAAGGTTCTTGGAATTTGTAATAATCAATTTTAATTAATTAATTAAAATCCTTCGTGTAATGCAGTATATAATTATATATATAAAGCTTGGGTATAGATCGTTAATATAATTATCGAGTCTACAAATTCAGCTCGCAAAACATGATTAACTAACAGGAGAGTAAAAAACCCATCAAAATTAAAATTTCGAAATCTTTGATTCACAAGACAAGGACTTTAACAGAAACCCAGTTGAGAAATTGTTAGAGAATGCATGAGAAAATTTAATTAAGGTTACCTGCAAATGAGATTTAACATGAGCCAAGGTGAGATCTTTCACATCCATTAGCTCAAGAACTGACTTGGGTGTTGCTCCTAATCAGTTTTCAGAAAAAAAAAATTATATCAAGTCAAATATGTTATTTTAGATTTTGAGAGGAATTCCCAAGAGGACTAATGTTATAATAAAAAAACAAAAGAAAAGGGTCTGAAAAGGCAAGAGAATGAAAAGGAAATTAAGGGAGGAAAAGAAAGAAAGCATACTTTCATGGCCACCCAATAACTCAACAGCATGAACAAAGCGAGCATGGAGAGTAGTAGTCCACCGCATCCTTGGAGCTCTCATGCTGCGCTTTGTAGGGAACCTTGACACGAATCTAGACCTCATTAACCCTTGCGATGTACTCTGATGCTGATAAGTGGTGCTAGTCCCGGCCAAAGAAGAAGGAGAAGAATCAAGAGAGTGTTGAGGAAATGAGAAAGGAGGAGGATGAGGTGGAGAGTTCTGGTAGACAGGGATCCCTCTGATGGGCCTCAAGAAACCCAGCTCTTGGCTCAGCCCTTGTGGGTGCTGATGTTGGTGGAAGAGTTGGTGAGTCTGGAGACGGTTTTGGTGCAGAGAGTGGAAGAAATTATTGCCATGGCAATTGGTGCCGCTCTGAGGAAATTGGAGATGGAAATGAGAAGAGTTGGAGTCTGAAATAACCCTTGGATTCGACAAGGAGAGATCGAAGCATGAGTTGTCTGGTTTTGCCATTGAAGAGATGGAGCTTCTTGACTCCAAAGCTCTCTTCCAAAACCCCAAATCCATGTCCTCTTCCGTACTACTTCTCCGAGGCCATGTGGATGAGGGTTTGGTGTTGGGAGGACTAATTTGCAGAGACAAGTCTGGTTGTGCAGGGAAGAGCTCCATGTTAATTATTAGCAATCAAAGGAATTATCACAGCTTCCTTTTTCTCCCAAACTCTCCTCCAACTTCCTCTCTTGCTTCTTTGTCTATCTGCCTTTCTGGCTACTGCGTTAACAGTGAAGTTATATATCTTGAGAGAGAGAGAGAGAGAGAGAGAGAGAGAGAAAATAGTTTTTGATGATTAGGGGAAAAGGGTTTTGAAGTATTAGAGGTGAGATTTGTGGGTTGTTGATGAATTTTGAGAAGAGGGAGTAGTTGCAGAGATTGGAGAGATTGAGAGAGAGATAGAGAAAGAGAGAGAAAAATAAAGAGAGAAAAGAAGTGACAAGGAATGAAGTGAATGGTTGTTTCTTTTGTGTGAAGTATATGTGAGAAAATGACACTTGAGAGGAAATAGGGAGAGCTCAAGAAGAGAAGAGAGATGTAAGTGTGTTTTCCTTTGTGGACGTGGGGTTAAGGTACTTACTATAGGTGAGAAAAAGGAGAAGAATACCCAAAAATAAAGACATACAAAATAATATATTAACCATGGGAGTATCCCAACTAGTCAACAAATTTCCTTCCTTTTGCTCCAATGCACCCAAAGATTTTATAACCCACAAGAATCAATTTTATTGTTCTCAAAGATTAGTAACATATATCTCCTTTTTAATTTATCTAGTACACTTTTGCTTCATAGTGGTTTGAGTTTTTTTTTTTTTTTTTTTATAATAAAATTATATATAAGTATAAATTTTTTTTAATAAATATGCATTACATCGATTAAATTTTATTATATAATATAATTGATTATTTTATAAATTCTAAATTGTTTGAACAAAAACTAAAAGAAAGGGGGAGAAGGTGAAGTGAAAACATACAAAGTTAGGAGAGAATTGACGGATTCCTTTTTACCAGTACTATATATATATATATATATATATATATATACATACATATAATTATATATGGGCTTCTTTGTACAACAAAAGTGAAGATCTTTATAAGGTGATTATAACTTTAACGTGCGCATTTGTCCCTCAACTACTCTTTTTTTTTTTTTTCCTCCCTTTCTCTTGTAACCTTTCTATCTATCCCACGCACGCACTCACCCCCCCCCCCTCTTTCAACTTAATACCCAAGATTGGTGCTCCTTTTTAAGAACCCTAAAATTCACACCAAAGGAAATTATTTTTTACAAGATTTTAAAAAGAAAAAGAATTTTAACATTTATATGTATGTATATTATGAAGTAGAAAAGTCAGTAATACCTGAATCTGAATTATCAGTACCAAGTTTATAGGGTAGAAAAAAAGTTAATCGTTTTAAATTTTGTTTGTGTGTATGATATGGGAATTAATTGATCTTACAACCATACTCAGCCTATTTATATTTTATTATAATTCAAGTAATGTAATTTTACACTGTAATAACTTTTCGTATTTATCTATTTAATTTTTATTATTATGGCTGCTGTACAATTAGAAAGTGTAATAATTTGACTTAATATTAATTTTTGTAAATACCATTTATGGCCAATTACAAAATTACTGAATATGTTTAGTTATAATAGCAGCTTAACTACGACCCCTCATTATTGAGGTAATCATTAATGATGATGGAAGAACCCTAATTCTCACAAATAAAAATCATTTTTACTTGGTCTAACTTAGGACCCACCACACCACCATCATTCAATTTCTCTTCAAATAATCTCACGAGAAATTCCTTTGTACAATAAATAATTCCTTCTAGGTAATTGAAATCGAGGGCAGCTGTAAAAAGTTAAAAAAATTTATTTGTATTTTTTTACCACCCTCTGAAAAAACAATCAGAACAGTAACTATAAAATAGTGGTAAATGAGTCATTTCACTATCTAAAGGAAAATGAACGGTTAACTTCTCCTGCACTGCAAGAGGAGTTTATGGATTTTACAAAATCAAGCCCACAAAACAAGGAACCAACAAGGACTTGTTTGGTTCTCGGGAAAAACAAGTAGAAAGAAAATGAACAAATCATGCATGAGAGTAATTTTTCTGGCTCTGTCTTTTTAGACGGTTAACCAAATCTTAATTAAGTTTGTCTTACTAATTAATTGAGTTTACAAAAATAGAATGAAATTAATTTGGGTTGTTATTATTATAGAAGGAAATTTTGAGCTAATTTGGAGTTTATGTATCTGCACTTCCATTTGCAATTAAGTTATCCGCATACTAAAAAATCAGTAGTTTCCTACATAAGTTAAAAGTTTAAAGAATATATATTATTATTTTTAAGAAAATATTATCTTCTCTTTTAAATAATGAATTTTTATAATGATTTAAATTCAATGCAATTTTTTTTTTTTTTTTTCAATGAGGGACTAGGTCGTTGATTTTTTTTTTTTAAAAAAATATATATATATATTATAGTATTTCATAAGGTATAATTTGGGAGCAGTTTCTTGACCACTTAAATTTTCTCAACTAAAAATATATTAATGTATAAAAAAATTTCACATCCCGCATTCGTTAATAAAATATATATTTATTAGAAAAAGTTTTTACTAAATAACATACAAATCCGAAGTCATTAGAAAAAAAAAATCCAATCATATTATAATTTTTTTAACGTTAAAATTTATATGATTCGTAACAGTTAATTAGATAATACGTGCATACCAATTATACCATAATTATCTAACAAGAACACATAAAAATAACATAATCTTATTCAAAGTAAGGAAGGTAAATAGTAATCATTTAATCAAAAAATAATTTGTACACTGTGGGTATGCATACGTGTGTGTGTGTGTATATATATATATAGACAAGAAAAAAAAAAGCATTAATTTCATAATCCCTAAAAAGAGAAAATAGAATTAGGTGTTTGAGTTAATTATAGTGGTTTAGATATTGGTCCCTATAAGTAAAAGTGTACACCATGTGATTAATTAATAACAACATCCCCATCCATGTTGATGCAGGGCAAGTAGAGGCGTGAGTGAATTCCAAAATTTCAATAACCTTCAAATATTGAAATCAGTACTTGCTTATTTCAAACTCTATATGTAGAAAATTCTCAGTGTAATTAAACATCCTTGCATTTACTCTCCACAAAAATTAATCGTCAGACCAATATGATGAACATTGAGCGTTGCCAAGTACATTATTAGAAAAATATTTATATGACTTTAGAATATCTTAGAAAATCTGTATGAATATGCTTATTAATTTGTTAAAGAAAATGATTACACTGTTAAATGAAGCAAATGAAGTTGTATCCTTGATATTCATAAGAATGAGCAATTGTAAGAACATTATCTAGTATGATAAGACCATAAATAATATTTTTTTAAAAAAAGATCATTTATTAATAGAAAAAGTTTATATTATATCACCAAGATAGTAAACTGAGTCCCCAAACAAAATGTTAAACATAAATGTCAAATACAAACAAAGACACAACTAGATATAGATACATTGGAACGTATAACCTATGTATGTAACTAAAACCAACATCATCATTGGCTTCATGTAATAATACTACCTAATATATATATATATATATATCTATCTTTAAATGTTCTTAATCAATGGATTTGTTGATAAGAGTTGATTTATCAAATGAAAAGTCTTACATTACAATTATACATATTCATCTTTCTATTGGAGTTATCATTATCTTCTTATGAGTATTTAAGTCATACATGAGTGCTACTAATATATGAGTCTCTTTTATGATCTATATAAAGATAGTTGTTTAGTATGAGTTAAAGCTCATGAACATGAGAAGTGATGACAAACCACTCATTATTTCCTATAATAGGACAACTCTTTTATGTGATTGAGTCAAATTATTTTCTTCATTGTGTAAAGAATTTTAAGAATGCCTTCCTTCATAATGTTCTAAAAAAAGATGTTTTAGAGACACAGAAAACATTCCTCTTATATTTAGAAACGTTAAAAATCTCTTGTGGTCTCAAACAATTTCCTCGTGCTTGTCTTCCAACATTTCAAATATTTTTGCAATAAAGTAAACAACTCAATGTTCATTTTCAAAAGGGATCATGGTACGGCAGTAATTTTTCTTTACGTACATGATATCTTGCTAATTGTATCTTTTACTTCTAATTACATACTTTATGTTCTACACATGAAATCCATAACTAATCTAACACAGTTATGCTTTTCTTAGTATTATGGTTACCCCCATAGTGATGAAGATATTTTTCTCAACCAAGAAAACATGTTATGGATCTCTTATAATAAGATAAGACGAAGACTTACATATTTTTTGCCATCCCTAACACAAGTTATTCCTAACTCTTGTTGGTGTTATACGATACTTAATCATACTTGACTAGGGCTCTCTCGTGTTGTCAACTAAACTAGTATATATATGCATGATTCCAACAAATATAATTATCAAGTTCCCAAGAGAAACTTTTAAATAATTTTAGTGAAAGATTAAAGGAAAATGGGTTGGGTTCAAGTAAACCAAACTTGACTCAAATATTTCACTTCATATACTCAACTCAATCCAATCTAAATTAGATAAATAAGAAGGTAATAATTGATCTGTCAATTCGAATACTTAAAATACTTTACTAGGTTCGCTCTGAATTTAAAAAATATATATGTAAAAATTATTAATAAAAAAAAATAACTATAAATATTATATATATCAATATATTTATACATATACAAATACGAGCTTAGTCATGTCATACTTGGATATTGGACCAATCAAGGTGAGAGAAGGGAATGCTCTAGTTTCATGTTCAATTTTTGTCCCTAGATTTATTATGGTCTTTAACTCTATCATGATTCTCCCATATACTAAATTAGCTACCCTGATGTTAATTGGGCTAAATATCTTTACAATAGACATTCTACCATTAGATATTGTATTTTGGTGGGTAATAATTTGATATAATGGAGCTTAAAGAAGTAAGCAATTGTGTAAAGGATAATACTATATACATGCATTTTTTTTTACATCTGTTGCCTGCAAAATATTTTAGTTAGTTATGTTGGATGAACTACTAATCCTTTTATGGCAATATTAATCTATATAAATGGCATAAAAATCTAGTAAACTTGTTTGATCCAAGCATGTTATGTGAAGCACTTATTTGTGTGAGAAAAAATCACGTAAGATCCTTAGTAGTATGGGGTATCGCAAATCAAGATCAAATTGTGGATATATTCACCAAATGCATTCTCTCTAACGTATTTAATTTTCTAAGTCTAAATCCTTGCATTTTACTCCACATAGTTAGGAAAGAGAAAAGATCGATTAGATAAACTTTTTATTAATTGATTTCTATCATTATTTTTATATTTTTCTATTATTATAACTCTTTTGTGGATATTGCAAGTGAAAACCAATTTACCAATATCTTCAACAAACTCTTTTCCTCTGTCATATTTAATTTTCTAACATCAAATCTTTTCATATTATCCCATAAACTTGTGAAAGTAAACATCAATAATAACCTTGTTTTTTGATCATTTTGTATACTAATTTTGTACTTTAATACTATTAAATGTTGTTGTAATAATAAGACTTTTACTGCTTGTAACAAAATATGTATAACACATTAATTTTTATGAATCAATACAAGATAATACATTGATAAATTTTATAAATAGGAGGGATTAATCATTCATAGAAATCATATAATTATAAAAAATATTGACTTTATCAATAGTAGCTTTGTTTTCTTTATCTTTACCTAAATGGCTCTATTGGAATCTTTAAAATGGAGATTTGATTGTGATTGTGATCAATTGAAATATATATCTTATATCTATTATATATGTAGGTTTAGTTGGATTCAAAGAATACTTTTATTTTTTTATACAAAAAAGAATAGCCTCAGCATAATTCTAATATCGACTTTTAATGGTAAAAAATCTTATGGTTATTCATGCCATAATCAATTCTTTTAACATTACATATTTTATGTAAAATGAATATAGAAGTAAATTTTTGTTTCTCCCTAAACTTCTCTTATGATAGAAGGTCTTTGCAGGAATAATTAAGGTTCTTAGCTCTAGGCTTTTGTTCCTAATATTAGTTATAGTGGCATTATTATAAAAGGCTTACCTACTTCAACAAATAACATTACCCATTATTCATGCTTTCTTCCCCAGTAGAAAATTAAGGCCCAAGATGATTTAAGTCCTTTGATTTATGGTTACAAAATCTAAGTTTCATGTCCATTATATCAAGTGCTTGTAAGAAGGAAGGCTCACTTAAGAGGACACTAAAAGAGAAAATTAAAAAGAAATCGGGTTGGTGTCGTTTTATTTGATAGTTAAGTTTTTTTTTTTTAAGAAACGAATTCATCTTTAACAAAAAGTGTATTTCTAAGAGGATATGATTGGCTTGGTTAATTTAAGGATTGCTTGGTGAACCCAAGTCTAAGAGGATCTCCAAGATTCTATTTATCTTTTATCTCTACATAGGAGGTTTTTTTTTTCCTTTTCTCAAAGCATAAATTTCAAAAGCCTCATAGGTCTATTCTCTCTGGGTGTCTTCCTCTATAAGATACTTAAAGTTTGATTTATATGTTTTGATTATTGATAAGTTTGAACCAATTAGAATTAGTGGTGTTCTAAAAGATTATGTGGGTGATGTTTTAGCAATGTTTTCGAAAAGCATTTACATTTATAGTTCTAATTTATAGAACTTTTTGTTATTATGGAAGCACTAGACATATTTATTCCTTTTTAAAGTCACGTGTTTAATGGTGTTATTTTTAGAAGTAACTTTCTAGTAGTTTTTTCTTACGTCGATGCCCATTCATCAGTTTTTTAAGGTATAATACTATTTTTCCCTCAGTAAGACATTAGTTTAGTTATTCAAGTTATATTTTATTTGTAAACATCTTAAACGAATAAAACTTTTTGTTATATCAATTTGCAAAGTTAATGGTTAATTTATCTTCATATCTCTTCTTTTACTGCTAGAAGTGTAAATCCTTTCTTTTGGGTATAATAATTTCTTTTGAAAAATCCACATCTATTTTTTATCTAAATTTTCTCCTCAAGATAAATGTTCTTGTTGGAAATCTTACTAATAACTTTTTTTATTTCTAAATGTTGTTTGCATGTTAAAGTTCTTTTAAAATGCTAAACAGAATTTTTCAATCAATGAATTACAAATTCTTTTACCTTAGAAAGAAAAGAGTATATAAAAAAGGCACTCAACTTTTCCTCCAAAATCAAAGACGGTAAATCTTATTTGAATTTAGTATTGCTAAAACAAGAGTCTGAAGGGTTGAATGAAGAAGAAATCATGCAAAAAAAAAAAATCTTCTATAAATATATGGTTAAAAGTAAGAACTCAAGAACTTTACTAGTATCAATTCTTAATAATATCAAAAATATTTACAAAAGTACAAAATTATTTAATTTTTCAACTATGCTAATGAAAGAAAAGAAACATTTTAATGAATTTAAATGTTACGGATAACTATATCTCTTACCCATAAAAGCTAAAAGAGATAGTTTATAATCACTTCAATACTCACTTTTTAACGAAAATGGATTTAGTGGCAAAATTAATAGACTATATGTAACACCCAATTATTTTTATTATTTTTTATTTTATTTTATTTTTATTAATTCTATATAAATATAAATATATATTAATTGAATTTAATTTAATTTAATTTTTTTAATGAAAATAATAATAAAGGGTAAAAATTAGTTAGGGATTTAATTGAAAATAATTTTGAGAAAAATGGGTAAAAATTTGGATTCTGCGGGTATTTTTGAAAGAAAAATCAGAAATTAGGGTCAAAACGTAATTTAAAAAAGTTACACTACGTTAGCAGCTCGGTCAGCAGCCCACGACCAACCAGGACAAACCAGGTGGCAGAGACACTAACGCGAGAGGCCATGTAGGAGGGAGTCACGTGGGCGATCCGCGTGCACGCGATCGAACAAATAAGATCCGTTCTCGCACTCACGGACGACCCAGATAAAACATGCGCACGGACGGTCCAGATTGCATCGCGCACGGACAGCCCAGATTGAATCGTGATGAACAGTCCAGATTCATTCACTATTTAATCGCGATCGGACGGTCTAGATTAAAAGCGATGGACGGCCCAGATCAAAAGCGGATGGGTATAAATAATCTCATCCACACCCAAACCCTAACCCTAGCTGCCAGAGCCCCTCGCCGGAGAAGACAGCCCAGCCGCCGCCACCCACCACCGCACCGGAGCAATTTCCAGTCGCCAAACAAGGTAAAAAATTCTACCCTTTGCTCAAAATTTGATTCCAAACCCACCCATGGCCAAATCGGAGTGAAAGAACCGGCTAATTGGCCGAAAAACGCCGTCGAAGCTCAGTAGCGCCGCCGGAGGGTACCTTGATTTTCGCCTCCGATGAGGCCCAACCCAATTCCTGTTTGATGTGATTTTTCCACCGTTGTGATCACCGTTTCCTCCTCTACAAGTTGACCGAAGCAAAACACCTTACTACAACGTGAGCTGGAGGAGCCGCCGCACCAGAGAGCCCCACCGCCTGTGAGTTTTGGTTTTCTACGTTTTTCCGACCCACCGAGGGCTCTAAGTGTGTTTTCGCATAGGAACCGATGGAAGTTTAGCTGAATTCGGCTGAAAACTACCGAAAACAGCTAACCCGAGGCAGATCACAGCCGCAGGTGGCGGCGCGACGCCAGAGCACGGCTGAGCCGCCGTGCCGGAGTTCTGAAATTGGCCGAGTACGCCCTGGGTCAAATTTTTGGGTTATTTGGGACATGTGTAGGTACCGTAAGTGCGTTTCAGTTCTCGAAAAAAATTTAGGGAACCTAAGGACCGCCTGTAGGTGCAGTAACAATCTAGTTTTTGGCGTCGAATCAAGTAAGTACCCCTCACCCTATTTCCTATCATGGAATTAAAGTTCGAATAAATGGTAATACTATATTTTGTGCAAATTAATAGATTTGCATAATTAATTAAGATTGCTAATGGAGCCCGAACCAGACATTAGTTTCTATCGATTCCTGCTTAATTTATTTTACAGTTTAAATGCATTATGGTATCTGGTTTATCTATTCTATAGTTTTAAATGCATGTATTACTGTCTTACTTGACCACTGTGTGATTTTGAAATTTACAATATGATTGTATTACCGGGTGCATGTTTATTGTTTATATGATTATGTTCAACTTGGTAACGGAGACTAAGGAAAAACAGATAAGGTGACAGCCTCACTAGATATCGTGGGAGATGGTGGACGGACCGGGTTCATAGGGAACCCTACCGTGAATGTCGTCTCATACCGGACGGGGTATGGAAACGACCCGCTTCACCCTCATACTGGACGGGGTATTGAGGTTTAATGTCTTGGTGCTCATACTAGACGGGGTATGGGAACGGTCATGGAATTAAGACTGTTAAGGAGAATGGTTCATATGTAGTGAGGACACCTCTATGGATCCCCATGGATATTAGTAGGATGATGAAAACGAGAAACGGTGATAATCAACTATTGTTAATGAATACGGATTTATGATATATTTTATGTTACTGATTATGCATGAAATTGTTATCTGTATGATGTTATTGTCTTTATAGGTTGTTTTCACAGGTTCTCCAAGAGTAAGAAAAAGGGTAAATAGTTTTATTTTAAATAAATGTATTGGTTTAAAATTTGTACTCCATTGGTTATTTTTAGTTTTCTACCAACCTTTACTTTTGTGACAGTGCTATAGTGTGATGACCTTACTGGGCTAGTGTAACTCATTCCTTATTTAACTATTTCATATCAGGAGGACTTTATTCCCGAGCCCGATCCACAAGAAAACTGCGAGTAGATGCTAGATGCTTAATAGTTTCTTTTATTTTTCTCATTTCTCGTATTTTTTTCAGAGAACTTATTTCGTGATATTGTTTAGTACTTTTAAGTTATTGTTTAAGGGATGTTAATCTTAATCTTTTATTTCACTTCCGCACTCAGATTATTATATGTATTTTCTTTTGAATTTCTGGGGCCGTTACAGTTGGTATCAGAGCCGCGTTCCTCGGATTCATCCCTTACACAATAATACTTAGAGAAACACCAAACAATGAATTATCACTCAACTCTTTCTTGTGAAATGCAAGTATAGAGAGATTAGAAGAGGAAGACCCCCACTAAACCGGGCAGTCCGGGAGGGTTCGCTCAGGGAAGACGTGGACAGGATATTTGAGATATTAGAAAGACTCATTGCGGCCCAGCAGGGCTAAGAGGAGAGGAGGGAGCTACCTGACCCTCCCCCGTTGCCACAGATTGAGCCGCCACTACAACAAGAGGATCCTGAGCCACCTCGGTACGACCCTGCTCCTCCACAGTACCACTCGGTGCCACCGTCGCAGTATAATCCGGTGCCCTAGCTACAGTACTGGTCGGCACCGCCACAGTGTAATCCAGTGCCCCCACTATATCAGCAAGTACCACCACAGGGCCCCTCAGTCTATCCTCAGCCTGGCTCAGTCCCTCTTCCACGGGACCCAGCTCCTCCCATGATTGACCCAAACTACATAGAAAGGTACAGGAGACTGAACCCATTTACTTTTGCAAGAGAATCCTCTTTTGAAGATGTCCAGTACTGGTTGGCAGAGACGGAGAAGGTCTTCAAGACCCTAGGGGGTGACTCCTGAGCAGAGGGTCACCCTTGCTACCTACATGCTGATGGGAGAAGCAGACCGCTGGTGGGAACTCAAGCAGACCACCCTGCCTATTCTAGTTACTTGGGAACAGTTCCCAGCAGCCTTTCATGCAGAGTACCTCCCAGAGAACATCCGAAATCTGAAGGATATGGAGTTTTTCCAGTTGGTCTAGGGAAATATGACTGTGTCAGAATATGCTCGTAAGTTCCTAGAGTTGGGCCGATATTCCCCTAAGACGTTGATGGATGAGGGTAGGAAAGATAGGAGGTTCTAGTGGGGCCTCCGCCCAGAGATCAAGCAGCATTTGTTTATACTGGAGCTCGGGACTTACTCGGCTGTTCTGGCCAAGGCACAGTTAGTGGAGATGAGCCTCCACACCCTCCCTTAGTTAGCAAGGAACCACATATCCTCAGCTCCACCCCGCAGACCAGCACCTACTGCGCCTGTCCAACAGAATAAGAGGCCCAGACCGGTGATTCAGGCTCCCCCTCAGGCTCCAGTGGCAGGATGTGGTAAGATCTGTCAGTATTGCGGCAGGGATCACGGGGACCGACCATGCTACCACCTCAACAACACCTGTCGCATATGTGGTAGTGTCCAACACTATGCGAGAGAGTGCCTAAGGAACCAGAATTAGGGCAGACCTCCTATCCAGGGCAAGGTTTACAACCTCACCTAGCAGGATGTCGAAGCCGACCCGGACATAGTACAGGGTATATATACTATCTGTAACCATCTTGCTCATGTTTTAATTGATATTGGTGCATCGCATTCATTTGTTTCACCTATTTTTACATCCAATTTTAATGTATTACCTGATAAACTTGATTCAATGTTATTTGTGTCTACTGCTGGGAGTGTAATATTATTGGGAGAAGTTGTCTACAGGGCTTGTGCTGTGGAGATAGCAAATTAGAAACTGAGTGTAGATCTAATAGAATTAGACACGTGGGATTTTGATGTAATCTTAGGAATGAAATGGCTAACGGTGTATCACGTCATCGTAGATTGTTTTAGCAAGAAGGTTGTATTCAATCCTCCTAATGGGGAGCCATTTATAAATTAATAAAATCATTTAGTACTTATTCCTTGATGGTAAGTTTTCTTATTTGTCGAGTACCTTAACCTTGCTATTTTTTCTAACTAGGCAAACCCAAGAAAGAGAATTGTATTTAAGAGATTCTGGTAGTTTGAGACTTTCCAGATGTGTTTCTAGATGAACTACCCAGACTACCAATGGATAGAAAAGTCGAGTTCACCATAGATTTACAGCCAGACACCCAGTCTATCTCGGTTGCTCCTTACCGCATGAGTCGCGTTGAGATTGAGGAACTGAAGAAACAGATCACTGAATTACAAGACAGTGGTCTTATCAGATATAGTGTGTTCCCTTGGGGTGCTGGAGTCACTTTTGCGAGAAAGGGAGATGGAACGTTGAGACTATGCATTGATTACAGAGGGTTGAACAGGGTTACAATTAAGAACAAGTATCCCATTCCCAGGATTGATGACCTCTTCGATCAGTTGCAGGGTGCGCAGGTCTTCTCCAAAATAGACCTGCGATCAGGTTACCATCAGGTGAAAATAAGGACATAAGACATACCTAAGACGGTTTTTCGAACTAGGTACGGGCACTATGAGTTCTTGGTCATGTCATTTGGGTTAACCAATGCCCCAGCCATCTTCATGGATCTGATGAATAAGGTCTTCAGACAATTCTTATATCAATTTGTTATCATATTCATCGATGACATCCTGGTCTATTCAAAAAGTAGAGAGGAACATGCTCACCATCTAGCCTAGGTTTTGCAGGTTCTCAGAAAAAGGGAGCTGTATGCAAAGTTGAGTAAGTGTGGATTCTACCTTGAGCATACCACTTTCCTGGTACATATTATATCAAATGATGGAGTATCGGTGAATCCTGAAAAGGTTAAAGCGGTGCTCGGTTGGGAGAAATTGATATCAGTTAAAGAAATTTGTAGCTTTCTAGGAATGATAGGCTATTACTACAGGTTCGTTGAAGGATTTTCTAGTCTAGCTACTCCCCTAACTCGACTCACAAAGAAGAATATCAAGTTTGAGTGGCATGAGGACTTTGAAAGAAGTTTTTCAGAACTAAAGAAGTGACTGACTACTGCACCCGTGTTGGCCTTACCGAGTAGATCGGGGAGATATACAATTTACAGGGATGCCTCATATCTAGGCTTGGGTTGTGTTATAATGTAGCATGAGAAGGTAGCCTATGAGTCCATACAGTTAAAGAGTCATGAGGGAAATTATCCCACCCATGACTTAGAGCTTGCCGCAATCATACACGCCTTGAAGACTTGGCGTCATTATTTATAGGGAGAGACCTTTCAGATCTATACCAATCACAAGAGTTTGAAACACATATTCACTCAAAAAGATCTCAATATGCGTCAGAGAAAGTGGATAGAACTTCTTAAGGACTATGATTGTGACATCTTGTACCATCCAGGTAAGGGCAACGTGGTAGCCGATGCACTCAGCAGAAAAAAACGTAGGTATCTTAGCTTATTTGATAGTCTCAGAATGCAGGTAAATTGGAGCCACACAACAGGTTCGACTTCAGGACTTGAGGAGAGTCACATGTTTAGCCAATCCGACCGTCCAGCCTGAGTTAATCCAGAGAATAAGGAAAAGTCAATCAGCTGATCCCGCCCTAGTAACCCTCAAGAACGATGCAGAATAGGGAGTTAGCTCAGAATTTCGAGTCTCTGCCAATGGGTTACTCCGATTCTAGAACAGGGTGTGTGTTCCAAGGGACAGTGAGTTAAAGAGAGATATCATGACAGAGACCCATAGCTCAAAGTTTGTCATGCATCCCAGAAGTACTAAAATGTACCAAAGCATGCAACCCCGGTTTTGGTGGAATGGGATGAAAAGAGACATAGCTGACTTTGTGTCTAAATGCTTGGTATATCAGGAAGTCAAGGCAAAGCATCAGTGCCCAGGCGGGTTACTTCAGCCTTTACCGATCCTAGAGTGGAAGTGAAAACATATCACCATGAACTTTATGATAGGGTTACCTAAGGCACGCTCAGGACATGATGCCATCTGGGTAGTTGTTGATCGACTTACCAAGTCTTCCTACTTCTTAGCCATTAGGATGACTGATTCTTTGGACAAGTTGGCAAGAATGTATATCTAGGAAATAGTTAGATTGTATGGAGTCTTAGTGATAGTGGTGTCCGACAGGGACCCCAGGTTAACTTCTCGGTTTTGGAGTAGCTTTCAGCAAGCCATGGGAACGAAGCTGTCTCTCAGTACTGCCTTCCACCTTCACGCTGATGGACAGTCAGAAAAGACAATCCGTACACTTGAGGATATGCTCCGAGCTTGTTTCTTTGACTCTGAGGGCCATTGGGACGACCATCTACCTCTGATAGAGTTTTCTTACAACAACAGCTACCAAGCGAGTATTGGCGTGGCTCCGTATGAGGCATTATATGGGTGCCCATGCAGATCGTCAATTTATTGGAAAGCAGTGGGCGATAGAAAATTATTCGGCCCGGAGCTGGTAAAGGAGACTAGATCCAAGATAGTAAAGATCAGGAAGAATATTCAGATGGCTCAGAGCAGACAGAAGAGTTATGCGGACACCTGGAGGAGAGATTTAGCATTTGAGAAAGGTGACCAGGTGTTCTTTAAGATCACTCCTTTCAAAGGAATTAGTAGGTTCGGCAGGAGGAAAAAACTGAACCCCTAATTTATTTGACCATTTGAAGTCTTAGACAGGATTAGTATCGCTACCTCTAGAGCTTTCCATGATCCACAATATGTTTCATGTGTCCATGTTACGCAAGTACAACCCGGACCCATCTCATGTCTTGGCCCACGAACCTCTCCCACTCCAGGAGGACTTATGTTACGAGGAAGTACCAGTCGGCATTACGGATCGAAAGAGCAGATTACTCCGCAACCGAAAAATATCCTTTGTAAAGGTTGTATGGCAGAACCACACACCAAGGGAGGCTACATGGGAGCTAGAATCAGACTTTAGAGCCCAGTACCCCCAGTTGTTCCATAGAGAGTAAGAGGCAAATTTGAGGGACCAAATTTCTTTTAAAATGGGGAGAGTTGTAACACCCAATTATTTTTATTATTTTTATTTTATTTTATTTTTATTAATTCTATATAAATATAAATATATATTAATTGAATTTAATTTAATTTAATTTATTTTAATGAAAGTAATAATAATAATAATAATAAAAGGGGTAAAAATTGGTTAGGGATTTAATTAAAAATAATTTTAGAGAAAATGGGTGAAAATTTGGGTTCTCGGAGTATTTTTGAAAGAAAAATAAAAAACCTGGGGTCAAAACACAATTTAAAAAAGTTATGCCATGTCAGCTGCTCGGTCAGCAGTCCCGACCAACTAGGACGCGCCAGGTGGCAAAGACACTGACGCGGGAGGGGGCCACGTGTGCGATCTGCGCACGCGCGATCGAAGGACTGAGATCTGTTCCCCGCGCACGAACGGCCCAGATCAAAAGTGCGCATGGACGGCCCTAATTGCATCGCGCACGGACGGCCCAAATTGAATCGCGCACGGACAGCACAGATTGAATCGCGATGAACGGTCCAGATTCACTCTCTATTTAATCGCGATCGGATGGTCCAAATTAAAAGCGATGGATGGCCCATATCAAAAGCGGATAGGTATAAATAACCCTATCTGCACCCAAACCCTAACCTTAGTCGCCAGAGCCCCTCGCCGGAGAAGACAGCCCAGCCGCCAAGGAGCCGACCGCCGCTGCCACCGCTGCACCGGAGCAATTTTCAGCCGCCAAACAAGGTAAAAAATTATACCCTTTGCTCAGAATTTGATTCCAAACCCACCCATGGCCAAATTGGAGTGAAAGAACTGGCCAATTGGCCGAAAAACACCACCGAAGCTCAGCGGCATCGCCACGGGGTGCTTCAATTTTTGCCTCCGATGAGGCCCTTCCCATTCCTGCTCAATGTGATTTTTCCACCGTTGTGATCATCATTTCCTCCTTTACAAGTTGACCGGAGCAAAACACCCAACCGCAACGTGAGCTGGAGGAGCCGCCGCACTGGAGAGCCCCACTGCCGGTGAGGTTTGGCTTTCTACATTTTTTCGATCCACCGAGGACCCTAAGTGTGTTTTCTCACAGGAGCCGATGCAAGTTTGGCTGAATTCGATTGAAAATAGCCGATAATAGCTAATCCGAGGCAGATCACCGCCGCGGGCAGCGGTGCCATTGTCGAAGCATGGTGGAGCCACCGTGTCAAAATTCTGAAATTGGTCGAGTAGGCCCTGGGTATGATTTTTGGGTTCTTTGGGATATGTGTAGGTACCGTAAGCGCGTTTCAGTTCCCAAGAAAAAATTCAAGAAACCTAGAGACCGCCCGTAGGTGCAGTAACAATCTAGTTTTCGACGTCAAATCAAGTAAGGATCCCTCACCCTATTTTCTATCATGGAATTAAAGTTCGGATAAATGGTAATACTATATTTTGTGCAAATTAATAGATATGCATAATTAATTAAGGTTGCTAATGGAGCTCGAACCAGACATTATTCTCTGTCGATTCTTGCTTGATTTATTTTATAGTTTAAATACATTATGGTATCTGGTCTATCTATTCTATAGTTTTAAATACATGTATTACTGTCTTACTTGACCACTGTGTGATTTTAGAATTTACGATATGATTGTATTACCGGGTGCATATTTATTATTTATGTGATTATGTTCAACTTGGTAACGGAGACTAAGGAAAAACAGATAAGGTGACAGTCTCACTCGATATCCTGAGAAATGGTGGACGAACCAGGTTCATAGGGAACCCTACCGTGAACGTTGTCTCATACCGGACGTGGTATGGGGACGACCCGCTTCACCCTCATATCGGACGGGGTATTGAGGTTTAATGTCTTGGTGCTCATACCGAACGGGGTATGCGGATGGCCCTGGAATTAAGACTGTTAAGCAGAATGGTTCACGTGTAGCGAGGACACCCCTATGGATCCCCATAGATATTAGAATGCTGGTGAAAACGAGAAACGGTGATAATTAGCTATTGTTAATGAATACGGATTTATGATATGTTTTATGTTATTGATTATGCATGAAATTGTGATATGTATGATGTTATTGTTTTATAGGTTATTTTCACAGATTCTCCAGGGTAAGAAAAAGGGTAAATGGTTTTATTTTAAATAAATGTATTGGTTTAAAATTTGAGCTCCATTGGTTATTTTTGAAATTTTACCAACCTTTACTTCTGTAACGGTGATATAATGTGATGTCCTTACTGGGGTAGCGTAGCTCATTCCTTATTTAACCATTTCATATCAGGAGGACCTGGTTCCCAATCCCGATCCACAAGAAGACTGGGAGTAACTGCTAGATGCTTTATAGTTTCTTTTATTTTTCTCATTCCACGTATTTCTTTCAGAGAACTTATTACGTGATGTTGTTTAGTACTTTTAAGTTATTGTGTAAGGGATGTTAATCTTAATCTTTTATTTTGCTTCCGTACTTAGATTATTATATGTATTTTCTTTTGAATTTCCAGGGCCGTTACACTATATTTTAAGTGTATAAGTATGTGATAATCATTACATATTGCAGAAAATTTACCATAGGAGGAAATATTGATTATAGTTGCTAACTCTGAGGAATCCAAAGCCCAAAGTTTAGATGGGTTCCATTTTAAGTTCATAAAAATGTGGAATGTAATCTAAAAATATATTTTTAAGCTTTCGAATAACTTTCATGTGTAGGGTTATTTCTATAGGAGTTAAATGCCTATTTCACTATTCTAATTTTGAAGAAATATAATATAATAAGTTAGTGAAGCAAATATCATTTGTTGGGAGCATTCGCAAAACTCTTCAAAGATTGTGGAAAATAGATTAAGAAGAGTAATGAGTCAAGTGGTTCCTAAGAATTAATTTGCTTCCACTCATGGAAGACAAGTTTAAATTACACTATTATGGTTAGAGGAGTAAAACCATTAAACAAAAGGTTTTTTACTTGAAGATTTTTAAAAAGCTTTTGACTCTATTTCATGGGACTTCATGTTTTATATGATAAATAAAATATGTTAAAGTGAAAGATGCATATCTTTGATTAAATTGTGTGTCACTTATAATATGATCCTCTAACTATAATCCTTTTTAATTTTTTGATGGAAGACTTATCCTATATGCTAAAGATTGCTGCTACAAATGTTCATTTCCTTCTCCAATTATGCTTGGCGCTCCAATCTAATCTCTCATATGTAATTTACTTATGTATTGTAATCCTTTTTTAAATTGAATAATAAGAAGTGTTGAGGATAATATTAAGATGTTCTAAGCTTATTTCAAGTTTACAAATAAATTTAAAAAAGAGTACTTTAGTTGGTTATGGAATATATAATAACTTAGTAACTTAATCGGCTAGCTTAATTGGTTGCAAAGTATAAAATCTCTAGATCAATTATCTTGGTCTTCTATTAGGTCAAAAAACTAATAGATTATCAACTTACGAGCCAATCATTTCTAAATAACTTAGAAGCTTTCATTGTGAGAAAAAATGGGTTCCACATGTGGCTAAATTGTTCTCATAAACGCTTCTTTAAGTAACCTCTCTACTTACTTTATTTCTGTCTTCAAATAGTCAACGTTAGTCATGTTGAAGTAATCACATAAAGATTCTTATGGAAGGATAGTACAGGAAAAATAAAGTTATAGTAAGTTGATTGGAATACATATTGCTAACTATCTCAAAGAAAAGATTAAGTTTAAGGACTTTAACTAACAAAGATAAAGCCCTTATTCATAAATGGATTAGTAGATTTTGAATGGAAAAACAATTTACTAGAGAAAGAATAATGGTGGATTGAGAAATTTTGATTGAAAAATCAATTTAGTAGAGGAAGAATAATGGTGGATAAATGCAGTTATGAAGAAGAAATTGTTTAAGATAACAAAAGAATCCTTAGAAATAGCTCCATCATCTATAAAACTATTTATTCTATGATCAACATAGAAGTTAGCTCCAAAAGCATATTTATGAGGTTTGGATTTGAGTGTAATGAATGAAAGAAACTATCAGATGATTTTGAATTCAAGATCAGTAGCAAAGTTCACAAATTCTAGAAAAAATGCAGTCATTGATTCACACTCGAAAGAGTGCCTAAATGAATCTTTTGGGAGAGAGAGAATACATCAAGGTTAGTTCAAATAGTGCAGAGAGTTTTGGGTTTTGGGTATTTATACAAAAGATGTAATTAAATTGATTACAATCAATTAAAATTTAACTACAATTAATTATATTAATGATTGTTAACTAGACAACTATCTTTGACTTTTCTATTGAGTTGGTTGAATTTGTTTCTTCTATCAGCCCCCCCTCAAGCTGGAGTATACAAGTTTTGTATACCCAACAACTTGTATACTCTAACTTGGACATGGCATATTGGAATGCTAGAGAAGTAAGGGATTTTATGAAGCAGTTTGTTAATTGATGAGCATACAGAACTGACGGTAAATGAATTATGCTTTCAACTATTTTTTAGCAGATCAAGTGGTAATCAATCTCCATGTATTTTGTATGTTCATGGAACGCCGGGTTTTTAGCAATTTTAATGGCTGAAATGTTATCGCAATGAAGAGAATTTGTTTGTTGTTGAACTTGTAGATCTATTAATAAGTATTGCAGCCATTGTATCTCATATGTTACAGCTGTCATAACTCGATATTTTGCTTCAAATGATGATCTTGAAATGGTTTGCTACTTTTTGGTTTTCATTGGAATAAGGGCATCACCTAAGAAAACACAAAAACCCATTAGCAACTTTCTAGAATCAATGCATGAAGCCCAATTAGAATCATTAAAAGCTTTTAAGTGTAAAGTGTTTTGAAAAGGGTAAAAGATCCCTTGTCCAGGTGTGCCTTTGAGGTAGCGTAAAACTCTATGGGCTTCTTGCATTTGTGTAGTTATTAGACAGTCCAAAAATTGGGATAATTATTGCACTACAAAAACAATATCTGGTCTAGTGTTAGTGAGGTATATAAGTTTACTTATAAGTATTTTTTATGTTGTAATATCAACAGTTGTTGAGCCATCAGTCCGAGATAGTTTTGTTGATATAACCATCGGTGTAGCGACTAGTTTGCATCCCAAAAAACTTGTGTCATGGAGTAAGTCTAGTATATATTTTCTTTGGCAAATATTAATCCCATATTTGAATCTAGCTACTTTTAAACCAAGAAAAAATTTTAACTCACCTAAATCTTTGATTTTAAATATGTCATACAAAAACTTTTTGACACATGTGATTTGATCCAGGTTATCACTAGCTATTATTACATCGTCAACATAGATAAGTAAAGCAATGAAATATGAATCAGTATGTTTGATGAACAGTGAAGAATCAGAATGAGCTTGAATAAAGCATTCAGCTTTCAAAGCATTAGTAAATTTAAGGTGTCATTGTCTGCTAGCCTGCTTAAGTCCATATAAACTTTTGGTTAGTTTACATACCTGATTTTTGCTGAGTAGGTTTGAATCCTAGTGGCAGAGTCATGTAAACTTCTTCATTGAGATCTCCATGTAAAAAAGTACTATTGATATCTAATTGTTGAAAAAACCAGCCTTATGCAGCAGCTACGGCAAGAAGAGTTCTTATTGTAGTTATTTTAGCTATTGGGGAGAATGTGTCTAGGTAGTTAACTCCGACTGTTGTATGTATCTTTTTACAACTAATCATGCTTTGTATCTTTCTAGATACATGTGTTATTATCTTCCAAAGCTTTGATCTCAGTAAGCATGGCTTCCTACTAGCAAGGGTGTTTTACTGCTTCATTATATGTTTTATGTTCGGTTTCTTGAGATAGGGCAAGGATAAAAGGCTTATGGTTATTGGTGATTTGGTTGTATGAAAGAGTATAAAGGATAGAATGTGGTGTAGATGATTTTAAACATATATTGGACTTGAGACCATATAGTTGATAATCTTGAAAATGAGCTGGTTTTTTTATAGATCTACCAAATTTTCTAGAAGTTGGGTTTGTATTTGGTTGTATTAATTGTGTGTTTATAGTTTCTGAATTTGGTTGTGGTAATACACTATAGGTATGATTTGTACTTGGTTCTAATGTGGTGTGTTCTGTGTGGTTTTGGAGATGTATTATGTGCATGTTCAAAATTGTAGGTATTTGATAATTCATAGAAATAATGAAAGGAATTGCCTGAATCAGTAAAAAAATGGTGAGAGTTTGAAGAGACTGGTTCAATTGAATGAGTATGTGCATCATCATCTTATGAATCCGAAAGTCTGAAAATGTCGCTACTAGAACCTATTAAATAATCATCAATATGAGGGAAGACTAAAGTTTCTAGTTTATTTTGGTTATGGAAATCAAAGGGAAAGATGTGTTCTGCAAATGTGGCATCCCGTGAAACAAAGGTTTTATGGGATTTGAGGTCTTATAATCTAAATTCTTTGTTGTGGGAAGGGTAGCCAAGAAATATACATTTGGTGGCCCTTGGATCAAATTTCGACCGGTTGACATTGTGTGTGGATGCATAACACAAACAACCGAACACTTTTAGGTGAGTAAATTTAGGAATGGTGTTGAATAAGATTTCAAAAGGGGTTTTAGTGTTGATGATAGGTGAGGGTAATCTGTTAATGAGGTAAACTGCATTTAGTATGCAGTCTGCCCAAAATTTTGTTAGTAAGTAAGCTTGGAACTTCAGAGATCTTGCTACATTTAGGATGTGCTGATGCTTTTTTTCAACCATACCATTTTGTTGCAGTATGTAGGGACAGGAAACTTGATGAATAATCCCTTTTTCTACATAAAAATCTTGCATGTTGAACTCCATTCGATTATTAGTTTTGATGTATTTTATCCTTTTATTGAACTGAGTTTCTATAAATGACAAATAATTGGTAATAATCTTGCATATCTTTGCCTTTGATTTCATGGAAAATATCCAGATATACTGACTCCTGTCATCAACAATGGTTAAAAAATAGTGATGTCTATATAGGAAAACAACAAAAAATGAGCCCCAAATGTTAAGGTGTATCAAGTCAAAAATATTTTAAAAAAACATAATTGCTTATTGGAAGAATGTGAATAGATGTTACCTTGTTCTGATGAAGGCTAAAAATTTGTTGTGAGGCTGTTGATTCTCAGCCGATGAGTTGTATTATGTGTTGGTGCATTGGGCTGGATGATGGAAAGGATCTTGTTATACTAGTCCATGGTGAATGAAGGAGGCACAGCTTCTGATACACTGCACAAGTTTTCAAATTCAATATGGAAATCTCCACCATTACTATTTCTATCCATTTTAAGATTAAGTGTAATTGTGCTTAACTAATTTACACTTGGGTAGTTTTTTTGCTTGGGTTTATAGTTAGGCGGGTACCCATGTTTTTTGTAGCACCTATCCACAATGTGCCCAAGTAATCCACAATATGTGTAGCTTACACGTTTGTTATTTCCACTCATGTTTCCATTTTCAGGAATCCTTTTCACACTATTAGGTATTGAATATGCTTCCTCCCTTGGGTGTTTAAGTGACAACACCTTTATTTATGTATAATATGTTTGGTTCATATTGTTGAACCCCTACCCTTATGGTTCTCTCATGCTGAATTATTAAGCCAAACACTTTGTCGATGTTTGGCAGGGGATCTAGCATCAGAATTTGTGATTTCACTATATTAAAGTTTTTATTTAGACCTTCCAAGAACCTAATAGTATGATATTGTTCTACGTAATTATGGATAGTGGGAAGAGCATCACAAGTATACACTAATTAGCACTTACAGGTTGGCACAAGCCTCAAGTTCATTTCATCCCAAAGAATCCTTAATTTAGTAAAGTACTGAGTAACCGAAGATGTACCTTGCTTTAGTGAGTATACTTCTTCTTGCAAGTTGGAGAATCTAACAAAATCCTTTTGAGCAAATCTAGTGTGCAGAACTTTCTAAAGATCTTTTGTTTGATCGATCCACAACATACTCTGAGCGATCCATGGCGATAAAGACCGACGTATCCATGAAAGCACTATCATGTTGCATCGCTCCCATACCTCATACATAGGATCATCCTTGCTCGGACTCTATATTGATCCATCCATAAAATTTAGCTTGTTCTTAGTTATTAGGGCCATCCTTATCGCCCTGAACCATGAGTGAAAGTTGTCATTGGTGAGCACGGTAAATGTGAGTCGGAGAGCAGGACTTTTGCTTGGATGTATATAGAAGGGATTTGCCAAAGATTCATCAGATTTTGTTAAATCAGAAGCGGTCATCTTCAACTGATACCTCAATTGATGCTAAAAGTGATAAGAGATGATTGACCAAAAAATCTTTAAAAACTTAGGGTTTATTATAGGCATCGATACCACAAAATCTTCTGAATCTTGCTGGTTCTTTCAGCTCTGATACCATATCAAATGATTTTGTATTCAAGATCAACAGTAAAATTTTACAAATTCTGGAAAAATGCAGTCATTGATTCACACTCGAAAGAGTGCCTAGATGAGTCTTTTAGGAGGGAGAGAATACATCGAGGTTAGTTCAAAGAATGTAGAGAGTTTTGGGTTTTGGGTATTTATACAGAATGTGTAATTAAATTAATTACAATCAATTAACATTTAACTACAATTAATTTTGGGAGTTGGTTGAATTTGTTTTTTCTATCAGAAACATTGATTATTTATTCCAAAAATGGGTGATTGTAGTCCTTTTGTGATCTCTCTTTCTAAGATTGTTTGATTTATCAAAGTTTAATCATGTGGTAATAAAAAAATTGTTTATTAGGATAAAAATTCTTAGGGTTTGGTCCTTAAATTAAAGAAGGTTACTTTTGGTCGAGAAATTAAACTTGTTGTAAAATTATATGAACACGTTATACATGTCTCCTTAGTAAAATAAATGAGGATAGGATTGCTTAGAACCTATTCCTAAAAGAACCTTTTGTGGTTTATTAGTATGTAATTTCTTTCCAATGATGAGTTATAGAAAAAACCCTCTAAGGGTTAAGATTTTGGTTTGCCTAGTTATTTAAAGAAAAATAACAACTAAATCTCTTTTAAAACTATAATTCTCTTTGCTTTATTTATAAAAGAAGGTTGTTATCATCTTTTTTCTAATTTATTTATTATCCCAGAAGATTTTCTTAAGATCTTTTTAATCGCTAAGATCCATTATAAATCATTCTAAACAAACTTGGAAAAAGTCATTATGAACAATCTTGGAAACCTTCGTAATGCTTGGAGTTCACTTGTTTGCAAGTCTTTTTCACAATAGTGTTGGTCTTTAGTTTTTGTTGTAGTATGATGATTCTTGTGGGTGGGAAAAAAATGAGTAAACAATATGGCAGACTTAACTTTTAATGCTAAAAGTATTTTTTGTTTGACGCATATATTTCTATAAGGAGTGAAACATATAGTAAATTCAATTTTTCAATGTTAAAAGTATTTTTTTCTTGAAGCTAGTTTTGTCAAAAGCTTGCATTCGAAGAAAAAAAAAAAGTACTTAAAAAAGAAAAAGGGAGAGAAAAAAATGAAAATATTTTTAAACAAGTTTCTTTTGGTGTCTATGGAGAATTTAGACTATTCCTCGGTCTATTTCTTAAATGATATTTTCTGCAAAGTCTTCAACTGCCAACTTATGTTTTTAGCCAATGGGATCTATTTTTTCTACATGTGATTGATATTTGTTTGTCTCAAATTTTGAGTTATGCTCTGTTATGTATAATATATAGTTAATGATATCATGTGTATGTATCTATATATATATATATATATATATATATAGAGAGAGAGAGAGAGAGAGAGAGAGAGAGAAAGAGAGTAGTGGATAAAACTATTATCATCAAATGCCATGCATGAGTTGAAGATGAAGATTAAGAAAGTTTTATTTGATTAACACAACTGATATTTGTTTAATTGGACCGGACCCTACCCTTGTCCATTGGTTTTTTTGTGTACTTTCTTAATTTAGTTATTTTCATTAATTAATTATCTAAAGCGTTAAAATACCATTCAAAATCTATAAGCTTGAAAAAATTCTGTTATCCGTAAATTTTGGGAACCCTGAATGATTTTGATATGATGGCAAAAAGTTCTTGTAAAATTAATTATAACAACAATTCTTAAAATGTTCATTCAAACTTCCAATGTTCCATATATGATCAGCTATAATATATATATATATATATATATATATTTCATTCAATTAATTACTAATACTAAATATTATTTATTATTATCATTTTTATGCTTTCTAAAATATTTATTACGCTTATATTAAGATAATTTATTTATTTATAAAGAGGTCATAATTTTTTTTTTATTTTTTTAAATGAAAACACTTAATTAAGATCTTAATGAATATAATATTTTGCTTGTATTATTAACACCGTTTATATGAACCTCTGACTTTCGAAGACAGCATCGTATTCAACTCAAATTGGGACACTATTTTGAAAGTTAGTACATTAAAAAATTCTTACTTTGCATTGGTAAAAATTGAGAGAATTTATTAAAGAAATTTTAACAACATTAGCAACAAAAAGAAATGTGCAAAATTAAATAATATCCATCTAAAAATAAACATACAAGTCAAAATTAAAACAATATCTACTTGTGAAGTAGGTTTAAATGGTTTTGGAAAAATCTAAAATTGAAACGATTGAGAGAGAATATATATATATATATATATATATGCTAATTTCATCTCTTTTGCCTCCCCTTTTTACAAGAATAAATTCCCTTTAAACAAAAAGTTGAAAGATTATATGTAGATGTGCGTGCGTGTGTGTGTGTGTATAAACATAAATATATGTACATATGTATGTATATATTATAATATAGAAGTGAAAAAATAAATTCCAAGATTGTATTATATAGTCTTTTTGGAAATTGTAAAGGCGTAAAATTAACATATTGTTCCATTTAGCTGCAAAGCTTGTAAATTAAAAACTTTTTTTTATTTTCTTTTAATTTCTTTTTACTGAAAAAAGGAGGAATCTGTTATTTTGGGCATATACAAAATGAGCATATAGATATATATATATACATATACATATGCAAATTAAATATTTTTAATAAATTTAAGTTGGGAGGACTCCGAATCCCCATATACAATTCTTGATTGATTTTTAAAATTTGGAGTGAACCATGATATGTGTGTGTGTGTGTGTATATATACACATAAATATATATAAACCTCTTATCTTGAGATCAACACGAAAATTTGGGAATCTCAATGTGAAAAGAATAAAAAAGAAAAATTAACAAAAGTATAATTTAAACTTTTTAAATAAAACAATTAGCATTAATGCATTTGGTGACAATATATATATATATATATATATTACATTTTACATATACTTCTAGTTCTCATAGGGTTCCCGACAGCATTGGAAAAAACGTGCGAAAACAAACTGTTACATGTAAGTATGGGTTGTATATATTAATGTGTACGTTTTTCATTCTAAATATATATATTTAAAATATATAAAAATTTAATAACACTAATTAGTTAATAAATTAAATAACATTGCAGCTACCAACGCGGAAGAAACACACAGAAGACTGGCATTTTGTAATGAATTTTATGATCACATAACACTAATAATTAATTATAATTAGAATGTCAACTACTAATTATAATTCATCGGTGTTAGAGCAAATTTTCTTAATTAAACCATTTATGGTATAAAAAATTATATATATATATATATATATGTACGTGCCTTGTAATAAATATATAATAATGTTCATGCAAGTCTCGGTATTTATTTTCCCTATATATATTATAAGAGAGGTCAAGATGGAATCTCTCATTAATACCTGGTGTGTTTGTGTGTGTATAATATATATTTTATATTTGTGTTTTTGTATTCTTAAGATGTAATTAAGGTCGCCGATCTTAATTTTTTATTATTTTATATTAATTGGAAGATCCATTCCTATCAAACATTCAATTGCATTTTGCTAATTAATTAAAAGAGACAAACTGAATACAGCCATTACAAAATTAAATAACCTACATATTACTGAAACGAGAAGGAAGATGCTATGTCCATGGAAATATTAGTGAAATCCAGAAGGAAATTTTTGAAAATTGTGCAGGATATAAGTGGTGCAGTTAACTACGATCCATTGGCGGACAAAACACAGCCGACAGCCACAAAAACCCTAAGCTACATTATCGCAGTTTGGAGAGGATGGTGGCGATTAGACGACTAAAAAAGAATTCTTAATCCTTTACTCCCCTCTTTACTGTCCTTAATGGAGAGTTAGAAAAACACTAAATAAGATAGATTACAGGAATAAAGGACAGTTTAGGTTTAAATTGAATTTGAATTTGTGTGGTAGAGAGTGTCATCACATAGACGAACTGAGCGCGGAAGTGCTATTTTGTGCTTTGGAAGGTCAATATACAGTTTGATATTTTATCTTGTTTGGCTCACCATATTGACATGAAATTAGTAGATTCATGGGCATTTATGAAAAGTTGGAAGCAAGGTAATTTTTAAGAAATGGGATCTTCTCAATTCTTTGAATTGTCCGCCTTCTTTATCATGGGTTGTTGGTGAGGATTTCAACGAGGTATTATACACTAGGGAATTGAAAGGGGACCCATTAAATCCCTTATTACCATATGAATATTTTTTCTCTCGCTATCGAATCATGTGGTTTGGAGGATCCAGGGACTTCGGATATCATTTTAAAAGGTGTAATGGGAAGAAAGGGGCAAATAATATTCAAGGGAGATTGGATTGGTTTTTTACAACACCATCTTAAAAGGCTATGTATCCTCATTTTATGGCCCAACACCTACCAAGATATAGATCTAATCATGAACCTCTTTGCTTTACTTTTGTCATATATTTTAAATACAACTAGAAAGAAAGAGCATTTATGTCGGTTTGCATAAATGTGGCTACGTGAACCCTCATATGAAAGTTTTACTACGTAGGGATGGAAAACAAACTGTTATAATCTTATTGACAAACTTGTTGTTTGTAGAGATTCTTAAAAAATGAGATAGAGAGATGGTGAGGAATGTTAGAAGGAAATTTGAGGGGGCCTGGGGGGAGATAAAATATTTAAAATACCCGTGAGTTTGGAAAAAATATGGTGAGGTTAAAAGGGAAGGAGGAAGAATTAGAGGAATCACATAAAAGAGAAGAGATGTTTCGAACCCAAAGCTCTACAATGGATTGGCTACAGTGTGATGGAAAAAATTACGTGATTTTTCACTATACTACAACTCAAAGAAGGCACCAAATTTAATTAGGAAATTAAGGGGTGAAAATGGTGAATAGGTAACTGAGCCTACATAAAATAACTGAAAAGTTTATGGATCATTTCCATCTGTATTTGAAAGGGAATTAGAAGATAATCTTGATGAAGTTTTCAAGGAGGTAGAGCCAAGTGTAAACATGGAGATACATATAAAATTAATGGAGCCATAAACATCAGGTGATGTCTACCTTGCATAAAAACATATGGTCTATTGTAAAAAAGAATAGCAATAGCTTAAAACAAAAATTGGAAGAATTGAAACTTTAAAATAGGTTAAAATTCCAGCATGATTTCATTTTATTAATTGTAGAATTTATAGATAAAAAAATAACTAACTTCCCTAATAACTTCCCACTAAACATAATGGATAACATTGATAACAAACTGTTCTCAATATCTAAGCCATAAACAACCACTAACTTACCAACTTTTCTAATAACTTCTCACTAAACATAGTGGATAAAACTGATGATAAACAAAATGAAATTGAAACTTCAAAAAAACTAATAGAAATAGAAAAACAATGTGCTAGAATTAAAATGTCATTTGTCTAACACTCTTTTTTAGCATTTTGATGACAAATTCCAATCTTTTGCCTCAGAGTTTAAAACCTTTCTTTAGGTCTGCAAGTTGTTCTTCATATGAACAGTGAACAAGTATCACTTTATTAAATTATTAGACTTTTCTAATAAAATGAAATTTAATCTTGATATATTTGGTTTGTCCATAAAAGACTGGATTCTTTGACATTGAGATTGTAGAAATGTTATCACACCTAATCCTGGTTGTTTCATCTTGTTCATGTCCTAAATCCTTAAGCATCTTCCTCAACCAAATAACCTGGTTAATAGCAACGACAACAGCAATATACTCAACTTTTACAGCAGACTAAGTTATTGTCTCTTGCTTTTTTGAGCTCCAAGTGAAAAAAACTAGAATTTAGAGAAAATAAGTATCTTGAAGTGCTTCTTGAATCATCAACCCCCCCCCCCCCCCAATCACTGTCACTGTAGTGAATCAACTTCAAAACCTCTCTTTGGGATTTTGGGAAAAAAAGTACCAAGACTAATGGTACCTTTAATGTACCTAAGTACATGTTTTACAACTGTGAAGTGACTCTCCTTTAGAGAATGCATAAATCTTGAAAGAACACTTATAGCAAAAAGTATATCAGGTCTGCTTGTTGTCAGGTAGTGAAGGCTATCAATTAAGCTTCTATACAAGCTTTTATCCACCTTCTCAAAATCATCACCCTTACTTAGCTTAATACTGATTATCATGGGTGTCTCCACTGGTTTACAATCTTACATTTCAAACCTCTTTAGGATATCATATACATATTTTTGTTGACATGTGAAAATGTCATGGCTAGATTACAACACTTCTATTCCAATAAAGTATTTCATGGTTCCAAGGTCAATCATCTCAAACATTTTTTGTTTTTCGTTCTTGAACTCTTGGATCAGTCCAAGTTGACTTCTTCTGATTAACATATCATTAACATAAATAGAGAAAATTAAAATATGATTGCCACAGGATTTTACGCGCAAAGTTACTTCATTTTAACTTCTATTAAACCCAAGCTGATTAAAATGACTGTTTATTATGTCCTACCAAGCCCAAGGGGTTTGTTTTAAACCATATAAGGCCTTCTTAAGTAGGTACACATGATCTTTTTTCCCTTCAACAACATATCCATCTGGTTGTTTTATAAAAATCTCTTTGTCAAGGAAACCATTTAAGAAAGCTGACTTGACATCGAGTTGATAAATATGCCAAGAGTTATAAGCAGCAAGAGCAATGAGAAGTCTGATTGTATCATACCTTGCTATTGGAGCAAAAGTCTCCTGGTAGCCCATTTCATATTGTTGAGCATAACCCTTTACGACCAATCTGGCTTTATGTTTATAGATTGAACCATCTAGATTGAGTTTGGTTTTAAAAACTCATTTAACTCTAATCACCTTACGATCCTTAAGCCTTTCAACCAGTTGCCATGTTTTATTTTTATTGATCATCTCCATTTCTTCATCCATTGTTCTCCTCCATGCTATAGAATCTTGAGCTTCAGTATAGTTGGTAGGTTCAATTATTGCAATATTGCATCTTTGGTAAATGTCATCCAAGGTCTTTGTACCCCTAACTGAAAGATCATCCACCAATTCATCAGCTTCAAGTTGACTCTGGATAACAAATAGAGAATTAGAATATACATTTTTCTAATTTTCCTAATCCCATATTGTCGGTTCATCAATCTTCATATCTCTACTTAAGATGACTTTTTCTATTTGTAAGCAAAGAATCATGTATCTTTGGTTGTTGTCCCATAGCCTACAAGAATGCCCTTTTGAGCTTTGTTGTCAAGTTTGCATCTTTTTTGCTCTGATATTTAAAAATAACATATGTTACCAAATATTTGAAGATGATCCATAGTAAGCTTGGCAACATTACAGGCTTCATATGGTGTCTTGCTCTCTAATACTTTAGTAGGTAATCTATTCAGTAAATACATAGAGGTATTGACTACCTCTGCCCATAGTGTTTTTGGCATCTTCTTCTCAAGTAAAAGACATTTAGTCATTTCCATTACTGCTCTGTTCTTTATCTCACAACCACTATTTTGTTCTGATGTGTATGGTATGGTAAACGGATGAGCTATGTTTGCATTATTACAATACTCAACAAATTGATTCAAAGTATACTTAGCACCATTGTCAAATCTTAGGCATTTAATCAACAAACTACTCTAATTTTCTACCAGAGCCTTAAATTTTTAAAAGATGACAAACACTTCACTCTTCAGTTTAATAAAATAAACTAAACACATCCTATATAATCATCAACGAAAAGGATGAAGTATTTATTACCACAAAATGAGGTTATTTTCAGAGGACCAAACACATCAATGTAGCTGAGATGAAGCTTTTGGCTGACTCTCCATGTTTGTCCTTTAGGAAATGGTAGTTTAGTCTGCTTGCCAAGTTGACATGTTTCACACAATTGAATTTCACCAATGACTATAGGCATGTTTTCAACGATCTCCTTCTGTTTCATATTTTAGAGACTTCTCTTATTAAAGTAAATCTTTTGAGCCAAATATTTGAAATAACCTTAATGGTACTAGAATAGGCGTGTTCATAAACCTTTTCCTAATCAACAACAAAACTTTTGTTCCTCATCTTTACACACAATAATTGTTCTTTAGAAGGATAAAAAATAGTGCACTTATAATCCTTAAATTTAAGAGAATAATTTTTCTCAAGCATTTGTCAAACATTAGTAGATTTTGATAGATTCCATGTACAAACAAAACATCAGGAATAGTTTTAATACTTGAACTTTTTTGAATATTGACTGAGCCTTTTCCTTTGACTTCTAAAAAATCTCCATTGCCTGTTTTCACTCTGGACTTTTAAGTCTCATCAAGATTTCTAAACATTTCAGTATCATTGCACAAACGATGCGTTCACCCACTATCAATGAGCCATGCATTAAATGAATCATTTATTGAGAAATAAGAAACTACAAAAAGTTGCTCCTCTTATGAATTGACTGTATCTACTAAGTGAGCTTATTGTGGTTTTGAGTTTTATTTTTGAATTTACAGACCTTTGTAACGTGCCATCTGTAACATCCATTCCTAAATAAATAAGAAAGTGAGAAAAATGAATAAAAATTGGAAATTGGATTTAAATAAAAGAGTTTTAAGAATTTTGGGGGTTTATTTAAATTGAATGACTTAAATGAAAACAAATGAGAAAAAAAGGTAAAAACATAAATAAGGGAAAGTGGAAGGGGGCAAATGAATTCAGGAAAATAGACGACCTAGGTTGGACTGTTGGAGGAGATCAGATGGAGAAAATTTAAAAGAAAACGAACTACCTAGATCGAGCTTGCTAGATCTAACGACTGGAGGAATGGGAATAAAAGGGAAAGAGATTAGGGTTTTCTTCATCTAGGAAAGAAGCCAAAAAAAAGGGAGGCAATCGAGGAGAGAAGGAAGAGAGGGTATCACGCGGGGAAGCCAAGAGAGTGAAAAAAAAGAGGAAAAAAGAGAGAGGTCGGAAAAAAAGGGGAGAAGCCAGAAGAAAAGAGAGAAAGGGAAGAAAAAAGAGTGTGTTTGAGTGGGAAGAGGAGGAAAGCTGAGAACGATCGCGCAAGGGGAGAGGAGAAGAGAGAGAATCATAGAGGCAAAAAGTCGAATAGAAGGGAAGGAAGGGAAATCATGGCCGAGCAGCACGGTGTGACGATAGAATCTAAAATCAAGGTTGTTCGGGTTTTTTGAGCATTGCACCCGAGCCAGGTTTGGAAGCTAGAGAGTCGAGGGGTGACCGAGAGAAGACGATCGGGAGCCAAACTGAGGTCGAATCACTGGCACCAAACGTAAAACCATTATGTTTTCATGTTTTGGTGGTGGTTTCAGTGGAGATGGAGTGGGACAATGTCAGGCTGGCCGCGCGGGCTCGGCCAAGCCACCCACCCACACGGGAACCAAGGAGGTTTTGTTGGGAATGGGGAAAACCCACCCACCATGGAAACCGAAGAGTCTTCCATGTGAATGGAGGTTGGAATTGCCTTTTGGAATTCTGATTCGTCGTTCGGGAAACTGATAAGTCTTCCTCAAAAATGAAAATTCGATTCGCCAAACGAGGAGGCGAAGGTTTTTCGTGTACGAATCTTGATAATTTGAGTATTTCGTTAGGTGGTCATTGAACCCGTAATTTGATTAAATTAATTTTTAGTATTTTAAAGTATTTTAATTAATTTTTATTATATGTACAGGGAATTAGGACATTCAAACAGATCCGAGAAGACAACTAAGAGTGTAAGTTTTTCTAAATCTCAACCAGGTTTGAATTTCGAAAAAATGCATGAATTTTATTAAATTATAAATTTTGAAATTTGAACGGACATTAGCCAAATTTTTTTTGAAAAATAGAACCCAAATTTATGACCAGTGAACCTAAGCAATTAGAAATTTATGAGGAGACGAAACAAGACAACAAACCTAAAAGACTGAGAATTTCTTTGGACTGTGATGAGATACGAAATTAAAAATTAAGAAAATTTCTAATTAAGTGAAAATTAAAAAAGAAAACGAAATAAAATAAAAAGGTAAAAATAGAAAGGACAAAAAATAATTGAGGTGGCGAAAATTCAGAGAAAAACTGAATAAGAGGTAAGTATATAAGAATTTTGGAATGAAAAGGTAGGAGTGAATAAGGTAGTGACCCTGAATACCTTCTCATTTAATCTGAATCGAGTAAGGGAGTGTGTGTGTGTGGTTGAAGTTCAGCAGGCATGGTGAACCTACACATGGATAGAGTCTGAAATCTAATCAAGACGTGGATAGGTATTTATGAGTGGGTCACCTAACAAACGTACTTGTTGTGGCCATTGTAATATTTTTATGTGTGTGTTATCCATATAATAGAGAGATCTATTTCACCTCTCCTTGATGATAACATAAATAGCATCGCGCGATGAAACTATAAAAATGACCTTTCGAGTTTATCTGTGATCTTTTGTGTTTGTGTGTGATTATGTTTCGAAATGACGATTGATATTCGAGTGTATTTATGTTCTTTCGAGAGTATGTGGATATATATTTGAGTTGTATATGATATTCGAGAGAATTCAGAAATTCAATCAGAAACATGTGAAATAGTGAAAATAATAAATGAATTTTATATTGAAACATCACTATTGCATTTGTCTCATACTGTGTGTTTTGTATGAAATCTTATCTAATTTGAGAGGATAGAAATACTTATTAAATTGGTGAAGCTCATTAAATTTTACCCTGATATTTTTTAAACAAGAAAGAAGAGTCAGAACCGCTGCTGGATGTGTAGAACCTATAAAAAGGGTTCCTATTTTGTATATTTTGTGCATATTCGAGAAATTTTTGTTTTGTTTTGTTAAACTCTAAATTTTGACCTCATATTCTATATATACAATTACTGTATATATATCACATGAGATGTTAAGTTGTATGATAAATTTTGATATGTATATATGTATATCTTGTGGGCCCATTACATGAAAATGACATGAACAGGAATTACACCTCATATTGAGTTTTGAGGTGTTACATGTGGCATCAGAACCTGCACATGGATAGAGTTTAAAACCTAATCTAGACGTGGATAAGTATTTGTGAGTGTGAGTCACCTAGTAAACATACCTGTTGTGGCCATTATAAGATTTTTGTGTGTGTGTACTAGCCATGCGATGGAGGGATCCATTTTGCCCTTCGTCGATGACGACATAAACAGCATCGCGCAATGAAACCATAGAAATGACCTTTCGAGTGTATCTGTGATATTTTGTGTGTATGAGATTATGTTTCAAAATGACGATTGATATTCGAGTGTATTTATGACTTTCAAGAGTATAGGAATATACATTTGAGGGATGTATACGATATTCGAGAGAATTCAAAAAATCGATCATAAACATGTGAAATAGTGAAAATAAGAAAACGAATTTTGCATTAGAATATTTTTATTGCTTTTATTTCTTACCGTGTATTTTGCATCAAATTTTATCTGGGTTGAGAGAACGGGAATACTTATTGAGTTGATGAAACTCATTAAATTTCACCCTGATATTTTTTAAATGAGAAAGAAGAGGCAGAACTGCTACCAGACGAGTAGAACCTGTAAAAATGGTTCCTATTTTGTATATTTTATGTATATTTGAGAAATTTTTATTTTATTTTGTTAAACTCTAAATTTTAACCTCATGTTCTGTATATATAATCACTGTATATATATATCATATGGGATGTTAGATTGTATGATAAATTTTCAAATGTGCATATGTATATTTTGTGAGCCCATTGCATGAAAATGACATGAGCAAGAATTGCGCCTCATATCGAGTGTTGGGATGTTACATCCTAACTACTTGTAATTCCCACAAGTTGCATCAGGCCTCCACCAGTAGTATTTCTCAGAATGTGTGCTCTTTTTGCAGTGTACGCAAGGAGGTAATTTTTTTTGTTTTGAACCTTTACTGTTGCCACCACCATCACTTTTGCCTTTGTTCTTTTGATTGAATTGCTTCTTCCTCTTACCAA
The DNA here is from genome assembly GCF_054855325.1 of Carica papaya. Lineage (NCBI taxonomy): Eukaryota > Viridiplantae > Streptophyta > Magnoliopsida > Brassicales > Caricaceae > Carica > Carica papaya. Next base: position 27,010,342 of record NC_142311.1, on the reverse strand, counting down.
CTTGTTTTTACACATCAAAAGCACCTTTAGTTAATTTGTCATACCTAATAGTCCTTCTTTGCTCTTGTGCTTGAAGAGCACTCATTAGTTTACCTAATGAGATATTGCTTAAATCTTTGGATTCTTTGAGCAATAAGATCTTTGATTTAAACCTCTTAGGAAGAGTTACAAGAACTTTTTTCACAATTTTTTTATCTGCAAAATCTTCACCAAGTAATCTGATGTTATTAATAATCAAAGAGATTCAATCAACATATTTACCAATTATTTCATCTTCCTGCATATTTAAAGATTCAAATTCTCTTTTCAGGTTCAACACCTGCATTTGACGTGTTCTATCACTGTTTTGGTATTCTTCTTTCGACTTGTCCCAAGCCTCCTTTGTAGTATCACATGACATAATTCTATAAAAAAGACAATATGTCACAAAATTTTGTATAAGCGACTTGGCCTTGGACCTCTTTGCCTTTTCCTCACTGTTGTGTTTGATCTGAGCTAAAATGCGATTTGCTGGTAGAGGAGGTATAGGCTTGTCCTCAGTCTCAATTTTCCAGATGTCATAGGCTTCAAGAAAAGCTTGCATCTTCACTGACTAAATGTGGTAGTTTTCACCAGTGAAGATGATGGGAGAATTTAAAAGTAAGCTGTTGGATGCTATTTTTTGGGGGTTAAAAAAAATTTGTTTTGGTCCTGTAAGATCAACAGTAGCTTTGATACTAGTGTTGTAAAATAGAATAGTAATAGCTTAAAACAAAAATTGGAATAACTGAAACTTAAAAATGGGTTAAAATTCCAACATGATTTCATTTCATTAATTGCAAAATTTATAGGTAAAAAAATAAATAACTTTCAACTAAAAATAATGGATAAAACTAATGAGAAACTGTTGTCAATATCTAAGCCATAAGTAGCCACTAACTTATTAACTTCCTTGATAACTTTCCATTAAACGTAATGGAAAAAACTGATGATAAATTGAATAAAATTGAAACTTTTAAAAAAACTAATTGAAACAGAAAAACAATATGTTGGAATTAAAATGCCATCTGTCTAACATGGTCCTATTAAGGCTTATGGGTTTAATAGTAAGACTTCTATTTTTTTAGAAGTTTTGACATATTATAAAGCATGATATTACGTCTTATATACTTGCTATTTTAAATAATCAATTATCACCAACTAATATAAATCATACTTTCATTGATGTAGTGCAAAGGATTATCACTCCATAATGTTCCTCAAATTTTCACCTTATAAGCTTCTGTAACATAGTCATGAAACTTGTGACAAAATGTGCAGCAAACCATCTCAAAAATTTCCCTAATCACATTATGCATGCTTCATGATCTCTTTTTATCTCTGATAAACATTATTAATAATGCACTAATTACTTTGAGTAATTCAATCATCTAAAATAGAATAGACAATCTAGACAAGGTTCCTTTGCATTTAAATTAGATATTAATAAGCTTATGATAGGGTATCCAGTTAAATTTTGGAGAGAATCTTAAAGCAACTAGGTTATTGTTCTAATGTTATTGCTCTAGTAATGTCATATGTTACTGTGGTGACTTATTTTTTTCAAGCAGGAGGAAGACCATCCCAAGTGGTCTATCTAGGGAGTGGGCTTCGACGAGGAGACCCATTTTTCCTTATTTGTTTATCTTATGCATAGAAACATTCTCAACTATGTTAAGGAGAGCCTAGGGGGATTATAGAAATTATGGGTTGAAAATTGCAATAGTAGTTTCTCTTATCTCTCACTTATTATTTTTTGATAATAGTCTTATTTTTAGTAAAGAGAAGAAAATGGAGGTTCTACATATATAAGACATTTTGAGGAAATTTGATGAAGCCTTGAAGCAATCCATTAATTAAACAAGTCTTCATTTACATTTTCTAAATGGACTAGTGCATATTTGAGAGGTCGATTAGGGGAAATATTAAAGGTGCAATTAATTGATGCTCAGGAGAGGTACTTGGGACTTCTAACCAAAATTGGGCTATCTTTGCCTAAACATTTTCATTTCTTAGTCAATCGCCTTACTAAGAAGCTATAGAGTTAAAGCCCCACAAAATCATCCGAAGTTAGGAGAGAAATAATAGTGAAGGTAGTGGTCCAATCCATACCTACTTATATCATGAGTTTTTTTTTTCTTCTTAAATCAATTTATATTTAGCTGGAGATGCTAGTAGCATGATTCTACTATAGAATAAAATAAGATGAGATGAAAATTCATTAGCTTGGATTGGCTTATCTATGCTCCTCTAAATTTCAAAAAAAAAAATTGGGGTCACAAGTCTCTATTCTCTCAATTGTTGTAAGCTAAATACTTTAGTAATGGTAATTTTTCAGAAGCAAGATTGTCGTTACCCCTAGTTACACATGATGGAGTATCTTTGCCATGAGAGAGTTGCTAAAGGAAATATTCAAATGGCATATTGGTAATTGTTAGGATGTAAGAATATGGGAAGATAAATGGCTGTCAAGTCGTATATCCAAAAATGTTTGGTTACCAAAGCCTCTTGCTACAATAGTTGAAAGAGGCTCAAATTTAATTATCCCTAATTTAGTAACATAAACATTGAATTGATATGAGTTATCTTCCTTCTTTAAAAAGCTAATTAAATTTTATGTATTCCTCCAAGTTATAGAATGTCATAAGATAGAGCAATTTTGAGAATTTAAAGAGTTTATCTTGTGTATTATATTCCTTTCCTAATATTTATTATCTCAGTGTTTATACATGTTGGTTGTTTGGAAATGAAATAAATGAAAACAGAGGTTGTTTAAAAGCTTATGGAATCTGTTAATAACCATTTTAAGGCTCAAATATTGTTATTTTTCTTTTCTTTTCTATAGTTTTTCTAGATGTTATTTTATGTGATATTGGATAGCCCAATTTGGTGTCAAGGATGTTAATCTGCATCAAAGAGGAATCCAGCAGGTCCCAACTCAAACAAGAAGGTAAGTTCTAATTTCCTAAACAGGAATGCCCATAATAGTAAAGTAATTTCATCCCTAACTACTTTCTAATTAGGATTATTTCAATTGATGGGTCAAGTTTGTTCAAGCCATTTAAGGCCCAAGTAAGATTAATGGGCCTGAAGAATTGTAAGAAAGCTCACGCCCGAGGAAGATGGCCCACGCAAACCAAGCGTGAGCAGCCCATATGCGCGCAGCATGCGCATGTGTGCTGTAAGGCTCGTGCATAGGCGGACCCAATAGCTCCACCACATGGCTCAAGAGGCCCGCAAACACTGCATGCAGAGCCCGTTGCACGCACTCAAGCCCAATGGGCCGAATGTGCGCGCCCTTTACAGATGGTCCCAGAACCAGCCCAATCGACCAAGCGCGCAACCGGTAGCCCAACCCACAGGCCCGCTGTCAGTAGCCCATGTGGATCGGCTAGTACGACCCGTCCGAGTTGCCTAAACCCAGCCAGTCTATCCTCCCTATTTTATTGATTAAGTTATTTTATTATTTTATTTTTAAAATGTTTTGGGACCCACTTTTAATTCTCCATATTTTAAATTAAAATCTCACATGCCTAAATTAATTTTCTAATATATTTTATATAGAAATCAAATGGGATAAGTCTTATCTTATTTTAATTATTATTTTAATGTACATTTTATCCCTATGATTTTTTAATTAATTTTTTTGTATTTATAGGAGAATAGAATAAATACTTTATTATGTAATTATCCTACAATTAGATAGAATTTTATTTAAGATATTATTTTATTATTTTATTTCAATAATCTATACTCATCTAGATTGCTCGGAAAATGTTATAAATAAGTTTTTGTCCATAGGTTATAAACACACTAATTACAATAAATTTGAGAGAATCCTTAAAAGGTTAGATTTTTCTTCTTTTAGCATTTTTGCTAATTCAGCTTCTTCAAGTTCTTTGAGGAGCATGAGTCTTCAAAAGTCTTGTTGAGCCAATGAGCGGGAATCAACTTATCGGTAAGCCTATGACATTTTTTCTATTCTTGTTTATTTTTCCAAGTCCTTGTTTTTGAATTCTTTTTAGGAATGTAGATTCAATTAGAGGGAGGGATTTATCTAAGCAGTAAAAGTTTGGTATTACATAATGTTAAGTGGGTTATAGGAGTTGATTTGATCTTCCTCATACTTTCCTACATCATCTGGTATCAGAGCTTGGACTCCTAGAATCCAAATCTATCTTTATTACTTTCAGCATTTTCGTCATTTAATTAACAATTTAAATTAATTTTTGATTTTTTAATTCATATTGCATCTTACTTGAATTCATATCTATCCATTCAATTCAAATGGTTCATGTTTATTATTAAAAAAAAGTATCTATATCAAAAAATATCAAAAATATCTCAATCGCATCCTATAAGACAATTAACACATATTTTGCATTTTGCATGATAAAAGCATAATAGCCACCTGACTAGTGACTATAAATCCTTTGAGAAATCGAAGGCAAAGTACCTCAACTAATGGGTGCAAGCGAAAACTTGTGTTTTCATTCCACACATTATTCACGTTTAATTTTCAAATTGCATTTCTATAATCTTACATCAATGTTGCATAAAGAAACCTGACTGGTCGTAGAGTATAGCTAGCAAATTGGGGGTAGTATAAGTATACCATCAAGTTATATACATAGGCATTGATCGGATCCCTACGCATTAGTCTATCTTATTAATCTTTGTGATCTACGTTTCTATCGTTTATTTTACTCTTGTTCTATTACCAAAAAAAATTACTATTTAAGTGACTAATCGGTTCTAATTGCTTAACACACAAGAAACACACTATTTCTTCCTTTGTGTGTTTAATTCTGAGCTTCAGTAGAAATCAGAATCCTTTAAGGTTCCTTGTTGTGTCAACAAGACTAACATGTAGGCCTGACTCAAGTGATTCTGATTCTGAACACTCGACTCAATAGACGAAGTTGTCAATTGAGGAATTTTGAGGTAAACATGAGGGAAGGTGAGGGAGAGAATGTATTTTTTTCACTAACCTTTCTTGCAGGTACTACACTATGTCTCAATCCATCGAAGATGCTCCACTTGAGAGTAATGTCCTTGTTGTCTGAAGAGCTCTCAACGTGCAAATTAGGAGTGAAGACCACGAGTAGAGGGAGAACATTTTCTACATGGGATGTCTTGTCAATGGTAAGGTATATGGAATGATCATTGATAGTGGTAGTTGTGCTAATGTGAAACACTCTATTTGTGGAAAGAGCAGGGTTGACATACATCAAACATCTGACTCCCTATCGGTTACGGTGGTTGAATGAGTGTATTAAAACCCAAGTTACCAAGCAAGTCATAATGCCATTCTCAATCGGAGAATATCACAATGAGGTATGTTATGATATTATACCTATGCATGCCAGTCACCTGATACTTGAGAGACCTTGGCAGTTTAATAGATAAGTCCAACATGGCAGCCGCATCAATCAATATTCATTCAAAAGGATGGTATGAATCATGTACTTATGCCTTTATCACCAAAAAAGGCACATGAAGATCAAGTTAAAATTAAACAGTCCTTTCATGAATACTCAAGGAGAGCAGAAGAGAGAGAGAATGCCAAAAAGAAAACTAATGGGCCGTTAAGCATCGAAGAAGTCTGACAAATAGCTAAAGATGTTTTATTAAGATAAAAACATAGAGCAAAAATAAATGGGTGTCTTGACAACAGAGACACACTGTTAAGGAATATCTCTTGTGAAAAATAAAGTTTTATTGTACTTACCTACAAGGAGATTCATTTTGATCTCAACCATTCTTTGCATAGTCGTATTGTTTCCTCTTACAAATAATTACCATGGCAAATAGGCTACAAAAATTTGATCCAGATCCTGGAGGAATCGTGAATCAAGTCATGACATGCATCAACAACAGAGTAAACATGTCAGGGAAGTATGATGTGTTTTCTATTTTAATCACTAATCTTTTCCCTTGTAATGAAGGCCCAGATTTGAGGATGAATCTTTTTGAAGAATGGGAGGATGATATGATATTGGATAACCTAAATTTAGTATCAAAGATACCAATCTGTATTAAGAAGGAATCCACCAAGTCCCGACTCAAATAGAAAAGTAAGTTCTAGTTTCCTAAACAGGAATGCCCAGAACAAAAAAATAATTTCATCCCTGACTACTTTCCTAATTGGGATTATTCTAATATATAGGTCAAGTTTGTTCAAGCCAAAAGACTTAAGGCCCGAGTATGATTAATGGACTTGAAGAATTGCAAGAAAGCTCACGTCCGAGGAAGATGGCCCATGTGAACCAAGTGTGCACAGCCCACATGCGTGCGACATGCACATGTACGCTACAAGGTTCGCATACAGGTGGAACTAGCAACTCCGTCGCATGGCCCAAAAGGCCTGCAAGCACCATACGTGGGGCCCACTGCACGGCTCAGAAGGCCCACAAGTAGCGTACGCAAAGCCTGCTGCACGCATGCAAGCCCAAGGTGTCGAACATGCACGCCCCATGCGAACGGGCCTAGAACCAGCCTAGCCAACCCAGCGTGCAACCCGTGGCCTAACCTGCAGGCTCGCTGTCTACGGCCCGTGCAGACTGGCCGATCTGACCCGCTCAGCTTGCCCAAAGAATTATCCATTGAAAGTCATCTCCTTGTCATTCTCCTTCTTCTTTCTTCCCATTTTTGTCCCTAAAACCAAATAGGGAACAAAGTGATATCTTCACTATCTACTTCTTCTTTACCAATCATGGTCACCAAAGAAAGACATTTTATGGAATCTTCACTTAGAGAAAGAAGCAGAAAAAAGCCAAATAACAAAATGATTAATATGAATTTATGGTAAAATGGTATTTATAGTAAAATGGTAAAACGTTACATATCAACACTAAAAACTCATGTAAAGCCATAAGCATTATTTACTATTTGTCTTTCTCTACTTCTTTATTTTTTACAGTGACCATCATCGACAAGGAAGAAAGAGATGATGAGAAGATCATGTTGTTTGCCATTTGATTTTAGGGACAACTATGGGATGGAAGAAGAAAGAGAAAATGAGGAAATGACTTAAAAATTTGGGATTTGAGGTTTTTAAAATTAGGGTATGAAGGGGATAGATGGCGAGAAAATGATTCTCGTAGACTTAGATGGAATTCTCAAGTTTTTAATATGATATGGATAACACACCAATTGACACATTATCGCTTATATGTTATGATTTTGACACGTTATTGACAATGTATTTAGAAGCTAATAACCCTGAATGTGTTTATAAGTTAACACTTTATTATTAATGCTAAAGGTGGATCTGGTAAAAATTTAAAAATATAAGATTAAAATAGACTGTAAATTAGTATAGGGGTTTAAACAGAAAATTCCAACTAGTAAAAGGGTTGATAAGGTATTTCCACCAATTGATAAGGTCACTTCTATGTCATAATTTTGATATGTTATTAACCATATCTCCAAAAATTAATTGTACCTAAATGGCAGTTAGTATTAAAGGTGGATTTGTTAGAAATTTTAAAGTATAACTTAAAATGGACCAAAAATTAGTACACAGACTTAAATTAAAAAAAAAAAAAGAAAAAAACAACAACAACAACTAATATAGGGGTCGATAGGCAAAATTCTTTCTAATTTTTTCTTTTTTAGGTTATTTAGCTTATTTTCAATTTTGAATGTTTTTTAAATTCTCCATCTCTATGTTTTTATATATAATTTAATAATTAAGGATAAATGGATGGAATACATTATACGCATAATTATAGAGATAATATTAAATAATAATAATAATAATAATAACAATAATATAGTAATGAATAAATAAACAATAATAGTAACAAATTAGAAAAATAAAAAATGAAAAATAAAAATAAAATAAATAAATAATTATATGTGCTAATCACAATTAGTCAAGCTGCATCATGGAAATAGCATTTAAACACTTGCGCAACCTATCAATCTTCAATAAATTTAGAATCTCCAAAATGTGATTATGAGCTTTAATTTTTTATAGCGTATGATCTATATTCCAATAAGATCGCAAGCAAGTCCAAAAATCATAAAAACTTGTAATTTTTTTTCGGAGTTTTGTTTCTCCTAACTAGTTGTGACACGTGTATGTTTACTCGTGGTTTTATTATGTTTTTTTTTTAATGCATAATTAATAAAATATATAAAATTTTGGTTTCAAAGAGATAAAAAGTTATTGATGAATGATGTACTTCTGATTTGATAAATCTTCAAAATTAGAGTTTAGTTTTCATTTTAAACATTTAGTTTATTCGTGTAGTTGTAGTTTTTTTGGAAGTTTATTAGTTTATTTTACGTGTATTTTTTATTATTTATTTTTTTCTAGCAATTTAAAGTCTATGCTCATCTCTTTTTTTTTTTTTTTTTTTTACTTTCATTAGATTGGTGCATGTTTTGGTATTTAATCTCAACCTAGTGACAACGTCTTCTGTATTATTGTAAATCATCTTTTTGCAGAGTTTTGCGACGTGACAACTATGTCACACAGGAACACTTATGATTTTGTTGGTGTATGATAATTTTACTCTTTAAATATGTTTATCATTTCTGTCTCAAAAAAAATAATAATAAATACCCCTATATGTATGTATATACAAATACAAATACGTATGTATTTATCATGAAAAATACATATATATATATATATTTTTAGCTAAATTGAGTTTGCAAGAATCTCCTAAATTACATTTTTGACCCATACAAGTAGGATGATAATCCCAACTAGTTAAAAATAAAACATATGTTTCGCATTAACTTTAATAAATTAATTAATTTTCTCTCACTGTGGATTATTACTACATTGATAGGCGTGGAGTCAAACAAGTTATCGATAATAATTGTGCTTGGAAATTCTATGCGATTAAGATAATAGATAATGATTGATCATATATATACCAACATCGTGACTTTCAATTATAAATGTCTCAAGATTTGCTTACCTCCTTTAGCTTTTGGGAGGTCCACATAACTGTTGTTACGGTGACATTCCTCCCATGTACCATATACATATACCTATACATATACATATTATATAATTAACCCTCCAAATATAAAAATAAACAATACTAATTATATTTTGCATTTGGTATATTATATATAAATTAGATCATAACAAAGTTTATAATAATTTATAATTTTTTCAATTTTAAATGAATAAATAAAGTGTATAATACAGAAAATCTCATAACAAAATATAATTCTTTATTTATTAAGATCACGTGATTTGGTTAATTAATCTTTTCTTGTAGAATATGACGAATGGATAGTGACTAATTGAAAATTACAAACAATAGTTAAGGATTAAGATACATACATATATATATATATATATAAAGAGAGAGAGAGAGATAGATAGATAGATACATATGTATATGATTAATCATGGTGGAAAATAATACTCATACCGACATCAAGTGTCACTACAATAATTGAGACAATATATTTGTGATTGAAATTTTGCAAAATGGGTCAATATGTCCCCCTTTTACTTCTCAATCTTTAAGATCACAAAATTGTGATTAAGAAATAAAGTGTACGTCTGTAAATTTTACTGTTACAAAATATATGTATTTGTCAAAATCATCGAATACAATATATATTATATGTTCAATCAGTTCTTAATAACTAGTTCTATTATTTTCAATAGAACGATAGAGTTAAAACCTAATTTTCAACTTTGTGATTTTCAAATCTCTATCTATATGTGTGATATATTTTATATATATATATATATATGTATTGACATCGGCAACACTTTTGTTTTTGTTTTTTTTTAATATATTAAACAACAATTTCAATAATAATTTGTAACTAAATTTCATTATTTTTAGAAACAATTATATTTTAATTTCTTTTTAAATTAAAATATTTTTTTAACTACTTATTTCTATTATATTCTTGTACACATATTCATTTTTTCTATATTCTTGCTCTTAAATTCAATATGTTGAGTACTAATATAATAATAATAATTTCATATATAAGCATTAGTTAATGCTAAAACTAATATTATTAATAAGTTAGAATAATAAGACAAATTAAAGGGAAAAGAATAAAAGGAAAATAAAATCATTTTTTTTTTTAAAGAGAATAATTAATATAGAAATAAATGCATAATAATTTATTGATTAGTAAGAATTTTATTGATTTACTGAATTAATAAGAATATTATTAATTTAATCACTAATTATGGAATTTCAATAAACTATCCTATTTCTCAGTAATTAACTTATTAATTTAATTAGTTAGGTTTGGATCTTAAAAGCCAAAATTTGTGCATGCATTTGCAAGACAACCTTTCAGCAGCACAGATATCAATTTATTCTTCTCAAGTTTTGAATAATATAAAAAAAAAAGATTACAAACTTTACTGCTTTTTTCATTCAAATCCTTCATGTTTTCAAGTTTTTGTTGCATACGTACACTGCGAGAATTTCTTTTCGTTACATTCGCCATGAACAAATGGTTTTCGATCTTCCTTTTAAGTTTTCTCAGTAAATTACTCGTAGTCACTTCCAAAATATGTAGTTGTGTAAATGACCATGTAAGAATATTGGCGATGGAAATATCTTCATAATAATTAGTAATGGAAAGAAACCTCTCACTGCTAGTGGTAAAAGGTTCTTCATAAACTAATAAAAGTGGGGTTCTCACGGCTGAAAATTACTATTTGTTGTTGACATTATGATAATTTTGTTAGATTACAAAGTGTTTGTGATTATTATTATTCACTAATCAAATGTCATGTTGTCATATATTCTTCACACTATTAATAATAATGGTATATATTTTCTTGATTTTAAATATGTTGTTCTAAGTGATTATTTGTTGTATATACAGAAGACATGAGGAATGTATTTTTTAAAAAAATATGAGGTTTTTCAAGCAATTCCTGATGCACGTTGTGTGATATCATCATGGACATGAGTGTTGTTAGTTAGAGGTGATAGTGCACACGTAGAATTGAAGGGGAAACATGATTCAATGGAATTTTGATAGAAGGTGGACCAAGAGGTTAACCACTACAAGTTTTGGGAACAGGTCTATAGACAAGCTAATGAAATGGCTAAGAGGTTATTCTATTTGAAGACAATACGTTTCATATGATTTTTTGGGTCATAGGTCATAATAGAGATATTTAGTTATCAAAATAACCTAAGAAAATGCAAGATCTTGATGAATTCAGTGAATACACAAATTTGATAAGATTACTTAAAATACAAATTATGGACAAAGTGAGCTTAAGATATATTTCTATCTTAAATTCATTAATTTCTTTCTTAAAAAATGATATTCAAAGATATGAGAGTATTTATTAGGAAACTATTTGAAAGATTTTCATGTGCAATGAAGAGTGAAATATCTTATGTAATTACTAATTTTCAACATGCTCTATATCATTTGTAAAAAGAAGAGAAGTACATCACAAATAACAAAACCTTAGTTTAAAAATTACCAATGATTTGTTGATATAAATTTGCATTTTTTTTTTTACTCCTCTTAACAAGTATGTCATATAGTGTAACGGTCCCGGAAATATTCAAATGAAATAAAAAATAATTAAAGTGCGGAAGCGTAATAAAAGTTCAGGGTTTATATTTCTTATACAAATAACTTAAAGTACCAAACAGTGTTACGGAATTCACCTTTTTGAAAGTAATACAAGAAATAAGAAAATGAACGGAAAATAAAGAAATCTAGTATCTACTCGCAATCCTCTTGCGGATCAGACTCTGTAACCTAATCCTTTTGATTTGAAATGGTTAAATAAGGGATGAGCTACACTAGTCCAGTAAGGATATCACACTATATCACCGACACATAAGTAAAGGTTGGTATAAAATCAAAATAACTAATTGAATACTTAATTTAAGAAAATTCATTTATCAATAATAAAACTATTACCGTTCACTTACCGTAGTGAGATTCATAAAAATAATCTATACAGACAATAATATTATATAGATTATGATTCTATGTATAATCAGCAATCATAGCACACATTATAAATCTATATCTATCATCAATAAATCAACAATAACTATAACTCTTTTTACCAGTCTGCTGATATCCATAGGGGTTCATAGGGATGTCCCCGTTATGCATGAACCCTTTTATTCAACATTTTTAATTACGGGTCGTTCCCATACCCCGTCTGGTATGAGTGTCAATTTACCAAACTTCAATACCACGTCTGGTATGAGGGTGAACCGGGCGTCCCTATACCCCGTCCGGTATGAGCGCCAAATTATCATATCCTATCCGGTATGAGACAACGTTCACGGTAAAGTTTTCTATGTACCCAGTCCGTCCACCATCTCTCAAGATATCTAGTAAAACTGTCGTTTTATCTATTCATTTCATCACACAATTTTTATGGTTTAACCTTTAATTTTTTTTCAATTCAGTAATAAATATATATAATAAACGATACATGCATTCAAAGCTATAAAATTAATTAATAAGGTACTATCATACATTTAAACTGTAAAACAATCAATAAAATAACAATAGAGAATTTTTGGTTCCGGCTCCATTAGCAATCCGTAATTAATTATGCACATTTTCTAAATTCACACAAAATATCATATTATTATTTATTTATACTTCAATTCTATGATAGGGAATAGGGTGAGGGATTCTTACTCGATTTGATGCCTGAAAGCTGTTCGACTACATTTACGGGTGGTTCTCAAGTTCCCAGAATTTTTCTTTGAAAATTAAAATGCGCTAATAGTATCTACAAATGTCTCAAACAAACCCAAAATCAGTTCTAGGGCCCACTTGGCCAATTTCAAAATTTCGGCATCGCAGCTGCACCGTGCTCCGGCGACGGCGCGGCCGCCTGTGGCGGCAGTCTGCCTCGAGTCGGCTGTTTTCGATCGCTTTCAGCCGAATTCAGCTGATTCTGCATCGATCTCTGTGAGAAAATACGTTAAAGGACTTCAGTTGGCCGAAAAAATATAAAAAACTGAAATTCACCGACGGCGGTGCTCCCCTGTGCGGCGACTCCTCCGGATCACGTTGCAGTTGGGTATTTTGCTCTTGTCAATCTGTAGAGAATTACACGATGATCACAATAGTGGAAAAATTACATATAATGGGAATCGGAAAAGGCCTCATTGGAGGCGTTTTGTGAAATTCCCTGCAGCGGCAGTGCCGAGCTTCGTCGGTGTTTTTCGGCCAATTGGCTAGTCTTTTGGCTCCGATTTGGCCATTGGTGTGTTTAAAATTGAATTTCGAGTAAAAAAAATTTTACCTTTTTTGGCAGTCGGAAAGAGCTCCGGTGCAGGGTGGATGGCGGCAATCTCCTTCTCGGCGGCCGGGTCTTCTTCTCCAACAAGGGGGTCTGGCGGCTAGGATTAGGGCTTGGTGTGGATGGTGGTTATTTATATCCGTCCGCTTTTAATTTAGACCGTCCATCACGTTTAATCTGAACCGTCCGATCGCGATTAAATAGGGAGTGAATCTAAGCCGTTCATCGCGATTCAATCTGAACCGTCTATTGCGATCTAATCTATACCATCGGATCGCGTTCAAATCTGGCTGTCCGATAGCATTTGGGGAGGGTACGCATCTGGGCCGTTCGTACGCGCGGGAATGGATCTGGGTCGTTTGATCGGAGGCACGCGGATCGCCTGCACGGCACCACGTCAGCGTCCGCTACCACGCGACGCATCCTGATTCATTGGGCTTGTTGATCGGGTGTCTGACGTGATGAAATTTCTTTAAATTACATTTTGACCCATGATTTCTGATTTTTCTTTCAAAAATACCCCTATAATTCAAATTTTCACCTATTTTTTTCAAACTTATTTTTAATTTAATCTTTCATTAATTTTATTTTAATTTTTTACTCTAAATAAATAAAGAAAATTGAAAAATTATTTAATTATATTTGTAATTAAATCCTAAATTAAAAAAAAATAATAACAATTTAGGGTGTTACATATAGAAACTCAAAGAAAAAATAAGCACATAAAAATATAAAAATCCGTCTCCTTTAAAAAACATGAATGTGTTTAATAAACTCGATCTCTATTTAATATTTAAATCTTAGAATGATATCGGAATTTTAAAAAACCATAATTTTTCTTTTTTCTTTTTTTGTAAAATATCTAACGCGATTAATATTTTTTGAAAGATTTATATTCTTACCCTTGAGAGTTTCATTGCAATCATCAATATTTAAGACAAAAGGTGGGAGATGCAAACTGTGATCTCTATGTATTGTTTGTTCTTTAAAATATTTAAACATGAAATAATTATTTTTAAGCTTTTTTTTATTTAAAAATAAATAAAAACTAAAAGTGCGATTAAATTATCATAAAAAGATATTATTAGAAATTAAATTGCAATAAATATTAAATGCACATAATTACCATTTTAAGTAGAAATAAATAATCAAACGAATTGGTTAATCAAAATCAAAATCAATTAAAGAAATTGAAGACAAATTTTGCTTTTGAAGGTATATTTCATGTTAGGAATATTTTAAAATTTGATGTTACTACTTATGATAAATAAAAATTCTAAATTTCCCTGGCTCATTCAATATATTCTTCTCCTATGCTAAATACGTTCTGATCATATTATTTATTACGTGTAAGGAAACTTTGCTGCATTAATCCAAAGATTTTGTTCCCAATTTGAGAAGGCAATCAGAATCAGGTTTGTCTAGATATATGTATATCAAATTTTTTCTAGTTAATTAATTAAATCAATGTGGGACATTTTCCAATAATCATAAATTAAAGCTGATATGTTCCTTAATTCTAATTGATTGTCTTCCATTGATGAGTGGATTCTAATTCTATACCCAGATATTTTTATTTCACATCAAGTTTATCATCCCAATTAATTAATTAATTAATATCTATGACATGACTAATGCCTCTGCCTTCTTTTTGTTCTTCCTTTTTAAAAAAAAAAACAAGCTTTTAATTTTATTTTATTTTATTTTAATGAAAAAAGAAAATACTTTTACATAATTGGGCACGACTTTGACCGTGCACTTATTTATCTTTCAATTGAAATTATATTCTATGTGTTAACTTTAATTCTCTCTCAAAATAACAAAACATCTCCCCCACCCCATCCCCCATAAAGAAAGAAAGAAAGAAAAAAGAGAGAGAAATATAATGAAACAACTTTCCAAATGTTATATGTAAATCTAACAATTACTTGTTATATAAAGCTTGGTCTTGTTAGTGTTTACCTTTCTTTTAATAATTTGATTTTGATTTTTTATTAGTAAAAATCCTAAATTGTCCAAGAGAAATAATGTATTTAAACTTAGTATTTTGAAAATATATACTCTAACTGCAATTATATTCTATGATTTTGTAAGTTCCCAAGTATAAAATATCACTTTAATTATGAACTTTAAGATAACAATTAAATCTTAAATATTCTATCAAATAATATTACATTGAAAGTATAGAAAACAACAGCGGGATTGATATTTATTATAAAAATAGAAGCTATGCATTTAGGCGGTATAAAAGATTAAAAATCAGTAATCAATAAAAATGGAAGATGGGTATACAAAGCTGGCAAGTTTTAGAAACCCAAATTTTATGATAAAAAGAAAGTGGATGAAATTTAGTGGAAGAGATCCCTCTCCCAAAGACATTTATGACTTTTGGAGACCTTAAAAAGGAGAAATTATGCCAGTTGAGTTAAGTAGTTTCTCCCAATCTGAAACACCCAAAGTTTTGAAACACACACGCGTATTATTCCCAAGAAAACTTGACCACAACTTAAAAAGAAGATTTTTCTCCAATCAAAACCCACATTAACAAGACTTTAAAGTAGATCTTACAAGTTTTATAATTTCCAAAACTGAAGCAGAGAGTAGGTATAGGATCCTGTTCGCCCAAAACAAAAAAGTGGAAACATTTTGAATCTTTTCCAACGACTTAAGAGCAAATGGAAGCTTTAGACAAATAACCCTACAAATCCAGAGAGACTGGTGACTGAAAGAAATATATAGATTTTTGACAAGAACCCATTAATTAATATATTAATATTTAATTTTGTCCCAGTTTAATTTCTTCCTTTTCTCATTCTTCCAATTTTTTCTTTGTTTTAACTTTCTTCAATTCCACACTCTTTATTCTCTTCATCATCCTCAAATAATTTTATAATAATAAATAAATAAATAAATAAATAAAAAAAGGTAGAAATGATTGGGACCCACAAACCTTATATAACACACTCAATTCTCAATCAGCAATTATATAATTGAATAATTTTTAGAGAAAAATGAAACACAAATTACAATTGGAATATTTTATATTCACACGACATGTAAATGGTTATCATTTTTTTTTTTTCATTTAAGGGTGAGATCAAAGAAGGTAAATATGGCTCCAACACCGTAGGAGGCCACTTGGTCCCACCATTTTCACTCACCGCGTGGTGCCTTTTATACCGGGATTTAACCAAACTAAACTAGAACATTTACTACTCTGTACGGACCAAACCGTAAAGGACCTCCCTTTCACTATTACCGCTAACCCTCCCACTTCTTTTTTTCAGGCAAAGTCTGGACCACGCTCATATTGTTATGGGTCCAAGTCAAATGGAACTAAGTCGGACCAAACAAGCTTGGTAAGTATTCGGCTCAGCCCATTAAAGGTAAGTTGTATATGAATAAATAAATAAAATAAAATAAAATGTGGGAAGAGCATGATTGATTAAAATATAGGAAAGAGAACAGTCTGGCAGTTTTATCTGGTTTGGGAACAAGGAAAAGTTTGCTAGTAAGAAGCTATGTCTGAAAGAGACATGGCCAAGAGATTTTGAGTTATTCGCGCCATTGAAAGTAATATCTATCAGTTCCGAGGATAAGCTGTACCACAACATTCAAAACAAATCACACACCAAGCAAACCATCCCCCGAGCCTACATGGAACACAGATATCATTGTCTTGAAATACCCACAAAGGGGATGCGCTAACATGTATAAATATATTGATATGAAAATTTAAACAAAATTAAAAAAAAAAAAAAAAATAGGCCATTTTTTTTTTCTCTCAACTTTTTATTCAACGTAATTTGATTGTTGCTACAAAAAGAATGAAGAACCTAAGAGGGAAAGCAGCAGACCTTGTAAAATCATCAGGAGGACGAGGGATTCACACCCACCCATCCCCACAAGAATTAATTTGAAGTGGTAAAAACAAAAGCAAATTTACATCAAACTTACTTAAACCAAATTTCTACTTTTTCAGCTGATTTGCAGGAAAAGGTTCTCCTGCCAATGACAGAAAAACAACCCGGCCTGAGAACCCCAAGAATTCACTGTCCGTGCACTGCTGCCTCCAATTCGAGGCCCTGCACAAAGAATATAAAAATTTATCCTAACCTTGGTTAATGTCCGCCGCTACTCCCCGTAAATCAAATCTTTAGATGTTTCCGTGTTGTTAGAACCCCAATAGAGAAAACAAAGTTAGCAAGCAGTGTCAGGCTCTAGATGATATATTCTCCGGAGACAGGCCAACTAGATTTCTTATCAGTCTCTTCCCTGCTATCTACGACTTAACCCCATCTGCTTTCTGACTCTACATATGCTGGCCCTCTCACTTTAAGTCGCTTCGGCCCTATTTCTAGAGGGGGCGGCTGCCTGATCGTCCTTCCTAAGTCTTGCTGGATCCTATCCTTTCTATGTTCTTTTTGTCTATTGCCTGCCTCCTTATGCCCCAATTTCTTATATTTGATAGAAATGGGAATGCCACTTCCTCTGGCAAACCTGTCCTTCAAGGAACTTTCTAGAGCCTCCTTATGATCAGAAATAGGGTATGAGCTGCGATTTGATTCCTTGACTCTGCGGGACTCTGATGACATCACATGACCACCACATCTTCCCTCAGATAGGTATTTCTTCAAACGTTTAAGCCCCTGTTTATTCAAGTACATAGTCATCATCCAAATTAATATAGGAAATAGCACGAAACAAAGCTCTGCGGGACCACCAAGATAAAGTAAAAGAATGTACTGAAATAGCAGCCAGACATTTAATTCTAGCTTAAGACTCAACCAAGCAGGATAAAAGCATTTCAAGAATTTAGTATGCTCGCACAAAGTGAATATTGAGGAATTGCAGAGTCCTTGCAACAACCTTTTGAATAGCTGAAATAGAGCCACGTTGATATAACTGATCCCATATGGCTTCACATAAACAAACAACGGAAAAGCAGACACCATTACCTTCTACAAACTGAAGGATTCAATCCCAAAGGACAGCAATTTATCAAATCCTTTTTACACCTAATGGCGCTGGCCAAACCAGCACAGCCACATAAACCCAATACTTTCTCAAAAACCCCCATGAATTTGTAAGAAAATGAAAACAAATTATATAACTCGAAGTAGCACAGAAACATGTGCAAAAAGAAGAGATTGCAAGACTATGGAATTTAAAAATATGACGAAGATATGAATTTCAAGTAATCTGATTATAGGCAAACCATAATTCTGTAAAATCTGTTTTTATGAAGTTCTGGGACAAATCCACTCTGAAAAGAAGAAGATCACAAAAATAACATCTGGAGAAGAAAGTTTCTACCTTTATCCCTTGATTCAAACAACACTTGGAAACAGAAATACAGAGATCTAGGCTCTGTTTGATATATAAAAAGGTTTTCTAGTTTTCGTTTTCTGAATTTATGTATTTTGTTTGTAAAAGGATACAAATCAACAAATGAGAAAACAATAGAGAAAGTGACTACGGAATTTTAAATTTTATAATGTTAGTTTTAGTGTCTTCTACAAAATTATTTTTGTTTGTGCTAAATTATTCCACAATTACAAAAACTCTTACATACTTTTGTAAATAAATAAATGCATAAACACGTGAATTTAGAAAGTGAAAACTAGAATATGTTTTCATCTATCAAAGCAGTCCCCTACTTTCTACAACTACTAAAGAAAGAGGAAATTTTTCACATAGTTCATTACATGGATGAAATTATCTTAAATATTGGAAGTACAAAGCAGAACTTGGCTTATTGATGGCTACTAGAATTAGTATTCTAAATGTGGGAGAGCACTAACTATTTAGGTAACTGTTTCTATTTTCATTTTCTAGATTCATTCATGTTTTAACAACAACAAAGATGTACAGTTGTTGAAATTGAAAATAAGATTTGGAAATAATAAGAAAAATATGGCATGAGTTTGAGAACATCGTTTTATTCATTTCAAACTTATGATTTATTTTCATTAGTATTTCTAAATTTTGTTTCCAATTTCAAACAATCATGCCCATTTGGGAGCAAGATCATACATGAATCAGAAAAGGAAAAAAATCAGAACAGTTTCCTAACTAAACAGGGCCTTTATCTTCTATTCATTTACTCCAGAAATCTTGATATCCCATTTGACCTTCTAATAACCTAGGATTAACTCCAAAACAGATGACCATGTACTATACCAGTATTATTCAATTGCAGATTCCCTTTTTCTTCATACAGAAACCTCAAAAAGAACATGCAACGTAGGGCACAAACAGAATGTAACAGCAAGATTTCAAGCTGCATGCATGAGTTCTATTGGCACCAATCTCCATTTACCACAGACCAGAGAAAAAAAATCCTTGCAGATGTTGCCTCTTAAGATATTATATCAAGATTTTTCTTAAACAAAAAAAAAACGGATTTTATACCAAGATGCCAAGGGAAAAGAATGCCTGGCAAAATGAACAGACAAAACCAGAATATCATATTTACAAACATACTGCAAAAACATAATACTGGCTCAGAACAACACTAATAAATCTCCAGCTTACCTGGTGTTCAAAGTTCTTTGAACCCATGGCATCATTAGAAGTTCTTTTCTCAACCTTTAAAGAAGAACGACGCTTAACCCGAAAAATTTCTGAATCAGAACCATCACTATCTTGCTCCACAATAGGCTTAACATGTGCTACAAAAAGATTTCCCGGATGGGAATTTACACATTCATCACGAGACATAGAGGACAGAGAAGATTTACAACTGCTACGTGCTACTTCTTCAGATAGCTTAGAATCAGAATTTCCTAAGTTAGCTTGCCCCTGTACCTGCTTAGGATGGTAGCAAAATGCAAATTACACACCAATTAGTTCCAATTTAGATATAGTTTTCAGAAATGCATGGCAAGCTCATTTAACAACATAAAACATTAAAATAACAACAGAAAGGTGCAAACAAAATCAGCAAAGAGGGATATAAGCATACATTACTGGGCACGAATAAGCTATCAAATTGATCTACACCAGAACAAAGACTTGATGCAGCAGCAGTAACGTCAGTCAATGCAGATCTTATATTTCTAGTATCGTACGCCAACTGTTGTCTATGTTGCGACTGAAAATGAGTTTTCACACTAATCCTAGGGCTCAGTTCAAAATTTATCTCGCAATAAGGATGATAGCCATCCTCCACATCACCTCCTATCACTTTTGGTAATGGATACGCGTACAGGTCATCATCAGTGTTAGATTGCTGCTGAATTTCATATAATACCCTCTCTTCCTTCTCAAACTTCTTAGCTGCAGCTTCCATTACTGATATGTCTTCCCTCAAAAATAGTGTGTGACTGCTCCCACATGAGAAATCAAGTGACTCAACATCTGTGCAGGGGAACTTATGATCAAGATAAACAGAGGAAACAAAATTTTTAAAAAGAAAAAATACATATATGTATGATAGGTCTCTAAAACACGATATTGAGACAAAATTACCATGGCGAAGGCACACAGGATGCGAGGAACAATTGCAATTAATGAAGGCCACATAACAGTCGCGTTTGCATAAGCTGCAAAGGATGGTTCCATAGGTATTTGGAAAAACACTGGAGCATGCCATTGATTTCATCATGTACCAGCGAGCACGATGAAGGAAACGCATAAGTTTCACAAAAGAAATCTTGATGCAATGGTGAGGTGCCAAGTCCAAAGATGAATAATCCAAATCTTCAAGTTCTAAGCTTGTATGGAGAAGCATTGCTTCTTTGCACAGAAGCTCTTCATGAGGAAGCAGAGGCGTCCTGTTGAGGTGTGCATATCGCCAGCTGGCAATAGCTCCCAAAGGAAACCAATCACCAATAGCAAAGTTCACAGCCTCACCGCAGTTGAAACCTATATGATTACAAGAGAAACAGAAAGATTTAATAAAATAGCCAAAAAACACTTCCTTCATCCTGCATATGTTTCAAAGATGTCTCACCATGGCTAAATCCAGCATGGTATGCTCTAGGGAAGGTAATTATAAACTCCCCAGGCTTCTGCACAGCTTTGTAGACAGGGACATCATGCTCTAACAAAATATTTGGAGGAAATAAAGTAGTTTTCCCTAAAAGTACATCGAAGGCTCCATCCTCTCCATCTGCTGAAAGAATGTCATTGGTATATACATGTTCCCGAACAACCTTTTCAAATTTCAGAGCTGCATGACCTGGAATGCCATACCAAGTCTTTGATGCCCCACAGTGATGATAATTAATACTGTTATTGGAACGAAAGGAAACAAATGATCACTGAAAATGATATAGAAATGTTTGGGAGACATATAGAAAGGCATCATATGTCAGATGTGCTTAAACTGAAACATATACAACATAACTTGTTACCTGTACAAGTAATGGTCTTCCACGTGCCAAGCAAACATGCTAAATAGCATTCCAATGTAAAGCATTGGTTCAGTTACTCCCTGAAAGAGATCAAAATTAATGTGAATCATGGCCATATATGGAAATTAGAGACTAATCAGACATATACTGCACATTCCAATGAAACGTCAATATATCAGTACCGGAATTGCTGTTTCAAGAAGACGCAAAACAGACTTGGACACCCGTGAAAGTCTCTGAAATGGACAGAACATGTAAAAATCAGAATCAAGAAACATCAATAAATCACAGCAGTTAATAAAATTATATGAGAAGAAGAAAAACATAAGAAATTCTATTCAAAAAAATCAAAGGAGAAAATTACTGAAGATTGAGAAGAAGAAAGAACAGATAAATTAGTTCGCTAATTTAAAATTTTCCATATAACACAAAGAATATCATCACTTCAGCAGGAAGATTTTAGTATTTCCCATAAAAGTCTAGTTTCATAAGGCATTAGTTTCATGTCTCTCCTCCGATCTCAACTTCTTTTTCCTCAAGGACAACCTCATCATAATTCCCGATATAGCAATGATCACCATGCCTATTGTGATGTAAGACTTTGAACAATTTTCGAAGGGCATGTATGCCCATTCTCACTATGTTAATATTATTTTCAATTGCAACCATATAAAACGTTCTTTGGTTTAAACCATCCCCCACTAATTTTGGCATGGTATCAAATCAAGATACATGATATTTTTGGTTCAGCTGTAGATAAAAGCTTTTACCTTGCAGTAAGCAAGAAGCAACTGAACCCTCAGTGTTTTCTTCCAGTAATATGACATATAAAGTTTCCATTAAGCAGCTACTTTGTATCCTAAGATGCGGAATGCTTCATGAAATAGAACCTTTTGGGGCAACAGTCTCATGTTAATTCTAATGAGCATCTAAATCTTAACATAAATGTTGAAAAACATGCCTCTAAAGAGTAACAACAGAAGGTAACAATAACAAGTCGAGTGTCCCGCCATTCATAGTCAATAATGAACTTACAGAAATGGGGAAAGAGCTCTAGGAATCATATACATGCACACAGGTGATTCTATTTCACTATATTGTTCCCCATGCCTAACTTAATGAAAAATGTCTCAGTAAAAAAGACTTGAAGATTTAAGAAAAAAAATAGAAATAGTAGTGAAATAAACACCTTTAAATTCCACTTGCTATTTCCAAGTGGGTCACTGGGTGAAGATGAGAAGGCACTGCCATCAACATCGCATGCGTATTCAACAGTCTCTGTCTTGCCACATTCAATTTCATGCCAAAATTCTTTTTCCAAGTACGAGGCAGGAAGACAACCAGCACTACAATATCTACGAGCAAAAATCTTGTTCGCCATTTTCTCAAAATCACGGAAGGAATAGTTTCTGAAAAGTTACATGTACTCAAAAGCCAGAATAAATACCCAAGCTATATAAGTTAAATTAACGTTAAGAAACTAACCTTCCGCTCATGAAAAATGTCACTTTATCATCACTATCCCACTCTGCAAGACGAAGAGGTTGTATCCTCGTTGTGAACTTGAATCCTGCTTTCTCCTTCATCAATACTACTCCAGCAGGAACTGTTGCACTCAAAGGGGAAATAATCTTGCAAATTCCTGAAAATTTAAGCATTGATGCATAAAATAAGTTGGTCATTGAAACAATATGATTAAAGGATTAAAGGAAACATAGTAACTTTTACAGATTAATCTTCATAAATTAATCTAAATAACTGGAAGTGCTTTTAGGACAGAAAGAAGAAACCAACACTTAAAGTACTAAACGAAAGAAATACAATACATTATACAATTTTTTATATACTAATGGAATTATTTTGACCTTAGTGGCTTCCATTTGTCAAGGATTTGTGTTAATAATGCAAATGACTTTTGCATCATTAATGAATTATTCACAAGTGAGTTTCATTACAAAATTGAAAGACGCTATTTTATGGTAACATAAAAGATATTATTAATAAAACTAGACAACTATCAGATATTACTGCTTCTGAAGTTCTAGAAAATAAATTGTGGTGACCTTGTTTTGACTTATAATTATTATCAAACTGCCAGCAAAAACCATTAGGTATTCCTCCAACCATTACAAGTAATTCCACTACTCAAGATAAAACGTTGATATTATATGGGTTGTGAAAAATTCACCATCACGTTTATATTCATTCATGTACCAAGTTGATCCAATCTAAAGGTGAATTAATCAACCAAATCTTGATTGTCAATTAAAATTTTAATGTAAGGGTCATTGACATTCACTGCAAAAGATGGATTCAAGTATCATTACTTCAAATTTGAGAACTAGTAAACTTAATGCTCTCTCAAAGGGATGGTTATCTACTGAGCATATGGCAAACAGCATATATATCCTGATAACCAGAATTACTGACTTATCTAGCTAAAAATCCAGTGGAGACAACTGTACCATTCTCCTAGCACTGAAATTCTCCTTGACTATTCAGCACAGATGACCGAGAAAATTTTTTTAGCAATTTAAACTACCTATAATTCTTTCTTTTGTCAGCTGAAATTCATATTAATAAGAAGGAAACTTGATCTAAAACACACCCTCTGCCATGCATACTTCCAATAGCCATCTGAGATAGTCAGCACTCTCTTCACACAATCTTCAGCAATAATCATGTCAACTTGTATAAGTCATACCAAGCCACCACTAACAAAGCAAACTAACTGACCCGAGCTACTCATGTTTCCCTTAAACAACTATTTTGCAAATTCAAATTACGTAGTTTCAGAACTTCATGTTGGTTCAACTCTCCCAAAAAAGATCACCAGCTATATTCACCAGCTACAAGCTATTAACACCCTTCCCTGCTACAACTGAATGTTGATATTGCTATACATCTCAGGATAGTTTCTACCACGTGAACTTCAGCCTAGTTTGGTGAAGGGCAAGTAGAAGTCCAGAACTTATTCAAACAGCCAAATAAACGAGCTTTCATGCTAGAACATAATGCACAAACAATAAATACTACCATTAAGATGAAACAGCAGTTGGAGCTTCTTAATTTCGGAGATGGCTATTTATCTCCCCCTTGTGGATTTAACATCAGCTACCCAGAAAAGGTTATTCAATCTCAAAAATTACCAAATAAAAACACTGTGGTTAATCAAACCCGCACTCACTCCAGTGCATTGCACAGACAAGAAAACATTTGGATGGGACAAGAGAAGATTTCTCGTTGCTGTTTCTTTTGTCAGCTTTCCATCTGGTCCTAGGTTTAGGTTTCCCCATTTCTTTGTCGGAAACTAAAGAGATAAAAAGAGTAAGTAAGATTGATGCAAGTAATTTCATTGCGCAGGTGTTACAGGTGTTACCATATCTTGAAGCTTCTGGAGCTATCTTCTGCAGATAAGCAAAAGGATCTTCAAACTCTTCTTTGCTGGGGCAATATATAGGACACTCAGGAATTTTCTCAGTCCATTCTAGATCACTTGTATCAAACTTCTCCACCTTGCGCTTCAAAAAAGCATCCTTTCCACAGGAAGCACCATTCAACTGTGAAAGTGAATCCACATTCCCATGTAATCTCATGCCACATGCTGAAGCTCTTAAAGCATCTCCTCCACTTCTTGTCATCATGTTGGTGATACCTACAGTCTCAGGGATAGTTCCTGATTTCATTCGTCGAAGCCTTTTACGCTTCAGAAATTCTAACCCATTTTTAACCTCTTTAGACAAACAGACCCTCCCTTCCACCTATCAAAGGAGAATCATGCAAATAAAATCAACATAACACAAATAGAGGACCAAAACTTGAGGAATTTGAAACAGATAACTATAAGTTAAATTCAACTTTTGTGTCACACAGTTAAATATCAATAAGTATTTGCAAGCAAATTTACCCGTTTAATCTACAAAGGTCCATGGACTAACTAACAACAATAAGTTCATTCTTTTACTAAGTTTTCGAGATACAAGAAAATTATAGCACCTAATTTCCACAATAACAATGTTAATTGAAAGTTCTAGCCTTATCCAATACTTCAAATTAACGACATGTTTGGTTCGCTGATGAAATATAACTGGAATGTAATAATTATCTATAAAGAACTAAATAATGTTGCCATAGAATTGCAATTACATTACAATGTTTGGTTGGCAACAACTTATTACCACCTCATTACAATATTTGACTTGATAATATTAGGTTGTAAACAACTGTAATAAGTTATTCTAAAAATTATACTTATGACATTTAATTGTTTACTTCAAATTATTTTAATTTCACAAAATTATAAAATTTCATATAAATTATTCTAAAAACCTCTAATCTCTTAACTATTGGAATTATTTTATACTTTTTTCTTAGACTCAATCATTAAAAATTAAACAATTTTTAAAACATCAAACCCTATGATAATTATAAATGTTAAAATATATTCAAATTGAAAAAAGATTAAAAAAAAGAATCAATTAATGGGTTAAAATTCATGTTAGTGAGCACCAATACAATAGTCTTGAAAGTACAATTTGTTACTACAAGAGAGGTTATAATTCTGATTCATGATGTCAAGTCGCATATCAAGATTACAACTTCTCAAGCAACTAAACTTGCAAAATAATCCAAATTCAGACGGGCCAAAAGAAAAACTAATAGCTATTGCGTCCCTGACATATTTCTACCATATATAATGAACTGAACCAAAAGAAAAATCTCATCATGCCATCCACGGACTTCTAAATAAATTGGAAAAATAACATTCCATCAACACTAGTGATTATGCACAATTTTTATAAAAAAATTAAAAGCCTAAAACCAATACTAAAAATAATAAATAAAAAACAGGGTTGAAACAAAAGTACCTTTTTCTAAAATTTTCAGCAGAATTAATACTTGTTTACAGCATCTATATTATATTACTAGCCGTAAATACATATATTTTATACGCGTAAATGTCAATTCTGCTTTCAAAGATGTCCGCCCAAAGTTTTGACCAAATCGCTATCGAAAAAATAAAAAGAGAATTACGGCTCCCATGTTAAATTGCGAGTCAATAATCGTCAATAATCTCCACTACGAAGGGAAATTGACCAATTCAGAATGATAATCGAGCGTTTGTCCGAAACAGAAAAGAAACTCAAATACTCAATCTTATCCAGAAAAAAATTTTTGAACAAGGTCAAAAAAATTGCCAAACTAGAATGTTAAAAACACAGACCACAGCTTTCCGCACCAAATTTTACCGCTATACGCAAACCGAAAGTAAAACAAAAAAATTCTAAAATAGAAAAAAAAAATTAAAATAATTTCCAAAATTTACCGCGTAAAGGAAACTAAAATCATCCCCCGGAAAGTGCACCTAAACCATCTAGTATCATGAAGATTTCTCGTTGGTGAAGAGAGTTTCTAACATGGGCATCTAAAGCAGTTTTCTAATCGACAAGTAACCAAATGTCAAAAAAAGAACTGACAATAAATTGACAGACCAAAAAGGATGAAACAGATGCGAAATCAGAACAATGTCTAAGATCTGAACAAAAAATGAAGAAATCAAATTCATAAAATACGCAGGTAAACGAGATGTCGAAACAAAAATAAAATACAAAAAAGTAAGAGCTAAAAATGGAAAAATAGAAGAAAGGAATCACCATACCATCTCATTCCGCAATCCTTCTCTATACGCCTCCGTTTTTGTCTCGAACTTATCGAAATAGGAAGAATCCAAAATAAGAAGAACCGCCAAACCGAAGCAAAATCTAAAAACCAAACCCTAGATCACGATCTTCAGCATTGACAATCAAACCAAAGCTTCGAACACGAACTGGACCCGCCACATTCTCGCGGAAAGCCACGTAACGAGTCAGACTCAGAGATCCGAGTTCCTCTCCGAAAAAGTCATAGAGGATATGACAAGGTAAGCGGAGGTTATGAATGAACAGGACCAGATGAGCAGTTTTCCGGCGGAAAACGGAGGCTGTTACCGGGAGAAGTTAACCGGCGGGGGGAGGAGGAGGAGAGAGAAAAAGGAAACAGTAAAAGAAAAAATAGGAAGGAAGGGGGAAGAGAGAGAGCAGGTTAGGAAACCGAAAAAGAGCTAAAAAAAAAGGATGATATATAGTTTTATACTCAAAAATATTAATGCTTTAGTGCCTTTTTGTAATTATTTAAAAAACGGTTTTTTATTTTTTATTTTTAACAGAAGAGAAAAAAAGGAATTTGTTAACGAAAGTGGTGGTTGTTAGGTGGTTCAACCAAACGACTTGCCGGCCAAAACGCGTTTCGCACGTCTCGCGTTTTAGAAGCTCCCCCCTCCCCGGCTTTCATTGTTTTTTTCTGCGAAATAACCTTTCAAAAAAGCGTCTGATTTCCATAATTAGAAGAGGGTATTTAGGTAAATTTAGTGGACAGTGCTGTCAAAATAGGAAAGTGACCAAATATAGAAAACTATGGACTGTATAAATCTGATATGGTGTTCATTATGCGTACAGCAATAAAATCAATCACGGTCTGGAGTGATCAAAAAGTGGGATCTTAACTGAATGCACATTTCTTTTAAAGCTCTCGGACCTTAACACCACATCAATTTTAACTACCCTCTTGCTAATTCTGCCGCTTTTCAACCTTAATTGTCGTACGTTTGTTGAAGTCGAGAAGTATGACCAGAAGTGACTCAAGAGGCAAGGGAACACCCTGAACTCTTAAGATGCCAAGTGTTTTTTGTTTCTACTGATAATAGGAACTTTATTTAAGTTTACTTAAAAAAACTTATTGTTCTGATGTAGGGTAAATAATGTATTTAGTTTTAGCTTTCCGTTGATTTTTTTTTTTTCATGTTTCCGTATATAATTTTGATATCTTTCGTGTTTTAGAATATGATTAATTAAAATATTAACTAATTCATTACTACAATAAATCTGATTGGATTTTTTTTTTTTTTTTTTTTTTTGTTCTATCGTACTTCAACGCGACATGAATACGAAAAAGATTCGAGAATTATTTTTATTTACGTTAAAGGTTAAAATAATTTTTTTAACTTTTTGACCTCGTATTAAAGGTGAATCTCGAATATATAAAAGATTTCTTTCCAAATAATACATACCATCTTCATCAAATGTGAGTTTCTACATAATTTTATATGTATTTATGAGATAAACATATAATTCTATTTTCTCACTTTAAATTGAGTACTTATTTTCCTTTGTTTCGGCTAGAATTCAAAATGTTATATTTTACGTATCTATACAATTCGAGTCTTTAGGTTTCCAAAATAGTTCCGAAAAAAATGCCTTGAATAATTGTATATGATACGTACCTATTTCATAATTATATGCTGAAAAAAAAAAAAGATCATAGATGGGTAGAGGTAAATATAGTTGTTGAATATTTTTCATTTAACTCATGAACCAGATTTATATAGACATCAAGATTCACGCATCTTGATCATAAAAGAATCAATGAAAAAAAAAATATTAGAATTGATCAATCTTTCTCTCAAAAATAAATAAAAATAAAATAAAAAACAAAATATAAATCATCAATCGGTTAAATCCTCTCGACCAATTATTAAAAATAAGAGAATAATTCTCATATAAAGATCATGAATTGATATTTGATATTATTTATAGAAATTTAGTAAATATTCTATTCTATAAATAAAATATTTGAATAATTAAATTTTTAGAGTAGATACAATTAATAATCTATGATCTGAAATGTACAGAATAAAAATCTCATTTTTATTTCTATAAGAATTTTAATAAAAATCTTTCATTTTCTGTTCTTCTATGGAAGTTTTATTTTTACATCATCTGTCGTACATCATTCAAGAATATACTTCAGTACAAGTCACGAATAAGAATTGTGTAGAGGGATATATTGATATAACATAAATATCTACCAAAATACCCCATATAACCCAGTTGATAAAATACGTTATATAGTTTATTTTAAGAATTAATGACTTACTCATTTATTAAGTTTGAAAATAGGCATTCCCCAAAAAAAATAAAAAAAATAAAAGAACAATACTATTGAAATGGGTGGATTCAATAATACGTCTTATGGAATTTTAACACTTATTATATTGATAAATCGTTATGTAATATGTATATGTAGCAAGTTGATTAGGTGGTGGTAATAGAAGCTTTAATGTGTTAGTAATGGTCAGTAGCGATGGTGCCGGAGCAGTCGCTGAAAGTTGTAGGGAAATGTCATGTCTATCTATATAATTAAGTAACCTAATTTTGGCTTTTTACTTACAAGAAATCTTATGAGAAGACATTAAGAAAATAAAAAATAATAATTATTAAAATAACTTGGAGTTATTGATTTTATATACTATTATTTCTGTTTTGAGCCATTCGGTGGATTGTTGATTTCATTTTTTGTATTCTTCTTATTTTTACATGGAGGTTGGTCTAATTAGCCTTCCAAACTTTTTTTATAAAAAAAAAAAAAGAAAGAAAAAATCATCAGTTTATAGCCATATTTGAACATTGGTTCAAGTAACACTGAATTAATTTTTGAAAATAGTCTTTGACTAATATATTAAAATTAGCTGTAATATCCTTAATTGATTTTAATATAATTAAAATTAATGTATAAATATAATTTTTAATTTTTATTTAATGTAAAACTAAAGAAAAATAGGTGAATGATGAAATTGAAAATAATTTTATAAGAAATGGGTGAAAATTTGGGTTCTGATGGTGTTTTTGAAAGAAAAAATCGAAAACTAAGAGTCAAAATGCAATTTAAAAAAATTATGTCACGTAAGATGCCCAGTTAGCAGCTCCGACGAACTGGAACACGTAGCGTGGCAAGGCACACTGACGCAGTGTCACGCGGGAAGTCATGCTAGCGATCCACATGCCCGCAATCGGACAGTCCGAATTTGTTCCCGCGTGCACGGACAGTCTGGATCCGTTCTCTCTTTAAGCGCGATCGGACAATTCAGATCAAATCGCGATAAACAGTTCAGATTCACTTCCTATTTAAACACGATCGGATAGTTCAGATCAAATGCAAAGTACGGCCTAAATTAAAAGGAGATGGATATAAATAACCCTCTTCACGCCAAACCTTAACCCTAGCAGCCAGACCCCCCACCAGAAAAGAAGAGCCAGCCGCCAGGAAGGGAGTCGACCGCCACCCACCACAGCGCCAGAGCCACTTCCGACCACCAAAAGAGGTACAATTTTTCCATTAGCTCGAAATTTAATTTTCAACACCCCCATGGCCAAATCGGAGTAAAAGGACCGGCAGATCCGCTGACGAAGCCTGACGGTACCACCGTAAGAAAAAGCAAAAAATCGCCACTGATGAGGCCTTTCCCGATTTCCATTTCATGTAATTTTTTTACCATTGTAATTACCATTCCTTTTTCTACAGGTTGATCGAAACAAAACACCCAACCGTGAAGGTGAGCCAGCTGGACCGCCAAACCGAAAAACTTTGTCACCGGTAAGCTTCGGTTTTTAAATATTTTTGTCAACTGAAGCCCTTTAATGTATTTTATCGCAGGGATTGGTACAAAATCGACTGAAAAAGCCAACCCTAGGCAAATTGCCGCCGTGCCGGAATTTTAAAATTGTCCAAAAAGGTTTTCTAACATTGATTTTGGGCTTTTTGGGGTATTTCTAGGTACTTGAAGCATGTTTTAAACCCTAAAGGAAAATTCAGATAACCCGGGGACTGCCAGTAGGTGCAGGTGAAAGTTTAGCATTATAGACATCAATTCGAGTAAGAATCACTCACCTTATTCCCTTTTATGGAATTAAATTTTAATTAATAATAATACGGTATTTTGTGTAGTTTAAAAAATATCTATAATTAATTACAAATCACTAATGAAGTCAGAACCGGTTATTTATTACTGTTTGTCGTGTTTAGCTAATTGGTTGATTTTACAGTTTCAAATGTATGATAATACACTAGAATTGGTATGATGATGCGATTGTGTTTTCTTGATGCATGTATTGCTTGTTTTATGTAATTACAGTTAAATTTAGAAACTGAAAATTAAAGATAAACGAAAAATTGTTTGATTGAATAAATGGATGAATGGTAGCCTTACTGGATATCCTGAGAGATGGTAGATGGACCGGGTACATAGGGAACCCAACCGTGAACATCGTCTCATACCGGACGAGGTATCGAGGATTAGTATTTTGGCGCTCATACCGGACGAGATATGGAAACGGCCCATTTCACCCTCATGCCCGACGAGGTATTGAGGGATGGTATTTTGGCGTTCATACCAGACAAAGTATGGGAACGACCCGTTAATTGAAAATGTTAAAAAAATAAAATGGTTCACGCATAATGGGGACATTCCAATGGACCCCAATAGATACTAGTAGGCTAATAAAAGAGAAAGTTGTTATTGTCAACTGATTGCATATGAGATTATGATATTGTTTATGTTACTGACCCTATAGATTGGTTTTAGAAATCTTGCTACGGTAAGTATGCGGGAAATGATTTTATTTATGATAAATGAATTTACTTAAATTAAGAGTTTCATTAGTTGTTTTCATGATTTTTACCAACCTTCATTTCTGTGTCGGTGAGTAGCGTGATATTCTTACTGGGTTAGTGTAGCTTACTCTTTCATTAACTATTTCAGATCAAGAGAATCAAGATCTATAGCTCGATCCACAAGAGGGTTGCGAGTAGGATGTCCAGTTATTTATTTTCTATTTATTTTTTTAATTTTCGTTATTTCTTTTAAAATAGTCATTCTCGTAGCCCTATTGGGTATCCCAAATTATTGTGTAAGGAGTGTAAACTCTAACTATTTATTTCATTTCCGCATTCTATTCATAATTAATTTACC
Organism: Carica papaya; assembly: GCF_054855325.1. NCBI lineage: Eukaryota > Viridiplantae > Streptophyta > Magnoliopsida > Brassicales > Caricaceae > Carica > Carica papaya. The sequence continues at coordinate 26,977,866 of NC_142311.1, read as the reverse complement.
TTCAAGTTCCGGGTCGTTACATTAACTATTAATCATTCGACTTTCAATTTGTCTCCACTATCCTTTTTTGTTCTCTCATATGATTTTCTTTAGATGAAATAAGAATTGAGAGAACTTTTTACCAAACTTCGGCCATGAAATGAAATGCACCAATATCATCTTAAAGACAAAATGCAAAGTTGTGTTATGGCACCTCAAGAGCACATAAATTTTAGATAATCTTTTGATATTTTATATAATAAAAAAAAAGATAAATATTTTTATTGAGAACTTGAATAGTAATATAGTTGTAATTTAATTAATAAATAAAATTAGTTTAAATTTTTAAAAAAGTGAGTCAATAGAGTAACAAAGAGTAATAAATAGATAGATAGATAAACTGATAGATAGAGAGAGAGAGAGAGGAGAACTAATGTAAATAAATTGAAGATGAAAGTATTCATTAGATTTGATAAATTTTAAATATCACTAAAAATAATTGTTTTATAGTTCTTAATATAGTTAAATATATTATCTAACATAAAACTATGTAAAATACCAAGAAATATAAAAAATATTTCTAATCATAAAGCATATTGAAGCTCAAGATAAGTTGTTGTACTTTTGTTATTCTAAGCGTCGATTGAGCTTGGGCTCTAAAAATATCAAGCCAAATTAGGTTAAACAAATATGGTGAGCTCCCTTGTTTAACCCAACCCAACTACTATAGATTTGAGTCAAGCCCAATCCATTTAGACTCTATAATTAATTTATAATTAGCACAAATCAATTCATGATGAGATGACTTAGGTAATAGATCGTCCAACCAATTCTTTTACCTATATTTAATGAGTACTAAGATTTTCAAGCACTTAACTATCTCTTTGAAAATTCTCCCACCACCTTTAATGTTCTTCTCATGTACATCAAATAATCCTTAACAAGGTTCAATGTAGAACTATGGACACAAAATTAAAGAATTTAGTCAAAGAAAATATAGAAATATAAAAGAAAGCTTAAACTTACCTAAACAACTTTCTTAGCATTTTTTATGAAACACTACAATTCTTATAAGGGTTTAGATTATGCTTAAGATACAACTTTGCATGTGCATTTTTGTTACATAAGATTACTAGTTCTGAGCATACTTGGAACTAGAGAAAGGGACACAGGCTACTGGATTCCTCAATATCAAGTAATGAAGTTGTCAATACCTCGAAAAAAAAATCTTTACAACTTGAGATATATCATAGGTGGCTAAGAGGTCATGTTAAGATAAACAAGGTGTTAATGGCCCACCAGATATTAGAGTATATGATGAAGCCCAAATTAAAGGATCCAAAAAGCAATTAGAAAGATTAAATAAAATATATACATAGGAACTTAACATTCCTTAATTTATTTAACTAAGTTTAAATAATGGACCCATACTAATAAACCCCAATTTTGATTTAGGAAATTCTCTTATCAGTATTTAGCATATCCAAATGTAACGACTCTGGAAATTAAAAAGGAAATGTATATATAAATTTTGAGTGCGGAAGCGAAATAAAAAGATTATAGTTAACATCCCTTACACAATAACCGAAACGTACTAACAATATGAAAGAATAAGTTAAATAAAAAAAATACTAAAAATGAAATGCTATAAGGAAAACTATAAAATATTTAGGCATCTACTCGCCGTCTTCCTGCAGAATGAGCTCGGGAACCAAGTTCTCATGATCTGAAATGGTTAAGTGAGGAATAAGCTACACTAGCCCAATAAAGACGTCACACTATATCACTGTCACAGAAGTAAAGGTTGGTAGAAAAACAAAAACGACCAATGGAGCACATTTTTAAGTAAATTTATTTATCAATAATAAAATCTTTTATTGTCCACTTACCTCGGCGAGATTTATGAAAACGACCCATAGAAACAATAACATCAAAGATATCATGAATTCATACATACTCTATAACATAGCACATGTCATACTTCTATTTTTCAATCATCAAACAACAGTTTTCCTCTTTTATAAGTCTACCAGTATCCATGAGGATCCATAGAGGTCCCCGCTACACGTGAACCATTAACTTTAACAACTTAATTCCCGGGTCGTCCCCATACCCCGTCCGGTATGGGTGCCAAAATATTTAAAGTTTCCATACCCCGTCCGGTATGAGACGACGTTCCTGGTAAGGTTCCCTATAAACCTGGTCTGTCCACCATCTCCCAAGATATCTAGTAAGGCTGTCAACTTATCCATTTATTAATTAACACACTCTTTTATATTCTTTTCTTAGTTTTCTGTTTCTCACATAAACATGAACACTTAAACAAGTAATGTGTATTCAACGAGGTAAGCATACACTAAATCCATGAAAGCAAGCAGCAGTGAAGTAAACAGTGATTCATGCATCCGAAACCATAGAATAAATAAGCCACATACCGTAACGCATTTAAAACTGTAAAATAAATAAAACAGGAACTGACCGAAAAATATATTATATTCGGAATCCATTAGCAACCTTAATTAATTATACATATCTATTAATTGCAAAAAATATTATATTTCCATTTCATTGAACTCTAATTCCGCTATAGGAAATAGGGTGAGGGATCCTTACTTGATTCGAAATCTAAAACTGGTTCTTCACTGTGCTTACGGGCAATCCCTAGATTCTCTGAATTTTTCTCCGGGAACTGAAACGCACTTGCAGTACCTGCACATGTCTCCAAATAACTCAAAATCAGACCCAGGGCCTACTCAGCCAATTTTGGAATTCTGGCACGGTAGTGATCCACCTCGAGTTGGCCGTTTACGACCATTTTCGGTTGAATTCGGCCAAACTTGCATTGGTTCCTGTGATAAAACACCCCTAGGGCCTTTGGTGGGCTGAAAAAATACCAAAAATTGAAACTTACCGACGGCGGGCTCTCCGGTGCGGCGGGCTCTCCGGTGCGGCGGCTCCTCCAGCTCGAGTCGCGATTTGGTGTTTTACTCTGGTCAACATGTAGAGGAAGGAACGATGGTCACAATGATATAAAAATTACATCGAACGGAAATCGGGAAGGGTCTCATCGGAGGCAAAAACTGAGAAAATCTGCAGCGGCAGCGTTGGGCTTCGGCGGTGTTTTCTGGCCAATTGGCTGGTGTTTTGGCTCCGATTTGGCCACAGGTGAGTTTGTAATCGAAATTCGAGCCAAAGAGAGAATGTTTACCTCGTTTGGCGGCTGAAAAGTGCTCTAGTGCGGCGGCAGGTGGTGGCAGTCGGTTCTCCGATGGCTGGACTGTCTTCTCCGGCGAGGCCTCTGGCGACTAGGGTTAGGGTTTGGGTGTGGATGAGATTATTTATAACCTTCTACTTTTAATCTAAGTCATCCATCGCGATTTGATCTGGGCCATCCGATCACGATTAAATAGGAAATGAATCTGGACCGTTCATCGCGATGCAATCTGGGCCGTCCGTGTCCGATTTAATCTAGACCATCCGTACGCGTGCAATCTAGGTCATCCGTACGCACTTTTGATCTGGGCCGTCCGTGCGCGCGGGAACGGATCTCAGCCGTTCGATCGTGCGCACGCAGATCGCCCACGTGGCCTCCCGCGTCAGCGTCTCTGCCACGCGGCGTGTCCTGGTTGGCCAGAGCTGCTGACCGGACTGCTGACGTGGCACAAATTTTTTAAATTGCATTTTGACCCCTGGTTTTCGATTTTCTTTTCAAAAATACCTTCAGAACCCAAAATTTCACCCATTTTTTCCAAAATTATTTTCAATTAAACCCCAAAAATAATTTTATCCCTTTTTATTATTATTATTTTTATTTCTATTTAATTAAATTAAACTAAATTATAAACATATATTATTACATAATAATTTATGATATTCATCTAAAAATTACAAAAAAATTTAAAATACAATAAAATAATATTAATAAAAATAGTAATAATTTGGGGTGTTACACCAAAACCCTAAAAGATGGAACATTACCTCTATTTAGAATGTGACAATTTTTAGAAAACTCTATGTGCCTTGTGAGGCATAAAAGATACCTTAACTTCTCAATTGCCATTCTTTTATTTACTATTATATTTTATAATATGTGACTAATTTTTATAATGATATCTCAATCTTATATGAGAAAAATATATGGTTGTTGAGTTTCCTATAGGGGTCACATATTACTAATAACTTAAACTCTAACATTTGGGTGTTGGTGGTCTGAGTCTAAAAAGTTATTGTGCCAATAATATTAAAGTCTAGGATGTATGATGGTACAAGAGCATGTGCTAACTTCGTGGCTCCGAACTAGTGTAGTTTCAATATTGTGAACTTTTGGATTATAATTTTTGGTTGTGATGTATGACCTTAATGAGAACTTAAAAAAAAAAAAGAATGTGATTATTGAGCTCCAAATAAGCATTCAAATGAAATTACCAATTATTTAAGCTCGAGCTTTTGAATACTAGTAGTTTGGGTTCAAAAAGTTTTCGAGTTACTTAAGCCCTAGACATTACACATAGTATCAAAACATACGCCAGCTTAGTGATTCAATTGGTGTTATCTTGAACCTCATAACCTTTTGTATTGTGATATGTGATTTTGATAAAAGTATCAATTATTTGAGTAATGATGATTTTAATATCTAAAATCTTATATAAAATTAATATTTAATTGTTAATATTCATATAAGGGTTTATCACACACTACCAATAATTTAAACTTGAGCTTTTAAGAACTAGTGATTTGAATCTAAAAGTTATTGGGCTACTAATCAGCGAGGCTATGGTGTTACATTCACAATATATCGAAACATATGATATACTGATGTTGCCTAATATAACAGGTGTTAGAGAAATAGAATTTATACAATAAGTACTATGGAGTTAAAGAAAAAAAATGTTTTTTTTATTAATATGAAACTAGACTTAGACCAACATTCCTCAAATCATCCTCAGAAACCCAAACTTATTGAGGATATGACTTGATATACATGATGTATTCCATATCATTCTATATATATATGCAATAAGAGAAGCCTTTTGTTTATTCGATGATAATCCTGGGTTACAAGCTAATAGGGTTATTAATACCCAACTAAGCTGCCTTAATAAGTTAAATATGACAACTGTACTTACTAAAATAATTTAGTGCTAAAATAAGTCAAGCTTTAAATAAGCTAAATAAGTTATAACATACTCCAATACCCCCCCTTCAAGTTGCACCTTGGTGAATGTCACTCAAGTTCAACTTGAGACATAGATTTTGAAACAGCAGACTGTATAGAGGCTTCATAAAAATATCTACTAACTGATTCGAAGAATTTACATGCGCTAGTGAGATGAAGCCTTCTTTGATTTTGTTTTGAATTACATGGCAGTCAATTTTTATGTGTTTGGTCCTTTCATGAAAAAATGTGTTGGCGGCAATGCGAAGGGCTACTTTGTCGTCACACAAAAAGTTGATCAGCAAACATACTTTTATGCGAAAGTCTTGTAATATGTAAGAAATCCATTGTAGTTCACATATTGTCATACCCATAGATCTGCATTCGGCCTCTGCGGAGCTTCTACTAAATGTAGATTGCTTTTTAACTTTCCATGAAATTAGTGAGTCACCCATGAAGATGCAATATCTAGTAAGTGATTTTCGAGTTTTAGTGCATGTTGCTCAGTCGGAGTCACAGTAGGCTATGATATGGAATGTATTCTCGGACAGAAAGAGAAGACCCAGAGAGGGCTGATGTTTCAAGTATTTTATGACATGTTGTACCATTTTTAGGTACTTTTCTCTCAAATTTTATATAAATTGGCTTAACTATTGGATGGCATATGCGATATCGGGTCTTGTGAATCTTAAGTAAAGTAACTTTCCCACTAGGCTTCCGTAGCGCTGGGGATCGGTGAGTAGTGGCGATGTGGTGTCGTGTATCTGTTGTCCCTTTGACATTGGTGTTACTTTGGGCTTTGCTCCCATCAAGCCCGCTTCTTGTATTAAATCCATAGTGTATTTTCTCTGATTCACATACAGTCCTTATGGTGTTCTTGAGATCTCTAATCCTAAAAATTAGCGTGCATTTCCCATATCCTTAATTTTGAATTGTACATCAAGTCCTGTTTTTAATTTATTTATTTCTATTTCGGACTCTTCTGTGAGCAAAATGTCATCGACATAAACTAGAATTGTTGTAAAGTTATTCTCCTTCTGAAGCATGAATAAGCAGTGATTATGTGCCGATTGTTGAAAGCCATACTGTATCAGGAAGTTTGAGAGTTCAATGTTTCACTATCTTGATGCTTGTTTGAGGCCATAAAGAGACTTTCTCAGTTTATATACCTCGCCTTTCTTGGCCATTGCATATCCTTGTGGTGGGAGCATATAGACTTCTTCTTCAAGTTTTTCATGTAAAAATGTGTTATTTGACATCCAATTGGTGTAGAATCCATCCGTTTGCAGCCGCTATAGTGAATAATATTCTTACTGTTACAACCTTTGCTACCAGTGAGAAACTTTCAAAATAATCTATCCCTTCTTGCTGATGATACCCTTTCGCAACAAGTCTAGCTTTACATTTATATATAGTGTCATAAGGATTCAATTTTACTTTGTAGACCCATCTACATCCAATGGCCTTTTTTTCAGGTGGTAGATCAGTGATTATCCATGTTTGATTTTTTTCTAGTGTATCTATTTCTGCTTGCATAGCTTTCATCCACTTGCTAGATTGTGCTGCTTCTTTATAGTTCGTGGGTTCCTGAGTTTCATCTATGTTGGCTAAAAAACTCGTGTCTTGGTCAGGTAGGAGTGGGTTCTGAATGAATGAAAAGGTGTTCAGATAATGTGGCGATGTCAAAACTGGTGCGATATCAATTTTGTTCACATAATCCTGCAACCATTTAGATCTGGTTCTGTTTTGGAGTCCCCTTCATTTTGTGGGTTGTGGCTGGTCTACATAAGTGTCAGTAAGCTGTTCTATTTGATTCCCATTATCAACATCCTTTTGGCTCACAGTAGCCTCATCCACTCTATGTCTCAATCCCATATCTGCTACGGAGACTCATCGCAAACTGGTCTCATCTTCGATATGCTGGTATGGAAAATGGCTTTCATAAAACTTTGCATCTCTTGACACAAAAATTTTCCCATCCTCGAGGTTATATAATTTGTATCCATTCTTTCCTTCTTCGAAGCTATAAAGATGTACTTTGATGCTCTAGGATCTAACTTACCTTTATCCGGTCGAGTATTAGTCGAATAGCACAAAGAGCCGAACACTTTTAATCTGTCTAGCTTTGGAGCTTTGTCATAGAGTATCTCATTGGGTGTTTTCCATTGCAGGGTTTCTATGGCCAGCCTATTTATCAAGTGTGTTGTGTAAATTATCGTTTCTCCCCAAAATAATTCAGGCAGTCCGACTTGGAATAAAAGTGCTCTTGCAATCCGTAAGAGGTGTCGATGTTTCCTTTCTACTCTCCTATTTTGTTGGGGTATATAAGTACAAGGCTTCTAATGGGTGATTCCCATATCTATGAGGAAATTTTAGCAGGAAGTGCTCATAAACTCACTCTCATTATCTGACCTTATTGTTTTCACTCTAGTATTAAATTGAGTCAGTACCATCTTCACAAATTTCTTAAGTGTACTTGCTGCTTGTTTCTTACTTCCTATTAGGAAAGTCCATGTGCATCTAGATTTATCCTCAACTATGGTAAAAAAAATACGCTGCTCTTGAAACTGATCTATGTCTATAGGGTCCCCAAGTGTCTACATGGATTATCTCAAACAATATACTATAATTACTTCTACTTCTTTCAAATTGTAATCTTGTTTGCTTAGCTTTTGCACACATATCACAAGGTCTATTATGAAAAAAATTTCTCTTTATTTTAATATCAAAATTTTCAAGTGCTCGTGCGGAGGGATGTCCCATCCTATTGTGCTACATTATAGCCCGTTCTATTTATCTTTCCACATTCACTGTTTTTATACTACCACTATGCTTTTAATCTATTCACAATTGAACTGTACTTACGAATTGTACCTGCTGCGATAGCATCTTTATTTATGCAATACAAATTTCCCACAGTTCATCCCATTCTAATGATTCTCTCATTCCTCTAGTCCTGTAGTAAACAAAAGTCAGTGAAAAAAATGAATTTAATTCCATCCGACTTTGTTATTCTATTTACTAAAAGCAAATTGTGCTTGAATGAGGGAATGTATAATACTCCTTTCAAAACCAGATCAGTCTTTAGTTCTACATCTTCTGTGTATTCAACCTATACAACCTCTCCATTAGGCAGATGAACAGCACCTGCCATGCTCATTTTATCTAATGATCTAAACATATCCTTATTTCCACAAATGTGATTGCTAGCATTAGTGTCCACAACCCAACAATTATTTTTACAGAGGAAGTGAGATGTTATACCTGGAAAGTCACGGCTGGACGTTCCAGCATGTTCATCAAAGTATTTCTCCATCAGCAACTTCAAAAGTTCTTCTATAATTTCCTTTACATATGTGTTTGAGCTTCCTTCTGCTGCAGCATACTCACTAAAATGTGTACTTGCCATATTTGCCCCGGATCGAATCCCATCATTAGCCTTCCTCCTAGCTTTGAGCTCCTTGAACCACTCGGGATTGCCATTCAACTTGAAGCACATTTCTCTCAAATGCCCTGACTCCTTACAGTACTAACACTTATTGTCTTCCTTCTTCAGCGAGTTCCCCTTTCGAAAATTGTTTTTGTTTGTTCCTTCACGTTGATTATTGGACACTTGAGCTACTATATCCAACCCTTCCCCAAATAGAGTGGAAACTTCCCTCTAGTTTTTTATGTTCAGAACCATGGAGAATACCTTGTCAATGTTTGAAAGTGGCTCAATGAGGAGAATTTGATTTTTTACTTATTCGAATAAGTCATTCAACCCCATTAGAAACTGGAGTACCTTTGTGCTTTCTTCTATCTCCTCAACCTACTCCGCTATTCCACAGGTGCACTTGCTGCAAACGCAGTGTAGAATCAACGTTATGCTTGTCAATTCATCCCACAATCAGTAAATCTTCATAAAATACACAGTAATAGAATCATTTCCCAGCATGATTATTCCTAGGGTTCATCGAATTTGATATTTCTGCGGCCTGTTAAACTGTCTGAAATGCGTCTCAAGCTTCAACTAAAGTTCACTCGCCGATTTAGTGTAAATGAAAGTCTCGTGGAATTCTTTCGACAGAGAATTCAAAAGCCATGACAGAACCATGGCATTATCTCCACACCATTCGTCATATTCCGCTGAGCTTTCAGTCGATTGCTTGATTCTCCCACCCACTAATCCAAGTTTTTGTTTTGCGGCCAATACGATTATGATAACCTCTCTCCAGTTTTTGTAGTTCGTTCCACTCAGCGGAACTGACACCAAAGAGATCCCCAGGTTTTTGTTTGACATTTTTCCTGTTGATATTCTCCTTCCCGTGTTTTGATCGGTGTTGCCTGGTTTATTCTCCATGTACTATGTTCCCTAGCTTTGATACCATGATAAAAGGAAAAAAGAGAAGCCTTTTGTTTATTCGATGATTATCCTAAGTTACAAGCTAATAGGGTTATTGGTACCCAACCAAGCTGCCTTAACAAGTTAAATATGACAACTGTACTTACTAAAATAATTTAGTGTCAAAATAAGTTAAGCTTAAAATAAGCTAAATAAGTTATAACATACTCCAATAGTCATCATCGGGTAAATAATCCTAAGATGTTTTGTGTCTGAAGGGGGAGGAAAGAAAAATCTCCACTTTTAAGACTTACTAACATATTTAAGGGTCTTATGTACTTATTATATACCACAATATAGTCATAGAAACACTCAATTTAAGAATTCTTTTTATCCTATTATGAGAAAATGAGAAAGTAATCTTATCACAAAAGAGGAAATGTTGTACATGATACCTCAAGATGTGAGGTAATCAAGTATAAAAGTCATTAGAAGGCAAAGGATAAGTGAGCCTCATAAATCACCATAAAAAATAGGTTTTCATGCTTGTAGTTTGTCTTTTCAAGCAACATGATGAGATATTATAAGATTTCTTTTACAACTCTTTTCCTCAAAACTTAGAGCATTGCTTACAATATCTTAAACTTTCAATATCTTAACCTCATATATAATTCATTATGTTATAGACATTCATAAACAATATCTTAAACTTTTAGTGTACTAATCTCATGAATAATTCATTATACTATTAATATTCATAAATAATTGAAAATATATGTGAAGTAAAAAGATTACTAACCACTCTTAGAAATTTATGTTGCACTATCAGTATAAAATTAACCTACGAATAATTAAAAAAATATGTCAAAAAATAAAGATTTATAATTTTTTATGTTTCTTTATAGATTAGCTTAAAAAAAATGCAATATTAAACCGTATTTAAGTCATTTAGAAATAATATTTTAGGTTTATTTCATTAAAATTTGATAAATTAAAATTTTAAGATAAGAAATATTTTTTTAAAAAATAATGATTTTATAGGAAACAATAAATGACTCAATCTCATGTATTAAATTATTATAAAATATAGATATAATTAAAATAAAGTTACATAATAGGGAATAAGTTTATATATATATATTAAGAGTATTTATGGCGGCAGCATGTGGGGTAGTGAAAGACATTTTCGGAACGTGGAAAAGAGTTGACCAGTTTTATTTTATTTATTTAAATAAATAATTATTTTATGTTGTTCATACAGGTTGGCAAATAAGACAAAAATATTTTTGGCAATAATTTAATCGCCTAATAATTAGTTGAAATTAATGTTTATTTAAAAAAATAAAAAAAATACGCGTGTGAAGGTAAGAAATATTGGGCTTTTTTAATTACTAAAATATATTAATTGTTAACTAAATGTGCTATATATACATATATATATATATTTTTTGGCAATTCATGCTTGTATATTTAAGATTAAGAACTCTAAAAAATTAAAAAATAGTTGTTGCAAATTTTTCTTTCTTTCTTAATGCATGTTGTTATAATCTATATTAGTCAAATTAATTTTTTATTATTGTAAATCTTTAGATGATATAACTTTTGAACTTTGTTAAAAAAAAAAAAAAGAATATGGACAAAACAAAAATATTGTTATTTTCTATTAAAATTTTCACACTATGTTAAAAAATTATGAACTGAAGTAATTTATAATGTATCCAGATGAGCTATTTATTGACGAGCGAAAGCTAGTTGTGAAATCAAAGAATCTTTGTAAAATACAACAAACAACGTAAAGCTCAAGTGTTCAATGAAATTCTTTGAAAGTTGGATATTTTTAAGAGTTTTTTTCTTATGAACATTTAAGTATAAGATGTATTAATGTTTTAGATGTTGCATGTTGGACCCACATTACAAAATGAAAAATTTGTCATTTAATGAAAAAGTTCTTGTAAAGTCGATGAGTCAAGAGATTAGTTACCCGAAAATTGGTCCAAGATAATTTTACAGATTGTGAAATATATATATATATAAATAATTAAAAAAATTATTTTATTTTAATTTGATTGAATTTTTGAAAAAAAAAAGAATTAGGAACGAAATTAAAAATAATTTTGAGAAGAAGGGGTAGAAAATTGAGTTCATATTGTATTTTTGAAAGAAAAATTAAAAATAAGGAGTCAAAGTACAAATAGAAAAAGTTTAGTCACGTAGGACTAACCAGTTTACAGCCTCGACAAACTGAAGCGCACTGCGTGGCCAAGTGCGCTGACATCGTCGTGCTGTGAGAGGCCACGTTGGCAATCCGCATGCCCCGTGATCGAACGACCCATGACCGATCCCGCGCGCGTGGACGGTCTGGATCCGTTTTCATCTTATGCGCAATCAAATGGTCGAGCTTAATTACGATAAATGGTCCAGATTTGTTTTCTCCTCAAGCGCAATCGGACGGATGAGATCAATCACGATAAACGACCTAGATCAATGCAGAATGATTATAAATACTTCACATCACACAGAAACTTAAACTCTATCCGCCAGCCCCCGCCGAAGAAGAAGAACCAGACGCTGGAGAAGGAAGCCGACCGTCGACCACTGCCACGTTAGAGCCATCGCTGACCGCCAAAAAAGGTAAATTTTTCCTTTACCTTCTCAGAATTCGATTACGAGTACTCCTGTGGTCAAATCGAAGTAAGAAAACAGTGGGTGAGCCGAAAATCACGGGTAAAGTTCGGCGAAGCCGCCACGGCTAAAATTCCAAAACTCCTCCGATGAGCCTCTTTCTGATTCCCGTTTCAAGTGATTTTTTTATTATTGTCCTCACTATCCTTTTCTGTGCAGGGTAGCTGAAGAAAGAACCTACCCCATGAATGAGGACTAGCGGAGCCGATGCACCCAGAGATCCCCCCACCGGTAGATTCGATTTTTTTTTTAGATTTTTCGATAAATCGAGGCCCCTTAACATATTTTCCTGCAGGAATACGGCCAAAAATAGTCAAAACCAACCAAAACTGGCTAGGCCGAAGCGAACTGCAGCCATGGGCGGCGGAGCCGATGCCGAAACACGGCGTCGCCGTTATGCTGGAATCTAAAAAATTGGTCGGAATGAGTTTTGGACACTGATTTTAGATTTTTGAGATATTTTTAAGTATATGACAAATGTTTTAAATTTCACAAAAAAAATTCAAGAAACCCGGTACCCGTTAAGAAACAAAATAAATAGCTTGATATCTCGAAATACTAATCCAAGTAAGGATCTCTCACCCTATTCCTTGTTACAGTAATTTGAGGCTTAACGATGTATAATTTCATATTTTGTAAAAATTTAAAAATTTTTAAAAATAATTATATGTCACTAGTGGAGTTGGAACATGTTAGTTCGCAATTGTTTTGATTTTCTGTTTATTTTTCTATACTGTTCTACTTGCTTGATTTTTATGTACTACATGTTCTTAATTTATAATTTCAATAGTTTTATTGACTTATCTAGTTATTTTGGTTATATACTGTCAGCATAAATATAGTTCAATTGATTTATGAATGTGATATGAGATATTGGTATGCGTTGTTAGTTGTTTATTGATAAAAATTTATATGTGAAAGACTTACTAGGTACCTAAGAAAAATGCGGACAGACCTGGTACATAGGGAACCCTACCATGAATGTTACCTCAGTTGGACGGAGTTGGGAAGTTCCTTACCAGGAAGGTTTAGGAGATATGATTCACCCTCATACTTGACAGGATATCAAAGCGATGAAATGTTTGGCACTCATTACCGGACGAAATATGGGGATAGCCAGTTAATTGTTAAAATTGGTTGTTGAGTTCACGAGTAGGGAGAACACCCCTATGGATCCCTAAGAGTACCAGTAAGCAGGTAAGAAATGAAAGTTATTATTTCTTGTTCTCTTATGTGTGAAAGTGAAGAGTTATATAGATATGGGTCTTCATAGGTTGTTTTGAAAAATTCGTTACGGTAAGTTCGAAATAAACGGTCTTCTTTATATTAAATGAATTTATTTAAATTAAGTACTCCATTAGTTATTTTATTATTTTTACCAATCTTCAGTTTTTTGTATCTATGATTAGCGTGATATTCTTATTGGGTTAGTGTAGCTCATCCTTTCATTAACTATTTCAGATCAAGAGGACCAAGATCCAGATCTCGATCAGTAAAAGGGTTGTGAGTAGTTCACTATCCAAACTCTCTTCAAGTGCTAGTAAATATTGTCTTAGGATGTTTAATTATTCAATTTTCGTTTCATTTCTTTAATTTCTATTTATATTTTAGAATGAACATTCTTGTAATCGTATTGGGCATTCTAAATTATTGTGTAAGGAACGCAAACTCTAACTCTGTTAATCGCTTCCTCATTAAATTTATGAATTTATTTCTCCTCTAGTTTCGAGTCCCTACATTATTTGTATAAATGTTCTAAAAACTTACAATAATTAAGCATAGACGATCAAAGTACAAGATGTATTATATTACTAACCAAATTGACTTTTGTAGACCATCCAAACTAATTTCTATTTCGCTTAAAGAATTACCTTTTTAACATCATGGCATATGAAAAAATTTCAAAATCAAACTCTAACATAAAACACATTCATGACAATTAATGTTTTATATGTTAAAATTCCTTTATCGTTCATACTTAACTCTCTAGTTGACAAATACTACCTTTATTCTATTCCTTATAAGAAAGTGACTCCAATATAAATATATGTAAGTTTACAACTAAATTTTTATGTCTATTTAAACATTCAAAATATTTTATTGATTTAGATGTTAAAATGATCTCACACAAAAGTTATCATGTATCATTATTACAATTAATTTATAAACACTTATACAATCTACTCATAACCTATCATTTATGTTCTCTTGTTATCATATTAATATTTTTTTATATTCTTAAACGGAGAATATTACTTATTAATTTACTGTTAGATCACTAGTCACATTAACACCGTTTTTTTTGTTTGAATTTATTTATTTTATCATCATTTAATTCTTTGGTTTTAATTATTTAATATATAAAAAATTTTATAAATTAGATATTCGATATATAATTAAACTAAATCTGTCAATTTTTGATTTTACAAATTAAATTTATATTTATCAATTTAATTTAAAATTGAACAATAAATTAACTTGGAACTAATAACATTAGCCTAACAAATATTTAAAATAAATGTGTGGACTTTTTGTCATTCTATAAAATGTAATGACCTAACGAATGCCTTACTTGAAATTAAATTTAATTGCTTAATATTCATTTATTTGATTTTGAAAATTCACACCGACCGTATCCCATTCTCTTATAGATCCAAATTAAATTAATAATATTATTATTTGCAAAAATAAAAATAAAAATAAAGAAATTATTAAATAATTTAATTTGTTTGTGTCACGTTATTAGTGGCTGACTGATTCACGAAGGAATCTTTGGTTATAAAAAATTGGATTCAATATATATTCTTATCAAGCAACAACATAAAACTGATTAATTAACTATTCAATCATGCAACCATATATTATATTACTATATATCTTACCTACTATTTTATATCCGCATACAATTATTTCTTTTTAATTTTCAATTTGAAGATAATGTTAATATTGTATTATCCATTAAGCAACAACTCCAATCCTTTTAAACTAATTAATTTTTTAAAATGTATCTTAAAAAATAGATTATCCACCCTTTATATGGTTTAACTAATTCCATAATTTAGTAACAAAAGTTCCACCAATAATTAATCATGTGTCACAAATTTGACCGGTTGATAAAAAAGTTGTTAATTAAAACATGTTACATCATTTTAATTGATTAGTGAAGACTTAATCAATTATTAACTTGATGAGTCGTGTCTCTCTTGAGCATGGACAAGGTCTTATTGGACTCATTGAATGCCACATGGTTATTAATGTACAAGATTAGGTCATAGAATCTATGCTTGTAATTTAAGGTATTTGGTGAAGTGAAGTCCAATTTAATATTTAAAAGTTTGAGTAAGCTTTAATTCATTTAGCCCATTATGCATGTTAGCATATAACTCTTATCTCCTCTATTGTCTCTTGTTGATGTGTTAGCAGATAACTCCTCTATCCTCGCCTCTCTTTTACTGATTGTATCACATCTTCTTATCTTTATCTTTTTATTTTGTGTTGTGTGTATATATATATATCTAGACAAACTATATATAATAATATAATAATTTTTCCAATCTTCACCAAAACTTTGACATGGTATCAGAGTCACAAATGGCATATGCATCGACCCATAATACAGTTTCCACCTCATACCATTCTTTCTCCATTAAACTCACAAGCAAGAATTATCTTGCTTGGAAAACACAATTCCTCCCTCTCCTAAACTACCAAAAATTTATGGGATACATTGACGACACCTTACCTGCTTTACCCAAAAATACAAACAATCCAGATAAACCTAATTAAATCATCCCCAACCCAAGTTTTGAAACTTGGTTTCAAAAAGACTAGATGTTGCTCTGTTGACTTCTCTTCTCTATATCCGATGAGGTATTTCCCTATGCATCGGAATGACCTCCTCCCATGAGGTCTGGAATGCATTAGGTAGTACCTTTGGCTCCATCTCTCATAATAGACAATTACAACTTAATATTGAGCTACAAGAGCTCAAAAAACATGATCTCACGGTCTCCCAATATCTTCAAAAGGCCAAGCCACTTGTTGATGAACTTGCCTCTGCAGGTCGAACGATCACTCCATCTAAGTTTAATACAATCATCTACAGAAACATAGGAAGGGAATATCATAACATAATCACTGCACTCAACCTACGACCCAATCCCGTCTCTTTCAATGAACTACATAGTCACTTGTTGGCCCACAAAATTCTTCTAAACAGCCAGCACACCCTTCCAGTGGCCAACATCACTCAAAAGCTCCCATCTCAATATGCCCCTTCCAGCTCTCAGTCGTCATCCCATTTATGAAAATAATGTCGATACAAAGGCCCTTGTTAAATCTGTCATTTGCGTAACCATATTGCAGGCAAGAGTAGAAGATGTATGAACAACGAACACCCATTGTTAGATAAACTACTTACACTCAACGACAACAAACCGCAACCAAACCCAACAAGCTCCTTGGCTTGTTGACTCGGCACCAACTTTCACATCACTCCAGACTTAGCTTCCCTCAATCTTACAGAGCCCTAATAAGCAACGATCAACTCAAAATTGGTGAGGGATAAGGTTTAGATAACACTCATATTGGCTATACTCATCTCACTCATTCACACAAAAGTTTCTCCTTAAACTCTGTTTTTCACGTTCCCTCTCTCACTCAAAATTTATTATCAGTCCACCAATTCTACCTTGATAACAAATGTTTCTTTGAATTTTGGCATTCTACTTTTTTTATTAAAGATCAAACAACCAAAGAGGTGCTTCTGCAAGGAATTAATAAAGAAGGTCTTTATATCATGCCACCACTAGCTTCAAAGATAGCAAACCTAACGCAGCTAACCTTTGACGACTAATATCAAAAATAGGGGCATCCAAACTCAAAGCTTGTGCCTAAAATCCTTAGGCAACACAACTTAGTCTCTGATCCTTATTCCTTGTCTTCCAAATACACTGCATGCATTATGGGAACAATGTCCAAACAGAGTCTTCCTAGTGTCGATCACCATAGTCAGGCTCCTTTGGAGCTCGTCTTCTCTGATGTTTGGGGTCCTTCCCCCACTTTGTCCAATCTAGGCTTCTGCTATTTCCTTATTTCTTTTGATGACTTTACCAGATATACCTAAATTTATTTTCTTAAATTTAAGAGAAATATTCAGGATTATTTCATAAAGTTTCAATATTTAGTGGAAAACCAATTCAATTTAAAAACTAAAGCTCCTCAATCATATTGGGGTGGTGAATATCAAACACTTCATCACCATCTCAATAAACACGGCATTCTACATCGCCTTACATGTTCGTACATGCATGAGCAGAATGGAATTGTTGAACAAAAAATCTGACATATTATTGACACAAGTCTCACCCTTTTAGCTCAAAATAATGTCTCTTTTTCGATATTGATTGTACCCATTTCAAACGACTGTATACATTATCAATCTTCTACCCATAAAAATTTTAAATGACAGAAGTCCCTACACCAAGCTATTTCAGAAGCACTTTTATTTTACAAACCTTCACATCTTTGGCTCCACAGTATTCCCCTTACTTAGACCCTACAATCGTCATAAATTCTCTTCTCGTAGCCAACCATGTATTTATTTGGGACCTTCTGTAACACCCTAATTTTAATTTTTATTATTATTATTGGAATTATTATAATTTTGATTGATTTTAATTTTTTTATTGATTTATTTAAGTAATAATATAATTGTTTTAATTTAGTTTAATGGGGTGAAAATTCAGATTCTGGAGGTATTTTTTAAAAAAAAAATCAGAAACCGAGGGTAAAAATGCAATTTAAAAAAATTACGCCACGTCAGCAGCCTAGTCAGAGGCTCCGGCCAACCAGGACACGCCGCGTGGCAGAGACGCTAACGCAGGAAGGCCACGCGGAACGGGCCACGTGGGCAATCCGCGTGCGCGCAATCGGACGGCTGAGATCCGTTCCCGCGCGTACGGGCAGCCTAGATCAAACGCACGCGTGGACGGCCCAGATCGCATCGCGATGGATGGTGCAGATTCATTTTCAATTTAATCGCGATCGGACGGTCCAGATTAAATCGTGATGGACGGCTCAGATTAAAAGGGGAATGTTATAAATAATCTCACCTACACCCAACCCCAAACCCTAGCTACCAGAGTCCTCGCCAGAGAAGACAGCCCAGCCACCAGAAGAACCGACCGCCGCCGCACCAGAGCACTTTCCAGCCGCCAAACGAGGTAAAATTTCTCTCATTGGCTCGAATTTTGATGTTGAACCCTCTTGTGGCCAAATCGAAGCCAAACCGCCGACCAATTGGCCGAAAAATGTCGCCGAAGCCCAACGGCGCCACCGCAGGTATTCTCGATTTTTACCTCCATTGATGCCCCTTTCAATTCCTGTTCGATATAATTTTTATACCACTGTGACCACCGTCCTTTCCTCTACATGTTGACTGGAGTAAAACACCAAATCGCGACTCGCACCGGAGGAGCCGCCACACCCGAGAGCTCCACCACCGGTAAGTCTCGGTTTTTTGAGTTTTTTCAGCCCACTAAGATCCTTACGTGTGTTTTATCACAGGAACCAATGCAAGTTTGGCCGAATTCGGCTGAAAACAGCCAGAAACGGCCAACTCGAGGCGGATCACCGCCGCTTACGGCGGCGCCGTCGCCGGAGCACTACAGAGCCGCCGTGCCGGAATTCTGAAATTGGCCGAAGAGGCCCTAGGTCTGATTTGGAGTTTTTTGGTGACATGTGCAGGTACCGAAAGTGTGTTTCAGTTCTTGGAAAAAAATTCAGAGAATCTAGGAACTGCCCGTAAGCACAGTGAAAAAATCGATTTTAAACTTCGAATCAAGTAAGGATCTATCACCCTATTTTCTATCACGGTATTAATGTCTAATAAATGATAAAACGATATTTTATGAATTCATGAATATGTATAATTAATTAAGGTTGCTAATGGAGCCCGAATCTGATATGTTTTTCGGTCAGTTTCTGTTTGATTTATTTTACAGTCTAAATACAGTGTAGTATCTGAATTGTTTATTATGTGGCTTCGTATGCATGATTCACTATTTAATTTATTATGGTTTGATTATTGTGAACCCGATGTTATGTTTGCCTGGTTTGATGTTTGTTACTGGTTTATGTATTCATGTTTAATTAGGTAATTGAGGCTACTAACAAATAGGAATGGGATTGAGTTGATAAATGGATAGTTTAACAGCCTCACTAGACATCCTTGGAGATGGTGGACGAACTGAATCCATAGGGGACCCTACCGGGAACGTTTTCTCTCATACCGAACGGGGTATGGAGACTTTAAATATTTTGGTGCTCATACCGGACGGGGTATGGAGACGACCCACTTCACCCTCATACCGGACGAGGTATTGAGGTTTATTGTGTTGGTGCCCATACCAGACGGGGTATGGGACGGCCCTGAAATTAAGTTGTTAAAATGAATGGTTCACGTGTGCCGGGAACCCCTATGGATCCCCATGGATACTGGTAGGCTGGTAAAAGAGAAAATTTGTTGCTTGATTATTGAAATATTAAAAGTATGACATATGTTATGTTACAGAGTACGTATGATTTCATAATATTATAATGTTATTGTTTTAATAAGTTATTTTCATGAATCTCACCGAGGTAAGTGGAAAGTAAAAGGTTTTATTATTGATAAATGAATTTATTATAAATTATGCTTTATTGGTCGGTTTTGTTTTCTACCAATCTTTACTTCTGTGACAATGAGATAGTGTGATATTCTTTACTGGGCTACCGTAGCTCATTCCTTACTTAACCATATCAGATCAGGAAGACTTAGTTCCCGAGCCCGTTCTGCAGAAAGACGGCGAGTAGATGCCTAAAGATTTTATAGTTTTCCTTATAGTATTCATTTCTAGTATTCACTTTAGTTAGCTTATTCTTTCATACGTTTAATACATTTTGGTTATTGTGTAAAGGATGTTAATCATAATATTTTATTTCGTTTCCGCACTTATAATTTTATATATGCGTTTCTTTTTAATTTCTGGGGCCGTGACACCTTCACCAAATAATCTTGGATACTTCTGCTTAGAGAAAGTGTCTGAACGTATTTATGTTGTCTGCCATGTCATATTCGATGATAACAATTTTTCTTTCTAGTCTCAAAAGGACTATGTGTCGGTTCCAACTCTTACTCCTACTTCTATGTGACTTGATATTTAAAAAACATCATCTCAATCCCCACCATCCCTGGTCAGTTATCCTCATCCTATAAACCCAACACAATATAACCCTCTACACTCTACCTCCTCTCTACCCATTTAAAATTCTAATCCATCCCCAGTCTCTCCTCCTCCTATTAATACCTTATCTCTTCCTCTTGCTAGTTTAAATTCTTCAAACTTATGCCCTTCCCAGCTATGACCTGACCCCCCTCCTCCTACTAATACCTTATCTATTCATCCTGCTAATTTAAATTCTTCAACCTTATTATATTCTCAGCCACCACTTGATCCCCTTCCTTCCTATCCATCTCCACCTACCCGCACCTATCCCATGATCCTATGTCCCACCTCCCTTGCAAAACACTCCTCTTTTCTTGTATCCAAATCCTCCCACAAAATTGATTACCTTCAAATTGAGCCTACCACCTACTCCCAAGTAAAACCTTTTTCTTAAATGGCAACAAGCCATGCATGATGAACTTACAGCACTACAATATACAAATACCTAGACCTTAGTCCCCAAACCACCTATTACCAATAGCGTCGAAAATAAATGGGTTTACAAAATCAAAAGAAACCTAGATGGTTCCATTACCATATATAAAGCCCAATTGGTAGCCCGAGGCTTTCACCAATAATTTGGTATCGACTTCCACGAGACTTTCAGTCGAGTGATCAAAATAAGTATCGTCCAGACCATTTTTGTCTATGCAATTATTCACGGTTGGCTAATTCGACAACTAGATGTCTCTAATGCATTTCTACATGGCTTCCTAAATGAGGATATATATATGGACTAGCCACGAGGACTTGTTGATCCCTCCAAATCAAATCATGTTTGCAAGCTCGCTCGGTCCCTATATGGCCTTAAACAAGCTCTGTGGGCATGGCTCTGTAGTCATAGTTTGAACGACTTCATTTCTTTCTTCTCTCCATAAGATTCCACAATTTTAAAATAAACACTTCTCTATTCATCTACAAACATGGTACTGCTACTGTTTTTCTCATAGTCTACATGGATGATATCATAATCACTGGCTCTTCTCCACAAATAGTCCAACACATTATCTCTTCTCTCTAACATGAATTTTCAGTAAAAGGCCTTGGCCGGGTTTCCTACTTCGTTAGTCTCTAGGTCACTCAAACACCATCAGGTCTCTTCTTTACTCAACAATAATATATACTTAATCTTCTTGATCAACTTGGCATGCATAATGTCAAGGGTTGTTCAACGTCCATTTCAACAACCCAGTTATTCAAAATTGATGGCACTCAATACCGAAGAATGATTGGTGCCCTACAATATACCACCCTGACGCGCCCAGACATTGCCTTTACAATCAATAAACTCTGTCAATTTATGCATGCTTCGACTGATTCCCATTGGAAAATAGCTAAGCGGGTGCTCAGATATCTAGCTCATACGATCTCATATGGCTTATACTTCACATATGCTTCCTCTTGCTAGCTTCAATGTTTTACCGACAGCAACTAGGGTGGGTACCAAGATGATCGTTGCTCAACCAATGGCTATGCCATCTATATGGGCCATAATCTCATCTTTCAGGTCTCTAAAAAGAAACCAACAGTTGCCCGTTCATTAACTGAAAGTGAATACAAGGTATTGGCAAATGGCACCTCATAACTAATTTGGCTTAAAGGCTTATTCTCTAAACTTGGTATCACTTTGTTAGGTCCTCCGATCCTCTAGTGTGACAACATTGACGCCATTTATCTCTCCTCCAATCCCGTATTCCACGCCCACACCAAGCACATCGAGCTTGACTATCACTTTGTACGTGAGTAGGTGACTGTTAGCCAACTTTATATTCCTTTTATCTTTACTGATGATCAGATCAGTGACATCTTCGCTAAGTCATTGCCCACCGCTCGGTTCCTCTATCTTCGACAAAAATTTCGTCTCCTTCCTCGGACGGCATTGACTTGAGGGGGGTATTAACAGATAACTCTTCTCTCTTGCTGATGTGTTAACATATAACTACTCTCTCATTTCCTCTCTCTTACTAATTGTATCACATCTTCTTATCTTTATCTTTTCATTTTGTGTATATATATATATATGTGGAAAAACTATACATATAATAATATAATAATTTTTCCAGTCTTCACCAAAACCTTGACAATGCAAAGAAAATATGAAGAATTGAAAATATTGGTAATAAATTCTCAATTTCATTTGCAAGTTAGATTTATTTTATTATAATAATATTATCATAATTTTTAGAAAATATTTATGTATTGTGTTAATTACATAACTCTTGATAATACAAAATAGTTATTAGATTGAAAATAAGAAATAAAAATAAAAACTTACTCTGTTATATAGGTCGTGAATTATCTACTATAAGTAATTGTATAATTTTTCTATTACTTTGATAATGACTAAATATTACTAATTGTAAAGTCTGTTATACAAGGTTAATAAATCATATGTTATAATAAATATGTGATGCCAATTTAAAAAAAAAAATACTCTCATAATTAGGATTGCTAATGAATACAATCGAATGAAATACTTAAGTGTTTGACTTTGATTTTCTTTGAACTGCATCAAGCTCAAATTTGGATTGAATTTTAATTTAAATATTTTTTTTAATTTGGACTTAATTCATTCAGAAGAAGTTTTGACTTGAACATAATTGAATTTGACGAACGAAAGAGCTCATGTAAGATCCTATTTACATAATTTTATTTGATCTTTTATAAATATATTTAATAGATAATTAAGACCTAAAACATATTATGTATTATATATTTTGATTAAAATGTCTAACTTATATTTAATTTATTAATAGATAAACAAACACATCTACAAGTTTTTGAATTAAACATATTTAAATTCGAGTTTAATCATTTAGCTAGACGAATCTTTTTCTTTTTCGATTTGGACGTGGATTTAAGTATGAGCTTGATTGAATTTGGCTAGATCCCGATTGAACCAAATATAACTATTAATGAACATGTTTGGTCGTTGTCACCTACTCATGATCACATCACCTATTCATCGTCATTGTTGCATGCTTGTACCTTTTCTTTTATTTCTTATGTTGTCCTAGTACTTCTATAGCTTTTGACATTAGAGGAACCCGTAAAGGTTGAAACCTAATATCATCTATTTGTTTACCTTAGCATGTTACCAAGTGGCATGAAACAATTATAATACTCCCTAGACGAAATTCATCATCGTCAATAGACATTGATTATGGAGAATAATAAGCAAATTGTGGTGACAACAAGCAAAGATTCATCTCGTTATGGAGAAAACTCTTGAAGTGTAAGGGTAAGGGATCAACTTTGTTATAATGTAGTACTCTAATAAGAATACGATAATCTTGTTATAGTAGGTAAAGAAATAAATTGCTCCAACATATCTATGAAATGTTCAGTAAAAATTAAAAAGTTTTGAATTCGAGTCGAACTGTATTTTTATGTAGATGTATAGTTGATGAATATATAATTTAATCGATAAATGTTTGAACTTTTACTCAAAAACTAAATAAACGAATAAAAAATTTTATCGAGTAACATTAGACAAATATAGAAAAAATTACAAGAAACTTATGTGTTGTGTTTGCGAGAGAGGTGTTTCGAAACGTGATCTACATTTACGAGAAGATAATTTACTTACCCGTGAAGCCGAGGGGAAGATGTGATGTTTTAATATCTTTTTTTTTTTTTATATTAGACCATGAATAAAAGGACTAAGTCCTCTTGGTGATAATTTTTTTGACCGGTACTTAATAGACGTGACTTTTAATGAGTCAAGAAACTCCACACGTAGACATAACCCTCCAAAAGGTTGAAGTACAAATCACAGACAAAATTAGGTTTTGAACAAGAAAATTTCAATTGACCTAATTTTATGAACGCCTAAGAGTTTGAAATTGATTGATTGTATCTAAAGGTTGTGGGCTTGGAAGAGACTGAAAATTCCCAAACAAATCATAATTATATTATTATTCTACCCACTAACTTATTGCCGCATTTCTACCAAAATTTCATATATGATTTCTAAAATGGAAGACAGATGTGTTTTCACATTCTGGTTGAAAAATATATATATATATATATTATATTTTTTTGTTGTTGTTGTCTTTTATATTTTGTCATTAAAAATATCCTCCTCCTATTAGAAATTATAAAAAAAAATTTAATTTTTGTGCCACTTTTAAGTCTTTTCATCATTTTGTAATTTTCTTTTATTTTTCTTACATCTATGTCTAGTTTCTTACCAATTTAATTAAAATATTCATTAAATAAATTTCATAAACTTATAAATAATATAATACTGAGTTGTAGTTAAACACAAAACTCCCAACAAATCTACTCAATAGATTTTAGCAATAAATGGAGACTAAATACTTTACAAGGTATATGTATTATATAAGTAATAAAAACAAAGGTATTGAAATAAACATGAGTCAAGAAAGGTATTTTTTTTAATTAAAAAAAAAAAAAAAGGAGGTCTTAATACCAGCCGACATTTGAAGAATAATTAATAAGAAAAAATAAATAGTCGGCATTGTTGCACCAAGAGAGACATTGAATGAGTCAATAAATTATGGAGTTTTTAGGCCAATTACTTTTTCAATTCAATGACCAAAAATTTTCATTTTGAATTCTACACCCATAATTATAATTTTAATCAGTATTACTACTTACAAATGTTGTTACATCATACAATTCACCATCTAGACTGGACCAATTTCTTTAATTAACACACATGAAAAATTATCTTCTCATATATATATATATATATATACATATACATATACATAAGAAGCCACCACGTAACAACCTGACCCACAAACAAAATAAAAATTTAAAAAAAAAAAAAAAAAAAAAAAAGTAAAAGCAAACCCCAACTTTTCTGCTTTTTATATGTTGGGTTTCATTTTTTTTTTAAAAAAAAAATATTTTATTTACAATAATAAATATAAATATATATGTTAAAGTTTAAAAGGTGGAGTTCACATTAGGATTAGGTCTAGGTGTCTTGGCCAGCATGTTGTTTTCACGCCGTATAATCGCCAATAGCTGAGTGCCACGTTGTGGTCTGACATTATGTAATTCTTTTGTTGTGATAAGGCACGAAATGAGAGGGGCCAATTGTATGAAGATTCTCATTTTGTCGGTTCATATTATTATTATTATTATTAAATAAAATTACAGATTCACTTACAAATAAAATTATTTTTAATATAAAATAATAGATAAATTCATATGGTAGAAGCTACAAAATAATTTCTAATTTAAAAAGTTAAACTAAATATTTATTTTAAATAGTATAATATTTTTATTAAAAATCTAACAATTTAGAATTGAATTTAAATGTTAAATCTCGCAATCAATGTTTATATTATTTTGTATTTGTAGTTCAAAAATATTGATATTTTATTTTAATTATTTGAATTTAATTTTTATTTAATATTTTAAGTTGTGTGTTTTATATGTTATCTTTTAAAAAAAAAATTATTATATTTAATAAGTAATTGATATTTAATTAATAAAAAAATATAAATTTTTACTATAACCCATTTTAAAATAAATTTCTGAATATAAAAAATTGATGTGCCAAACTAAATCTTCAAAATTGAATTGGGAAAACATTTAAATTTAAAGCAAAAAAAGTTAGTTCATGACACATCAGCATTGCCAGCTCCTTTTATGTCTCATATATATATATATATGTATATATATAATTTTTGAATATATTTTTTTTGGGAGGGGGGGGGGGGGGGGGGGGAAGGGTTAAAGTTTATAACTGGGAAATGAAAATGTGTGGATAACAATAATAATGTCCCCTTCTTATTTTATTGATGGTTGATGTGATTCCCAATGATGCATGGCATAATTTTTAAAAGACAATTTTAAGCCTCATTCAAAAAAAAAAAAAAAAAAGGGACAGTTGCAATTCCATCTTAAATTATTATATTTGGATTAAAGAATTATGTTAGATGTATAATTT
This sequence comes from Carica papaya, assembly GCF_054855325.1. Taxonomy (NCBI): domain Eukaryota; kingdom Viridiplantae; phylum Streptophyta; class Magnoliopsida; order Brassicales; family Caricaceae; genus Carica; species Carica papaya. The sequence goes on along the minus strand of NC_142311.1, from coordinate 26,951,530 downwards.
TTACATTAATTTGTTGATTAAGTAACTAAATGTTTTAAACTTTTAGTAAAAATAATATTTTTTGAATAAATTTATGTATTTATTGTAATATTCGAATCCGAAATATGGCCCAAGCTCAATTTTAACATTCTAAAATCTATAAAAAAATCTATTTTTAAAATAAATAAATTTTAATTTAATGTGAAATTATGAAAAAAAAATAGGTTAAGGATGAAATTAAAAATAATTTTGAAAAAAATGGATGAAAGTTTTGGTTCGAATTGTGTTTTCGAAAGAAAAATAAAAAATTAGAGGTCAGAATGCAAATAAAAAAAATTGATCACGTAAGACCGCCCAATCAGCAGTCTCGACGAATCGGAGTGTGTCGCGTGGCAAGGCACGCTGACTCGATGCCATGCGGGAGGCCACGTCGGCGATCCGCATGCCCCGCAATCGGACGACCCAGAAGCGATCTCGCGCACGTGGACGGTCCGGATCTATTTCTCCCTTAGGCGCGATCGAATGATCGAGATCAAACGTGGTGAACGACCTATATTCGTTTTTTTCTTAGACGCAATTGAATGGTCGAAATCAAACGCGATGAACGGCCCAAATTAACGCAATCCTCCTACGGATCGGGCTCTGAAATCTGGTCTTCTTGATCTGAAATAGTTAAATAAGGGATGAACTATACTAGTTTAATAAGGATATCACACTATATCACTGACAGCAGTAAAGGTTGTTATAAAATCAAAACACTAATGGAGTACTTGATTTAAATAAATTTATTTATCATAAATAAAATAATTTACCGTTCACTTACCGTAGTGAAATTTATAAAAATAACCTATGCAAACAATTAATATCATACAAATAATAGTTTCATGTAAAATCAGCAATATAGCACATATCACTAGTCTATATACGTCATCAATAAACTAAACAATAACTATCACTTTTTCCACCAGCTTACTAGTATCCATAGGGGTTCATACGGATGTCCCCGTTACATGCGAATACTTTCCTTTAACAATCTCAATTACGGGCTATCCTCATACCTCATCCGGTATGAGCACCAAATTATTAAACATTAATACCCCGTCCGGTATGAGGGTAAAGCGGACTGTCCCCATATCCCGTCCAGTATGAGCGTCAAATTATCATGTCTCCATACCTTGTCCGGTATGAGATAATATTCACGGTAGAGTTCTCTATGTACCCGGTCCGTTCACCATCTCTCAGGATATCCAGTAAAGCTACCGTCTTCATCTATTCATTTTTCCACACAATTTTTCCGTTTTTTGTTAGTCTCCATTTTCCAAATTAACCATAATCACATAAACAAACAAATATATATCAGAGAATACAATCATATCTCAAATTTCCAACTAAACGGTGATCACGTAAGGCAGCAATACATGCATTCAAATCATAAAATTGATAAATCAGATACTATCATGCTTTTAAACTATAAAATAAATCAACAGAGAACAATTTCTGATTTTGGCTCCATTAGCCATCCATAATTAATTATGTACATTCATTAAATTCACACAAAATACTATATTATTATTTATTTAAACTTTAATTCAATGATAGAGAATGAGGTGAGGGATCCTTACTTGATTTGATATCCGAAAAACTAAGCTGTTCGAGTGTGCCTACGGGCAATACCCGAGTTTTCTGAATTTTTTTCGAGAATTAAAACGCGCTAATAGTACCTACAAAAATTCCAAACAAACCCAAAATCAGTTCCGAGGCCCACTTGGCCAATTTCAAAATTTCGGCACCGCGGCTCCGCCGCGTTCTAGTGACAGCGCCATCCCCCACGGCAGCAGTCTGCCTCGGGTCGACTATTTTCAACCGTTTTCAGCAGAATTCAGCCGATTTTGCATCGATCCATGCAAAAAAATACGTTAAAAGGTCTCGATTGACCGAAAAATCATAAAAAACTAAAACTCATCGGCGGCGAAGCTCTCCGGTGCGGCGACTCCTCCAGATCATGTTGCAGTTGGGTATTTTACTCCGGTCAACCTGTAGAGAAGGACATGGTGATCACAACGGTAAACAAATTACACATAACAGGATTCAGGAATGGCCTTATCGGAGGCGTTTTGTAAAATTTCCCGTGGCGCTGCCGCTGGGCTTCGCCCGCATCTTCTCGCCAATTGGCCAGTCTTTCTACTTTGATTTGGCCATGAGTGTATTTAAAATTGAATTTCGAGCAAAAGAAAAAGTTTTTATCTTTTTTGGCGGTCAGAAAGGGTTCCCGTATGGCAGCGAGTGGCGGTGGTCTCCTTCCTGGTGGCCAAGTCTTCTTCTCTAGTGATGGGTTTTGGAGGCTAGGGTTAGGGTTTGGTTCAAATGGGAGTTATTTATATCCATTCACTTTTGATCTGGACCGTCCATCGTATTTGATCTGGACCGTCCAATCGTGATTAAATAGGAAATGAATCTGGGTCGTTCATCGTGATCCAATCTAGGCTGTCCATTGCGATCTAATCTGAATCGTCCGATTACGTTTAAATCTGGTCGTTCGATCATGTTTGGGAGGGAGTGCATCAAGGCTGTCTGTGCGCGCGGGAACGAACCTAGGGCGTTCGATCACAGGCACGCGGATCTCCTGCGTGGCACCGCTTTAGTGTCCTTTGCCACGTGGCTCGTCCTGATTGGTCAGGGTTGCTGACCAGTATCCTACATGGTAATTTTTTTTTAAATTATGTTTTGACATCTAGTTTCTGATTTTTCTTTAAAAAATACTCATAGAACCCAAATTTTTACCAATTTTTTCCAAAATTGCTTTCAATTTCATCATTCATTAATTTTATTTCATTTTTTTACTCTAAATTAAAATTAAAATTAAAAAATTATTTTATGACATTTAGAATAAAATCCTAAATTATAAAAAAAAATTTCGAGTGTTACAGAAGAAGAACCAGTCACCGGAGAATGGAGCCGACCATTAACTGCCATCGTATCAGAGCCACCTCCGACCGCCAAAAAAGGTAAAAATTTTCTTACTCGCTCGAAATTTAATTCCGAGCACCCCTGTGGCCAATTCAGAACAAAACAAATGATGGGTGAGCCAGAAACCGTGGGCAAAACCTAACAGAGCCGCCGCGGGCAAAAACCTTCGATGAGCCCCTTTCCATTTCCGATTTCGTGAAATTTTTCTACCGTTATGTTCACCGTTCTGCTTTCTACAGGTTGACCAAAGAAAAAATTTCAGTCGCGAATTTGAGCCAATAGAGCTGCCGCACCCAGAAAACTCCACCACTGGTAGATTTTCGTTTTTTGATTTTCTTGACCAGGCCCCCTAACATATTTTTTTGCAGGGATATGTATAAAGGCACCCAAATTAACCAAAACCGGCCGAAGATGGCCAGGCTGAGGCAAACCGCTGCCACGGACGGTGGTGCCGCCGGCGGAGCACAGCGGCACAACTCCGAAATTGGTCTGAAAGGATTTTTAACATTGATTTTGAGTTTTTGAGATATTTTTAGATACGTGAAGCGTGTTTTAATCTCCGTAAGAAAATTCAGGAAATCTAGGGACCGCTAGTAGGCGCAGTAAAAAATTCAATATTTCGAACATTTATTCGTGTAAGAATCTTTCACCCTATTCCCTCTTATGAAATTGAAGCTTAATAATCAATAATATGATATTTTATAAAATTTAAAAACTTAGAGAATAATTATAGGTTACTAATGGAGTCGGAACTGGTTAGTTATATATTTGTCATGTTTAAGTAACTATTTGAATTTACAACTTTAAAATACATGATAATATATTGGAATAGTTAAATAATTCAGTTGTACTTTCTTGATGCATATATCACTTATCTTACATGATGTACGGTTGATTTGTGAAATTTAAAATTAACATACAAATGAAAAATTGTTTGATTATGTGAATTAATGAACAATTGTCTTATTGGACATCATAGGAGATGGTAGACGGACCGGGTACATAAGAAACTCTATCGTAAATATTACCTCATACCGGATGGGATATCGAATGATAGTATTTTTTGCGCTCATACCGGACGGGGAATGGGGATGGCCCGATTCACCCTCATACCAAATGGGGTATCGAGGGATGATATTTTTGGTGCTCATAATAAATAGGATATAGGGACGGCCGGTTAGTTGAAAAGTTTAGATATTATCTTCACGTGTAGTGGGACACCCCTATGAACCTCCAAGTATACCAGTAAAAAAAATAAAAAAAGAAAAGTTGTTATTTTTGCTCACTTGAATATGAGATCATAATGTTATTTGAGTTATTGTCTCTGTAGGTTGATTTTAAAAATCTCGCAATAGTAAGTATGCAATCAATAGTTTCCCTTATGATAAATGAATTTATTTAAATTAAGAGCACTATTGGTTGTTTTTATGATTTTTACTAACCTTTAGTTCCTGTATTGATGAGTAGTGTGATATTTTTATTGGGATAGTGTAGCACACCCCCTCCCCTATTAACCATTTCAGATCAAGAAAATCAAGATACAGATCCTGATCAGCAGTACAACTGTGAGTAGGTGTCCTCCTGGATCCTATCAAGAGTTAGTGGAGGTTAACCTCCCTACAACATTTATTTACTATTTTTATATGTTATTACATTTTTTGTTTTACGAACCGCTGTGAAAGAGACATTTTTACGATCTTATTAGACATACTAATTTATGTGTAAGGAATATAAAATCTAACATTATTATACGCTTCCACATTTAAATTATGATTTTATTTTATCCAAAGTTCTGGGTCTTTACATTTATTAATTAGACGATATATATATATATATATTAGTTATAATATAAAAGAAATAAATTTTCAATAAATATTCTATTTCTGTAACTCAAATTTATAATTTTTTATAAAAAAAATAACGTATCAATTATTTAGTTAAAATAAAAATAATAATATTTAATACACTCATAATTTATAGCCCCTTTTTTTTTAGTAATAAAATATTTTTGTATCATTAAGTTTCTTTTAGTATATTTAATATTTTACTTTTAAATGAATGTCAACAGTAATTGAATCAATATAATTTTTATTTTATGTAAAAGTAGAAGTGATTCACTATCAAAATAATAAATTATAATTCTGATTATTAAATATATATATAATATTTGACCCCTTAATTTTTAAGAATGTCGCTATTTTATTGTAAAATAATTTTATTATCAAATAATATGATTTATTAAATAAATATTTCATTTAATATCTTACTATTTGATTAATCTATATTTAATTATGTTTAGATTTTAAGTGAGCAAAGATATCTACTCCACCAAGTAAGTTACTTATCTAAGAAAGAGTCAAATAATGTATTTTGAAATTGAAAATAAGTTGAATGAATTGAGTATCTTTTTTGTTCTTAAATTCAACTTCATATTTGGACCACAAACAACTCAACTAAACTTGATATTTGGTTGCCTAAAGGATTCATTCATTACCATTTTCCCACCTAACTTTTTTAGGCAGTTGTTGGGATGTTTACAAAGTTTGGCAACTTGGATTTTATTTATTTGCCATTCTAGGTATAGGAGTGTTACCTTACATACAACTCGTAAAATTTATATTATATTTTTTATTTAATTAAAAATAATTTGACTGTATCAAAATAAATCTCTGAATAAATTTAATATTTGGGTTTCTATTTCTATAAAAGTGGAGATTAGAAGTTCAACTCTTATTTAATATAAGAATGAATGTATATATATATCATGTTGTATTAAAAAAAATAAAAATTATTAATTCAATTTTATAACTACATTTTAGGTATTCCTTTTTAATTAAACTATTACATATATGTATACATTTCAATTTAGTGGTTATGAAAAATATTATCATTATTCAATGACAAAAACCATTACATAAGTGTCACACTAGTAATATTTTTAAAAATTAATATCTATATGAACAAATCGTCTATCACGTGAATATCTATATAATAATATAAGATATACCATTAATACTATGTGTTTATTCAAAAAAAAATTTGAAATTTTAAATTATAATTGAATTAAAAAGTAGTTTAAAAATCAATCTGAACTTTTTTTAATAATATATGAACTTTTTAATATATTATCTTTTTTTAGAAAAATTTAATAGAATTAAGTTGTTTTGCAATACCCGGTCCCAGAATTTTGTCCGGAATTAATTTTAAAATTAAAAAATATATAAAAATTTAATTTAATGTGAAATTATGGAAAAAAAAATAGGTTGATAACGAAATTAAAATTAATTTTGGAAAAAAGTGGTGAAAATTTGGGTAATTTTCGAAAATTATGGGTCAGAACTCCATTAAGGAAAATTACGCCACATAGGACCACCCAGTCAGTAATTTTGACGAACCGGAGTGTTCTCGAGCGCGTAGACGGTCTGGATCTGTTCCTTCATCAGGCGCGACCGAACGGTCGCGATTAAATGCGATGAACGATCCAGATTCGTTATCTCTTTAAATGCGATTGGACGGTCGAGATTAAATCGCGATGAATGGTTCAGATTCATTTCTTCTTTAAACGAGATCGGACGGCCGAGATCAAACGCGATGAACAGCCTATATTTATGCAAGACGGGTATAAATATTTTGCATCACACCGAACTCAAACTCTATCTGCCAGCCTCCTGCTAGAGAAAAAGAACCAATCGCTGGAGAATGGAGCTAACCGCCACTCGCCACCGCACCGGAGCCACCTCCGACCGCCAAAAAAGATTAAAATTCTCCTATTTACTCGAAATTTGATTTCGAGTACCCTCATGGCCAAATTAGACCAAAAGAACGGCGGATGAGCCAGAAACTGCAAGCAAAACCCGTAACCGCCTCTGATGAGCCCATTTTCGTTTTTCGTTTCATGCGATTTTTTCACCATTTTATTTTTTAGAGGTTAACGAAAGAAAAATGCCCAGCTGCGAAAGTGAGCCAGCGAAACTGCAGCACTGAAAAATTCCACCGCCGGTAGATTTTTGTTTTTTTACTTTTTTCGGTTAACCGTGACTCCCTAACGTATTTTCTCGCATGGATGGGTATAAAACCAATAAAAATCGGCCAAAACTGACCGAAAACGGCCAGGCCGAGACAAATCGCCGCCGTGTCAAAATTCTAAAATTGGCCGAAAAATATTTTTAACACCGATTTTGGACTTTTCATGATATTTTTATATATGTAAAGCGTGTTTTAATCTCTGCAAGAAAAATTCAGGAAACTTGGAGACCGCCAGTAGGCACACTAGAAAGTTCGGTGTTTCGAACATCGATTGGAGTAAAAATCTCTCATCTTATTCTCTATTATTGAATTGAAGTTTAATAATCAATAATATGGTATTTTATGTAATTTAGAAAATTTTGAGAATAATTATAAGTTACTAATAGAGCCGGAACCGGCTAGTTTTTTATTTGTCATGTTTAACTGATTGTTGAATTTATACATTTAAATACATGATGATATACCAGAATGGTTGAATGATTCAGTTGTACTTCCTTGATATATATATATATATATTGTTTGTCTTGCGTGATTTACAGTTGATTTGTGAAATTAGTAATTAATATGCAAATGAAAAATTATTTGATCATATGAATTAATAAATAGTAGTCTTACTAGATCTACTGGGAGATGGTGAATGAACCGAGTATATAGGAAATCCTACTGTGAATATTGCTTCATACCATATGGGGTATCGAAGAATGATAATTTTGGTACTCATACCGGACGGAGTATGAGGACGGTCCGATTTACCTTCATACCGGACGGGATATTGAGGAATGATATTTTTTGCGCTCATACCGGATGAGGTATAGGGACGGCCGATTAGTTAACAATGTTGGATATTGGTTCACGCGTAGTGGAACATCCTTATGGGCCCCCAGAGATACCAATAGGTAAATAAAAATGAAAAGTGGTTGCTATTGCTCATTTAAAAATGATATTGGAATGTTATTCGAGTTATTGTATCTCTATAAGTCGATTTTGAAAATCTCACAACAGTAAATATATGCAATAAATGGTTTTCCTTATGATAAATAAATTTGTTTAAATCAAGAGCTGTATTGGTTGTTTTTATGATTTTTACCAACATTCAGTTTCTGTATCGGTGAATAATGTGATATTCTTAGTGGGTTAGTGTAATTCGTCATTTCATTAACTATTTCAGATCAAGAGGATCAAGATTCAGATTCCGATCAACAAGAGGGTTGTAAATAAGTTCACCACCCGAACTCTCTTCAAAAGCTACCGAAGGTCGTTCTAGAATAGTCAGTTATTTGATTTTCGTTTGTCTTTTTAGAATGGACATTTTCGTAATTCTATTGGGCATTATAAATTATTGTGTAAGGAATGTAAACAGTATACTCTATTATTTCGCTTCCGCATTTAATTTATGGTTTTATTCCCTTTTAAGTTCCGGATCTTTATATGTTTAGATCAAATTTAAAAAATTAACAAGAAGAAGTTTCATGATCTCGTCTTAAAAAAGTAAAGTTTGATTAAAATAATCCCAAAACATAAATTTGATTAAAAATTTATAATTAATGAAAAAATAAACTTCATACTTAGTTGCTAATATAGATTTATAATTACAATTAGTGGAAGTTGAAGTCAACATTAAGTCCAATGGTCTAAACCTTGACCATAAATCTCATCCCCATGTTGGTACTCACAGAATTCAAAATAATTAAATGTAATTTACTTCATCAACTAATTTACCCGCCATCAAAAGTCTGACCAAATCTATTATTCTTCAACCAATGACGAGTCATATGACCCCATACATATATAGTTTGTGTACATAGGGTCCTATCAAACAGTTGACAAAAGTACTTCAGACACTGATATTGTTCTTAAAAAAAAAGACCATGACTTTCAAGTCTTATTCTTCTTTTGTTTATTTATTTATTTTTTAATTTTAACAAATCCAACACATAAATATACATGTCCTATATTTCTCTACCTATATATAATATAATAGCCTTAGATAACAATGCTAAAATGCAAATCATTTTTAATGGGTAATTATTAAAATTTAACTATAATAAAAACTATTATTTCAAATAAGATAATATTTTTATTTACAAGTTTATAATTTAACTTATATTTTTTCATTTATTTATATAAAAAAAAATATGACAATTGTTAATAAAATTAATTGATAGTAAATAAAGTGTGATATATTTTATATTGAGAATTTCATATTTGTAAAAAAAAAAATCCCATAAATTTATCAAATAATTGATAATGTTGTAAACTTGAAATTACATAATTTATATTTGTAAATATTATTTTTATTTTGATTTTTTTTTTCGATACAAAAACAAAAATAAAAAATCTAGAAAAAAAAAATACATTTTAGATCAAAAAACACTGAATGAGATATTCGTTCGTAATAGTAAAAAGTATTACAAACGAAGATTGCTGGATCTAAAGACCAAAATGAGCCAAAAAAATTTGATTAGTCAAAGGATCAGTGCAACGGTTGCATTTTCGGTAAACATACTTGATCTTAACTTTGAACATATTTTAAACTTTAATCATGCATAATATAAATAAGTTTAACAGCATGTATGAGCTGAGAGATTATGTAAATGTAGCTAATTATTTTTAAATTTATTTCAAAAAATTATTAGAAATAAATTTAAAAGTGTAATAATTATATTATGATGTCATATGCTTATAAACTACCTTAAAACTTCTTGAATTATTTAGTTCCATTCTTTGATTAAATATATAAAGACATTGAAATCATAATTTTAAAAGGGTACTACATAATTCTTTTTTTTTTTTTTGTTAAATTAAATTATGTCCACTAGGTTTAAATTTTGTTCTTTATAGATGGAAAATTACGAATATCATATTAATTATATTTAATTTTATGAGACTTGTGAGTAATTTGCCTTCAAAGAGAAGAAAATGAAGCTGCCATTTTCATGTATTTTGGGCTGTTCGAGTAATACGCTGTCGTTTTACCATAAGATTGGAAATTAAGATGAGGCCAGTTGGCCCAAAGTTTTTATTCGAGGCTTCAGCTTGGGTCTGGAGTCAAGACACATTTCTAATAGTCGGTCCACGGCTTGGCATTTGTTTATTTATTTTTTGAAATGGTGAATGATACGTTGTCTATTTTAATTTAAATTTGATTAATAATTTTTAGTTGATTATAAGTCCAACGTTAATGGTTTAAAATCTTATTATATGGTTTAAAGAAATAATATTTATATTATTCTTATATAGTTCTAAAACTTTATTTCAAAAATTATATCCTAAGCATAGTAAAGGCTGAAAACCTGTTCACATATGACTCATAATACAAAAAAAAAAAAAAAAAAACACGAATAAATAGATTGAAACATAAATTATGGTATTAAGAAATTTGATTTTCAGTAATGAGCTCATAAAGAAAGAAAAAGAATATTTAAAAAATAAAATATAGATAAATTACTTTAAATTACAGAAAAATATATACACACACACATATGTATATATAAAACACAGAATTAACACGTTAATTTAATTATAAATATTCTCGTTTTTTTTCCTCACCATTTAAATGAAGCACGATAATACACAATTCTAAACTAATCATTAACACGACGAAAGAAACGGAAGTCAGCTTGCCGGGGAGCCATGAAGCAGAGCCATACAAATACCAGAGACAGCCATATCCACAAGCAAAAAACAAAACCAGCCAAAACCAACACCGCGAGAAACAAAGCATATACATATAAACACAAACCCACGCATACATATATACATGTATATATAAGTACATATATTCAATTGGGTACTCAGAGATGAGAGCGTTAAGCATTCTACTGGTATTTATGTGTTCGTGGCCATGGTCGTCGTCTTCGCACGGATTTGTAGATAATCTGTTCCCGCATGTGACGGTGACGATGCAGAACGCAGCGAGCAAGAAGGTGTATTACATGTGCGGATTTGCAGGCGAAAAGAGGGAGTTGCAGGCGCTGGAAGTTGGAGAAGAAAAAAGCTGGACGTTTCGCGAGGTGATGTTTCCTCTTCGGTGGTGTTATGTTCATATTACAGAAGATATACGAGGAGCTTTCTGGGCATCAACTGTCTTGCTCAAATGCACGCTTTGCCGTTGGCAAATTCTGGACGATGGTGTCTATTTTAATCAAACCAAACATTATCTCTACCTCCATTAATTTCTTTTTTCTTTCAAATTCTTTTGTTTCATATGTATATGTATATACATGTTTCTTCTTCTCTTTCTAGATTTCTAGTTCTTTTTGATTCTTTTCTAGGTGGTGTTAATGGAATTTGAAATATGTATATCAAGTGAGATTGCAGGAATGAGTTCTGTAATTCCTACTGTTCCAATTCTGATATACATGTTGAATTTTGGTAAATGAAACACTATTTTTCACTTATATATTATATTGAGAATTAAAAAATATATATATAAAGAAAACTGTTGAAGATGAGAGAGAAGGAAGAAAGAGGAGGCAAGTGAATATATAAATGTATAATTAATGATAGGAAAATAACAATTCAAGAGTAGTAGCATCAAATTCCAAAAATAAATGAAAGAGAAAAAGGCCGACAAGCGGAAGTCAATACCCGAACCAACCACCCTTTAATTGCTCCACGATGATCATCACCAAGACGCCATACATATTATACATATGCACCATCATCATATATATATATATATATCATCATCATCATCATCACCACCATCATATAGGTCTTGATCACCATCGAAAACAACTCTGGGTCACATCTGGTGCGCTCTTGACTCCCTCTACATCCCCACCACCATTAATTAATCATACTCCCCTAAATCGCCTAATTAACATCTTACCCCACTACCATTACTTTTACACAACACAAAACCAAACCTCTCTTATTTACCCTTCCCTACTTTCCCACAACTCACTACTCACATATACATATACACATATTCATATATATGTATATATGTATATATATATAGATGTGTAGGACCATGCCCATTTGACTTTACCTTTAAATGCTCATGACCCTCACGTTCAAAACCCTAAACTTTCCCATTGTTAATTAAAACAAAGTAGCAAAAAAGCAAATGTTAGGAGAAACCTGCAGAGGGGTAATTTAATTGAAGGGGAGAATTAATACTAATTATCTGGCGCAGAAGCAGGAGCAGACTCACTGACAGAGCCTGCAGCAGCAGCGGTATTGTTAGGGCAACAGCTAATAAGAGCAGAAGTTATTTGGTGCAATGTGTTGCAGAGATGGTTATTTATGGCTGTAACGCTTGAGAGGTTGAGCTTGCTTGTTGGGACTGTACTAGCGAGAGCTTGCAGACCGACAGTGAGTAAACAGCCAGCCGAGTTTTGTTGCTGATCCGGTGACGAGCTGGAGTCACCTACGGTGGCCGGAGAATTGATTGTCTCGACGGGGATTATTGAAAAACCTAGAGGTAGGAGGGGAATGCAAGATGGGTCTTCCCCGCTCATTGCCAGTTGAATCGAATCCACATCTACGTTGGAGAAGACAACCAGGCTGCCGGACTGGTCGGTGCAGCTTTCTTGCAGCATCAGCTCTACGTGCTGTGATGAATTGCTTGCTACCTGCGCCATTAGTAGTTGTATATTCATAAATAATACACATGTATATGCCAAATATATACAGAGATTACAAGGATTAAGATGTATGTGTTCTTACATTAATGCGAAGAAGAGAAATGCAGTTTCCCTGATGAGAACCATTGGCAATGTGAGCCACCTCGTGTAAAGCACTTCCATTAGAAAGAACCTCCAACTGCAGAACACAAGAATCAATATTTGCATATGTAGTATAATTAAACTATATATATATATATATATTTATATAAAGTAGAACCTGAGATCTGCGTTGTTCGTCCCTGAGGAGATCGAAGACATGGTAGTGAGGGTAAGGGAGCCAAGTAGTAGAGACAGCACATAGAATTACTCCATTGGGTTGGCCGGGTTCTGTGATTTTTCTTGTTGTGATTCTAACAGTATCATCCACTGATTCTGATAGAGCTGTCCATGACTGCCCGCTGCAGCAGCTCATATTCACACTGAATGTTCTAATCATTCTCTGTGCTAGTCTCATCAAGTTCTTTCTTGCTTCTGGTGAAGGAATCACTGCAACTCCAAATATATATTACCAATTTCGTATTCCATATAATTGAAATTTGAATTAAACGACTTTAAGATCGATTAATTACCTCCAAGATCAGTGATATTTCGGGCCATGAGACTCGCAACCCTCTCGCATTGCCTCTGCAAGATGGCTAACCATCGATGAGCTCCGAACGCCATTCCGCTGTAAACCAACTGGCTAAAAATTTGATGAACAGGCTTCTCTTCTATCTCTGCATGTTCTACCCATGTAACCTGTCCATGACATGAAAATATATTACATAAATATATATGGTTCAATTCAATTTCATTTCATATAAAGCTTTCTAGTAATTGAATAAATATGCTACTGACCCTTGAGTAGCCATTGGGCATATCCTGAATTAGGCAGCCAGAGGGCCTTCTTCTATATAGAGGAAATGAATGTTGCATGTTTTCATGCAGGCTATCTATGGGGAAATCTACAATTGCCCAGCTTCCCTCCTCTACATTTTGTCGGCAATATCGAAGAAAATATGCCTCCCGGGTCGGCACCAATGGAGATACTACTTGCAATTCTGCATACATCTGTTCCAATAAAAAACACAATCATATCTTCAGTAACATAAATAAAATCTAATTGCCAGGGTGCGATTGAACCCAGTTTGATACATTCTTGTTAACTCTCATTAAAAATCGAATTCCAGTCTCAGAAATTCGAGGAAGAGTGGCAATAATTCAAGTCGAAGATATTGAATTCTAATTATACATCTAGAGCATACTATTTAAGAAGTAGGCCTATGAATTGATCATTAGTGATTGAATGAAAATTAAGACATAAACAATCTTGGATTAAGAAATTTGGCTACTCTTTTTATCTAAATATAATTAGTTTACTACATGCTTAATTACCAGGTGAAGAGAGCCACTTGCACCCGAAACTCCAGATGATAGAACTTGAACAGTTTTTGCTCTAGCAACAATGGAAGGAAACAGCTCCATCCATCTATTCTGAAATATTGACATTATGAGGACTAGAATTAATACGTATTTAGATCAAATGTGCATGTAGAACCCTTTTTCAAGAATGAAACCATAAGATATTATCTAAATTGACAATTAAGAGGAAAATAAGCTTACAGTATCCAAGAAAGCATCAACCAGAGTGATGCTATTCATTATAACAACAGCACTATCACGGGAAGCCTCGGTCCTGAACTCGCTAGAATGCTGCTTAAGATTCAACGGCCATGGAAACATCCTAGCATGCTCTTCTAGGTTAAGCAATTCTTTTCCATTCTCACCATTTCCAATCCAGAGTGGTTCGTTTGTCTGACACATCCTGAGAAGTTCATCAACGGACGACACAGCGAGCTCTATTGCAAGGGCTTTTTCCTCTTCCATTAAGACAAATCCGCCCTCAGGGAATGGAGATGTCTCCGGCAACATAGGTACTGACATCATTCCGGGACATGGTTCCATGTTAGGAGCCTCGGAGAAATGCCTAGGATATATATTCATATCCAATTCCAAAGATGGAGGCATCATCGGCGGAGCTGGTTCCATTGGCTGGATTGGCCGGCCGCTGTATCGGGAAGCAATACAGCATACTCTTTCTAACTGTAAACCACATGATCACGAGTATTAGTATGAACTGATCTAAATTCTCTCTATGATGCTTTTAATAAAATATAATTAATTCTCTCTTGAGGTTGCATAATTTGATTATTATAGCACAGCATATATAAATGATAAAGGAAACAAGCATTCTTCAATAAGCCATAGAATATTCTAACTGCAAAGAATTGTATCTATATCTATTCGTAGATAAGAACAAATAATTTTTTATATTACACCTATATATTTACAGTCTACTGAATCACCAATAACTGGAGCAATATATGTAGAAAATTAAAATTAAACTCATTAATCTAAAAGTACAATAATTACTTTACTGTAAATTAATTAGGCCAGGGCCTAGCAAGTAATAATCATAATAGAAATTTTGTACTCTCTTTATGTATATAATGTATAGATAATTAGCTGAATAATTAAATGAACTAGTTAACAAATTTAAATTGATGTAATTTTTGGTTAAAAAGTATTATTTATTTAACAAAAAAACTTGCATGTGTAATTATAATTTAACATATAGTTATTACTTAATATACATATGTAATTAGATTATAATATTTTGAAGTTAATTAGTAATTATAATAAGAAATAATATACATACCTCTTCCCTAAGTCTTGCATTTTCAAGCCGAAGTTCTTCAAACCCTCCAAGCATGGCTGGACCTCCACAGTTAGGACACACTAGATTGCGTAACTCCGCTTGTAGCCGATAATTCTCATTCTTGAGCGAATCATTCTCTGCCCTAAGTATCAAATTATCTGCTCGGTCTTGTTGTGCCTAATATATACATACATATTGTTTTGTATTATTCACCATAAACCCTAAATTATGACGAACATAAAATAAGGAAAAAAAAAAAAAACCAGATGAGAAAAAGTTGAGAGGTGGGTGAAAGGTATTAATGAATATTAATAACATTCCTTCAAGTCTGATATTATGATAAGCTTGGAAGCTCATGATGATGGCGAACAGGGTTTTGCTTTTTGTTTTTTCAAGTTGCTGAGATAGCTTGAAAGCGTTTTAATGCAAAATACAAAGAAAACAACGCGGTTTCTTGGGAATGGTGTTTGGCTGGAGTTTACGTGGAGGAAAACCAGACAGGGACATTAAGAGCATAGTAGGTTTAGGGTTTAATATGAAAGAGAGAGAGAAAAAAAAAGAGAGAAAGAGAGAGAGAAAGAGAGAAACCTTCATCTGGGTTCGTCTGTTCTGGAACCAAAACTTGACTTGGCGTGGCTTAAGGCCGAGATCTTGGCTTAGTTTCAATCTTTGCTTATCATCTGGGTGCGGGCATTCTTTAAATAAACTGCAAAACAAACGCGAGTTAATTATCACATGGACTGGATTAATTAGAAAAAGATATGGAGATCATGGTGAAGAAAATTATTTTCTTCTGTATTTTTTTATGGGATTCTAAAACAATAAGAAAATGATTGTGTTATGAATATTAAGGCGGAGAGTCCAAACTCATAAATTCTACACCAATGTCGCACACCTTCGATATGGGGATTCAAATTTTTTTTTAACCATATAACAGATTAAGGAAGAAGACGAAGAAGAGAAGAAAATGATTAATAAAGGAAAAATGAAATGGGGGAGACGTACGCTTCCATCTCTTGGATCTGGCGAGCAGTGTGCCGATGATAACGTTTCTTCTTAGGAGGCTGTTGATCAGTGCTTTCTTGCTCATTGCCTGATTTCTCTTCAACTTGTTCGCTACCCGATCCACTCTCCATTATCTCTTCTTTCCCTCTCATGTTCATCAGCATTCCATTCTCTTCTTTCTGTTGCATATACAGACATATGTACATATTGTTACAAAGTATATGTAAATCAACTTATATGTAAGAAAAAGATAACAATATAAGAAAAATGGTTTGGGTTTCCTCTGGTACTTACAGGGACAATGGAAGGGAAAGGATTAAACGGCATGAAGTTGAAATTAGTGTTTTGGATCGGTGAGGAAGAGAATAAATTCTCTGCTGACACCACATTGCCTGCTCCCATTGATGACATAACTTGACAATCTCCATACATCTTCGTCTTGCTACTCTTCCACCCAAAAAAAAGATGTTGAAATAATTAGGGTATAGATCACTCGCTTCTTCTCTTCTTCACTTCACTTGGACTTAATCTGTACTTTTTTATATATAAAAAAAAACACAGAAAAAGCCAATTAAAAACACTGGAAAAAACTATAAAAATCAAAACCAAAAGCCAAAAAGTAATAAAAAATGTTTAAAATAATAAGGACAACCTACGATCAGATTACCAGATTAGGAAGGAAATTAATCTCTCCAGAAACTTTTATGTGATTTTTTAAGAAGAAAAAAAAAACATAAAAGAACCAGGTTAAAACGCTTCTCGCATAGGAGAAGTTAGAAGATCGACAAGAAAACAAAACATCACCAGCTAAGAACATTTAATGCAGAAAGTAAACAAACAGAAAGGTGGAATTGAAGAAGGAGAAGAAGAAAGGAAACAGTGATATACTGTTACAATTTTCTTCATACTCAAACGGAAAAATTCTCCTTCTTTTCCCCAGGTCAAGAAAACCCACCAGATGAAAACTCAAGATTTGAATACATACTACTGAAATCCACCATGAATGAAGAGCTTGAGAGAGAAGCAATTAATACTACCCTCATATATATGTATACTACTCATAAAAACCACATATGGTTAAATAAGAAAGAATTATTCAATGAAAAGAAATCGAAAGAGTAAATACCGCGCCAATATAAGATTTTTTTTCTTTAGAAAATAGAGCAGAGAGAAAATCTCTTTCTTTCTCTTTATATTTTTTTTTCCTTTTGGTTTCTTCTCAACGTCACACCTCCAAACTCTCACTTTCTCTCTTTTGTTTGATTTTCTCTCTCTTTCGGGTCTGTAATAAATGGCGTTGTAATTTATTAATATTTACCGTACGGTGGGGAGGAGGTAAACGGAGACTTTAACTGCGGGTGACAGAAACCGATCACCGCCACTTACGCCGTTACTGTTTCCATACACGTGGCATTTCCTTAATGGACCATCAACCGTTTCCCAAACCGGATCTAGAAAGTCAAACTTTCTTCTCTAGGAAATCCCACGCTCCACTCAGCGCGTGATTATAGTTTCCTTCTCTTCATTGGATACGTCGGAGGAGCGCGTGGATTTCTGTTGAGGACGATAAAAGTTGACGGGTTTACTGCGAAGAGAGTCAAAATGGAGGGAAGTCAGGGAGGTAAAAATTGAGAACCGTTGATATGGTAAGGTTGGTCCCACGGGAGTGATTGTAGGAATCGGATGGGTCAATGGATCGTGATCGTCCATTTATGGAATTGTGGGTCCCGGAGTAGTTCTTGTTTTGAGGGTTGGGATGGTTTCACATTTCAATGGGCTTTGACTCTCAGACATCCAATCCAAAATGGCCTTCATTGCCCGGCGGGACCACCTTTCTTCATGCCTTAATTTATCGATTCCCAATTTTACCCCTAAAATTATATTAAAACGCTTTTTATATTAATCAACCATGTTTTAGACATCATTATCTCTAGATTAAAAACATACATTAAGAATATTTAGGTTAATTTAGATAAACTGAAAACTAAATGCTTATATATATATGTATATATTTATAGTTTCAAAGGGCTTCCCGACATTAGAAACCCTAAGAAAAAGGGGAAGGAACATAATTATCTTAACTAAGAAGAGATGGTGCTTATATATATATATATATATATTATATTAACCATCAAACTATAGATTACAAATATAATAAATTAAATTTATACCCTTTAAAATCAGAATATATTTTAAGCAAACCAACAATTTTGTGAAATTAGTTTCTAAAAATTATATATTTACTTCAACTAGATTGGTAAAAACCTTTATTAAATGTTATGCATAGAGTTTCGTATAAAATTGGAATTATAAATTTTAAATTTTATCAATTTAATATAATTTTAAATATATCATTTCAATTTTATATAAAATTTTATGTGGAGTTAGTTCTTAATACAATTGTTATCATCTATTAATTAAAGGGAAATTTTATAAATGAATTACATATAATTTTTCAATTTATTTCAAATGCAAAACTAATATGTACTTTCAATCACATACAATTATAAATTTACTTTTAAATGTAGTCATTTAAATTAAAATTTTCATTAAGGGAAACAAATATTAAACTTTAGAGAATGACTCTAAATTTTAGTCTTATAAATAAGCCATAGTGATGATGAAATTATGCATTTACACACAATTAACAAAAATTATAAATTTATTTAGAAAATATAAAAATACAAGTTATCAAATTGTTTTATGAACTTCAAAATTTAATTTAATTTAATTTCCTACTAATTTTTCTTTTAAATATAGATAGGTAGTTCATATGGATATGAATTAAAGAAAAAAGAAAAAATCAAAACGATTTGATCCAAATAATTATGACGACAGCCTTTTTTTTTTTTTTTTGAAGAAATAAATACTTGGGATATGGATCGAAAAATTTACAATTAAAGAGTGTTAATTAATGCAAACGTTATGGATATACACTTAATAATTTCATGCGTTTGTAGATTATACACACATGCATGCATGCAATTTATAACCAAAAGAATTCCCTATCAAACTTCCTGCATGCATGCATGCCTAAAATATTTACTAACAATTAACACAACCCATATATACATATACGTGCATCAACTGTGAACATAATGATTTATTTAATTACCACGATGAGTTATGAGAACTGTCTAGAACGATATACATATATATATATATATATATATATATATAAACAAGGGTCACAATATACCTAATCAACAATTTAAAGAATCTGTTCTAAAACTTATAACGATTGAAAAATCAATGTATATGCTTTACTTTTTTTCTACTAGAAAATAATATATATATATTTAAAATAAAAAAATAAAAAAAAAAAATTCTATTAAACCAAATTTTAGGGACACTCATTGTCAAAATTAATTTATTGGGGGATCAATTAATATCCTCTCTTTAGATAATTAATTTGTTACATTTCAAGATTTATAAATATATTCTCAAAACAAAAATGTTGGACATATATATACACAATAGGGATTTTGTCTTCCCAAAATCCAGAACTAAATTAAAGGCATTAGAGCTAATATCACGAGGGGAGAATATACTTTTCCTATTTTGGGTAATTAGATTCCCTTTGTCCATAGAGATTTAAAGAATCCACCCAATAATAATAATAATAATGCAATAGAGAAATCATTTTTGTATAATTATTATACCTACTTATATGATATAGTTTAAGATGGAATACATGTGTTGTTATACTTATTAATTAGAATGTGATAATTACTGTTGGTAATTATATAAGTTAAGTTAATTTTAAATTAATTAGCATAAACTAATAATAATAATAATTCTAAACTAAATTGATACACAATCAAATAAAAATAATAACCGTAAAATAAAATAAACACATGATTTAACATGAAAAATTCATCAATTTTTTTTTGTTAATTTTCTTAATGCATTAGACTCGTAAACTTCAATATATCATAAGTAAATGTTGATTTGTATGCCAAATTAATTCATTTTTTTTATTAGAAAATTGTTTGAACTTTTATTTTGTATCCCTTAATCTCAGCATCACACCAAGAGTATATTTAATTTTGGCATATAAAAATTCAGGAAATGATAATGATATAAATTTTTTAAATGGGTGAGTTTAGATATATGTAACGCCCGGGAATTGGAAGAGGAAAAAAAAAAAAAAAAAAAAAAAAAAAAAAAAAGGGACCAGGACCTGCCACGTGGCAAAATCACGTCGACCGGGGACGGGCCACGTTGGCGATCCGCGTATGCGCGATTGGACGGCCCAGATCAAGCGTGCGTACGGACGACCCAGATTAAAACAAAATGGACGGCTGAGATCAAAATGCAAAAGGGTATAAATAGAACTCCCACACCAGACCACAAAAACCCTAGCCGCCTGCCCTCGCCGGAGAAGACGAACCAGACGCCGGAGACGCCGGCCGCCGCCACCCACCGCCGCACCGGGGAGATTTTCGACCGCCGATCGAGGTAAATTTCATACCCCCGACTCGTTTTTCCACGCTGATTTCTCCTGTGGCCAAATCGGAGCCAAAATCCCGGCCAAACGGCCGAAAAACACGGCCGAAACCCATCGGCGCCGCCGCGCCCCCTCTCGGTTTTTGCCTCCGATGAGGCCCTTCCCGACCTCCGTTTGATGCAATTTTTATATCACCGTGATCACCATTCTTTTCTCTACAGGTTGATCGGAGCCGAATCACCAAAACATGAACTTCACCAGAGAGCCGCCGCACCCGAGAGCACTGCCGCCGGTAAGCTTCGGTTTTCCGTAATTTTTTTGCCCCCCGAGGGCCCTAGGGTTGTTTTATCGCAAGGATCGATGTAAGTGTGGCCGAATTCGGCCGGAAACGATCGAAAATGGCCAAACCGATGCGAATCGCCGCCGCCGGAGCACGGCAGAGCCGCTGTGCCGGAATTGCGATATTGGCCAAAAAGGGGCCCTGGGCCTAATTTGGAATTTTTTGGAACACGTGCAGGTACCAGTAGTGCGTTTCAGTTCCCCAGAAAAAATTCAGGAAAAATTAGGGACAGCCTGTAGGCGCACTGTGAAGCCGTATTCGGACCCCGAAACGAGTAAAGACCCCTCACCCTATTTCCTATCACGGTTTTAAAGTTCAATAAATGATAAAACGGTATTTCATGAATCAACGAATGTGTGAAATTGCTTAAGGTCGCTAATGGAGCCCGAGTCTAGTGTGTTTGTCGGTTAACTGTCAGTTGGCCTGTTTTACAGTTTTAAATGCAGTATGAGGTTTGATGTTTCCATTTTATAGTTTCGTGTGCATATTGTACTGTTTTATTGATTATGGATTGAATGACTGGGATATTGATGCTGTATGTTGCCTGTTTGGCATAAATTACTGTTTTGTTTGTTTGTATGTGGATTAATGATGCTGACTGAGGAAAAAGAGAATGAAAAATTATGTAAATGGGTAATTGTATAATGTGGTCAGCCTGACTAGATATCCTGGGAGATGGTGGACGGACCGGGTCCGTAGGGAACCCTACCGGGATTGTGGTCTCCCATACCGGACGGGGTATGAAGATCTTATGTGTTTTGGCGTCCATACCGGATGGGGTATGGGGACGGCCCGTTTCACCCTCATACCGGACGGGGTAATGAGGTTTATAGTTTTGGCGCCCATACCGGACGGGGTATGGGGACGGCCTTGGAATCTGATTTCAAGTGTTAAGGGTTAACGGGTAGCGGGACCCCTATGGATCCCCATGGATACTAGTGGGCTGGTAAATGAGGAAAATATGTTGTGTAACGATTGAATTACAAAAGGCTTGATAAGTATTATGTTATACAGTTCGCATATGATTTCATGATGATGATAATGTTATTGCTTTCGTACACTGTTTTATGAATTTCACCGAGGTAAGTGGATGGTGAAGGATTTATTATTGATAAAAGAATTTGTTGTAAATTATGCTCCATTGGTCTTTTTGTGTTTTCTACCCATCTTTACCTCCGTGATTGTGAGATATCGTGATGTCTTTACTGGGTTAGTGTAGCTCATTCCTTATTTAATCATTTCAGATCAAGAAGACATTGTTCCCGAGCCGGTTCCTCAGGAGGACGACGAAGGAGACGCCTAAAGACTCCATAGTCATATTCTTAGCTTTTACTTTCAAGTTTCTCCTTTAGGTAGTTTGATCTTTTATATTTTGTAAACATGTTTTTGGTTTTAGTGTAAGGGATGTTAATCGAATTTTTGACTTCGCTTCCACATTTGATATTTTTAATATACATTTCATTTTAAAATTTCTGGGGTCGTTACATATATATATATATATATTTTCTTTATGAAATTAATGTGAATTCACCAACTTTTATAACTGTTGATTTATGTTGCCCTCCAGCTAAATTTTTGAAACTTAAAAATTAAAAATATCAATACGTTTAATTTAAAAGTATATTTGTATGCACATAATATATGAATATATATATATATATAATTTAATATTGAATACAAGAAATAAATGGACATAAATTTTGGCCTTGTTGCGTTAGCAGAAACTGTGTATTACTAGCAGCAACTTAATAACGTGTTGGTTGTGACAAGTTAATTTATGGCCAAAAATAAAAATGCTTGGCATTAGTAAATACAACAGGGAGGCACTAAGATCTTCACTAATTGCTACAATAAATTTCTAACGCTACAATTCTTCCTTCTTTGCTTCTTATATGAATAAATGCTTCTTTCATTTCTGTTCATATATATATATATATATGTATATGCATCAAATCATCTAAATTGAAAGTACATATTTATTTGATATAGATAGCCATTATAATTGTGCATTCATGCCAATAGTTAAAAGGCTCTCACACGAATCGATTTGCTTATTATTATTTGTGTATTTTAGTCTGTATTAGTTGTGGGTTTTTTATATTTATTCTTAAGCAATTATAATTGCAAATATACAAACATATATATATATATATATAGCATTTGATATATACCCAAGCTTCTTTTATTTCGACCGTGTGTTTTTTTTCCAATGGATTAATCGTTTTGTCCTTTGTAAAATGATATTTTCAAAATTTACACATTTATTGCACAATTTGTATATTACATAATACTCTTGTTGTTATTATGGGTTGAAAAATACTTTTTTTTTTTTTTTTTTTTAAGGCCCCATCAAAATTTTGAAATAATTTATTTTTATTTAACTTTTGAATTTTGTTCTTAGATTTGGTTAAATATGAAAAATTAAAATGTATGGGGCTTGAGATTGAACTATATAAATTCACGCCATTATTATTATTACTATTACTACTATAACAGTAATATTAATAAGAACAAAAACTAATTCTTTCAAAAATTAAAAAATAAAAATTGATTTAGACAAAATTATAATATTACAAATACATTATATAATAAGACATGTTTCACACATAAATCATTGTAGCATATATGAGAAGTTATATGTCACATGCAGTGCATCAACACGATGTATAGTAAGCAATATGGTGCATACAACATATTAACATGATACACAAAAAGTATATGTATCACAAGCAACATATCAACAGGACATATAGAGTCTCTATATATTACACATATATGTCACGTATATCACAACGTATAATGCAAGAGCTAATTTTTCTTGATTCAATTTACATTTAATTCGTTAGAAGTTAATTTTTGATTGGCTATAACTATTAATTAATGGTTCTGAACTATAAATAATGTAATCTTTTATGTTTCTAACAATGATTTGTAATAAAACTGGAAAAAAAGTCCAATATTTCTTAAATTATAACTTGAATATTAGAGATGTACTTATACTTGTATTTGAGAGATATTTTAATATTGTATTATTAAGAATAATTAATATATTTAATTGTAACCGTTTTTATTTCTGTTTTTTCTTTTGCCCATTGCCCACGTACAAATGCCAGTACGTTTCTTCCTGCTGCTTTTGTTTTCTTCTATTACGGTATTATGCATTCTGTTTCATTTGCTGTTTTTTGTTTTCTTCTGTTATGGTACCACTGCAATGGCTATATATTGTTTCCCTGTAAGCAGCAAACATTCAATGGAATAAGGAAAATATTTTCTTATCATTTTACTTTCTCTTAGGTTCATTTTGCTCTTCTTTCTTTCTGTCAAATTTCCTATCATGGTATCAGAGCATTAAACCTTCAACCAACATCATTTTTGCTCAGTAGTTGAGCTACAAAACACTTGATCTCCAATGGCTAGAGATCATTCTGATGACCTCCAAAATCCTTTCTTCTTTCATAGTGCTGACCACCCCGGTTTAGTTTTGGTGTCCAATCTTCTCAATTGGAACAACTACAACACATGGGAGAGAGCAATCAGTATAGCACTAACAGCTAAAAATAAGTTGGGATTCATAGACGGAACCCATGATCAACCGAGCAGCACCGACCCCCATGCCGTAACTTGGTCACGTTGTAACAGTATGGTGGTTTCTTGGTTGCTGAATGTTATCACCAAGGAGATAGTTGACATCTTATTATATCATGAAAGTGCACAATCCATCTGGACCGATTTACAGCTCCGTTATCAGCAGAGCAATGCACCACGTATTTATCAATTGAAACAGAGCATGAACAATCTTACTCAAGGATCACTCAGCATCAACACATACTACACACGAATGAAAACAATCTGGGATGAACTCAAAACCTTTCAACCAGCTCCAAGCTGTCACTGCGGAAACATGAAGGCGTGGAACGATTATCAGGAACAAGAGTTTATAATGACTTTCTTAATGGGATTAAATCCCTCCTATGCTGCTGTTAGAGCCCAAATTTTGATGATGGAATGCTCCCCATCCATTTTG
Organism: Carica papaya; assembly: GCF_054855325.1. NCBI lineage: Eukaryota > Viridiplantae > Streptophyta > Magnoliopsida > Brassicales > Caricaceae > Carica > Carica papaya. The sequence goes on along the minus strand of NC_142311.1, from coordinate 26,926,405 downwards.
AAAGTCTTCTCGCTGGTGGTGCAAGAGGAACGACACTGTGCAATCGGGTTCGACTCACACGCAGAAACAGGTCACGGTTCCGGACCCTCTGTTGCCCTAACTCAAGGAAGAAGGAGACCCACCTGTTCACACTGTGGGCTTGTGGGCCACACTATGGACAGATGTTACCGCCTACATGGATACCCACCGGGCCTCAAGCCCAAGCCCAAAACACGTTTTAATGATGGAACTGTGCAAGCCCAAAAACAAACCCACAATGCTCCAGCTATTTTTGATGAGGGGTCTGTCCAAACGCAGGCCCAAGCCCGTAATCCACCAGCTATCTCTCGGCCCACTCATGGAACCAATTTTTTCAACCCGTCTGGCCCTCAATCCAAGCCCAGGTTCTTCTCCACCAACCATACCTTGGCCCATGAAGTATCATCCTCCTCGGGCATGCACCCGACCACAAGACAAGTGCAAAATTTTCCCAACTCTGTTGACAACTGCTTACCGGCATCTCATTTCGCTGCTTCTGTCGATAACTTAAACACATCACAAATTCAGAACATTATTGCTCACCTAAGTGCACGCCTCCACTAACCCAACACCGCCATCATGCCTGACAATCTATTTCTCTCCACAAATCATGCCACCCTTGACCCTCACGCGGCAGGTATATCCTACACACCCTTTTGTCTTTCCAACTTCACACACACACTTACCTCTGAATACTGGATCATTGACTCTGGAGCCACACATCATATTTGTTGTACACCCACATTTTTCACACACCTTAAAACTGTGCATCCCATTATAGTCACTTTACCAAATGGTAGTTCAGTGATAGTCAATCAAGTTGGAAGTACACCACTCACCGACACCCTAACTCTACATGATGTTCTCTTTATCCCTCACTTTTTTTTTAACCTTGTCAGTGTCAGCATGTTGACCACTACCCACAACTGCACAATTGATTTTTCTCTTCATTCTTGTTTCATCCAGGACCGCACTCGGGGCTTGTTGATTGGGAAGGGTAGATGCATTGGCAACCTCTACTACTTAACTACCAGATGTTTTCCTTTTTCTGCTGTTCATTATGTTTCCACTCACTTTAAAAGTAGCCTATGGCACTTTAGATTGGGTTATCCTTCCAAAGCAAAACTTTAGTATATTAATGAATCCTTACAAACTTCGAATATTTCTCATTGAAAGGTTTGTCATTTAGCTAAACAACATAAATTATCTTTCGTTTCTAACAATAGATTATCTGATAATCCATTTGATCTAATCCACATTGACATTTGGGGACCCTTCTCTCCACCCACTATCGAATGGTACAAATATTTTCTCACAATAGTTGATGATTGCACTAGGACTACTTGGGTGTATCTCCTTCATCAAAAGTCCGACGTTCTTACTATTCTCCCTGAATTTTATACTCTTATACTTATACAATATAATATTTCCATTAAATCTGTGCGATCTGACAATGCCCACGAGTTGAATTTTCATTCTTTTTTCAAATCAAAGGGTATTGTTTCTTACCATTCTTATGTTGAGACTCTCTAACGAAACTCTGTCGTTGAACGTAAACATCAACACATTTTAAATGTAGCATGTGCTTTGCTGTTTCAATCCCATATTCCCCTTGTGTATTGGGGCGATTGCATCTTGACAGCTGTTTACCTAATTAACCGTACACCGTCCCCCTTATTATCAAATAAAACTCCATTCGAACTATTAACTAAAAAAAAACCTTCCTATGATCACTTGCGTACCTTTGGTTGTCTATGTTACTGCTCAACTCTTGATAGTCATCGCCACAAATTTTTACCTCGTTTTAGGGCTTGTGTCTTCCTTGGTTATCCTTCGGGTTACAAAGGATATAAACTTCTTGATATCGAGAACAACCAAATTTTTATCTCACGTAACGTTATTTTTCATGAATATATCTTCTCGTTTCTTTCCTCTCAATTACTTGATCCCATTCACAATGATTTCTTTCACGATCGTGTTTTACCGGTTCCTCTCCATACATCTACACAGTCCTCAGATTGTCTTGATACACCTTCTTGCTCACAATGTGAGTCCTCCCAAACACGCTCATCTCGCCCATTACGTATAACACGACCACCCTCTTATTTGTATGAGTATCACTGCTACCATACAGATACCCGTGCACTCTATCCTATTTCTTCGTTCCTTACTCATACCAAACTTACCTCCCAATATCACAACTTTATTTGCGCCATTTCCTCCCACACTGAGCCTACCAACTTTCATGAAGCTAACCAGTCCGATGTTTGGATGAATGCTATTAATGTGGAGCTACATGCCTTAGAAGACAATAACACTTGGTCCATTGTTTCCCTCCCTCCTTGGAAGAAACCCATTGATTGCAAATGGGTTTACAAAATTAAATATCAAGCTGATGGGTCCATAGAAAGATACAAAGCCCGTCTGGTTGCTAAGAGCTACACACAACAATTTGACATCGATTTTCTTAACACCTTTTCTCCTGTTACCAAATTGGTTACTGTCAAGATTTTGCTTTCACTTGCTGCTATCCATGGTTGGCGCCTGACTCAATTGGACGTCACCAACGCCTTTCTACATGGTGACTTCACAAAGAAGTTTATATGACTATTCCTCCAGGCTATTCTCCTCTAGAGGGGGAGAATTTTCCACATCAACCTGTTTGCCGCCTCCACAAGTCAATCTATGGGTTGAAACAGGCTTCCCGACAGTGGTTTCATAAGTTTTCACGAATATTGCTTCAAAAAAGCTTCTATCAGTCACAATGTGACCATTCCCTATTTGTCAGAAAACAAGGTAAAACCTTCCTAGCATTGTTGGTGTATGTCGATGACATTGTTATTGCTAGTAATGACGATCAGACTGTCGAAGAACTCAAATGTACACTCAGACAAAAATTCAAAATGAAAGATTTGGGAACTCTTTGATATTTTCTTGGACTTGAAATTGCAAGAAATGACATAGGAATCACCTTGTGCTAAAGAAAATATGCATTGGATCTCTTAACTGAGACTGGATATCTTGGTTGTAAACCCTCATCTATTCCTATGGATCCTAATATCAAGATGTATAAAGATGATGGCAAGCTCCTGAGTGATATCACCAGCTATCGGCGACTAATTGGAATAACTGTTGTACTTAACCATCTCTCATCCTGACATATGCTACTCTGTCAATAGATTGAGTCAGTTTCTGGCTGCTCGTAGAACCAATCACCTTCAAGCCGCCTTACGGATTCTCCAGTACATCAAGAGGACCCCTGGACAAGGTCTTTTCTTTCCTTCATCATCTGCCATTCATATTAAGGCATTTTCTGATGCTGATTGGGGCACATGTCCGGATACTAGAAGATCCCTCACTGGTTTTTGTGTTTTCTTTAGGTCTTCATTAGTATCATGGAAATCAAAGAAACAACAAGTCGTTTCTCGGTCATCTGCTGAAGCCGAATATTGCTCCATGGCCAACACTACTTGCGAAATCGTTTGGATTCTGAAACTGCTACATGACTTAAAGGTTCAATACCAAGGCCCTGCATTACTTTATTGTGATAATTAAGCCGCTCTACATATTGCTTCAAATCCAATGTATCATGAAAGAACAAAACACATTGAACTTGATTGTCGTTTTGTTCGTGAGAAGATTCAAGATGGTACCGTGAAGACGATGCACATATCCACTCGAAATCAACTGGCATATTTAATGACAAAGGCCCTTCATCCTGTGCAATTCGCCAATTTGCTGAGCAAGATTGGTACAATAAATCTGTATTTTCCATCTTGATTGGGAGTATTAAGAATAATTAATATATTTAATTGTAACTGTTTTTATTTATATTTTTTCTTTTGCCCATTGCCCACGTATAAATGACAGTACGTTTCTTCCTGCTGCTTTTGTTTTCTTTTGTTACGGTATTCTGCATTCTGTTTCATTTGTTGTTTTTTGTTTTCTTCTGTTATGGTACCACTGCAATGGCTATATATTGTTTTCCTGTAAGCAACCAAACATTCAATGGAATAAGGAAAATATTTTCTTATCATTTTACTTTCTCTTAGGTTCATTTTGCTCTTCTTTCTTTCTGTCAAATTTCCTATCATGTATCTAGCTAGCTTGTGTAAGAACTTGTTAGAAAAAGTATAAACACTTTAAGTTGATTACTTGGGTGGATATAAACACGTGCTAGTAGCTAAATCTTTATAAAATCATATTTGTACTCTCATTTTATTTGTTTATTGCTTTATGTGAATTAAATTTCAATATCTTTGTTTACGTATTAATTAATCAATACATAATCTAAATATTTTTAAGTGAATGAAAATGTTTAAAAATTATGTTTACCCCTGCTATTAGGTTGTTAAAGACTTTTTAAACTCATAAAATAAACAAATGCCTCGATAAAAATTCTATTATTACCTACATTTGACTGCAAATTAGAATTTGTGAAGCCTCTTATTTTTCTCCATAGATCAGGATAACATTCTTAATCTTTCTCCAATACTTTAGGTTATTCTTTATTGTTATTAACTTTTTAATTGACACTCACTAGTGTCAGTCTAATATTAACTTGTCATACTAAAATGTACATAACATCTAACCTCGTTTATAATATACATAATACATATTATTAGAGTATAAAGAACTCTCTTCATATGTTTTCTCTTCTCATGAGTCCTAAAAACGTGTTTGGAAATTTATTTCGAGAGTTAAAAATGGTAAGGCAAGGTAAAATATTTATGAAATGTTGTTTAAGAATATTTTTTATGAGATTAAATTGAAGTAAATTAGAATAAACGAGAGCTTCTTAGAACCCCTCTAGACCTTTCAGGTTCTTATTTATTCTATCCTCCAAACTAAGAGGTTGTGAAAGTTTTATTAATATTTAATAAATAGTTAAATATTTCTTTAAGTATCTCAATTTATATACAACATAAAAACTACATTACAAATAATTAAGGATATTTTGTCTGATTAAGAAATCTTTACTCTATGTTTCACTATCTAGCTAAATTAGAACGAGTTTTATACATGCTCTTACCTTTTTTATAAAAGTAATTCTCATGCAATATTTTATTTAACCCTCACTTTTCCTAATATTCCTCTGTACCACCCAACATTTAATTATTTTTATTTTTATTTAATTATTATTATTTTTATATAAATATAATTATTATTTATATGATTTTAATTTATTTTATTTTATTTTAATTTGATTTAATGAAAATAATAATAATAATAATAATAATCAAAAGGGTAAAAAAATTGGTTAGGGATTTAATTGAAAATAATTTTGAAAAAAATAGATGAAATTTTGGGTTCTGGGGGTATTTTTGAAAATAAAATAAAAAATCGGGGGTCAAAAAGTAATTTAAAAAAGTTACGCCACATAAGCTGCCCGGTCAGCAGCCCCGACCAAGCGCCAGGTGGCGGAGGTGCTGACGCGGGAGGCCACGCGGGGGGAGCCACGTGGGCGATCCGCGTGCGCGCAATCGAACGGCTGAGATCCGTTCCCGCGCACACAGACGGTCCATGTCAAAAACGCGCACGGACGACCCAGATTGCATCGCGTACGGAAGGCGCAGATTGAATCGTGTACGGACGGTCCAGATTGAATCGCGATGAATGGTCCAGATTCACTCCCTATTTAATCGCGATCGGACGGTCCAGATTAAAAGTAATGGACGGTCCAAATCAAAAGCGGATGGGTATAAATAACCTCATTCACACCCAAACCCTAACCCTAGCTGCCAGAACCCCTCGTTGGAGAAGACAGCCCAACCGTCGGGGAGCCGATCATCGCCATCCACCGCCGTACTAGAGCAATTTTCGACTACCAAACGAGGTAAAAAAATTTCTTCTTGCACGAAATTCAATTTTAAACCCACCCATGGCCAAATCGTGAAAGAACATGTTGATTGGCCGAAAAATACCGTCGCGGGGTGTTTCATAAAACGCCTCCGATGAGGCCCTTCCTGATTACCGTTCAATGTGATTTTTTCACCGTTGTGACCACCGTTTCCTTCTCTACAGGTTGACCGAAGCAAAACACCCAACCGCAACGTGAGTCGGAGGAGCTGCCGCATCGGAGAGCCCCACCGCTGGTGAGTTTCGGTTTTCTGCATTTTTTCGGTCCACCGAGGGCCCTAAGTATGTTTTCTCACAGGAACCAGTACAAGTTCGGCTGAATTCAGCCGAAAATGGCCGAAAATAGCCAACCCGTGGCGGATCGCCGCCGCAGGCGGTGGTGCCGTCGCTGTAGCACGGCAGAGCCGCCGTGTCAGAATTTTGAAATTGGCTAAATAAACCCTAAGTCTAATTTTTGGGTTTATTTGGGACACTTGTAGGTACCGTAAGCGCGTTTCAATTCCCGAATGAAAATTTAGGGAACCTGAGACCGCACATAGGTGCAGTAACCATCTAGTTTTCAGTATTGAATCAAGTAAGGACCCATCACCCTATTTTCTATCATAGATGTGAAGTTTGAATAAATAATAATACATTCTTTTGTACAACTTAAATAAATATGCATAATTAATTATGGATTGCTAATGGAGCCCGAAATTGGACATTATGCTATGTTGATTCCTATTGATTTATTTTAGAGTTTAAAGGCATGATGGTATCTGGTTTTAGAATTTTAAATGCATGTATTACTATATTACTTGACCACTGTATGATTTTGAGATTTAAGATATGATTGTATTACCGGATGCATGTTCATTATTTATGTGATTATGTTTAATTTGGTAACGGAGATTAAGGATATATAGGAAAGGGATGTGATTTAATAAACAGATAAGGTGACAGCCTCACTAGATATCTTGGGAGATGGTGGACGGACTGGGTTCATAGGGAACCCTACCGTGAACATTGTTTCATACCGGATGGGGTATGGAGACTTGGTCATTTGGCGCTCATACCAGACGGGGTATGGGGACGGCCCTAGAATTAAAATTGTTAAGAGAAAGGATTTACGTGTAGCAGGGATACCCCTATGGATCTCCATAGATATTAGTAGGTTGGTGAAACGAGAAACGGTGATGATTAGTTATTGTTAATGAATATGAATTTATGATATGTTCTATGTTACTAATTGTGCATGAAGTTATGATCTGTATGATGTTATTGTCTTTGTAAGTTGTTTTCACAGGTTCTCCAATGGTAAGAAAAAGAAAAAATGGTTTTATTTTTAATGAATGTATTAGTTTAAAATTTGTGTTCCATTGGTTGTTTTTTGTTTTTTACCAACTTTTGCTTCTGTAACGGCGATATAGTGTGATGTTCTTACTGGACTAGTATACCTCACCCCTTATTTAACCATTTCAGATAAGGAGAACCCGGTTTCCGTACCTGATTCGCAAGAAGGCTACGAGTAGATGTTAGATACTTTATAGTTTCCTTTATTTTTTTTTTTATTTTTTCGTATTTTTTTCAAAGAATTTGTTACGTGATGTTTGTTAGTACTTTTGAGTTATCGTGTAAGAGATATTAACCTTAACTTTTATTTCGTTTTCGCACTCAAATTATTATATGTATTTTTAAAAAAAATTTCCAGGGTCGTTACATCCTCAATTTAGAAAATATATACACTACTTGTCTTTAAAACTTCGAAACATATGTGTTCTTTGACAAATGTATTTAATCAGATATGGGGTAACACACATGGTTTATGTATTTTATTTTTATTTATACACTTTTTACACTAGTTTTAGCTTTGAAGGTCTTTATAATCTGTCTGTCTATTTATCATATACAATTTTATCCTTAATATGATGAATTACTCTAAGCGAATTTAATAAAATACATTAAATATATTTTAAATTTTGTTATTTTTCATAGTCAGAAATGATGTGTTTAAGGATCCTCTATGTGATTATCATGAATTTTTATAATACTTTTCTATTGCAATTAAGTCAAAATTGTGGCTATTTATGACATGTGAGTGAGTAGATACATAAGAAAAACGTATCCAAGAATCTCCAATTTGGGTAAAAAAGCAAATCACTAGAAAGCAAACAAATCAAATATGAATTACGCCTTAATGCATTTTCAAGAAATGTATAATGGAATACGATAAAGAATGAAATGGGTATATATATATATATATATATATATATATATATAGCAAACAAATAGATATACCTATTATTACATGACAGATTTTTAAGTTTAAAAAAAAAAAATTATTTATTTTCTAAAAAGAAAATTTGTCATTTTAAATACGCTCATAACAGAGCGCGAATAGTCGAATATCTCCATAGCCGACCAATTTCAGACACAAACCAAAACCTCAAATGGCTCTCCTCTTCCCCTCTCTCCCTGCTTTCTTCCTCTCTAGCAAAAACCCTTCAACCAGTCCCCAATCTCTCTCTTTCTCTCTATCCTCACACCATACGCCTCTCACTTTCAGATTCCCATCTCTTGTCGCTCGCTCCTCCTCATCATCGACCTCAATACCCGACTCAGATTCTGATCCCGTCCCATTAAGCGCGTCCGTCGATACCCCCGCCACCGGTCCAAGCTTAACGGACGAGTGGGGTGAGAAAACCGAACCGGAAACAGAGCCTGCTACGAGGCTGACGGATTCGGATCCCCCAAAGGACGATGACGAGTGGGAAGAAAGAGGAGATGTTGCTGAGGATTATGTTATATCGGATAACGGTAGTGCCGTTTACGATAGGCTAGGAGAACTGAAGAGGTGCCTCGTGGATACGGTTTATGGGACGGAGCTCGGGTTTCGAGCCGGGGCGGAGGTTCGGGCGGAGGTGTCGGAGCTCGTGAGTCAGTTGGAGGCGGAGAACCCAACTCCGGCACCCATGGAGGCGTCTGACCTTCTTGATGGAAACTGGGTTTTGTTGTGAGTTCTTGTTCTTTGCCTCTGTTTTCCTTTCTCCTTCTGGTTTTGATACTTTATATTGAATACTTGATCGTGTGTTGAATTTAGTTTATTTCCGCTTCCATTATGAAGAAATGGATTTAGTTCTCACAATTGAATTAGAATTGGTTAACAAATTATGTTGTGGGGAGTTACGTGGCTCATTGGCACTGCCTAGATTCTACTCTGTGGTCGAATTATCATTTTGTAATAGATTGTATTTTATGAAAGGATGCTATCCTTTAAAATGAAACCTGCAATCTGTCTATTGCATATTAATTTCTACATGGTAGAAATATATGTGTGTATATACTTTTTTCTTTGCTTTGCATGTTCTGACAGGCACGAGGCGCAAGACCATCTCTGTTGACTGCTTTTATCATAACTAATATGGATGTACATGTTTTAGCCACAAGGATAGTGAATTCATGATGCTTTTAAATTATGTGTAGTATTTGATATAGATGAGAATATCATCCGTTGAATGCATAGACGAAGAAGGATGATATTCGAACGCTTCATTTGGTAGCTTGGGTAAGTATTCAATGGCAGATGGCTTCCAAGATCCGAAAAATCCCATTTGGCCAAGTGACTTCAGGAGTTCATTTGTAGGGAGGGGCTCTGCTGGATAACCATCTGTTCTAAATATCTTCAATGTGGTAGATGTTGAAATTCTGAATTTAGGAGCGATTCATATGGTCAGTGTATCTGGAAGTGGATTAGTAAGGAGTCAGAAATGACCTAGGTATTAGTTTCCAGGAGGACATTTGATGCGGAAATAACCCCTTGAAAACCCAGTTTGTTGGTATTTTTGGAGTAGTCAGGGAAGAAGGGATGTCAGTAGAGGATTGCTTTACCATTAGTGAGGCAGGATAGATTGAAATGACCTATTGAATTGAAACTTATATGACTGAGCGATTGAAGTTTTAGTGTCCGTAAATGCACATAGGATTTACCCTAAGAAAGAGTTTGATAAATCTGTATGGAAGTTTACCAAGGATGGGACCTTTTCTATGAAGTCCTTATATCTTTTTCTTCTACACATAATCAGTTTGTCAATATATTTTCAGAGGAGGCAAATTTGGAAAAAAAAGAAATCAACTCCTCCCTTAGCTTTTGTTTCTAGGAAAGTTCATGGGAAGAATCCTCACTATTGATAGCCTGATGAAAAGAGGAAAAGCAATTTGTAAACTTACGTCTTCTTTGTTTGATAGATACGAATCCTTTGGTTGTCTTCTTCATTGGTGACCACAAGATAGAAGGCTACATGATTGAACCTTAATCTTCTTGAGATTAGCTAGTGAGCTTTGGGCATGGGATGGTTTGAGAGTGGGGAAGCACATAAGGAAGTTGATTTGTCTCTCTGCATTGGTGACTTTTGGGTCTTAAAGGAGCTCCCGGTCTTACAGAAGAGAGTAAAAGAGCTTTAGGGGCATTTGTTCTCTTTTCTATAGAATTAGATCTTTGGTTGTAGAGCTTATGATGTAGGACAGAGGAATATGGTTTTAAAAAGTAGAAAAAAATTAAAGAAACTAATATATGTTTAAATCATGAATCTCATGGATTGACACCCGCCACAATCACAGGATTGTTACGCAATCAATTCAAGAGTCTCAATAAATTTTTATTCATAAGTTGTCATTGAATAATGATGAATCACCCAGGTGTTTGTACAGTCTAATATGACCAGAATTCCTAAAAAGGAAAATAGTAACAATAAGATTCCTTGATAAGATTTATGATGAGCCTATTTTAATAGTTCTTAGATAAGCTAAATATCTCTTATGATTCATGAGGATTATAATTACATGAATATCCCTTAAGGGTGCATTGTTGTAGAAGAGAGGATTGGGTGTTGCTATTGCTGTCACTTGATTGATTTGCTTGTTGAGGTGATTTTTCTAAATCACTGAAATCCATCATTTCGTTGTAACTTTGTACATGAGAGCAAACATCTTCACAAGTTAGATGTTTCTTTAGTATTGTTCCCTCATTGAAGATTACCTCGTACAGTCACCTTCTCTGTCTTTGGATCTCACAATCTGTGACCATTGACTCTTTTTTGGTGATAGGTAAAAGTGCATTTTCTTGACTTGGAATCAAACTTTGACTACTCATTTTTGGGGAGATGTGTCTTGATGTAGGATAAGTTTAAATTAATTTGTCTACTTAGGATTTTAAGGATTAAAAACTAAATAAGACATATTGTTTCTTAGACATCATATCTAAGAAGTCTTAAGGATCAGAATTAAGAGTTTGATTGTATCATAAAACCAAAAAAATTGAGAAAATTCTTAATCAATATTTTACTGAATAACTGAGCTGTTTAAAAAATTAGATTATATAGGTATTTATAATGATTCCTTTATAACATTTCCCTGAATAGGAGTAAACTAAAAAAATTCTAACGATGATAAAAACAGGAAAACTAAATATTGAAAAGAAGATAAATCCTAGATTTACCAAAGTCTAACAACTATAGTGAATTTACAATGAGGCTCCGGATTTTGGCTGGTCAAAAGGTTCTCTTATCAGCGTGTTGGTAGTGTTGTCACAACCACAGCTACAGAATTGTTACACACTCAATTCAGGAGAGTATCAATATATTTTTATTCATAAGCAGTCTGTTAAGGATAAGCACCCATCTTAATTACGATAATCACCATCAACTTATGGTAGGGAAACTATGTATATATTGTTTTACCATTAGCATTATGTTCATTGCATGCTTTTTATCTTAATTAGCTAAAGTAAAAAAAAAAACTGAGAAGTAGTTAAGAAGTCAATAGAGATAAAGAAATATGATCCAGTTTAAGAGTAGTTACTATAGGATCACTGCCTAATTCACGTCTATGCAGAGACTTTGATATTCTTCCATCCACACTTGTAAAGAAGTTTCAAGTACTGGTACATTAGTGCTTGCTTCAAACAGCAATTTCTTTTTCTTCTTCTGTAGAAAGTATTATGTGCCATTTTCTGCTTCTGTTGGTTGCTTTGGCTTCCCCTAAGAAGTTGAAGTTGGTGCACAGCATTAAATCAGGTTGAATATCAAGATATCACAGCTTCTGTTCTTTTCTTTTCCTCAATGATTGGTTGCCAACTTTTTTCAACATATAAGGTGATTTTTAGGATTTTGAACAGGAGAAATTCTCAGATTTGCTTCTCAAAACAGGAAAAAGAAGTCTTTTGGTAATAGTCTCCTTTTTTCTTTGGAGGATCCATACTCGAAGTTGAGCCTATTTTTTTGAAATCCAAAAATTTGAGTGTATTTTGTTTGAATATATGAGTGAAGGCATTGTGAAATTGGCAATTGCGATATCTAGGTCATGTTGACAGTGTGGACTTTGCATGGGTATCCCTGCATTACAAGACATGAAGCAAATAACACATAAAATAAGGATATTCTTTGATTCAATGTCAATTTTGTTAGCAAATTACAATTTGGTTGACTCTTCGTCACAATGTTGAGAATAGTTTCATGCAAGACTCTTGGTGAATATTGTTAAAAATGGACTGCACTGCTGCTTATAAATGTTATGTGTTTATATACTTGGACTGACTCTTATTTTGTTTCTGGCTATGGTTTCGAGATGAGCAGGTATACTGCATTTTCTGAGCTGTTGCCTCTTTTGGCGGTTGGCACAACACCTTTACTTAAAATGAAAAAGATATGCCAGTCAATCGACTCAAGAAGCCTCTCCATTGTGAACTCCACTACATTATCTGGCCCTTTCACAACCTTCTCATTCAGTGCATCTGCAACATTTGAAGTCCGAAGTCCTTCAAGAATACTGGTAATCACAAGAAAAGGTTTTAATAGTTTGACAGAATGGTATCAATTTGCGTAATAAAATCAAAGAAAGTCTGAATCATTACCAGATGAAAAATTTTAAATTTCAGTTACATTGTGTTGCATAATTGAATCAACTTTAACTCATATATTCAACTCCACAAGAATGGATTTGTATTTCTGCTTATCAAAAAATGAATCACAAGAACACTTGATGGGATTAAATATGACTTCACTTGAAATAAATGCAGTTGTAATTCATATTTCTATTTCATTTATGTTGAAAATTAGACCAAATTAAATCTAAATGCTTTTTGGACTTATTTGTCATGATGGTAGCTACCAATCTACATGTCAGGTTGAATTTAAGGAAGGCACATTTCAACCTCCCGAGATAAGTTCGAGTATAGATCTTCCGGAGAATATTGATATCTTTGGGCAGAACATCAATTTGTCCCCAGCTCAGCAGTTGCTGAATCCACTGAAGGAGGTGGGGGCAAATATTTCAAGGCTGATTTCTGGACAACCTCCTCTGAAGCTTCCAATCCCTGGGAACCGGAGCAGTTCCTGGCTTCTAACTACGTATCTTGACAAGGATTTTAGAATATCAAGAGGAGATGGTGGTCTCTTTGTACTTGCCAAAGAAGGGAGTCCTCTTCTAGATCAGTAAACCAGGTACATGCTATGTATGAATCAATGGATTCATAATTGCCATTGTCCTCCAATATTTTCTCATTCCATATATATCTTAAGGAAAGAAATGAAAGTTCTGTTGCTTTCTCTTTATACACCCAAAGTACTATCATTAATTATCAAGTAAAATACCATTGTTTAGCCTTTTTGTTGGGCCCTTTTTTTTTTTTTAATAGAATTAATATATATATATATATATTAACAAAATTGCAATTATTTGATCATAAAATGTGCAGGTGGCGAATTTCCAGAGTGTTCAAAGTTGAGGACGCCCACAAAAAAATTGGTTAGCTACGACATTTTATAATATATGTACAGAATTAGGTCAATGCGTTGTATATGAATGAATGATCATCTCCATTTGTGGGATCCAATTATCTCCAGTAGTAACTATACAGAACCTTGTGTTTACAATTAATTAATAGATTTTGATCATAAAAATCATATTTTTAAAGTTAGATTTTTGATTTAGCAATGAATTTGTTTGTTTAAATCTTTTACGTTGAACACTATATATAATATTCTTTTACTCGCTTTCCTCATTTTTTAGTACTAATTTAGAGACGAGGTAAATTATAGTGACAGTGAGTTACAGACCAGCTTTTCCAAAGAATGAGGGGGATGAGAATAGGAGGGAAGAAGATGGGTTTGCAGGCCCGTTCAGGGTAAATAAATTATGAGCATTACGTGGCATCTTGTTATTGGGCAATGCTCGTATAAAGTCAAGATCACGAAACTCTCACTAGCAAGCCAACAGTAATGGATTGTTGACGGTGTCTTAGCGGTAACAGTTGACAGCAATCAAAATGACTAAAAGCTAAACAGCTGCACCAATCACGGAATTCGCGCCACTTGTCTCTAATTTTGTTTTCATTTCGAAATTTTCGTTTGTTTAATTAAAAAAATAAAAAGGAAAATTCGCATCCCATAAATATATTATGTCCTGTTCATTCTACAACTTCTTTCTTCAAAAGTCTTACTTTCCCGGTATTTCTTTTTCCCTTTTCCAGTTTTTTTTTTTTTTTTTTCTCTAATTTCTTTTATGACCGGATCCGATAATTGGGTCGTTAATGGCTGGTAATTAGGATCGGATCCATCGAAATTAGAGGAATTTAGAAGCGTCATCAACGCAAATATTCAATCCTTCAATCTAAATCTCTTCACAATCCAAGAAGAAGAAGAAGAAGAACATTCAATCTCCATTGAAGAGACAAATAATTAGATGGAAGTGATTCTACATAGAGAAATTCAACGAAACGACAGCGAATGATCGAACCCAGATTCTAAAATCCTCCCTTCTTTGGCAATTTCTGTTTCGTCTTCATTCTTTGTTTTTATTTGGATTTGCATGTTTGTGTTTTAGATTGTGTATACATATTTATGTATACCTGCCGGGTTTTGTCCGTATGTATCATATAGGTGTATGTGTAACAGGTACTGATCACAAGAGAGAATTCAAACTGGTCAGATCAAAAGAATTAAGTAGGAGGGAAATCAAATTTTGTAATATAAGTATATACTGAAAGATGGATGACAAGGAACCTGCAGTGAAGCTAGACGACGAGCAAATTGCGGAGCTCAGGGAGATATTCCGGTCGTTTGACAGAAACAACGACGGGAGTCTGACGCAGCTGGAGCTGGGATCACTGCTGCGAGCTCTGGGGCTGAAACCTAGCGCCGACCAACTAGAGACGCTGATCCAGAAGGCGGACACCAACAGCAACGGGCTGGTGGAATTCTCAGAATTCGTGGCTCTGGTATCGCCGGAACTACTGTCGGCCAAGTCGCCGTACAGCGAGGAGCAGCTCCGGCAGCTGTTCCGGATGTTCGATAGGGACGGTAATGGATTCATCACGGCGGCGGAGTTGGCGCACTCGATGGCGAAGTTGGGGCACGCCCTGACCGCGGAGGAGTTGACGGGGATGATCAGGGAAGCGGACACGGACGGCGATGGCAGGATCAGCTTCCAGGAGTTCTCTCAGGCCATCACTTCTGCTGCTTTTGATAATTCTTGGGCTTGAAATTTTTAAATCAACCCACACCCATCTACTCTCCCATCATCTTCTGGTACGTCAAGCCAATTTTGGTTGTGTATATATATATATATATATATATGTATGTATTGTATATAATAATATGATAAATACTTAATTATAAGTGAT
Organism: Carica papaya; assembly: GCF_054855325.1. NCBI lineage: Eukaryota > Viridiplantae > Streptophyta > Magnoliopsida > Brassicales > Caricaceae > Carica > Carica papaya. The sequence goes on along the minus strand of NC_142311.1, from coordinate 26,910,873 downwards.
TTTCAGGAGTGGTGATGATGCTTTCCTGAGCAGCAAACTGAAGCCGCCGGATGCGCCTGAGAGTTTTCGATAGTTTGATCGCAGATGATTCAGAAATCATTCATTTCCATTTTCCACCCCCTACAAAAACAAGAGAAGAGCATCGTCGTCTTCATCATAATTTTGGACATTCTTGTTTGTTTTGTTAGGTGATTTACTAGGGCTTCTTTCTAATTTTCATATATAAACCCTTATATATATTCACACATATATACATGTGGTTTCCATGTCCTCCTCACTCAATTTGGCGTTTTTGCTTGCTTCTGATCTCGGTGATTGATTAGATTATTTGGGAAATGTTTTCTGGGTTTTATTGAAGGATTCTTGAAAGGGGTATGTATGATTTTTCTGATTTATTTTTACAGCATCAACAAAATTAAGATGCTTGCAGCTTTAGTACCAGTCTGGCTTCTGCCTCCCTTTTTATTAAAGAAATTAGCTAATTGGTAAAATTTCTTCCAAACTAGTCCAAAATACCAGCGCTTAATGTATAAATTCAGGTTTAGAATTGTTAAATATTTAATCTAATATTTCTATTTGAAAATAACAAGTTTAAATTTCCTTCCAACTTAATTGTTTCAGTTGAAATAATTATAAGAAGTTTATACTCAAATCTAATTTTTTTGTCAAAAAAAAAAAAAAAAATCACTTTCCCATTTCTATGTAACTAATTTTTTACGTTAAGCCCAATGTAACTGTCGTTTAAAATTCTCATTCACATACTGCAACGAATATCAAAAGAGTATACAACAGACAACCATCAAAATCAGAAGGAAAATTTATTAATGGAGGGAAATTAATCTTCGTGGGGACCTTGAAAAGACCAGTCTCCAACCCACCTCTTCCGCTGATCATATCTCAGGTATTCTCAATCAGTCTATAAACAGAACCGCTAAAAAAAAAAAAAGTTCATATTCAGTTCCGCAGCATCCACTGCACTATGTCCTCGCGAACAACTCCCTGAAACCCGCCTCTTATGTAGTTTGACATCCGCATATCAGACCCACTACTATACAAATGCCTATACTGGGTCATAGACCCTGCAGGCCTTGGTGGCCGCACCGCCATACTAATGGTAGGAAAGGATTTGTGCCATATATTTGTCGATGAGGTGAACATATGTCTATCAGATTCGTGGGTTTTGGATGTCTGTGTGCAACCAGAATTTTTCAGATGTGAAGACTTTGTAAGCTCCTTTCTCTTCTTAATGCTTGCACTGGTTCCAGGTGGTTTCTCTGGCAAGGAACCACGGATCTGAGCTGATGGTTTCATCCTATCAAGCCACCGTAGAATCCAGTTCCCAAGATTCCGACCAACTTCTATATCTCTCTGTTGTATATTCTGGTGAACCTTGAGTGCTACATCAAAGACAGCTCGTGTACGCCTGTAAAGTAAAGAAGAACAAAAATTTCCGACCCTCATTTAAGCTGGTTGGGATCTCATAAAGGCACTTCATTCTCTTCACTAATCTAAAACTAAGAGCAGATGCAACATCTGATTTGACAGTAACTTGTGAGAAAGCAACTAGACAACTATACCTAACAATTTGAAGTAACATGTTCTGCAGTTTCTGGAAGCACCAAATGTTTTTCATGATAAATAAAAAAAGAATACAAACCCAGATGCCATATTTCTCTAAAATAAACAGTTCCGGTACTTTCTGCAGTGAAAAGAACAGCCTTGAAATTTGTACCCCGGAGCTCAATGAATCTTACTGATAAAGGACAAATCTTGAATACAATGTATGTTTTAGTTATAACTATGCATCAAGGCAAATGAATAAATTCTTCGGTAAAGGTAGTTTAGGAAGGCAGGGATGGAGGGAGAGAGAACTGCGAAAGCTAAAATATGATGATATCAGCAGGTTAGACATTTTTCTAGCTTAAAGAAAACCACTGAAACTAATGATAAAGCACAAAGGAAGAACTTCAAGTCTTCAGGTACCAACAGAGAAAAGAAAAAGAGATCTGAAAATGTTGTTAACATCATTACAGACTTGTATTCTGAAGAAAATGACATAGATCAATCATACTTCACAGACGTCTCTAACAAATCACTTTAACTTCAAGAAATTGTATAGCTTGTATGAGGATGATTAAATTGTTTTGTCACTTGTTTACCCTGAGTACTACTGTGTCAAGACCTTCAAAAATCTGTTTGAGATGAGTTTGCCTGAGTTCCTTCAGTTTCCTTTCACTTATAAATGTCTTCCCACTATAAATTGCTTCAGTTCAGATAAAATGTTCAAAACCCAATCAGAACTCAGTTTGACCAATTAGGGGACATGTCAAGGCAATAAAAGAATTCACACTTTATCAAATGTATACTTTCGTTACAACTATCCATCTGAACCTATTCCTTTTTTATGGCGCTGTACGCGTCCTCCTATAATAGCAAAATAGTCTTATCATGAATATATAGTCGAGTAGTCGAGCACGAGCACACTTTTATTGTTTGCAGCATACACCACAAAGATTATCAGCCTAGATCGTAATGTTTTTGTTTTGTTTCACCACAACGCTTTCATAGAGACAAAGTAATCAAATATGGCTACTCAACTTTTCATAACTTTTGATACAGCAAATTGATATTGCCAAACTTTTAAGACTTGGCAAACTCAAGTTCGTTACCGTCTTAAGTTTAAGGGAAATCTTAACATAACATAGGTCCTCCTATTATAACACAATAATCCTATTTAACAATAACTTATTATTTGCATATGTCTTCTCATACATTTTTTTTTTTTTTTATTTTAGCTTTTTTTTTTCCTTTTTGGTAACTTTCCTCTATGGTTTAATCTTTTTCCTTTGGTTATTTTTATTTTTTCAGTCACTGATTAACTTAGATATTTACATACAAGTTCCTATAACATCAATCATATTTATACGATCAATCTATCCATATTAATACGATCAATCTATCTGTGATGCAGTAATAGTATCTCAATTTATTTCTTCATCGCATCTAAACACTAATCTTCTCATGAGAATGTGATTATTCGGATTGACATACTCCCTTCCTAGTGCTATAGCTTCTCTCTTCTCTTCTTATCTGAAGCTCTGCTTTGCTCAGTGTTCTGGACATCTATCCAGTCAACTCATTCAACTGACAACCCCACAAGCACGAATTTCAATTCACATAGTCACTCTAGCTACTCAAACCCAGGGAAGCAGACACCAAACTGCCATTATATCATGAAGGTCCCTGAGAAATCCACATTTCTGACCTGTTTAAATCGCATTTCAGATTCAACCTAGCTTTGTATCTAGAATCATTTTATACCAAAGCTGGCTTTACAAGTCCATTTTCATCTGGAGAGTCAATGCACATAATCGTAGAGAATATGCATTGATCAACTTCAAAAATATGGATTGAAATTTATAAAGACGGTTTGGCGATCATCATCTGCTATTAACAGTCAACCGACTTGTCACGCAAGATAAGTCTAATCTGAAACCTATCTTTTTCTCGTCAACTAAAACGATCAAAAACCGATCATCAACTATAATTAGAAACAAGCATTGTACTGAGAAACAGTTATTGGATTGGAAGAGAGAGAAACGTACCGACGAACAAATTGACGGATCTTAGGGTGCCTAGGGCCAAAAATGCGACGCTGAATCTTCAAAGCGAGCCTGTAAGTCCGTTTCAGCCCCAAGAAATACGCTGTTCCCAAAGTGATCTCCCACAGAACCATGTCCTCTCTCTCTCAGACGAACTTTCCTCTCCGTCTTCTTCTCCTTTCTCCTTGAACTGTGTGTTTGAATGTTAATGGCAGTTTTTTAACAGTGAGTTTCTGCAATCTGTGTGCAGTTTGCTTCCTCTCACCTCTGACGTCTGTATCTGGGGGTTGCTGCTTTTCCTGATGAAGGGGTTAATTGTTTTATTCTGCTTCCCTTTTGGTTAATTTCTCGATTGGAGCGGCCGGAAATTTCGATCGCGATAGTCGGACATTTAATAGGCCTTCCCTCTCCCCGACTCCCCAATCAATAGCAGCCGTTGATTTTGCTAATCTCATGATCTGGACCTTCCTTTCTAAATTTCTTAGGCCCAATGATTTTTATTTTTTTTTAATGAAATTATCGTAACTCGTTGAAGGATACTGTTTAGTAATTATTTTATTAATTAAAAAATAACATAGAAAGTAAAGTATTTATATGAAAATTATTAATAGAGATTCTATCAATATGTGACCGTTATACAATTGATTACTATTAGACCCTTTAATATGTTTGTTAAACTATATAAATTAATTTTAATTAATGACAAAAATTAATATTGTATTCACCATAGTCAAATGAGGACAAATGTAGAAAAAATTAAGAATAATGGTTCAAAAATTAAAGAGTAAAGTCATTAGTGATCACGAATTATTCGTTTTCATTTGGAATAAATTTTTCAATGAAAAATTTGAGAATTGTAAACAAATTACCTTGCACAAAAGTCAAAAAGTAAGAATTTTCTTCTATTTTGAATAACATTCTTAAAATTGTAATTTTTATACATATATTTTTTTTTAAAATATTTGGAGCATCAAATGCCTTGGATTACTGAGTAATAATTTAAACATAATTTGAATATAGTGAGGCATTTACCACATGCTTTTAGGGAAGAGATGCTTGTGTTAAAAATCATGGTATAAAAGTCAGTTTACAATCTTATACAAGTAACAAATTTCAACGAATTATGAATTGGATCAAAAATCATTTACCAACGCATTCGCTCACTTTCTATTTATGAATCAACCCACAACAAGAATCTAATTTTTCCTCAGTCCCCAACAAGTCCCATTTTTATTATTACCCTTCTTCCAATAAAGCGGAAAACGCACCGTTTTTACCACCCTCAGTCGTCACTATTCTCAATTCCAAAATAATTAAAGTGTAAGTAAAACACAAGAGCAAAACTCTCTCTCGCTTTTTCATTTTTCATTTTTCGCTTTCTTCCCGTCTTTCTCTCTGCAAATCATGCAAAGACAATCTCTCGGCTCACCGGTCTCCAAGAACCACAGCCATGGAGCACCCAAGGACTCAGAACCTCACTCCTTGGACGACCCTAAAAGAAAGGACTCCGCATCCTCGTCTTCTCTGCTGACGGATTTTGATGACCACCGCCTCAAATCTACCAGGCCTCGTCGGTTATCTTCCTCATTGCCGCAGCTTTCGACGCCGCAGAAGCTCATCCACCTCATCCCCGTTCTTACTCTCCTTTGCTTTCTCATCCTCTACCTTTCCTCTCACAATCCGTCTCAGTCAGGTACGTCTCTCTTCGTACAATCACTACTCCTTACCTGTAAATTCCTTTCGATAGATTCTCAACATCGCTTTCTCGTTTTCTTTTTTTCCTTCAGATTTGTCTCATTTTACTGGATTCCAAAGGTCGTCGAAGCATTTAGGTACAATGCGGCTTAAATCGAGGCTTCCTTAATCTTACATCTCCGATTTGAGTTTCTGTTTTTGAAATCCAATACTGTCGGTGCTTCTCCATTTGCTCTCCGTTTAAGTCACCATGAAATCATTGGTTTAGTTTTCTGAAAATGCTTTTGGCTTTTTCTGCTTCCTTCCAGGAACTGTTTATGGTTAGTTGACTTTTTTTTTTTCCCTTAGTCTGTTTACATGCGTTTCTTCTTGTTTATGCAGATGCAGATGCAGCTGCAAAAATCGGCGATGTTGGGCGCGGTGTTGAGCTTAGTAGGGACGATGTTTTAGCGATCCGTAGCCTCAGAAGCTTGCGAGAGATTGATAAACACGCGCCGAAATTATCTCGCTCTCACAGAAAAATCGCCGATTTCTAGGTCGCTTTCTGGGGTCTTGTATTTCTCTACTCTACCTCATCTTCCTTCCTTCTTCCAAATTCTGGCTTCGCACGTACGATGCCCATTAGCACGTGCGAAGTACTGTGCTCTCCTAGTCCCGCACGTGTAAAGTATTTGCATGTTAAATTGTTGTCTTGTGAAAGGTAAATTGGAGCGCTACGGGCGTGGCGCCTGTTCAGGTTTTTTCATGTTTTTCCCAGATTCAGAAGATATATAATAATTTTGTGATTTACAGATTTAAAAAATTAATTTTTTTTAAAAGGAGAAACTTAACGTGCGCCCAAAAGAGAGGCGTACGTTAGATACGGTCGCTAAGAGTGCGCAGGTTATCTAGTATGGAATCCAGCTGGAAGTTGGGACCGTTACTGGACCTCGTTTTGCGGTTGGAGAGCCAGCTGGAAAAGCCGTACTGTGGGCACCTGATGCATTATTAAGATTGTTCTTAGCTGCCACGACTTTGATAATCTAACCGCTATTGCATGTTATCACCGTGACCCACAAATCATTTATTGTCTATTTAAAAAAAAAAAAATTAGTGTGATATTATATTATTTATAAATAATTTAAAAATAAAACTAAAAAATTATTGGAATTTGATAAAGAGTTTCTTATGTTTTGTTTTTTGGTTTGTTACGTGAGGTTAGGTTGTATTGAAAGTGATTGAAATATTAATTTTCCGAACTACTAAAATCTAATAATGTGTATGGTACAACACAATGTCGTTGACGTGTCAAAATTTGAAGAGGGTATCACGGAAGTTGCATACAACAGGAGTGTCGTCGGCTGCTCGTGGTCTTATCTAGATGCTTTGTTGTTAATTAGACAAGAAGAGTAGTTTTTCTTTTAATAATTTTATAATAAATTGATAAGCTTTTTTGGTAAAATAAAAATTAATAAGTAGACAAAGTAGTTTGGCGAGAAATGATGAAAGAAAAGGATAAAGGGGAAGCTGGCGTTGGATAGGGATGGAGATTGTGATGAGCCACGTGGCAAAATATGATGACAGGTGTTCCCACTACTCATTATAAAACCATCATCTTTGGCCGTCATGATGGTCCCACTCTCCTCCTACACGGAAGCATGATTGTGTATTTTTATGCATAGCAGTTGGCATCTCTGTTCTAAATTTTATAATTTTTTATTATATTTTGAATTTTTTTTTTATGAAATTAAAATATAATATTTCTATTTAAAATCGAGGACTAAAATTTTCAAAAAAAAAGTATTTATAAGTACTTCTTTTTCATTAAATGTGTGTCATTATGTATTGTTTAAATAAAAGAAACTCAACATTGGTATTTAGTACTTTTAAAGTTAAATGTTTTGTTATAATGAGTTTCAAAGTTTATTAAATTCAAAAGTACGTTCCCAAAAAAAAAAAAAAGTAAAGAAAAGAAAAAGAATTCATCTTTTTGCTGTCAAAAGTTTCACAATTATCTTAAAAGTATCACGAATTGAAACAATTTCATAAGTTTTAAGTATCAATTCTAAAAAAAAAATTATTAAAAATTTAATTTATAATATGATAAATAAATCATGAATTAAAGTAGTAATTTATGTATGTATAAACTCGTTATCATGCATAGTTGGTATTCATAAGATGAGGCAACTTAGAGATAGGAATCCTATCATGATGCAGGAATACTATTATTGTTGTAAGATTTTTTAAATAGAAAATATAACATAATCATTAATTCACAAACACGAAAAGAGTGCTACTCCTGTACAAAAATATTTACAAGTCAGTAATAAGATCCTACAAATCTTGTATAAAATGTATAAAACCCAAATACTCTAGTCATTTGTTTGTAACTCTGATAAAATTCTCTTCCACTACCTCAAAAACTTTCTTGTTATTCTTTTCCCACACTACCCATATAATAAAAAGAAAAATAAGACCCTCATAGGCCCAAATCTTATCTCTTACCAAACCAAGCTATTACCAACCTAAATCCTAATGGGTAACCCACAGGCTATATAGTTCATAACCTGTACTGAAGTAGTAAAGTATGATTAGGAGATTCAGCCTCTCTCCTACATAAATAGCAGTCATTCACCATAATCTTTATGATTATAAGATTCAGCCTCCCTCTTGCATAAATTAACACTCATTCATCATAATCTTTCATCTCCTCATCAATTTGTCAAAAGTTAAAAGACACAGCCCTTACCTCACCGCACAAAAAGAGTAATTCTGTGAAGAGCATTCAACCTTTCTTCTGTGACTTCATTTTTTTAACCAAGTGGTTGTAGTATAACTTGACAATGAATGATCTATTATCCTTGAGGTTCCTCACCACATTCACAGTACAAGTGTACTATTCCCTCCATTATCCATGCATAATTATACCGAGATATATTCTTGACCGTGCCATAACATAAATACAAGAGAATTAATTGGTCTTCGAGTATTAATTAGTTCTTAAAGAACGAAAATGAGTTAGAAACATCATAAATATAATCAATTCACTTCTAATTTTTGTAGCAAACATTTGAAATAAACCAATCACGATTTCAGACTTTCTTCAAAAGTTAAAACAGCAACAGTCATTCTGCCCAAATTTGTATCTCCCAAACACTTCAGTTTTCTTTGTTCAACCTGTCTAATAATATTCGTTTCTCTCTTGTTTATTCTCTAAGTACACCAGTAGCTATACCCGACCTCAAACCTATACAAGCTCCAGCAGGTTTTTGATATCAACTTAACAGCTCCAACAGAGCTTTGGACAAACCACGAACTAAGCTGCTGCATAAGATTCGACCATCCAAACCCCAATGCTTAATAAGAAAATCAGTGAGAAAGATTTCTTCTGTGCTAAATATGCCTAATAAACCACAGGATTCTCTAAGCTATGGTCACGTGATCAGGATACACAGATGAAATTGTTTAAGAGATTATAATGCATCATCATTTTTATAAAGAAAAAATTTGAAGGAACAAGCTTTCCATTCAAAATTTTCAAAGTAAACAACATTGCTTGCAATTGTATTTGATGTTATATGACTAAATGTCCTATATTCACTTCCCTACCAGGGAAAACAAAGCAAGAAACCATGTGATAATAGAAGCCAAAAGTTTAAAAGGTATTTACAGAAGCAATAAATCAAAGGATTAAACCTTGGGCAGAAGCAGGCTTAGAAGGCTCCTGCACATTAGCAGAAGATGCTTTAGGAGACTCGGATAGATGAATCTGCGCAAAATCATCCACTACTTTCCTTTTTTGTTCGTCCTCAGCCATTCCAACTTTTTCCTTTGCCTTCTGCCCAACTTCACCCGCCGCTTTTGCGACCTTATTGAATGCACCAGTTACCCATGAGGCTCCAGTAAATACATACCGGTTCTTCATTATTGCTGACCCTGCATTGCTGACTGTTTGCTCCGCAGCTGCCAGTGCCGATTTGGTTTTCTCCGAAACCTGAAATTTTTGATCCACTTCCCGGACTTTGTCACTTACCACAGCAGTACCAACACTTATCTTTTCAGTAAAACCTATTTTTTTGTCAAAAGAAGCAACTTTGGCTGAGGCTGTCGAGGTCAACTGGTGCTTCTCATCAAAGGTCTTTGCTTTGCTGACTGCATCTTTGCCCAGGATATACCCCTTGGCAAGCATGCCGCTAACCACATCCTCAGCCTTCCGGAAAGCAGACTCAGCACCACCAGGAGTCTTATCTTTGCTCGGCTACAGAATTGGATAGTAATATGTTACAGACATTCCACTATATACCTTATGATGGAAGTTTCATGAAAGACTTACAGCCTGCACCAACGCGTCTGGAGGCAATTGATAATCTGGAGCCAGTGTGACCACAACAGATAGATCAACAATCGTTGCACCCTGAAAAAAGGGGGAAAAAAAAAGCAAAACCTCCTTCAAATATCCCATAAAGAAAAATATGATGGCATTGGTAAAAAAGTGAAGGACTTTCAACTTTCAGAGTAAGGGCAATGAAATTTGAATTCAAACTTAGGGCTTAACAGCGCCTTCAGCAAAGAAATTGCGAACCACCCTGACCAGGTCGTCTTCAATAATCTTCCAACAGTTAGAGTCAAAAAGACCCTAGAATCCATAAATCTGAAGGATAGGGAGGCACACCAGGCTCTATGTTCAGAGTATCGTGGATCTCCAATCATTATGACATTGCATCAGATACAAGAGGAGTATTGACTCGTGAAACCAATTATGAAGACTGGTGGATTATAGGTATAAGGTTTGAATCTCCTTCATCGAGACAAAAAGCAAAAAACATAGAACATTTCTACATTACTTGAGTAACTCAGAAGACTTAACACACCATACCAGATATTTTTCATACAGTTATGAAGGTAATTCCTTCATTCTCTCTCCCATAATTCTCCTACTATTTTGCTTCCAAACTTAGAGGTTTTCTTGGAAAGACTAAGCAAAGCATCTAGTACATTTACGCAAACTAGTCAAGAAGATGTTATAGTGTGCTTCAGCATGCTGTAAAACACCATACTGTGATTCCTAAAACTGAATTATCACAATTGCTAGCCTATTCGGAAAACACAATGCAGTATTTAGAATCTCCCTCCTAAGACAACGTATCAGATCGTACATTGGTGGCGCCCCCTTGGTGCCGACTCATCAATACAATTCACACTTTTATCTCAAAAAAAAAAAAAAAGACGAATCAGATAACCAATGAAATTGTGGCAAAAAATGACAGAGAAGATGACAAGTTGACTAGGTGGTTATTTTGTGAGAAAGTGATATACCGAAAGAAGAACAGCAGTTTCTGCGCCCTGTGAATCCTTAAAGGTAACATATCCAACCTGAGATTGTCCATCATTTCTGTAAAAGCAAACAATAAGCTCAGCATCTAAAGAACAATAAAAACAAAAGTGGAAGTTACAGACAAAATAAAAAATAAAATAACAAACCTCTGCAATTCAACATATAAAATGTCACCAGAAAAAGAAAAGAACTCCTTTATGTCTTGCTCTGTTGCTCCGAGAGAAACATTGCTAACTTTAACAGTTTTAATCTGCAATTAGAAAGTAATTGATTTCTAAAATCTCCACAATATATATGATCTTGTACATAAAGCACCTTCTAGAGAAATCATGTTGAAATAATGTACATGATAAAATTATATGAAAATGTCTTAAAAATCAACTGATATCCGAGAGAGGCACAGAAAGGGGAGCATCCTACGTCAAAACTAAAAACAAACAAGCTTGACTCCATGATAAGTTGGAAAGGGATAGTGTATTCATAATGGAAAATGCACCAGATCATTTTCACATCATTCAAGATTAAAACCAACACTCCAAACTTCACGTATCAATTTTCGCCGGCTTTTGCACTGGTGGAGGAGTATAAGATTGTACGAGTCCATCAACTCCCTCTAAAGGGTCTTTCTCTTGAAAGTGGGAAGATAAGGGGAGATACCATACATACGTAAACCTTTTTTGTTCAGATCATAAATAGATCACACTCCTCTTATAGATAGCTCCTTTAGTTTTTCTCTTTTTTGTGTGTTTGTTAGGAGGGAAAGAGAGAGTATAACAGATGTTACAAGCTTTCTTAATATACACAAATGTCTCTATTTTCCTATATTTGTACTTATCTCTATACATGCTGCTTACCTTATAGATTTAATAACACGCTACATTTATCGATTTTCAAAAAAAAAAAAAAAAAAGCATGCTACACCCGTCAGGTTTACTTGAATGCAAGCATATTACGCACATCCATTACATTTATACATAGTTGCAATAGCAAATCAGAAATACAGATACGTAATCTGTGGATTCTGTCATTGGCTAGCAATCAATCATACAAGTGCAATAAACAAAATCTTAGTTATAATTCCTGAGAAATATGGCAATTTACCGAATGAATAACCAATATGGCCCCCACATATATATCTGAATGCGTTTCAAAATCTCGTGTATAGTTTTGCAATAGCAATAGCAAAGAGGATGTTCCACACCAATATACGATTATCTAACCGTTTAAATGCAGCATATATATATATCATAAAGACAACAGGTTTCTTTTGGAATTTGCATGACATCCTAAAGGAACAGAATATTCAAGCATCAAATACTGCAGTATACAGTATCCTCGCGGCTCCATAAACAAATCTCATGAATGTTACACAGAGAGACACGGTTTTTGCTGAGAATTGAAACAAATGATAGATTCGGCAAATAAACTAACCCCCCAAAAGGCACTCCATAAATTTTAGATCGCAGAAAATCTCATAGCAGATCTAATCTCACTAACACAATAAAGCTAACTTCGATATAGAACATCCATACCAAAAAACATATATGTATAAAAGGTTTACAGAAAGAATTAAATGTTTTTGAAAACCGCAAAGTAAATCATAAAAGACAATTTGATGCTCACCGACATGATGAAGATTGAATACAGGCTTTTGCGAATCGAACCCGAGTAGCACTCTTGGCTGTTACAAATGAGAAAATATTCCAACAAAACAGAAATCAGAGAAGCAGAAATGAAGAAGAAAGGGTAATCGTTTATATATATATATATATATATGTGTGTGTGTGTGTGTGTGTGTGGAAATGGAAGAACGGGCTAGGGCAAGCACGTGCTAGGTGAGGGAACTGGGATGTCTTAATTCAGCCGGCAGTCACGTTACGCGTGAGTTGATAGAAGATAATTTATTTTTTAAATTAGAATAGTAGTAAATAATTAAAAAAAAATTATTTTAAACAAGAATAAAAATTTGGCATAACTATATAATTTAAAAGACAAAATTTATTATTTATTATTTATATTTATACTTATGAATTAGAAGTAGAATAATAAAATAATTTATTATTTTGTTGTCTCTTACTCAATAAGTAATATAATTTGAAAGACAAATTTATTCGTATTTTTTTTGTTATTACTTGTTAAGTTTTAATTTTGATAATTATTGAGAGATAATATTACATTAATTAGATTTTATTAAAATTAAAATTACATTATTAATCCAATTTATGAGAATATTATTATTACATTCTTATACTATTCCTAATTTAATTTCCGCTATTATAATTAATATTATTATCTCTCAACTAATTTAAATATTTAAGAATAAAAATGTGATTATGACGATAATAAAATTATTATCACTCACTGATATTTTTTTCTATTTTCATCTTTTCAAATAATTATATCATAATATTTTATTCTATTTTATTTAAAAAAATTTTAATAATAATTTTATTCTATTATTAGTTTTTGACTTAAGATATTATTGTAAGTTTGTATACCTCCGTATGATCCATTTTGATTGATTTATTCGGTTTTAAATGCTTCTAATTAATATTACATTTAATACATAATTTAAATTTATATTAAACACTGTTAAGTACTTATTAGTGACATGCACCCCATTATGCAAAATAAAATAATATAGTTATTTTAGTGTAGTTATAATAATAAAATAATATAAGTTATATTTTTATTGTTGATTTGTTTAAAGTTAAATGAAAGTAGCTAAAAGGTAGTTTTATTTATTATCATTTACTACTGTGATTATTGTTGAACAAATTAATTAATTTATTAAGTTTGATGAACGACATAAACTAAAAACCTCATGCATGAAGATTTCAAAAATGGGTTTCTTTTTGAAAAATCTCTTTAACAATAACCGATCTTAAACTAGTTTTTTTTTTTTTTTTTTTTTTTAAGGGGGTGGTTTAAAAAATAGTCTTTATATAAAATGAATCTTAAATATATAATACAATAGATTTCGTGACAGGATTGGGTAAGCCACGCTCATAACATGATGCTATCTGAGTAATTGTTGACTGGCTTATCAAGTATTCTCACTTCTTAGCTATCAAAATGACCGACCCGTTGGACAATCTAACAAGAATCTATATCTGTAAAATAGTCAGGTTACATGTAGTCTTGCTAACAGTCGTATCCGACATAGACCCCATGTTTACTTCTCAATTTTGATCTAGTTTTCAGCAAATCATGGGAACGAAACTATCCCTTAGCAACGCATTCTATCCTCATACTGATGGACAATCAGAGAAAACGATTCGTACCCTGAAGGATATGCTCTGAGCTTGTGTTATAGATTTCAGAGGCTATTGGGATGATCATCTACCTTTGATAGAGTTTACCTATAATAATAGCTATCAAGCAAGCATCGGCATTGCCCCATAAGAGGCATTATATGACCGTCTCTGTAGGTCGCTGATCTGCTGGAAAGAGATAGGTGGTAGAAAATTGTTTGGTCCGGATCTTGTAGATGAGACTACTACCAAGATAGTTAAGATCAGAAAAAACACTCAGATAGTTTAGAGCAGACTGAAGAGTTATACAGACACTCGGATGAGGGATTTAAAATTTGAGAAAGGTGATCGGGTGTTTCTTAAGGTCATTCATTTCCATAGAATCAGTAAGTTTGGCAAGAAGAGGAAATTAAATCTCTCGATCATTGGGTCATTCAAAATCTTAGATAGGATTGGTACATCCGTCTACAGACTAACACTACATCTAGAGCTATCTAGGGTCTATAATGTGTTTAATGTGTCCATACTATGCAAGTACAACTCGGACCTCTCACACATCCTGTCCCACGAGCCTCTTTCACTTCACGAGGATCTATCCTATGAGAAGGTATCGATAGGCATTGTAGACTGAAATAGTTACTTCGCAACAGAAAAATACTCAAGAAGAGGCCACTTGGGAACTAAAATCAAACTTCAGAACCCAGTACCTCCATATGTTCGACTGAGTGAGAGGGTTACAAATTTAAAGGATGAAATTTTTCTTAAGGGGGAGAGAGTTGTAATACCAGGCCCCGAAAATTGGCCGGAGATAATCTTTTTTATTTGTAAAAGTATATATATATATATAACAGTCGTAATATATATATATAACAGTCGTATCCGACATAGACCCCATGTTTACTTCTCAATTTTGATCTAGTTTTCAGCAAATCATGGGAACGAAACTATCCCTTAGCACCGCATTCTATCCTCATACTGATGGACAATCAGAGAAAACGATTCGTACCCTGAAGGATATGCTCTGAGCTTGTGTTATAGATTTCAGAGGCTATTGGGATGATCATCTACCTTTGATAGAGTTTACCTATAATAATAGCTATCAAGCAAGCATCGGTATTGCCCCATAAGAGGCATTATATGACCGTCTCTGTAGGTCGCTGATCTGCTGGAAAGAGATAGGTGGTAGAAAATTGTTTGGTCCGGATCTTGTAGATGAGACTACTACCAAGATAGTTAAGATCAGAAAAAACACTCAGATAGTTTAGAGCAGACTGAAGAGTTATACAGACACTCGGATGAGGGATTTAAAATTTGAGAAAGGTGATCAGGTGTTTCTTAAGGTCATTCATTTCAATAGAATCAGTAAGTTTGGCAAGAAGAGGAAATTAAATCTCTCGATCATTGGGTCATTCAAAATCTTAGATAGGATTGGTACGTCCGTCTACAGACTAACACTACATCTAGAGCTATCTAGGGTCTATAATGTGTTTAATGTGTCCATACTATGCAAGTACAACTCGGACCTCTCACACATCCTGTCCCACGAGCCTCTTTCACTTCACGAGGATCTATCCTATGAGAAGGTATCGATAGGCATTGTAGACTGAAATAGTTACTTCGCAACAGAAAAATACTCAAGAAGAGGCCACTTGGGAACTAAAATCAAACTTCAGAACCTAGTACCTCCATATGTTCGACTGAGTGAGAGGGTTACAAATTTAAAGGATGAAATTTTTCTTAAAGGGGAGAGAGTTGTAATACCAGGCCCCGAAAATTGGCCGGAGATAATCTTTTTTATTTGTAAAAGTATATATATATATATAATTAGTTTAATTTTTATTTTTATTTTATTTTATTTAGATTATTAAGAAAAATATATTAGGAACGAAATTGAAAACAATTTTGGAAAAAATGGGTGAAATTTTGACTCAGGTGGTGCTTTTAAAAGAAAACTTTAAAAAAAGAAGTAAAATCGCAAAAATGAGAAATTTGGCCACGTGGAATGGCTTAGTCTGCAGACATAGTGAACTAAAGCACGTCGTGTAGCAAGACACGCTGATATCGTGGGCCACGCGGGTGATCCGCGTGCTTTGCGATCAAACAGTCCTGATCACATCCCACGCGCACAGATGGCTATGATGCATTTCTTCTTCAGGCGCGATTGAATGAACGAGATCAATCACGATGAAACAGTTCATATTCGACCATGCAATTGGCCTAAACAAGCAGTGATCAGATGGTTCTCATCGCTCTACGTCGACACGAACTGACAGCCTAAATCGATGCGGGAGGAGTATTCAAACATCGTATCTCAGGGAACTATAACCCTAGTTGCACATATCCTTGTCGGAGAATAAGAACTAGACACTGGAGAAGGAGACCGACCCTAGCCGCCGCTGCACCAGAGCTACCACTAATCGCCAAAAAAAGTAAAATTTTCTCTTACTTGCTCGGAAGTTAATTTCGAGTCTCTTCATGGCCATATCAGAGCAAAAGGGATGGCAGGTGAGTTGAAAACTGCGGACAAAGTTCGGCAGAGTCGCTGCAGCCAAAACCCTAAAACCCCTCCTATGTCCTTCTCGTTTTTCGTTTCACACAATTTTTCGACCATTGTGTTCATCACTCTTTCCTGGGCAAGTTAGTCGAAGAAGAAACCCCAGCCGCAAAAGAGAACTGGCCAAGCCACCGCACTAGGAGACTCCCCCGTTAGTAGGTTTAGTTTCTTTCGATTTTCTAGCCAACCAAGGCCCCCTAATGTATTTTTTTGCAGGGTTATGTGCCAAACTGGCAAAAATTGGCCAAAACCGGCCAAGCCGAGGTGAATCACTGCTATGGGCGCCACCGTCGCCGTCGCTGTGGGCGCCGTTGCCGCCATGCTGAAATCCAAAAATTTGTTGGAAAGAGTTTTCAATATCAATTTTGGATTTTTAGAATATTTTTAGGAAAGTGACGAGTATTTTGATTCTTGCAAAAAAAAAAATTCAAAAAATCTGGGACCCATTAGGAGGCGTAGTAGATAGTATTGCGTTTCGAAACACCAATTCAGGTAAGAACCCATCACCTATTCTCTGTTCCGTGAATTGAGGGTTAATGATGTATAATTTTTTATTTTGTGAAAATTAAAAAAATTCTAAAAATAATTACAGGTTACTAGTGGAGTCGGAACTATTTAGTTCATATTTATCCTGATTTCTTGTTTATTTTTCTGTGCTGCCTCAATTACTTACTATTATATTGTGCGTGTTTAAATTGATAGTTTTTATAGTCTTCTCGATTATTTGGTTATTTAGTTCCTCCTACATCATTTATTCGATATTCTATTTATTTGGTTATTCGGCTATGCTAAATTATATCGTTTGCTTAAGTGTCGTTTAAATTAATCTATGAATATAAAATGAGATATTGTTATGCATTAGTGGTTATTTGGATGATGAGAATCTATGTAAATGAAAGCTTACCGGGTATCCTAGGAAAGGGTGAATGGACTCGGTATATAGAGAACCTTACCGTAGACATTACCTTAGTCAGATGGGGCTGAAAAGTCCCATACTGTAAGGATTTCGGGAAATATGGTTCACCCTCATACCGGATAGGATATCGAGGCGATGGTGTTTTTGGCACTCATTATCGGACCGGTATGGGGATGGCTGGGTCCAACCTTTTACTCGATTACCCAAATTTTCAAACTCCTTCTGATAGTCTCTGAGTGAACCTAATTGTTGAATTTTGGATAGGGCTTTGTCAAAATCCTCGCAGTTAGTAGGCTCAAACTGAGCCCACAACTCTTCGATAAATCCAACCCACGTCACCACTCAGCCCTCCTCCCCATAAGCCCGCTTTAGGCATTGCCACCATTGTTCCTAGAGTTGGGCTGGTATTTTCCTGAGAGCATGATGGATGAAGGCAGGAAGACAAAAAGGTTCGAATGGGGTCTCTGTCTTGAGATCAGACAGCAGTTGTACATGTTCAAGCTCAGTACTTACTCGACTTTTCTGGCCAAGGCACAGTTAGTAGAGAGGAACCTTCGCATTTTTCCTTTAACAGTGAGGAACCTCAGGCTCTCGGCTCCACAGTGCAGACCAGCACCTACTTCACCTGTTCAACAGAACAAGAGACGTAGACTGATGACTCAGGCTCCCTCACAGATTCCAACAACATGACGCGGTAGGACATGTCAGCACTGTGATAAGGATCTTGGAGATTGACCCTGCTATCGGCTCAACAACACCTGCCGCATATGTGGTAGTGCCCAGCATTATGTAAGGGAGTGTCCAAGGAACCAGAACCAGGTCAAACCTCCTATTTAGGGTAGGACTTACAACCTCACTCAGTAAGATATAGAAGCTGACCCAAACGTGGTACATGGTACGTACACTATCTGTAATCAAATTATACATCTTTTGATTGATACTGGTACCTCACATTCATTTGTTTCACATATTTTTACATCACAATTAAATGTATTACCAGAAAGACTTGATTCAATGTTGTTTGTGTTTACTCCTGGGCGTAGGACACTACTGAAATAGGTTATATACAGAGTATGTGTCATAGATATAGCAGATAGAAAATTGAGTATGGACCTAATAGAAATTGAAACGAGGGATTTTGATCTAATTTTAGGAATGAACTGGCTAGCGACGTATCACGCAATCGTAGATTGTTTTCATAAAAATGTTGTATTCAACCCTCATAATGAGGAGTCATTTACAAATTAATAAATTTTTTTAACATTTGTTCCCTTATGGCAAATTTTCCTATTATCAAGTGTTTTAACCCGACAGTTTCTCTTACTAGGTAAATCCAAGAAAAAAATTTGTATTCAAGAGATCCCGGTAGTTCGAGACTTTCTAGATGTGTTTCCGGATGAACTACATGAACTACTAGTGGACAGAGAAGTCGAATTCACCATAGACCTTCAGCCAGACACCCAGCCTATTTCGGTTGCTTCATACTGCATGAGTCGTGTTGAGATTTATTCGACATAGTGTGTCCCCTTGGGGTGCTGGAGTCACATTTGCAAGAAAGATAGATGGGATGTTGATGTTATATATTGACTACAAAGGTCTAAACAGGATCATGATCAAGAATAAATACCTCCTCCTCAGGATCGATGACCTTTTTTATCAGTTATAGGGTACCTAAGTCTTCTCCAAGATAGAACTGCGTTCAGATTACCATCAGGTAAAGATCAGGACATAAGACATTCCCAACACAGCTTTTCGAACCAGGTACGGACACTATGAGTTTCTGGTCATGTCATTTAGACTAATCAACGCACCAGCCATCTTCATGAATTTGATGAACAGGATTTTTAGATAATTCCTGGATCAGTTCGTCATTGTATTCATCGATGATATCTTGGTTTATTCAAAAAACAGAGAGGAACACGCTCGCCATCTGACTTAAGTATTACAACTTCTCAGAGAAAAGAAGTTGCATGCAAAGCTGAGTAAGTGTGGATTCTGGCTTGAGCAGACTACCTTCCTAGGGTATAATATCATATCAAAGGATGGAGTGTCAATGAACCCAAAAAAATTTAAAGTAGTGTTCGGCTAGGAGAAATTGACATCAGTCAAGGAAAGTCGTAACTTTATGGGGATGACAGGTTATTACCGTTGATTTGTGAAAGAATTTTCTAGCCTAGTTGCTCCTCTGACTCGGTTCACAAAAAAGAACGTCAAGTTTGAGTGAAACAAGAACTGTGAAAGAAATTTTTTAGAACTAAAGAAACGGTTAACTACCGCACCTGTGATGCCTCCTACCTAGGGTTGGGTTGTGTTCTGGTGCAGCATGGGAATGTCATAACCTATGGGTTCAGGCAGTTCAAGAGTCATGAGAAAAACTACCCCATCCATGACTTAAAACTTGTCGCAATTATCTATGCCTTGAAGACTTGGCGGCACTACTTGTATAAGGAGACCTTTCAAATCTATATTAACCATAAGAGCTTAAAACACATATTCACTCAAAAGGATCTCAACATGTGTCAGAGAAGATTGATAAAACTTCTCAAGGACTATGATTGCAACATCTTATATCACCCAGATAATGGCAATGTGGTAACCGACGCACTCAGCAGAAAAAGTGCAAGTATATTAGCTCACTCAATGGTTTCAGAATGCAGGGTAATAGGGTTCACACAACAGGTACGACTTCAGAACCTGAAGAGAGTCACATGTTTGGCCCACCTGACTATTCAACATGAGTTGACCCAAAGAATAAGGGAAGTTCAATCTGCAAATTCCACCTTAGCAGCCCTTAAAAAAGATGAAAAATAGGGAGTAAATTCAGAATTTTGAGTCTCTACCGAGAGGTTGCTTAGATTTCATGACAGGGTGTGTGTGTCAGGCGACAATGAATTGAAAAAGGACATCATGATAGAGTCTCATAGCTCAAAGTTTACTATGCATTCCGGAAGCACTAAGATGTATCAAAGTATGCGATCCCGATTTTGATGAAAAGAGATGTGGTCGACTTTGTTTTCAAGTGTTTGGTATGTTAGCAGGTTAATGCAGAGTATCAACGCCCAGGTGGGCTATTTTAGCCATTACCAATTCCGGAGTGAAAGTGGGAACATATCACAATAGATTTCGTAACAGGATTGCCTAGGGCACACTCAGGACATGATGTCATCTGGGTAATTATTGACAAGTTCATCGAGTCTTCCCAATTCCTAACTATCAGAATGATCGATCTCTTGGATAAGGTAGTAAGAATGTATATCCGAGAGATTGTCAAGTTACATGGAGTGCCAATTATAGTGGTGTCTAACAGGGACCCCAAGTTTACTTCTCAGTTCTTGTCTAGTTTTTAGTAAGCCATGGGGAAAAAATTGTCCCTTAGTATTGCATTCCACCATCAGACCAATGAACAATAAGAAAGGACGATCCGCACACTAGAGGATATGCTCCGAGCTTATGTTCTTAATTTCGAGGGCCATTGGGATGATCATTTATCCCTAATAGAGTTCGCCTACAATAACAGCTA
Source organism: Carica papaya (assembly GCF_054855325.1). Classification (NCBI taxonomy): domain Eukaryota; kingdom Viridiplantae; phylum Streptophyta; class Magnoliopsida; order Brassicales; family Caricaceae; genus Carica; species Carica papaya. The sequence continues at coordinate 26,890,018 of NC_142311.1, read as the reverse complement.
CCAAGAAAATATTGACATGGTTCTATAGGAGGCGTTGTATGACCGTTCATGCAGATCGTCAATCTGTTGGGAAGAAGTGGGTGATAGAAAATTGTTCGACCCAAATCTTGTAGAAGAGACTACAACCAAAATAGTTAAGATCGGAAAGAACATTCAGACGGCTCAGAGCAGACAGAAGAGTTATGCAGATACCCAGAGGAGGGATTTGGAATTTGAGAAATGTGATCAGGTGTTCCTTAAGATCACTCATTTCAAAAGAATAAGTAAGTTTGGCAAGATGGGGAAACTAAATCCTCGATTCATTGGGTCATTTGAAATCTTAAACAAAATTAACAATGCTGCCTATAGACTAGCACTGCCTCCAGAATTATTTAGGGTCCATAATGTGTTCCATGTGTCCATGCTACGCAAGTACAACCTGAACCCCTCTCACGTCCAAGCCCACAAGCCCTTTTTGCTCCAGGAGGATCTGTCCTACGAAGAAGTACTGATCAATATTGTGGACCGAAATAATAGAGTACTCCGCAACTAGAAAATTCCCTTTATTAAGGTTCTATGGCAGAATCACACACCGGGAGAGGCCACATGGGGGCTAGAATCAGACTTCAGAACCCAGTATCCCTAACTGTTTGATTGAGTGGGAGAGAAACATATTTGAGGGACCAAATTTTTTTTAAGGGATAGAGAGTTGTAATACTCTTAATTAATTTTAAAATGTTTAAAATTAGTGTATAAATCTAATTTTTGAACTTTTAAATTTTATATTTAATGTATAAAATTTAATTTTTAATTTTATAAGTTATTAATTAATATAAAAATGAAGAAAATTAAATGGAGGATGAAATTAAAAATAATTTTAAGAAAAAAGGGTGAAAAATTAGGTTTTTGAGGTGTTTTTAAAAGAAAAATCAGAAACTGATGGTAAAAATATAATTTTAGGAAATTGTGCTACATAGGATGCCCAGTCAGCAGCTTTGACAAACCGGAATGCGCCATGTGGCAAGCCACACTGACGCGGTGCCACGTGGGAGGCCACGCTGGCGATCCACGTGCTCGCGATCGAACGATCCAGATTCATTCCCGCGTGCACGAATGGTCCGGATCCGTTCCCTCTCCAGACGCGATCGGACAATCAAATTTAAACACAATGAACGGTCCATATTCATTTCCTATTTAAACGCGATCGGACAGTTCAGATCAAATCGCAATGTACCATCCAGATTCACTTCCTATTTAATCGCGATCGGACGGCTCAGATCAAATGCGATAGATAGTCCAAATTAAAAGGAGACGGATATAAATAATACTATTCACACCAAACCCTACCCCTAGCCGCCAAACTCCCTCGTTGGAGAAGAATACCTAGTCACTGGGAAGGAAGCCGTCGCCGTCGCTCCGCCAGAGTCACCTCTGACTGCCAAAAGAGGTAAAAAAAAATTTATTTGCTCGAAATTCGATTTTAAACACCCCCCATGACCAAATTGGAGTAAAAGAACCGGTGGATTGACCGAAAACTGCAGGTAAAGTCCGGCACCGCTGCCATAGGAAATTGCAATAATTGCATCCGATGATACCCTTTCTGATTCTCGTTCTGCGTAATTCTTCCACCATTGCAATCACCGTTTCCTTATCTACAGGTTGACTAAAGTAAAACACCCAACTGCGAAGGTGAGCCAGCGGAGCCACCGCACTGGAGAAATCTGCCTCCTGTTAGTTTCAGTTTTTTAATTTTTTTCAGCAAACCGAGGCCCCTTAACGTATTTTCTCATAGGGATTGGTACAAAACCGGCCAAATTCGACCAAAAATGGTCGAAAACGGTGTACCCGAGGCAAACCGCTACCGCCGCCGGCAGTGTCATCACCGAAGCACGGCGAAACCGCCGTGCCAGAATTCTAAAATTGGCTAAAAATGGTTTTAACACTGATTTTGGATTTTTTTGGGGTATTTTTAAGTCTTCGAAGCGTGTTTTAATCCCCAAAGAAAAATTCAAGGAATCCGGAGACCGCTAGTAGGCACAGTAAAAAAACTTAGCATTCAGACACCAATTCGAGTAAGAATCCTTCATTTTATTCCCTATTACGGAATTGAAGTTTAATTTAAAATAATATAGTATTTTATGTAGTTTAGAAAAAATCTATAATTAATTACATGTCATTAATGGAGGCGGAATTGGTTATTTATTACTGTTTGCCGTGTTCAGTTGATTGGTTGATTTTACAGTTTTCGAATGCATGATAATACACTGAAATTGGTATGATGATGTGATTGTGTTTCCTTGATGCATGTATTGCTTGTTTTATGTAATTACGGTTAAATTAGAAAACTGAAAATTAAAGGTAAACAGAAAATTGTTTAATTAAGTAAATAGATGAACGGTAGCCTTACTAGATATCCTGGAAGATGGTGGACAGACCAGGTACATAAAGAATCCTATCGTGAATGTTGCCTCATACCGGACGGGTATTGAGGGATGGTATCTTTTGGTGCTTATACCGAACGGGGTATGAGAATGACCCATTAATTGTAAAATGTAAAAAGAGGGTTCACGCGTAGTGGAGACATCTCTATGGACCCCCATGGATATTAGTAGGCTGATAAAAGGGAATGTTATTGTTCTGACTGATCGTATATGAAATGATGATATGTCTTATGTTATTGACTCTATAGGTTATTTTTAGAAATCCAGTTACAGTAAGTATATGGTAAATGATTTTATTTATGATAAACGGATTTGTTTAAATTAAGACGTTCATTAGTTATTTTTATGATTTCTACCAACTTTAATTTCTGTATCCGTGAGTAGTATGATATTCTTACTGGACTAGTGTATCTCACTCTTTCATTAACCATTTTAGATTAAGAGAACCAGGATCCGGAGCCCGATCCACAAGAGGGTTACGAGTAGGACATTTCGTTCGTTTACTTTTAATTTATTTCTTTAGTTATTAGTTGTTCTTTTAGAAGGATTATTCCTATAAGCCCTATTTGGTACTTTCAGTTATTGTGTAAGAAACATAAACTCTAATTTATTATTTCGCTTCCGCATTCAATTCATATTTATTTTCTTTCAAGTTCATGGGTCGTTACAATCTATACTTTCTATGGCATTATAAAAAAGATTTGAGAAAGTATTTGAAGTTTTTTTTATCTTCTGAAAACACAAGTGAAATGTGAGTTTAACTCATCGATAAACAAATAAGTTTTGTTCGGGGAACATATATGAAAGGTGAGTTTGATATTTTAGAAATAAACAAGTTGTGTCCAAATGAACATGTATAAAAAGTGAATTTGGCATTTTTATAGACAAATTGTGTTCAAATGAACATGTGCGAGAGGTGAATTTAGTACATTAATAAACACACAAGTTGTATTTGGTGGAAGATGTGTGATTGGTTAGTTAGGCACTGTGAACAATAGTGTGTGCAAAATTTTTGAAGAAATTTGTGAATAAAATCTCAAGTGGTTGGTTTGAAAAAAATGATAGATGCACAAGTGTTGTAATAGAACCTCTATAGAGAGTTCACAGTCTTTTTTCTTCTTACTATACAGTCTTAAAGATTCATTAACTAAGCCTCACTAGGTCATATATTAACTATTATTCTTGAAGTCGTACTTAAAAAGATTAGACTTCTATCAGGACTTGCCTTGAATAATTGAGTCACTAAAATCAAATTTTCAAAAAATATGGAGTTTAAATATTTGTGAGTATTTTTTAGAAATTCAAAAAGTGGGGTAGATTCTAAAATTAAATAAATAGAGAGGACAAAATGGGAATTTTAGGAAAAAAAGTTTTTTGAAATATAGAAGAGAAGGTGTTGGGGACAGAGAAAAGAAGAGTTTGAGAGAGAGATGAAGTCGGGAAAGAGAGAAAAAAGAGTTTGAGAGAGATGGAGAAGAGTGTTTAGAGAGAAAAAGAGATAGAATACAGAGATGAGAAAGAGAGAGTATTTTAAAGAGAAAGAGAGACTGGTTTTAGAGAGAGAAACATATTATAGAGAGAGAAAAAAGCGATTAGAGTGAGACATCAAGGGAAAAGAGAAAGATAGTAGAGAAAAAAAGAGAAAGAAAGTAATACATCAAGAGAGATATATATTATTTGAGATTCATATAGAAAAATTACATGCTGTCTTTAGCTTTACAATCATTTCTTTATATACGCCAAATGATACATAAAACTACTTCCAATCGTTGTTATTGTTGTGGAAGTGATGTTTCAACTGTAAATGGTGTCGGATGTAGGAAGAAGATGAACAGTTGGGTTGGTTCAGAGATGAAGGGTTCGGCTGATTCATTGTGAGGAGTCGCTCTGTGAAACTCTGCCTTTTTTCTTTTTATCTTCTTTTTTCCACTGCAGCCATTTCCTAACAATTCTTTCCCCTTGAAAATTAACCTTACCTCAAGGTTAAGATACAATTTTAAAACATTTGGTGTCAAATGATATCATTACTACTTATTGTATTATATTATATATATATTTATTATACTATAAAAGAACTTTATGTTGATCTTTTGCATTATTCTTCAGCTTGTTATCTAGAGATTGATCCCTTTCATTTTTTTTTCTTCTTCATCACATGTCTCCATTACCATGATTACTTTTTCATTACACCGAAGTCATGGTGAATATTTTCCCCCATATATATAGCAAAGATTATTTCTCCTTAATCTTGTATGATTTAAATTCCTCAAAGGTCTTGTTTTTTGAAAATTCTGAATTTTAACATAATTTTGTGATAGAAACACTTGTTTTAGAAGAAGTTATAAAGTACTTTGGCTTATTATATCGATTGATGACATCTACTGCTTGTTCTTGCCATAAAGCCAACTCAAATGCTTAAATCATAGTGTGTGGCCTGTGTATCCTTCCGTTGGTCGAACTTTATCATTTAGATCACTTGTAAAACTTGAGATGAAATATTTTTCAGAAAGTTCAAGGTTCTCTGTTAATATTTCTTTAAATATTTCTTGATACTGGAGGACGATATCTTCCTGAATTAATTTGTTGAATTCTTCCATAATATCAACTCTAACTAATCCTCCAAACCATCTACACAATTCCATCTCGAATACTTCTCATTCAAACATATTTAGGTTATTTGCTAACCCATAAAACCATATTTATGTCTTGTCTCTAAGATACAATGATGTTATTTTCACTTTATTTTCTTCTGAGATGTTGAAAATATGGAAATATTTGTTGCATCGTCTTGGCTATGTTCTAGGATTTTGTCCATAAAAAATAGGAATGTCAATCTTTGGGATAGATTATCAGTTTGGTTGCCTCTCTGATCCAAACTATCAACCCTAATTTTCGTAGTTTTTGGGTTTGGTAATATTTCTTTATCAATATTTAAATTAGAGGCGGAGGGATTTACAGGAGTGGTTGTTTCACCAATTCGCATACTGTTTTACACCATTTCGGTGAGCCTTCCCAGTTGTTGGCTAAATATAAGCAGTGGTCCGCTATGGCTTGGGTTTGCTATTGTGATTCATATATTTTGGATATGAAATTTGAGGATTTTTATTTATCTCACGTATATTTTTCTCTAGAGTTTGTATTTTCTATGGTTTGGACACTGTAGTTTTACCTTTATTTTTCACCATGATTATGAAATTTGCAAGAGTTTCATCAGAATAGAGGTGTTCTAATACCAAGTTATCAGGATTTGCCTTGGACATGAGATTCACCAAAACTAGAATTTAAAAAAAATATAGAGTTTAAATATTTGTGGGTATTTTTGAGAAATTTAAAAGTTGGTGTAGATCCTGAAATTAAAGAAATGGAGAGGACAGAATGGAAATTTCAAAAAAGAAGATTTTTTAAAGAGAAAAGAGAAGGTGTCGGGGAGAGGGAAAAGAAGAGTTTGAGAGATAGAAAGAGAGAGAGAATGCAGAGATGAGAAAGAGATGATATTTTAGAGAGAGAGAGAGAGAGATTAATTTTAGAGAGAGAAACAGACTATGGAGAGAGAATGAAGCTATTAGAGAGAGAACTAAAGGGAAAAAGAGAAAGAAAGTAATAAATCAAGAGATATAGATATTATTCGAGATTCATGTCGAAAAATTACATATTTTCTTTAGCTTTACATTCATTTATTATATACACCAAATGGTACATAAAACTCCTTCCTATCGTTGTTATTTTACCGAAGTGATGTTCCAACTGTAAATGGCGTCGGATGGAGAAATAAGATGAACAATTGGTTGGTTTAGAGATGAAGGGTTAGGCTAGTTGTAGTAACTGAAAAAAAAAAGAGTGGGGAAAACGACGTCATTTTGAAGAGGGAAAATCAGCGTCGTTTTGAAAGGGGAAAAACGATGTCGTTTTGAGGAAGCTGGTGGGATATAAATAGGGGACAGGAAAGGAAAGAAAGAAGGAAAGAGAAGAAAAAGAAAGAAAGAAAAGAGAAAAACAGAGAAAGAAGAGAGCAGAAAGGAGAAAAGAAGAGAGAAAAGAAGGTTCCAGTAATAGAAAGAGGAGAGTCGAAGCGGAGAGGAGTGAGAAGGAAGAGAGAAAAAGACAGAAGACGGTGACAATGCGATCGACATGAGGAAAGAAGATGGAAATTGGAGCTACAGTAAAGTTTAAGTTTCATGTATGGATTTGAGATTTGAATGCTGATGAGAAATCTGGTTTGGTTAGAGACATAGTGTTAATTTGTGAGTGTAAATGGAGGTGGCGGTATACGGAGGAGGCCGTGGAGGAAGTGAGTGTGCAGTGTGAGTGAAGTATGTGAGAGAAAGCAGGTCCGTGTGAGCACCGCGGGAGGAGAAAGATGGAGGAAAGCGGTGTGAGTGAGGTCAGAGAGAAAGGGAAGGATGCGGAGTGAGTGTGCGGTGGGAGTGAGGCGTGTGAGAGAGAGCAGGTCCGTGTGAGCACCACGGGAGGAGAGAGAATGAGGAAGGCAGTGTGAGTGAGGTCCGAGAGAGAGGTAGGGATGCGAAGTGAGTGAAGTCCATGAGAGAGAAGGATTGCAGTATGAGTGAGGTCCGTTAGGGAGAGAAGTGTGATTGTTGGGGCTTTGCGAGGGAGAGTAGGTTCAGGTAAGCATCGAGGGAGGAGGGAGAAGGAGTAGGTGGGGTGAGTGAAGTTAGTAATAGAGTGAGGGTGCAGTGTGAGTGAGGTTCGTGAGGGAGAGGAGTGGGATTGCTGGGGCTTTGTGAGAGAGAGTAGATTCGGGTGAGCACCGAGGGGGGGAGAGAGAAGGAGTAGGCAGTGTGAGTGAAGTCTATGATGGAGAGGGAATGCAGTGTGAGTGAGGTTCGTGAGGGAGAGGAGTGTGATTGTTGAGATTTGAGAGAGAGAGCAGATTTGTTTGAGTATGCCTAGAGGAGACCGCAGGATGAGAGAGAAGGAGGAACGTGATGTGAGTAGGAACACTTAGAGTATGCCACAGGAAGAGGGAGAACAAGGAGCGGTGGGAGGATTGAATTAGTGTAAGAAGAAGAAAGGAAAACGTGGTTGGGAGACCTGTGGAGTGTGCATGGTGGGAATTACATATAGGTTGTCGTAAATTAGTGGTTGACAAGGGAAATTTACGGTTGTGTGCTTGTAAAATGTTACTGAGTACCCTATAGGGGGACGCCGACATTGGTGGTCACGAATAGAGAGAGTAGGTTGGCCACCAATAGGGTGTTAGTCGGGAGATCCCGACGGACAGGAGGCTCGGTCGCCGATATTGGTGACAGGAGAGAATGATAATTGTGTGTGTGTGTGGCCCGTTAGGGGTCGAGAGGTGGATAATGGTCGCCGATGTTGGTGACGAAAAATAATGATAACTGTGTGTGTGTGTGGCCTGTTAGGGGTCGAGAGCTGGATAATGGTCGCCGATGTTGGTGGCGAGAGAGAATGATAACTGTGTGTGTGTGTGTGGCCCGTTAGGGGTCGAGAGGTGGATAATGGTCGCCGATGTTGGTGACGGGAGATAATGATAACTGTGTGTGTGTGTGGCCCGTTAGGGGTCGAGAAGTGGATAATGGTCGCCGATGTTGATGACAGGAGAGAATGATACCTGTGGGTGTGTGTGGCCCATTAGGGGTCGGGAGGTAGATGATGGTCGCCGATGTTGGTGACAAGAGTGAATGATAATGGTGTGCGTGCGTGGCCTGGTAGGGGTCGATAGCGGATGATGGTCGCCGATTTTGGTGATGGGTGACAATGTTGATACGCTTGGGGTGGCGTGGGGGACGGTCACCCTTGATAGGTATGATCGTTGAGATACCGGGGTAAGCTTTAGTCCTAAGTAGTCTCATGGTGATAGTAAGGTAGGGCTTGGGCTAAATAATGAATTATCGGTAGAAATATGGGGTTTTATATTGTTGCATCTCATACTTGTAACTTAATTTTTTACTGTACTGAGTTATATGAACTCACTCTTTATTATTCACAAATGATGTAGGAACGGAGTCTGAATCGAAGTTGATGGTGTCCGACCCTAGTGTATAGAGTGACAGGATAAAGATTTTCTTTTTCTTTTGGCAGAATTGAGTGTGAAAAAGTTGATAGTAGTGTAGATAGTGTGTATGGTTGTACTTTATGCGATGTCTCGTGCATGATTGTAGGTTTATCTTGACTTTGAATAAGAGATCGTGATAGTGTTGCTATGTGCATGACTGATTTGATTATGGAATTGGTTTGTCTTAACTACGTCATTAGAAGTGAAAAGAGAAAAAAGAAAAAAAAAAAGCGGAGCATTAGACTAGTTCACTGTGAAGAGCTGTTCTGTGAAACTCTTGTCTTTTTTCCACTGTAGCCATTTCCTAACAACTTCATTGGCATTTTAAACAATTTGCACATAGTAAGTAGTTAAATACTCTCACAAGAGAACTTGTCTACTTTGGTCTAAACATCATATAAAAAAATTTAAAATTTACTTAAAGATTTGAATTTTTAATAATCCTATTCACTATCTCCTCGGTTTTCCTACACCTTGGGACAATTTTTATTGTATATAAGTTTATTTATTTTATTTTTTCATAATTGCAATATTTACCTAAATTTTACTTTATTTTTTAGAGTTAATTAATAAGTTTAATTCAAATACTATAAATAATTATAAATCAGGGTATCGTAGTTAGTACTGTTTTATTTCTTATTTAGTTGAAAGATATTTATTACATATTTAGTTGGTTACTTTAGAAGAATTTTTAATGATAAGAAAAAGTCAAACTTTCTTAATTTTTTATAATATGGTAAATAAAATAATGTTTTTATTTTCTCTAAATTTGTAGTTACAATATGACTTTTATTAAAATAATTTTTTATCAAATATTAAATATTTTATCAAAAAATAATATATATATATATATTTTTAAATTTCATCTTTTTATTTTTTTTGGAATTTTTAATTCTTAATATTAAAAATCAAAACACTGATACATCGAATCCACCACCGACGTGCACACACATTTATACAACAAATTATATATTGATTTTGATTCTTTGAATCGACATATATCACAATGATCTAAGCTCTTAGAGTCATCACTTGCTATTATAGTAAAATTAAATTAAATTTAAAAAATAAAAAATATATATATTAATTGTACTGAATATATTAACTAATTAAAAATCAAAGAAAAAAGTGTATGATAATAGCAACAATATTGAACTTGAGTAAGTGAAGCTTCAAAATTACAAATACGTAAATAGCGTGAAGTTTAATTTGCTGAATAACAATGTCAGGTTATATAAATTTTATTATCATTACAAAAAACATTGTATGTAATTAGTTAACCTTCATGAGTGCAAAGATTATGAATAAGAATTACAACATGTATTATAATAATTACAACAAGTCACACCCTTTTCGTTAAAATAAATAATTATTTGAAGCTTATGTTGTCTTTCGTGTTGTTGCAGCTAAATTTTCTAGCAAATTAATAGGCTTTTGTTTTTTGTTTGTTTTTTTTTTTTTAAAAAAAATAATAATAAGTCTATATTCATTTTCAAAATATTACGTGATACTTGATATGAAATTTAATTAAATTATAAAGTGTTACAGATAAATAAATTTGACACATAAAACTTAAAAGTTGATATTTTTTTTATTTTCATTAACAAAATGAATGTTTTAAAAAAATATGGGAATTAATTTGGTCAAAAATTAAAATAATAATTATTTTAAACAAAATAAATAGCACAATAACCATACCATTATTTTAGCCTCATTTTTTAAGTAATATCCTAAGATATATACATGTATATTTTCATAAAGAAGTTAAATACCATTATTTAGGTACATGAAATATTCATGGAGATATATAAAAATTATATTTTGAAGAAAAATTAAACCACAAACAAATTGTACTATCACAATTTGATTCAAAAAAGGAGATAATGTATTAATAAAAAAAAGTTCAAATTGTTCGCTTCACTGTCTCAGTTCAAATACTATCCAAACTTTTAAAATTTTCTAAACAATTATTAGAGTATATGATATCATTATTAGATACCCATGTAGTAAATGATGAATCCACATTAGCATCTGAGTTTTTTTTTTTTTTTTAAATGATATAACAAAAAGTCCTTACATTATTCCAAAAAATTTAAAAATTTAATTAAAATGTAATATTTATTTTTAAAATTTATTCGAATAAACTCTTACCATATCAATTGGATGTTTAATATTATTAAAAAAAAAATACTTATACAGCATAAGACGACGAGTACATGTATGTATCAAGTTTTTAAAATATTGTCATTATGAAGATCACGTGATTGATTTTAACATTATTAATCTATTCTTATACATTATTGTATTTTTAATTGTTATTGAGTCAGGTGACGACGCCTAATGAAGGATAAAAAGCACTATGACGACATTGGTGCTAAAGATTTTCTTCTCATTTATGTATTCTTGTTAACTTTTTATAAATTTATATTTAATTTATTATTATTTGGAGATAGAAAAAATCAGAAGAAAATGAAAGAAAGGGGAAGAAATAGTGGCCACGTGACTACCATACTTGTAACATGTTTAAAATATGATGCTAACATGGGATACGTGGGTCAATAATACAATCATTTATTTGCAATGCTAAGAATGAGTTAGTGATAAAGGACTTTTGCAAACAAAATTTAAAAGTTCAAGTTATAGATTAAAAAAATAGTATACGGACTAATTATAACTTTTTTAAATATTACATGAGCTTTTTGATGCATTACCATATTATGAATATAACACCCAACAAAAATAATAATAATAAAAATTTGTGTATAATTAAATAATTAATAAATATAATTTTTTATTAATTTATTTTATTTAGTTGTATTTTATTTTATTTAGAGTAAAAATGAAGTAAAAATTGAATGAGGATGAAATTGGAAACAATTTTGAGGAAAATGGGTAACAATTTAAATTTTGGGGATATTTTTAAAAGAAAAATCGGAAACCAATGGTCAAAGTGCAATTTAGAGAAATTCTATCATGTGGGACGCCCGGTCAGCAGCCCCGACGAACCAGGACGCGCCATGTGGCAACGGGCACTGACACAATGCCATGCGGGAAGCCATGCGGACGATCCGCGTGCCCGTGATCGAATGATCCAGGTCCGTTCCCGCGCGCGCACAGACGATCTGGATGCACTCTCTCCCAAACACAATCGAACGGTCAAATTCAACTTCAATCGGAAAGTCCATATTAGATCGTGATGGACGATCCAGATTGGATCGTTGTCCAGATTCATTTCCTATTTAATCGCGATCGAACGTTCAGATCAAACACAATAAACGGTCCAGATTAAAAGCGGATAGATATAAATAACTCTCATTCGCACCAAACTCTAATCCTAGCCGCCAGACCCCATCGCTGGAGAAGACAACCCACCCGCCGGGGAGCAGACTGCCGCCACTCGACGCCTCACGGAACCTTTTTTCGACCGTCAAAAAAGATAAAAACTTTTCATTTTGCATGAAATTCAATTTTATGCTAATCCATGGCCAAAACGGAGCAAAAAGACCGGCCAATTGGACAAAAAATGCCGGGAAGCCCAGCGGCACTACCGCGGAGAATTTCATAAAATGCCTTCGATGGAGCCCTTCCTGATTTCCGTTCTGCGTAAAGTTTCTACCGTTGTAATTACCGTGTCCTTTTCTACAGGTTGATCGGAGCAAAACACCCAACCACAACGTGAGCCTGAGGAGCTGCCGCACCGGAGAGCCCCGCCGCTGATGAGTTTTGATTTTTTGTATTTTTTCGGCCAACCGAGACCCTTTAACGTATTTTCTCGCAGGGATCGATGCAAAATCGGTCGAATTCAGCAGAAAATGGTCGAAAATAGCCGACTCAAGGCGAACCGTCGCTGCAGGCGGCAACGCCGTCGCTGGAGCACGGCGGAGCCGCCGTGCCGGAATTCTGAAATGGTCAAGTGGGCCCTGGGACTGATTTTGGGTTTATTTGGAATATTTATAAGTACTATTAGCGCATTTCGATTCCCGAAGAAAAATTCAGGAAACTGCCTATAGGTGCAGTAAATAGCTTAGCTTTTCGGGCATCAAATCGAGTAAGAATCTCTCACTCTATTTCCTATCATAGAATTGAAGTCTAAATCAATAATAATATGATATTTGTGCAAATTAAATAAATGTGCATAATTAATTACGGATTGCTAATGGAGCCCGAACTGAAAATTATTCTTTGTTGATTTCTGTTGATTTATTTTACAATTTAAAAGTATAATAGTATCTGGTTTATCAACTTTATAGTTTGAATGTATGAATTACTACCTTACGTGGCTACTGTTTGATTGAAAAATTGAGATATGATTGCATCCCTTGATGCATGTTTTTTTGCTTACTGATCATAGTTGATTTTGAAAATGGAGACTAAAAAAAAACAAAAAAGTTGTGTGATTAAATAAACAGATGAAATGACAGTCTTAGTAGATATTCTGAAAGATGGTGGACGAACCGGGTACATAAGGAACTCTACCGTGAATATTGTCTCATACTAGACGGGGTATGAAGACTTGGTAATTTAGTACTCATACCGGACGGGGTATGGGAAGGACCCGCTTCACCCTCATACCGAATGTAGTATTGAGGTTTAATAATTTGACGCTCATACCGGACGTGGTATGGAGACGGCCAGTAATCGAGATTGTTAAAAGAAATGGGTCATGTGTAGCGGAGACATCCCTATGAACCCCCATAAATAGTAATATGCTGGTAAAAATGTGACAATTATTGTTTGATTATTTGACGATGTGTATAGATTTATGATATGTGCTATATTGCTGATCTTGCATGAAATTATAATTCGTATGATATTATTGTTTGCATGGGTTGTTTTCATAAATTTCACTATGGTAAGTGAACGATAAATGATTTTATGATTGATAAATGGATTTACTAAATTTAGTCCTCCATTAGTTATTTTTGTTTTTATACCCACATTTATTTATATGTCGGTGATATAGTGTGATATCCTTACTGGGTTAGTATATGTCATTCCTTATTTAACCATTTCAGATCAAGATGACCAGGCTTCAGAGCCCGATACGCAAGAAGATTGCGAGTAGATGCTAGATATTTTTTCTTTTCTATTTATTTCCTTATTTATTGTATTTCTTTCAAAAAGGTGAATTCTGTAATGTTGTTTAGTACTTTTAAGTTATTATATAAGGAATATAAATTTTAATTATTTTATTTCGCTTCATCACTTAAGTTATTATCTATTTACTTTGAATTTTCAGGATCGTTACAATGAAAGTGTTGTTAATGTGACAGCCAAATAGCTCCCATGTGACTGCAATGCTCACAGTGACTTGGCCTCTTTCATTTTTTATTTTTTTTAATCTTCAAATAACTATAAATGAAATATAAAATTATAAAAAAAATTAACAAAAAAATATAAAACTAAAAAAATGTCGTTCTAAAGCTTTTTAGCCATCACTCAAGTATCATGTCACATATGCAAAAAGGCATATTAGCGATGCCAACACCAATTACATGGTCACGCTAACAATACTTTTTTTAACTTTGATGCCCATGTGGATACATCTTGTGCTAATATAAATCAACTAAAATTAGTGATACTAATCAATTTGGACAAAATTTAAAAGTACAGTTTATATTTTAATTTAAAAATAAAACTAAAAGTTGATTTATATATATATATATATTTTTAAATAATAGAACTTTTTGATGTATTATCTAATTCATGAAATTAACTCTAAGAATAGATTAAACTTTACTTTTATGAGTTTATTTTGGTTAAATTTTTTTTTTTTTTTTTTATATATATTTAAAAAAGCTTGATATAAAAAAAGATAATATTTAGCACTTTGGCTAACAATCTCGCTTTATGACAAAAAGCAAGAATTTTAGAAGTTTACTTCACCCATGATGAAAAGATATTGAATGTAGTTATAGATGGAAGCTACACATGATTGCCTGGCATTCCTTTCATGTAAATAGATTATAAAAAATAAAAAATAAAAAAAAATTTATAATTAATGTGTGCAATAATTTAAATATAATTAATTTTTTTTAATTCACTTTATTTACAAAGTTTAATTAATTCTAATGGAATCTTAAATATGTTATTTATAAAATTCTTTTAGAACTTATCTAAAAATTGTAATTTTTACGTTTAAAAAAAAAAAAAACTTACAAAAATCATTTATATTATAAAGTTTTATAATTTTTTTCCAAAATTATTTTATTATGATCTCGAAGAAGAAGGGGAAGAAAAAGTGGTTCTTCCTTTTCAGCTCCCACCAAAAATATTTTGATTTAACAACTTTTGTGACCATCACAATCTCAGCTCTCTTGACCCATCGTCACCGTCCACGTGTCCACCAGGGGACCCACGAGTCCACAACACTTTGCCGGTCTTCTGTTTCAAAACTAAAAATAATCGAAAATTAAAGGGGGAAAAAAAAAACAAAAACAAAAACAAAAAATAAAAACCAAACCGCCGATTGCTCGTTTCTTTTTCCTCTCTCTCTCTCTCTCAATTTCTCCTCAAATTCTTGCTTTGTTCTTAGATTCCTGTTTGGGCTCTAATCAAACCCCAATCCGATCCGCACTCCCGGTTTCCGTCCCTGTCTCAAGAAAACACTTCGATTTTTCTCGAGAAATTTTGGGGATTAGGAGCGGGGGCGGAGAATTTAACAAGAAATTTCAGAAAAAAATAAAGTATGAGCTTTCAAGATCTTGAGGCAGGGAGGCCGTTGGCTTCAAGGCGGGATTTGATCAACGGCAAGCAGGACCCAACGCAGGCGGTCGCCTCCGGAATTTTCCAGATCAACACTGCTGTCTCTACGTTCCAGCGACTCGTCAATACCCTCGGCACGCCCAAAGACACGCCGGAGCTTCGTGAGAAGCTGTGAGTCTCTTCGCTTTCGATTTCCTTCTTTAAAGATTTATTTTTTATAGTTCTGATTGATGATCGAGAGTCGTTGCTTTATTTGCTATAATTCTTTCGTGTCAGTGTCGTTTCTTAGGTTTGAAGCAAGGATTATATCTTAATTTTCGAATCCCTGTAGTTTAAGTATGATAATTTTGAGGTCGATTTCACAGCAAATTGGCAATGTTTATTTCCCTTATTGTCTTGCTCGATAGAGTTTATTTTATTTTATTTTTTTTTGAGAAAATTGCTCGATAGAGTTTATGGAACTGGTTGTTTGCGTGAAAACGAGAGAGTTTGCTTTGAAATTGGGTACTGAAAAGAAGCCTGTGGGCTTAAGTTATTATTAGGTGATATAGGAGTATTCCATTAGGTAAGGTCGAATGGTAGAATTCATTGGTAATTGGGACACAAAATAGAATTTCTGCTTTTGGGATGGCAATTTGTTGGTCGTGTTCTCCTTCAAGTTGATCGTGTGCTTCTTTTTCTTTTTCTTTTTCCCCATTTTCTTTCGATATTAGTATTCTCGTGAAGTAACCGTGGATATCAGTTAGCATGTTTTCTCTCTTTCTTTCTCTCTCTCTCTCTCTCTCTCTCCTTTTCTTTTAGTTCAGCACATTTTTAGTCTGTGTTTTGGGTCAAGGCCTTTTTCTTTTCTTTTGTGCGCAACTTGTTAGCCCCAAAGAGCGTCATATAATTTTTATCATTGTTTATTATTCACTATTTTGAGGGCTTGCATGCTGAATGTTTTTAATATACAGGCACAAAACAAGGCTTCATATTGGGCAATTAGTGAAGGATACTTCAGCAAAACTTAAACAAGCTAGTGAAATAGATCATCATGCTCAAGTTAGTGTAAGTATGCTCATGGAAACTCACTGGTTGATTGAGTATTAAAACCCTTCTCTCTTTCTCTCTCCCTCTCTCGTGCGTGCGCCTCTGCAGGAATCATGCCTGCCTTGCGAATGTCTGAAGCATTGATATGATTTGAAGTGTTTCTATTCTGGCCTTAAATGATACTTTGTTAATTGCAGCCAAGCAAGAAGATCACAGATGCTAAACTTGCAAAAGACTTCCAAGCAGTTTTGAAAGAGTTTCAGAAGGCTCAGCGGCTTGCTGCTGAAAGGGAAACCGCATATACCCCCTTTGTTCCGCAGGCTGTTCTTCCTTCCAGGTTAGGCCATTTTCAAAATTTACTAGTTCAGGAGTTGCCGTAGCATGTTTATAAGGAACAATATGATAATTGTGATAAACCATTCACAAAATATTTCTTACAACTCCTAATGTATATTATCTGGCAGCTGTTAAGTGTTTTTTGCATTTAACTCTATGGGTTTCCCATGTCCTAATGATGTGGATTTGTTCTTCTAAATACAGCTATACTGCCAGCGAGCTAGATATAACTTCGGATAAGACTGCAGAACAACGGGCTCTTCTTGTGGAATCTAGAAGGTTGGTTCTGATTACAAATTTGTCCTTGTAATAGCACCATTGAGTCGGTGGTGTTCTTTTCTGATGTATATAGTTATCTTGAGGCATCTTTTTATGTGTACGATAATATGCATTTTAAATAGTTTGCAGCTTTTTGTTTAGGTCCTGAACCACTGATAATATGCATTTGAACATGTATTATGTGTATATAATTGATGTATATTTTTTAGAAGCAAAAGGAAAAGAAAAAGATGTAATTATCTTCTTTTCTTTGAGAACCCGTTAACGAATTGTTATATTCACGTGTTATCACGGAATCAACTAGTCAATAGACTTGTGATGAAGGCCTCAATTGATAAAATCTATCATGAGGTTTAATGTGACCTATTCTTCATTATGTGTATGATAGTTTTAGGTTCAAGTGACAAAGTTGTGGTAAAATCTTTAAATCTGGAACTAGAAAATCTAAGAAATTCTAAACTTTCGTTTCCTCTATCTCTCTTATTTTATTATTATTATTATTATTTTGCTTGAAATGCTTCAAAAACTTTTAATCCTGCAGACAGGAAGTCTTGCTATTGGATAATGAGATTGTGTTCAATGAAGCTATCATTGAGGAAAGAGAGCAGGGAATACAGGAAATCCAGCAGCAAATTGGTGAAGTGAACGAGATATTTAAAGATCTTGCTGTGCTCGTCCATGAGCAAGGAGCTATGATTGGTATGCCATCTCTCATCTTTATGTCAAGATCTCTTCCTTTTGTCTGACTTTAGGTCGACTTTTCTCATGTGCAATTGTTTCCATCTTGCAGATGATATCGGCACCCATGTTGAAAATGCCAATGCTGCTACAGCACAGGGGAAGTCACATCTTGTGAAAGCTTCAAAGACGCAAAGATCGAATTCATCTCTGGTAAATTATGAAGTTCTGATCATTTTTGTTCTTAGGATGATAGTAGGTATAGAGCATCGTGACTGCTGGCCACTCCCCCGGGTTTAGTTTTTCCTTAACGTTATGGTTGGATGAAATACATTCCCAGAAAACAAGAGTTTTCCAATAAAAATGTGGATTACTTGCTCTAGACGTATGAAGTCCTTTTTATATTGTATCTGAAAAGTGAATGGGGAGAGGTTTTTTTAACTCGTGTAAATTTTTGTTCTTACTTTTTTTTTTTTTTTTTTTTTTTTTTTTTTTTCTTGTTTCAGGCATGTTTGCTGTTGGTGATATTTGGAATCGTGCTTCTCATCGTGATCATAGTACTTGCAGCTTGATTAGAACGGTCATCTCATAATATCAGTTTTTGTAAGAATGCGCGGCAACACAAGGGCGATCTTTTTATGGGAATTAGTTAAAAGCTTGTTTTGCTGTGATGTCATGCAAAACTGGGTGTCACTTCCGATCTGGATGAGTATATATAATGTATTATTGATTCTAAAGTAATGTTTATTGAGTTGTTTTATTTGTGTAAGTTGGCTGCCATGCCAGGTTTCTTCAGAAAGTTTTAAAAGTGACAATAATGGAATACTAATTCTTTGGTTTTATTACGTCAACATGAATTTATTAGAGGATAAACAGATATATATTTCTATATACGTGTATATACGGAAATGTATAGATATATTAATTTAATCTTTAGATAATTTTTTTAAAACCAATTTTACGTCATTTTAATCAAATACATATATTCTCTATATATATATTTTAATATTACTTCTAGTAATTTTAACATTAACAGTTAGAATTGTAACTCGCGAGAGTCTGCGTCAGATAATGTTAGAATTCCGGAGAGGATTGGGAGTATGAAAATAATTTCCCAGAAAAATACAAGTAACACGTGTGATTATACACTGTAACGATAATAGCTTTAGCCTAATCAGGATTAAGAAATTCAAATACTGTTTTATTGTGTTTATTTAAGAATTAATCGAGTTGGTTTTGAAATTCAAAAATTATAATCAATTAATAAAATTTATTTATTTTATAATTAATTTTCAGTTTGTAATAAAAATTTTAATCAATTCCATCGGTTACGTATATTATCTAATTTGAAGGAAAATCGGAGAAAACATTCGTAAAGTATATGATATAGAGTAGGCAGTTAAAAGCACCCACTTGCTCGCCGCCAGCGCTTCGGTCGTTTCGTTTCCCTGGTTTATCAGCTCTCTTCGCCACCGCCAGCGGCTCTCTTCCCCTCAGGAAGGTGTATTTTCGTGTGGAGGAGCGATTTTCCGACAATGAATAGTACGTCTCCAGCGCACTCATCAATATCAACAACAGCCATTGTGGGAGGAGGAAGCAGCGGGAATGCTGCTCCCGATGATTTCCATTTCCCCTCTGATCTCATCTCCATCCAAGACCGCAAGGACGAGGCCATGCGTGGTTATTTTTCTCTCCTCGCACTTTTTCTTCTCTTACTTTTATTTTTTATTTTTTATTTTCCCCACTTCTATAACTATATATATGATATTTCATGATTATTTTGTTCATTTTGGCTAAATCTAATTGAGTTCCCTACTTTTAGGTATCTGCATCGTTGCATATCTTTATGAATTGCTTGGTTCTCTGGGTATTCGTGTGTTTGCATTTAACGGATTGTATATTGTTCTATTATATAGTTATTTACAGGTATGAGGAGCAAGTAGGTCATACTAGGTGGTGCAGCACAAGTTCTGTTTGAAAAGATTAGATTACTTGGATTATTTACAACAGAGGCTAAGACTTTAAAGAATAAAGCTGAATTGTATTAAGTTATTTCTAAAACTATTATAAATAAATCATTTATAAGGTTTATAACAAGAAACTGACTGGAAATAGAAAATCCTAAAAAACTAAGAATCTAGCTAGAAATAGGAAACACAAGGAGACTAGAGAATTAAAATAAATCTTAAACTTTAACTAGAAAAACACCAGAAACAATAACAGAATAACATCTAGAATTGAACTAGGAAAAGGGTGCTGCATAAATCCCCTCCTCTTAAAGATCGAGTTTTATGGTTTGCGAAGAAAACTCATCAGGATGATAGTACTCGAAGATACCAGCAACATTGAAAGTATTAGAGATATTCGTATCAGCTACGAAGATCAATCTTATTGATCCGTGTTTTATGAGATATTCATATAAACTGATTCACGAACCGCGTAAATATACTTGGCCCATTAGATAACCTAAGTGGCATTACTAGCCATTTATAGAGGCCATCTTTGGTTGTTGAGGGCTGTCTTCTACTCATCACCAGGATGGATTCGGATTTGGTGATATCCATTTCTTAAAATAAGTCTAGTGAATACTATAGTACCTTATAACATTGTCAAGTATATCATGAAGGCGTGAAATAGGGGAGCGAAACTGGATCGTTATTTTGTTGATGACACGACTGTCTACACACATTCACAAACTACTGTCTTTCTTTGGAGTTAGTAATGCAGGAATTGCACATGGGCTCATACTTCCACAAATCAATCCTTTATCTAACAACTCATTAATTTGTTTTGCAATTCTTTATGCTCAGAAGAGCACCAAATCGATGTGGTGCTGAATATTTCTCATAAAAGGCAATTCATTAGGTAAGTATCTAGGTGACAAATCAGCAAAACAAGAAATTAATTCCTGGACTTTAATTGAAATTTCTTCAGTTGTGTCCAATTAATTCTTAACAACTAAGGTTATCAAAAAATTTTGGCTCCTTGACCTGCTCAAGGAATTCTGGACTCTTAATAGTACTGAAAAGCCGGGTATCCTTTTATGTGACATAATTACCATTCTTTGACCGAGATTTCAGTACTAAAACGATCTTCTTATCATACCACCAAAAGATAAAATCATTATCTTGCCCTTTACAGGTAACATAAACATCATAGTGCCATGGTCTTCCCAAGAGCATATGACAGGCGTCCATCCACGTCACAGACAATTTCATCCTTCTAGTTCTTCCTGATCGACAAAAGAACTTTGCAAATTTCCACCACTTGAACTTCTGGTCCTTTCTTAATCCATGCTATCTTGTATGAAGATGGATGTTTCTCGGTTGCCAAGTTCAAAGCCTTCTTGAAAGCTTTAGAAATCACATTCTCACTACTGTCACTAATCACTTTACACACTCTATTCCAAATGTTACACCTGGTTCGAAATATTTTGTGTCATTGAGAATCATTTGGTTTCTTCTAAGCAAGTAATATCCTTTGAACAATGTTTGCCACTTCTTCTTTGACATCTCCATCTTCAATTTCAGCACCCTCATAAATATCTTCTTTATATGTTTGTTCTTCTGTAGCACCACCTTCATCAAGGTTAACAGCTTGCCTATTTGGGCAATTGTTCGAAAGATGACCTGGTTGGTTGCAATCGAAAGCATATCCTGAGATTAGGCTGTACATTAGGATCATTATTGATTCATTGTTGCTGTTGATTTCTGCCTTGGGTATTGGGACCCATGGTGGCCGAATTTTCCTCCTCATAGTGTAACCACTGCTGCTGCTAGAAGCCACTGAACCCCTTGGAGTGGAAGATCCTTCTTGACTTAGTCATCTAAAACTGTTTTGATGATGTATCGAAGACCTATTGATGTGATTTTCCACTTTCATTGCCAGTTAACTGCATCTGGTAAGGTCCAAACACCTTGAAGCCGCACGACCTTGAATTGTAAGCTTTAAGGCATCCAGTATAACGAGCAATTAATTAATTGATCTTCTGTCTCTGATAAATTAACACATGAATCGCTGGCTAGCTTCTCTCTCGCCATCACCAGAGTTGGAGTCACCAGAGTAGTGTCGTTCATTGTGTAGATCTGGTCATTGTTGTTCAGGCTAGCATCTTCTTTGGGTAGATAATGCAGCTAGCATCTAGGTTATCTGCCAAGTAGCTTTGTCAACTCCATCGAATCTTTGCTCAATATTTTCAAACCTTCATTTGTTGTTGGTGGCTTATTATCCACTAGAACTATCCTGAATCATCAGATCAAGGTGAAAATCCTTGTTCTGATACCGATTTCGATGCAACAAAAGTTTTGTTTGAAAAGATCAAACATAGAGCATAACTTACTCACAGCAAATGCTAAACTTTAAAGAATATTGTTATATTGTATTAAGTTCTATCTAAAACTGTTATAAATGAGTTCCTTTATAAGGTTTGAAAATCCTTACTCTGATACCAATTTTGATGTAGCAGAAGTTTTGTTTGAAAAGATTAAATGTAGAGCACTTAGCTTACTCACAACAAAGGCTAAAACTTTAAACAATAACATTGAATTATATTAAATTATATCTAAAACTGTTACAAATAAGTTCTTTTATAGGGTTTGTAGTAAGAAACCAACTTGGAATAGGAAATCCTAAGAAACTAAGAATCTAATCAGAAATAGGAAATATTAAGAAAACTAGAAAGGTAAAATAAATCTTAAACTTGAAGTAGGAAAAGACCAAAAATAATAAAATAATAACTCTTAAAATTGAACTAGGAAAAATATACTGGATCACTAGGTTCAGGGAATACTATACCCTTATGTCAAAAAAGGGAATACTATTACCTTTTCGCATCCACAGCACACCTGAGGACTCTCACCACACTTTAGGCTGAAATTCAGGATACTCTGCAACTAGAGTTACTTCATAACATATAGAAATAACAAAATTTATTAATCCCTTAGTACACCATTAGATTTTTACCACATTATTAATACTGATATTGTGCTAAAATCTCAGGCAGTATTGAGATTGATCAGTGGCGTGTTCAACACATTATGGTGAAATTTGTCTATTCAACACATTATGGTGAAGTTTGTCTATCTTAGTAATCTAGTTTATTCTTCATAATTATATTGATCTTTCTTTACGCTTGTGTAATTTTTTGTAACTTTCGAGCTTGCATTACTTTGCTTTTATTCTTATTATTTTTTTTTAAAACTATTCTTTTATTTGTTATCTTTTGTTGGCTTAAACCTTGGTGGTGTTCTTTAGTTGTCTGTCAAAAGAGTTTGAATTAGAGAACAATCATGTATAGAAGGAGCTTTTGAGCGAATGCTACTGTACACAATGCGGGTTTCGTAGAGAATTGTTTTGCTCCTCCCACATGACTTTCGAAAATTTTAAATTCTGTTCAGAGATATGGAGGTTCTTCCAAAATCCCATGGACAAGTGCTTTCTTATTTTCCAGTTATTTATGCTTCATGTTAAGCTAAGACGATCAACAATATTAGACATGACCGTTTGGAGGATTGAAGTTATTCTGCATTATCTCACTTATTTGGACCTTCTTTAATAGTTGATTCCTTTGGACTATGTGGGATTTTGGCCATGTAAACATCATGTATTCCTTACATGGAAAATATCTAATCAGACATTGGATTATTATCACTGGAGAAGAGTTGAACACTTAAGTTGTGGGATCTGGCTTTCTTGCCCTTTACTTTTCATCATACTTTTGCTTTCAGCTAAAATTTTTGTTCTCAAGTTTTTTCTCAATCAGTAAAATTCGAGTATTACTAATCTTCACATCCATACAAGACCTATAGCTGCCACATGAAAGTGAGGGCAAAGAAGTGCCACTTCATAGGACTGAATAATTTCATTGAGACCGAACTAGTAAGTGAAAGAAAACTAATAATTTTGTTGTATTTTCTGTTATGGTTCCCCACAAGCTGGAGCTACCTCTGGAAAGGGGCCTCTAGGGATAAGAGGCCTTCAAGTCTTATTCTATTGGCTACATTTTAGGTTTTCTGGATTTAAATAAATAGGAAAACTTTTGTGTGGATTGATTCTAAATTTGATAAATTCAAGACATTTGGTTTCAGACCTGAGATTTTTTTATTAAGGATCATTCTCTTTATTCTTGTGAGGATCTTGAGGACCTTATAGATATTTTGTTTGACATATAAGTTTTGTATATGTGTTGCAAGTCTTTGGTAGTAGTGAATAAATGGTATTTTTTCTCTCTCAAAAAAAAAAGCTGGAACTGCCTCAGACAAGCCCTACAACTTCCTTGTGGTTCTGGGAAGTGAAGAAATCGGAAGGTAATGGTCTTCTTTCATGGGAATTTGCAAACCAGGTCATCTGAGTCTTCTTTCTTGGCTATGTATGGTTAACAAAATTTTAGCTCTTCTTTTGCTTCAGTTTCTTCTGGGAGCCAAATGCACTAATTTTATTTGTTTGCTGTACTACCTTGAGTTCTAAGTGGCGATAAGTTTTGTGTTTGAAGTTTCCAGTGCTGTTCCAGACTAGTAGTAGTCTCCATACTGTGTGTTTGCTCCTATCATCTTGATTTGTACCTGAACACATTCTTCTTATGTTTGTTTTTTGTTAAGTTTGTCCCCATTTCTATTTTTGTTGAAGATGCAAGAGATTATTTTGCTGTGTTTGGTTTGACTATTCAGTCAATGTTACTACTGCCTAGGATACTGTTTACTAGAAAATGGAAGTTTGACTTCAATTTTTTTTCCTTTTCTTATTCTTCTTCAATTCAACTTTGTTTCAATTTACTCCTATAATGTAGTGGAGTTTCGAGATATGTATGATTGCTTTCTCAGTGCAGCTTTAAAATCTGACCTAATGGCTGAACTTGACAAGGAGGTTAAATCGTTGGAAGAAGATAACTGGATGTTTGAAGGACCTCGTTCTCGTATCCACCTTATAACAAAATCAAGTAAGTTCCTCACCCTTTAGTATGATGATATCGATTCAGTTGGTTTTGTTGCATTTAATTAACTTACAACTGTATGCACATATTTTTTTTTTCCTCGTTCATGCTCTTGCTCCTGTTCCTGGACAAACTTTCTGTTGGGGAATGTTAAAATTTGTTATTATTTCCATTTATCATGTGCTTAAAAAAATTTCAACCAAGAAGAGTTGGCCAAAGGGGTAAAAAGCTTAATATATGTAGTAGTTTGTGAATAATTTCATTTTTCAAAATCATTTTGTGTGCATGGTTGCATGTTTGTCTGTTCTGTTTTGTCCATCAACAATGATTGGAATAATCAGCCAGTATTTTAGTAAATCAGTCATGTCAAGATAAAAGTTCATCACTTCAATGAAGTTTTAAGTTACTTTTTATTTTGCTGGCCCTCAACGTGCTTTGTAAGTTTTGAACCCCAACCCTATTGGTAAAGAGGGGAGGATGTAACTGACTCAGCTAAGTTGAGTTGCTTGAAATTTTAACTTACTATTTATTCTTTGAAAAATTCTTCCCATTGGATGGTAAAGATTTGAGATGGAGGATGGAGCTCCCTGTTCTTTAGAACCCATTGGGCATACACATAATGGATTGGGAACTTGCCTTCTCCTTGACTGAGTGCTAAAAGATTCAACTCCTGGTCCTTGTGCATCACAACTTTAGTGATTAATCTAGTTAGCATTTTCATTGGTTTCCTATTTAAAAGCACGCGTGGAACAACTTACCTTCTTCCCGATGAGAACATAGTTATTGCAGATTGGAAAAAAATCTTGAGATGCTTGATTGATGGTTTAACGCCACTCCAACCTTCAAATTATGTTCGAACTTAGCAGGATTTGTTGTCAATAAAAAAACAAATATCTAAAAGATTTCTGCCTTCAAACACTTTTATTCTCAAGGATTTTGCATCTAGCCATCTCTATCACAATTCTGTTTCTCTCTTTCTCAGACCCGTTTCTGCTTTGGAGAGCCTAACTATAAATTGGTATTCAATCTCGCATTTTCACAGAATTTGTTAAATTCATTTGAAGTTTATTTTTTCATATTATCAGATGTTAAAGATTTGATCTAAGCCCACTTTGAGCTTCAAGTAAGACCTTAAACTTGTTGAGAGATTGTGATTTATTGCTGACAAAATTTAACCCAAATCATTTTAGTCAAATAATCTAGAAGTAGCAGAAAGTACCTGTGGCAACTGAAAGATGTAAGTCACTAGTTCATGTATATTTATGTGAACAAACTGAATCTTCTGCATTGCTCTCTGGACTTTATTGGATGAAAAGCTTGTTTCTGTAACTTATGAGCATTACAGAAAGTTCAGAATTTTCAGTTTAAAGTGCCCAAATCTTCTATATCAAGCCCATGATTTGTCAAGTTTAGTATTGTGGACATAATAACCATTTGATTCTAATAAGGACAAAAAATTTTCGTCAACCTTTCTGACTTTAGCAATATCATTTCCATTGGGATGATAGATAGTGCAGAAATTTCCCTTGGGGTAGGGAGTTCTTTTTTTCAGCATTGGAACAGTCTTAAGAGGTTTTGATCCAAACGACGAACAAACAAGACATCAATGATAACCTTATATCTTCTTTCGCTTGACCAGCAATAGATTCCTTGTCTTCACCTTCACGATTTGTCTATTGCCTTTCTGTACTTTTGTTCTGATTAATCTATGCAAATTGTTGAAAAGATTTGAATCTTTGTCCATACAGCTGTTACAGCTAAATTACTGAATCAAGATTTTTCTTCAATTAATTGGACAACATGAAATGCCGTAAATGTATATCTCCATATACATCGATTAAATTTGCTTGACTATAGAAAATATTTCTTTATGTTCAAACTTCCAGCAAAATCTGTACTTAATCTTCCATTCGTATGGACGATTCTTGCTTAGATGGTTGGCTATTTTGCAAGTTACTCATGATGGAAAGTTTCCCTTATTTGCAGTCTTTAACTTAACCCTTTTGGTATTTTGCCTTCCACAGTAACAATTTTCTTTCCATCTTTAAACATTAGTTGCTTCTCCTTTTGTTTGGTTTAGAAAGCACCTTTTGTTTGTTTGTTAGATGTCATAGATGCCCTATGCTCTTGAGCTTGTAACTTGCTAATCATATCGGTTATTATTTTCTTAAGGTCATAAAATTCTCTACTTGTAGAAATTCTGTGACTCAAATCTAGTAGGAAAGTTGATAGTCTTTTATGGTCTTGAAATGCCTGCCCACAAAGCATCATTTGATTACAACTCCATGAGCTTGGCATAGTTGTCTTTGATTGTCTCGTCATCTTTTGTTCTCAACCTTTTAAATCTCTTCTGCGAGTTATTAATTTTACAGTTTTGTTTCCTTAAACTCTTCCTAGAGTTTTTCCATGCTTGCTTTGCAACTGTATTGCAATGATCATAAGCCATGAGAAAATTTTTTATTCCCACGGCCCGAAAATCACAGGTCTTCTCCTTAAAAAAGTAGGAGGTGCAAGCAAGAAACACCACTTGCTGTTATTCTCTCACTTTTACAAAAATTCACTAGAAAAAGTTTGATGAAACACAAAGTTTTCACAACCCGTTCAGAAGAAGTTCCGATACCATTTGTTGAATCTTATACATAAAAGATAACTCTCGTTATCAGAACTGTGTAAGCTCTAAGTTCAGAATTATCACTCATAAATAAGAACTCATAGTTCAAGGTTCTCTCTCTTACTTCATGTCTCATTTCCTCAAATAAATAAGGTGATTCAAATTGCAAGCAAATCACAAGAGGAACTACATCTTACTTTTCTTTTATACATATCTTACTTATTTTACAAAGTATTTTATTTATGGATCAAGTTACAGGATGCCATATATCTTTATAAGGCTTGACATTGCTATAAAAAGAGAAAAAATTTATTATTTTTAATGAAAAATCTCTTACATCTTTAGACATTAGTGTATTCTTGTTACATGTCCATGCAGCTCTTCTTTCCAATTTGGTAATTTTTGACGTGCAAAAATCAAGGGTATGCTTAGTACAATATTCTTATAGTTTTTATTTCCTAAATTCACACATTAGCATAATTTACTTCCTCATCCCATAAAAGCGTATAAGTTAGTTTACCATTAAAACACTATTTAAGAAATAGTAATGAAATGGGCGATGAAGTCAGAAAAGAATAAGAAGTTGTTTTTTAGTTTTTTATGGAAAATTGTTTTTGTTTGTACTTATTACTTGAAGAACACATATTATCATATAATTTGTATAAATAGAAACATGCATAAGCATATGAATTTAAGAAATAAAAACAAGCAAGTGCCTTCAGATGAAGTCACGTTCTTTTCACATTTGCCTTTGTCCTGGAAGGTGTGATTTGCGCTGAAAGCATGACTTTTTTAGTGCTTCTCTTGCTCTTCATTTTTTTACCCTGCTTTAGTGAGAAAATCAAACAGTGTGTTTCATTAGCCATTTGCTGTTATTTCTTATTCAGGCGGGTTTCTCCACAAGCAGCCGGAACTAGCAACAGACCGGAACGTTGCTCCTCCAAAATGATTCTGATTCCTTCGGAAGAGCAGAGTATTGTGCCAATGGTTTGAGAAGAGATTAAGCTCAATGATCAAGTTCATACGACTGGATGAATTTCATTGACTATCATATGTATGTGTCATCGCAATATTGTTAGAACATTACAATTTATGATTCAAATTTTATAGTTTGATATATTTATAATCGAAACAATTAAATGTCATGAGATTTTATTAGTGAATCAAAATCTATTTACGTAAATAATAAAAATATAACTAAATTTAGTCAAATACTTGTATGATTTATTTTGATTTGATTGTAAGATGCAATATTTATACAAGTTACTTTGAAAACATAGTATTTTTAGTTGTTTACAATATTAGTATAAATTTTTTAAAATATTTTAATATTTCATTTCTTTCTTTACATATTTTATATGAATGATAATAAATTTTGATAAATGATCTATATTCTGAATTTTATGATTTGATTTAATTTATAATTTAAATATCAATTCATTAACTAAAAGTAGTGGTATGAGTCTATAAGTTAGATACTAAAAATTGCTTGTATTTCGAGTCTGAAATGATCCGGGTGAGAAGCCACTAGCAAATGTATGTATCATGCAGTTTAATCTGAGTGCAAGAGTATACCATGTCTGAACATGATCAATCGTCGATATTACTTGATACTAACGCAGTTCATTCACTTTTTATACGAACTGAATGAATGTTCCTAACAAAAACAAATTAGAGAAGAGTAAAAATTCCCACATGTACATGACAAATTGTTTCAAATTGTTCTTTCAAATTCAACAGGGTATTTAATACAAACGTCTTCAACAATGTAAACCATATATGGCCAAGTAAAGTGTTTGAGGTTAAGATCTATGCCCGTAATCTTGAAAGGGCAAAGAAGAACCATCAGATCTCAGCAGTGGTCTTCGAGTCTCTGACTGAAAGAAACTACAAAAGAATACACTCCATTTGTTTTCACAGCAGTTACATTTTAAGATTGTTTCAAGTTTTTGCAAGGTCTGAAGTTGGAATTCCAGATTGATGAGATAACAATCAAAAGAGTCGATAAGAAAGAAGAAAAGAAAGTAATAAAAGAGACAGCATTTGCATGTGCCCTAATCCCAGAAGGTATTTTCCAGACAGCAGCACCAATTGGGATTTCAGCATTGCTGTTTCTTGACATGATCAAACAGCTTTCATTATGTGGGCTTCCCTCTAATTTGCAGTGCAGGAATAAGTCAGGATCTCTAAACTCTACTCTTGCATACCCACTATCTTGCAACGGCTGTGGAGGAAGGAAAATCGGTTAGTGCTTTAGTCTCTCTTACCCAGTTATCGACCACTATATTCCAAAGGCCATACCAGCAGATGCAAAAGCTATGAGATAATTAGGACATACATACTGACCCGAATTGAACAATTTGATTACCAATGAGCACAAGAGATTTACAAAAATCGGGACAGTGCTCATATGACGTCAGTAGAAATTAACTTGTTTCTTTATTTCAAAAAAGGAAAAGAAATTAACTTGTTTGTCTGTAAGCAAAGCAACTCATTATATGATCTTGCAAGGGAAAAACACACCCAAGAGCTCAGTAAGAGATCAGGTGGTTGGTCCCCAGAGTATAATACATACAGCTGATGGTATTTTCATCCGACTGCCACACTGCAAAGGTGTAGACTGATGATATTTTATTTTGGAAGAAGATGAGACAGAGAACTCCCAACAAATAAGTATAGAAGAAAATGACAATCCATTTAACATTCTCTCAATTCTTCAATGTGCTACTTGACTGGGAAATGTGTGTTTTTTTTTAATATCATGCTAGAAACTATAAAAGCTATTTTGATAACCACTTGACTAATGTTAAGTATCTCTTGGAAATATATTCTGTTTCACGTACCGTGTACCGTGCATGTACTGGAAGCCCTATGTTGATTTCCCATTCATTCTCCTGCTTGGAAAAGATATTAAGACCAACATCCATGTGAATCTCAACAGCAGACCGGTTTGAAAGGAACGAAGGTAATTCCAAATTTGCATCCCCAAAAACAGCTACTTCAGTAAACACTGCAATATTTATATTCAACTTTAACCACCAGGGAAACAATATGGCAATCCTTTCAATGATTATCAAAACAGAATTTTTACTGAAACGAGACAAATTGTAGTTTACCACCACGTTGATGAAGATGTTGAAGCTCAAATGGGTCAGCAAAGACTCCAGATGGCAGCCTTTCAATGATTATAACTTCACAGAAATGAGTTGGTAGCTGAGATAGGGACTCTGGATGAGTATGTAGACTAATAGCTGAGGATATATGACGATGAGAACCTTCACCGGCTAGATTGCGGTGCAAAATGGATAATTTTGCAGCATTATTAAGATTATTTTGTAGTGATTCACAAGTGCAAGAGGGAAGATTTTTTGCGATGAAATCTTGGAAATCTGAATCAAGCAAGTGCTGATGTTTTGCAAAATAAGATTGCAGAATATATTCATTCGGAGTACACAAGGGACTGATATTTGAATTGAAGGAATCAGAACCTGTCTCGCACATTCCAACCTGAAAATTAAACCTAGTGAGTGACAAAATGAACCTAAGAATATTGTATCTCATCCATAAAAAATTAAAACAAAGCAAAAGGTCATGATTAGTGAGGAGGAAAAACAACAGCCATAGCTCTCAATATAAATCGATGGCGTGAGAAAATCGCCTCCTTCCTGACCATCCTCCCTCACAAGGTAAAACAAAAGCAAGAGGAGAGAACTTAAAGAAGTGGTTTTTAACGACTCAAATACAGTGCCATGGGATGTTGGCCGCTCCATGTTACAATCCTTCTCTGTATACAACAAATGAAAGCACAAACAATTCTCAATTCTCAAACGAGGATTGGATAACCTAGTAAGGAAACTCGAAACAGAAGATTAACATTCCTGACATATTTGAGACCTGGGATGAATAAAGTAACACAAACTACGAGGTAGAAAACTGGAGCTTGTTGACTGAGTCATTTCAAATTTAAATGGAATCTTTTCAAATCATAAGGATCTTTCCAAACTTAAGAATGTAGAGTTAACAAGCGAGAAGAGTTGATTTATCTCAAACAAAAAAAACAAGTGAGAAGAGTTGATATTAAGGAACAAAAACTGCTAGATAAGGAAGCATAAGTCCAAACAAAATCCAAGCTTCATTATCCCAACAAAATTAATGGCTGGAAGGGCCAAATTTCGAAGAACTCTCAGTGGGTCATCTTTGTATTAAGCTGAGGATTAAAGAAGTACTTGAAATGTTCAAGAAACGAGATCGCTAACTTACCTGGCTTAAAGAAGAGAAACCAAGCATAAAGCAGTCAGCGCCAACCAAGAATATGAACACAATTACCAGTTTCTGCTTTATAGAAAACTCAGTTCCCATAGACCCACTGAAAGAACGAAAGCATAGATCAAAAGTTACAATTACAACTCATCTAATAATCTATCAACAGAATTTAAATACACAAACAGACACCACAACCTTAAGAGTATTTCCTTATTAAGCTTAAGCAAAATGACGAAACCCAAATGAACAATGATTCAGAAGCATAACAGACATACGGATCACAGGTGCTGCGTGCTAGGAGAAGGGGTTGAGTAGGTGAATTTGTACGGAGATAACCCTTGCGTACCAATCTGTGAAATGGGTGAAGGTGATCCTTTAGATTGAGAGAGATAGGTTTGAGATGAGTAATGGAGATGGTCGAGTGAAACAGAAGCAGGAGAGAGAGGTGGCTGTTGGGAGACCGCCGGGGACGAGGTCGGCAAGGGATGCCGGCGGAGAAGCTGAGATATATATATATATATATATATTTGTTTTAAAATGAAAAAGAATTTAAAATAATTAGATTATATTGAAATATTTTAAAAAATAATTTGTTTTAAATTCTTATTAAAAAATATCATTAATTAATTAATTTAACTATTTTACAGTTTACAATAAAATAAAATATCACAAATTAAACTGTAAAAATGCTAAATTTTTTGTAGTAAATAAATTTTTAATATTAAAAAAGATGAGATCTATAAAAAGTGACAAGTGTCCAATCTGAATGGCAAATCCTGTAATTAAAGGAAAAGGGAGTGGTAGATATGGTAATTTAGAGGAACAAAATCTGTCGTGACGCCCCAGAAGAGAGGCAACTTATTTTCTTCCTCCATCTATAAACCCCTTCTTCCTCCCATCGCCGTACGGTCTCTGCAAAATCCTTTTTTATCTTTCCCTTCTTTCTCGCCCAAAATATTGGGCCTGTTCTGCTCTCTTTCAGTTTGGGCTTTTTCAATATTATGGTTGACTGATTGATTGAAATGGATGGAGTTACCAGTGGCAACGCGGGCAACAGTGGTGGCGATTCCTCCACCAGTGGAGGCGGCGGAGGTGTGGCGGCGCAGCCCATGGCGATGCAGGGAGCGAACGCTCCGCCACCATTTCTGAGTAAGACCTATGATATGGTCGACGATCCCGCGACGGATGGGATCGTATCGTGGAGTTCCACCAACAACAGCTTCGTCGTCTGGAAACCACCGGAGTTCGCGCGGGATCTCCTCCCTAAGCACTTCAAGCACAATAACTTCTCTAGCTTCGTCCGCCAGCTCAATACCTATGTATTTGCCCTTTCTTTTCTCTTTCTTTATCTGGAATAGGGTTTTTTTGTGGACAATGATATGTAGTTTCTGTTTTATTTAAAAGGTTCATTTATTAAATCAGGTTTGCTAGTAAAGATAATTCACGTAGTTTCCTGGGGAAGACTAAGAGATTTATTATGACCATTATCTTACTCGAATTTCCTAACTGATGTTGTCTTTTTTTTATTTGATCTGCTTGATGATAGAACTTGAATGTCTGAAATCCTGAGAAAACAGTAGATGAGAGTACTAGCTTAGTTTTTATTGATTCTATGAATACTTATTGTGGTCAGTATCAATGAGCAATAAGGTAGTACTGTCATCCACTGTTTTATCTCGGACTTTCAAATTATCATGTTCAGAAAGCAGGATCTTTCTGGTATTGTCTAGTCATTGTGTATGTAAATGCTTTTGGTCTCTCTCTACTCCAAAAGAGTTGACTATCTGCTTAGTGTGATAACTAATCCTTAATATCCTTAAAAATTGGGCTTAAAAAATGGAAGGAAGAAATTCTCTGGTTGTTAGAGCTGTGGCTTGCAAGTAGTACATGGCAATTGTGGTTTTGATTGCTCAGGAAGTTGAAGGAAGTTTGATAATTTTATGATTCAAATCCCGTGTGGCAAATCTTCTTAGGGTTCTGAATTTATGAGTTTTAGAAAATCCCTTTTGGGTCAATGTATTCTCTGTCCTCATTTTCCTTCCCAGTTTCTGTTCATATATGAGATTTGATTGTTGCATAGAGTTACTTTGAAAAGAAAAAAAGAAAAGATTGTTGAGTGGGGTTTATAATAATGCCAAAGCTGCAGATTGCAAGTAGCTTAGGAAAAAAGTGTTCTTTCATATTGAGAGAAAAGCAATGCAGATTCATTGAAGTATAATGGTTAAATTCTTGGGTGCCTGAGATCTTTTCTGGATTCTGCATGTTTGGCATGCTGCTAACTAGGCAAAAGATTGTAGGATGATGTTGGATCAATTGAAAACAGGGAACCCTTAATCTGTTTAACAATTGATTTTCTATTTAGGTCCATAAAAAAGATAATTTAGTTATGAATTCGAATGGTGAATTTCACTTTGGCTCCGATATTTTCTATTTTAAGCTGTCATTTAAAAGTAAAGTGTGGTCTCAGAAAACCTACTTTTTCTCATGTTGAAATTTCATGTTTTCTTGAAAAGAGTTCTGCTTTCATATATTCTTGTAGCCTGGCAGTCTAATTATTCAAGTTTTTCTTCTGGTCAAGAATAGAAGTCACCCTCCAAGTCGAGAGAAGCACTGAGGATGAAATCTACTATCTCCTGTTATTTTTGGATTTTTCAGAAAGAATACTTTACTTTTGTGTTCTTCTGGTTCTATTGGATAGAGTTCTGCCCTTTTGGTCCATAATTTTACCTTTATCTGTTCATTTTCATACAGGGTTTCAGGAAGGTCGATCCTGATCGCTGGGAATTTGCCAATGAGGGGTTTTTAAGGGGTCAGAAACACCTTCTTAGGAGTATTACTAGGCGCAAACCAGCCCATGGACATGTTCACCAGCAGCCGCAGCAAACACATGGACAGAATTCATCTGTGGGTGCCTGTGTTGAGGTTGGAAAGTTTGGTCTAGAGGAAGAAGTTGAGAGGTTGAAGAGGGACAAGAATGTCCTTATGCAGGAACTGGTTAGGTTGAGACAGCAGCAGCAGGCAACTGACAACCAACTGCAAACCATGGCACAGCGTCTTCAGGGTATGGAGCAGCGACAGCAACAGATGATGTCATTCCTTGCAAAGGCTGTCCAAAGCCCTGGTTTCTTGGCTCAATTTGTACAGCAGCAAAATGAGAGCAATAGGCGTATTACCGAGGCCAACAAGAAACGGAGGCTGAAGCAGGAAGGTATTATTGAGAATGAGCATGCCTCTGCTCCTGATGGACAAATTGTGAAATATCAACCCCTGATGAATGAGGCAGCGAAAGCAATGATTAGGCAGATTATGAAAATGGATTCTTCTTCTCGGTTGGAACCCTTTAACGGCAATCATGATAATTTTTTGATTGGCAATGGTTCTTCACCATCTTCTCCACTAGAAAGTGGTAGTTCTTCAAGCCATATGTCTGGGGTGGCCCTTCAAGAGGTCCCACCAACTTCAGGTCAGTCATGTTATGTGCCTACAACTTCGGGGATATCGACGCCGGTTCCTTCAGCTGGTATATCTGAAATACAATCCTCCCCACGTGCTGCAACTTCTGACAAGGTTCCAACTCAGTTTCCAGATGTGAGCATGCTGGTTCGATCACAAGAAGTACCATCCAACTCTGTTTCTCCCTCAGATGTAGTCATGTCAGAGCTTTCTCCAATACCTGAAATTGTACCCGGAAATATGGCTGATATCCCTACAGAGACTTACATGGAATCTCATACAGAATCTGGTGCGTTTATAGACCCCACTTCATTAGTAAATGGTTCCCTGTCCATTGAACTTGATGACATTGCTCCCGATCCGGACATTGATGCGTTGCTAGAAAATTCTTCCTTCTGGGAGGAGCTTCTTGTGCAAAGCCCCGTGCCAGAGGATATAGAATCAACATCAATGGGCAACGAAAACAAGGGAAATGAGACACAGCCAATTGGAAATGGGTGGAACAAAGTTCAGCATATGGATAAGCTTACAGAACAAATGGGTCTTCTTAAATCGGACACCAACAGGGTGTAGAATTTGTCTATATACCTTGCACAACGATCTTTTATGTTAGTAAGATAAACCCCAACAAAAATAAATTAGTACAGTTGTTAATTACATAGTCCTCTAGTTTTGGCGATTGGAAACCAGCTGACATTCTGCACACATTCACTTTGGCTCTGTTTTCGCACATATGGAGACATTGCCCAGTAACTTTTTTTTTTTTTTTTTTTAGTTTTATAAATTCCTGTACTTGGCTGCAACTTCATGGGAGGGACGGGCTAAAGAACTCGGCAGGCTGAGCGGTGTCCAATAGTTGTGGCTCTTAATTTTCTGTCATTTGTAAAAGTTGATATGTTAGAGAGCCATTGTTGGTTTAAGAGACGACTGGTAATGGATTACTGTGCAAAAAATTTCATTTCTCTGATCCTCTTCCTGAACCTCTTTGTTTGGCAATTTTGCTTAATTATCTGCTTAGCAATTTAAGCCATGTGAAGTTGAAGATTTAGGACTGATCAATGTAGACCTGAGTTGGTATGAAGGTGTTTTCAATTTCAGCATGTATACTTTGTGATGAGATGAGTTTGGCTATTGTGATTATTAGGATGCAGTTTACACAAGAAAAAAATTTAAGGCAATTTCAGAAGGTTGATTGAGAAGAAATACAGAACAGCAACAGCCCCAAATTACAATACTCAACTCTTCCTTCCTTCCACTCTGCTACATCCCTACAATTCCTCAATCAACATCCTGGAAAAGACAAGAAGAAAACAATTGCAGTAAAATTCAAATCAAACCGCAACATGATGATCCCAAAATGTTTCTTAGAAAATTAGAATAGCAAGAACTATAGAGTATATATATATATATATCTGTATGAACTCTATCTTCTATTATCCAGAGTGATGGTTTTATTAAGAGCTAATACTGATCTGCTGCGCTTCTCACAACTGTTTTTGAGAAAAGGATGAAGAAGAAGGTCATCTACAGTGGCTCTCTTCCTCCAATCCTTCTCCAAACATACCCTGACAAAATTTCCAAACTCAACAGAAGCTTTCTCCGGCATCTCCACCCTGTCCTCGAAGCATATAGAGTAAGCCAAAGCAGCCCAGTCGGGCTTCTCCCCAACCCTAATCAATGGATAATGACCCACCATACATTCCAACACCACCACCCCCAGCGACCAAACATCCCCTGCAAACCCTGCATTACTGTTGCTCGATCCATCACTCCATCTTTCAGGATCCACCCTCTCAGGACTCATATACGCACATGTCCCCATACATGTCTCCCACGTACACCCACTCCCCGCCATGATCTTACTCACCCCAAAATCTGCAATTTTTACCTCCCCTTTCCCGTTTATCAGCAGATTCGACGGCTTTATATCACCATGAACTATCTGCATTCCATGCAGGTACTTCAATCCTTTCACCACTCTCTCCGCCATCCCACGTACTACATCCTCCCCTAACACCTTCCTCTCCTGCAAAACCTCGTCTAAGGATCCTCTCTCCATGTACTCCATCACGAAACAAACGTCTCCCTCCAATGTGTCGAATACTCCATGGCACTTGACGATGAATTGTGAGTCGACCCGCTTCAGGATCTCCGCTTCGTAAGTAACCTGGAGTCGGATTACCGCTGCGTTTTGATCGAACCGGACTACTTTCAGAGCGTAAACCGGTTGTGTAGTACTAGAAGTGTTACGAGGTCTGACCTTATAGACGGTTCCGCCGTTGCCACCTCCCAAGACTGAAACTTTCTCCAGGTCACCGAAGGTTGTTGCAGGTGAAAATGGCGGTGAGATTTGTGAAAGGCCAAACCCAGATAATGGCGATGGAGGCGGTGATGGCAGCGACAAACGCAGCGCTCGATGTTGTCTTCTCCTGCTCACCCATGTCATTTACGCTGAGAATTACTCTGTATTTTTCTTGAATTGTGGCGAACTGGAATTGCATCAGTTAAAAATGTATATAAGGATTGATGTGGGAGAAGAGTTGAGAGGTGACAAGTGGTTCTTGCGATCCCAGAATCAAGGAACTGGTGAGGTTTATGTGGTGACGTCAGTTCCCACAAAATCTTGTTCATTGCCACGTATTTTCTTATTTATTTATTAATTAGTTTTTTATGACGATATAAATATCAATCATCTTTATTTAGATCGTACATTTTTTGCTAAGTAGTAGATTATCGTTTTAATCATTCTTGTTAATCTAATCATTTAACAAGACTCCCAATTACTATTATTTTGTACGAATTTTGGTTCAACTTAAACAAAATTTTAACTTAATTTGGGTACTTTTAAATTGATCATATGGAATTTGTATATTTTAAAATTTTATCTTTATAATTTATTTTTGTTATAAAGTTTTCAAATGAATTAATCACATATATAAAAATTATTTAGTGTATTGTTATACCAAATTAATGATTACTCCATATAATTATACTTCTTTTCCTAATATATATGTACATATTGCTTAAATGATACTAGTCAGACCCATTGTAGACTAGTGTGTGTGTCAAACCCAAAAGATAAAGCTGGGTGAACCCGACAGAAAACAGTTGGATTGAACCCGACCCGAATCAAACAATTTAAAATTAATCTTAATTTTTCATATAATTAATGTTAAAAAAAATTAATATTGTTATAATTTAAAATTAATCTAGAAGCACGAAGCAAAATAATGAAATGGTGATTTTTACGGTCAAACTATGACAAGTCTTGGGCTGGTAGCGAGCAATTCAGAGAGAGAAAATTAGACTTCTTTTTTTTTCCTTTAAAATATGTTTATTTTTTAATATAAATTAAATTTTAATGATTAGATATTAAATATAATTAACTATGCCATTTAAAAATAAATTTGAAATAATATATTGACCATATACTTGTGGATCAATTAGTTTATATCCATAATAATTAGCAAAATTTATATTACCATATTATATCCGTAATAATAAAAAAAAAAGAAATAAGAAACTATCGTGCATATATATATATGTATATGCGTACATAAAAATAATGTAATCATTTCATCTTATATAGTAGCCACAAATACCATTTAATTTTTTTTTTTAAAAATAAAATTTTCTATTAAATTTTTTTTTTTTTTAATGTAGACTTAACGTGAATTATGATATACGTATCACATTATTAATTTAATAAGTACGAATTTATAACTTACAAATACTATTTTTGTAATATTCTCGTTTTATGATAGACGAAATGAAAATTACAAAAATTTATCGATATAAAAGACGGTTATGATCCCTGAATAACAACATTGTCATTTTATTTTTTTAAAATTTCATCACTAAAAAACATAGCTTTGGAGGCATCGTGTTGATTCGGAAGTACTTATCACATGATGCAATCGAATATTTCACAATAGATCTAAATATGTTTCTATTTATCTTTTTTCGTACGAAGTTGCATGTTTAGATTTATATATTTACTTATTTAAAAAATATTTTTATTCTAACAATTGGTATAAAAACATTTTTCGTATTAGATCTTTGATATTCAATTTTTTTTTATTTTGGATTTTGGATTCTGAATTTTGAATTTTTGATTTTGGATGTTTTTTTTTTTGTTTTTTATTTGTGATTTCGGATTTTGAGATATATATGTATATATATATATATAAAGATCATAAATATATATATATATATGAATATTATAAATATATATATGCAGCCCATTAAGAAATATACATGTACATATATGCAGCATATTAGAATTATATATGTATTAAGAATTATGTATGTATATATATGAAGCAGAAAATAAAAAAAAAATGAAAAGAAAAGCAGTGGCCGACCGCCGCTGCATGAAGAGGAAAGCCCGGTGGTCATGTGACCGTTCGGCAGTCGAATCTCGTGTGTAACGGCTGGTTTTTCCAACTGTTACAAAAGCAGCTCAATAATGCTCCTTCGGGCATGAGGAAAAAGAAGGAGAAGGAAAAAAAAAAAAAAGGAGTTTGGTTGGGCTTTTTGGGTTTTCTTTTGAAGTTTAAATTCCACAAGAAAGAAAGACCCATTCTGGTGGCCCAAAGCCTAGACAGATTTGGTCTGGGTCAACCCAGCCCGGACCCAACCTGGTCCAGGACCTGACCGGATGTTGATCCAACCCGATCACTCAGTTGATCGGTCAACGTTTACAGTTGATCGATCAATGTCATCGTTGACCGGTTAACAGTAAACCCTTTGACAAAAATATATATATATATATATATATATAAATTTTTAAAAGTATTTTTGATTATTTTGTGATTGATTTTCTTCATGATTTAGTTTAAATTGGGTTTTAATTTTGAATTTTAATATTAGTATGTGCATATAAATATTGAAATAAATTGATTTACACAATATGTCACCAAAGTGACATCTCTTGTAAATAATTTATTTATTTCATAATGCAAACAGTTATTTGAGTAATTTATGTGAACGTTAATTAGCTCAAAGAGAAGTTAATATTTAATATTATTACATTATATTTTTGTGGTAATGAATATGTGACAGTTATTCAGTATAACATGTGAACTTTAAATCGGCCAAAATGAAAGTTTATTATTTGATGTATTTCTACTGTATGTATTTAGTTACTATTACATGGTACCATTTATAAGTTAATATTCTATCAGATAGAATTTTAATGAAGTACTCGGTATATTGAGATGATAATATATCTTTATTTAAAATTCATTATTAAAGTTTATGATTTAATATTTTTATGTGAGCATTAAATAATTAATTTATTTTTTGTATGTTCTCTGTTCAGCTTCATTTTCTACTGGAAGTATCACCACGAATGTTAATTCAGTTTCAATGTTGAACAACACGAATTTTAAGCAATGGAAGAATAATGCTCTATTTGTACTTAGAGTTATGGATCTAAATTGGGCTTTACCGGTTAATCAACCCGATCCGATTACTCCTAACAGTACTCATGAGGAAAAAAAAAGAGTTTGAAAGATAGAATTAGTCAAACCGTATGAGTATATTGGTTAGGAACATACTATTCCAGAGATTTTTTCAAGGCACTATATTCGATGAGATCACAACAATTAGACATTTCCTTCATTCTCTATAACAACGTTTCGCCAGAAATGATAAAGCCGAGACATGTACACTTCTATTGAATCTTGTTTCAATGAGGTATAAAGGAAATGAAAATATTAGAGAGTACATAATGAAAATGTCACATGTGCATGCAAAGTTCAAAACACTTGAAGTGAAATTATTAGAAGAATTACTTGTGTACTTTGCTTTTATTTCTCTTTTACCACAGTTCAAGCATTTTAATATAACATACAACTGTCAGAAAGAATCGTGGAATCTGAATAAGTTCATTTCATATTGTGTTTAAGATGAGAAAAAACTCAAGTTTGAGAGGACAGAGAGTACTCATTTCACAGTGATTTTAAAGGATAAAAAGAACAAAAAAAAGGTAAATCTGTTGTAGTTTCAGTACAACATACAAAGTAACAAAAGGTTCAGATTGAAAATATTTGTTTTTCTATAAAGCTTCGGGATATCAGAAGAAGTAATGCGCTAACTATCATGTGTGATGCACAAAGAAAGATATGCTTCTTAATTTTATTTGTTCTGAGGTTGATTTAACTTTTGTACCTACACACATCTGGTAGATAGATTCTGGTGCCACAATTCACATCAATGTGTCTATGCAAGGTTGCCTCCATTACCACAAACCAAGTGATGGTGCCATATTCATTTATATGGGCAATGACAAACCAGTCGAGGTGGAAGTAATTGACAAATTTAGATTGTTGTTAAAGATTAGAATTTATTTAGATTTAGAAGATACTTTTATTGTACTACCATTTAGATAAAATGTGATTTATGTTTTTGTATCAGATAAATTTAGTTATTCACGTTTATTTGGAAATAAAAAATTTGATCTTTTTCTTAATTCAAATATGATTGGTTCTGGTTCTTTATCAGTACATGATGATATTTATTTATTTGATACAATTGTTTTTTGTAATGAATCCTTATATGTTGGTACAAGAGGTGTAAAGAGAAAATTAATCAATGAGAATTCTATTTCATTATAGTATAAGAGATTATGTCAC
This sequence comes from Carica papaya, assembly GCF_054855325.1. Taxonomy (NCBI): domain Eukaryota; kingdom Viridiplantae; phylum Streptophyta; class Magnoliopsida; order Brassicales; family Caricaceae; genus Carica; species Carica papaya. The sequence continues at coordinate 26,848,641 of NC_142311.1, read as the reverse complement.
ATCTCCCAAAGAAGAATTGAGAGACATGTGTCAGATGGAATTCTAGATACTCTTAATTTTACAGATTTTGACATATGTGTCCATTGTATCAAGGAGAAACAAACAAGCATTAAGAGATTATGTGTTAACGGGGCTATGAATGTATTAGAACTCATTTATACATATATTTGTGGATCGTTCCATATGGCTTTTTGAGATGATCAATAATATTTCATAACGTTCATAGATGATCATTGCAAATATGACTACCTATATCTCATTCATAAGAAATCTCAATCATTGGATGTGTTCAAGAGTTTTAAAGCAGAAGTTGTAAACCAACTCGATAAAATGATTAAGACTGTTAGATCTGACTATGATGGTGAATATTATGGTAGGTCTGACAGATCAGGTGAACCAGGACCATTTGCTCGATTCCTAGAAGACTGCGGTATTGTCTCATAATACATCATGTCAGGTTTTCCTAGCATGAATGGTGTTACTGAAAAGTGAAACAAAACACTTAAAAATATGGTGAGAAGTATGATTAATCATTCTACCTTACCTGAATCACTTTGGAGAGAAATATTAAAGACCATAATATATTTATTCAACAAAGTTCAAACTAAAGTAACTACGAAGACCTCTTATGAGCTTTGAACGAGAAAAAAACATGCTTCAAAACATTTATACATTTGGGAATGTCCAACTGAGGTTAGGCCTTATAGGCCATAGAAAAAAAAAAACTAGACTTCAGAATTGTTAGTTGTTATTTTGTTAGTTATTCTGAATGATACAGATGTTACAAGTTTTATGATCCCACTGCTAAGATAATTTTTAAGACGAATAATGCCCAATTCTTTGAGGATATTGAGTTTGCGGGGAGGAGAAATAGTTCGAGACCTTATTTTTGAAGATGAGTAAGTCGATATTCTTATTCCCTCAGTTGCTCTTGAAAATGATCAGGATTACATTCTTATACCTAGCATTATTCAAGAAGTAAATTTAGATCAAGACAATGTCATTGTATCTCCCATTCCTGTTCATAAAATTATTCCTGAAGTACAAACTTCACATCCTCAAGAACTTTACCATTAAATAGATTCATTAGAGAGGGAAGAAGTGCAATTTCATATGATTATATTGTATATCTTCAAGAACGTGAGTTTGATATTGGTACAGTGGAAGATAATCCTATCAACTTTCGTCAAGTCATAGAAAGTTATAACTCTCAAAAGTAGATTAATGCTATGAATGAAGAGATAAAGTCTATGAAGGACAATGACATTTGAAATCTTATTCCATTGTCTAAGGACGTGAAACCCATTAGTTGCAAATAAATATTTAAGAATAAGAGGGACTCGAAAGGTAATATGGAGAGATACAAGGCCTGTCTTGTCGGTAAGGATTTTACACAGAAAGAAGACATCGATTATAAGGACTTTCTCTTCGGTTTTATCATAAGACTCTTTTAGGACTATAATGGCTTCAATGATATATTTTGATCTTGAGTTATATTATATGAATGTTAAGACAACATTTTTCAATGGTGACATTGATAAGACAATTTATACGGTGCAATCAAAAAATTTTGTATCCAAAGATGCACAACAAATGTTTGTAAATTAAAAAAATTCATCTATAAACTTAAGCAGACTTCCCATCAATTATATCACAAATTTCATCAAATCTTCATCTCGTTTGGTTTTGAGATGAATTTAGTAGAAAATTATGTATACCACAAGTTCAGTGAGAGTAAATATATTTTTCTGATTTCATATATCGATAACATACCACTTGCTAGTAGTTATATAGACTTATTATATGAAATTAAGAGATTTTTAACAAAAAAATTTAAGATGAAGGATCTTGGGGACGTCTATTTTGTATTAGAGATCCGATACATCATGATCGCTCTCGAGGTGTTCTTGAATTATCATAAAAGTGTTATATTAAAAAAGTTCTTAAAAGGTTTAATATGTAGGATTGTAAACCAAATGACTCCCCTGTGTCTAAAGGAGATAAGTTTACTCTAAGTCAATACTCAAGAATAACCTAGAGACTATGAAGATGCAAAAAATTCTTTATGCTTTAACTGTAGGGTGTCTTATGTATACACATGTTTGTATGCATTCAGATATTGCGTACATTATTGGGATGTTAGGTAGATATTTAAACAATCAAGGTATGGATAATTAGAAAACAGTCAAACGTATCATGGGGTATCTACAGAGAACAAAAGGTTATATACTCACATACAAAAAAGTTAGATAAGTTATAGATAATTGGTTATTCTGATTCTGATTTTACCAGATGTTAAGACAGTAGAAAATCTACATCAGATTACATCTACTTGTTTGTTGAGGGAGTTATTTCCTAGAAGAGTAAGCAAACACTTGTAGCCCCTTCTATTATGATAGTAGAGTTTGTATCTTGTTATGAGGCATCCAATCATGAAATATGACTGCAAACTTTTGTCACTAAGCTACGTATTATTAATGGAATAGAAAGATCACTGAAGTTATTTTGTGTTAATAAGTTTGCAGTTATGTATTTCAATAATAACAGGATCTCGACGAAGTCAAAATATATAGATATCAAGTTCCTCATTGTTAAAGAAAGAGTTCAGAGTAAACAGATATCACTAGAACGCATTGGAACAAACTTCATGATTGTAGATTTGCTCACTAAGAGATTACTACTTAAGGTATTTCATGAGCACACTGCTCATATAGGTGTTATATATCCTTAGATGATTTGTACTTTCAGTGGGAGTTTTGTCTCTTAGTTGCATTTATTTTGTAAGACATGTCAAAACTTTCTACTTTAATTTTGGTTCATGTATATATGGTTTCATTCTAGTTTTTGTGTTTTTGTTTATAAATATTATCTTTGAATTTTCTTACAGTTGATCTCATTAAGTTTAAGGTAAAACCAGTTGAAAATAGGCATATTTAGATTACATAACATATAATTTTTATGCTGCATATCCATGCTGGATCCATATCATTAGGTTATACTGATATGCGTGATCATTAATGGGTTTAACTACGTTACATGTAGCGAAGACTACTTTGATCTTATATTATTATGATCAATGGACGAGATTGTTGGTAATGTATTCAGGTATTGATAGCACAGTTCTGAGTACTTTTACGATTACTTAACGTATAGATAAGGTGTTATATAAAACCCAAATGAAAGATTGTTAGATTTTTTTCGACATGTGGACTTAATGTGGGCCTTGGTATGCATATCAGACTATCAATTTAATGAGTTCATTTAAAGTGATCAAATACGGTTAAATAATATTAGACCTTAATACATCACGCTCAAGTATGGACTTGTAATATGTAGATATTATTTTTGTAATATTTTTGTTTTATGATGAGAGAAATGAAAATTGTAAAAATTTGTCGATATAAAATACGATTATGATCCCCGAATCGTAAGGTCGTTATTTTATTTTTTTGAAATTATGTTACTAGAAAAAACTAACTTTTGAGGTATTGTATTGATTCGGAAGTACCTAATGCAGAATATAATCAAATCTTTCGCAATGAATTTAGATACACTTCCATTTATCTTTTCTTGTTGATTTAATATGAAGCTGTTTAAATTTACAGATCTACTGATTTAAAAAATATTTTTATTCTAACATTTTTAATAAAACTTAAAATTTTTAGTTATTATTATAAAATATTTATATATGAATAAGTTTTAATATATTAAAAATATAAAATTAAATAACTGTTAATTAAATTAAAAAAATGTGACAATATAAGGTTGAATAATAATTTTATATAGTAAAACTATAAAAAGTAAAATTATTTTTAAAAATAATTTTACCGTGAGATAAAGAGAGTTTTATCTATTTGATTTAATCATAAATATATCATTTATGTCATAATTAATTTACTAATTGTTATAAAAATATATTAATTAATACGAAATGAATTTTTTTTAAGATTAATCGATAAAATTATATAAATATATAATAAAATAATAAATAATAATAATAATAAAATTAAACGCAAAATATTAGGTGAATTAAACTATTTTTATGGTAAGTTGAATTATTAAAATAGAATTTTTTAATTAAAAAAAGAATAATTTGAGCATAGAAATTAAGATTACCAAAAATAAATTATGTAGCTAATAAAAATAGTCATTCATGTTCATACTGCTCCGTCTCAAAACCTCGACCAACCTCTATTTCCTCGTTCTTACTAACTCTCTCACCTGTCTCCACTGCAACGTTCGGCATGAGAAGAATTAGAGACGGGAGAAACCCTCACCACCGCTCCCGCCATCTCCCCCTCGAAGACCATTGGACGGTTAAGCCGCTTCTCAGTCAACCTCAAGATCCCCCTCGACATGAACAAGGAGAAGGAGAAGGAGAAGGAGAAAAACAACAACAACAACAAGAAACCCGTAGAAATGATTCCTCTCCTGTGCCAACCACTTCTCAGCTGCAACAGAGCGTCGATCACGCCCAAAAGTTCCCTAGCAATAGCGGAAACCCCGGGACGAAATCTCGAAATCGGCGCGCATATGTGGTCAAAACTCAGTTTGTGAAATCTGCACTCAATTCTCCCGACTCTGAACTGAGTGTTTCGGATAAAACAGTAAATTCTTTCAATAGCGCAGAAGATTTTCTGATAAATGAAGTGAGTGGTTTGAGTTTCGTCGGAAATGTGGATTGGGACCTAGAAAATGAAGGAAAGAAGGCTACACATGCAAAGATTGACTGCAGCGAGGAAAGGAATGAGAGGGACGAGTCAGGAAGCGGTAAGGATAATATTCTTGATAGATTGGAAGAGTTGAGGTTAGGCGTGCAGGAGCCTATGTCAACGGAGGAGCAACTGAAGTTGGATGATCAGTTGCAGGAAGATGAGGTATTTTGTTTGTTTTGATAATTCTTGATTGAATGGTAGCATTATATGGTGTATTATCAGTTATATGATTAACATCCAATGATCTTGTGATGGTTTGTTAAGGTTCTCGATATAGGACTTGCTCTGTTTCACTACGGAGTTCCAGCAATTTCTTGATCATGCTTGTGAGATTGCTAGGTTACTCTCTTTCAAGTCTCCTTGGTGAGATTTGTTAACACAAAAACTTTTGTCTACTTTTGATCAATGTCCCAATTTAAGGAACACAACATAAACAACACAACTTTGATATAGAGTTTTATTTTATTTTTATTATTTTTATTTTGTTCTATTTGAGGAAGCTGCTAATACATGTTTCTTAGCCAACTAGGAATCAGAAACTTTTGTCTAAGAAATTCAAGGTAGTGATGGAAGTAGTTCAAATATGTAAGTGTCGATTTACTTATTTTATATCAAGAGTATTTTAGTAATTAATTAAAGGACTAAGATAGGATGAGAATCATGTAGGAATTGAATTAAATGGCCATTCTATAATGTGCTGAAAACATTAATCAATATATTATGTGGTTTGGGAAACTTTCTTATTAGTAGTAATGGTGGAGTAAGGATATATTTGTACTCGTCAATTGACAGGTCTTTCAAATTTCTTTTTTTATCGTTTAGTTTCCGGAGCCAACAATTGAGTTTCAGAAAAATATCATTGTGGAACTCATTGTTTCGAATTAGTATTTGAGAACTATTCTTTAATCCACATGCCATTGCTAGTGAGGCATGAATGATATTACTGTTTTCGGATTTTAGATTTTCTCATCTACTGAATTGTTGCAGTTGCTTGCAATGGAGTCCATTTATGGAGAAAGTGTCTTCATCTTTGACAGAGAGAAAGACCAGCGATATTTTCAGGTTATGTTATAAGCTGATAACCTATGATGTTCTTCCCTCTCATGTATATAAAGAAAATAACCTAATATGGTTTGTTATTTTGCAGATTCATATAAATGTTGAAGGTTCTAGTGAACTTGCCGTAACAGCAAACCTAAATTCTTCCACTGATCCTAGGATCAAAAAGGAGAGCTCAGATGATTTCTTGTACTCATTCAAAGTCCGATATCTTCCACCAATTGTGTTGACCTGTTTATTACCCAAGTCATACCCTAGTCACCTACCTCCTTATTTTACCATCTCTGTTCAGTGGTTGGATCCTGTTAAGATTTCCAGTCTCTGCTCCATGCTAGACTCAATATGGAATGAGCAGCCGGGGCAAGAAGTTATATATCAATGGGCAGAATGGCTACAGCATTCATCTCTTTCTTATCTTGGGTTTGATCAAGAAATTATTCTTGGTCCTTATGGCATCAAATACAATGAAGATAAGCGTGCAGTTTCAGGAAGCGTCTCTCCTGACGTTGATTTGCCTTCAATTAGGAGTTATAATGAAGAGAAATGCCATGAGAACTTCCTCAAAAGCTTGCATGAGTGCTGTATCTGTTTTAATGAATATGCAGGTATTTTAGTCTTCATAAAAATGAAGTTTCTTTGATTTGTCAGGAGCTGAAAATTATTTCTAAGCTCTTGACTTGGATAGCGAGCAAGAGATTGGGATTTAGGCTGAGACCAATCTCTAAAATATTGTTGAAACTCTTCCGTCATTTTTCTGTTTAAGAGGAAAATCTGGATGTTATTTAGTTCTTGAACTGGTTATCTTGAGGCTTATAAAGTATCATTTTGCACATAAAAAAAGAGTAGTTAATATCACATCTACTTACCATGTTATAGATTGCACTTAAGCAAAGTTTTCCATTTTTGGTACTGGTACCTAATGTTTATTTCTTGTTCTTAGAGTTGGAAGAAAAATATTCATATTTCTATTTGAAATTTGGCATATACGTTCAGAAAAAATCAATTTTGCATACATTGGTATATTGCTGCCCTGAAGTTTATGCGGTTGAAGCTGACCTTATTTCTTTGGTACTTCATTTGCATCTTCCTTGAGCAAGACTCATAAGGAGTTTGCTTTATTAGGGATGAGCTTGCAAAGACTTGAGAACTTGTGGAGTCGCTCACTAGAGAAAGCAAACTGAGGATAAAAAAGAGTTTCTTTTCTTTTGGCTTGTTATCTTTAGCCAGCAGGTAGATGTCCATGTGTCTGAAGATGGCCTCTGTTTTCGGTAATAGGGTATTTGAGAGAAAAGTTTGAAGATGTCTATATTCAAATATTTATTGAGTCTGGTTTGGAGTTCTCTTACACATTTTAATTGAAGACAAATTTTATATTGATTTGTGGCCAAATGACTCCCACATCTTTCAAATTGTCACCTCCAAGTTTTTTTTTATCTTTAAAAACAATAATTTGGGGTCTTTGAGGGCTATGATGCCTAATCTCTTCTCTCTAACTCATACATTACGCCATAAGCTAATACAGCCGCTAAATGGCTAATAATCCCCTAGAAACATAATTTTTATTCCCTAACACCATGGTTGCCCATCAAATTGTTTCCTACCTTGCATTCCTGTTCACCCTTTGTAAGTTTTACTATCAAGAGACTTCAGTTTGATCTATGGTATTTTTGGATTATTTATTTATTTTTTAAAAATCTTGAACAGGTACTGAATTCATCAAGTTACCTTGTCAGCATTTCTTCTGCTGGAAATGCATGAAAACATATTCGGATGTACATGTCTCAGAAGGGACTGTAAGCAAACTTCAATGTCTGAGTGCAAAATGTGGAGGTATGATACCACCTGGTTTGCTGAAACAGTTGTTGGGTGATGAAGAATTTGAACATTGGGAGTCATTGATGTTACAAAAGACATTAGAGTCCATGTCCGATGTTGCTTATTGCCCGAGATGTGAAATAGCCTGCATAGAGGATGATGAGCAACATGCCCAATGCTCCAAGTGCTTCTTTAGTTTCTGTACTCTTTGCAGGGAACGGCGTCATTTAGGAATAGCTTGTATGACTCCTGAAATGAAGCTTATTATCTTGCAGGTAATTTTATAGACAAATTATGTATTAGTTTTACATGAAGTAATAAATTTTTACATAAAAGTTCCAGTGAACCCATTGTTATCCGAAGATTCATGAAATTTTATCTTTTTAATTGTGATTGAAATTCTAATCCTTTTTGTTCATTCATCAATGTCTTTGTTTGATAGTTAGTGGAATTGATTTGGTTAGGAATGTAGTATAGCTAAATAAACAACTGAACTTGATTGTATTTTCTATTTAGAGCCTGTGCTAGTTTTTTGGTTGTATTCTCAATTTGCATCACCAGGTAACTAAGATACCTTATTTAGATGAGGAAAAGAAAAGTGCCTCGTAAAGATACAATCCGAGTTGTTTTTATAGACTAGTAAAGATGTGAGATGATTGGTCCACATTATAAGTCCGTAGCTCCTCAGAGTGAAAAAGGAATATTATATATATTAATTAATGCAAAAAAATAAGATATTAAATGGAAGATTTATAGCATTAAGAACACTTATCAGAATAAGTACGTAATTTTGGTGTTCTATGTATGATTAGGAATCTTTAGGTTATGTAGAAAATATTTTGCAATTTAAGAGGTTAAGCATTATGAAATTAGTATAAATTTGTTATAGCTCAGCAGTTCCCATTCCAGCCTAGTTTCTAATAATAAAAATCTTTTTGTTCGGCATTTTATTTCTTATTATGGTTGTATGCTTGATATCTATTAAGGGGTACCTCTAGCATAATATATATATTCACGCATCCTTTTCCCATAAAATTGAGAATTTTGGTTAATTAGTCAAGATATGAGATCTCTGATCTTTTTGGGGGAGGTTCTTTAATTTTTCCTTGTGTTACATTAGGATTTTTTTATGATACTAGAGTTCATAGTCTCTTATTCATTTTGTTATGCCTATTTCTGTTGAGTTGTACACAATTTTTGAGCTTAGGGTGTTTTCTTTATTGGGATTTATTTTCTCGTAAATTTGGATCTCGTTCTATATAACGAGAAACCCTACTTATAAGATAGAGTTCTTCAATAATGAAAACTTTTTGTAAGTGACTGTGGCATAGTGGCGGTTTTGTCAAACAATGTTTAAGAAACAACCATGTTCTTTCCCTCTTTTACTTCTACTTTAATCTGTATGTGCTGTGTGTATATTTTCATCATAACTTGTTTTCATGCTTTTTTGGAATCCGCATGTTTGGTTTTATTTCTTTCCTTGAGAAGATCAAGTTTCAAGTTTCAATGTGAACCACGTCTCACAGTTCAATTTCTTAATGCTTCATTATTTTAAACTCAGGTCCAAGTTTTCACCAAGTTGGGGAGAATAATGCAGGACAAAAAGACACTAAAACAGAAGGATTATAGTATGGAGAAAAAAAAATTATACTAGTATGTAATTATGAAGTTCTGTATTTTGTTATGAATGTTTAGCTTATTAGGAGAAATCATGTGATTGAGAAGTTATGAATTATTTAGGGGGTTTTTTCTTGAGAAAACAAAATCTTATAAGTCACAAGGCAACATGGGGTACTCATGTGAAAGGAAGTATACATCAAGGAGCATATAAACGTTCTTGGAGGTACCCTAACTCACAAAGGCCAAAAATAGGATGACCATTAAACCAAAGATAAAAAGTAGTAAGTCAAATATTCATGCAATGGGGATTTTGACACCCTCAGAAGCTCTCTAGTTTTTTCTCTCTAAATTACCTAGAACATAGACAGAGAAGTAAGAGGAATAACCCTCTTAAGATTCTTGTTAACTTTGATGTCATTCCGATTGATCTGCCAATTGCCTGGCCCAGCTTCAGCAGGGTTAATAAAGACTCTGATAGCTGGTGGGACCAGGGGGCATTACAAAAGGAGGTGGCTAGGAGACTGGCTCCTCATCCTTCTTGTAAAAAAAGCATCTGGTAACCATAACCTTACCCTCTTCTTATGATTATCCAGAATCAAACTTGAGTAGCAAAGAAAATAATGTCCAGGAGATTAAAACTGACCTACTTATGGAAGATACCTCCCAACTGCTGATTGTGTTTATTATTTTGATCATGATGGTCCATAACAATTAGCAGTCAAAACAATGTAGAGTGATTTCACCTTGAAATTGCTATCTTTCATGCACTTCCACCGGATTGATCAAATTTGCTCAAGCCTTGAAGGGAATGCAGGAAGGTGTTCCAGGCACTAATCATGTTTTAGGAAATTAATTTAGTTTATTATAGGTTAGTCATTTTCGTTCTGGCCCGGTTTCTGTTAAGAATTCCTATTTTGTTAGTTTATTTTCCTATTTTGGTTGAAGGCTTGATGGCTAGGAGACTGGCTCCTCATCCTTTTTGTAAAAAAAGCATCTGGTAACCATAACCTTACCCTCTTCTTATGATTATCCAGAATCAAACTTGAGTAGCAAAGAAAATAATGTCCAGGAGATTAAAACTGACCTACTTATGGAAGATACCCCCCAACTGCTGATTGTTTTTATTATTTTGACCATGATGGTCCATAACAATTAGCAGTCAAAACAATGTAGAGTGATTTCACCTTGAAATTGCTATCTTTCATGATTGATCAAATTTGCTCAAGCCTTGAAAGGAATGCAGGAAGGTGTTCCAGGCACTAACCATGTTTTAGGAAATTAATTTAGTTTATTATAGGTTAGTCGTTTTTGTTCTGGCCCGGTTTCTGTTAAGAATTCCTATTTTGTTAGTTTATTTTCCTATTTTGGTTGAAGGCTTGATGGCTATGAGACTGGCTCCTCATCCTTCTTGTAAAAAAAGCATCTGGTAACCATAACCTTACCCTCTTCTTATGATTATCCAGAATCAAACTTGAGTAGCAGAGAAAATAATGTCCAGGAGATTAAAACTGACCTACTTATGGAAGATACCCCCCAACTGCTGATTGTGTTTATTATTTTGACCATGATGGTCCATAACAATTAGCAGTCAAAACAATGTAGAGTGATTTCACCTTGAAATTGCTATCTTTCATGCACTTCTACCGGATTGATCAAATTTGCTCAAGCCTTGAAGGGAATGCAGGAAGGTGTTCCAGGCACTAACCATGTTTTAGGAAATTAATTTAGTTTATTATAGGTTAGTCGTTTTCGTTCTGGTCCGGTTTCTGTTAAGAATTCCTATTTTGTTAGTTTATTTTCCTATTTTGGTTGAAGGCTTGATGGCTATGTAAAGAGCTACTCTAGCATATGATCCAATGATCTTAAAAGCACCGGTCAATACATTTGGGTGACTGGCGACAGTTAGGACACAAGTGAGCATGTTCCGCATAGAGTTCAGCTCGAGCCTAACCCACAACCTGGCGAGCGTTAACCCTCGCCTCCCAATTCTGTATCATTTCCTGCGAGAACAGTTCGCAGGACCCCTCCCCCCTTCAATAACAAGTTGATTAGTTATATATATATATATATATACACACTTGTGAATGACATCAGCTCAAAAGAGGCAGATTATGTGATGATTTATTTTCTATGCTCTTAGTTTGAGATTTTGTTTTTGACCAATTGTTTCAGTTTGAGGGCAACATTTTTGTTAGCTTTTAACTTTTTAGGTTGTCTTTGCCATTGGCAAAAGATATATATATATATATATATATATAGTTACCTATGTATATATTCTTTCTGGAACCCCCATCCCCATCCTGTTCTATTAAAAAATATCCTGGTTTATTGCTAAAATTATTGTCAAATATATTATCTGCAGGAGCGACAGAATTCATCTCAACTGAAAGAAGATCAAAAGCGCAAGGAGCGGGAAATGATAAACGAGATTCTGAGTGTCAAGGAAATACTTAAAGATGCAAAACAATGCCCTACTTGTAAAATGGCAATCTCGAGGACTGAAGGTTGTAACAAGATGGTATGTAACAATTGCGGGAAGTACTTCTGCTACCGATGTAACCGGCCGATTGATGGATATGATCATTTCAGGTTCGTAATTTACTAAAAAGATTCCTAGATCATCTCTTTATATCTGCCTCTTTTGAGCTGATCTCTTTCACAAGTGTATATTTATATATATGTAAAACTGATCAACTTGTTATTGTAGGGGTGAAGGGTCCTGCGAACTGTTCTCGCAGGAAATTATACAGAATTGGGAGGTGAGGTTTAATGCTCGCCAGGTTGTGGGTCAGGCTCGAGCTGAACTCTATGCAGAAAATGCACACTTGTGTCCTAATTGCCGCCAATTCAATGCGAAGGTGAGTAAAGATTGATATGTAGATAGGATGATAACCTCCGATGTGATCTCAAGTTAATCCTCTTGTTTGATACCTTGACAGGTAGGGAATAACAATCATATTCTTTGCTGGGCATGCCAAGTTCATTACTGTTATTTATGCAGAAAAATTGTTAGGCGTAGTTCTCAACATTATGGACCCAAGGGTTGCAAGCAGCATACAGTAGGCTAAGGCTGCGTAAATAGTAAATAGATGTTGTATAAACATTGTATTTACTCAATCATTTATAGCAATAAGTTCCCCCCAATAACGAAGTATGAAATTCCAAAGTCATGTTTTGAATAAATTTAAATTTTTTTTTTTTATAGAATGTATGTAAAGAAAACATCATTTATTTACAATTTGGGGGAAGCCTAACTAGTAGCTGCATTGGCCAAGAAAGGGAAAGAGAGCTCCCAACTCCCTCAACTACAAACCGACAGAAGAAGATGCGCCATTTTGATCATTCATTTTGGGCTCATTTTTATATTGAACATATATTTATACTTACATTCCTACTATTTAGTATGATTTCTATAAATAAAATTGAGTTAAGTATAATTAGAGTTTTACATGTATTAATTATATGATTAGAGTTGAATTGGGATCCATCCCAAGCACATTGTAGGATGATGGTGGTGGCTCGGCTTATTAAAGAAATCTTTTTTTTTTTTTTTTTTTTAATAATTAAGATTACTCTTAATATTATTCAAAAATATATAAATATGTATTATTTAAAATAAAAAAGTTTAAAGGGTTTCTAATCATCATTCTCGTTTAAAAAATAAAAATATAAATAAAAATATTAGATATCAGATAAATATACCTATTGTAAAAAAAAATATTCTTTTAAAAATTAGAACACTTTACTTAATGCTAATAAGTAATAAATAAAATACGGGCCCATTTTAGAGTAGAGGGTGTGTCAAACCGAAACAAATAAAAGATTGGAGAGTTGGATTGGCCCAAGAATTCAACCCGACCCGAATCAAAGGCCCAACACTGATTGAGACACAATGCAAGACGAGCTACAGTTCAAAATTTGTCTTAATTTTTCGTATAATTAGCGTTAGAAAAACTTTTTAACATTTTTATAATTTAAAAGCATGAAGCAAAAAAAAAAAAAAAGAAATATGTTTTATTTTTTTAATAGAAAATAAATTTTAGTGATTAAATATTAAATATATTTAACTGTGCTATTTAAAAATAAATTTGAAATATTATATTTACTATAGCAATTAGTAGTTTATATCGTGTATATAGAAATAATATTATCATTTTATCTAATTTACTAGTAATAATTTTTAATATTAATTAGTAAAATATTTATGCCGAATAAATTTTAATATATTAATTTATAAAAAAGTAAAAAATGATGAATAATTTTTTAAAAATATAAATTCATGTAGCTAATAAATTAGTCATTCATGTTCGTACTGCTCCGTCCCAAGGTCGGTCTCCACCAACTCCCTCAACTGTCTACACTGTAATGTACGGCATGGCAGACCACCGCTCCCGCCATTTCCCGCTCGAATACCATTGGATGGTTAAGCCCCTCACCAGTCGACCTCAAGATCCTCCTCGACAGAAACAAGGAGAGGGAGAAGAACGACAACAACGAGAAACCCGTTGGAACGATTCCTCTCCTGTGCTAACCACTCCTCAGTGGCAACAGAGCCTCGATCAACCCCAAAAAATCCCAAGAAACAGCGGACACCCCGAGATGAAATCCCGAAATCGGAGTGTATATGTGTTCAAAACTCAGTTTGTCAAAAAATCTGAACTCAATTCTACCGACTCTGTACTGAGCGTTTCGGATGAAGCACTAAATTCTTCCAATAGCGCGGAGGATTTTCTGATAAATGAAGTGAGTAGTTTGAGTTTTGTTGGAAATGTGGATGGGGACGAAGAAAATGAAGGAAATGCAAAAACTGACTGCAACAAGGAAAGGAATGAGAGGGACGACTCAGGAAGTGGTAAGGATAATATTCTTCAAATATTGGAGGAGTTGAGGTTAAGCGTGCAGGAGCCTCTGCTACCGGAGGAGCAACTGAAGTTGGATGATCAGTTGCAGGAAGATGAGGTATATTTTTTGTTTCGATAATTCTTGATTGACTGCTGGCGTTATGTGGTGTATTGTCAATTATATGATCTAAGGTCCAGTGGTCTTGTGATGGTTTGTTAAGGTTCTCAGTATAGTACTTGCTCTGTCTCGCTACCTGAGTTCCAGCATTTTCTTGATCATGTTTGTGAGATTGTTAGGATACTCTTCTTTTCAAGTATCTTTCATGAGATTTATCAAGGTCCCAATTTCAAGAACACAACATAAATAACACAACTTTGATATGGAGTGCTACTTTATTTTTATTATTTTTATTTTGTTCTATTTGAGGAAGCTAATACCTGTTTCTTAGGCAACTAGGAATTATAAATTTTTGTCTAAGAAATTCAAGGCAGTGATGGAAATAGTTCAAATATGAAGTGATGATTCACTTCTATACATTGAGACTAGTTTAGTACTTAATTAAAAGTCCAAGATAGGATGAGAATTGGATACGAATTGGATTAAATGGCTATTCTATAATTTGCCAAGGACATTAATCAATATATATGTGGTTTGGGAAACTTTCTTATTAGTAGTAATGGTGGACTAAGTACACATTCCTACTTGTATATTGACAGGTCTTTCAAAATTCTCTTTTATCTTTTGGTTTTCAGTGCCAAAAAGTTTCAGGAAAAGATCAATGTGGAACACATTGTTTCGAATTAGTATTTGAGAACTAGTCTTTTGTCTGCATGCCATTGCTAGTGAGGCAGGAATTATATACTGTTCTTGGATTTTAGATTTTCTCATCTACTAAATTGTTGCAGTTGCTTGCAATGGAGTCCATTTATGGAGATAGTGTCTTCATCTCTGCCAGAGAGAAAGACCTGCGATATTTTCAGGTTATGTTATAAGCTTATAACCTATGATGTTCCTGCCTCTCATGTATATAAAGAAAATAACCTAACGTGGTTTGATATTTTACAGATTCATCTAAACATTGAAGCTTCTAGTGAACTTGCTGTAACTGCAAACCTAAATTCTTCCGCTGATCCCAGGATCAAAACGGAAAAATCAGATGACTTCTTGTACTCATTCAAAATCCGATATCTTCCACCAATTGTGTTGACCTGTTTATTACCCAAGTCGTACCCAAGTCACCTACCTCCTTATTTTATCATATCTGTTCAGTGGTTGGATCCTGCTAAGATTTCCAGTCTCTGCTCCATGCTAGACTCAATATGGAATGAGCAGCCGGGGCAAGAAGTTCTATATCAATGGGCAGAATGGCTACGGCATTCATCTCTTTCTTATCTTGGGTTTGACAAAGAAATTATTTTTGGTCCTTATGACATCAAATACAACGAAGATAAGCGTGCAGTTTCAGGAAGTCTCTCTCTTGATGTTGATGTGCCTTCAATTAGGAGTTATAATGAAGAGAAATGCCATGAGAATTTCCTAAAAGGCTTGCATGAGTGTTGTATCTGTTTTAATGAATATGCAGGTATTAAGTCCTTATAAGAATGAAGTTTATTTGATTTATCAGGAACTGAAAAATATTTCTAAACTCTTGACTTGTGTAGCAAGTGATTGGGATTTAGGCCGAGCCCAATCTCAAAAATACTGTTGAAACTCTGTTTTTGGTAATAGGTTACTTGAAAGAAAAGTTTGAAGATGTCTATATTTAAATATTTATTGAAGCCAGTTTGGAGTTCTCATTACACATTTCAATTGAAGACAAATTAGTGTGGCCAAAGGACTCCAACATTTTTCAAACTGTCACCTTCTATCCTAGTTTTTTTCTTTCAGGCCTATGATTCCTTATCTCTTCTCTCTAACTCATACATCATGCCATAAGCTAATAGAGTGGCTAAATGGCTACTATAAATATCATTTTATTCCTTAACACCATGGGTATCCACCAAATTGTTTCCTACCTTACACTCCTATTCACCCTCTGTAGGTTTTATCATAAACAGACTTAGTTTGAGTTATGGTATTTTGAGTTATATATTTACTTTTAAAAATCTTTAACAGGTATTAAATTCATCATGTTGCCTTGCCAGCATTTCTTCTGCTGGAAATGCATGAGGCAATATTCCAATGTACATGTCTCAGAAGGCACTGTAAGCAAACTTCAATGTCCAAGTGCAAAATGTGGATGTATGATACCACCTGGTTTGCTGAAACAGTTGCTGGCCGATAAAGAATTTGGACGTTGGGAGTCATTGATGCTACAAAAGGCATTAGAGTCAATGTCTGATGTAGTTTATTGTCCGAGATGTGAAACAACCTGCATAAAATATGATGAGCAACACGCCCAATGCTCCAAGTGCTTCTTCAGTTTCTGTGCTCTTTGCAAGGAAAAACGTCATTTAGGCATCGAATGTATGACTCCTGAAATGAAGCTTATTATCTTGCAGGTAATTTTATAGACAAATATTTTTACTAGTTTTACATGAAGTAATAAATTTTTACGTAGAAGTTCCAATGAGTCAATTGTTATCCAATGAACAAAGGTATGACATTCATGAAATCTTGTCTTTTTAATTGTGATTGAGATTCTAATCTTTTTTGTTTATTCATGAGTGTCTTTGTCCGATAGTTTATGGAATTGATTTGGTTAAGCACCTAGCGTAGCTAAGTAAATAGCTGAACTTGGTTGTATTTTCTATTTATAACCTATGATTGTTTTTTTGTTGTATTCTCAGTTTGCATCACCAAGTAACTAAGATACCTTATGTTGAGGACCAAAAAAAACAATGCATAGTAAAGATACAATCCAAGTTGTTTTTATAGATTAGTGTGGATGCGATGTGATTGGTCAATGTTATAAGTCCATAGCTTCTTAGAACGAAAAAGGAATATTATATATATTAATTAATGCAGAAATGAAGATATTAAATGGAAGAATTATAGTATTACGTATAATGATCAGAATAAGTACGTAATTATAATGTTCTACGTATAGTTAAGAATCTCTAGATTATTAATAAAATTATTGTCAAATCTATTATCTGCAGGAACGACAGAATTCATCTCAACTGACAGAAGATCAAAAGCAGAAGGAGCGTGAAATGATAAATGAGATTCTGAGTGTCAAGGAAATACTTAAAGATGCAAAACAATGCCCTACTTGTAAAATGGCAATCTCCAGGACTGAAGGTTGTAATAAGATGGTATGTAACAATTGTGGAAAGTACTTCTGCTACCGCTGTAACCGGGCCATTGATGGATATGATCATTTCAGGTTCGTGTTTACTAGAAAAATTCCTAGATCATCCCTTTATATCTGACTCTTTTGAGCTGATGTTTTTCACAAGCGTGTGCATATATATATATATATATATATATAGCTAATAAACGTGTTATTGAAGGGGGAGGGGTTCCTGCCAACTGTTCTCGCAGCAAATGGTACAGAATTGTGAGGTGAGGGTTAACGCTCGCCAGGTTGTGGGTCAGGCTCGAGCTGAACTCTATGTGGAACGTGCTCACTTGTGTCCTAATTGCCGCCAATTCAATGCGAAGGTGAGTAAAGATTGATATGTAGATAGGATGATAAACTCAATTTAATCCTCTTGTTTGATACCTTGACAGGTAGGGAATAACAACCATATTCTTTGCCGGACATGCCATGTTCATTACTGTTATTTGTGCAAAAAAATTGTGAGGCGTAGCTCTCAGCATTATGGACCCAAGGGTTGCAAGCAGCATACAGTCGGCTAAGTTGTGCTTCTCCCTATTGCGCAAATAGTAAATTGATGTTGTATAAACTTTGTATTTACTCAATTATTTATGGTAATAAGTTCTTCGGATAATGAATTATGAAATTCGTGAATCATGTTTGGAATATATGTAAAATTTTTATAGAAGGACATCAAGGTGAGTCATTTTCAACTCTTTTTTATATTGAACATAAACTTATATTTATATTTATATTTATACTATTTAATATAATTTCTATAAACAAAACTGAGTTAAATATAATTAGAGTTTAAGACTAACCCAACAACAGTTTTACATGTATTAATTATATAATTATAATTAAATTGGGACCCATCCCAAGTACATTGTAGGATGGTGGTGGCTTGGCTGTAGTATTAAGTATTAACTAAGACTATTCTGTCAGGATTTTTTTTTTTTTTTAAAAAAAGAATATCCAAGTCAAATCTAACAGTATGACTCAATATTATCCAAATATATAGATATATTATGTTACTTAAAAATTAAAGGGTTTCTAATAATTATTTTTCCTAATAAAATAAATATTTTTTTAAAAAATATAAATAAAAATATTAAACAAATATATACCCATTGTAAAAGACATTTTTTTTAAAAAAAAATTAAAATACTTCATAATCAAAATTTTAATACGGAGATGTTAAATTTTACTTGATGGTAATAAGTAATAAAATGAATAAATTTACAAAATTCATTTTAGAGTAGAGGGTGTGTCAAATTGAAAAATAAAAAATAAAAATAAAGATAGGACATTAAGGCCCAAGAAAGAACAGTTGGATTGGCCCAAGGATTGAACCCGACCCGAATCAAAGGCCCAGCACTGATTTAGAGCAAGAACAGACAAGCTACAATTTAAAATTAGTCTTAATTTTACATATAATTAACCTTAGAAAAACTTAACATTATTATAATTTAAAAGCATGAAGCAAAAAAATGAGATGTGTTTTATTTTTTTAATATAAAATAAATTTTAGTGATTAAATATTAAATATAATTAACTATGCTATTTAAAAATAAATTTGAAATGTTATATTCACTGTATCAATTAGTTTATATCGTACATATATATGTATGTGTACATACAAATAATATTATCATTTTATATATGTACTAGTAATAAATATGATTTAATTTTTTTATATATATTAATTACAACTGAATTTTGGATAAAGCATAGATCTTCTAGTTATTATTATAAAATATTTCTAAAGAACAAATTTTAATATATTAAATTATAAAAAAAATGATGAATTAAAATTTTAAAAATGTTATAATATTATATAAAGTCATTCATGTTCATACTACTTGGTCCCAAAGCCTCCACCAACCTCTATTCCCTCATTGTTACTAACTCTTTCCACTGTCTACACTGCAACAATCGACATGGCACTCCACCGCGCTTCCCATTTCCCACTCGAATACCATTGAACGGTTAAGCCCCTCCCCAGTCAACCTCAAGATCCTCCTGGACAGGGAGAAGGAGAAGGAGAAGAACAACAACAATAATAAGAAACTCGTATGGATGATTCCTCTCCTGTGCTAACCACTCTTTAATGGCAACAAAGTCTCGATTACACCAAAAAGTTCCCCAGAAATAGCAGAAACCCCAAGATGAACATCAAAAATTGGAGTGTATATATGTTCAAAACTCAGTTTGTTAAGAAATCTAAACTCAATTATCCTGATTCTATATTGAGTATTTCAGATAAAATAGTAAATTATTCCAATAGCATAGAAGATTTTCAGATAAATGAAGTGAGTGGATTGAATTTTATTCGAAAATAAAGAAAGCGAGGTTGCCAAGACAAAGATTGACTGCAGTGAGGAAAAGAATGAAAGAGACGAGTAAGAGAGTTATAAGGATAATATTCTTGAAAGATCTGAGGAGTTGAGGTGTGCTAATAAAAGAGCAACTGAAGTTTGATGATCAATTGTAAGAAGATGAGATACTTTTTTTTTTTGGTTTCGATAATTCTTAATTGACTAGTAGAGTTATGTGATGTATTATCAATTATATGATTAACATCCAGTGATCTTACGATGCTTTGTTAATGTTCTCAATATAGCACTTGGGTTGTCTCGCCGCCGAGTTCCAACACTTTCTTGAATTGTATTAATATGTAAATTATAGAAACAAAAAAATTCTATGAAAAGTCTGAATTTTTATTGAATTTCAACTTTAAATATATAGACATATAAGAAAACAGAAATATAAAGGAATTGACTAAAATCTACTAATATCACTAGAAAATAGCAACAACTAACAACTTCTTTTGCAACAGAAAAATAAAACCAAATAAAGTAAATACGAGGATAATCAAATTTCCTAATCATCAGTTAAAGACTAGGAATAAACTTCAACAGAAACTGCAAATAGTAACTAAGACAATCAACAAATAACGAGGAAGATTTTCTGATAAATGAAGAGGATGGTTTGAGTTTTATCTGAAATATGAACGGGGATGAAGAAATGAAGGAAATGAGGCTACTGACATAAATACTAACTACAATAAGGAAACAAATGAGAGAAACGAGTCAAGGAGTGATAATAATAATATTCTTAAAAGATTTGAGGAGTTGAGATTAGGCATGCAGAAGCCTGTGCTAACAGAAAAGCAACTGATGTTTTATGATCAGTTTAAGAAGGTGAGATTCTTGATTGAATGGTGAAGTTATGTGGTATATCATCAGTTATAAGGTCAACATCTAGTGGTCTTGTGATGCTTTGCTAAGGTTCTCCATATCGAACTATTGTTGCCTCACCATTGAGTTTTAACACTTTCTTGAATTTTGTTAATATAGCAAAACATAAATATAAAGAAAAAATGACTAAAAATTTGATAATGTCGCTGGTAAGTAGCAATAACAGCTCCTTTTGCAACATATAAATAAAATCAAATCAGGTTAAAGATAAGACAATCAAGGTTTCCAATCATCAGCTAAAGAAGATGACTAAACTTCAATAAAAACAGTAAATAGTTACTGAGACAATCAACAAATAGTGCAGAAAATTTTTTTGATAAATAAATTGAGTGGTTTGAGTTTTATCTAAAGTGAAAGAAGAAAATGAAAGAAAAGAGGCTACCGACGCAAAAAATTACTGTAAGGAGGAAAAGAATGAAAGAGACGAGTCAGGGAGTGGTAAGGACAATGTCCTTGAAAGATTTGAAAAGTTGAGATTAGGCATGCAAGAGCATGTGCTAATAGAGGAACACCTAAAGTTTTAGGACCAATTGCAAGAAAATGAGGTACCTTTTTGTTTCGATAATATGATGTATCATCAGTTATATGATCAACATCTAGTGGTCTTATGATGCTTTGCTGATGTTCTCAATATAAGACTTCTGTTGTCTTGCGATCGAGTTCTAGAACTTTCTTGAATTGCATTAATTTATAAATTATAGAAGCAAGAAATTTGTGTTGGAAGTTTGAATTTTTATTCAATTTTAGCTTTAAATATATAAACATATAACGAAACAAAAATACAAAGAAAATGTCTAAAAATCTGCTAATGTCGCTTGAAAATAGTAACAACTAACAACTCCTTTTGCAACAAAAAAATAAAATAAAATCACCATATAAACTAGGAAAATCAAATTTTAAAAACATTGGCTAAAGACTATGACTAAACTTTAATAGAAATTAGAAATAGCTACTGAGATAATCAACAAATAATGTGTAAGATTTTATGATAAATGAAGTGAATGATTTAAGTTTTATCCAAAATGTGTATGGGGAAAAAGAAAACAAAGGAAAGGAGAATATTGATGCAAAAACTTATTGCAACAAAGAAAGGAATGAGAGAGACGAGTCATGGAGTGGTAAGGATAATATTCTTGAAAGATTGAGGAGTTGATGTTAGGCATGCAAGAGCCTATGCTAAGAGAGGAGCAATTGAAATTTGATGATCAGCTGCAGGAAGATGAGGTATTTTTTTGTTTCGATAGTTCTTGATTGACTGGTGGAGTTATATGGTGTATTATTAGTTATATGATCAATATCTAGTGGTTTTGATGCTTTGCTAATGTTTTCAACATAGGATTTGCACTGCCTCGCCATCGAGTTCCAGCACTTTCCTAAATTGTGTTAATTTGTAAATCATAGAAGCAAGAAGATTGTGCAAAAAGTCTAAATTTGATTGAATTCCATCTTCAAGTATATAGACATACAACAAAATAGAAATATAAAGAAAATGTCTTAAAATCTGATAATATCGTAGGACAATAACAACTAACAACTTCTTTTGAAATAGAAAAATAAAACAAATTAGCTAAAGTCCAGGACAATCAAATTTTCTAATCATTAGTAAAAGAGTATGACTAAACTTCAACACAAATTGTAAATAGCTATTGAGACAATCAACAAATAGCATAGAAGATTTTCTGATAAATGAAGTAAGTGGTTTGATTTTTATTCGAAAAATGGATGGGGACAAAGAAACGAAGGAAATGAGACTTCAAACACAAAGACTGACTGCAGCAAAGGAAGGAATTAGAGAGACGAACTAATGAATGACAAAGATAATATTCTTGAAAGATTTGAGGGGTTAAGATTAGGCGTCCAGGAGCATGTGCTAACAGAGGAACAATTGAAGTTTGATGATCAGGAGCATGAGCTAACAGAGGAACAATTGAAGTTTGATGATCATTTATAGAAAGATGAAGCATTTTTTTTTAATAGTTATTGATTGACTGAGGGAGTTATATGGTGTATTATCAATTATATGATCAACATCCAGTGGTCTTTTTATGCTTTGCTAATGTTCTCAATATATGACTTGCGCTATCTCGTTACAAAGTTCCAGTACTTTCCTGAATTGTGTTAATTTGTAGATTATTTAAATAAAAAAATTGTGTTTGAATTCCTGCTTCAAATATATAAACATATAGCAAAATAAAAATACAAAGGAAATTGCTAAAAATCTAATAATATCATTGGAAAATAATAACTAAAAGCTTCTTCTCCAGTAGAAAAATAAAATAAAATCAACTAAAGACTAAGACAATCAAGTTTTCTAATCATCAGCTAAAGACAAAGACTAAACTAAGGCAATCCATTTTTCTAATCATCAGGTAAAGACAAAGACTAAACTTCAACAGAAAACTGCAAACAACTATTGAGACAATCAACAAATAACGCTTAAGATTTTCTGATGAATGAAGTGAGTGGTTTGAGTTTTATCCGAAATGTGGATGGGGATATAGAAAACAAAGTAAATGAGGCTACCAATGCAAAGAATAACTTCAGCTAGGAAAGGAATGATAGAGACGAGTTAAGGAATAGTAAGGATAATATTCTTGAAATATTTAAGGAGTTAAGGTTAGGCATGTAGGAACTTGTGTTAACAGATGAGCAACTGAAGTGTGATGATCAATTGTAGGAAGATGAGGTATTTTTTCGTATTGATAATTCTTGATTGATTGATGGAGTTATGTGGTGAATTATAAGTTATATGATCAACATCAATTGGTCTTGTAATGTTTTGCTAATGTTCTCAATAAAGGACTTTCTTTGTCTCGCATTCGAGTTCCAAGACTTTTTTGAATTGTTTAATTTATAAATTATGAAAGCAAGAAAATTGTGTGGAAAATCTGAATTTTTATTAAATTCTAGCTTAAAATTTATAGACATATAATAAAAATAAAATACAAAGAAATGACTAAAAATCCGCTAATATCGCTAGAAAATAGAAATAGTTAGTAGCTCATTTTGCAATAAAAAATAAAATAAAATAAGCTAAAAATTTGGACAATCAAATTTCATAATTATAAGCTAAAGACTAGGACTAAACTTTAATAGAAACTGCAAATAGCTACTGAGATATTCAACAAATAATGTAGTAGATTTTTTGATAAATAAAGTGAGTGGTTTGAGTTTTATCCAAAATGTGGACTCAGACAAATAAAACAAAAAAACGGATGCTACGAACGCAAAGATCGAATGCAGTTAGGAAAGGAATGAGATAGACGAGTGCTAGAGTGGTAAGGATAATATTCTTGAAAGAAAAGAGTGAAAGAAATGAGACTATTGATGCAAAAACTTACTGCAACGAGGAAAGAAATGAGAGAGATAAGTCAAGGAATGTGAAGGATAATATACTTAAAAGATTTGAGGAGTTGATGTTAGGCATGTAGGAGCCTATTATGAGCCTATGCTAATAGAGAAGCGATTGAAATTTGATGATTAGTTGCAGAAAGATGAAGTATTTTTTTTTGTTTCGATAATTCTTGATTGAGTGGCTGAGTTATGTGGTGTATGATAAATTTTATGATCAACATCCAGTGGTTTTGTGATGCTTTGTTCATATTCTCAATATAGGACTTGTGCTGTTTTGCCATCAAGTTCTAGCACATTCATGAATTGTGTTAATTTGTAAATTATGAAAGCAAGACATTTATGTAAAAAATATGAATTTTTATTGAATTACGGCTTTAATTTTATAGACATAGAGCAATATAGAAATACAAAGGAAATAACTAAAAAATTGATAATATCGCTAGAAAGTAACAAGAATTAATAGCCCTTTCTACAACAGAAGAATAAAATAAAATCAGATAAATATTAGGACAATCAAATTTCCTAACTATATACTCAAGAGTAGGACTAAACTTCAATAAAAACTGTAAACAGCTACTGAGATAATCAATAAATAACGCGAAGATGTTTTGATAAATGAAGGAATGATTTGAGTTTTATTTGAAATGTGTATTGGGACGAAGAAAACGAAGGAAATGAGGCTACCGCGCAAAGAATTACTATAACAAGGTAAAGAATGAAAGAGACAAGTTAGAAGTTAGTAAGGATAATATTCTTGAAAGATTTAAAAAGTTGAAGTTAGGCGTTCAGGGCCTGTGCTTTTAGAAGAGCAACTAAAGTTTGATTACCAATTGCAAGAAGATGAGGTACTCTTTATTTTGTTAATTCTTGACTGATTGTTGGAGTAATGTCTTATATTATCAGTTATATGATCAACATCCATTGATCTTATGATATTTTACTAATGTTCTCAATATATGACTTTCCCTATCTCGCTATCGAGTTCCAACACTTTTCTAGTTATGTTAATTTGTAAATTACATAAACAAGAAAATTGTGTGAAAACTCTGCATTTTATTGAATTTTAGCTTCGAATATGTAGACATACAACAAAATAGAAATACAAAAGAAATATGCTAATATTGCTAGAAATTAACAACTAACAGCTCATTTTGCAAAAAAAAAAAGAAATAAAATAAAATCAGCTAAAAATTAGGACAATCAAATTTCCTAATCATTAGCTAAAAATTATGACTAAACTTCAACAGAAACTGTAAACAACTACTAAAACGATCACTAAATAGTACGTAATTTTTTTTTATAAATAAAGTGAGAGGTTTGAGTTTTATTTTAAATGTGGATGGAGACGAAGAAAATGACACTACCGATGCAAAGACTAACTACAACAAGGAAATAAATGAGAGAGACGAGTTAAGGAGTTGTAAAGATAGTATTCTTGAAAGATTTGAGGACTTGAGGTTTGGCATGCGAGAATTTGTTTAATATAGGAGCAATTAAAGTTTGATGATCAGTTGCTGGAAGATGAGGTATTTTTTGTTTCGATAATTCTTGATTGACTGGTGGAGTTGTGTGGTTTATCATCGGTTATATGATCAATACCCAATGGTCTTTTGATGTTTTGCTTATATTCTCAATATAAGACTTCCGTTGTCTCGCGATTGAGTTTTATAACTTTCTTGAATTGCAGTAATTTGTAAATTATAAAAACAAGAAACTTGTGCAGGAAGTCTGAATTTTTATTGAATTCTAGATTCAAATATATAAACATATAACAAAATAGAAATACAAAGAAAATATCTTAAAATCTGCTAATATCACTTGAAAATAGCAACTGTTAAGGACTCCTACTCGTCATCAACCACTCTCTTTATGCTTATCATATCACAAGCTATAACTCACCTCTATCTCTTCTATCTCCTCCCTGCAATTATCTATATCACAAACTGCACTATATATGCTACATATCATAATAAAGAAATACAACAGATTGTTTTCACTAAGCTGGTGTAAACCTAACATGGTATCAGAGCTCTGAAAGGAAAAATACAAAATTTCCACTGCAAATGACAAACAACTCTCCACCATCTCCACCTCACCCATTAACCTTACTACAGCTCATCACTCATTCTCCATAAAACTAAACACCATAAATTATCTGGCATAGAAGGCACAGTTCATCCCCATTCTCAACTACTAAAATTTCATGGGTCTCGTTAATGGTAGTAAACCAGCCCCACCAAAAACTGTAACCAACGGTGATCCACCCACCACCACTGCCAACCCTATGTATATCGCTTGGTTTAGGAAGGACCAGATGCTTTTCTGTCTGGAGTGCATTAAAAAATGCATTTGGCTCTATATCTCAGAACATACAACTTCAACTACACACCAAGCTCCAAGATCTGAAACGTAATGACTTATCTATCTCCCAGTTTCTTTAAAAAGTCAAAGCTTTAGTTGATGAACTTGCCTCAGCCGGTCGTCAACTTTCCCCTGCAGAGTTCAATGCGATCATCTATTGCAATATTGGATAAGAATTTCATGGAATCATCACTGCACTCAATATGAAACTTGAAGCGGTTCCATTTCATGAGCTCCATGGTCAGCTTCTTGCTCATGAAATTTTGATAAAAAGCATTCAGGATTCCCCCATCGCTAACATTGTTTAAAAGACCCTTTCTTCAATTGGTGATATCAAACAGCCTCAACCATATTCTAATTACAATAGGTTATATCAATCCAAATATAAAGAACTATGCCAAATATGCTGCTATAGAAACTATACAGTTGATCGCTGTCGCAAAAGATACACTCCAAGGCAACCTGTTCTAGCACAAGCAAATCTCACCTGTGCTAATTCAAGACTGGGGATTATTGCTTCTCATTACAATCTAGACTCCTATCAAGGTACTCAATACTTACCATGAAATCCGGATACAGCAGCTTTCCATCATATTACTCTGGATATTGTCTCTCTTAGCATCGCCAATTAATATACTGAGGGTGACCATCTAAGGGTATGCAATGGCCAAGGTATGCAAATTACTCACTATGGCAAAACAACCTATCATTCTTATCCTCATAAATTTCAATTAAACAATGTACTATATGTCCCAAAAATTACACAACCTTTGCTCTCTGTTCACAAATTCACAACTAATAATCACTGCTTCTTTGAGTTTTGGCCCTCTCACTTTCTTGTTAAGGATCAGATGACCAGAAGAATTTTCCTACGAGGACCCAATGAAGATGAAATCTATGTACTGTGTCCATAAAAGAAACAAGCGAATGTTAGCACCATTTCAAGTTTTGATGAGTGGCACGCTCGATTTGGACATCCTCATCACCATGTAGTCTCCTCCATTATCAAGTCTAACAATTTGCTAAGCTCGAGCTCATCCTCTTCAGCTCCCTATCAATCTTGTCCCTTAGGAAAACTAGCTAGATTAAGTCTAAATTTTGTTGATCATAAAAGTCTGGTGCCATTTGAGTTAGTTCACTCAGATGTTTGGGGTCCTGCACCAAATATGTCCAATCAAAGTCATCGTTATTTTGCTGTCTTTGTTGACTGTATTTGTTGATGATTTTACTCGGTACACATGAGTGTATTTTCTTAAGAATAAAAGTGAATTACTTTTTAAATTTCTTCAGTTTTATGCATACGTTGAACGCTAATTTCACACCAAAATTAAATCACTTTAATCTGACTTTAGTAGTGAATATCAATGAGTTAATCAATTCTGCAAATCACATGGTATTAATAATCATTTAGTCTGTCCTCATACACATGAATAAAACGACTTGTCTGAAAGAAAAATTTGTCATATTGTGGACATGGGTCTCACTCTTCTTGCCTATGCTAATACACCATTCATTATTGGCAATTTGCTTTTGAATTTGCAGTCTTCCTAATCAACACTCTCCCTACCTCTATTTTACAGCACTCTTATCCCTCTAAGAAGCTATTTGGTGTTGATCCTCCCGATCATACCTTCAAAATTTTCGGCTGCCTCATATTCCCTCAACTCCGCCCATACAAACATCACAAATTTTCCTATAGATCAAGTCATTGTGTATACTTAGGTAACTCTCCTTCTTATTCTGATTTTCGGTGTTTAAACCCTTCTTCCGATAGAATCTACATCTGTATACATGTTGAATTTCAAGAACATGTTTTTCCCTTCATATCCTTTTCAGTCGTGCCCTCATCAACTTCTACTGGTGCAACAACTGCTTCTTCTCCATGGTTAACAATTAGTACACACTTGGGATCCTTAGGTATGGATAACTCCAATCCCTTATCTCTTAACTTTCCTACATCACCTCTACTGTCCCTCTCTAGGACTCCTATCTCAACCATACCTTATCACCCTGAATCCACTGCTACAACAAACTCTTCAGACTCATCCTTATCTCCTTCTCTACCAACTATACCTCCAACTGTTGATTTTACTGAATTCAATGTTAACAATAATCAATTCAATGTTAACAATAATCACACTAACTCCCCAAAACATAGTCACCTTATGACCTTGCGCCCTTCTACTATGACTAGAAAACATGTTGCCTTTCTTGCCAAACATTCCCTCAAACCAGATTATCTTTAAGTTAAGCCTCTCACATATAAACAAGCCTCCCTCTGTCAAGAATGGAAAGATGCTATGCAGACTGAGTTTGATGCACTCCAGGCTACCAACACCTGGACATTAGTTCCTATCCACGTCATACTATGTCATTGACAGTAAATGGATTTTTTATATCAAAAGAAAACCAGATGGGAGCATTGATCACTACAAAGCTTGAGTTGTTGCAAAAGGTTTCTCACAACAACCAGGTATTGATTACAAAGAAATATTTCGCCTCGTTATCAATTCTTCCACCATTCGAGTTCTTCTGTCGATTACTGCCTCTTAGAATTGGGACATTCAACAGCTTGATGTCTCTAATGCCTTTCTTTATGGCACCTTACAGGAGGAGGTTTACATGGAGCAACCACCAGGTTTTATCTCTGTTGCTCACCCATCTTTTGTTTGCAGGTTACAAAAATCTTTATATGGTCTCAAGCAAGCTCCACGGGCCTAGTTCACTTGCTTGAGTCACTTCCTCATCTCCCCTGGTTTTCACATTTCAAAGGCTGATAGCTCACTCTTTATTTATCAATGTGGCACTGATAAAATCTTTTTTCTTTCTTATGTTGATGATTTAATTCTCACAGGGAATAATTTAGCTCTCATTACAAAAATTATTATGTTTTTCAAGGCTGAGTTTCCAGTATGTGACCTAGGCAACCTTTACTATTTTTTGGGCATTGAAGTTAGCTATGAGAAAGATGATCTCCAGCTCACTCAAACAAAGTATATTCAAAACCTGCTTTCTCAAACAGGCCTCGAAGATGCCAAGCCATGTCCTACGTTGATGGTTGGCTCTCCTATCTTATCCAAATCCATGTGCGACCCCCTTTCAGATGGTACTATGTATCGACATGTTGTCGGTGCCTTATAATATGCCACCATCACCAGACTACACATCAGTTACTCAGTCAATAGACTATGTCAGTTCATGCATTCCCCAACCGAGACTCATTGAAAAGCAGTTAAACGCATTCTGCATTACCTCAAGCACACAGCTTCTCTTGGTATTCTGCTATCTCGTGATACAACACTCAACTTCCAATGCTTCAGTGATAGTGATTAGGGCGGGTGTTCTGATGATCGAAGATCGACCTGTGGCTATGCTGTCTACCTCGGTAGGAATCTGGTCTCCTGGGTTGCAAAGAAATAACATACCATTGTCTGTTCCTCTACAAAAAGTGAATACAAGGCTATAGTTAACACCATCTCTGAGCTGTTGTGGTTACAGGGACTGATGCAAGAAATTGGATTTCTTTCATCCAATCAAGCTACTTTATGGTGCGACAACATCGGTGTCATTTACATGTCTAACAATCCTGTACTTCATGTTTGCACCAAGCATGTTGAGTTAGACTATCACTTCGTCCAAGTTCAAGTAATAAACGACAATATTAGTGTTTGTTTCCTGGCCACCAAGGATCAACTTGCTGATATTTTCACCAAGCCCCTTCTTTGTGATTCTTTCCTGTTCATTCGCGATAAGCTTTGTCTCCAATCTTCGAAGCATGGGCTTGCTGGGGGGTGTTAAGGACTCCTACTCGTCATCAACCACTCTCCTTATGCTTATCATATCACAGGCTGCAGCTCACCTCTATCTCTTCTATATCTTCCCTGCAGTTATCCATATCACAGGCTACAACTCACCTCTATCTCTTCTATCTCTTCTCTTCTATCTCTTCCCTGCAGTTATCTATATCACAAGCTGCACTATATGTACTACATATCATAATAAGGAAATACAACATATTGTTTTCACTAAGCTGGTGTAAACCTAATAGCAACAACTAACAACTTCTTTTGCAATAAAAAAAATAAAATAAAATCACCATATAGACTAGGACAATCAAATTTTTTAATCATTGGCTAAAGACTATGACTAAACTTCAACATAACCTAAAAATAGCTACTGAGATAATCAACAAATAGCGTGTAAGATTTGTTGATAAATGAAGTGAATAGTTTGAGTTTTATCTAAAATGTGTATGGAGACAAAAAAAAAAAGGAGGAAAGGAGGCTATTGATGCAAAAACTTACTGCAACGAGGAATGGAATGAGAGAGATGAGTCATGGAGTGGTAACGATAATATTTTTAAAGGATTTGAGGAGTTGATGTCGTGCAGGAGCCTATGCTAATAGAGGAGTGATTGAAATTTGATGATCACTTGCAGGAAGATGAGGTATTTTTTTGTTTCGATAATTCTTGATTGACTAGTAGAGTTATGTGGTGCATTATTAGTTATATGATCAACATCCAATGGTTTTGTGATGCTCTGCTAATGTTGTTAATATAGGATTTGCGCTGCCTTGCCACCGAGTTCCATCACTTTCCTAAATTATGTTCATTTGTAAATCATAAAAGCAAGAAAATTGTGTAGAAAGTCTAAATTTTTATTGAATTCCAACTTCAAGTGTATAGACATATAACAAAATAGAAATACAAAGGAAATATTTAAAATTATGATAATATCACATAAAAATAACAACTAATAACTTCTTTTGAAATAGAAAAATAAAACAAATCAGCTAAAGTTTAGGACAATCAAATTTCCTAATTATTAACAAAAGAGTAGGACTAAACTTCAACAAAAACTACAAATAGCTGTTGAGAAAATCAATAAATAGCATGGAAGATATTCTGATAAATGATATGAGTGGTTTGAGATTTATCTAAAATGTAGATGGGGACAAAGAAAACAAAAGAGGCTACCAACGCAAAGATTGACTGCAACGTGGTAATGAATGAGATACATGAGTTAGGGAGTGGTAAGTATAATATTTTTAAAAGATTTAAGGAGTTGAGGTTAAGTGCTTAGGAGCTTATATTAATAGAGGAGAAATTGAAGTTTGATGATCATTTGCAGGAAGATGAAGTATTTTTTTTTTGTTTTAATAGTTCTTGATTGATTGAGGGAGTTATGTGGTGTATGATCAACTATATGATCAACATCCAATGGTCTCATGATGTTTGCTAATGTTCTCAATATAGCACTTATGATGTCTTGCCATAAAGTTCCAACACTTTCCTGAATTATGTTAATTTATAAATTACAAGCAAAGAAAATAGTGTTTGAATTTTAGTTTTATGGACATAGAATAAAATAGAATTATAAAGGAAATTGCTAAAAATATAATAATATTGTTGGTAAATAATAACTAACAACTTCTTTTGCAACAGAAAAATAAAATAAAATCAATTAAAGACTAAGACAATCAAATTTCTTAATCATTAGCTAAAAAAAATGACTAAATTTCAACAGAAATAGCAAATAGCTACTAAAATAATCAATAAATAATGTGAAAATTTTTCTAATAAATAAAGTGAGTGGTTTGTGTTTTATCCGAAATTTGAATGAGGACGAAGAAAACGAATGAAAAGAGGCTACCAAAGCAAAGACTGACTATAACTAGGAAATGAATGAGAGAGACAAGTCAGGAAGTGGTAACAATAATATTCTTAAAAGATTTGAGGACTTGATGTTTGGCATGCAGGAGCTTGTGCTAACATAAGAGTAACTGAAGTTTGATAATCAGTTGCATGAAAATGAGATATCTTTTATTTTGATAATTTTTATTGATTGGTAGAGTTATGTGGCGTATTATCAATTATATGGTGAGCCTCTAATAATTTTGTAATGCTTTGCTAATGTTCTCAATATAGTACTTGTGTTCTCTCTGACACTAAATTCCAAAACTTTCTTGAATTGTGTTAATTTGTAAATTACTGAAACAAGAAATTTGCGTGAAAATCGTTAATTTTTATTAAATTCCACCTTCAAATATATAGACACACAACAAAACAGAAGTACAAAAGAAATAACTAAAAATATGCTAATACTGCTAGAAAACAGTAACAATTAATAACTCCTTTTTGCAATAGAAAAATAAAATAAAATCAGGTAAAGATTAGAACAATCAAATTTCTTAATCGTCAACTAAAGACTATGACTAAATTTCAACAGAAAATGCAAATAACTACTATGACAATTAACAAATAGCGTAGAAGATTTATGATAAATAAAGTGAGTGGTTTGAATTTTATCCAAAATGTGATTAGGATGAAGAAAACAAAGAAAACGAGGCTACCGCGTAAAGAACTACTATAGAGAGACCAGTCATGGAGTGGTAAGAATAACATTCTTGAAATATTTAAAGAGTTGAGGTTAGACTTGCAGGAGCATATGTTAACTGGGAGCAACTAAAATTTGATGATAAGTTATATGATAAATATCTAGTGATCTTGTGGTGCTATGTTAATGTTTTAAATATAGGACTTGCGTTGTTTTGCCACCAAGTTCTAGTACCTTCTTGATCATGTTTGTGAGATTTATAAGCCCAAAAACTTTCGGTCTAACTTTTGATCAAGGTCTTAATTTCAAGAACACAACATAAATAACACAACTCCGATATAGAGTTCTATTTTATTTTTATTATTTTAATTTTAAGGGTTCTTAATCATTATTTTTGTTATAAAGTATTTCGTTTAGAACTATAAATGAAAATATTAGATAAATTTTAATACGGACACGTAAAATTTTACTCAATCCTAATAAGTAAGGAAATGAATAAATTTATAAAATTTACATCCAAATTTATAAAATTCATATTTATGTAAATATGTGCCATTTTAGGGTAGAGGGTGTGTCAAACCAAAAAAAGATAAGGCTAGGTTTCAGCTCTGTAAAAGAATAAAGATAGGATAGTAAGGCCCAAACAAAATAGTTGAGTTAGCCCAATAGATTGAACCCGACCCGAATTGAAGGCCCAACACTGATTTAGAGCTAGATCAGACGAGCTACAATTTAAAATTTATATATTAAATATAATTAATTATGCTATTTAAAAATAAATTTGAAATGTTTTATTGACTATGTTAGTTAGTTTATGTGGTGCACATACATGTACTTGTATATAGAAATATTATCATTTTAACTTCTGTATTAGCAACAAATACGACTTCAACTTTTTCAATATTAATTACGACCGAATTTTGAGTAAAGTCTAGATCTTCTTGTTATTATTGTAAAATATTTATACCGAACAAATTTTAATATATTAAATTATTAAAAAAAAATAAAAATGATGAATTAAATTATAAAAAATGTTGCAATATTATGTAAAGTCATTCATGTTCGTACTGCTCCATTCCACGGCCTCCACCAACCTCTACTTTCCTACACTGTTACCCACCCTCTCAACCGTATGCATTGCACGCTGCCGCTCCCGCTATTTCCCGTTTGAATACCATCGGTCAGTTCTAAGAAGATCAAGTACTCTTTGCTCAATAATGCTTGACTGATTATTGGAGTTATATGGTGTATTATAAATTATATAATTAATATCCAATAATTTTATGATGTTTTGCTAATGTTCTCAATATAAGACTTCTGATGACCTCGTCGTCGAGTTTAAAAAATTTTCTGATTATATTAATTTGTAAATTAAAAAAACTAGAAAATTGCGTGAAAAGTCTAAATTTTATTGAGTTTTAGCTTCAAATATATGAACATGCAAGAAAACAGAAATAGAAAGAAAATATGTTAATATCGCTGGAAATTAACAACTAACAGCTCTTTTTGCAAAAGAAAAATAAAATCAAATTATCTATAGAATAGGACAACTAAATTATCTATAGAGTTCTAACACTTTTCTGAATTGTGTCAACTTGTAAATTGCAAAAGCAAAAAAATTGTGTGGAAAGTCTGATTTTTTATTCAATTATAGCTTCAAATATATAGACATATAGTAAAATAGAAATAGAAAGAAAATAACTAAAAATATGATAATATCGTTAGAAAATCAAATAAGGACTAGAACAATCAAATTTTCTAACCACACACTAAAGAGTAGGAATAGATGTCAACAGAAACTGCAAACAACTATTGAGATAATCGATAAATAGCACGGAAGACTTTCTAATAAATGAAATGAGTAGTCTAAGTTTTATTTGAAATATGAATGAGGAGGAAAAAATGAAGGAAATGAGGCTACAAAGATTGACTGTAGTGAGGAAAAAATGAGAGAGATGAGTCAGGAAGTGATAAGGATAATATTTTTTGAAAGATTTGACGAGTTAAAGTTAGCGTTCAGGAACCTACATTGATAGATGACCAACTAAAGTTTGATAATCAGTTGCAGGATGATGAAGTACTCTTTATTTCGATAATTCTTGACTGATAATTGGTGTTGAGGTTAGGCATTCAGGAGCCTGTGTTGATAGATGAGCAACTAAAGTTTGATAATCAGTTGCAGGAAGATCAAGTACTCTTTGTTTCGATAATTCTTGACTAATTATTGGAGTTATATGGGGTATTATCAGTTATATAATCAACATTCAATGGTCATATGATATTTTGTTAATGTTCTCAATATAAGATTTTCGAGGTCTCGTCATCGAGTTTCAAATATATAAATATAGAAAAACATAAACAAAAAGAAAATATGCTAGTATCGCTGGAAATTAACAACAATTAAGAGCTCCTTTTACGAAAGAAAAATAAAATCAAATTATCTATAGAGTTCCACTACTTTCTTGAATTTCGATAAGCTTTAAATTACAAACGCAAGAAAATTGTGCGAAAAGTCTGAATTTTTATTAAATTCCACCTTCAAATTTATAGACATACAATAAAGTAGAAATACAAAGAAAATGACTAAAAATATGATAATATCACTGAAAAATCAAGTAAAGACTAGATATTAATAGAAACTGAAAACAACAATTGAGATAATTAATAAATAGCACGAAAGACATTCTAATAAATGAAGTGAGTGGTTTGAATTTTATCCAAAATATAGATGGGAACGAAAAAAATGAAAGAAATGAAGCTAACAACACAAAAACTGACTGTATTGAGGAAAAAATGAGAGAGACAAGTCATGAAGTGCTAAGGATAATATTCTTGAAAGATTTGAAGAGTTGAGATTGGGCATTCAGGAGGCTATGTAAATAGATGAGCAACTAAAGTTTAATAATCACTTGCAAGAAGATAAAGTACTCTTTGTTTCGATAATTCTTGACTAATTATTGGAGTTATATGGTGTATGATGAGTTATATGATTAACATCTAATGGTCATATGATATTTTGCTAATATTTTTAATATAAGACTTCCGATGTCTCGTCATCGAGTTACAAAACTTTTTTAATTATATTAATTTATAAATTGTTGATACAAAAAAATTGTATGAAAAGTCTAAATTTTATTGAATTTTAGTTTTAAATATATAGACATACAGGAAAACAGAAATACAAAGAGAATATGATAATATCGCTTGAAATTAACAATAACTAACAGCTCGTTTTACCGAAGAAAAATAAAATCAAATTATCTATAGATTAGGACATTCAAATTATCTATAGAGTTCTAGTACTTTCTTGAATTATATTAATTTATAAATTATAGAAGAAATAAAATTGTGCGGGAAGTCTGAATTTTTATTGAATTCCAACTTCAAATACATAAATATATAACAAAATAGAAATACAAAGAAAATGACTAAAAATATGATAATATCGCTGAAAAATCAGGTAAAGACTAGAACAATCAAATTTTCTAATCACATGCTTAAGAGTAGGACTAAATATCAACATAAACTGTAAATAACTACTGAGATAATCAATAAATAACATGAAAAACGTTCTAATAAATAAAGTGAGTTGTTTGAATTTTATCTGAAACATTGTTGAAGATGAAAAAAAACGAAAGAAAATGAGGCTACCAACACAAAGATTGACTATAGTGAGGAAAAAATGAGAGATACAAGTCAGAAAGTAATAAGGATAATATTCTTGAAAGATTTGAAAAGTTGAATTTAGGCGTTCAAGAGCCTGTGTTGATAGATGAGCAACTAAAGTTTGATTATTAGTTGCAGGAAAATGAAGTACTCTTTGTTTCGATAATTCTTGACTGATTATTATAGTTATATAGTGTATTATAAGTTATATGATCAACATCCAGTGGTCTTATGATGTTTTACCAATGGTCTCAACATAAGATTTCCGATGTCTCGCTATTGAGTTCCAAAACTTTTCAGATTATAATAATATGGAAATTAAAGGAACAAAAAAATTGTATGAAAAGTCTAAATTTGATTGAATTTTAGATACAAATATATAGAAATATAGGAAAAGAGAAATAGAAAGAAAATATGTTAATATTGCTGAAAATTAATAACTAGCAGCTCCTTCTATAAAAGACAAATAAAATCAAATTATCTATCGATTTGGGCAATCACATTTCCTAATCATTAGTTAAAGAGTATGACTAAACTACAACAGAATTTGCAAACAGCTACTGAGATAGTCAATAAATAATGCAGAATATTTTTTGATAAATAAAGTGAGTGGTTTGAATTTTATCTGAAATGTGGATGGAGACCAAAAAAAAAAAGAAAAATAAGTTACTGATGCAAAGACTGACTACAACAAGGAAATGAATAAGAGAGATGAGTCAAGGAGTGCTAATGATTCAAAGATTTGAGGACTTGAGCTTTGGTGTGTAGGAGCCTGTGCTAACAGAGTAGCAATTGAAGTTTGATGATCAGTTGAACGAAGATGATGTGCTTTTTGTTTCGACAATTCTTGATTGACTGGTGGAGTTGTGTGGTTTATCATCAGTTATATGATCAACATCCAGTGGTCTTGTGACGCTTTACTAATGTTCTCAATTTAAGACTTTCGTTGTCTAGTGATCGAGTTCTCTAACTTTCTTGAATTGTGTAAATTTGTAAGTTATAGAAATAAGAAAATTGTGTGTGAAGTCTGAATTTTTATTGAATTCTAGTTTTGAATGTATAAACATACAACTAAACATAATTATGAAGAAAATATCTAAAAATATGCTAATATTGCTGGAAAATAACAACAACTAACAGTTCTTTTGCAACAGAAAAATATATCAAATTAGCTAAAGACTAGAGCAATCAAATTTTCTAATCATCAGTTAAAGATTATGATTAAACTTCAATATAAATTGCAAACAACTAATGAGACAATCAAGAAATAGTGTTGAATTTTCTGATAAATAAAGTAAATGATTTGTGTTTTATCCAAAATATAGATAGAGACGAAGAAAACAAAAGAAATGAGGTTATCGATGCCAAGACTTACTATAGCAAGGAAAGGAGTGAGAAAGACGAGTCATGGAATGGTAAGGATAATATTCTTGAAAGATTTGAGGAGTTAAGATTGGGTGTGCAGGAGCTTGTGCTAAGATAGGAGCAACCAAAATTTGATGATCAGCTTTTTTTTATTTTGATAATTCTTTATTGATTAGTGGAGTTATGTGCTATATTATCAGTTATATGATTAACATTAAGTGGTCTTGTGATGCTTTGACAATATTCTTTATATAGGATTTGTGCTGTCTCACCACCGAGTTTCAGCACTTTCCTAAATTATGTCAATTTATAAATTATGAAAGTAAGAAAATTGTGTAGAAAGTTAAATTTTTATTGAATTCCAGCTTCAAATATATAAACATATAACAAAACAGAAATACAAAAAGATGGTTAAAAGTATAATAATATCGTAAGACAATAACAATTAACAACTTTTTTTGAAACAAAAAAAATAAAATAAAATCAGCTAAAGATTAGGACAATCGAATTTTCTAATCATTAAAAAAGAATAGGACTAAACTTCGACACAAATTGCAAGTAATTACTGAGACAATCAACAAATAACACAGAAGATTTTTTGATAAATAAAGTAAGTGGTTTGAGTTTTATCCAAAATGTGGATAGAAATGAAGAAAATGAAGAAAATGAGGCTACGAATGTAAAGATTAACTCCCATGTGGAAAGAAATGAGTTAGGGAGTGATAAGGATAATATTCTTAAAAGATTTGAGGAGTTTATGTTAGGAGTGCAGGAGCTTATGCTAACAGATTAGCAATTGAAGTTTGATGATCAGCAGCAGGGAGATGAAGCCTTTTTTTTTCCGATAGTTCTTAATTGACTGAGAGAGTTATGTAGTGTATTATCAGTTATATGATCAACATCCAGTAGTCTTGTGATATTTTGCTCATGTTCTCAGTATAACACTTGTGCTGTCTCGCCATAGAGTTCCAACACTTTTCTCAATTATGTTAATTTGTAAATTACAGAAGCAAAAAAATTATGTTTGAATTCTAGCTTCAAATATATGGACACACAACAAAATAAAAATACAAAGAAAATTGTTAAAGATCTAATAATATCGTTGGAAAATAACAACTAATAGGTTTTTTTGTAACAAAGAAATAAAATTGAATCAACTAGAGACTAAGACAATCAAATTTTTTAATCATCAGCTAAAAAAGGATAAACTTCAATAAAAACTACAAATAGCTAACGAGACAATCAACAAATAATGTAAAAGATTTTTTGATAAATAAAATGAGTAGTTTGAGTTTTATCCGAAATGTGTATAGAAACGAAAAAAAGAAGGAAAAGAGGTTACCAATACAAAGATTGACTGCGGCTAGAAAATGAATGAGAGAGACAAGTCAGGGAGTGGTAAGGATAATATTCTTGAAAGATTTGAGGACTTGAGATTTGGCGTGTAGAAGCTTGTGCTAATATAGGAGCAATTGCAGTTTGAAGATCAATTGCAGGAAGATGAGGGACTTTTTGTTTTGATAATTTTTATTGACTGGTAGAGTTATGTGGTATATTTTTATCAATTATATGATGAGCCTACAGTGGTCTTATAATATTTTACAAATGTTCTTAATATAAGACTTGTGCTGTCTTGACACCAAGTTCCAGCATTTTTTTTAATTGTGTTAATTTGTAAATTACATAAGAAAGAAAAATGTGTGGAAATCATTAATTTTTATTAAATTCATCATTTAAATATATAGAGATAAAATAAAATAGAAATATAAAAGAAATAGTTAAAATATGT
This sequence comes from Carica papaya, assembly GCF_054855325.1. Taxonomy (NCBI): domain Eukaryota; kingdom Viridiplantae; phylum Streptophyta; class Magnoliopsida; order Brassicales; family Caricaceae; genus Carica; species Carica papaya. The sequence continues at coordinate 26,809,196 of NC_142311.1, read as the reverse complement.
TAATATCACTAAAAAATGACAACAATTAATAACTCTTTTTTCCAACATAAAAATAAAATAAAATCAGCTAAAGATTGAAACTAGGACTAAATTTTCTAATCATCAGCTAAAAATTAGGACTAAATTTCAATAAAAATTGTAAAACAACTACTAAGATAAATAATAAATAACACGAAAGATTTTCTAATAAATGAAGTAAGTAGTTTGAGTTTTATCCGAAATATTGATGAGGACGAAGAAAATAAAGGAAATGAGGCTACTAGCAAAGAATTACTGCAACGAGGAAATGAATGAGAGAGACAAGTCATAGATTAGTAAAAGATAATATTCTTAAAAGATTTGAGAAGTTGAGGTTAGGCATGGAGGAGCCTATATTAATAGAGGAGTAATTGGAATTTAATGATAAATTGTAGGAAGGTGAGGTACTTTTTTTTGTTTCAATAATTCTTGATTGATTAGTGGAGTTATGTGGTGTATTTTCAATTATATGATCAGTATCCAATGATCTTGTGATACTTTGTTAATATTCCTAATATAGAACTTGCGCTGTTTCAACATTAAGTCCTAGTACTTTTCTTAATTGTGTTGATTTGTAAATTATAGAAGCAAGAAAATTATGTGAAATATCTGAATTTTTATTCAATTTCAGTTTCAAATGTATAGACATACAACAAAATAAAAATATAAAGAAAATGACTACAAATTTGATACCATTGCTGAAAAGTAACATCAATTGGTAGCTCATTTTGCAATAGAAAAATAAACTCAAATAAGGTAAAGACTAGGACAATCAAATTTCCTGATCATATGCTAAAGAGTAAGACTAAACTTCAACAGAAACTATAAACAACTATTGAGACAATCAACATAGCACACAAGATTTTCTGATAAATGAAGTGAGTGGTTCGAGTTTTATTTGAAATGTGAATGAGAACGAAGAAAATAAATGAAACGAGGCTACCACGCGAAGAATTACTGAAGCGAGGAAAAGAATGAAAGAGACGAGTCAGAGAATGGTATGGATAATATTTTTGAAAGATATTGAAGAGTTGAGATTATGCATTCAGGAGCCTATGCTGATAAAGGAGCAACTAAAGTTTGATGATGTAACACCCCAAGTGTATTATTATTATTATTTTTTTAAAATTTATTTTATTTTGTAATTTTTGGAATTTTATTTGATTTTTTATTTAATTTAATTTAATAAAAATAAAAATAATAATAATGATAAAATTGGGTAAAAATATTATTTAGATTTAATTGAAATTGATTTTGGGAAAAAGGAGTGAAAATTTGGATTATGGGAGTGTTTTTGAAAAGAAAATCGGAAATCGGGGGTCAAAACGTAATTTAGAAAAGTTGTGCCACGTCAGCAGCCACGTTAGCGGCCCGGTCAGCAGCCCCAGCCAACCAGGATGCGCCGCGTGGCAAAGACACGCTGACCAGGGGACAGGCCACAGGGGCGATCCGCGTGCGCGCGATCGGACGGCCCAGATCCGTTCCCGCGCGCACAGACGGCCCAGATTCAATCAGGCACAGACGGCCCAGATTGCATCGCGATGGACGACTCATATTTAATCCCAATTAAATCGCGATCGAACGGTCCAGATTTAATCTTGATGGATGGTTGAGATTAAAAGGCAAAGGGTATAAATACCTCCACCCACACCTGACCAAAGAAACCCTAGCCGCCAGTGTTCACCGGAGAAGAAGAACCAGACGCCAGAGGAGCCGGCCGCCGCCACCCGCCACCGCACCGGGGAAGTTTCCGACCACTGATCGAGGTAAATTTTCTCCTCCTTGCTCGTTTTTCGACGCTGAGTCCCCCTATGGCCAAACCGGAGCCAAACCACCGGCTAAACGGCCAGAAAACCCAGCCGAAACCCAGCGGCGCTGCCGCACCCCTCCTCGATTTTTGCCTCTGATGAGGCCCTTCCCAGCCTCCGTCTGATGCAAATTTTATACCACTGTGATCACCGTTCTTTTCTCTACATGTTGATCGGAGCCAAACATCAAAACTTGACTCATGCCGGAGGAGCCGCCGCACCCGAGAGCACCGCCGCCAGTAAGTTTCAGTTTTTCATGATTTTTTGGCCCACCGAGGGCCCTAGGGTTGTTCTATCGCAGGGACTGATGCAAGCGTGGCCGAATTCGACCGAAAACAGCCAATCCGAGACGAATCACCGCCGCAAGTGGAGGCGCCGTTGCCGGAGCACGGCGGAGCCACCGTGCCGGAATTGCGATATTGGCCGAAAGGGGCCCTAGGTCTAATTTGGGATTTTTTGGGACACGTGCAGGTATCAGTAGTGCGTTTCAGTTTCCCGAAAAAAAATCAGGGAAAATTAGGGACAGCCTGTAGGCGCACTGTAGAGCCGTATTCAGACCCCGAAACAAGTAAGGATTCCTCACCCTATTACCTATCACGGTATTAAAGTTCAATAAATGATAAAACGATATTTCATGAATTAATAGATGTGTGAAATTATTTAAGGTTGCTAATGGAGCCCGAGTCTGATACAGTGTTGGTCTGTTGTTGTTTGATCTAATTTTCAGTATTAAATGCAGCATGATGTTTGATGTAATTATGTTATGGTCTCGTATGCATGAATCATATTTTCTTTTATTATAGTTTGTATTTTGGTGAACCCGATACTGTGTTGTCCTGTTTGGTATCAATTACTGGTTTACATGTTGTGCATGATTGGATGATTAAAATCAAGGAAAAAGGTAAAAAGGTTATGTAAATTGATGAATGGATAAAGTGGACAGACTGACTAGATATCTTGGGAGATGGTGGACGGACCGGGTCCGTAGGGAACCCTACCGGGATTGTGGTCTCTCATACCGGACGGGGTATGGAGACCTTATGTGTTTTGGCGCCCATACCGGACGGGGTATTGAGGTTTATGGTTTTGGCGCTCATACCGGACGGGGTATGGGGACGGCCCTGGAATCAGATTACAAATGTTAAAGGTTCACGGGTAGCAGGACCCCTATGGATCCCCATGGATACTAGTAGGCTGGTAAATGAGGAAAATGTGTTGTTTAATGATTGAAATGCAAAGGCGTGGTAAGTATTATGTTATACAGTTCATATAATTTTATGATGATGATAATGTTATTGCTTTCATATGTTGTTTATATGGATCTCACCGAGGTAAGTTGACAGTAAAAGTTTTTATGTTAATAAACGAATTTATTATAAATTATACTCCATTGGTCTTTTTTGTGTTTTCTACCCACTTTTACCTCCATGGCAGTGAGATAGTGTGATGTTTTTACTGGGCTGGTGTAGCTCATTCCTTATTTAACCATTTCAGATTAGGAAGACATTGTTCCCGAGCCCGTTCCGCAGGAAGACGGCGAATGGGACGCCTAAAGACTCCGTAGTTATATTTATAGTTCTTATTTTCGAGTATCTCTTTTAGTTAGTTTGTTCTTTTATATTTTGAGCACGTTTTTGGTTATTGTGTAAGGGATGTTAATCAAAATTTTTATTACGCTTCCGCATTTGACATTTTTAATACACATATTTCATTCTAAATTTCCAGAGCCGTTACAGATGACCAGTTGGAGGAAAATGATGTATTTTTTTATTTCGATAATTTTTAATTGACTAGTGGAGTCATGCAGGTGTATCATCAATTCTATAATTAACATCAAGTGGTCTTGTAATGCATTGATAATGTTCTAAATTGAGACTTGTGTTATTTCACCACCTGAGTTCCAACATTTTCTTGATCATGTTTGAAAGATTTATAAGCCCTATTGATCAATGTCCCAATTTCAAGAACACAACATATGTAACACAATCTTGATTCAGAGTTCTATTTTGTTTTTATTATTTTAATTTTAAGGATTCTTAACTATCATTTTCGTTATAATATATATTTGTTTAAAAAAAATAGAAATACAAATATTAGATAAATATATACATATTGTAAAAGATATTCTTTTTAAGATTAAAACATTTGATAATTAAAATTTAAATACGGACATATAAAATTTTACTTAACGCTAATAAGTAATTAAATGAATAAGTTTTATAAAATTTATGTCCAGATTTATTAAATTCATTTTATAAATACGGTCCCATTTTAAAAACAGTTGAATTAACTCAAGAGATTGATCCCGACCCGACCCGAAGGCCCAACACTCTGATTTAGAGGCAGATCAGAAGAGCTACAATTTAAAATTAGTCTTAATTTTTCATGTAATTAAAGTAAAAAAAAAACTTAACCTTGTTATGACATAAAATTAGTTTAAAAGCATGATGCAAAAAAAAAAAAAAAAAAAAAAGGAATTATGTTTTATTTTTTAATATAAAATAAATTTTAATGATTAGATACTAAATACAATTAACTATGCTATTGAAAAATAAATTTGAAATATATTATTGACTATATCAATTAAATTTATATCATGCATATGTAAACGGAAATAATTTTATCATTTTAACTTCTGTATTAGTAATAAATACGATTTAATTTTTTAATTAATATTTAAGAGAGCTTTTCCATTTATAAATCACATAACTAGAAGAGGAAAGAGCAAGGATATCATAAATAATTTTTTTTAATATTAATTATAGCCGAATTTTGAATAAAGCCTAGATTTTCTAGTTATTATTATAAAATATTTATACCCAACAAATTTTAATATATTAAATTATAAAAAAGTAAAAAATAATGAGTTAAATTTTAAAAAATGTTAAAATATTATATAAAATTAAACAGTAACTTTATATATTAATTAAAACAAGACAGACAGATAATATTTTTAATATAGTTTGATGTATTCTATGGTTAATACATTCTATTTAATTATAAATATGTCATTTAAATAATAATTAATTTATTAATTTTATGAAAATATATTAACCCACGTGAGATGATTTTTATGAGGTTAATCAAAAAATTATATGATATATAAAATAAAACAAAAAATAATAATAATAATAAAATTAAAGTCGAAGAATATAGGTAAATTAAACTATTTATATGCTAAGTTAAATTATTAGAAGAATTATTGGAGTAGAAATTTTTTTTCAAAAAAATTGTTTTAAAATAAGTTTATGTGGCTAATAAAATAGTCATTCATGTTCACGTTTATCCGTCCCAAGGTCTCCACCAGCCTCTAGTTTCCTCATTCATACCAACTCTCTCAACTGTCTACGCTGCAATTTTCGGCATGACACATCACGCTTCCGCCATTTCCTGCTCGAATAAAATTGAACGGTTAAGCTCCTCCTCAGTCACCGGCAAGATCCTCCTCGACAGTAACAAGGAGAAAGAGAAGAACAACAACAAGAAGAAGAAACCTGTAGAAATGATTCCTCTCATGTGCTAACCACTCTCAATATTCAGTTTGTCAAGAAATCTGAACTCAATTCTTCCGACTCTGTGCTGAGTGTTTCGAATAAAGAGATAAATTCTTCTGATAGTCAGAAGACTTTCTGATAAATTAAGTGAGTAGTTTGAGTTTTATAAAAAATATGAATGGAGACAAAGAAAACGAAGGAAATGAGGTTACTAAAGCAAAGACTGACATGCAGCGAGGAAAGAAATGAGAGGGACGAGTCAGGAACTGGCAAGGATAATATTCTTAAAAAATTGGAAGAGTTGAGATTAAGTGTGCGGGAGCCTGTGCTATCGGAGGAGCAACTGAAGTTTGATGATCGGTTGCAGGAAGATGAGATATTTTTTTATTTCGATAATTCTTAATTAACTGTTGGCGTTACGTGGGATACATTAGTTATATAATTAACATTCAGTAGTCTTGTGATGATTTGCTAATATTTTTGATCATTTTGTGAGATTGATAAGTTTACTCTTCTTTTCAAGTACCCTTTGTGTGATTTATAAGCACAAAAATTTTTGGTGTAACTTTTTGATCAGGGTCCTAATTCCAAGAACACAACGCAAATAACACAATTTTTATGTAGAGTTATTTATTTTATTTTTATTTTGTTCTATTTGAAGAAACTAATTCCTGTTTCTCAACCAACTAGAAAATATAAATTTTTGTCTAAGAAATTCAAGGAAGTGATGAATTAGTTCAAATATGAAATGATGATTCACTTTTATACATCAAGAGTAGTTTAGTAAATTTTACCATCATAGACTTAGTTTTGAATTATTTATTTATTTTTTATAAAAATCTTAAATAGGTACTGAATTCATTAGGTTGCCTTGTTAGAATTTTTTCTGCTTGAAATGCATGAAAACATTTTTAGATGTAAATATCTCAGAAGGGACGACTGTAAGCAAACTTCAATGTCCAGGTATGATACCACCTGGCTTGCTGAAACAGTTGTTAGGTGATGAAGAATTTGAATGTTTGGAGTCATTGATGCTGTAAAAGACATTAGAGTCCATCTCTGACGTTGCTTACTGCCCGAGATGTGAAACAACCTGCATAGAGGATGATGAGCAATATCCCCAATGCTACAAGTGTTTCTTCAGTTTCTGTACACTATTTGCAGGGAATGGCGTCGTGTAGGTATGTATGGCATGTATGACTCCTGAAATGAAGCTTATTATCTTGCAGGTAATTTTATTGATAAATATTTGCATTCGTTTTACCTGAAGTAATAAATTTTATCATAAAAGTTCCAATGAACTAATTGTTATGCAAATAACAAAAGTATGACATTTATGAAATTTAGTCTTTTCAATTGTGATTGAAATTCTCATCCTTTTTGTTTTTTTACTCATTGTCTTTGTCTAATAGTTTATGGAATTGATTTGGTTAGGCACCTAAATAAATAGCTTAACTTGGTTGTATTTTCTATTTAGAGCCCACACTAGTTTTTTTTTTTTGTTGAATTTTCAGTTTGCATAACCAAGTAACTTGTAATATTTGGACCCGGAAAATTGGCTCGAGATAAATTTTGTTAATTTAGATATGTATGAAAAAATATATTTAATAAATTAATTTAATAAAATTTTTGCTATGTTTGAGAAAAAATAAATTAAGAATGAGATTGAAAAGAATTTTAAGAAAAGTGAGTGAAAATTTGGGTTCGGATGGTGTTTTTAAATGAAAAATCAAAAACTGGGGGTCATAATGCAAATAAAAAAAATTTAGCCACGTTGGACCGCCAAGTCAGCAGCCTCGATAAATCGGAGCGCACTGCATGGTAAGGCATATTGACTCGGTATCACATGGGAGGCCATGCTGATGATTTGCGTGCCCCGCGATCGAACGACCCAGAAACGATTTCGTCCACGTGGACGGTCCGGATCTATTTTTTCCTTAGACACGAGTAGATGGTCGAGATCAAATGCGATGAACGGTTTAGATTCGTTTTCTCCTTAGGCGCGATCGAATGGTCGAGATCAAACGTGATGAACGGCCTAAATTAATGCGAGATGGATATAAATATTTCGCATCACACTAAACCCGAACCCTAGCCGCCAACCTCCCGCTGGAGAAAAAGAACCAGTTGCTGGAGAAGGGAGCCGATCGCTAACTATCATCGCACCGGAGCCACCTTCGACCGTAAAAAAAGGTAAAACTTCTCAAACCCGCTCAGAATTTGATTCCGAGCATCTTTGTGGCGATATCGGAGAAAAACAAATGATGAATGAGCTGAAAATCGCTGGCAAAGCCCGACAGAGCCGCTGCGGGTAAAACCCGCAGCCTCCTCCAATGATCCCTTTCCCGGTTTTTGTTTCGTGTGATTTTTTCACCATTCTATTTTCTACAAGTTGACCAAAGAAAAAATTTCAGCCGCGAAGGTGAGCCAGCGAAGTCACCGCACCCGGAAAACTCCACTACAAGTAGGTTTCTATTTTTTAATTTTTTTGGCCAACCGAGACCCCCTAACGTATTTTTTCGTAGGGATATGTATAAAGGCGACCGAAACCGACCAAAATCGGCCGAAAATAACTAGGCTGAGGCAAATTGCCGAAACAGATAGTGGTGTCGTCGCCGGAGCACGATGGTGGTGCCGTCACCAGAGCACGGCGGTGGTGCCGTTGCCGGAACACGACAGTGCCGCCGTTCCGAAGCTCCAAAATTGATCGGAAAGAATTTTTAACACCGATTTTAGATTTTTGAAGTATTTTTAGGTACATGAAGTATTTTTTAATCTCCATAGAAAAATTCAGAAAATCCGAGGACCGCCAATAGACATAGTAAAAAATTCAGTATTTCAGACACCGATTTGGGTAAGAATCTCTCACCCTATTCTCTGTTATAGAATTAAAGCTTAATAATCAATAATATAATATTTTGTTAAATTTAGAAAAATTTTCGAAATAATTACAAGTTACTAATAGAGTTGTAATTAGTTAGTTATTTATTTGTCATGTTAATTAACTATTTGAATTTACAGATTTAAATATATAATAATATATTAGAATAGTTAAATAATTCATCTTGCGTGATTTACGGTTGATTTGTTAAATTTGAAATTAATATGCAAATGAAAAATTGCTTGGTTATGTGAATTAATGAATGGTTATCTTACTTGATATCCTACGGCATAATGGACAGACTGGGTACATAGGGAACTCTACCGTGAACGTTACCTCATACCAGACGGGGTATCGAGGGATGGTATTTTTAGTACTCATACCGGACGGTGTATGAGGACGACTCGATTCACCTTCATACCGGACGAGGTATCGAGAGATGATATTTTTGGCGCTCATACAGGATGAAATATGGGAACGGTCGGTTAGTTGATAAGTGTATATATTATGTTCACGCGTAGTGGAATACCCCTATGGACCCCCGGGGATACCAATAAGCAAAAAAAAAAAGAAAAAGTTATTGTTTTTGCTCATTTGAATATGAAATCATAATATTATTTGAGTTATTGTCTTTATAGTTCGATTTTAAAAATCTCGCAACGGTAAGTATGCAATAAATGATTTTTCTTATGATAAATAAATTTAGTTAAATTAAGAGCTTTATTGGTTGTTTTTATGATTTTTACCAACATTCGGTTCCTATATCGGCGAATAGTGTAATATTTTTATTGGGTTAGTGTAGCTCATCCCCTCCCTTATTAACCATTTTAGATCAATAAGATTAAGATCCAGATCCTGATTATCAAGAGGGCTATGAGTAGGTGTCCCCCCAGATTCTATCAAGAGGTAATGGAGGTTAACCTCCTAACAACATTCATTTACTATTTTCATGTCATTACGTTTTTTGTTTTATGAACAGCTGTGAAAGGGACATTTTTGTAACCCTATTGGGCATGCTAATTTATGTGTAAGGAATGTAAATCCTAACGCTATTATACGCTTTCGCATTTAATTTATGACATTGTTTTCCATTTAAGTTTCAAGCATTTACAGTTGGTATCAGAGTCGCGTTTCTCAAAACCATTCCTTACACAGAGACCTAAGAAAACACCAAAAAAATGAGTTATCACTCAACCATTCCTTGTAAAATGCAGGTACAGATAGATAAGAAGAGGAAGGCCCCACTAAACCGAGCAGGTCGGGAGGGTTCGCTTCGAGAAGATGTTCATCGACTATTTGAAATGCTGGAGAGACTCATCGCTGCCCAATAGGCCCGAAAGGAAAGGAGGGAGCTACCTGACCCTCCCTTGTCACAATTTGGGCCACCCCTGCAGCGGGAGGATCCTGAGCCACCCTGGTACAACCTTGCTCCTCCACAGTGCCATCCGACACCACCACAGTATAGTCCGATGCCCCTACCACATCACCCGGCACCACTACAGTACAATATGGGACCTTTATTATATCATCTAGTACCACCACAAGGCCATCCAGTCCCTCCCCAGCACAATCCAGCCCCTTTTCCACGAGACCCAGTTCCACATGTGATGGATCTAGTCTACATTGAGAGGTACAAAAGACTAAACCCATCTACTTTTGCAGGAGCATTCTCATTTGAAGAGGCTGAGTACTAGTTAGTTGAGACAGAGAAGACTTTCATGACTCTTGGGGTAGTTCCTGAACAGAGAGTTATACTTGCCACCTACATGCTGGTGGGAGAGGCAGGTCGCTGGTGGCAGCTCAAACAGGCCACCTTGCCCGTTCTGGTCACCTAGAAATAGTTTCTGATGATCTTCAATGTAGAGTATCTCCTAGAGCATCTCTGACATCTGAAAGAAATGGAGTTTATACACTTAGTCCAGGGTGATATGACTGTGTCAGAATATGTCTGAAAGTTTTTACAGTTGGGCCGGTATTCCTCTGAGAGTATAATGGATGAAAGCAGAAAGGCAAGGAAGGAGGATGAGACATTAAGGTTATGTATTGACTACATGAGACTGAACAGGGTCACGAGCAAGAATAAGTACCTCCTCATTAGAATCGATGACCTTTTTGATTAGTTATAAGGTGTATAGATCTTCTCCAAAATAGACATGCGTTCAGGTTACAATCAGGTAAAGATGAAGGCAGAGGAAATTCTCAAAACAACTTTCCGAACTAGGTATGAACACTATGAGTTCCTAATCATGCTATTTGGACTAACCAACGCACAAGTCATCTTTATGAACTTGATGAACATGGTTTTCAAACAATTTCTAGATCAGTTCCTCATTGTATTTATCAATGATATCCTATTATATTCAAAAAGTAGAAAGAAACACGCTTACCATTTGACTCAAGTTCTGCAAGTTCTTAAAGAAAAGAAGTTGTATGCAAAGTTGAGTAACTGTGAGTTTTGCATCGGGCAGACTACCTTCATAGGGCACATCATATCAAGGGATGAAGTGTTAGTGAACTCCGAAAAAGTTGAGGCAGTGCTTGGTTGGGAGAAATTGACCTAGGTTAAGGAGATTCGTAGTTTTTTGGGAATAACAGGTTATTACCGCATGTTTGCAGAAGGATTTTCTAGCCTAGCTACTCCTTTGATCTGGCTCACAAAGAAGAACTTTAAGTTTGAGTGGAACGAAAACTGTGAAATGAGCTTTTCAAAACTAAAGAAGCGGTTGACTACTGCATTTGTGTTAGCTTTGCCGAGTGGGACAGGTGGATACACAGTTTATAGTGATGCCTCCTACCTAGGGTTGAGTTATGTTCTGATGCAGCATGAGAAAGTCATAGCCTGTGGGTCTAGGCAGTTGAAGAGTCATGAAAAAAACTATCTACCCACGACTTAGAACTTGTCGTGATTATCCACACCTTGAAAACTTGGCGCTATTACTTGTATGAGGAGATTTTTTAAATCTATACCGATCATAAGAGCTTGAAACACATATTCACTCAAAAAAATCTCAACATTTATTAGAGACGACAAATAGAACTTCTCAAAGACTACGATTGCAACATTTTATATCACCCGAGTAAGGGCAATGTAGTAGTCGATGCACTCAGCAGAAAAAGTACAAGTATGTTAGCTCACATAATGGTTTTAGAATGCAATGTAATAGAGACTACACAACAGATATGACTTCAGGACCTGAAGAGAGTTATATGCTTGGCTTACCTAACTGTTCAACCTGAGTTGATCTAGATAATAAAAGAAGCTCAATTCACCAATTCCACCCTGGCAACCCTCAGAAAAGATACAGAACAAGGAGTAGCTCAAAATTTCGAGTCTCTGCCGATGGGTTGTTCAGATTTCAGGACATGATGTATGTTCTATATGACAGTAAGCTGAGAATGGACATCATGACAGAGGCTCAAAGCTCAAAATTTATCATGCATCCCGGAAGCACTAAAATGTATCAAAGTATGTGACCCTAGTTTTAATAAAACGGGATGAAAAGAGAGGTAGCCGACTTTGTTTCTAAGTGTCTAGTGCGTCAGCAGGTCAAGTTAGAACATCAGTACCCAGACGGCCTACTTTAGCCATTACCAATTCCGGAGTGAAAGTGGGAACACATTATAATAGATTTTGTAACAAGATTACTTAGGGCACGCTCGGGACATGATGTCATTTAGGTAATTATTGACTAGCTCACCAAGTCTTCTTACTTCTTGACCATCAAGATGGCCAACCTCTTAGACAAACTAGCAAGAATGTATATCTGGGAGATAGTTAGGTTACATAAAGTGCCGGTAACAATAGTATCCAACAGGGAACCTAGGTTCACTTCTTGATTCTGGTCTAGTTTTCAGCAAGCTATGGGAACAAACCTGTCTCTTAGTACCACATGCTACCTTCAGACTGATGGACAATCAGAAAGGACGATCTGTACACTGGAGGATATGCTCCAAGCTTGTGTTTTGACTTCGTGGGCTATTGGAATGATCATTTATCTTTAATAGAGTTGGTCTATAATAACAATTACCAAACAAATATCGGTATGGCTCTGTACAAGACGTTATATGGTCGCCCATGTAGATTGTCGATCTGTTAGAAAAAAGTGGGTGATAGAAAATTGTTCGGCTCAGATCTTGTGGAGGAGACTACAGCTAAAATAGTTAAGATCAGGAAGAACATCCGGACAGCTCAGAGCAGGCAGAAGAGTTATGCGGACATCCGGAGGAGGAATTTGAAATTTGAGAAAGGTGATCAAGTGTTCCTCAAGGTCACTCATTTCAAGGAAATCAGTAGGTTTGACAAGAGGGAGAAACTAAATCCTCAGTTTATCAGGTCATTTAAGATAATTGGTACCGCCGATTACAGACTGACACTACCTCCAGAACTATTCAGAGTTCATAATGTATTTCATGTATCCATGTTACCCAAGTACAACTCGAACCCCTTTCACATCTTGGTCTACGAACTCATTTCACTCTAGGAGGATCTGTCCTATGAGGAGGTAACAGTGAACATTGTAGATTGAAATAGCAGAGTATTTTGTAACTAGAAAATTTCCTTCATTAAGGTCTTATGGCAGAATCACACATAGATAGAGGCCACATGAGAGTTAGAATCAGACTTCAGAATTTAGTATCTCCAACTGTTTGATTAAGTGAGAGTGACAAATTTGAGGGACTGAATTTCTTTTAAGGGGGGAGAGTTGTAATATCCGGGTTCAAAAAATTAGCTCGAAATAAATTTTGTTAATTTAAAGATGTATAAAAAAATATATTTTATAAATTAATTTAATGAATTTTTGTTATATTTGAAAAAATAAATTAGGGATGAGATTGAAAATAATTTTGGAAAAAGGGGGTCAAATTTTGGGTTCATATGGCATTTTTAAAAGAAAAATCAGAAACTAGAGGTCAAAATGCAAATAAAAAAAATTTAGTCACGTAAGACCGCCTATTCAGCAGTCTCGACGAATCAGAGTCCATCGTAGCAAGGTACACTAACTCGGTGCCATGCAGGAGGCCACACTAGCGATATGCAGGCCCCGCGATCGGACGACTCAGAAGTGATCTTGCGCACGTGGATGGTCCAGATCTATTATTTCTTTAAGTGCAATTGGACGGTCGAGATCAAACACAATGAATAGTTCATATTCGTTTTCTCCTTAGGCACGATCGAACGGTTGAGATCAAACGTGATGAACGGTCCAGATTAATGCAAAATGTGTATAAATATTTCGCATCACACTGAACCCGAACCCTAACCGCTAACCTCCCGCTGGAGAAGAAGAACCAGTCGTTGGAGAAGGAAGCCAACTGTTGACCGCCGCCGTACTAGAGCCACCTCCAACCGCCAAAAAAGGTAAAAATTCTCGTACCCGCTTGAAATTTAATTTCGAGCACCTTTGTGGCCATATCGGAGCTAAATGAATGATGGGTGACACGAAAACTACAGGCAAACCCCGCAACCTCCTCCAATGAGCTCCTTCCGATTTTTCGTTTCGTGCAATTTTTTCACCGTTGTGTTCACTGTTCTATTTTTTATAGGTTGACCGACGAAAAAATCTCAGCTGCAAAGGTGAGTCGGTGGAGCCGTCGTACCCAAAAAACCCCACAACTGGTAGGTTTCTATTTTTTGATTTTTTTTCAACCAAGCGAGACCCCCTAACGTATTTTTTCGCAAGGATATGTATAAAGGCGACCGAAACCGGCCAAAACGGCCGAAAACATCAAAGTCGAGGCAAACTGCCACTGCGGACGAGGGTGCCGTTATCGGAGAACGGCAGTGCTGCCGTGCCGGAATCCCGAAATGGTCGGAAAAGATTTTTAACACCGATTTTAAATTTTGGGGGGGTATTTTTAGGTACATGAAGCATGTTTTAATCTCTGCATAAAAATTCAGGAAACTCATGGACCGCCAATAGGCACGGTAGAAAGTTCGGTATTTCGAACACCGATTCAAGTGAGAATCCCTCACCCTATTCCCTGTTATGAAATTGAAGTTTAACAATCAATAATATAGTATTTTATTAAATTTAGAAAAATTTGGAGAATAATTACAGGTCATTAATGGAGTCAGAACTGGTTAATTATTTATTTGTCTTATTTAACTGATTACATGAATTTACAGCTTTAAATATATGATAATATATTGAAATGATTAAACGATTCAGTTGTATTTTCTTGATGTATATATCGCTTGTCTTGCGTGATTTATGTTTGATTTGTGAAATTTAAAATTAATATGCAAATGAAAAATTACTTGCTTATGTGAATTAATGAATAGTTGTCTTACTGGATATCCTGCGAGATGGTGGACGGACTGGGTACATAAGAAAGCTTATCGTGAACATTACCTCATACCAGATAGGGTATCGAGAGATGGTATTTTTAGTGCTCATACCGAACGAGGTATGGGAACTGCCCGATTCACCCTCATAACGGATGGAGTATCGATGGATGGTATTTTTGGTGTTCATACCAGATGAGGTATAGGGACTGCTGGTTAGTTGACAAGTTTAAATATTAGGTTCACGCGTAGTGAGACACTCCTATGGACCCCTAAGGATACTAGTGAGTAAAATAAAAAAGAAAAGTTATTGTTCTTACTTACTTGAATATGATATCATAATGTTATTTGAGTTATTGTCTCTATAGGTCAGTTTTGAAAATCTCGCAACGGTAAATATGCAATAAATGATTTTTCTTATGATAAATGAATTTACTTAAATTAAGAGCTCAATTGGTTATTTTTATGATTTTTACCAACCTTCGGTTCCTATATCGGTGAGTAGTGTGATATTCTTATTGGGTTAGTGTAGCTCACCTCCTCCCCTATTAACAATTTCAGATTAAAAAGATCAAGATCATGAGGGCTATGAGTAGGTGTCTCCCCGGATCCTATCAAAAGATAGTGGAGGTTAACCTCCCTACAATATTTATTTACTATTTTTATATGTTATTACATTTTTTGTTTTATGAATCGTTGTGAAAAAAAATTTCTATAACCCTATTGGGAATGCTAATTTATGTATAAGAAATGTAAATTCTAATGTTATTATACGTTTCCGTATTTAATTTATGATCTTGTTTTTCATTTAAGTTCTGGATATTTACATAACTATGATACTTCATTTTGAGGAATAGAAAAACAGTGCTTAGTAAAGATCCAATCCGAATTATTTTTATAAAATAGTGATTGATCCACATTATAAGGCCATAGCTCTTTTTGAGTGAAAAAGGAATATCATATATATTAATTAATACAGAAAAAGAATATATTAAATGGAAGAGTTATAATATTAGAACTATGATCAAAATTAATGTGTAAGTGTGTTGGTCTATGTATGATTAGGAATCTTTAGGTTATGTAGAAAATATTTTAAAGTTTAGGAAGTTAAGCATTAAATTAGTATAATTTTGTTATAGATCAGCAATTCCTATTTTAGCATAGTTTTAAATAATAAACATCTTTTTGTTCGGAATTTTATTTTTTATTATGGTGGTATGCTCGATATTTATTAAGGGGTACCTCTAACATAATATAAATTTCTTTATGATACTAGAGTTCATAGACTCTTCTTATTGATTTATTATGCCTATTTTTGTTGAGTTGTATACCAGTTTGGAGCTCAGGGTGTTTTCTTTATAAGGATTTCTTTTCTCATAAGATCCCCTTCTATATAATGAGAAATCCTAGTTATAAGATAGAGTTCTTCAATAATGAAAACTTTTCGCAAGTGACTTTGGCACAGAGGCACTTTTGCGAAACAATGTCTAAGAAATTACCATGTTCTTTCTCTCTTTTACTTCTACTTTAATCTGTATGTGCTGTGTGTATCTTTTTGTTATAACTTGATTTCATGCTTGTTTGGAATCCGCATGTTTGGTTTTATTTCTTTCCTCAAGAAGATCAAGTTGCAAGTTTCAATTTGAACCAAATGTCTCAAAGTTCAATTTCTTAATGCCTCATCATTTTAAACTCAGGTCCAAATTTTCACGAAGTTGGGGAGAATAATGCAGGACAAAAAGACACTAAAACAGAAGGATTATAGTATTAAGAAGAAAATAATCTTATAATAAGTACTTAATTATGAAGTTCTGTATACTGTTATGAACATTTAGCCTATTAGGAGATATTTTTGTGATTAAGTTATGTATTATTTAGATGTTTTCTTTAAGAAAACAAGGCAGCATGAGAAGGGGATTTTGACACCCTCAGCAGCTCTTTAGTTTTTCCTCTCCTAGATTACCCAGAACATAGCCAAAGAAGTAAGGGGAATAACCCTCTTAAGATTCTTGTTAACTTTGATGCCATTCCAAACCTAGATTCTGGCCCGATTGATCTGCCGATTGCCTGACCCAGCTTCAGCAGGCTTAAGAAAGACTCCCATAGGCATTGCAAAAGGAGGTGACTAGGAGACTTGACTCCTCATCTTTTGGCAAAGAAAGAATCTGGTAACCATAACCTTACTCTCTTCTTTAGTGTAAACTTCTCATAGAACTGACTTGCTTATGGGAGATACCCCCCAACTGCTGATAATGTTTATATTCTGACCATAATGGTCCGTAATAGTTTAGCAATAAAAAAAAAAAAATGTAGAGTGATTTCACCTTGAAATTGCTCTCTTTCATTCACTTCCACTGGATTGATCAAATTTGCTCAAGCCATGAACGGAATGCAGGAAGGTGTTCCAGGTGCTGACCATTGGTTCGTTGGAACTTCTATTTAAAAATTTATTACTTTACGTAAAGTTAGTGCAAATATTTGTCTATAAAGTAACCTGCTAGATAACAAGCTTCATTTCAGGATTCATACATGCTATACCTACACGACGCCATTCCCTGCAAAGAGTACAGAAACTGAAGAAGCACTTGGAGCATTGGGCATACTGCTCATCATCCTCTATGCAGGTTGTTTCACATCTCGGGCAGTAAGCAATATCAGAGATGGACTCTAATGTCTTTTGTCACATCAATGACTCCAAACATTCAAATTCTCCATCACCTAACAACAACTGTCTCAGCAAGCCAGGTGGTATCATACCTCCACTTTTTTCGCTTGGACATTGAAGTGTGCTTACAGTCCCTTCTGAGACATGTACATCAGAATATGTTTTCATATATTTACAGCAGAAGAAATGCTGACAAGGCAACCCGATGAATTCAGTATTTGTTTAAGATTTTTTAAAAAATAAATAAATAATCCAAAAATACCATAGTTCAAACTTGTTATTGAAGGGGGGGGGGGGGGGGGGGGAGGAGTCTTGTGAACTGTTCTCAGAGGAAATGATACAGAATTGTGATGTGAGGGTTAACAGTCGCTAGGGTCGAGCTGAACTCTATGCAGAACATGCTCGCTTTTACCTTAATTGTCGCCAATACAATGCAAAGGCGAGCAAAGATTGATGATAACCTCCGATGTGATCTCAAGTTAATCCTCTTGTTTGATACCTTGACAGGTAGGGAATAACAATCATATTCTTTGCTGGGCATGCCAAGTTCATTACTGTTATTTATGCAGAAAAATTGTTAGGCGTAGTTCTCAACATTATGGACCCAAGGGTTGCAAGCAGCAAACTACGGGATAAGAGGTGCTTCTTCTTATTCAACAAATCGTAAAATAGATATTGTATAAAGTTTGTTTTTATTCAATTATTTGATGGTAATAATAGTACCCTAAGGATTCAGAAAATATTGAATTTCTGCTTAAATAAAAAAATAAAAAAAAAAAAAAAAATTGTTGATAGAAATTCAAAATGACCCAATTTTCTTTTTGACTCAAATTGGCGAAGTATAAAAGTTTGTGAATTAAGTTTAAATTTTTGAATTTATGTAAATGAGTAGCTGCATTGGTCAGAAAGGGAAAGAGAGTTGCCAACTCCTTCAACCACAAAAGAGGATGCAACATTTTGAATCATGTCAAGGTCATTCATTTTCAACTCTTATATATATATATATATAAATAAAACAGAGTTAAATATAATTACGTGTATTAATTATATAATTAGAGTTGGGTTGGTGGCTTGGGCTTGAGTATTAAGTACTCTAAATTTGGGTTATTAAAGGAATCTTTCAATTAACCATTTATAAATCACATAATTAGAAGAGGAGGATGCTCATAATAATAATAATAAACAAACATATTTAATGCTTCAAATCATCATTATAATTCCAACTCCCTTCAACTGTCTCATCTCACCATCATTGCTTTTTTTTTTTTGTTCCCCCCACCCAACAATAAACCACTCTTAACTCAACTACTTTAATCTTAACTGAGACTACTCTTTTATAAGATTTAATCATATTGAACATTATGACTCTCTTTTTTTTTTTTAAAAAAAATAATAATAATAATAATAAAATTATTCAAGTATAATTTAACAGCATAAAATGTTATCTAAATATATAGATATATATTACTTAAAATGAAGGGTTTATGGGGTTTATATTTTAAAAAAAACAATTAGAACACTTCATGATTAAAATTTTAATACTGACATGTCAAATTTTACTTAATGCTAATATGTAATAAAATGAATAAATTTATAAAAAATTTAGATTCAGATTTATAAAATTTATTTTGGCAAATACTTGATTGAAGTTTTTCTTTCAAAATTTACATAAGGTAAAATAAAATAAAATACCAAAAGGGTTTTTCTTTCCATTATCATTAGGATTATATACTGTTAAACCTTAATTGATAGCAATTTAGATATTCAAAACTTTCAAAATTTTAATTTATTTAGAGCATACGAATTAAGTAAAAAACTGAAATGTTGATTCCCAAATTAGTAAATGAAAATTATTAAAATATTAAAATGCTTTAAACAATAAAATTTATTTTAAAGTGCGCCATATCTTAAAATATGTGAAATATGAAAAAAGCATACCCTCAAGACAGACACCAATTATTGGCATATACCCAGTTGAGCATGCTTGGTAATTGCAACAGAGCATACCAAAAAGGAAGTCATGTTTAGATGTAAGAAATGAATTAATGAGAGTAATTAAGTAAATCAAAGTATGATTAATGATATGTTGGAGTCTACTGTTTTGTGTCCCTCTCGTGTCATATCACCCACACTCCATTTGTAAGAAAGAGAGAGAGAGCGTGTGTGTTAATGCAGGTGGAGAATCAAATGCTTTGTGTAAAGACATCCCATTTGCTATTTCAGTGTTTCTTGTCATTTAGAGATGGAGAAAAAAGAGAAAAATTCCACAAAATGAATATCTTTACATACTAAAAAGGCCAAGCAAAAACACCTATATTGTCTCAAAGAAGAAGAATCTCTCTTTGGTTTTGCATTTTCCATCTTGGCTTCTCTCTCCCTTTCCCTCTCAACCTCAAAAGGTTTTTTTTTTTTTTTTTTTTTTTGTTTTCATCTCTTTCACTGTCACTGCTGCGAATGCTTCTACTTTCTCTGTAAACTTTCCCTCTTTCATTAGGCTTTTCACTCTATGCTACTACTGGTGGTTTGTTTTTTTGTGGGTCGTGGTTGTCGGTGGATTCTCACTTTAATCGTTCCTGTAAGGAACGATGAAAGATGGGTTTACTATGTTTTTTCATTTGTTTAGCTGTTTTAACCCATTTTTGCTTTCTAGATACACCATTTTGGCTTTGCTGGATTCTCCGGGTTACAATCTGCAGGTTTTTTTTTTTTTTTTGTCAGATTTACCTTATGGATGCTTTGAAATCTTTCAAAATACTTGATATCCTCATTTTTTTTTCCCTGTTTTGGGCTTTATGCTCCCGTAAGTAATTAGATGTACTTTCATTTCTGCTTCTCCTTTTCGTGGTATTTCTTTTGTTTTAAAATATTCTGCATATCTGTTGTTAGAGGGAAGATAAAGGGGCATACTGGTTGTATTTTAGCAAATTTTTCTTGTGTTTTCTAAACTTGTCGTGCCTAAACTTTTACAGTTGCCAATCCATTTCTTACTAGAAACAAAAGATTCTGTAATGGAACTTAAATTGTTGGATGCATGGTGTTGTTCTTTGTGGGATTTGGATTTCTGTAGATTGTTCGTACTTCGTTTGTTATATCTTCGTGATTTTTGGGGTTCTGATTCCTTTTTTTTTCTTGTTTCTCATGGTAAGTTTCTTTGAAGAAATCGTTGTTAACTGGTTGATCAAGATATCAGCATAGTCTCCTCCTATTTTTAGTAGAAGAGAAGTGTTTTCTGTCATTCCCAATGGTCTCAAGGTCATATTCTAACCTCTTAGATCTTGCTTCTGGCAATTTGCCAAGCCTTGGACGAGAGAAGAAGAGGCTCCCTCGAGTAGCTACTGTTGCTGGGGTTTTGTCTGAGCTAGATGATGATAACAGCAACAGTGTTGGTTCTGATGCTCCATCATCTATTGCTCAAGAACGGATGATCATTGTGGGAAACCAGCTTCCACTTAAAGCACACAGAAATTCAGATGGTGATGGAGAGTGGAGCTTTAGCTGGGATGAGGACTCCCTTCTGTTACAGCTCAAAGATGGTCTGGGGGAAGATGTTGAAGTAATCTATGTTGGTTGTCTTAAGGAAGAAATTGATCCTAGCGAGCATGATGATGTGGCACAAAGGTTGCTTGAAAATTTTAAATGTGTCCCAGCATTTCTTCCTCCTGATCTTTTTAGTAAATTTTATCATGGATTTTGTAAGCAGCATCTCTGGCCTTTATTTCACTACATGCTTCCTCTATCACCAGATCTTGGTGGCCGGTTTGATAGGTCACTTTGGCAAGCTTATGTTTCTGTGAACAAGATATTTGCAGACAAAGTCATGGAGGTGATTAGTCCTGATGATGATTTTGTATGGGTTCATGATTACCATTTGATGGTTTTGCCAACCTTTTTGAGAAAGAGATTTAACAGGGTGAAGCTGGGATTCTTCCTTCATAGTCCATTCCCGTCATCTGAAATTTATCGGACTCTCCCTGTTCGAGATGATCTTCTAAAAGCACTTCTCAATGCCGACCTTATTGGGTTTCATACTTTTGATTACGCCAGGCACTTCCTCTCCTGTTGTAGTAGAATGCTTGGAATTTCCTACCAATCTAAAAGAGGCTACATAGGTCTTGAGTATTATGGCCGCACTGTCAGCATTAAGATTCTTCCTGTTGGGATTCATATAGGTCAGCTTCAATCTGTGCTGAATCTTCCTGAGACTGAATCTAAGGTTGCTGAGTTACGAGATCAATTTGAAGGTCAAACTGTTTTGCTTGGGGTTGATGACATGGATATATTCAAAGGAATCAGCTTGAAACTTTTGGCCATGGAGCAACTGCTGATGCAACATCCTGATAAGAGGGGTGATGTTGTTTTGGTTCAAATTGCTAATCCTGCAAGAGGCCGAGGAAGAGATGTACAGGAAGTCCAAACTGAAACGTATGCCACTGTGAAGAGGATAAATGATGCATTTGGAAGGCCAGGATATAAGCCAGTTGTTTTGATTGACGACCCACTTCAGTTTTATGAGCGGATTGCTTATTATGTCATTGCTGAGTGTTGTCTTGTTACAGCAGTGAGGGATGGTATGAATCTTATTCCTTATGAATATATTATATGTAGGCAAGGAAATGAGAAGCTAGATGAAACCTTGGGCCTAAATCCATCTACCCCAAAGAAAAGCATGCTGGTTGTTTCTGAGTTTATTGGGTGCTCCCCGTCATTGAGTGGTGCAATTCGCGTAAATCCATGGAACATAGATGCTGTATCTGAAGCTATGGATTCTGCCTTACGAGTCTCTGAAGCAGAAAAACAGTTACGGCATGAGAAGCACTATCGGTATGTTAGTACACATGATGTTGCTTACTGGGCGCATAGTTTTCTGCAAGATCTTGAAAGGGCATGTAGGGATCATATGCGAAGAAGGTGCTGGGGAATTGGTTTTGGCTTAGGGTTTCGGGTAGTTGCCTTAGATCCTAATTTCAGGAAGCTTTCGGTTGAACACATTGTTTCAGCCTATAAGAGGACCAAGAACCGAGCCATCCTTTTGGATTATGATGGTATAGCAATGCAGCCAGGTGCAGTCAGTACAACAACTCTTAATATGGAAGCTGTTGAAATCTTGAACAGCTTGTGCAGAGATCCCAAGAATGTTGTCTTCCTCGTTAGTGGGAAAGACAGAGATAGCCTAGCTGAAGGGTTTTCTTGTTGTGAGAAGCTTGGAATTGCAGCAGAGCATGGCTATTTCGTCAGGTATGACACTTTCTCCTAGGATTCTCCTTGATATCCTTTTTGGCAGCTAACTTTGTAGCTGTGATTCAAAACTCTTGAGAATTATTGAAATAGTCAAGAGGTTGCATGTTGAGATTTATTAGAAAAGGACAAGAAAAGAGAGGGTTGAAAAGTTATAAAGCTCCAATAAATCATGAGAATTGAATCAGTGCCATATTTCATTCAGCTAGCATTATGTAATTTCTTGCTTTGCTTAGATCAGGTTCTGCACGAGTATTATGACGGTAATGTCTTTTATGTGCTAATAAAAATCCCAGGGTACTAGGCAAATAGTTTTTTGGTTTTTGAATCTGGAATTTTACTTGATGCCAAAAGTGCCTTTCTCATCTGACTTAAATTCTACCTCTTATGACTAATCTTTAATATTATGCGGTTAAATGCCACAGGATTGAGACATGATAACTTTCTTTTTTCTGGTGAGGAACTTAACCAAGCATTTTGATTTGAATCGTCTTGACTAAGGAAGTAAATCAATGCTGAATTTAAAGAATTATATGTGAGACCTAACATGCATTCAGGTCTAACATTAGATGTGGCAGTCAAAGTTTCAGAGAGCAAACCTTTGTTTTTTGTGTTCAAAATCTTCTGATTATCAGGTCTTCCTTTTTGCTAAAATCTTCAAAAGATTAGTTTGCATTTTGGATTCTTAAATTTGGATCAAGCCATCAATAACAACCACTAATTCTCTCCTGCATGGTTAAAACTGTAAAATATGAATTGGATCCTTAGTAAGGAAAACTCCTATTTTGCTATATTTCATGAAAAATCTGAAGTTGATTACTACATACAGGTTAGATGTGATAAAAATTGAAAAAGACTAGAGTTCCTAATTTAGGATCAACCCATAATATCCTGTCTACTCTGATTACATAAAACTAAAACTTGAAACCAGAACCAGATCCTTTTAAGAATAATTATCCTAAGGTATTACTAAGTTACCAATTTAATCGTTATTTCCATTTCAGGGCAAATCGTGATGCAGACTGGGAAACTTGCATTTCAGTGCCAGATTTTGGCTGGAAACAGGTTGCGGAGCCAGTTATGAAGTTATACACTGAAACAACTGATGGTTCTGCAATTGAGACTAAAGAGAGTGCTCTTGTTTGGAATTATCAATACGCAGATCCTGATTTTGGTTCCTGTCAGGCTAAAGAACTTTTAGATCACCTAGAAAGTGTTCTTGCAAATGAGCCTGTTTCTGTCAAGAGTGGCCAACACATAGTGGAAGTTAAACCTCAGGTTAGTGCCTATTGGTACTACAATTGTACTTTTATATTCTGCATGGAGGTGCTTGGGCCAAAAAATGTGGATATAATAGGATCCTTCTATTTTATTTCATTTTTCTTTAATCTCATATATATTAACAATTTATCATTCAAAGAATGTAAATACTGAAACCTGACTAGACAAGATAGTCTCACTTCCAAGCTAAATTTACTTTAGCGTTACCATGATTTTCTTAAACCTAATAATGGTAATAAAGTTGATTGTCCTAATGTATTTTTGGTCCTTACAAGCAAGTGGCTTTTGGATACAACGATGATGGCAAAAGGAATAGATAAACACATGATCTGATGTCCATAAACACAGTTAGGACTTAAGAATTAAGGAATGAAGTATAACCATTAACATGAGTCAGTACTTAGAACTATCTGCAGACTGTGAAGATTGAAGGTGAAATTGCTATAACTTGTTGTATTACGAAGAATCATGATGTTGATAATTACAATGTTTTGGTGTGCCATCTTGTTTTTTCTTTTAGCTAGTCCTTACTTTGAGAAGTACTAGTAACAGATATGATCCATTCTAATACTCATCATGATGGTTTTACATGATCCATGCATGATATAGCTTGATAATAATTAGGAAATTTTGAATTTTCCTATCACTTATTCAAAATAATGTTCTATAATTCTATAAAGAAAAAAAAGTACTACAATAGTTGTTAGGTTTGGTATTTGCTAATCTCTACCTCTTGCTCTTCTGCTATACCACTGAACAGGGTGTCAACAAGGGTCTGGTAGCAGAACATCTACTTGTAACAATGAAGCAGAAGGGAGTCCTTCCAGATTTTGTTCTGTGTATTGGGGATGATCGTTCAGATGAGGATATGTTCGAGGTGATAATGAGTGCAAGGAATGGTCCCTCACTCTCTCCAGTAGCTGAAGTATTTGCATGCACTGTTGGCCAGAAACCAAGCAAGGCCAAGTACTACTTGGAAGATACAACTGAGATTTTGAGAATGTTGCAGGGCCTTGCCAATGCTTCGGAGCAGGCTGCTAGAAATGCTTCACAAGTTTCTCAGAAAGAGGTCATCGACAGAGATTAATTTTTCCGAAATGTAGATTGGATTATCTTATGTAGAAGATCCCAATCTCTAGCTATTTGGCTCTCTGATTGGGTTCAGACACAGAAGTATTTGAGGTTTGGGTCTCTCTCTCTGTTATAGAAATAGAACATTTTGAAGTTCTGACTGCAACTGGATGATCCGCACCCATTGAGTTCACAGTATTTTAGAGATGGGTTTTAGTCTCCTTTCATCTGTAGTTTATATTGGATTGCAGACAAGAGTAAGTAAATACATAGAAGAAACTTTTGAGATGCTCTAGCATTTGAGTTTGTAAAGATTGGCATTGGGAATGAGACTGATCCTAGCAGGCTCTTCTCTGCTTGATATATCTGCAAATGATGATAATAAACTCTTACCCACATATATCTACTAATTATACTCTGTAGTTCGCTGGTTTAACATAAAAGTATTGATGTATAAATATGCATGGCGATTTAATTAAGGGGCAAACCTAGAAAGTTAGAAAGGATTGGGCAAAAAGTTCAAAAACCAATGTGTTCCTAGTTGTCAAATTATTACCAAAAACAATATAATTACGGATAATAATACATTGCGTATAACCTTAAATTTTTTTAGTGATAATAACAGAGATGTAAATGTTCTGAGTTTGCTTTCAAAAGTTATTAGATGTGTTCTTTCTTGACATTTAATTATCTAAAATCTTTCAAATGAATTTGTGGAACTAGTACCACTTAGCCAACAACTAAATCTCAACAGTCTTGGGTTTTTATTGCAGGAAAAAATAAAATAAAACTTTTAACCTGGATTCGTAAAGAAAATTAATTATCCTCAAGAGATTATTTCATGTAAATGTCGAGGATTTCTAGAATTCAAGCTAGAAAAATATATCAATGTCTATAAATATCCAAACGGCATGCATCAATATCACCATGAATTGAAATCAAAGTCTAATATATAAGCAATCAAATACTATCAGACACAAAATTCCTATAAGCTAAATAGAAACCAAAACAAAAATTATTTTTAGTTTGATTCCAAGAAACTCAACTAAAACTCAGTGATAGTAAGAATAAATCTTACTTGAGAAAATTTGATTTGTTTAAAATTAAAAAATTCAGAATGTTATAACAAAAAGATTCACTTCAACTATTAAAAGTAAGTAATATGTTTTTTGTGTCTTTATTTTTATTACATTATATTTAATCGTACTACACTGTTCTTCTAATGTAGATTATGAAAAAATAAATAAAAAGAATCGATTAAAGATGATTAAAGTGTTACCTAATCATTAAACACAGTTAGGATGTAAGAGTTGAGGAATGAAGTATAATCATAAACATGAGACAGCACTAGACGTTGGCAGGCTGTGAAGATTGAAGGGGAAATTGCAAAAAACTAGTCTTATTAGGAAGAATCATGATGTTGATAATTACAACGTTTTGATGTGCTATCTTGTGTTTCTTTCTAAAATATAAGTAATCAAAATAGAGTAATAACAATCATAAATTCGTATAAACTAGACATAAACAAAAACAAATATCATACTTGGTTTGATTCCAAGAACCTCAGGTCAGAAAATTAAATATCCAACTGTTAAGAGACTAAGAAGCTACTAAGATTATATTCAATTGAACTTTGAGCATTGTGCAAGTTACCTGTCGTCCTCTTTATGGTGACAACTTCACATCTCAGGCAATAAGCAACACCGGACACAAGCTCTAATGCTCTTTGTAGCATCAATTACTCCAACGTCCAAATTCTTCATCAATCAACAATTGTTTCTGTAAACCTGGTAGAATCGTACCTCTACATTTCGCACTTGGACATTGAAATTTGCTTAGAATCCTTTATGAGAACTGCACAAAATATGCTGACAACGCAACTTGATGAATTCAATAATTTAAGGTTTCCAAGAATTAAAAAAAAAATTATCCAAAAATATCATAGCAAGAACTACGATAGTAAGAAAGGGGTAAAATTTTGATGGAACAACAATGAATACAGATACCATTACTGCAAATTGCAAACTTCGCCAAAAAGCAACCTATAAAATGTCAAGAATATCTGATACTAATTACTCCTTTTTATGTGCGCTCTAGAACCATGCTTTAACACCCAGATTTTCCTCTTAAGCAGAAAAAAAGGGCAGAAGAGTTTTAAACAATATTTTTGAGATTAGTCTCTTTGAGAGGATCAAAAAGCCTATATCCCCATTATCTTGATCTCTATCCATGTCAAATCAAAGAAACTTCACTTTGGAAAGACTGAAATACCTGCATATTAACTAAAACAGATACAGCACTCATGCAAGCTTCTGAGGAAGTTCTCATGGCATTTCTCTTCATAATAACTCCTAATGAAGGCACGCGAACATTGCTACCTTGAATTATTTGAATTTCTTATAGAACTGATTCCATCACTACCTTGAATTTCTTGGACAAAAATTTCTTACTCCTAGTTGGCTAAGAAACAAGTACTAAGATCCTCAAGTAGAACCCAGAAAAAAAAAACCAAAATAATATAGAATTATAAACCAAAGTTGTGCTATTCAAACTGTCTTCCTGAAATTGGGATCTTGATCAAAAGTAGACTTTTTGCTTACAAATCTCACAAAGGAGATTATAAAAGAAGAATGACCTAGCAATCTCACAAACATGATTAAGAAAGTGCTAGAACTCGTTGGCGAGACAGAGCAAGTCCTATGAAGAGAGCATTGACAAACCATCACAAGACTACAGGATGCTGATCATATAACTGATAATACACTACACAAGCCACCAATCAATCAAGAATTATCAAAACAAAAGGTACCTCCGGCAACTGATCATCCAACTTCAGCTACTTCTCCATCAGCAAAGGCTCCCACAAGCCTAACCTGAACTCCTCCAGCCTTTCAAGAATGTTATCCTTACCATTCCCTGACAGGACCCCTCTCACTCATTTCCTAGCTGGTGTCAGTCTGTGCATCTGTTAGCCTCCTTTCATTCGTTTTGTCAGTACAATCAACATTTTTGACAAAACTCAAACTACCTACTTCATTTACCTCAGATTTTAATAACCTCAGGATTTTCTGCAATTAATTCATATATATTTACAGAAACAAAGTTATGAAAATATTTTGCTGTGATGAATGCACCAGTAAGAAGCATGAATAACAGAATTACTAAAAAGAAATACTAAAAAAGACAATTCATCATGAAGAAGGAAAAGTAATTGCTTCTTTTCCATTTCATTGATACCAAAAAATGCATATGTACAATCAATGACTCAATATGGCTTCCTTGTGCCACTTCCCCCTCTCCAGGACCAGAGAGAAAACAAAAATATTAAACAAAGAACTCTATTCACATCCCATATGGCTTCAAAAAGGGAGAACGCAGAGTTAAAACCTAATCCGATCAGGAAGATGAAGACCCGTTGATTCCCTGTGGCTGTGGGTCCTCTAGCCAATTCCAAACTGTGACGGTGCCGGCTCCATCGCCAGTGAAGAAGAGATTGTACGGACAGCTCTGAATAGAGTGCACATTCCTCTTGCTCAACAGCCTGCCCCTCTCCATGAAAGATGGCAACTCATATATGCGAACAGAGCTATCTTCGCAGGAGCAACAGATTACAGGTTTATTGTTGGCATCATTCATGCCGTGGAGAGCAAGAATACTGTGTCTTTCTTGATGAGTGTAGGCCTCTTGCAAGCCTTCTTCATGAATGGTTGCCCAAATCTTGATACTCTTGTCTCTTGAGGATGTAATCAAATACACACCCCAATACACAAGAGACGTGATACAATCAGAGTGTGCCTCCACGGTATTGATGCAGACAAAAGACTCTGTATCCCAAACCCTAACCGTACCATCCATGGAACCCGAATAAAGCTTTCCACCGCCGACTGTCAAACAGGTGACAGGCGTGGTGTGTCCCTTGAGAGTCCCAATCAAACGAAAGGGATTAGAGTTGGGAGGGGAGGGAAAGCCTCTCCACACCAAGATATCGCCGTTTTGTGCTCCGGCAAAGACCGTATCACTTCTTGCAGACGTAATCGCATACACTTGACCTACTGGTCCATCAAGCTCATAAACTTCATTGTCTTTCCTAGCTTGCAGGAGATTGGGAAGACCATAGAAAATCCAAGAACCCTCGCAGTGCATAGAACCAATTTGATTTTGAAGATTGAGTACACTTACGCACTTACCAGAATTACAATCCCAAATTCGAACAGTTCCGTCTCGGTAACCGGTCAAGAGTTTGTCGGAGTCGGTGGGGAGACAGATGCCGCAGATATCCCCTTTGTGTCCGTTCAATCGGCCGAGTAAAGATAAATGCCCGTCGGTGTTGAGAAAAGGCGGATGGTGATTACGGCAGCGATCTCCATAGACGCACCTACCAGAAAGCCAAAAACTGCAGACTTTCTTGGAAGGCGGTGGCTTATTCTTGATGACATTCTTGAATGGAGTTTCCACCGTTCGTCGCCAAACATTCGGAGCTGCCATAATCAACGTCTAATGAACTGTGAGTTTGACTCAATGCGACTGTAGTTGATGAAGAAGAAGTGCTTGGGAGATTTGCGGAGAAAAGAATGAAACAAGAGGAAGAGGGAAGGAATCCGTTAAGTGTCGGCCGGGGGTGGGGGGACCGTTGCTTCTCATTTATACTCACCGCGGCCTTTCGATTTTCCTAACTCGGAAATCGACTTCCGCTTTTTTCGGAACTCTAATTTGGAAATCTGCATTTTTTTTTTAAATTTTAATTTCCTTAGAGGTTATTTGTTTGGCTGCGTGAAATTATTTCCAAAAAATTTAAAATAATAAAATTCTTAAAAAATATTTTAAGTAATTAAACTATTTTGATGTAACATTCAAATTTTATTAATTATTAGATTAATTAATTTTCAAATTTACAAGTACTAAATTATGACAATTGAAAGAATGTGAACTTAATTATATTGACATACTAATTATTAAATTAATTAGTTGTAAAAATTAAAAACACTAAATTATGACAGTAGAAATGATTATTTACAATAAATTAATTTTCACTTAGTTACCAATTATTTCGAGTGTATTTAGATAATTTTTTTTCTTAATTATTTTGCATAATTTACTGTTAATGTTGTTCTAAAGGAAATGCTACTGATAATACCGAATCAAATTTTTTATCACTTTAACATTAATTGTCATTAAATATTTTTTCAGTTATCATGAATTTTTTTATTTAAATATAACATTAATTATGTTAAATTATTAATTATTAACTTAATCTATGAAGATAATTATTTTTATATGTGGCACATTAGTATATTGAGAAACACATTTTAATTTAATAAATTTTAGTTTAAATGTTTTCAATGAAATAATAATAAATTTTAGAAATATTTTAATTAATATTTTTTAAAAATAATCTAGAGATTCCAATGAAAAAAATTAGAAACACTAAATTATTGAGGTTGAAAGGATTTTAAGATTTAAATATAAAATTATCTATTTTGGATCGCATTTCATTTAGTTATAAATAATGTTAATTGTAACACTTGAACCCGAAAATTTAGTCCCAGAAAATTTAATATTAATGGTATAATAATTAAAATAATTTAATTTTTTATTTTTTTGTAATTTTTTTTTAAAAAAATTAGATTTTAGATGCATTTGAAAATATTTTTGAAAATCAGTGTCAAAATAGAAATAAAGGATGATCTATTTGAAAAAAAAAATCTAAAAAACTGGGATAAAAATAAAATTAATAAAAATTTGGCCATGTGGACCGTCACGTCAGCAGCGTGGCCAATATTTATGTGTTGCGTGGCAGACACGTGGACAAATGTCCACATGGGCGATCTCCGTGCCAGCAGATCCGACGGTTTAGATCATATCTCGCGCGCACGGAGAACACAGATTCGTTTCTTTTTCAAGTGCGAACGAACGATTGTATTTGATCAAATTCTACGACCTAGATTAATTTTTCAACTAAGAGCGATCCAACGGCTGAGGATGGGTCACGTCTTCTCGAACGGACGATCCAGATTTAATGAAGAGGAGTATTTAAACTCCTCTTCACAAGAAATCCTAACCCTAACCCCTAGAGAGGAGATCGAAGAAGAAGAAGAGGGGTGGCCGGCAAACAAACTAGTCGTCGAAAAAGGAGACTGGCCACTGTTGACGCTGCACTGGAGCCACCGCCGATACCGGAAAGGTAAATTTTTTCCCTTACACTCGGAATTGAATTTTGAACATCCCCACATCTATATCGGAGCTAAAAGGCCAAAGGGTGAACCAGACATTGCGAGCAAAGGTCAGTCGAGATGCCGCAGTCGTAACCCAAAAACTCCTCCAATGAGCCTCTTCTTGTTTTCCGTTTCCCTCTAGTTTTTGACCGTTGTGCTCCTCGTTTCATTCTATTGCAGGTTAGCCGAAGAGAAGCTCTAACCGCAAGATAGGAACGGTGGAGCCGCCGCATTGGAAAACCTTTTCGTTAGTAGGGTCTCAGATTTCCCTTTTTCCAGTCGATAGAGGCTCCCTAACCCTTTTTTTTGAAGGTTTCCATGAAAAACTGGCCAAAACCGGCTGAAAATGGCCAGGCCAAGAGGAATCACTATCGTACTAGAACCCTAAACCAACAGGAAAAAAAAAATAAAAAATGCTCATTTTGGCCTTTTTAGGGTATTTCAGGATACGTGACACGTGTTTCTGATTTCCGCAGAAAAAATTCAGGAAACCCGAGAATTGCTATGAGGGCACAGTGAAAAAGACGATATTTCGAATACTGATTCACTGTAAAAATATCTCACCATTTTCTCCCGTTATAGTAAATTAAAGTCTAATAACTAATAACATTGTATTTTATAAAAATTAGTAATCTCTAAATTAATTACAAGTCACCAATGGAGCCGAAACTAGTCAGTGTATAATTGTTCTAAATGTATTGTTTATTTTCTCCTATACTGTTTAAGTTGTTATTGTTTATTTATTTTAATTACTTTTTCATTCATTGATTGCTTGGTTGATTATTCTCACCTATCGACTGATTCAAAGCAAATGTCCTAATCACTTTTTTTTTTTTTTGTATTGTCTATTTGCATAACTTACTATTGATCTATAAATATGAAATGTTGGTATGTAATTGGTGATTGGTTGATATAGATATATGTATGAAAGGTTTATCGAGTACCTTGGGAAAGAGTGTAGTGCATAGAAAAAACCCTACTATGGGCATTATCTCAGTCGAACGAGGCTGAGAAGTCCATAGCAGAAGAGGTTGGGAGGTATAGTTCACCCTTATATCGGACGGAGTATTGAGACGGTGGTATATTGGTGCCCATTACCGGACGGGGCATAGAGACAGCCGGTTAAATAATAAATTTGATATTAGGTCCATGCATAAAGGGGATCCCTATAGACTCCAAGAGGTATTGGTAAGCGGGTAGGAAGGTAAGTTTACTGTTATTGTTTATTTAAATGTAAAATAAAATACTATCCTAGTTATTGTCTTCATATAGTGGTTTTGAAAACTCATAAGAATAAGTATAGAAATAACGATTTTTATGTTAAATAAATTTATTTGAAAAGAGATAATGACTCCATTAGTTGTTTACGAACTTTACCAATATTTAGTTTTTTGTATCAATGCTAAACATGATATTCTTACTAAACTAGTGTAGCTCATCCTTCTATTTAACCATTTTCAGATCAGAAATACTAAAATCCAGATCATGAACAATAAGAAAAAGATTGCGAATAAAGCTACCTCCTATATCCCATCAGAGTTGCTTAGTGGAGACTAACTCCATAGGATCTTTAGTTGTGTTTTATTTTATTTATTTATTTCGTTATTGAAAACTTCCTTAAAGGGACATTCCTGTAACCCTATTGAGTATTCTAATTCATTATGTAAGAAATGTAAACCCTAAACTCTTAATTACTTTCGCCTTACAATATATATTCATTTCTTTTAAGTTTTGGGCTTTTATAGTTGGTATCAGATCCGCATTTCTTAGAACCATTCCTTACACAAAGATTTGAATCATTCAAATATAACCCGACACTTAACCCTTTCTTGTGAAATGCTGGTAGAAAGATATGAGAAGAGGAAGACTCCCACTAAACAGAGCAACTCGGGGTGGGCCTCTTCGAGAGGATGTCGATTGACTATTCGAGATACTAGAGAGACTTATCTTTGCCCAGCAGGCCCAGGAAGAGAGGAGAGAGTTGTCTGACCCTCCACCACAAGCATAGTATGAGCCACCCCTACAACGAGAAGATTCAGTGCCACCCTGATACGTTCCTACTCCTCCGTATCATCTGGCACCGCCACAGTATAATTCGATGCCCCACCATATAACAGGTG
Organism: Carica papaya; assembly: GCF_054855325.1. Taxonomy (NCBI): domain Eukaryota; kingdom Viridiplantae; phylum Streptophyta; class Magnoliopsida; order Brassicales; family Caricaceae; genus Carica; species Carica papaya. The sequence goes on along the minus strand of NC_142311.1, from coordinate 26,776,125 downwards.
TCGCCATAGGGCCACCCGCCCCTTCTCCAGCATAATCCAGTTCTTCTTCAACAGGACCCAATTCCGTCCGTGATAGACTCAGGCTACATTGAAAGGTACAAGAGACTTAACCTATCTACCTTTATAGGGACATCCACTTTCGAAGAGACTGAGTACTGGTTAGCAGAAATAGAGAAGGTCTTTGTAATTTTTGGATTGGTTCTTGAACAAAAGGTCATACTTGCTACCTACATACTCTTAGGTGAGGCAAATCGCTGGTGGCAGCTGAAGCAGGCTGCCCTGCCCATTCTGGTCACTTGGGAACAGTGTCTGAGTATGCCCGAAAATTCCTAGGGTTGAACCGATATTCTATTGAGAGCATGATGGATGAAGGCAGAAAGGTAAGAAAGTTTAAGTGTGGCCTACGCCTTGAGATCAAGCAACAATTTTATCTATTTGAGCTTAACACCTACTCAGTAGTTTTGGCTAAGGCACAACTAATAGAGAAGAACCTTTGCATCTTTCCTCCAGCAGTGGGCAATTTCAGGCCCCGTTCCACATCACAAACCAGTATTTACTGCATCGATTTAGCAAAACAAGAGATCTAGGCTCGCGACTAAAACTCCTCTTCAGGTCTTGGTAACAGGACGCAGTAGGATTTGCCAGCATTATGGTAAGGATCATGAGGACTAATTATGTTACTGCCTCAACAATAATGTCGCATATGTGGAAGTGCCTAGTACTACGCAAGAGAGTGCCCGTGGAATCAGAATAAAGACAGACTTCTAATTCAAGGCAAAGTCTAGACCCTCACCCAGAAGGATTCTAAAACTAACCCATACATAATACAGGATACATATACTATCTGTAATCACCTTGCAGATGTTTAAATTAATACTGGTGCTTCACATTTTTTTGTTTCGCATGTTTTTACAAAATATTTAAATGTATTACATGAAAATCTTGATTCTGTGCTGTTTGTGTCTACTCTTGAGAATGAGACACTACTAAATAATGTCATATACAAAGCTTGTATTGTAGAAATAATAGGTAGGAAATTTAGTGTAGACTTGATAGCACTAGACACGGGAGATTTTGATGTAGTTCTGGGGATGAATTGGTTAGCGGCATATCACGCCACCATAGATTATTTTCATAAGAAGTTTGTATTCAATCTTCCTAATGAAGTGTCTTTCACCAATTAATAAAAATTTTAGATATTATTCCCTCATGGTCACTACATTATTTATATGATGCTTTAACTCCATTGTTATTTCCTACATTAGACAAGTCTAAAAAAGAAATTTGTATTCAAGATATTCCTGTAGTTGGAGAATTTTTTGATGTATTTCTTGATGAACTACTAGGACTGCCGGTGGATAGAAAACTTGAATTTACCATAAATTTTTTAGTCTGACACCCAGCTCATTTCAGTTATCCCTTACTGTATGAGTCGTGTTGAGATGGAAAAACTGAAAAAATATATCATATCAGAGAATTACAGGATAGTGGGTTCATCCGACCAAGTATATCTTCTTGGGGTACTAGAGCAATGTTTGTAAGAAAAGGATATGGGTCCCTAAGATAATGTATTGACTACATGGGATTAAATAAAGTCACAATCAAGAACAAATATTCCTTACCCAATGTTGATGATCTTTTCGATTAGTTACAGGGTGCTCAAGTTTTTTTCAATATTGACTTACATTCGGGTTATCATTAGGTAAAAATTAGGGCAGAGGACATCTCCAAGATGGCCTTTAGAACCCGATACAGACATTATGAATTTTTGGTCATGTCATTTGGGTTAACCAATGCACCAGCCATTTTTATAGACTTGATGAACAGGGTTTTCAATCAGTTTTTGGATCAGTTTATCGTAATGTTTATTGATGACATCCTGATCTATATAAATAGCAGAAAGGAACACGTTTAGCACCTGACTTAGATTTTACAAGTTCTCAGGGAAAAGAAGCTATATGCAAAACTGAGCAAGTGTGAGTTTTGGCTTGAGTAGACTACCTTTCTAGGGCATATAATATCAAAGGATGGGGTGTCAGTGAATTTTGAAAAGGTTGAGACAATAATCGATGGGAGAAATTGACTTCCGTTAAGGAGATTTGTAGTTTTTTGGAGATGATAGGTTACTACTACAGATTTGTAGAAGGGTTTTCAAGCCTAGTCGCCCCCTTAATCCGGCTTATGATGAAGAATACTAAATTTGAGTAGAATGATGATTAAGAAAGAAGCTTTATAAAACTCAAGAAGTGATTAACTACCGCGCTAATTTTAACTCTGTCGAGTGAGACAGGTGATATGCAGTGTACAGTGATGTTTCTTACCTAGGGTTAGGTTGTATTCTGATGCAGCACAAAAATGTCATAATCTATGGGTCTAAACAATTGAAAATTCATAAAAAGAATTACCCCACCCATAGCTTAAAACTTGTCGCTATTATCCACACCTTGAAGATCTTGTGCCACTAATTGTATGAAGAGACTTTTGAGATTTATATAAATCATAAGATCTTGAAGCATATATTCACCTAAAAGAATCTCAACATGCATTAGAGGCATTGAATAGAGCTCTTCAAATACTACGATTGTAAGATCTTGTATCATCCAGTCAATGACAATGTGGTAGTCGATGCGCTCAGTAAGAAAAGTGCAGGTATGTTGGCTAACATAATAGTTTCTGAATGTAGGGTAATAAAAGTTACACAACATATACAACTTCAAGATTTGAAAAGGGTCACATGTTTGACCTATTTAGCTGTTCAACTCGAATTAATTCAGAGAATAAAGGAAGCCTAACTAACTGATTCTACTTTAGCAGTTCTCATAAAGGATATAGAATAAGGTGTAAATCTAAAATTCTGAGTCTCTACAGATGAATTGCTCAGGTTCCAAGACAGGGTGTGTGTTTTAAATGACGATGAACTAGAAAGGGATATCATGATAGAGACTCATAGTTTAAAGTTCACTATACATCCTGAAAGTACTAAGATGTATCAAATCATGCGACCCCGATTCTAGCGGAGTGGAATGAAAAGAAAAATTAATGATTTCGTCTCTAAATGTCTTATATGTCAGCAAGTTAAGGTAGAGCATCAATGCCCAAGCGAACTACTTCAGCCATTACCAATACCGGAGTGAAAATAGGAACATATCACTATAGATTTTGTAACAGGGTTGCCTAAGGCATGCTTGGAATATGATATAATCTGGGTAATTATCGACCGACTCAATAAGTTGTCTCATTTTTTGGCCATCAGAACGACTGACCCCTTATACAAAGTAGCAAGAATTAATATCCGGGAGATAATCAGGCTACATAGAGTTTCGGTGACAGTGATATCAGACAGAGACCCTAGATTTACCTCTCGATTTTGGTTAAGTTTTCAGCAAGTAATGAGAATGAAACTGTCCCTTACCACAACATTCTACAACCTCAAATAGATGGACAATCATAACGAACCATTCGCACTCTAAAAGATATGCTCAGGGTATGTGTTCTAGACTTCGGAGGGCATTAAGACGATCAGCTACCCCTGATAGAGTTCGTCTACAATAACAATTATCAAACAAGCATCGGTATGACTCCGTATGAGGCATTGTATGACTGACCCTATAGGTCGTCGATTTGTTAGGAAAAGGTGAGGATAGAAAATTAATTAGCTCAGACATTGTAAATGAGACCACAGCGAATATAGTTAAAATCAGAAAGAACATCTAGACAGCCTAGAGTAGACAGAAGAGTTATGTGGACACACGAATAAAATATTTAGAATTTGAGAAGGGTGATCGAGTGTTCCTTATAGTCACCCCCCTTTAAGGGTATCAATAGGTTTAGAAAGAAGGGAAAGTTAAACCCCCAGTTCATCGGATCGTTTGAGATATTGGATAGAGTTGGTATTGCCACCTACAAACTAGCACTACCTCCAGAGCTATCTAGAGTCCATAATGTATTTCATGTGTTTATGCTACAGAAGTACAACCTAGACTCCTCATATATATTGTTTCATGAGTAACTTTTGCTCTAGGAGGATCTATCCTATGAGGAAGTACTAATAGATATTTTAGACCGAAAGAGTAGAGTGTTTCACAACAGAGAAATTTCCTTCTTCAAGGTTTTATGGCAGAATTACTCGAAGGACGAGACCACTTAAAAACTAGAATCAGACTTAAAAATCCAGTACTCCCAACTCTGTTTGACTAGTGGGAGAGTGACAAATTTGAAGGACTAAATTATTTTTTAAAGGAAAAGAGTTGTAACACCCGGACCCAAAAATTTGGCCCGAAAGAATTTAATATTAATGGTATAATAACTAAAATAATTTAATTTTTAATTTTTTTGTGAATTTTTGAAGAAAATTAGTTTTAGATGCATTTGAAAATATTTTCAAAAATCAGGGTCAAAGTAGTAGTAAGGGATAACCTATTTGAAAAGAAATATGTAAAACTGGAGTAAAAATAAAATTAATAAAAGTTTGACCACATGGACCGCCACGTCAGTAATGCGACCAATATCCATGCACCGCGTGGAAGACACATGGACACGCGTCCACGCAGAAGGCCACGTGAGCGATCTATGTGTCAGCAGATTTGACGGTCCATATCGCACCCCGCGCGCATGGATGACCCAGATCTGTTTCCATTTCAAGTAGGATCAAACGACTGTATTTGATCAGATCGTGCAGTCCAGATTAATGTTCCAACTAAGAGCGATCCAACGGTGGAGGATGAGCCTCTCGAACAGACGACCAAGATTTAGTGAAGAGGAGTATTAAATTCCTCTTCACAGGAAACTCTAACCTTAGCCGCTAGAGAGGAGATCAGAGAAGAAGAAGAGGGGCAGTCGAAAAGCGAACCAATCGCTAGAGAAAGAGATCAACCACCATCGTCGCTGCACTGGAGCCACTGTTGACGCTTAAAAGGTAAAAGGTTTTCTCCTTCTGCTCGAAATTGGTTGAGCTAGAAATTGCGAGCGAAGCTCGGCTGAGCCGTTGCAGTTGCAACCCGAAAATCCCTCCGATGAGCCCCTTCTCGTTTTCTATTTCCCTCGATTTTTGGACCGTCGTGTTTCTCGTTTCAATCTACTGCAGGTTAGCCGAAGAGAAGCCCCGACCGCAAGAGAGGAACGGTGGAGCCACCGCATCGAAAAATCCATCTGCTGGTAGGGTATCAGTTTTTCCCTTTTCTGATTAGTAAAGGCTCCCTAACCTTTTTTTGTAGGTTTTCATGCAAAATTGTCCAAAATTAGCAAAAACTGGCCGAAAACGGTCAGGCTGAGAGGAATCGCTGTTGTCGGCACTAGAGCCAACACCAGAGCATGGCGACGGCACTGTGCCAGAACCCTAAAAAAATTTAAAAATGCTCATTTTGGTTTTTTTTTGGGTATTTTAGGATACTGACGCGCATTTTTTATTTTCACAGAAAAATTCAGGAAACTCGAGAATTGCAGGAGGCGCAATAAAAAAGACGATGTTTCGAATATTGATCCAGGGTAAGAATCTCTCACTATTTTCTCCCATTATGATAAATTAAAGCCTAATAACTAATAATGATTTGTTTTTAGAAAACTATAAATTAATTACAGGTCACCAGTAGAGGCGGACCTAGTTGTGTTGTTTATTTTCTCATATACTGTCTAAACTACTATTGTTTATTTATTTTAATTACTTTCTCATTCTTTGATTGGCTGGCTCATTATTCTCACCTATCGACTGATTCAAAACAATCTTTTATACAATAGACTGCTATTGTCTATTTGTATTACTTACTGTTAATATATAAATATGAAATATTGGTATGTAACTGGTGATTGGTTGATGATATGGATATATGTATAAAAGGTTTATCAAGTACCCTGGAGAAGGGTGTACAAACTCTGTGTATAAGAAAAATCCTATCGTGGACATTAACTCAGTCGAACGGGGTTAAGAAGTCCTATACCGGAAGGAGTTGGGAGGTATAGTTCACTCTTATACCGAATTGAGTATTAAAGCGGTTGTATATTTGGTGTTCATTACCGGACATGGTATAGGGATGACCGATTAAATGATAAATTGCATATTAGGTCCACGCATAGGAGGGATCCCTATGGACCCGCAGAGATACTGGTAAGCGAGTAGGAAAGTAAGTTTACTATTATTGTTCATTTAAATATGAAATAAAATGTTATCTTAGTTATTGTCTTTACAATTCGGCTTTGGAAACTTATAAGGGTAAGTACAGAAATAACAGTTTTTATGTTAAATGAATTTATTTAAAAAGAAATAATGACTCAATTGGTTATTTACGATTGTTACTGTTGATATATAAAATAAATTTGTTTACGATTTTCTGTATCGGCGCTAAACATGATATTCTTATTAGGCTAGTGTAGTTCATCTTCCTATTTAACCATTTTCAGATAAGGAAAATCAAGATCCAAATCTTGAACAGTAAGAAGAAGATTGCGAATAAAGCTGTCTCTTGCATCCCGTCAGAGTTGTTCAACGGAGGTTAACTCCATAGGATCTTTAGTTGTGTTTTCTTTTATTTATTTATTCCATTATTGAAAATTTCATTAAAGGAACATTCCCGTAACTTTATTGGGCATCCCGATTTATTGTGTAAGGAATGTAAACCTTAAACTCTTAATTGCTTCTGCCTTTACAATACATATTCATTTCTTTTAAATTTTGAGCATTTACATTAATAAGCAATTTTTTATTTTAATTACTAATTATTTCAAATATAAGCCCATTATTTCTTTTAACTATTTTGCATAATTTATAATTACTACTATTCTAAACGAAATATTTATTGGTGATATTAAACTAAAATTTAATTTCCTTCTCATTAATTTTCACAGTATTAATTAAGTTATTTTTCATTATGTTATTATTAATTTTCACGGTATTAATTAAGATTTTTATAAAATTATTAATTTTAGAGAAATTTAGTACTTAGATTTTAGTTTCTGAGTATCTATAAACTAGTTATTTAAAATATTTAAAAAAATAAAAATTATCTAAAAAATTCTAGAAGATATTAGAGGAGAATTTTTTAAGATGATAAAAGATTCTAAAATCTTATAGAAGAAAAGAGAAGATTCAGATGAAAGTAGGAGAATTATTTAAAGAGTTGTGTATAAATATGGAGAAAAAAAATGAAATTTTTTTTTATAAATACATTATTTCTTATATTAATTATTATCGATTGTTTTTAAATATAAAACCTATTAATACTCACACACAGTAACTACTAAACTTTGGAAAATCATTGTATCTTACTCGTACTTCATAAAATATATATTCAAACTATAATTTTTATACTTTTAAAATATTCACTGACATCAATCAATTCCAACATTAAAAAAGAATGAAAATCAAGAACTTGATTGTAATTACAATAAAATCATAAAGTCCAACATAATTTGTTTTAAAAACTTACTAACAGGAATGAATATGTCATGTAACCAACATGAGTTACAGATAAGAACATGATTCAAGAGAGTACAAGCGAGCTATTGGAGAAGAGAAATCTAAATCATCTCAAACACGAAAGCTTTAATGATTGCCAAGCCTCCTCGTATTACTGTATTATTTTGGATCATGAAAATGGAACATTCGTAATTTTTCTAAGTCTAAAGCTCAGATATCTTGCAGAAAAACTAAAGAAAAAATGAGTTTAGATGTTATCTGAATAAGAAGAAGGTAAGAGAGCAAAGCCCTAATCGTGGCTTACTCGATTTCCTTCTGTTTCGAAGAGAGAAATGAGACGAAGTATTATGTACAGATTTCACATTTCCATTTATACTCGACCAAACAAACCCTAAACAAAAACGACGTTGTTTAGTTAAATGCATATACAAACACACATGATGATATATACATACGCACACTTTTGTAAATTATGGGATTAGGCAACAATTCACCCTCACCCTTTGATAGTTTTAAATTTTGATCTAAGGGCGTTCTTGAGAGTTTTGATCTTATTATTCCAGCTTCAGTTAAAAGTTCAATAGCATGCCTTCTTTGGCACATGTAGATCCCTTATCTAGATCTTATAACCTCTATTCCCAGGAAATACTTGAGCTTTACTAGGTTTATTATTTTAAACTGCTCATCAAGTGTTGACTTTAAGACCTCAATCATCCTTATATTATTTCCTATCAAAATTACATCATCCATATGGATCAATATGGCTGTAAAACTCTCTTCTGTCTTTCTAACAAATAGAATATAATCTGCTTCTAACTGCTCAAATCCTTACTGTAAAATAAAAAATGAGAATTTTGCATACCACTGTCCAGATTGTTTCAATCCGTATATACTCTTCTTTAATCTGCACACATCTGAGTTGTTTGCAACTTGGTATCCTAAGAGTAATTCCATGTACATTTATTCATCTAAATCTCCATGCAAAAATACATTATTTACATCAAATTGTCTCAAGTGCCACTCATTTATAGCAGCTAAGGAAAGTATTAATCCTACCGTGGTAATTTTTACTACTAGTAAAAATATCCCATTAAAATCAATACCCTCTCTTTGTGTATAGTCTTTGGCAACAAGTTTGGTCTTGAACCTTTCTATTATTCCATCAGCTTTGTTCTTGATTTTATACACCCATTTATATCCCACAGCTCTCTTGTTGAACAGTAAATGAGTGACAGACCAAGTCCTACTTTTTTCTAAGGCCTCTATCTCATTTTTCATTGAATCCACCCATCTGGTATCCTTGCAGGCTTCTTAGTAGTTTATCGATTCTTATTCAGTATCAACAGTAAACACAAATTTCTTATAGTTTGCGTTCAACTTGTTATAACTCATGTAGGAGGATAAGGGCACTGTCTTACCTTTAAACAGTTGTGAATCTTTCTTCATTGCCTGATTTCTATTCACAATCATTGCCTCTCCAATCACATAATCTTTCAACAACACAAAAGCTCTCTTCTTCTTGTTTCGCATTCTCAGTCTCACAGATGAATCTATTTCTTCAGCATTGGAATTTTCTTTTTCATTCTCTTCATTTCCCTCGGCATCAACACTATTTTCAGTTGATTCTCCTTTATTTCTTTCTTCCTCATTGCTAGTATTTTTTGTTTCTCTTATTATTCTCTCAGTTTCATCAACTGGTCTGCATTCTCTATTTCTTCTCAGTCCTAGAACTATCTGATTCTGGTTTCCTGCAATCACTTCATCATTCCTTTTTGTTTTATAAAGCATCACCGATTCATAAAAAATAATATTTCTTGATATAAAAGTCTTACCATTTTCAACATCCAACAACTTTTATCCTTTAGTTCTAAAAGGGTAGTTAAGGAATACACACTTCCTTGCTCTTGGGTCAAATTTATGACGATGACTTAGCAAGGTAGAGGCGAATGTAATAAATCCAAAGAAATACACACTTCTTTCCTTGTAGTTTGCGTTCAACTTATTATAACTCATGCAGGAGGATAAGGGAATTGTCTTACCTTTAAATAGTTGTGAATCTTTCTTCATTGCCTCTCCATACACATAATCTTTCAACAACACAAAAGCTCTCTTCTTCCTGTTTGGAATTCTCAGTCTCACAGATGAATCTATTTCTTCAGCATTGGAATTTTCTTTTTTATACTCTTCATTTCCCTCTGCATCAACACTATTTTCAATTGATTCTCCTTTATTTCTTTCTTCCTCATTGCTAGTATTTTTTGTTTCTCTTATTATTCTCTCAGTTTCATCAACTGGTCTGCATTCTCTATTTCTTCTCAGTCCTAGAACTATCTGATTCTGGTTTTCTGCAATCACTTCATCATTCATTTTTGTTTTATAAAGCATCACCTATTCATAAAAAATAGCATTTCTTGATATAAAAGTCTTACCATTTTCAACATCCAACTACTTGTATCCTTTAGTTTTAAAAGGGTAGTTAAGGAATACACACTTCCTTGCTCTTGGGTCAAATTTATGACGATGAATTAGCAAGGTAGAGGCGAATGTAATGCATCCAAAGGAATACACACTTCCTTACTTGTATTTTGCGTTCAACTTGTTATAACTCATGCAGGAGCATAAGGGAATTGTCTTACCTTTAAATAGTTGTGAATCTTTCTTCATTGCCTGATTTCCATTCACAATCATTGCCTCTCCATACACATAATCTTTCAACAACACAAAAGCTCTCTTCTTCCTGTTTGGAATTCTCAGTCTCACAGATGAATCTATTTCTTCAGCATTGGAATTTTCTTTTTTATACTCTTCATTTCCCTCTGCATCAACACTATTTTCAATTGATTCTCCTTTATTTCTTTCTTCCTCATTGCTTGTATTTTTTGTTTCTCTTATTATTATCTCAGTTTCATCAACTGGTCTGCATTCTCTATTTCTTCTCAGTCCTAGAACTATCTGATTCTGGTTTTCTGCAATCACTTCATCATTCTTTTTTGTTTTATAAAGAATCACGGATTCATAAAAAATAATATTTCTTGATATAAAAGTCTTACCATTTTCAACATCCAACAACTTGTATCCTTTAGTTCTAAAAGGGTAGTTAATGAATACACACTTCCTTGCTCTTGGGTCAAATTTATGACGATGACTTAGCAAGGTAGAGGTGAATGTAATGCATCCAAAGGAATACACACTTCCTTGTAGTTTGCGTTCAACTTGTTATAACTCATGTAGGAGGATAAGGGAATTGTCTTACCTTTAAATAGTTGTGAATCTTTCTTCATTGCCTGATTTCCATTCACAATCATTGCCTCTCCATACACATAATCTTTCAACAACACAAAAGCTCTCTTCTTCCTGTTTCGCATTCTCAGTCTCACAGATGAATCTATTTCTTCAGCATTAGAATTTTCTTTTTCATTCTCTTCATTTCCCTCTGCATCAACACTATTTTCAGTTGATTCTCCTTTATTTCTTTCTTCCTCATTGCTAGTATTTTTTTGTTTCTCTCATTATTCTCTCAGTTTCATCAACTAGTCTGCATTCTCTATTTCTTTTCAGTCCTAGAACTATCTGGTTCTGGTTTCCTGCAATCACTTCATCATTCGTTTTTGTTTTATAAGGCATCACCAATTCATAAAAAATAATATTTCTTGATATAAAAGTCTTACCATTTTCAACATCCTACAACTTGTATCCTTTAGTTCTAAAATGGTAGTTAAGGAATACACACTTCCTTGCTCTTGGGTCAAATTTATGACGATGACTTAGCAAGGTAGAGGTGAATGTAATGCATCCAAAGGAATACACACTTCTTTCCTTGTAGTTTGCGTTCAACTTGTTATAACTCATGCAGGAGGATAAGGGAATTGTCTTACCTATAAACAGTTGTGAATCTTTCTTCATTGCCTTATTTACATTCACAATCATTGCCTCTCCATACACATAATATTTCAATAACACAAAAGCTCTCTTCTTCCTGTTTGGCATTCTCAGTCTCACAGATGAATCTATTTCTTCAGTATTGGAATTTTCTTTTTTATTCTCTTCATTTCCCTCTGCATCAACACTATTTTCAGTTGATTCTCCTTTCTTTCTTTCTTCCTCATTGCTAGTATTTTTTGTTTCTCTTATTATTCTCTAAGTTTCATCAACTAGTCTGCATTCTCTATATTTTCTCAGTCCTAGAACTATCTAGTTCTGGTTTCCTGCAATCACTTCATCATTCATTTTTGTTTTATAAGGCATCACCGATTCATAAAAAAATAATATTTCTTGATATAAAAGTCTTACCATTTTCAACATCCAACAACTTGTATCATTTAGTTCTAAAAGGGTAGTTAAGGAATACACACTTCCTTGCTCTTGGGTCAAATTTATGACGATGACTTAGCAAGGTAGAGGCGAATGTAATCCATCCAAAGGAATACACACTTCCTTCCTTGTAGTTTGCATTCAACTTGTTATAACTCATGCAGGAGGATAAGGGAATTGTCTTACCTTTAAACAGTTGTGAATCTTTCTTCATTGCTTGATTTATATTCACAATCATTGCCTCTCCATACACATATTCTTTCAACAACACAAAAGCTCTCTTCTTCCTGTTTGGAATTCTCAGTCTCACAAATGAATCTATTTCTTCAGCATTGGAATTTTCTTTTTTATTCTCTTCATTTCCCTCTGCATCAACACTATTTTCAGTTGATTCTCCTTTGTTTCTCTTATTATTCTCTCAGTTTCATCAACTAGTCTGCATTCTCTATTTTTTCTCAGTCCTAGAACTATCTGGTTCTGGTTTCCTGCAATCACTTCATCATTCGTTTTTGTTTTATAAGGCATCACCGATTCATAAAAAATAATATTTCTTGATATAAAAGTCTTACCATTTTCAACATCCAACAACTTGTATCCTTTAGTTCTAAAAGGGTAGTTAATGAATACACACTTCCTTGCTCTTGGGTCAAATTTATGACGATGACTTAGCAAGGTAGAGGTGAATGTAATGCATCCAAAGGAATACACACTTCCTTGTAGTTTGCGTTCAACTTGTTATAACTCATGTAGGAGGATAAGGGAATTGTCTTACCTTTAAATAGTTGTGAATCTTTCTTCATTGCCTGATTTCCATTCACAATCATTGCCTCTCCATACACATAATCTTTCAACAACACAAAAGCTCTCTTCTTCCTGTTTGGAATTCTCAGTCTCACAGATGAATTTATTTCTTCAGCATTGGAATTTTCTTTTTTATTCTCTTCGTTTCCCTCTGCATCAACACTATTTTCAGTTGATTCTCCTTTATTTCTTTCTTCCTCATTGCTAGTATTTTTTGTTTCTCTTATTATTCTCTCAGTTTCATCAACTGATCTGCATTCTCTATTTCTTCTCAGTCCTAGAACTATCTGATTCTGGTTTCCTGCAATCACTTCATCATTCTTTTTTGTTTTATAAAGAATCACGGATTCATAAAAAATAAATTTTCTTGATGTAAAAGTCTTACCATTTTCAACATCCAACAACTTTTATTCTTTAGTTTTAGAAGGGTAGTTAAGGAATACACACTTCCTTGCTCTTGGGTCAAATTTATGACGATGACTTAGCAAGGTAGAGGCGAATGTAATGCATCCAAATACCTCCATGCTTGCATATGTAGGCTTGCTTCTGTACAGCTTCTCAAAATGAGTTTAGTTATGTATTGCTGATGAGGGAACCTTGTGCATGATATACACGGCTATTAGTACAAAATCACTCCAGAATTTCAATTCTCAATTCTAAACCATTCTGAAAAGGCCCTGGTAATATTTAGAACTTGCTGATGGTTTCTTTCAACTCTTCCATTTTCCTGAGGTGCTTCTATGCAGTTCATCTATATATTATTCTCTTTTTTGAATAAAATTTTTGCATAAAAAATTCTTTATCATCATCACTTTTCACAGCCTTGATTCTTGGCCCAAATTGTATTTTCACCCATGCATGGAAACTTTATAAAGCTGGTCTTACTTCATATTTACTCTTGAGGAAGTAAACCCATGTGCACTTGCTATAATCATCAATAATTGACAAAAAATATCTAAAACTATGATATGAGACCTCATTACAAGGTCCCCAAATATCGTAATGTATATAAGATCAAACTGGTGTTCAGACTTGTATTCACTAACACCGAAAGATAATCTGTACATCTTAACTAAGGAACATACATCACAAATATCATGCTTTACACATTTGGACATTTTAAAAAAAAAAAGAACCTGTTTTTAGTAACAATGAATGCCCTAAGCGATAATGACAACTTAAAATTTGTTCCTGATTCACCCTTTTGGGTTCTAACAGTTGCAAAAGTACATTGCTCTTCACAAAAAATTCTCTTTTCTGCTGCAAAATATACAATCCACGTTCCTGCCTATGCATTCCAATTGTCTTCCATGTTCGAAGCCTGTATCACACACATTTCAGATGAGAAGATTAGATAGCACTGAGAGTCCTTGGCCAGTCTTAGAGGGTGAAACTAAAAACTGGTGCACACAAAACATTATTTAGGACTAGATCCTCTGAGATCTTTACAGTTCCTATGCAAAAAACTTGAACTTTTTCACTATTTTACAACCCAACAGTAGAGGCAATATTAACTATATTTTTTGTATATAGATCAAGTGTGCAGACAATATGGTCCGACGCATCTATGTCAATCACCCAAGGGACTGCCTTCAATCCCTCTGACTCCACTGTAAATACACCGAAATTTAGATACTTACCAGAAAAGTCATGCAGTTTTGTCTCTATGCTGATTGAAACATGACTCTGCACCATGTTGGCAGTGGCAGGATTCTGCTATAGCAGTTGCATGAGCTAAATATATTGCTCTTAAGTTATCACATTGTTGTTCCCCACATCATTGGTTTCATTTCCTTCCCCCCCAGATACCTGATTTGCTATAGCTCCCCTTCCCATCCCACGAGGCTTTTTCTCTTTGGGGTACCCATGCAATTTGTAGCAAACATCTATGGTGTGCCCAGATTTTCCACAATGTGTGCAGGTGGGTTTAGTTCAAGTGACCTTCCAGCACTTCTCTAACATATGGTCTGTGGTATTACAATGTGTACAATACAGTTTTTCCTTTCCTACTGCACTAGCTTTAGAGTTTTTGTTGAAGTCTTTGATGATAAAGGCCATAGCTCTATTAGGGCCAAGATCAACAAAAATTTCCCTCCTTTTTTCTTCCTACTGTACTATTGAGTACACCTCATTCAAGCTTGGGAAGGGCTTCATCATTAGAACTTGAGCCTTTTATATTTTTATAGCTCTCATCTAGTCTTATTAGGAACTTCATTGACCAATCCCTTTCCTGATATTAAATTAGGGACTTTAGACCACTGCAGGTGCAATTAGGGACATACTCATAATTAAGTAGTTCATCAAATAACTCCTTAAGCTTGGAGAAGTAGACACTAACATTGTTATTCTCATGCACTAGGCTGGCTATGGACTATTTCACCTCATAAACCCTAGGGGAATTGTGTTGAGCAAGCCTCTGCTCAAGCTCACTCCATAGTTGATATGTTGTCTTAGCATACAAAGTACTTCTCTTAATGTCTACAGACACAATATTCTGTATCCATGTTATGATGATGTCATCACAACACAACCAATGCTTCATCACAGGGCTGTCAGGATCAGTAGGTTCTCCAAATTGTTCCATCAATAAAATCGAGTTTGTTCTTCATCCTAAGGGCTCTCTTCATTGACCTAGCCCAAGAGTGATCGTTGTTGGAATCCAACATTTGGGTAACTAGCGATGCTCCTGAGTTCTCATTAACTCCCGAGTGATAGTTGTTGACAGATTCAGGAAGTCGGGTTGCATTTGAAGGAGAGTTTTTTGGTTTCCATTCCTTACTCTGATACCAAGTAATTTTGCTAAATCTAAAACTCCAAGTATCTTGCAGAAAAACTAGAGAAAGAGTGAGTTTAGATATTACCTGAACAAGAAGAAGGCAAAAGAGCAAAACCCAAATCACGGCTTACTCGATTTCCTTTCTATTTGGAAGAGAAAAATGAGAAGAAGTGTGGGTGTACAAAAATGACGGTGTTTAGTTAAATACATATACACAGACACAGACACACGCTTCCATCATGCAGGTCACCCATTTTCCATGCCTTTCTGTCTGCCATTATCCTCTACGCCCGTCCTCATTCTTTAACAGTCGTCATCATTTTTAGGCAAGTAATCTTGACTATAAATCTGAGTTAATTATCTATCCTATATATTAACTTAAATTTAGGTACTTAATTAATTATTGTTATAGTGAAGTCTTCTTGAATCATGAGTGAGCATCTAGTTTATTTTCCATTTTCCTTGTTTAAAAAAGGTTGTATAATTTTTTTTTTTTTAATAAATGTATATTAAAGTACATTTTTTTCTAATGATGAATATTGAATTGCGATCTTAATTTTTTTAAAAAAAATAAATAAATTTATACCACAAATCATCTATAAAACACCACTAAAATATGAATATTCTCATCAGAAAGCTGAAACATTCAACTCTCTCAACAGCCGACGAGCCACTCAACCGTTAGGACAACCTTTTAATTATTTAGTACAAAAATAGTGTGTCCCCAACTCAATATGACAACCTTATTGGACAGCCTTACAGACTTTTCTTTTCAAAATTAACCAGAAGTAAGTAATTAACTTGCGTGAATCCTAAATTTTTGGAGGCTATTTTGGTAAGTTTAACATTAGAGAGAAGAATAACAAGGACGGTGTTTAGAATCTTGACCCAGACTCTATTGCTTGACTTTTCATATCTCATCTCTGAAATCTTTGATTTGAGGTGGGTGGTGAAGAAGATGATGGAATCATCAAGTTGCGGTCCATTTGATTTCTCTGCAAAATATTACAAGGTGAGTGAAGATGGAAGTGGGTGCGAGAGATTGAGTAGTTTTTTTCAAGGCAAAGCTGTGCTTGATCAAGGAGTTGGCTACTCTGTTATTCTTGGCTTTGGTGCCTTCTTTGCCCTCTTTACCTCTTTCCTGGTATCAATAACTTTTCTCTTTCTTTTATTTTATGATTCTATTATACAACATATATGTTATGTTAAAAGAAAGTATATTTAGCTTTTCATTTTGTATTTTATTAAAGTCTACTTCTATTTTTTAACTTTTTAAAAAATATATATATAATATGATATAACTTTAAACTTTTAAATAAAGACACAGAATTAATAAAGAGTGACTCAAATTTATAATTTTTTTTTTATAAAAAAATAATTTTACGAACACATTTAAATAAATATAAATAATAATTAAATAAAATATAAAATATAAAATGTTTCTAATTTTATATTATAAAATATTAAATGATAATATAAATTAATAACGATATTTTACTTTTAAAAAAAGAAAAGATAAAAAAAAAAAAAAAAAGTGAAGTATATGTTCTTAAGTATATAATTAAGGGTTAAGGGCTCATTGGTTAAGAACCGAAGTGAACATTGTTGGATTAGGCAATATCAAGGAATCATTACATTTTCAATTGCTTATTTTATATACAAGGCAGGTTTGGCTGGAGAAGAGGTATGTTGGGTCCCGTCATACATCTGAATGGTTCAACACTGCAGGCAGGAATGTTAAAACAGGACTCATTGCCAGTGTCATTGTATCACAGGTAAATTATAAATTAATTACCAAGTTTAGTTTTTAATTTTTCATCTTTCTTAAACGTTGGGTTTTGCAGTGGACATGGGCTGCTACAATATTGCAGAGTTCTAATGTTGCTTGGAAATATGGAGTCAGTGGACCTTTTTGGTATGCCAGTGGAGCCACCATCCAGGTATACGTATACATATTACTTGTATCAATATTTATGTAAATATATTTTCTCAATATTTACTTTTTTAGTTGAATGTTCTGTATTCCTTTTCTTTTTTTATACTTTTTTTTTTTTTTTTTTGAATTAGAATACGCATTCTTTATATTATTGTTAAAAAATTCTGTCGTGATTGATATACATATAGTTTTTATTAAAAATATTATTTTAATATTTATTTTATTATTTTTATCAATTTTATTATAAAAAATTATTAATAAAATCTTAATGATGCTATGATCAGGTACTGTTGTTCGGTATAATGGCAATTGAGATCAAAAGAAAGGCTCCTTACGCTCATACCGTTTGTGAAATTGTTAAAGCTCGGTACGTTACACTATGACGAATACAAATGTCTTCACGATTTGAATATGTGCTTTTTCGAATATTTATATAACGAAATCTTATCAAAACTCAGTTGGGGAACGGCTGCACATATCGTGTTCCTCGTTTTCTGCTTCCTCACAAACATTATCGTGACAGCCATGTTGCTCCTCGGCGGTTCTGCTGTTGTAAATGCATTAACTGGAGTGAATATATATGCCGCTAGCTTCTTAATTCCGCTAGGGGTTATTGTTTACACATTAGCAGGAGGTCTCAAGGCCACATTCCTAGCAAGCTACATACATTCTGTCATAGGTGAGGTTTACTCAACTACTTAGTCATTTTTCTGACACTTGTTGTGAAACTTGACTACTTGTGTTTTTGTTTATCTTGTTTCAGTCCATGTGGTTTTGGTCATCTTCGTATACCTAGTTTATGCAGCAAGCAACGAGCTTGGGAGTCCCGGAGTCGTTTATAATCGTTTGATTCAGGTTGCGAGTAAGTCAAGGTCGTGTGGAATGCCATTTTCGCATGATGGCCAATCTTGTGGTCCTGTTAATGGAAACTACAAAGGTTCTTACTTAACTATGTTGAGTTCAGGAGGACTCGTTTTTGGGATTATCAACATAGTTGGTAACTTTGGCACTGTTTTCGTAGACAATGTAAGATAATTTCTTACTGATACATAATAAATTGATTTCATTTTTAATGCAAAACTTCCCAAAAAGTTGATTTCATTTTATTGGTTATGGATTCTTTATTCTAGTATATAATCAAATGAATGTTTCTTGTTAACTTTTGAAATTGGAAAATCATAGGGATATTGGGTAAGTGCCATAGCTGCCAGGCCTTCATCGACTCACAAAGGCTACTTGTTGGGAGGACTGGTCTGGTTTGCAGTGCCATTTTCTTTGGCAACATCATTGGGACTGGGTGCACTTGGACTCGATCTACCAATCTCGGAAACTGAGGCAAACCATGGTCTTGTTCCTCCTGCTACTGCTGTAGCCTTGATGGGAAAAACAGGATCTGTTCTGCTTCTTACCATGCTTTTTATGTAAGTTTATTCTTTCATACTCGCTAACTGTTTGGTTAATTTACTTACTAGTATATTAGTAAGACTTACTTAGAGAGTTTAGCAATGGGAAGTAATTCTCTTTTTGTATTTGTATATAAAGGGCTGTAACATCGGCAGGTTCCTCAGAACTTATTGCAGTGTCCTCACTATGCACATACGATATCTATCGTACCTACATAAATCCGGAGGCAAATGGACCAGAAATACTCAAAGTATCAAGATTTGTTGTTCTAGGCTTTGGATGCTTCATGGGATTATTAGCAGTAATCCTGAACAAAGCAGGAGTATCACTAGGGTGGATGTATTTAGCAATGGGAGTTCTAATTGGCTCAGCAGTGCTGCCCATTGCATTCATGCTTATATGGTCAAAAGCTAATGCAGCAGGTGCCATTCTTGGCACAGTCACTGGTTGTATTCTGGGAATTACTGTTTGGTTATCGGTCACAAAAATCGAGTATGGACAAGTAAATCTTGACACAACCGGAAGAAATGCACCTATGCTCGCAGGTAATCTTGTTTCCATACTTACAGGTGGTGTTGTTCATGGTATATGCAGTATTCTGCAGCCTCAAAATTACAAATGGGATACAACAAAGGAAATTACGATGGTTGAGAAGATAGAAGAAGCATCCGATGAGTTTAAAGAAGAGAAGTTAACGAAAGCAAAATCTTGGATAATCAAATGGGGTATTGGATTCACTGTTGTGATTGTCGTATTATGGCCACTTCTCAGTGTACCAGCAGGTAAGTCTTGCAACAGCATTATATTTTATATTGTGTATGTAATTATATATAGAAAAGCAAAGAACATATTGTTTGGTTTCAGGAGAATTCAGTGTAGGATACTTCACATTCTGGGCTGCGATTGCTATAGCATGGGGAACAATTGGATCTGCAGTGATCGTTGTATTACCATTAGCTGAAAGCTGGAAGACAATCCAAAGGGTGTTTTTGGGTATGTTTACAAATGACAGGTTGATGGAGAAGGTTGAGGAGATGAATCTGAAACTCCATTCAATAATGGTGGCTATACCTGAAGCAAAAAAGATTTATTTGGCTGAGAAGGAAAAAGAAGAAAAATGATGCATCACAGAAACTGGCTTAAAAATCTCTTATAAAAATGAAGTTGATAATGTTAGAAATATATATATATATTTTTTTTGGTTGCTTAGATAGATGTGCCAAAATATATATATATATATATTTATATATGCTAATTAAGTTTGTAAGGTTGGTGATGCATGTAGCTTGTTTTGTTTCTTATTGCCAAAGAAATTAGAAAATTTTCACTCATAATTTCTCAATATGATTAAACTTTACCAACAAATATAATTATAATAAGAGTATAATTATACAAACCTACTAAATATATCTTTAATAAATTCCAAAGTTCATTTAGAAATGTACATATGTTAAAAGGAAAGTTTTTGTATTTTTTTGTACTATTTTAATTATTTTTTAAAAAAATATTTTATTTTTTAAAGAACAATAATAAACCAACTTGACGATAATTTTTATAAAATTTGAACCGATTAAAATTAAATATGTTAAATTTATATAGTTATATTTTATTTTAAATAAATTCATATAAATAATTTTATATATGAATTTATATTCTCTAAATATTTATATTTAATGATACGATTTATATTTTTATTTAATTTAATAGGAGTCCAATTATATATAATAAATCAAAATTATTTAATACAAATACTCCAGGTTAATTTGACACGACTCCATGTCAATTAATATCAAAATGAAATGGTAGGGGATCGATCGGTTTGAATGAACCGGTTCACTTTTTTTTTTTTATTTAATCTTTTTTTTTTCCCAATCCTTCCTCTTAATGTTGAACCGGGTTTGAAGCAAGCGGAGAGTGGAAGAGGCTGCTCCTGCAAGATGAAGGAAATAGAGACGTTGTGGGAGGAAGTGAGGGCGCTTACAGCCGGAAGCTACACCACTGAAATCCAACGACTGGATTCTCCTCCTTCATCTCTTCATTTCCTAAGAGACTTCGTCTCCCAAAACAAGCCCTGCATAATCTCTAATGCCACCATCCACTGGCCTGCGCTTTCCTTATGGCGCAATCCGTCTTACCTCTCCTCGCTCCTCGGGAACTCACTCGTCTCCCTCCACCTCACTCCCGACGGCCATGCTGATGCTCTCGCTCCCATCCCCACTGCTCCTCATTCCTTATGCTTCGCCTCCGCCCACGTCCAGCAGGTTCCATTTCCTCGCGCGCTTGACTTTGTCACCTCCTCCGGAAATGACGATGGTAAGGCGGTTGCATATTTGCAGCAGCAGAACGATTGCTTCCGGACGGAGTACTCGGAATTGGCCTCCGATTGCGACGCCCATATCCCGTGGGCTTCCGATGCCCTTGGATGCCTGCCGGAGGCGGTGAATTTGTGGATTGGGAATCATCTGTCAGAAACTTCTTTTCACAAGGACCACTATGAGAATCTCTATGCTGTGGTTTCCGGCGAAAAGCATTTCCTTCTGCTTCCTCCTACTGACGTCCACCGTCTCTACGTTAGACCATATCCTGCCGCACATTACTCCTATTCCGAGGTTTCTTTTTGTTATTTTCTCATTTCTTCCTCTTGAAATCTGTTTTTGATTTTATTGTTAAGGCTGTTGAGGTGTTCTTGATCTTATTTGAAGTGTACAGGAGAGTTTACACTAGAGCTTGAGAAGCCGCTGAGGTACGTGCCTTGGTGCCGCATTAATCCATACCCGAAGCCTGGTAATGAAGCCCTTGAGAGGTCCAGATTTCCGCTGTATTTCAATGGTCCAAAGCCTTTTGAGTGTACCCTTAAGGCCGGGGAGATGCTTTACCTGTAAGAAGCTCTGCTTCTTGCTATCCAATTGTTAATCTGTTTCTTTACTTTGCCTACCTTGAAGCTCTGGAACATATTTGACTAATTCTAACAAAGTGGAACTGGGAAGAAAAACAGTTTTGCCAATTACTTTGGAGGACTTTCTCATTTAGAACCAAATCCATATTTACATATGTGAACAATCTTATAACCAATGTTTGGACATTCTTTCCTGCTGATAACTGAAAGGCCAAAAGCTTGGCTCCTGGTCAGTTGCCAGTTGCCAGTTGCCACCTTAATTTTTATGACATGGCAAATCTATGCAATTGATAATCATTCAAAAGCTTGGATCCTGCTCTGTTGCCACCTTAGATTTTGGCCCATGGAAGTTAACTGTATCCTTTTCAATCTGGTTGTCAATTTCGATGGCTTGTTTTGTTAAAGGTTCACACTTTCCGTTATCATAAGAGTTTAGAGAGTGAATCACATGAATGCTTTCTTCTCTGATTATTGACCTCCAGAAGCGTGGGATTTGATGACTTAACATCTATCTAATCTACAAGGGTAAATTTTCCCTGCAGTCATGGAGTGCGCTATTTTCCTTAATCTTTATTTAGTATTCGTATTTAGCAATAAAAGTTAAACCCTGAAAAATACACGATATAAAACTAGGATATCTGTAGTCAATATTTCTTTTCAACATGGTGCATATATGTCCCCCATGCCAATCTCACAAACCAAATCAGGAAAGCATTTATTGCTAACTCCTTTAATGAAAGCATCAGCAACCTGTTTTCTGGGTAACACATAAAAATGGAGTATTTTTACATATTCATAAAGTTCTAAGATTAACCTTTTAAAGGAAAAGGAAACAGAAGTTGTAGTTAAACAGTCTCAGTCTATAATGGACCTTGTTAGATAAATTGCTACTTTCTTTTGGTTGAGCTCCAAGACATAAATCCTAGTGCTTTTGCAAATTCTCTTACTTCTCGCAGTTACCAAATAGAATTTTAGATATAATGAACAATAGGTTTGAGCATTGAACACCCAAGGTTGTTGTACTGATCTTATGCATTTTATAATTCTGAGGTGAACTTGGTTGTTTGCAGGCCAAGCATGTGGTTCCATCACGTTAGGCAGAGTTCAGGTGACAGCGGTTGCACGATTGCTGTAAACTACTGTAAGAATAAAGTTTCATTCTATTCTCTTATTTTCTTTATGTTCATTCGGTTTAAGATTCTGAAGTGCATCTGGCAGGGTACGACATGCAGTTTGATATCAAATACGCATACTTCAACTTTTTACAATCACTTCCTTACCAGTCATCCTACAATCCGACATTGATGGAAAGCGAGTCTAAGGATTTGGTATCTGATACATCTGCCCGTGGTCTAAAAGACGAATTGCGTGCTGATGAATCTGCAGTGAAGGAAGATGAGTAAGTGCTGATCTCTCAGTGAGTATAATCAGATTATTTCTGGAGGACTTTAGATCGAAGAAGTTGAGAAATCTTAAATTAAGTGGCACCATCTGAGGTTTATTCGGTCAAAACACAGAACAAAATTTTGATCAACTCAATAAGATATTTGTAGTTTGTGACATGAGAAGGAAGAAAGCATAAACAGCATGTGTCAAAGATTTCAAATTTAGGATTAGATTGATTTTGGGATTCAAGGAATTGCCTGCAATCCACAACAACAGGTTCTCTTGTCATTGCTCTGTTAGTTTGACAATATTAATATTATTAATTTTTCAAAGGACATTTATATATGTTATACATACAAAGACATATAAATAAATTAAAATTGGAGAAAAGAAAAGCAATTTGTCATATAAAAAGCCTAATGTATTGTCATATTTCATTTCAAAATTAAATATTTTAAGTAGATTTATAAGTACTATAAATTCTTCAAATGAAAAAATAAATAAATAAATAAATAAATAATTGTACATTGATTTTGTGACAGACATCCAAAACCACCCTTTGAATGGATAGGCTGAATACTCCTCTTCTCATATATATATATATATATATATACATAATTCGAGTTCCTCATATTCTCTTATGATTTAAGAAATTTTATTTAAAAAAAACAAAATTTGTATGGGAATTTATTTTGGTTCAAAGCAATTTAATGTGGTGGTCCTTCCCTTTGCTATTTAATGGGCACCAAAACAATCTAAGAATCCTTTATTTTCAACCTCATTATTAAATTTTGTACATGTCTGTCCACTCTATATATATATATATATATATATATTATACACAGAAATAGCAAACCCCTCATCCCAGACATGTTACTTAATTCTTCCTTTTAAAGAAAACTAAAATGTACGTGTGGCATATAATATTTTCATGAAAAAAATAAAAGAAAGTAATATGATGATATCTATAATATTTTATTAAATAAAAATATCACTATTTTTTCCTATATTCAAATTTTTAAAAATTAATTCCTCAATATTTATTAAGCATTTAATTGGATGACAGTATTTTTTATTCCTATTTTTTTTTTTATAAAAATAAATAAATATCTTAAATATGGTTAAATATTTCATTCTCACTGATTCTTTTTCATCAATATTTTATATATATATATATATATATTTTAATATCATTTTTCAGGGTGTTTTCTGAGATTATTTGTGTAGTGTTCTAAAGTGGCATTAAGTACTTTCAATTTCTATATTTATTCTTATATTTATACATCTTCAAATACTTGTCTAATAATCAAATTACATATAAAATAATTTTTATATTTTAATTATTAATTTTTTTTTTTTTTTATAATCTAAATTATTTTATAAATCAAGAACATAGAACTAAAAAACCGGTTTTCTTGTGTCAAGAGCAATGATATATATTTTTTAGTATTAGAAAAATAATAATAATAATAAATTGTAAAAATAGTGTATCTACTATCTAAAGAACACACGTAAGCCACTATTTGGGTGGGGTTTTTATTTTTTATTTTTTAATTTTTTAAATGTAATAAAAATAAATTTTAACTATCTGCTGTTACAAAATGTTATTTTTATGTGTCTCTTGAGCTCAAGTGATTTATTCATCAATTTGCATTCGTTTTCCACCTATTTAGTTTCTAAAAATAATTCCTTGTAGGAAACTCCAATTAGTAATTGAGAAGATAAACATTATGAGATGTCCAAATTCTATAATTAGAAAGAAAAAAGGTAGAGAAATCTTGAGTGAATTATCTTCTACATATATATATGTATATGTATATGTATATGTATATATTTTTTTATAATGAGTGTGGAAATTACTCTTATATAAGACTGCAATGGAATATATAACCCACTAGTCTGCTATATTTAGATTAACTTGTAAACAGTTTTTGAAACTTTAAAAGAATTAGAACATGGTAGTGATTGATTTTTGGAATCATATAAAAAAGTCCCCAAATAGAAATTGTGTCTCCCATTTTATTTCTCACTATTTATTACAATTATTTTTAGCTTCATCTCATTGATCAACTACAAATTCTTTTCTAATCGGTCACTCAAAAACAATATGTTATTATTCTAATTTTAAAATATATACACACACACACACACACATATATAGATAAGAGTGTAAATATGGAGGCATTAATTAAGGATGTGAACAATGGAGATTTTTTTCCTAATTTTTGGCTATTTATTTACTCCTCTCCGCAACACCCCCTGTTCTCAATTCAATTAAAAATCAAAACTTTAATTTAAAGATGGTTGCTTTCTCTTCTTCATTTCTCCCTACAGTTCTCTCTTCAAAGCTCCTTCCTTCTCCTCCCCCTGCAACTCCATCTCACCAATTCACCATTTACTCTGTAAGTACTAAAGTTGATGAAAAGCCAACTTCCACCACCACGAGGACATCGCCAGAACCAGTCACTACCCAGACACCACCATCACTTCCTTCCCCTCCATCGCTGCCACCAAGAAAGCTAGTAACAAGAGCAGAACCAACCATCCCCACCATCGTTCTCAACGCATTCGACGACATAATCAACACCTTCATCGACCCTCCAGTTCGTCCCTCTGTAGATCCACGACACGTACTCTCTCACAACTTTGCTCCTGTCGACGAGCTTCCTCCGACGGAGTGTCAAGTTGTGGAAGGTGTTCTGCCTTCGTGCTTAGATGGTGCTTACATCAGAAATGGCCCTAATCCCCAGTTTCTCCCTCGCGGACCTTATCATCTTTTCGACGGCGACGGAATGCTTCACTCCCTTCGGATTTCTCAGGGGAAAGCTACACTTTGCAGCCGTTTCGTCAAGACTTATAAATATATAACTGAGAGAAACGCCGGCGCGCCGATTATCCCGAATGTGTTTTCCGGCTTTAATGGCCTCACAGCCTCGGCGGCTCGCGGCGCTGTCACGGCGGCGAGATTTCTAACCGGACAATTTAATCCTGTTAATGGCATTGGCCTTGCAAATACTAGCTTAGCTTTTTTCGGGAACCGTCTTTTCGCTCTTGGTGAATCAGATCTTCCTTATGCCATTCGTTTAAAACCAGATGGAGATGTACAAACAATCCGCCGCCATGATTTTGATGGAAAGCTTTCAATGAGCATGACTGCTCACCCTAAAATCGACCCAGATACCGGCGAGGCTTTTGCTTTCCGATATGGCCCTGTACCTCCCTTCCTCGCTTACTTTTACTTCGACCCAAACGGGAATAAATTCCCAGATGTACCCATTTTCTCCATGGCCAGTCCTTCGTTCCTCCATGACTTTGCTCTCACCAAGAAGTACGCTCTCTTTGCCGACATACAGATCGGGATGAATCCCATGGAGATGATGAGAGGGGGATCACCAGTTGGCTCAAACCCTACCAAGGTGTCAAAACTCGGTATCATCCCACGTTACGCAAAGGACGAATCTGAAATGAAATGGTTCGATGTTCCTGGACTCAACATAATTCACGCCATTAACGCTTGGGATGAAGACGATGGAAACGAAATAGTGATGTTAGCACCCAATATTCTCTCAATAGAACACACTCTAGAGAGAATGGACTTAGTCCACGCGTTAATGGAGAAGGTAAGAATCAATTTAAGAACAGGTGTGGTAACCAGAACCCCACTTTCCGCCAGAAATCTCGACTTTGGTGTTATAAATCCGGCTTACACGACGAAGAAGAACAGATATGTATACGCAGCGGTTGGGGATCCGATGCCGAATATAACAGGGGTGGTGAAGGTGGATGTTTCCGGCGACGGTGGCCGGGAGTGTATAGTGGCTAGCCGGATGTACGGACCGGGGTGCTATGGCGGCGAGCCGTTTTTCGTGGCGAGAGAGCCGGAGAACCCAGATTCCGATGAGGATGATGGGTATTTGGTGAGTTACCTTCATGATGAGAAGAAAGGGGAATCAAAGTTCTTGGTGATGGATACTAAGTCACCTGATCTTCGTGATGTGGCTGTGGTTAAGCTTCCTCAGAGAGTGCCTTGTGGGTTCCATGGATTGTTTATCAGAGAAACTGACCTTCTTAGGCTATAATCAATCAAACACAAGACACGTTACTGTGTATATATACATATATATATACAAGACACGTACGTGTGCGTACACACACGCACGCACACACATATATACGTATATCGTTATAGTAAAAAATTTCTTACTACAAATCTGTCTCCATGTACAAAGGCCATCCATCTTCTTCCATAAACTCTTAGCGTTAACAGTTTATGTAATATCTTTATATGAATATTTATGTGGATGGGGTCCATTAAATTTTAAAGGGATATATATTTCAGAAACATTTTATATTTTTATTGAATTAAATTATAAATTAAATGCCAATAATAAAATCTATATATATATATATATATATACACACACGCACGCTAGTTGAAAATATTAAAATTGAGATTAGAAATTTTGATAGAAACAATTGATTCTTCATTTTATGATGAGAAGGATGATAAAGACCCATAAGAGAAGAAGCTCCAGGTACTGATGCCAGCGGTGGAAATAAGCTTCATGTGAAAGTTATGCATACATACATACATACAGATATATATATATATATATATAATGTTACTAATACATGCCAATCACGTTATTTTGAAAGTACAGCTACGATCTAAACAATTTCAAATAGTATATAAGGTTCTTAAACATATATATATATATATTTTTAAAAAAATATATATATATAATGTTTCACGTGGACATTCATTTAAAAAAGAATTTTAAGAGTACAAATTCTATTTTAGTACGAGAATTTTACATCGGCCAACAAACTGAATGCCTACATAGTTTTAAATTGGTAGGACTTCTGGATAATATATTTCTTGCTTATACACTTATCGTTCTCTTTTTATTCAAGTAAAATACAAGATGGATCTCCGATGACCCACAATGGGGACTTTGAGAAATGTTGAACATGATTTTTGTTCTTTATTTTGTGATTTTTTAAATATGGAAATTTTATCGAAAAATTATTATGACGTATGCATATATATATATATATATATATATATTAGAAGCAAGGGAAGAAGAGAGGACCATGTTGAATGAATGAATTTATAGTGGTTAGATGATTGAATAATTGGTAGGCTATATTTACATAAATTTTTAGTAGTTAATTGTGAGATGAATTTATAAACTATATCAAACATATTTATTAGCAAACCATGAATTCAAAGTGCAATCCAAGCCCTAAAGATATATTCAATCACATTCCATATATATATATATATCTCTAGAAATAGAATTCATAATAAAAAAACATTAAACTTTTTTATGTGCATAATCACTTGCTACCAACAAGAATATGGGAACATGCCTTATCTCTAAACCAGAAATGTTAAATTTACTCCTCTTTGTCCACCAGAATCACACCGAGAACCCTGCTGCTTAAACGGGGAAGATTAAGATTAATGATTATCACATACATTCAACCGTCTAACCCAGATCATAGGACTAAAATTTCCAATTTCCAAATGATACTGCCTAGACTCCATGAGAATGTATGTGGGTACTGCAAATATGAATCCTGCCTTTCTTCATCAAAACAGCCTGGGAACAGAACCATTTCAATAGTATCAATTTTTAGAGTAAGGGATGATCTCAGTATCGTAGTGTTTGACCTCTATATATCGGCGGATAATTTTCCTCAAGTTGAATAATTTGAGTAAAACCTGGAGAGTATTGCAGAGGATTCTAAGCAGTCTAGTCAGAAGGATATGCATGTAATCATAGTTATTTCACCTGTTCTGACTTGAATTCTACTAGTTGACTGTGTTAGAAAATCAAGTTCTTATCTGATATGAATGCAGGAAGGGCAAGGAATCTGCTTTAACCAGTGGACGAACACAGTATCCACAGCTTGGAATCTCAAGCAACATTACCAATGAAGCCAATTAAGAAGTGTTGAAATAATGCCAGCCCCAAATCTGATTATATCAATCAGAAGACCAGCTTATCAGTAATCCCAGAATCACTGATAAACTTCGTAGTTGCTTAGGACATTAAGCAAGATCGTTAGTTGTATTCCATATCAAATATATAATCTAGTAAGAAAGTTTTAATAGTATAGAGGCAAAATCCTTGAACTCTACCAAAACAAAAAGCTGGGTGTAATAGGTCCAGGATTACAGATGCGCATATCTTCCTTTTTCTTAACTTCTCTTTTCTTTTTTTCTTCTTTTTTTTTTTTTTTGGGATTCAGGGCCTACAATGATGAGCAAGAGCTTATGCTGATAGAACTGGAATTGACGCTTGTTAAGCTCTCTATGTGCATATTTTCACATGAAGCATAAAATTTAGCACTTTAGGTTGCTGTGGTGGACATCAGCTTTATGAATACAGAAGTGGAAAAATGGCTATGTATATATTTGAAGCATGAAATAATCAAATGTCCAAGTGTGTCAATTTCCTTTTGATTAGCACCTAAAGGAGAAAAAAAAATGCAGTATGGACAAGAAATGACCATACCGAAGCTTCTCTAAGTGCATGCCTACACTTTCACCATGTGTGCCTCGGCCACTGATGAGTTTAGATCTTCTCGAGACTGTGATCTCCTACTTTGAAGACGCATCTGACCTCTGTGAGGGGTCCAGAAGGAACCCATGCTAGAGCTGTCAAACTGCATCTGCCCCAAACTACTTGATGAATAACTATGTGCTACACTGCTGGTTGATGAGTACAAAGAGGATTCCATGAGCTGGATGCTGCTGCCACCAAGACCATGTCCTAAGCCAAATGGCCCTGGCGAAGGGCCACTAATTGTTGGACTTAAGGGTGTCTTCACTCTTCCATCCCCTGAAAAGCAACAGTTAAAGACTTCTGTCAGTGATTATTAGATAACTCAAATTCATAAAATAATAAAAGCACAGATGGAGAAAAAGCTGCCTTAAATAAGAGGGAGCAAAAATGGAATAAGACGTCCAGAAAAAATGATGTAGTTGAACCCAATGGAAAAAGGAATTATGATCCTAAGGTTCTGAGAAAAACCAGAGTCGAGTATGGTGACGAGATTTATGCAAATATGAAGTACCTAAATAATAAATTCAGAGACAAATTTCCAAGAGCTCCTTAATCTTGGGAAACTACTCTTTGCCCACAGCAAATTAAAATTGCAGCCCTTGCAACAGAATACTCCTAAAGCACACCATTGATCTTTATTCTAGGCCCCTACACTTATCTCATCTCAAAGCATGGAACTTTCAAACAAAAATTGGCTGAAGTTTCCATATCCAGTTATTTCCATATAATGCTTTATGCTTATGTCATGTAAAATTCAATACAAAAAGAAATCTTTCCCAAACGTTAGGCAAAAGCATTGCTAGAACCCCGACTAACAAGTCTATTATTTTAAGTTCTAAAGTGAAAAGAGCTGAGGTATAATTTTTTTTAAAAAAATAAAGAACTGAGGTATAACATTATTGAGAATACCCAGAAAATAAGGTTAGTCAAGGAGCAAAGGTTAGAAATCGACCTTACTGAAATTCTGTATTTCTTTGTTTTAAAACTTTGGGTAAATTATAATTTCACTAGCTATGATTTGACACTTTTTTATATAAAAAAGAAACATAATTAAGGACAGAAGAAATTAAAAAAGCATATCATCATACAAGAATAACAAAAGAAACCAAGAAAAAGAATAAAAAGTAAAAAATAAATAGCAGGAAGGCCTTAGCATAGAATAGCCTCCACAATTCCTCTGCCGACTAGATAGATTAAAGATGTATTCCTGAAAAATTTTGTGTCTTAGCGGACAATGGAGAACACTATCCTATCCCAAATAAGTATAGAAGGTTAGCTGAATTTATAAAAAATTCTAGAATAGTGCTTAAACCATAAGACCGAAAACCACAGCAAAAAGAGCACCAACCCCCAAAGCTTTATAATCCTTCCTCCTCACTGAACCATTCTAATGGATAGAGAAGAAATCCCACATCTTGCAAAATGTTAATTATAACCTTTAATTATCCAGAGAATGGCACGATTTTGTCTTTGCATCTGCAATAATTAGTGTTAATCCTATTCAGTACTACTATCCAGGGAAAAAAACTTTGAGCATTGAGGGGAGTTTAACCTTCCAAAAAAGGAGTCATCTTGAGGTTTTATCCATAAAAAAAAAAAGAGATAATACCAATAAAAACATTTAAGACACCCATGTAGTTTATTCCTTTACGAAGCCCTCCATTCACTACCCTTAAGCACTCCATATCCTCTCCTTATCTCATCACCAAACGAGATTTTAGGGGGAAAATCTATGGATTGCTCATTTGTATAACTTGTACCAGAGTTACAACACTCCTATTTTCCCATTTCTTGGATTGCCCCGTGGATTGTTAATGATCATGAAGTTGGCAGCATGATTTCTTCAATGCAGTTCATCAATTTGACTTTTTTTTCCTTGGACACTGAAGACAGAGTTTGGTTCATGCAACTTTGAGCATCTTTTCATGCAAATCCTTTTGTTTTCCTTTCGAACAAACTTTCATTCGTAATCTTGCGTTTTCGAAGGGACCCGCTCCATCTAAGTTTAAGGTTTCTTTGGACTGTGTTTTGTAATAGGGTTAATAATGATGATATGCTCCAAGTTCGCACATTGAATCCTGCCCTTTCCCAAGGGTATTTGAGATGTGTTTCAAAGCTGTCCTTATCTCATCATCAAGCAAGATTTTAGGGAAGAAAATAGCCCCACTATGACCATTGTTGCTCTAAAGATTGCTCATTTATATAACTTGTACCAGAGTCACAACACTCCTATTTCCAATTTCTTGGATTGCTCTATGGATTGTTAATGATCGTGAAGTTGGCGACAGGATTTTTTTAATTCAGCTCATCAATTGGACTATTTTTTCCTAGGACACCAATCACACTGTTTCGAATCTTCAAGTATTTTCTCATACAAATCCTTTTGTTTTCCTTTCTTGCAAATTTTTCATTCATAACGTTGTTCTTTCTAAGCCTTAATTTGAAGCCACCTACTCCCTCTAAGGTTAAGGTTTTCTTCAGACTGCCTTTTTAAATAGGCTTAATACTGATTATGTGCTACAAGTTCACATGCTGAGTCATGCCCTCTCCCAGGTGTATGTGAGATGTGTTTCAAAGTTGTTGATTCTCAGCCACCTGTTTCTGCATTGTGATTTAGCATGGCATCTCTATGCCAGATTATTTGACCCCTACAGTCTCGGGATAAAAGTAGGACCAACACTTAGAAGGTGGGGAAAATAAAGCTGTGTTTGAAACAACTGATGTAAGACAAATTGTGTTTAAATCCAACCTGCCTAGTGAGAGTATAGACCAGAGAAAATTGGAGATAAAAAAATGAAGAAATATAGAAAGAAGTGGATTGGATAGGATAAGTTTGAGTTGAAAATAACCAGAAGAATGAAAATTGAGATCAACAGCAAATAAAGCCCCAACGAAAAATTCTTAATTCATCATCGCTTATTTTTTCTAGATACTTACTGTATATTATATAGATATTAGTTATAAAAGATAATAAAAATAATAAAATAATAAAAGAGAAAATAAAAATTTCTTACTGTTGTTAAAGTTACTGGTTGACCTATCCTTGTTCAATTGAGCTGTTCTTCAAGCCTTTGCCTTGAAATAAGTAATTGGTTGAGCAGATTTCAAAGAATGGTTGGTACTTTGTCGCAAGTCAGTTCAAGCTACAAGTTTTAAATTAACTTTAAATTTTTCACTTGTAACAAGCTGAAGTCTTGTGAAGTTTGACTTGAGGGACAGTATTAGAGAACAAGAATGTCTCCTACAGTCTATTTGAGTAAACTAGTTTTCTTATAGTCTTCCCTCTATATTCAAGTGTGTTGTATAGGTAGGTCCCATTCATCAAAATCCTATTTAATCAAACTCTAATCTTAGTTTTCCTTTTCATATGGATTTTAAATTGTGATTTACATTTTCGTTCAACATAGTAAAACCTCAAGCTAGTCCACTGTTACAACCATCAGAGATTCTATTAAAAAATTTTATATCACAAGGGGTAAAATTATAATTTGCTGTAGACATTTCCTAACCCTCGAGATTGTACATTTTTATTATAATATTTATGTTGACAAAATTGTCATCGAGAAATTTTGAATTTAAATTATAATAGAAATTTTGACTATAAATTGGAAAAATTATATTTAGTTAGCATTTACTATTTGGAAATATTAGCTGGCCAGGGAGCTGACAAGATATGGTACCTTGCCGAATCCAAGGCTGCTTAGGTTCACATCCAATTCATTTACTTGATGACTTTGTTTAGAATAACAAAATTTGGTGTTTGGACTCACAGCACAAACTTTCCCTGCTAAAGGAACAAAGGAAGTACAAAGAAAAAGCTACTCTTTTGAAACAAACAAATGTAGCAAAATAAGCATGTATAAGTCACTATTATAATGGAAGAGCTTACCTGTGCTGATTGGACTCCAACGCTGGAATCTGAAAGGAGAAGGGATATTGAGAACAGATGTGGTGGATGCACTTTTATGACGAAAAAGTGGGAGATAGGACCTCCTGAAAAATCTTGGCATCCAATTGCCAACACAAGATAGTGCACAGAGTAGCAAAAACAATGAAACAAGCAAAATTGCAATAAGGATTATTGGATTCATCTTTGTTTGGAGTATGTCAAACCCAGGAAGTACTGGTGTGCTTGATAATAATTTCCCAGCTTCTAGCAGTGCCACTCCAAGTGTCCACGTAATACTTCCAGAGCCAATAATGATTTGATTGTCAGTTATGTGTAAGCCTTCTCGCAACAGCGATACAATGTAGGGTGCCCTAAAGCAATACTGTTCAATAAAAGGCTGGGGAGAGACACTGTTTTTTGCTATTTCCCAAGTTTTTTCACAGAATTCACGGCCCCTCTCCAACACATCATCAAGGGCAGCATCTGCAGTAAGATTAAAAAATCTGTACACAACAAAAAATCCAGATACAGCATAGAACCGCCCATATGGACGAGGGTAGCTGTCTGGAAGAGCACAAGGTTGCAAATCGCAATCAATTCCGGGGCTTAGATGGGACCATTCAGAAGAATTAACAGCTACTTTTGCAAGTGCACTGCATTTTTGCCAATCTGGAGCTCCAATAAGCTTGACAACAACCCCGGACTTTCCTCCTGCACCTAAAACTTTCCCTCCTACAATTGGGCTCCCATTTTCTCGCTCAATAGAAGAACAATGAAGGCAGGTGTATTTCTCCTTATAGCCAGACTGCAAACAAGGATGCTTGATTTCTACATTCCCACTAACTAATTCTGCATCACTGATTTTTTCTAGAAGCCCCTTTAAGAGATGAACCACAGACCTTCCAAATGCATCATTCAAACCATATCCTGAGAGAGAATATGCACTAAGATGATGGTTAACATCTCCAATTCTAAGGTTTAGGTTAGTCTCGTTATGCGCATTTTCCTCATTCTCAAATGTAACTTGCAATGATGATCCAC
Source organism: Carica papaya (assembly GCF_054855325.1). Classification (NCBI taxonomy): domain Eukaryota; kingdom Viridiplantae; phylum Streptophyta; class Magnoliopsida; order Brassicales; family Caricaceae; genus Carica; species Carica papaya. Next base: position 26,741,702 of record NC_142311.1, on the reverse strand, counting down.
CCAAATCAAGGGCACCAAAAGTTTCCTTTTTTCTTTTGGCCCCTAACTTCTCTGTCTGATAGTTAAGGGCCGTCCATCCATAGTAAGCTTCCTCTGTACCACTAATAATCTTAACCCACTCTTTCTTGCATAAGAAGGGTGAATCTTTCAATATGGACCATGCATTTTCTAGAAGCCAAGTTGAGTCTGCGGTTGGCAGCCTGCGAACCCCAGCTGTAGCATAAAGGAAGAGAGATGTACTACTATGAGCATGCTCAGGAATTTGCTTGGCTGCCCACCGAATAAGTGGTTTTATTGCACCCTTCAGGCCAGATTTATTGTGCACCAGCTTATCAAGCCCAGGTTCTGTCTCCATTCGGTCGTAAGCTCGCCCACTAGATTTTTGAGAAATACCTTCTCTTAGTGACTTCATGACAATCGGGAAGCTACTGTCTCTCTTGTTGTTAATGGATGCCTGATAAACATATACTCGAGTCCCAGTACTACCACAATCAAGAACAACGTAGAATTTGGATGTTCCTTGAGACCAATTATGGTAAAAATACATCGAAACCATGTATACCAAAAAAGCAAATAACAATAGGGATAAAAAGACAAAGATAACTTGCACCCACTTTCTGTGCAGAAATGGGGTTCCGGTGGACAATGCCTTCTCCTTGGAGAAACTTAGGTTATTCTCTTTCTGCAATGGATGCGGGTGTTTTGCATTGATATCAATCCCATGGGGAAGGTTGCCCTCTTCAGGATCAAGGCGATGATACGCTGAGAAATCTTGGAGAGATGAGGAGAGCCTCAAATTGTTCTTGCGTCCGGAGCTAGCAAAATTCAGGGGATGGGGAACAGGATCGCCTCCAGGAGGTGATAACCCAGTAGACATATGTGGAACAGCAGAAGACTGCGGAGCTGCCGAGAGACGAGCAAATGCAGCTGAGGATACTTCTGCAATCCGCTTGAACATCATTTCTTCATGTGCATAAATTATTAGCAACTTCCGCCAAACAATTCATTGCAGAGGTCAGAACGAAATAACTTATTACCATCGTATTCTGTACACTAAATGCAAATGAATTGTGCCGATTTAAAACTCCTACAAACTTCAAATTGTCTACAGAACTGGTACAAGGGTTTGGCCACCAAGTAGGGAACAGTGAAGTTCACAAATTCTGCAATTGATAGGATCTAGTAAATCTCAGATTCTCATATGATCATTCCTGAAATCTGTATTAATGATAAAGTCAAAAATTGATCCAAAGGCCTACACGTAATGATTACCCAACTGTCGATCAATACAGAAAATAAACGATGGAAGAGTTGATCTGCAACAAACAAAGAGAGTCCAAGTGTTTTGCATTTGTCTGAATCACCGAGGAATAGTGAGAAACCCAGAAAAGAGAGGAAAATTCAGACATACCCGAAGGAAGAAAGAAGCAACAGAGGTCCTAAATTTTTGCTTCAGATCTCTCTCTATGACTTGGTAGTCTGCGAAAAGAGATGTAGACACGTATATACAAGAACAGAGTGCCTTACTTTCTTTCTCTGCTCACTTTCTATCTCGTCACTATGAATCTAACAGATTTGAGATTTTATCCCAGATCCAACCAGAATGAAACTGAAACTGAAACTGAAGAAGGGAGAAAGGGCGGTCCGCGTCTGGGTAAAAAAGCTCACTTTTTTTTTCTTTTTTTTTTAATTTTAATCTAAACCAGTAGTTATAAGTAACTTCACACTTGTTTCAACATTTGAGCTGTGAGACTTTAGGAACGAAATTAAAATAATTTTTAAATATAAATATTTGGTAAAAATAACTAAAGGAATTTAAACTATTCTGATATTTGGTCAACTTTTATCTTCTTCTATTTATCAAAATCAATATTTTTCAACAAAATCCAACATATATAAATCAATGCTTAGTTATTAGTGGAATAAGCCTTGAGGTTACGAGAGTTTGTATTTAATTATTGTATATGGCTGTAAAATTAATGTAATGGTTAATGGTTATTATATAACTCGGTTTATGACTGAGTCTACCCAAAAAAAACATGCATCAAATCCCAAAAAGAAACTCATACTCATTCATATATATTTATATATATATATATACATGTTTTTTGCATATAGTGTGATACCCTAGTAATTCAACACAATCTACAAATAGACTTCCTTTGTTCAATATAATAAACTTATAACTATTGGAATATACATTCAAGCTGTGAAGCTTGGAAAGTTATTATGAACAATCCAATGAAACCCCATTACAAATGGAATGAAAATTACAAAAAAGTTAATACAATTAAATGCTCATTGATTTTAGTTTAAATTTTAATTTTATAAGATACGAATAAGAAACCATCTTAAACAAAATAAAACTTTGATTAAAATGATATCAAATCAAATTAAATTTCTGTTTAAATAAAAATTTTTTGATATTAATATGTTAATAAGTAAAAATATAAAATTTTCAAAGCTAACAATTTTTTTTTTGTAAAAAAAATAAATAAATTGAGTATTAATTGGCCGTAATTATTTCAATTAAAAATAATTAATTATTACAGAATATTTATTTTATTAAAATCATAATATCTCACTGAAATAAAATCCAACTTAATCACTAAATCCAACCAAACATAATAATAAACTAAATCTTAAATCTTATTAAATTAAACATTATAAATCAACCACGATCTTTATTAAGATGTAATTATTGGATAACAATAAAATAATTATCAGGAAAAATCAGTTCTACCCTTTTACGCTCTACGGCTAACCTTCTTTGAAGTCAAAATAAGAAAAAACTAAACAACGATGATATGCCATCTTTTTAAATGTAATATGACAATTTTTTTGACTCCCAAAAATTTCTTTACTCTAATATTTTTAATAAGCCTCTAAAATAAGGTGCTGAAAAAATAATTTCCTATACCGTAATTGAGAAAAAATCTACTTTCAACTTTTAATATTCAAAGATATTCCCTTCACAATTACTTCAGTATGATAATTGAGAAAAAGCCCTTGACAATGGCGGATCCGCCAATTTAGCGGTATACCTTAAAACTGTCTAATCATCCCCATACCCAACTCCCTTCTGAATCATTAGTGTTATTACAAACATGTAATCCCAGAAAACTTTAATCACAGAAGGACAAAATTTTGAAGGTGAAAAGACTCTGAAAAGAAGACAACATCATTTTTTTTTTTTTTTTTTTATCTTCCTTGCTCAAAGACATTTAAATACATATATGTTCAATGAATGGACAGAACAAAATTAATGATGAGAAGAAAACTTGTACCAAATTGCCATTTTATATGTTTCCTTAATCAGTAGATTTTGGCGAAGAGATCGAAGTGCCTGAGAAAAGATACCCTCTATGGTATGGACTCCGACTACCCGAGGTATCTTTGTGAATGAGCGGTTCAGATGCCCGGGTGACATGAGTATGAATCCCAGAAGCTGCTTTTCTTTCTCTATAGGAAGCCCAAGTAACCAAATAAAGACCAGCAATAATCAGAAATCCCCCCAAGATGCTGTTTTCACATGAAAGGCCACTTAGTAAGCTCAGAAGTAAAAACATATTAATATTGAAACCAGGGGTGAAAACTAATTTTTTACTTCAAAAGATTTTTCATGAGAAATAGATCAGAGAATGAATGTCCCAAAAAAAAACACCTATATATGTACAGAATGAATTGCAAAAAATCTATAAAGAAATTGATCAACCAACAAGAAATTAAATTGCACAAGGTAGTAGTATAACTATGGATGGGACAGAGTTAGACCTCCCCAAATATACTGGGCTTCCAAGGAAAATTCTTGACAGAATGGCTGATGCTGCTGGCTGAAGCGGATTATAAAGAGCAACCAAAGAAGGTCCCAGGATCTTATTGGACCAAGTCAGGAGACCATAATTAAGGGCAGAAGCAACAATTCCCTGTTAGAAAAAAGTTTAACGAAAATCAATTTCCTCTATGGAGAGCAAAATCAAATAGAAGTTTCTCCAAATTGAGAAATTCTAAGCCATTTGGATTATCATCTTCAAATAAGCCATATTCTAAAACCACTTGGAATAAGCTACATGGATCCCTTTTTCTCCAATTTGGAACAGAAAATAAGTTCTTCATGCATTTTATGCCCAAGTGAGTCTTCAAGTTATCTCCTACTGCAATGAATTCTAACACAGTAACTGCAGACTGTAATGAATTACCCTACAGAACTTGGGATCAGATGATCCGATGGAAATCTCTAAACTACAACATGGTATTCTTTCCCAAATTTTAATTTTTTTAATGTTATAATATTTAAAGATAGGACTTCAGCATCTCCATCTTTACTCTGGTACAACCTTTCCTTGATGCAGAACCATCTAAACGCTTAAATAAGAAAGCTAATCATAGTACATTATAAGAGGTATTTTCTTATTTTTCTATGTAGTAAAAATAAAACCTTTTAGGATATTTGGATTATTTTAATTATTTGAGAATTGTTAAAAACTTTAGATTTCTTTTCTTGTAAGTTGTTTTTTTTTAGTTAAAATTAAAATTTATATAATTTTACAAAAGCTTCTAATCAATAACTTATCTTAAGCTTAAAATTTATAACTTTCTAGTCAAATTACTTTACACTGCCTAATATCCTTTTTCCTCTCAAACTTCTCACCTTTATTCCCCTTTTCCCATTATCTATCTACTCTTCCATTCTCTTGTATTTTTCTCTATTTCTCTACATCTTCGGATACTCATGGTTCTACCATTAATTCTCGTGCATCATATTTAACACCTTGTAACAACAAAGTCTTGTACAATTTGGAAGTAAAAGCTTTAGCATTAAGCATGGAAGAAAAATAGGCCAATAAAAGGAAAAAGAAATCAGAAAAAGTAAACCAGAATATCTTTGACATTAGAGAAATATATTTTTATAATGTTAATTTAATTTTAATATTTTTACATATTATTTGAATTATCAGATTATGTAAAAGAATTTTCAAAACTTTATCTAGTTTCCAATTTTACATCATGTTTCTCACAAAAAAAAGAAAGAAATTTTACATATTGTTTGGCCTAGGGAAATTTTTCTTCCTTTTATTACACTCATTTTTGTTTATATATTTTACGTAACTATTTATATAAATATATAGGTAAGTCATTAGTCATAATTTTAAATAAAAGTATATAGATGTATTGTGAAAAAAATTACTATTCAATTCAATAAGCTAATTATAGACTGTTAAAACCACTGTCAAATAAGCATCAGTTTTTTTCTGGGACACCAAAAACTTTTGTAAAAAAGATAAAACAAAAAATCCTAAAGAAAATAAAAAGAAATTCACCAAAACTGGAGAGAGTTTGGTTAATCAAACTTTCTAATTGCAATTTCTCCAAACTTTCTTTTTAAATTTGGTCAAAATTCTTCAAAATTTTCTAAGATTTCATGCATTTTCTTTCCTAGAAGAATAGTCTAGTGTCATCTTGGAAAAAGAAAGACATTTATGTCTTACCAATGGTTCAAAATTGTTCCAGCAAAAAAAAAAAAAAAAGAAAAATGTGGTTCTAATACTTCATTCAAATGAATTGTTGTGTTTGTTTAAAGTATAGGGACTACATAATAATTTTTTCAAACTAATGACCTAGTTGTAATTAGGTCCAAAGCCCAACCATTTCTCTATAATTTATTCTCAAGTTGATCATATAAATACCTTCATTTAGTAACAGGTTAAGGTCGTGATGTCATATTGATAAAAGAAACGAATTTAACAAAATTACCCCTAATTAATGGATGACCACAATTTTCATGCCTCTCCTCTCTCTTCTCATTTATTGAGTTATCTCTTTTCTTGCCAACTCCCTACTCATGAGCCCCTCTGTCTTGCATGCTCATCCCCTATTCTTCTTTGTTTCTAGGTATTTCCTCTACTTGCTTCCCTTTTTTCTCTCTAATTTCTTCTGCTTTCTCCCAAACCAATTTTTCTGTCCTAATCAATGTTACCTGAAATTCCTATCCTACATAAACAAAGTGGATCAAAGATGCATCCATAATATTAGAACCCATTAAACGACCTTCTATAGATAGCAAGTGGTCACTTCAGCAATTAGAACTAGAAATGAAGTCACATGCATAACTTAGTCTCCAGATATTTGAAGTCAGAAACTTACAGCATAGATGACTGCAAAAAGCTCGGATTGTGCCAAATGCCAGTCTGTTGAGTCATTGGTCATAAAGAAAGCTGTTGTTACCATCAAGAAAGCACCAAAAAAGTATGAATATGCTGTGACGGAAAGATTTGCAGGATACTTCTTCAAAACTGGAGCCTGGAAGTTTTTCACAACAATGAATTGAGCCACCACCAAATACAAATTGAACTCTAATTTAATAGGTCTATCACCAATAATACAGCTAGTTGGCAAATTGTATAAATGCACAATGTGCAAACCTTCATAATCCAGTATGACAATCATTTACATAGTGAGTCTGAGACAGACAAACAGCAATTCATGTATAGAAGGGGAAAAAAATTGAGGGTCAGAAATAAAAAGATTTCAATTGTTAAGGTCAGTGTACATGTAACAGAGAAATATTTTTCATAGCACAACCACAAAGCAAAGAACATTCCTAAAACACCATCCTCCAAGATAGTAGAGAAGTATTGCAATAACATCAATGGTTCCAAGGTTCACCTCAAATCATGGTGATCAAACAAACAGTGTCCAAGAGAGTTTTTTAGAAGACAAAGATAGCTCATGAAAAGGCATCTTGGAGGGGGTCTCTGCCCATGGACTTGAAGGCAATCCCAAAATTATTTATCTCAACAGACAAAAAAATGCTTTTGCAAATTTTAATTTTGTTAATTGAGTGTCCTTGGAACTAAACTCTCAGAAATAAATCGATTAATCACCTTCATTTCAAAATTGAGGTTAATAACCTACGGATTAATATAAAATACATTTTTTTTAATATAAGTATTATTAAAAATAGAAGGAGAGTTACATCAGATTAGAACTTGTTGTCCTATCAGCAAACCCCCAAAAAGAAAACAACCAAAATAAAAAGAGAAAAACCAGAGAAACTCAATAAAAGATAGCTCGCAATTTTCAATGCAAAGTAAATAAACATATTTAAAGAGCCCAATTTTCTTACCCAAAGAGACACCAAAAGAGTCATCCTGATGAACAAATTATTCTTTAAGATCTTGGCATTTTTCTCAAACCATAATAATCACAACCTAGAAAATAAAGTCCCTGGCTCAACAATTGGTTATGTTTCCTTCTAACAACTCCTTGGAGTGAAGAAGAAATAAGAACTCCAAAGATTCATAGATAAACCCACATTGAAGGTGTCAAATATGGGTGCCCAAAGTCTCAAAACCATATCAAAACATAGGAAAAAAAGATTGTGAGACTCAGCAACTCTGAAATACATCACACACATCCCTAGGACAATGCATGATTTGACCTGCGAGCTTGGAATAATTAGTATTCCAGCTATTCAGGACTGCAGTCCAAACAAAAGCCTTAATTTTAGTCCAAATTTTCATAGAGCAGGAACCTTCCAGAAACATTGAGTAAAGGCATCATCTTAAATAGTTGATGTAGGACAAATAGGGTTGATCATATGTAGGGTTTCTTAAGCACGCATGTAAGAAGTTTTAAACATCACATTTAAGAGTTTGATTGCTCTTTTTTTAAAATAAAAAGTGTAGATGTATATTCATATAAGCACCAAGGGGTGCAAACCATGTACAATTATATACAGTTCAGTCCACACAAAACAGGACTCTAAGAGCCTCATAAAACATAGGAGGATGACCCATTAATAAAAATTCTAGGGTCCTAAACCATATATTTTTAAGAACATCAAAACTTTTTGCAACCAAATGCCCTTCTATTTATTTCCTTCCAAACAGTCCAAAAAGTGTGAGCGGAATCAGATCCACAAAGATACATGTCTTTAATGTACTCCCAAGTCCATAACTCTTCCTTAACTGACCCTGTCATCACCCAACTAATCTTGATCGAATTATACACCATGGTTCATAACAAATATACCAAAGGACACCACAATAAAAGGTGGTTGCAACTCTCCTCTGCCTCCTTGCGGAAGTAGCATGCCTTAACCAGAACCAAACCCTTTCTCCTGAGTTTAACAATCGTTAGAATGCACTCCCAACTAGCTTCCCAAGCAAAAAAGAAATCCAAGGTGGAATTTTGACCTTCCAGATTTGTTTATACGGGAATGGACCAACATTATCCTCACTCGGTAAAAGCCCTTTGTACCGAGATTTAACCATGAAGAACCCAGTTTTGGTGATTGTCCGTCAAGGTGTATCAATATTATTACCAGGGGATACAAGTGATAGAGCTCTCATCAACTTCTCATACTCATTAAGCTCCCAATCATTCAGATTTCTTAGCACCAACACCTGCCACACCTCACCACCATCAGCATTACTCACAAAATAGTCACTGACGCTCATTCACTTATTCTGGGCAATATCATAAATCTGTGGGAATTTATCTTTAAGCAAGCCTCCTTCCACCCATTGATCTTCCCAGAATCTGATTCTGTTTCCCCTTCCTACTTTCCAGCAAATATATCTTCGAAACCTCTCATTATCATCCTCAATCTTTTTCCATAAACTTTTGTTATGGGAGCGCACACTCCCACAAGTGAGCCATCCTCTCTCTTCCACCCCAAATTTTGAAGCAATGACTCTTCTCCATAAAACATTCTCCTCATTCATGAATCGGCAAAACCATTTTCCTTGTAATGCTGCATTCATTTCAATCATCAACAGAATGCCCAACCCGCCATGGGAAATGGGTTTCTTCAATTCATTCCAAGCAACCAGGTGAAACTTTCTTTTGTCTATCATATCTCCCCATAAAAATCTACATTGTATAGACTCCAATTTCTTGGCAACACTTCTTGGGATAGTTAAAATTGACAAGTAATAAATAGGTAAGTTACATAAAGTGCTCCATATAAGAGTAAGTCTTCCTCCTTTTGACAGTAAGCTCTTTTTCCACCCAACAAGTCTCTGCTCAAATCTATTTATCACTGGTTCCCAAGTCCTGGAGTCCTTATAATTAGCTCCCAAAGGCATGCACAGATATTTGATGGGCAGCTTGGTCACATTACACCTCAGAACTCTAGCCAGTCCTTCCTGTCCACCCTCCAAGCCTGACAAGTTCTAATTTTGTGAGGTTGATATTAAGCTCAGAAACCACCTGAAAACCCATCAGAATGCATCTTATACTTAGCGGTGCTTTCTTCTCAGGTAGACAGCCTTCTTACCCAAACAAACAAATTTGACTTAATTGGACCTAAGCAGTTTCACAGACTTGAAAGGAATAACTTCTGCATGGAACACACCATTGCTTTGGATCGTCATACCATCAAATTTCAATTTAAACCAGTGAAGTGTCTTCAGCCACTCGATTTCTTTATCAATTTGAAAATTACAAGAAAGTCATTAAAAATTTTACGGAGGTACTGTGGTCATTTCATTGACAAGAATATCCAACCTAAATGGTAAAAGCTCATAGGGTGTCAAGTAAAACGAAAAGCACCTCAAGGTTTCTTGTAGATAACTGCTATACGTAAGCGATAAGTTGTAAATTAGTCTTTCAATTACTGAAAATTCTTATAATAGATAGAGAAAAAGAAAGAACAAATTCTTTCGTCCATTGGTACAAGAATGTCAGAAAATGACAAACTACTAATATGGCTCTCTTGTAGTAGTGACAGAGGTAGAAACATTGACAGCATAGGGTTAACCTAGAACAAATTTGTTACTTCAAAAAAAACCTAGGAAAAATTCATCATTTTATCAGCAAGAATATCCCACCTAAATGGTACAAGCTCATAGGTGTTGAGTAAAATGAAAAGCTCCTCAAGGTTTCTTGTAGATGATTGAAATACATATGGGTTAAGTTGTAAATTAGTCTTTCAATTAATGAAAATTCTTAAGAGAGAGAGAGAGAGGGAAAGAACAAACTCCTTCCTGCAGTAGCACAAGAATATCAGAAAATTACAAACCACAAATATGGCTCTTGTAGTACTGACAGAGGTAGAATAAATGAGAGCATATGGTTAACCTAGAACAAATTTTCATTTTGCTTCCTGAGAGAAGTATGTATATGTGAAGTACATGAGAAAGTTTTCAGTGATTAGCATGCATAATGGCCTCTGACCTGTGGGGTAGATTATATAAAGATGAAACATCTTTTTGTTTATGGGTGGTACTCCGTTGGTACCTTTTAATTCGAATTTTCTTTTATTTCAAAAAATAAATAAATAAATAAATAAAGATGAAAATTCTGTTTTGCAGTTGAGACATGTTTAATCATACAGTTAGCTACAAGATAAGAAGGTTTATATAAAGGATTTCTAAAGCAGTACAAGCCTCTGTAATCTCACGGTAATTGTGTTCTGACCCAGCAACTCCTGTAACTATGTTACAACTTTGATTTTCATCAAGCCGTCCATTTGCCAACATCATTTAATTCGAGCAAGTAAAATCATGGATCTAAAGAGACTAACTTCATCAACTTCCTGGAATGCAAGGGCTAATTTCCGGCATAATTCCGGTGCAAATTATGATACGTTTGTGCAATCCCTCAAAATCATATGCAGCATCTCATCATATCCAATCTCTCAACAGAGAATCTATTAAAGGTTTCAAGCAGTACCAGAAAAAAAAAAAAAAAAGAAGTCCACATGAAGAAGTGACAAGACCACATAAGACAGGTGCGTGGAAGAAAATCTGCAGGGGAGGAGGAAGTTTTCAGCAGGTGCATTAGATGGAGGGCAAGTAATGGGGAGAGAACTAGTTTATCAACAGATCCTTGGCTCAATGAGGAATCACTGTAGGAGAGATTTCCATAAATTTATGCTATCACATGGTTCAAGATCATTATAGTAAAGGAAGCAACAAGAGAACTTGGTGGTAGGAGGGAGTGGCACACAGAAGTTCTAAGGAGTCTTAATGGCTGGGAGTTCTACGATTACAAGTTGCTGTTGGGATCTTTGATGCCTGTAGCTCTGGAGGAAAGGGACGATCAACCTATTTGGACTCTCACTTCAAATGGGTCCTTTCGGTTGCGTCTTTCTACAAATACTTGGTTAAGAATTCCATTGAGGAGGATAAATTCCCATTTACACAAATTTGGGAAGTGAATTCTCAACCTAGAATTACATTTTTTGCATGGGAAGTAGGCCGTGGAAGTATATTGACCATAAATAAGTTGATAAGAAGAGGCAAGATCATGGTCAAAGGTTGTTACCTTCGTAAGAAGGCAGAGGAGACATGCGATCATATTCTACTTCAGTGTTCTTTTGTGACCGAGTTGATAAGAAAGTTTTTTGGTGTTTATTGGATAATGGCGGGCAGTGTAAAGGATGAGTTATGAGCTTGGAAGGGAGCTAGCAGTAGGAAAAAACATTTGGATTTCATTCTCTTACAATCTTCTGGGTGGCATGGAAAGAAAAAAATAGAAGGGCTTTTAAGAGAGTGGAGGAGGAGGCTGATAGGGTTAGAGATAGGTGGTATCACATTTTGGGTTGTCTGGTTATCAGTAATTTGTTTTTCTCTATTGAGGACTTTGGTAAACTTACTGAAACCCTTATGGATGTACAAATATTTTTTACACAGGTTGGTATTCTCTTGGTGCCTATAGTTAATAAATACACTTATACTTTTTATTTAAAAAAAACAGTTCCATATATGTCAGTATTTAACTTTCTATATTTCATCAAAAGAACATAACACAATCATTCCATCAACAATCCTATACTAAATGAGAGAGACACACTTAAAATAGAAATTGTCACACTGCAAAGGGAAGCACTGCCTCAGCATTGAAATAATTCTAATTGTAGATTGTAACTCTGAAAAGAAGTCGTGCCTAAAAATAATCCAATGAATCACACAATTACATACCTGGATGGCTAGAAAAGCAGCCATGCACATGCAGTTCCCAATTAAGCATAAAACCCCAATATGCCAATGCTCCAATCCAAGCTCTAGAAAAGTAGACATAAACCATCCAGTGGGTTCTGGTTGACCCTTGGCACTTATTTCATTATGTGCTGAAAACTCAGCATCCTGGTAACCAATCAAAACTGGACCACGGAACAGAACCATCAATATGGCCCCAAAAACACAGACAAGGGTCCCTCCAACCTTAGCTTGACCTTCGGCTCTGAACAAATTCACTCTTTCTGTACTGCATGAAGTAGACAAAACATGGTGCAACAAAAGTAACAAACATCAAAAATCCAATATAGATGCACGCATAATAGATACACAGACAAAGCATCAACTATGTTTGAAGAAGATTGAGAGTTTGGGAGAAAAGGAGAATCCTCTGTTATTATTATTGGGCACAAAGGTGCTAATTTATAGGCATTCGGCCAGAATAAATAAAAGATATTATAAAAAATATTCTAACAACCTAATAGGGTGCAATGGTAGTGGGCATTTCCCAGCTGTCATAACAACCTAGTAAAATACTAATTTACTCCTTAGTGTATTTACATTTCTACACTCCCCCTCAATATAGGATACATAAATGTTAAGTAATCCTATATTGGATACAAAATTATTAAATTCTCTTTTTGGTAGTGTTTTTGTGAGAATGTCTACAGTTTGTTGACTTGTTGGGATGTATTGTAGTGATATATTCTTACTTTCAATTTTCTTTCTGATGAAGTGTCGATCAATTTACATATGTTTAGTTCTATCGTGGTGCATAGGATTCTTGATCATGCTTATAGTTGATAGATTGTCACACCAAATTCTCATAGTAGTGGGAGCCGAGAACCTTAATTCAAGTAAAATCTTTTTCAGCCATACTCCTTCACATATTCCATAGGTAAGAGATCGTAATTCAGCTTCAACATTATTTCTTGACATAATAGTTTATTTCTTACTTCGCTAAGTGACTAGATTGCTCCATACATAAGAAAAGTAACCGGATGTAGATCTCCTATCAGTTACTGAACCAGCCCAATCAGCATTAGTGTAGATTTCAATATCTCTGACCATAGTTTTCTGAAAAAATAATCTTTATCCAGATGTTTAGGTACTTCAAGATACGATAAACAGCATTCATATGCTCCTTAATAGGTTGAGACATGAATTAACTCACAGAGCTTACTACAAAGTAGATGTCAGGTCTCGTGTGAGCCAAATATATGAGTTTTATCAACGGATACATCCTTTTATCAACAGATTTGCTATCACTTTTGGAGCCAAGTTTAGCATTTGATTCCATAGGAGTCTCTGCAAGTTTACAACCAACCATACTTGTCTCATTCAAAAGATCTAAGATGTATTTCCGCTAAGATATAGAAATTTCCTTCTTGGATCAAGTGATTTCCATTTCAAGAAAATACACAAGTATTCCAAGGTATTTAATTTCAAATTCTTTTGCTAAAAAGTGTTTCAGTTTCTGGATTTCTTCATTATGATCACTTGTCAGTATAATATCATCGACATAAACGATTAGTACAGCTCTCTTTCCTAAGATACAGTGCTTGATGAATAGAGTGTGATCATATTGATACTGTTCATATTTCATATGCTTCACTACCCTGGTGAATCTGTCAAACCATGTCCTTGGTGACTATTTGAGACCATACAGTGTCTTTTTTAGTTTGCATACTTTTTATGAATTTATTTCAAATCCAGGTAGAACTTTCATATATACTTCTTGTTCTAGATCACCATTAAGGAAAACATTCTTCACATCAAGTTAGAAAAGAGGTCAATCAAGATTAGAGGCTAAAGAGAATAGTACCCGAATTGCGTTATACTTGGCAACTCCAACAAACATCTCTTAATAATCGATTTCATATGACTAGGTGAACCCTTTAGCAACAAGTTGTGCTTTGTAGCGATTCATACTATCATCAAGATTGTATTTAGTGGTGAAGATCCACTTGCGTCCTACTAGAGTTTTCCCTGGAGGTAGATCAGATAACTCCCATGTTCTGTTTTTCTCAAGAGCTGAAATTTCTTCTTGGATAGCAACATTCCACTCAGGAATTTTGAGAGTTTCATGAACCGTTCTCGGTTCTAAAGGGATATTGTCAAACTTACTCATAAGAGTCATCAATTTTGAAGATAGTTTGTCATATGAGACATAATCCTGTATGGGATGCATTAAATAAGAGCGAACACCTTTTCGTAAAGCAATAGGTAAACCAATATCATCAGTTGAGTTAGATATCTCATTACCTGTATTATTTTGGGTGCTTGGTCCAGGAGTTGAATCATGATAGTGCATAATTAACTCAGGTATTTTATCTTTACTTTGAGTTTTGTTCCTCCAGGTATAGATACGCAACTTACTTACTGCAGGTAATGTGCTATCAGTCTCTGTGATAGGTTCAGGTTCAAGTTCTTTGGTTGTTTGAGAGACGAGTTCTTTTTCTAATGTTGTTAATGGAACATGTAATAGATGTATGTTCACATCCTACAATTGATATTCCTGAGTACCAGATGTCTCCTCCTGAATATCGAGAATGAGGTAAAAACGTTTGTTCTCAAAAAATGTGACATCCATAGTGTTATAGGCAGGTGACTGGACAAAAACATTTGTAACCTTTCTGAGAGGATGAATACCCGACAAAATTACACTTAAGGGCTCTAGGATCTAGCTTCCTTCTGAGATGGGTGTGAATGTGAGCATAAACAGAACAGCTAAAGACTTTAAAAAGAATTGTGTGAAAATATGATACTCTGAGAATGCTTGAACAAGGGAATAATAAAGTGTTCTGAATTTAAAAATACGGGAGGGCATCCTATTGATCAGGTATGTGACAGTGAGAATAGCCTTTCTCCAAAGAAATTTAGGAACATTTGTGGTAAACATGAGTGAGCGAGACACTTCAAGAAGATGTCTATTTTTTCTTTCTGCTACACCATTTTGTTGAGGGGTGTAAGCACAAGAACTCTAATGGACAATGCCTTAATCAGTAAGGTACTTTCCTAAGTTGGATGCAAAGTATTCACAGGCATTGTCAGTTTTTAACACTTGTATTTTTATTTGAAATTGAGTTTAAATGATAGTATTGAATTTTTAAAAGATTTGATCAATGTCAAATTTTTATTTTATTAGATAAACTCAGGTTATTCTACAGTGATCATCAATGAAGGAGACAAATTATTTTGTACCAGTAATGTTTTTCACCCAAGCCGATCCCCATACATCATTATGGATCAATGCAAAGGATTTTGAGGGTTTGTACGCAATAATGAGATATGAATTGCGAATATGTTTAGAAAATTAACACATTTCATATTAAAATGAATTTGGATTTTTATTTCTAAATAAAACAGGAAATAGTTTTTTCAAATACATAAAGTTTGGATGTCCTAATCTATAATTCTGTAACATAATAGATTGTTCAATATTAGAACATTCTACAAATACGGAATTAGCACATACTGCACTTGTAGTTTGTCCATTTGAAGGTGATGTTTTGATTGGTAGAAGATAAAGTTCTGATTCCTTCTTAGCACTGCCAATCATCTTCCCCGAGTCCAAATCCTGAAAAACACATAACCTTTTGACAAATTTAACCACACAGTTCAAGTGTCTACATAATTTGCTTACAGATAGTAGATTGTAGTCCGAATTTGGTACGTAGAGGACGAAATGTATAACCAAATTTGGTGATATGTAGGTTGAGCCAATTCCTGCCACTTAAGAATTTGTTCCATCAGTGGTCTTAATAGAGAAAATTTCTTTACACTCATTGTACTGATGAAGGAGTGTAATATCCTCAGTCAAATGGTCGGATGCCCCTGAATCAATAATCCACATTTGTCTTTTCATAGAATATGCAGATAAACTGAGTAAGCAATTACCTTTCTGAGCAACTGAAGCATTACCAAGTAGGCCTTTCTGAGAAAACATTTGCAAGAGAACCTCCATCTGAGCTGGACTAAAGGGAGCTGTTTCTGTGGATGTGGGGGCAGAGGATAATTCCTCATAAATTACCATATTGCCCTCAGCCTTTGAATGTTTTTTCTCAACTAGTTTGCCATGTAATTTCCAGCATTTATCACGATTATGACCGGATTTTTTGCAAAACTCACACCACAATCTCTCATTTCTTTCTTTAGCTTCCGAAACGCGACCCACAAAAGCAGAGGTGTGCTCAGAGGCAAGAGCACTATTTTGGGATTCGTCCAGAGAGGATTTCTTCTGAGCAGCAAGTGCAGAACCCATTTCCACGGCGTTTGGGCCAAACTCTCCCATCATGACTTTCTTCCTACTCTCTTCTTGACGGATTTTCGAGAAAGCTTCCCTGAGACTCGGCAACGGTTTGGTGCTCAAAATGCGTCCACGAATCTTATCAAGGTTTTTGTTGAGGCCCATCAAAAATTTGAAGACCCTTTTTCATTCAGTGATGGTTTTGAAGATTATAGAATCGTTAGGGCAGCTCTATTGATGTTCTTCGAAGACATCGGGCTGTTGCCAATTGCGGATGAAGGCGTTGTAGTATTAAGTGATAGAGAGCTGCCCCTGTCGCAGGTCATGAAGGTGGCTTTCGATTTCAAAAATTGCTGAAGTGTTATCACGGTTGGAATAGAACTCACGAGCAGCAACCCAAGTATCGTGTGCGGTCTCATAAAACAGAAAGTTTTCTCCAATTTCTGTTGTCATGGAATTCACCAGTCATGACATTACAAGATTATTTTTTACTTTCCACGTACGAGCGTTCGGGTCGTTTGCTGGAGGTGGAACGATTTCTTCAGTTAGGTACTCGTCTCTTCCCTTTCCGCGAATGAACATCAAAACAGAGGAGGACCATTGGAGATAATTGCTTCCACTCAACCTATGTCCAGTGACGAACGAGGGTGCCTGATCACGTGAGAGTTGTTGACTGGCATTGAAAGATAGGATCGTGAAAGAACTTCAGGTGGAGATGAGGTTTGCTCATATGTGGCCATTTGGCTTGATTTGGATGATGAATGTGGATCAGACTAGCTCTGATACCATGAAGAAGATTGACAGTTTGAGAGAAGAGGAGAATCTTCTGTTATTATTATTGGGCACAAATGTGCCAATTTATAGGCATTCAGCCAGAACAAACAAAAGAGATTATAGAAAATATTCTAACAGCCTAACGGGGTGCAATGGTAGTGGGCATTTCCCAACTGTCATAACAACCTAGTAAAATACTAATCTACCCCCTAATGTATTTACATTTCTACGTATATACATTTCTACGATATTAAAGATAAGACAAAGCATCAGCTAAATTAAAGATAAAAATAAATAATCATACTCACCCCATCATTACAGCCAGGAGAAATGTAAAGACTGGAATTGATGGCTGTATGGCAGCAGCATATGTTGGATTTGTGTAGCTTAGACCAATGAGAAACAGAAGTTGGTTGCCAAATATCCTACTCAGATTTCAAACAAAATTAGACTGATAAGCAGGATTTTTGACCAATCATGGTAAACATAAGTAAAATAATCAGATACTTAAAGTAGCTTATAAGATCACAACTTACCCCGTTAATCCAAGAAAGAAAAGTGACAATAAAAGAGGTCTATTCATCGGTGGTCTAATCCTTCTGCGAATAAAAAACGAGAAACACTTCAAGAAAAGGTTGTCTTTTCATATCAGATATCTTTTTATAGAAAAAGAAATTACCGAGAGAGAGAGCACAACAATGGGAGAATAACATATCCTACTAACAAAAAAAAAATTATGAAGACGAGAAATAAGAGAGACATGAACACAATAGAGCCTCTCAATCTCTTTGCATCACAGATAATGTAATTCTTGAAAGAAACCAAGCCCCTTTACCAACAGTAACGCCACATAAACCAATCTATCCAACAGAAGACAAGCAAGTTGGATATGCTGAAAGAAAAATTGGTGCTAGCTCCTATCATGAAATCCATCAACTAACAAAGAGGACACGTCTCCACAATGTTTATACACCTAAACCTTCACAAAAGCACTCAAACGGGCAAAGAAGAAAAGCTCAATAATTGGAGGACAAACCCACTAATCCCCCGAATTTCCAAACAGTTCAGTCAAAGCAATGAAGCTACCTTGCAATATAAAAACATAAAAAACAAACTAGCTGCTTATCTTTTAATACGAGGACACATCAAAGAAATTTCAGGAAATGTAACTCTATTTGGCTTATGTTTTTCTTTTGAAGGAGAAAATGGAACTTTTTGGCTTACACTTCTATAACAAGTCATTAATATTCCACAAAGACAAGAGGGAACTCTCACCTTCGAGGAAGAACTCATAAAAACCAAATTGTAAGTGGAAATACGGTTTCTTGGCTGGTTTGATGGCAATCTAAGACCTTAACTCAAGAACAGACAATGAACTCGAATTGAATCTTTCAAGGAAGAAACTTTCAATACTGAAATTTAAATAATTTAGATTGTCAACAGTGCTCAAATATAGAACTGATATGCCTAAATCAATTTAGAGAGTTAGAAAGTGAGTGCTTTAGTGCATTATATAAAAATCATGTTGTATCACATTAGATGATCTACAGATCAGGTGTTCCATATTTACAACTAATCCATGGAAGGACAAATCCTATGATATTATTAAAAAGCACGAGTCATTTTACTTTCCTTTTCTGTTTTAGCTTTTGTTTTTACTACCAGGCATACAAGTCTAGATAAGATGACAACAGATTAACCACCTGAAAGCCTAAAACTAAACAAATTAGATATACACGAAAGTATAGAGATATATGTTGGAGAAAGATTGGAAGATGCATATTTAGACATAAGTCAGTCTGAAACTCTATCTAGTTTCCCCCTCAAGTAAGAAATATTAAAAATAACCTTATGTTGCCTTGAATTTTGCAGGAATCCCTTAAATACAGCACCCACGGGATAATTGTCTCTAGAACAATATTCATTATGAGGCCTTTCACTCAATGAATACAAGCTCAAGGAGCACTTCGCTAAAGCTCAAGCTTTACTTGCCTAAAAATAATAGAAACTTTTTATTGATTGATGTTCTAGTCAGGTTCCTGGAATATGAACCTCTGAGAGGAAAAGAAAGGACAGTAAAGAGGAAGATGAGGAAGAAATAGAGGAGAATAAGAGAGAAAAGCTGACAGAGAGAAAGTCTCCTACTGTGGCTACTATTTTCTTTCTGAATAAAAAGTATAAAGTATGTACTAACATTATCGGTACCAAAAGAATGGGGGTACCGCCCATGTACAAAAGTAATTACAAAATGTTAGCATATCAATGATATTTTTAAAATCCACATCACTATTAATGTCATGATCTAACAATACTGACCAAAGGTATGCATCCATCTATCTTTTAATCTATTTAACCTACTCTGAACACTATCAAAAGCTCTCATATTCCTCTCTTTCCAAATGACCCGGAAAACAGTTAATGTGATAATGTTTGCAATATTTCTTTTTACAAGTAAACCCTCCCACGCCCAAACCTCTCCCTAACTGAACCCACAATGACCCACTCAAACCCAAGAAGACCATAAATCATGCACCATAAACTATAAGTTGTAGGACACCACAATAAGAGATGGTTACACGTTTCATCTGCCGTAAGACAACAATAACAGCCATTTACAAAAACCCGGCCTTTGGATTTCAATTTGTCAATGGTTGAAATTTTATTCCAGCAAGCTTCCCATGCAAAAAAAGCCATGTGGGGAGGCACTTTAGTCTTTCTACTGTGGCTAACATATGATTGGACCTACCAATTTCATCCTCTTCTCCCAAGGGATAGCCGGCAGTTTCCCTTTCCCCCTGGCCCATGTCTTACGAAGATTGGCCATAGGATAGGAAGCCTTCAAATTCATAGCTACAAAATCCAGAAATAAGTAAATTAACACGATAGGGAAGCACAAACAAAACAAAACAGGGAGAAGAGGCAACATGGAGACTCAAATTACCCCTCCACCTTGAATCCAGACTAAAAAAGATTTACAAGAGTCAAGGGGTCATTAAGATCTTGTTGTTTGTTTGAAAGAATAGTGATGGTGTTGTTATCTTGTGGCTCAAGGACTGGCATAACATTCATCAATTCAGCAGTCTCCAGATACGACAAAGAGAGAAATCCCATTTGGACCCTCCAATAGAAAAAGAAACTCTATTTCCACATCTTCATGAAATTCAGATGACCAACGAGTAGGTGATGGCCATTACTTAGATTAATATACCAAAAACAAAATTCACTGTTGCATGTGGAACAACAACGAAAGAACATACACTCCAATTGAGGTCCTTCTGATTGCAAAAGAAGAAAAAAACTGATTAAAAACTCAGGGGCATTAGAACTCATCAAAGCACAACTATGGCAATACTCAAGAAACTAGACTAGGAAAGAATGCACCAAGGGACCATCTCTATTGCTTACCATATCTTTCACTCCCTCCCTGCCGATGTAAGTGAAAGATATGGTGCCCAGGGACCATGTACGCACAAATGATTGCATCCAGCTCACATCTTATAGAGTGCAAGTGATCTAGGTCACAATGTTGTCACCTTTTAGAAACCTCTTAAGTAATGCTGGCAACAACTGTGTCTGCCATGCCTAAAACTAAGTTGGAACGAAGAAGAAGAAGAAGAGGATACGGACACAGAAGGAAAATAAGAATTAGCAATTTAGAATGCCCATTGGCTGATGGTTCAGCACCAAATCAACCCAGACAATACCGGGTTACAGAGTGGAGTATACCCAAATGGGTTTGCATCCCTAACTGAAGGATCTAACCACAAGTGAATTTTCAAACAACAACAGATAATTATCATGAAAAGCTTCCGAAACACCACATCAACTCCAAACTGTCAGCTACAATTAAAAATCCTAATCATTGCAGTTAACCTCAACACACGTACAACGCACACCACAGGAAAGAGAGAGGCTAATGACTGAAACATCTCAAAGTACGAACATTCAAATTTTAAACACCTGCACAACAACAATAGCAAACTTGACATATCTATACAACAAGCAAGATTTGGAATGAAACATGCCAACCCTGTATGCCAAGGCAAAAAATGCAATGAAAATTAACTGGGCATGTCAACTGACATTCTCAAACATAGGATTTCAAACAATGTTTCACCATCATCTCAAGTCAACCCTCTCTCAAATCACTCTTACATTACTACATTTTCCTAAACCACAAAATTCTTATAAATATTTTTCCACATAAACATAACTTTATTTTCAGTAGACAAATGAACTCATATTTTTTCTTATATCATCATCACAATTGACATTGACTAGAGGAAAGGGGGTTGTTGTGATTATATGAAGTTTTTGGTGGTTGAGAATAGTGAACTTATTATCAATCACTATGACTTGAATAGGAAGTTATATGTTAGAGAAAAGTTCCTTGTCAAGTGGTTGGTATAATAATCAACATAAAAAAAATAGCTTATCTTGTGGGAAATAACACTTTTCTTTATATTACCTCTTACTCATAAAAGTGGTGGGTACTTTACAACTGATACCTAATTGTTAATGGAATTCTACTCTATGAACACTTGCTAGATTTGTTTCTCTCCGTTATGTATCCAAGGAGGTTAGATTTTTCAGTAAACATATTGATGAGAGAATAATGATACCAATGTGTCAATGGATGCAACCTATTTATCTTCAACATAAGTTAACAGAAAGTTGAAGATTTGGGAAGTCTGGCGGTTGCTAAGTAGAGAAGTGAAGATGTGGGTGTCTAGAATGGTGGTGGTTGCAGCATAGTGAGGTTGAATTGAGGTATTTTACCTATTTCCTTGGGGAAAGAATCTGTCACATAAGACCCCATCGCATTGGTGGATCTTTTGTGTCAGCAAACATATCCATCTCATCATCAGGAGAAAATCTTAGCTTTTGTATTCTTGATCTTAAGAACTCATTGTAGATTGAAGGAGAAAATGGATAAGGTATCATTTCGAATTAGTTTATAATACTTGTTCAATCAAATACCCTTGAGGATATCAAAAAATTTTAGGGGAGAGCAACCTCAAGAACTAAAGAATTATAATTTGTTTAATTAGTTTTTTTTTCTTAATTAGTTAAAATAGTCAATTAGTTGCAATTTTTTTACTATGTCTATATTTTAGCCTATGTTAGTGTGGTAAGGAAAAACAATATTTGTTCAGTTACTGAAATCAAGCTATGAACAGCAAATATCAATTTCGCAAAAATATCGCTGCACTATTCTTTACCCAAGTTTCTCTATCCTAAGTTCTCAATCTTTTAATTCTCAATCTCACAAATGGAAGCATGACCTACGTCCTGACAGAAAATTAATTTTCTAGTTTAAGAGTAGTATTTTATTTGCTCAAACAGCACAAGCTTATTTTATTGAGCTTATAACCACTCTAAAATAGCCATACCAGTAGATTTCAGAAAAATAATCCAGTTAGCTCGGCACCATCAGAGAATCCCAAATAAACTTTAAAATTTTGTCATATGCAGTATCTGTACATAATATTCACTAAATCTCCATATCTTCAACACTAGAATCCAGGGAACCATCAAAATCTACATCAACCCTGCCTCCTCCCCCAAGGAAAATTGAAGTGTGCATGAAACATGAAAAAGGGCGTGAAAATAGAATATTACCCCAACTTGAATGAAGTCATGATGATCTCAAACAACAAAACATGCTGAGAGCATGATAAGAGGGAAGATTAAGTAATTTAAGTATTGAAAATCCTGAAAATAAAGAATCATATTCCACTTCTAGACAAAGGAAATGGCCACGAAAAGGGCAGAATCCGAAAAGAAAATGAAAGGGGCGAAGTAAGACTCAATAAGAATGAGTAATTTTGGCATGGATGCATTACAGAACATCAACCATAAAATCCAACATCACAAAGCAAATGCAAGTCGCAAAACAATATGAAATCTATTTTATCCAACAAACAAGTAAAATATAAGCTGACATTATGAATAAGAACCAAACAGATAAACGGATCCCTAATAAACATAAAAGAAGAGAATCATGAGATGTTACTTTTCACGGACATATGCGACGGGAGCAAGAATGGAGAGAGCAAGAAGATCACGAAACACGCAAAAGACAAGCTGGTTGATCCCAACATTAAGAGCTACTTTGGTAATCACATGATACCCTCCATTAAACAACTGCACCATCGCCATGGCCGCGTGTGCCTTCCAAGCATCCCTCTCCCCCAACACTCCGTTGGCTGCCATGTCTCTCTGTGGAAGAACCAATGGAAAGAAAATGAGAAAACCAGGGCCTTGAAGAACATAAGACTAAAAAGGGAAGACAGAGACTCACTGGGTATCTTGATTTCTGAATTGTGACGGGCTCTGTCACTAACAAACCTTAAAAGAGCATTTAGAATTAGGAAAGATATCGGACAAGGCAACGATGTTATCGTGCTCTGGTAAATTGGGTTCAGATCTCTGTCTGTTTCTATTTTTGTTTTGATGGTGTTTTTTGGGATTATTTTTTGGTTTTCAAAACAACCAGGTGTTGAATCTAAGGGTGCCTTGTAAGGCGCGGTGCCCAGGTCAACCGCCCAGCCAAGCAAAAATGTTAACTCGCAGTCTTAGTGGGTGTCGAGTCTATTTTTGTTCTTTTTTTTCCGGCAGAAGGAAATTTATAAAGTTTTTAATGTGTAAATTTTCTAAATAAAAATTTTTTGTTCCTTGAAGAATTTGTTCTATAAAATTCTGCTCAAATTTTAATTAAATGAAAGAAAATTCCAACTTAGATGATAAATTTTGAATGAAGATAGACATTTTAAATTAGAATTAAATGTTTTTACTATTATTTCCATCACATAAAAAGTACAAATTTATAATTGTAATTGTAAAATATGAAAACGAACATTTTTTAAATTCAAATTAGATGTTTTTACTATTATTTTCACCATATAAAAGTGAATTTATAATTGTAAAATTTTAGATACTATTGGAATTTGATTAAATTATACATCCAATATATAAATTATAAATATTTTTTACATATTCAATAAATAAAGTTTAATAATTAAATATAAATAGAGATGTACATTTCAAAAACTCAAGGATTATTTGAAATTGTTTAGATTGATCTAAACAGTATTTTTCTAGTGAAAATTTAAGTAGTAATTAAATATAAATAGAGATATATTCTAAAAACTTAAATATTATTTAAAATTGTTCAAATTTTAGATACTATTGGAATAAGAACCAATCGTTGAGTTCATCTACCATTTGGACATCCAATCTTAAGAATCATTAACACCAACACCTGTCTCATAATATATTCAAGTAGTACATTCAGTGATTAATCTCAAGTAACTAGCAAAAGATTTTTTCTTTTTCCTAAAACCAGATATGTTATGCTCCAAATTTTGACAGGGTCTTGAATATGGATGCTACAATCACACAAGAAGAATAGAGAATTAGAATTACAAACATTTTTATTATCTGTTGCTTAAAGATTATAAATAAATGAACTTGGATGTAGATGACGGAACTCTAATGTACTAATTCTTGCTTAAGGGTACAGGTAATAGATGGTGTTCACAAAAAAAAAAAAAAAAAAAATCTTTTGGTGATTTTATATGCCTAAGATGGTTCTTATCTGATCTGGAGGATGCCTTGCCAGGGACTTCGGGTCTGGATAGCCATTCCCGGGATCCATAATAGCTTTGTAGATGAGGTCATAAGCTCCAGTTAGCGACCTAGCTAATTGAATGCAAGCCTCAGATCGCAATTTTGGAACCTGCATCTGTTCAAACTCAGGCAAGGAGCCTTCACTTCCTAAAACCAGCATAAAGAAAGTTCTCAAACAGTCTGAAAGAGACGCTGGAGATGTGTCTTCCAAGTCAGCCAGACGAACCCCAACAGTGCTGCTAGAATTCCTGTCTAGCCAACCATGGAAGTGATGCATCTTCTGCGACAGGCCACATTTTCGCAGAATGGCATCAACTTCTTTTTCCACAAGAATGTCTACATTCTTAGCAATCATTGCTCCAAGATTCTTCACATATTCAGCTGCAATTTCATGTCCGAGAAGTGGTTGGTGGATGGCACATAGACAGTTGATGAGGAAGATCTTTGATGGCCCTTCATTGTCCTGCATATAAATCATGATATCAGCGGTGTCTAACTAGGGAAACAATTAAGACCTCAGATTGGAAACACTTCAGGATGCCGAAGGAGAAACAATATGACCTTAAAAGTTTAATGAGCTTGAATACCATATAAAGCAACCATATTATATCTACCATATATATAAATATATATATTAGATGAACTTTTCTCCCCCTTAATCTTCTGGGTGGGCAACGTATTTATTAACTTGACAAAGAAAGACGTGCATGTTAACACTTCACATGCCACGTATGTACAATGCGAGGGGAACCATACAGTGGTTGAAAAAGGTTGACACCCTATCCCTTTCTTTTTCTAGAAGCCAAGTAAGTCTTAACTCAAAAAGGATTTCAAAAAGAAGATGGCCAGCACAAAATCTCCTCGGGAAACAAATGATAAGAGGCTGGAAGGAGAAAGAATACAATGCATATCAATGGCTAAAATGATAAACATATAGAGAGTGGAATACAGTAGACCAAATACAAGAGAAGCTTGGTTGATAGCAATTCAGACGTGCGACAGATACAAGAATTTATTTTTTTAAGAAGATACAAGAATTTTTTATGACACCAACTAATTCAAAGTTCTGAAGAAATGAGAGAGATATATAATGCAACAAGGAGGGAATAGAGTATATGCAGTAAACTATAGAACACACCAATTGGTATCAATAGGAGAAAAGCTTTTAGTAGTCTAGCCCAAAGTATACTCCAAGCATGCTCCAAGTACATTGGCTGATTACAGTAAGTTACTCCTAAATTCTATATGGTTGTGCGCACCAATATTGGGCGTGAACTAAAGATATGCTATTTCTAGGCCAGCACTTTAAAATTTTATTGAAGCAACAGGATACATGCTGAGGCTGGAGGAGCAAAATTTACAAGAGCAATGTCGTGAAAAAAAGAACACATTCAAAGCAGAAACCTGAGAGGATACGGCAGAGCCACTACTTGACAGCATTGCATCAACTGCTGATTTACTTAGTTGGCCCGAGTCAGAAGTTGCTCTGCTTCTTCTAGATAAGTGGCTGGCCAACTTAGACCTGTGTGCCTCTGCTGCTTGTTCGCAGATCTACAAATGATTCAAATGCAATGGATTACTCTCTTCATAAATACATTGTGTAGAGGATATAGTTAATTACAAATAAGTTATTGTACAATAAAATATTCTCATATTGTCAACAATAAACCAAACACCATTTTCAATTATTCATCACTATTTTCCAGAGCAACCCATTTTAAAGTTTTTTGGCTTTGTAAAATAAAAGAGCTTGAGCACAAAATGTTTATAAGCAATTTAGAAAACAGGTTTTACTCGAAATGAGCAAGAATGTGCTTGGATAAAAAGGTTTCCTAAAAAATTATAAACTGTTCAATTTTAGTAAAAAAAGATAAAAGTATCCGGCAGCCAACGTGCATAAAATCATATAAGCATGGGTTTTTTTGGCTGAAAATGTGCTTACAACTTTTGTTTTTGGGGTACAATCTTCCATCATTGCTACTTTAGTTCAGGCAAAAAGAAAAATACGAGTATTTACTCTGCTTTTAACGCTTGGATCATTGGTTCTCAATCTTCAAATTACACTAAGTGGTTCTGGATATCCAATCATAGCACAGGTTCTACTTATTGTCTTTTTCAAGTGCATCCTCCCTCTACAACTTGTAACATAGCCTTGGCCTGGGTCAATACTCCAATATCTAGTATTTATGTGACTAACTTACCTTCTAATTTTTCAGTTGACTCAGTCTTACAGATTCAGAAGTCCATAAATATTGTCTTTATCCAGTTATGTGACAATTTATTTTGTGTACAACTTCAAAATTGTTGAGTTATCTATCTTCCTATGACCTTGACTCTTCCTTAGTTAATCCTATTTTGTAAAGTTACTTGGGAAGCATCACAAATATTTCCATAATTTCACTTTTTGAGGGAATTCACCCAATCACTATAAATATACTAGTTTTCACCCATGCCCTTCAACTTATTAAATATACAAAAGCCATGAAATACAGTCATACACTTCCTCAATATCTAGCTTGAAAAGAAGCCTATTTTTACCATTCTTTTCAATAGCATCCACCATTTCATTAACCACAATCGAAGCATTTAGAATCTTGCTACCACCAACAGGAGCATGATGAGTCTCCCCGACCAAAGAATTCACAACTCAACTCATCCTTTTCACAAGGAGTTTGGCAATCAAGTTATAAAGATTCCCAACCAAGCTAATAGATCTAGAATCTCTAAGATTTATTGCCTCTTCAACCTTGGGGATGAGCACAAGAAACGAGTTGAGGCTTTTCACAAATTTCCCAAATTCATAGAACTCCTTTAATAGAGCAAGGAGCCCCAAATTCTCTTGAATGTTTCATCTCCCCCTTTCTTTGTGGTTTAGGACAGAACAAGGAAGAAAAGGCTCTGCACAGAAGAATTATTTAGTAGGAGAAAATGCCTTCGAAGGCCCGTGAGTATTTGGAAATATGAAGTATGGAAAAAATATCATACAACTCCTTGTCACCTTAGTTTCTAAAAAAGAAAAACAGCTTACAAAAGATGTGTCCATAGGATTTCACAGTAAAGAAAAAAGAAGAAAAGACATGCCCATCAAATTAATTAATGAAGTTATAACTACGATGGTTCTTATTTCAGAAAAAAAAAAAAAAACAACTAGAATGGTTCTGGCACAAGGAAATGAACTTCTTTCCCAAGAGCATAGTGTCGAACTCCAAACCACTCAACAACCTTAGCACTTCCTAATTACCATAGGGATATCTGTTTCATAGAGTTGCACTATTCCTTTTTGGAAATGACATCCTATACGAGCTATCCTCATTTACTTCTCTAACTTTAGAATCTCCCTTCAGTATCCCCCAAACTCAACAGCAACTCCATTCAATCACCTGAAAGATCCTTCACCATGGCCTTTGACTCTTCACCAAGAACTTGCGGACCTAAACAACTAAAGACTCTCTGGATTAAACAAGCAGAAGGGAAAATGAAAACAAATTAATTCTCTTTGAGCTTCCTAAGGATGTCAACAATCTTCCCTTCAATGGCAATATTGAAGGACTTTCTCTCAATCACTAGGAGTATCCCAAGAGAGAGGCAAGGGAAGGTTGCCTAGTTAGAATAAAGGAGCAATGTTGAAGGACTTCCTCTCAATCACTAGGAGTATCCCAAGAGAGAGGCAAGGCAAGGTTGCCTAGTTAGAATAAAGGAGCAATGTTGAAGGACTTCCTCTCAATCACTAGGAGTATCCCAAGAGAGAGGCCCTGGTTGCCTAGTTAGAATAAAGAAACATGTTAGATGGGACTCCAATCAGGAGGCCAGGGGTGTGAGGGTCTGTAATAGGTTCACCAGTAAGAAAACTTTTTACCTCTTTACCTTCTTATTTTTTTCCTCTATACCCTCTCTTTTCTAACACTCAATTCTGCTCTTATATTTTTCTAGAAAATTTTTTAACTCTTTACTTTCTTATTTTTTCCACTATACCCTCTCTTTTCTGATACCCAATTCTGCTCTTATATTTTTCTACACTTTCACGAGTTCCTCAATCCTTCTTTGCTATCTTCATTCAACCTTAGTTAACCTCTATTTTCCTTTCATTGCCCCAGTCCTATACCAATAATTTAGTTGATTTAGTAGTTTAAGGTAATAGATAGAAGACCTTGATTAAAGAATTAAGGACTTCCATACCTAATCAGGACACTCACATGTTTTGAGAATAGACTAAATTTCCACAAAAGTGCATCGGTGAAAATAATAACTTTGGCCTTGATAATAAAAAACACCATTTTGAAAACCTGAAGTAGCTTAACATGCAGTAGCTTCAGAACCTGGTTTAACTTGGAGGTAGATTTTGGCTTTGCCAAAAAAAGAAAAGTTACCCCAGTGTTGTCTGCAGTTAATGCAACGTTCTCTTTTGCTCTAAAGTAAATTAAACTACAGTAGGAACCATAAGATGCATCTTTTTCTTATTTTTATTTTTATTTATTTTTTTATTTTTTTTGTGCTGTACGTAGTAATGTGGGAAATTGACAATCTTCTACATAGTTTATAAGCATTTCCTCTGTAAGCATCATGTGGGAGAAGCGATAGGTCAGCTATCCCAATGCAACTGATATCAAGTGCAAATACACCTGAATGACGTGTTCAATAGGTCAGCTATGTCAATTCAACTGATATCAAGTGTAAACACACCTGAATGACGGGATCAAGCAAAGCAGAGATCACTGGATCAAAGGGAGGCTTCTTCCCTGAAGCAGGAACCATCATGCCATTATAAGTCTCCATTATTTCAAGCAGTACGGAGACTCCCTCTCTCACTGCCAACGGTGGAGAAAGATCAACAGCAACGAGTGGAGGATAACGCAAAAGCTTTTCCCCTCGACTTTTCAAGATGTCAAGGAAGGTCTTCTGCGCAGCATCTTTCAGCATCCAAAGAGTATTACAGAGAGCTGTTTCCCTCCCAAGTAAATCTGAAATCTACAAGATAACAGAAGCTTAATATAAATGTGTCATAGAGAACATGGGCGTACATACTTCAAGAAGAGATAGATCAGCTTACAGTGTAGCTATAGAAATCCAGGGTATTGCTTAGTTTATATGCAATTATAAGACTAGGCTGCGACTGTAAAACTTGCTCCACTCTCACTTTAAATGGCCGGCAAACTCCCTCAAAAATTCTGTCCAAGACAAATTTCAAGTCTGCTTCTGCCTTTCCTGAGTTCTTCTCCAAGCTGTTAGAGAATCCACCTGCAGTGGATCCACTATCTGTGACAGCATCTGGATCAAGCAACACTAGAACAAGTTCTCGTTCAGATGCCAACGCCTGAAGGAAAGCAGCAAAAAGACAATTACCACAATAAATAAAATAAAAAATAAGACAGAATCCTCAAAGAAGTAGAAGGCAAGCAAAAGAAACACTCTGTCACACCTGATGTAACCACCCTAACATGTCTCCTACATATCGTAAAGGATCATGAGCATGTACTTCAATTGGTCTTGGCATTCCGCCAGGCCCTCCACGTGTAAGGGCACTTATGAATCTCCTAAATAATGCATTATGCCTCATATTTGCTACCTGTATGATTAATGAAGTTATACTTTATGAAAACAAACCAAAAGGTGACTATGAGATGAGTTTTTGTCATGAAATTTTGCCAAAAAAAAAAGAAAGAAAACAATCACCTCTTCTGCACAATACTTGAAAAGCACATGCCTTTCCTTAAGGCAGCAAACTGCTGTTCTCAAAAGATCACCGACTTCTGGGTTATCAGTGTCACCCAATTTCCTACACTCAGCCTGAACCCACCTAGAAGAGGTAATAAATAAATGTGTAATCCCACCTATGCATAACAACTAGATTTTTTTTCAGATGATGACTACATATTAAACATTAGAAATAATTAAAAGAAAAGGTAAAATCTATTGCATTCAGGAAAACTGAGATATCTATAGGTGCCAGAGACTCATAGTGAAAGCCTATCAGAGGTACTCTCTGTACCTAACAAGATTAAGTAACAGTCAAATGTATATCCTTGTAAATAAATCTAAATAAAAGTGACATTAGGCAAAGAAGAAGAGAAAATAATCCACAATTCTAATTTTGCGGAAGAAATAAGGGTGATTAAGAAGTTGTCAGGATGAGTATCCGAAGCCACTAATTTAAAGTCTGCATTTCCTCCGCGAATTCATTTTATATAATATACATATATATATATATATATCTATGTATGTATATATAATTTCCCTCATGCAACTTTTGTAAAATTCAAGTAAACACTCTCCGCGAAAACAAAAGAGACCAGATGTTGCACTAAGCTAAATCATAAATTGCCAGTAGAACAGAACCAAAGTATCAATTGCATCCAGCTAGCTCCATAACCTCAGTGCCACTGCAACGATGGCTCACCTGCAGAGGCGTTCATATGCTCCTTCTTGGTACACGGCCATCATATCCATAAGCTCCAGGCCTGCACGCTGTAAAGATGCCCTCAAGTGAATAAACGACACAAAAAGCAGAAAGCGCAAGTCAGAGCCAAACAAAGACAAAAATATACCTGGTGATGAGTCCTTAGCAGTACTTTGCAGTTGGCATGAATATCTTGAACATGAGCGAGCGCTTTGAAGAAATTTTCACTCAATTCCTCGTCCCTCAATGCCTTTATCTACGAATCCAATATTTTTGGTCTCGATAAATGGATTACTTAACGACTAAGGTATCAAACTCCGAGAGAGGGGGCAGAATAAGACAAAGCAGATACCTCATCATTAGAAAGCTGATAATCACGAAGGAAGCAGGAGACAATCTGCTGCCTCTGCGTAGTGACGTCAAGTTCCTGCTTGAGCCTCTCGGTGGTGGTGATGATATCCCCTGTGGTGGCACTGCAACTGCTGAGGGCCTTCGCAATCCTGCAGAAACGTCGATGTAGGTTGTTGAGTTGCTGCATCAAATGGAAATGGAAAGCATGAAAATGGAAGAGACAACTTACTTGTCGCAGCAATCGGCCAGGGCATTGACTTCGTCCTCAACGCGATCTAAAGAAAGCTGGGCGGCCTGAGCGGCCAAGAGGAACTCCTGATTGATCTGGAGAGAGCGCTTATCTATGGTGGATCTGAGGTTGCGACGCGCCTGCGGAGTGTTTTCTGAGTAGAAAGTGGAGAGAGTGTTGAGCGACGAGAGTAGATCCGGACTCTCCGTCCGACATTCTAACACTTTCTTCAGCTTCCGAGACAGTCCCGGCGCCAGTCCTACCGTCCCCATCTCTTTCGATCTCTCTCTAAGTTTCTGAAACGCCAATTAATCGTAATCCTTTGCTCTAAATTTTACCACCAATAGATACAACCACTAACACGCTGTTCATCCTCTTCTTCCCTCTGTTTCCTCGACCTTGTGCCCTGCAAATCCTTCAGCGGTAAGATAATCTGGATTTTGTTTTTCGTTAGATTGTTGCACAGCGATTGTGTTGTTTGTTTTAAATATTCACTTTTAGTCCTCCAACCTTTAAAATGTTACAAATTAACCCCAGAAATATTTTCTTTTACAATTCAATCCTTGAACTTTAAAATATTTTCTATTACAATTCTCCAAAGTTGTAATTTTATTTTAAAATATCACTAAAGGTAAACAGTGTCTAAATCTAAAATAGCAAAAACTTACTATTTTTATTCAATTTACAATTCTTACAATTTATACATTGGAGGAGATTTTGTGAAATTTCAACTGATTTGTGTTATATCTTCCCAAATTCTTATAATACATTTGGACTTTGCATTTATAACAAAAACTCGAGAAAAAAAAAAAAAAAAAAAAAAATTTCCAAAATAAACCCAAAAACGAAGTCCATTCGGTCACAGCCCATATGCACAAATCCTCTCTTAAGTTCTAAACGGTGTCGTTTTAATTCAGATAACTCAAAACGTCGTCGTTTCGTATACGATAAAAGGAAGTCATGCGGCTTTCTTTCTTTCGGGGCTGAAGCAAACTCTCCTCCCTTGCTCATTTCAGACAGCACGCTGGATGAGGGAGGAGGACGCCAGAAACGAACACAAATTTAAATAAAATAATTGAAATTATACATAATGTTAATTTTTTTTTTTTATCTTTTAATAAAACTTACATAATTCACTTAATTGAATAAATTAGTAACAATATTTAAGAATTATTATTTTAAGTTACTTTTAAATACAGACAAGCATGACTTATTTATTTTAATTTTTCAATTAAAAATAAAAATATTATAAAATAAATAAAAAATATATGAAACTAAACTGTAATAAAAAAATATTATAAATCAAATTATAATAAATACTAAACTTCATAAATTAATTTAATAATTTGTCCTTTTTCTGAACATGAATCTTACTCAACTTAAAATTTTGATTTAGAATCTATAGAAGAACATGAATTGACTTTGATAAAATGATAAATTATTTAATTTATCCTAATGATATTTTAAGTTTGTCTTTTATAAGAAACTATAATTAGAGCTTGAAGACCTTTTGTAAGAAGAAGTAAAATGTTGTATTTTTTATAGATTTGAAAAATCATTTGACATATTTTTTTTCATTATTTCCTATGGTTTTGAAGTGCACGTGAAGAAATAATATAAAAAATTATTTTACATAATCTTTTCATATTATTTTCTATATGTCTAAAATGTATTATAAAAACATTTAATATTCATTTATCTTACTCTAAATTAGAATACATTTAATTTAAGAGTTTAAATATTACTTTATTTGTTTCTTAGGTATGTTAAATTGCATTGATTATTTATTCCTCTTATTAATTCTCACCTAAACCCTAAAACTAATTAAACCCCATTCCTAGATTACCTAAGATATTTGCCTCTACATACATACATATATATATATATATATATATGTGTGTGTGTGTGTGTGCGCGCCTTACAATAACCTATTATTAAGTCATTACCACTCCCAAATATTGGGTTAATATCATTTTTGGTATCTTGTAGTTAAGGTAAAAATATTTTTTGTTCACACATACTTACACACACATGCATATACAGACAAAGAGAGATATACAGAGATGTGATTTCTGTTAATTTGCCAAATATATCTAGATGGAATTATTATTTATTAAATGAGAAAGACGTGCACGTACAATAATTTCATACAATTCTAAGACGGTCACTATTTCTCCTTACAATGTAATCAGAGAAATCTTGAGGCAATGATTGAGATCCATTTACTTCACTTCTCCTACCCATATCAACAAATCTTTATGATATATATATATAGATGTAAATCATATGTGGAGTTATTTTTATAATAAGTAACAATAACCTTAGACTTTATAAAATAGGCCATATATATACACATTGAATGCAATATGAGGTAGAAATAAACGCTCCAAGTGCTAATATGAACATGTTATCTTCTTCTTGTTGAGATGGCTAATATATATGAACATATTTAGATTTTGAAATATTATGTTCTTGGTGATTAGAATTTAGAAACTTTTTAATATATGTAAACTTTAATTATTGAATGACTAAGAATATAAAACTAAGAGTTGGGTATTTGGGATGAGGGAAAGTAAGAGAAAATGAGAGAAAATTTGGCATTTAGGAGGAAATAAGAGATAGGAAAATAATTTTGGTTGTTCGTTATTTTTTTTACAATTGAAGTGATGGGTTCATTGTGATAAACTTTTTGCTCGGGAAAAAGAAAATACGAAAAGTCAAGAAAGGAGTGAGAAATGGGAGGGAAATGGTGTGTTTGGTAGGAGAGAAAATGAGAGAGAAAGTGAGGGAAAATAGTGTAGAGAAAATTATGATTTCAAATATTAATTTCTAAAATCTTTTTTGTTGCTAAAATACCATATGAGCACTTAATAAGTAACCATGTCATGTAATTAATGGAGGATTAGAAACATTATTTGGTATTTTCAAAAGATATTGTTTTCAAGAAATGTTTTGGTAATTTGGTGGAAATTTTGAATTTAGAATTAGGAGTGAGCACTTGAAATTTACCTATATGTTTTTTTTTTTTTCTTTCAAAATTTAAATATACATTATATTTGTATTATTAATTAAATTAAAAATAATCATTCTAGGTAACTTAATATAAAATTATAAATATGACTAAAATTTATAAATTTTATAAGATTTATTAATATATTCACTCACAATATTGTTAAACTAAATTCAAAATAGTAGTTAGAAAATTGAGATATTTGATTATGTTGCTTATTTAATTAAAAATATAAATTGATTTTGAAGATATAGAGTAAACTTTATTTTCGGTATTATATTCCCCCTTACTATGAATAAACAATTATTTTAGACACATGTTTAACAAGATTATTCTCCTAAGATTATTAATTTATCTAAATTGACTACTTTTAATTTTTATTCCCCTAACTAACAAACTAATTTACTTCAATTGTACATTAATAATGCACACTATTTATTGCAGCTCTTATACTTTACTAATTTTTACATTAGGTACCTTTAATTATTTTTTTTCAAAAAAAAAATTATATATTTTAACAGTTATTTAATACACATATTTTAATAATAATACAATCAATAATACTATATAATTTTTTAATAAAAACATATATGGAAGTCAGAGGTTAAAGATAGGAATAAGCGAGGTCATGTCAAGAGTTTGAAATCTTGAACTCATTTCAAACCTGGTACGAATTTAAAATCTTTTAATTCTTTTAGACTGTTCAAGATTTATAGATTATCTAACTCACATTTAACTCAAATATTTTATTATATTAATAAAATATAATTATATTTATATTAGTTAAAACAAAAATGTGTACTTTTATTAATGTATATAATATTATATATTAATTATATTTATAATATAGATATAAGTATATTTATTAATACAAAATAAAAATATATACGTACTAGATCGGGTTCAAATAAATTTTAGTAGGTCAAATCCGAATCCAACCTGCCCCACAATTGCTTTCATGCCAATTCAAAGCTGACTTCCTCAAACTTGTTACTTGCTGAAGAAAACTATTACTAGTTGGGATTTAACGAATTTAGTTATATGGGTTCAAATCAGAATTATCATCCTACTAAAGCAAGACTTAGACTATATTCTCATAGAGAGTTGTAGAAATATCAAACATCTAATCAATTTTCTAAGCTCGTTCTAGTTATTTTAGAGTGTGTTTGGCAATAATTACAGATTTAATTGTGAGCTTATAGTGCTATCAAAATAGTTAATGAATAAAAAGTTGTTGTGTGTTTGATAAAAATATATATAGAAAGTGTTGTCACATTGAAAGATAAAATTCATTATTTTATTAAATAATTTTTTATACTGAAATTACCAAAAGAGTTTTAAAGAGAATAAGTCAAAAAAATGGAGGGAAATGGGCCACAACTAGTGAAGGGCATATGGCTAAGAGCAAGTAACAAGTGGCCAATGAAGAACAACTAACACTAGAAGATAACACGTCGGCAGTGGGTAATGGCTAACGGCTACTACATAACAAATGATCAATTGGTAGACGACGGCAACTAACTAGCATCATAAAACAACAATCAATAGCTAGTTGGTAGCAAAGAGCAAAGAAAATGGTGATCAACATCTAGCTAATAACAGAGGATAAAATAAAACAGCAGTCAACATCTAGCTAATAGTAAAGGGCACTTGGTAATCTGCTGGTGGTTGAGGACAACAATCGGTAGTTGGCTTGTGGTTGAAGGCAATGATCGATAATGTAACATCGCGGGCTCGAGATAATTAACTTTGAAATAAGGAAGATTGAATTTTTTAATATATTAATGATAATACTAATAATAATAATAATAATAACTAATAAGAAAAATAGATTAAAATAAAATAAAACAAAATAATAAATAAAACTTCATCCATAGACCTTTTTTAAAAATAAAATTTCCTAGTAAGGCCATTATGTGATAAAAATTGGTATATTTGAAATAAATCTAAGTGACCAAGGGTCATTATGTAGTTCAAGCAAAATGGGCCACGTGGAAGCCAGTCAACAACATGGCGAATTGCCGCATGCCTTATGGTAGCCACATCGACAAGGACTCCACACAGAAAGCCCACGTTGGCAATCCTCATGCTAAGAGGATCGAACGGCTCGTGGTCGCTCCCGCGCGTATGGATGGTCCATATTCACGCCCACTTAATTTTGAAAAAATAGCTTGGATAAAGCTTGCATCAATTCAATGACTCACGCGATCAACAGCTCATATTTGAGGATGCTACTAGATCCGATGTAAAGGCTCGAAACTTAAAAGAAAATAAAATCATAAATTGAATGCAGATGCAGAATAATAGAGTTAGGGTTTATATTCTTTACATAATAGTTTAAAATACCTAATAGAGCTACGAGAATTTTCATTCTAAAAGAACAAATAAAAATTAAAGAAATAAACGAAAAGTAAACAACTAAGCATCCTAGGATGACCTTCACTAGCTTTTGAAGGAGTCCGGGTGGTGAACTCTTCACAAACTCTTTGTTGATCGGAATCTAGATTTTGGTCCTCTTGATATGAAATAGTTAATGAAGGGGTGAGGCACACTAGCCTAGTAAAAATATTACGCTACTCACTGATATAGAAAATGAAGGTTGATAAAAATTATAAAAATAACCAATGGAGCTCTTAATTTAAGTAAATTCATTTATCATAAGTACCGTTGCGAGATTTTTAAAACCGACCTATAGAGAGAATAGCTCAATAACGTCATAATCTCATATTCAAGTAATGAAGAATAATAGTTTTTCCTTTTTATTTGCCTACTGGTATCCATGGGGGTACATAGGGTTGTCCTACTACGCGTGAACCAACATCTAATCTTGTCAATTAACCAGCCGTCCCCATACCCCGTTTGGTATGAGCGCTAAAAATATAATCCCTTAATATCTCGTCCGGTATGATGCGACATTCACGATAGGATTTCCTATGTATCTAGTCTATCCACCATCTGCCAGGATAACCAATAAGGCTACTATTCATTCATTCACTTAACTAATTAATTTTTTCATTTATATTTAATTTTTAATTTCACAATTTAACTGTAAATCAATGTAAGACAAACAATACATGAATCAAGAAAACACAATAGAATTATTTTACCAATTCTACTATATTATCATGCATTTAAAGCTGTAAAATCAAACAATCGGTTAAACAGGACAAACAATAATAAATAACTGGTTCTGCCTCCATTAGTAACCTATAATTAATTCTAGAAATTTTCTAAATTACGTAAAACACCGTATTATTGATAACTAAACTTCAATTCCATAACAGCGCATAAGGTGAGGGATTCTTACCCGAATCTGTGTCTAAAATACTGAACTTCCTATTGCACCTATTAGCGGTCTTTGAATTTTCTGAATTTTTCTGCAGAGATTAAAACACGCTTCACGTATCTAGAAATACCCTAAAAAATCAAGAATCGATGTTAAAAACTTTTTCCGATCAATTTTGGAATTCTGGCAGGGTGGCACCGCCGTGCTCCAGCTAGGGCACCGTTGCATGTTGCAGTTTTTTGCCACGGCTTGGCCATTTTCGGCTAGTTTTGGCCGATTTTGGTCAATTTTATAATCATCCCTGCGAGAAAACACATTAGGTGGCCTTGGTTGGTGAACAAAATCAAAAAATAAAAACTTACCGGATGTAGGATTTTTTGATGTGGCAGCTCTACCAGCTTACCTTCGCGGCTGGACATTTTTCTTCGATCAACCTGTAAAAAATAGAACGGTAAACACAATGGTGGAAAAATCGCACGAAATGGAAAACGGAAAGGGGCTCATCAGAGGCGATTTTTTATTTTTTTTGCGGCAGCGCCATCGGAGTTTACCCATGGTTTCTGACACATCTGTCTTTCCTTTAGCTCTAATTTGGCTATAAGAGTGTTCAAAATCAAATTTCGAGGGAATAGGAGAATTTTTACCTTTTTTGGCGGTCGGAGGTGTCTCCAACGCAGCAGCAGGCGGTGGTCGGCTCCCTTCTCCAGCGACTGATTCTTCTTCTCCGGTGGGGGGCTGGCGGCTATTGTTTGGGTTCGGTGTGAAGTGAGATATTTATACGTGTCTTTCTTAAATCTGGATTATTCATCACGTTTGATCTCAAACGTCCGATCGCGTTTAAAGAGAAAATGAATCTAAACCATTTATCATGATTTGATTTGGACCGTATGATCGCGTTTAAGGAGGAAACGAATCTGAACCGTTCATTGTATTTAATCACGACCGTCCGATCGTGTCTGAGGAGGGAACGGATCCAGACCATTCACGCGCGCGTGAATGCATCTGAGTCATCTGATCGCGGGCATGTGGATTGTTAGTGTGGCATCTCGAGTGGCACCGAGTCAGTGTGCCTTGCCATATGGCGTGCTCTGATTCGTTGGGACTACTGATTGTGTGGTCCTACATGGTGCAACTCATTTTAATTGTATTTTGACCCTTAGTTTCTGATTTTTCTTTCAAAAATATCAATCGAATCGAAATTTTCACCATTTTTTTTCCAAAATTATTTTCAATTCAATTTCATCCTCCACTAATTTTTTTCTAATTTTACTTTAAATAAAAATTTAAAAATTTAAAAATTATATTCTTATATATTTATTTATTATTATTTTTAATTTTTAAAATTAATTCTGCGCCAAATTGGACCTGAGTATTGCAACTCTCCCCCCTAAAAAAAAATTTGGTTCCTCAAATTTGTCTCTCTCTCACTCAATCAAATAGTTGGGGATACTGGACACTGAAATCTGATTCTAGCTCTCATGTGGCATCTCTCTGTGTGTGATTCTACCAT
This sequence comes from Carica papaya, assembly GCF_054855325.1. Lineage (NCBI taxonomy): Eukaryota > Viridiplantae > Streptophyta > Magnoliopsida > Brassicales > Caricaceae > Carica > Carica papaya. The sequence continues at coordinate 26,702,301 of NC_142311.1, read as the reverse complement.
AGAATCTTAACAAAGGAAATTTTCCAGTTGCGGTGGCTCCGCCGGCTCACCTTCACGGCTGGACATTTTTTTTGGGCCAATCTGTAGAAAACAGAACGGTGAACACAATGGTTGAAAAATTGCACGAAATGGAAAACAGGAAGGGGTTCAGCGAAGGCGATTTTTATTTTTCTCACGACAGCAGCACCGGGCTTTACCTGCTGTTTTCAGCTCATCCATCATTCTTTTTGCTCTAATTTGACCATGGGGGTGTTCAAAATTAAATTTCGAGTGAATAGGAGAATTTTTACCTTTTTTGGCAATTAGAGGTGGTACCAGTACGGCGGCGGGCGGCGGGTGGTGGTCGGTTCCTTTCTCCAGTGACTAGTTTTTCTTCTCCGGCGGGGGGCTAACGACTAGGGTTTTGGTTCAGTATGAAACTAGATATTTATACCCAACTTTCTTAAATTTGGGCCATTCATCCCGTTTGATCTCGACCGTACGATTACGTTTAAAGAGAAAATAAATCTGAACCATTCATCGCGATTTGATCTGGACCGTATAATCGCGTTTAAAGAGAAAACGATTCTGGACCATTCATCGCGTTTAATTGTGACCGTCCAATTGTGCCTGAGGAGGAAACGGATCCGGACCATCAATGCATCCGGGCCATCCGATCGTAGGCACGCAGATCGCCAGCGTGGCCTCCCGCGTGGCACCAAGTTAGCGTGCCTTGCCACACGGCGTGCTCCAGTTCGTTGAGGCTGCTAATTGGGTGGTCTTACGTGATACAATTTTTTTAATTATGTTTTGACCCTTAATTTTTTATTTTTATTTCAAAAATACTCCCGAACCCTAATTTTCATCCCTTTTTCCCAAAATTATTTTCTATTTTATCATCCACTTATTTTTTTTCCTAATTTTACATTAAATAAAAATTTATAATTTAAAAACTATATTTTTATTTTTTTATTTATTTATTTTAATTTTTAAAATTAATCTCGGGCCAAATTTTGGGATCAGGTATTACATCCGACAATCAGGATCACTCGCATGAGGGAAATCCAGGATATGCTAAATATACTTGATCCACGCGGACCTGAACGAAAAGCTCAAATTAAAGGAAGAGAGGTATTTAAACCCCTATTTGGCCTGCCTCCCAAACCCTAGCCCCCAAGTTGGTCAGAGAAAAAGACGCAGGGGGCGTGGAGGGAGCTCAAGCGCCATAGGAACGATGTCGCCGCCATGCTGGAAGTCAAAAACTACACTGGTAAGCACGATTTCCTCCTGTTCTTCCTATTTTTTTGATCTAGACCATTTAAAACTATTTTTTATGTAGAATAATCCAAGAAAAGTCGTAAACTGAGGGAGAGGAACATTAGAATAGAGCGAGCAGACGGCAGACCTTAGTTGCATCGTCATGTCGGAGACCTAAAATCGACCTTGGTAATCGTTTTCTTTGCTATTTCTCACTCCTATTCACTCTTCCATCATCCTTTTAACAAATACCTTCAATTTCACTTGGAAATCCGAAACTCAAGACCACCATGCTTGACTGTGATGATTGACAAAGGAAGGTGGTGCTTTGTCTCTGATTTGAGGTAAGAATGCCTCAATCCCTCTCTTCGTAACGGTTTAATTGAAGCACGAACAAATAATAAAAACAAGGAATAAAAAATTAAATTATATTCTAATCTAATCCGTGTTGTGTTGTTTAATTCGATCTTCCAAGTTGCCGATGGAGCTAACAAACTTTGATTTCTTCGTTCTAGTTTAATTTGCCCATTCTTAATCTTATTATACATTTATCCTTGATTTTTACTTTTATTTTATTGTTATTTTCATTTTCTGTATTTATCTGTCATTTACTTTTCCATTCCTATTCAATTTATCAAACCTGTCTTTATTTTTCATTTCGTATGTTTATTAAGAATCAATGTGTTGATCATATATGCTCAATCACCATATTTCATTTTATTTATTTTCATTTATCTTGTGATAGATTGTTTTATTCCATAAAATTCGTGTATTTATTTTATTTATTTTATCCTAACTTTTATAGTAGTGCTGATTTAATTTATGAAACGTGCATTCCACTTGCGTAATTTGAGTTGAATTTTGATTCGGTCATTGATGAGTAGCAAAACATGATTCACATGTTTATCATTTTAGTGATGTAAGAGTTTTATATGTCACTAGTCTCTTGAATATTTTAAAGTTATATATAACTAAATGCATGTGTAAATATGGATATAAATCAAGGTCTTGCCAGTATCCTAGGAAAGAGTATATGGACTTGGTACATAAGGTAAACCCTACAGTGGACATGTCCTCAATCGTATGTGGCTGTGAGGTCCCATTCGGACGAGGTTGGGAGTTAATTAATTACGCTCATACCGAACGGGGTATTAAGACGATCTTTGATAATGGTGCCTATTACTAGACAGGGTATAGGGACGACCGATGATTTACAAAGGAGATACTTGTGTACCCACGTGTACTGGGGATCCCTATGGGCCTCCAGCGATACCGGTAATGTAAATAAAAATAATATGACGAAAATAGAGATTGTAAGTAACCCTAGTTGGATGAGATGGTAAGGAATTATTCGTGTTTTTATTATGGTCCTAATAATATCTTAATGTTATGTATGAATATTGTTTGATAAAAAAAAGTAATAAAATGGTTTCCATAAAAAGGAAGGGTGTGACCGCATCAAGGTTATTTTTAATTAAAAATATGCTCAATCGGTTGTTTTACGATTTTTTTTATATTCTTTGATTACTGGGTCGATGGTAAGGCTATTAATATTCTTATTGAGGTAGTGTAACTCACCATTTCTTATTACCATTTCAGATCAAGACAATTAAGACCTGGATCCCGAACAATGAGAGATTAGCTAGAACATTATTCTTTTCTACTCTGCCAAATTAAAATGAGGTTAATTATTATTTGTAGTAGTTTTCTCGTTTTAAGTCCTAAACTTTCCAGTAACCCCTATTTAGGAATTCTAAATTAACGTCAAGGAATCAGCCTTATAAACTAAAGATATATAATTCTCCTGTGCAATGATAATTTCAATATTATTATATTATTATAATTAGATTAAATACTCGAAGTCCTTATTAATAGTTTTAAACTTTTACAATTGGTATTAGAGGTGCATTCCTCGAAACCATTCTTTGCACATATAGTTGAAATAAATTTAATGTAATTCGAATCTCAAACCATTATCATATAATGTAGGTAAGGAAATGTGAGGAGATGAAGGCCTCCGCTAAACAGAGCAGCCTGGGAGGGATCACTACGAGATGATTTTGATTTACTCTTCGAAATGCTTGAGAGAATGATTTCTACCAAGTAGGCTAGAGATGAGAAAAAGGAGTTGTCTGATCCCCCTCCACCCTTCCCATAATATGAACCGCCTCCACATCAAGAGGATCCAGTACCCCAAAGGTACAACCCAGTTCCTTCACAGTACCATCTAACACCTCTGCAATATAATTCAATACCTTAATTATATAATCTGGTGCTTCTACAGGGCCACCCGATTCCTCCTCAGCACAATCTAGTTCCCCTCCAGTAGGACCCAGTTCTGCTTATGATGGACTCCAGTTACATCAAAACGTATAAGAGACTTAATTCATCTATTTTTGCAGGGGTATCTACTTTTTAGAAAGCCAAGTACTGCTTGGCAGAAACCGAAAAGGCTTTCGCAACACTTAGGGTGATTCCTAAACATAAAGTTGTCCATGCCACATATATGTTCGTGGGTGAAGCAGACTACTTTGCCCACTTTGGTCACTTTGAAACAGTTTTTGGCAGCCTTCAATGTTGAGTACCCTTTGGAACATCTCCGACACCTGAAAGAAATAGAGTTTATACAACTAGTCTATGGAGATTTATCAATTGCAGAGTATGCTCAGAAGTTTTTTGAGTTAGGCCAATACTTCCCTAATAGTATGATAGATAAAAGCTGGAAGACAAAGAGGTTTGAATGTGGTCTTCGTCATGAGATCATGCAACAATTGTATGTGTTTGAACTCGACACATATTCGATAGTTTTAGTTAAGGCATAGTTGATCGAGAGGAATATCCGTACTTTTTCCTCAGCGATGAGCAGCCCCAGGCCCCCAGGCCCCCAATCCCGCATCGTAGACCAGCACTAACTGCATTGAACCAGCAGAACAAAAGATCAAGACCAGCACCTCAGGTTCCTCCCTAAGCCCTGATAGTGGGACGTGGTAAGATTTGTTAGCACTATGGTAAGGATCACGGAGACCGACTTTATTATTATCTCAACAACACCTGTCGCATATGTGGGAGTACCCAACATTACATGAGAGGGTGCTCGAGAAATTAGAATCAAGCTCGGCCTGGGGTTTAAGGCAAAGTCTACACGCTCGCTGAGCAGGATACCGAAGCTAACCCAGATGTTATTCAGGGTATGTATACTATCTGTAAAAATCTTACACATATTTTAATTTATATTTGTGTTTCGTATTCTTTTGTTTCATATGTTTTCACTCAATATTTAAATGTACTATTTGAATAGTTTGATTCTATCTTATTGATGTCTATACCTGAGAATGGAACATTACTGAAAAATATTATATACAAATCTTGTATCATAGAAATTACATATGGGAAACTGAGCGTAGATTTAATAACAGTAGATACGGGAGATTTTGAAGTAATTCTATGGATGTTACTGTTGACTGTTATCACAAGATACTTGTATTCAACATTTCTAATGAAAACCCTTTTACTAATTAATAAAATCTCAAATATTATTGACGTATGGAGGTGATATATTGAATTTAATTATAGGTCATTGATGTAATTATTCATTTTCTATGATAGGCAAACCCAAGAAAGAAATTTGCATTTAAGGTATTCTTATCGTTCGAAACTTCCCTCGTATATTCCCTGATAAATTATCAGGGATGCTAGTAGATCGAGAGGTAAAATTCGCCATTGATCTCTAACCTTGCACCCAACCCATCTCGGTTGCCCTATACCAGATGAACTGTATCGAGATGGAAGAAATAGGGAAACAAATGAAAGAACTACAGGACAATGGTTTCATCTGATACAACATATCTCTTTGAGGTACTAGAGTCACATTCGCAAGGAAAAATGATGAAATATTGAGGTTTATGCATATATTATAGAGAATTAAACAGAATCACAATTAAGAGCCTTTTTGATCAGTTACATGGTGCCCATTTTTTCTCCAAGATCAACTTACGTTCAGGATACCATCAGGTGAAGATTAAAACAGAAGACCCTAAGATAGCCTTTAAAACTCGATATAGACATTATGAGTTTCTTGTTATACCATTTGGATTGACTAATGCACTTGCAATATTCATAGATTTGATGAATAGGATTTTTAGACTATTCTTGGATCAATTTATCTTAATTTTTATTCTCTACTGTAAGAATAGAGAAGAACACGTTCATCATCGGATTTAAGTCTTGCAGATCCGTAGATAAAAGAAACTATACGCAAAGTTAAGTAAATGTGGATTTTAGCTTAAACAAACGTTTTAACTAGACATATAATATCGAAAAAATGAGTGTCAGTAAATCCTAATAAGATTGAGGCTGTGACGGGTTGGAAACAACTGACTACAGTGAAATAAGTTGGGAGTTTCTTAGGCATGACAGGTTATTATTGCAGGTTTATGGAAGAATTCTCAAGCATAACAACTCCCTTAACGCGACTCATGAAGAAAGATATTAAGTTTAAGTGGAATGAGGAATGTGAAAGAAGCTTTACGTAACTCAAAAAAGGATTGACTACTGTATATGTGTTGGCTCTACTAAATAGAATAGAGGAATATATAATATATAGTGATGCCTCCTATCAAAGTTTGAGTTATGTTTTGATGCATTATGGAAGAGTCATAGCTTATGGGTTTAGACAACTGAAAACTTATAAAAGAAATTACGCCATTCATGATTTAGAGTTTGTCACAATCATTCATGCCTTTAAGAACTGACACCATTACTTATATGGAGAGACGTTTTAAATCTATACAAACTATAAGAGCTTGAAACATATATTCACACTAAAAGACCTCAACATGCGTAAGATGTATTGGATAAAACTTATCAAAAATTATGATTGTAAGATCTTGTACCACTCAAGCAAAGGCAATATGGTAGCTGTAACTCTCAGCAAAAGAATACAAGTATGTTAGCTCATGTGATGGTCTCTGAGTGCAGAATGATAAAGGCCATGCAGCGACTACAACCTCAAGACTTAGAGCGAGCCACATGTATAGCTCACTTAGCAGTCCAACCAGAGTTAATTTAGAGGATCAAAGAGGCTCAGCTGGTTGGTTCCACTCTAGCAACCCTAAAAAATAATACAGAACAGGGTTTGAATACAGAGTTTCAGGTTTCTACTGATGGGTTGCTCAAGTGTCAAAACAAGCTATGTATTCCTAACGATAACGATTTGGAAAGAGACATTATGACAGAAGCTCACTGTTCGAAATTCACCATGTACATGGGAAGTACCAAGATGTACCAAAACATGCGATTCTAATTTTGATGGAATGGGATGAAAAATAATGTTGCTGATTTTCTCTCTAAGTGTCTTACATGCCAACAGGTTAAGGCAAAACGTCAACGTCCAAGTGGTCTAACTGCTATCGATTCTAGAATGGAAATGAGAATATATCACTATGAATTTTATAACAGGATTACCCAAGGTCATTCAGGTCATGATGCGATTTGGGTAATCGTCGATCAACTCATTAAGTTCTCCCACTTCCTAGCCATTAGAATAACAGACCTCTTGGATAAGCTAACTAGGATTTACATTAGAGAGATAGTCAGGTTGCATGGAGTTTTAGTGATAGTGGTATCATATAGGGACCTCAAATTTACTCTAGGTTTTACATCAATCTTTAGCAGGCAATGGGAATAAAATGATTTCTCAGTACAGTATTCTACCCTCAAATAGATAGATAATTAGAAAGGACTATCCACACACTAGAGAATATACTTAGGGCTTGTGCTTTAGATTTCAGAAGATACGAGGATGATCACTTACCCCAGGTAGAGTTTGCCTACAATAATAATTACCAAATGAGTATTGATATGGCTCCGTATGAAGTATTATATGGTCGACCATGTAAGTCATTAATATGTTGGGAAGAAGTAGGTGACAGAAAGTTGATCGGTCTACACCTTATAGATGAAACCACATTGAAAATTGCTAAGATCAGGAAAAACATCTAGATAACTCAAAGCAGAAAAAAAAAGTTATACAGACACCCGAAGAAGGGATTTGGAATTCGAGGCAGACGATGGGATTTTCTTTAAAGTCACTCCCCTTAAAGGCATCACTAGATTTTGAAAGAGGGAGAAATTGTGTAACACCCAAAATAATTTTTTCTATTTTATTTTTTTTGATTTAATTTAATTTAAATTAATTTTTGTGAATATAAAAATATTAATAATGATAAAATTGGGTAAAAATATTATTTGGATTTAATTGAAATTGATTTTGGAAAAAAGAGGTGAAAATTTGGATTCTGGGAGTATTTTTGAAAAGAAATTCGAAAACCGGGGGTCCAAACACAATTTAGAAAAATTGTGCCCCGTCAGCGCCACGTCAGCAGCCACGTCAGTGGCCCAGTCAGCAGCCCTGGCCAACCAGGACCTGCCGCGTGGCAAGGCCACGCTGACCCGGGAACGAGCCACGTGGGCGATCCGCGTGCGCGTGATCGGACGGCCCAGATGCGTCCCCGCGCACACGGACGGCCCAAATCAAGCGTGCGCACGGACGGCCCAGATGCACTCGCACGGACGGCTTAGATTCAATCAAGTACGGACGGCCCAAATTTAATCGTGATGGATGGTCCAGATTTAATCCAAATTAAATCGCGATCGAACGGTCCAGATTAAATCAAGATGGGCGGCTGTGATTAAAAGGCAAAAGGTATAAATAAACACCCCACACCTGACCACAAAAATCCTAGCCGCCAGCCCTCGCCGGAGAAGACAAACCAGACGCCGGAGGAGCCAGCTGCCGCCACCCGCCGCCGCACCGGGGAGTTTTTTGACCGCCGATCGAGGTAAATTTCATACCCCTGGCTCATTTTTCAATGTTGAGTTCCCCTGTGGCCAAATCGGAGCCAAACTCACGGCCAAACGGCCGAAAATTACTGTTTCATTGATTATGGACTGAATGATTGAGAACCCAATATTGTGTGTTGTCTTGTTGGCATGAACTACTGGTTTGCATGTTTGTGTGTGACTTGATGATGGTGACTAAAGAAAAAGGAATAAAAGGTTATGTGAATTGGCAAACGGATAATGTGGACAGCCTGACTAGGTATCCTGGGAGATGGTGGACGGACCAGGTCCGTAGGGAACCCTACTGGGAACGTAGTCTCTCATACCGAACGGGGTATGAAGACCTTATGTGTTTTGGTGCCCATACCAGACGGGGTATGGGTACGGCCCGTTTCACCCTCATACCGAACGGGGTATTGAGGTTCATGGTTTTGGCGCCCATACCGGACGGGGTATGGGAACGGCCCTGGAATCAGGTTATAAATATTAAGGGTTCACGGGTAGCGGGACCCCTATGGATCTCCATGGATACTAGTAGGCTGGTAAAGAGGAATTATGCTGTTTAAAGATTGAAATGCAAACGCATGATAAATGTTGTATTATAAAGTCTATGTGATAACGTGATGATGATAATGTATTTCTTGTGTATTGTTTTATGGATCTCACCCAGGTAAATGGAAAGTAAACGTTTTTATGAACAAATGGGTTTATTACAAATTATGCTCCATTGGTCGTTTTTGTTTTCTACCCACCCTTACTCCTGTGGCAGTGAGGTAGAGTGATGTCTTTACTGGGCTAGTGTAGCTCACTCCTTACTTAACCATTTCAGATCAGGAAGACGTGGTTCCCGAGCCCGTTCTGCAGGAAGACGGCGAAGGAGACGCCTAAAGATCGCATAGTTATAATTGTAGTTCTTACTTTCGAGCATTTATTTTAATTAGTTTATTCCCTCATTTATTGAACACGTTTTGGTATTGCGTAAGGGATGTTAATTGCAATGTTTAATACGCTTCCGCAAATTCAGATTATTTATCTATATATATGCCTTTCCAATATTAAATTTTTTCGGGGCCGTTACAAATTGAATCCACAGTTCATTGAACCATTTGAAATTTTACACCGAATTAAAATGTTTGCATATAAACTAGCACAACCACTAAAACTATCCAAAGTTCATAATGTCTTTCATGTGTCAATGTTGTACAAGTATAACCATGACCCTTCGGACGTTTTATCTTATAAGCTACTTTCACTTCAGAAGGACCTATCTTATAAAGAGATACCCATCAACATCTTGGATCGAAAGAATAGGGCGCTCTGCAATAGATAGATCCTTTTAATCAAAGTTTTATGGCATAATCACTCGCAGGACGAGGCTATTTGGAAGTTGGAATTAGATTTCAAGGCTAGACATCCTCATTTGTTTCGTTAGGGGCAGTAATTGGAGGGATCAAATTTTTTTAGGGGAAGAGAATTGTAACATCCCAGGCTCAGGATAATTAACTTTGAAATGAGGAAGATCGAATTTTTTTTATATTAACTATAATAATAAAAATAACTAATAAGAAAAATAGATTAAAATAAAATAAAATAAAATAATAAATAAAAGATCTTATTGGGATCTGTTTAAAAAATAAAATTTCCTACTAGGGCCATTCTGTGATAGAAATAGGCATATTTGAAATAAATCTGAGTGACAAGGGGTCACTATGTAGTTCTAAAAAAATGGGTCACGTGGAAGTTTAAACAATAACATGATGAATTGCCACACGCCGCGTGGCACCCATGTCGATAAGGACTCCACCCAGAAAGGCCATGCTGGCAATCCACGTGCTAAAAAGATCAAACAGCTCGTGGTCGCTCCTGCGCGTACGAACGGTCTAGAATCACGCCCACTTAAATTTGAACGAATGGCTTGGATGAGCCCCGTATCAATCCAATGGCTTGCATGATCGACGACTCAGATATGAGGAGGCTATTTGAGCCGATGATCAATATTGCTCGTGGGAGGGAAATCCGAGATGCCCTAAATAGGGTTGATCAGACGGCTTCTATTGCTCCACGCAGACCCAAACAAACGAACCAGAATGAAGGATGAAAGGTATTTAAATGTTTCTTTGGTCATCCTCTCCAAACCTTGCTGTCAAGTCGACTAGAGAATAAGAAGCATGAGGCACTAAAGGGAGCTCAGGCACCGGAGGAATGATGGCATTGCCGTGCCGGAAGTAAAAAACAACGCTGGTAAGCACAGTTTTCTTCTATTCTTCCTATTTTTTATTCAAGACCATTTAAAACTATTTTTGATATAGAATAATCCAAGAAAAGTTATAACCCAAGGAGAAGAATGATGGAGAAGAGGGAGCAGACGACATAGCTCGGTTGTGCCATCGTGCTAGAGACCCAAAACTGGCCTTGGTAATCATTTTCTTTGCTATTTCTCTCTCCTATTCGCCCTTCCATTATCCTTTTAACAAATACCTTCAATTTCACATGAAAATTCGAAACTCAGGACCATCACACTCGGCCGTGACAATTGACGAGGATACGCGGTGCTTTACCTCCGAATTGAGGTAAAAATACCTCAATCACTCCCTTCGTAAAGGATTAATCGAATCCTGGACCTAATAATAAAAAAAAGAAATAAAAAAATTAAATTATATTCCAATCTAATTCGTGTTGTGTGTTGTTTAATATGATCTTCCAGGTTGCTGATTAAGCTAATAAACTTTGATTTCTTCATTCAAGTTTATTATGCCCATTCCTAATCTTATTATACATTTATCATTGATTTTTATCTCTATTTTATTCTTATTTTCATTCTCTGTATTTATTTGTCATTTAATATTCCATTCCTATTCAGTTTATCAAACTTGCCTTTATTTTTTATTTTGTATGTTTATTAAGAATCGATGTGTTGAGCATATATGCTACATCGTCATATTTTATTCTATTATTTTTCATTTATCTTGTGATAGATTGTTTTATTTCGTAAAGTTCTTGTATTTATTTTATTTGTTTTATCGCTACTTTTATAGTAGTGTTGATTCAATTTATGGAACTTGTTTTCCACTTGCATCATTTGAGTTGAATTTTGATTCGGTCCTTGATGAGTAGCAGGGCAAGATACACATGTTTATCATTTTAGTGATGAACACGTTTTATATGTCATTAGTACTATAATGACTCCAGAAATCTAAAAGAAAACATATAATAATTTAAGTGCGAAAGCGAAATAAAAGGTTAACATTTACATCCTTTACACAAGAACTTAAAAATACTAAACAAATATTACGAAATGAATTCTTTGAAAGAAACATGAAAAATAAGAAAATAATAGAAAATAGAAAGTGTCTAGCATTTACTTGCAATTTTCTTGCGGATCAGGCTCTGGAACCAGGTTCTCCTGATCTGAAATGGTTAAATAGAGGATGAGCTACACTAACCCAGTAAGGATATCACACTCTATCACGGGCACAAAAATAAAGATTTGTAGAAAATCAAAACAACTAATGGAACACTAAATTTAACAAATTTATTTATAAATCATAAAATCATTTACCATTCACTTACCATTGCGAAATTTATGAAAATAACCTATAGAGACAATAATGTCATACAGATTATAACTTCATGCACAATCAATAACATAAAACATATCATAAACTCATATTCATTAACAATAGACCAAATCATAACCATTTCTCGTTCCACCAGCCTACTAACTAATCCATGGGGGTTCATAGGGGTGTCCCCGCTACACGTAAATCTTTTCCCTTTACAATCTCGATTACATGGTTATCTCCATACCCCGTCCGGTATGAGCACCAAATAACCAAGTCTTCTTACCCCATCCAGTGTGAGTTAGTTCACGGTAGGGCTTCCTATGTACCCGGTCCGTCCACCATCTCACAAGATATCTAGTAAGACTGTCCTTACTATCTGTTTATTTGATCACACCCCTTTCTTATTTTTTCTTAGTCTCCATTATCAAATCAAATATAATCACATAAACAAATAAACATGCATCCGGTAATGAAATCATGTCTCAAATCACAAGATCAAACAGTGGTCAATTAAGGCAGTAATACATGCATTTAAACCATAAAATAGATAAACCAGATACCATCATGCTTTTAGACTGTAAAATAAATAAAAAGAGAATAATATCTAGTTCTGGCTCCATTAGCAATTCGTAATTAATTATACACATTTATTTAATTTGCACAAAAACTATATTATTATTAATTTAGACTTCAATCATATGATAGGGAATAAGGTGAGAGATTCTTACTTGATCTAACGCCGAAAAGCTAAATAGTTTACTGCGCCTATAGGCGGTCTCTCGGTTCCCTGAAATTTTCTTCCGGTACTGAAACACACTTATGGTACCTACAAATAAACCTTAAAATCAGTCCCAGGGCCTACTCGGCCAATTTCAGAAATTCGGCACGGTGGCTCTACCGTCCTCCGGCGGCGGCGGCGACACTGCGACGGTCCGCCTTAGGTCTGCTATTTTCGGTAAATTCGGTCGATTTTACATCGATTCTTGTGAGCACACACGCTAAAGGGCCTCGGTGGACTGAAAAAATATGAAAAATTGAAACTCACCGGTGGCGGGGCTCTCCGGTGCGGCGGCTCCTCCAGTTCACGTTGCAGTTGGGTGTTTCGCTTCGGTCAACCTGTAAAGAATAAAACAGTGATCACAACGGTGAAAAAATTACACAAATGAGAATCGAAAAGGGTCTCATCGGAGGCGGTTTGTGAAATTCTCTGCGGCGGCACCGTCGGACTTTGATGGTGTTTTCCGGCCAATATGCTGGTTCTTTCACTCTGATTTGGCCATGGATGAGTTTCAAATTGAATTTTGTGCACACAAAGAAATTTTTACCTTTTTTGGAAGTTATAAAGGGTTCCTGTGCAGCGACGAATGGCGGCAGTCGGTTCCCGGGTGGTTGGGTTGTCTTCTGCGGCGAGGAGTTCTGGCGACTAGAATTAGGATTTTGGTGCAAATGGGGTCATTTATACCCATTTGCTTTTGATCTGGGCCGTCCATCGTTTTTGATATGAACCGTATAATCGCAATAAAATAGAAAGTGAATTTGGACCGTTCATCGTGATCCAATATGGGTCGTCCGTGCACGATTCTCTCTGGCCTGTCCGTGCGTGCGGGAATAGACCTCAGCTGTTCGATCGCGCGCACGCGGATCACCCATATGGCTCCCCCCCGTGGCCTTCTACGTTAGCCTCTGCCACTTGGTGCATCCTGATTGGTCGGAGCTACTGACTGGGCGTCTGACATGGCACAACTTTTTAAATTGGGTTTTGACCCTTGATTTTCGATTTTTCATTTAAAAATATCCCAAGAACCCAAATTTTTACCCTTTTTTTCTAAAATTGTTTTCGATTTAATCCTTTATCAATTTACTTAATTTTTTTCATTAAATTAAAATATAACATAATAAAATAAATTTAGTAATCAAAAAATTATATTTATTAATAATAAAAAAAATAAAAATAAAAGCTTTAGGTGGGTGTTACAACCCCCCCCCCCCCCCCCCCCTCCCAAAAGAAATTTGGTCCCTCAAATTTGTCTCTCACTCTCAAGCGAACAGCTAGAGATACTGGGCTCTAAAGTTTGATTCTAGCTCCCATGTAGTTTCCCTCGGTGTGTGGTTCTGCCATATGACCTTTACAAAGGAAATTCTCTAATTCCAGAGTAATCTGCTCTTTCGATCCACATTACCGACCGGTGCTTCCTCGTAGAATAGATCCTCCTAGAGTGAAAGAGGCTCGTGGGCCAAGACATGAGAGGTGTCTGGGTTGTACTTGTGTAGCATGGACACATGAAACATATTATGGATCTTAGAAAGTTCTGGAGGTAGTACTAGTCTGTAGGCGGCGGTATCAATCTTGTCTAAGACTTCAAATGGTGCAATAAATTGAGGGTTCAGTTTCCCGCTCCTGCCGAACCTACATATTCCTTTGAAAGGAATGACCTTAAAAAACACCCGGATGCCTTTCTCAAATTCTAAATCTCTCCTCTGGGTGTCTGCATAACTCTTCTGCCTGCTCTGAGTCGTTTGAATGTTCTTCCTGATCTTAACTATTTTTGATGTAGTCTCCTCTACGAGATTTGGGCCGAACAGTATTTTATCGCCAATTTCTTCCCAACAAATCGGCGATCTGCATGGGCACCCATATAACGCCTCATACGTGGCCATGCCAATACTCACTTTGTAGCTGTTATTGTCGGTGAACTCTATCAGGGGTAGATGGTCATCCCAATGGCCCCCGGAGTCAATGACATAAGCTCGGAGCATATCCTCAAGTGTGCGGATTGTCCTTTCTGACTGTCCATCGGTCTAAGGATCAAATGCAGTACTGAGGGACAACTTCGTTCCTATGGCTTATTGAAAGCTACTCCAAAATCGAGAAGTAAACCTGGGGTCCCTGTCGAACACCACTGTCACTGGCACTCTATGCAATCTGACTATTTTTTGGATATATATTCTTGCTAACTTATCCAAAGGATCGGTCATCCTGATGGCCAATAAGTGGGAAGACTTGGTAAGCCGGTCAATAATTACCCAGATGACATCATATCCTAAGCGTGCCTTAGGTAATCTTGTCGCAAAATCTATGGTGATATGTTCTCACTTCCATTCTAGGATTGGTAATGGCTGAAGTAGCCCGCCTGAGCGCTGATACTCTGCTTTGATCTGTTGACATACCAAACACTTAGAAACAAAGTCAATTATATCTCCTTTCATCCCGTTCCACCAAAATTAGGGTCACATACTTTGGTATATTTTAGTGCTTTCGGGATGTATTGCAAACTTTGAGTTATGGGCCTCTGTCATGATGTCTCTCTTTAATTCACTCTCACTTGGAACAATCGGCGGAGACTCGAAATTCTGAGTTAACTCCCTGTTCTACATCTTTCTTGAGGGCTACTAGGGCAGAATCGGGGACTGAGCTTTCTTTATTCTCTAGATTAACTCAGGCTGAACGGTCAGATGACCCAAACACGTGACTCTCCTCAAGTTCTGAAGCCGAACCTGTTGTGTGGTCCTAATCTGCTTGCATTCTGAAACCATCAATGGGCTAATGTACCTGCACTTTTTCTACTGGATGCATCGGCTACCACGTTGTCCTTACCCGGATGATACAAGATGTCACAATCATAGTTCTTAAGAAGTTCTATCCACATTCTCTAACGCTTGTTGAGATCCTTTTGAGTGAATATGTGTCTCAAACTCTTGTGATCGATATAGATCTGAAATGTCTCTCCATATAATCATCAAGGCATGTATGATTGCGGCAAGCTCTAAGTCATGGGTGGGATAGTTTTTCTCATGACTCTTCAACTATCTAAACCCATAGGCACCTTTCCATATTGCGTTAAAACACAACTCAGGCCTAGATAGAATGCATCACTGTAAACTGTATATCCCCCCTGATCCACTCGGTATGGCCAGCACAGGTGTAGTAGTCAGTCGCTTCTTTAGTTCTGAAAAACTTCTTTCACAGTCCTCATTCCACTCAAACTTGACATTCTTCTTTGTGAGCCGGGTCAGGGGAGCAGGTAGACTAGAAAATCGTTCCACAAACCTGCAGTAATAGCTCGCTATTCCTATAAAGCTACGGATCTTCTTGACTGATGTCAATTTCTTTCAGCCGAGCATCGCTTCAACATTTTCAGGGTTCACTGATACTCCATCCTTTGATATGATGGTGAGAACCTGCAAAACCTCAGCTAGATGGTGAGCATGTTCCTCTCTGCTTTTTGAATAAACCAGGATGTCATCGATGAACACGATAACAAATTGAACCAAGAATTGTCTGAAGTCATTATATCCATAAAGATGACTGAGGCATTGGTTAGCTCAAATGGCATAATTAGTAACTCATAGCGTCCATACCTAGTTGGAAAGGTTGTCATGGAGATGTCTTATGTCCTGATTTTCACCTGATGGTAACTTGAATGCAGGTCTATTTTGGAGAAGACCTGCACCCCCTGCAACTGATCAAAGAGGTCATCAATCTGGGGAAGGGGATACTTGTTCTTGATTGTGACTATGTTCAACCCTCTGTAATCAATACATAACTTCAACGTTCCATCTCCCTTTCTGGCAAAATTGACTCTGACACCCCAAGGGGACACACTATGTCTGATAAAGCCACTGTCCTGTAATTCAGTGATTTATTTCATCAGTTCCTCCATCTCAACGTGGCTCATGCGGTAAGGAGCAACCGAAATAGGTGGGTGTCTGGCTGTAGGTCTATGGTGAATTTGACTTGGTAGTACGGGTTGGCTTCAGTATCCTACTGAGTAAGATTATAAACCCTGCCCTGGATAGGATGTCTGCCCATATTCTGGTTCTTTGGGTATTCTCTCGCATAATGTTAGGCACTATCACATATGCGACAGGTGTTATTGAGATAATAGCAGGGTCGGTCCCCATGATCCATGCCGCAATACTGACAGATCTTACCACATCCTGCCACTAGAGCCTGAAGGGGAGCCTATATCACCGGCCTGGGCCTTTTGTTCTATTGAACAGGCGCAGTAGGTACTGGTATGCGGGGTGGAGCTGAGGTTTTGAGGTTCCCTGCTGCTTGAAAGAGGGTACAAAAGCTCCTCTCCACCAGCTGTGCCTTAGCCAGAATGGCCTAATAAGTCTTGACCTCCAGCACAAACAAATGCTATCTGATCTCTAGGCAGAGGCCCCACTCGAACCTCCTAGCCTTCCTACCTTCATCCAACAACGTCTCAGGGGAATATCGGCCCAACTTCAAGAACTTACAAACATATTTTAACACAGTCATGTTTCCTTGGACCAACTAGACAAACTCCATCTCCTTCAAATGTCGGTGATGTTACCACCAGTGGTCTGCTTCTCCCTCTAGCATGTATCTAGCAAGGGTGACCTTCTGCTCATGAGTCATTCCTAAGGTCTTGAAGGCCTTCTCTGTCTCTCCCAACCAGTACTCGGCATCTTCAAAAGAGGATCTCCTTACAAAAGTAGATGGGTTAGTCTCTTATACCTCTCTATGTAGCCTAGGTTAATCATAGGAGGAACTGGGTCCTGTGGAAGAGGGACTGGGTCAGGCTGAGGATAAACTGGTGGGTCTTGTGGTGGTACTTGTTGATACGGTGGGGGCACCAGATTGTACTGTGGCTGGGGCATTCGATCATACAGCGATGGTGCCGGGTGGTACTATGGAGGAGCAGGGTCGTACCGGGGTGGCTCAGGATCCTCTTGCTGCAGTGGTGGCTCAACCTGTGGCAGCGGGGGAGGGTCAAGTATCTCCTCTCGGCCTTGCTGGGCAGCAATGAGTCTCTCTAGCATCTCAAATATCCAATCAACATCTTCCCTAAGCGAACCATCCCGAGCTGCTCGGTTTAGTGGGGGTCTTCCTCTTCTAATCTCTCTGTACATGTATTTCACAAGGAAGGGTTGAGCGATAATTCATTAGTTTGGTATTTCTCTAAGTATCATTGTGTAAGGAACGGGCCGAAGAATGCAGCTCTGATACCAACTGTAACAACTCTAGAAATCCAAAAGGAAACATATAATAATTTAAGTGCGAAAGCGAAATAAAAGGTTAACGTTTACATCCCTTATACAAGAATTTAAAAGTAGTAAACAAACATTACAGAATGAATTCTCTGAAAGAAATACAAGAAATAAGAAAGTAATGAAAAATAGAAAGTATCTAGCATCTACTCGCATAAACAAATAAACATGCAAACAGTAGTCAATTAAGCCAGTAATACATGCATTTAAATATAAAATAGATAAACCAAATACCATCATGCTTTTAGACTGTAAAAAAAATTAAAAGAGAACAATGTATGGTTCGGGCTCCATTAGCAATCCGTAATTAATTATGCACATTTATTTAATTTACACAAAAACTATATTATTATTAATTTAGACTTCAATCCTATGATAGTGAATAAGGTGAGGGATCCTTACTTAATTTGACACAAAAAAATTAAATAGTTTACTGCGCCTACGGGCAATTCTTGAGTTCCCTGAATTTTTTTTTTCAGGAATTGAAACGTGCTTATGGTACCTACAAATGTCCCAAATAAACCTAAAAATCAATTACAGGGCCTACTCGGCCAATTTCAGAAATCTGGCATGGCGGCAGTCCCCCTCGGGTCAGCCATTTTCAACCATTTTTTGTCGAATTCGGTCAATTTTACATCGATTCATGCGAGCACACACGCTAAAGGGGCTCGGTGGACCAAAAAAATATGAAAAACTAAAACTCACCAGTGGTGGGGCTCTCCGGTGCGGCGACTCCTCCAGCTCACGTTGCGGTTGGGTGTTTGACTTTAGTCAACCTATAAAGAAAAAAACGGTGCAAAAATTACATGAAACGGGAATCGAAAAGGGCCTCATCGGAGGTAATTTGTGAGATTCCCTGCGGTGCCGTAGCCAGGCTTCGATGATATTTTTTGGCCAATTGGCTAGTTCTTTTACTCTGATTTGGCCATGGATAGGTTTAAAATTGAATTTTGTGCAAAAGAGGAAATTTTTACATTTTTTGCGATCAGAAAAGATTCCGGTGCGGCGGTGGGTGGCGGCAGTTGGCTCCCCAGCGGCTGGGTTGTCTTCTCCAGCGAGGGGTTCTGGCGGCTAGGGTTAGGATTTGGGTGCGGATGGGGTTATTTCTACCCATCCGCTTTTAATCTGGACCGTCCATCGCTTTTGATCTGTACCGTCTGATCGCGATTAAATAGGAAAAGAATCTGAGTCGTTCATCGCGATCCAATCTAGGTCATCCGTGCGCGTGGGAACGGACCTCAGCTGTTCGATCGCGTGCACGCGGATCGCTCACGTGGCTCCCCCCGCGTAGCCTCCCGCGTCAGCGCCTCTACCACTTGGCGCGTCCTGGTTGGTCGGGGCTGCTGACCAAGCATTTGATGTGGTGTAATTTTTTTAAATTATATTTTAACTATTGGTTTTTAATTTTTCTTTCAAAAATAACCCAAGAACCCAAATTTTTACTCCCTTTTTCCAAAATTATTTTTAATTTAATCCTTTATCAATTTACTCAATTTTTTTCATTAAATTAAAATAAAACAAAATATAACATAATAAATTAAATTAAATAATCAAAAAATTATGTTTATTAATAATAAAAAAATAAAAATAAAAGCTTTAGGTGGGTGTTACAAGTCTCTTGAATAGTTTAAAGTTATATATAACTAAATGCACGTGTAAATATAGATATAAATCAATGTCTTGCCGGTATCCTGGAAAAGAGTGTATAGTTTTGGTACCCTACAATAAGGGTGTCCTCAGTCGTATGTGGCTGGGAGGTCCCATACCGAACAGGGTTGAGAGTTAATTAATTACGCTCATACCGAACGTGGTATTAAGACGATCTTTGATTATGGCGTCTATTACCGAACGGGGAGACCAATGATTTACAAAAGAAATGCTTGTTTACCCATGTATACCAAAGATCCCTATGGGTCCCAGCGATAGTGGTAGTGAAAATAAAAATAACATGACGAAAATAAAGATGGTAAGTAACCCTAGTTGGGTGAGATGGTAAGGAATTATTCATGTTTTTATTATGTTCCTGATAATATCTTAATGTTGTGTATGAATGTTGTTTGATAAGAAAATAGGTAATAAAATGATTTCCATAAAAAGGAAGAGTGCGACCGCACCAGGGTTATTTTTAATTAAAAATAAGCTTCGTCAGTTATTTTATGATTTTTCTACAACCTTTTAATTATTTTGTTGATGGTAAAGCTTTTGGTATTTTTATTGAGATAGTGTAGCTCCCCACATTCTCATTACCATTTTAGATCAAGATAATCAATATATAGATCCCGAACAGTGAGAGATTAACTATGACATTTTTTTTTTACTATGCCAGATTCAAATTGAGGTTAGTATGATTTGTAGTAGTTTTCTCATTTTAAGTTATAAAAACATTCAACTAACCCTTGTTTAGATATTCTAAGTTAACGTGCAAGGAATCAACCTCGTAAACTAAAGACTTGTTATTCTCATGCGCAATGAAAATTTCAGTATTATTATATTATTATAATCAAATTAAATACTCAAAATCCTTATAAGGAGTTTCGTACTTTTACAAAATTTATTTTTGTGTTCAACATTTATTTTTAATTGTAAGGGACATATATACACATGGTTAGTATATGTGTGCGTATATATTGTCAAAAGCGAGCTTATTAGCATATACACGTATATATCCATTGTAAAATACCGCGTAGACAATATATATTACATATCTAACGAACCCGGAAATTAAAAATAAATGTATATATTTATTATAAGTGCAGAAACGAAATAAAATAGATTATGATTAACATCCCTTACACAATAATCAAAACGTATTAAAGATATGAAATAATAAACTAACTAAAGGAAATACTATGAATGAATACTATAAGGAAAACTAATAAATTCTTAGGCTTTTACTTGCCGTCTTCCAGCAGAACGGGCTCGGGAACCAAGTTCTCTTGATCTGAAGTGGTTAAGTAAGGAATGAGCTATACTAGCCCAGTAAAGACGTCACACTATCTCACTGTCACAGTAGTAAAGGTTGATAAAAAATAAAAATGACCAATTGAGCATAATTTATAATAAATTCATTTATCAATAATAAAACTCTTTACTCTTCCCTTACTTCGGTGAGATTCATGAAAACAACTTATGAAAATAATAACATTATAAACATCATAAGATCATGCACACTCTGTAACATAACACATATCATACTTTTGTATTTCAATCATCAGACAACAAATTTCCTCTTTTATCAGGCTACTAGTATCATTGGGGATCCATAGGGGTCCCCGCTACACGTGAGGGATCCTTACTTGTTTCGGAGTCTGAAATTGGGTTCTCACTGTGCCTACGGGCAGTCCCTAGATTCCCTAAATTTTTTTCTGGAAACTGAAAGACACTTTCGGTACCTGCACATGTCCCAAAAAATCACAAATCAGACCCAAGGCCTATTTGGCCAATTTTGGAATTCTTGCACGACGGCTCCGCCGTGCTCCGGCGACGGTGATCCGCCTCGTGTTGGCTGTTTTCGGTCGTTTTCAGCCGTATTCGGCCAAACTTGCATTGGTTCTTGTGATAAAACGCACGTAAGGACCTCGGTGGGCCGAAAAAATTCAAAAAATCGAGACTTACCGCCGGTGGAGCTCTCGGGTGCGGCGGCTCCTCCGGCGTGAGTCGCAATTTGGTGTTTTGCTCCAGTCAACCTATAGAGGAAAAGATAATGGTCACAGTGATATAAAAATTACATCGAACGGAAAACGGGAAGGGCCTCATCAGAGGTAAAAACTTAGAAAAGCCGCAGCGGCGCTGCTGGGCTTCGGTGGTATTTTCCGGCCAATCAGCCGGTGGTTTGGCTCTGATTTGGCCACAGGGGGGTTCAACATCAAAATCCGAGCCAAGGGAAGAAATTTTACCTTATTTGGCGGTCGAAAAGTGCCCCGGTGCTGCGGCGGGTGGCGGCAGTCGGTTCCTCGAGTGGCTGAGCTGTCTTCTCCGGCGAGAGCCCTGGCGGCTAGGGTTTGGGGTTGGGTGTGGATGAGATTATTTATAACTCTCTCCTTTTAATCTGAGCCATCTATCACAATTTAATCTGGGTTGTCTGATCGCGATTAAATTAGAAATAAATCTGGACCATCCATCGCGATGCGATCTGGGCCGTCCGTGCGCGCGGGAACGGATCTCAGCCGTCCGATCGCGCGCACACGGATTGTCCATGTGGCCCGCTCCGCGTGGCCTTCCTGCGTCAGCGTCTCTGCCACACGACGTGTCCTGGTTGGCCGGAGCTGCTGACCGGGCTGCTAACATAGCTGCTGACGTCGCACAATTTTTCTAAATTACGTTTTAACCTCTGGTTTCTGATTTTCTTTTCAAAAACACTACCAGAATCCGAATTTTCACCATTTTTTTCCAAAATTTTTTTCAACTAAACCCCAAAAATAATTTTATCCATTATTATTATTATTTTTATTTTTATTTTTCATTAAATTAAATTAAACAAAATTAAAACATTTATATTATTACTTAAATAAATAAATAAAAGAAAAAATTAAAATAAAAATAAATTATAATAATTCTAATAATAAGAATAAAAATAAAAATAAAAAATTTTGGGTGTTACAACTCCCCCCCTAAAGAAATTTAGTCCCCCAAATTTGCCTTTTACTCCTTGTCGAACAAGTGGGCATACTGGGTTCTAAAGTCTGATTCTAGCTCCCATGTAGCCTCCCTTGGCGTGTGGTTCTGGCACACTACCTTTACAAATGATATTTACGGGTTACAGAGTATTATGCTCTTTCGGTCCGTGATACCGACTGGTACTTCCTCATAAGACAAGTCCTCTTTGAGTGCAAGCGGTTCGTGAGCCAAGACATGAGAGGGGTTTGGGTTGTACTTACGTAACATGGACACATGGAATACATTATGGGCCTTGGAGAGCTATGGAGGCAGTGCTAGTCTGTAGGCGGCAGTACCAATCCTGTCCAAGACTTCAAATGGTCCAATAAATCGGGGGTTCAGTTTTCCCCCCTGCCGAACCTACTAATTCCCTTGAAATGAGTGACCTTAAGGAAAACCCAGTCGCCTTGCTCAAAGCTAAATCTCTCCTTCGGGTGTCCGCATAACTCTTCTGCCTTCTCTGAGCCGTCTGAATGTTCTTTCTGATTTTAACTATTTTAGACGTGGTCTCCTCCACCAATTCCGGACCGAATAATTTTCTGTCGCCCATTTCTTCGCAAAAAATCGGCGATCTGCATGGGCGCCCATATAATGCCTCATACGGAGCCATGCCAATGCTTGCTTGGTAGCTGTTGTTGTAGGCAAATTCTATCAGAGATAGATGGTAGTCCCAATGGCCCCTAGAGTCAAAGACACAAGCTCGAAGCATATCCTCAAGTGTACAGATTGTCCTTTCTGACTGTCCATCAGTCTAAGGATGGAAAATTGTACTAAGAGACAGCTTTATTCCCATGGCCTGCTGAAAGCTACTCCAAAACCCAAAAGTAAACCTGGGGTCCCTGTTGGATACCACTGTCACTGGAACTCCATGCAATTTAACTATTTCCCGGATATACATTCTTGCCAACTTGTCTAAGGGATCAGTCATCCTGATGGCTATGAAGTGGGAAGACTTGGTAAGCTGGTCAACAATTATCCAGATAGCGTCATGTCCTGAACGTGCCTTGGGTAATCCCGTTACGAAGTCCATGGTAATATGTTTCCACTTCCACTCCGGGATCGGTAAGGGCTGAAGTAACCCGCCTGAGCATTGATGCTTTGCCTTGACCTGCTGGCATACCAAGCATTTAGATAGAAAGTCAGCTATGTCCCTCTTTATCCCATTCCACCAAAACCGGGGTTGCATGCTTTGGTATATTTTGGTGCTTCCGGGATGCATGGCAAACTTCGAGCTATGGGACTCTGTCATGATGTCTCTCTTTAACTCACTGTTGTTTTGGACACACACCTTGTCCTGGAACCGGAGTAACCCATCGGTAGAGACTCGAAATTCTGAGCTCACTCCTTGTTCTGCATCATTCTTGCGGGCTACTAGGACGGGGTCGACTGACTGAGCTTCCTTTATTCTCTGTATTAACTCGGGCTGGACGGTCAGACGGCCCAAACATGTGACTCTCTTCAGGTCCTGAAGTCGAACCTGTTGTGTGGCCCCAATTTGCCTGCGTTCTGAAACCATAAAATGGGCTAAGATACCTGCACTTTTCCTGCTGAGAGCATCTGCCACCAAGTTGCCCTTACTCGGATGATATAAGATATCACAATCATAGTCTTTAAGGAGTTTCATCCACCTTCTCTGACGCATATTGAGATCCTTTTAAGTGAATATGTGTTTTAAACTCTTATGATCGGTACAGATCTGAAAGGTCTCTCCGTATAAATAATGCGGCCAGGTTCTCAAGGCGTGTATGATTGCGGCAAGTTCCAAGTCATGGACGGAGTAATTTTTCTCATGATTCTTTAATTGTCTGGACCTATAGGTTATGACATTCCGATGCTGCATCAGGACACAACCCAGGCCTAGATAGGAGGCATCACTATAAACTGTATATCCCCCCGATCCACTCGGTAAAGCCAGTACAAGTGTAGTGGTCAACCGCTCTTTTAATTCTGAAAAACATCTCTCACAGTCCTCATTCCACTCAAACTTGGCATTCTTCTTTGTGAGTCAGGTTAGGGGAGCTGCTACAATAGATAATCCTTTGACGAACCTGCAGTAATAACCTGCCATTCCCAGGAAGCTACAGATTTCCTTAACTAATGTCAACTTCTCCCAACCAAGTACCGCTTCAACCTTTTTGGGGTTCACTGATACTCCTTCCTTCGATATGATGTGTCCTAGGAAGGCGGTCTGCTCAAACTAGAATCCACACTTACTCAACTTTGCATATAGCTTCTTTTTTCTGAAGACCTGCAAAACTTGGGCTAGATGGTAAACATGCTCTTCTTTACTTTTTGAGTAGACCAAGATGTCATCGATGAACACAACAACAAATTGATCCAAGAATTCTTTGAAGACCCTGTTCATCAGATCCATAAAGATGGCCAGGGCGTTGGTTAACCCAAATGGCATGATCAGGAACTCATAGTGTTCATATCTGGTTCGAAAGGCTGTTTTGGGGATGTCTTCTGTTCTTCTTTTCACCTGATAGTAACCTGATCGCAGGTCTATTTTGGAGAAGACCTGCACACCCTACAGCTGATCGAAGAGATCGTCAATTCTAGGAAGGGTATATTTGTTCTTGATTATGACTTTGTTCAATCATCTGTAATCGATACACAGTCTCAACGTTCCATCTCCCTTTCTGGTAAAAGTAACTCCGGTACCCCAATGAGACACACTGTGTCTAATAAAACTATTATCTTGCAATTCAGTGATCTGTTTCCTCAGCTCTTCCATCTCAACGCGGCTCATGCAGTAAGGAGCAACCAAAATGGGCTGGGTACCTGGTTGTAGGTCTATAGTGAACTCAACTTCCCTGTCCACTGGCAGTCTGGGTAGTTCGTCCGGAAACACATCTGGAAAGTCTCGGACTACCGGAATCTCTTGGATACAAATTTTCTTCTTGGGCTTGCCTAGTTAGAGAAAATAATAAGGTTAAAGTACTTGAAAATTAAGAAAACTTGCCATCAAGGAATGAGTACCAAATGATTTTATTAATTTGCAAATGGCTCCTCATTAGGAGGATTAAATACAACATTTTTGTTAAAGTAATCTATGGTGGCGTGATACGCCACTAGCCAATCCATCCCTCAAATTACATTGAAATCTCTCGTGTCTAACCCTATTAGGTCTACAGTCAGTTTTCTATTTGTTATCTCCACGGCACAAGCCATGTAGACAACTTTCCCTAATAATGTTTCACCCCCAGCAGTAGACACAAATAACATTGAATCAAGTTTATCAGGTGATACATTAAGTTTGGATGCAAAAACATGTGAAACAAATGAATACGATGCACCAGCATCAAATAAAACATGAGCAATATGGTTACAGATAGTGTACATACCCTGTACCACATCCGGGTCGGCATTGGCATCTACTGTCTGAGGTTGTAAACCCTGCCTTGAAGAGGAGGTCTTCCTTAGTTCTGGTTCTTCGGGTACTTTCTCGCATAGTACTGGGCACTACAACAAATGCGACAGGTGTTGTTGAGGCGATAGCATGGTCGGTCCCCGTGATCCCTGCCGCAGTGCTGACAGATCTTGCCACGTGCTGCCCCAGGAGCCTGAGTGGGAACCTGGACCGCCGGTCTGGACCTCTTATTTTGTTGGACAGGCGCAGTAGATGTTGGTCTGCAGGGTGGAGCTGAGGGTCTGTGACTCCTTACTGACTGAGAAAGGGTGTTGAAACTCCTCTCCACGATCTGCGCCTTTACCAGAACAGCTGAATATGTCTTGAGCTCTAGTACTAAAAAGTGCTGCTTGATCTCTGGGCGGAGGCCCCACTAGAACCTCCTAGCCTTCCTGCCCTCATCTATCATTGTCTCAGGGGAGTATCGGCCCAGCTCTAGGAACTTACGAGCATATTCCGATACCGTCATGTTTCCCTGAACTAGCTGGACAAACTCCATCTCCTTTAGATATCGGATGTGCTTGGAGAGGTACTCCGGATGAAAGGCTGCTAAGAACTGCTCCCAAGTGACTGGTGTAGGCAGGGTGGTCTACTTGAGCTCCCACCAACGACCTGCTTCCCCCACCAGCATGTAGGAAGCAAGGGTAACCCTCTACTCAGGAACTACTCCTAATGTCTTGAAAGCCTTCTCTGTCTCCGCCAACCAGTACTGGGCATCTTCAAAAGAGGACTCCCTTACAAAAGTGGAAGGTTTCAGTCTCTTGTACCTCTCTACGTAGCCGGGATCGATCAGGGAAGGAGCTGGATCCCGTGGAAGAGGGACTGGGCCTGGTTGAGGATAGACTAGGGAGCCCTGTGGTGACACCTGCTATTATAATGGGGGCACTGGATTGTACTGTGGTGGTGCCGGGCAATACTGTGGCTGGGGCATCGAATTATACTGCGGCGGTGGTGCCGGGGGGTACTGTGGAGGAGCATGCTCATGCCGAGGTGGCTCGGGATCCGCTCGCTGTAGCGGTGGCTCAACCTGTGGTAGTGGGGGAGGGTCGGGTAACTCCCTTCTCTCTTCTCGGCCTTGCTGGGCAGCAATGATCCTTTCTAGTATCTCAAATATTCTGTCCACATCTTCCCGAAGTGAATCATCCCGGGCTGCTAAGTTTAGTGGGGGTCTTCCTCTCCTCATCTCTTTGCACCTGTATTTCACAAGGAATGGTTGAGTAACAATTAATCGGTTGATATTTCTCTAAATATTATTGTGTAAGGGACGAGTCCGAGGAACCTGGCTCTGATACCAACTGTAACGATCCCAAAAATTAAAAGGAAATGTATATATTTATTCTAAATGCATAAGCAAAATAAAATATATTATGATTAACATCCCTTACACAATAATCAAAACGTATTAAAGATATGAAAAAATAAACTAACTAAAGGAAATACTATGAATGAATACTATAAGGAAAACTAATAAATTCTTAGGCTTCTACTCGCTGTCTTTCTGCGGAACGGGCTCGGGAACCAAGTCCTCCTTATCTAAAATGGTTAAGTAAGGAATGAGCTATACTAACCCAGTAAAGACGTCACACTATCTCAATGTCACAGTAGTAAAGATTGGTAAAAAATTAAAAAGAACAATGGAGCATAATTTATAACAAATTCATTTATCAATAATAAAACCCTTTACTGTCCACTTACCTCGATGAGATTCATGAAAACAACTTATGAAAACAATAACATTATAAACATCATAAGATCATGCACACTCTGTAATATAACACATATCATACTTTTGTATTTCAATCATCAGGCAATAAATTTTCTCTTTTATCAGCCTACTAGTATCCGTGGAGATCCATAAGGGTCCCCGCTATACGTGAACCATTCAACTTAATTCCAGGGCTGTCCCCATACCCCGTCCAGTATGAGCACCAAAACCATAAACCTCAATGCCCCGTCCGGTATGAGGGTGAAGCGGACCATCCCCATATCCCGTCTGGTATGAGCGCTAAAACATTTAAAGACTCCATACCCCATCTGATATGAGAGACCATGTTCCCGGTAGGGTTCCCTATGGACCCGGTCCGTCCACTATCTCTCAGGATATCTAGTGAGGCTATCGAATTATCCATTTATAAATTCACATACCCTTTTTATTTTTTTTAGTCTCAATTACCCAATCAACATGAATATGTAAACCAGTAACGCACACCAAATAAGGCAACACAACATCGGGTTCACAATAATTCAAACCATAATAGATTAAACAGTGATTCATGCATACAAAACCACAAAATAAACAATCAAATACTATACTGTATTTAGACTGTAAAATACATCAAACAGGAGCAGACCGAGAAATACATTAGGTTCGGTCCCCATTAGCAATCTTAATTAATTATACATATCTATTAATTCATAAAATACCGTTTTATCATTTATTAAGCTTTAATGTTGTGATAGGAAATAGGGTGAAGGATCCTTACTTGTTTTAGATTCTGAAATAGAGTTCTCACTGCGTCTACGGGCAGTCTCTAGATTCCCTGAATTTTTCTCCAAAAACTGAAACACACTTCCGGTACCTGCACATGTCCCCAAAAACCCCAAATCAGACCCAGGACCTATTCGGCCAATTTCGAAATTCCGGCACGGCAGCTTCCCCGTGCTCCAGCAAACGGCAGCGATCCACCTCGGGTTGGCCGTTTTCGGCCGTTTTTAGCCAAATTTGGCCAAACTTGCATTGGTTCCTGTGATAAGACACACGTAAGGCCCTCGGTGGGCCGAAAAAACTCAAAAAACCTAGACTTACCGACGGCAGAGCTCTCAGGTGCGGCGGCTGCCCCGGCGCGAGTCGCAATTTGGTGTTTTGCTCCGGTCAATCTGTAGAGGAAAGGACGGTGGTCACAATGGTATAAAAATTACATCGAACGGGAAACGGGAAGGGCCTCATCGGAGGTAAAAATTAAGAAAATCCGTGGCGGCGCCACTGGGCTTCGGCGGCATTTTTCGGCCAATTGGCTGGTGATTTGGCTTCGATTTGACCACAGGGGGTTTCAGCATCGAAATTCGAGCCAATGGGAGAAATTTTACCTTGTTTGGCGGTCGAAAAGTGCCCCGGTGCTGCAGCGGGTGGCGGCGATCGATTCCTCCGGTGGCTAGGCTGTCTTCTCAGGCGAGAGCTCTGGTGGCTAGGGTTTGGGGTTGGGTGTGGATGAGATTATTTATAACCCTCTCCTTTTAATCTGAGCCGTCTATCATGATTTAATCTGGACCATCCGATCGCGATTAAATTAAAAATGAATCTGGACCGTCCATCGCGATGCAATCTGGGCCGTCCGTGCGTGATTCAATCTGAGCTATCCCACATGTGCAATCTGGGCCATCCGTGCGCGCGTTTGATCTGGGTCGTCCGTGCGCACGGGAATGGATCTCAGCTGTCCGATTGCGCGCATGCAGATCGCCCACGTGACCCGTTCTGCGTGGCCTTCCTGCGTCAACGTCTCTGCCACGCGGCGTGTCCTGGTTGGCTGTAGTTGCTGACCGGGCTGGTGACGTGACACAATTTTTTTAAATTGCGTTTTGACCTCCGATTTTTTATTTTCTTTTCAAAAACACCCCCAAAATTCGAATTTTCACTAATTTTTCCCAAAATTGTTTTCAATTAAACCCCAAAAATAATTTTACCCATTATTATTATTATTATTATTTTCCATTAAATTAAAATAAAAATAAATTATAATAATTCCAATAATAATAAAAAAATAGAAAATAAAAAATTTTTTATGTTACAACATACAAATGTATATTGTACAAATGTAGTATTGAGCCCTTCATTTAATTGTATTTATTGACTGTTTATATATTAGACATTAATTTGCCTCGAACTTGCATATTTGAAATGAATAAAACGAAGCTTTAACTAACTATTTTATTATTAATTATGAATAAAATGCGCCTAGTATTAGGTATCACATATGTATGTTAATTAACTATTCGTGCATAGAACATCTTTTTTTCTATATAAAGATAATTCATATATTAATATATGTAATTTAAAATTTTTGCGAACTTCTTAAAAAATTTATTAGTTTATCAATTATTAATTTTTAAAAGAATAGCCGGCTTTCTTAAATACTAACAAAAAAAAAATTCTTCGGTTTTAAGATTTCAATTAAAATATTTTAAAGATATATGATATTAGGATTTCATCTTAATAAGACATTAAATCAATTTTTATAATTTAATATTATCATGTACAATTTAACGTTAATAATTATAAATCACTTAGCTAACTATGATTATAAATTAACAAATGATTGGATCAAACTAATCAATTAACTTATTTTTATTGTTATAAAATTAATATTATAATTATTCATTAAGTAAATAATTGTTTTAAGGAAATTTAATCACATCCAAATTCTCAAGGTTAGAATTAACCAATATATGAATTTACGTACATGGAGGTCTATGTCCAGAACTGTATGTATATATGTACTTATATGGTATGATATATATAATTAATATATATGTTATATATAGATGTTTTATATGTTATGGATGTAATATATTTTAAAGGAATTAAAATACTTTATCTATTTTAATTCATTTTGATATAAAGTGATACATATGATCTTTAGTATGAAAAATTTTTAAAAATAAAATTTTACTCTAACCCAATTCGATTTTGGATTGTTGACAATTCATTAACATTCATGCATATTTAGATATTGGTGATGGTCACACGGTAAGTCATTAGTAGATTCTTATACGTTCTCATACTTGTCCAAAAAAGAAAATATATTTACTCATACCTATTTCACATCTGAAGTGAATTTAAATCCAATTACACATCTCAATTTTGTAGGTAACTTTTTATACCCACCATCCAATCTTTTATCATCTATTTGCTTGCCCTATGCAACCATACTAATCAACTACCCTATTTATGCAATACCCGGACTTGGAATTTAGTCTGTGATTAATTTTAAAATTTAAAAAATGTATAAAAATTTAATTTTAAAATTAATAAATTTTTATTTAATGTAAAATTAGGTTGAAAATGAAATTAAAAATAATTTTGAGAAAAAAGAGTGAAAATTGGGTTCGGATTGTATTTTTGAAAAAAAAATCAGAAACTGAGAGTTAAAATGTAATTAAAAAAAATTACGTTATGTAGGACCGCTCAGTCAGCAGTCCCGATGAATCGGAGCGTACCGCATGGCAAGGCATATTGACTTGGTACCACGCTGGCGATCTGCGTGCCCCGCGAATGAACGGCCCCGAATGCGGTCCCGCGCGCGCAGACAGTCCGGATCCGTTCTCTCCTTGGACGCGATAGGATGGTCATGATTAAACGCGATGAACGGTTTAGATTCGTTCACTCTTTAAATACGATCATACGGTCGAGATCAAATCACGATGAACGGTTCAGATTCATTCCTTTTTTAAACGCGATCGGACGGTCGAGATCAAATGCGATGAACGGTTCAGATTCGTTCCCTTTTTAAACGCAATTGGACGGTCGAGATCAAATACGATGAACGGTTCAGATTAACGCAAGATGGGTATAAATATCTCACATCATACCGAATCCAAAACCTAGCTGTAAGCATCTCGCCGGAGAAGAAGAACCAATCGCCGGAAAAGGGAGCCGACCGCTGCCCCCGCTGCGCCGGAGCCACCTCCGACCGCCAAAAAAGGTAAAAATTCTCATATCCGCTTGGAATTTGATTCTGAGCACCCCCATGGCAAAATCGGAGTAAAAGAAATGGCGGATGAGCCGGAAACCACGGGTAAAGCCCGACGACACTACCGCGGGCAAAATTTAAAATCGTCTTCAATGAATCCCTTTTCGTTTTCCGTTTCGTGCGATTTTTCTACCATTGTGTTCACCATTCTATTTTCTACAGGTTGACTGAAGAAAAATGCCAAACTGCGAAGGTGAACCGGCAGAGCTGTTGCACTGAAAAATCTTGCTGCCGGCAGGTTTCTGTTTTTTGACTTTTTTCGACCAACCGAGATCTCCTAACGTGTTTTCTTGCAGGGATGGGTATACAACCGGTCGAAACTGACAAAAACTGCCCGAAAACGGCGGTAAAATTCTGAAATTGGCCAGAAAAGATTTTTAACACTGATTTTGAGTTTTTTGGGGTATTTTTAGGTACATGAAGCGTGTTTTAATCTCCGCAGAAAAATTCAAAAAATCTAGGGATCGCTAGTAAGCACAGTAGAAAGTTCAGTATTTCGGACACCGATTTGGGTAAGAGTCACTCACCTTATTATCATATATAGAATTAAAAATTAATAATCGATAATATGGTATTTTGTGTTATTTAAAAAACTTTGAGAATAATTACAAGTTACCAATGGAGTTGGAAACTGGTTAATCATTTATTTATTGTCATGTTGAACTGATTGTTAAATTTACAGTTTTAAATATATGATGATATACTTGAATGGTTAATTGATTCAATTGTGCTTCCTTGAAATATATATTGCTTGTCATGCGTGATTTACGATTGATTTATAAAATTAATAATTAATATGCAAACAGAAAATTGATTGGTCATATGAATTAATGAATAGTAGCCTTACTAGATATCTTGAGAGATAGTAGACAGATCGGGTACATATAGAACCCTACTGTGAACGTTGCTTCATACCTGACGGGATATCGAGAATTTGTATTTTTTAGCGCTCATACTAGACGGGATATGGGGACAGCCTGATTCACTCTCATACTAGACGGGGTATTGAAGGATAGTATTTTTTGCGCTTATACCAGACGAGATATGGGAATGACCGGTTAGTTGATAATGTTGAATATTGGTTCACGCGTAGTGAGACATCCCTATATGGCCCCAGAGATACCAATAGGCAAATAAAAAGATAAAGTTATTGTTCTTACTCACTTGAATATGATATTAAAATGTTATTTGAGTTATTGTCTCTATAGGTCGATTTTGAAAATCTCATAACAGTAAATATATACAATAAATAGTTTTTTTATGATAAATGAATTTATTTAAATCAAGAGCTTCATTGGTTGTTTTTATAATTTTTACCAATATTCAATTTTTGTATCAGTGAGTAGTGTGATATTCTTACTAAGGTAGTGTAACTCACCATTTCATTAATTATTTTAGATCAAGAGAACTAAGATCCAGATCCCGATCAACAAAATGGTTGTGAATAGTTCAACACTTGGATTTCTTTCAAAAGCTAGTGAAGGTCGTTCTAGTATGTTTAGTATATTGCATTTTACTTATTTCTTTTATTTTCGTTTATTTTTTTAGAAGAAATATTTTCATAACCCTATTGAGTGTTTTAAATTATTATATAAGAAATGTAAACACTAAACTTTATTGTTTTGCTTACATATTTAATTCATGACTTTATTTTCTTTTAAATCTCGGATATTTATAATTTACTTCCATCTTTTATTTTAAAAATAATATAAAACGTTAATTTCAATTTAGTGATATTTAAATTAATAGTTATAAAAAATATAATCTAATACTTACATAAAATATTACTCGATATTATAATTTGATCAAATTTATTCATTTATATTGTTTAATATAATATATGAAATGTAGTTTTAGAATTCATAAACGAGAGCATGACATGTATCGACACAGGGCGCGTATATGTGTTATTCACATCCATGTCGTACCTACATTTTTTTTATTTATTTACTCATATGAACCTATCACATACTTTTTGTTATTTACTCATTTATTCACCTTTAACAAAGTTGGTAAGAGTAGATTAGCAGGTTGGCCTAATAAATATATTTATTGGCTTGGATTTTATTTTTATATAGACATATATATATATATATATATTTTATTTGGTTAGTGAAGAAGCTAGCTAGGGGAGTAAGTGAATTAGATTGGTGCGCATGAAGAATCAGATTGGTGGAAGATGGAGATCCCATAGAGCACTTTGTGTGATGGAGACAGCCAAATCGATCACCCAGTAACTAACATTATTTGTATACATGTAGAGAGATATATATATATATATATATATTACATTATCTTCAACTACATTATTATT
Organism: Carica papaya; assembly: GCF_054855325.1. Classification (NCBI taxonomy): domain Eukaryota; kingdom Viridiplantae; phylum Streptophyta; class Magnoliopsida; order Brassicales; family Caricaceae; genus Carica; species Carica papaya. Next base: position 26,668,515 of record NC_142311.1, on the reverse strand, counting down.
ATTATTATTATTGTAAAAAAAATATTGTATGCGAATTATTATTTGATGATGATGATGATATAGAAGGAAATGTACTGGTAGTGACTTAAATAATTATTACTCATGCTTAGGTATAACTTGCATGCTTATAAAGATAAAATAAATGAAAACCTGAGACTTTTGAAAGCTACTTGTCTTGCAACTAAATCACACTTCACAAAATCATAATCATAATCAATAAACACTATATATGTATATGTTTATTTAACTCTACATGATAAGGTTAAGGAGATTGATAAGACGATCCAATGTTTCAGATCCAAGCAATATATATATATATATATATATATATATATATATATATAATACCAAATAATTTTTAAACATGCATAAAAATGAAATTAACATTGATGTAAAATTACAATTGTAAAATTAATAATAGTCTAATTCCTTTAAGATTAAAAATTGATATATATATATATATACGTTGTACTTTTAGCATGTTATTTATTTGTCACTTTTGTTTAATTATTAAATTAAATATTTTAGAATTTAGTTTCTCATCCATAATATAAAAAAATATATATAGAGAATAGATATCTAATTACGTGGTTGCATGTAATATGTATAATTTATAATGTGTGTGTGTGTGTATATGTATGATAACAGTTACATAAAAGTAAAACTTTTTATACATTATCATCTAGTTAGAATTTAAAATTTTGATAATATTAGAGTTTTAAATATAAAATAATTTTATTTTTTCAAACATCACAATTACTAAAACAATAAAGTTTTTATTAAAATTAGTAAAAGAGAGTAATAGAGTACACGCGCGCGCACACACACACACACAAAGGAAAAAAAAGAATTAACATGCAAGATAAGAAATTTAAAATATTATGCCTATTTTTATATATTTTGACTAAACTAATTATCAAATATAATTCAAATTTTTTACGTAAGTGATAATAAAAAATATATCACTTTAAATATCATATACATCATATCATATAATTATGCAATATAGATGTTAGCAATCTTAGATGGATACTCTAAATATCATCTAGTTGTACAATATGGATAGTCTTGAACGACCATAATCATAATTGTACAGAGAAAGAAATCTATTATAACAAAATTGACTTAAATACCAACAAGTCATGCTTCTATAGAATTTATTGATAAAAATATTTTTTTTCTTAAGAAATTAATTTGATATCTTCGTGAGGTCATAAGATATTACTATATGTTAAATTTAAATAAATTTTATTTAAGTATATGATAAACGTAATTGATTATTTGATTAAGTGCTATGTACATGATTGAACCAAATGGAACATATGGTTAACCTCATATATTTTTTCCTAACCTTGAGTGGTTGGAGGAACATTGAATATATGTAACTTTACAACTAATATAAACAGTTAAAGTTAAGATAGCAAAAGTGGTCAAAAAATTTAATCTAGAAGTAGGTAAATTTAGAAGCCAAATTTTAACTAGTTAAAGTTTTTAACATTATACTTGAAATAAAATAATTAATTGTTAATTATTCAATTACGACAGTTAATTACAATGTTTAAAGAGATATGTATAGTCAAGGGCTCAATTAAATAATGATATTTTGGTAACTTAACTATGAGAGAGATAACTAGCAAAGAGATTACTCCTTTATTTTGTACACCTTGAAAAGATTACATTCTAAATTTTGAAGTTTATCCTGAGCACTTGGTATCAAGTTATCAAGGAAAGATTTAATACTAGTTGAACTATTTAATTTAATCTCTAAAGTTTAGAGAAATTTTATTCTAATTTGATATACAAAAAAATTATCGAATATATTAAAGATTAGATAAAAGAAAAAAAGTGAAGAAATTGGTATAAAGGGATTCAAATATCATTAACCAAATGTAATGGAGCCAAATCACTTCTTTAAGAGTTCCGAAATTGATTGCCTCTTTCAGAGTCTTTCATCTTCTTCCTTACCTTATATGATTGAAAAAGTGCTTATAAGTGTATGATAGCTTTAATTGCTGGTATAATTGATCATTACAATATCATTTATCTTAAAAACTTTAAAAATGATTCTTCAAAATAAGGCTAAAATTATATAATATTAGAGATATTTTATTTCATATTTTCTTATCAAAAGTAAGAAACAAAATATAGTCTTGTTTGAGTGTATTTTCAACTAAGAACTTGAAGAAAAGAGAAAAATATTTTCTCTCCAAAGTTTACTCCTAACTTGTGAGCATGGAGGAGCTTGAGGGAAAATATATGTTTTGAAGTAGGGGATTCTCTAAGAATTTTTACAACATGCATGAGGTAACTAATTCGAATCAAACTTATTTATGTTTGAGTTTAATGCTTAATTTAAAAATACATATTCAAGTTAGTTGTACATATTTAAGCATGAATTAGAGGATAAAATCTATTATGTGTTTGATCCATTTATCTAAAAATAAACATTTAAATTGACTAGTTTATCCCATGAAATATGTTAAACTTAGGTAAACTATTACACTTCCTTCTATAGCCTTTATATCTTCCATGTTTATCCTTCATTGTCATCAAATCCACTTGTCTCTTATTATGTCAAACCCTTTCCTTCCTTTCATCATCTTCTCTTTGATAACTTTTAAGGCTGACAACTAATGCTCTTGCATTAATGCTTCATAAAAAAATGATTTCTACATCAAAAGTAGTTGTTATGAGATCACTTGAATTTAATGATAATATATTAGTTATGTTCTTAAAACTACATTTGTTCAAGAATGTAAGAGCGTAATTCAATATATGAAGTTTATATATGTTGATGAAGAGTTCAAATTCTTCCTTAGGCACACTTATAAAGCTAAAGATTAAATAACCTTCATTTTGAAGGATGAACTATGTTTACACATTAGAGTTTTTATCTTTAAATGAATAACTCTGTATTATTTTTATATGACACATATTTGAACATTTTCTAGATTTATATCTATTTATCAATAGTTTCATACTCAAGTTATATGTTATAAGCTAATGATGTAAAAAATTGTAGATACCAGTAATGATGCATGTTTAACATATCCCACATCTAAATAGGTGAGCCAAAATTTGACAGCCTATAAAATATTGATAGAGAATTGAAATGTAAAAGAGGGTGTATATATATGTATGATATAGATCTGAAAAACAAAAAAGGCAAGTGAATAAATAAGAATAGTTTTTAAGTTGAAAAGAAAAAAAAAGAAAAGAAAAGAAAAAGAAAAAGAAAAGCACGAGCACTAGTGAGTGATAGAAGTAGTAAGTGTGTCATGCGTATATTTGGTAAGCAAATGTGTATAAACAATAAGCAAGTTGGGAGGCAGAAAGGGGCGCAATGCACTCACTACCCCAAAAACAAAAGAAAAAAAATATTATGCGCACCCCATGTGTAGCCCCTCCCCCCCTCCCCGGCCTGCTCTCCACCCGGACCCAACCCCACCGCTGTGCCTTACGAATTTTCTTTTGAATAATAATAATAATAAGAATATAAAATTAATAAATATATTTTTATATGGACAGAAATTGGAATCCAAATTGATGGTTCTTCCTTTAATCATATAAATTGAAAAGCAAGTGAGAGACAAAAGGTACAGAATATATATATATATATTATATGTATAGCGGATCAGCATCTAACACCCCTCTCCTCACCCTTCTTCTCAAATCTCTCTCCAAATTAAATTAGAGATTAAATAATGATATTAATTAATTAATAAATTGGGTATTTTATACAAAATTCAAAGAATTGATCAAATATAATATACTTGAATTATCACCCTCATTAATATATATATTATTATATATATGTATATACATATATTATGATGATGGTCATATCGAATTTCGGCGATACGAATGTTGAAAACTACAGTGGAAAAAGCAAAAAAGGGAAATAGCAGCAGCCTAGAGAGAATAAAAGAATCAAATGGCTTTACAAATAACTTTAATTTTGATTTTAGTTTATAAAAATTAAAAATAAATAAAGCCCATAATTTCTTGTGAGAATATTGTTCTTTAATTATTAATTTGCAGGTTAAGTTCTCCCAATTCACATATATATATATATATATGTACATGTATATAAGATATGGATATCCCCCGTGCGCGTAACTAAAACGCGACATCTGGAGTTTAGATTTTGATTATTACTTAATCCTGCCGAAAGAGGAAAGAGACTACTCTTATTATATATACAGACATATATATATATATATATATAAATACACGCACATGCAGACTTTAATGGACGACCAAGAATCTCATACATATATATGTATGTATGTATGTATATATATATATATATTCTCTCTGACATGCATATATACAAAATCAGTAAAATTACATGTATCTCATACATATATATTCTCTCTGACTTGTGAGTTATCATCACCTTCCGGAGATTTCAGCGCCTCTCTCAGTTGTCATTACATTATATATACATATATATATATACACACACACACAGAGATTTGGGTAATTAATTTTACAGTAAAATTATAGTATAAAAACGGTTGGAAATTATGAAAATTACAAGTCGTGGGTAGATTTGACTCAGAGACAGAAGAAGACATGGATTAAGGGCCAACCCATTAATGTTAAAGGACAGAAAAGAAAATGCCAAAAAAGAATGTTGGTGTCTCCCGGGAAATTGCACCAAAATTGGAAGATGACAAAACACTATCAACATGCCCACTATTCACATTCACACCAGACACATATATATACACATATACATATACACACACACACACACACACACACACACACACACACACACACACACTCACACTCATATAGGTAGATAGTGGTGGTCAGGCCATGATACATCCAGACCTCAAGGCAATGCTAGGTTTCCTGCAGCTCCCACTTTGCATCACAATTCCGTAACTCATAAATTAAACATGAAGAATGATATAATAATCCAATTAATCTCATACTTACAATATTTGTTACTTACACTCTTTTATATGATATTCATATTTTTTCATTAGAATCTTCATCATGATATTATTAGTGACGTAAAATTTTAAAATATATAAATTTTTATTAAAAAAATAATACCAGATGAGTTAGCATCTGCTTCTTGATTCTTTTTTCCGTACCATTTGATATTATGGTTTCTGTATATATGTCAATCATTTTCCAACAGTAATATGTAATTTAGCCGGTGAAGAAGATATATGGGAATTGAGAGAAGGAAAGGAAAGATTCTGATAAAGGACTTATACATTTATATATATAATGTATATCTAATGAATGAAGAATGGTGTAAGAGATGGTGTGTTACAGAATAATTTTTTTGAAGAGGGAAGAAGAAGGTGGGAACCCACCAGCCACATCACACAGCAGAAATCCTCGTTTGTCTCTAAACTATATATATTTATACGTGCTCTCCAGTTCACTTTGGGAAGCCAAGTTAATCAAAAAGCAAACTCCTTTAACTACTTCTCCCCTCTTCTCCCCTTCCTTCCCCCCCCAACCATCATCATCACCTCCATTAACACACCCTGTTCAAGCTTTAAGTTTATTTTCGGTCATGCCACTTAACTGAATAGCACCAAAACCTGACAGTCAATTACCAGACCCAGATATGTCTGATCATTCCCACAACACCCCTACCCCTGTACTTGCTTTCCCCCTCCCACAAAACTCACACTCACCTCTCCAACTCACCTTATATCCTATCACTTTAAAGGTGCATATATACATATATATATATATAGTGTATGTCTCTGTGTGTGCGTGTGTGTATATATATAGAACTTAATTAGTATATATACATAAATAACTGACTGTTGTGTATCCTGTACGAATTGGTCAGTTTGAGGAGCTGGTGTACAAGGTGAAAATAGAGGAGAAAGGATCATGGTGGGGGACATGGAAGACACGAGAGAAGACTATTTTGAACGGCATAACAGGAATGGTTTGCCCGGGAGAGATACTGGCGATGCTTGGTCCGTCCGGAAGTGGCAAAACAACTCTTCTCACAGCTCTCGGAGGTCGTCTTGCCGGCAAGTTATCCGGCAAAATCAGCTACAACTGTCAACCTTTTTCCGGCGGCATAAAGCGACGAACAGGATTTGTAGCACAGGATGATGTTCTTTATCCTCATCTTACAGTAACAGAGACCCTTTTCTTCACTGCCTTGCTAAGATTACCCAGCAGTCTGAGCCGTGACGAAAAGGGTCAACATGTTGAGAAAGTGATTACAGAGCTGGGTTTGACCAGGTGCAGGAACAGCATGATTGGAGGTCCACTTTTCAGAGGGATATCAGGTGGGGAAAAGAAAAGGGTTAGTATTGGTCAGGAAATGTTGATCAATCCGAGTCTTCTTCTTCTGGATGAACCCACTTCAGGTCTTGATTCAACCACGGCTCAAAGGATTCTAACCACAATAAAAAGACTAGCTAGTGGTGGTCGAACCGTCGTCACTACAATTCACCAGCCGTCAAGCCGACTTTACCATATGTTTGATAAAGTAGTACTGCTGTCTGAAGGTTCACCTATCTACACTGGTCCCGCATCTGGAGCCTTGGATTACTTTAGCTCCATTGGATTTTCCACCTCTCTCACTGTCAACCCAGCTGATCTCTTGCTTGATCTTGCTAATGGTAATTAACTTCATATTCTCCAATTAAAATACTCCCACATTGCTTTCATATGGAAAATAGACGAAGGTTATCTTGAAAATGAATTTCCTGCAGGCATCAGTCCTGATTTCAAGCAAACAAGTGAGCAAGGAGACAACACAGAACAGGATCCAAAGACAATCCGAGAAGCTCTCATTTCTGCTTATGAGAAAAACGTTGCTACAAGATTAAAAACGGAGCTATGTAACATGGATAACAGTGGGTACAGCCACAACAAAGATGTTTCTGCAAGTAATTAACTTGTTCTTCTGCTTGTGCTTATTACACATCATGGCTGGAAAATTTTCAGTTCTTCTCTAATCCTCCTCTACTTTTTTAATGTTGCAGAGAGTGAATGGAAATCACAACAATGGTGCACAAGCTGGTGGCATCAGTTCAGTGTATTGCTTCAGAGAGGGGTAAGAGAGAGGAGATATGAAGCTTTCAACAGACTTAGAATTTTTCAAGTCATCAGTGTGGCTGTACTGGGAGGACTTTTATGGTGGCATACCCCAACATCCCACATCGAAGACCGAGTAAGTTGTTCTAATCGCTCCTTACTATTGGTTTTTCGAATCTTGCAAAACCCGTCAATCTCCAGAAATATATAAACAATATACCGTATTCTTTCTTACCAACTTAAGTTTTGGTAATAATCGGTTGAATCAATTACTTAAAATTACGAACTATGGTGTAAATTGCAGATAGCTCTGCTGTTCTTCTTCTCGGTCTTCTGGGGTTTCTACCCACTTTATAACGCAGTTTTCACATTCCCACAAGAAAGAACAATGCTGATAAAAGAAAGATCATCAGGCATGTACCGGCTTTCCTCCTACTTTCTGGCAAGAACAGTAGGAGATTTACCTCTAGAACTTGCACTTCCAACAGCATTTGTCTTCATAATCTACTGGATGGGTGGTCTTAAACCTGATCCAATTACCTTCATCTTATCCCTTCTTGTTGTTCTCTACAACGTTTTGGTCTCCCAGAGCCTTGGACTAGCCATTGGTGCAATTCTCATGGACATAAAACAAGCGACCACTCTAGCATCTGTCACGACCCTTGTCTTTCTCATTGCTGGAGGCTATTACGTGCAGCAAATCCCACCATTCATAGTGTGGCTCAAGTACTTGAGTTACAGCTATTACTGCTACAAACTTCTTCTGGGTGTTCAGTACAGTGATGATGATTATTACCAGTGCTCCAATGTTGAATGGTGCAGAGTTGAAGATTTTCCAGCAGTCAAGTCCATGGGACTCAACCATTTGTGGCTTGATGTTTTTGTCATGGCGTTGATGCTGCTTGGTTACCGATTCGTCGCTTATCTCGCCTTGCATCGAGTAAGGTTTAGGTAAAAAAGAAAAGATTCACAAATCATAAGTACTAATCATCAATTGCAGTATGACATAAGCAAGAGTTTTTCTCCTCCTCCTCCTCCTCATCATCATCCTTCTTTCTTCTTCTTGTTCTGTTAAGGTTAAGCCCAGGAAGAATAATAAATATAATAATGATAATATATAATTAAGTAGTACATTTAATCAATCATGATTCTCTTTTGGGATAATGAGCTAGTGTTGTTCATGATTGGTGTTCAATTGGAGAGAGATTCTGATCGTCTAAAGATTAAAACTTTTAGATATTATTATATGTAAAGTTAGAAAATTTGCAGATTAAATCTAAACTGGGTTTAAGAAATTGAAGCAGTTAGTGAGTTGGGTTTTTGGTGTAGGGAGGTTTGAATCCAAAAAATTCAGTTTTTTTAGTTTAATAGCAGTTGGAGAATTTGGTTTTACTGCAGTAATTTTTTATTTTACAATTGTTATTTTCTATACGGTCCTTTAATTATTACTTGCGTCACCCCATGCGCCATCTCAAGTGCTAACACTCCAATCATATCAAGTACTGACAGTAATTTATTTCTATTAGATTTCTTTTTTTTAAAAAAAAAGAAAAACTTTTTTCTTTGTGGAGATTATTATTTTTTACTCATTTATAATTTAAACCAAAAATCTTAAAATTGTAGTCATCTTTTAATGATTATTCAATTCTTAAAATTTAATTATTTTAATATGTAAAATGGAATTTTAATTTATATTATTGATAATAATAATTACATTCATGTCTATAAATTTAATAAATTATAGATTTACTTGTTCAAATAGTAAATACTTAATTTTAATTAGATATGAAATAGAATTGAAATTTAAATTATAAAAAAAAAAAAAAAAAAAAAAAGACTAGTCAAATTGATTCTCACAGAAAGGGACCAAATCACTGCAACTTGCAATAACTAGATTTCAAAAATGTAAATTTATATTTTTATATATGGTGTGTATAAATACATATATTCTAATTAAGTTTATTAATTCAAAAAAAACTTATAATTTAATAACATACTTTTTAATAAATATACAAAATCTTTATAAACGGGTTATGAATAACCAATTACAAAAATTTATACTATCAAGTAATTAATTTTTTTATAAATAAAGAGTAATTAATAATTAATTTTAAACGATTATTTATTTACCAAATATACAAACAATTTTAAAAAATTGTTAGAAGTTAAAGCACGTGTTTAACTACGAATAACAAACTTTTAAAATAAATTAAAAATGCATAAAATTTAAAAAGGATATGAAAACATATTGACCAAAATGAGGATGAAAGTGTGGCTACACAAAACTCCTTCCATTTCAATTTCTTCCAAATTTCTCCACAATCTCATTCAAAATTTCATGTATTCTTTTGGATGAGTTTTTCCAGATATTACTTTTAGAAAGTTATTTTAAATGTAATATTTAGTAATGTGTTATAATAAATTATTATATTTCTTAAAAGATAATTCTTTTTTTTTAAAAAAATTAAAATTAAAATTGAAAATTGATGGACTTCAAATTCTTGTTATGTTAAGCGTTCAATCAATTGAATACATATAGGTATAATTTTTATTTTTTTAAAAAAAATTAAATTATTTTTTATAAACTATATTTCTATTTTTAGCAAGCTAATGGGGTTTTTTCATTTTCGAATATAATTTATTCCTTAATATTTTATAGAAAGATTACGTCATAATATACGATCATAAACATAAATATAGAATATTGTACATCTGTCCAAAACTAGATTATAATTTTTTTTTTTTTTTTAATATATATTTAAGTAAGATAATATATATATATATATTTATTTTTTTAACTCAACTTTAACTTTACATGTTAACATCATAGCTTTTTTATGCAATCTTAAAAATACAATCCACACATCTAAACTAGAATATACACAGTCTGAGGTAAAAGACAAATTTGACTTAAAGTAAACAAACAATCTATATTATATAGTATATCTATGTCAATAATAATAATAATAAGATTGATAATGTAGTAATTTTTGTGATTACACAATAAATTCATAATTCATACATTATAAAAAGGGGTTGGAAGGAATACAACCCATTCATATAGAATATATACATACATATATTGTATAATCTGTGGTGATTAAAAGAAATAATGCGGTGGTGACGATGGGCCGCCCCATACAAAATAAAAAGAAGAAAATCCACGTCATCTTCTACTTTGAGATAGTGCATATTATTACCACACATCATCATTAATCCACCCCCCCCCCCCCATACTCTCTTCCTCCTTGCTTGCTTGCTTTTCATTTCACATTTAAAAAATATTTTATGTTTTAAATGTAATTATCATTAAATTACAACTTTAACTGCATATTATCAATAACTAAAAATTAATTTATAATTATTAAAGAGAATCGGACAAAATCTCATTTTTAAAATCAATATAAATACGATAAATATATTAATTTCAAGTTGATAAAGAATGCTGTTTGCATGAACATTATAAAAGTTCTTATAATTATCATGGAATGATGATAATCAGACCTAATTTTTTTTATGTATTTTTTTAAATCATAACAAGCTGCAACACACTAGTCATCCAAATAATTATATTCTTGATGAGAGAGAGATTTATATACATATCATTTTTCTTTCAGGGTAATTAATTATATGCTTTTTTAATGTAATTGTAAATACTTATTATTTATTTAATAGGTATAAAAAGGGCCATTTTGCTTTTCATCATGAGATCTGTATCTTTGTTACATGATGAAAAATTTTAGAGGATAGAAAGAGATATTTAGGATTATGATGAGAGCAATGATGTAGCTACACCGTAGTGAAATTTAAAATTAAATATAAATTATTTATATTGGAATTAAATTATTAATTTTTCGCCCCACTAGATTAAAAAAAATTTAAGTTGTACATGGATCTTGTAATATATATGCATACAATATCTGTGTAAGACTAATTTATCAAATAAAAAGATTATCCTAACTACTTCTATGATTTTTTTTTTTTTAAAAAAAAAAAAATTTAAATTTAAGCTTTGCACTTCTCGGATTAGGTCATTAACGAATAGATTAATTACCTATTTTATTAAATTATGTGAAAGTTTATTAAAGTCTCTTGACCATTTAATAGATCTTATAAAATTTTAAACAATCCAATTAAAACTTAATTTTTTTTTTTTTAAAAAAAGTGGGTTTCTCAATAGACGAATGAAGAGAAATGACCATTTAGAAATTCTAAATTACTTATACGATTTCATTTGTTGTAAAAGCCTAAACCTCTATTAGGAATTTTAAACGCTTAAGACATTAATAATGATATAAACAATATTGAAATTGTCATTTAGCGGAAGAATTAAAGGGTTAAAAATTATATTCCTTGCGTGTTTACTTATGATGCCCAAATAGGGATTAAAAGAATGTTCAGAACTAAAACGAAAGTAACACTACAAAGTATTCATTAACTTCGATTCGAAAATTGATCGAGCTTGTAACACCCCAAGTGTATTATTATTATTATTTTTTATTTTTTTTTGTAATTATTGGAATTTTATTTGATTTTTTTTATTTAATTTAATTTGATTTAATTTAATGAAAATAAAAATAATAATAATGATAAAATTGGGTAAAAATATTATTTGGATTTAATTGAAATTGATTTTGAGAAAAAGTGGTGAAAATTTGGATTCTGGGGGTATTTTTGAAAAGAAAATCGGAAACCGGTGGTCAAAACGCAATTTAGAAAAGTTGTGCCACGTCAGCACCACGTCAGCAGCCACGTCAGCGGCCCGGTCAGCAGCTCTGGCCAACCAGGACGCACCGCGTGGCAAAGAAATGCTGACCAGGGGATGGGCCATGTGGGTGATCCGCGTGCGTGCGATCGGACGGCCCAGATCTGTTCCCGCGCACACGGACGGCCCAGATTGCATTGCGATGAACGGCCCAGATTTAATCCCAATTAAATCGTAATCGAACGGCCTAGATTTAATCTTGATGGACGGTTGAGATTAAAAGGCAAAGGGTATAAATAACCCCACCCACACCTGACCACAAAAACCCTAGCCGCCAGTGCCTCGCCGGAGAAGAAGAACCAGATGCTGGAGGAGCCGGCCACCGCCACCCGCCGCCGCACCGGGGAAGTTTTCGACCGCCGATCGAGGTAAATTTTCTCCTCCTTGCTTGTTTTTCGATGCTGAGTCCGCCTATGGCCAAACTGGAGCCAAACCACCGGCCAAACGGCCGGAAAACCCAGCTGAAGCCCAGCGGCGCGCTGCGCCCCTCCTTGATTTTTGCCTCCGATGAGGCCCTTCCCGGCCTCCGTTCGATGTAAATTTTATACCACTGTGATCACCGTTCTTTTCTCTACAGGTTGATCGGAGCCAAACATCAAAACACGACTCACGCCGGAGGAGCCGTCGCACCCGAGGGCACCGCCGCCGGTAAGTTTCGATTTTTCGTGATTTTTTGGCCCATCGAGGGCCCTAGGGTTGTTTTATCGCAGGGACCGATGCGATGTGGCTGAATTTGGCCGAAAACAGCTAACCTGAGGCGAATCGCCGCCGCAAGCGGCGGTGCCGTCACCGAAGCACGGCGGAGTCGCCGTGCCGGAATTGCGATATTGGCCGAAAGGGGCCCTAGGTCTGATTTGGGATTTTTTTGGGACACGTGCAGGTACCGGTATTGCGTTTCAATTTTCCAGAAAAAATTTAGGGAAATTAGGGACAGCCTGTAGGCGCACTATAGAGTTGAATTCAGACCCCGAAACGAGTAAGGACCCCTCACCCTGTTTTCTATCACGGTATTAAAACTAAATAAATAATTAAATTGTACTTTGTGACTTTATAGATGTATAATTGATTAAGGTTGCCAATGGAGCCCGAGTCTGATACAGTATCGGTCTGTTATTGTTTGATTTAATTTCAAGTATTAAATGCAGCATGATGTTTGATGTAATTACGTTATGGTCTCGTATGCATGAATCATAGTTTCTTTTATTATGGTTTGTATTATGATGAACTCGATACTGTGTTGTCTTGTTTGGTGTCCATTAGTGATTTACATGTTGTGTGTGTTTAGATGATTGAAACAAAAAAAAAGGATAAAAAAGTTATGTGAATTGATAAGTGGATAATGTGGACAGCCTAACTAGATATCTTGGGAGATGGTGGACGGACCGGGTCCGTAGGGAACCCTACCGGAAACGTAGTCTCTCATACCGGACGGGGTATGGAGATCTTATGTGTTTTAGCGCCCATACCGGACGGGGTATGGGGACGGTCCGTTTCACCCTCATATCGGACGGGGTATTGAGGTTCATGATTTTGGCGCCCATACCGGACGGGGTATTGAGGTTAGTTGTAATACCCATTAATTTTGTCATTTATTATTATTATTTTTAATTAATTTTTGAATTTATTTTATTTAGTTTATTTTATAATTTTTGAATTTTAATTGATTTATTTAATTTAATTTAATTTAATTTAATAAGAATAAAAATAATAATAATGATAAAATTAGGTAAAAATATTATTTGGATTTAATTAAAATTGATTTTGGGAAAAAGAGGTGAAAATTAGGATTCTGGGGGTATTTTTGAAAAGAAAATCGAAAATCGGGGGTCAAAACGTAATTTAAAAAAGTTGTGCCCCGTCAGCGCCACGTCAGCAGCCACGTCAGTGGCCCAGTCAGCAGCCCTGGCCAACCAGGACCTGCCGCGTGGCAAGACCACGTCGACCCGGGAACGGGCCACATGGGCGATCCGCGTGCGCGCGATCGGACGGCCCAGATGAGTCCCCACGCGCACGGACAGCCCAGATTAAGCGTGCGCACGGAAGCCCAGATGCAAGCGCACGGACGGCCCAGATGCACGCGCACGGACGGTCCAAATTCAATCGCGCACGGACGGCCCAGATTTAATCAAAATGGACGGCAGTGATCAAAAGGCAAAAGGGTATAAATAGAACCCCCACACCTGACCACAAAAACCCTAGCCGCCTACCCTCGCCGGAGAAGACGAACCAGACGCTGGAGGAGCCGGCCGCCGCCACCCGCCGCCGCACCGGGGAGTTTTTCGACCGTCGATCGAGGTAAATTTCATACCCCCAGCTCGTTTTTCCACGCTGAGTTCCCCTATGGCCAAATCGGAGCCAAAATTCCGACCAAACGGCTGGAAAACACGGCCGAAACCCAGCAGCACCGCCGCGCCCCTCCTCGATTTTTGCCTCCGATGAGGCCCTTCCCGGCCTCCGTTTGATACAATTTTTATATCACCGTGATCACCATTCTTTTCTCTACAAGTTGATCGGAGCCGAATCACCAAAACACGAACCTCGTCGGAGAGCCGTCGCACCTGAGAGCACCGCCGCCGGTAAGCTTCAGTTCTTTGTAATTTTTTGGCCCCCCGAGGGCCCTAGGGTTGTTTTATCGCAGGGACCGATGCAAGTGTGGCCGAATTCGGTCGAAAACGGCCGAAAGCGGCCAACCCGAGGCGAATCGCCGGAGCATGGCGGAGCCGCCGTGCCAGAATTGTGATATTGGCCGAAAGGGGCCCTGGATCTAATATGGGATTTTTTGGGACACGTGTAGGTACCAATAGTGCGTTTTAGTTCCCCGAGAAAAATTCAGGAAAAATTAGGGACAGCCTGTAGGCGCACTGTAGAGCCGTATTCGGACCTCGAAACAAGTAAGGATTCCTCACCCTATTTCCTATCACGGTATTAAAGTTCAATAAATGATAAAACGGTATTTCATGAATCAATAGATGTGTGAAATTGTTTAAGGTCGCCAATGGAGCCCGAGTCTGGTTTGTTTGTCGGTCAGTTGTTGTTTGTTCTATTTTACAGTTTTAAATGCAGTATGATGTCTGATGTTCTCATTTCATAGTTTCGTGTGCATAAATCATTATTTTATTAATTATGGGTTGAATGACTGAGAATCCGATGTTGTATGTTGGCTTGTTTTTATGAATTACTAGTTGCTTGTTTGTGTGTAATTTGATGATGCTGACTGAGAAAAAGGGGAATGAAAGGTTATGTAATTTGATAATTGTATAATGTGGTTAGCCTGACTAGATATCCTAAAAGATGGTGGACGGACCGGGTCCGTAGGGAACCCTATCGGGACTGTGGTCTCTCATACCGGACGGGGTATGGAGACCTTATGTGTTTTGGCGCCCACACCGGACGGGGTATGGGGACGGCCCTTTTCACCCTCATACCGGACGGGGTATTGAGGTTTATAGTTTTGGTGCCCATACCAGACGGGGTATGCGGACGGCCCTGGAATCTGATTACAAGTGTTAAAGGTTCACGGGTAGCGGGACCCCTATGGATCCCCATAAATACTAGTAGGCTGGTAAATAAGGAAAAATATGTTGTGTCATGATTGAGATGCAAAAGGCGTGATAAGTATTATGTTATACAGTTCCTATGATTTCCTGATGATGATAATATTATTGCTTTCGTATATTGTTTTATGAATTTCACCGAGGTAAGTGGATAGCAAGAATTTTATTATTGATAAAAGAATTTGTTGTAAACTATGCTCCATTGGTCTTTTGTGTTTTCTACCCACCTTTACCTCCGTGACGGTGAGATAGTGTGATGTCTTTACTGGGCTGGTGTAGCTCATTCCTTATTTAATCATTTCAGATCAGGAAGACATTGTTCCCGAGCCCGTTCCGCAGGAAGGCGGCGAAGGGGACGCCTGAAGACTCCGTAGTCATATTTATAGCTTTTATTTTCGAGTTTTTCTTTTAGTTAGTTTGTTGTTTTATACTTTGAGCACGTTTTTGGTTTTAGTGTAAGGGATGTTTAATCAAAATTTTTATTTTACTTCCGCATTTGACCTTTTTAATACACATGTTTCATTTCAAATTTCCAGGGCCGTTACAGTTGGTATCAGAGCCGCATTTCCTCGGACCCATCCCTTACACAATAGTACCTTAGAGAAATACTCACCGATAGATCGTTACTCAATCATTCTTTGTGAATGTAGGTACACGAAAATGAGGAGAGGAAGGCCCCCACTAAACCGAGCGTCCCAAGATAATTCGCTTCGGGAGGATTTAGACAGACTATTTGAGATGGTGGAAGCTCTCGTAGCTGCCCAACAGAGGCGAAATGAGAGAAGGGAGTTACCCGGACCTCCTCCACTATCGCAGGTTGAGCCCCCGCTACAACAGGCTGATCCCGAGCCACCCCCACAGGAGCCTGTTCCTCCACAGTACCACCCGGCACCACAGCCGCGGTACGACCCAGTACCACGGCCACGGTACCACCAGGCACCGCCACAGCACATTCCAGTACCCCCACCACATCAGCAGGTACCACCACAGGGTCCCCCAGTTCACCCTCAGCCGGCCCCAGTCCCTCTAGCTCGGGACCCCGCTCCTTCCTTGATTGACCCCGACTTCATAGAGAGGTACAGAAGACTGAACCCTTCTACTTTTGCAGGGGGATCCTCTTTTGAAGAGGCCCAATACTGGCTGGCAGAGACTGAGAGAGCTTTCGAGACCTTGGGAGTAGTTCCTGAGCAGAGGGCTGCCATTGCCTCCTACATGCTGGTAGGGGAAGCAGTACGCTGGTGGGAGCTCAAGCGGACCACCCTGCCTACACCAGCTACTTGGGAGCAGTTCTTAGCGGCCTTCCACGCGGAGTATCTCCCTAAACACATCCAACACCTTAAGGGAATGGAGTTTGCTCAATTGGTCCAGGGAAACATGACAGTGTCGGAGTATGCCCGTAAGTTCCTGGAACTGGGCCGATATGCCCCGGAGACATTGATGGATGAGGGTCGAAAGGCCAGGAAATTCCAGTGGGGTCTCCGCCCGGAGATCAGACAGCACTTACTGGTAATGGAGCTCGAGACATATTCAGCAGTCCTAGCAAAGGCGCAGATCATAGAAAGGAGCTTCGACACCCACCCTCAACTAGCGGGGAGTTCCCGACCCTCAGCCCCGCTCCGCAGGCCAGCACCTACCACGCCTGTCCAACCCAGTAAGAGGCCCAGACCTGTTATCCAGGCCCCTCCTCAGGCTACGGGGGCAGCACGTGGAAAGATCTGCCAGCACTGCGGTAGGGATCACGGGGACCGACCCTGCTACCACCTCAGCAACACCTATCGCATATGCGGCAGTGCCAAGCACTATGCAAAGGAATGCCCGAGGAACCAGAATCAAAGAAGGCCTCCAATCCAGGGCAGAGTTTACAACATTACCCAGAAGGATGCCGACGCAGACCCGGACGTGATACATGGTATGTATACTATCTCTGACCACATTGCTCATATTTTATTTGACACTGGTGCATCACATTCTTTTGTTTCACATGTTCTTGCTTCTAAAATTTATGTATCACCTGATAGACTTGATTCATTATTGCTTGTATCTACCGCTGGGGGGAGACATTGCTAGGAGAGATTATCTACAGGGCATGTGCCGTGGAGATAGCAGATAGTAAACTGAGGGTAGACCTGATAGGGTTAGACATGAGGGATTTTGATGTAATTCTAGGAATGGATTGGCTAGCGGCGTACCACGCCACCATAGACTGCTTTAACAAAAAGATTATATTTAACCCTCTCAACGAGGAGCCATTTACAAGTTAATAAAATCATTCAGTACTGATTTTCTCTGATGGCAAGTTTTCTTAATTCCCAGTGACTTAATCTTGTATTTTCTCTAACTAGGTAAACCCAAGAAAGAAGTTTGTATCCAAGAGATTCCAGTAGTCCGAGACTTTCCAGACGTATTTCTGGATGAACTGCCCGGTCTACCAGTGGACAGAGAGGTCGAGTTCACCATAGACTTACAGCCAGGTACCCAGCCCATCTCGGTTGCTCCTTACCGAATGAGCCGCATTGAGATGGAAGAACTAAAGAAACAGATCACTGAGTTACAAGACAGTGGTTTCATTAGACACAGCGTTTCCCTTTGGGGTGCCGGAGTTACTTTTGCAAGGAAGGGAGATGGAAC
Organism: Carica papaya; assembly: GCF_054855325.1. Classification (NCBI taxonomy): domain Eukaryota; kingdom Viridiplantae; phylum Streptophyta; class Magnoliopsida; order Brassicales; family Caricaceae; genus Carica; species Carica papaya. Next base: position 26,650,530 of record NC_142311.1, on the reverse strand, counting down.
GTTGAGACTGTGCATTGATTACAGAGGGATAAACAAGGTAACAATTAAGAACAAATATCCTCTTCCCCGGATTGATGACCTTTTCGATCAGTTGCAGGGTGCACAGGTCTTTTCTAAAATAGATCTACGATCAGGTTACCATCAGGTAAAGGTAAGAACAGAAGACATCCCCAAGACGATATTCCGAACCAGGTACGGACACTACGAGTTCCTGGTCATGCCGTTTGGGCTAACCAACGCCCCGGCCATCTTTATGGATCTAATGAACAGGATCTTGAGAGAGTTCTTGGATCAATTTGTCATCGTGTTCATCGATGATATCTTAGTCTACTCAAAAAGTAGAGAAGAACATGTTCATCATCTTGCCCAAGTCCTACAGGTCCTCAGGGAAAAGAAGTTGTATGCAAAGTTGAACAAGTGTGGATTTTGGCTCGAGCAAACCGCCTTTCTAGGACATGTTATATCGAAAGAAGGGGTATCAGTGAACCCCGAAAAGGTTGAAGCGGTACTTGGTTGGGAAAGGCTGACAACGGGTAAGGAAATTCGCAGATTTTTGGGGATGGCAGGTTATTACCGCCGGTTCGTCGAAGGGTTCTCTAGCCTAGCAGCTCCTCTAACCCGACTCACAAAGAAGAACGCAAAGTTTGAATGGAATGAGGACTGTGAAAGGAGTTTTTCAGAATTGAAGAAGCGACTGACTACTGCACCCGTGCTGGCTCTACCAAGTGGATCAGGAGGGTATACAGTTTATAGTGATGCCTCCTATCTGGGCCTAGGTTGTGTCCTGATGCAGCATGGAAAGGTTATAACATATGGGTCAGCTAAAGAATCATGAGAAGAACTATCCTACCCATGACTTGGAGCTTGCCGCAATCATACACGCCTTGAAAACCTGGGGCCATTATTTGTATGGAGAGACCTTTCAGATCTACACCGATCATAAGAGTTTGAAGCACATCTTCACTCAGAAGGATCTCAACATGCGTCAGAGAAGGCGGATGGAACTCCTCAAGGACTATGATTGTGATATCCTATACCATCCAGGTAAGGGCAACGTGGTGGCCTATGCCCTCAGCAGGAAAAGTGCAGGCACCCTAGTCCATTTGATGGTTTCAGAATGCAGGTCAATTGGGGCCACGCAGCAGGTTCGACTGCAAGATCTGAAGAGGGCCACTTGTTTGGGCCACCTAGCAGTCCAACCCGAGTTAATCCAAAGAATAAAGGAAGCCCAGTCAGTCGACCCCGCCCTAGTAACCCGCAAGAAGGATGCAGAACAGGGAGTGAGTTCAGAATTTCAGATCTCTGTCGATGGATTGATTCGTTTCAAGGACAGAGTGTGTGTCCCAGATGACAGTGAGTTAAAAAGAGACATCATGACGGGGTCCCATAGTTCAAGGTTTGCCATGCATCCAGGAAGTACAAAAATGTACCAAACTATGCGACCTCGGTTCTGGTGGAATGGGATGAAGAGAGATATAGCTGACTTTGTATCTAAGTACTTGGTATGTCAGCAGGTCAAAGCAGAACATCAACGCCCAGGTGGGTTACTTCAGCCTTTACCGATTCCAGAGTGGAAGTGGGAACATATCACCATGGACTTCGTATTGGGACTACCCAAGGCACGATCAGGACATGATGCTATATGGGTAATTGTTGACCGACTCACTAAGTCTTCCCACTTCCTGGCCATCAGAATGACTGATTCTTTGGACAAGTTGGCAAAAAATTATATCCGGGAGATAGTCAGATTGCATGGAGTCCCAGTGACAGTGGTATCCGACAGGGACCCCAGATTCACTTCTCGGTTTTGGAATAGTTTCTAGCAAGCCATGGGAACAAAGCTGTCCCTCAGCACTGCTTTCCATCCTCAGACTGATGGACAATCAGAAAGAACAATTCGTACACTGGAAGATATGCTCCGAGCTTGTGCCCTTGACTCTGGGGGCCATTGGGACGACCATTTACCCCTGATAGAGTTTGCCTACAACAACAGCTATCAAGCGAGCATTGGAATGGCTCCGTATGAGGCGTTATATGGACGCCCATGCAGATCACCGATTTGTTGGGAGGAAGTGGGCGACAGAAGATTGTTCGGTCTGGAGTTGGTAGAGGAGACCACTTCGAAGATAGCTAAAATCAGAAAGAACATTCAGACAGTCCAGAGTAGACAGAAGAGTTATGCAGACACACGAAGGAGGGATCTAGCGTTTGAAAGAGGCGACCAAGTGTTTCTTAAGGTCACTCGTTTCAAGGGAATTAGTAGGTTCGGCAGGAGGGGAAAATTAAACCCCCGATATATTGGACCCTTTGAAATCTTAGACAAGATTGGTACTGCTGCTTACAGACTAGCACTGCCTCCCGAACTCTCCCGAGTTCACAACGTGTTTCACGTATCTATGCTACGTAAGTACAATCCAGACCCCTCTCATGTCTTGGCTCATGAACCACTTCCACTCCAAGAGGACTTGTCTTATGAAGAAGTACCGGTCGGTATCACGGACCGAGAGAGCAGAATACTCCGCAACCAGAAAATATCATTTGTAAAGGTCGTGTGGCAGAACCACATGCCTAGGGAGGTTATTTGGGAACTAGAATCAGAATTTAGAGCCCAGTATCCCCATTTGTTCGACCAAGAGTAAGAGGCAAATTTGGGGGACCAAATTTCTTTAAGGGGAGAGAGTTGTAACACCCATTAATTTTGTCATTTATTATTATTATTTTTAATTAATTTTTGAATTTATTTTATTTAGTTTATTTTATAATTTTTGAATTTTAATAGATTTATTTAATTTAATTTAATTTAATTTAATAAGAATAAAAATAATAATAATGATAAAATTGGGTAAAAATATTATTTGGATTTAATTAAAATTGATTTTGGGAAAAAGGGGTGAAAATTAGGATTCTGGAGGTATTTTTGAAAAGAAAATCGAAAATCGGGGGTCAAAACGTAATTTAAAAAAGTTGTGCCCCGTCAGCGCCACGTCAGCGGCCCAGTCAACAGCCCTGGCCAACCAGGACCTGCCGCGTGGCAAGACCACGTCGACCCGGGAACGGGCCACGTGGGCGATCCGCGTGTGCGCGATCGGACGGTCCATATGCGTCCCCGCGCGCACGGACGGCCCAGATTAAGCGTGCGCACGGACGGCCCAGATACAAGCGCACGTACGGCCCAGATGCACGCGCACGGACGGCCAGATTCAATCGCACACAGACGGACCAGATTTAATCAAAATGGACGGCTGTGATCAAAAGGCAAAAGGGTATAAATAGAACCCCCACACCTGACCACAAAAACCTCAGCCGCCTGGCCTTGCTGGAGAAGACGAACCAAACGCCGGAGGAGCCGGCCGCCGCCACCCGCCGCCGCACCGGGGAGTTTTTCGATCGCCGATCGAGGTAAATTTCATACCCCCGACTCATTTTTCCATGCTGAGTTTTCCTGTGGCCAAATCGGAGCCAAAATCTCAGCCAAATGGCCGGAAAACACGGCCGAAACCCAGCGGCGCCGCCGCGCCCCTCCTCGGTTTTTGCCTCCGATGAGGCCCTTCTCGGCCTTCGTTTGATACAATTTTTATATCACCGTGATCAGCATTCTTTTCTCTACAGGTTGATCGGAGTCGAATCACCAAAACACGAACCTCACCGGAGAGCCGCCGCACCCGAGAGCACCGCCGCCGGTAAGCTTCGGTTTTTCATAATTTTTTGGCCCCCCGAGGACCCTAGGGTTGTTTTATCGCAGGGACCGATGCAAGTGTCGCCGAATTCGGCCAGAAACGGCTGAAAACAGCCAACACGAGGCGAATCGCCGGAGCACGGCAGAGCCGCCGTGCCGGAATTGTGATATTTGCCGAAAGGGGCCCTGAGTCTAATCTGGGATTTTTGGGGACACGTGCAGGTACCAGTAGTGCGTTTAAGTTCCCCGAGAAAAATTCAAAAAAAATTAGGGACAACCTGTAGTCGCACTGTAGAGCCGTATTCGGACCCCGAAACAAGTAAGGATTCCTCACCCTATTTCCTATCACGGTACTAAAGATCAATAAATAATAAAACGGTATTTCATGAATCAATAGATGTGTGAAATTGTTTAAGGTCGCCAATGGAGCCTGAGTTTGGTGTGTTTGTCAGTTAGTTGTTGTTTGTTCTATTTTACAGTTTTAAATGCAGTATGATGTCTGATGTTCTCATTTCATAGTTTCGTGTGCATAAATCATTGTTTTATTGATTATGGGTTGAATGACTGAGAATCCAATGTTGTATGTTGGCTTGTTTGGCATGAATTACTGGTTGCTTGTTTGTGTGTGATTTGATGATGCTGACTGAGGAAAAAGAGAATGAAAGATTATGTAATTTAATAATTGTATAATGTGGTCAGCCTGACTAGATATCCTGGGAGATGGTGGACGGACCGGGTCCGTAGGGAACCCTACCGGGACTGTGGTCTCTCATACCGGACGAGGTGTGGAGACCTTATGTGTTTTGGCGCCCATACCGGACGGGGTATGGGGACGGCCCGTTTAACCCTCACATCGGACGGGGTATTGAGGTTTATAGTTTTGGCACCCATACCGGACGGGGTATGGGGACGATCCTGGAATCTGATTACAAGTGTTAAAGGTTCACGGGTAGCAGGACTCCTATGGATCTCCATGGATACTAGTAGGCTGGTAAATAAGGAAAAATATGTTGTGTCATGATTGAGATGCAAAAGGCGTGATAAGTATTATGTTATATATTTCCTATGATTTCCTGATGATGATAATGTTATTGCTTTCGTATATTGTTTTATGAATTTCACCGAGGTAAGTGGATAGCAAGGATTTTATTATTGATAAAAGAATTTGTTGTAAACTATGCTCCATTGGTCTTTTGTGTTTTCTACCCACCTTTACCTCCGTGACGGTGAGATAGTGTGATGTCTTTACTGGGCTGGTGTAGCTCATTCCTTATTTAATCATTTCAGATCAGGAAGACATTGTTCCCGAGCCCGTTCCGTAGGAAGATGGCGAAGGGGACGCCTGAGACTCCGTAGTCATATTTATAGCTTTTATTTTCGAGTTTCTCTTTTAGTTAGTTTGTTGTTTTATACTTTGAGCACGTTTTTGGTTTTAGTGTAAGGGATGTTTAATCAAAATTTTTATTTCGCTTCCGCATTTGACCTTTTTAATACACATGTTTCATTTCAAATTTTTGGGGCCGTTACATTCATGATTTTGGTGCCCATACCGGATGTGGTATGGGGACGGCCCTGAAATCAGGTTGTAAATATTAATGGTTCACGTGTAGAGGGGACCCCCTATGGATCCCAAGGGATACTAGTAGGCTGGTAAAAGATGAAATCTGTTTCCTGATAATTGAAATGTAAAGGTGTGATATATGTTATGTTATAAAGTGTGTATGATTTCATGATATTATAAGGTTATTATTTTCATATGTTGTTTTCATGGATCTCGCCGAGGTAAGTGGACAGTAAAGGATTTTATTACTGATAAATGAATTTGTTATAAATTATACTCCATTGGTCATTTTTGTTTTCTACCCACCTTTACTTTCGTGGCGGTAAGATAGTGTGATGTTTTTACTGGGCTGGTGTAGCTCATTCCTTATTTAACCCTTTCAGATCAGGAAGACGTTTTTCCCGAGCCCGTTCCACAGGAAGACGGTGAATGGGACGCCTAAAGACTTTATAGTTATATTTATAGTTTTTATTTCGAGTATCTCTCTTAGTTAGTTTGTAATTTCATGTTTTGAGTACGTTTTGGTTATTGTGTGAGGGATGTTAATCAAAATTTTTATTATGTTTTCGCATTTGAGATTTTTAATACATACATTTTCATTTAAATTTCCGGGGCCACTACAGAGCTGAAAGAGAAAGATTGCTTAGCTAGTCTCTTGTTATTTCGGGTCCGAGTCTTGGTCGTCCTGATATAAAATAATTAATAAGAATAGGGATGAGCTACACTAGTTCAATAAAAATGGCAACATCCTACCACAATAACACCCAAAACTTTTGTTTTATTTTATTTTAATTTTTATTGGAATTTTGTTTTATTTTATTTTATTTTAATAATTAATTTATAAAGTTTTAATTTAATTTAATTTAGTAGAAATAATAATAATAAAATGAGCTAAAATTATTTTTAGGGTTTAATTGAAATTGATTTTGAGAAAAAATGGTGAAAATTTAGATTCTCGGGGTATTTTTTTTAAAAAAATCAAAAACCGGGGTCAAAATATAATTTTAAAAAAAAGTGCCACGTCAGCAGCCCCGGCCAACCAGGACACACCGCGTGGCAGGGACGCTGACGTGGGGAGCCACGCGGGATGGAGCCAGGTGGTTGATCCGCGTGCGCGCGATCGGACGGCACAGATCCGTTCCTGCATGCACGGACGGCCCAGATCAAGAGCGTGTGCAAACAGCCCAGACCTCACGCGTGCGGACGGTCCAGATTGAATCACGCACGGACGATCCAGATTAAATCATGATAGACGGTTCAGATTAAAAGGGAAATGTTATAAATAATCGCATCCACACCCAACCCCAAACCCTAGCTGCCAAAACCCTCGCCGGAGAAGACGACCTAGCCACCGGAGGAACCGGCCACCGTCAACCACCGCCGCACCGGAGGACTTTTCGGCCGCCAAACAAGGTAAAATTTCTCTCTTTGGCTCGTTTTTCGATGCTGAACCTCCTTGTGGCCAAATCGGAGCCAAACCACCAGCCAATTGGCTGAAAAATACCGCCAAAGTCCAGCGGCGCCGCCGTAAGTGTTCTCGATTTTTGCCTCCGATGAGGCCCTTCCCGGTTCCCGTTCGATGTAATTTTTATACCAATGTGACCACCATCCTTTTCTCTACAGGTTGACTAGAGTAAAATACCAAATCGCGACTCGCGTCGGAGGAGCCGTCATACCCGAGTGCTCCGCCGTCGGTAAGTCTCAATTTTCTGTAATTTTTTGGCCCACCGAGGGCCCTAGGGGTGTTTTATCATAGGAACCAATGCAAGTTTGGCCGAATTCGACCGAAAACGGTTAACCCGAGGCGGATTGCCTCCGTGGGTGGTGACACCGTCGTCGGAGCACGGCAGAACTGCTGTGCTGGAATTCCGAAATTGGCCAAATAGTCCCTGGGTTTGATTTGGGATTTTTGGGGACATGTGCAGGTACCGGAAGTGTGTTTCAGTTTCCGGAAAAAAATTTATAGAATCTAGGGACTGCCCGTAGACGCAATGAGAAACCAATTTCAGACTCCGAAATAAGTAAGGATCTCTCACTCTATTTTCTATTACGGTATTAAAGCTTAATAAATAATAAAATGGTATGTTATGAATTAATAGATATGTATAATTAATTAAGGTTACTAATGGAGCCCGGATCTGATGTATTTTTCGGTCAGGTGTTGTTTGATTTATTTTACAGTTTTGAATGCAGTATGGTGGATGATGTGTTTATTATATGGTTTCGTATGCATGAATCACGGTTTCATTTATTATGGTTTGAATTATTGTGAACCTGATGTTGTGTTGCCTTGTTTGGTGTCCATTACTGGTTTACGTGTTTATGTTTGATTGGATAATTGAGATTAAGAAACATGAAAAATGTATGTAAATTGATAAATGAATAATGTCGGCAGCCTAACTAGATATCCTGGGAGATGGTGGACAGACCGGGTCCATAAAAAACCCTACCGGGAACATAGTCTCTCATATAGGACGGGTTATGGAGACTTTATGTGTTTTGGCGCCCATACCGGACGGGGTATAGGGACGGCCCGTTTCACCCTCATACCGGACGGGTTATTGAGGTTTATGGTTTTGGTGCCCATACCGGACACGGTATGGGGATGGCCCTGGAATTAAGTTATTAATGTGAATGATTCATGTGTAGCGGAGACCCCCTATAGATCACCATGGATACTAGTAGGTTGATAAAAGAGGAAATTTATTGTCTGATGATTGAAATACAAAAGTATGATATGTGTTATGTTACAGAGTGTGCATGGTCTTATGATGTTTATGACATTATTGTTTCTCATAAGTTATTTTCATAAATCTCAACGAGGTAAGTGGACAGTAAATGTTTTTATCATTGATAAATGAGTTTGTTATAAATTATGCTCCATTGGTCATTTTTGTTTTCTACCAACCTTTACTTCTGTGACAGTGAGATAGTGTGATGTCCTTACTGGGCTAGTGTAGCTCATTACATACTTAACCATTTCAGATCAGGAAGACTTGGTTCCCGAGCCCGTCTCACAGGAAGATAGCGAGTAAATGTCTAAAGATTTCATAGTTTTATTTATAACATTCATCTTTAGTATTTACTTTATTTAGTTTATTTTTTCATACATTTAGTATGTTTGGATTATTATGTAAGGGATATTAATCAAATTTTTTTTTCCGCTTCCGTACTTCAGAATTTTCTTATATATTTATTTTCCTTTAAAATTCAGGGGTTGTTACAACCACTGACACAAAAAATTAAAGGGTTGTATAAAATATAAAATGATTGATGGTGCATAATTTAATAAAAACCAAAAGCTAATGCACTCCTTGTCCATTTTACTGAAAGCCTTAATATTCCCTTCTCCAACTTGCAATTTATCAACACAATACACTAATAAGATTAGAATGACAATTTAATCACAATAAACATACATTCCAATAAACATGTAATGTTGGGTTCTTTATTATTTTTGACCGAAATCGGGTTTTTTACTATCATTCATGTCTTACCATTTTATTTCTCTCTATCGATATCATTGGGGCCCGTAGAGATCCCCACTATGTGTGGGTATATAACACTTCCTTTGTAAATCATCAGTCGTCTTCATACCTCATCCAGTAATGGGCACCACATCCTAAAGGTCGTCTTAATACCCCGTCTAGTATGAGCGAAATTAACTAACTCTCAACCCCATTTGGTGTGGGAGTTCCCAACCCCGTATAGCTGAGGATAACATCCACAGTAGGGTTCACTCTATGTATCGAGTCCGTACATTTTTTTCTATGATAGCCGGTAAGTGTTTGATTATTGTCACCATTTTATGCATATATATATATATATTATATTGTTATCCAAGCAATCAATAGTCGTGAGACCGAACATTAAATTAGAAATGGGTGTGATTCGTGGTTTGATACCGAATAAAGATAAAACCATAATTAAGAGTGAAACAATATGGCAAAATAGGATAAATATTTTCCATGCAAACCATAAAACCAAATGAATAAAATATGCATACCTAGACTAAAATAGAATATAAGAATAAAGCAAAAAAGAATAAACGAGAACTAAAATAATACAAAACAACAAAATAGAATAAAATAAATCACGATTGTAATGCCCCAGAACTCGAAATGAGACGTAATTCCTGCTCATATCATTTTCATGCAATAGGCCCACAAACTATACACATACACATCAAAATTTATCATACAATCTAGCATCTCATGTGATATATACATTAATTATATATACAGAACATGATGTCAAACTTTAGAGTTTAACAAAATAAAATGAAATTTTCTCGAATATACATAAAATATATAAAATAAGAACTTTTTTTTACAGGTTCCACTTGTTTGGCAACGATTCTGACTCTTTTTTCTCATCTAAAAAATATTATGGTGAAATTTAATGAGTTTCACCAACTCAATAAGTATTTACGTCCTCTCAACCCATATAAGATTTTATGCAAAACATAAAATATGAGACAAATGCAATAGTGATGTTTCAATACAAAATTAATTTATTACTTTCAAAACTTCACATGTTTATGATCGAATTTCTAAATTCTCTCGAATATCATATACAATCTTCAAATGTATATCCACATACTCTCGAAAGAACATAGGTACACTCGAATATCAATCATCATCTTGAAACATAATTATATATACATGAAAGATCACACATACACTCGAAAGGTCATTTATAAGGTTTCATTGTGCGATGCCGTTTATGTCGTCATCAAGGAGAGGCGAAATAGATCCCCCATCGCATGGATAACACACACACACACACACACACACACAAATCTTACAATTGTCAGAGCAGATACGTTTGCTTGGTAACCCACACTCATAATACCTATCCACGTCTGGATTAGGTTTTAGACTCTATCCATGTGCAGGTTCACTATACCTGCTGAACTTCAGCCATATACACACATTCCCCTTCTCGATTCAGATTAAACGAAAGAGCATTCAAAGTTTATACTCTAATTATTCTCAACTCCTCATTTTTTATTTCTTATTTATTTTATTTTTATTCTAGTTTCTCTAAAATTTTATTTAATTGATCATTTCAACACTATAGTTATTTTCTTCCTTTCTATTTTTACCTTCTTATTTATTTCTTTTTTTTTTTAATTTTTCACTTAATTAGGAATTTTTCTTAATTCCTCAATTCATATCTAATCACAGTCCAAGTATTCCTCAGTCTTTTGGGTATGTTTTTTGGTTTCGTCTCCTCATAATTTCCAATTGCTTAGGTCTATTCGTTATAGATTTGGGTTCTGCTCTCATTAAAAATCTGGTCAGTATCCGTTCAATTTTTAAAATACCATAATTTTATAAAATACATTCAATTTTTAAAATTCGAATCCAGTTGAGAATTAGAAATACTTACACTCCTACGTGTCTTCCCCAATCTGCCTGGATGTCCTAATTTTCCTATACACATGACATAACTTAATTAATATATTTTAGAATACTAAAAATTAATTAAATTAAATAACGGGTTCCAACGACCACCCAACAGAATACCTGAAATTATCAAGATTCGTACTTGGAAAAATCTTTCAGCTTTTCGTTTGGCGGATCAGATTCTTATTTTTTGAGGAAGACTTTTCAACTTCTCAAATGACGAATCGGAATCCTAAAAGGCGATTCTGGCCTCTATTCCAGCGGAAGACCCTTCGGCTTCTACGGTGAGTAGGTTTTTCTATTCCCGAGGGAACCTCCTTGGTTCTCGCGTGGGTGGGTGGTTTGGTCGAGCCTGCGCGGCCAGCCCGACACCAGTCACTCTCCACCACCTTTCAAACTATCACCAAAACATGAAACAGAACGATTTTACCTCCGGTGCGAGTGATTCAGCCTCGACTTGGCTCCATGTCGTATTCTCTCGGTCAGCCCGCAGCTCTCTAGCTTCCAAACCTGCACACACACACACACACGTGAATGTCTGTTTGGTCAAAAACACACACCAAATGAGAAAAAGAACGCACCTAGTTCGGGTACGATGCTCAAAAAATCCGAACAACCTCAATTTTGGATTCTGCTGTCACAGGGTGCTCCTCAGCCACGATTTCCTTTCTTTCCCTTCCCTTCAGATTTCTGCCTTTGCGATTCTCTCTCTTCTTCTCTCGCCTTGCGCGGCTGTTCTTGGCTTTCCTCCTCTTCCCACTTGGCCACACTCTTTTTCTTCCCTTCCTCTCTTTTTTTTCTCCCTTCCCCTCTTCCTTTCCGGCCTCTCTCTTCTTTCATCTCTCTTTTTTCTCTCTCAGCTTCCCCGCGCAACACCCTCTCTTCTTTCTCCCCCCGATCACCCCTTTCTCCTTCTCCCTCTCTCTTTTCCAGCTTCTCTCCCAAATGAAGAAATCCCTAATCTCTTTTCTTTTTTTACACTTGTTCCTCCAGTTGTTGGATCTCACAAGCTCGATCTAGGCTGTTCATTTTCTTTTAAATCTCCTTCATCCGATCTCCTCTAGTGGTCCGATCTGGACTGTCCATATTCTGATATTCTTTACCCTATTCCACTTTCTCTTATTTATGTTTTTACTCCCTTTTTTCCTCATTTGTTTTCATTTAAGTCCTTCAATTTAAATATACCTCCAAAATTCTTAAAACTCTTTCATTTAAATCCAATTTCTAATTTTTATTCATTTTTCTCATTTTCTTATTTATTTAGGAGTGGATGTTACAACGATGATCCAAGATATATGCATAATATATTGATTCTAGATAATATAATGAAATAGGGATGAACATGGAATAGATTGAGGGAATGGAAAATAATTAAATAAATAAAATAAATAAATAAATAAAAATAGAAGATAATTTAAAATAAAGGAAACAAAAACCAAAGTAAAGACGCAAGTGAAAATAGAGGGTGACAAGTAAAAATAAAACTAATAATCGGCAAAAACCAAATCGATTCACTAGCTCCATCGGTAAACTGTATTTAATTATCAAGGAACCACAAAACTATTGAATATTATCGTTCATTATCATTTTAACTTTAATTAATCGTAACATGAAAAAGGTTAAGGGATTCTTACACAAGATCGGAGTCCAGAACATTGCCTTTTTTGTTACAGTTCGTGACGGTTCCCAGCTCTTGAAAGTATTGGGTTTCCTGCTAAAATTTTGAAATAAAATCAAAATGGCGTGAAAATACGTAAGGAATGGTGAAAAAAAAAAAGCAGAAAAACCTCACAAGGGTTGGGTTAGGGTTTTGGCAAGGCAGCGCCGCCAAGCTCCACTGACTTGGTTCTCCTTCTTCGGTGTTTCTCCCTTTCAACAAAGCCAGTTTGAGCGATTTTCTGATGGAAATTAGTGTAAATTGTGGAAAGAAGGGTGTTTTATGGAGAAAAAATAGAAATTTTGACTTTACTGAGCAAATTTCATTCTCCGATGCGGGGACTCAGCTAAGCTCCATCATCTTTCTTTCGCGGGTTACGACTTTTCTCAATTATTCTTCATCGAGAACAGTTTAGATAGCTAAGGACAGGAAAATGGGAAGAACGAGAAGAAAATTTGGGCTTACCGGCGCACTTTTGGGGTTCTGGCACGATGACGTTGTCGTCTCTCCAGTGGCTAAGCTTCTCATTCGACTGCCCTTTTTCTTCTTCTTCTCCTGTCACTTATGTCGGCTAGGGTTTTGGGCTAAGTAAATAGAGGTTTAAATATCTCTCTTCAACAAATCTAGGTCCTTCATCCCAGGACGTTTGGAGGCACGTGGATCGGTCGACCGCACTTATTTAGGGAATTCATCCGAGTCGTTCGATCTGAGAGACTTGGAAACACACAAGTCGCCCGATCGAGCTTGTTTAGGAAGTCAATATGGGCCACTCATGCGTACGTAAGTGGCCCCGAGTCATCCGATCGGCCTAACACTCGGATTGCCAGTGTGGGCTTCCTGCGTGGAGCCCGTGTTGATGTGGTTGTGGCGTGGTGCGCGATGATTCGTTGCTTCGCTCACTGGGCATCCACGTGGCCTATTTCTTCCCATTTTTTGAATTGACCCATGTTTTTTGAATTTCTTTTCAAGTAGGCCCTCTATTTACAATGGTGTACAGGCTTCTGAATTTATTTTCAAAGAGGTCCAAAATTAACCTTTTAATCATTTCTTTGTAATTTAGCAATAAATTAATTTTTATTTTCTTTTTTTGCGATAGAATAAAAATACAATATGAGATAAATGAGTGAAAATTCACAAAGTTAAACGAAACGAAAGTGTTTTTGTTAATTAAATATTAAACATCTCAAATTTAGGGTGTTACAACTCTCCCCCTTTTAAGAAAATTTGGTCCACTAAATTGTCATGACTCACTGAATAGCTGAGGATGTCTAACCTTGAAGTCCAACTCCATCTCCCTAGTGGCTTCGTCCTCTGACTGATTCTACCATATAACTTTGATGAAGGGGATCCTCTTGTTGTGGAACACTCTCTCTTTTCAATCCATGATGTTGATGGATACTTCTTCATAAAAAAGATCCTCCCGAAGTGGAAACAGTTTGTAGGATAAAACATGTGAAGGATTAAGATTGTACTTGTGCAACATTAATACACAGGAAACATCATGTACTCTGAATAGTTCTGATGGCAGTACTAATTTATAGGCAGATCTTTTAATTCTGTTCAAAATTTCAAACGTTTCGATAAATTGATGATTTAACTTTTTCCTCTTCTCGACCCTAATGATGCCTTTCAGATGGGTGGCCTTAAGGAAGACTCGATCACCTGTCTCAAATTCTAAATCCCTCTTTCGTGTGTCTGCATAACTGTTCTGTCTATTCTGGGTTGTTTGGATATTTTTTTTTATTTTGACAATCTTCGTTGTGGTATCCTCTACAAGGTCTAGGCTAATCAATTTCAAGTCACTTACTTATTTCCAACAGATTGGTGATCCACCAAGGTTAACCATATAATACTTCATATGGAGCGATACTGATGCTTGCTTAGTAACGATTGCTGTAGGCAAACTCTATCAAGGGTAAATAATCATCCTAATGTCCCCCGAGATCTACGGTACAAGCCCTGAGCATGTCCTCTAGTGTTCAAATAGTTCTCTATTATTACCCATCCGTTTGAGGGTGGAAAGCTGTACTGAGTGATAATTTGGTCTCCATCGCTTGCTGAAAACTAGAACCCCATGCAGCCTGACTATCTCTCGAATGTAAATTATAGCTAACTTGTCCAAGGGGTCTTTTACTCAAATGGCTAAGAAGTGGGAGGATTTAGGGAGTTGATCAACTATTACCCAAATCACATCATGACCAGAGTGTGCCTCGGGCAATTCCGTTACAAAATCCATAGTGATATGTTCTAATTTTCATTATGGGATTGTCAACGATTGGAGTAGAATGCCTGGGCATTGATGCTTAGCCTTAACTTGTTAGTATGTGAGACACCTTGAGACAAAATCAGCAATATTCCTCTTTATCCCATTCTACCAAAATTGGAGTTGCATACTTTAGTACATCTTGTTATTTTCTGGGTGCATGGTGAACTTCAAACTTTGAGCCTCCGTCATGATATCTCTTTTTAAATCGACGTCGCTGGAGATACATAGCTTATCTTTGAACCTGAATAACCCATCAGCAGAAAGTCAGAATCTTGGGTTCAACCCCACTTCTGTATCCTTTATAAGGGCTGTTAAAGTAGAATAAGTCAGCTAGGCCTCCTTGATCATCTAGATTAGCTCGGGTTGAATCGTTAAATGGGCTAGATATATGGCCCGTTTTAAGTCTTGGAGTTGTATCTACTACGTGGCTTTTATCATTTTGCACTCTGAGATTATCATATAAGCTACTATGCCTACACTCTTCCTACTGAGAGCATCGACCACCACGTTGCTCTTGGTTGGGTGGTACAAGATCTTTCAATCATAATCCTTAAAAAGTTCTATCCAATGCCTCTTTTCCATGTTGAGGTCTTTCTATGTGAATATATGTTTCAGGCTCTTATGGTCTTTATAGGTGTCAAACGTCTCTCCATATAAGTAATGACACTAGATTTTCAAGACATGAATAATTGCGATAAGCTCCAAATCATCAGTGGGGTAATTCTTTTCATGGTTTTTCAGTTGCTTAAACCCATAAGTTATAACATTTCCATGTTGCATCAAAAGAAAACTCAAGCCCTGGTAGGATGTATCACTTATACTATATATCCACTTGTTTCATTTGTTAGAGCCAACACTGGTGCAGTAGTCAATCTCCTTTTTAGTTCTATAAAGCTTGTTTTACATTTCTCATTCCACTCAAACTTGACATTTTTCTTTGTGAGTCGTCTCAGAGGGGCTGCAATGCTTGAGAATCCTTCCACAAATCTGTGGTAATAACATGTCATACAAAAGAAACTCCTAACTTCTTTGACTGTAGTAAGTTGTTTCTAACTCGTCATTGCTTCAATCTTATCAGAATTCATTGATACCAGTTCTTTCGATATTATGTGTTTCATGAAAGAAGTTTGGTCAAGCCAAAATTCACATTTACTCAACTTTGCGTACAGTTTCTTTTTTCCTAAGAATATGTAAGACCTGAGTTCTAAACCCTAGGTTCTAAATTGTTTCCGCTTATAGTTGCTATAATTCAATATTTTCATTTTTTTTAGCCTTAGGCTTTTACAGTTGGTATTAGATACATAGTCGTCAAAACCATTCCATACACAAAGATTAAATCACCAAAATACGACCTATCACTCAACATTTTCTTGTGAATTGCAGATGCAAGGATATGAGGAGAGGAAGACCCCCACTAAACCGAACAGCCCGGGATGAGTTGCTTTAAATAGATATTGATCAACTCTTTGAGATACTTGAGAGGCTTATCTCCGCCCAGCAAGCTTAGAAAAATAGAAGGGAGTTGTCTGACCCTCCACCACTGCCACAGTATGAGCCACCCCTACGATGAGAGGATCCGGTGCCACTCCGAACAGTCCGACTCCTCCACCATATCATCTGATACCGCCACAGTATAATCCAATGCCCCTACCATACAATCAGGTACAGCCACAAGGCCACCCAGTCCCCCCAGCATAATCCAGTCCCTCTTTAACGGGGCCCAGTTCCACCTATGATTGATCCATGCTACATTAAGAGGTATAAGAGACTAAACTCATATACTTTTGTAGAGACATTCTCATTCAAAGAGGCCGAGTACTAGTTAGTAGAGATAGAGAAGACCGTTGCAACTCTTGGAGTGGTTCCCAAATAAAAGGTTGTACTTGCCACCTACATGTTCGTAGGTGAGGTAGGTCACTGGTGGCAGCTAAGCATGCCACCCTGCCCATCCCAGTCAGTGGGAACAATTCCTAGTAGCCTTCAATACAGAGTACCTCCCGGAACATCTTCAGCATTTAAAAAAATAGAGTTTGCACACTTGATCTTTGGTGATATGACAACGTCAGAGTATGCCCGAAAGTTCCTATATTTGGATCGGTATTCTCCTGAGAGTATGATGGATAAAGACAGAAAGATAAAAAAAATTTGAGATCAGATAAAAACTGTATGTATTCAAGCTTAGCACCAACTCAACAGTTCTAGGCAATAAATAACTAATAGAGAGGAACATTCGTATCTTTCCTCCAGCAGTCGACAATTCCAAACCCATGGTTCCACACCTTAGACCAACACCTACTGCACTGATTCAGCAGAACAAGACATTTAGGCCTGTGACTCAAGCTCCTTCTCAGGATTTGGCAATAGTACGCGGTAGGACCTCCCATCAAGGAAATTGTATAAATAACATATGAAAAATTGAGTATAGACCTGACAAAAATAAACACAGGAAATTTTGATGTAATTTTGGGGATGAACTAGTTAGTATATCACGGCACCGTATATTGTTTTCATAAGAAGCTTATATTCATTTTCCTAATGAAG
Source organism: Carica papaya (assembly GCF_054855325.1). Taxonomy (NCBI): domain Eukaryota; kingdom Viridiplantae; phylum Streptophyta; class Magnoliopsida; order Brassicales; family Caricaceae; genus Carica; species Carica papaya. The sequence continues at coordinate 26,633,418 of NC_142311.1, read as the reverse complement.
AGTCATTCACAAATTTAAAAGTTTTAGATATTATTCTTTTATAGGAATTGCATTGTTTATATGACGCTTTAACTCGGTCGTTTTTTCTACATTAGACAAATCTAATAAAGAAATTTGCATTCAAGAGATCCTTATGGTCTGAGAATTTCCAGATGTATTTCTTAATGAACTACCCAGACTGCTAGTGGATAGGGAAGTTGACTTTACTATAAAATTTCAACCTAGCACCTAGCCCATTTTAGAAGCCCTTTACCATATGAGTTGTGTAGATATGGAAGAGCTAAGAAAATAGATCAAAGAATTGCATGATAATGAGTTCATCCAACACAGTTTACCTCTTTGGGGTGCTAGAGTCATGTTTACAAGGAAAGGGGATGGGTCCCTGAGGTTGTGTATTGACTACAGGGGATTGAATAAAGTCACAAGTAAGAACAAGTATCCTCTCTCCAGGATTGATGATCTTTTTGATCAGTTACAGGGTGCTTAGATTTTCTCGAAGATAGACTTGCATTTGGGTTACAATCAGATAAAGATCAGAGCAGATGACATTCCTAAAACAGCCTTTAGAGCCAAATACGGACACTATGACTTCCTGGTCATGCTATTTTGGCTAACTAATGCACCAACCATTTTTATGGACTTGATGAAGATGATTTTTAGGCAATTCCTGTATCAGTTTGTTATTGTATTTATTAATGATATCCTACTCTATTCAAAGAGTAGAGAGGGTACGTTCATCACTTAACTTAGATTTTACAAGTTCTCAGGGGAAAGAAGTTGTATGCAAAATTGAGCAAGTATGGATTTTGGCTCGAACATACTATCTTCCTAGGACACATAATATCAAAGAATGAGGTGTTAGTGAATCCTGAGAAGGTTGAAACATTACTCAGTTGAAAAAATTTGGCTTCAGTTAAGGAGATTCATACCTTTTTAGGAATGACAAGTTATTACCGCAGGTTTGTGGAAAGGTTTTCCAGCCTAGCCGCTCCTTTGATCCGACTTACAAAGAAGAACGTCAAGTTTAAGTGGAACGATGATTACGAAATGAGCTTTATAGAACTCAAAAAGTAGTTGACTCTCGCACCCATTTTGACTCTAGCGAGTGAGATATGTGGATACATAGTGTATAGTGATGCCTCCTACCTAGGATTGGGCTGTGCTCTGATGCAGCATGAAAAAGTTATATCTTATGGGTTCAGGTAGTTGAAAAATCATGAAAAGAATTACCCCATCAACGACTTAGGACTTACTGCCATTATCCACGCCTTAAAGACCTAGCGTCACTGTTTGTATAGGGAGACTTTTGAAATTTATACAGATAATAAGAGCTTGAAGTATATATTCACTTAGAAAGATCTCAACATGCATTAGAGACGTTGGATAGAGCTCCTCAATGACTACGATAGTAAGATTTTATATCACCTAGGCAAGAGCAATGTGGTAGTCGACGCGCTCAGTAGAAAAAGTACAGGTATGTTGGCTCATTTAATAGTTTCTGAATGCAGGGTAATTGGAGCTGCGCAATAGATAAGATTTTAGGACTTGTAGAGAGTTACATATTTGGTTCATCTAACTGTTTAACCTGCATTGATTCAGAGAATAAAGAAAGTCCAATTGACCAATTTCACCCTAGTAGCTCTTAGGAAAGATACAGAACATGGAGTGAATCCAAAATCTCGAGTCTTTGTCGATGGGTTACTCAGGTTTCAGGACATGGTGTGTGTCTGAGATGATGATAAACTAAAAAGGGACATCATAACAGAGGTCCACAACTCAAAGTTCACAATGCATTCCAGAAGTACTAAGATGTATCAAAGTATACAACTCTGGTTTTGGTGGAGCAGGACAAAAAGAGAAATCGTCAATTTCGTCTCCAAGTGCCTTGTACGTCAATAAGTTAAAATAGAGCATCAACGTCCAGGTGGGCTACTTCAGCCATTACCAATTCTAAAATGAAAATGAAAATATATCACCGTAGATTTTGTAACAGGGTTGGCTAAGGCACGCTCGGGATATGATGCTATCTGTGTAATTGTTGACTGGCTCACCCAGTCCTCTCATTTCTTGACTATCAAAATTACTGTCTCCTTAGAAAAACTAACAAGAATTTATATCTGAGAGATAGTCAGGCTACATGGAGTTCCAGTGACAATGGTATCCGACCGAGACACTAGGTTCACCTCTCGGTTTTAATTTAGTTTTTAGAAAGCAATGGGAATGAAACTGTCCCTCAACATAACATTCCGCCCTCAAACTGATAGATAATCAGAAAGAACAATTCGCGTACTAGAGAATATGCTTAAAGCTTGTGTTCTGTACTTTAGAGGGCATTGGGATGATCATCTTCCCTGATAGAGTTCACACATAATAACAGTTACTAAACAAGTATCGGCATGACCCCGTATAAGACATTATATGCCCAACCTTGTAGGTCGATGATCTATTGGGAAAAGGTGGGTAATAGAAAATTATTCGACCCAGATTTTATAGATGAGACCACAACAAAGATAGTTAAAATTAGTAAGAACATCCAAACAGCTTAGAGTAGGCAGAAGAGTTATCCGAATACCTAAAGGAGGGATTTGAAATTTGAGAAAGGTGATTGGGTGTTTCTTAAAGTCACCCCCTTTAAGGGTATCAACAGGTTTGATAAGAGAAAAAATTAAATTTCTTGTCCGTTGGATTGTTTGAGATCTTGGACATGATTGATACGTCTACCTATAGGCTAGCACTACCTCCAGAGTTATCTAGAGTCTATTACGTATTTCATATGTCTATACAACGCAAGTATACCCAAACCCCTCGCATATCCTGTCTCACGAGTCACTTTCACTTTAGGGGGATCTATCTTATGAGGAGGTACCGGTAGGTATTTTGAACCAGAAGAGCTGATTATTTCGCAACAGAGAAATTCCTTTTGTCAAGGTCGTATGGTAGAATCATGCAAAGGACGAGGCCACTTGGGAGCTAGAATAGACTTCAGAGCCCAGTACCTCCAACTGTTTGACTAGTAAGAGGGCGACATATTCGAGAGGTCAAATTTTTTCTTAAGGGAAGAAAGTTGTAACAGTCAGGCCTGAAATTTGGCATGAAAAAATTTTACAATTAATAAAATTATACATTTAAATAATTTAATCTTATTTTATTTTAATTTTTGTGAAAGTTTTTAGAAAAATAGAATTATGGATGAAATTTAAAATAATTCTGAGAAAAAGGGGTGAAACTGTGAATAAAGGAGACATTTTTAAAAGAAAATTTAAAAACATGTGGTAAAATCGCAAAAAAGAAAAATACAAAAACGTGGGATGGCTACGTCAGCAGCAACGACGACTCAGAACACACTGCATGGCGGACATGCTGAAACCAGTTCCGCATGGGAAGCCATGTGGGCAATTCGCGTGCCTGTGAATCCAATAGCGCAGATCATATTCCGTATGCAGGGACAACCCATATGCGTTTTTCCTTCAGGCGTGATTGACGGTCAGATTCAATCTGATCATTTCCCAAATAAGAGGGATCTAACGGACGAGAGAGGGCCACGTGTCCCTGCATGAATGACCCAGATCAACTCAAGGAGGGTATTTAAATATCATGTTCTAGGAAACCCTAACCCTAGCCACACCAGTTCTTGCTGGAGAAGAAGAAGAAGGGTGGTCAGAAAATAATTCGATTACTATCACTGTCGCACCGAAGCCACTACCAACGTCAAAAAGGTAAATTTTTTCCCCTTTCCCGCTCAAAATTCAATCCCGAATCCCTCTATACCCATATAAGAGCTGAAAGGCCGACATGTGAGTTAGAAAATACGAGTGAAGCTCGGTCGAGCTGCCGTAGCCGAAATCTAAAACCCTCTCTGATGACCTCCTTCCTGCTTCTCGACCGTTGTGTTCCCCGTCCTTTCCTGGTTTAGGTTAGTCGAATGAGAACCTCGACGCGAATGAGGAACGATAGAGCCATCGCACCTGGAGGCCCTCCTGCCGGTTAGGTTTCGATGTTTCTTTTTCTGGCCAACAGAGGCCGTATAACTTGATTTTTCATAGGTTTCCATGTAAAATGGGCCAAAATTGAACTAAACTGGCCGAAAATGACCAGGCCAAGAAGAAGCATCGTAATGGACGGTGTTGCCGTGCTAGAACCCTAAATTGGCCAGAAAAGTTTTAAAATGACTATTTTGGTTATTTGGGGGTATTTTTGGATATGTGACTAGTGTTTTTAATTTCTGCAGGAAAAATACAAAAAACTCGAGGACTGCCAGGAGGTGCAGTAAAAAATACGATATTTCAAACACCGATCCAATGTAAGAATCCGTAAAATTAATTACAAATCACTAGTGGAGCCGAAACTGGTATATATGTAATTGCTTATTTTATCTGCATTGCACATTTATTGCTAGGTTGTTCAGTTTGCTTACAAGATGTAATTTGATTTATTGGTTTAATTATTTTCTCGTTTATTGATTGTTTAACCGTTCATTTTCATATGTTGACTGATTTGAAATAAATATTCTAATTATGTTTCTTAATTATTGAGGTTTAAATTTGTATTGTCTGCTTAAATATCGTTGTGTTGATTCATAAATATGAAAGGAGATATTGGTATGCGATTGGTGATGGTTTGATAATGTGAATCTATGTACAAAAGACTTACTGGGTACCTTGGGAAAGGGTGGACGAACCTGGTAGATAGGAAAACCCTACCGTGAGCATTACCTCAACCGTATGAGGTTGAGAAGTCCCATACCGGAAGGGGTTGAGATGTATAGTTTACCCTCATACCAGACGAGATATTGAGATAGTGGCATGTTTTGCGCCCATTACCAGACGAGATATGGGGATGATCAGGTAATCGATAATTTGGATATTAGGTTCATGCGTAGTGGGGACTTATGGGCCCCCAGAGGTACTGGTAAGCAGGTAAGAAAGTAAGTTATTATTATTGCTCATTTGGATACAAAATATTAATGTTATTCGGGTTATTATCTTCATAAGTCGATTTTGAAAACTCATAAGGATAAGTATAAAGTAACGATTTTTATGTTAAATAAATTTATTTAAGAAAGTAAATGACTCCATTGATTATTTTATGATTTTTTACTAACATTCGATTCTCCGTATATGTGATAAGTGTGATATTCTTACTAGGTTAATGTAACTTATTCCACTATTTAACCATTTCAGATTAAGAAGACCAAAATTCAAATCCTGAATAACAGGAGGGTCGCGAATAAAAGTTACCTCCCAGACTCCATCAGAGTTTCCCAGCGAAAGTTGACCTCATAGGATTTTTATTTCGTTTGTTTTAACCATTTTTTCCCTTACTATCAATTGTAGAAAAATAGACATTCTCGTAACCATATTGAGCATCCTAATTTACTGTGTAAGGAATGTAAATCTTAGGTTCTAAATTACTTCCGCTTATAGTTGTTATAATTCAATATTTCTATTTCCTTTAACCTTGGGCTTTTACATTTTAGTAGGTATGTTTACAACAAAAGACATTATTCATTTAATTATATCAATATTCATTATGTCTAGGTGACTAAAGGTTTAATTTAGTGATAGTTTTGATCATTCTAAGTTATAAGAAAGAATGTAAATAAATAATAGATTTGAAATTATCCTATTTCTCATAATAGAAAAACTATTGAAATTACTATTTTAGTTTTTAAACTTTGACCCGTGATATAATGTAGTATAAAATGTATCTTTCCTTACAATTTAATTTTTGAATTCTTAACTTTCTTTCTGAGACACTTTAAGTAAAATGTCATTAAAAATTTTAACGGAAGAACTAAAAGTTATATGATAAAAAGACACATTTTTTTACTTAATAACAAAAACATAATTAAATTATTTTTAGTTAAAAAAAGGGTGCCTCTTTTTATTTTTATTTTTCCCTAGAGAGAAAAATGCTTAGACCAAGGGAGGAATAAATAAAGAGAATAAGAAATAAAGGTTGGGTTAAGGTTTTGTTTTTATTTTTACTTTGTAGAGAAAATTCATAAAGAAAGAGAGTAAGAGGAGGGTGAAAATGTATGTTATTTGTTTGTCTCATTTGAAGTGAATTAATTAATATATTGGCAAACTTTCAACATGCATTTTGACCTATAGTTGATTTATTTCTTCAAAAGGTACTTGTTCTAAAATTAACTTGTAAACTTAAAGAGTTCATCAATGAGTTAGGATTAAGATATGAAAATATACAATATGTCATAGTGATTGCATATTATATTAGGATAAAAAGGATAAATAAAAAATTATATCTCATATGTGGAACTTCTAGATTTATAGTGAATATAAATGAGAGTTTCTACAATAATAATACAACTAATAAGAAGCCATAAAAACATCTTGCTAAGGTTTAGTGTCCTTAACCTTCAATTATGACTTTTAACCCTGCCCATCTATATGGGACGAAGATGGTCGAAAAATAGATGTTATGTTAAGATTTCTATAAATAGTAAAACCAGAAAGATATTTGATTATCACAATGTAGAATTTTCTACTTAATGATGCAAGTATAGGAGAAATAAGTTCACGAAAAGTTTGGTTATGTAGAAGTGTTTGACATTACCCATAAGTATAATAATGACAATTATATTTTTTGATAAAACTTCTCTAATAGTGGTAGTTTATAAATATATAAAATATTGTTTAAGTAGATTATTATAAGTATGAAATGACAAAACTTTCATTAATTCTAAAGATAAGTTAGAGAATATTTAAATGAGAAAAATCTCTATCAAGTATAAATAAAAAAACTTTTGAAGAAGGTGTTGTAAAGAAAGTAAGAGAAGAACTCTCTACTCAAGTTTTGAACTTAGAGATGAACTGACTCCTATCACATTCTATTTTAATGGTTTATAGAAAAGTAATGATGATTTTTCAATCACGGGCTGATAAAGAATAAAAATGATGGAGGAGCAATGTGCACAATTCAGAGGGAAATTGCAATTTATCATTGATAATAATTCAAATTCGTTTTCCCAACTCCATGTATATCCAATTTATGATTGATAAAATATATCTAAATCCAAAATTTGATAGTTGTTTATTAACACTTATCTTTTTTTTTTTGGTATTCTATTATAAAATTCTTTAATTGTCTATTGAGCATAACAAAACTTTTTAACAGTTGACAAATTTAAATGAAGATAATAAATAATAAATATGCTTAGGTGTTTTTCTAGACTTCCTAATTGTGAGTTTAGAAAATTATAAGTTATGAGACATGAAGAATCTAAGAGTGTGAATATATGTTATTATTTTACTGTTTTAATATGATTGAGTGTAAATGAGGATAATGAATATAAATATATAATGATGTTGATATAGATATCTTTTTCACCAAACAAAAATTTTGCTTAGGTGAAATGGTAAGAATAAATTTTTTATTAAATAAATTAAAGTACCTACTACACCGATTCAGGGCAGCACCTACTGTATTGATTTAGCAAAACAAGAGATCTAGGCCCGCGACTCAAGCCCCTCCTCAGGCTTCGACAATAAGACATAGCAATATTTGCTAGCACCGGGGCAAAGACCATGGAGATCGACCCTGCTATCATATCAACAACACCTGCCGCATATGCGGAAATGCCTAGCACTACGCGAAAGAGTGTCCGTGGAATCAGAATCAGTCCAGACCTCCAATCCAGGGTAGAGTCTATACCCTCACTTAGCAGGATATTGAAGCCAATCCGGACGTGATACAGGGTACATACACTATTTATAATAACCTTGCACATGTTTTAATTGATACTAGTGCATCATAGTATTTCATTTCACATGCTTTTACAAAAAAATTAAATGTGTTACCTGAAAGCTTTGATTCTGTGTTGTTTGTGTCTACACTTGGGAATGAGACATTATTAGAAAATATCATATACAAGATTTATATCGTAAAAATAACATATAAGAAATTTAGTGTTGATATGATAGCACTAGACACGGGAGATTTTGATGTGATTATAGAAATTAACTAACTAAAAGTGTATCACGCCACCATGGATTATTTTCATAAGAAGTTTGTATTCAACATTCCTAACGAAGAATCTTTCATAAATTAATAAAAATTTTAGATATTGTTCCTTCACAGTAACTGCATTATTTATATGATGTTTTAACTCAATTATTTTTTTCTATGTTAGCAAATCTAAGAAAGAAATTTGCATTCAATATATTCTTGTGGTCTAAGATTTTTCAGATGTATTTCCTGATGAACTACCAGGACTGTAGGTGGATATAGAAGTTAAATTCGTCATAGACCTTCAGTCGAGCACCCAACCCATTTCAATTGTCCCTTACCGAATGAGTTGGGTTGAGATGGAAGAACTGAGGAAATAGATCAAAGAATTGTAGTATAATGGGTTCCTTCGACATAATATCTCTCCTTAAGGCACTGGCGTTACGTTCGCAAGGAAAGATGATGGATCCTTGAGGTTATGTATTGACTACCTGTAATTGAACATGGTCAAAATCAAGAACAAGTACCCCCTCCTCAGGATTGATGATCTTTTCAATTAGTTACAGGGTGGTCAGGTTTTCTCCAAGATTGACTTGCATTTGGGTTACCATCAGGTAAAGATCAGGGTAAGATATCCCCAAGACAGCCTTCAGAACCTGGTATGAGCACTATGAGTTTCTAGTCATGCTATTCGAGTTAACCAATGTACTTGCTATTTTTATGGACTTGATGAATATGGTCTTCAGGTAGTTCTTGGATCAGTTCGTCATAGTGTTTATTGATGATATCCTTGTCTGTTCAAAGAGTAGAGACCAATATGCTCAGCATTTGAACCAGGTTTTACAGGTTCTCAGGGAAAAAAATTATATGCAAAACTGAGTAAGTTTGGGTTTTGCCTTGAGCTGACTACCTTCTTAGGGCACATAACATCAAAGGATAGGGTGTCAGTGAATCTTAAGAAGGTTGAGACAATGATGGGTTGGAGAAATTGATTTTGGTTAAGGAAGTTCGAAACTTTTGGGTATGACAGGTTATTACCATAGGTTTATAGAAGGGTTTTCGAGGCTAGCTGCCCCCTTGATCCAACTTAGAAGAAAAACATTAAGTTTGAGTGAAATGATGAATGCGAAATGAACTTTACAAAACTCAAAAAGCGATTGACTACTACACCAGTCTTAACTTTGTCGAGTGGGACAGGTTAATATATAGTATACAATGATACTTCCTACTAAGGACTGGGTGGAGTTCTGATGTAGCACGAAAAGGTCATAGTCTATAAGTTCAAGCAGTTGAAAACTAATGAAAAGAATTATCTCACCCACGACTTGGAACTCACCGCCATTATCCACACATTGAAGACCTGGTGTTACTACTTGTATGGGAAAACATTTGAGATTTATATAGACCATAAGAGCTTAAAGCACTTATTCACCCAAAAAGATTTCAACATGTATTATAAGTGTTGGATAGAGCTCCTCAAGGATTATGATTATAAGATCTTGTATCACCTGGGTAAGAATATTGTGGTAACTGATGCTCTCAGCAGGAAAAGTGTAGGTATGTGGGCTCACATAATGGTTTCTGAATGTAAGGTAATAAAGGTTGCGTAACAAATATAGTTTCAGAATTTGAAAAGGGCCACATGTCTGGCCTATCTAGCTGTCTAACCCAAATTGATTAAAAAAATAAAGGAAGTTGTCCCTTAGCACTGCATTCTACCCTCAAATAGATAGAAAATCAGAACAAACTATTCGTACACTAGAGAATATGTTCAAGGCTTATGTTCTAGACTTCAGAGGGCATTGGGACGATCATATACCTAGATAGAGTTCACTTACAATAGCAGTTATCAAGCAAGTATTGGCATGACTCCATATAAGGCATTGTATGGCCGACCCTGTAGATGGTCGATCTGTTGGAAATAAGTGGGTGATAGAAAATTGATTGGTCCAAACCTCGTAGATGAGACCACAACAAAGATAGTTAACATCAAGAAGAAAATACAGACAGCCTAGAGTAGACAAAAAAGTTACGCGAACACTCGAATAAGAGATTTAGAATTTGAGAAAGGTGATCGGATATTCCTTAAGGTCACTCCCTTTAAAGGTATCAGCATGTTTGGAAAGAGGAGGAAGTTAAACCCCCGGTTTATTGGATCGTTTAAGATCTTGGACAGGGTTGGAACATCCGCTTATAGACTAGCACTGTAACACTCGACCCATTATTGTGCTTAGTTAATTTGAAAAATCCTATTTGTTCGGTCCTTTGGCCGCATTAAACTAATTTAATTTACTCCGTATATTATTTATCATAATTCACAAATTTGGTTGATTTTTAATTATTTTAATCTTATTTAATTTTAATAATTATCATTTAATTTTATCAAATTTGCATTTAATTTAATTTAATTTAGAAAATTTGGAAAATTCAGAAAAACGGTGAAACGGGAAGAAATCTCGCAAGATGCCGAGCACTGTCCACGTGCGCACAATGCTCACGTCCTATCCGCACATGACCTTGCACGTGGACAGGTGCCACACACTATTTGCGAGTTGTCTGCGCAGCAGGCTTATGTGGATAAGCCTTGTGCGCCTGGGGCCTGCGTGCAGTAGGCCTGCACGCGCGCAGGTTAACCCCTGCACGCGTGATAGGAGGCTTGTGCACCTGCAGGCTAACCTGCAATGCACCAGCCAGGTGACTGCCTCATCGGGTAGTGCGTCGTTATGTCTCGGGCGGCACACCACTGCCGCCGATGGAGGAGTCTCTCATCCCTCTTTTTTCATGCTGAACATCTTTTTCTCTTCTCTCTTTACTGAATTTTGCTACTTAACGTGAATCCAACGGTTTTAAAATTCTATAAATAGGTCTTCCATCCCATTCTTCCCACACTTTTATTTGTCAAGACTTAGAGAGAGAAAATGAGAGAGAGTGATCTAGTGAGAGAAGGAGGAAAAGAAAGTATCAAGATTTCGATAAGAAATTTAGTATTTCTTTCGATGTCTTAAAGGATATTTTTAGATAAAATAATATTATTAAACATGATGATTATGATTTTACCTGTTTTGTATGTTTTTGTGTTTATAGTTCAAATACGTCGAATTGTTATTATTTTCAAGCATGCTTTGTGAATTATAGACACTTAATGATTTGAATGTAATAAAATATAATATGAAGTCGGTGGTATTATTACCTAGAAAAATAAAAGAAACAAAGAAAAAGAGAAATATGGAATGAAGCATGAATGATCTAAAATATATATCTGTATTGACATGCATGTTGCATCAAGTGTCTCATTAGAATTTTTATCTTTGAGGGGTATCTGTTCTCTTAATCCTTCAGGGTACCTGTTTCCCCATCCCCCATCTAGTATGGAAAGATGTAAGAGGACCCCTCCCAGTGGATTACGACGTACCATCTAACGAGAGTGGTAATGCAAATATCTTTTAGGGATTACTCTTGACTAAGTACTGTTGTGACTGTAGATATTTGGTAGGGCCACTATGGTTGGTACGATCGTAGTCATAGATTGTACTATGGTTTGGCCAGCCGAAAATGTGCCTGAGTAAATTGTCGTATATGTATCTTATCTGGTTATTCCACTTGGGTAGTTAAAAATCTGTATCTACCTTTAAATATGGAAGTTGTAATGATTTCACGAAGCATGATATGAAAGTCTGAGCGTTTCAAGATTTATTTGATTTTCTCTATCATCTAGCATGATGTATATTTATTTGTTTATATTAATATTCTATTTTCTTAATAAATAAATTATTTTCATAATATAAGATAGGTCTACAAGGTGAACAATTAGTAAGCTTCTAAATTAGAATAATTCACCTTTAAAGTCTTATGATATTAATTTAATATCGTTTTCCTCGCTGAACATATGGAACTTATTTTTTCCATGCCCTCCTCAAGATGACGAAGAAAATGAGGAACTGTAGGCTGACCTACCCTTGAAAGTCTATGAGGATCACATGGATCTACAAAATTTGAGTGCATGATTGTCCCCACACTCTAATGAGTCCAATAGTATAGCGAATGAAGTGACATTCTTTTGTATTTTATTTTATTTTTGTATTTTACAGCCACTTTAGGCTTCAGTTATATATATGTAATTGGAACTTATATATATATTTGTAAGAGATTTGTATTAATTTGTTCCATTGCATAAAATTTTATTATATATTTGTTATTCTGAATCTGTATCTAACACCCATTTGCCTTAATTAGCACTTGGGATGTCACAAGCACTAACTCCAGAACTATCTAGAGTCCACAATATATTACATGTGTCCATACTACACAAGTACAACCAAGACCTCTCACATGTCTTGTCTTATGAGCCACTTCCACTCTAAGAGGACTTATCCTACGAGGAGGTACCAGTTGGTATTTTGGACCAGAAGAGTAGAGTGCTTTGTCAAGGTGCAATAGCAAAACCACTTGAAGGACATGGTCACTTAGGAGCTAGAATCAGATTTCAGGGCCCAGTATCCTCAATTTTCAAACTAGTGAGAGAGTGGTAAAATTGAGGGATCAAATTTTCTTAAGGGAGAGATAGTTGTAGCACTCGGGTCCAAAATTTAGGTCCGGGATAATTAAATCATGATAATAATATAAACTAGAAAATTTTAATTTTAATTTTTAAAGAAAATTGTGTTTTGGATGTATTTGAAAATATTTCAAAAATCAGGGCTAAAATAGAAATAAGGGAGGACCTATTTGAAAAAAAATATGACAAACTGGGGTAAAAGTATAAATAAAAAATTTGGCCACGTGGACCGCCACGTCAGCAGCACGACCAGTCACCATGCGCCACGTAACAGACACGTGGACACGCACCCACACGAAAAGCCGCGCGGGCGATCTGCATGCCAACGAATCCAATAGCTCACACCTCCTCCCGCGAGCACGGATGGCCCAGATCCATTTCCGCTTTAGGCGTTATCGGACGACTAGATTTTAATCGATCGTGCAACCCAGATTAATCTCCAAATAAGAGTGATATAACGGCAGAGAGTGGGCCACATGTCCCTGGACGGACGACCAAGATCGACGTGGAGAAGGTATATAAGCATCCCATCCCCTAAACCCTAACCCTAACTGCATCTGAGCCCACTGAAGAAAAAAAAAAAGGGCGGGCAGAAGGAAAACCAACCACCGTCACCGCAGCACTGGAGCCGCCACCGACATCGGGGAAGTGAGTTTTTTTAGCCCTTTCACTTTGGGATTTGATTTTAATTCTTCCCACACCCATATCGAAGCAAAAAAACAAAAAGGGAAACTGGAAACTGAGAGTGGAGCTCAGCCAAGGCGTCGCGGCCGCGACACAAAAATCGTTTGGTGAGGCCGATCTCACTTTTCGTTCCCTTTAATATTTTGATCATTGAATTCCTAACACATTTCTGGTATAGGTCGACTGACGGAAATCCCAAGTCATGAGAGAGGAACGACAGAGCTACCGCACCGAAAAACCTTTCTGCCGATGAGTTTCGGTTTTCCCCTTCTTCCGGCCAACAGAGGCCGCATAACTTCATTTTTTGCAGGTTTTCATACAAAATCGGCCAAAACTTTCCAAAAACGGCCAGATTGATAGGAGATGTCGTCGTGGGCAACGGAGCCGGCACCGAAACACAGTTGCGGTGTCGTGTCGGAACCTAAATTGACAAAAAAAAAATTTAAATCCTCATTTTTAGCCTTTTTGGGGTATTTTAAAATACGTGATGCGTACTTTTGATTTTCACATAAAAAAGTCAATAAACCTAAGAACAGCCAGGAAGTGCGGTGAAAAAGGCAGTATTTCAGAAACCAATTCGGGGTAAGAATTCCTCACTCTTTTTTCATGTTATGGTTTATTGAAGTATAATACATAAAAACTGTGTAATTTGTGAATGTTAAAAACCCCTAGTTCATTAAATACAAGTCATTAGTGGAGTCGGTAACTAATCAGTACAAAACTGCTTATTTTATGTATACTATTTATCTATTGTTAGACTGTATTTGTGTGCTTACCGCATGCACTTTAATTCACTGGTTTATTTACCTTCTCGTTTATTAATTTTTTTATCCCTATCTATGATTGATTTAAAATAAGTGCCTTAATCATGTTTTTCTTAATTGTTAAAGTATCGATTTTTGTTGTCTATTTAAATATTATTCTATTGATATGTGAATATAAAATGAGATATTTGTGTACAATTGGTGATTGGTTGACAATGTAAACATGTGTATAAAAGGCTTACTGGGTATCATGGAAAAAGGTGTACGGACCCGATACATAGGGCAAACCCTACTGTGGATATTACCTCAGTCGAACAGGCTTGAGAACGGCCAGTTAATTAATAAATTGGATGTTAAGTCCACGTGTAGGAGGAACCCCCATGAATCCCAAGAGGTACCAGTAGGTAGGTAAAAAAGTAAAGTTGGCTATTATTATTGCTTAAAAATATATTATGAATTATTATCTTGATTATTGTCTTCATAAACCGAATTTGAGAACTTGAAAGGTGAGTATGAAATTTACAATTTTTTTATTAAATAAATTTACTTAAAATAAAAAATAGTTGTATTAGTTGTTTTATGATTTTTTACCTACCTCTGCTTTTTTGTATCAGTATTAAATGATATTCTTATTGGGTTAGTGAAGCTCATCTCCTTTATTTAACCATTTCAGATCAGAAAGACCAAGATCTGGATTTCGAATAGCAGGAAAGGCCCCCGATAATAATTAAATCATGATAATAATATAAATTAGAAAAAAAATTAATTTTATTTTAATTTTTAATTTAATTTTGAAGAAAATTATGTTTTGGATGTGTTTGAAAATATTTTCAAAAATCAGAATCAAAGTAAAAATAAGGAGGACCTATTTGAAAAAAAAAATCTGAAAACCTAGGGTAAAAGTGAAAATAACAAAATTTAGCCACGTGGACTGCCATGTCAGCAGCACTCCCGGTCATTGTGCGTCGCGTGGCACACACGTGGACATGTGTCCATGTGGGAAGCCATGCGGGCGATCCGCGTGCCAGCAGATCCAACGACCCAAATCTCCTCCCACGCACATGGACGGGTTAGATTCGTTTTCTCTTCATACGCGATCGGATGACTATATTTAATTTGATCATGCAGTCCAGATTAATTCTTTAAGTAAGAGTGATCCAACGGTAGATAGTGGATCACGTGTCCCTGTACGAATGGCCCATATCGACGCGAAGAAGGTATATACGCATCGCGCCCCCGAAACCTTAACCTTAGCAGCATCTGAGCCCATCGGAGAAGAAAAAGAAGGGTGGCCTGAAGAAAAATCAATCGTCGTCACTGCCGCATCGGAGCCGCCGCCGACAGCGATGAGGTGAGTTTTTTTCCCCTTTCACTTCGAAATTTGATTTTAAGTCTTCCCATACCCATATCGGAGCCAAAAACCTAAAAGGAAGTTGAAAATCGAGAGTGGAGCTCGACCAAGCTACCATAGCCGCGACCCAAAAACTGCTCCGGTGAGGTCAATCCTGCTTTTCGTTCCCTTCAATCTTTCAACCATTGAATTTTTAACACGTTTATAGTGCAGGTCAATTGAAGGAAATCCCTGGCTGCGAGAGAGGAACAGCGGAGACGCCGCACCAAAAAGCCCCTCCGCTGGTGAGTTTTAGTTTTTCCCTTCTTTCGGCCATTAGAGGCCGCCTAACCTCGTTTTTTGTAGGTTTTCGTATAAAACTAGCTGAAATCGGCCGAAAACGGCCAGGTTGAGATGAGACACCATCATGGGCAGCAGAGTACGGCGGCGGCACCATGCCGGAACCTTAAACCAGCCCAAAAATACATGACGTGTGTTTTTCATTTTTGCAAAAAAATCGAAGAAACCCGGGGATTGCTAGGAAATGCAGTGAAAAAGGAGGTGTTTCAAACACCGACTCATCCATCACTCTTTTCTCCCATTATGGTTAATTAAAGTGTAATAAATAATAATGGTGTAATTTGTAAATATTAGAATTTTTTAATTAATTAAATATAGGTCACCAGTGGAGCCGGTCATCGATTAGTACAAGTTGCTTATTTTATATATACTATTCATTGCTAGATTGTTATTGTTACTCACTGCATACACTTTAATTCATAAACTTACTTGCCTTTTCGTTTATTGATTGCTTAAATCGTTATTTTCATTTATTGGTTAATTTAAAAATAAATGCCCTAATCACGTTTTCTTAATTGTTGAAGTATCAATTTATATTGTCTGTTTAAATGCCGCTCTATTGATATGTAAATATGAAATAGTTGTGTGTAATCGGTGGCTGGTTAATGATGTGAATATGTGTATAAAAAGCTTATTAGATATCATAAAAAATGGTGTACAGACCCGATACATAGAGCAAACCCTGCTGTGCACATTATCTCAGTCGAACGAGATTGAGAAGTCCCATACCGGAAGGGGTTGAGAAGTATTATTTACCCTCGTACCAAATAAGGTATTGAGGCAGTGGTACATTTGGCGTCCATTACCGAATGAGGTATGAGGATGACCGGTTAATTGATAAATTAGATATTGAGTCCACGCGTAGGGGAATATTATGGACCTCTAGAAGTACCGGTAAATAGGTAAAAAATAACGTTTACTATTATTGTTCCTTTAAATGTGTAATAAATTGCTATCTTGGTTATTGCATTCATAAGTCGAATTTGGAAAATTAGAAGGATGGGTATGAAACTTATATTTTTTTTTACATTAAATAAATTTATTTAAAAGAAAAAATAATTCCATTAGTTGTTTTATAATTTATACTAACATTTGATTTTCCATATCGATATCAAGTGTTGATATTTTTATTAGGTTAGTGTAGCTCATTCCCTTATTTAACCATTATAAATCATGAAAATCAAGATCTAGATCTTGAACAATAAAAAAGTTGCAATTAAAAGGTGTCTCTTGCATTCCATCAGAGTTGCCTAGCAAATGTTGACCCTATAAGATTTTAGTTACATTTCTATTTCTATTATTTTAATTTTCTTAAAGAGACATTCCATAACTTTATTTGGTACTCTAAATTAATGTATAAAAAATATAAACTTTAAACTCTCAATTGCTTCCGTCACTATTTTATTAATTCAATATTTTCATTCAATTAAGTCTTGAGCTTTTACATTATATATATTCTCTTTTAATAACATATTATTTGTAATTTATTGATATTTTTAATTCATGGTCTCACTTATAGATATTAATTGTTAGAAATTCTGAATTTTAAAAAAATTATTGTTTATTTTCTTGTATTTTTCTCTTATTTATTTCATGTTTGTTTTAAAAAAATTATTGCCTGAATCTGTTTAAGCTTCATATTTTTTGAGTCTATTTTTATTAAATATATAAATATGTCCTCTCAAAAATATATATGTATATATGTATATATGTATTAGATGAGCGGACTGCCTTAAAATTGAAACAGCCCTAACTATGAGAATTTCTCCCGGAAGACGATTTATCAAGAAAGTATGTATTTATTGAGATGTAGAGAGAAGAAAAACTAAAACAATCTGATACTGATCTTAGTGTCTGTAACCTGAGGGGAGGAGGAGGAAAAAGAAAAGATAAGGAAGGGAGAAAGATGGAGGGAGAGGAGGAAGGGGGTATAAGGCTGAGCAAAAGAATTTCACAGGAGGAAGGTGAAGTCGATTACAAGACCAAAGCAGGAACCGCTTGGAGCCATTCCTATCTCAATCAGAAGCCATGGCATCCCCTCTCTTATCCGAACCAGCGCCGCAAGTGGATCGCCGAGCAGACACATGCCCAGCGTGAGCGTCGAGCTGAGGAAGTCACTCGCGAGGTATCTCTTTGTATATCTCTCCTTTTTCTTCTTCTTCTTCTTGTTCTGTATGTTATATCTATTTGTTTTTTGCAGTATGCGCAGGAGCAGGAGTTCTTTCGCCAGACTGCTTTAATCTCAAAAAAAGACAGGGAAAAGGTTTTGCATCTTCGCTTACTCATTTTTTGTTCGTGGAATGTCTTAATTGTGTTTGCTGCGGTGTTTGAGTATTTGCTTATTGTAGCCAAACTACTAAGTATTGTACTGAGACACCTTTAATAGCAGTTAGTTTCTAAGCTAAATCCATATATTATTTAACTGTAGTGAACCAAAATCAATGAGGATTTTCTTTGTCCGCCAGTTCCTGGCATGCAGTTGATTTGTGGAAGAATGAAATGAGACGAATGCTTTTGGTTGAAATGGTCAAGACATGAAAAATAATGATGTTTTCTATTATTATACTTCTCCATTCCTCCTGAATTAAACATATACCTTAAACCATATATCATCAGGTGATGGATTTAGCCAATCTTATAAAAATCATAACTTTCAACCTGCATCTTTGATTTTGCTACGTTAGTTTATGCTTACATTGTAAATTGATTTAGGTTGAAATGATGAAAGCTGTTAGCTTCATGTATGTTCGTCCGCCTGGTTACAATGCTGAAAGTGCCAAAGCTGCTGAGATTGACGATCAGAGGAAAATAGAGGAGCAGAATAACCCTTTGCAGGACCCTCCAACCGAAGGAACCTCCAGTTCAATGTACCTCAAATATTTATGCCACTTCTTATTTTGGTTTTAGGTTATCAAAATATCCCATGAAGTCACTAATATATCTGTTTCTCTTGAGTTGAATAGCTAGCCATCTCTTTTCTGTAGGCAACCAGAAGCCTTATCTAGAAAAGGTCGTGCAAGTGATGAAAAGAAGAAACCAAGGCCAAAAGATGTTTTTGGGCGTCCTTTACCAACTGAAGAAGAATTTGAGATCCTAAAAAATGCTCCAAGGTATGCCTATGTCTTGCCATATATTTGTATTGGACAGATAAGCTATTGTAGCTTTTCCATGATAATTATATTCTCTCAAGACATGTTTAGTTAGTTGTACAGAATAGTAATTTTCAGTGATTATAACATCTATTACATCATCTATACAAGAGATTAAATTACTTTTCTTTTTGAAATAAAAAGTGTGAAGCTGTATATTGATATAAGTATCAAGAGATGCCACCCATGTACGATAATTACAAGTCAATTAAATTCTCTCTAATATACATAGGATGACCTACAAAAAACTGAGGATTTGAAACTGTCTATTCTTAAGAACATCAAAACCATCGACATCTTCAGTTCCATCAAAAGTCCTTATGTTCCTTTTTTTCCACATCATCCAAAAAATAATAAGTGGAATGATCTCCACTTGATTTCTGGGACTATTAATGCCCGTTGAAACCCACAACTCTTCCCTCACTGAACCTGCCATCACTCAATTAATACCAAACAACCCATAAACTATTATCCACAGCTTATATACCATCGGACACCAAAGTAAAAGATGATTGTAAGTCACTTTCTTCCTTATATACAGACAGCAAGCATTGACCAGTATCTTACCCCTTTTCCTTAAATTACAAATCGTCAAATAATATTCCCTGGATAGGTCTTCCATGTTTGCCTGAAAGGATAGAGACAAATACTTTCATCATGTTTAAACAGCTTCTTGTAGAAAGATTTCACTGTGAAGGACCCATTCGATACCAAGCTCCACTGAGGAATGTCAAGACTACCATCTAAAGTGACAAGGGAGAGGGTGTGAATAGATCCTCATACTCACTGATCTCCCAATCATTCAAGTTTCTTGACACTGCCACTTGTCATACCTTTTCTCCACCACCATTCTTCACAAGAGAGTCACAAATCTATTTTTTTTTTGAGATAAAAGTGAAGAGAGTCACAAATCTTGATATCTTTCTGTTGAATAATAGCATATATCTGAAGAAATTGTGCTCTGAGGGTGTCTCCAAGCAACCATTTATCCTCCCATAAGCTGACTCCGTTATCTGTATCTACTTTCCATATGATATTATCCTGAAACTCCTCCCATCCGAGGCCAATCTTCTTCCACAAGTTTTCCTATGAGATCTCATGCTTACTCTAGTAAAACACCCATTGTCATCCCTACCATATTTACTTAATATAACTCTTCTCCAAAATGCATAAATTTTTAGGGCATTAGTGTTTGGATCCAAGATGAGACATATGGTTTTAAGGCACATGGCAGTCCAGTGATTTGACACTGGTATAATCTTGAACTTGTGGGGTATTTGTTTTGTGATTAATGGTCGTTGTGTGTAGCCTTAATGAGGGTATCAAGAATTTGAATTCTAGATGTTATAGGACTGCTATTCTGCGATGGAAAGCTGATTGATTGATGAAATTTATATAAATGCTCAAGTCACTAGGTAGTGATTTGAGTCTAGAAGGTTGTTAGATTAATAGTACTTCCTCTTGGGATGTTATGCAATGTGCTTGACAAATACAAATCATATACAAGCCAAGAACTTTGTAAATTTCATAAGCTCTTCATTTTACTATTACTAAAAGTATCCTAGGTTCCAAGTTCAATCAATTGTTGAAAGTTGGAACCAAGAGAAGCCAATGATGAGAGAGAGATGAGAGAGGAGGTAGGAATAGAAAAGAATTAGGAGGACATAAAGGGGAGAGATGTTGATGAATTCACTAATTTTACTTGTTTGAGAGAATTTTAATTCGATTTCAGTTTAATAAATTTTGCAGTAATATTTCTTTATCAATAATCTAATATTAGTAACAAATTATTTAAAAAATCTATATCAATAATAAATGTTTGTTAAGGTCACAAGAGGTTATTGTATTCTCTCTTTTAGTTCAACTTTTTTCTTCGCTTCATTTCTTTTAAAACACGCTAAGGGCTCATGTAGGTTGCAACTTGGAGACTAGTGTTAGAGAATAATAAGTAGTTCCAACATAATCTTTTTCCATGTAGTAATGAAATAGTTGAATGTGTATTTTATTGAACATTATACTCTATACATATAGGTTTTTGAGAATGGAAAAGAAATTACACAATTAATTGCATAGGATGTATTTTACCATAATACCCTATAACTTAATTACTTATACTACACTCTTTAACACTCTACCTAAAAGTAAGAAATAGATATTGTCCATCCCTAGTTTACTAGTGATAGTCTAGAAATGCTGGATTACCCAAGCTTTTGGTCAACACATCTGCAAGCTGTATGCTAGTAGACATGTATGGAGTACATATTAGGTTGCTTTATAGCTTCTCATTAGTGAATGTTTGTTGACCTCAATATATTTGTTCTTGTTTTATTTTGCCAAGTTATAAGTAATGCTTAAGTCAATTTGGTGTAACAAAATAGGTATATGAGACTATGCCACTTGATTCCTAGATCTTCTAGAATCCTCTTTAGTAATAGTAGCTCACATATCTCTTGGACCATTGCTCGAAATTCTAGTTTTATACTCGATATTGCAAATAAATTCTATTTCTTGCTCATCCAAATTACAAAGTTATCCATCAGAAAGGTATAATAATCTGTGGTAGATTTTTTGTCCACCACTGACCTTGCATAATTGATTTTAGTATAAATTTTTAGGAGTAACTTGTCATTTTTTTTAAAAAATGATACCTTCTCCAGATGTCATTTTTAATAATGTAATACTTTATAGGCTACTTGTAAGTGTATATCGTCTATGCAAGGTCAATGGTGGACCTAAAATCTACCACATGTTAGTGTATCTTCTTTAGGGTTGTGCACGAGCTGATTTATTACATTCATTGTATAGGCAATATCCGATCTTGTGTATGAAAGGTATATTAATGTTCTAAGTAATATTTTATATATCTCTATCTTCCAAAAAAGAAATTTTTGATACATCTAATTATCTACCAGTGTATCCTCTTCTACCAGTTCCATTATATGATTAGGATCGGTAGGAATACTAGCTGGTTTATATGCTAGTTTGCCAGTATTCGTCAATAAGAGATAAAAGTATTTTTTTAGGACTTCTAGAGGTTTGAGATAAGATGATCCTTTATCTCTACTTTTATTTATTATTGTTATGGAAACTCTGTATAGGATTCTTGAAAAAGCCAGGGAGGAGAACTTCTTAAAAGGTATTGTGGTTGGGAGGTGGAGGTCAAACGAAAGTGTCACATTTGTTCTTTGTGGATGATACATTAAATTTTTTTCAATCGGAAGAGGAGATGATCATGAATTTGAGGTGTTCTCTTGTGTTTTCAAGCTGTATCAGGGTTAAATATTAATTTGCATAAGTCTGAGTTTGTGATGTTGGGTAGTAAGGGTGATGGTGACAGGTTGGCTAGGGCTCTTGGGTGTAAACTTGTTAATTTGCCTATTAAATACTTGGGTCTACCTTTGAGAGTTAAGTATAAATATTTGAAATCTTGTGACCTGATGATTGATTTATTTGAGAGAAGATGATTGATTTATTTGAGAGAAGACTTGCGGGCTGGAAAAAAAATTTCCTTTCTAAAGGAGGAAGATTAACTCTTATTAAAAGTACTCTCATTAATCTCCATATTCATTACTTATCTGTGAAAATTGCAAATAAATTAGAGCATATCTAATGTTGCTTTTTATGGGGGAACGATGATAGAAGCCATTAATATCATCTGGTAAAGTGGAATGAGGTGAAACAACCTAAGCGGAAAGGGGGTCTAGGTATTTGGTCTTTGGTGGATTTGAACAAGGCTTTATTGGGGAAGTGGTTGTGGAGATGCCACTCAAGGAGGGGAAGTTGTGGTGTAGGGTTATTGGGACGAGGTGGGGGAATATTGTTGGGAGGGGGAGCAACAGGGTGATTGCCATGTGAAAAGGAGGATACTGTTTGATTGAAGTAGCCATGAGCATTATTGGTTCGAAACCATTTGATTTTCACTCCAAATTGAGTTTTGATCATATTGTGAAATTAGAGAATAATGTGACTAATCTCATATGTGGATTTTAGTAGGAAAAGCCATGTTACTTTGGTGCAATCATCGATGAAAGAAATAAACATTGGGCCCAGATATATTGAGAATATTTAAGGATCTCCAAATATCAATATGGATCAAATTAAAAGGAAGATCACTTCTTTTATTATTGCGAAAAAATTTACACATTTGCGTTTTGTCAATTTACATACATCATATTGTAAATTTCCATAATTGGAATTTGAAGACAAAGAGGGAAATATAACATTTAAGGGTGGAGAGGGGTGAGCTAACCGTTTGTTATACAATCATATCTTATCAAAGGTGCTAGTGAAAAGGACAGTTCGTGGTATTTCAGTTGCATCTATGAAGTATAACCCATTTCGAGCCTTAGAACGCTTAATTGTCCTCATCAAGTTCTAGTCCCTAAATTTACAAAGAGAGGAAGAAAAAATTACTCTACAATTGTGGGCTGCGGACAACCTAGTTACTAATATTAGATTAATGCATAATTTAGGGACATGTTATGCACCAATAAGTGCAAAGTGAGAAGTAAGCTTTATGATTCCAACCCTTGCTATTGTGGTTAGTGAATCATCATCAATAACGATTTTCTTATTGTTAGGGCATAATGGAGCATAGGTGTTAAAATCGAGTGAAGTTGGTCATATAGTCTCTGACTTCTGAGTTTATAGTTCATGATAATACGAAGGGTTTATCTGAGACATTTAAACCATGAGAGGTAGAAAATATACCTGAATGGGCTAAATAACCGGTACCTTGCGGTGTAATCTCTAACATGATCTAATGCTTTTAAGAAATTAAGCTAATTAATAGAACAAAATGAGGGATTACCAGGCTGGAACTGAACTTCCTTGTTTGGACAAGCTCTCCATGGTGGAGTAGGTGCAGATGTGGGCAGAACAAAATGAGGGATTACCAGGCTGGAACTGAACTTCCTTGTTTGGACAAGCTCTCCATGGCGGAGTAGGTGCGGATGTGGGCTGTGCGCAGAAGGCAGATGTGACTGTGGAGGCAGTGTGGCTGTTGGCTGCATGCAGAAGGGGTGTGCGGTTGTCTCTGTTTGCGGCTGAAGAGAAGGTCGCCGCTAGAGCAGAGCAGGGTAGAAACAAGGCAAAACCAGGGGGCTGTGCGTGTGAAACTGGGCAGAAACAGAGGGCGCATCTGAAATGAGCAAAAAACAGTGTGCACAGCTGAGGAGAGCAAAAAGCAGAGCACTTATGGAGGAGTCATGCAGCTGGGCAGAGCAGAAGTGTCTCCAGCAGTGGCTGTGCTTTGCTGCGGCTTAACAGGGGCTGCGCTTGGCTGGTGTGTGGCTGAACAGAGGCGGAACAGAGGTTGCACGCGGCTGGTTTCTTGGCTATAAAGGCTGGCTGCTAGGGTTGTAGTGGCCAGCAATGAAAGCTGCCTTCCTTAGGATTCTTTTTTATTATTTTAGCAATTAAGACCGATTATGGTTTATAAAATAAGATTATGATTTTTTTTAAGAGCTCTGATACCATGTTAAGAATTGGTTGAATGTGTTTTTTATTGAATATTGTGATCCTGTATATACTTGTTTTTAGGAATGAAAAAAGAAATAAACAATTAGTGTATTTTACCTTAATATCTTTTAACAGTAAGAATTTCTTATGTGGTTAGTTCCCTCTTCTTAGTTTCCATAAGTAGTTAGTTTTCTATTCTTTCTATCTCTGTAACTACCACATTTTGTTTCTTCAGTATAATAACAGAGCAACATCACAAAAATATTTTGATCTCATTGAGAGCTGATAGAGATTTGCTGCTTTGATTCAGCTGGAAATTTTTATTTTTAAAGAGTGAATCATACTAACATAAATGTTGATATGCAGAATTCTGGTGTTTGCCTTGTACAAAACTTGTGTTTCTTTATCCCCTTGCACATTCTGGTTACATTGTGCCAGCCGTTGTTTGAATAATTACTTTTGTGAAAATCTTTTTTTTCTTTTTGAAAATCTACATTTCTAAACAATACTTTGTGCTGTAATGAACATTCAACTACATTTGATCTGGATAATGATTGTGTTGCTTAGGATGGACACTGGCATTCATGCAAGGGTAAAGCCATTTGGCATTGAGGTGCGTAATGTGAAGTGTGTGAGATGCGGAAATTATGGACACCAAAGTGGCGATCGTGAATGTCCATTGAAGGATGTTATAATGCCAAATGAAGAGAGTCGGCTCAGACGAGATGACCCTTTGAGTGCTATCATGGCTCACGCAGATCCCAGTGAGGTCAGTATCATTTTTATTTGTTGAAATAGTAAGAAGTTTGAGCTTGATCTTGTAAGTTAGAGTAGTCTTTTTACAATATTGCTTAAAACTCCATTTTGCACCTTGATTTCTGTTCTGGAAAATATTGTAACTTCATTTCATGTTAGAGAGAAAATATTGGTGTTTGTGGCAATCTCCATGTGAAAAAAGGAAAACTATAAATAGAAAAGCTAATATATAAGAAAGGCTTTTATAAGAGAGTAACTGTAGAGATCACTAGCTCTGGTATCTAAAATTGGAGCTAATCTGCAGAGATATCTAATTCTGTGATCACTAATTTCGTCTTACTCTTGCTATTCCAAGACATCTGGTTATCACTTGATAGACACACTAACTTGTCATGGAACAACAATTGGATGCAGAACCAGCCCAATTAGCATGTGTATCAGTGGATCAAAGTATGCTCATGATTCTTAGAGTAATCCATGGCAAGGTGAATGTTTAAGATGTCTCAAGATACAGAGTACATACAAGTGCTGCCCAATGAATGGTCTGAGGAGGGTCATAAGTTGTCCAACAATACTCTTTGCAGATGAAATGTATTAGATGACTCACTTTTCCAACTAATCTCCTATACACATCGGGATCCGCCATTAGTTCACCCCCATATACAGTCAATTTGAGAATAGGGTAGAAGCATCAAGTCCTTTAGATCCCAATATCCCTATCTCGTTCAGAAGCTTAAAGACATTTACATACCCATACCAATAATATCATTGACACAGACAATGAGTAACAATTTTTCAACTATTAAGTGATGACGGAAAAGAGAATGTTCTACTGCACTTGATGTAAATCAAATTCCAAAATGAATTTATTTACGATACACTCAACAGATCCATTTGGATGAACTTTAACAGTTAAAATCCATAGATACTGATTATTTAAAAAATAAACAAAGTCCACTAACACTGAACAATAGGTTTCTTGGGATGAAGATTAACCATATCCCAACTATCATATGCCTTCAACTCTGTGATTGTGTCTGGGGGGTTTCTGCGGGGCAAAGAGAGATGTGGCTGTAACAAAGGGGCGGTTCGCAACTGAATGCGTGACTGAGGGGTTATGGCGCTGGTGATGAAGGCCAGTTGGGCTGCTACTGGTGGTTGGTGTTAGTGGCTGACGGCTGGTCTACAGTGGCCAATTATGAAGATTGACCTAACATTTGTAGAGTTTTTCTTGCCTATTTCGATAATGAAGACCGAATAGGGTTTGTGACTGAGATTAGGGCTTCGTTAACTTCATGCTCTGGCACTATATTAAGAATGATTCAATGTGTTATTTTATTAAGTATTACAAGTCTATATATACAGATTTTTTAGAATTGAAAAGAAGATAGACAATTAATTAATAATAATTACAAAATGTGTAATCAATCAATTTTGTCCAATAATCATAATAAATTGATAATATTATTTTTAATGATTAACTTTTTGAAACTTTAAATAAGATGTTGGTGTTAGCCAGGGAGCAGAATTTGTTCATGGGCCTATGGGTTGGCAAGGGAGATAGAAGTGAGGAGGTGACTCATTTATTTTTTTGCGGATGATGTTCTATTGTTTGTGAACTGAGGAGTGAGGCCATGTTAAACTTGAGGTGTGTTTTGATAGGGTTCCAGGCGGTGTCGGGTCTTAGTGTTAACCTTGCCAAATCCGAAGTGGTTCGGCTAGGGGAGATGGAGGACCAGGAGGATTTGGCTAGTATCATCGGCTGCGGGCTGGCTAAGCTTCCCATCAGATATTTGGGAATACCTTTGGGTCCAAATTACAAGGAAAAAGTAACTTGGGACCCAGTGGCGGATACATTTGAGCAGAGACTTGCAGGGTGGAAGGGGAGTTTACTTTCTAAGGAGGGGAGATTGACACTGATCAAGAGTTATCTATGTAATCTACCCATCTATTATCTCTCCCTTCTAACTATTTCTGTAGGTGTTGCTAGAAAGCTTGAAAAGATCCAATGCAAGTTCCTTTGGGGAGATTCGATAGAAAATATCACTTCGTTGCTTGGAATGAACTCAAGAAACCCGTTCGTATTGGTGGGCTGGGCATTAGATTGCTGGTAGAAATGAATCAAGCTTCACAGAGGAAATGGCTTTGGAGGTTTATGAGAGAGGAAAAGGCTCTTTGGAGAAGAATAATTATGGCTAAGTTTGGGGTGGAGGATAGGGGGTGGTTCACGGGTGGGTCGTTGAGATCACATGGGAGGAGTTTATGGAAAAAGATTGGTGATGACAAGGAGAACTTTCTGAAATGTATCAGATGGAATGTGGGAAGAGGAAATAGAATTCGCTTCTGGGAGGACAATTGGTTGGAAGGGGGGGAGTCTCGGGCATCAATTCTCACAGATCTTTTCTATTGCCCAGAATAGAGATGCCAGAATCAGTGACTATAGCAGTGGGGAGCTGGCGGGCAAAAGGGAGTGACTGGTTTTGGTTGCTAGAAATCTCAATGACTGGGAAGTTGGCGAATATGAGAAGCTGCGGAGTACCTTATCTCTCATTTCACTTAATGGTGAAAATGACAGGCCAAAATGGATGCTTACTAGGAATGGTTCTTTCATGGTAAAGTCTGGGTATAAGAGGCTGATTGGGAGAGCTGATGACATTGGGCTGTTCCCGCATAAGCAGATACGGAAAGTCAAAATCCCTCCTAGGGTGTCTTTCTTTGCATAATCTTAAAGAATGCATTCTTACCATTGATAAATTAAAAAGGAGAGGGCAGGTGCTGGTAAATGCGTGTTTTATGTGCCTGAAGGAGGAGGAGAGCTGTAACCATATGTTGTTATGGTGTCCCACTGTTTTCAAGTTGTGGTCATTGGTGTGTAGGGTGTTGGGGATTAATTGGGTAATGGTGAGGACGGTCAGAGGAGAGCTGTGCGCGTGGGAGTTTCTGAGAATTAGATGTTTATTCGCCGATTTATTCCACTCACCATTTTGTGGACAGTATGGAAGGAAAGGAACATGAGTACTTTTGATGGTGTTGATGATTTTAAAGGTTTTGATATCCTAAAAAATAGATGGTTTAGGACTCTAAAGTTTTTGTTGATGGGTCCTTCACCAGTGGTCATGGAGGATTTTAAACACTTTTGTCTCGTGACGACTGAGTTGTAAATGCTGTATATGGGTTGCACCCCCTTAGTACTTATAGTAATACATTTTATAATTTTTATTTTAAAAAAAAAATGTAGAACTTTTTGAAGTATAATTTCTTTTGGATAACTAATTCATACATGTTATTGTGTATATGGGTTGAGGTAATGTGTTGCAAAATTGATATTTTACAATGTCTATTATTGATTTTACTACTTGGATTGAAGTTTTCTTTCTAATGCACTGAAAGTTTGACAAAGCACTTTGTTCCCATAGTTTGGGGAGAGAAAAAAAAACTTAAAAATCAGTCTTCTGTCTCAATTTGAATTTTGCTTTTAAATGCAGCCTCTTAAGTGGGAGCTGAAGCAAAAGCCAGGACTGAGTCCTCCTCGTGGAGGTTTTAGACCAGATGATCCCAATCAACAAATAGTTGCTGAGGATATATTTGATGAATACGGAGGTGAGTGCTTTATCTTCATAAAAGTTAACTACATGTATTATCTCATATCTTTTTAAGAAGTTCTTACAAGGTTCACCTTCCAAATTATAGGTTTCCTCAGTGGGGATCCGATCCCCGAGCTACTGAGTAATTTTCCCTTGAGTAAACCCAGAAAAAAATCTAAGAAAGGTAGTAAGCATAGAAAGCGTTCATCACAACATTACGGAAATGAGCTTTCTTCACTTTCTGAAAGTGAGGAGAAGAGGTCACAAAGAAAGGAGAAGAGGCATAAGAGAAAGAAGCGAAAGCATCCCAAGCAGACCTCATTGGATGAATCTGAGTCCGACACTCATAGAAATAGCAGAAGAAATTCTTTTCATCCAACGGAAGATTTTGGCTCAGCTAGACTCGTAAGAGATCAAAATGGCTGGAAAAAACATTTATCTTCATCTGGAAGGGTATTTGAGAGGCATAGGAGAAACGAGAAGGGCGTGCATAAACAGTCTTATTCATCTGGAGACTCTGACTTTAGGAGGAATCGTGGAACTAGAAAAGAGAGAAAAATACACAAACACTCTTATTATTCTGGAGACTCCGACTCTAGTAGGCATTGTGGAACTAAAAAAGAGAGAAGAAGACACTCATATTCTTCTGGAGACTTCGACTCTAGTAAACATCATGGAAATAAAAAAGAGAGAAGAGAGCGTTCTTACTCATCTGAAGATGATTCTGATAGGCAAAAGATAAATGAGAAGAGTAGCCACAAACACTCTTATTCTTTCAAAGATTCTGACTCACATATACGCCGTGGAAGTAAACAGAGTCAGCATAAGTCCCCTTACTCATCTGAAGAGGATTCTGATAGGCATTCTAGAAGAGGATGGAGCAGACAAAGATATCTTTGTGCGCATTCATTTGCAGATACTGAATCTAATAGAAATGGCAGAAACATACACCGACAACGGTAGAGTACACTGTGAAAGATTCTGAGTCTGATAGAAATGATAGAAGCAAACACCGACAACAGTAGAATACACAGTGAAATGAGGCTCATCGCAAGCATACTATAGCTTTATGCTAGGTAACATGCCTATCTACATATGTTCTGGCTTTCTGTCTACTGGCGGCTAATCTATATATTACAGTAATTCTTAAGATTGGAATGCATCTTATTGTGTTGTTTTTATGGGTATCTTCTGAGTATTTCCCATTAAAAGTGAAGCCTCTAGTTCTTTATGCTTATGGATCAAGAAATTGTCTCTTTAATTTTTTTTTTTAATATATGAATTACTTTATTTCACAAAAAGTTGTAAGGATGTAACACCTATTAATAATCAAATTGATATTAAACTAAAAACTAAAAGTCAAACCATATTTGCTGATTCTGGTTCACTCATGGATATAGAGCTTCCCTGCGTGTAATTTAGTTTTTAGTTTTCTATTTAATTGATATTTACATCAAAATTTATATATATGATTGATAAATTGAGATAATTTAAAAAGTGATAACTACTATGAAAAGAACAAGCTTTACAGTTTGTATTAAAACAATATCAAGCCGTAGAACGTTTAGCCAGTATAGAACCGGAGCGGTCTGACCTAAAGCCCGAGAAGCTCAATTGGAAGCCGAAAATTAGGATAAAAGGCTGGACCGAAGACCCTAAGCATGTTGAATCTTCACTTTACATGCAAGCTAAATAATGTGACCTATGACATTCATAAAACTCGAGATAATTATTGGTTTTCTTCTATGATCTGTCAAAAATCTTTCATAAATGCTCATTTTTCAGTTTAGAGATAAATTTATTGAAATAATTTAGTCTTCTTTGAAGAAAATTTATATTAAATTCTCTCTTTTGGTTGGCCATACTCTATGGAAGAAGGTTTAGTCTTGAAAACTATACGTATAAAATCTATATTTATCATTAACTGTCAATTTTTATATAATTTTATAAAAGAAAATCTATATAATAAAATGTGCATAGTAATAGAGTTCAAATAATAAAATTGTTGGACCAAAAATAGATGTATAAACTTCAAGTCATCTAACTAATACAAAAAGATCAATCAATAGGTTGAACAAAGGATTTAATTTTAGTATAAAAAAATTATTACTCCTTTGCTACCAATACCATGTTTCATCATCACTTAATCTCCTTTCTCTTATATGTGTGTCATAATTTTATTTAAATTTTAAAAATAAAAAATAAATAGTTTTTTTATAAATACAAAAAAAAAAAAAATCATTGAACAGAAATTATGTTGTATAGTTAGACTATCATAATTCGGATTAATAATTAAACATTAAGATAATTTTAGATGGTTGATCTTGTTTATTTTGTTAATAAATAAATATTATATAGTTTAATTTATTTAAAATTTAAATATTATTTGGTCCAAATCAAATAAAACCAACCTAAATAGTTGTTCCTTCACCAAAATTATTATAGTTTGATCCTCGGTTCAATTTATGCATAAAAAATATGTATATGTATATATATATATATATATATGTATATCACCTCTTTTTGTTCTTAAAATTCTATTATTTTTTTTAAAAAAAAAATTAAAAAAAAAAAAACCAAACCCCCATTAATTTCTTTTACCCGAAAATCAATTAAGCCTACACAGAGGCCCAGGATTCCAAACCTCATTACCAAGCCCACAGCCCAAATTCATCCGTACCCGGTCCGTTTGTTTTTCTTTCCAACCAACCACCAAATGTTACCGTTTTTCAGTCCTCTCTTTTCTTGATGAACACCCAAAATCCTGGAAACCCTAATCGCCTTTCCAAGTGGAGCGTCTTTCCACTAGAGCAGAAACCACAGAGGCCTTAAACCTAATCTTGCTTCTGCCTCTTCCGTGTTGCTCTCTGTTGCACCGAGGCAGGAAAGCTTGGAGAAGAAAGAATAGAGGGGTGGTCTTGAGGGAGGGAAGAAGATAAGACAGAGCAGAGAAGTGAGGAGTGATTTTGGAGGTCTTCTTCTGAGAAGTGTGGACGGCTTTCACTTTGGATGAGAGAGGAAGCAAAATACTGAAGCCGAGAGAGGAAAGATGAAAGCAGCAGAAGAAATGGAGTGAACTTGACTGAGCTGATAAGAGAAATTTCACAACCGAAGGAAAGAATCGAGATAGAAAAAAGAAAGAAAGAGAGCATAAGGAGGCTTCGTAGGGAAGCTTTTGGCGTCAAGAGACGGGAGGAAGGTGGTTTGAAACGGAGGCACGGAGCGCGAAACAAGAGTTTGATTTGAAAGTGCAAGATAGGGAAGGAGAGAGAAAAACCGGAAGAAATTGAGAAGGAGAATGAAGATGTTTTTTTTTTTTTGTTTTGGAAGGACATTAGGGGTTTTTGGAGAGAAATTTATTTTGCAAATTTCTAGGTTCTAGCAAGAGTGCCCAGATAGTAGAGGCAGGGTTTGAAAGGGAAATTGAGGCAGGGTTTAGAAAGAAAAGGGCACAAAGAGGATCATTGGAGTCGGCTAGGGAGGAGTAACTTCAGTCAGGAGACATGAGGAGCTGGTGGGACAGACTCACACTTGGGACTTCTCTTGTTGAGCAGTAAGGTCAGTGTCATCTTGTTCTCTGCCATATAATACATGTAATTATGTGTGTTATGTAATGTTAAAATTACAGTCTACGATCATATGATTGATGTCTCGTCTCATGTTATCGCTTCTTTTTCTTTTGTTAAAGACTGCTCAGTGGCTATGTGTATGTTTACGTAGGCTAATTGATGAAAATGCTCGAGAGGTTTTGTGAGACAGACTCTTGGTTGGTTATGTCATGTTTATTGGTATCCTGATAGGCTGTTGCTTGTGATTCAATGACTAGGGAGCTAATGTTATGGATCTTGAGAAGCTGTTCTCTTTTATTATGAATTTGGCAAGCTGTTGAGAAAATTCATGGATTGGAGTTAATTTTGCTTAATTTGATGATTGGTGGGAACAAACTGTAAAGAAGGGAAATGAGTTCATGGGACTGTTTGTTTGATTGGCATGATACTGCCACTTGGCTTATGTCTCTCTCTGGTGTGACTAATACGGCTAAGAGTAAACAGTCTGTAGGTTGTTTTTCTTAGGATAGTTTTGCTTGTTATGAATGTATTATTACATGCTAAAAAACGTCAAACCAGACTGTTCGTGGAACAGAGTAGGCAATTTTTCTTGGTCTATGTAGCTTTTTTATACAATATGCTCATAACTTAAGATGCTCAATCCTCTGTTTTGTGTCATGATCCTGTGGTTTGCATGGATTTGGAAAATGCATCCTAGTTGAAGTTTTGTTTTTTTATTTTTTTAATTCTTTCTTTCTTTCTTCTTGCATATGCTTCTTTCAAAAGTCATCGTCTAGATAATTTTCTTGAGCTGATGAAGTTATTTGCACCAAGAATATGAGCATTGAAGAGTGAGGACAGATAGTGGATTCTCATTTTTACCTGTCTGGTGTTTAATTTCTCCTTTCCTTTTGGATTTTTAATATGAAGCTTAGTGAACTTTATTCAGAGGTTATTATCATAATTTCGCACTGCTGTATTAGTTAGAATGCACGCAATTTAAACCCATTCAATTAGCCTACAACCAAATCTGGCTGCTTTACTTTCTTGCCTTGTATCACTTTGATCTAGATTTTTTTAAAGACTAGTGCAGGGTTTTAGTGTTTAATATCACTTACAGTAGGATTTGTTGATAACTCCCTTTCTTATTTTGGATGAATGGAAATTGTTATTTTTGGGGGTTGCTGCACACGTGACACCTTTTAAAGGATCTTGGCATGTTTTGTTGACTGCTGCTGAGGTGGTTTTTTTTCCGTCTTTTGAACTTAGGTATTTTTGGCATTTTTTCTGAAGTCTTTTCTATGTTTCTTTAACTACTTTGAGGCCATTGTTTTGGTGTTTGGACTTTTTTTAAAATGTAGAGATCCATTTTCTAGCTTAGGTGCATATCATTCTACTCTTTTTAGACCTTGGCATGACTTAAAGCTCTTTTATTGGAAATATATTTCTTAGCTGCTATTTGGGAGTCTAAATTGAAGAGTCTGCTCAATTTTAAGGGTGATGGAATGAGAAAGGAAGTGAAACCCTTTTGGCAAGGGGCTATCTTTGCTGGCTTAGGGACAACATGGCTTGCACAAAATCAAAGAATTTTTTATGACCACAATATCTCTTTCCATGAGATATAGCATAGGGTGATCTTTTGGCATCATTATGGGTCAAAGCGAATGAAATTTCTCTGACCTGTCTATTTATGAACTCAATCGGAATTGAGAGAGCATTATTTTTGGACATTAGTTTATTATATTCCTTATAATTTTTATTTATTTATTTTTTTGGTTTATTATTGTCTGTAACTTTTCTCCTTTCTTTGTATCCTTTTCCTCTTACCTTAATAAATCTTTTTTTTTTTTCTTTTTATCAAAATGATTGAGGAACTCTGATGCAGGATGAGAAGTATTTAAACTAATTTATTCTGCAAATAGTTTAGAGAGGAATCTGGGTGAGAAACAGAAGAATAAAGATAGACAAGAAGAAATTAGAGATTATATAGACAAGAAGAAGTTAGTAATTAAGGTCAAAAGATATAGAAAACAAAATAAACTGCCAGAGATATGTCAGACATGACAATAGTCAGAAGAACGAACACAGAAAAGGTAAGAGGGACCAAAAACCTAACAAAAGGAATTCTTGCATCATCATTGTCTCTTCTCTTTTTGTTGGTGACTTCTTAGGCATTAGTTACAACCAACAAAGAAAATTGTAAAAGAGGAAATCTAAAAGATTCTAATTCTTAATATTTAACACTATCTAAACGTAAACAAAAATATTATAGTATCATAAATGAATCTAAATAACTTAAAAATACAAGACAATTGTAATTATTATAAAAAAATTCCTTAGTATAAAATTTATTCCAAAGATCTTGTTCTACATAACGTTATTCTTGGCCCATTCTTGATCTTAAACGAACTTTGGAAGATTATCTTGATTAGGACCTGTAGTCCTGCTGCAGTGCTAAGAATGTTTAGGGAGAAATCTGGCTATATCCTTCACTTTTTATTTGACCTGAAACAATATTTCTTCTCTTTGGTTCTGATCTTCCTTGGAACCTCCATCACAATCTCTCAAGAGGTAAATTTGAGATGACAGCATGGGGAAGATGGTTATGAATTGCTTGTTTGTTAAAGGCAACGGGAATTTTTTTATCAGAGAGGTGGTTGGGTAAGGAGCATAGAGTGCTTTCTTAATAGTGCATACTGGTTATCTTTGACGCAATTAGGATGAAAAAGGGAAATCTCCACCATGTCGAATTATGTTTGCTAAATATGCCTGTTTTTGAATTATATTAAGGATAGATGGATATACTGTTTTGGATCCATACTTTTCGGACACAGTCTCTTATCTTTTGATGAGATGGGAGCTGTTGTCGATATGCTCATTGATATGTAAATCTTTTGTATATAGGCGGTACCCTCTTGGTGCCACTTTTTAATGCATTTTCTTACTTTTATCTTAAAAAAAAAATTTCTATTACCTACGGGATTCTTAGCACTGAATTTCTCAGGTGGTGAACATGTCAAGTTGGTTTAGTAGCATAAGCAGAGATTGAATTCAATTGGATGGATATAGTTGAATCCATACTTGACATTCCTGTGCAAGATCCAGCAGTGGAGGACTTCTCTTCTGCCGATTTAGTTTGGACCAAGTTTGGAACAGCTGAGCACCATGACGATGTAGCACTCATTCCTTATGCACGGGCAGATGAATTTATAATTGGAGAATGCTCGAATGTAGAATGCCCAACAAGGTTCCATATTGAGAGGGGAAGAAAACGATTAAGGGGAAGCTTGAAGGAGTACAAGGATGATGAATATTTGGAATACAGACTGTAAGTTTATAGCCTAGCTAAGTTTCATATCATTTTGGATTCCATTAAGCCTGTCTCCACTAGTTGTCTTTGTTTCCATATGTGATGTAGTTTTCTGATGCAATTTCTATTAGGCTACACTAAATTATTCTTGCTTGTGGATTCTCACTGCAATTTGATATCTAGTTTTCTCTTAAATACTAATGTCATTTAGAAACTTTCAGCATTTCTGGATTTCACAACTTGGATTGCTTTCCTGTCAATTTTATGCATGCAACTTTTTCTTGAGATAAATGCCTATATGCCTAAATTAATTTTATTTTTTAAAGGTATTGGTGTTCATTTGGTCCTGAAAACTATGGCGAAGGTGGTGACATACTACCAAGTCGAAGGTATCGACTTAACACCCGAAATCGGGCTGCTAGGCCTCAATCAATGCGTGGATGTACATGTCATTTTGCCGTGAAGCGCTTGTATGCTCGTCCATCTCTTGCACTTATTATATACAATGAAAGGCGGCATGTAAACAAATCTGGTTTTGTCTGCCATGGGCCACTTGATAAAGATGCTATTGGTCCTGGTGCCAAGAAAATTCCATATATATGTAATGAGATTCAACAGCAAACGATGTCCATGATCTATCTTGGCATTCCTGAAGAAAATGTGTTGGAGAAACACATTGAGGGTATTCAACGATATTGTGGTTCAAATGCCAAAGTCAATACCCTTGCCTCCCAGTATGTCCACAAACTTGGAATGATAATCAAACGGTCCACGCATGAGTTAGATTTAGATGATCAAGCTAGCATTCGGATGTGGGTTGAAAGAAATAAAAAGTACATTTTCTTTTATCAGGATTCTTCAGAATCGGACCCATTCATTCTGGGGATTCAAACAGAATGGCAGTTGCAACAAATGCTCCGTTTTGGCCATCGTAGTCTTATTGCAGCTGATTCAACATTTGGCATAAAAAGGCTGAAGGTAATAAAATATCAACACCAGTCGGTGCAAAGCTTTAGATAATATGTTATATATTTTGAATTATTCTTTTGTTTCAAAAAATAATTTGAATTCTTTGAATGTCAGTATCCTCTGTGTACACTTCTCGTCTTTGATTCTAGACAACATGCACTTCCTGTTGCATGGGTTATCACTCGTAGCTTTGCAAAGCCTGATGTTGCCAAATGGATGAGAGCACTTCTTGAGCGTGCTCGGAGCACAGAGCCTGGATGGAAGATCAGTGGTTTCCTTATTGATGATGCAGCAGCAGAGATTGATCCCATAAGGCATGTTGCTCTTTCTCTAGAGTGTGAATTAATTTTTTAATGAAAATTTTATGTCAGAGGTACAGTTGTTTCACGCATTGTATTCACTGTCCTTTCAGGGATATATTTGGTTGTCCTGTCCTGTTTTCATTCTGGCGTGTTCGCAGATCATGGCTTAGGAATGTTATTAAAAGGTGCAGTAATATTGAGGTTCAACGAGAAATTTTTAAACGTTTAGGAGAAATAGTTCACAGCATTTGGGATGGAGTTGATACATCAATCCTCTTAGAAAGATTTACTCAGGATTTTGTTGATCAAACTGCCTTCATACAGTATTTCAAGGCCTCTTGGTTGCCTAAGATTGGTTAGACCTCTCGCTCATCTCTCTCACAATTCTCCCAATGTCTATGATGTGGAAAAGTCGTGCAAATCTTGTATTCTAGTAACATTATTTTTTCATGTGTAACAGAAATGTGGCTTTCAACAATGAGAGTTCTTCCACTTGCAAGCCAGGAAGCATCTGGTGCAATAGAAGCTTATCACGTAAAGCTGAAAGCCAAATTGTTTGATGATTCACATCTTGGTGCCCTCCAGAGAGTTGATTGGTTAGTACACAAGTTAACAACTGAGTTGCATTCAAGCTACTGGCTTGATCGATATGCAGATGAAAGTGATTCTTTCCAAAATGTTAAGTTGGAATATATTGCTTCAACTTCATGGCATCGAGCATTGCAAATTCCAGATTCTGCTGTCACATTTGATGAAAAAGAGCACCTCTTTGCCAAGGTTTTGAGCAGGAAAGATGGCAGCTTGACGCATTTAGTATGGAATCCTGGATCTGAGTTTTCCTTTTGTGATTGTTCATGGTCAATGCAAGGAAACCTTTGCAAGCATGTCATCAAGGTCAACATGTGTGAAAATCGGGAAGAATATAATCCCTCAATGTCCTTTTATTCGTTAAAAGAGATGCTTAGGAATCTAATGAAAAAACCAATGGATGACTCAGTTTCATTGGATCAGTCAATTGCTTGGACCTTCCAGATGCTTGATCAAATTAAACAACTCGTCGAATTGAATAATTCAAGTAATATTGGTGCTCTGGTAAATAATTTTCCATTGAGATGGATTTCTAAGAAACACAGAACGTCTGTCGGCATACCTGCATCTGTTTTGACTTTTCAAGCGGATTTCAAGAGTACTCCAGCAAGTGCTGGTGCACGTAAGAAGAATCGGAAGCGGAAAACCTTGTCACGGTTGCGGTGATTACTTGAGTTGACCAGTGTAGGATTGTCTGTTCCACTGTCCTGATCATGGCAAAGAGGAGTTTCTAATCACTACTTTCTTCAGCTTAATATCATTCTGGTGAATTGTGAACTCCATTCCTGCTGGATTTTTTAACTCCTCTGAGAACTCGATCACAATTCCATCCAGTAATGACTACCAGACTCTAGACGAGGATGAAACAGAGGCAAGCAAGCTGCATATAGACACACACACACACACACACACACACACACATATCTTGATCATGAAAATTCATAAATTCAACAAGATTGGATCCCTGAAATGATATTACC
Source organism: Carica papaya (assembly GCF_054855325.1). Taxonomy (NCBI): domain Eukaryota; kingdom Viridiplantae; phylum Streptophyta; class Magnoliopsida; order Brassicales; family Caricaceae; genus Carica; species Carica papaya. The sequence goes on along the minus strand of NC_142311.1, from coordinate 26,595,111 downwards.
TGTCAAAGGTGGTGCCAGATTTTGGAAGGATTTCTGAAATGATTGCTATTTATCTTATCATCTTACTCCTTGCGGCTATATATCTTTTTCCTTCAACCTTTGTAAAATAGGCCAAAGTACAATTTTTGCTCTGAAATAAAGAGGATGGTGAAAATACATCTTGCTATTCATCGAACAGAATTATGATTTAAATATGTACAGGCCAGCTGCTTACATCAAAATGGAAGTACACGGAAAATTATATTTCATAAGTCTTTTATATATGTGTATACATATATATCATACTAGATGATCGATGATCAATGAAGCTGGATAAGACATTTCGGTTTCAACTTCATTGAATGAGGATGCTAGTGAAATGTTGGGTAATTTGAGTTGATCTTTAGAGCTCAGTTGGTGTAATGCTTAAACAAATTGTTCTCTTTATCATATATCATGAATAAATGGTATATTAGAATTTATGTAGATTTGATGCTGCATTCTAGATTGTATATTGTAATTGTCTTGAGATTTCAGCTATTCCTGCGGGTACATGAAGTGGCAATGTCAGGTACTGATTAAAAGATCCTGGAACGCCTTAGGCCTCTGGTACCTCCTCACAAAAAACTTTAGACCTCCGGTACCTCCATAATCCACATGCATGTGTTCTGATTTCCTGATGGAAAAGATAATGATTACTGTTGATGGAAGATTGTTTATCCGGCATTTTTATGTTTTAACTCTCTAGGAGGTGTTCCTCCAAGGAAAAAAATAAGTTGTGCTTTTCTTGTTATATGTTCTCTTCTTTAGGAGATAGCTCTTTTGGCTAGAAAAAAATGAAATGTGGATTTAGATCATATTTTGATGCATTTTACCATTATTAGATTCATGGAACTATAGTTATTAGGGAGATTTAGCATCTGGTAAAATGTCTGTTAATTGTTTAAGAAATTTATTTCTTATTTAGTAAGAAAAAAATATTTCTTATTTTAGTTGAGAATCTTATTTTATTGTTATTTTCATTTTTATCTAATCGTATGAGGGTATATGAACACCCTATAAATATTAGTGATGCATCATTGTTTGACAAGACTGCTTATGAATAAAAATGTATTAGTACTTACTAAATTGAGTGCCCAACAACTTTGTTATTGTGGTTAATGCCAAGCTTGTTAGTAAGGATTAAATTTATTTTTCTTTACTTCTTTTATCTTTTTAAACCTCATTCCACATTGTTATATTAAAACTCATAATTGAATGACCAGTAGTGCTAAGCTGAATTCTTTTGTTTTACAGTCCAGTTAGGAAGGAGAAATGGAAAATAAGAAGGGGAAGGAATAAGGATAATGTGGTAGCACAGTAAATTATAGAGCTTTTTTAATTTTTTTTTCCATGAAGTAAACAACCTCATTCCCTTCCCTATTCTCTTTATTCTATATCTCCCAAGTGGACCTCAAATGCTCGAAGGACATGGTGAGAGATGGTAGAGATTCGTGTTGTTAGCTCTCCGCTTAAATCTTTATTTTGTTTCTTGTGCCTTTGGTCTATATCTACAGTGTGTTCAAGTTTGAACAGATCATTACTTCATCTGCTTTTGCCTCAAATTTTCTGTATGTGTTTCATTTATGTGGAAGCTGAAGTATAACAGCCCTGCAATTTAAATGAAGATGTATGTATTAAAAATCTTAAATGCGGAAGCGTAATAAAAATTTTGATTAACATCCCTTACACAATAATAAAAAACGTACTCAAAACATGAAAGAATAAGCTAATTAAAAGAGATACTCGAAACAAAAACTATAAATAGAACTATAAAGTTTTTAGGCGTCTAACTCGTCGTCTTCCTACGGAACGGGCTCGGGAACCCCGTCTTCCTGATCTGAAATGGTTAAATAAAGAATGAGCTACACTAGCCCAGTAAAGACATTGCACTATCTCACTGCCACAGGAGTAAAGGTCGATAGAAAACAAAAACAACCAATAGAGTATAATTTATAACAAACTAATTCATTAACATAAAAATCTTTACTGTTCACTTATTTCGGTGAGATTCATAAAAATAACATATGAAAACAATAACACCATAACCATCATCAAATCATATCGGCTTTGTAACAGAACACATATCGTACTTTTGCACGTCACTAATCAGACAATAAATTTCCTCTTTCACAAGCCTACTAGTATCCATGGGGATCCATAGGGAGTCATCGCTACACGTGAACCATTAACATTAATAACTTGATTCCAGGGTCGTCCACATACCCCGTCCGGTATGGGCGCCAAAACACATAAGGTCTCCATACCCTTACCCGGATGGTATAAGATATCACAATCATAGTCCTTAAGGAGTTCCATCCACCTTCTCTGACGCATGTTGAGATCCTTCTGAGTGAATATGTGTTTCAAACTCTTATGATCGGTATAGATCTGAAAGGTTTCTCCGTACAAATAATGGCGCCAAGTTTTCAAGGCGTGTATGATTGCGGTAAGCTCTAAGTCATGAGTGGGATAGTTCTTCTCATGATTCTTTAACTGTCTGGACCCATATGCTATAACCTTTTCATACTGCATCATAACACAACCCAGGCCTAGATAGGAGGCATCACTATAAACTGTATATCCTCCCGATCCACTCGATAAAGCCAGCACGGGTGCAGTAGTCAGCCGCTTCTTTAATTCTAAAAAACTTCTTTCGCAGTCCTCGTTCTACTCAAACTTGGCATTCTTCTTTGTGAGTCGGGTTAGAGGAGCTGCTAGACTGGAGAATCCTTCAATAAACCTGCGGTAATAACCTGCCATCTCCAGGAAGCTACAGATTTCCTTAACTGATGTCAGCTTCTCCCAACCAAGTACCGCTTCAACCTTTTCGGGATTCACTGATACTCCTTCCTTCGATATGATATGTCCTAGGAAGGCGGTATGCTCAAGCCAGAATCTACATTTACTCAACTTTGCATATAACTTCTTTTCTCTGAGGACCTGCAAAACTTGGGCAAGATGGTGAGCATGTTCTTCTCTGCTTTTTGAGTAGACTAAGATATCATCGATGAACACGATGACAAATTGATCCAAGAACTCTCTGAAGACCTTGTTCATCAGATCCATAAAGATTGTCGGGGCATTGGTTAGCCCAAATGGCATGACCAGGAACTCATAGTGTCCGTACCTGGTTCGGAAGGCCATCTTGGAGATGTCTTCTGTTCTTATCTTTACTTGATGTAACCTGATCGCAGGTCTATTTTAAAGAAGACCTGTGCACCCTGCAGCTGATCGAAGAGGTCATCAATCCAGGGAAGGGGATACTTGTTCTTAATTGTAACCTTGTTCAATCCTCTGTAATCAATACACAGTCTCAACGTTCCATCTCCCTTCCTTGCAAAAGTGACTCCGGCACCCAAGGGGACACACTGTGTCTGATAAAATCACTGTCTTGCAATTCAGTGATCTGTTTCCTCAGCTCTTCCATCTCAATGCGGCTCATGCAGTAAGGAGTAACCGAAATGGGCTGGGTGCCTGACTGTAGGTCTATAGTGAACTCGACTTCCCTGTCCACTGGCAGACCGGGCAGTTCGTTCGGAAACACATCTGGGAAGTCTCGGACTACCAGAATCTCTTGAATACAAATTTCCTTCTTAGGCTTGCCTAGTAAGAGAAAATAGCAAGATTAAGGTACTAGAAGTTAAGAAAACTTGTCATCAAGGAATAAGTACTAAATGATTTTATTAATTTGTAAATGGTTCCTCGTTAGGAGGATTAAATACAACTTTCTTGTTAAAGCAATCTATGGTGGCGTGATACACCGCTAGCCAATCCATTCCTAAGATTACATCAAAATCTCCCGTGTCTAATCCTATCAGGTCTACACTCAGTTTCTTATTTGTTATCTCCACGGCACAAGCCCTGTAAATAACTTCCCTAGTAGTGTTTCACCCCCAGCAGTAGACACAAACAACAATGAATCAAGTTAATCAGATGATACATTAATTTTGGAAGCAAAAACATGTGAAACAAAGGAATGCGATGCACCAGTGTCAAATAAAACATGAGCAATATGGTCACAGATAATATACATACCCTGTACCACATCCGGGTCGGCGTCGGCATCCTACTGGGTAAGGTTGTAAGATCTACCCTAGATATGAGACCTTCCATGATTCTGGTTTCTTGGGCATTCTCTTGCATAATACTGGGCACTGCCACATATGTGACAGGTGTTGTTGAGGCGGTAGCATGGTCGGTTCCCGTGATCTCTGCCGCAGTGCTGACAGATCTTCCCACGTGCTGCCCCTGAAGCCTGAGGAGGGGCCTGGATGGCTGGTCTGGGCCTTTTATTTGGTTGGACAAGCGTGGTAGGTGCTGGCCTGCAGAACGGAGCTGAGGGTCGGGAACTCCTCGCTGGCTGAGGACGGGTGAGAACTGCTGAATATGTCTTGAGTTCCAGCACCAACAAGTGTTGCCTGATCTCCGGGCGGAGGCCCCACTGGAATCTCCTGGCCTTTCGGCGCTCATCCATCAATGTCTCCGAGGAGTATCGGCCCAGCTCTAGGAACTTACGAGCATATTCCGATACTGTCATGTTTTTCTGGACCAGTTGAACAAACTCCATCTCCTTTAGGTGTCGGATGTGCTCAGGGAGATACTCTGCATGGAAGGCCGCTAAGAACTGCTCCCAAGTGACTGGTGTAGGCAGGGTGGTCTGCTTGAGCTCCCACCAACGACCTGCTTTCCCTACTAGCATGTAGGAAGCAATGGCAGCTCTCTGCTCAAGAACCACCCCCAAGGTCTTGAAAGCTCTCTCAGTCTTCGCTAGCCAGTACTGGGCATCTTCAAAAGAGGATCCTCCTGCAAAAGTGGAAGGGTTTAGTCTCCTGTACCTCTCTATATAGCCCGGGTCGATCAAGGAAGGAGCTGGGTCTTGTAGAAGAGGGACTGGGCCCTGCTGGGGATAGACTGGGGGGCCCTGTGGTGGCACCTGCTGATATGGTGGGGGCACCGGATTGTACTATGGCGGTGTCGGACAGTACGGTGGCTGGGGCACTGGTTCATACTGCGACAGTGGTGCCGGGGGTATTGTGGTGGAACAGGCTCGTGCTGGGGTGACTCGGGATCCGCTCGCTGTAGCGGTGGCTCAACCCGTGGTAATGGGGGAGGTTCGGGTAACTCCCTTCTCTCCTCTCGACCTTGCTGGGCGGCCATGATCCTTTCCAGCATCTCGAATATTCTGTCCACATCTTCCCGAAGCGAATCATCCCAGGCTGCTCGGTTTAGTGGGGGTCTCCCTCTCCTCATTTCTTTGCACCTGTATTTCACACGGAAGAGTTGAGTAACGATTTATCGGTGGGTATTTCTCTAAGCATTATTGTGTAAGGGATGGGTCCGAGGAACGCGGCTCTAATACCACCTGTAACGGCCCCGAAATTTAAATAAATATGTATGTATTAAAAATATTAAATGCGGAAGCGTAATAAAAATTTTGATTAACATCCCTTACACAATAACAAAAAACGTACTCAAAATATGAAAGAATGAGCTAATTAAAAGAGATACTCGAAATAAAAACTATAAATAGAACTATAAAGTCTTTAGGCGTCTAACTCGCCGTCTTCCTGCGGAACGGGCTCGGGAACCCCGTCTTCCTGATCTGAAATGGATAAGGAATGAGCTACACTAACCCAGTAAAGACATCACACTATCTCACTGCCACAAGAGTAAAGGTCGGTAGAAAACAAAAACAACCAATGGAGCATAATTTATAACAAACTCATTTATTAACATAAAAACCTTTACTGTCCATTTACCTCGGTGAGATTCATGAAAATAACATATGAAAACAATAACACCATAACCATCATAAAATCATATCGGCTTTGTAACAGAACACATGTCATACTTTTGTACGTCAATAATCAGACAATAAATTTCCTCTTTCACCAGCCTACTAGTATCCATGGGGATCCATAGGGAGTCCCCGCTACATGTGAACCATTAACATTAATAACCTGATTCTAGAGCCATCCTCATACCCCGTCCGGTATGGGCACCAAAACCATAAACCTCAATACCCCGTCCGGTATGAGCGCCAAAACACATAAGGTCTCCATACCCCGTCCGGTATGAGAGACCACGTTCCCAGTAGGGTTCCCTACGGACCAGGTCCGTCCACCATCTCTCAGGATATCTAGTCAGACTGTCCACATTATCCATTTATCAATTCACATAACCTTTTTGCCATTTTCCTTGGTCTCAATCATTCAATCATACACAACATGTAAACTAGTAATTGACACCAAACAAGATAACACAGTATCGGGTACATCATGATACAAACCATAATAAGAGAAACCATGATTCATGCATACGAGACCATAAAATAAATACATCAAATATCATATTGCATTTAATACTGAAAAATAGATCAAACAACAACTGACTAACAATGTATCAGATTCGAGCTCCATTGACAACCTCAATCAATTATACATATCTATAAAGTCACAAAATACCATTTAATTATTTATTAAACTTTAATGCCGTGATATGAGGTAGGGTGAGAGATCCTTACTTGTTTCGGGGTCTAAAATCGGCTCTACGGTGCACCTACGGGCTGTCCCTAAATTCCCTGAATTTTTTTTGGAAAACTGAAACGCACTACCGATACCTGCACGTGTCCCAAAAAATCTCAAATCAGACCTAGGGCCCTTTTCGGCCAATATCGAAATTCTGACACGGCGCTCCGCCGTGCTCCGGCAACGGCACCGCCGCCTGCGACGGCGATCAGCCTCGGATTGGCCGTTTTCGGCTGAATTCGGCCAAACTTGCATCGGTTCCTGCGATAAAACAACCCTAGGGCCCTCGGTGGCAAAAAAATCACGAAAAACTAATACTTACCGGCGGCGGTGCTCTCGGGTGCGACGACTTCTCCGGCACGAGTCGCGTTTTGATATTTTGCTCCGGTCAACCTGTAGAGAAAAGGAAAGTGATCACAGTGGTATAAAAATTGCATCGAACGGAGGCCGGGAAGGGCTTCATCAGAGGCAAAAACAGAGGGAAGCCGCGGCGGCACCGCTGGACTTCGGCAGGGTTTTTCGGCCGATTGGCCGGTGGTTTGGCTCTGGTTTGGCCATAGACAGATTCAACATCGAAAAACGAGCCAGGGGGAGAAAATTTACCTCGATTGGCGGTCGAAAAATTCTCCGGTGCGGCGGCGGTCGACTCCTTTGACATCTGGTTCTTCTTCTCCGGCGAGGCACTGGCGGCTAGGGTTTGTGGTCGGGTGTGGGTGGGGTTATTTATACCCTTCCCCTTTTAATCTCAACCGTCCATCAAGTTTTAATCTGAACCGTCCGATCGTGATTTATTTGGGATTAAATCTGGATCATCCATCGCGATGCAATCTGGGCCATCCGTGCCTGATTGAATCTGGGTCGTCCGTACGCGTGAGATCTGGGCCGTCCGTGCGCTCGTTTGATCTGGACCGTCCATGTGCGCGGGAACGCATCTGGGCCGTCCGATCGCGTGCATGCGAATCGCCCACGTGGTCCGTCCCGTGTCAGCGTTCTTTGCCACGCGGCGTGTCCTGGTTGGCTGGGGCTGCTGACGTGGCACAACTTTTTCAAATTGCGTTTTGACCTCCGGTTTCCGATTTTCTTTTCAAAAATACCCCCAGAATCTAAATTTTCACCCTTTTTTTCCCAAAATCAATTTCAATTAAATCCAAAAAATAATTTGACCTTATTTTATTATTATTATTATTTTTATTTTCATTAAATTGAATTAAATTGAATTAAAATCTTATAAATTAAATATATACAAAATAAAACTAAAATTCAAATATAAAAATAAAAATAATAATTTGGGTGTTACATGAAGGTTATATGGCTGAAAGTCAGCAGCTTTGAATTTATGATTGTAATTGCAAATGCAACATTGGGAGGGCTTATAGAGCAGCCTTTTGCAAATCCAAAGGGATTTGTCCAAAAACCTGATGGGTATGAAAAGAGATGAAGTTGCCAAGAGGAGGAGGTGTTTGAAGAAATTCTATTTGAAAGTAAGGGTATGTATTTGCAGTATATTTAATATTTTTGGGTTTGAGACATGCTTATGTTGCATTTGGTTCTGCTTTATTTTATTTTTATTTTAGTTTCTATATTTAATTATTTAATTGAGCTCCTTACCCTCATATTTAATTTTGTAAAAAACATACTTAGGGAATAATGAGTTATAAAAATACTTAAAACTAGATACAGAATTAATTTAGAATTGGAATATTGTTTTATTTATAATATAAAATTTTTTGGATAATGATGTTGGAAGATAAAAATTAATTTTTTAAAGAAATTTCATGTAGAATTAGGAAAATATGTCTTCAAATTATGTCAATTTTCATGAAGTGTAGATCTTCTTGTTTTATTTTTATTTAGAAGAGTCAGGTAGACTAATTTTGATTATTGTAGATAACATTTTTGTCTCTTATTCAATTTTTAGATTTCGTAAAGAATTTTCAATTAAGTTAATAATGTTGCAAGCCACAATGCATTCTCACACTAAGTGCAACTATAAAATAGGAGTTGCAATTATTTTTTCATTATTTATCACTGTATAAAGTATTCCAAGAACTAGCATTAGAATGAAACCATAAGTAACTTTTTCATTGTTTATGATAGTATGGCTTTTGAATATATACATATATATATATATATACATTATTTTTCTGGGTGGCTTATTTGTATGAAAAATAATTATGGGTAATTTTGTTTGCTTTTTGGAACGTTGTTAGTAACAATAATTATAGATGATATGATACTGTACAAACTTTAGAAGATTGAAACAAGAAAAACACAAGGATGCTAAAATAATGGAAATTAGTTCTTTCTTTTTTCCTCCTCTGATTAAATTTCTATTATCCTTGTGTTATAACAGTGATGGTGTTAGAAATATCTAATTTGATCTTATAAAAAGTGTAGTTGCAAGCTTGTATTTCTATATATCTAACATATGAATACAAATGTATCATTTGCAAATAAAATTTATATTTTCTGCGAAATTTACATGCTCCATATTAATATATTTTTAAACGATAAGAAAATTTGTAATGAAACTAGAGCCTCTAATATTAATATATTTTTATATTTAAAATATAAAAAATTATTATTTTAATGGTACAAATGTTTTGAAGTCAGTTTTCCTACACTAAAACTAAGAATGCTAACCTTAATTGTTTTTTCCCACTTATTTGGAAATACTATAATCTGGTTGCATTCTACAAAATAAAATAATAATCCATATTTAGGATTACTCAGATTGTTGTGTTCATATATTTTAGTTGAAAGAAAGCAAGAAGGAAAAAAAAAAAAAAAAAAAAAAAAAATTCCACGAATGATTTTATCGATTGTGGCAGAAAATTTTAAAATTTCAAACTATTTAATAATATATATATGTATATATACATGTCCCCAGTGCATGTTACAACCTTATTGTTGTCCTCTATTTAAATCTCATGTACTTACTCAAATGTAATTATTAATAATTTTTGGATATGAGTTTTGTAGGATTAAATCTTTTAAATTTTAATTTATTTGGTGTTGTACTTATAAGAAATCTTATTAAATGATATTAAACGTTTTTTTAAACTAGCAAATAATTTTTAATATATTTATATTTCATTTTGAAGTTTTAAAATATTTCTATTTGAAACAACTATGTCGGATAAATTTTGTATTTTCGTTCATATCAAAGAAAATTTTATTCTTTGGCTCACTTTTTTGCTTATATCAAATAGGAGATGTCATTGTCACTCTTTTTTCTTCAATTCTAGTGTATGGCATGACAAAAAAAAATTTGAATGTAAAAAGTTATAAAAGTTTTAAAAATAAAATTGAACAACAGAAGCCAAAAACCCGAACGAAAAGAAAACTAAAGAGGAAAATGAAAATGAAGAGAAGAAAAGAAAAGAAAAGAAAAGATCAATGGCAAGTAATTCCCAATAGCAAACTTATCACTGGTTGCCAGTAAGAAACCGAATAAGAACTAAATACACGAAGATTAAGAAGCAAGCATTTTTCCCTCTTCAACACTTCCCTCATCTTTTCTAAATCAATTTGGAGAATCTCTTTTCCACGGGATGAAAGGCTTTACCCAACTATAGACTTGTCAAGTAAAATGGCTTCTTTTTCTCTTTTTTTTTTTTAAGGTTAATTGATTGCATTGCTTTTAGTCAGCTTACCTAAAACCAAAGTACAGAGATAGAGGATCTTTGCAAAAATAACTTGGCTCATGATTTCCTTACAGCGTGGAGCTTCTAAACAGGCTCTTGAATTTTGAAAATTTTTAATCCAAAATATGTCTTAAAATTTTCAATTATAATTTACAATTTTTAACCTCTATATCAACTTTACCTTATCAAATTTTGCATGAAAAGATTACTATTTGTTTCACACCTCATGTTTTGTTCAGCTGGCCGAAGATGGCAGATTTCCCAGTGGAGCACAACATGCAACCTCCAATGTCATGACGTGATGTCAAAATAAAAGTTCAAGATTTCTATCACCAATTCTTGTTCAAAATATCCTATCTACCAAAAGCTGGAAATTTTAAAAATTCCAGCATAGACTGCACGGGAAGATCACTCCCTAATTTTGATAAAACAGAAGCTATGCAAGCAATCGCTGTTGCCTAAAACCATGTTAATACATTTTAATTCTTACTTTAACTTGCTCAGCAAACTCATACATATGGCATATTTTTAGTATACAGTGCCACTTAGGAACATGATTAAATAAATATCAGCCTAAAAGAAAAATAAGATTTGGATCAGCAGAACCTCAAAGCCGCTTGTAGTTCCTTCTCATCAGCACAGTTATATCCCAATAAATAAGCTCGTGCTGCCAAAAATATGCACACACATTAAAAAAAATTAAAAAGCAAGCTGAAAAACATGAATGCTAGAGTAGATCAAACATAACATCTACTACCAAAACGGCCAGATCCCATAAATGGTTCTGCTTCATCTGCCATACCACCTTGTTGCTGTTCCTGAAATTTTTAGATGAGCGTAAAAATGTATTAGAAACTAACAAATTTCACAGGCCATCAATCTTCAACAGTTGAGTAGAATAGGGACCAAATTTTTTGTCTATAACATGCATGGATTAAACTTCTATAATTTTCTTTTTTTTAAAAAGAGCAAAATGTCATTTACAACATTCTCTATCCCCTTCCCCTTTATTCCTTAGGGTCGGCAGACTTGTAACCATCACTTATTGGCAAAGGATCAATTTCAAATCCTAAACCCAAAAAGAAAAGAAAAATTACAGTTCTGCGATATATTCATACAGCACAAAAAGAAAAGATATATGAATGGAAACAATTTGATCGAGAAGTAACAGCCAACGACAGGCATTTAATATTGAAAGATGCTTCCAACTAAGCAGTTCCTGCAAAACATTTGTATAAACCAACTATACGCACATAAACATGATGTTTTATTTGACAATGTTCTTTTGGAAGGAGAAAGGGAGATTGACAGTGCATTATTTCTTTGGTCTGTGGGAACACGATCAGATCATATCGGAAATTGACAGGCATCACTTCGGAACAAGATCTTTTACTTGACAATGTTCAGTTCTATTTGAGCAAAGAAAACACACAGATAGGCTCCTTGGGACGACAGCCCAAGAAGATAATTCTTTTGCTGCTCTCAAGGTTATTTCAGGAAATCAAGATGCTTGAAAATAAAAATGTCAGAAAATAAAATATTGTTTCAAGAATATAATTCATGTAAAGAGAACCTTATGGTAAAAATAGCAGATGGATCTCACTCAAGGATAGCTGGAATAGGTCATCTCAAAGGATTAACACCTTAAAAGGAGTACTTTATGTACCTAATTTGAGTTGCAACTTGTTATTAGTAAGTAAATTTACCCAAGATCATAATATGTTGCTAAATTTTTCTCAAACTTATGTAAATTTCACAATTTGGATTTGAGAAAAATTGACAATGCTAAGGAGTACTATAGGCTCTTTCTCTTCAAGGATAATGAATATTTCAGGAGACAACTTCATAATGCGATATGTGTTGAGTCTCAAGACAATCCAACTTAAACAATTTTAGTATAAATATGTTATGCTATTTATTAATTGAGACGCCCAAACTTTATATATCTTTAAAAATTATTTCCTTATTTATTCAGAAATAAAAATCCAAAAAACTTTTGTGAAGTATGTCAATTATCAAAATGTACTTGTACTATATATCCCTCGTTGCCCTACAAAGGCCCTAACTATTTGCTAAGGTACAAAATGATGCCTGAGACTATCTAGAATCAATAATATTATTGGTACTAAATGGTTTATATTCTTTATAGATGATTTTACAAAAATTGCATGGCTATTTCTCATGAAGAAAAGTTGAAAGTTGGTAATATATTTAAAAAACTGAACAAAGTCCAAACTCAATTTTCAAACAAAAATACAAGTGCTGAAGACGGATAATGCAAAAGAATATTTTGAAAAAGAGTTGGATATGTATCTTGAGAAAAATGAAATTGTTCATCAAAATTCATGTGTTACCCCTTAATAAAATTGGATAGCTGAAAAGAAGAATAAACATCTCTTGGACGTTGTTTGGTCCCTCATGTTCACAACTTAGGTTCCAAAAATTTTTTCAGGGCAAATTATTCTATCTGCAACTTAATTTATTAATAGAATATCTTCCAAGATTCTCGAGCTTCAAATACCTTACTAAGTTATATTCTAATCATTTCCATCTATTCTACCTACCAAAGTCTTTGGTTATTCATCCTTTGTTCACATACAAAAACTATCACAAAAGCAAACTAGATCTCAAAATAATAAAATGTATCTTTATTAGGTATTTATCAAACCAAAAGGGATATAAGTATTATTCACCAGTCACCCAGAATTTCTATAATTCCATAAATGTTAAGTTTCATAAAAACTAACTATACTACAAATTGGTATTCAGGGAAAAAAGAATACACAAGAATCCCAATTTTGAGACTCTACCATTGAATATCTTCATCCTTCTCTAAGTAAACCTATTCAGTATTCAGAACACATAAATTTCGATGAGACACTTGGATCTGAACCTACTCACCACATTCAGACCTACACTAAACGAAACAAAAACCAAGAAGAGAAAGAGCCACAACCGCTCAATCAGAGTCATGAATTCAATCCGAATCTAGATGCAACATCATTGAGTACTTTAGGTAACCCAAATTCATATCTCTCCCTTGATAATCTGTATGATGATAGACTTATTGCTCTAAGAAAACCAAAAGAGCATGCATTAATAATCCAATTCACAATTTTCTTTCTACAAAAGTTTGTTATCAAATCACTAGATATTTCTGAGAAATATTTATAAAACATAAATACCAAACTAAATATAAAATTATAATCATGGAGCAAATCCAAGCTTTAAACAAGAATGCGACTTGGGAAATAACAGAATTACCACCTACGAAACACTCGGTTGGTTGTGAAATAGATGTTCACAAACAAATATAATGCTAATGATAACCTCAACAAGTTCAAAACTTGATTAGTAACCAAAAATTTTACCTAATTATGTGAAATCGATTATCAGGAGACATTTGCATCAATGGTAAAACTTAACACAGTGTAAATACTAATATCTGTAGTTGCCAATTTGGATTGACCATTATTTCAACTAGATGCGAAAAATATTTTTCTTATTTGAGAACTAGAGGAAAAAGTCTATATAGATATACAACTTGTCTTTGCAAATCAAGTTATCAACAAAAAGGTATGCCGACTCAAAGAGTCCTTATATGAACTCAAACAATCTCTACGAGCATGGTTCGATAAATTCAGTAAGTCAATCAAGAGATTTGGATATTTCAATGCCAAACAGATCATACTATATTTTTCAAGCATGAGAAAAAATGACAATCCTTATCATATATGTAGATGATATAATTACAAAAAATGACATAGATGAGATACTCATACTTAAAAAAGATCTTACCAAAATAATTAGAGATTAAAAACTTCGAAAATCTCAAATACTTCTTAAAAATGAAAATTGCTAGGTTAAGGAAAGAAATCTCAATTTCTCAATGAAAATTTGGACATTCCAAAAGTGATTGGAGTTCTTAGATACATGCCTAGACACACTAATAAATCCTAACATACTATACTATATATTAGTTCCGTCCTTAGTATGGTAAGTCAATTCATAAATAACACAAACTAGAAACTTATGGAGGCAGTGTTCGAATTTTCAAATATCTAAAAATGACATATGGAGGACTGTTTTTTAAGAAAAACATAAGCCAAGAAATTCAAATATATATTGATGCAGACTGGTTTAGTTTTATAACTAATAGAAAATTCACCTCTGAATACTGTACGTATATGTGGGGAAATTTAATTCCTTAGAGAAGCAAAAAAATAGTTAGTGATATCAAGGAGTAGTCTGATGTTGAGTTTAGAACGTTAACCCATGATATGTGTAAAAGAATGTGGATATAAAGGGTATTGGGTGAATCAAGAATCTTTCTCCAGAGCCTATGAAAGTGTTATGTAACAATCAATTCATAATAAATATTGCAAACAACCCAATCCATCATGATTGAACAAAGCATGTAGAGATTGGTAGGCACTTTATAAGAGAAGACAAAGTCAGGAGCATTATCCTTATGACACATTCAGTCTTGCCATCAAACTGCAGATATCTTGACCAACGTATTACCTAGAAAGACCTTTCGAAGAATTGAGTTTAAAGTTTGATTTGCTCAACATCTTCAAACCAGCTTGAGAGGGAGTGCAGGAATACGACTTATTGTACAAGTCTTTCCTACATAGATTGGTCTCTTCAAGGAAATCTCCCGATAATGCAGAATCATAACCAAATTCTATAACTAGAAGATCTTTTTCTTTTATAGAATTGATTTGCATTCAATTTCTTATTAAACTCTTTCTAATATTCTCCTAAATATATATCCAACTGTTATAATTAAGTATCATGAATAAAGTTCAATAAACGGAAAATGTAATCACAAATTTTCAAGTTCAAATATTTCATGAGAACAAGTAAAGGAGAAATTGATGTCAAAAATAATAAAGGCAAAGTAAAGAGAACTTTTACTCACAGGATCTCCTTCCATGTCAGCTGGTAAGAGTAACCGATCAAAGCAGTGCCCCGATATGGTGCATACCAAAATTTCACTGTTAGGGTCCAAAAGAACTTCTCTGCAATTTTCATCACATACTATGGAAGAATGGAGGAAAAGAAAAGGTTAAACCTCTAATGATATTTGAAAAAAAGAAAAGGAAAAAGAAAAAAGAGAAAGAAAGAGATGGAAATTGGCTTTCACGGACAAAGAGGTTCTGCTTTGTTGCTAAGAGTTTTTCTTACCGTGAACATGTCCAGTCTCTTCACAAACAAATACATCCCCAATCTGGTGGTAGGAACATGTTTCCCCAGAACAAGCATGACCTGTTATGACCTTGTCAGTCAGGCCCCTGCTCTTTTTCCATGTAGACACTTGATCCAGTACTGTCTTGTCAAGAATTACTCGATCATCCTTCACCTGCAGAACATAAACAAGAAAGATGAAAATAGTAATATGTTAGATAGTTTGATGCAGTTGCCTCTTCATGTTTCATTAGAAAAACAGAAAAGAAACTCCTTAGAAAAACAAATAAATAAAAGCAGAAACAAACCATATAAATAAACAACACTTCTTATTCAAGTTATCTTATCAAAGGTACATCAAACCTAAATATCAAGATATATGAAACATCAGAAAAAATCAGAGAAGAGCTCAAAAAATTCACACAGAAAATATCAATATTAGTAACTGAATACAGGCTTAGACCCAGAGCCTAACAACACCATCTAAGCCTAACAACAAGGAAGATATCTTGATATTTAGGTTTATCAAACCTAAATATCAGGATGTATGAAACATTCAGAAAAGGTCAGAGGAAAGCTTAAAAAAATT
The DNA here is from genome assembly GCF_054855325.1 of Carica papaya. Classification (NCBI taxonomy): domain Eukaryota; kingdom Viridiplantae; phylum Streptophyta; class Magnoliopsida; order Brassicales; family Caricaceae; genus Carica; species Carica papaya. The sequence goes on along the minus strand of NC_142311.1, from coordinate 26,579,137 downwards.
CAAAATGAAAATATGAACATTGGTAACTGAATACAGGCATGGATAACAGGGGCAAAGAGCACCATCTAAGGATGATATGCAAACCTGCAAGTTGAGTTCTAGTGATTCTTTCTCAAAGAAATCATTTTATTCCAACCTCTTTCCCTTTTCCCCTTGTGGCTGAACCATTAGAATTTCCCTCGAGAGGAAAACCCTCCAGGCCATGGGTTGGAGAAGAAAATGGTGGAACCTGTGAGTTCCCATAGGGTTTGTTGTGAAACTAACCAAGCAACACACACAGTCAAAGTAAAAAGGACAGAAAGAAAAAATCAAAATAATTTTTAATGGTTTAGAGACATGCCTTCTACATGAAGCCAACTCACAAGATTTTTCACTATTGAAGAAGTGTCTCTTAGAACCAGTGCTTTCCAATAAAGAATTCATAAAAGAAACTCAATTTTGCCATAATGCCCCCTATTAAATAAAAACCTTCCTACAAACTCCAGTATTGTACTGACCCCTTGGCTCCAACGAACCCAAAACAACAGCACTGAGACAACCACCAACCCTCCACCTGTTTACCAGTACCTATTTCTGAACAGTAAAGTTCTCTAAATATGAGGCACAACTCAACAGGGTTTTCACTTTGTTTTCCCTTTTGTATTGTTGCCTCTTCTATCTACCAGCTGGCATATATAGAGTGACCTTTTTCTTTCAAAAAAGATAGAGAGAGCCACCAAAAAGAGAAAAGAGAAATTTCTTCGTTCTCGAAAATTCACAAGAGATAAATAAACATTATCTAGTTCTTAAGTGAATTAATCCACTCCAAGTCAAAGAAAAGTTTGTTAGTGTAGACAACATTAGAGTGGAGGCATTTACTCTTATTCCAGGATTGCAGCAAGCAAGCAAAGAGTTTGGAGTGCACTGGAACCAAAGATTGAACCAATTGGCCAAGGTACGGATTCCCAACCAGATTAATTCTAGATCAATATCAGAATAGTTTTGAATAAACCATGTTGATGCACAACCTATAAGCATTAGAACTGCCAATTTGTTTTAATTTGCATTGTATAAATTTTTAAATTTCTACATGATTGCAAGGACATGCTTATGCCAACAGTGTCAATAAATGCCTTGTACAGATCCAATCCTGATTCCTACCCCCATCAAATTATCCATTTCTGCATAAGGCTCAGGCATCTGGTTTTTTAACTACTTTTAATAAGGCTGTTCAAGCTAATATGGCTATAGATTGTCCTTTTATGAAGTGGGAAGTTCTGGTGGACGATCATCAGGGCTAGAGATGTTCCTCAAGAGCATACGGCTCTAATTTGTGGAAATATATTGGGAAAGACTACCCAGAAATAGTTAATGTTACTCAATTTTAAATTGACAATGAGTAAAAACTGAGTTTTGGAGGATGCCTAGTGTGGTTATTCTCCTTTCAAAGACTCGTATCAAGACGGCCTAAATAGATTAGAAATATATAAAATTCTCATACTAATTAGAAGTCTATTATTATACTTTTAGTAACTTATGGATTTTATTTTTATTAGTATTAGTTTCGTATTTTATTAAAAAGTAGTATTTCCAACCTTGCTAATTCTAGTATATCCTAGTCTATTCTTATTTAATGAAGCATGGAAAATATTGTGCGACGACACTTCCTCTCCTTCTTCATCCTTTATTCTTCTTAAATCAGGACAAGTTCCTGACAATCCCTTACTTCATACAGCTGTCTCTGACACCAACCTCCAATCTAAAACTCCCATCTACATTTAGGTCACTGGTTTAAGCTCACCACTGCCTAGTAACTGGAAGCACACACATGAGCCACAAGCAAGCCCAAACATGAGTAGAACCACTTTGCCATGTTGATTTGTGATCTAACCCTTAACATCATCCTCGAGAAACCAATTCTTTGAGATGTTCCAAGTTCATATTTTTGATCCTTAAATAATTCAAAACTTACAATTCAAGTTTTCTCCATTCAGGAAATAATGTGAAAAAATTTTGATTAAGGTTTCTAAATAGGTTGGGAAATGTTTTCTTTTCAAATATAGTATTTATCATAATGTTTAAGAGTCTGTTGATATGATTTTAACGGAATCAAGATTTTATTTACGGTTTAAATTATGTTAAGTTTCTTACTAGGGTTTCAAGATCTGATTACATTAAGATTAAAGACTTAAAAAATACTTTGTTTCTTTCATGTGGAGTAGATAGATATCAAGAGAACTTCAGCAATATACTTGGTTAGTTTGATTGTGCAATGCAACCAAATCTAACTTTTTGTGTTATGTTTATGGTCCTAGGATGTTTAAGGACCCTTAAGTGTGAGGGCTAGTTAATTTTTCAGCTATTTTTCTATCCACCGAACTCTAATTTCCAATTTTTAGGTGTGATATATAGGTTTGACTCATAATCCCCATGTATGCATATCATGTAATCTGTCCTATATCATGGTTTAGAAGACGCAAACTAAGTTAGGAAATCCGTTATTTAAATACATAAACCAAAACATAGACACCATCTTAGAAAATAGAACCATGGAAAATATATAACATGAGGGTATTGACACTATGAAGGATCATCTTCCACCTCAAACTCCTTGGAAAAGGAAATAATGTTACCTGTGAAGGAAGGGGTGCTTGGCTTCTCTTTGCCGCTTGCATTTGAATGTAGTACTCTTTAAATTCAGCTGGGCAGTTTCTAACAAGTTCAACCATATCTTCTTCATCACGCTGCAAAATGAGAAAATTCATGGCTTAAAAGGTATTTTAATTTTCAACTAGGTTCAAAGAAAAAGGACGGAACTATCTTTACATGTTGCAAACCTACTACTAAGCTATTGGAAGTAAAAACCAAGTGCCCAAAAGAAGCACTTGAAACATCTTAGCCTGAAATTTGGTGCTTCATGAATAACGTAGAACAATAAACCATTTTCCAAAGTTCATCTCTTGTTTTTAGAAAGAGACAAATTTCCAATAAGTTTCAGCCATTTCCATTTGGTCAAAGTTTAGTGCCTTATAAGCTCACTTTGCAACTTCCTCAGGAAGGCATTAGAGTTTAAAGTACTGGCATTTAGAGATTAACATGAAATTGAATAAATAATAGCACAACCACATCACAGATTTTATGGTGTTTCATCCACAAGCTTATTTTCGTATTTAAGACTATGTTATATTGGAAGCTATTTTAGCATGTATTTCCAAGTAACCATCAGCTTTTATGAAATTCTAAAAGGCTGAAATGTAGTTGTCCTTGTAGAATTTTTTCCATAAAAAAACTAATATCTGAATAAGCAAACTGCAGATGCTAAAAATCTACACTTATCAGCTGTTGGAAGGAAAGGTACCTGAATGTAAAGCTTCTTCCAAGCGAATTCACGTAGCTTGTTAGTAGGGGGCAGCAGGCCCCATCTCATACAGTACCTGGTGAAACCAAAACCAAAAGCATCACTGTTAATGTTAACTGCATTCCTTGAGCAGTAAACTCAAAACCAACCCACAATGTTATGTGCACTATGCAATCCCATTATTATTCAAAAGAAAAAAAAAAGAATAAAGTGAAGCTGTTATCCCCGATTATTCATTGAGAAATAAGGAGGCACCAGGGATGGGTCCCACAAGAAGGAAAAAACAGCTTTTCTCTTCTTTTGCATTGAATATATTCTTCTTTGAGTTACATTAGGGAAAAGAATTAATTGGTTAGGAGTGTGAATTGTTTTGTTAATGTCTTTTGCTACGAAAAACACTTTGGATTTTTTGTTAACAAATATTTGACTCAAAATTCAAGAGCATAGATAAAACAAGGAGCTACCGCAGTAGCCTGACCATAAATATGTGGAAATTTTGAAGGATTACTGTACATGTACCAAGAATATTGAAACCAGGACAGCAATATATACATATAGATAGAGAGATTGCACGACATTGAAAGATAAAATGAGGATCTTAATGGAGCAGCTTGAAATCCTCTCCAAATGAGGTTTCAGGCACCAAAAGACAGCGCTGTGGTTATCTAAAAACATTTCTTAATTCCTCAATACAGCAGCAAGAAACAGAAAAACATAGCTAAATCAGTGGAAGGAAAAAAGTGTGTTCCTAAATACACAATACTTAACTTTCCTGTTTTGATAGTAACACAAATTTGTTAGTGGCTTAGTTTATATGAGAATATTTCCTGGCACCGAGAGAAATCTCAAAGATGGAAAGTAGACCTAGCTTTGCTCCATCTTGAGGCAGAAGCTCAGAATTACAACTTGAGGTTCAGTCCTCCCATGTAAGCTAGGTGAACAGTCTAAACTGCCACAAACTAACAACACCTAATGTGAAAGAGAATTCGAGTAGTTGGCAGCCCATGTAAGCTCCTTGAATTCAGAATAGGAGGTTCAAATATTTATCACTGGCTTAAACAGGTAGAAAGAAGTGGAGATTGAGCTTCAACACACTTCGAATCTCAGTATCGTCATGAGCTTGCCAAGACTTTATCACGCAAAGAAGAATTATAGAATCACTACTCTTATTATTTTTTTTATGAAATAAAATAATATATATTCACAGGCACCAAGAAGATGAAAAATGTGTATAAAAAATATTTACATGATTTTAACAAAAAATCAATCAAGTCCTTAAGATCCTTATAAGAATAAAGAAGATGACTCTTAATTAAAAAACCTAAGGTCTTGAACCATTTGTCCTTAAGCCTATCAAAATTAGTTTTAATACCATCCAAAGCTCTCCTATTCTATTTCTTTCCAAGCCACCCAAAACGCAGCCAAAGGAAGAACGCTTGCAGAGTTCTTAACTCTACTGATCCCTTTTCATGCCGAATCTCATCCCTCACACTACCAACCATCACTCAATTAATATCTGTTGAAGAAAGTTATTTCATGTCAATTAAGTTAAACAGTATAATGGTTAGGTAAACTCTGTCATAATTGTTTATTTCCTTTTTTATTATAGAAAAAATTTATATATAGAGCTGTGATATTTAATGAAATACATATTCAACCACTCTTTACATCGTACCAAAGTTCTAGGGAAAAAAAGAAAAACCTAGACCTCCTTAATAAATTTTAACCGGCCTTCATTGACGAATTAATACATCTCTACGGACAGCCTTCATTGTTGGCCACCCAAACCCAGCTGTCGACCACCACAGACCAACCACCAACACCAAGATCGACCTTCATTACCGGCTCCAGAACTATCTAACTGTGCCTCCAGTCACATACAACTTTGTCCAGTTGCACGTGCAGCTTCTGTTTGTGCGCAACCAGCATGCAGCTTCCAGTTGCTAATTCAGCCACAAGTCCCTTCATGGCCGGCCCTAGCCTCCAACTTGCATTGTTAGAGGCAGCTAGAAGGAGCTGCTGACCCTCCTCTGCCATGCAAAGAACAGCCGCATGCATAGCCATCCGCTGCTCCCTTGAACCATGCACCTCCGCCTTTCCATCCATCTCTGTCCCGCACACTTAGCCAGCCTCTGCCCAGCTATTCGCACGCCTTACCCATTTCATACAGCCAATAACACTCTTCCTATAATTTTTATATTTGGCATTAATTTTCCTACAACTCATAAAGAATGTTGGAGGTAACATCGCAAAATATTGAAAAAAAATCCCATGAGAAATTCCATACGGAATAACAGCTAATTTCAGCCAATCTAGGCTGTGTATCATTTCATAGGCACTAGAGAAGGACCAGACATGAGAAGTGTTGTCTATCAAAAGGAAAAATATGCGGGATGCAAATGGATATTTACAATCAAATACAAGGCAGATGAGACAATCGAGAGGTATAAACCAAGTCTCATGGCAAAGGGTTATACACAGATTTATGGGATAGATTACCAGGAAACATTTGCACTAGTAATCAAGATGAACATAGTGTGGATCTTGTTGTCCTTAACTGCTCATTTTGATTGACAACTACCACAATTTAATGTGAAAAATATCTTCTTGTATAAAGACTTGGAAAAAAAATCTGCATGAAGATTCAACCAGATTTTGCCAAAGAAACAGCAGTAAAGTGTATAAGTTGAACTATGAACTCAGACAATTGCAAAAACATGGTTTGACAGATTCTCAAGGGTAATGATAAGTCTGGGATATAAGCAGACTCAGGAAAGCTGCACTCTATTTGTCAAACACTCAGAGACATGGGAAGTTACAACTCTCTTATCATATGTTGATAACATTTTTGTAACAGGTGATAATAAAAAAAAAATGATGTTAAAACAATGTCTAACAAGAGAATTCAAAATCAAAGAGTTACATAAATTGAAGTATTTTCTTAAAATTGAAGTCATCCGCTCAAAATTTTAAATTTTCATTTCTCAGCAAAATACATTCATGATCTATTTAAAAGTACCAGCAAACTAGCATATAGAGTGGCTGGTACCCCCTATTGACCCCAATCATAAATTAGAAGTGGTCAAAGAAAACACACTAATAGATAAGGAGATGCACCAAAGATGGAAAATTGATATACATATCCCACATAAGACCAAACATCATCTGCGGGAAAAGAATTATAAGTAAGTTTATGCACAACCCCTAAAGAAACACACTCACATGCAGTTTACAAAATACTGCATTATCTAAAGGAGTCACTTGAGAAAAGAATCTTTTCTAGGAAGAATAGAAGCAACGATAGATGGAAAACTATAACAGGTTATTGTACCTTTTCTTGCGGATAGTCTAGTTACCTAGAGAAGTAAGAAGAAAAATATAGTTGTTGTGTCACATGCAGAATCAGAATTTCGAGCAATGACCCAAGGAGTAATTGAGCTACTATGGATAAAAAGAATTTAGAATATCTAAAAATCAAGTGGAAAAGTCCTATGTGCCTATACTGTGACTACAAGTTAGTCATAAGCATTACATACAATCTGGTACAACATGACCGAACCTATTATATCGAAGTTGACGGACACTTTATCAAAGAGAAACTTGATAGTGACCTAACATGTACTTCATATATGTCTACCAATTTACAACTAGCAGATGCATTAACTAAAGGTCTAAGCAATCTAGCATTCCAGAATATCATTGGCAAAGTAGAAACAGACAATATCTATTTTTTACTTTAAAATGGAGTGTTAAAGAAAGTATATTTATGTAAATTAGGTTAAAGGACATAAGGATAAAATACACCTTATATACTTAATTATTTATTTCTTTTTCTATTCTAAAAAGCCAATATATAGGGTTGTGATACTCAATGAATACACATTTAACCATTCTTCACAACATTAAGGAGATTGTGATGATGAGTCCATAATCTATAAACAAGCGAACACCACAAAAGGATATGGTTGCATGATTCTGCATCCCTCTTACATAATAGACAACCATTAACTAGAATTCTGCCCCTTATCAACTTGTTCAAAGTTACATGCACTCTCTAGCAGCCCCTTAGGCAAAAAAAAAGCCACTCTAAAGTTTTAAGTTTCCAAATCTGCTTAGAAGGGAAATTGGTGCAAATCTCCTCTCTCTTGGCCAAGTGATAGTAGAAGGATTTAACTGAGACAATTTGCCTAGCATTGAGCGTCCAAATGAGGTAATCCTTGGCCTCATCATAATGCATCTGTAGGCAAGAAAAAGAGCCTCATACTCATTGATCTCCTAATCATTAACATTTCTTATAACCTCCACAAACCACGCTCTAGTACCTGGCAGAACATGAAAGAACTCTTGGACCATGACCTCTTTGTGACGGGTGATAGCATTATTTGGGGATATTGGATTTTTAGCACCCTGCTATCCAACCACTCATCATGCCACAAACTCACCATCTCACCACATCCCACCCTCCACTTAATACAATTCTAGAACTCCTCTCTCATTATACAAATTTCCTTCCACATCCTTATACCACGAGGCCGATTAGGGAACCTTGTGAACCATCCTTTTCCCTACATGCCAAACATGGTACTTATCAATCTCTTGCTCCTTCATAGACCTCCATAACCATTTCCCTGACGCCTTGTTAACATCGACCAACGACTTTGACCCAAGGCCACCATGTTGGATCGGATCTTTAATCACATCCGAGACCATGAGAAGATATTTTCTTCTCTTTAGAGTCACCTATAAGAATCTACATTACACAGTTTCCATTCTTTTTGGCCACACTCACAGACATTGCATCAATGACATATGATAAATAAGAATATTGTCGATGGTGCTTATAATAAGAGTAAGTCAACCATCTATATATAGTAAATTTCTCGTCCACCCAGACAACTGGCTCTCAAACCTTGCAACCACGATATCCCGAATCAAAACATCCACATACTTTGACTCCAGAGGCACACCCATGTATTTTCAGAGGGAGTTAGCATGTCTACAGTGTAGAACTAGCCATACTACTAGTTTCTCTGTCAGCATTCATTATCACCAGTTTGGACTCTGCTAAGTTAATATTGAGACTGGAGACTGCCTAAAAACTCAGAAGAACACACCTAATATTACGTAAAGTCTAGCATTTGGTTCACCAAATAGCAATGTGCCATCAAGAAAAAAATAAATAAGTCAGTTTTTACACACCCGCATCATCACCCATTTTCAATCCCTTAAACGTCTCAAGATATCTGGTTCTTTTTTAGCATTTTGTTTAGAGCCTCCATAACAATGATGAAAAGTAATAAAAATAATGGGTCACCTTTTATGAGATCTCTAGTAGCTTTAGGAAAGATGAAGGGCCTCCATTTACTATAATAGCAACATAAGCGGAAGAGATGCAAATCATGATCAACTTGCACAATTTGTCCCGAAACCTATTCTATTCGGCATAAAGCCTAAAAAACTGCATTTCACATGGTTATATGCGTTGTCTATGTCAATCTTACACAGGACTCCATTCTTATTCCTAAACTTCAACTCATCCACTACCTTATTAACAATTAAGGCCGCATTCAAAATCCGTCTCCCACTCGCAAAGGCATGTTCACACTCCCCCATCACTTCCTACAACCTTAGCCATTTTTCCTACGAGCACTTTAGCAATAAGTTTATAGACACAGACTACTAAACTGATGGGTCAATAACCCTTGATTTACATTCACTCTTATTATTATTGTAAACATTAATGTTTACTTTAGATTTATTTTCTTTAAAGGTTAGCAATTCAATAATATGTTGATTACACTGCTAATCTAGTTACGACTAATATTTTAAATTAATTGTGATTACACTGCTAATCTAGTTACGACTAATATTTTAAATTAATTGTGATTTGCTTTCCTATTTAAATAAGTATTACATTAGTTTACTACATGATGTCCTTTTAAGTAATCCTCTTTTTTTATGACAAATATTTAGAACACTAAGCATGTAAACCTACGGGCCACGAACCTTCAACATTTAATAAATTTTATATTACTCTTCAATAAATATTTCCACGACCTATTTCTAGAAAAGAAAAACACAACCAGCTTTGCCCGGTGCTGTCAGCCACCACCAACAGCTCCAAACACCATTGCAAGGTGGGTTGCACTGTCACCGTCATAAGGCTCAAATGACACAATCAATCACACTCACCTCTTCAACTTTGGAATTTATACTCTCTTTAGTATATGGGCACCTTAATAACTGTGTGCCACCAAGATAACAAATAAAAAGAAAGATACTTATACATGTGTTATTCAAAAATTTCTCTCCAAATTTGATCTAATATTCATTCTAAGTGTAAACTCAACCAATTTTAAAGAAGCTGTTGCTAGCTCATCCACATGTGGAAAAAATAATAGACGAACAAATAGAGTAATCGCGCTAGCAACATGTCCAGGAACAAGAGAAATGAGTTGATAAGATGGATTCCAGCAATGATCGAGCTCATAATGAAGATAATTCTAATATTGAATTCTCTGTTTGGAGCGAGAGAAAATCGAAAGAGTAAGGAAAAAACACAAAAGAGACTCACAAGCGACGCCATAAGGACTCATCAGATGCTGCATAATTGAGGAATCTGCAGACCAGCGAGCATGACACCAGATCCTGGGAATTCATAGGAAGCCGACAAATTTAATGGAGAAATAAAATGAAAATTGAAACTTTAATAACCATAAACAGAATTTTCTTTGTTGCAAAAATTGATAGTAAAAAACCAAAACGAAAATCAGTAAATTTATTAAGGCAATAAATTAAAAAATATGGCGAAGAAACCTCGGAGGAGAGAAATTTGAGGATGTGAGGGAAAAGTTCCGGAGGAATCTTGCTGAAAATCCCACTCTCAATCCTCCTCGAAGGGCCTCTGTTATTATTGTTGTTGTTTTTGTTGTTAATAATTTCTTTATTTCCTTTATCTTTCAAGTTCTGTCCTTCTAAACACAAGCGCTTGGTCTTTGGTTCCTCCTCGCCAGGCTCCTCCTTATCGGAGTCTTGAGAGAGCACCTCCGACTCCAGGAATTGAGCCAGGCTCTCGTCTTCTTCGTCGGATATGGACATTGCTCCTCACCGACCAACCTTATCGTCCAATTACTCCCACTTCTGATATCAGATCGGACCGCCAATTGCTACTTCGATGCTGCAACTTCTGTAACTTGTGAGGGACGGATTTGATGGATAAGCAGTTATAGCATCATCGCCAATATCTGGATTCGTTTGATTGGACCCCCGTGTCGCTTTTCGGTCCGACCGACCGGTTAGCTCAGCGGCTTTGTCCGCTTCGGTAAACTTGCTATTTGTAATTTTTAGGAAAATTAGGCTATACTCCAAAATGAGGTGCTAATTTTTTTAGAAATTACTAAAAGACCTTTGCTAAATTCAAGTTTTAATTGTTGGAGGTGAATATGTCAAACGAACTCAAAAATTTTCGATTCGGTGACATATGATTGAAGATCTAACTAATATTTGTTCAGTTCTGATAAATTAGTTGGCCTAAGTATTATGATCCATGTATTATTATATTTGAATATTAAATTAGTACTTTTATTATTTTTTACTCTTTTAATTTTTGTACTTTTAAAAAACATTTATATTCACGTATATATATTAATACACACTAACATGTTGAATTTTTTTATTAATAACTAAATTTAATGTGGATTTTGGCTAACTGGCTGTCAATTTATTGAGTCCGTTTAAAAGTGATCAATTACAATTAAACAGTAATAAACGTTAATGTATTGATATTAAGTATAGTTTTATAATATTTTGATATATTATATTTGTAATTTTTTATTTTATAATTGATAAAATAGAAAATGACAAAAGTCGACAATATAAAAAGTAGTTATGTTCCTCAAATTACACGTATGTTTTGTTTATTTCCTATTATTCTATCAGCCGTAAAAATTACTTTTTTACAACCACGTATTGATTTAGAAGTTCTACAGTAGGACGTGAAGATTTTTGTCGTTATGGATTCAATTACGCTTCCATGTTTATTTTCTTTAATTCAATACGAGTGTGCTAACCGTTTTCATATCTAATTTGAATTGATTTCCATCGAGTGGTATAAGAACCACCTCATGTTGAATTTTTGAGATTGTAAAGTATTTTTTCGAATTCAGATATATATATATATATATATATTTTTGAATGAAAATCAAAATTATGAATTTTCCATATATGGTTTCAAATTTAAACAATTTTTTTTTTATTTTTTGCAGAGGCCGAACAGCCTGTTAGTTGCAGTTTTATAGATGCGACTCGACAGTGCAGCGGAACCTCACATTTGCACAGTTGAACAAACCACGATCTTCTGGTCGCAGCGACAGTAAGAAAGCAGCGACCTTTAGCCGCTGCACGAAGAAGAAAGCAATGATGCAGCCATCAATAAGACCAGCACGATCCTACAACCGCATTGGCTAAATGACCATAGCCATCTAGCCGCGGCATCACACACGTAGGATGTGAAGATTTTTTTCGTTATGAGTTCAATTACGTTTTCATGTTTTTTTTTTTGATTCAGTACGAGTTTCGTAACTATTTTCAAATCTAATTTGAATTAATTTCCATCAAGTGGTATAAGAACCACCTCGTGTTGAATTTTTGAGATTGCAATGTGTTTTTTCGAATTCGGATATATATAGTTTTTTTGTGATTTTTGAATGAATTTTAAATCAAAATTATGAATTTTTCATATTTGGTTTTAAATTTAAACAAATTTCTAGATCTTGTTCTTTATGGAGGTCGAACGACTTGCCAATTGCAACTTCACAGCTGTGATCCAGCAGTGCAATGCAACCTAACGTTTGCGTAGTTGAACGAGCCACAACCTTCTCGTTGCAGCGACAATAGGAAAGCAGCGACCTTTGACTGTTGCACAAAGAAGAAAGCAACAATGCAGTCATCGACAAGACCAGCACGATCTTGCGACCGCATCGGTGAAACGACCATAGCTGTCTAACCGTAGCATCACACACGGTACTGGGCGGGGAAGGCTGGTGGGTGGCAACCGAAAGGTCGCCCCTACGTGAGGAAGAAGAAGAGAAAAAAATTAGGATTTTCTTTTTAATTAGGCTTGGGCTCTTTTTTGGGCTGTGGGCAACAAATAAAGAAGAAAGAAATGAGGGGAGGGGAGGCCAACGTGCCTGTGAGCCCAAAGTCCAAACGGGTTCAGGTTAGACCCGACCTAATCCAAACCCAACCCACTCAAAGTTTGACCTTGATCGATGAATGGTCAAATGTTGACTTTTATCTGTCAACGGTCAAAGGTTGACTTTGACCAGTTCACAATCAATGTTGATTTTGATATTTTCAGAATAAATTTTTAAAATAATTTTGAGGATAATTTTGGTTATTTTTATGGATATTTTTCTTCCTTGTATAGATTAAATTTAGTTTAGTTTTGAATTTAAATATTAGTATATGAGTATATATTTTAAAATGAATCGATTTAGATAACATGTTGCCAAAGTGACATCTTTTGAATTAAGTTGATTTATTTTAAAATGTAAACAGTATTATGGATGTAATTTATATGAATGTTAATCGGTTCAAAAGAATGTTAATGTTTAACATAATTGCATTATAATATGAGGTAATAAATACGTGACAGCTATTTAGTTTTGCGTACGAATTATAAATCGGCTCAAATGAAAATTTATTGTTTGGTGCGTATTTTTACTGTCAGTATTTAATTACAATTACAATATATCACTTACAAATTAATATTTTGTCTAAAGATAAAGTGTTAATGGAGCGTCCAATATCTTGAGATGAGATTTATTTTTATTTAAATTCATTATTATTATTTATAGTTTAAGATTTTATGTGAGTATTGATTGACTAAATGTTGTCTATTCTCTATTCAGCTTCCTTTTTTGCTGGAAATATCATCGTGAATGTTAATTCCATCACAATATTCAAACTTCAAGACATGGAAAAACAATGTTCGCTTTATTCTTGGAGTTATGGATCTGGATTAGGCTTTACGGGTCGATCAACCCACTTCACTTACTCCTGACAGTACCCTTGATGATAAGAGAGAGTTTGAAAGATGATATCGATCAAATCGTATGAGTTTATTAGTAATGCAATAGTCCATTCTAGAAGTTTTTAAGATCATTATATCCGATTAGATCACGATAGTTACAGATCACTACAATTAGAGATTTCATGAGTCAATCGAGCAATATTTTGCTAAGAATGATAAGACCGAAGTTTGTACAATTTTGGCAAACCTTGTTTCCATGAGATATAGAGGGAAAAGAAATATAAGGGAGTATATAATGAAAATGTCTCATATACATGTTAAGCTCAAGGCACTCAGACTGAACTTATCAGAAGAATTACTAGTGTACTTTATTTTGATCTCTCTTCCACCACAGTTTAATCATTTTAAGGTGAGCTACAACTATCAAAAAGAATCTTGGACTCTCAATGAGTTCATCTCATATTGTGTTTAGGAGGAGAAAAGGCTAAAGTATGAGATGATAGAGAGTGTTCATCTAGCTACGATCTTAAAGGATAAGAAAAATAAGAAAAAGCAAACTGATAAAAGTGTTACAGTACAAGTGCAATAGAAGAAACAACAAAAGACACAAAATGACAGTGTCTGTTTATTCTGTGAAGTTCCAAGTCATCAGAAAAATTAATGCACCAACTATTATGCGTGATGCGCAAAAAAAGATATGCTTTTTAATTTTATTTATTATGAGGTTAATTTATCATATATACCTAGACACATGTGATTGATAGATATTGGTGTCACTACTCACATCAGTGTGTCCATGGAGTGTTACCTCCGTTGCCATAAGCCTAATGATTATGCCAGATTCAGTTATGTTAGTGATGACAAACCAGTAAAGGTGGAAGCAATTGACATATTTAGATTATTATTAAGAACTTGATATTATTTGGATTTGGAAGAGGCTCATGTTATTTTATCATTTAAATGGAATTTAATTGCTATTTCTATATTGGACAAATTTGGTTATTCTTGTTCTTTTATAAGTGGAATATTTAGTCTTTTTTATGATTTCAATATGGTTGGTACTAGTTCTTTATCAAGTAATGATAATCTTTATTAACTAGATACAATTACTTCTTATAATGAATTCTTGCATGTGGGTATAAAAGGTGTTCAGCTTAAATTAACCTGTAAGAATTCTGTCTCATTATGGCACAAGAGATTAGATCATATCTCTAAAAGGAGAATGGAGAGACTTGTATCGGATATAATTCTTGATCCCTTTGATTTAATAGATTTCGACATATGTGTTCATTGCATCAAGGAAAAATAGACAAACATCAGGAGATTGGGTGTCAACAGGGTTATAGACATATTAGAGCTGATTCATATAGATATTTATGGATCATTCCTTATAGCTTCTTAGAATGGTAAAAAAATACTTCATAATGTTCATAGATGACTATTTTAGATATGACTATCTTTATCTCATTCATGAGAAATCACAGTTCCTAGATGTGTTCAAAAGTTTTAAGGTCGAAGTTGAGAATCAACTTAACAAAAGAATTCAAGCTGTTAGATTTGACCGTGGTGGTGAATATTGTGGCAGATATAATGGATCAGGTGAACAATGTCTAGGACCGTTTGTTAAATTCCTAGAGAAATGTGGTATCATCCCATAGTACACCATGTCAAGTTCTCCTAATATAAATTGTTGAAAAGTGAAACAGAATACTTAAGGATATAGTGAGAAGTATGACTAGTCATTCTACCTTGCCTAAACCACTATGGGGACAAAAATTAAAGATCACAACATAGAGTTCTAACTAAAGCAACTACAAAGATCCTTTATGAGCTTTGGACAGGTAAGAAGTCTAGTTTGAGACATTTGCATATTTGAAGATGTCCAGCTAAGGCCAAACCTTATAGGCCACATGAAAAGAAACTAGATTTCAGAACTATTAGCTGCTATTTTATTGGTTATTTTGAAAGATTCAGAGGTTACAAGTGTTATAATATCATTACTAAGACAATTTTTGAGACAAGAAATATGCAATTCTTTAAGGGTATTGAGTTTGCGGGGGGAGAGAGAGTATGAGAACTTGTCTTTGAAGAGGAATATATTGATATTCTTTTAATTGCTTTTGACAATGATCAGGATCAGGTTCTCATTTCTTACATTATTTAAGAAGTAAATCTAGATCAAGACAATGTCACAGTACCTCCCGTTCATACTCAATAAGCTGTTTCAGAATAATAAAAACACAACTCAAGAACTAACGTCATTAAGAAAATCCACTAAATAGAGGAGAAGTGCAATTCCATATTATTATATTATATTTCTCCAAGAACATGAGGATGACATTAAAATAGTGGAAGATGATCTAATCAACTTTCATCAAGCCACAGATAGTTCTAACTCTAAAAAATAGATTGATGCCATGAATGAATAAAATAAATCCATGAAAGACAATGACGTTTGAGTTTTTGTCCTATTGCCTTAATGTACAAAACTCATTAGTTGCAAATAGATTTTTAAGACCAAAAGAGATTCAAACGGTAATATGGAGAGGTACAAGGATGTTTTTATCACTAAAGGCTTTACACAAAAAGAAGACATCGATTATAAAGAGACTTTTTCTCCGATTTCATCGAAAAACTCTTTTAGGATGATAATTACTTTCGTGGCATATTTTTATCTTGACCTACATCAGATGGATGTTAAAATAGTATTTCTCAATGGTGACATTGATGAGACTATTTATATAGTGCAGCCAGAAAATTTTATATCGGGCGATATAAAACAAATGATTGGCAAACTGAAAAAATTCATATATAGACTTAAGCAGACTTCCTATCAATGGTATCATAAATTCTATCAGGTTATAATCTCATTTAGTTTTGAGATGAATATAGTGAAAAATTATGTATACCATAAGTTCAGTATGAGTAAATATATTTTTTTAGTTTTATATGTCGATGACATACTAGTTGCTAGCAGCGATATGAGCTTATTGCACGAAATTAAGAGATTTCTGACAAAGAAATTTATTATAAAAAATCTTGGAAATGTTTCTTTTACATTAGGAATTCAAATACACCAACATCGCTCTCGAGTTATTCTTAGATTATCACAAAAGAGGTATATCGAAAAAGTTCTTAAAAGATTTGACATATAGGATTGTAAACCAAGTGAGACCATTGTGTTTAAATGAGATAAGTTTACTCTAAGTCAATGCCCCAATAATGACTTTGAGACTAAGGAGATTGAAAAGATTTTTTATCATTCAGTTGTAGGAAGTTTTATGTATACACAAGTTTGTATGCGTTCGGATATTGCGTACATTGTTGGGACGTTAGGAAGATATTTAAGTAATCTGAGTATAGATTATTAGAAAGCAACCAAACATGTTATGTGATATTTTCAGAGAACAAAAGATTACATGCTCACATATAGGAGATCAAATCAGTTGGAGTTCATTAGTTATTTTGATTTTAATTTCGTCGGATACCAAGACAGCAAAAAATCTACATCAGACTATATCTACTTGCTTATTGGGGGAGTTATTTCCTAGAAAAGTGCTAAACAAACACTCATATCCTATTCTACCATGACAACAAAGTTTATAGCGTGCTATGAGACGTCCAAGCATAGAATATGACTGCAAAAAGTTTTCATTGAGCTGCACATTATAGATGGAATAGAAAGTCTACTAAAAATATTTAATGATAATAAGTCTGCAGTTATGCTTTTTAATAACAACAAGAGCTCAATAAAGTCAAAACATATACATATCAAGTTCTTAGTTGTTAAAGAAAGAGTTCAAAGTAAGCAGACATCAATAAAGTACATCGTTATGAACTCTATGGTTGTGGATCCACTCACAAAGGGATTACCACCTAAGGTATTTCATGAGCATATTGCTCGTATGGATGTAGTATCTCTTGATCATGTATAGTTTCAGTGGGAGTTTTGTACCATAGTTGCTTTTATGATACAGACATATCATAAGTTTTGTATTTTGGATTTAGTTTATGGGTTTCATATTTCATTTCAGTTATAGTGTTTTGGTTTATGTTTATATTTTATCTCTAAGTTTTCTTATAGTTAATCTCACTAAGTTTAAGGCATGACTAGTTGGAAGTAGGTATGCTTAGATAACGTAGCATGTAATTTTCATGTTGTACATCCATACTTAATTTATGTCATTCGGTTATACTGGTATACGTGACTATTGATAGGTTTAGTTACGATATTTGTAGGGAAGACCGCTTTGATCCTATATTATTATGATCGATGGACGTAATTATTTGGTGATGCATTCAGGTATTGATAACAAAGTTTTGAGTACTCCTACAGTTGTTTAATGCACAGGTTAAGGTGACATATAAAGCCTAAGTGGGAGATTGTTGGATTTTTTTATCAACAAGTGAGCTATTAATCTTCTAAATCAACACACGGCTGTAGAAACTGATTTTCACTGCTGACGGGATAACATGAAATAAGCAAAACATACATGTGATTTAAGGACCATAACTACCTTTTATATTGTCGACTTTTGTTATTTTTTATTTTACTCATTATAAAATAAAAAATTACAAAAGTCGACAATATAAAAGGTGGTTATGGTCACCAAAACACATGTACATTTTGTTTATTTCTTGTTAGTCCGTCAGTAGTGAAAATTAGTTTTTTACAGTCGCGTGTTGTTTGGAAGTTTTACCACAAAATGTGAAGATCTCTTTCGTTATGGATTCAGGTACGCTTCCATATTTATTCTCTTTGATTCAGTATGAGTTTGCTTACAAGTGTCACATGACAAGGAGTTGAACACATGTCTCTTTCTTATTAGGTAAATATTCAGGTTAAATGCATTTTAAGTTATGAGTTTTAAATATAGATGAAATCAAATAAAGGAAAAGAACCAGTTAAATTTAAGTGAACTGATATAAGTCCCTAACTTCCTAAAAACATTAATATTATTTCCTAGTATTCCCTTTTAAATTCCTTCTCCAAATCACACCTCTCAAAAAAGCTCACCATTGATCAACTTCATTCTTTTCCAAAAACCTTATTATTTATCGTCCTTGAATTGTATCGTCATAAGCACCATGAGCTATAAGTTCAACAACCCATCCATAGATAAGTCTTCTATGCCTTTTTTTTATTGTTTAACATGAGTTTTTTTATGCATGCTTAATGAATAATTTTAATATGAAATAAATAAGAATCAAATTGAAGTTACCCTTATTTGTGTTAGAAAATGCAAACGTATTACATAAAATCCTGAATGGTACCTCTAACTAAAATTGGGATGTAATAGGGGCACTTTATCATATTTTAAAGGTATATATTATTATATATATGAGACAAGTCATCGTTGGGATGTAATAGGGGCACTTAATTAGATTTTAATAAATCTTTAAACACTTTTATATGTTTGCTAAGTTCTTATTTCCTTTATTATCGAGGTGTATGAGTAATAATTTGCTCATCTCATCATTTTGTAGCAACTCTTTGATATATTTGTGCTATGTGGCTTAAAAAATCTCAATTGTTGAGAATTTTTATGCGGAACCAAATTTTAACAGTACAATTCAAAACTCACACAATGATATTTGAAGTAATTAGTAATTTAGTGATGAAAATAATCTTCAAACAATGACTACTTTCCAAGTTTTATGCAAAAGTTGTGACTTTGCCATGTTGTTTTATAAGTTTTATTATTTCTAACATTGCATGTCATTATTCATACTGCCCAAAATAGGTGCTTATGGGTTGTGTTTTGAGAAAAACATATTCATAGTTAAATTAAAATATAGATTTACCTAATTTTCCTTAAAAACAAATATGTTTTAATTTTTTTTTCCTTGTGGTGTTGTAGTAATTTTCAGTTCCTTAAGTTTTGCAAATATTGTTACATGTTAAATAGTTAATTTCAATTATGATGGATAAAGTGTTTATGACGTGGGAGGGTATGAAACGGATCAAATCAATTCCTATAACCCACTCAACATTATGCAATATCGAAACTTTAATCGGCTAGATAAACTTATCCCTCTAATTGAATCTACAATCATAAAAGAAATGCAAAAATAAAGAAATGCAAAAACAAATATTAGAGAAAATAAACAAGGAAACAAAAAATGTCATGGATTTACTGATAAGTTGATTCCCGCTCCTTGACTCAACAAGACTTCTGAAGACTCCTGCTTCTCGAAAAACTTGAAGAAGCTAAATTAGCAAAAATATTAATGGAAGAAAAGCTTAAGCGTTCAAGAATTCTATCAAATTGATTGTAATTGGTTATTTTACAACCTATGAGCAAAAACTATTTATAGCCTTTCTCGAATAATCTAGATGGGTACAAACTCTTGAAATAATTTAATAAAATAATACTATAAATAAAAATTCTATCTAAATTTAAGATATTTACACAATAAAATAATTATTCTATCCCATCTAAATACAAAGAAATTTATTAAATAATCATAGGGATAAAATTTACAATAAAATAATAATTAAAATAAGATAAGACTTATCTCATGTTTCCATGTAAAACACATGGAGAAATTAATTTAGTCATGTGAAATTTTAATTTAAACCATGAAAAATTAAAACGTGGGTCCCAAAATCTTTTTAAAATTTTAAAACAATAAAATAAATAAATAAATATTAAATAATTAAAAAAAGGTCGATCGGGTTTCAGTCACTTAGATGGGCCGGGCCAGCCATTCTGTGCAAGTTGCATAGGAAAAGGGCCTGAGGGAGTCACAGGCTAGTGTGTTTGGGCCATTTGGGCCCATTTGCATATGGTGCACGCGTTCGGCCTCTTAGGCTGATTTTGCGTGCAGGGGCTGCTGCTCGACCTGAACTTCTATGTGTGTGGGCCTTGTAGCACATATGTGCGTGGTACGCGCATGTGGGCCATCTTACTGGAGTGTGAGCTTTTTTATAATTCTTCAAATCCGTTAATCTTATTTAGACCCTAAGTATTTTGGCTTGAACAAACTTGCCCAATCTCTTAGAATAATCTCAATTAGGAAAGTAGTCAGCGATGAAATTACTTTCCTGTTTTGGGCATTTTCGCTTAATAAACTTGAACTTTATTTCCTGTTTGAGTCAGGACCGGTTAGATTCCTCCTTGATGCAGATTGACATCCTTGACACCAAATTCGAGCTATCCAATATCACATCATCTTTATATTCTTCAAAAAGATTCGTCCTCGAATTTAGACCTTCATCACAAAGAGACACTGCCTTATTTTCTCTTTCTATTTTTCTCTTAATGGACCATTTTTAGCTGTCTATTGGGTGGCCTTTATGCTCAATGGACCATTGACTTTCTCCGTGATGTTTTCTCTCTCTTATGCCATTCTTGAATAAATATCAAAGGATCGTTTAATTTTGACATGATCTTCATGTGTTTCTTTTGGTGATAAAGGCCTAAGGACATGATTCAGATTATCTTTTCTCCATGAATATCAATTGGTGCGGCCGCAATGTTATACATGTCTATCAAACTGCCAAGGTCTCCCAAGTATCAGGTAACTGCATGCATAAGTACGATATCACAACATACCTCATCGTGATATTTTTTGATGGAGAACAACACTATGACTTGCTTGGTAACTTGGGCTTCACTGCATTCATTCAACTACCATAACAGGTAGAGATTTGGTTTGGATGTTTGATGCATGTTAACCCTACTCCTTCTACAAATAGAGTGCTTGTCACATTAGCACAACTACCATTGTCAATGATCATTCCATATACTATATCATTGACAAGACATCGCGTGTAGAAAATGTTCTCCCTTTGCTCGTTGTCTTCACTCCTAACTTGCATATTGAGAGGTCTTTGAACAACAAGGACATTACTTCTAAGTGGAGCATCTTCGATAAATTAAGACATAGTGTAGTACTTGCGAAAAGGGTTAGTGACAAGAATACATTCTCTCCCTCCACCTCTACTCGTACTTACCTTATAGTTTATCAATTAACAACTTCGTCTCTCAAGTTGAGCATTTGAAATTAGAATCGCTTGAATCGGCTCTGCACGTTAGTCCTTATAAAACAACAAAAAACCCCAAATGATTTTGGTTTCTGTTTAAGTTCAAAATTAGGCACATAGAAGAAAGAATGGTGTGTCTTTCGTGTGTTAAGCAACTAGTATCGATTAATCACTTAATTTGTAAGGGAACAAATGTAAAATAAAAGAAAGAAATGTAAATCCCAAAGAATAACAATTCGGATTGATGCGTGGGGATCCGATCAATCCTAATGGATATAATTAGCAGGTGTCTCTTCCTATACTACCCCCAATTTGTCGGCTACACTCTACCACCAGTTACGTTTCTTCATGTAATAGGAAAATTATAGAAATGAAATTTGAAAATTAAACATAAATAGTGTGCAAAATGAAAACAAAAGTTTTCACTCACACCCGTTAGGTAACATACTTTGCCTTCGATTTCTCAAAGGATTTCCAGTTAGGAATTAGGCGGTTATTTTGCTTTTGTGATGTAAAATGCAAATAATGTGAGAATTGCCTTATGGGGTGTAACTGGAGTATTTTTGGTATTTTTGATATATATAATTTTTTTTTAATAATAACATGAACTACTTGAATTGAACGGATAGATATGAATTCAAGCAAAATGCAATACGAATAAATCAAAAATTAATTTGAATTGTTAATGAACAAAATGTTGAAAGCAAATAAAGATATATTTGGGTTTTTAGGAGCTTAACTATGATACCAGATGACGCAGAAGGGTATGAGAAGGATCGAATTAACTCCTATAACCCACTCAATATTATGCAATACCAAAATTTTAACCACCTAGATAAACCCCTATCTCTAATTGAATTTACAATCCTAAAAGGAATGAAAAAATAAAGACTATGAAAAATAAATAAGAAAAGAGAAAACAGCCACGGATTTACCAATAAGTTGATCCCTGCTCATTGGCTCAACAAGACTTCTCAAGACTCTTCATTCCCTAAGAACTTGAAGAAGCTAAATTAGCAAAAATGCTAATCGAAGAAAAGCCTAGGCTTTCAAGAATTCTCTAAAATTGATTGTAATTGGTTGTTTTTACAACATATGAGCAAAGAACTATTTATAGGCTTTCTTGACAATCTAGAATGAGTACAAACTTTTGGGATAATTTAATAAAATAATATCTTAGATAAAATTTTTATCTAAATTAGGATAATTACATAATAAAATAATTATTTTATATCATCTAAATACAAAGAAATTTATTAAATAATCATAGGGATATAATTTATAATAAAATAATAATTAAAATAAGATAAGACTTATCCCATGTAATTTTCATGTAAAACACATGAAAAAAATTAAAAAGTGGGTTCCAAAAGCCTTTTAAAATTTTAAAATGATAAAATAAATAAATAAATATTAAATAATTAAAAAAAAGGGTCAACCAGGTTTAGGTTACCCGGATGGGCCGGGTAAGTCGGTCCGCATAGGTTGCATGGGAAAAGGGCCCCACGACAGTCGCGAGCTATTGTGTTTAGGTCAGTTGGGCCATCCGCGGTCCGTTCACATGGGATGCACGTGTTTGGCTTTTTGGTCCTGCGTGCAAGATTGATTCTGTGTGCAGGGCCTGCGGGCCTCTTGTGTCGTGTGAGCGGGGCTGCTGCCCGACCTGAACCTACATACGTGCGGGCCTTTTAGTGCATATGCATGTGGTGTGCGCATTTGGGCCATCTTAATCGGGCGTGGGCTTTCTTACAATTCTTCAAGCTCGTTAATCTTACTTGGGCCTTAAGTCTTTTGGCTTGTACAAACTTGTCCAATCTCTTGGAATAATCCCAATTAGGAAAGTAGTCATGAATAAAATTACTTTCATGTTCTAAACGTTCCTGTTTAGAAAATTAGAACTTTATTTGCTGTTTGAGTCGGGACCTGCTGGATTCCTTCTTGATGCAAATTAACATCATTGACACTAAATATAGGCTATCCAATATTACATTCTTGTCATTATAGTCCAAGAAACGCCAAGATGCACTTAATTAAGCTAAAAAAAATCCTGAAGGAGACTTTATGACTACCACGATTACAAAGTAAATAACTATTTAAAAATTCATCCAGTCATTATTTTCTTAAAATGAGCTTTTTGTGAAATGTTAACATATGCTCAAACATGGACAATTTTTTTATATAAACATGATTGCAAGTTTTCTTGTTGGCATGATGAAGATTAGCTTGAAATACTACTAAGAGTTGGTTTTTAGTATGAACAAAAATATTGAATGCATCATCAACTGAATAGGCAATTTGGAATTGAGAGTGAAATGGTTAACTTTTATGTTGACATTAAAGAGGTTTGATAAAGACAAGCTAACTTGGAACGTTATATGGAAATGATAAAATAGGTATTAGAAGATCGATCAAACATATGGGATAAGAAGACGATATAGATTATGTGGTTTTGTGATTGTTGTATTGTAGTTCTATTTTTCTTGGGGTATGTATCAGGTGGAATGTAGTTTGATGTTGTAGGATATGCATTGTTATATAAAACTTGAATATATTACTTCAATTAAGCATGTATGTGGATATTAAAATTTAATGGATAACCTTTTCGAACTACAAGATTTATATGTATGTTGAAATTTTAATTATTTTATATCTCTTTATATTTTTTGTAAATGATTTCTTTTAAGAGAGAAAATGATATGAGCAAATGGGGGGTGTGGGGGGAGGGGGGGCAACTTACAGGAATTGAGCATAAAGAATCAAATTTCATCTTTTTAAGAGTTCTTTTAGGACTAGGAATTATGACAACATGGATGTTAGAGTCGGATTAGCATTCTAAAATCCAAAAGGATTTTCTACTTTAAAAAATTAATTAATTTAAGAGGGTTGGAATCATGCAAGAGGAAGGAAACCGAAAGGAGGAAGAATTTCCAATTCCTAGTCGAATTCCCATCCTTAATTTTCTCATGGATAATGCTGGATTTTATCCTATATTTTTTTTCTTAGATTTTCTCATGGAAGAGAAATTGTTTTCTACTTCAATTGGAAGCTTTTAAGGCATATTCAACTCAACTTCTTCAACAACAATTAATTAAATATTCAAGTCTAAATCCAAGTAAAATAAAGCATGGAGAATTCAACCACAACCCCACCGCATTTTAAAAGAGAAGACTTTTATTTTAATTATCTTTATGCTTCTTTAAATTCATATTTTATCAGATTCCTATATAAGAATGTAATTAGAGTTTTTCTGATATTTAGTTTTTGAATTCTTATAGAATTAGTAAGGCTTATACCTATATAAAAGTCTTGCTCCTTTGGTTGTAAACATTAAAGTTTGAGATCAATAAAATTAAACTTTTAACTTGGGTTAACAGTTGGCTAAGTTGCTATTTAGGGAGGTATCTTCAACCTTCTTATTGAGTGGGGAATTGGTGTCTACTTATCAAGATAACTTATGATATTTTTATCAATTTCTTTTTTGAGTTGATTTTAACTTATCAAGATATTTCTTAGAGCATTCTAATCAATTCAGTTTATCCAAATTATCTTAATTTGCATTCACAAGTTGAATGTAATTAAATAGGAATAACTTATTTAGGGATTTAAGTTTTGTAATGTTATATGTGGGGTTTAGATTACAAGTGTTGATCTCGGGTCCCGCATAAGAAAAGAGAGAAATAAATTTTTGTGCATAGCGAGTATATACTAGACAATTAAATCGTAAATAAAAAAATAAAAATTCTTGAAAAGATTTATGAATTTATAATAGATGTGCAAGGTGTTTGTAATAGATTTACGGGGTAAGGGATTGTTGTTGAGGGATGTAAAACAGGAAAAATTATTTAGAATTCTTATAATAGATAAATTTTATCTTTTTGAGAGAAATACTGGAAAAATTTCTCTCATGGAGAGAAATTCTATAGCAAGAGGATTTTTCTTGTGAAGAAAAACAACAAACAAATTTTTTCTTCGAGAGAGAAATTCTCTATGCAAGGGTATTTCTATTGTAGAAAGAAATGACTAACTAAATTTTCTTTATCAAAGAGTATTTGTCTTGTAGAGAGAAATGGCTAAAAAAAATTCTCTTAAGGAGAGAAATTTTCTATTAAAAATTATTTCTCTTATAGAGAGAAATAACCCAAAATTTTCTACTATGAATAGAATTTCTCTATGCAAGAAAATTTTTCCTATGGAAAACGATGAAAAAAAAAATTTCTCGAGATCATTGGCTTATGTTACTGTAAAAATTCATGATCGAATAATTTAGTCAAAAAATTTGCAGATATATTTCATTAAAATATATAAAATACAAATACTCAAACTATGAAGGAGACAAATATATGATTATGGTATCTCCATAACAAGAGTTATTAAAATATATCAAATATAAAAAGTACACCTTGAAGTGTACCCAAGTGCTTCTCACTTTTGAATTGTCCAAGAAAATGAGTAGAATTAATGAAAAAAATTTGTTAAATAAATTCAAAATGAATTAAACAATTTACCTATCATATTATTTCATCTAATCTCTTGGGACTTTTATAGTTTATTGTGGTCAACATAACAACATAATGAGCGAAACATTCTCCTTCCCCTACTGGACAACAAACCATGATTCTTGGGTTTATCCGTATCCTTATCTCCTCACCATTCTCTCCCTTTCTTTACATTGAATTTTAGAGGTTCAGTTGGACCTAGTCCACAACATGCCCATATGGTAAGGCCTCTAACAACGCTGCAGAGAAAATTGATATGCATTTAGTTAAATCGTTATTTGTTGGAGAAAAATAACTAGAAGTTATTGTTCTTCATTTAAGAAGAAGACAATAAAGATGTCATTGTTCATAAGAGAAGAATCCATCAAAAAGAACAAAGATGAATGAGGGAGAAAAAGCCACCACGTTATAGCCGGTCAAAACGTGAATAAGAGACATTTAGAGAAGATCGACCTTGATGACTTTAGGAATTTACTTATTAAACAAAATATTTTTTAAATTAAAGAAATTAATGAAATGAATAAAAATTAAAATGTGCAATAAATTCATAGAGTTCAATCGTTTTTCAAAATCATAACTAGTGAGATTTATAAAACAAAGGATAATTTCTTAAGTCTCATCGATTATTAAGATTTTTTCCTTGAATTCAGTAATTTATTTTCGCAATAGATATTAAATTGTACTAAAATTTTTAATCCTTCAACTTCAAACCAAAAACCAGAGCAAATTATGTTTGGTTCAATCTATATCATAAAATTAATTTTTTATATTTTAAGTTGTGCTAAAATTATCTTATGTGGATAATGATTCAATTAGAATACGACGTGTGTTCAATTTTAATTTATATAATATTTTTATTAATATTGTATATAGCCAATAATTGAAAATAAATTTTTTAAAATATTGAAATTAAAATAATTAAGAATAAATATAAAAATTAATTCTAAATATTTTAAAATAGTATATGATTTGATTAAAATCACCCAAGGCTTTAAAAAATAATTTTTCCTATTACTAACTAGCCTTTAGGAGCCTTGTGTCATGATGAGAAGCATGTAAGACCTCGAGCTCGTCACGCGTCAAGTACGTGTTGGACGCGTTAATCCAGCGCGTGGCGTCAAACCGTTCTCGTTTTGCTCAAATTTATATTGGCTCGTTCAAAAAAGTACATATGTGTATATATACGTATATGCATCTGGAACAGGCATTGTTGTTTCCTGGTTCTTAGATACTAATCGGTAAGTCTCCCGTTTCATGTTCATCGATTTATTTATTTTTTTCCATTTCAATTTCATTTGTTTTCTTTAAATTTATGATCTGGTCCTGTTCGCTTTATATTGCTTCAAATGTAATGTAAATTGATGATTTATACATAGGGTTTCTGTGCTTATGATCGTTTGATCTTCTTTACGGCTTTGATATAAGGTTTACGGTTTCTCTTTTGATCTTTTGTTTTGTGTTTAAGGGATCGTCTTCCAAAAGGAACAAGTCCTATCACTGTATTTGACGATTGCATCAGAGCAAAATCTGGGCGCTTTTATTTCTTACATAATCAATTTTCTTTTTGCAGCTTTGATTTTTGCCTTGAATTCTTTTCCCGATAAAATTTATTCTCGAGTAGTTTAGAAATGGTGTAGTGTGGTTGACTCTGGGTTTGTCTAATACTCTTTAGATGAATTGCTGTTCTATAAATAATGAGAGTTTGATGTAATGTTAGTGGTGGTGTTACGTTCAGTTTTGACTCTATAGATAGATTGCTGATCTGTATTCTGTATTAAGAGGATATGCAAATATTTTTCAGATGTTGCCATCGGTTTTGACTTTTTGATCCCTGTAATATTTTCTGGCTGATCAACAATCTTTAATTAGAAGCATTAAGCAACAAAAAATGTTGATCTAAGGCATATATTACTGGCAAAGGCCTAATTTTGGTTGAGATGCATGGTTAAATTATCTCCCTTTCTATAATATAAGTGTCAAATCTATTCAGCTTTGTCTTTCTCATGTTATGTTTTAGTTGTACAAGATCACTTTGACATTGCTTGCATAAATGAGGTTACATCAATCAGCCTTGGCATTTTATGCAGGGTTTGTTGCTTGCTTAGAAAACATGGGAGGTGGTGAGGACAAGCATGATGAGCGTGA
This sequence comes from Carica papaya, assembly GCF_054855325.1. Classification (NCBI taxonomy): domain Eukaryota; kingdom Viridiplantae; phylum Streptophyta; class Magnoliopsida; order Brassicales; family Caricaceae; genus Carica; species Carica papaya. Next base: position 26,551,136 of record NC_142311.1, on the reverse strand, counting down.
CAAAGGGCTGTTTTCACACTATGGACACGGGTATCCTCCGCAAGGGTATCCTCCACAAGGTTATCCTCCTCCTCCTCAAGGCTATCCTCCTGCACAAGGATATCCACCAGCAGGGTACCCACCACAAGGTGCATACCCGCCTGCTGGTTATCCAGGCCCATCTGCTCCACCACATCATTCAGGTGATTCTGTTTGCTTACTTATTTTGTCGCTGTAACTTGTTATACAGCAAACTCTACTATGTTTCTAATGTAGTAAACAATCCATAGACTCCAAGAACAGTATGTTTAATAGGATTAGTTTGAGACAATAATCAACAAAATGATTAGCTGAACTAGCCAAGTTACTGCTTTTAATTATTCAACCTAAGATTTCACATTTTTGAGTGAGAGAACTGCATATCTATTTGAGAAATGAGTATATATGTAGTCAAAAGAGTAGTATAAATTGATTCAGCAATTGGAAATTTTAGCATCACAATCCCTAATTCATTAACTTTGCTTCTCAGAAGTTTGTAGAATTCTTTTCTCAGCGACGTTCATTGATGACTTTAGCTAACGGATGTAATATAATATAACGTTTGTTTTCAGGTCATGGAATTGGGGCAATGTTAGCTGGAGGAGCAGCTGCCGCAGCAGCTGCTTATGGAGCCCATGCCCTTGGCAGCCACCATGGTAGTCACCATATGATGCATGGTACTCCTTTCTCACATGGTCACAAACATGGCGGCAAGTTTAAGCACCACGGTGGAAAGTTCAAGCACCATGGTGGCAAGTTCAAACACGGGAAGCATGGTAAATTCAAGCATGGAAAGCATGGAGGGAAATTCAGGAAGTGGAAGTGATCAGCAACCTTTTACATCAACAAGTAGGGTCGTGTTGACTCAAACTTGATTCTGTCTTGTTTTCCTTTTTGGGTGGGATTGAATAAACATTTATCTTTTAGACTTCTGCTGCTTTTGATGGCTTCTAATTTGACGTTCAGATGTTTTCTGTCTTTGTTTCTTTTATGGATGTTGCACATAAGGAGTTAGTTGATGAGTTGGGAATGCCTGACAAGTCTCCTCATTAAGCGTCCCTCTAATAGACACTGCACCTGGGTGTGCCCGAATAATTAAGGGATCTTTTTCTTTTCAAAAAACTTTAGATAATTTGTTATGGTAACAAATTATACTTGATATTTTAATGTTACTTTATTTATTATTAGATTTATTAAATACTATATTTGGAGAGGTGTGTTAAATCTCCTCATTGCTCAAATGTTCTCTTAAGGGGATTACTAAAAAGTTCAACACATTTTTTCTAAACAATCTGAATTGATTGTATGTAAAGATCAATTTGGGTTTGTTTTAATTGAGTTTTTAATGGAGTTTGAACTGTTAAACACTAAATATATATTTTCTGAAGAATTAAATTCTATCTTTTTGAGGTCTACATTTTTGTAGTAAAGAAGGGTACCTTTCATCAAAAGAGAATTTCATAGGTTCCTACAATCTGCATGTTTGACATTATGAATGAAAAAGCAAAATGCCCTTGAATGTAAAAGAGTAGAAATCTGGTCCACTCTTTAATCAATATTCTGTTATTTTTTAAATGAAATCAATATTTTAAATTTTATTTTATTTTATTTTAACCTAACTAACCCCTGTGTAGCTATAAAATTTTGAAATTATTTATTTGGCATTTACAAATAGTTTTTAAATACTTACAGGTAAAAGATGAGCATTATAATTTTAACTTTTAGGTTGCTATTATTCTTAGCTAGTTAGTTTACTCAATTACTCACTTCTTTTAAATAAATATTTAATTAGCCTTTTTATATTCCTTTAAACTTAAACATAAAAGTTAATAATGTATATATTTTGTATTATTTTTTTGTAATGATTTTATTTAAATGTGTAACCATTTATTTATTTTTTAATAAAAAATAATAATGACGCTTTAAGTAAATTGAAATATTTATTTATTTATTTATTTCTTAAATAGATATCTTTAAGCAATTCTATAGATCTTCATAATTGGGCCTCATAAGTTACTTCGACAAAACACATCAAATTTTATCTTACACAAAAATCAATTAATCAAAGGATGGGTCTTTTAAATTATTTATTGTAATACCCGAATTCGAAATTTGGTTCATGAATAATTTTAAATTTTAAAAAAAATATATAAAAATATAATTTTTAAATTTATAAATTTTGTTTAATGTAAAATTAGAAAAAAAATAAGTTGAAGATAAAATTAAAAATAATTTTAGAAAAAAGAGATAAAAATTTAGGTTCGGAGAGTATTTTTGAAAGAAAAATCGAAAATTAGAAGTCAAAACATAATTAAAAAAATTGCACTACGTAAAACTGCTCAGTCAGCAGCCCCGACGAACTGGAGCGCGCTGCGTAACAAGGCACGCTAACTCGGTGCCACGTGAGAGGCCACGTTGGCAATCCGTGTACCCACGATTGGATGGCCCAAATGCGTTCTCGCGTGCGTGGACGGTCCATATTCGTTCCTTCCTCATGCACGATCGGACGGTCGCGATTAAATGCAATGAACGGTTCAGATTCGTTCCTTCTTTAAACGTAATCGTACGGTCGAGATCAAATCACGATGAATAGTACAAATTTATTTTCTCTTTAAACGCGATCGGACGGTCGAGATCAAACACGATGAACGATCCAGATTTAAAGGAGACAAGTATAAATATCTCGCATTATACCAAACTCAAACTCTAGTCGTCAGCCTCTTGCCGGAGAAGAAAAACCAATAGCTGGAGAAGGGAGCCGATAGCCGCTCGTTGCCGCGCCGGAGCCATCTTCGATTGCCAAAAAAGGTTGTCCGAAGAAAAACACTCAGTCGTGAAAGTGAGCCGGTGGAACCGCCGCACCAAAAAATTCCGCCGTCGGTGAGTTTTTTTTTACTTTTTTTATGCCAACCGAGGCTCCCTAATATGTTTTCTCGCAGGAATGTGTATAAAATCAGTCGAAACCAGTCAAAACTGTCCGAAAATTGCCAAGCCGAGGTAACTTGCCATCGATGGAGTACGGCGGTGCTGTCGTGCCGGAATTCTGAAATTGGCCAAAAAAGGTTCTTAACACTTATTTGGGATTTTGTTGGGGGTATTTTTAGGTAGTGAAGTGTGTTTTAATCTTAGCAGAAAAATTCAAGAAACCTGGAGACCGCCAGTAAGTGCAGTAGAAAATTTCCAGTTTCGGACACTGATTCGAGTAAGAATCCATCACCTTATTCCTTATTATGGAATTGAAGTTTAATTATTAATAATACGGTATTTTGCGTAATTTAAAAAACTTTGAGAATTAATTACAAGTTATTAATGAAGTCAAAACTGATTATTTATTATTGTTTGTCCTGTTTAATCGATTATTTAATTTTACAACTTTAAATGCATAATAATATACTGAAATTGATAAAATAGTTCAATTGTGTTTTCTTGATGCATGTATTGTTTGTCCTGTTTAATCGATTATTTAATTTTACAACTTTAAATGCATAATAATATACTGAAATTGATAAAATAGTTCAATTGTGTTTTCTTGATGCATGTATTGTTTGTCTTGCGTTGATTTACGGTTAAATTATGAAACTAAAAATTAAATGTAAATAGAAAATTGATTGATTAAGTGAATGAATTAATGGTAGACTTACTGGATATCTTGAGAGATAGTGGACGAACCGAGTACATAAGGAACCTTAACGTGAACGTTACCTCATATCGGACGAGGTATCGAAAATTAGTATTTTTGGCGCTCATATCAGATAGAGTATGAGGACGAACCGTTTCACCCTCTTACCGGATTGGGTATTAAGGGATAGTATTCTTGATACTCATACCAGATGGGGTATGAGGGTGGCTAGTTAGTTAACAATGTTGAATAATGGTTCACGCGTAGTGGGACATCCCTATAGGCCCCCAAAGATACCAGTAAGTAAATAAAGAGGGAAAGTTAATGTTCTTACTCACTTGAATATAATATTAGAATATTATTTGAGTTATTGTCTCTATAGGTCGATTTTAGAAATTTTGCAAATGGTAAATATATGTAATAAATGGTTTTATATGTAATAAATGAATTTACTTAAATTAACAGCTCCATTAGTTATTTTTATGATTTTTACCAATCTTTAGTTTTTGTATCGATGAGTAGTGTGATATTTTTATTAGTTTAGTGTAACTCACCATTTCATTAACTATTTCAAATCAAGAGGAATAAGACCCAGATCCCGATCAACAAAAGGGTTGTGAATAGTTCACCACCTGAACTCCCTTCAAAAGTTAGTAAAAGCCGTCCTAAAATGTTCAACATATTGTCTTTTATTTATTTTCTTAATTTTGTTTGTCTTTTTAGAAGGATTGTTCCCGCAACTCTATTAGGAATTCTAAATTATTGTACAAGGAATGTAAACCTTAAACTCTATTGTTTCGCTTCCACATTTAATTCATGAATTTATTTTCTTTTAAGTTCCGGACCTTTACATTTATAGTTCAAGGTCATGTGGAATATAATTTTTTCTTTTCAGATATAATCATGTGCCACCCATCTTTATGTGCATGTCTCACTAAGAACAAAAGCTTAAAATAGGTTTAACCAAATAATCTTACTATTTTTCTCTTCTCAAATTAAATCTACCTCTCAAGATTCCTTTGTCTTCATGTCTAAAATTATATATTTCAGAGTTAATATCCTTCTTTATGTACTTCATTTATATAACCATCAAGTGCTTAAATATTATATTCTATCTTATTAATAAGCAGTTTTATTTAAAAGATATTTTCAGTAAAGATTTTTTATTATAGTACATGCATATTTTAACTTATATAATGAAAGTAATTGCCATTTCTAATATATGCATGTAATCACATAGGATGCTTAATAACACATTATATATAGTATCACTATTATTGCAATATTAAATGAAATATTATATATGCACAACTACTATAATATGAAGGTTGGTCCTCTAAGAATATTATTGTCAAGAATTTGGTATATCTCTAGTGTCTTTCCTGATTTACTAGACTTTAGATAATAAAATCACTTAATTTAATTTAATTTATTTTAGATTGTTAGTTTCTTTTTTGTTAGAGAATAATACTTGTGTAAAATCTTTTGCTTGTGTGTGAAAGCCTTGCTTATTTCTTGTGATATGGAGGAAGAAAAGTCCATGAGGAGCTCAAAAGCTTTTGAGGATGAAGAAGAATAAAAAGACAAAAAAAAAAAGATGAAGAAAAAGAAGAGTTTGATGAGGCTAAAAAAGAGGGTCATGAGCCTGTGGTCGAGAAAGATCATGACTAGTTGTTCATTATCTTTTCTTGACTTACATCTCATTAATATTTCACAAATTTTATAGACATATTTTTATAAATGTATTGCCTATTCACAATTCATGCTTGGTCGTTTCTCTCATTTCTTCTTCTTCCACTTATTTTTCCTTTTCTCTTTCCCTTTACTTATAATTTTTTCTCTATTGCAGTTGGGAGAGGCATGGCATTGTCTAAGGATATGGCACACACCATGTTGGAAATTTCATGCACCAACTCCCCTTCATTAGGCATCAATTATGTCGTCCTTGAGTGGCACATATGTGACTAACATCGTTTTTAAGTTTATTTAAATTTCTTAAACCTTTATAAATATCCCCTTAGGTTTTTACAAACGAATTTCATAATCACCAAACTTAATTCTTAGTCTTTTACCATAACTTTTCTTATTTTAACTAATTTAGTGGGATTTCAAATGCAAGAAAGACCGAGTTTCTACTAATTGATGTGATCTTCACCAACCTTAATGCCAGTAACATATCAAGGTAGATGATACAAACTTTCATGTGTTTGTACCACCTTATGAGATTGGGAAGAACATGTATTCAAGTCTAGTCACTCTAGATATTTTAATATTTTTTATAAATAATTTAGCTCTATTTTTTTTACTTTGCCACATCCGTAGTGAGATCATATTTGTTTCAAAATCTCTCCATTTCTTACATGGTTGTGTTATTTGAGCTAAATGTTCTTAGCTCCTTACTGTGAATTCCTTGAGTTTTTTTTTTTTTTTTTTTGCAATCTTCTATCTCTTTGTTCTACATGATGTGCTTATCTCTTGTTCGTTTTAGAAGAATATATTAATATGCTTGAGCAGATCATATATAGGAAACTCCTACCTCAATTCTTACTAAGGTAGTTTTTGGTTTCTTTTAAGTTACATGGAATATACTTGACAAATTAATGAATTGTATGCTTGGTAGAAGAAAAAAGGCACGTATCTAAAGCATCACCAAGAAAACAAATTTCTTCCGAAACTATACCTTACTCCTGTATCACTTCATGCTCTCTTACTATTTTTTTTTTTTTTTTTTTTTTATGATTCTTAAAATTTCATATTAATTTAGTTTTTTAACAAATTAATTATCAACTAAACTTATGATAATGAAAATAAAACATAGAAAAAAAGAAAATTTTAACAAAAATTTTTACCATCAACAACCACGAGTTTTACCCAACAAAGACGGGCCAATAACAGTTTTCTGAATCCAATTTATGATAAATTAAAGATTGAAGTAAATACGTAAACTAACACGTGGCAAGATTGCATGAGACAAAATTTAATAAAGTAAATGAAAAGAAAAAAGAAATAGCCCCTGTTACATAGTTTATTAAAATATTAAAATTTCAGAATGTCATCAGAGTAGGGTGTCAAAAATCATTCAACGCAAGTAAAATAAAGCCTAAAGGTGGATATTAATCCATGGAGAAACCCTAACAAGAGGAGGAGACACAAGATAGCCACAGACACAATGGAATTGCAACTCACAAGGAAGCAGTAATATAAACAACGTAACAAAAGAAAAAAGCATGCTCGTCCTCAATAACTTATTTTCTTTGTATGAATCTTTTCTATTTCGTTCATCTAATGAAATACCAGAGATGTTATGCAACTAGAGTTCAGATTGACTTGCCTATTGTCATAACCAAAACTGGTAGACAGTAAGCATCATATCAGTGAATTCTACTGTAGCAGCCTCCATGGATGGCCAGCAATGTCCTTCGAGCAAACAGACAGACGTGGTTTCTCATCTATCAACAACATACCACAGCCACTGAGCTTTTTCTCCCTTTACCTCCTAGTATTACAACCATTCAAATCTAATAGACCCTTGCAGTGGTACCCTATAATTTTGCACAACTGAAAAAACGGCAATTAAAATGACAATTAATTAGCTCCCAGTCACAAGTAACGTTAATGCTACAGGGATCAACAACTTAAACCTGTTAATAGTTATCACCTCAATCGTCCAGGTAGTAATACGACCCAGCAGATTTTTGCTCCCTGTCCTTAGTTGAATCCAATTTGTTGATCCGTGGCCTATAATTAGTTGGATCCCGCCGGAATGTGATGTCCAGATGCTACAATGCAGGCAGGAGTGAGTATCAATCATTTTGCAGCGCTCATTTGGATAAAGACAAGAAAATTGGGGGGAATTAAGTATCAGAAACTGTTCACATATTAAGAGCAAAAACGGCATAATGCAACAATATTCATTTTTTGGAATATCATTTGTGGACAATCTTTTCATAAACTAGTAGTATGAACTTAAAACATAAGAAGGCCCAGTAGCCTCCCACAACCAATTCCAAAATAATTGATAAGATCCAGTTGTACTGTTTTTGCTTCATTTTTCCTTCATTTACCTCTAATAAGCAAAAAAAATATCAAAGAGAAGGGAAAAGTTTATGGGACTCACTGATAGGAAGAGATTCATCCCAGTCAATAATGATTGAGGAGAATTTGCTGTACAATCAACAGATGGCTTTCCCTCATAGACAATAACTCTATCTGCCAGATAAGTTGCCATTATAAAATCATGCTCAACAACAAATGCGGTTTTCTTTGCATGAAGGATAAACCTCTTTATGACTTTAGAAGCAACAATACGTTGCTCGGAATCAAGATAAGCACTTGGTTCATCAATGAGATAAATATCCGCCGGCTGCATGAACCAAGGAATTAATTACACAACACCAAGACAATCACAAGTTTTGGTAATGCAAAATAGAGTACCCAACCAAAACATATGCAAATATCTAATGAATGCAGCAAAAACTGGTATGTACTTTTAATCTATAAGTAACTGCAGTTTTATGAAAAACTGGGGAAGAAATATAATTTTTCATCGCACAAATCAGCAAATCTGTTTTTGAGAGCTCAAAATGGGAGATCGGAAAGGACAACAAAACCCGGTTCTGGTCTGACATTTGGTGCGGTAATACCAATCTGCAGAACCGTTTTCCACTCATTTATGCTATATCTAAGGACAAACACAGGCTCATTGAGAAGACTTTTGACTTCGATAGTGGTAATGGCTGAATATTGTGGTCAACAGGAATTTGCAAGACTGGGAAATAAAGGAGTATGAGAACTTGCTGTCATTTTTGAAAACCATCCAGCTCAACAATAACAAATTAATATGGTCTTTGAACAGCAATGGCTCCTTCACTGTCAAATTTTTTTACAAACACTTAGCTGGCCACAACTGTTCGGAGAGAATGGATTTTCCAGCAAAAATGATTTGGAGGACTAAGGCTCCACCTAGAGTATCCTTCTTTGCTTGGGAAGCATCTAAAGACTGCATATTGACCATTGATAATCTAATGAAGAGAGACATTATTTTAAGCAACAGATGTTTCCTTTGCAAGAACAATGCTGAGTCTAGCAATCACCTTTTGCTTTGGTGCCCCATCACTTACAAGTTATGGACCATGGTCTATGGACTATTAGGTATATGCTGAGCCATGGCTGCTTCCGTCAAGGATGAACTGTTTGCCTGGGGAATTGGTGTGCAAGAAGAATAAGAATTTCAGACTTATACTGCTCACCATAGTCTGGGTTATTTGGAAAAAAAGAAACAATAGAGCTTTTAAAGGGAAAGAAGATATTTTTGGCAACATCAAGGACAAATGGTTTCATTTTTTTGATTCCATTGTTCTAGAACATAACCTTGTCCATTTTGATGATTTTGGGTCAATTTCAGATATGTTTATTGACTTGTAAATCTTTTGTAAATGAGTGGTGTCCCCTTGGCGCTTACATATCAATACATTTTCTATACTTTTATCTATAAAAAAAGGAAATATGATTTTTCATTGCATCACAAAAAAATATGAAGAAATATGAAGAATGATAACAAAATTTAAGAACGAAAAAAAAAACAAAAATTTTCATTTAAATATCAGGAAACATGCATTGCCCAAGATGACTGCCTACAAGCTCGATGATTCCCCACCCTAATAGGCCCTAAAACTCCTAACAGGGTACAAAGGTCCCCAGCTTACAGTTGTATTATTCAACATTATGCTCATACACACAAAGCTCCATAAATCTAATGCATTGATGAAAAGATGAGCATTTTTCATAAGATCAGCTTAAATCAGCTTGTTCAAGGAAAATAACACAAGTACTACCAGAATACCCCTGTACTACAAAGTACTATATAATATGTTTCAGAGCACACATGAAACAAGATTTCCATTGAGATCAAACCCGATCCGTGTATAGTAAGGCATATTCAACTCCTAAAAATGGGGTAGTATTTCTATACAGCAGCCTAAACCGCTTGCTCCTGAATAATAAAATGCAAGTACAAACACTACCATGCAGACACATTTTTGTATAACATTCTGATGTTTTATAGCAATGCAGTTAGTTGTAGAGAATTAAAAATCTAAATGTCCACTACTAATATTCACCTTTCCAAGGCACAGAGCTAATGCAACTCTTTGCAACTCTCCACCAGAGAGATTGACAACTTCCTGATCCATTAATTGATCAATAAGAAGAGGCTTCATCACATCTGATACAAATTGAGGATGCATGTATGAATCACGTATTTTTTGGTGTAGTAAGTGTCTAACAGTAGACTGAAACTTTGGACTGATCTTCTGTGGTTTGTAAGAAACATTGAACTCAGGTATCTCCACATCAGAACCTTCTACTGTATCAGGTTTCAATAAACCCGCCTGTTGATTTAACCAAGATGAATAACTCAACTTCCTCCAACAGTCAAGAGAGTTAAAGACCAAAATCGGCTATATACTACAATCAAAACTGAAAGCAAAGAAATGATAAAGTTACCAGCATGCGGATAAATGTTGTCTTGCCTGTTCCATTCTCACCCAGCATTACAATTATCTGGGAATCAGTAAATTCACCCTCAATCACTTTAAGTTTAAAATTTCCCTGAGTTTTACTCATGGTCGGATATCTATATCTCGCATATGTCTCAATTTCTTCAGAGGTTTCCTGGGGAGTCTCAGCAACCTAGGATAATGATAAGTATGAGTGACAAACAAAATAGCAGAACCAATCAAGAAGCATTACACATAAAATCCAAAGATATACCTTGAAGGTAAGAGATTCATCCCGGAACCGTAAGTTTTCTGTTGGCACAAAGCCAGCTAAGAATATATTAATTCCTTCTCTCACGGAAAATGGAAGGGTCACAACTCCATATGCACCAGGTTTACCATACAAACAGCAGATGAAGTCTGACAAATAATCCAGCACACTAAGGTCATGCTCAACGACAATTACATAGCTGAAATACAAAGTGCAAACTCTGTAAGTATCTTCATAACAGAAGTAACATAAGCATCTGAAAAGAAAAAAACATATAATGAGAAAATTAAACCTATTAGGCCTCAGCAAAGATCGAATAACTTGTGCTGCTTTAAGCCTCTGTTTGACATCAAGATAACTTGAAGGTTCATCAAACATGAATATCTCTGCATTCTGTATGGCAACAACAGCAATCGCAAACCTCTGCAGCTCTCCACCAGACAAATCCCCTACATTGCGATCAATCACCTGGTTTAGATCAAGATCAGCACAAAGTTCTTCTTTTATCTCCCTCTCATCCTTCTGGTCAAGAACCTGCCCTACATTGCCTTGAACAGCTTTTGGAATGTGATCGACATACTGAGGCTTTATGATGGCCTGATTAAGAAAAAAAATTACATCAGCAGAGAAAGTGACGTAGGAAAAATTAAAGATTAAACTGTATATTAAATATAACACCTAACATGTCTTAGACATCACTAAAGAAAATAGGTTATTAAGTATCACATTTAAGGAGTTGATTTCATCAAGGATATTAAGAAAATTCTCACATAATCATACTGACTAATGTCTGATCTCATAAAAAATTACAAAGGTACTTATGGAGTTTTTAATTTTTAACAACTATTTTATGGAGTTCTAAAAGGTCCTAATTACAAGATTATTTTAGGTCATTAAAATTGATAAACGACATGATATTAATGGCTGAAAATCAGTGCATATAAGTATTTTTACTCATATACTGCACATAGAAGTTTATTTGGGATGAATTGAAAGAGTTATTAGTTTTGGGGTAGAGTAAATTTGAACAAAAGCAGCACAGATATTTAGTTCAAGGAGGAAATAAGGGACACTTGGTTGTACCAAAATTTGACTCAAGGGTGAATAGTAGAGACACATTTATCAATTTGAAGAATATGTCTTCCCTGCTGGATTTCATACTCCTAATCAACTGTGTCTTTTCCGCGTTCTTTTGACAAGGATGACCATTTTCAGCATTTGCTAATTTTTTTTTTTTTGGAGAGCTCCAAGAATGTGTTTTTGGATTCTTCAACACTTACAAATTGATATTAATTAATTTTTTTTTTCAATTAGGGGAGAATGACGTAGAATAGATCCAACTTAGATTTTCTAAAATGCTTAAGAATTGCATTTCTAACTAATCTACAATTTCTATAATTTATTCCAATAGCATAGATAATATTATCTTTATTAGCTTTTACAATTTAATTCACAGTTTAAATTCTTTTTAAAGTTTTAACTGTTTTATTAGTTAAGTTAAAAAAAATCAGTCAAAAAAGAAATTGTTCCTATTAGGATTCGTTAACTACATCTAGATCATGGTTAAATTTAAAACTCTATAAGTAGATATACAATTCTCTTTCAAGATCAGCCATGAGCCAATAAATTATTTTGAGTTTCTTCAATACCTCCATTGTGTGATTCAATCATGTCTTAACCATGATACTTTAGAAACCAGCATAGATATTATGCATAAGGAATCCTGGGTGTTGATCCCAGTTATTTTTCGGAATTTTTATCACAATTTTTAGGAGGGAATGTGATAAGTAAAATATCCCTAAGTAGGCAAATTAGCTCAAATTTTTTCCTACATCACACAACCAACATAAAGTCCACCTAAAGTTATTATTAGTTTCAACACAAGATACTATTTCCCTAACTAAGTTTTTAGGTTAAAGTGCATGTTTGCAAGCAAAATCTAGAAGACCTTGTACAACTCAAGGTCCATAACAACATAACATGTTGTGTACTCTACCAATAAGTAGTAATCGCACATTCCCCATCGACAGAAACATCAATTAACAAGCACCTAATCTTATACAAAATACTTAATTGACTCCCTACAATAACGTTTCATAACCAAAACAACATTGATTGAAGTCAATAATACATGCCAATGCATGCATATCCATTTCTATGTGTGACTATACTTTAAAAAAAAGCCATATTAAGTGTCCAGATCACCTTCAAATTATCTTCCAATATGCGAGTAAAATAGTTCTGTAGCTCAGATCCGCGAAAGTAGGTCAAGATTTCCTGCCAATCAGGTGGGTTCTGGAAAGGAAAATCATCAGAAGGGTGAGCATGTACACATCGAGTAGCAATCATAGATGAAGAGGAAAGTGTATCACATTGAAACGACCCAAATTTGGTTTAAGTTTTCCAGCTAAAACTTTAAGTGCGGTAGATTTCCCAATGCCATTGGTTCCAACCAAACCAAGAACTTGCCCAGGCCTAGGGACTGGCAATCTGGAAAAAGATATTATCACAATCCCAATTATAAAGAAGAAAAGGGTCACCATTTAGAAAGCAAAGCAGTTTAACAAGAAAATGATAAAGATATTGAAAACCTGTGCAACTTAAAGGTATTGGGGCCATAGCGGTGAGTTGTATCTTTATCCAAATCTCTTGGCAGGTTGATGATTTGAATTGCTTCAAAAGGGCATTTCTGCATGAATGGAATCAAAGCTCAGTTTACAAATATAAATATTGAGACAGAGACAAAGGTTTGAACAAATATGAGTTACACACCTTGACACAGATACCACAACCGATGCACAACTCCTCTGATATGAAGGCAATCTTGGACGCAGGAGTAACCTCAATACATAGCTTCCCTGAGAGGAAAAAGAAAGGGAACAAGGAACACATAATTGGAATTTTAAAACAAAAAGGAAAATCAAAAATGAAAAAGCAAAGGATCCACATTCATGTGAAATAAACACAAATAGCAACCATTGATCACCAAGAGAAAAGTACAAAACCCTCATGTCCTAATAAAATCATGCATATTCCCAGCAAGGACCTTTCAATCACAAACTAAAATATAATAAACAAAACTTCATACTTATTTTATGAACGAAGGATGTAACACAAACATGAGAAAAGAAACATATGATACCGGTTTTGACAACAGGACAACTCTTCTTGCATTCCTGGCGACATTTCTTGGGCTTGCACCTGTCTTGGCTCACAATAGCAATACGCGTTAAGCGATCTGCCATCTCTCTCTGCTCCTATAACCTATACGCACACACGTAACACCAGAGTGAGAAACGCTGATCCAACAATATGAACAACAAAGGGTGCTCATTCCCCCTTCTTTTCACTTCCTTTAAAACGTAACGGATTATTATCATAAATTAACAAATAAAACGCCAAATCAATGAAATTAGAGTAAAACATAAATGAAAACTTCATCATTTCAATTGAGGAAACAAATAAAATTTAACAAAACAAACTGATGCTTTTGACACAGATTTGAAGGATACAAGGAGAAGTTTAGCGGGATCACTTACAGGGCCAAGATTCACAGCTCAGATATGGAGAAGTGCAAAAAGAGCAGGCGCTGATAACTGAGTGCTAATCTACGAACACGAACTGATTGTAAAAAGAAAATAAGAGAGTAATATCAGGGTTTGCCAGAGACGGAGACGAAGCGGCCGGTCGGGACCCTTCCCTCGCCCCACGCCTCACCAACTGATTTCCCTCCACCACGACGGGGGCAGATACCAGTTTACAACGTCCAATTTATGAAGATAAAAGTAAGATAGTAGAGTAGAGGAGGATTACCAGTAGATGCTTCTGAGCTCGACAGAAGTTGAGGCCGATTTCTCAAAAGGTTTTGATGAATTGATGAGGAAGAAGAAGAGTAGATCTGAGATGGAAACAGAGGAAGAAGAGGAAGAGAGAACTCAGATTGCCGTCCCACAGAAGATTTACGGCAGTGAGGTAACGAGGAGGAGGAGGAGGAGGAGGAGGAGGAGAAGAGAGCTTAGCGTGGCCGCAGAAAACTGAAGAGGAGACGGTAGACCGTGGCATACACATGTCCCAAAGGATACAAAAGTAAATATCTCATTTACAGAGGTATTATAGGTATTTTATCCCTAAATTTCATATTTAATTTTTACTTTAGAGCTCAATTTTAAAGTTTTAAATTATAAATTTAAGATTTAATTTATTCTTAATAAAGTTTTATCGTTTGTTTATGAATTTTATTATGCGAATAAATGTTAAATAAGTGAATGATTAATATAAAATTATATTTAAATATTTTTATTTATTTTAAATTACAGAATAAAGTCTATTTTATTTTTTATTCTTTCTGTATAAATTATTAAATTTTTTATTCATATTTTTTTTAATATTTTTATAAATATTTGAACTTATAAGCATTTTTCACTTTTAGATACCTTATAAGTTAAATAAAAATGTAATATTTAAATGTATTTTTAATTATTTTTTAAAGGTTTATAAGCTTTAAAAGTTAAAAAACTTCACCTACTTCTAAAGTAAAAATAATTAAGTTGAAACTGTAAATTATATATTTTTTTATATGTATTCTACTAAAAAAATATTATTAAAATTTTCACAAAAATTAGTATTAAATAATACTAAAAAGACAAGAACAATATATTTATTAAAATAAAATAACAGTTTTATAAAATTACTTAATTTAATTAAATAGTAATTGAATATGAAGAAGATTTCTGTTCTATGGAATCAACCATAGGAAACAGTCATAAATATAAAGTTTGATGTCTCTTTAGGGTAGGAGGTTTGGTTAGATTAAAGTTGACTATAATTTAAATGGTATAAAATGTTACTCATAAAGATGAAGGGCATTCCAAACCCAAAATTAATAGAGACAGTTGGGACATTAGAATAGGTAGTTAGAAAAGTCATTAGGTGGATTAAAATTTGTTTTAAGCTTGATTAGGAATAGTTAATAATTAAGGTAGATCAATGTGTTTGTCTTCTACAAAAATGAATAATATGGTAATTACCATGCTTTATTTCAATGGAAACACTTTAATACTCAAGTCAGTAAAGAAAGTAAAAAAAAAACAAGCTTAATAAATATGAGAATGATGTTTGATATCAACTTTATTATAGCATTGTGACATTTACCTTGTGTATTTTTATAAACCTTCATCAAAGAAATCCTAGTTGAGTTGGTTGTTAGATGTCCTACCACTTACTTATTCCATACGTACCTCACTTCACCACTCACTATGCTACGTGTCACATACCTATTCATCTAGTTACATTCTTTTATTATATATATCAATTTTAATTAATAAACATAAATTAAATAGTTACATTTTGGTTTAGATAACCTATAAATAAATTTTAGGATATTATTTTTTTTACACAACATAAGAAAGAAAATGAAGTACGGAGAAAGAGTACAGGTGCAAGAAAAAGAAATATCCTTACTTGTATTAGAAAAAGAGTAAGAAGTATTCCTACTTTTTGGTGAAGCTCTAAACTCAACTTAACAGTTCATGATTAGATTTCCAAACACACTAATATAGTTAAATTGTTATATTCTTGAGAGGATAAGTCAAGGTTTCTAAGCTCATCTTTTATATATTCATGTATTATACAACTTTAGATAACTTGAATATCCTTAAAAATAGAAAGATATTTATACCTCAGTCTTGACTAAAATTTTATTTTGATATATATTGGTTTCTGTATTCTCCCTTACTTTTATAATGTCACCAACAACTGTAAGGAGAGCTCAATGGAGATTATGTATGATATTAGAACTAAAGGAAACATTAGGATCTTAACAAATCATCCCATTTTGATGGAGCTCATTTCAAGAAATAGAAAAGAAATGTAGCATTATACCTCATTCTTCTCTATATATCAATTTGTATAGTAAGAAAGATTAGAGGAAACTTATACTAACAATATGATAAACAATTAATTTATTACTCATCTTAAAAGATAGACAAATATGGGAAAAATAAGGATACTAATCGATACTATCTTTTGAACTTTTTTTTTGATAATTTTTACTAAAGAAAATATAAAATTTTATAAAACAAATATGATATAGAAGAAGTTAGTATGAAAATATAAGTTCTAGGTCAATTTCTTTTGCTTTTGAATGGTGGTAAGTCCATTAGATAGTGGACTCAGCACATTGTGACGATAATTAGCAATATTCGATGGAAATCTATTAAGATTAGTAATAGTCTTATTATTTAAGGAATTAATAACAAATTGTCATCATCTTAGAAAGAGTTTAAAAACTCATGTGACATAAATAAAAAGAGACTATTCTTGAAGCCTTAACAATGGAATTTAGGCTAACGGATGAATAAGGGGGTCAAGATGCACTCATGGGCTAAAAGAGTTATGAAGTCGTCACCGGTAACAAGGTAAATATTTTTCTATAAATTATAATATATTTGATTTTTGTTTTTCAAAAAAAGTGATAAATTTAGAATTAAGAAGAAAAATGGGAAGCATTTTAGTAGAAATTAAAAAATAAATAAAAATCAAACATGTAAAAGACAAGAATTTTTCCTTGCGTGCACTGTTTATGAAAAAAGCAAACATATTGCTCGAGTTTGCAAAATTTTATAAACATAAATTTATAGTTCAAATAAACATAAATGAGATGCCACTTGTGACAGTGATAATCACATTAACATAGTGCAAACTGCTGATGGTTGATGAACTAATTTTTGTATTTTAATCACTCTATTTATTATGAGAAAGATTGAGTTCAAAAATCTTATTTCTTCAGGACCCCAAGAACAATCATCCAATGAGGAAAAGCTAAAGAATAATTTTCTTTTAAATAAGGCTAATTTTAAATAACCACTGAATATGATCAATACACAATCATGATAAAATGTCTTTTATGGGCAAAAGATATACATGTGATAAGATTCAATATTGAGAATAAACTATCATCTTCATCCACTTTTTCTTTTGTTTAACTAAAAGATGTGAAAAATACAAATAGACTCATAAGGGCATTCAAAAATTTGAAAAAATATATATAAAAAAATACTCACTAATATTTTGATAGTGTTACAGTGATTAAATTGAATTAAATTTAACGAATTTATTATATTTTTAGACAAAAGAAATATTTTGAACGGATAAATTTCTCTAGTTGAAATAATTAAAATAAATTAAAAATTTGATCTAATTTTTTATTTATATAAAAAAAATTAAAGAAATATTTTTAAAAAATTGTACGAGACTTTATTACAACAATAATTCAACAATTAGTATCACACATAATCTAGTACAACACAACGTATAATACAATGTCTCTAGTTGAGAAACATATATTACAAATAAGAAAGATAGAATTAGTCTATTTGTCTTTATTTAAGACCGAGAATGCTCTGTGTCTTTTGTTTTCGGTAATAAAACTAGTTAGATACAAGAAATGCAAAGAAAAAAAAAAGTTAGATGGAGGCATGAAATGCTGATGGGGGACTCGAATCCTCAGGACAAGCCTTCTTTTTCTAATATCAAAGAGACTTCGGCCAAGAGCCTATCTACCATTTAAATCTAAATGGTCACAATTTTTTTACTTTTAGGTGGTTTACTGAGGCACTCAATATTTGATTCATATCAATTTAAATGGTGATTTTTTTTCTATTCTTAATTAATACCATATATGTTTTTATAGATTAGGTTAAAAATCAGTTTAGTAATTTACCCATTAAACAAATAAAGGAGAAGCATTTATACCCTCTAAATTGATACTCTGAATAGTTACATTGTCATCTCCCAAATAATTAAGTTTATCAATGCATGTACAACGGTTGTCAAACCACATGAATGAGTTAAAATATAAATAAACTTCAAAGACAATTAATTAATTTTGTTAAGAAATGAGGTCAAACATTTACCAAAATTTTCTCTGGTAAAAAAAAAAAAGCAGTTGTTCCATTTCCTTTTATTTCCATTGTTGAAGAGTTAAATAAGTGATGTCAAAATTTCTTTTCTAGAGTTAAAACAATCCAGAAGAAAAATCTTTCAATTTCTTTTTTTCCCAAGATGATCAGGAAATGGAAGGCTTTCTCTATTTGGAAGACTAGCTTCTTACTAATAGTCTATTAAATACTATGCTGCACAAGGCCCTTTGCTTTGCATTTGAGAGCAGCTATCAATTCAACCTACTTGGTGCTGGCAATCTGTCAGGAACCAAATCATTCTCTCTCACAAGTTTCCACCGTCTTATGTTCCACAGAGTCCTGTTTGAACTAATAGCAAGTTGACAAAGACAAATCTGCTTTGAGGAAGGGCCTTACCAATGTGGATGATCATCTGCTGCGGTTTGAGGTGGTACCGGTTTCCATCCAGGCTTCTCATCCCAGTACATGTCATAATATATATGACCTGGAGTGTGATTCTCCACGCAACACCAGATACCAACATAACGCTTTACGCGTTTCCTGAATTTCTCTTCCCTTGTCTGAATTAATGTTCATCAATAGAATCAGCAAACTATCATAAACATTTTGGTATTCTTTCAATTCTACTGACATATAACCAGAGAGAAGGAACTTGCCTTGTCAGTAAAACCAAGGAAAGCATCTTGCATTGAAGAAAACTGAATCACTTTGAAATCCTTGAAGGAGGAGAATATTGTCTCAAACTGTATATTACACAAATGAATTTCAACATAATCAGCAAGCTCCATCAAGACATAAGCAAGACCAAGAAATACACTGCTAATATCGTGTGACTGAAATACCATAGAGAACTCAAGAGAGAAAAGTATTTTAATGAATATGTTTGAGCCAACCAGCGAAGTTTCAGATAAAATTAATTAAAAAGCAAATCTGAAGTTTCCACAATGGCACCAGAGCTATCAGGTAAGCTAGCATTGTTTTGAGGAGATACCAATAACTCCAAAGGAATCTAGAATTCTGTCACTCTTTATTAGTTGCACTATAAATGGGAGGTAAAAAGCCAAAACTTTCTCTGGTGTAGCCTAGCTTTCAGATTCAGGTTCTCTACATGTTCTTCGCCAATAACATGAAACCATCTGACAATCCAAAACTCTGATTTTCTGCTTAGAGTTAACCATCAATCACAGATTCAACTATGAAGTCTAGGAAGAGAAAGACAGAAGACAATCCAAAGAACTTGAAGTGATCCAAGAAAATATGAAAGCTCCAAGGTTCTAAAATTGACAAGTTGTAGAACTGAATGATGTGAAAAATGTAAAACAGTATCCAAAGGAAAATTGAAATGGGGAAGCCCATGGAAAAGTAAAGCCAGAAGCCTTGAAGTCCTTCTGCATCTTCGGATTGAATAAAAAAAAATGGTCATACCAACCTAACCATGACAGTGGGTCACTGGAGCTATCAAACCGAGGAAATTTGAGTTTGGTGAAGTGTAGAACCATTGCTCTATCATGACCGTCATTGCCGGTCGGTTTTCCAACAGCAGGATGGTTTCCACACTGATGTTCTTCTAGTTGAACGATGCCTTCCCTCTATTCCTGGTTTACTGTGCAACCAGTAGATAATTTTTCCAATTGTCCAGCTAGAAGTTCAAACTTGAGGTGATCCTGCACCTGATCTTCTTTCTTGGTACATTTTCACAAAAGACTCAAATAGAGAGTGTAAGTCCCACATAACTTTTGGCTCTGCTACCAATTTGTTATCGTCTCGGTTATAGGATTTATTTATGGGTTCACTTACATACAGATATGTGAAATTTTTAGAGTGTTTTTTCGTATTCCTTCCTTTACTTATCTTTAATCTACTGTAAGGACTCGATAGGAGAGAACTTACAATCTACTAGAGTTTCAATCATTTAAGAAACTTTTTTTTGATAACTTTTCAGCAAAAAACTAAACAACAACAGCATAGGATTTTTTACATCATGAAGAAGCAGCAGTTAGAAGCAGTTATCTGGAAGTTAATTCCAGACAACCAACTTCCCCTTTGTTTCCTCCCTATTTTTCTCCTACTAACATTCATCTTACTTGGTAAAAATACCACATAAATACCTACTGCAGCCCCTACATCTATTTAAATAATCCACACATAAACACACATAACATACATAATACTGCACATGGACCTATCTGCTAATTATATAACCATTTTACTACTTACCATTATCTAAATACCAGTAGGATACACGCTGAAATACAAACACCATAACTTAGTTACCTTGAAAATTATAGTTATAGAGTTATACAAAAGAATTTTTTGTCATCATTTATCTCAAAATTTTAAACATAAAGAAGAATAACCCAAGCTTTTATTTTATTTTAACAGGGCTATTCACAGAGAAACCTACAAAGTTAAAAATGTAGGTCAAGCACATGCACATGATATTTTGCATCAAAATTTATTGTTTGACATAATATGCTGTCAGAATGTGTAACCCTAACCTCTGAATCTAATACCATGCGTCCATGTTGAATAAATCCATACCCCTACATACACCAAGTTCCTTCATGCTTCCTAACCTTTTCTTTCTCTCATGGGTGGGATCAATCAGATTTTGGGTCTCCGTTTTGTTATATCAAGACCAACAACTGCCACCATCAATTATTAATAGTTTATCACCATATTGCCACCATTACCACTACCACCATCAATAGATCCAACATGATAGTAGTTAAGAGAAACAAAACATATATAGGCTCCTCTTCTTCTTTTTTCCCCTCTTTATAGACTATTTACAAGAGGCAATGCCCCTAATTTGTATTTTATGAATTATCGTGATAGTCATGCATCTTGCAACCCTTTTTC
Organism: Carica papaya; assembly: GCF_054855325.1. Taxonomy (NCBI): domain Eukaryota; kingdom Viridiplantae; phylum Streptophyta; class Magnoliopsida; order Brassicales; family Caricaceae; genus Carica; species Carica papaya. The sequence continues at coordinate 26,529,950 of NC_142311.1, read as the reverse complement.
CTTTAGAATCTTAATGACTGGGAATAGTCAGATCTTGTATCCTTGATTAGTTGATTCCTTTTTATCCCTGATGTAGTCTTGAACATAGAGTTTGAAGCCTCAATTCCTCAAGAGTTACAATTGCAAATCCTTTTTTATTACAAACAGCCCTACCAACCACAGCACAGATTTCTCACTCTATTTTTCGAAAGTGGAAGCTCCCATGGTTAGAGTTCTATTTAAATCACTGCTACAATATAATATATATTTTCTACATAGCTAATTTCTAGTATAGATTTTTCTTAGATATTTATTTTTCCTACTCATGGTTTTCCTTTGCCTGTCATAGTAATTCCTACAAACATGTGTATATTTTCTTTTGAACAATACATAAAGGTCACAATGTTTTCTCAACAACAATCATAATCCTGAATACGATGAATACAAATGAATTGTTTCAGGCTTGCACGTGCCATAGAGCTTTTTATCTGTTTGATGTGCTTTCAGAGTTCAAAGTACAACCAGTCACTTATTTCTTTATTGTTGGATGGCGTAGAAGACTTGAAATAGGTTATTTCCATCTAATGTCTTATGGGGGTGTCTCTTCCTGACTTGGAGATCATTCTTTTTGGCCTTTTTGCACGGTTTTGATTGGGGTAAGGAGTATTTTGTGTTTTGTACTACTTGGATTTTGGATCCATCAACGATAATAGAGTACTAGAATTTCAATAGTCAGCTCATTTATTTAGGTTATGCTTTTGTTCCTTGCTTCTCTTTGAGCTAAAGCCCATGATTCTTATAAAGGGGCCTTGTCCACATTCCAAAGAGGTGGGATGCTATCTTTTCATTATGCATCTTTTCATTCTACTGGTTTTTTATTTTTGCTTTTTCTGTTGGAAGATACCTTAGCATCCCCCCTTTGTTTGTAATTATTTTCTCCATTCTCAATAATATTTCTTTTTCAATAAAAGAAAAAAAGGACCTACCTACCAAGGATGATGGGTATGGTGCGGGTATGGTGCCCCAGAAACGCAAGCCAATTCTCCTAGATTGATAAGAACAACAAACTTCCAAGTTCTTGAGACTGTCAACTTAGATTTATAGGTACAGGATTTCAAACACCCAAGAAAATTAGCAAACAACTAGAACTATAATGAAAAAAAATGGGACAACAACTTCAATAACTAATATCCCTGGATCCCTGCAAATTTACCCCGTCAGTCCCACCCACCTACTAAAAGGTTTCCACTAAAATCGGTTTCACATCTGCACTGCTATTACATAATTCCATATCTCAAAACATTCAGACCAGACATTTCATTGAAACTGACACTAAATGGCCTCAAAAACCAAAGTTTCACCTAAGGTTTTTTTCTCAATTTGCCTACAATGTGTGATAGCATCAGGATGAATAAATAAGTAAATAAACATGTAAGCTTACATGCTACCTGACAGAAAACTAAAGAGCAGTAAACCAATTCTCTATTTCAGTAGCTGGTCACCAATACAAATGTAAATGTTCATATGCTAAAGCATCAGCAAGGTAAAGCAGATGTGCATCTCATTCAAAAGCGGGATAAAGGACTATGATTATTTTGAACAGGTATGTATCACATGCACAAACATGTCAGCTTGTTGAAGTAAAAGAATCACAATACCGTTTCTTGATTGCTATGTTTTGGAAATTTGAGAACCCCCAATGGGCTTGTATCATTTGATGCACGACAACCGTCGCTTCCTCCTTGACAAAGATGAACATCAAGCCATGATTCCTTAACCTAGAACAAACATCAGAAGTGAAGTCTTGGCTGACAGTTACCGAACACCAAAAGGTAATATTTTAGTTACGTTCGATTACTTGTTTGGGCAATGAAGGATTGTCCAGAAAAGAATACTCTCTGATACCAACTCTGGGTCCAAACTCCTCTGGATGTTCTTTTAGCATGACATTAACCTGCAGTGCACCTTTCCTTGTATTATGAGAAAATCACATTTGAAAAAACAAAAGAAAAAAAAAGCTTTTGCAAACGGATTCCACATTAAAGATTGAATTCATATTATACGAGTTATGTCTGTCAGAGTTTCCATCGACTTGAAGTTCCACGAAAATGTGCAAAATTTTACTAAGCTGAAAGTTTAGACTTCTTGAAGATCATAAATTATTCAACTACTGAGGGATTTGGGATAAACTTGACAGTTCTTTTTCTTTTTTTGAAATAAATGCCTGAGGTTTGTATATTAATGAGGTGCCAAGGAGACATCGCCCATATGCAAAATTTACATGTCAATTAACATATCTACAATGTAACCAAAATCATCCATACAATCAAGATTATGTCCTAAGATAGTAAAGCCAAAATAATGAAACCAAGTATCCTTGATGGTATTAAAGTCAACTTCTTTCCCCTCGAAAGAACGGTTGTTACGTTACTTCCAGATAACCCAAAATATAGTGAGAGGAATGATTCTAATGGCTTTTTTCCTGCCACTAATACCTTCCCAGACCAACAATTCAGAGATAGTAGTGCCCCCCATAACATAGGACAAACCAAGGAGACTGAGAACCATGGACCAGAGTTTGTATGATATAGGGCAAGGGATAAACTTGACGGTTCTTAGATATCACACCTAAGAATAGAGATAAAAATAACAGAAAATTAACTAGGAATTATACTTAAGATTCCTTAAGCATCTAAGATAAGGTGGTTCCTTAAATCACACATGAGATATGATCACATCAGACAGCTAAGGTATGGAGAAAATTGTCAGAATGTTTTATTCAATCACGGCTTATTAAGATATTGTCAGTGCTTAGATATAAAATCCTAACCTAATCTTTATTGCATGGGCTCGGGCAAAAGTGTCCACTACAGTTATTTATCAAGTGTTTAGCTCGATAACTTTATAATCCAAGATAAGATAATCCTTGAATAAGAGTCAAAAACTGGGTGCTTGTTTAACTAATGGAAAATAATACAACTAATGTAAGCCTACAGGAAGCTGAGACAGTACCATATATAGAGCAAAAAGCAGTTTTAGAACCCAACAGAAAAACGTATTCTAATTTGTAATGAAAAGAAAGGAATTGATATGAATTAGTGATATAAACAAATTGAGTATTTATTATACAAACTCGTTAATCTGGACATTGAAGAACAAGTTCTTGTTAAAGAAAAAATTATCTGTTCTTTCTGAATTCCTAAACTAGGAGTCACGATCGGCTTCAATTTATAATATATCAGAACCTCTAATTCTATATCACCACGTGTCCCATTTGCACATCAATTGTCAGATATAGGATCCTATGTCCACACCAATTTTGACACAAACTAGAGAGTCAAACAACATAGATTATAACTGAAGTGTTCTAGTAGAAAACCTAATACTTAAAGAATTTAGGCTTAGTTTGGAATAAATAAAGACAGAAATGGACTTCATTTAGAAATGAATTCTATTTTTGATATTTCATTTTGTTTTATGTAGATTAGATTACCCCATTTCTAATAAATTTAATATAAATTCATATCCTTTATACTGTTGATTAATATAATTAATTAATTCTAAAGCTATTTAATCTTATTTCAGTTATGCTTGATGAATAAATAAATTTATATTTTCAGCAAATAAAAAAGAAATTTTTTTGAATAAATAAATATATGTACATATATATTTTAACTACAGTTTTTTCATTTGATTCAATCTTCTATTAAATGTCTCAATATGCAAAATAATAATAGAATACTATATAATCATGAGATAACTTTTTCTATTAACATATATCTTAATAGACCTAAAAAACTGGAGAAGTAATCATATGAAGTAAAAAAATGAAAGATAATAAAAGATAGATTACTGAGACTTACATGTATACACATACACACAATCTTGCAACAAAATTTGTTTGATATATTAAAAGTGAGTTAAAGTTAGATTTCCTCGAATTCTGTGAGAGTTTAGTGTCAAGGGAGGGAATAAACATATAATAGTCCTTTTAATCAAATTATGGAACTCATCACAAAATTCAAATTTGAAGAGTACCATATCAATTCCACATGGAATTCATTTCCAAATGAATTCTTCAATTTGGGACGATTCTACTTCTTAAAATAGGACTTGTAAATGAATTCCACAAGATTTTGTGGATTTCATTTGTTCCAGACAATAAAAGTAAAATCCTAAAGCTACTAGTCTTAATCTCACCCATATTAGGTACCATAACTTGTAGATTATATGGAAATACAATTCTTAATTTATTTACAAATTCTAAATCAACTCTATTTCACATCATTCTCTTCTGGTTGGAGAAAAGTTATCTATGAGTTTTGAAGTTTCAAAGTATCCAATGACAGGATTTTGAACATTTACCAAAAGAAAGGGGTAAAACTTGCACTTGAATATACTCATTTTTTTTAGATAAAAAGTATGCAGTATACACTAATATGGTACAAAAAAAGGGGCTACCACCCATGTACAAAAATTTACAATAGTGTTAAAATATCTATGACATTCCAAAAAATTCTCATCACTAATAATGTCATGACCTAACAAAATAAACCCAAAATATAGTGAATCCACCTATCTCTTATTTTGTACATACTACTCTCAACACCATCAAAAGTTCTAAAATTTCTCTCTTTCCAAAGGACAAATAAAATTGTAAGTGGAATTAGATTTTCAATATTTCTTTTCACATATAAACCATCTCAAGCACAAATTTCCATACCAACCGACCCAGCAATAACCCACTCAATCCCCAAGAGACCATGTACCATACACCAAAGATTGTAAGGCATAGGACACCACAACAGTAGATGATTACATGTCTCCTCTGCTTGAAAACAGCAGTAACAACCATTTATCAAAATCTGCCCTCTAACACTGAATTTGTCAATAGTTAAAATCTTCTCCCAACAGCCCTCCCAAGCGAAAAATGCAATACGTGGAGGAGCCTTGGTCATCCAAATTTGCACAGCCGGGAAGCTTGAGCAATCAGTATCATCCCTAGCACACAGAAACCTACAGTAAGAAGTGACAGAAAATTCCCCCTTCTTTTCCAGTTTCCATACAACCAGATCATCGTTTGTCTTCAACTGTTGTGCCTCTAGAATCTTCAATAAATCTCCGTATTCACTAATCTCCCAATCATTCAAGTTCCTTGAAATAAAAACCGACCATTTTACTTTCTCCTTAGTGACTCGGTAAGCCTCCTCAACAGCTATTTTCTTATTTTGAGCTATAGCATATATCCTGGGGTATCTCCTCATAAGACAACCCTCACCAAGCCATTCATCCTCCCAAAAACTGATCTTGTTGCCTCTGCAAAGATTCCACTTTATACATTGCTGGAAACGAGGCCATTGTATTAGGATTTTTCTCCACAACCCTCTCCCATGAGGAGTATAGATTCTGCTGCCACAACTTTTTACCATGTACTCACCCCACTGAGAATTCACAATTTTTCTCCAGATTCAGTCTTCTTCCCCTAAGTATCTCCATAACCACTTCCTTGGAGCGCTTCATTCAATATAATCATGGATCTTATACCAAGCCCTCCATGGTTGTTGATCGGTTTTTTGATATCATTCCATTTTACCACATGAAATTTTCGATCCTCATCTTCATCACTCCAAAGAAACCTATTTTGTATGGCTTCCAACATCTTTGCTGCATTTACCAAAATTGTAATGGTAGAAAGATAATAAATTGGAAGATTGGCCAAGATACTTTTTATTAAGGTGTACCTATCCCTTTTAGAAAGGAAGTTTTTCTTCCAACCCGCAAGCTTTTTTTCGAACAATTCGATCACTGGTTTCCAAGAGATTTAATCTTTGTATTTGGCTCCAAAGAAACCCCAAGATATTTAAAAGGAAAAATGTTGGGAACATCTGCTATTGTACATTTTTGAGTCCCAATATGTTAATATTTCCTCTAAGTTATTTCTCCTCATAGGATATCAGCCTGGGAGAGATAGTTTGTGGCGAAGAATTAATTTTCCCTTTCCTCTCTACTCTCTCTTCTTAACTTGTCCAAAATCTAACCTTTTCTCCTTATTTCTCCTCTTCTCATCTCTATCGGCAATACTGTGTGAGGTCTATCGACAGTTGGGTCGGCCATACCTCCCTTTTTAATCGGGTCAACTGTTGATTCTTTGATATGGGGTCTTTTTTCTGTTGAGTCATTGGGGCTGAAGGGCTGGAATTAAGGTTTTTATTTGAAATCATTGAGTATTTGGGGACTATGGAAAATGCATGAAAAAAGTTTTTCTAGGTTGATCATAAATCTTTTGACGTGATTGGTAGTGGAAAGAACAATGAGGTGATTCGTATATGCGAGAAAAGAAGGGGTTTTTGAGCTGTGATTGCTCTGGAAAACAACGACATCAAGTAGATTGTAGATGCTTTTGCAGATTTTTATTGGAGAAAGGTGGTAAATCACGGGGAAAACAATTTTCTAGTCATCAACGCAACCTTTCTACGATGCTAGGAAGAAATAGAGGTGGTCGTTTCCTGGTGTTGATGGAGGAATATGGAAAAAAAAGAAGAAGAATCTTCATTCCGGAGGGCTTGGAAGCTAGTGGTTGGTGGAGGATGATGAAAGCAATTTATGAACTGAATGGAATGCCATTATCGAATCCAGATGTGCAGAAATAGAAAGTTGTGGATGGAGTGAATATGGGGGTGAGTGGTAAGATACTTATGAAAGTAACCAGCTCGCGTTTCCCGTGTCCTCATTGTGGCAACATCCTGCAAATCACATCATAGATAGAATGTTTCAAATTTTATGCTAAGGTGGTGGGTGGCGAGGACAACAAAGAAAACCGGATAGGGTTGGAAGAACCCAATTCCCAGTCGGGTAAAGAAGGAGACAAAATTCAAAATGTGGGGGATGGGTGATACGTGATTGAAAATGGGAGGGGCACTGAAGAGTCGGAGAGTGGAAAAATGAAGGGACAGGTTGGAAAAAATAAATATTCATGGGCAGAAAAAGGTAAATGGGTGGACTTTCCCAAGACTAGTAAGAAGGCAGACAGGAGATATAGGCCCTATGAGACTTGGAGACCAAAAAAACAATTCAAAGAGAACACTTCGTCCCCAAGAATGATGACGGGCATTCAGACAGGAAATATTGGCGTTTCTGACTCAAATGAAGATGCAACTTTAGATGTGGAAGGTAGACAAGTATTGGTAAGTCAAGAAGAGCAGGTTTTTGCAAGTATTGTAGATCCTCAGGAGAAGACAGAAGAGGGAGATAGTTATGATGAATATTGGGGTGGTGACGAGGATCGGAAGTGTGGAGGATGGTATGCCGGATCTGATGTAGGTATTGAATCAAATGGAAGTGGTTTGGGGATTGTTCTGTTTAATGCGGATGAGGCTGAAAGAAATTAGTATACTGATATGGTGGAGTCTAGAAGAAATAAGGATCGAACACTGGTTGAAGTTTGTGAGGTGCTGCCCCAGATGGTAAATGACTCTGTGAGTCACTCAGCATGGGTTAAATCAAATGTTCAAAAAATTAGTAAGCTGCTTGGAATGTCATTTTTGGGTTTTGAAGATAGAGTGATGGAGTTGATGGAAGAAATGGAAGCAAGGAATGGATCGGATCATCAGAGTAGGATGCCTGCTATGAAGGGGAAGAAAAAACAGGGGAATAGTTGTAGTAGGGAGCTTAAGAGGTTCCAATCGAATATTAATTATGATTGCAGAACAAAGATTGAGAAGAGGGGGGAAGGAAATGGATTAACTAATTAATCATGATTGGAAAAACAATTACATGGAATGTGAGGGGGATGAATGATAGAAGTAAACAAAATGTCATTAGAGTGTATATTAAAAGGTGGAAACTGGATGTGATTTGTATTCAGGAAACAAAAATGGAGATTATCAAGGAAAAAGAGGTAAGGAATGTGTGGGGGGAGAACAACATTTGCTGGAATTTTTTGCTGGCAGTGGGAGCGGAGCAGCAGGGAGAATACTTATGATGTGGAGGGGGGAGAAATATAAATGCAAGGAAGAAGTGGTGGGGATGACATCAATCACATGTTTATTTGAATGTTGTGAAAGAGAAATGGAGGAGTGGACTTTCACTGGGGTCTATTGCAGGGTTACGGGTGAGGAAAAGAAAAGAGTATGGGAAGAGTTAGATAGTTGCAGCAGAAGATGGGGGAAAAATTGGGTGGTGGGGGGGATTTCAATATGATTCTTAAGAAAGGGGAAAGATCAGGAAACAACAGCTGTGTTAGTGAAATTGAGGAATTTATGGAGGCTGTGGATAGTCTTAATCTGGTAGATTTACCTTTGATGGGGGGGGGGGGGGGGGGCAGTGGACATGGACTAATATGCAATGCAATCCTTCATGTTCAAGAACTGACACGCTTTTCATTCACACAATTTTTTCCTAAAGATTGCTGGGGCAAAACAGTCAGTGCCAGGAAGACCAATCTCAGACCATTTTTCAATATGTCTTTCTTCATATGGAATTAAATGGGGCCTCGTACCATTTAGATTTGACAACAAGTAGTCAAAAGTTGAGGCGTGCAGAAAATTGATAAAAGAATTATGGGAGAAGAATGGAGTGCAGGGAAAGGCTAACCTTGTATTTTCGGAAAAATTGAAGGCTGTTAAAAGTGAAATAAGAATATGGGCCATAGATGAGGATATGAGATTGGATATGGAGTTCAAAAAGTGGTTAATGGGCATTGCTGAAATTGATAAACTTGAGGAGTGCAGTACTGTTGGGGAGGACATAATTAAAAGAGAGGAACTCAGGAGGAAGGTTGCTTACAAACTGAATCTTGAGGCAATTTCATGGCGTCAAAAGTCTAGAGAAAAGTGGTTAAAAGAGGGAGACCGGAATACAAAATATTTCCATGGGTTAGCAAATTACAGAAGAAGAAGAAATTATATTGAAAAATTAGTAAGCAATGATAGAATTATAATAGGAAATTGGGAGATGAGAGAGCATGCAAAAGACCAGTTTGAACAACAGTATAAGGAAGATGTTAGATGGACACCAAGACTGGATAACCTTCAATTCAGTACTCTGAATGAGGAAAATAGAAGGATTGTTGAACAAAGGTTCACAGTAAAGGAAATCCATGAGGCACTTTGTTTGTGTAATGGAGATAAGCCTCCAGGACCGGATGGATTTAACATGAGGTTTTTTCAGGAATGTACTTAAAGGAGACATTGCTGCTGTTTTTGAAGAATTTTATGATTCAGGGTCCTTTGTCAAAGTTTTAAACTCTACGTTTATTACCTTGGTTGCAAAAGTTAATGGGGCAAAAAGTATAAAAAACTACTCTACGTTTATTACCTAAATTGCAAAAGTTAATGGGGCAAAAAGTATAAAAAATTATCGGCCTATTAGTCTTGTGGGCTGTTTGTATAAACTAATATCAAAGGTTTTGGCTAGAAGATTGACAAAGGTGCTTGGGAAAGTGGTTGGGGAGAGTCAAAATGCTTTTGTTGAAGGTAAGCAAATTCTTGATGCTGTTTTGGTGGCAAATGAAGTGGTTGATGAATTGATAAGCAACAAAAGGGAAGGTATATTGTGCAAACTTGAAATGGAAAAGGCTTATGATCATGTAAACTGGAATTTTGTGGACTATATGTTGGGCAGATTGGGTTTTGGAGATCGGTGGAGGAAATGGATAAAACAGTGCATTTCCACCACTTCGTTTGCTATGATGATTAACGGGGAGCTTCTTCCTTTTTATAGGATAAGACAAGGTGATCCACTGTCACCATTGTTGTTTATTATCGTCATGGAAGCTTTTAGTAGATTGTTAGAAAGTGCTAAGGAACTTAATATGGTCAAATGGGTATTGGTTGGCAAAACAAAATGTTAAAATTGAGGTACTGCATTTGTTTTTTGCGGATGATGCTATCATTTTTTGTCAACCAAGTATTGAGACCATGCTTCATCTTCGATGTATACTTCTATGCTTTCAAATGGTTTCGGGACTAAAAATTAATATGGCAAAGTCGGAATTTGTAAAAATTGGGGATGGGAGAGAGGAGAGACAGTTGGCGGATGTACTGGGTTGTAGAGAGGGTGATTTGCCTTCGAAATACATTGGTCTTCCTTTGGGCGCAAAATACAAGGACTCTAGAACTTGGAATACGGTCGTAGAGATATTTGAGAGGAGACTGGTGGGCTGGAAGAGGAATTTTCTGTCAAATGGCGGAAGATTGACGCTAACTAAAAGTACTTTAGCTAATTTACCGATTTATTATCTTTCAGTGTTAGCTATTCCATCCAAGGTTGCAAAAAAGCTGGAAACAATACAATGCAGATTTTTATGAGGTGATGAAATGGATAAAAGGAAATATCATTTAGTAAGATGGGAGGAGATAAAATCCCTATGGAATGTGGAGGATTGGGTTTGAGATCTATTGTTCAAATGAATAATGCTTTGTTAGGAAAATGGTTATGGAGAAATTGTAGGGAAGGTGAAAGATTATGGTGTAAAGTGGTGGGGGCCAGATGGGGTGCAAGGGGTGGGAGAGATGAGTTGAGTGTGGATGGGAGAGCCCATGACTGTAGTTTATGGAAGAATATATTAAAGGGTAGGAAAACATTTGAGGAATGTACTAGATGGTGTGTTGGAAATGGTTTAAAGATAAGGTTTCGGGATGATATTTGGGTTGGAAATGTTAGACTTAAAAGACAGATTTCCACGAATTTTCAAGATTGCTCAGAACAGAAATATGACGGTAAGGGAGGCGTATGTGGAAAATGGAGACCATAGCTGGCAGGATGTACACGTGAAGAGAAATTTGAATGATTGGGAGATTGATGAATTTCAGCAACTATATCTTTTATTATCTGAATTAAAAGTGGGTGGCCTGGATGATTATAAACAGTAGACGTTGGAGAAATATGGGATTTTTTCTGTGAAATCCTTATATTGTCACCTTCGGGGTGGAAAGGTGAAAGCTGAATCTGTTTTTCTGTTTAAGCAAGTGTGGAAGACTAAAGCACCTCCAAGATTGGCTTTTTTGTATGGGAAGTGTTCAGAGGAAGTGTTTTAACTATAGATATGCTCATGAGGAGGGGGAGATGTATGGTGACAAGATGTTATCTGTGCAAATGTTATGCTGAATTTTGTAACCATCTATTATTGTGGTGTCCGCCGGTTTATGATCTATGGACTTCTATTTATGGAATGTTGGGAATCAAATGGGTTATAGCGGGGTCGGTTAAGGATCAATTATGGGTTTGGGTTAGATTGTGTGAGAAGAAAAAATATTTAATGCTGATTCCATTATCTTTAATGTGGGTTGTGTGGGAAGAGAGAAATTCAAGAGCTTTTGAGGAGATGGAAAATGATTTTAATAGCATCAAGAATAGATGGTTTCATCTTTTTGATTTGGGGATGGTTCTAAATCATTTGATTGAGCTGTAATTGTTATATATTAGGCGGTACCCCCTTGGTACCTTTGGAATGATATTTTTTTTTATTATAAAAAAGATATTTAGAAGGAAACTTGACTTCCTTGCATCCCTACACTTTAGCAAACACTTCTGTACTACCATCACATTAATTTTGAGCACTTGAACATACTCATTAGAAGTAAAATAAAATAGACACGAGGGGTTAGAAACACAAAACCCTGCAGGTAAAATGAAATCTACAAATTGAGAAGTCTCTGCAACAAGTTCATCCTTAAGCTGAACACCATTAGTTGTAGTTGGTTTAGGTTCCTCCTTGCACTGAAGTTCCATAAGACTCTTTTTAGGTGAAAGATCTTGATTAATCTCAAAATTTTAATGTCCAAACACATCTCCTAAATATTCTTTTTCTTCCTCCAGCAGCCCATTGAAGACCCAATGTTGATGATTTCAACATTTCAAGTTTTTTTCCATGCATCCGCGGTTTTATTTGGCATCTGGCACTCACAAGCACCAATATTTATGCATTTCTACTGTATCTGTAAGCTTCCAAATTACACTCTTTGCACAAAGAATAAGATGAAATGTTGGTCATTTTGGACATGTTGATCATAACCATGGTTGACCTAGAAGAATGTCTGAATATTATTTAAGAACTAAATTACACAAGATCAAATCTAAGATCATATGAGAGAGTAAAAAATCCCATCTGTTATTTTCTACTTGATGAGATGTTGGTGAATCTCTACACATTTTGTTCAATCATATTTTACAGGATTGTGTTATTCTACCACGAGTCATTGTCGCAAAATTAGAAAAGACATTTCCCATTGATAATCATATGTTTTCCACCAACTTCTAAAGTCATGGTAGCTCACAAATACCAGTACCAAAGCTCTATATTCTACCTCTCGTTTGATCATGTTACCTCCACGTTTGACCATGCTACTACAGTCACCAGTTGACCATGTTTCTATAATGTGTTTTTAGATTCTCCAAATGACCAGATTCTTTCCTCTGAATGTGCAATAACCAGATATAATTCTCCTGTCATCAGGAGATCCAATCCTATCTGTAAAGACGTATATTTTTAGATTGACATGCTTAGAGGTAGGTTATCCCTTTTCTGGTGCAGGTTTGAGATACCTTTTTTTCGGTAGGAAAAAGAAGAAGATATTATAGGCAAAAGGTATAAGGGTATGCCGCCTAAGTACAAATGCAAGAAAGAAAATTTTAAAAATACTAAAGGTCAAAAATGTCTAAAATGCATAGAAAATCCTCTAGAAAATAAAGAGGATGACCTTTGAACAGAAGACATAAGGTCTTGAGCCATCTGTATCTTATCCTAGAAAAATTAGATACACGACTATTAAACACTCTTCTATTATTTTCTCTGGGAATGAGATCAATTAGATTCTTGTCGTTATTATTAACTTGGAATAGTTCCAACTTGAGAAGTTCAAAGAAAATAGAACCAGTAACAACAAAACTTAAGCCCATCAAGCTACTTGTGTCCCATAATCTTCTTCCTTTTGAGCACCATAAAATACATGGTTGGGGGATTCATTCTCGTGCAAGCAAAAGGGGCATCTATTGACGATCTCTTTCTCAAGTTGTCATGGTAAGAATTCGACTCCAAGCTATGTCTAGAAACAAAAAAGTTCACTCAGGGTGAGACTTTGCATTTCCAAACTTTTGGTGTGACCTGTTAGAGATGAGATCTTATTTATTCAAGGCCAGATAGTATGAACCAGCTGAGAATATACCATTCCCGGAGAGCTTCCCAGTCGGCTCATCATTGTTATTATGTCATCCGGAATATTTTATCCAATCAAGAAAGAAAATTGAATTCCTCCACTTCCCAGTGATTGGGATTATGAGTGAGAGGAATGTGCCACACCCTTCTTCCTCCCAAAAACAAAAAAAAAAAAAAAATCCCCTCTTTGCAAATCTGTTTTTGGAAAGAGAGAAAATAGCAAGAAATTAATACTTCAAGGAGTTATTTCCGAACCACACATCATCCAGAATCACACTTTGCAATAATTTCCCACTTGAAAGGAACGTAGACCATCAAGAATCCTGTTCCTTTTTTATACCTTTCCAATGATTATAGCCATGCACAACCCTATAGTCTTCTGTCATCCACTCCCATCCAAGCGCCTATAGTAAGCATAAAGAATTCTCTTCCACTGACTCTCCCTGCCTATAATAAACCTCCATAACTATTTGGCACAGAGGGCCCTGCATATCTAAGATACTTTAGACATGAAGAATAACTTCTAGAGGGGAGTCCCAAGGAACATGCACATACTAACTTACACTTTCGCATCATAGGTATGTCTGGGCTGGTGGGTTAAAGAGATAAGTTGATGCTCAACCAATCTCTGATATTGATCATGATCAACTGGTTTCCCAACACCTACTCGCAATATATGATTGGCTCCAATAGAAGAACCCACAAGCTTTACACCCCAACATATCAGATTCTACAATATCTAAAATATGGTTTGTTCTAGAAAAAGATGATATTCTTCTCTAATTAAGTAACCTCTATTCGAAGAAAATATTGCAACTCACCAATCTTTAATCTCTTAGCATCTTCTATCGTTCAGTGGCAATGAGAGAAGCATCAAGTGATTACTCCCCCCCTCCCCCCTGCCCCAAAATAAAGACACTTTGACTTACGCAAATAGTATAATTCAGCACTTCTCCCATCTCAAAGAAAGCAGCTAGTAAATCACCGTATAAGCAGACTTATGCAGAGTTATCTTGCTCGAGCACTAGAATAATGAAACTAGAATTCGTCACCTATTCCAATTTTTACGTTAATGTAGAACTCCTAAAAATCTTCATCAAATTAATTTGAACAAAATCCCAATAGTTCTTAGAAAAAAAAAAGCAATAGAGAAATAATCAAGACCCAACCTACATAGCTTTCTTCACTTCATCTTCGTCAAAAGGTCTCTACACCCATCAAGCTTGCACCCCACTAATTTGACTCTAACCAAAGCCTCTCTAGAATGGACAATCACCATTTTCCTCATTATACAGATGACAATTAATGATCTCCCCCATTGTAGAGATAGGTTTGCTCTCAGTTCTATCATCCTCAAGTTCCAATTCCTCAATAGAACTTTCTTTTTCTAATACCATATGCAACTTAAGAACAAAAATAATTTTTTGAAATAAAAAGTATGATGCGTATCATTAATTTTAAGCATCAAGGGTGTGTCAATTTGCATACAAAAATATTTACATGTCAACAAAGATGTCTGAAGGTAGACCTAAAAATGAAGGGAAAAAAAAACTTCTTCTTCCTTAATTATTCAAGCACAATAATTTGCTTAATTATAGAGAATTCTGTAACAGAATTCTGAAGAAAGATGCCTACAGCAAAAGTGGTGGCACACCCCACTACCTGCAATTCTAAAAAAATGGAATATTTCTAGAAAAATCTTTCTCAATTACAGACTATAAATAGTAAATTAACTTCCTACACTCCCCCTCAATTTAGTTTACATATATGTTAAGTAAACCTAGATTGGATATGATATTCTCAAATATTGGTCTCGGTAGTGCCTTTGTGAGGATATCAGCAACTTGTTGATTTGTTGGAATTTAATAAGGGCTATGGTTCCATCTTCTATCTTCTCTTTGATGAAATATCGATTGATCTCCACATATTTGATCCTATCATGATGAACTGGGTTCTTGGTCATACTGATAGTTAATTGATTGTTACACCAAATTTTTATAGTAGTTTCAGTAGGTATTTTTAGTTCTTGGAGCACACATCTTATCCATATTCCTTCACATCTTCCGTGGGCGAAAGCACAAAATTCTGATTCTGTACTACTGCGAGAGACAACTAATTGTTTTTTACTACGCCAAGTGACCAAGTTTCCCCAAACATACGTACAATAGCTAGATGTAGACCTTCTATCTGTTTTTAAACCTGCCCAATCAGCATCTGTAAAAACTTCAACTTCTCTAGTCACTTTCTTCTGGAAGAATAAGCCCTGTCCTGGTGTCTTTTTGAGATATCTCAGAATCCTGTACACTGCTCTCATGTGTATCTCAGTCGGTTGGTTCATAAATTGGCTCACTGTACTAACTGTAAAACTGATGTCTGGTCTTGTGTGTGCCAGATATATGAGTTTTCCAACTAATTTTTGATACCTCTCTCTATCAACAAGTTTGTCACAATCTTCAGAACCAAATTTTATAGTAGAATCCATATGTGTGTCAGCTGGCTTACAGCCAAGCACCCCTGTTTCCTTTAGGAGATCAAGTACATATTTATGTTGTGCTACAGAGATTCCTTTATTTGATCACGCAACTTCCATGCCTAGGAAGTATTTAAGTGCTTCAAGGTCTTTGGTTTCAAATTCTTTTGCCAGATATTCTTTTAGTCTCTGGATCTCCTCACAGTGATCTCCTGTAATAATGATATCATCAACATATACAATCAAAATTGACTTCTTACTTGAATCACCATGCTTGATGAAAAGAGTGTGGTCAGACTAACACTGCTCATACCCAACTTGCTTTACTGGTCTTGTGAACCTTTCGAACCATGCTGTTGGTGATTGCTTGAGTTCATAGAGTGATTTCTTCGGTCTGTATACCTTATGAGGGCTCTCAAATATTTCAAATCCTGGAGGAATATCCATATAAACCTCTTCTTCCAAATCACCATTAAGAAATGCATTATTCACATCTAGTTGAAACAAGGGCCAATCAATATTTGATGCAAGAGAAAACAGTATCCGTATCGTATAATGTTTGGCAGCAGGGGCAAAAGTCTCTTGATAATCTATCCCATATAACTGTGTGAATCCTTTTACAACAAGGCGAGCTTTGTATCTGTTTATACTACCATAAGGATTACATTTGGATATAAAAACCCATTTACATCCTACCTGATGCTTTCTTAGGGGCAGTTCAGTCAGCTCTCATGTCTCATTCTTCTCAAGAGCTCTCATCTCTTCTTGAATAGCTACTCTCCATACTGGTATTTAAAGGGCTTCACGAACAGTTTTCGGTTCTGGAGAGCTTTTATCTAGTTTATCACAAATGGATGATATTCTGAAGACAAATTGGCAAATGACACATAATCTTGTATAGGATAATTAGTACAAGATCTGATATCTTTTCTCAATGCAATAGGCAGATCATCATCAGTAGTAGGGATTGAAGCATTATTACTTGGTGAAACCTGGATAGTTGGAAACAAGGTTGAGTCATGACAGAGTTCGGTCTCTTCTCGTACTTTCCCGTTCTGAGTCTTGTTCCTCCTGGTGTAGACACGAACTCATTGTTCGGTCTCTTCTTATACTCTCCCTTTCTAAGTATTGTTCTTCCTAGTATAGACACGTAACTCATTTACTGCAGAAAATTTGTCCTTAGTTCCTACCACAGATTTTGGTTCAGGCTCATTTTGTGTGGATAGCATCTGTGAAGGGCTTGAGTGGACTGGAATAGGTGAAGATATGATGGCATCCCAAAGGTGATATTCTTGAGTAACTTTTTGCCTCTGAATATCACTTTTAGTATAAAATTGTTGATTTTCGAAAAAGATTACATCCATGGTGTTGTAAAACCGACGAGTATCCGGAAAAAAAGTATTTGTATCCCTTTTAATTGGAAGAATACCCAACAAAAATACACTTGAGAGCTCTAGGATCAAGTTTGCTCCGTAGATGAGAATAAACATGAACATAGGCAGAACACCCAAAGACTTTAAGTGGTAAAGAATTTAGAATGTGAGAGTCTGGAAAAGACTATGAAAGAAGCTCATAGGGTGTTTGAAATTGTAGTATACGGGAAGACATTCTGTTTATTAAATAGGTGGCAGTAAGTACGGCTTTCCCCCAAAACTGTTTTGAAACATGTGAGATGAATATAATGGATCACGCAACTTCAAGGATGTGCCTGTTTTTTCTCTCGGCTACGATGTTTTGTTGAGGAGTATAGGCACAAGAACTTTGATGAATTATCCCATTTTCTGCAAAGTAGTTTTTAAGGGTTGACTCAAAATACTCGCATGCATCATCGGATCTCAATACTTGTATGGTAGTACCGAACTAGATTTTGATCATGATGCTGAATTTTTTGAAAATTGCACCTACTTCAAATTTTTCTTTCATAAGGAACACGCAAGTGATTCTAGTATAGTTATCAATAAAGAATACAAACCACTTATTTCCGGATATGTTAGTAATTCTAGAAGGACCCCAAACATCACTGTGAATTAATGAAAAGGGTTTTGAAGTTCTATATTTTAGACCATGAAATGAACTTCGAATATGTTTAGAGAACCGGCAAACTTCGCATTGAAATGAAAGTGGAATTTTATTTGTGAATAATGAAGGAAACATTCTTTTTAAATACAAGAAATTTGGATGTCCTAGGTGAAAATGACATAACATAATTTCATTATCACTACTAGGGCTACTTGTAGAAACTGAATTAGCACATACTACTTTTTGAGTTTGTCCACTAGAGAGGGTAGCTTGAAGTAGGTAGAGACCAGATCATCCCAAGTCCAAGTCCTGAAATTCACACAACGTTGAACCAAATTTAGCAACACAATTAAGTTCCCCAGATAGCTTACTTACCGATAGCAAGTTACAGTCTAAAATAGGTACAAAGAGAACAGAACGTAGAGTCATCTTTGGTGATATAATAACAAACCCGATTCCAACCACTTTCAAGATAGATCCATCAGCAATTTTAATTGTAAAACACTCAGTGCACGATCTGTAATCTTGAAATATGAAAGCATTACCAGTCATATGATCGGTTTCCAGCACCAGTCCCGCACATGGTTAGACTTCTTACAATAATCACAGAAGGGCCGACCTTTCTTGCCTCGACTGTCCAGCGTGTCATGAGGGCTGACGCGTTCTCAGCTGCAATTGTCAGTATGTTCTTCTCCCATCATGACTTTCTTCCGACTCTCCTCTCGTCAGACCTTAGAAAAAACTTCATGAATATTGGGCAGCGGTTTCAAGCCCAGTATTCGGCCGCGCACGTCATCGAGATAAGAGTTCAAACCTAGGAAGAACTTGAAAATCCGCTTGCGTTCTATAATTACTTGAAAGGCTTTTGCATCGTCCGCACAACTCCATCGATGCTCCTCAAACATATCAAGTTGTTGTCAACTGCGAGTTAGGATGGTATTGAATCACAATATACTCACCTTGTCGGAGATCATGGACCGGCGGACTCAATCTCAAAAATGGTTGAAGTATTCTCCTTTGTTGAGTAGAACTCTCTTGCGGACATCCAGATTTCGTAAGCTGTTTCATAAAGGAGAAAATTTTCTCCAATTTCCGGCAACATGGAATTTACCAGCCACGACATCACGAGACTGTTCTCCATCTTCCATGTTCACGCATTGGGGTCGGTTGCCAGGAGCAGCGTTGCTTCACCGGTGAGATACTACTCACGGCCTTTGCCCTAGATGAAAAGCAACACTGAAGATGACCACTGCAAATAATTATTGCCGTTTAGTTTGTGGCCTGTAATCAGAGATGAAAACTGCTCAACTAGGCTTTGGTTGAGTGACGAAGGGAAGAAAGGCCCCGAAGAGACCTCGGGTGGAGAAGACGACGTTCCACCAGAAGCCATTTGCGATTATGGCTAACCCGAAAAATAATGGGCAAGGATCAGAATGACAGCTCTGATACCATAAAGGTAGACCTAAAAATGAAGGGGAAAAAAAACTTCTTCCTTAATTATTCAAGCACAATAATGTGCTTACTTATAGAGAATTCTGGAAAAAGATGCTTACAGCAAAAGTGGTGGCACGCCCCACTACTTGCAATTCTAACAAAAAAGGGAATATTCCTAAAAAAATCTTTCCTAATTACAGTAAATATTAAATTAACTTCCTACAAATTAACTTCCTACAATGTCAATAAGGTTCCCAAAATCTTTCATAGGATACAGAGGATGAACCATAACTAAAAGTCCCAAAGTCTGGAATCATTTATCTTTAACTCTGTCCAAATGAATTTCCACCCATAAAAAACTCTCATGTTTCTTTTCTCTACACTATCCAAAATATAGCAAGGGGAATGAAACCTACATATTTCTTCTCGCCACTAATACCCTTTCAGACCCAAATTTCATCCCTTAGTACTGGCCCTTACCCAACTAGTTTCTAGGAACTCATACGCCATGCTCCATAGCTTGCACACAATTGGGCATCAAAGCAGGATATGATTACAAGACTCTTCTATCCTCCTGTATAGAGAACAGTCGTTCACCATAATCTTTCCCTTTCTCGTTAATTTGTCAATAGTGAGAATACATCCACACTCTATCTCCTGAGCAAAGAAGGTAATTTTGAGAGGAGCATTCACCCTTCAGAATTGCCAGAAAGGAAAGTTGGTCCTTATGGAGTCATTCTTGACCCAATAGTTATAGAAAACATTTAGTCTCATGTAATATAGTTAATGCAAAACATTTAATCTCATCTAGTTGAGAATATAAGGATGACATTTGTTATAATCAGCACTGGCATTAAAGAAGTACCTCAAATACATGATCCAAAGGGCAGAGAAAAGGTTGTCTGGTCAAAGATCCCACCAGAACTCCAGGATGTCCAAACCAGAGCCTGTCCAGTCTGCACCATAATGGAGGCATAACCTGAAATAGACATAATTTGCCAATAAGAGATATAAAATGTTAATAGATGATAAATGCAATAATTAACATTTTATGTCATATAAAGATATATAAAATGCTAATAGATGAAAAATCAATGGTCAAAGCAATTGATGTACTAATATAAATACCATCATCAGATCTACCATATAAAGAAAATAAGTGTAAACCTATTTTGCACATGGAACATGCGTCATCTTTGCCCCACCTAATAATGATTAGTTATTTATACATCATCTTGGCCCCACAACAATCTATCATATTTCTTCTTCACAACAAGAAAAGAAGTAATAAAACCCTAGGATATGAAGGAGAAACCCAAGAAACACTAAAAATAACAAATAAGTGAGCTTAAAGATTTAGAAACCCAAGAAACACTAAGAGTAACAAATAAGTGAGCTTAAAGATTCTAAGCCACGTGAAATAAAAAAAAAAAGGAAAAAAAAGATAGCTATGGTACTTAGCATTGCAAAAATACATCACATGCACCCTTGGGAACAAAGCAAGATTCAGAAAATGACCTTGTAGCAAATCATTAATACTAAACCTATTAAGAACAGCAATCCAAACAAAACGTGTACCCTTTGAAGGGAGCAACAACCTTCCAAAAATATTGACAAAGGGAATTATCCTATATAAAAGGGTCATGAGTTAAAAAGTACCGAAAGATTTTTAAGAAAAAATGTCCTATGAGTCTCAAGGCCAAACTCTACAATCAGAATAGGGATGATAATGGGATTAAGAGACCCAGTTACTCACCTCACCCCTCCCTAGCCCACCTTGATTGAGTGCCTCAATAGAGTGAAAATACAAATGCCGGGGTGAGAATAGGTAAAGAACTTTTTACTCACAAAATGAAATCCCACTTACCCAATACCCACCCAGCTACCCCTTTCCGACTAAGTTATTCTTTTCTGTATTTACATACATCATTCATATTTTCTTGTAAAACATAAAAAGAATGAAGGATAATTATACAGTACCAAAGGGGTGCCACCCATTTGTAAGATATTTATATCTCAATTAGTAAATCCAGGACATTCCCAAAATCCTCTGATCTATAGATGTCCTGAACCAAAATCAAAGAGCCAAAACCATGTTTCATCTATCTCTAATTCTAGCCATTTCCCCCTAACACCCTTCAAAAGCTCTATGGTCCATTTCTTCCCCACCAAAAAATAGTTAAAAGAATAAGATTTACAAATTTGTTCTTTGTATATATCCCATCCCATGCACATAATTCATCTCTAATATTTCCTGCAATAACCTAGTTAATCCCCAACAGACCATAAACCATTGTCCAAATGTTGTATAACATTGGACACCAAAGAAGAATGTGATTACAAGATTGAGTAGCTTTCTTACACATAACAAACATTAACCAGAAAACCCCTTCTCATCAGTTTATCAATGGTCAGAATGCATTCTCGTCCCGCTTCCCATGCGGCTCACCTTCCAGATTTGATTAACTGGAAACCTAACCAATCCCTCTGCATCTCTTTATACCAGATGATTATTGTAGCGCCCGGGGAAATTGAAGAAGAAGAGGAAAAAAAAAAAACGTGTGTGCCACGTCAGCAGCCACGTCAGCAGACCCAGTCAGCGGTCCTAGCCAACCAGGACCTGCCACGTGGCAAAACCACGTCGACCAGGGACAGGCCACGTTGGCGATCCGCGTGCGCGCGATCGGACGGCCCAGATCAATCACGCGCACGGACGGCCTAGATTTAATCAAAAACGGACGGCCCAGATTAAATCAAAATGGACGGCTGAGATCAAAAGGCAAAATGGTATAAATAAGACCCCCACACCAGACCCCAAACCCTAGCCGCCTGCCCTCGCCGGAGAAGACGAACCAGAAGCCGGCCGCCGCCACCCGCCGCCGCACCAGAGGGATTTCCGACCGCCGATCGAGGTAAATTTCATACTCCCGACTCGTTTTTCCACGCTGATTTCCCCAGATCGGAGCCAAAATCCCGGCCAAACGGCCGGAAAACACGGCCGAAAGCCAGCGGCGCCGCCGCGCCCCTCCTCGGTTTTTGCCTCCGATGAGGCCCTTCCCGGCCTCCGTTTAATGCAATTTTTATATCACCGTGATCACCATTCTTTTCTCTACAGGTTGATCGGAGCCGAATCACCAAAACACGAACTTCACCGGAGAGCCACCGCACCCGAGAGCACCGCCGCTGGTAAGCTTAGGTTTTCCGTAAATTTTCGGCCCCCCGAGGGCCGTAGGGTTGTTTTATTGCAGGAACCAATGCGAGTGTGGCCGAATTCTGCCGGAAACGGCCGAAAACGGCCAACCCGAGGCGAACCGCCGCCGCAAGCAGCGGAGCCGCCGTGCCGGAGTTGCGATATTGGCCGAAAGGGGCCCTGGGCCTAATTTGGAATTTTTTGGAACACGTGCAGGTACTAGTAGTGCGTTTCAGTTCCCCGGGAAAAATTCAGGAAAAATTGGGGACAGCCTGTAAGCGCACTGTGAAGCCGTGTTCGGACCCCGAAACGTGTAAGGACCCCTCACCCTATTTCCTATCACAGTTTTAAAGTTCAATAAATGATAAAATGGTATTTCATGAATCAACGAATGTGTGAAATTGCTTAAGGTTGCTAATGGAGCCCGAGTCTAGTGTGTTTGTCGGTTAACTGTTATTTGGTCTGTTTTACAGTTTTAAATGCAGCATGAGGTTGGATGTTTTCATTTTATAGTTTCGTGTGCATATTGTACTGTTTTATTGATTATGGATTGAATGACTGGGATATTGATGCTGTATATTGTCTGTTTGGCATAAATTACTGTTTTGCTTGTTGGTATGTGGATTGATGATGTTGACTGAGGGAAAAGAGAATGAAAGATTATGTAAATGGGTAATTGTATAATGTGGTCAGCCTGACTAGATATCCTGGGAGATGGTGGACGGACCGAGTCCATAGGGAACCCTACCGGGATTGTGGTCTCCCATACCGGACGGGGTATGGAGATCTTATGTATTTTGGCGCCCATACCGGACGGGGTATGGGGATGGCCCGTTTCACCCTCATACCGGACGGGGTAATGAGGTTTATGGTTTTGGCACCCATACCGGACGGGGTATGGGGACGGCCCGTTTCACCCTCATACCGGACGGGGTATGGGGACGGCCCGTTTCACCCTCATACCGGACGGGGTAATGAGGTTTATAGTTTTGACGCCCATACCGGACGGGGTATGGGGACGGCACTGGAATACGATTTCAAGTGTTGAGGGTTAACGGGTAGCGGGATCCCCATGGATACTAGTGGGCTGGTAAATGAGGAAAATATGTTGTGTAACGATTGAATTACGAAAAGCTTGATAGGTATTATGTTATACAGTTTATATATACGGTTTCATGATGATATGATGTTATTGCTTTCGTATATTGTTTTATGAATTTCACCGAGGTAAGTGAATGGTAAAGGTTTTATTATTAATAAAAGGATTTGTTGTAAATTATGCTCCATTGGTCTTTTTGTGTTTTCTACCCACCTTTACCTCCGTGACGGTGAGATATCGTGATGTCTTTACTGGGCTAGTGTAGCTCATTCCTTATTTAATCATTTCAGATCAAGAGGACATCGTTCCCGAGCCGGTTCCGCAGGAGGACGACGAAGGGGACGCCTAAAGACTCCATAGTCATATTCGTAGCTTTTACTTTCAAGTTTCTCCTTTAGGTAGTTTGATCTTTTATATTTTATGAGCACGTTTTTGGTTTTAGTGTAAGAGATGTTATTCAAATTTTGACTTCGCTTCCGCACTTGATATTTTTAATATACATTTCATTATGAATTTCCGGGGTTGTTACAATTATAATAGGACTTAACAGCAAACTCCCAATCATTCTTCAGTTTCCACACGGCCATGTTCCTGTTCTCAATCAAATGAACATTAGACAACAGCTGACGAAATGCCTTATACACTTTTATCTCCCAATCTTTGATATTTCTTGTCACATTCATATTCCACTCACTTGTCACATTCACATTTTCTCGTATTGTTTTAGTGCATAAAAGTTATATTATATTTATATTTAACATTTTATAGTTTTTGTTAAATTTATCATATTATTCTCAATCCAATTAAAATTAATTTAAAAATAATTTATATGAACCAGATTCCGTAAACAACATTGAGGAAGATTGAAAGGAATATCTCATCGAGGTAATCGTATTTGTTTCGGCCGATATGCTTTGCAAGCACTTGAACCCACTTGGACCACATCTAAGTAAATTGAAGCAGAGCAACGAGCAATGACACAAAATATATGCTGTTGTGGAAAAATATGAGTCCATATATTTCCAAACAAACCAGTTACGCTAAGACCGACA
Organism: Carica papaya; assembly: GCF_054855325.1. Classification (NCBI taxonomy): domain Eukaryota; kingdom Viridiplantae; phylum Streptophyta; class Magnoliopsida; order Brassicales; family Caricaceae; genus Carica; species Carica papaya. Next base: position 26,505,554 of record NC_142311.1, on the reverse strand, counting down.
GAAACACGATGAAAACCAGTTATGTAAATTTATAGGTTGAATAAAATGGTGGAGTCCCTTGAACTGTGCTTTGGCTTATTTGGAAAGAGAAAAATCTTAGGACTTTTGAGGATAAAGAAAATTCGATGTATAGTTAAGAGATGGGTGGTTTCACTTTTTGGGTTTATGTTTATGGGGCATGACATAACAAGTGATGAGAATTTTGGCTTTGTCATTGATACCCTAACTAGAATGTTAATCATTGTACATGGCTGGTTACCCTTTTGTTACTTTGTTAATATATACTTCAAACTTTTTATTTAAAAAAAAAAAAAAGAATAACATGGTGGAGCAATGGGCGGATAGTGGGCAGAGGTTTCACCAATAGAGTGGGGGTGCAAAAGAAGTTTTAGGGTGATGTTAAGGGAGAGCGATGGGATGGTGGGACGGGCCAAGAGGAGCTGCCAAATACCCACACTATTGTCAACTCTAAGTCAGGGCATGAAGAGAAAATAACAAATTCAATAAGTTGAGTCAAAGAGAACATTTCAACGCCTTCATGAAATTAAAGTTTATACAAAAGAATAATTCAACAATTTGCGCCAATGTTAGTAAGAGATAGCAGTAATATGGCAACGGGGCAGCTTATGGAAACAAGAGAACTCTGTAGCTAGATAATCAACTCAAGGGGTCCTCTAGAAACAAAATGTGAGATCCATTGCCCACTGTTAAAGTCTATTAATGGCTCTAGTTATGGGGTGATGAACATGAGAATCTGCCGAATTTAATAAATGTTTTAGAGTTCTTTTACCTTTATCTATTTTGAATGAAATTTAGGTCTTGTTAAAAGAGAATCTGACGATCTCTTAAGTAAGAATGTACTCCTTTCAATAATTTTCATACATAATCCTCCATTGACAGCAACAGAATTTACTACAATTAGAGAGAACCTCTTATGGCAATTAAAATTTGAAATTTTACCTGGATTTCTAGTTAATTAACTGCCTCTCCTTATCAAATCCTACCTTCTACTCAATCCGGATCACACTCCCACCCTATATACACTCTAATACACGTATCTGCAGATTTATTGACATATTACTGCAGATTTATTGAATATACTACAACACTACTACACAATAAATTATTAGACAAAGAATCTAAGTTTTCTCCTCCTTTGATAAACATTGGCAAAAGGTTTTATCTTCATAGTTGTAGAGGCCTGAATGCCGACCCTCAACTTGACCAAGAGAAGAAAAGATTCATATGGTTTGGAGATATCTTTCTCCAGGCTCTTGTCAGAAATAGAAAATTTGGTTTTAGAATCCCAACCATTAAACTGCAGCCCAAAGTGCCTCTTAATCACTTCATTACGCAAAGTGTTAGGTTCTATAAAAAGCCAATAACCATTCAATCAATATGGATAGGTTTTATTCACAAGGTTTCCAATGCCTAATCCTCATACTTCTTAGGATGACAACACATCTTCCATCCTACTAAATGATCTATAAAAGCTTTCCCCACAATCCACACCAGACCAAGGGAGATTCTTCATCACTCTCTCAATTTTTGTGCAAAGAGCAAGGGCAACTCTTTGTTGCAAAACACTTGGCGTTTTTATTTAAGTTCATTTACGCTGAATCCCATTTTTATTCCCTTCTCTGCCCCATGGATCACATAATTCTCTTGTCCTCAGCTCGATTTTGTTAAAAGTCTTGTACATTGAAATTAATTTTGTTTGTTTGTCATAGATGTTCTACATGTTGCATATGCTCCCTATATATGTTGGTGCCCATCTTTTTGGTATACAAACACTGAATTTTTCAATTGCCAAAGATGTATTCCATGCATCTTGACTTTGATAACCATGATATCCATATTATAGAAAGGATTTAGGACTAAAGAGAAAGCTAATAGCCCAATGAGTGCAATGGCAATGATGGTAAGATTCTAATGATGAGAAGAATTTTTTATTTTTTTTGGGAGAAAGAGAGAGATGTAACAAATGCGGAGGATAAAGAATTCTCTGATAAATTTTATCCAAAAAAAGAGAATCCTCCTATGAAAGTAGAAAACAACAAATAAGAAAGGAAAATGCCACAATAGAAGAGAGGAAAAAAAACCCCTTTAGCAAAGCAGACAAAGAAATCCCCAAAAAGAAAAAAAAACCATAAGCTTTCGACCATAAAAACTCATAAACACCAATCTATCTCAAAGGTTTTTTGATGGTTATGAACTAATTTCCAACATGACAACAAGAATGCTTACTAATTTCTAATATTAGTTCCCTTTCAAATAAATCTTTTTGAACTAGAATCCTAAGATATAATCAGTCCACACATTTTTTATGAAATCTACAAGTTAATAGTACAATTGCCATTATTTCCCAGACTATCTTGCTCTCAACATGGAAGGTTGTAATCATACCACATATCACAATACTATGTCACTAGAAAACCATGAAGGATGAACAAGTCAAGCCTTTAGATTCTTCTCACCAGAGTACGGTTCAACAATGAGGCAATAGCAAGTGCTGTCCTTATTTGTTTTATCTGCATGGAATTATTAACAATATATCATGAGAATAACTTGGTGGCATCAAAAATAAGAGAAGAGAAGGAACAAGATAGGCATATGCATACTTGGTAATTAACAAGAGAGAAGTGAGATTCGATATTGTGCTCTCCATCTAATAGCAAGCTCTTAGGGATTGATGGCTTAAATGACAAAAAACCTCCTGCATAGTTTGTCAAAAAGTGTTAAACATAAGCAAAATTCTCATAATGGAATTCAACTTAAGAGTTAATTCGAAGTAGATGGTTTAACACATCCATCTGAAGTCCAAACTTGCTAAATTCCACTTGTATGTAGTTCAAACTTGAATTATATTGAATAGTAATGAAATATAATAATAAATAGAAGAATAATTGATTTTAATTTCAAATTTTTTGACCCCTCCCTTGGAAAATGAGAATTCAAATTTACCATTTAGAATTGAGAATACGAGTGGAATTGTTCAATTATCTATCAACTATGTAAATTATAAATAAAAATTCTATATATTCAATAATTAATCTAGGAATATAACAAAAATAGGGTAGACTTGAACAAAATGCAGTCCTGTTGTCTGAGTGTCAAATTTAAATAGAGCATATATATCATTTGCCACTGGAGCAAGTATATGTTGTCAGTTAACACTGCCATGCCTCTACTTTTGGAACAAAATAAACTTTATGAATATGTTACTTCTTAGATCTTCAGCCAGGAAAAGAAAAGGTTAGTAAAGGCAGAATATAACCAATCTACAGGAATAAGTATATGAAAAAGAAGCACTTCTAGAAACTAGTAAAGCATGGTTATTTAGAAGTAAAACTAAAAGTAAATAAAAATGGAAAATAAATTGATTACATTTCGAGAAACTAATTAGAAAACAAGTAGAATCAAAATAAACAACGTCAAAATGTCTTCCATGCTTTGGATTAAACAACAGCCACACAAGGAATCACCCAGTATCATATGAGAAATGTTCGTGTTTTTCTTCTTTATGAGAAAAAAAAAAAGAAATTATTGGACAGAAGAAACATTGTAGAAAGGCTGAGGGTTAAAAGTCCTCCTAAGCCAACACTTGAAGAATCCAAGGTCCAAATTCTACTATCGGGATAAAAGAGGCAATAAAAGGCTCAAGGATATGAATAAAGAAAGTGTATCATTTCACTCACGATCACTTAAGCTCCTAAAGAAGAATTGACTCCAAGAGGAATGTCCATCAAGTTGATTAATAAAGTGACAGATAAGAGCACTATGATGTAATGGAAGGCTATAAAAGTTTAAATAAAGGGTAGCAAGGGAAGATCGTCACACCCAAAATTTTTTATATTTGTGTTGAAGAGAAAATTATATTATTCGCTTGTCCTCAGAGTTAAAGGTTAATAATGATATAAGAGTTCATAAAAATCCCAGGTCATTAAGCAATCCTGAAGCAGAGGACCTCAAGAGAATAAAATATAACTTAAGATTAACCAGCTAATGTAAGTGCCTGTAAACTTACCTGGGGCATCATAATATTCTGGTGGATCATAGAACACCATGGCTTCCCTCAGCCGGTGACGCTTTCCATCAGTTCCTGCATACTGAAAAGTGGTATGAATAGCATATGGTTCCAATCTGAGTTGCTGATACATGGCCTGCCAATATAGGATTAGCGCGCTTAGGAGACACACTGAGATTTATGCTGAATTTTATAAGGATTAAGCAATTTTAAATCAAGTCTGACAGAGCTTGAGTTGGTTGACCAATTATTGCTAAATAATTAGTTGGTTGACCAACTATTCCAAGAGCTTGAGTTGATAGATATAGGTCTAACTTTATTAATTATATTCAAATGCAGTCCTTTTTTTTTTGAAATATAAGAGAAGAAATGTATTAATGTGTTGGTGCCAAGGGGGCACCACCCGTGTACAAAAGATTAAAAGTCAATACAAATGCAGTCCTTTTATTATTTAAGTTTTGACATGTCTCATCACATCACATATTGAAGAATCCGCTATATCTCAACAATATGATGGAAAGAAAATATATGTTACAGGGATCCCAAAACCCTAAGCCAAGAAAAGAAAAAACTATAAGAGGAACTTAACTGTATAGGTGAAGAACAACCTCAGAAACTATTATAGAAGATAACAGATAATCCTCCATGTCAAGTTAGAGCATATATATGACATGTACCAACCTAGTTCTAAATGAACTTCACATGAGTTCCCAATAAATATTTTGTGAACAATTCAGCTAGTCAGTATACTTCATATAAGTATCTAGAATAACATTCTGGAAGGGCTTTTCATGAATAAAATCACTGTCAAACTCAATATGCTTAATTCTCTCATTAAAAGATGTGCTTTAAGCAATGTGGGTTACATCCTAACTATCACATAGTAATTTCATGGATTGTGATCTTGGGTAAGCTTGTAATATAAATACTTTAGTTCAATCAACTCGCCAAGTAGTATAACTCTACATCAGAAGTCTAATGTCCAATATCAAACAATAGATGAGACAAACCTTCGGAATACAAGGAGCTAAATATAACTCTACCTGCACAAAATAAGTATGTCCACTGCAAAATATACTTGCAGGCAAAATTCCAAGCTTGAGATTTCCATCATATGCATATACAAGCCCACTATCCCCATCAAGAGATGGTCCTAGCTGCCTGCGGACAATATCATTGAAACCGTTTTGATCCCATATTTTTTCATCTGCCAGAAGCATTTCTTTCCACTCTTTTGCCAACTTTTTTGCAGCTTCTGTTGGCCGCCAGTGGAAAATTCCAATATTGTATGCAGCACCAACTGTCAAAGTTTAAGAAAAAAATTAACGAAGGGATTCTTGAAATAGAAGACACCCTTCCGCAGTAGGTTAGAATAATAATAGTATGATACAAATAATGATTTGGAAATAAGCATATCAACAAGTAAAGTAACTTCGCATTATGATGCAAAAAAGCAGCAAACATATTCCCGGGCCTTATCTGCTTAAGGAGATTGGAATATTTCAAGCATCAGAATGTTTCAACCTTACTTCAATAGTTTCTTTGCAAATGAGCTAAGCCTAAGTAATGGTTAGCTTGTCTTGAAAATCTTATGGATGTGCATTAATTAGAATCCTGAGCTTAAAACTCTAGGAAAAGTTCTAGACTAGTAATTAATCTTGATGTTATCCCCAGCCATAACTTCCACTTCTATGGAAAGTAAGCCAAAGCAATAGAAGATATCAATTGAGACAACGTCAAAAGCCATAGGAGTTATTAAGACAAGTTTCCTGTTTTTATTAAAAGGTAAGCAATGGCATTCTGACTGGAAATGACAACTGCTTGAATTGACCAGAAAAACAAGAAAATCTGACAAATATGTTCCCTTAGGTAGTGTTTGGCAGCACGAGATATTTGTGACCGGATACTACAAAAGTGTCGGCTCCTATTGTACCATGGAACAAAACAGTAAAAGATGCAAAAATGATGGAACGAAGTTATTTCATCTTTTTTGTGGAACAAATTTGTCCAAACTGATGGTAAAAACCATAAAACTCTAAAAACCAAAACAACCATACTTTTTTAGTTCCCAAGTCACCCTTTTTCCTTCATATAAAAGTTTGATTCATTATCTTATACTAACTACAATTAGGTTAGAAGTATTCCACAACACTTGATATATTTATTATTAATAATTTTTATTTACAATTTAAAATTTTTGTTGTAAAAGTGTAATGATTATGGAAAAACAGTTAGATTTGAGATACTACTATCTTTGTGCGAGTAATTTATCGGTACGAATAGTTTAATATTTTTGTTAAAAATTAATTATTAAAATAAAATTACATTAGTTTTAAAAAAAGTAATATTGGATTTAATATGTATATATATAAAAAAAACATACAATATCATTTTATTCATGAAAAATAAATAAATATGATATCACGTGAAGTACATTTTAGTAATGATACATTATGTTCTGTACTGTTTATCGGTTACCAAAAATTTAGCTGAAAAAATTTGCACCACCCAGTCCTTTTCATATTAAACATACCACTATACCCAGTCTCATCTTTTACTACCATACTAAATTCTATCCTCTTCTGTTTATTCTTTCCTGCATATACCTGATAAGGATACAAAAAGCTATATGGAGTTTAGGTCCCTCAAGTTTATCTGAAGCTAAGCTCAAAAAAGAAGTGTATCTAGACTCAGTTCACTTCCGCTCCTAGTTGAAGTTATGTAATTCACATTGATAGGAACCAAATGTTATACTTCGGGTTGCACATCAACAATGCCTCTGCAGTTTGTTAACCTCTTTCTTTAAACAGAAATATATTACTTAGATAAAGAGGTTATAATAGGGAGCATTAGGTACCTCCAAAACAAAACAAAAAAAGAAAAGGAAAAGAGAGAAGAAGTAGCTAAATCGTCCAAAAGAAGAGCCAACAATTCCCAAGTACAAAATAGATAAACTTTGTAGCCTTCAACATTAGCAAAAATGAAACAGGGTATTCCATTCAAATCTAGATACTTGACAACATCATGGAAGTTGACATCAAGGCAACATTACATGATGCATCCTTAGAATGGGTTGAGAGAAGGCATCAACAGTTTCTATGGCAATTTGTACGCAGAAGAGGAGTTACAGGTACCAATTTTGGATGGCCATAAGTTCTAACAGATTGGGCTTCAGAGAGGCCATGGTTGAGTATGCCTTCATAGAAGATGAGGTTCATGCAGCTTCACTGAGTTTTAATGGGGACAAGGATCCTAGCCCTGATGATTTCTCTATGATTTTTTGGAATCATTGGGAGTTCATCTGCGTGATGCCATGAAGCTTTTTGATGACTTCTTCAAGACCATAGAATCTGTGGGCTCCCTCAATTTCACTTTCTTAGTCTCCTCCCTAAGAGTTCGCATCAATAAAGTCATTGCTAAGGTTCTTGCCAAGAGATTGTGTAGGGTGATTGGTCATGTCCTGAGGGAAACATAACATGCTTCTGAGGATGGTCATCATTTTCTTAATGCTACTTTTATTGCCAATAAGGCAGTGGGTTCCATTATCAAGTCTAGGAAAAGAGGCCTTTTCTGTAACCTTGATATTGAGAAAGTTTATGAGCATGTCTCATAGTCTTTTCTGCTATATTTGTTGGAAAGAATGGGTTTTGATTCTAGATGTTCCAATTGGATATTGAGACGTATATCTACCCCTTCCTTTGTTGTACAAGTCAATGGTGCCCTCTTGTTTCTTCCACTCCTCTAGAGACCTTAGACAAGAGGATCTCCTTCCCCCTTTCTCTTCATCTAGGTTATGGCGGCTTTTCACGATGATCTTACAAGCCAAAGCTTGTAATTTCATTGAAGGATTGTATGTTTGAAGTGGTGTTTTAAAAAGGAGATTGCCCATCTATTTTTTTAATAATAATTTATTGCTTTGCTAGCCTGAAAAAGAGCTTCAAAATCTTATTTTCTTTGAGCAGTTTCAGGCCTCAATAAAAAATTGGATAAGTCTTAGATGGTACGTCTAGCAATGGGGTTAGGGCAGAAGAATTCACTAACATTCTAGGGTTTTGTGCTACCTCCCTCCCTCCCAAAATATCTTAGTTTGCCTTACGTGAAAAATTGAAGGATCTTGGTATGTGCAATCCAATTATTACATGGAGAGAAGATTTTCTTGTTGGAAGAAGAAGTATCTCCAAGAAGGTGGTTGGGTTGCTCTTATCAAAATAATCTCTCCAACTTACCTATTTATTTTCTTTCTCTTTTTGCCACCTGTTCTAGGTGCTCCTAAGAGGCTAGGATCCATGCAATATCCCTTTCTTTTGAGGGGAATTGATTAGAGGCATTACCACTTTGTGGCTTGAGATTTGGTGAAGAGGCCAGGTGCTTTCGCAGTTCTGTGACATATGATCTCTTATGGTTATGAACAAGGCTATATTAGCTAAATGATTCAGGAAGTTCATGTATCGCAAAACATCTTGTAGAGAGGATCTACATAATTGTAAAGATATTTTGTTTTCATTTGGTATTATGTAAGGCCTACCTTATATATGGGTGGCACCCGTAGGTGCCTTCTAATATATTTTTATCTTTCTCTCAAATAAAATACAAGATGCATCCTTTAATCCAGGATGCATATTTTTCTTCCTCCAACCATGATATGAAAAACAATGGAGTGAGAAAGTGAAATATGCACAAGTTTTTTTCTTCCCAAAGACAGTGGATTTGAGATTGCTGTCAATCATCCAAGAACCAGACAACATTCATTGAAATAGAATAAGTACTGCAATCAGTTCTTAAAATTTAACACAAAGACGTTAACTCCTAAGCTTTCTCAATGGGCACCTACCACGCATAATCAACTATCATAATGACTAAAAGTTAACAAACACAATAAAAACAAGTCTTGTGCATAACAATCATCAATGCAATAATGATACATATAAAGCAGGCATGAAGAGAAAGATTGTAGGGAATAATCAACTGAAATAGGAAAACTATATGGCAAAAGTATATCTTTTATTTTTTTACCTTGTTGCCAAACGTCCAACCTGTCATCGACAACTGTTGGTACAACTTGATCACTTGAAGTTAGGACATCTGCATCCGGGTACCGAGCAAGATATGGAAGTGGATTCTGTTTTAGGAACATAAAAGATAAAAGACAATTTTTACAAGCAACAGTACAGAATACATCGCAGAAATATTACTTGCATTTCCTTATTTAATAAAAGCACCAGGGCAATAGCTTTAGGGTTCAATGGCTCCAAAGCTCAACTACTTTATTGAGAGGTAAGCCTCTTCTCTGAGGAGAAGATCTTGGGATACTTTGTATAATTCAACTTTGTAAATTGTAAGTTGTTTATTTATTTACATGGTGGCACCCCCTAGGTGCCCTCTTGATACATCAGTGCTCTTTTTCTCCTAAAAGAAACTAGTCCTAAAATTGCTGTTAGTACTGGGAAAGCAACAGACCATTGAATGGTCAATTTAGAAGAATTTTTTTTTTCTTGAAATAAACGTATAGTGTAGTATTAATATTAATAATGGTATCAAGGGGATACCATCCGTATACATGATCATTTGTCAATTAGAAGAATTTCAGATATATTGAATGAGAGACAATAGGTTCAATTTATCATTGCATTAGTCGAGTATTATTTCCACTAAATCATAAAGCTGTAATCCATACTAATTCATGTATTTGAAATAAGAAGTTGAAACAATAAAATAATCCTATCAAATGATGTCAAAAATAGGACAAATGAAGTAAGAAAGTTCAGAATAGAACCTTTAGCCACACCATGTCCGTATCACACATCAATAGCTCAAAACCAAAGGGGAGAATAGCATCTATGAGAATAACTTTTTCTCGCCCCATTTTATGAAAGGTTGGGGAACCCCATCCAACATCTACTGTGCTCATATGGCTGCCCATATCAAAAACTGGAATGCCTTTCAAATATAAAGCCTGCAACAGCTTCGTGTCCATTGCACCTGCAACAAAAATCTGAAGTCCTCAAGAGCAGAACATGTGAACATAAAGATATGAGAACATGCTACCCAAATGTTAAGAACTTCAAGGAAAATGAAGGCAAAGCATACAAAAAAAGCTAGACGTCTGAAGGTATGAGTTCACTCACCGACAAGAAGATTAGAAAGCCCCAAATCTGTCAAGTGTTTGACCCAAGTAAGGATGAAATCCATAAAAGCAAAGTTACCAAAGGTCACTATTATAACGTTATCTTTCACCCTCTCCTCGACAAGTTCTTTTGTCAGTTTAAAGGTCTCTAGAGGTGGCATTTTCTCAGTCGGTGGGGGAGCCTCCCAGATAGGTCTCAACCATTTTCCTTGAAGCTGCAATGTAGGTGTAGGTACCACGGTTGCATTTGGTTCAGAAAAACTTTGCAGTTGACTTTTGTTATGAAAATCTGAATTAACAATGGTTATCCAGTTAGTATTGGATTTTATACGGAGAGACAGAAGAAGACAAAAATTACCATCTTGCATGTGGATTATTTAAATAATCAAATAATGACTTTCAAGCATATTTCTTCTGTTATCATAACTAACAATAACACCCATCTTTGAGGGAATACAAAGCAAAACGCTTCCCTTAAAACCTCTTTGACATCAACAAGCAACGGAACCTTTTTCAATGAAAACAGAAATATTATTACCACCCATTTGGATTGAGAAAAGTGGAGGGTCAAGAAAAGAGAAAGACCACGAAATGCTCCGCCGAATGAGAAATAATAATTAATAAAGAAAAATGGAAGATGGTGAGCATCTCTACTTTTCTCTTAAAACTAAAATTTTTTTATTCCACCAAAATTGAAAGAAATTAAAATTTTTTCCTGCATCTTCCTTTAAAGCCCATACTGTTCTTTCTTCTCCTTTTCTCTCCATTTCTCTACTAATTTTCAGTCAAACATAGTATAAAAAGTGTAAAAAGCGAGAAAGATGTTACATTCAAAGCTTACAAATCCACTGCCAGATTCAACCAAGAAACAACTCAAAAGGGCAAAGTGGAACTAAAATCAATGCATAAACTTAAAACGCTGACACTAGAACCTAATTCGAGTGTCATGGAAAATAAGGGGAAACAATGAATATCCAACCCAACCAAGCAGAATGAAGCATTAAGATTACTAAATTGATGTACTCAAGTATATACAGAGAAAGAGAGAGAGCATACTAGAAGAAATGTTAGAGGAGAACCAAGAAGAGGAGTTAGTAACGGGAGAGTAAATGGCGGAGAAGACATAAAATGCAGAGACTAGGACTCCTACTATGACCGTTCCATAGATAGTCAAGAAGAGAGGTTTTGAATTCGACACCTCCCGAAACGCGTTTCTCCATCCCTCCATTTCTCAACTTCTCTTCCACCCTCCTCCTGTTTTTCTCTTAACTGCTCAAAACAATTCCGTTCATCCGCGTCTCCTTCGATTGATCCGATGAATCAAATATGTACCCAAAGCCAAATACTTCCTTGTCCGAGTTTATTAGGTGAGTCTGAATCGTACTACTGTTACCCCAGCTTGGGTCAACTTCCATGTTCCTGTCTGAATCTCAGCTTAAATCTGAATCTGATTTCTTCCAGTCATTCTTCTTTTTTTTTCTTTATTTTTTAATAAAATTAGGCAGGGAGTGGGTGGCTAATGAAGCTGATAAACCCTTTTTTTCCAAATTTTTTTTAGTAAGAGTGAATTTAATATTAAGTTTAAAAATGTTCGATTGAAAATATAATAAAAAATATAAAGACCAAAAAAATTTTATAACTTTTATTTTATAAAATCATGAATTAAATTACAAATTAATTAGAATGTTACAGATCTTATTAGAGTGTTTCTTAATTATATTAATTAAGGAAAATTACAGTTTAGTATTAGAAATTTTCAAATTCAATGTATACGTTTCATTTTTAATAATTTTAATATTTGTGATTTACACATTAATTAGTCAAGTTAAACGCATGAATATAATATATTATATTTTTAAAATATAAAATTTAAACAGTTTATATTTAAGTGTGTATAATGGTTTTAAATTAGATTGTACCGAATTGGTAATTAAAATAAAAAAACCATTCAAGATCTAAACTAAAGACTGAACCGAAAATAATTTGGTTTGATCCGATCTGAACCAAGATACTTCTGATCTAAACTGAAAATTTAATTTACAATTTAATATTTCTATTAATTATATAAACGGAATATATATACATATATTTAATACTTCATTAATAATATACAAAGGAAAACAAATATAAACATGTGACCAAGAAACCGTGACTCGATTTACTTTTCAAGCAAAAACACCAAATGATCAATTTTTACATAACAACAAAACTGAAGACAACAGTTCTCATTAACAACAATTCAACGATCATTTGGTTCAAAATTACGGTAAAAGTAAATTTAATAATAAACTCCAGTCCCTGTTTTTTTCTTCACTGAAACCCATTCAAAATCTTTCCCTCTTTCTTCTTCTTCTTCTTCTTCTTCTTCTGTTTTATGGTAGAAGATTTCCGCTTCTTCATCATTTTCACTGCAGCGGCTTCCAGTTGCTGAAGTCATCATTATCTTCAACAAGTTTCTGACATTGGCGCCAAGATTCTCTGCTTAGATTTTCTAACTTAACATGTTCCAGCAACCTTCTTCTTTCTCCCCTCTTCCACGCGAAAGCATACCATTTATTATCATCCCCAACTGCCTCGAGCTCGCTCTAGAAGGCATCGTCATCTTCACATGTTTCTGACACTGCCATCACCTCCAAGCTGAGATTCCTTTTGTGTTCCCACGACAAGCTTTTATCCTCCTCCTCTTGCTCTCCCCCCCTCTCTCTCTCTCTCTCATCTTTCTCCTTTGGAGCGCCAAACATCTAGCCAATCATTCTTCCTCTTAGCTGCCTCCATCAAAACATACAAAACCCAGAAGAAGAACCTATACAAGAGAAAAAATGAAAGAAGAAAAAAACGAAATTAAAATAACATTCACCCCTCTGTTTCGTCGAGCTTGAGGAGGAAGAAGGAAATGAGAAAATTCTTCCCAGAACAACGGCGTTCCAGGGAGGTGGTTAAAGGGACCCCAATTTTATCTTTTATCTTTTATTTTTTTTCGCTTTATCCCATCTTTTCATTTTTTTCTTCATTCATACCCCTGCCTTTTCTTTTCGTAGATTTTTCTTTTCTTCCACGTCCCATTGGTTTTCTTTTCCTTTTTATGATTATATACAAAAATAAAAATTACATTGAAAGTGGAAAACTGATTAAACTTTAGGAAGGAGACTAAGAGTTCCATGTGAAAACTATTGATAAGAGCCTGTAAATTTATTAAAAGGTTCATTGCAACCTTTACCATGTGATCAACCATGTCACCTTTAATTTGAAAGAAATTATTCATAAATAATTTGAGAAGATTAATTCATGGTGGAATGAGATTTTTGAGAAGTGTTTATAGTAATAAGGGTTGAAGAATTGGTTGCCAAGGAAGATCTTTTTGATTTACACATGTCAAAATTCTTAGAGATAAAATACAATTTGAAGTTCAATGAAGGAGGGTAGTGGTTTTCCGGAACTAAGATTGGTGACATTCATAATCAATAGGGTAGTGGTTTTTCTTCATTCATATTTCTGTCTTTTTTTTTCGTAGATTTTTCTTTTTTTTTTCTAATAAGTTCTGGATAATTTTGTAATGAAATTTTGTTAATAAAAACTATGAAATAGGAAGATTGATTCAATATGCAATCGACTTGTCCAAAGAAAAAATGGGAAGAAAATTTCGATAATGTAAAAATGAGTTTCCGTTTTATTACTGGGACAAACATGTTATTTATACACAGTATAAATTTACACTAGTAAACCCCCAGATTTACAATAAAGTTTCTGTACAAAATTTACACTGACTCTATATGTTTAATAGCAACCGTTCAAAATAGAGTATATAAATCTTGAATACCCAGCTTGACCATTGCGCCACAGAAGTGAGAAGCAAAAAGAGGCTTGGTAAAACAATCCACTAACTGATGAGACGAAGAGACTAGTAGCAACCGAAGAAGTCCTTCACAAATCTTCTGACGAACCATGTGACAATCTATCTTAATATATTTGGTTCTTTCATGAAAGACCAAATTTTCAGCAATTTTTAGAGTAGATAAATTGTCACAATAAACGAGAACTGCTTGTTCATGACAAATTTGTAAATATGAAAGAAGATATTACAACTATTGAATCTCACAAGTAACATATGCGAGTGCACGATATTTTGTTTCAGATGAAGAACGAGAAACAAGTTGTTACTTCTTCGTCAAGAAAGACACAAAATCTAGTTTAACAAATTTACGACTGTTTGCATAAGAAATCCAATCCGAATCACTAAATGCCTTTAGTTATACACAATTTTGAGAAAGAAAGAATATGTCTTAACTAGGTGTCTCCTTCAAATATCGTAAGATCCAATGAGCAGTTTGTAAGTGAACTTGAGTCGGAGCATTCAAGAATTGTGATAGTTGTTGAACATAAAAACTTATATCTGGCCTTGTGTTGGTTAGTAGAGAAGCTTACCAACTAGCTTTCAGTAAGAAGTAGATTCTAAAAGAGAACCGTCATCTTTTATTAACCGAATGGATGCACCATAGGAGTGGATGTTGGCTTATAGCCCAAAAAACTCGTATCCTGCAAAAGATCTAAAGTGTACTTCCTTTGATAAAGATTAATGCCTTCAGGAGAATAAACAAACTCAAACCCTAAGAAAAACTTTAATTCACCAAGATCTTTAATATGAAATTCTTCATGAAGAAAAGCTTTTACAAAAGTAATGAGAGACATATCATTACTAGTGAGAATAAGATAATCCACGTACACAACAAGAGCAATAAAGCTTGTACCAGAAGACTTCAAAAATAACAAATAATCGGAATGTGCCTCAAGAAATCGCTGACTTTCAATGCAGTAGTGAGCTTAAAGTACCATTATTTGCTAGCTTGCTTTAAACTGTATAAGCTTTTTTTCAATTTATAAATTTGATTATGTTGAATAGCTTGAAAAGGAGGAAAAGTCATATAGATCTCTTCACTCAAGTCTCCATGTAAAAATGCATTGTTAATGTCAAGTTGATGCAAATACCAAGCTTTAGTTATAACCACAATAAGTAAGGTCTGAATGGTAGTTATTTTAGCGACAGGAGAGAATGTATCTAAATAATCTACTCTAGATTGCTGAGTACAACCCTTGGTAACTAATCGTATCTTATATCACTCAATGGAACCATCAGCTTTCCTTTTTATCTTGAACACTCATTTACAACTAGCGGGAGTTTTGTTCTTGGGTAAGGTGACCATATCCCATGTATGATTCTCTTCCAAAGCATCTATTTTAGATTTCATATCCTCTTTCCAGCATGGAAATTTAATAGTTTAATAATAATTTTTAGGTTTTATTTCTTGGGACATTATAAGAATATATGGTTTATGAGAAAGGTAAAGGTTTTTGTAGGAAATCACTTTAGAAATACAGTGCAGTGTGGATGAATTAGACTGATTCTGAGACTTATGATCATATAATAAGTAGTCATGCAAATGAGATGGATGTTTCCTAAGTCTAGTAGATTTTCTAAGGGGAATATTAACTTGTTGTAGCTTGTGATATAGTGATATATCATATATAGTCGCAGAAAATTCAAGTGCATTATTGGGTAATGAAACAAAACTATAAGAAGGTGAGGGAGAGTAAGCATTATCAAGGCTGATTAGTGCTTGAGAGTGATCTGAGGTTGAACTAACTTGATGTCCAGCAGACCAAGCGGCATTGTTGTAATATGTTATAAAATCAAGGATGTTGGGGATTGCAAAATCATCTGAAGACTCAAGTGAATAAGAAGAAAAGGGAAAGACATAACAAATTCAATATCATGCGAAACAAATATTTTTTGAGTATCTAGATTATAGAGTTGATATTCTTTTAATGTGATAAGAATATCCAAGAAATACACATTTCGTGTGTAATGTGGAACTAAATTTGTATTTTTTCGGTGCTAAGTTAGAAGCATAACATAAGCATCCAAAAACCTTAAGATGTTTGTACTAAGAAACTGAATTATAAAGAAGCACAAATGAAGCTTTCTTATTGATGACCAATGAAAATATATAATTGATAAAATGAACTCCATGTAGTACGCAGTCAACCCAAAATTTTATCAAAAGATTACCTTGAAATCACAAGGAACGAGTCACATTTAAAATGTATTGATGTTTTCTTTCTATAATACCATTTTGTTGAGGTGTATATGGACACGAACATTAATGTATTATATATTTTGATGCAAGAATTCATCTATGTTGAATTTTTTTCCATTGTTAGTCTGTATACATTTAATTCTTTTACTAAATTATGTTTGAACTAAAGCAAAAAAATCAATCATTATTTTCCTCGCTTCTGTTTTGTTCTTCATAAGGTACAATTGTAATAGCCCGAACCCCAATATCGGTGGGTACGGACGTTTGCATAATATTTTCAACTAGTGAAACTGGTAAATATTAAATATGCAGTGGAATTATAATTTGTATGACATGAATGAGGGTTATAGCTATTTACTTAAAGAATATTTTGATGATATTCACACAAGGTGCGAATGTATTACTTTCTAATGTTATATATAAAAGTTGTATAATAGAAATAGCTGGGAGAAAACTAGATATTATTATCTTGTTTTGTTAAACTCTATATTTTGATCTCATGTTACGTATATATAAATATTATATATATCACATGGGATATTAGATTTTGTGTTAAATTTTTTAGCTATACATATGTATGTTTTGTAGGCCTATTGGATGAAGAATGGTATGAGTAGGTTTGTGACATTGTCATCACTTCCAAGTAGAGATTTCTTTTGTGTTCCCATGGCAAGGTTTTACCCTCATTCTCTTGCTCTCCCTATTGATCTCTCTCTCTCTCATCTTTCTCTTTTGGAGAGTCAAACATCTAGCCAGTCATTCTTCCTCTTAGCTGCCTCCATCAAAACATATAAAACCCAGAAGAAAAATCTATATAAGAGAAGAAATGAAAGAACAAAAAATGAAACTTAAGTAACCTTCATCCCTTTGTTTCGTTGACCTTGAGGATTCCCATAACAACGGCGTTCTAGGGAGGTGGTTTAAGGGACCCCAATTTTATCTTTTATTTTTCTCGCTTTATTCCATCTTTTTATTTTTTCTTCATTCATACCCCTTTCCCTTTCGTAGATTTTTTTTTTCTTCCATACCCTGTTGGTTTCTTTTCCTTTTCATGATTATATACAAAAAGATAATTACATTGGAAGTGAAAAAATGATTAAGCTTTAGAAAGGAGACTAAGAGTTCCATGTGAAAACTATTGATAAGAGCCTATAAATTTATTAATAGGTTCACTACGACCTCTACCACATGATCAACCACGTTCCCTGTAATTAGAAGGAAATTATTCACAAATAATTTGAGAAGATTAATTCATGCTGGAATGAGAGTTTTGAGAAGCATTTATAGTAATTAAGATAAAAGAATTGGCTGCCAAGGAAGATCTTTTTTATTTGCACAAGTTAAATTTTTTATAGATAAAATGCAGTTTGAAGTTCAATCTAGGAGGGTATGGTTTTCAAAAACTTATACTCGTGACGTTCATAATCAACAGGAGGACTCACTAGATTTGAAAACCAAATCATCTTCAGATAGCTCATGATAAATTAACACTAGGGAGTTTGACAAAGTCTTCATCTTTTGGAGATATGCATTAACTAATAAAGCAAACTTTGAGGTACTATAAAATTTTGATTTGAGCTAAAGAGGTCAAACATGAGCTTGATCTTTAATAGTCATTGAATAGGATACTAAACATCTTGAATAGTGAAAAGGATGTTGGGTTTAAAAAAGCTTCAAGGGATGTTGGAAAAATGGTTACTTGAATTCGTAAAAGGACAAAAGCATCAACATGTTTTCATAAATTATCTCTAGATTTTATACTTACTTCCTGTCTTTGATAATAGTTTCAATCGGGCATGGATCAATACTGTCGATATGATTGAGAATATCATAGCCTTGAAAAATCAAAATGAAGAAAGATTTTCAAACTAAATAATCGGTGAAATCAAGTTGCTCATTTACATAATTATTAATGTTAGAAACTCCAAAAAAAAGATTAGAAACATGAGAAATTTAAAGGAAAAAGGATGAATGAGAATCAACTACAGTGGGAGAAAAAGAGAGAAATGTTGAGTGATCAAATACAATTAACAGTAAAAGTAAAACTTTTAAAGAGATATATTTAATAATTTCTCAACTCAATAATGCTGAGATAGGAGAGCCTCTTATTTATAAACTTAAGTAATAAATCAATGTTTTACAAGTGTACGAAGATGACAAGAATAATTAGTAACAAAAAGGAAAAAAATTATAACTAACGACTCCCTAAGAATCTGTAAAAATATCTGTACAGTTGCAATCATTTGTTCATCATTTATGTGGTCCAATCACAACTAGTAATAGCTCATTTGACACTGTTAATGTTGTAATTATTCTTGTGATTATCTTTAATTATAGGAGGAGTCTTAACATCCCCCTTCAAACTTGGCACCCCTCTAAGTTTAGCTCGTAAGCTATAAAATTAAGACGCTCTTACTACTTTTATTAAGCAATCAATAATTTGGTCTTGGGATGATATATATCTTACCTTCAGCTTCCTTTCAAGAACATTGTTCCTTACAAAATGAACGTTTACTTTAATGTAACGCCCAAACAATTGGGCATTTTTGTTATTATATTATTAATTTTATTTATTAAGTTTAATAAATAAATAAAAAAAGAGAGCGCCACGACAGCAGCCACGTCAGCGGCCAAGTTAGCAGCCCTGGCCAACCAGGACCTGCCGCGTGGCAAGACCACGTCGACCCGGGGACAGGCCACATGGGCGATCCGCGTGCGCGCGATCGGACGGCCCAGATGCATCCCCGCGCACATGGACGGCCCAAATCAAGCGTGCGCACGGACGACCCAGATGCAATCGCACGGACGGCCCAGATGCACGCGCACGGACGGCCCAGATTCAATCAAAAATGGACTGCTGAGATCAAAAGGCAAAAGGGTATAAATAGAACCCCCACACCTGACCACAAAAACCCTAGCCGCCTGCCCTCGCCGGAGAAGACGAACCAGACGCCGGAGGAGCCGGCCGCCGCCACCCGCCGCCGCACCGGGGAGATTTTCGACCGCTGATCGAGGTAAATTTCATACCCCCGACTCGTTTTTCCACGCTGAGTTCCCCTGTGGCCAAATCGGAGCCAAAATCCCGGCCAAACGGCCGAAAAATATGGTCGAAACCCAGCGGCGCCGCCGCGTCCCTCTTCGGTTTTTACCTCCGATGAGGCCCTTCCCGGCCTCCGTTTGATGCAATTTTTATATCACCGTGATCACCATTCTTTTCTCTACAGGTTGATCGGAGCTGAATCACCAAAACACGAACCTCACCGGAGAGCCGCCGTACCCGAGAGCACCGCCACAGGTAAGCTTCGGTTTTTCGTAATTTTTTGGCCTCCCGATGGCCCTAGGGTTGTTTTATCACAGGGACCGATGTAAGTGTGGCCGAGTTCGGCCAGAAACAGCCGAAAACGGCCAACCCGAGGCGAATCGCCGCCGTAAGCGGCGGCGCCGTCGCCGTCGCCGGAGCACGGCGGAGCCGCCGTGCCAGAATTGTGATATTGGTCGAAAGGGACCCTGGGTCTAATTTGGGATTTTTTGGAACACGTGCAGGTACCAGTAGTGCGTTTCAGTTCCCCGGAAAAATTTCAGAGAAAATTAAGGACAGTCTGTAGGCGCACTGTGAAGCCGTGTTCGGACCCCGAAACGAGTAAGGACCCCTCACCCTATTTCCTATCACGGTATTAAAGTTCAATAATGATAAAACGGTATTTCTTGAACCAACGAATGTGTAAAATTGCTTAAGGTCGCTAATGGAGCCCGAGTCTAGTATGTTTGTCGGTTAACTGTTATTTGGCCTATTTTACAGTTTTAAATGCAGTATGAGGTCTGATATTTTCATTTCATAGTTTCGTGTGCATATTTTACTGTTTTATTGATTATGGGTTGAATGACCTAGAAACCGATGCTGTATGTTGTCTTGTTTGGCATAAATTACTGTTTTGCTTGTTTGTGTGAATTGATGATGCTGACTGAGGAAAAGGGGAATGAAAGGTTATATAAATTGATAATTGTACAATGTGATCAGCCTGACTAGATATCCTGGGAGATGGTGGACGAACCGGGTCCGTAGGGAACCCTACCGGGATTGTGGTCTCTCATACCAGACGAGGTATGGAGACCCTATGTGTTTTGGCGCCCATACCGGACGGACTATGGGGACGACCCGTTTCACCCTCATACCGGACGGGGTATTGAAGTTTATAGTTTTGGCGCCCATACCGGACGGGGTATGGGGACGGCCCTGGAATCTGATTACAAGTGTTAAGGGTTCACGGGTAGCGGGACCCCTATAGATCATGGATACTAGTAGGCTGGTAAAAGAGGAAAAATATGTTGTGTAATGATTGGATTACAAAAGGCGTGATAAGTATTATGTTATACAGTTTATATGATTTCATGATGACGATAATGTTATTGCTTTCGTATATTGTTTTATGAATTTCACCGAGGTAAGTGGATGGTAAAGGTTTTATTATTGATAAAAGGATTTGTTGTAAATTATGTTCCATTGGTCTTTTTGTGTTTTCTACCCACCTTTACCTCCGTGACGGTGAGATATCGTGATGTCTTTACTGGGCTAGTGTGGCTCATTCCTTATTTAATCATTTCAGATCAGAAAGACATTATTCCCGAGCCCGTTCCGCAGGAAGACGACGAAGGGGACGCCTAAAGACTCCATAGTCATATTCATAGCTTTTACTTTCGAGTTTCTCTTTTAGTTAGTTTGATCTTTTATATTTTGAGCACGTTTTTGGTTTTAGTGTAAGGGATGATAATCGAAATTTTGACTTCGCTTCCGCATTTGACATTTTTAATACACATATTTCATTTTAAATTTCTGGAGCCGTTACATTTAATGTGTTTTGCCCGACATAGAATACAAAATTGTTGTTAAGCTGACTTGCGCTTAAATTGTCATACTAAGTAATGGAAACTTTAACCACATGAAATAAAATTTATTTGAGCAACGACTCTAGCCATGTAATCTCATATGAAACATGTGCTAATGCCTTGTATTCTGATTTTGCACTTGATCTTGCAATAACATGTTGCTTCTTCAAACTCTATGAGACTAAAGTTGAGACAAAATAAACACAACATCCAAAAATTGACCTTTAATTATCCTTATTACACACCCAATCTGCATCAGAGAAGCCTGTCAATGTGTAATTGCTGCAGGACTAAATATTAAAATGAAAACTTTTGGTTCCTTTGAGATATATCAGAACTCTCTTTACAGCTTGCATATGCTTAGTTGAATATTGTTACAAAAACTGACTCAGTTTATTAACAATGTAAGCAAGATCAGATCTGGTGTGTGTTACATACTGTTGAACATTTATGATTCTTTTGTATATTGATGAATTTTTTAGGCTTCACCTTTATTTGCTGTGAGATCATTATTAAGTGTTGTTGTTGGAGTAGAACATGCCTTAGAGTTCTCTATGTTTGTTTTCTTGAATAACTCTTCAATGTCTTTGGTTTGAGTTAAATAAGTTTCAGTTTCATCTCTTGTAACTTAAGTACTGAGAAATAGATGCAATGCTCCCATATCCTTTAATCCAAACAATTTATCTAACTTTTGCACAAACTTATTAAATGATGCAAAATTCTTTCTTGTTACTATTAAATCATCCACATAAATCAACACAAATATGTTTTCTGCATCATTGTGCGTAATAAAGAGAGAAAAATCACACTTGGAGTTCTTGAAGCCCCATCTTAACAATGTGTTGATCAGTTTCTCAAACTAAGCTCTTAGTGCATGATTCAGGCTCTATAGAGCTTTATTTAATTTGCATACATAATGTATCTTATCTCTACCTTCAAAACTAACTAGTTGTTGCATATAAACTTATTTTTGCAGTTCACCATTTTAAAATGTGTTATTTATATCAAGCTGTTTTATGCACCAATTTTTTGTGACAGCTATGGTGAATATAACTCTAACAGTAGATGCCTTAACAACTGGATTGATATTTTCACTATAATCAATTCCTACATTTTAATGAAATCTTTTTGTCACTAAACTTGCCTTACATCTCTAAAAATTGTCATATATGTTTCTTTTAACCTTGAAAACTCATTTATTATCTAATATATTCATTGAGAGCTGATAAGTAACTAGAAATCAAGTCTTGTTTCTCTTTAATGCTTATATGTTTCTCTTTAGAGCCTCATCAACATAACTAGTTCACATAATAATGAACAGCTAACTATCAATAATTAAAAGTATGAGGAATACTATTTAGACTTTAATATATTAACACTTGATCTAGTTATCATTCTATGTTCGTCATCAAGTTCTGTTTATTATTGTTGTTGATCTTGTGTTAAGTCATGTACACCAGGATCATTAGTGTTCATGGGTGACTCTGCTGGAAATAAGATTTGCTCTTGTTGTTCTTGCATCTAGTTATTGTAACTGACAGTTTCATCATTATAGCTAGGAACTTCACCAAAATCTGAACCTTGAGGATTAAATCTTCTTTAAATGTGAAGTTCTGATCTCAGCATTTTGGGACTGATTTAATTAACCTACTGCAATAGAGACATGTTAAGAATTCATATCAGTTGAATTTATGTTTTACGGTAAGTTTGTATTTGAGATATGTGGTGATGTAGCAAACCAATTGGTGATAACTAGAGTATAGGTTTCAGGTGTCTTAGTTTTTAGAAAGTTGTTGTGAAAAAAGGAACTCAAGCTCATTAAAAACTACATGTTGTGAGATGTACACTTTTCCAATTGAACTTATTCATATGAAAATTTTGTGAGAGTTATTATAACTAAGAAAAGTACACTTTGCTTAACCAAATTAAAATTTTTGTGTTTGATATAGTCTTAGACAGGGGTGATATACACGATCAAAAGTTTTTAGGGAGTTGTAGTATGGCTTCCTACAGTAGAATTTTTAAAAAGGGCATTGATTAAATATGACAGGAGTTGGTAGTAAGGAAGATTGTTGCTTGAAATGCTTTTTGCTAGAATCTTAAGAAGGTTGTTGCTTGAAATGCTTTTTGCTAGAATCTTAATGGAACTTTAGACTGAACTAACAAGGTTAAACCTATTTTTATGTGTCTATGCTTCCTTTTGGCTCTACCATTTTGAGCAGAGATGCAGGGGCAAGAGTATTGAGTTCTAATATCTTGTTATTGCAAGTAATTATTAGAGATATAAGTGTTATACATACGATCCAATTATTCGTGTAATATATTGAATACATTATTATTTGATAATTTATTTTTATATATGACAATAATATTTTTATTATCATATTTGTTATTTTATTATTTAATTTATGTAATAAAGTTTTTAATTAAATTTATAAGTTTTACATCAAGATGAGAATTTTGATAATGAGAGTAAAACTTTTTATAATTTGATTTAAAATATTTTTAGTCGTTAAATAATCAAAATAAGACATTAATGATTCAATAATACTAATATATATATATATATGATAGTCTTTATAAAATAAAGATTAGTTGATCTCATTAATTAAATTACATATATAAATGATGTATATAGATATATGATAATTGAACTGATCCAATTGAAAATTTCTAATAGTTAATATTATCTTAAACTGTCAATAGAGTATTCTTTTATTTTGATGAAATGTAAGAATTTTTTTAAACCTGAGATCATCATAGTAATTGACAAGTCATTTATTATACTTTGATTCTGAATACCTATAGTCGTACAATTATAGTTGAAAGGATATTGGATGTGATTAAATACTTGTAAAATTAATAATTGTTCAAGACAGAATCTGTCAACTTTGATAATAAGTTTAAACTCTATGTTGTCATTTATTATAACGATTAAATTAAGACCTTGACCAGACAGTTGAATGAAAGAAGAAAATATTTTCTTATGTCATTCATTAGACATAAAATATAGTTGGTTACTTATTATGATTTGACAGTTAAACCATATTTTAGGGTTAATCCGGAGCAATAATGATAGAAAGAAATATTATATCTTTATTTAGCAAGTTCTTAAGAGTAATTGTATATTTTATGCTATCTGATCGTTGAGAAGTGTTACTAAACATCAACCTTAATTATTAAATTAGTTTGACCAATTTGCTACCGGTTTAATATTGAACTTATGAGGTTGCATAGTAACGAATATTCTGATTTTTGTTAAATATTTTAATTATTTAAGAATTAAATTAGAGAATTTATTCTAATCAAATAAATAATTTTTTTTATATAAATGATATATTATTATTATTATTGCTAGTACCAAGAATATAATTAATATTGGAGACAAATTGAATTTTTTCTATTTTTAAAATAGAAAATTAATATTAATATTTTTGTTTATTATATTATTAGTGTAATAATATAATAAGTATAACTATTATGTGATTATTATAAAATTTAATTTGAAATTGAATTGATTTATAAAATTGTTTTATTAAATAATAATTGAAAAAGAAAAACATATATATGAGATATATAGATATATAATTGGGTGTTAAAAAGAAATATATATATATATATAATTAGACGAGTCCACATTGATTTGAACTTCTACAGGAAGAGTTCAAAAGAAATATGATCACCCATGCCACCTATATATATATATATATATGATATATATATGAGTAGGGATTGAAAAAAAAAAGTGAAGAGCTGAAAATTAGCCGCACACAAAAAGGAAAACAAATTGGGGAATTTTTTCTGATAAAATTTTGTGAGAAAGTTTTAGCACATATATTATTCAATTTGTTTATGTGTTCCATTAATCAAAGAGTTGAATAACAAATGTTAGTTTCGGTGTGGATACGCAGAAAATATTCATGTTTTCGAATAATTTTAATTTAACAACCCGTTTTCAATTATGTTTTAGATTTGATATTTAACATGTAATATAATTTTTGAAGTAGAAATAAATCATATTGGATTGTTTTATATAGTTTGCTACGTGTTATGCACATATTATAATCTTGTAGTAATTTGGTGAGACTCAAGTACTCTCATCTCATGGAAGACTGTATGCATTTAATTTTTCTTTCAAACTGATTCTCTATCATGGCTTTAAACTATATAACAACTTGCATAACATTTGATTTTTGCTTAAGTGGGAATAGCCAAGTAAAACAACTATAATCATCCAGGAATAAAACATAGTATTTAAAACCTGACAAAGAGGTAATTAGTGTTGGACCCCAAATTTTGGTATGAATCAAGTCAAGAGGCTGAAAGACATGTGAAGATGATGAAGTGAAAGATAGTAAATGAGACTTTCCAAGTTTGCATGCACCACATAAAGGAACATTTCATTACTGGCAAAAGTTTGATTACATGAACTTAAAAACTTTGATTAGAACCTTGTGTGATGGGTGGCCTAAATGTTTATGCCACAGTTCCAAGACTTTAACATTTATAGAATTAGTAGACAGGCGAGATACAATAGCTTGGTAAGGTTTCTAGTTAAGGTTTACTTCTCGTGGATGGTTTTGTTCAATCTAATATAGTCCTTCTTTGTGTCTCGCTTGAATTAGAGCCTTACCTGAGGTTTTATCATTCATAACATAGCCACAAGAATAAAAAAAATACATCAACATCGTTAGAGGTAAGCTTGGACATGTTAATTAAGTTCTTTTTAATTTTTGGCACATGTTGTAACGACCCCAAAAATTCAAAAGGAAATATATAATAATTTAAGTGCGGAAGCGAAATAAAAGATTAAGATTTACATCACTTACACAATAACTTAAAAGTACTAAACAAACATCATGGAATGAATTCTCTGAAAGAAACACGAGAAATGAGAAAAGTAAAGAAAAATATAAAGTATCTAGCATCTACTCGCAATCTTCTTGCGGATCGGGCTCAGCAACCATGTCTTCTTGATCTAAAATAGTTAAATAAAGGATGAGCTACACTAGCCCAGTAAGGACATCACACTATATCACCGGCACAGAAGCAAAAGTTGGTAGAAAATCAAAACAACTAATGGAGTACTAAATTTAAACCAATACATTTATTAAAAATAAAACCATTTATCCTTCACTTACTGTCGGAGAATTTATGAAAACAAATTATAGAAGCAATAATATCATATAGATCATAACTTTATGTACAATCAGCAACATAGAACATATTATAAATTCACATTCATTAACAATAAACTAAATCATAACCATTTCTCGTTTCACTAGCCTACTAGTATCTATGAGGATCTATAGGGGTGTCATTGCTACACGCAAATCCTTACCCTTAACAATCTTAATTATAGAGTCATCTCCATACCCGTCCGGTATGAGTGCCAAGACATTAAACATCAATACCCCGTCCGGTATGAGGGTAAAGCGGCCGTCCCCATACCCTGTCCGGTATGGGCACCAAATGACCAAGTCTCCATACTCCGTCCGGTATGAGACAACGTTCACGGTAAGGTTCCCTATGAACTCGGTTCGTCCACAATCTCCCAGGAAATCTAGTGAGGCTGTTATTTTATCTGTTTATTAGATCATATCCCTTTCCTGTTTTTCCTTAGTCTCCGTTATCAAATCAAACACAATCACATAAACAAATAAACATGCATCTAGTAATTCAATCATATCTTAAATCCTAAAATCAAATAATGGTCAGGTAAGGCAGTAATACATGCATTTAAACCATAAAATATATAAACCAGATACTATCATACTTTTACACTGTAAAATAAATCAACATAAATCAACTGATAACAATGTCCGATTCGGGCTCCATTAGTAATCTGTAATTAATTATGCACATCTATTTAATTTGTACAAAAGACCGTATTATTATTTATTCAAACTTCAAATCTATGAAAGGAAACAGGGTGAGGGATCCTTACTTGATTTGACGCTGAAAAGCTAAATGGTTTACTGCGCCTATGGGCGGTCCTTAGTTTTTCTAAATTTTTCTTTGAAAACTGAAACGCACATACGGTACCTACAAATGTCTCAAATAAACCCAAAAATTAGTCTCAGGGTCTACTTGACCAATTTTGAAAATCTAGCATGGCAGCGATACGCCTCAGGTCGACCGTTTTCAGCTGAATTCGATCAATTTTACATTGATTCCTGCGAACACACACGCTAAAGGGCCTCGGTGGCCCAAAAAAAAAAAATCGAAACTCACCGGCGCCAAGGCTCTCCGATGCGGCGGCTCCTCCAGCTCACATTGCAGTTGGGTATTTCACTTCGGTCAACTTGTAGAGAGGAAAACGGTGATCACAACAGTGAAAAAATTACATGAAACGGGAATCAGGAAGGGTCTCATCAGAGGCGGTTTGTGAAATTCCCCGCGGCGGCGCCGCCGTACTTCGGCGGTATTTTTCGGCTAATTGGTTGATTTTTTCACTCCAATTTGGTCATAGGTGAGTTTAAAATTGAATTTCGTGCAAAAAAAAATTTCTACCTTTTTTGGCGGTCGAAAAAGGTTCCGGTGTGGCGGCGGGTGGCGGCGGTCACCTCTCCGGCGGATGGGTTATCTTCTCCAGCAAGGAGTTCTGGTGGCTAGGGTTAGATTTTGGGTGCATATGGAGTTATTTCTACACATTTGCTTTTGATCTGGGTCGTCCATCACTTTTGATCTAGACCGTTCGATCGCAATTAAATAGAGAATGAATCTGGACCGTTCATCGCGATTCAATTTGGGACGTCCGTGCGCGAGTCAATCTAAATCATCCGTGCGCGCTGGAACGGATCTCAGCCGTTCGATTACGTGCACGCAAATCGCCCACGGGGCTCCTCCCCGCGTGGCCTCCCGAGTCAGCACCTCTGCCACTTGGCGCGTCCTGGTTGGTTGGGTTTGCTGACCGGGCATCTGACGTAGTGTAATTTTTTTAAATTGCGTTTTGATCTCCGGTTTTGTTTTTTTTTTCAAAAATACCCCTAAAACCCAAAATTTCACCCATTTTTTCTTAAATTATTTTCAATTTAATCCTTAACAAATTTTTATCCTTTTTTTCATTAAATTAAAATAAATTAAAATAAATAAATAAATAATTATATTTATAAGAAAAATAAAAAATAAAAATAAAAATAAAAATAATGTTGGGTGTTACAACTCTCCCCCCCTTAAAAGAAATTTGGTCACTCAAATTTGTCTCTTGCTCTCAATCGAACAACTGGGGATACTAGAGTGTAAAGTCTGATTCTAGCTCTCATGTAGCCTCCCTCGGTATGTGGTTCTGCCATACGACCTTTACAGAGAAAATTTTCCAGTTGCGGAGTAATCTGCTCTTTCAATCCACAATGTCGACTGGTACTTTCTCGTAGGATAAATCCTCCTGGAGTGGAAGAGACTCGTGGACCAAGACATGAGAGAGGTCCGGGTTGTACTTCCGTAGCATGGACACATGGAACACATTGTGGATCTTAGAAAGTTCTAGAGACAGTGCTAGTTTGTAGGTGGCGGTACCAATCATGTCTAAGACTTCAAATGGTCCAATAAATCGGGAGTTTAATTTTTTCCTCTTGCTGAACCTACTGATTCTCTTGAAAGAAGTGACCTTAAAAAATACCTGATCGCCTTCCTCAAATTCGAAATCTCTCCTCCGGGTGTCCGCATAACTCTTCTGTCTGCTCTGAGCCGTCTGAATGTTCTTCCTGATCTTAACTATTTTAGATGTAGTCTCCTCTACCAGATCTGGGCTGAATAGTTTTCTATCGCCCACTTCTTCCCAACAAATCGGCGATCTGCATGGGCGCTCATATATCGCCTCATACGGAGCCATGCCAATACTCGCTTGGTAGCTGTTGTTATAGGTGAACTCTATCAGGGGTAGATGGTCATCTCAATGACCCCCTAAGTCAAGGACACAAGCTCGAAGCATATCCTCAAATGTACATATTGTCCTTTCTGACTGTTCATCAGCTTGAGGGTGGAATGTTGTACTGAGAGACAGCTTCATTCCCATGGATTGCTGAAAGCTAATCCAAAATCGAGAAGTGAACCTAAAGTCCCTGTCGGACACCACTGTCACTAGCACTCCATGCAATCTCACTATTTTTCAGATATACATTCTTGCTAACTTGTCCAAGGGATCAGTCATTCTGATGGTCAAGAAGTGGGAAGACTTGGTAAGCCAGTCGACAATTACCCAGATGGCATCATGTCTTGAGCGTGCCTTAGGTAATCATATCATAAAGTCCATAGTGATATGTTTCCACTTCCATTCTGAGATTGGTCATGGCTGAAGTAGCCCGCCTAGGCGCTGATGCTCTGCCTTGACCTGCTGACATACCAAATACTTAGAAATAAAGTCAACTATATCTATTTTCATCCCCTTCCACTAAAATTAGGGTCGCATACTTTGGTACATTTTAGTGCTCTCGGGATGCATGGCAAACTTTGAGCTATGAGCCTCTGTCATGATGTCTCTCTTTAACTCACTGTCACCTGGAACACACACTATGTCCTGAAACTTGAATAACCCATCGGCAGAGACTTGGAATTCTGAGCTAACTCCCTGTTCTGCATCTTTCTTGTGGGCTACTAGGGCGAAATCGACGGACTGAGCTTCTCTTATTTTCTGGACTAACTCAGGCTGAACGATCAGATGACCCAAACACGTGACTCTTCTCAAGTCCTGAAGCCAAACCTGTTGTGTGGCCCCAATCTGCCAGCATTCTGAAACCATCAAATGAGCTAATGTACTAGCACTTTTTCTGTTAAGTGCATTGGCTACCACGTTGCCCTTCTCCCGATGATACAAGATGTCACAATCATAATCCTTAAGAAGTTCTATCCACATTCTTTGACGCATGTTGAGGTTCTTTTAAGTGAATATGTGTTTCAAATTCTTGTGATCGGTATAGATCTGATAGGTCTCTCCATATAAATAATGGCGCCAAGTCTTCAAGGCGTGTATGATTGTGGCAAACTCTAAGTCATTGGTGTGATAGTTTTTCTTATAACTCTTTAACTGTCTGAACCCATAGGTTATGACCTTTCCATGCTGCATTAAAATACAACCCAGACCTAGATAGGAGACATCACTGTAAATTGTATATCCCCCCGATCCACTTGGTAAGGCCAGCACATGTGCAGTAGTCAGCCGCTTCTTTAGTTTTGGAAAACTTTTTTCACAGTTTTTATTCCACTCAAACTTGATATTCTTCTTTGTGAGCCAGGTCAGGGGAGCAGTTAGATTAGAAAATCCTTCAACAAACCTGCAGTAATAGCCCGCCATTTTCGGAAAGCTACGTATCTGTTTAACTGATGTCAACTTCTCCCAGCCGAGCACCACTTTAACCTTTTCAGGTTTTACTGATACCCCATTTTTTGATATGATGTGTCCCAGGAAGGTGGTCTGCTCAAGCCAAAATCCACACTTACTCAACTTTGCATACAACTTCTTTTCTCTGAGAACCTGCAAAACATGAGCTAGATGGTGAGCGTGTTCCTCTCTGCTTTTTGAATAAACCAGGATGTAATCGATGAATATGATAACAAATTGATCCAAAAATTGTCTGAAGACCCTGTTCATCAAATCCATGAAGATAGCTGGGGCGTTGGTTAGCCCAAATGGCATGACTAGGAACTCATAGTGTCTATACCTGGTTCGAAAAACTGTCTTGGGATATCTTCTATCCTGATTTTTACCTGATAGTAACCTGAACGCAGGTCTATTTTGGAGAAGACCTGCGCACCTTGCAACTGATCGAAGAGGTCATCAATCCTAGGAAGGAGATACTTGTTCTTGATTGTGACTCTGTTCAATCCTCTATAATCAATATATAGCCTGAACGTTCCACCTCCCTTTCTGCCAAAAGTGACTTCGGCACCCCAAAGGGACATACTATGTCTGATAAAACTACTGTCCTGCAATTCAGTGATCTGTTTCCTCAATTTCTCCATCTCAACGCAGCTCATACGGTAAGGAGCAACTGAAATAGGTTGGGTGCTTGACTGTAGGTCTATGGTGAATTCGACTTCCCTGTCCACTGGTAGTCAGGGTAGTTCATCCGGAAACACATCCTGAAAGTCTCGGACTACTGAAATCTCTTGAATATAATTCTCTTTCTTGGGTTTATCTAGTTAGAGAAAACATTAGGGTTAAAGTACTCGATAAATAAGAAAAATTGTTATCAAAGAATAAGTACTAAATGATTTTATTAATTTATAAATGGCTCCTCATTAGGAGGATTGAATACAACCTTCTTGCTAAAATAATCTACGATGGCGTGATACGCCGCTAGTCAATTCATTCCTAAAATTATGTCAAAATCTCTCGTGTCTAATTCTATTAGGTCCACACTCAATTTTTTATCTGTTATTCTACGACACAAGCCATGTAGAAAACTTCTCCCAATAGTGTCATACTCACAGCAGTAGACACAAACAACATAGAATCAAGTTTATCAGGTAATACATTAAATTTTGATGCAAAAATAGATAAAATAAATGAATGAGATGCACCAGTGTCAATCAAAACATGAGCAAGATAGTTACATATAGTGTACATACCATGTACCACGTCTTGGTTAGCTTCAGCATCCTGCTGGGTGAGATTGTAAGCTCCGCCCTAGATAAGAGATCTGCCTTGATTCTGGTTCATTTAGCACTCTCTCGCATAATGTTGGGCACTACCACATATGCGGCAGGTGTTGTTGAGACGGTAGCAGGGCTGGTCCCCATGATTCCTGCTGCAATGCTGACAGATCTTATCACGTCTTGCCACTGGAGCCTGAGGGAGAGCCTGGATCACCGGCTTGGGCCTCCTGTTCTGTTGGACAGATGCAATAGGTGCTGGTCTGCGGGGTAGAGCTGAGGGTTTAAGGTTCCCTATTGCCTGAGAGAGGGTGCAGAAGCTCCTCTCCACTAGTTGTGCCTTGGCCAGAATGACCGAATAAGTCCTGAGCTCCAGCACAAATAAATACTGTCTGATCTCTAGGTAGAGGCCCCACTGGAACCTCCTAGCCTTCCTGGCCTCATCCAAGAACGTCTCAGGGGAGTATCGGCCCAACTCCAGGAACTTATGAGTATATTCTAACATAGTCATGTTCTCCTAGACCAACTGGACAAACTCCATCTCCTTCAGATATCGGAGATGCTCTAGGAGGTACTCTGCATGAAAGGCTACTAGGAACTATTCCCAAGTAACTGGAATAGGCAAGGTGGTCTGTTTGAGTTCCCACCAGCGGTCTGCTTCTCCCACTAGCATATAGGTAGCAAGGGTGACCTTCTGCTCATAAGTCACCCCTAGGGTTTTGAAGGTCTTCTCTATCTCTGCCAACCAGTACTCGACATCTTTAAAAGAGGGTCCCCCTACAAAAGTAGATGGATTTAGTCTCTTATACTTCTCTACGTAGCCTGGGTCAATCGTGGGAGGAACTGGGTCCCGTGGAAGAGGGACTAGGCCAGGTTGAGGAAGACTAAGGGGCCCTATGGTGGTACTTACTGATACGGTGAGGGCACCAGATTGTACTGTGGCGATGTCGGGTGGTACTGTGGCTGGGGCACCGGATCATACTGCGATGGTGCCGGGTGGTACTGTGGAGGAGCAGGGTCGTACCGGGGTGGCTCGAGATCCTCTCGTTGGAGTGGTGTCTCAACCTGTGGCAGCGAGGGAGGGTTAGGTAGCTCCCTCTTCTTCTCTCAGCCCTGCTGGGCAGCAATGAGTCTCCCCAGCATCTCAAATATCCTGTCAACATCTTCCCTAAGCGAACCATCCCAGGTTGCTCGGTTTAGTGGGGGTCTTCCTCTCCTCATCTCTCTGTTCCTGTATTTCACAAGGAAATGTTGAGTGATAATTCATTAGTTTGGTGTTTTTCTAAGTATCATTGTGTAAGGGACAGGTCCGAGAAACGCGGCTCTGATACCAACTGTAAAGACCCCGAAAATCCAAAAGAAAATATATAATAATTTAAATGCGGAAGCGAAATAAAAGGTTAAGATTTACATCCCTTACACAATAACTTAAAAGTACTAAACAAATATCACGGAATGAATTCTCTGAAAGAAATACGACAAATGAGAAAAGTAAACGAAAATATAAAATATCTAGCATCTACTCGCAATCTTCTTGAGGATTGGGCTCGAAAACCAGGTTCTCTTGATCTGAAATGGTTAAATAAAGGATGAGTTACACTAGCCCAGTAAGGACATTATACTATATCACCGGCACAAAAGTAAAGGTTGGTAGAAAATCAAAATAACTAATAGAACACTAAATTTAAACAAATATATTTATTAAAAATAAAATCATTTACCCTTCACTTACCATCGGGGAATTTATGAAAACAAATTATAAAAGCAATAATATCATACAGATCATAACTTCATGTACGATCAACAATATAGAATATATCATAAATTTACATTCATTAACAATAAACTAAATCATAACAGTTTCTCGTTTTACCAGCCTACTAGTATCCATGGGGATCCATAGGGGTGTTATTGCTACACGTGAATCCTTTTCCTTAACAATCTTAATTACAGAGTCGTCTCCATACCTTGTCCGGTATGAGAGCCAATACATTAAACCTCAATACCCCGTCCAGTATGAGGGTGAAGCGGCCGTCCCATACCCCATACAGTATGAGGAAACGTTCATGGTAGGGTTCCCTGTAAACCCGGTCCGTCCACCATCTCCAAGATATCTAGTGAGACTGTTATCTTATCCGTTTATTAGATCACACCCCTTTCCTATTTTTTCTTAGTCTCCGTTATCAAATCAAATATAATCACATAAACAAATAAACATGCATCCGGTAATGCAATCATATCTTAAATCTCAAAATCAAATACATGCATTTAAACCATAAAATATATAAACCAGATACCATCATGCTTTTACACTGTAAAATAAATCAACAGAAATCAACTGAGAACAATATCCGATTCGGGCTCCATTAGTAATTCGTAATTAATTATGCACATCTATTTAATTTGTACAAAAGATCGTATTATTATTTATTCAAACTTCAAATCTATGAAAGAAAATAGGGTGAGGGGTCCTTACTTGATTTGACGCCGAAAAGCTAAATGGTTTACTGCACTTACAGGCGGTCCCTGGGTTTTCTGAATTTTTCTTCAGGAACTGAAACGCACTTATAGTACCTACAAATGTCCCAAATAAACTCAAAAATAAGTCCCAAGGCCTACTTGGCCAATTTCAGAAATCCAACACGGCGGCGGTCTACCTCAGTCGACCATTTTCGGCTGAATTAAGTCAATTTTACATCGATTCATGCGAGCACACACGTTAAAGGACCTCGGTGGGCCAAAAAAATACGAAAAATCGAAACTCACCTGCAGCGGAGCTCTTCGATGCGGCGGCTCTTTCGGCTCACGTTGCAGTTGGGTGTTTCGCTTCGGTCAACCTGTAGAGAGGAAAACGGTGATCACAACGGTGAAAAAATTATATAAAATGGAATTGGGAAGGGCCTCATCGGAGGCGGTTTGTGAAATTCCCTGCGGCGGCGGCGCTGGGCTTCGGTGGTATTTTTCTGCCAATTGGTTGGTTCTTTCACTTCGATTTGGCCATGGGTGGCTTTAAAATTAAATTTCGTGTAAAATTTTTTTTTTTTACTTTTTTTAGCGGTCGGAAAAGGTACCGGTGCGGTGGGGGGTGGTAGCGATCGGCTCCCCGGCGGTTGGGTTGTCTTCTTCGGCGAGGGGTTCTGGTGACTAGGGTTAGGGTTTGGGTGCGGATAGGGTTATTTATACCATCTGCTTTTGATATGGAGCAATTTTTTTAAATTGCGTTTTGAACATCGGTTTCCGATTTTTCTTTCAAAAATACTCGTAGAACCTAAATTTTCACCTCTTTTTTCTTAAATTATTTTGAATTTAATCCTTAACAAATTTTTATCCCTTTTTTTATTAAATTAAAATAAATAAATTAAATAAATAATTATA
Organism: Carica papaya; assembly: GCF_054855325.1. Taxonomy (NCBI): domain Eukaryota; kingdom Viridiplantae; phylum Streptophyta; class Magnoliopsida; order Brassicales; family Caricaceae; genus Carica; species Carica papaya. The sequence continues at coordinate 26,470,459 of NC_142311.1, read as the reverse complement.
TTTATAAAAAAATAAAAATAATGTTGGGTGTTACACATGTAATGTGTTATTTAGCAACAAGTAATTTCCAGTTTTAAGAGGCAATTTTACTAAACTAACATGACGAGTATCAAGTTTCTCACAATTTCCAACTACCAAAGACAATTTACCAATGTATTCTTGCTTCTGTTTGAAGTTTCCAACATCATTTGTGGCACGACTACTTACAATACCATCAATGTACCAAGGAGAATTAACAATGTTATAAGTTGATGCAAGGAATATTGAATGTGGATGTTGATGCCAGTGTTGTTGTCTGTTATAACTCCTGTATAACTTTTGTCAAATCTATAGAAACACACAACAACAATATGACCATTTTCCCACATAGATAGCACAATGGTCTATTTTTTCTATATTTATTTCCTCTACCTCTAAAGGCTCTTCCTCCTCCGTTGTTGTTAATTGACCTTCCTCCATAGAGCTGATTTGATTCTTGCTAGCGACGTTAGAACTTCTTTCATAATTAGCAATAGGTTTTCCAAGATTGATTAATGTTATGCTAGCATTAAGTTGCTTCAGTTGTCTCTCATAGCTCAACAATTTTGATTGAAACTCCATTTAACTAATACTTTATCTCTTAGTAATTTGACATACCAATGGATTGTACTCCTGTGAGGCAAGTCCAACTGACACTTATGTAATCAAATCATCTAGTGGGATGGAATGACTTACTAATACAAGGTTACCTGTTAGATTCTTCATAGCTTTAAGATAGTATGCCATTTTTTAACTTTCTTTTAACATTTTTGTAAACTCTCGTTTGTAGAAGATAATATATGATTCTGTTTTAACTCAAAATAGTTCATTGATGAAATTTCAAATGTGTGTTGATGTTTTATGCCCTATCAATTCTAAGACAACAGTTAGCTCAATCATGTTATAGATCCAATCTAAAAGCATTTGATCTTATGCAAACCATTCTTCAAACTCTGGGTTTGTGGTGACCTGAATTTTTGTTCCTGGACTAGTCTCTCATGAGAACCTAGGAAAGCAGGTTTTTGCACTAGTAATGTAGCCTTCAAGTTTGTTTCCTCTAATTACTGGTTGCACTATATTTTTCCATAGAAAAAAGTTGTCATGGTTCAACTTAATCATGTTGTAGGTTCCCATTGGACTTCCTGACATATTCAGGGTCTTCACATCGCATTCTTGCTTGTTGTGTTTCTTCCATTTGTTTTTTCGCCTGATATGGTCGAATTTTCATCATTGCTAGCCATCATAGCTCTGACCAAGTAAAATTTTTAAAGATATATGTTTGATAATTTCTCAGTTCAATGATGCTGAAATAAGAAAGTCTCTTATTTATAACCTTGAGTAACAAATCATTATTTTACAAGTTTACAAAGATGATAGGAATAATCAATACAAAATGACAAAATTAGTTTTAATGACTCTTTAAAAATCTCTAAAAATATGTGTGTACATTTGTAATCATATTTAAAGTTAGCTTTCTAAATAATTTTTTATTATTTCATTTTTATTGTCATTATAGACCTAAAATGCTGTTGATTATACTATAATTTTGCTATCTTCATAAAATTTTTTCATGATGTTGAATTTTTTAGTTACATTGCATGTTTGTTTAACATGTTAATCTTGTTTTGTTAAATTTGATGATTTGATTTCTGTTTTAACAAAGCTATTGAAGGAAAACATTATGCTAATATGTTGGTAGTTTTTAGTGTACTTTTTCTTTTTGCTCTTAATGTTTTGTTTGATAACCACCACATAAGTTAGAGCTAATAATGTGATTTATCTGGATGTTTGACTTGACCATGAGTGTGTTAACTCATAAACAAAGGAACCCCTAAAATCTAAAAACAAATCATTTCCTAAAAGATAATGATATAGTGATGCATTAAGGACTTTAGGATATTAAATAATTTCAAATTATTTATACTTTTAAACACCTTAATAGTTGGTGCACACTGTGAAGACATATATATAAGAAATTCTATACCTTAACATAAATATATCTACAAAATACAAACAAGTAAAATCTATGGAATCATTTTGAAATTAAATATTAATTTACTTATTATTTAAAATAAATAGATCTTTTGACATATTTTTCCTACATAACAAAAATATTATGACGCGATACAAATTATATTTACAATTAGTCCCTACACAAATTAAATAGAATTTATCTACTGTCTTGAGGGCGAGAGAAGATTATTTTCAGATACTGATTTAATAATTTAAAATTATACATAATTTTAAAATATATCATATTGATTTTACTCGTATAAATATTATGAAAAATTAGTAATGTAATTTTCATATAATGACAATAAATTTTAAAAAATTATTTATTTTAATTGATAAATTTATCAATTTTTTTTTTTTAAATCAGAAACTTCATTATCACAATTAAAAATTATTTACCAAATTAAGAAAATGTAGCTAAAATTATTTATTTTAATAGATAAACTTATCAAATTTTTTTTTAAAAAAAATCAGAAACTTCATTATCACAATTAAAAATTATTTATCAAATTAATAAAATGTAGCACAATTTTTATAATTAAAATCCACCAAACTATTATTAAAAACATAATATCACACCTTTAAACAAATTTACGGGAAATAATTTCAGACAAATTTACCCAAAACAATTTCTTACCCCATCCATCCCTGCCTCCCTCAGTTAGCAGAGCTCGAGCGTGTAGGTCCGTATAAATTATGATGCTCGTGGGGCTGAGAAAGAAACACATGCTTCGTCAACTTGACTTGGGTGAGAATCAGATTGTGTCTGAAGTGAGTCCCATTTGATCTTCGCTCTCCCAATTCCAAATATCTTTCTGATCTTTCCCTCTTTGCCAAGTTCCAGCCGGGAAAAGCTGTGAGAAAGAAGAAAAGGAATTGTCATGCACATCCTGATCACCGGATAAATGGTTCCGGTGGTCGGGCTGTTTTCAGAAGAGCATAAGATTTATTGTAGGTTTACGATTCTGTCCTCTCTCCAATGGATGGGGATGAAGGCTTATTGGTGGAGGGAGGCAAAAGGGGTTTTCACTTAGTCCTGTTGCGAATCTTCGTACTCCTCCTTTTACCAATTTTCAGCTTTTTCTTTTTATCGTTTCTAGTTGGTCTTTTAGCACTTCTCTTTGGGGAATTATCAATTTCGGCTCCTATTTCTCTTCTCTCTCGCTGCAGGATAGTATCCAGCTGTAAGTATTCGTTCATTTTTTTTTTTTTTAAATTTTGCTCTCTTGATGTTGTTTTCAGAAATTGTATTTTCTGGGTTTTAAAATCAATTTTCCCGGCACCCAAATCGAAGTTTGATCTGGTAAAGCTGTGAAGGATCCTTTAGTCCATGTTATGAGTAATATATTGAGATTGAATTGGAGAATTAATTGTTTTGTTTTGTTTTGTTTTTTATATGATGGTTTTCAGTAAAGTAATTTAAATTTTTATTATCAAGTATGAACTTAAGTGTCATTTCCTCCATTTTGTTGCAGCTGTGGACCTGAGGTCATCAAAAGTATGTGAAATTGGGTTGTTGAATTACAAAGCAAAGAATGTATTCTCTCCTTCAGTACGCAGTCAATTTCGATGTCGTTATGATTATTACTGGGCCTCTGTCTTCAAGGTGATGTTATCTTCTTTTCCAATTGCATGTCGGTACAGTTTCCTTATTGTTTAACCAGTATCCCTTTCTACTTCCAAGACAATGCATCATGCCCCTGGAAATCAAATGGATTGAAACTATTCTGAGTACAATTATTATTATCTGCTAAGACATGGTCATGTGGAATGAAGGAAATTGTAGAAATGGTGTGTGAGTTTAAAGGTGATGTGTCTGTGGTACAACCTATGCTATTTAAAGAATTGCTAGAAAGTTATGTCAAGGACAAATGTGAATAGAGTACCAGCTTTTCTGGTAATGGGGCTGTGGTCATGAGATACTTGGAAAAGGAGTTTTGGAATCTTGACAAAAAAGACGGTGTGAGTGGGCTATTGGATGAGGAGAGGGAGAGAGATGCTTATGGTGGTGGCAGCTTGGTGATGGGGAATGGATGTGAACTACTATTCCTAAATAGATTAGGAATTATATTTCTGCCTAATCTACAACCTATTGCAGGTGTATGGATAGTATTAGGTCTTTAGTAGCTTAATGATTTTATTTATAGTTTAAATTCTTTTAACTTATAAGTTTTCAATAACTGAACTTCTATGTTGATGCTTATATCATGCATTTATCGAGCATTATAAATGCTTATGAGATCTGACTTCTGGTATTAATCCTCTAATGAATAAATTATCATGGAGGTTCCGGACTACCTTGTGTAATGCAAGCAAAACTTTAAGTATGGTGCGTAAGAATTTTCCGCAGATGTGCTGCTTAATACTAATTCACCAAAATGATGGCCCTTAGATGTTTTTCTAGTTTCTATCCTTCTTTTTAGGTTATATTTTATAATCTCTAAATTTAGCCCAAATCCCTAAGTATGCAATTTAACCATAATTTTTTTTGTACATTCAAACATCTAAAACCCCCATAATTTGAGTGAAAAAGAAACTAGAAACAATCCATGCCCTAATCAGAAAATGTTTACTCTCACTCATCGAAAATCTAATCCAAACAGCCCACCCATCTGGGAAAAAAGAAACTGCAAAAATTCACAACGTAGCCCCAAGTAGATCACCACCAATGATCGGTAGGAGTTTCTTCCAACCAGGTGAGAATGATGCATAATGAATATGAATTAGAACTTCTAAATAGATAATCAAATTATATTTCTAGCTAGTGTATAGTTATTGCAAGATTATGGATAATATTAGGTCTTTAGTAGATTTAGGATTTTGCTTATAGTTTTAATTATTTTAAGTTATAGGTTTCCTATTAGACTTCAGTAGTTATAGTTAGACTAAGGTTTTATGTTTAGGCATGTTAGCACCTATTTAATCTCACTTTTGAGGTCAAGCCTTTAGTGACTAAATTATGAGACTTCTCTCTGTATATATTTAATCTACTCCTAGTTATTTTTATGTTATCTTTCAATTTTTTAAGGTGTGATATCTAAGAATATCAAAACTTACCCAAAATCGTTAAAGTAGGCAAAGTTAGCCCTTACTTATCCTCCACCAATTTTGATACCAATTCTTTCACTAATTTTTAATCTTGGATGTTATAAAACCCCTGAGTAGATGGTTTCTTTGTGGCCGTTTCTTCAAAAAAATTGGCATGTTGTTCACAGAGATCTTTATGACCTTTGATTAGTTTTTTGGGTTTGGAAAGTTTTTTGATTGGTTGAACTCTACCTTATTGGTCCTTATTCCAAATGTGTAGAATGCTAAGAATATAAAAGGCTATACAAATCAACCTAGTGAGTAGTCTCTATAAGCTAATTGCTAAGGTGCTTATGTTAGGGCTAAAAAGTTTGGTTGTATCTGTTGTTGGTGAAGGCCAATATGCCTTTTTGGAGGGTCACCAAATTTTGGATGCTGCATCGATAGCCAAATTAAGTAGTGCATTATGTCATTAGGGAAAAGGAATTTGATATGTAATTTGAATGTTGAGAAAGACTATGATCACTTGGCATGGTCTTTCTTGGAGGATAAGAAGAATGGGATTTAAAGTGAAACTACGAGAGTCAATTATAAGTTGTATATCTTCTCTCACCTATGTGCATATGATTAATGGTTGGCCAACTGATTTGTTCATTCCTCCAGGGGATTACGATAAGGAGATCCCTAGCACCTCTTTTCTTCATTTGGTTATGGGGTTTTTCTGTAGAATGGTGATGAAGGCTAGAAATTCTTGCTTAATCCAGGAAGAAAGATGGTGTTACCTACATTTTGTGGATGAGTTTTCTGTTTCGCAAGCAAAATAGAGATCAATCACCTCTGGCTCAGATCCAAATAGTTTGTTGATAGGGCATCCTACCTTCATGAGGACTTGTGGAACCTTATAGATATTTTGGTTTAATAATTTTATGCAATCCTTTTGTACATTGGATGTCATCGTTTTGGTTCCATTTAATGCTTTATCATTTTTATCTAAACAAAAATCTTCATCAAGAGGCTTTACCACTCACCATTGTGTTATTTTGCCTCTCTATCTGTCTGTGGATTAATACTCTAAATGACAACATTACAATGGTGACACAGGATAAAACTCTGAAAAATAAGATTTTAAGAATGTTTAAAAAAATAAGTAGTTGTTGATCTATTGAAAGTTAGATTAGACCGTAAAACATGTGTTGATCAAATTATTAGAGATTTAGGATACATGGTAGGAAGATGTTAGATGCCTACTCTATGGTGCGAAGTAAACTCATTGATATGTGTTTTAAGTGCAGTTTATTAATAACTTTTCTATTGTGAAGTGTGATTGTGAGACTCATTCATAAATTAGAATACTTTTTTTTGAACTAAAATTCATAAATAAGGATACTAACTATAATATTTACAAACCACATGAGGAAGGATTCCCCGAGGCCTACTTTATCCCTGCTCCTTCACGTAGCATTCTTCTCAAAGATTCCCCAAGGCATCATCTTTGACCAAAGATTAAATTTCACTATCGTTTCATCATTTTCACTAATCCATGAATGTTAAGCGGGCTTAACAGGTTGGGTTTAGGTTATGGATGGGCTGAAATTCTAAGAAGGGCTGAGTTTTATTTGGAATGGGTTTGAGTTTTGGCTGTGTTTGGGTTTGGGCTAGATTCAGGTTTTGAGCCATTTTTTTCCGAGAACTTTAAAACAGAAAAGACCTTTTTTTTCCTTTTTCTTTCTTTTCTCTTTTTTTTTCCTGTTTTATTTTTATTTTTTTTCTTTTTGTTCTTATTTTTTTCTTTTTTCCCTTTTTTCCGAAGCATGATAATCATAGTAGCAATAATAATGATGATGATGATGATGATAATTATTATATAAATTGTAAGTAAATTTGACATATTTTGTTCAACATTTCACTTTTATTTTCCTTTTTTTTTAAAAAAATTTTTAGCTCATATTAAATCGGGTATGAGGTACAATTGTTGCATGCACGTACTATCCTTTTTCTCATGCTCAAAGCCCATCACCAAACGTCCTTTCCATGAGTCCACACTGAACCTTGCTTTTCTCATCCATGCCAAGGCACAGGCATGGCAACTGACCCCAGATTGGTATGAGGGTTTGTTGGAGGGTCATGCCGAGTTGGAGTGGGGGATTTAGGTCCAAAATGGACTAAACTGTGAGCCAGTGGTTGGGAAGCTTGATTGGTGGATTCTTTCAGTTGGTTAATGCTTAATCTTTTTTGAGTGTATATTTTCTTTTAATAAAAGAAAATATTATTAGAGAGAGGAGATAACAGGACGAACATGAAGGGCAAGAATTCCTAAAAAGAAAAAAAAAATCATATTCTCATCCTTTTGAAAGATAACCAAAGAGGTGTGCCTGTAAAATTATTGTGGGGCTTGAGCACATGAAGTTGCAAAAAATGCCATTATGCTCCAAAGGAAAGACTTGAAAATCCTAGCATTGTGCTCTAACCACAACACCCGCAAACTAACCAAATAGCACTTCTCCGTATCACATCATCCTCCTTCCCGCCTTGGGAAAACTAGACAAAACACTCAACGGAAGTAGGAACCACAACAATAACCAGTGGAATTAAAAAGGTTAGACCAAAGCCTCCAAGCAACTTCTAAATGCAAAAGCATTGATTATTTGGTAGAACCACCTTGAAAACGCATAATACAGACACCCTGAGAAAAGGCATGATTAGCATATAGATTTGCAACAAATTATTAGTTTGGGTTTGTTTCGAAGAGGCGTCCAAACAAATACTTTAGCCTTTTAGAAGTACTATCGAAGGATTCATTGAGGCTAGAGGAAATATTGGAGAGATGTGAAGGGAGAGTTTTGCAAGAGAGCGAATTAGAGGACTCCAAGGACGAAATTCTAATATTGGAAAGAGGGGAAGCATAATAAGGCTTGAGGATGTTAGCAGGGAATTCTTAACTTTAGATTCATGATCGCTAAGGTTTTCTAAAGCAAAAGAAAATACAAGAGGTTTGCCAATCCAACTGATTAAGGACATGAAATATGTAGACATATGGGTTGAAGAAAGCTATTAAAGTGAGGGAAAATATGAGCATGGGGAGATCCTTAATCCAGAGATCTGTCAAAACAAAATATGAGAGCCATCATCCGCTTTTAGCCACATAAGAGGGACGAAAGTGTCATAAAGTTGCGCAATGGCCTTCCAAGGGCTCCTATGAGTAGAGTTCTTACTAGCTAAGGTATCCCTTCCACTCCTGTATTGTATGTTCATATTCTTTATCACCTTGTATCCCAAAATACAGGATTCCTATGTAAAATGCCAAAGTCATTGACCCAGTTCGCAAAATCTGGAAATCTAAAGTACCTCCTAGGATTTCTTTTTTCTGCTTGGGAAGCTAGCCAGCGGTGCATATTAACTATTGACATGTTGATGAAGAGGGGACAGATTTGGGTGAACAGATGCTATTTGTGCCAGAATGCTGAAGAATCTTGCAACCATATCCTGAGGTGTCCAATTGCCTATGTGTTGTGGTGTATGATTTATAGCCTCTTGGGAACAATTGGGTTATTGCGTGGTCGGTTAAAGAGGAAATTTGGGCTTGGTAAGGGTTATTGAAAAAGAAAGGCTTTATAAAGCTGATTCCTTTGACCATTTTCTGGGTTATTTGGAAAGAGATGAATAGTAGGGTTTTTGAGTATAAAAAAGTAGAAAATTTTAGATTGAGAAGTAGATGGTTTTACTATTTTAGGTCGATTTTTTTAGAGCATGAATATTAGTAGCGATGAGGATTTTGGGAATGTCATTGACACACTAACACAATTGTAAATCTTTTGTATATAGGCAGTGCCCTATTGATACCTTATTAATATATTTTCACACTTTTTATTTCAAAAAAAAATGCCGAAGTCATTTACTTAACAAGATAAGTTCTAAGATGAGAAATTCTCGATGCCTACACTGCCATCCTCTTGAAAGACAATGCACTCCCCACCAGACCAGCTTACCTCTGGAAGTCTCTCACATGCCAAACCATAAGAACTCTGTACCCCCTTTAGGGATCCTAAACAGAGAGAGATAATATAAGGGAAATTGGATAAAGAAGCCTTGATAATAACATCCCTACAACTAAGAGGAAAAAATCACCCTTTCAACACTTAAGCCTGTTAGCAATCCTACCAACAATGGGGTTATAGAAATACTTAACCCGAGGGTTTCTGCAAAGTGGGATACTGAAGTAGATAATCAGACAAGATAAAAAATCACAACCCATCAATCTCGGCAAGCCTAGAAATGTTGTCTTCCCCAACATTAGTTCTAGTGAATCGTCTCTTGGTAAGATTGATATGAAGTCCCAGTATACTCTCGAAACCCGTAAAAGAGAGAAAAAAATATTGAGCCCCTCAATAACTATCTAGGAGAAAAGGATTGTATTATCTGTGAACTGTAAGGGAGAGACTTCAGTATTTATTTGCATTAACACCTAAAGCTTTCACCAGATTGTAAGGATGGGACTCAAACCTTGCACTAGGCATGCCGCAGGCCACACCTAAATTGCCGGTGAAGTGACTTGAGGTGTACCAGAGGCACCATTGTCCCCTAACAATAACCAAATGAGCGGTTACAAAGCTAACTGTATCAAAGCTACAGCTAATTATTGGTTAATTAGCAAATCTTTTAAGGGGTTTGAAATGGGGTTGGGTAATGGAAGAGAATTTTACATGGAGAAAGGGGCTTTTAGGAGTCTATTAGATGGAAAGTGGGTTCTGGCGATAGAGTGAGCTTCTGTAGGGACGAGTGGTTTGTGGGGGGGTTGTTTTGATGCATCAATTTCTTAGTATCTTTTCCTTAGCTCGCATCAAGGATGTCTGTGTTCCATCCTTGGCCTTGATGGGAATGAGGTTGCTTGGTTAAGGTGGTTTAGAAATTTTAAGGACGGGGAGAGCCATGATTATATGAGACTCTTGAGGTTTCTCCCTCAGATGAATGTGACACAAGTATAAAGTGATGAACCGATTTGGAAGCTGAGCTCTTCAGGTGTCTTTTATATGAAGTCATTTTATTGGCATCCTAATAGGGGGGTGGAGTATCCAGCAAGATTTCTTGGCCAACTTATCTGGAAGGTAAAAGTAACTGTAAGGGTGGCTTTCTTTTGCTTGGGAAGCAATGAGGGAAAGTACTTTGACTGTGGACAAGTTGATTAGGAAGGGAAAAATTTCAGTGAATGAGTGTTATTTGTGCATGAGAGCCGCTGAGTCATGCAAGCACATTCTTCTATGGTGGCCATATGTCTATCAGATCTGTACATTAGCTTATGGCTTTTTGGGTATGAGTTGGATGGTTGCAGGTTCAGTAAGGTCATGGGTAACTAAGGTGATAAGAGACTAAAACTTAATCTTTGGCTACCTTTTGGGCTATTTGGAAGGAGGGGAATAGACGAACTTTTGAGTCGACAAAATAGAATTTTGGTAAGTTTAAGAATTTCTGGTTCCAAACTCTATGTTTTTTGTTAAGGAGTCATCCTTTGTATTCTAACGAGGACTTAGGGAATCTAATTAAATATCTTAGTTGAATTATAAGTACTTTTATATACAGGCCTTGCCTTTTCTTTTGCATTTTTGTTGTTGCTTTTTTGTCTTGTTCTCTTTTGTCCTTATCTATGTTGGAAATCGGTATAAAAGGGGAATGAAAACCAGAATGATGTATGGGAAAATATATGCTTATTTCTGAATACAATCATTAACAATTTTCAAATTATTCTCTCTCTCTCTCTCTCTCTCTCTCTTCTCTGCTTCTTCTTTTTCTTCTTCTTCTTCTTCCCATCTCAGAACCCTAGAGTTTCTAATTCTAAACCCTAATCCTTGACTGAGTATATGTGTATGGAACCTGACACAAAACGTCTCTCACAACCTTGAGGTAGCATGCAGCTAAGAACATCCACCCTTATTGTGAAAAGGAAAGGGGAGAGAAGGTTCTGTTGTTTCACCCCTTCTGGTCACAAAACAAGATATAGGCTCCATGTTGTAATTGTTTTATAAGATACAAAGAGAGGTAATCTCCAAGGCAACACCACCATCTATCACAAAAACCCTTGTGCGTGACTTTGTCCAGAAGACCCTAATTGATCCTTATCATCGGCGTTTTCAAAATCCAATTCTTTAGGTGGATTTCTCTAACATGGCTGAAAATATTTGGCACTTAGATTTTCTACATCCTAGTTCATTGAATTGGGATCAAGGTTTGTGGTGAATATACTCAAATAGCACGCACAGAAATTTATCAAAAAGTGAGAAAAGAGAATGCATAATTTTACATTGTTCAAAAATGGGCCTACATGGCTATATCCATGAGTTTACTTTAATTTTTCATCATGATGAATGTCTTACAATTGGTGTTTTCCCTTTATATTGTGGATTAAGGAAATTCCAAATTACAAGAATACCTGTAAAATAAAAATGCCTGGAGCTTGTTGCGCACGCTATTCTCTGTCTAGTGGCAGCAAGCTTTACAAACTTTTTATGGCTTGGAATTTCATCATCAAAACACTGCCAAATGACATTTTTCCTGCATACTATTCTATACAATGGTAGTGAAAACAGAAGTCTGTAACTATGTAAGTAGTTTCTGGCCATGTAGATGTTTTATTGCTATCTTCTTTATGAAACCATGCTGACTTTGATGGTATGACCATGGGGAGAAATTGACAAAGCATTTTTTCTTTGATTTAAGTTTAATTTCAGTATTAACAATTTCAGGTGGAATACAGAGACCATTTGTTAGGTCAAATGCGACTGGCATTTGCAGAGGCACCGCATGAGGCGCTTCCTTTCAATTGCAGACCCAATTTCGGTGCTGCATGGCTGACAAAGAATCAATTTAAGGTAGCTTCTGAAAAGATTCTAGTCTAACTATAGATCATTGTAGCTGGTTATGACTTAGGATGATGAATATTGAATCTTCCATGTCAATCTAAATAAGTTCTTAAGGTAGGTAAATCTTGCACAGCTACTTTGTTTAGCCATTTAATTTTCTGTTCCTTGCACAAATTTTACATTCTCGTTTTTCTTTTTGTTTTCCAGGTGAATGAAACTTATGACTGCTGGTATACATCAGGCGTTTCGAAAATAAGGTTATATCCTGATGGCTTCTTTAGTTGCCAAGCAAAGGATCCATCTATAACAGAGATGGTTAAGCAGTACTATTTCTTGTGAGTTCATTGTATTCTTGATATTTCTTGTGAGTTCATTACATACATAATCTTTCATCTGTTCCACATGCCTGTTGCTAGTTTTTTGAATCATTGTAATTTTTTTTTGAAATATAAAGTGTGCATTATATTGATATAGCCACTAAGGGGGTGCCAACCATATAGAAAATTACAAGTCATTCAATGTATCATCAAGTTCCGGTAAATAATCCATAGAAAAAAGAGGATGATTCCATAACAAAAAACCAAGGGTTTAGAACCATATATTGTGAAGGATATCAAAACCAATTATATTCTCAATCACATCAAAAGGCCTCTTGTTCTTCTCCTTCCAAACCACTAAGAAGGAAGCGATATTAAGTCTATTTGTTTCCACTGGCTTCTATCACCCTTCCATGCCCAAATTTCTTCTTTCACCGAACCTACCATCACCCAACTAATGCTCAACCGCCCATAAACCTAGGTCCCAAAGTTATAAACCTCCAGACACCAAAGCAAAACATGCTTACAAGTTTCCTTATCCCTCTTACAAAGAAACAAGCATTACCCAATATCTTTCCCCTCTTCCTCAAATTGTCTATAGTCAAGAAGCATTCCCTGCTAGTCTCCTAAGCAAAAAAAGAAACACGGGGTGGGACACTAAGTCTTCCACACCTGTCTGACAGAAACCATACGTCATCATCTTCATGCTTGTACAACTTCTTGTAGAAGGATTTAACTGATAAAGATGCATTAGATGTGAGGTACCACCGAGGAGCTTCAATGCCCCCATATTCTAACGATTGATAAATTGATGAGACGAGGCAAGATTATGGTAGATAGGTGCTATCTATGCAAAAGTGCTGTGGCACCTCCTTTTTGGTGCCTGGTGGTGTACAAGCTTTGGACTATTGTGTATGAGCTTCTGGGTGATGGTTGATTCGGTTAGAGATGAAATTTGGGTTTGGAAGGGTATTAGTGGACGGAGGAAATATACGGACATCATCTCATTACTATTTTATGGGTGGTTTGGAAGGAGAGGAATAAAAGAGCCTTTGAAGGGGTAGATGGTGATAATAATTTTAATATGATTCAGAATGGGTGAGTCTAAACTTTTGGATTTTTGTTGTTGGATCATTCTCTTTATTTTATGGAAGATTTAGGGGGTCTTATTAATATGTTGGTAGATATGTAACTATTTTGTATACGGGTTGACACCCCGTTGGTGTTGGTTACTAATGATAGTTCACACATTTTTTTAATACTACACTTTATGCTTTTTATTTTTTTTTTAAAAATCATATTAAGTACAAAAATTTATTATATCAATAGGAACATCCCCTTTTAAGATCTCTTGTTCTGCATCAAATTTATTACATCTATTTTGGTGTTGAAGTTGTGTCCTGTTCATCATATTAATCTAGTTATGAACTTATGAATAAAGTGAAAATATATTTGGTTTCTAATGCGATTTATGATCATAAGGATTGATATCACCTACAGAAAGAGAACTGTGTTTAGTGTTTTTGTGGATTTCGATTTAGTTTGAGGAAACTAATTACTGATGATTCTGTCCTCTTAGGTTCACGAAAGTTTTCTACTCATGGTTTGCCAACACAAGAGCAGCTAGGTATTGGAAGTGGGAAATGGTAGCTGGTGTCCTTACTGGTTTTTCTACTTCCTTGATAACTATCAGCATTGTTAGAATCTTACAACAAATGAAATCTTGGTTTCCTCGAGCTTCATCAGCAAGGATACTTGGGCAGGTCATCTATACAGCTAGCTTCAGGCAAGCTTGTTTTCTTCTGGTGTACATCTCTGCTATTGGTTGGTTGGTTGCTCAATATTGGAGAAGGTTTGGCCTCTCAAAGATCATCAGTTTATAATTGTGAGAGTATTTTCTTGCATGTGAAATTCCTTGTACTCTACTGGAAACCATTTTGCAATCTTGGAATTACAGTAAATGGAAAAATTGCATAGTCATCACCTTATATATCCTATAATTGGTGAAGTGGCGTCTGTAGTTAAGCCAAAATATGTTGTATAGATTTACCAAATAATAATAAAAATTTGCAATTTGACAAGTGAAAGTTTTGTTGGAATCAAAGCTGGCCAGGCAAGCATTTTGAACTTATGTGTGGCTTACTAGAGGGCATCACTGCTCAGAAAATGTCATTGTGAACAGGAAGTTGGACTCGGCAAACAACCCTTGTATCTCAACCTTTCCTGTAAAGATGCCATAGCAAAAAGTGACCAATTTAGTCTGATAAGCTGCATCATGTCGATTCTGCTGAAACCATACATGTGCACCTACTTTTGGGATTGAAACCAGGAAGGGTAATGGAAACCCTATATAACCTCTTTACAGTTAAATCATCCGGCCATGCAATTTTTGGGGCATGAAGAAGCTTGTTTTCTGGCAATATGTGGAGTTGATGCTCTCTCCTCTAATTCTTTATGGCTACCTACCACTCAGGCTCTTTACCAATTAACATGGAACACCCTCAAAGTTTGTTGCCTAGGGGGTGTCTGAGTTTGTTTATTGATGAATATTTTTATGGGTCAGGTAAGTCTTTTAAGAGCTTGGTTTGGAAAGCTTAATGAAATTGAATGGAATTAATTTTTGTTGAAGTGGATCTGAGTATAGTTGGGAAACTATTAGTTCTTGTATGTGCCATGATATTGTTATTACTGTTAATGATGGTGGAAGGGACTCTTAAGGGTTGTTGAACTTTTCCTTTGAAACTCTATTTCAAACTAAAAATTTGGGTTCAAGACGATGTTTGGTGGGTATTGAGGAAGCCAAATTGAAATTTGGATTTGCTTTCATAGAGCCAATTTGTTCTTAGTATTATTCTGAAAAAGGAAAAATCTTTAACCTACTCTATGAAACCAACCATTAAACGTCCATATAATGCAAGTCAATGCGGCAAATCTAAGGCTTTACTGGTTATTAAGCATCCAACTAAAAGCTCTATAACTAAATCAAAACTTTTAGTCATTTATTATTAATCTATCTTTTCTAAATATTCTAAAGATTGAATTTGATTCATATTCTGATTCCATTGAGGAAGAATAAATGTACAATACAAATTAAAGTACAACAGAAATTTAAATGAATATGACAGCTTAATCCCATCACTTCTAGTGTTAGTTTACTCGAGAGTTTCCCAATGAATCCATTGCGTTGATTCAGAATCATGCCCTCCCTGGGAAGATGTCGCAGATGTTGAATTGAATTGATTTCTTTTTCTACTTCTGTTACTCCATCTTTGTCAATACTGCCTATAATAATTAATAACTGATCAGTGATGAATTTTTAATTGAAAATTTGTATTCTTTCAAGTGGTATTTTTGCCTATTCCTGTTTCTTTCAAAAAATTGAAACTTAGGAAAATGCTTTAAGAACGTATGGATAAAAAAAGAACATATTTCATTCAGCCCCTTCATGCCTACAATAACTAGTTATTTTGGTTTTCTACTGGCAGCTTCAATAAGTTTCATATATAATTCAAATTAGTTATGTTTATGATTCATCATTCACATGTTGATATGACTTCATAATAACGAAATAGAAAATATGTGTGAAGTTAATCTAATTATGCAATTGTATGTATAAACCATTTACATGTTAAGTAAATAACATAAAGTAATTAAATAATCACATGATATATTTAAACTAAATGCTACATAAATTTTCAACTCCAGTTTTTGCTCATCAAGACTTTGTTAAGCCAATTTGGTTGATAGTACATAAAGGAATCAAAAGTCTCGAGGGTAAATCCTGTTACATCATGAATTCTTTATAGTTATAACCCTTTTTTGTTTCCTAAACTTAAATTAATGTGATCGTATTATATTTTCTACATTTTGGTTTGTGGGGTAGCTTTAGGTGTGTAACTTTTTCCTAAAGTTGTATGTCTGTGATAGGTCTCGATCAGATGCTGATAAATAATAAAGTAAGTTTTTCTTTTTGGGTGAGAAACACCATAGATTTGATTTATAAAATTGAACTTGATTTTATTAATGATGTTGGTATGCTTAAATATAAAAGTTTATACCTGTTACTTCTTATGATTAAGGAACTAAATTAAAAATATGGGAGAAAATAATACACGTGCTAATGGAAATCATAGGATGCAATGGTTAGCGGGGATCGTGGGAATGTTGAAGCTGTTTTGATTGGTTCATAGTGGCACATTTCTTTTACTAGTATATCTGGGATTCCTTCATATTTGCCGTTGAGATCTTCGAATCTTATCATTGCCTCTCACTTTTGGTGGAACCTTGTCCCCAAGGTTCTGATTGCTAAATCACTATTGCAATTCTGCCGTATTTTTTTGTGTTGCATCTTCTTCTGACAGATTTTTCAATTTAATTAAGCTTTCTTCTTCAAACGTAGATCTTTTCTTAATCCATCTGCTGTCCAGGATGAGTTCTAGCTTGAGCATGCTATCACATTCATTGTTTGTAGGTAAGTCTTTAATTGTTAAGATTGCATTACCCAGTTTCTTTTTAAGCATAGAGACGTGGAAAACTGGATGTATATGTGATCCTTCGTGTAGCTTGAGCTTGTAAACGACTGGTCCAACTCATTGTATGATTTGATATGATCCATAATTATAACAGACCAATTTCTAACATGCCCTTTAAAATGTTTCCTGCTGACGGTATGGTTAGAGCTTAAGGAAGACCCATTCACTTCCTTAAAATTCCACTTCACACCTCTTAGAATTAGCCATATGTTACATGCAGTTGATTGCTGTTTAGAGGTTAGTCTTTAATAAGTGGAGTATTTCATCTCAGGCTATAAGTTTTTGATCATCTACTTCATTTGCTGGTGATGTGCTAACTTGATATGTAGGAATGATGGGTGGAACGCGTCCATATAGGGCCTAAAATAGTGTCATGCTGATGGATGAATGGTAGAATGTATTGTACCAAAACTCGGCCCATGAGAGGAGTGTACTTTATCTACAGGGTTGCTGATGGCTTAGACACCTGAGATACTATTCCACATACCTATTTATTACTTATGTCTGCTCATTCGTTTGGGGGTGGTAGGAGAAGCTTATTTTTATCTTGGTCCCCGACATCTTAAAAAATTCTTGCCAGAAATGGCTAATGAATATAAGATCCCGGTCATTGATAATGGAGCAAAGCATGCCATGTAGCTTGACTGTGCTATCAATGAATTTCTTAGCTACCATTTTGGCAGTGTAGGGGTGAGTTAATGCTACAAAGTGCGTATATTTACTGAGGCGATCAATGACCACTAAAATTGTTCCTTTACCATTAGAAAATGGTGATTCTTTAATGAAATTCATGGTAATATTGTCCCAAACGTGACAGAGAATGGGGTAATGGTTGTAGAAGGCTTGTTGGTGAACACGTTTTTTACTTATCCCTTTGACACTTGCATACGAAGATACATATTCTTGTATTTTGTGATGCATGAAGGGCCAGTAAAATTATTGTGCCAACCTTTTATAAGTTCGTAGAACTCCTAAATGTTATCCTGTGGGAGAATTATGGAATTCTTATAAGATATGTGAGGCAATATGGGATCTTGGAGGTACCACGACTCGACTCTTGTAGTATACTAGCCCATCTCTCCAAGAATAGGGTTAATCCAGTTTATCCTTAGCCCACTTTGCTACCTTCTGCATCTATGAGTGGGTAGTGGCTTCTTTTGTGATATTGTTCTATGTGTCGTTTTAGGGAACTGATATAGCATTAAGAGTTGAACTGTCTTCCTTGCGTGAAAGTGTATTGACGACTTAATTTTCTTTTCCTAGCTTATAAATGATTTCATAATCATACCAAAGAGTTTGGAGACCCATTTATGTTGCTCTGGTGTGGTAATATGTTGCTTTAATAAATATTTAAGGCACTATTTAATCGGTTTGAATAAAGAACTTGTGACCCATTAAGTAAAGTCGCCAAAGTCTCATCACGATGACTATAGTTAGCATCTCTTTAGCGTAGGTGGACCAAGCCTGCCTAGATGTGCCTAAGGCTCTCCTTATGTAAGTTATGGATTGCCTCCGTTGTGTCAGAATAACTTCAATCCCATCACATGGTGCATTAGTTTCAATTACGAAAGGTTCACTGAAGTCTAGTAAGGCCAGTGCTAGTATTAAAAATAAGACATTTTTCAAATTTTTAAAAGCAATTTCGACAGTCTTATTCCATCGAAACTGTCATTAATTAAATAAATTAGTAAGTGGCCGAGTTAGAATGTCATAATTGCAAACAAACTTTTGATAATACCCGATGAGTCTAAAAAAATCCCTTAACTCTGTTATATTAGTCGACCGGGGCCATTAGATTATAGCATGTATCTTAGTCTAGTCAACTTTCACTTTTTAGCGTGTCACAACATGACCTAAGTACTCCAATTCTTGTTGGCCGAATATACACTTTTTAAGTTTAATACATAGTTGATTTTATTGCAAGATGTGGACAACCTGTCTCACATGCTCCTAATGCAATTTTCAAGTAGAACAGTAAATTAAAATGTCATTAGAGAATACCAAAACAAACTTACATAGATAAGGATTGATGATGGTGTTCATGATCGCCTGAAATGTGGAAGGGGCATTGCATAATCCAAAAGGTATGATCAAGTATTCATAGTAGCCATTGTGGGTGCCGAAGGCGGTCTTGTGAATGTTTGTCGGATGTACCCGAACTTGGTGATAACCTACAGTAAGATCTAGTTTAGTGAAGTAAAAGGCACCGTATAATTCATCCATCATATCCTTGATTGTTGGAGGGAAATGATCTTTGATGGTAGCCGCGTTCAAGGCCTGGTAATCAGTGCAAAACCACCATGTTCTGTCCTTCTTTCGTACTAGCAGAATCAGCAATGAGAATGGGATAGTGTTTGGCCGAATGAGCCCGGTTCTAAGCATTTTTTTACTTGTTTCTCAATTTTCGTCTTCTAAAAATAAGCATACTAGTACAGCCATATATTGCTTGGCTTCATTTTTTCCTTGAGGATAATTCAATGGTTGATGCCTTTTGCTAGTGGTAACTAGTTAGATTCCTGGAATATTTTAGAGAATTAATCAAGCACCTACTATATGTTGGGCTTGATAGTGCTTGCACTTGGTTTTGTTAAAACACATATTGAAAATAAGAATTCATTTTGACACCGTTATTTGATTACTTATTTCATAGATATTGGCTGCAATGGTGAGGAGTCGATGTCGTGCAACTGGTGCGTCTAGTTGCCTCATCAGAACTCCATTGTCATGTTCCACCAATCGCACATAACAGCGCCCAATTCCTCAAGCCAATATACCCTAACACCATATCAAGCCTAATTAGCGATAAAACAAATAAGATGAGAGTGAACGAAATACCTTGAAGCTCGATTGGGGTGTTCTTAAACTCTCCCTGATATATGAGTTATTCTCCATTTGCAACTTTGACTACAAATGGTGGCGCAGGAACGACAGGAAGTCGAAGCGAATTGGCGACACGTCCATTGATGAAATTATGCATCAAGCCAATGTCTATCAAGACTACAAGTTCATGACTACTGATTAAGGCAACTTACATGGTTTGGGTCGTTGTCCACCCAATGAGGGCGTGGAATGAAATCTTTGGCTTTTTAGCCTCAAGGCTTTCTTTTTCTTTGTTGTCCCCTTCTAATAGCAACAACTAAGGGTGTCAACACCAGCAACTGGCTGTGAATTTTTGCCACAATTGAAGCACAGCCCTTGTGCTCACCAGCGTTGCATTTCTTTCCACAAGTGTCGTTTGGCAGAGACAGAAGGGGTGACTAAGGTTTGTGATTGTAGACCTCTAAGATTGATTAGGTTCGGGGTATAAGGGTTTTGCCCTGATCGGTTGGCCCACTTCTGTAGGTTTAGTTGGTTTTCACGCATATGGGCAAGACAATTTGCCTCTTTAAGTGACTTGGGCCGAAATATTTGAATCCCATCAAAAATTTTGAGTTTGAGCCCGCTAATGAAGGTACCCACAAGGGCCTTCTCGGTCCACCCATGGACTCTGTTACCCAGCCTTTTAAATTCTTTCTGATGCTCTCTCAGTGGGTTGGTTTTTTTTATTCTAGATAGGGCCTCATCAAAATCTTCACACTCGGTTGAGTTGAAGTAGGCCAATAACTCATCTACAAAGACAGCTTAAGTCACTTCTTTGCTTTCCACTTTGAACGTCTGCTACATCCACTGCCACCATTGGTTTGCCCCTCCATCCATGTGGAATGATACCAACGAGGCCTTGTGCTTCTCAGTGGTCCCCTAGAATTCAAAGAATTGGTCGACTTAGTTAAGCCATTCCATGGGATCGTCACCGATAAAGGTAGGAAATTCGAGCTTAGCAAACTTGGAGTAGAAGAGTTGTCAACTCCCATGGACTTTTTTAGTGTTGTCATCTGGGGGCATTCACGTTTGGCCTGGTTGGTTCAGGAGTGGTTGTTGGATCTTTCTCTATTTGACGTGTCAACATCTGTGAGTCGTTTAAGAGTCTCCTCCAGCTGATGGATCTTATCAGCCACAACTATTTCCATGCGATTCATGCTCTATTGTAGGCCACTCAAGCCAATTTCCAGATTCTCAAGACTCTCTTTATTGGTGTCCATCGATTAACTTGCTCTGATAGCAAAATAATAGGTCCTAATAAGATGTTGGTAAGTAAGAAGTTAAGTTTTTCTCTTTTGGGTGGGCGAGAAACACCACATATTTGATTTGTAGAATTGAGCTTGATTTTATTAAGGATGCTGGAATGCTTAAATATAAAATTTTCTACTCATTACTTCCTATGATTAAGGAATTGAATTGAAAACATGAGAAAAATAAAATACACGTGCTAATGGAAATCATGGGATGTAGTGGTTAGTGGGATCGTGGGAATGTTGAAGTTGTTTTGATTAGTTCATAATGGTACGTTTCTTTACTGGTAGTATCTGGGATTCTTTCTGGTTTGCCATTGGGATCTTCTGATCTTATCCGTTTGGACCAAGACACGTGTATCATTCCTCTCTATTTTTAATGCAATTTTTTTGCATTATTACTCTTAACTTACTAATCTTTATTTTTTAAATTATTATATGCTTTTTCTTTTATATGTATATTTAGAGGAATGGATGGTTTATAAAATTTGTTTATGTTTATTCTATTATTCCATTATTCCATTGTAGTTATGTAAATCAATGTACAAATGCTTTTATATAAATGGACATATAATGCACGAGTAAAATCGATGATTGGAAAAGATAAAAAAGATTGATAAACCTAAAGAAGCCCAATTTCTAAACTCTTAAGCATGATGAATTTTTTAAAATAATGCAGTTGTATAATCAATATGCAAATGCTTTTATATAAATGGACATATATTAATGCACGAGTAAAATGAATGTTTGGAAAAGACAAAAAAGATTGATAAACCTAAAGAAACCCAATTTCTAAACTCTTAAGCATGATGAATTTTTGTAAGTAATACAGTTGTATAATTATATTTTATCTTGAGCTTCTGATCTTGGTTGCCAAATCTTTTGACATTTACCTTCATGGTTACCTTACATGTAGCTAATAGGGGCAATTTCACTACATAAACAAATATTGATTTTAAAAACTATAGTTTTTTCCTTTTTGAATTTTTTTCTTTGAAAATAATTCTTTAAATATTAGTCTCAAACAATTGTTAGCAGTTTTAAAACCACGAGATTGCTCTATATATACAATTTCCTTGAATTTCCATGCAAAAAAGTGTTCAATACATCAAGTTACCTCATGTACCAATTTAGAAAAGTAAAAAAGACTACGATGATTGAGCTGTAAGTTTTATCGAAACTAGTATATGAAATTAGGAAAAACCAAGGGCAAAAAGGTGGGCCTTAAATCTTTCAACATAACCATCCTCACGTTACTTAATGAGATAAATCCTTTTTGAACCAACAATATTCATAATTTGTGATCGGGAAACTAATGACCAAATCTAATTTGAATGAAGAGCCTTCAATTCCTCTTTTATGGCCATCACTCATTGAGGATCTTTTAATGCAAAATTGTGACTTGGAGGTTCCACAAATAATGTCACCTATGATAGATAACATTCATAGTCCTATAAATGACTTGGATATTTCCTACTGCGATAAAGATGAACATAGTATCGCTGATGTTATCATTGATATTGGTAATAACGATATGATCAAGTATTTGATCATGCAAGTAGCTATTTGCTCATCTGTTGGTTCTGTTGTGACCAATGATTTTTCTTCCTAAGTTGTTTTAATATTAAAAAGCACTCTAGTATCAAATGCAAGGGTTAGACTGTCTTGATTTTTAAGAGATTCACCATTGGCTTCATTAAAACAAATGTTAGTGTTCGGAATAAATGATTATTGGTGTTTATGTTTTTAATTGTTCTTTTATAATATCAACATCAAATATGACTCTAAACTATTCATCAAAAATTGGGAATTCAACAAGCTTTAATGGTGTAGGAGTTGATTAATGTGGAGAATTTTTTTTCTCTGTCAAAAATAACATGCCTTGATATGTAAACTCTCTTTGTCTAAGGCTCATAGTATCAATAACCCTTGTCAATTACCTTATAATCGCTAAGCACACATGGATAAGTCTTGTTAATAAATATATTTCCACCTTGATGTTTGAAAGAAGGAAAACATAAACGTCCCAACACTTGCAAGCCTTTATAATCTAGCTCCTTGTGATATAACTTAGAACATGAGGATTGGTTGTGTGAAGTTGAAAATGACATGTTTTTATTAAATAGACAGTTGCACGAAAAAACCTTAATGCATGAAATAACATGGTTTAATATGTCTCAAAAGTGTGCTAATGCTTTCTCTTGGCTACTCCATGGTATTCTAAAGAATGAAGTTTGCAGTTGAATTTTGCAATTATCAAAATGATGAAAAATGATCAAATGAGTTCAGTTCTCCACCTCTATTACTATGAAAAGTTTTGATTTTTCTGTCAAATTAGTTTTCTTCAAGTCTCTAAAATATGATAAAATGAGAGTAAAGATCTGATTTTTTTTTTTTTTTACTGAATTTGTACAACAAGGTGAACCTTAAGAAATCTTTTATAAAGATAACATAAAACCAAAAACTTCGGTTGGAATCAATGAGAGCTGGTCCCAAAAGGTCATAATGCCCCTTTTGTATAATGTTATGTTTAATTTAATGTTGGAAATATTAAAACAATAAAAAAATTGAATACATAGAAAAATTATGAAAAATTAGATTACTTAAGCCTTTTGAACTTTTTTTTTTTTTAAAAAAGGAAAACCTTAAATAGACTAAAAAGAGCATGGGCCCATTCTCTTGTCATTGCGAAACTCATGGAAGAACCAAAATACTGAATCCATAACAATTTTTATCCAGCCCTTTCTAAAAGCTTGCTTTAAGCCCATTCAAATACCCATCTTCATGTTGACATGGACAGTTTGATCATGCATATCTAATTCTTCCATTATTCATTATGTTAATTATGACATGGTTCACCATTTGCCGTGGACACTTAGGGCAATACTATACATAATGCAATAAATTTGTGATTGTATCTTATAATATTGAGAGTGTACATTTTGTAAATACTATTTCTAAATATTCTTAACAATTGATATTCATGAGAAGAGATGTAGATAAAATATGTACGCATTCATCACCAAAAGGGGGGATGTCTAATCTAAATTAACATTATTGAGGCTAAACATTAATAAATATTATGTGAATTGTACTTAAATTAATTATTCTGAATTGGCATCATATAGAGTGGTATTTGAAAACAAAAGATTTATAAACGAGGATACTTGACTCCTAATTATTGCATTTTCAATATGAAAAAACTTTAGTTAAAGTAAGCTTAATTTTTAAAAAAATTTCTAAATAATAATTATATAAATTAAGTTATCTGACTTTTTATCATAGTAAACATCCCTTTATTTATTTTAAGATATACTAAAGTAAATTTAATATATTATATAGTAAATAAATTCATTAAAAGTCTTTTAAATTTAGAAGAATGAACTGAAAAAAAAAAAAAGTGCAACCAAAGAGAGGAATATTCTAAACAAAAAAAAAAAGTATCAAATAAATCAATAAACAAATCGCTAAACTATCTTAGGAGGAGGATGGAAAAACATGTCTTTAGCTTATTGTTAAATTCTTATCATTCTATGAAAGAATGGACACAAATATAATAGCTTCTCTTTCTCTACCTCACAACTTTATATTCTTTTTCCGTGTAAGTTATTTTTCCAATTGAAAAACTTACAATATTGTTATATTGCTTTGAATTCATATGATTACTAGTGAATTAATAAAGAGCCGTACTCACAAAAATAAGATAGTTATGATATAGCATTAATATTTTTAGGCAAAACGACATTGAGAAAGATGACACTAATAATTAATATGAAAAGAATGTGAAGAACAATATTTCTTGATAGAATTATTATCATTTAATCATTTTTTGATTTTTAATATTAATAAAAGAGTATTTATTTATTAATAACAGAACAACGTATTTTTAACGCACATGAAATATCAAATGTTTGCCACAAGTGCAAAATTTAAATAGGGGTTAGAGTGTCCAAACTTCTACCACCATTTTTTCAATTAATTTAAGGATTTATTTGAACAGATTTTAAAAATAAAGGACTTAATGAATGTTTTTAAATATTGAAGAGATGCAAAGTGAGATTAGAAATACACTTTTGACCAAACATTCACTACAATTTATTTATTTATTATTTTAAAATTTGCTCTTCCCACCATAAACTGAAATAATTATAATTGAAATTTCAACGGGATCGGGAAGAGTATTACCTTTTCCTGTCGTTTTTCTTTTCTGTTAAACGTGACAAGCATACATATTTTTAATATATATATATATATATATATTATAAACTATTAACATCGTTAGCTGAAATTTAATTTTAAATTTTATTGTGAAATAATTTTGGTCAACCTTGACGAAAATGCCCCAAAAAAAAAAAAAACACATACCCAGATTAGCTTCTTTTTTTTTTTAATATGAATGTACACAAACGTAATTTTTTTGGGCTCCAGATCAAAATCAAAAAATCTTTGACTGCAACTGAAGCAAATTAAACTAGTCCCCTATAGAATAATAATAATAAATTAGGGTGAGGGGTTAACATGTGAATAGTAAGTAGTACATAAAAATAAATGAGTCACAATTAATTATTCGCATGATATCATAACTAAAAACAAAATATTTGAATTTGTTTTTTTTTAATCTTTTAATGTCGTTAAAAAATTGAATTTAACGACATTAAAAGATTATATTAAAAAAAAATTAAAAGTTTAAACGAAGAAATATAATTAAAATTCGTGCTTACATGTAAAGAAATGACAAACTAAAATTCATTTTTTTTGTTAATTCAAAATTAAAAATTAAAAATTTGAATAATTCATCAAACCATATTATGTTTCTTTTTTTTTTTTTTTTTGAAAAAGTGTCATTGACATTAATTTTATAAAATTTGATAATTTAATTTCAAATCTCAAAAAGATAATAATTTTCAAAGTCAGTGTGTTGGGGTTGACTGATATAAATAGCACGTTATTTAAAGCCAACCGGTCTGGTCTGTTGGAGCACGCCGGGTTGAACCTTAAATTAAACTATGAATTTTCCAAACAATAATAATAAATGTATTAAGTCAAGTGATAGTGAGAGGGAATAAATGCAAGTGAATAAAGTAATTGATAATACAATGGGCCATTTTCAAAACCACCTGTTTAATTAATTCGCAAAACCACGGACACTCCCGGTTTGTTGCAATTTGTTTTTTTCTTCCACTCTAATCCAATGTTTAAAAAGTCATAGCTGTTTTGCATACCCATTGTGTGTGTGTGTGTATATATACATATACATATACATATACATATACATATACATGTACGTATATGGGTGTGCTGTAATGAAGTACGAAATCCGTACCATCCTCCTCCTTATGCCTTCAATTTCAAATGGCCCTTTGGGAGGAGTAAAATCTCTTGAGATCTACCTTTCTAACATATTATTATTTTAATTATCCACCAAATTTATACCCTTTTTTTTTTTTTTTTTTAATGGTTGGTCAACTAATAGTATTTTACAATATGGATGTAATTGTTTGAGTCATATAGATCAAAATGTATTCTTGGACAATTGGATCATAAATATAAATATACTTTTTCATTTCAAAAAGTTTTAGAATATTTTCAAAATAGAATTTTGGTATCAAAGTGATGGAATTAGTGGCCTTATGTGCATGGGTGTGAGATCTAATACGTACAACACCATGTATCATTGTGTATCCTAAAATCTCATTGTTCTGAGTTATCGAGATGTCGATAACTAATCCTTTCTCATCATCCCATTGAAAAAGAGATTATTACCAAAAGGTGTAGAGAATGAAATCTGTCTATTCTTACATGAGGATATAATATGGGTTCTTTACTAAAGTAGTTTCTTTATCATATTGGCTCACGAAGCAATAAATGATGAACTAAGCTCAACATTGAGAAAGGTTTATTTGCAGTTTTCAAAATTATGAGATTATAATTTGAGAAAGTCTCTTATTCTTATTTTTAAGTTATACTTGAATACTTATAAAGTAGTGACATTTTTAAATATTATAGAGAAAAAAAAAAAAAACTTTCTTAATAATAATCTTACATGCATTCCTATAACAATCATAATAACAATTTTACTTATGTAGCATATTATAATCCTTATAATCCAAAGAAATTTTATTATACTCTTGTACTTTTGTTTTTCTTTTCTTTTCTTTCTCAGTTGGTTAATAATAAATTATCAGAACATAACTTACTCTTAAACTTATATAATAAAAATTTAAATGCTCATAAATGAAAATTATAATGCAAGGATGCTTTACATTGTAACAAATAGCATGCATGAATATAAAGAATAACAATTTGATCTAGCTTGATTTCATATTAGTTTCAAGTTAGATAATTCCATAAGTTGGTAAAATATTTTGAGTCTTTAGCTTCATTTTACTTCAAGCTTCTTTACTCCTCGCTTTCAGCCCAAGATGTAAGTTCAAGTATCCTATCTTTATAGTGTCCATAATAACAAGGTGGCTTAAATGTAAATGATGCTAAAATGTTATATGCCAGTTAAGTATTTATATTTTTTAAAAATAAAAATGAGAAACAATAAATATATTTAGTTCTCTTCTAGTGGATAGCTAGTATGATGTGTCTCTTTCTTTCACGTATTTATAGAAGAACACACATTATCTATGTGATGGCTAGAGAGATCAAGAATTATCGTTAAAGTTGAACAACATCTCCAGTAAAGGAGAAAATATATAGTTTTCTTGATCTTCCATAGTTTCATATTAGTTACCTAATAGGAAACCTTAGTATAATGGTAATGGGATGTTTTCTCTCTTATTTTATTTCTTTTTTTAAAAAAGAGTTGTTTCATGACCTTCTATTTTTTTCTTGATTTATACTAATTAGAGGATCTTGAACCTATTTGGTTTTCACGTTTTGCTTCAAAGTTGAGTCTAACTCTTTCTTGAAAGAGAGTTATTTTAAATATTCATTTGAATATGTTAAAAGGGGTATTTGGATTTAAATGTCAGTTGTTTTGGGTTTTCTGCTCTTTTCATATTCATTGTCTTTGCCTTCATGAGGGACTATTTTATGTTGTTTTAATTTGAAAGCTAGTGTCCCTTGCTGTTTGAGGATTAGAATAAATAGGAAGAAAATGTTATTTTGGGCTTTTAACATAATTAACTAATTAACATTTTGAGACTTAAATGAGCATAATATGCATGTTGAGGGGCTTTAAATAGATAACATCTCTTTCACGAAGCCTTCATTTTCGTAATAATTTTTTTTTTCTTTTGTAAAGTAAATAGCTTTTGATTCTTATCCATTTTTTTTTTGGGTTTTGTACTAAATATTTTCTCAGCCATTTAAAGATTATGTCACTAAATAGGTGACACATCCCTTTCCATTTAGTTTCATCTTTCGGACATAGTTTTTCTTCATTAGGTTGATGTATATTTTGGTTCAAATTCCACCTTAAATGGATTGGTGGCAATTGATTTTTTATATATTTTTTTTTTAAATTCTCATTTTATGAAGTTTTGCTTCCATATCATAGTTGTGACAATTTGACGACTCTATTAAGGACCTTAGTAAAACAATAGGTATATGCTTTTGTTTTGGCTACTTATTTATGTTTTGTTCATCTTAGTTCCATTTTTTTTTTGTGTTTCTATAGTGATTATGCTTATGCTTTAATCTTTTCATTTTGGTATGATATTAATAATGGCACCACTTCATGAATTTCAATCCAGTTTGTTAGAGTTTAACTTGTGTCTAGAACTTAGTGTAGGAGTCATGTGCAAACTAGCATTGGTAACTCATACCATATCTTGCTTTGAGGCAGATACAATATATATATATATACATACTCATTATGTCATTGCATGTAGGAATACATGTTGTGGTTGCCTAATAAAATTGAAATGAGCCTTAAAACTGAGTAAACTGATCTTGAATTGGAAAATAAGAATTATTTATAAATTTGGAAGTATATGATATTATATTCTTTTAAAAATAAATTTGTTTTTTCAAATATGGGAAAAAAATTGATTCAGGGGAGAGTTCTTTTAAAAGCTAAGTAACATAAAGATCTATTAACATTTTGATTGTGATTTCCTAAAAGGATTTTGAAAATAATCATCACTCATAATTGTCGCATTGCATTCCAATTTTAAAAAGTTTAAAATTTAATTGCATATTCATTAATAAAAAAATGATAACTTTTAAGGGGAAGTACCAAGAAATTTCGAGATTTCTTTTATAGGGAAAGACATTTTGTCTCGAGACTTTAAGAGTATTGAAGGGTTGAAGTCATATGATGCATATAGAGTGACATTTTAGATTTTTCATATTTTACTTTTTTTTTATTCTGGGAAATGTTGGAAGCAAACTATTGGTGTATGTGATGAGACGTGCTCGAATGAATCTTTAAGGAGTGACAACTAAGTAAAATTCAGCAAATAAATATAATAAAATTTACCACAAGATGCACAAAATAATCATGGAGACACAAGAATTTTTAACATGAAAAACCACTTCAATGTGAGGATAAAAATCACGAGACCTCTCTTGGTCTAAGTAAAAAGACTCAACTATCAAAAATTAATGTTTATAATAACTACAAGGTACCACAATAATCCTCAAGAAAAATTTCAACAACAAATCAACTAAACAACAAGAGATAAACAAAGGAATAGAGAAATATCACCAAAATAGCTACTGTTCATGCAAAAGCGGATGAGCTTTGATTTTTCAAATTCGATCTCCACCCTTTAGATTAAATAACAATTTATCCCGAATGTATTCATCAAATTTCAACCTAATCAGACCATAAATGATCGTCTAATCATAGGAGAAAATCAAACTTGACTGCTGTAAAAAAATCGTGAATAATATACTTTGAACCATAAATACCAAAAATCCTACCATAAAAAATAAATCTTCATTACTCCTAATGAATAATAATGAGTCTTCTACCAACAGTACCAATTGCATGAGTTATATCTGACCTAGTACAAACTATAATATACATTAAGCTATCTAGTGTATATGCATAAAGAATTTTTTGTATGTCTTTTTTTTCTTGCTGACTAGAAGGAGACTATTAAACACTTAATATGAAGACATGGTAAGAAGTGTACTTACAGGTTTAGCTTTAGCCATATTAAATCATTGTAGTACCTTCTCAATGTACGTTTCTTGAGATTGCCACAACTTTTTACATTTCCTATCATGAATGATTCTCATGCTAAGAATGTGTTTTGCTGGTCCCAAATCTTTAATTATAAAAAACTTATTTAACTCCTTTTTTAAGCTATCAATTCTAGAAGAACTAAAACTCCTAATGAGCATATCATCAAAATATAACAACAAGATAATAAAATCACTATCAGAATCTCTGCACAAAAACATAATGATCAAAAGTAGTCTTCTTATAGCCTTATTAAACCATAACTAACTCAATCTTCTTATACCATTGCCTAGGTGCTTTTTTCAGCCCATACAAACTCTTTCTCAATTTACAAACATAATTTTCCTTTTCTTTTACCATGAAGCCTTTAAGTTATTCCATGTAGGATTTCTCCTCTAAGTCATCATGAAGGAAGACTGTTTTTAACATCTATTTGCTTGACCTTTTAATCAAGAATAGTAGTTAACCTCAAAATAACACAAATTGATGGCATCTTGACCACTAGTGAGAAAATCTCCTCAAAGTAAACGCCATTTTTTCTGACCGAAGCCTTTGATAACTAATCTGTTTTGTAATGTTGAGATGAGGAATTCTCTTATTGCTTCACTCTATAGGCTCACTTATTCTTCAAGGCTTTTTTATCTTTAGAAAGTTTCATCAATTCAAAAGTATGATTATTAGTTAAAAACTGCATTTCATCTTTCATGGCTGTAATCCATTTTGTCTTTTGCTCACTCTCAATAGCCTTTCCATATCTTTCAGATTTTTTTTTTATCTTTTAAGAGTATGTGCTTGTTATGTGAATACTTAGTAGAATGCTTTCAATCTTTAGTAGATCTCTTAAATAGAACTCTAAGTTCCTCAACATGTGCCTCTTGTTGATCATCAACTGCTTCATATTTAAGAACACCAACCTATTTGCATTATGATTGTCATTTTACACATCAACATGATTTTGTACCTCAACTGCATCACACATATGAGCTGTAGGAGATGAGTCTAAATCAATTAAACCACCAATATAAGGCTTTGGTTTCTCCACCTTGTTAATATCTTTAATAGTCTGATTTTCTACAAAGACTACATCATAGTATCTGTAACCAAACTCATCTTGCCCGTAGCCAATGAAGATACACTGTCTAGTCTTGGTATCTAATTTGGACATCTCATATTTGGGAACATACGCAAAGCATTTGCAACCAAACACTCGTAAGTGTTCATAGAAAACATTCTTACTATACCAAAACCTATACGAACATCATTTCTCAATGCAATAGTGGGAGTTATATTGATCACATATGTAACAGTATATAAATGTTCAACCCAAAACGAGTTAGGCAATTTAGGCTCTGAAAGCACATTTTTTACTTTCTTCATCAATATTTTATTTGTAATTTTTGTCAAACCAGTTAACTAAGGAGTTTTAAGAGTTGTCTTCTGATGTCTAATATCTTGTTTTCTATAATATGCATCACAAAGCCTACAATACTCTCCACCATTACCAGTGCGAATATATTTTACCTTTTTTTTAGTTTCTCTTTCTACAAAAGCTTGAAGTTCTTTAAATGCACCAAGCACTTTATCTTTTGACTTTAAGGTATGAACCTAAAGTCTTTTTGAATGATTATCAATAAAAGTAACAAAGTAAAGTGCATCACCAAATAACTTTTCCTTTAAAGTACTATAAATATCTTAATACACCAACTCAAACAAATCATCTTTCTTGAGAGGAGAATGATGTTTGAATGAAGCTCTCTTATATTTTTCAACTAAATCGTGAACACACATGTCTAACCTTGCACATTTCAATCCTGAAAACAAATTCTTTTTAGCTAGACAATCAGGTCTCTTGTCACTGATAAGACTTAACCTCTTGTGTCATAATTCTGAAGAGCTATCACTTTCAACTATATTGACAAGATGTGCAGAGATTGAAGCTTGCAACTAACATAAGAAGCTTTTTTTTCTCTACCCACAACTAAGGAACCTTTACTGAGTTTATATTACCCATAATCAAAAGTGCTGTAATAGCCATCATCATCAAGCTTACTAGTGGGGATCAAATGCAATCTAATGTTTGGTGCATATTTAACATTTTTTAGCTCTAATTTTGTTTTATTTTAGGTCTTTAAATAAACAATTCTAATGCCTATCACCTTTGACACTTCATCATTACCCATCTTCAGAACCCCAAAATCACCTAGAGTATAAGATGTGAAGAATTCCTTCATTGATGTAACATGAAAAGATGCACCACTGTCAAGAACTCAAATGGTGTCATTATAGGCTGCATTGATCATATTGTCTTGATAAACTACAACCAAATCGTCATATGAAGTTGTAATAGTAACACGATCAATGTTGGTAACATAATCAATATTACTGTCATTGCCTTTCTTTTCCTACTTCCCTTTTCTGTTTTGTTCTCTTTCTTCCACCTGTAATAATATATTTTGATATGTTCTGGTTTACCATAATGATGACATTTAAAGTTTTTGTACCTTGATTTTGATTTACTATTGCTCTTGCCTCTCTTCTGATCTTGACCCTTACTTTTACTATTCTTCCTATTTTCAGTAACCAAGATTTTTAATTGTGCACTAGATGTCCCATGAGTTCTTATTCTCGTAT
The DNA here is from genome assembly GCF_054855325.1 of Carica papaya. Classification (NCBI taxonomy): domain Eukaryota; kingdom Viridiplantae; phylum Streptophyta; class Magnoliopsida; order Brassicales; family Caricaceae; genus Carica; species Carica papaya. The sequence goes on along the minus strand of NC_142311.1, from coordinate 26,437,819 downwards.
CTTTATTCAAAACACCAGTCCTTTCATGCTGCATGGTTACAACACCATCAGGAGCAGAATTAGTTAAAGATATTCGAAAGTTTTCCCATGAGTCAAGAAGTGTAGTCAACAACTAAAGTCCAATAATATCTTCATCAAATATGATACTCATGCTAGATAATTGATCAAAGATGCATTAAAATTCATTCATATCATCATATATAGAACTACATTCTCTACATTGCAAACATATAGCTTATTTAAGCAAGAATAACTTATTATTTCTAATATTTGAAATATATAAAATTTCAAGCTTTTCTAAAAAATTTTTGGCATTTGTTTCATTAGCAATATGATTGAACACATTATCTTCTACCCATTGTCGAATAAAGCCAAATACTTGTAAATTCTTAAATTCCTAATCCTAATTGGATTTAGACGCAAGTTTTTGAGAAATAAACACAGGTAAATGCAATATTTTCATAATAAAAAATCTCCCATTTTTCTTTTCCACCTATGATAATTTGTGTTATCCAAATAAACCACTTTACTCACATTCACCTCCATGATTCAAACAAGAAAAAAAAATCTACAATAAGCCAATGAACTAGTGAACTGAACTCTGATATCACATTGATGAGAAATGCTCGAATGAATCTATGAGAAGTGACAGATAAGTACAAATTCAATAAACACATATCGTGCCCCAAGATGCACAAAAACAATCATATAAAGATGCAAGAATTTTTAACATGAAAAACTCCAATGTGAAAGATAACAACCACGAGACCTCTCCTGATCTAAGTAAAAGAGCTCCATTATAAAAAATTAATGTTTCCAACAATTATAAACTATCACAATAATCCTTAAGTAAAGTCTTAACAACAAATCAACCAACTGAGAAGAGAGGAACAAGAGAATTGAGAAATATCACCAAAATAGCTACCATTCACGCAAAAATGATGAGCTCTGGTTGTTCAAATTTGATCTACACCGTCCTGATCAAAGTACAATCTATTCTAAATTTGTTCACCAAATTTCAGTCTAATCAGATCACAAATGATGTCCGATCGTACCAGAAAGTCAAACTATTCACTACTACAAGGAAGTCGTGAACTGTAAATTTCAAACATCACATACTAAAAATCCATATGTCCAAAATAGATCTGCACCGTTCAGAATGAAGAAAGATGAGTCCTCTAAGTGCTTACAAAATTTTAGCCTAATCAGGGCACATATGACTGTCTAATCACCAAAAAACTGAAACTGATATGATGTGATTTTTTAGCAAAAATCTCATATTTTTTCTCCCCTTTTGTTCTTTTTGTGGCTAAAAGCTTGTCTCACCAGGGACTTAGGGGTAAACTGGTATAGACTAAAACATTAATAGCCCTAATGGGTTAAAATAAGTGGACTCAAACAATATAGGTTATCCATATAGGAGGGAACCCAAACCCAACAGTATGTTAATTTTGATGTCCTGGATGCAATTTGAATATTGATATATACTCAAATATAATGAATTAGGATATAAACATGTTGAAAAATGATTAAAAAGGGAAAATTATGTCAGAAAATTTCCAAAATAGTATTTTATGAATAATTTTAAAATTTTATCTAAGGTTTAGTAAAAACACAAAACATATATATATATAGTTATACAAAAAATGGTTACATACTCCTATATCTCTATATTTCTCTATGTGGTATATGTGTGGAAGTTTTAAAAGTCAATTGAATCACAAGTGAAGAATAAATTTAATAATCCATAATATAGTTAGTGGCCCTTTCACACAAAAGAATTATAGCAAAAATATGACTAATCTTTGAGTGATAGAGAAATTTCTTTGATTAGTTTGGGAAAAAATTAAAAAGTTAAATTGAAGATATGATAGATAATGAGATTGGACATTACTTCTTGAAAGTCATAGAAGAAAAGCAAAGATCAATATCCACTGAAGGAATTTGAAGAATTTCATGTTAAAAGGGTTTGATGAATTAAAAAAAAAAAAGAAAGAGAGAAAAATTAAAAATTAAAAAAATATATAGAGAAAAAATACAAAAGAGAAAGTAAAAGGAGAAAAGCAAAAAAATCGAGAAACAAGACGAGAAATAAAGATGAAGAGGTAAAATGAAAAATCATATAAGATGATAAATTTTTTTTTGTAAATTTTCAAGGAGGAAGCTAATATCACTTAAACAAGTTAGAGACAAATTTTAGATAAGAAGAACTATGTTAGGAAGACAATATTAGAAGGAAGAGGAACACAACATAATGACCTAATTATATTCTAGATATGTCAAAAGTGCTTTTACACTAGCGGTAAAATTTGATGCTCGAGGTAACCCAATCTATTTACTTATTCTAACTAATAAATTTTATTGATCATTTCTGTTTTAATCATCTACCTAGTTGCTTCTCAGCCAAAAACCTCATGAAATTTCTTTTTTCTCAAGTCTAATCACTAAGTCCTACACATCTTACTCTATCGGTCGTTTATTAAATCTTTTCATTTATATTAATACATTAATGTTATCCGTTTTTGTAAGTTTAAAATTTTGAGTTAATAAGATTTTGGAAACATTCGTGAGTCTACTATTCACAGTCATTTACATAAGTGGAGTAAAAATCAATAAGTTTGCTTGCAACCAAATGAGAAAAAAATTTATAGGCTCACAAATAAGTTAGAGTTTGATGCCCTAGTGAGTAGGCGTTGACCTTAATCAAGACTAGAAATGGGAATAAGTAGACATTAGCATTAAAAAAAAGGAGTAAAAAAGAAATGACAAAAGAAGAGAGGGAAAAAATATAAAAAAAGAAGAAAAAAAGAAAAAAAGAAAAACAAAAAGAAAAGATAAAGTGATCAAAATTGCCAATATATGATAAAAATTAATAGATGGAGAGGTAAGTTGTAAAATCACAAAAAGGCAAAAATTTTGTCATGGACCAAACCCCGTCTTATAGGTAATTACTAGAGTACACTTATTTAAATAACAGACTTAAATAAAATAAGATACGAGATTCTAAAATTTTCTTTCGTTTGACTCTAAACTAAGTTCTTAATCTTATTATATATTTTCAAATACATATAAATGTCAAATTAAATATGTCAAATACAAGAAATTAACTTGGAGAAATTTTTGGGTTATCACAAATTTACTTGGGATAAATTGTTCATGGTGACCCAAAAAGTAGTTAAGACATGATAAGCTTCTCTTACTCAAGCATAATCTACTGAAAATTTTAAGCATCAAGACTATGACAAATAAGAGATACAGTGAAACTCTTTTTTTAATCTCAAAATAATACTCTATAAAAATATTGCAAACTTTTCAATAAATTTAGTTTGGTAAAACATAAATTTTGAAGCTAATTTTTTTTCTAGAATTCCATGCAAACTTTTTATTGGCTAAATTTAATTGATTGAGTTTTTCCGGATTTTTACAAAAGAAAGAAGATTTTAAGAGGTTAAGGACCTAAACAATATTAACTTAGATGACTTGTGTGGGTCACTTATAACTAATGAACTTAACCTTCAAAAGAAGAGAAGATGATGATGATAAGAAATTGAAAAGTTTGGTGCTTTAATCTTCTCTAAGTGAAGATAAATGTGAAAATTAATATGGCATATTTTGTCAATTTCATATGTTGAATAATTATTCATTAATATAATGGAAATTCTAATTAATAATTTATTATTATTTGTTACTTTGCTGAAATGGTTATTATTATGGAGTTGCATGATAAAAGTCTCATAAATAGTGATGGAGAAGTTAAAAATACGATAGAAATTACAATATTAGAGACTTAATTTATATTAGATTTGGTTTTTATATTAGATTATGATAGGGATCGAAGTATTCTTTAAGTGTTTCTAGTTAAAGAATCACAAATAAGAGATATTTGTAATTGTGATTAAATTAATATACACTATGCTTATGTATAAAGATGTGATTAATCTTATTCGTCACTTGTATATATGATGTTACAGTAAGTGTATAGGTACTCATTATAAAATGAAATCACTAAAACTATCCACATTGATCACTTAAGTGGGTTTTTCCTTGCTTATTAGGTAAAGTGATCCATTGTGATATTAATGTAGAGTGGTCCTCAAACTTAAGGTTGTATCTTTTGCAAACTTACACTACTAATGTTATTCCTTTTCTATTGAACCATATAGAAGTTGCCACATCAACAGAAGATGTTTCAGTTTTAAGTAATAGAGAAAATTTTTACATACAAAATTGTAAGATCAACAAAAGTAAATTCCTTATTTAATCAATTTGATTAAGATGCATTATATAATTATATAGTGGCGTGTACATGGTCGACAACTATCATAATCTATTTTTATTCAGTTTCATAATAGGTGATAGTGGTTCTCTAAAAAAGTTTTTATTTTTATTAATAGTTACCACCGGTTATTTAAGAATAAGATTAGATATATGAAATATCAAACTTATAGTAATAAATAAATATGTGGGTAAAAAATTATATAAAAAAATATTTATATACATTCTCAAAATTTAAATTGGAAAAAAAAAAAAAAAGATAAATCTTTAGAGAGATCTCACTTAGTTAGTGATTGTCATTTTCCACTTTACTTTTGTGGTACTAGTGCTTAATATTACTCTTACACTCTTCTTCTCTGAAACAAAACAAAATTTGATAGCTGGAACCCAAACAAAAGTTCATTCATTAAAATATTTGCACTTTATATGAGTGATTTCTGACTTGGGCATTTGTTTTATTTAATGGTTACTAAATAAATTTTAACTAAGCTAGCTGGTACTTATCAATCAAATTCATAAAGAAATACAAACAACCCATAACCAACTATATATTAATTTTATATATCATTAAAAATTAACCAACTCTAGAATAAAATAAAGATAATTATATATATTTTTTTTAAAAAACCCATATAATATATGTATATATACATATAGATTCAATTGATATTTGGCCAATTGTCACTTGTCATGACATCAAATACCTAAGTACTTTTTCTCTTTCATCCATATCCACTTTCCTTTATTGGGACAAACAAAACCAGCTGATATACGTAATCCAGAAGATTTATTTTGTAATGATAGCTTTATTGAGGCTCATTACTGCCAAAAAAAGATAACAATCAAACAATAATTTATGGGTTATGACCACATTCATAATTAGTATACTCTAAAAGCTTGTTCAATCCTACGAACTCTCTCAAGTTTAAGCTCTGCCTTTTCAATATTTGGGAAAAAATTATGTTATTTTTTTATTGTATAATTACAGTTCTATACATATATATATATATACTGTTTTTTTAAAAACAATACTTTAGTCTCTTTGACATATTAAAGTTGTAATTATAGCCATACATTAAGGAATTTATGTCTTACTTTTCAATTTGTTGCTTTTTATTTTTTATTTGTTCATTCTTTTATTTTCTATTTTTTTTTCATATTGGATAAATATCGATTCCAAAGAAGTTTTTTTTTTTTTAAAATTTAAAATTTGATTTCATTTTCTTAGATATTATTTTCTTAGAAAATATTATTATTATTATTATTTTGAAAATAAATTTAGTTCTCCAATTTAAAAAATAGTATTTTACATAATGATTATGTCACTATAAAAATCAAAGTTTCTCTCTAATTCAACATAGTAACAATAATGCTACTAGACATAACACAAAGTTCAATAATTGGGCAAGAAGAATAATCTCCCTCAATAGTTGGAGGTTAATTATCTACAGCCAATAGTAATGATTAACATCTCAAAGAGTATTTAGCTGCACAGAAGTTGTAAAAAATTAATATTTTTTTAATTAGAAAAGCTACATTAATTACACAGATAAATGTGTAATAAGATTGGCCATAATTCAGGCTTGTCTCTTTGGTACACCCAACTCTAAGAATTTCTTTTGATGAATTTTAATTTACTATGCGAAAATTATTATTGTGTATAAAAAATTATTAAATTAATTAAATCTATTTAAAGTGGTATAATATATTTTGGACTTTAATGTATTACATTAAATATGAGTTATTATGTGTAGAGACCAAATAATTATTTTTAATTTTATAATTAGTCAAATTAAAAATAATGAAGTTAATATACGTTTAGTCTATAAATACGGATATGATCTCCAAATTACAGGTATGTTTATTATATTCTAGTATCTCATCTTCAGAAATAGAGAGAGTGAGAAAACTCTAAAGGATTACATGTTAATTTGGAAGACTAACCGCAAGATGTATTATTTTCTTCCATCATGACTTATTCAGGTACGTTTCCGATTTAGATTGCAATTTTGATGGTTTGATATGAGTTTCTAGGTTTATTTATAAATTTATTTTGTAAAGAATGAATCACCAACAAGTGGTAATAGAGTCATCTTATGTTAAATCATTGAGATTTATATGTTTTTTTTTTGGATTATTTAAAACAAAAAAATATTTAATTTTGAATGTTCATGGTTGTCGGGTTGCTTCATGGCTGAGCGACCCATCAATGGTCAGTGAGCATGTCGCGGTTTGTGGTTGCAGCGAAGAATGGATAAGTGACAATCAAAAGCTGCTGCATAAGAAAAGAAAAGGGCAATGGGACTAGCCCGTCCTTGTAGCCGTGTCGACAAGGAGAGTTACAACCGTCTGGTCGTGCATTAGAGCCAAGCGACCAACAAGGGGCCAAGCGGCTGAACGGCCTCCTCCAAGGCACAAAAAAAAAAAAAACTTAGGGGCAGAACCTTAAGGTCCTCAGCATGGGCCTTCTGAATGTGGGATGTGGGCCTTGTCGAGTTGGCCAACTAATGAGAAGACCCATACTAAGTTGGGTTGTGGGCAGAGGCCCATAGCAGATAAAAAAAAGGGGTGAAAGAAAGGCCAATTAAGGATGGGCCCAGATCCGAGTCGGATCCGAACTAGTCTAGACCTGACTCGGTCCTAATGTCATATGTCAATGTTGATCGTTGACTTTGACCAAAATATATTTTTAAGGAGATTTTTTTTTTTAATTTTTTCCCACTATTAAGGATTATTTTTTATATTTTAAGGAATAATGGTATAATTTTAAATTTGAATATTGGTATGTTTTATATATGTATATATATATATTAAATAAATTAATAAAGTTACACAACATTTCACCAAAGTGACATCTCTTGTAGAAAATTCATTTATTTTAGAATGTAAACCGTTGTATGGGTATAACTTATGTGAATATCAATCGGACAAAAAGAATGTTAATATTTAACAAGTTTGCATTCATATTTGTAGTAATAAACACGTGATAATTATTTGGCTTTATATGTGAACAACAAATCAACCCAAAGGAAGATTTATTGTTTGACATATTCTTATTTTTAGTATTTGATTATTACGCCAAGATATCACTTACAAGTTAGTATTTCATCCAAAGATAAAGTACTAATAGAGTGCTTAGTATCTTGAGATGGTATTTAATTTTATTCGAATTTATTATTATTTTTTATGATTTAAAAACTTATGTGAGTTATATTTGTTTTATTTGTTGTTTTGTTCTCTGTTCAGTTTTTAATTCTACTACAAATATCTTTACTAGTGTAAATTCAATTACTATGCTTAATGGCACTAATTTTAAGGCATGATAAGAGAATGTTTTAATCGTTTTCTGAGTCATAGATTTGCACCTTACTTTATGGGACAATAGACCCACCGAACTCACTACTGAGAGTACCTTTGATGTCAAAAGGGAGATTGGAAAGGTGGGAAAGATAGAACCGTATAAGTTTAATGGTTATGAAATGTGCCATTCTAGAAAATTTTCGGGGCACTATGTTCGATAAGACTGTTACAACTAAAGGTTTTCTTGAGGACTTAGAGAAAAGATTTGCTAAGAATGAAAATGTTGAAACAAGTACACTTTTGGCATACCTTATCTCGATGAGGTACAAACGAAAAAGAAACATCAGGGAGTAAATTATGAAAATGTCTCACATTGCTTCAAAATTGAAGGCACTCAAGTTAAAATTATTTGAAGACTTGTTAGTGCACTTGGTTCTAATATATCTTCCAACACAGTTCAGTCAATTCAATGTGAGTTATAACTGTCAAAAGGACTCTTGGTCCCTTCATGAGCTCATCTAACATTGTGTTTAAGAAGAGGAAAGGTTGAAGCATAAAAAGGCATAAAGTACTCACTTAACCACTACATCTAAGGATAAAAGGAACAAAAAGATAAAGAAAGATAAAGATATTACAATTCAAGTACCACAAAAGAAACAACATAATGAACAAACTGAGGATGATTGTTTCTTCTGTGGAGCTGCAGGTCATAAGAAGAAGCAGTGTACGAACTATCATGCATGGCATGCAAAGAAATGTATGCTCCGTAACTTTATTTGTTCTGAGGTTAATTTAATTTTGGTACTTAGACACACATGATGGATAGATTTTGGTGCAACAACTCACATCAGTATGTCTATATAGGGTTGCCTGAATTGCTGAAAATCAAGTGATGATCCAAGATACATCTATGTAAACGACAAGTTAGAAAAAGTTGAGGCAATTGGAACATTTAGATTATTGTTAAGAACTAGTTTTTATTTGAATTTGAATGAAACTTTTGTTGTATCTTCGTTTAGACAGAATTTGATTTCTATTTCTACTTTAGACAAATTTGGATATTATTGCTCTTTTGGAAATGAACATGTAGTGTTTTTTATGTTTCAAAATTGGTCAATACTAGTTCTCTATTAGGTTACAATAATCTATATTTACTTGATACAATTGCCTCTTTTAATATATCCCTATATATGAGTACATGATGTGTAAAACGTAAATTGACCAATGAGAATTCTGCCTAATAATGCAATAAGAGATTAGTTCATATCTCTCAAACGAGAATTAATAGACTTGTGTTGGAGGAAATTCTTGATCCCCTTGATTTTACATATTTTGATATGTGTGTTAATTGTATAAAATAAAAATAAATTAATATTAGGAGATTGGGTGCCAACAGGACCGTGGACATCTTAAAACTTATACCTACATATATTTGTGGACTATTTCTTATAGTTTCTTAGAATGATCAGTAATATTTTATAATGTTCATAGACGACTTTTCTCGATATGACTACCTCTATTGATTCATAAGAAATCATAGTCACTGGATGTATTCAAAAACCATAAAGTTAAAGTTAGAACTAATTCAACAAATGAATTAAAATTATCAGATATGACCGTAGTGGTGAATACTATGGTAGATATGATACATTATGTGAACAACATTCAAGACCATTTGCTAAATTCCTAGAGAAATATGGAATCATCCCATAATACACCATCTCGGGTTTGCCTAGCATGAATAATATTTCAAAAGGTGAAACAAAACGCTTAAGGATATGGTGAAAAACGTAATTAATTATTCTACCTTGCCAGACTCTCTCTGGGGAGAAGCATTAAAAACCACAACATATATACTCAATAAAGTTCTAACCAAAGCGACTGCTAAGACTCCTTATGAGTTTTGAACGGATAAAAAGCTTAGTTTAAAGTATTTACATATTTGAGAATGTTTAGCTGCAGTAAAGCCTTAGAGGCTGAATAAAAAGAAACTGGACTCAAGAACTTTCAGTTGCTATTTTATTAGATATTCTGAAAGATTTAAGGGTTACAAACTTTATGATCCCATGGCTAAATCAATTTTTGACATACAAAAATGTTCGATTTTTTGAGGATGTTGAGTTTGTGGGAGCAAAGAGTTTGAAACCTTTTATTTGAAGAGGAATACATTGATATTTCCTCGATTGCTATTGAAAATTATCAAGATCAGACTCTTATATCTAACATTACTCAAGAAGTAATTCCAGATTTAGATAATGTCATGATACCTCTCATTCATACTCAAGAAGTTATTTCAGAAGTATAAATATGAAAATCTCAAGAACTAATACCATTAAGGAGATCTTTTAGAGAAAGGAGAAGTACAATTTCATATGCTTACCTCGTATTTCTCCAAGAATATGAGATTGATATTTGAATGGTGGAAGATGATTTAATCAACTTCCATCAAGTCATAAAAAGTTCTAACTCTCAAAAGTTAATTGATGCCATAAATGAAGAAATCAAGTTCATGAAGGAAAATAACGTATAAGATCTTGTCCCATTGCTTGAAGATATGAAACCCATTAGTTGCAAATTGATAGTTAGGTACAAGGCATGTTTTATCGTTAAGGGCTTTACATAGAAAGAAAACATCGTTTTATAAAGAGACTTTTTTTTTTCTATTTCATTGAAAGACTCCTTTAGAACTATAATGACTTTAATGATAAATTTTGATTTTGAGTTACATCAAATAGATGTTAAGACCGTGTTTCTTAATGGTGACGTTGATGAGACGATTTTTATGGTGCAACTAGAAAACTTTATATCTAGGGATCAAAACGAATGATTTGTAAATTAAAAAAATTAATCTATTAGCCCAAACAAACTTCTCGTCAACAGTATCATAAATTCTATCAAGTTATCATCTTGTTTGATTTTGAGATGAATGCGGTGGATAATTGTGTATACCATAAGTTCAATAGGTGCAAACATATTTTTCTAGTTTTATATATTTATGATATATTGCTTGCTAGTAATGATATAGATTTATTGCATGAAATCAAGATATTAATAATAAAAAAAATTTGAAATAAAAGATCTTGGAGATACTTTTTTTGTTTTAAGAATTCAAATACCGAGATCGCTCTAGAGGTATTCTTTGATTATCACAAAAGAACTGTATTAAAAAGTTCTTAAGATATTTGGCATGCAAGATTGAAAATCAGGTGACATCCCTGTGTTTAAGGGAGATAAGTTCAGTTTAAATCAATACCCCAAGAATGACTTTGAAATTAAAAAGATATAAACGATTACTTATGTCTCAACTGTAGGGAGTCTTATGTATGCTCAGGTTTATACGCATCTTTGTTGGAATGCTAGAGAGATATTTAAGTAACCCATGAATGGATCATTAGAACAAAAGGTTACATGATCACATACAGGAGATCAGATCATTTAGATATCATTGGTTATTCTGATTCTGATTTCACTGAATGCCAAAATAGTAGAAAATTCATATCAAGCTATGTCTACCTACTTGCTGAGGGATCTATTTTCTAGAAGAGTGCTAATCAGACACTCATAGCTTTTTCCACCAAGGCAACTGGAATTTATAATGTGTTATGAGGCATGCAATCATGGAATATGTCTGCGAAATTTTATCACAAGCTTGCACATAATAGATGGCATAGAAGGACCACTCAAGTTATTTTGTAATAATAAGTCTGTAGTTCTGTATTCTAATAACAACATGAGCATGATGAAGTTAAAGTATAGATATCAAGTTCCTACTTACTAAAGAAAGAGTTCATAATGGACAGATATCTATAAAACACATTGGAACAAACACCATGGTTGCATATCTATTCACTAAGAGATTATCACCTAAAGTCTTTCATGATTACACTGTTTATATGAGTATTGTATCTCTTGAGGATATGTAGTTTAAGTGAAAGTTTGTATTTTAGTTACTTTTCATAGTTAAATACATGTTATGGTAAATTTCAGATATGACATACGTACATTTAATTATTTTAGTTATAAAGAATTGGTTTATTTTATCTTTGAACTTGCTTAATATTGATCTCACTAAGATTTAAGATAGGACCAAGTAGAACTAGGCATGATTGGATCATATTGCATGTAATTTCTATGCTACACATGCATGTTTGATCCATGTCCTTCGGTTAGATTGATATATGTGACCATTAATAGGTTTAGTTACGAGAAATATAGCAAAACTGATTTGATCCTATGTTCGTATGATTGATGAATTGAATTGTTTAGGGATGCATTCAGTAATGGTAGTAAAATTATGGGTACTTATAACGTTGTTTAATGTACAATTATGAGGCGATACAAATTGTCCAAGTGGGAGATTGATGGATTTTAATTAACCATATGAGCTTATGTGAAAATTATTGTACATAAAAGGCTATCAAATTAATTAAATCTGTTTAAAGTGATCTTATAAGGTTAAATATATTTTGAGCTTTAATGCATCAAATTAAGTATGTGCTTTTATGTGTAGAGATCAAATCATTATTTCTAATTTTGTGATGAGTCAAATTAGAAATAATAAAAGTTAATAGACGGTTAGTCTATAAATACAGTTATGGCCCCCAAATTACAAGTATGTCTATTCTATTCCGACATCCCTTCATTAAAAATAGAGACAATGAGAAAATTCTGATGAACTACGTGTTAATTTGGAAGACTAACTACAATAGATGTTATTCTCTTCCATCATGACTGATTTAGGTATGTTTCTAGTTCATATTATAATCTCGATGATTTGATATGAGTTTCTAAGTTTATTTCTCGATTTATTTTATAAAGAATGAATCACCAACATCTTTAACACTCCTTAATACTATATTGATTATTCTAGAATAATTTATTTAGGAACATCTAAAACACTTATTTATTATCAATTAACATAAGTAGAGGCATGACCAAAAAGAATAAAATGACTACAAGTTGATTATTTACGTGAAATTAGAAAATAAAAGAGAATAAAAGAGTGATAAAGCATGAAGTCAAAAACTATTAGAGATACCTAAGAGCAAAGAGAACCATTAGCTCTGTAAGTGTGTAAAAGCTTTTGATGCCTTGAGGAATGCAAAGTCGACAATATTTCTACCTTGCGATTTAAATGAAAAATAGATGGCTTAAATGTTTTCCTATTAGATAGAGTACTGATTAATCATGTTTTATATCTTTTCTAAAGTGGATATATTCTTTCTTTTGATGTGATTTTACAAAAACTAGATGTAAGATCTTTTGTTCACTTTTAATCAAATGTTAATTACATTATATGAAGAAGAATATATTGAAGGGTGTTGGATTAGTGTAGTGCTTGAAATATTCTTGCTAATGTGTTTAAATGAATCTTGAATTATTTTCATTAATACATGTATATTTTGGAAAAGTTACTTTAATGATGTTCTATTTCTGAACCCAACAAGTTTTCTTTAATGAAATTGGGAAGTTATACATGATTTTTTAGGATCAACATGTAGTGGCTCTAGTTGGTAATTAAAATTGCTCAGACAGATGATTGTAGAAAAGAATATTTTATTTTATGAATAGCTGGGTAAGACTTGATTAAAATGACTACGTTTGATATATGTATATATATATTGTAACACCCAAATTTTTATTTTTATTATTATTGGAATTATTTTGATTTTATTTTATTTTAATAATTAATTTATTAGGTAATAATTATATAGTTTTAATTTAATTTAATTAAATTAAATTGAAATAAAAATAATAATGATAAAAATGGGTAAAATTATTTTTTAGATTTAATTGAAAATGATTTTGAAAAAAAGGGGTGAAAATTTAGATTATGGGGGTGTTTTTAAAAAGAAAATCGAAAACCGGGGGTCGAAACACAATTTACAAAAATTGCACCACGTCAGCAGCCACGTCAGCAGCCCGGTCAGCAGCTTCGACCAACCAGGACATGTCGCGTGCAGAGACGCTGACGTGGGAGGGCCACGCGGAATGGGCCACGTGGGCGATCCGCGTGCGCGCGATCGGACGGCTGAGATCCGTTCCCACACGTACAGACTGCCCAGATCAAACGCGTGCACGGATGGCCCAGATTACACACGTGCAGACGCCCAGATTGAATCACTTATGGACGGCCTAGATCACATCACGATGAGCGGCGCAGATTCATTTCCAATTTAATTGCGATCGGATGGCCCAGATTAAATCGTGAAGGATGGCTCAGATTAAAAGGGGAAGGTTATAAATAATCTTATCCACATCCAACCCCAAACCCTAGCCGCTAGAGCCCTCGCCGGAGAAGACAGCCCAGCCACCGGAGGAACCGACCGCCGCCACCCACTGCCGCACCGAGGCACTTTTCGGCCGCCAAACGAGGTAAAATTTTTCCTCTTGGCTCGAATTTCAATGTTGAACCCCCTATGGCCAAATCAGAACCAAACCACCGGCCAATTGGTCGAAAAACGCCGTCGAAGCCCAGCGGCGCTGCCGCAGGTTTTCTTGATTTTTACCTCCGATGAGGCTCTTCCCGATTCCCGTTCGATGTAATTTTTATACCACCGTGACCACCGTCCTTTCCTCTACAGGTTGACAGGAGCAAAAACACAAAATCGCAACTCGTGTCGGAGGAGCCGCCGCACCCGAGAGCTCCGCCGCCGGTAAGTCTCAGTTTTTTGAGTTTTTTCGGCCCACCGAGGGCCTTACCTGTGTTTTATCACAGGAACCAAATTCGGCCAAAACTGGTCAAAAACGGCCAACTCGAGGCAGATCACCGACGCAAGCGACGGCGCCATCGCCGAAGCACGGCAGAGCCACCGTGCTAGAATTCTGAAATTGGCCGAGGAGGCCCTGGGTCTGATTTGGAGTTTTTGGGGACATGTACAGGTACCGGAAGTGTGTTTCAGTTCCCAAAAAAAAAATTCAGGGAATCTAGGAACTGCCCGTAGGCGCAGTGAAAAACCGATCTTAGACTTCGAATATGATAAGGATCTCTCACCTTATATCCTATCACGACATTAAAGCTTAATAAATTATAAAACGATATTTTATGAATTAATTGATATGTATAATTGATTAAGGTTGCTAATGGGGCCCGAATCTGATATATTTTCTGTCAGTTGCTGTTTTAGTTATTTTATAGTTTTAAAGGCATTATGGTGTATGATCTATTTATTTTATGGTTTTGAATGCATGAATCACTGTTTACTTCACTACTGCTTGATTTTGTAAATCCGATGATATGCCTGCATTGTTGGTTGTTCGTTACTGGTTTAAATATTCATGATTATGTGAGAAACAGAAAACTAAGAAAAGAATAGAAAAGTTATGTGAATTGATAAGTGGATAAGTCGACAGCCTCACTAGATATCTTAGGAGATGGTACGGGTCCATAAGGAACCCTATCGGGAACGTTGTCGCTCATGCCAGATGGGGTATAGAGACTTTAAATGTTTTGGCGCTCATACCGAACGGAGTATGGGGACGGCCCGCTTCACCCTCATACCGGACGGGGTATTGAGGTTTATGGTTTTAGCGCCCATACCAGACGGGGTATGGGGACGGTCCTGGAGTTAAGTTATTGAGGTGAATGGTTCACTTGTAGCGGGGACCCCTATGGATACTGGTAGGCTGGTAAAAGAGGAAATTTGTTGCCTGATGATTGAAATATTAAAAGTATGACATGTGTTATGTTACAGAGTGCGTATGATTTCATGATATTATAATGTTATTATTTTCATAAGTTGTTTTCATGAATCTCACCGAGGTAAGTGGACAGTAAAAAAAATTTTATTATTGATAAATGAAATTGTTATAAATTATGCTCCATTGGTCGTTTTTGTTTTCTACCAACCTTTACTTCTGTGACAGTGAGATAGTGTGACATTTTACTGGGCTAGTGTAGCTCATTCCTTACTTAACCATTTCATATCAGGAGGACTTGGTTCCCGAGTCCGTTCCGCAGAAAGACGACGAGTAGATGCCTAAAGATTTTATAGTTTTTCTTATAGTATTCATTTTTAATATTTACTTTAGTTAGCTTATTCTTTAATACGTTTAATACGTTTTGGTTATTGTGTAAGGGATGTTAAACATAATATTTTATTTCGCTTCCGCACTTAGAATTTTTATATATATGTTTCATTTTAATTTATGAGGCCGTTACAGTTGGTATTAGAGCCGCGTTCCTCGGACTCGTCCCTTACACAATAATATTTAGAGAAATACCAACTGATTAATCGTTACTCAACCCCTTCCTTGTGAAATGCATGTGCAGAGAGATGAGGAGAGGAAAACCCCCACTAAACCGAGCAGCCCGGGATGATTCGCTTCGGGAAGATGTGGACAGAATATTTGAGATGCTAGAAAGGATCATTGCTGCCCAGCAAGGCCGAGAGGAGAGAAGGGAGTTACCCGACACTCCCCCACTACCACAGGTTGAGCCACCGCTACAGTGAGCGGATCTCGAGCCACCACGGCATAAGCCTGCTCCTCCACAGTAGCCCCCGACACTACCACCGCAGTATAATCCGGTGCCCCAGCAACAGTACTGCCTGACAACGCCATAGTATAATTCAGTGCCCCCATTATATCAGCAGGTACCACCACAGGGCCCCCCAGTCTATCATCAGCCCAACCCAATCCCTCTTTTATGGGACCCAGCTCCTTCCCTGATTGACCCGGGTTACGTAGAGAAGTACAGAAGACAAACCCCTTTTTTTTCTGCATTTGATATTTCTGAACTGATGAAACGCATTTTTAGAAATAGGATATGGATACGGACAAACCAGGAAAAAAAAAATTCTGATTATACAGAAGAAAAGACAAAAACAATTGAGAAAAAAGAAGACGACAAAAGAGAACAATACAAAAGAGAAGAAAAAACACGGATAGAAATAGTGGAAGCCTGGGATAGTCTTTTATTTGCTCAAGTTCTAAGAGGTTTCGTCTTAGTAACCCAATCGATTCTTAGAAAATATATTATATTACCTTCCTTGATAATAGTTAAAAATATCGCCCGTCTACTATTATTTCAATTTCTCGAATGGTCTGAGGATTTAAAGGATTGGAATCGAGAAATGCATATTAAATGCACCTATAATGGTGTTCAATTATCAGAAACAGAATTTCTAAAAAACTGGTTAACAGATGGTATTCAGATAAAAATACTATTTCCTTGCTTCCTACATGCTGGTGGGGGAAGTATGTCGTTGGTGGGAGCTCAAGTAGACCACCCTGCCTATACCAATCACTTGGGAGCAGTTCTTAGCAACATTTCATGCAGAGTACCTCTCCGAGCACATCCGACATATAAAGGAGATGGAGTTTGTCCAGCTGGTCCAAGAAAACATGATGGTATTGGAATATACTCGTAAGTTCTTAGACTTGGGTCGATACTCCCCTGAGACATTGATATATGAGAGTAGGAAGGCTAGGAGGTTCCAGTGGGGCCTCTGCCCACAGATCAAGCAACACTTATTGGTACTAGAGCTCAAGACATATTCAGTCGTTCTGGCAAAGGCGCAAATCGTGGAGAGGAGTTTCAACACCCTTACTCAGTCAGCAGGGAGTCACAGACCCTCAGCTCCACCCCGCAGACCAGTACCTACTGCGCCTGTCCAACAAAATAAGAGGCCCAGACTGGCGATCCAGGCTCCCCCTCAGTGTCCAGGGGCAGCACGTGGCAAGATCTGTCAGCACTGCGGCAGGGATCATGGGGACCGACCATGCTATCGCCTCAACAACACCTGTCGCATATGTGGTAGTGCCCAGCATTATGCGAGAGAGTGCTCGAGGAACCAGAACCAAGGAAGACCTCCTTTTTAGGACAGGGTTTACAACCTCACACAGCAGGATGCCGATGACGACCCGGACGTGGTACAGGGTATGTACACTATCTGTGACCATATTGCTCATGTTTTATTTGACATTGGTGCATCGCATTCATTTGTTTCACATGTTTTTGCATCCAAACTTAATGTATCACCTGATAAACTTGATTCAATGTTGTTTGTGTCTACTGCTATGGGTGAAACACTATTAGGGGAAGTTGTCTACAGGGCTTGTGCCGTGGAGATAGCAAATAGAAAACTGAGTGTAGACCTAATAGGGTTAGACACGGGGGATTTTGATGTAATTTTAGGAATAGATTAGCTAGCGGCGTATCACACCACCATAGATTGGTTTATTAAAAAGGTTGTATTTAATCCTCCTAATGAGGAGCCATTTACAAATTAATAAAATCATGTGCTATTTATTCCTTGATGGCAAGTTTTCTTAATTTTTAAGTACTTTAACCTTGCTATTTTTTCTAACTAGGCAAGCCGAAGAAGGAAATTTGTATCCAAGAGATTCCGGTAGTCCGAGACTTTCCATATGTGTTTCCGGACAAACTACCTGGACTACCAATGGATAGGGAAGTTGAGTTCACTATAGACCTACAACCAGGCACCCAGCCCATTTCGGTTGCTCCTTACCGCATGAGCCGCGTTGAGATGGAAGAGCTGAGGAAACAGATCACTAAATTGCAATACAGTGATTTTATTAGACACAGTGTGTCTCCTTAGGGTGCCGGAGTCACTTTTGCCAGAAAGGGAGATGGAACATTGAGACTGTGTATTGATTACAGAGGATTGAACAATGTCACAATCAAGAACAAATATCCCCTTCCCAGAATTGACGACCTCTTCGATCAGCTGTAGGGTGTGCAGGTCTTCTCCAAAATAGAACTGCGATCAGGTTACCATCAGGTGAAAATAAGAACAGAAGACATCCCCAAAATGGCCTTTCGAACCAGGTACGGACATTATAAGTTCCTGGTCATGCTATTTGGGCTAATCAACGCCCCGAACATCTTTATGGATATGATGAATAGGATCTTCAGAGAATTCTTGGATTAATTTGTTATTGTGTTCATCGATGACATCTTGGTCTACTCAAAAAGCAGAGAAGAACATGTTCACCATCTAGCCCAAGTTTTGCAGGTCATCAGAAAAAAGAAGCTATATGCAAAATTGAGTAAGTGTGGATTCTGGCTTGAGCAGACCACCTTCTTAGGACACATCATATCGAAGGAAGGAGTATCAGTGAATCCCGAAAAGGTTGAAGCAGTACTTGGCTGGGAGAAGTTGACATCAGTTAAGGAAATCCGTAGCTTATTGGGAATGACAGGTTATTACCGCAAATTCGTCGAAGGATTTTCTAGTTTAGTGGTTCCCCTAACCCGACTCACAAAGAAGAATGCCAAGTTTGAGTGGAATGAGAACTGTGAGAGAAGTTTTTCAGAATTAAAAGAGCGGCTGACCACTGCACCCGTATTGGCTTTACCGAGTGGATTGGGGGGATATATAGTTTATAGTGATGCCTCTTATGTAGGCCTGGGTTGTGTCCTGATGCAGCATGAGAAAGTCATAGCCTATGGGTCCTGTAGTTAAAGAATCATGAGAAGAATTACCCCACCCATGACTTGGAACTTGCCGCAATCATACACGCCCTGAAACCTGGCACCATTATTTATACGGAGAGACCTTTCATATCTATACCGATCATAAGAGTTTGAAACACATATTCACTTAAAACGATCTCAACATGCGTCAGAGAATGTGGATAGAACTCCTTAAAGACTATGATTATGATATCTTGTATCATCTGGGTAAGAGCAACGTGGTGGCAGATGCTCTCAGCAGGAAAAGTGCAGGTATCTTAGCTCATTTGATGGTTTTAGAACGCAGGCAAATTAGGGCCACACAACAGGTTCGGCTTCAGGACCTGAAGAGAGTCGCATGTTTGGGCCATCTGACCGTTCAGCCCGAGTTAATACAGAGAATAAGGGAAGCCCAGTCAGTCGACCCTGCCCTAGTAGTTCGCAAGAATGATGCAGAACAGGGATTGAACTCAGAATTCTGAGTCTCTGCCCATGGGTTACTCCGGTTCTAGGACAAAGTGTGTATCTCAGACGACAGTGAGTTAAAGAGAGACATCACGACAGAGTCCCATAGCTCGAAGTTTGCCATGCATCCCGGAAGCACCAAAATGTACCAAAGCATGCAACCCCAGTTTTGGTGGAATGGGATGAAGAGGGACATAGCTGACTTTGTATCTAAATGCTTGGTATGTCAGCAGGTCAAGGCAGAGCATCAACGCCTAAACGGGTTACTTTAGCCTTTACCGATCACGGAGTGGAAGTGGGAACATATCACCATGGACTTTGTAACGGGATTACCTAAGGCACATTCAGGACATGATGCCATCTGGGTAATTGTTGACCGGCTTACCAAGTATTCCCACTTCCTAGCCATCAAGATGACAGATCCCTTGAACAAGTTGACAAGAATGTATATTCAGGAAATAGTCAGATTGCATGGAGTTCCAGTGACAGTGGTATCCGACAGGGACCCCAGGTTCATTTTTCGATTTTTGAGTAGTTTTCAGCAGGCCATGGGAATAAAGCTGTCTCTCAGTACTGCCTTCCATCCTCAGACTGATGGGCAATCAGAAAGGACAATCCGCATACTTGAGGATATGCTCCGATCTTGTATCATTTACTCTGGGGGCCATTGGGACGACCATCTACCCTTGATAGAATTTGCCTACAATAATAGCTACTAAGCGAGCATTGGCATGGCTCCGTATGAGGCGTTATATAGGCGCTCATGCAGATCGCTGATTTGTTGGGAAGAAGTGGGCGACAAAAAATTATTCGGCCCCAAGTTGGTGGAGGAGACCACGTCTAAAATAGTTAAAATCAGAAAGAACATTCAGACGGCTCAGAACAGACAGAATAGTTATGCGGACACCCGGAGGAGAGATTTAGCATTTGAGAAAAACGACCGGGTGTTCCTTAAGGTCACTCCTTTCAAGAGAATTAGTAGGTTCGGCAGGAGGGAAAAACTGAACTCCTGATTTATTGGACCTTTTGAAGTCTTAGACAGGATTGGTACTACCGCCTACAGACTGGCACTGCCTCCAGAGCTCTCCAAGGTCTACAATGTGTTCCATGTATCCATGTTACGCAAGTACAACCCGGACCCCTCTCATGTCTTGGCTCATGAACCGCTTCCACTCCAAGAGGACTTGTCCTATGAGAAAGTACTAGTCGGTATCACGGACCAAAAAAGCAGAATACTCTGCAACCGAAAAATATCATTTGTAAAGGTTGTGTGGCAGAACCACACGCCAAATGAGGCTACCTGAGTAAGAGTAAGAGGCAAATTTGGGAGACCAAATTTCTTTAAGGGGGGAGAGTTGTAACACCCAAATTTTTATTTTTATTATTATTAGAATTATTTTGATTTTATTTTATTTAAATAATTAATTTATTAGGTAATAATTATATGGTTTTAATTTAATTTAATTTAATTTAATAAAAATAAAAATAAAAATAATGATAAAAAGGGGTAAAATTATTTTTTGGATTTAATTAAAAATGATTTTGGAAAAAAAGGGTGAAAATTTAGATTCTGGAGGTATTTTTGAAAAGAAAATCTTAAACTGGATGTCAAAACATAATTTAAAAAAATTGGACCACGTCAGCAGCCACGTCAGCAGCCCGGTCAGTAGCTCCGGCCAACCAGGACACACTGCGTGGCAGAGACGTTGACGCGGGAAGGCCACGCGGAACTGGCCACGTGGGCGATCCACGTGCACGCGATCAGACGGTTGAGATCCGTTCCTGTGCGCACAGACAGCCCAGATCAAACGCGCGCACAGATGGCCCAGATTGCAACTGTGCGGACGGTGCAGATTGAATCACGCACGGACGGCCCAGATCGCATCGCGATGGACGGTCCAAATTCATTTCTAATTTAATCGTGATCAGACAGTCCAAATTAAATCGTGATGGATGACTCAGATTAAAAATGGAAGGTTATAAATAATCTTATCCACACCCAACCCCAAACCCTAGCCGCCAGAGCCCTCGCCGGAGAAGACAACCTAGCCATCGGAGGAACCGACCACCGCCACCCACCGTCGCACCGGGGCACTTTTTGGCCGCCAAACGAGGTAAAATTTCTCTCCTTGGCTTGAATTTCGATGCTGAACTCCCCTGTGGCCAAATTGGAGCCAAACCACCGGCCAATTGGCCGAAAAACGCCGTCGAAGCCTAGTGGTGCCGCCGTGGGTTTTCTCGATTTTTGCCTTCGATGAGGCCCTTCCCGATCCGGTTCGATGTAATTTTTATACCACTGTGACCACTGTCCTTTCCTCTACAAGTTGACTGGAGTAAAAACACCAAATCGTGACTCGTGCTGGAGGAGCCGTCGCACCCGAGAGCTCTGCCGTCGGTAAGTCTTGGTTTTTTAAGTTTTTTCAGCCCACCGAGGGCCTTACGTGTGTTTTATCACAGGAACCAATGCAAGTTTGGCTGAATTCAGCCAAAAACGGCCAACCCGAGGCGGATTGTCGTCGCCGGAGCACAGTGTAGCCGCCATGCCGGAATTCCAAAATTGGCCGAGGAGGCCCTGGGTCTGATTTGGATTTTTTGGGGACATGTGCAGGTATCGAAAGTGTGTTTCAGTTCCCGAAAAAAAAATTCAGGGAACCTAGGGACTGTCCGTAGGCACAGTGAAAAACCGGTCTTAGACTTTGAATCAGGTAAGGATCTCCCACCCTATATCCTATCACGGCATTAAAGCTTAATAAATGATAAAATAGTATTTTATTAATTAATAGATATGTATAATTAATTAAGGTTGCTAATGGAGCCCGAATCTGATATATTTTCTGTCAGTTGCTGTTTTAGTTATTTTACAGTTTTAAAGGCATTATGGTGTGTGATCTATTTATTTTATGGTTTTGAATGCATGAATCATTATTTATTTCACTACTGCTTGATTTTGTAAATCCGATGATATGCCTGCATTGTTGGATGCTCGTTACTGGTTTAAATATTCATGATTATGTGAGAAACAGAAAACTAAGAAAAAAATAGAAAATGTATGTGAATTGATAAGTGGATAAGTCAACAGCCTCACTAGATATCCTGGGAGATGGTGGACGGACCGGGTCCATAGGGAACCCTACCGAGAACGTTGTCTCTCATACCGGACGGGGTATGGAGACTTTAAATATTTTGACGCTCATACCAGATGGGGTATGGGGACGGCCCGCTTCACCCTCATACCGAACGGGGTATTGAAGTTTATGGTTTTGGCGCCCATACCGAACTGGGTATGGGGACGACCCTGGAGTTAAGTTATTGAGGTGAATGGTTCACGTGTAGCAGAGACCCCTATGGATACTGGTAGGCTGGTAAAAGAGGAAATTTGTTGCCTGATGATTGAAATATTAAAAGTATGACATGTGTTATGTTACAGAGTGCGTATGATTTCATGATATTATAATGTTATTATTTTCATAAGTTGTTTTCATGAATCTCACCGAGGTAAGTGGACAGTAAAAAAAGTTTTATTATTGATAAATGAAATTGTTATAAATTATGCTCCATTGGTCGTTTTTGTTTTCTACCAACCTTTATTTCTGTAACAGTGAGATAGTGTGATATCTTTATTGGACTAGTGTAGCTCATTCCTTACTTAACCATTTCAGATTAGGAGGACTTGATCCCTGAGCCCGTTCCGCATGAAGACGGCGAGTAGATGCCTAAAGATTTTATAGTTTTCTTTATAGTATTTATTTCTAGTATTTACTTTAGTTATCTTATTCTTTCATACGTTTAATACATTTTGTTTATTGTGTAAGGGATGTTAAACATAATATTTTATTTCGCTTCCGCACTTAGAATTTTTATATATACGTTTCCTTTTAATTTCCGAGGCCGTTACATATATATATCAAATCCCCATCCTTTTTTTAGCATAAATATAAATATACAGAAAACATAAATTGTGAATTGATTGTTATTTATATATACTATTTGTTTGGTATAGAGAAGTTCAATAATAAGTTAATGGTGTAATTCGTTTGGACACTTACTGAGATGGATTGTGAATTTGTTGTACCCATCTCCTCCCATATTTTTGTTCATATAGGTCATGATACAATTATGACCTTCATTCAAGTATTTCTCATTTAATCATTTTCCTTTTTAGTAGGGTGAATTTATTTAGATAGATATTTTAATGTGAATTACATCTTAATCAATTACTTTAATTAACGTTAAATGAATACTATGTATGTATCTGTTTTATCTTTGGATGAACCGATAGCAAGCATGCCTCCATTAGGATTACATTGACATATTTTGATTGCATTCCTATTTACTAAGAAATGCATAAGAATTGTGAAAGTAAACTATTTAATTCATTGGCTTCCCCTATTTGAGATTCATATATTTTGAAAGATTTTGAGCAAGAATATTTTGTTCGACTCATCACATGCCTTTTTATGTCACATTTAATTGCCACCCCACCCTTTGGATCTTTTTTTTTTTTTTCCTTTAAATGAATCAATTCACTAACTAATATAACATTGTCATTTTTTTTTGCCCTTTATGAATTCTAACTAATTTGATCTTATAATTCTCTGCATAACAGGTCTTAGCCTTGTAGCTAAGATTCTTGAAATAAGTTTATAAGTTACATTGTATGATGAAATAGCTCTAAAATGATGAAAAAATTCATCTCCTTCACGTTTTGGAATTAGAACTATATTGATTTTATTAAACTACTTCAATAAAAAATCTAGACTTGAAGAACCGTTGTATCATCTATATCAATTTATTTTTGATAATCTGCCAAAAGGATTTATAGAACAATCTAAATAACCCATATGGTCTTAGACTCTTTGTAGCATTAATACTCCTAACTATTTAGAAGATTTCTTCCTCATCATGGATTTTCTCTAACTTTTCATCTCTTTTATAAAATTTTGGTAGGAAAAAGATCACATAGATATTTAGAAATTCTAGGTGGTCAACTTATGAACAATCCATGAGTATGAGCATGAGCATGGTAATTTGTAATAAATATAGTTTCTTAAGTTACCTTTGTATCTAAAAATAATCTATGAGCATGAGCATGGTAATTTGTTGCAATATAGTTTCCTAAGTCTCCTTCGTGTCTAAGAATAATCCATGAGCGTGAGCATGGTAATTTGGCATTATTTCCCTCATATAATAGTTATTTTTGTAAAGATATGATTGCTTTTTATGCATCTCTTTGTTTTTTTTTTTAATTAAGGCATACAACCCTCGTTGTAAATGAGTATCAAAACTAGAGGATTTTAATCGTAAAAAGGACTTATACAACTAGAGTTAAAGACTCTTGGTTTTTCTGCATCTCTTTGTTGATGTTTATATTTTGGTGGAATTATATTGTGTTTTAAATTTTGATGTATTTTAGGTTATTACTTAGTCCTAGTTTTTTCTAAATATCAAACTACATCATAACTATAAAATTTTAAATATATTTAAATTTAAAATAAAAAATTTATAACAACTAAATATATACCTAAGTGCGTAAGGGTAAAATGATTATGAAAATAGAAGTAGTGATGACACGTATAATTATAATCTTTATTTGTGAACTCCAATAAAAAAAATTAAAATTATAGTTTATCTCATGACTATAGTTATAAAATAATCTTAATTAGCCAACTAAACAATTTAACAAATATTTATCATATCATTTGACTTTATAATCCGCATATGAATTAAATGTACTCTCAATAAATTAGTAAACAAAAATGCTTGTGTATTGCAAGTTAGATTAAATCTTTGCATATTCAAAAAAGAAAACTTATAATGTTGACAATTATATTATGACATTGAACAACTATATCATATATAGCAAGTTAGAAAAAATAAATGGAGAGCTTAACAACATATCTTTACAAATTAAGAACTATAAAATCATCCTTTTCAATATAGGGTGACGAAGAGATCGTACCATTTGATATATTTTTCTTCATGTCTTTCATGAACGACCGGAGAAAGTTACAAAATTAGAATTTTCTGAAATCCTCCATTCTCAAATAGAAGAACATAAATTCTTTTTCATTTTAGCAGGGACCAAAATCTAGCCATAAAAAGAATATTTGGTTAATAAATAACTCATTTCTTAATTTTCAACCTCTCAATCACTACGAGAGTTGATTTGTTTATCTCTTGACTTGAAAAGAGAGTAAATTTAAGAAAAGTATCTTAAAGTATTAAGAGTTGTGAGATTCTCTCAGCGCTCTATTTTTTCTTCTTATTGGAGTTATTCTACTACAAAAGGGAGGTGAAGACGAAAGAAACAGAATTAGAAAGTGCAATACAAAAGAAAATTATATGTTATGTTTTAGAAATATAAGTTGCTCTTAAAAAAGAATTTATTGATTTTCTTCCAATTGATTGAATTTTAATTAAAAAATAATTAATTTAAAGAAATTATGAAAAATATAGTTCCAAATTAAAATGTATATTACTTTAGAATTAAGATCCTTATATCATGCAAGATAATTAACTTTAAATATTAATTAATTAAACACAAAATCATTCCACCAAGTCACTGTCTACAATAAACCTTAATCCCATCATTTAATCAAAGATACGCACAATTGCAAGTTGCAGATAAATAAAATGTAATTAAAAAAGAAAATCGAAAAAGGCGATGACAGAAAATGAAATGCGCGTGGGGGAGAAGTGCCAGCAGACGGGAAAGCGATGGTTTTGAGGCTGAGTTACTTCGGCGATCGGGAGGCTCTCGAGCGCGTGGACCCCACTCCCCTACATGGGAAACAGAAACAACTAGGGAGACAATGAATTAACAACCCCAAGTTGAATTCTGACCTGAAAAGGAAAAAAATATAAAAAACATTACGACAAATTAAATCTATACATATATATATATAACTAAAATCAGATTATGACACGTGCACATTAAGTTTCTATTTTTAAAAAAATTTAAATATACATATCTATTGATTTAAAATTTATAAATATAAAAATAAAATTTTATTTTTAATTGATTGCAAGTTATATATTAAATATTTTAAACGTAAAGATAAAATTAATATAATTATATATCTAATAATTATTTATTTAAAATCTTGTTATAAGAATAAAAATAAATAATAGTTAAAACTTTTTTTTTAATCTAAATAATGATCTAATACAATTAAAAGTCACCTAATGAGGAAATTATATATGAAACGCTGCAAAAATGAATATACACACACACACACATATATATATATATATATAATGCATAATATTGTAATTTTATGCTTGCAATACAAATTTTCCTTTGGCTCCCTTTAAGAATTATAATTCAGTAAAACATATAATTCAACAAAAAGAATACAAATTAGAAACAAACACTAACATTAATAGTTATAAATAATAATAATAAAAAATATTTTATTGTGTACCACCAGTTCTTTATTTTTTTTTCTTTTTTCTAAATTCTTTAGCTTAATTTTCGTAAGTTGATTTATCATATATATATATTTTTATTTATTCATATTCTGTTGGTTTTACTGTTAATTAATTATTTTTAGGCATGTGTTTTGATATATCGTGTTTACTTGTGAATTAAACAATTTATTTACAGATACCATATAATTATTTAAAGTATTCTTTTACTATTAAATCCAATTCGTTTAATGATATGTCATATCATTTGATTATATGAAAATTCACGTGTTAATAAAATTAATGGTATTAACCGAAAGTTAAACTAGCTATTAATTAAATGCAGTTTAAAAAGTAAGATATTTGATTAAATAAGATAAAAACTTTTGGACCATTAACTACGTATTTGTGTAAATGTTGGATCCGCTTCAAAGAGATAACTAAGATGGTTGATCCATATACATACGCATGCAAATACAAGACTTTTTTTTTTTTTTTTAATGATTATGCGATTAATCAAAATCTTACAATTTTTAAATGCAATTATATAATTTAAATAATCAATTATATAATTTTAATATTTATATAATTAACTAACATTTAATTTATTTTTAATTAAGTAAAAAATTGAATCTATTGTCTAATTCACTTTTTTTAAATATATATATATATATACAATAAAATTTTTAGAAGAAGCAACGATGAAATTGCTTCGAGAAATTGAGAGAAGAACCTACGTTGACTTATGAGTTACGAAAAAGGATTAAGTTGTAAAGGCCCAAAGCTAAAAGAAATAGAAATATTGAATTATATCAAGTATAAGTGGAAACAATTTATAATTTAAATTTTACATTTCTTACACAGCAAATCAGAATGTCCAATAGAGTTACGAGAATGTCTCTTTATAACAATTCATAGTAATAGAATAAATGGTTAAAATAAAACGAAATAGAAATCTTATGGGGTTAACTTCCGTTAGGCAATTCTGATGGGGTTTAGGAGGTAACCTTTATTTACAACCCTCCTACTGTTCGGGATCTGAATTTTGTTCTTCTTGATCTAAAATAGTTAAATAAGGGAATGAGCTATACTTAACACTAATACAAAAAACTAAATGTTGGTAAAAAAATCATAAAACAACCAATGAGCCCATTTTCTTTCTTAAATAAATTTATTTAACTCAAAAAGTGTTACTTCATACTTACCTTTATGAATTTTCAAAACTGACCTATGAAAACAATAATCTGAATATCATTTTTGTTACACATTTACATGAACAATAAATCACTTATCTCGTTACCTACTTACCGGTACCTCTAAGGGTTCATAGGGATGTTCCTCTATACGTGAACCCAATATCCAATTTGTTAATTAACTGGTCGTCCCCATACCCTGTCTGGTAATGGGCGCCAAACATACCACTGCATCGATATCTCGTCCAATACGAGGGTGAACTACACCTCCCAATCCCTTCCATATGAGACTTCTTAGTCTTGTTCGACTGAGATAATGTCCACGGTAGAGCTTTTCCTATATATCGAGTCAATCCACCCTTTCTTATTGTACCCAGTAAGCCTTTCATACATAGGTTCGTATTATCAACCAATCACCAATCGCATACCAATATCTCATTTTATATTTACAGATCAATAAAATGATATTTAAACAAATAATACAAATTTATAGTTTAACAATTAAGAAACATAATTAGGCCATTTATTTCAAATCAGTCAACAAATAAAAATAACAGTTAGGTAATCATTAAACGAGAAAGTAATTAAACCTATGAATTAAAGTGCATGTGGTAAGCAACAATAATAGTCTAGCAACAAATGCACAGTATAGATTAAATGAGTAATTTCGTACTAACCAGTTTCGGCTCCACTGATGACCTGTAATTAATTTTAGGTTTTTTTTATTTTCACAAAATACAATGTTATTGATTACTAAGCTTTAATATACCATAATAGGAAAAAGGGTGAGAGATTCTTACTCAAGATCAGTGTCTAAAATATCATACTTTTTACTGCACCTCCTAGTAGTCCCCGGGTTTCTTGGATTTTTCCTGCGAAAATTAAAAATACTCGTCACGTATCCAAAAATACCCTAAAAAGGCCAAAATATATATTTTAAAACTTTTTCAGCCAATTTAGAGTTCTGGCACAGTGGTGGTTCCTTTTGGCCTAGTTGCTTTCAACCGATTTTAGCTGGTTTTTCATGAAAACATGCAAAAAATTAAGTTAAAGGGCCTTTGTTAGCTGAAAAAGATGAAAATCGAAACCCTACAAGCGGAAGGGTCTACAAGTGGCGGTGTTGTCGTTCCTCATTCGTGGTCGGGGTTCTCGTTCGACTAACCTGCACCAAAAAGAGTATTAGGACACGATGGTCAAAAAACTGAGTGAAACGAGAAATGGGAAGGGGCATATTGGAGGAGGTTTTGGATTTCAGCCATGGCGGCTCGGCCAAGCTTCGTTCATGTTTTCTGGCTCACCTGCTAGCCTTTCTGCTCCGATATGGTTGTGGATAAGTTTAGAATCAAATTCTGAACGAGAAGGAAAAAAAAAATACCTTCTCAGCATCGGCGGTGGCTCCGATGTGGCGATGATGGCGGTCGGTCTCTTTCCATCTACCCTTCTTCTTCTTATTCGGCGAGGATTGGTGCGGCTAGGGTTGGGTTTCTTGGAACGTGAAGTTTAATTTCCCTTTCTGAGTTGATCTAGGTCGTCCATGCAGGGACACGTGGCCTTTTCCCGTCTGTTGGATCTCTCTTATTCAGAGAATGAATTTGGACCGTACGATTGAATTGAATCTGACCATTCGATTGCACTTGAAGAGTAAACGCTTCTGGGCCATTCCTATGCATGAGATGTGATCTGCACCGTTGGATTCGTTGACACGCGGATCGCCCACATGGCCTCCCGCATGGAATCGATGTCAGCGTGTCTGCCACGCAGCGTGTTCTGACTCGTCGTTGCTGCTGACATGACCATCCAACATAGTCGTATTTTCTCTTTTTGCGATTTTACCCCCTGTTTTAAAATTTTCTTTCAAAAACAGTCCTTCTTATTCACAGTTTCACTCCTTTTTTCAAAATTATTTTCAATTTCATCTATGAATCAATTTTTCTCAAAAATTTTATAAAAATAAAATAAAAAAACAAGATTAAATTATTTTAATGCATTATATTATTAATGTAAAATAACCCCAGGCTAAATTTTTGGGTCTGGGCATTACATAAGTCGACTTTGAGTTGACTTGACTCTAATAGTGGCACTCAGTTGAACTTAAATGATCTTAGTGGAGTCGATTTATAAAGGTATTTGCCTTTTTTATGTATATTCTCAAAATGTGAGATATTTGCATTATGAATATATAGACTTTGTATTTATTAAAAGTTTGTATTTTTATTTCTAGAATGTTTATAGAAAATGTATGCCGAGAAAGAAATTAAAGAAGAAAGTATGGATTAAAAATGAGTTATCTTAGTTTAGAAAGATGTTACAAGAAAGAAGAATGTTAGTTTAGGAAGATGATACTACGAGTTTGAAAGTTGATCTTAAAGTGGCTATGAATGATTTCCTTCTTTTTAAGTTTTTTGTGTGTTTAAATGAGGAAGATGATGTTATGGATTAAAAAAAATGTATTTTAAGATGGCCATGACTACTTATTTTATCATATTATGTAAGGAGAATTTAAAAGATATCTTGGGTATGGAAAATGATGTGTGTTTTGATTTTTATCATTATAAGTGAGAAAAAAATTAGTAATATGAAGAATATATGCTAATATGCCCTTTTTTTGTCGTTTTTTGTCTTTTTTAATGTGTATGTGTGAAGAAGATAAATATATTGTTACATGTGCATGTGTAGGAGGCAAGATTATTCAAAATCGATGAGTTACTACTTTATATGAGATGTAAAAAAATTAGTCCTTAAAGTTTGCCTCTACTTACTGTCTATGACTAAAACAAAAACTTTGGGAACTAAAATGCAACATTTATATTTATAATTTATTATTTTATTGTCTTGATTTGAAATGGGAATAGTTAGTACTCTTTTTTTTTTTAAAAAAAAAAAGAAAGTTAACATGGATATTATTATGCTGTGAACTCATCATAGTGATTTGTTGAAAAACACACCAAAAATAAAGTACATATTAGAAAAAATAGAATTACATGAGTTAATCCTATAGAATAAGTCCAAAGGTGATGTTAGATATCATGGCTGACATGAACATCTAAGCCTATGAGAAGATTGTTTACTTGAAACCAAATAGAGTCCAGATAATGGGTTAAAAGATTTATTGATTAGCCAATTTGTAAAGGATATTTGTAATTGTGTACTACTAAGTAGGATGATTTATATTTACTTCCAGCATTTTTGAAAGTTAGAGATTGGAAGCATTAACATGGTTAAACATACTTTATTACTTGGTTAGTATGACGATATTCTTGATACAACTAATGGAAATGGTGATGAGAACCATGTCTAAGACACTAATATAGTTTTTAAGAAAAATGATGGAATGGAATAAGTTAGTGAATAACATATGGGAAGAGAGTTGTGAGGATTCAAAAGATAAAAAACAACATAAGGAAGATAATGGTAAGATTTGGAAGATTCATAAAGTGGTGAGGGACTTAAGAAAAAAAGGATTATGAAGATTTAGAAGAATCACATTTGATGATGAAGATGGTTATGAAGATGTCGATAAAGAGGAGGAAGATGAGTTGCTAAAGGAATACTAGTAGAACGTGGAGAAGATAATAATGCTAAAAGCATAAAAAGAGTGCTTGCAAGATAAGGGAACACTCACAAATCAATAAATAACTTAAAAAAAATGGTAATTGATCAAAGAAGAGATATTTATGAGGATTCATATTATATAAAGTTAAATGATCTAGTAAGTGTGGACTCTAATGTGGAAGATGCAAATTACCTTAGTTATCTATTTATAACCCTTAGACTGAGATTACAATTATTTTGTTTGGATTGAAAATTCATTTCAATAGGGTTGTTACATGAGGTAGTAGAAAAGTTCTCAATTAGAACAAATTAATGACTACATAAGTCAAAATTCACAAAAGTGAACTAAGGTTAAGATATCGCCAAAAAGGGTTGCAGCTGGAATCTATTTGTACCCTAGCTCAAGGATAATAGAACTTTTTAAATTAAGTACTTGACGCAACGTGACACGTTTAATTGGACAACTAATTACAAGCATTATATTCAGTTTATTATTGAAATTTTCAAGAAAAAGCTTCATAGAAACACTTATTACAAGGCAAATTCCATGGTCTATAACCTAGATGAAAGTTTTATTTTAACTGCTAACTGAGCAAAGCTATAGAGAGGGAATAAATTTTTTGTCAATCCACTATCTTGTGGTTCAAACAATTATCCAGATCCACTACATCATAATGTTAGAAGAATTAAAAATAATTAAACAAATTCGTTGGAGATGTTAGCTAACTAGTTTAACAAAAACTAAACCATGATGTATTGAGTTACAAAAAATAAAAATAAAAAAGAAAGAAAGAAAGAAAAACCATAAAGTTTTAAATTGAAAAATCTCAAACTCCAAGAAATCAAACTAAAATTTACTCTTATTTTCATACATATAATCCCAAAATCATATCAACACTGATGAAATAAATACATTAATTTGGTGAAAATAATATTTAATCTATGCACACAAGAACTCTTGTTAAGCTTTACTAAATTAAGATGGGCAATAAAGATCAAGAAAAAAATTTATATGCTTTAAGAATCTCAAGAAATTGATGAGTGAAAAGGTATCATGAAGATAAAAAATTTGTTATAGCTTTATTGCTTACTTGTATAATAGAAATAAAGTTGTGAAGAAATAAGGATAATATGATTTATAAAGCTTTTGAAACGCATTTCAAACATGGTCTTTAAAGAAAGCCACAAGATAGCATGTTGAGAAAAAAAATTCTTGTAGAAAATATTCTATAGTATTTTGTATGTACATTTAAATCTTACTTGGATCACTTTCAAGTAACTTAAATGTAGAGTAGGTCTTTTAGAAGTAGCATAAAATTATTACAAGTTGAGCACTATGCAATAATAGCAAAATTAAATCTTTATTACACTTTTGTCACAATAAAAATATGCTATTTTTGAACTCATGGAAGAAGGGTAGAAACTTGGGCATTTAATGCTCCTACCTTTTTTCTAACATGAGTAACTACTAGATCTATGATTTAGATCATAAATAGTATTTCAAAGTATCTTGGAGACAATTTTTGTAAAAACTTTGGATTTGAAAATCTTTGAACCATGTACTTCTATTCATTTCTTTAGTGAAAAGAGATTTGTGAAAAAGAGGGAGTGCTCCTCGGTTGTGACAAGTTTTTGTAAGAATACTTATGAGAGATGAAGTTGGACACCTTGATAAACAAATGTTATAAAAGATGGGTTTGGCACCTAGGGAAAAACAAGCCATGTAAGACGTGGAGCTTGATACCTTAGGAAAAATAAGTCATGCAAGAGGTGGAGATTAGCACCTTAGTAAACAAGTTTGCTAGTGAAAATTCTCAAATGGTGACTTAAGGAGAGGACATAGGTGCAAGTTGAGTTGTTGAACCTTTTTAAAATAAGTTTTGTGTCTTATTTCTCTCTTTTATATATATTTACTTAGAGTGTAATATCATCACCATATTGCATCTCTCACTTGACTTAAGTAGCAGTTCATATATACAAATCACATAATCATCACCATAAAGCACATAGATTAATTGTGGTAAATCGCTTAGTAAAAATCTTATACAATCTAATCCATATATTTTCTTATGCTATATTGCCATTCGGGACAACAAGCATAACACAACCCCAAAGAATGGTTAAGAATTTACTATTTTTGTATAAAACCATGGAAAGGTCAGAGTTGTGAATGCCATAGATGATGTGAGAAAGGAAAGGAAAAAGTATTTCTTTAAACGGAAAATCAGCCAAGAGGGAACCTTCTTCATAAATCATGTAATATCTTTAAAAAAAAAGAAACCAAATCTCATTCCTTAAATAATTAATCAAAATATATTGGTGAACTATTTGCTCCTTTAATGGTCAGCCATAACTTACCACATTTATTTTTCTTAATTCCTCTATAATTAATGTAAATCTTCCCTATTTAAAAACAAATAAATACAAATAAGGACCTTATCTAGCTTATTTTATTTAAAGTCTCATTAATTTTTATTATTTTCACATTCAATGCAAATTTCTTTGTAATTTCTACAATTAATTTTGGAGATTTATTTTCTTATAGTACATTTGACCTATTCTATAAATAAGTTTTCAATTCTTAGTTGTATTCATTTAAGTATGAGAATAATAAACTATAAATTTTTATTTTTCAACTAGTGAGGTTTTTCTCAAAATTCTTGTTGATTGGAAATTGATCCAACTTATCAAGGTAAGTTTTTGTGGTATTTTATCAATCCATCTTAAATTGATTTCACTTATCAAGGTTCCATCTTGTGGCGTTTAGTTAATTCAAATTATTATCCTAATTACTTTGATCGACATTTATGTATTGAATGTAGGTCAAGTAGGGAGACTTTGTTGAGAGTTTAAATATTCTGAACACTAAAGTATATATAGAGTTTTTGATTACGTTTGTTGATCCTGAGTTCTATATCAATAGAGGTGATAGTTGTTTTTGCATGAATCTTATAGTTTCTATGACGAAAAATTATGGAAAGAAGTTTAACGTCTCTAGTGTTGGAAGCTTTAGGTTTTTTGCATATTTTTTTTTTCGTTTTAGTAGTGTTGAGTGATTTTGTAATACCCAGACCTAAAATTTAGTTTGAAATTAATTTTAAAATTAAAAAAAAAAAATTAAATTTATAAATTTTTATTCAATGTAAAATTAGAAAAAATAGGTGGATGATGAAATTAAAAATAATTTGGAAAAAAAATAGTGAAAATTTAGGTTCAGGAGGTATTTTTGAAAAAAAAATTGAAAATTGGGGGGTCAAAATACAATTAAAAAAATATGTTACGTAGAACCGTTCAGTCAGCAACACCAACGAACCGGAGCGCGCTACCTGGCAAGGCACGCAGACTTGGTGCTACGCAGGAGGCCATGTTGGCAATTCGTGTGCCCGCGATCGGACGGCCCATATGCGTTCCTGCGTGCTTGGACGGTCCGGATCCATTCCCTTCTCAAGTGCAATTAGACGGTCGCGATTAAATGTGATGAACGACTCAGATTCGCTCCCTCTTAAATGCGATCGTACAGTCGAATCAAATCGCGATGAACGATCCAAATTTATTTTCTTTTTAAATGAGATCGGACGGTCGAGATCAAACGAGATGAACGGCTTAGATTTAAAGAAAATGGGTATAAATATCTCACTTCACACCGAACCCAAACCCTAGCCGCTAGTTCCCCCGTCAGAGAAAAAGAACCAGTCGCTGGAGAAGAGAGCCTACCGCCGCCCGCCGCCGCACTGGAGCCACCTCCAACCGCCAAAAAAGGTAAAAAAATTTCTATTCGCTTGAAATTTAATTTTAAACACTCCCAAGGACTGCCAATAAGCGTAGTAGAAAGTTTAGTATTTTGGCACCGATTCGGGTAAGAATTCCTCACCTAAATACTCTATTATGGAATTCAAGTTTAATTATAAATAATACAGTATTTTACGTAATTTAAAAAACTTCGATAATTAATTACAGGCAACTAATGGAGGCAGAACCAGTTATTTATTTTTATTTGTCCTGTTTTAACTGATTGTTTCATTTTATAGTTTTAAATGCATGACAATATACTGGAATCGGTAAGATAATTCAATTGTGTTTTCTTAATGCATGTATTGCTTGTCTTGCATGATTTACAGTTAAATTGTGAAACTAAAAATTAAATGTAAGCGAAAAATTACTTGGTTAAATAAATGAATGAATGAAATGGTTGTCTTACTAGATATCCTGGGAGATAGTAGATGGGCCGGGTACATAGGAAATCCTATCGTGAACGTCATCTCATATCAGACAGGGTATCGAGAATTAGTATTTTGGCACTCATACCGAATGGGGTATTGGGACAATCTATTTCACCTTCATACCAGACGGAATATTGAGAGATAGTATTCTTGGCACTCATATCGGACGGGGTATTGGGACGACCAGTTAGTTGACAAGTTTTGTTATGAGTTCACGTGTAGTAGGACATCCCTATGGACCCCTAGGGATACCAGTAAGCAAATAAAAAAGGAAAAGTTATTGTTCTAGCTAATTGAATATGAAATTATGATGTTATTTATGTTATTACCTCTGTAGTTCGGTTTTAGAAATATCGTTATGGTAAGTATGCAATAAATGATTTTATTTATGATAAATGAATTTATTTAATTTAAGAACTCCATTAGTTGTTTTTAAGATTTTTAACAACCTTCATTTCTGTATCGGTGAGTAGTGTGATATTTTTAATAAGCTAGTGTAACTTACCCTTTCATTAACCATTTCGGATCAATAGGAGCAAGATCCAGATCCCGATCAACAAGATAGTTGTGAATAGTTAATCACCCGGACTCTCTTCAAAGGCTAGTGAAGGTCGTCCTAGGATACCTAATTGTTTACTTTTAATTTATTTTTTGATTTTTTACTTGTTCTTTTAGAATGATCATTCTCATAACCCTATTAGGTATTCTAAATTATTATGTAAGGAATATAAACCCTAACTCTATCATTTCGTTTTCGCATTCAAGTTATAATTTTATTTCCGTTCAAGTTTCGAGTTGTTTCAGATTTAGGTCGATTTTCTGCACTGTTTTTCTAATGGAAAAGCAATAAGAAGCTGAAGCTTTGGTAAAGGAGCATAAAAAGATGGATTTTTGACTAGAAAAAAAGTGGGAGCTAAGGTGAACTATTTGAATTTTACATTTCTTCTATTCGATTATGTGGGTTTCATCATCATCTCTTCCTTTCTTCTCTATTGTCGAGCTTGGATGACAAAATTAGGAAGCTATCCTTTGTATTTTCCTTACCTTAGAGTCGGAAGCTTTTCCGTTATCTAAGTACGATCTTAATTTAAATCCCCTGTAGCAACCTAATTTTTTGCTTATTAAACATTTGGACGTCCTTTACCTAAGCATGTTGGAAAAATGTTAAAAGTTGGGGAATTAATTTGGAATAAATAAATATTTGAGACTAAAGTTGGGGATTAAAATGGTAACTTGCCCTGATTATTACATACATTACCACACTAATTTTATTTTCATATTTAAAATTATTTTGGTGGATAATTTTTAATAAACCAAAAATTAAAATTTATTTCTTATTTATAAAATTATTATATCACTTTTTTTTTATATTCAAAATTTTAAATAGAAAACATTATTTTTATTTTTACATTTAAAAATTTATTTTTAAGTAGACATTACATTTTATTTCAAAAAAATGAGAAAATAATACGTGGGAGTTTTTTGTTTTATTTTTATAGTAAATATAATAATACTGATGAAATTTAATATGCAATAACTAATCTAATGGGCTAAAACCAGTAATTTTCTTAAGTTCTAAGTTAAATTTGTATTAAAAAAATTACTATGCAGTAAAATTTGTCCCAAGTAATTTTTAAAGGTATCATGAAGGAAAAGGAGCGGAAGTAGCATATTGTCTGATAGCGCCGTACGTACAACGTATATAATAGAAAAGTCCAAATTGGCAGCACATAATTTGTAGCAGATTCATCCTGGCTTCTTCAATTGCGGTTTCCTTTATATATATATACACATATATATATATATATATATACATATCACCTAAGCAAGTGGTTAACGTCATTTAAAATCAATTAAAAATTAATATATTAATTATTAATTAATTTCTCCGTTCTCCTCGACAGAAATTCAATTGCGTCAAAGTTTCATATGAAATATCGGATCGTACTCCTTGTCACTATGATCCAAAAGATTTGACTTTCAATATATTATAGATGTATGTATGTATGTATGTATGTATGTATGTATGTACGTATGTATTTGCATAATTATTTAAGAAAAACGAAAAGTAAGAGTACGGGTACAAACAAACAACATCAAAGACACCTGTACGTACCAGAATCCTGCATGATTGCACATCCCATCAATAATTTCAACTGTATGTATATGTGTATATATATGTATAGAGAATTAAATATGTAAAGCCTCCACCACACAAGTTGTACAAATTGTACAACATTAACAAATAAAATAATTATTGTATGCAATACCCAATAATAATAAATTTTAAAAGCAGCGTGTATTTAGTTTATACATATATATACATATATATATATATATATAGACAAGAAGCCAGAAAATGCATGCACGTAAAGCCTTCTCCTATCACATTCATTCTGCTGCCTTTATTAATTTCACTGCTCCACATAAATGTGTGTGTATATGGTCGAATTTTTTCACCGTCGGATTAATACACTCATATAATATAATAAATAGCCACTAATGTAATTAATTCTCACGTTCTGAACGTTTTTTTTCTCTACTTCTTTAATAAAATAAATAATTAGAGATAATATGATATAATATTAATAAATTTAACATTTTAAAAAAAAAAATTAAAACATGAGACGGTTCTTGATAATAAAGATTCCTCTAGCCCTATTTAATTTATAATTATTAACTTTGTTCTTAACTATGAAATATGGAAAAAGAGAGATTTTATAGTATGTATTTGAAAAAAGAAATGATTATGGGTATTGTTAACCATATCAATCTCTATCTTACTATTTTGTTATTTAAAATTCTTATAAATTTATAGTGTAAGTAAAAGTTCGGAAATAAAAAATAAGAGTTTATTATTTAAATGCGAAAACGAACAATAAAATTAGAATTTACATTCATTACACAGTAAATTAAAATGTCTAATGTACTTACAGGAATATTCCTTCTACATTGGTTTATAAAAAAAGACAAACGATAATTAAAATAGATAAATAGATATCCTAAAGCGTTAACTTCCACTAGCACTTGAAGGGGGTCAAAGATGTGAAAGTAGCACAACTTTCTTATTGATCGGGACTTGGATCTTGGTTTTCTTGATATGAAATTATTAATAAAAAGGTGAGTTACACTATCTCAGTAAAAATATCACACTAATCACTTATACAAAAAATTAAAATTTGGTAAAAATTTACAAAACAACTAATGGAACTATTGATTTAAGTAAATACATTTAATTTAAAAACGTTTTACTCTATACTTATAGTTAAGTTTTTTTCCAAAGTCAACCTATGAAGACAAGTAACCAAATGACATTTTAATTTCATGTATAAGATCAACAATTCTTCCTTTTAACCTACTTACTGGGACCCATGGGGTATACAGGAATATCTTTCTACTCGAAAACCCAGTATCTCAATTTGATAATTAACTTAGTCATCCCCATACCACGTCCGATAATGGGTGCCAACATGCCATCATCTTGATACCCCGTCCGGTATGAAGTGAACCGTCTTTTTCAAAACCTTTCGGTATAGAACTTCTCAGCCCCGTCCGACTGAGATAATGTACACAGTAGGATTCTCTATGTACCGAGTTCATCCACCCATTTCCAAGACACTCAGTAAGCTTTCATATATATAGATTCTTATCGTCCAAAGAAATACCAATCACATTTTACACATTCACAAATTAATTTAAACGACATCTAAGTAAGCAATACAATTTATATAACCAAAAAATCAAGTAACTAGATAACCAAATAATCAGTATAGAAGAACCCAAGTAAACCAAATAACTGATAACACAATTTAAACTAGTAATTTAATGCACGTAATACAATAATAAATATCTCAAGCAATATAGGAGAAAATGAATAATAAACCATGGTAATTGTACACTGACCAGTTTTGGCTCTAGTAGTGACCTAAATTATTATTAGAGTTTTTCTAATTTTTACAAAATACGAAATTATTAATTATTAGGCCTCAATTTATAGTAATAAAGAATAGGGTGAGGGATCCTTACTTGAATCGGTGCTTCAAAATATCGAACTACATTCTACACCTCCTTATGGGGTCTGGGTTTCTTGAATTTTTTCTGCAGAAATTAAAATAGTCGTCACGTACCCAAAAAAATCTCAAAAATCCAAAATTGGTGTCGAAAATCTTTTACGATCAATTTATAACGGCAGTTCACCTTGGCTTGACCAATTTTGGTCGGTCTTGGCCGATTTTGGCCGGCTTTATACGTATCCCTACGAAGAAACATTTTAGGAAGCCTTGGTTGGCTAGAAAAATAAAAAAACTGAACCTACTGGCGGGGGAGGGGGGTCCCGGGTTTGGTGGCTCTGTTAGTTCTCCTTCCTGTCTGGGGTTTCTTCTTCGGCTAACATGCACAAAAAGGGATGGTGAACATAATGATTAAAGAACGAGAAGAAAGTCATCGGAAAGGGTTTAGGGTTTTGGCCACCGCAACTCTATTGAATTTTACCAACAGTTTTCGGCTCACCTGCCATCCTATTTGCTCCAATATGGCCATAGAGAGACTCAGAATTGAATTCCGAGCAAGAAGACAATTTTTTACCTCTTTAGGTAGTCGACAGTGTCTTCGGTGCGGTGGTGACCAGTGGTCAGCTTCCTTCTCCAGCATCTGGTTCTTCTTCTCTAGTGAGGGTGGGGCAGTTAGGGTTCGAGTTTCCTAGAACGCGATGCTTAAATACCCATCCTGTGTCGATCTGGATTATTCCTTTAAGGAGACGTGACCCTCTCTCGTTCGTTGGATCTATCCTATTTGGGGAATGAATTTAGGCCGCACAATCAGAATGAATTTGACCGTTCGATCGTGCATAAAGATGGAACACATCTGGTTCATTCATGCGTACGGGGTGAGATCTGGGCCGTCGGATCGCTGGGTACGTGGATCTCTCGCGTGGCTTCCCGCATGGTCTCGATGTCAGTAAGGTTGCCACACGACATGTTTTGGTTCGCCAGGGCTGCTGACTGGGCTACCTTACATGGCAAAACTTTTTTTTGTGTTTTAACCCATTGTTTTTAATTTTTTTTTTCAAAAACACCTCCCGAATTCAAAATTTCACACCTTTTTCCTAAAATTATTTTCAATTCCGTTCCTAATCCATTTTTTCTCAAAATTTCAATAAAATAAAATTTAAAATAAATCAATTGAATTATTC
Source organism: Carica papaya (assembly GCF_054855325.1). NCBI lineage: Eukaryota > Viridiplantae > Streptophyta > Magnoliopsida > Brassicales > Caricaceae > Carica > Carica papaya. The sequence goes on along the minus strand of NC_142311.1, from coordinate 26,396,797 downwards.
ATATAATTTTTTTATAATTAAAACAAAAATCTCAGGCCGATTTTCAGACCTGGGTATTACAACTCTCCCCCCCTTAAGAAAAATTTGGTCCCTCAAATTTGTCACCCTCTCATTTAGTCGAATAATTGGGGGTATTGGGTTTTGAAGTCTAATTCTAATTTTCAAGTGACATCTTCTTGAGTTTGATTCTGCCATAGGACTTTGATGAAGAAAATTTCTCTATTTTGAAGCACTCTGCTATTCCGGTCTATAATGCCTACTGATACCTTCTCATAGGATCGATCCTCCTCGAGTGAAAGGGGCTCTTAGGACAGGATGTGTGAGGGGTCTAGGTCGTACTTGTGTAGTATGAACACATGAAACACATTATGTACTCTGGATATCTCTGGAGGTAGTACTAGTTTTTAGGCAGACGTATCAATCCTTTATAAGATTTCAAATGGCCCAATAAATCAAAAATTTAATTTTTTCATCTTTCCAAACCTACTAATTCCCTTGAAAGGGGTGACCTTAAAAAAAACTCGATCGTCTTTCTCAAATTCCAAATCCCTCCTTTGGGTGTCCGCATAATTTTTCTATTTACTCTGAGCTGTCTGGATGTTCTTCATGATTTTAACAATTTTAGTTGTAGTTTCCTCTACAAGATCCGGGCCAAATAATTTTTTATCATCCACCTCTTCCCAGGAGATCAATGACCTATAGGGTCGTCCATATAATGCTTTATACGGGACCATGCCGATGCTTGCTTGATAGTTGTTATTGTAGGCAGACCCCATCAAAGGTAGGTGATCATCCTAATGGCCCCCGAAGTCTAAAATACAAGCTAAGAGCATATCCTCTAGTGTGAGAATCATCTTTTCTAATTGTCCATCAGTTTGAGAGTGGAATATGGTGCTAATGGACAATTTCATTTCCATGGCTTGTTGAAGACTAGACCAAAACTGAGAAGTGAACCTGAGGTCTCTATCAGATACCACTGTCAGCAGGACTCCATATAACTTGACTATCTCCTAGATATAAATTCTTACTAACTTGTTTAAGGGATTGGTCATCTTGATAGCTAGGAAGTGAGAGGACTTGGTGAGCCAGTCGACAATTATCCAGATAGTATCATATCCTGAGCATGTCTTAGGCAACCCTATCATAAAATCTATAGTAAAATGTTCCAATTTTCACTATAGGATCGGTAATGGCTAAAGTAGCCCACATGGGCATTGATGTAGAGGCCTTAATCTGTTGACATACCAGACATTTGGAGACTAAATCGGGTATCTCTCTTTTCATCTTGCTCCACTAAAACTGGGGTCTCATACCTGATACATCTTAGTACTTTTGGGATGTATGATGAACTTTGAATTATGAGCCTCTGTCATGATGTCTCCTTTTAGTTGACTGTCATTTGAAACACACACCCTATGTTAAAATCTGAGCAACCCATCGGCACAGACTTAGAATTATAGAATTACTCCCTATTCTGCATCTTTTTTAAGAGTTACTATGGTGGGATCGGTTAACTGGGCTTTCTTTATTCTCTAAATCAATTCGAGTTGTATAGTTAGGTGGGTTAAGTATGTAACTCTTTTCAAGTCCTAAAGTCATATATGTTGTAATACCCATATTACCCTGCATTCAAAAATCATTAATTGAGCCAACATACCTATAATTTTTCTACTGAGTGCGTCGACTACCACTTCGCCTTTGCCGGGTGATACAAAATCTTACAATTGTAGTCCTTGAGGAGCTCTATCCAACATCTCTAACGCATTTTGAGATCCTTATGAGTGAATATATACTTCAAGCTCTTATAATCTGTATAAATCTTAAAAGTCTACCTATACAAGTAATGGCGCTAGGTTTCAAGGAGTGAATAATGGCAGTAAGTTCTAAGTCGTGGGTGGGATAATTTTTTTTATGACTCTTCAATTGCCTATACCCATAGGCTATGACCTTCCTATACTGCGTTAGAACACAACTCAAACCTAGGTAGGAAGAATTACTATACATTGTGTATCCACATGTCCCACTCGGTAAAGCCAATGCAAGTACAGTAATCAACCGCTTCTTGAGTTCTGTAAATCTCCTTTTGCAATTTTCATTCCATTCAAACTTAATTTTCTTCTTTATGAGTCTGGTAAAAGGAGCGGCTAGGCTAGAAAATCATTCTACAAACATGCGATAATAACTTGTCATTCTTAGAAAGCTACGAATTTTCTTAACTGAGATCAATTTCTCCCAATCAATTATTGTCTCAACTTTTTTGGGGTTCACTAATACTCCATCCCTTGATATGATGTACCTTAAAAAGGTGACTCTACTCTAGTTAGAATCCACATTTGCTCAATTTTGCATACAATCTTTTTTTCCTGAGAACTTGTAAAACCTGAGTCAGGTGGTGAGCATGTTACTCTCTGCTCTTTGAATATATCAAGATATCATTGATAAACACAATGACAAATTGATCCAAGAATTTTCTAAAAATCTTATTTATCAAGTCCATAAAAATGGCTGGCACATTGGTTAGCCCAAATGGCATGACCAGGAACTCGTAGTATTCATATATGGTTCTGAAGGTTGTCTTGAGAATGTCTTTTGCCTTAATCTTTACTGATAGTAACCTGAACGCAAGTCTATTTGGAGAAAACTTAGGCACCCTGCAATTGGTAAAAAAGATCATCAATTCTGGGGGAAGGAGTACTTGTTCTTGATTGTGATTCTATTCAATTCCCTGTAGTCAATACATAATCTCAACATCCTATCCTTTTTCCTTGTAAATGCGACTCCAGCACCCCAAGGAGACACACTATGTCAGATGAACTCACTATTCTGTAATTTATTGATATATTTTTTTAGCTCTTCCATCTTAATATGACTCATGTGATAAGGGACAACTGAGATAGGCTAGGTGTTAGGTTGAAGATTTATGGTAAACTCAACTTTTCTATCTACTGGCAGTCTGCATTAAAGGCCATCAGAAACTGTTTTCAAGTGATTAGAACGGGCAGGGTGGCCTGTTGAGCTACCACCAGCGACCTACCTCTCCCACGAGTATGTAGGTGGCAAGTACAACCTTTTCTGTCTCAACTAACTAATACTTGGCCTCTTTAAAAAAAGATACTCCTATAAAGATAGATGTGTTTAGTCTTTTATGCCTTTCAATGTAGTCTGAGTCCATCATTGGTGGAATTAGGTCCTGTGGAAGATGGACTGAATTGTGCTGAAAATAGGCCAAGTGGCTTTGTGGTGACACCTGATCGTATTGTGGGGGCACTGAATTGTACTGTGACAATGCCAGATGATATAGTGGAGGAGCAGGGTTATACCAAGATGGCTTCGGATCTTCCTGCTGCAAGGGTGGCTCAAACTATGGCAGTGGGGGGAGGGTCAAGCAGCTCCCTCATTTTCTCCCAAGTCTGTTGGGTAGAGATAAGTCTTTCCAGTATCTCAAATAGTCGATCAACATCCTCTCGAAGTGAACCATCCTGGGCTGCTCAGTTTAGTAGGGGCCTTCCTCTCCTCATATCCTTGTACCTGCATTTTACAAGGAAGGGTTGAGCCACAGTTTGTATTTGGTATTTTTAAGTCTTTATGTAAGAAATGATTATGAGGAACGCGACTTTGATACCAATTGTAAAAGCCTGAAACTAAAAGAAAATAGTTTAGTATCTAAATGCGGAAGCGAATAATAAAGTTAGGGTTTACATTCCTTACACAGTAAATTAGAATGCCCAATAGGGATATGAGAATGACCATTCTACATTAGTTTATAAAGAAAGACAAATAATAATTAAAACAGATAAATAGATATCCTAAAGAGTTAACATCTAATAGCATTTGAAGGGAGTCTAGTAGGTGAACTACTCACAACCCTCTTGTTGATCGGGATCTAGATCTTAGTCTTCTTGATATGAAATAGTTAATAAAAGGGTGAGCTACACTAGTACAGTAAGACTATCACACTAATCACTGATACGAAAAACTGAAGTTTGGTAAAAATTACAAAATAACTAATGGAACTCTTGATTTAAGTAAATACATTTAACTTTAAAATATTTTATTTTATACTTACCGTTACAGATTTTTCTAAAGTCAACCTATGAAAACAAGTAACTAAATGACATTTTAATTTCATGTATAAGATCAATAATTCTTCTTTTTAACCTACTTACTGGGACCCCTAAGGGTCTATAGGAATATTCCTCTACTCGTGAACCTAGTATCTCGATTTGATAATTAACTCAGCCGTCTCCATACCCCATCCGATAATGGGCGCAATATGTCATCCCCTCGATACCCCGTCTGATATGAGGTGAACCGTCTTTTCTAAGCCCTTCCGGTATAGAACCTCTCGGCCCCATTCGACTGAGGTAATTTCCCAAGGCACCTAGTAAGCTTTCATATATATAGATTCTCATTGTCTAAACAAACACCAATCGCATTTTACACATTCACAAATTAATTTAAATGAAATCTAAGCAAGCGATACAATTTACATAACCGAATAACCAAGTAACCAGATAACTAAATAATCAGTATAGGAGAACCCAAGTAAAACTAAATAACCGAGAATACAAACTAGCAATTTAATGCACACAATATAGTAGTAAACATCTTAAGCAATATAGGAGAAAATGAACAATAAACCAAGGTAATCATACACTGACTAGTTTGGACTCCATTAGTGACTTGTAATTATTATTAAAGTTTTTTTAATTTTCACAAAACACAGAATTATTAATTATTAAGTCTCAATTTATCATAACAAAAAATAGAATGAGAAATCCTTACCCGGAACGGTGTTTCAAAACCCATACTACTCTTTACGCCTCCTTACTGGACTCGAGTTTCCTAAATTTCTTTTGCAAAAATTAAAATACTCGTCATGTATCCAAAAATACCCTCAAAACCCAAAATCAATGTCAAAAACCCTTTATGGCCAATTTTAGGGTTCCGACACAGTGGCGTTGCCGTGCTCTAGTGCTGACTCTGCCGCCTACGATGGCAATTTGCCTCAGCCTACCTGATTTTGGCCAGTCTTGGCCAATTTTGACTAATTTTACATGTATTCATCTGAAAAAATACGTTAGGAAATGTCAGTTGGCCAGAAAAACCAAAAAACCGAACCTACAAGTGGAGAGGGGTCTCTAGGTGCGGCGGCTCCGCCCGTTCTCCTTTGTGACTGGGGTTTCTTCTTTAGCTAACCTGCACAGAAATTGATGATGAACATAATGGTCAAAGAATCGTGTAAATTGAAAAATAGGAAGGGGGTCATCAGAGAGGGTTTAGGATCTTAGCCCCCGCAGCTCTATCGGGCTTTGCTCATAGTTTTCGGCTCACCCACCATCCCATTTAGTTCGATATGGCCACAGGGAGACTCAGAATTGAATTTCGAGTGGAAAAATTTTTTTTTACCTCTTTTGGCAGTCGGCAGTAGCTCTAGCGCGGTGGTGGTCGGTGATCGGCCTCCTTCTCCAGCATATGGTTCTTCTTCTCTAGCGAGGGCAAGGCACCTAGGGTTCAGGTTCCCTAAATTGTGATACTTAAATAGTCATCCTGTGTCGATCTAGAAAATTCGTTCGGGGAGATGTGGCCCTCTCTCGTCCGCTGGATATATCCTATTCGGAGAATGAATCTGGGCCGCACGATCAAATTAAATCTGACTGTTCAATTGCGCATAAAAAGAGAATGCATCTAGATCGTTCACACATGCGGGATGAGATCTAGGTCGTCAGATCGTTGGGCACGCGGATTATTTGCATTACTTCTCGCGTGGTGCCTATGTTAGCAGGGTTGTCACGCGACATGTTCTGATTCGTCGAGGCTACTGAATAGGCTGCCTTACATGGCCAAACTTTTTCTTTTTGCATTTTGACTCCTTATTTTTAAATTTTCTTTTAAAAAGACTCCCTAAATTCAAAATTTTACCTCATTTTTTCAAAATTATTTTCAATTCCATCCCTAATCCATTTTTTTCTCAAAATTTTAATAAAATTTAATTTAAAATAAATTAATTTAATTATTCGTATAATTTTTTTTTATAATTAAAACGAAAATCCCAGGCCGATTTCGGACTCGGGTATTATAATGTAAATATGTATTTATCTTTAATTTAATTGTTTTCTTGTAAACCTATTCAAATATGCATATAAATATTAGTATTACAGTAATAAAAATTATCTTTACTTTTCTCATAAATTGACATAGTATCAAAGCCTCTTCACCTTATTGTCCTCTTAATTAATCCTACTAAAATTTTCATTTTCCCATGTATCTTCACACTATTTATTCTTTACTAACTCACTCCTCCTGATTTTATCTTATGAAAGAAATTAGTCATTCTTATATTAAACTATCAAAACCTCTCTTGATTTGTTAAGGTTTTCTACCTACTCTTATTAAAACTATCATTGACTTTAATGGTTTTCCCATTATAAACCATAAATATTCTACTTAGTTTTATTTTTAAAAAAGACAAATATTTAGGGCTTGGTTACTATACTCTTTATCAAAGAGGTTTGCCCATATGTTAACATATGAGCCTTCAGACCTCTTTGTAAGTATGAGATTCTCTTTATAAGACATTTAGGTTTATCTCCAAGACTTACAAATAGCAACTTCGTCTCATCTCCATGAACTTCAACGAAAAGAAAAATTTGTCTTTAAATATTGAAAAGAAACAAAATTTTATTGCAGATGAAGTTACAACTTCTAGAAGATTCCTATCTACTATGAAATTCAACATAATTATTTATCAAAACCTTGAATCAAACTCTCACTCCCTTATATTACTTTTAGTTTAAGGTATGATCTTGTGTCACTTCATGAGTTATATGACCACTATGTTACATATGAGGTACAATTTAAATCGATATTTAAATCAGTCACAAAATATAATTGTTAAGACTAGCACTAGTCAATTTTCTATATCATAAATTTTATCACCAAGTTTTCAATTTCTAATTAATAGAAAAAAAGAGGTCATATAAAATTTATAATGTGAGAAATTATACAAGTAAATGCAATAAAAAATACCAACACTCTCAAAGTTATTTTTAGCAACAACAACAGCCTTAAAACTATCATACTTTTATTGCATTCAACATAAGTACTGTCTACTTAACCTCCTCAAGTGTTGTAGAAGGTAGGATTAACATGCAATATGAACCCACATATACACAATTAACATAAAAATTTAATTCCTAAATAAACTCTCCAAACTTAATCCATAATTAACAATGTAATTAGAAATAAGATAATAGTAGTGAAAGAAAAAAACATCATAAGAGTAACTCGATAAGTTGAAACCAATTCTCTACTCAACATGAAGGTAAAAGAAACCTAACAAGTAGCAAAATTTATTAATTGAAACTTGATTTGGTTATTAAATTCATGAATACTTACAAGAGGGCCTATTTATAAGAAAATTCGGCAAGAGTCTTAATAGAATAATACTATTTTAAATTAGGAATCTTAGTTAATAACAAGAATTATTTGATAATAACTACTCCTACGTGATAAGATCATAATTTACGCATGAGAAAACACACATTAAGGACTTTAATTGTCTAACCATGACCTGTAGTAATATGATTCTTCTTTTTTCACTTCAGCAAAGACTTTTAATTTGAGAAGAGTTTCAGCTTTGTAGATGTAGATAGGTTAATTTGCTTATGCTTGGTAGAATAAGGACTCCTGATTCCTTATGGGATTTATTTGAAGTTGAAATTCAATCATGATAAGATGTGTTTTGAAATGGTTATACAAGAGTGATTAACCAAGTGTCCAAAACTTTTAGGAATCATATTCTTCACATGTTTAATATGCTCTATGAGTTCTTATAATTGGATCATGATAAGAAGAGTGAGCGACAAGGAGAGTACTTGGTCGAGAGTCCAAAATTTTGAGGACTATTGATGTTTAGTTTGTAGAAACATATTTGGCTGAATGTCCCTAACTTATAAGCCTCATTGTTGATTGATTATGATGAGTTGTAGATTGATAGGAACTCCTGTCAGTGCGTTGACCGAGGGCCCATGAGTTATATGGCTCTTTGGTGCTCAATTTTCATGAATTGTAAGATAAGTTATTAACCACCTCTCTCAAAGACCTAATGGATCCAACCTTCACCTATTAAGGTCTTCCAAGTTTGGCCCAAGATTTCATTAATTATAGATCCATCCTTGAACATAAGCTTAAAAGTCTCGCTTGAGTTTCTTGCCCTATGACATAATAATATTCCATCGATATAGTCCAAGTACATCTTGAGTTTGGTCCATTCGAGGCTCATCTCCATGTGGAATTTGTTCATCTTGAATGAGATACTTATCTCTTCTCATATGGCCCAAACTGTGAACTTCTAAGCTCATGTGAGCTTGTATGTGATCTCCTTTGTGGTCATGAGTTTGAGTTATATCTTGGACGTGAGCTCTTATGTGGCCTATTATGATTTGTGCCACATTGATCTCCACCATCAAGTTTCTTAGTGTCCAAACTCTCGAGCATCTCATCATGGTACTGCTGATCATTCCGATCTTAGTCTTGTGACTGAGTACAATTATTACAAGAAAATGCATTTTAATGAAAACTAGAGGGACTATCTTAGAAACGGAATAAAAAAAGGGCAACATATAAAGTGAAGAATTTAAGGTAATAGCTTTACAAAAAAATTGAATCAATCACTAAAATCATGCATAACATAAATCTGTTAATTTTTAACAAAAAGTAAGAAAATATATAATTATTTATTACCGAATTAAGAAGTATGGATTAGTTTTTATCAGAAGATAATTTATTTCAACTTATAATTTGTTAAAACTTCACAATATCTACTCCTATATTTCATATTCAATTTAAGTGATAGCTAAATATAAACAACTTAAAATATTATGCATATATATACACATATGTATATATGTATTCTAGTGTTACATTAATTTGATTGCCATTATGTTTAAGAATTTATTTTCAATATTCTTGACTATATAATACATATTAATTAAATAAGATTTAACATAATAATTTAAGAGAATGCAAAAATTCTAAGTTAATATTAAATTATAGAAACCACATTAAATAAATTTTATAATTACTCAGATATTTGTACTAGTTAAACTATATTAATGTATACATCTATCAATCTATTCTTGTGTTAAATACACATAAAAGAAAATTGAGTGAATAAACATTTTAGAATTTTTAAATAAAGTTTTTATTTTAAATAGTTTTTAAAACATATGTAGAAGTAGCTAAAGATACATATAAAAAGTTGTCTCAAAAAATAATTTCAAAATATAGTGCCACATACTTTAGAAGCAACAATAAGAACCACTACCAAACCTATTGCTTATTTTTGTAACAAACTAATATAAATTTATTATGAATTTAATTACCGTCGGTTTGTAAAGAAATTTCGCCTCCTTTAAGTCTCTATTGCTAGTTTCTATGGGTAATTCCCGTAGAATTTAGCAATGGTTTTATAAACATTTTCCTTATCTATGGTCAGAAATGTATCGTAGTTTCCATCTCACTTTAGTGTAGTTTCTGCGGTTGCCATTGATTAGCGACTGATTCAAATATGTCACTGCTTATCCATCACCAAAAACAATATTTCTTGTAGTGAATGGTAATGAGCAATTAATGATTAGTGATGGACCATGTTTGAAATTTTCTTCACTAGGTTTCTCTCCCTTAAATTTTCTCCATTTTCCAACCATTACAATCTTATTCATCTTAAATGTTTTCCCACGATAATGATTGATTTTAGAGATTTAATCCTAACTACTTTAATTTACACTGATCAAGAAAACTAAAATATATTACTTAAAGGATTCTCTGAAGATGGCTTCTAAAAGTTATTGCCACATATTAAGTGATGTGAGTAAAAGGGGGATATAATTTGATCTATATTCTATATTATCCAAGCCACCCACTTAGATAGAATATTTGCTACACATTCTCTTCATTAAGATGCGGAGTTCAACTTCCAATCATATTTGGAATTAATGAATCTTAATTCAACTAGGATTTATGTCTAAGTTTCCTCAAGAAATTGGAAGTCAACCTAGAAGGAGTACTAATAAATTTTATCTTAATAAATTATTATTTTAAAGTAGTTGGAAGCATGTCTAAAGTGTGAGATAAAGATTTCTACACTTAGTTGAATTCCTATAAGAAAAGGGAGTTTGTTTTCCTAAACTTAGTTGAATTCTTACAACAAAAAAGAGTTGCTTTTGATAGGTCCCAATTAGACTAAGAATCTAGCAATAACTTAGACTAAGTTTTTGCTTATGGTAAGAAACAAACACTTATTTTTAAGAATGAATAATGTTATTTATTGATGATTTACAATGCTTTAAATACAAGGAAAATGTAACAACTTTTCCTACTTCTATGAAACATGATGATGAAATCACAAAAAATCAGCAACTACTAAAAAGTAACGATTGGAAGCAAATTACTCTATTGATTGATTCTTCAGTGCTCACATTTTCCTTCAATTTGATTATGTCTTCAGCTCTAAGGTGTGGGGGGTTTTTTAATCTAGATATTGTGATTTTTTAATTGGTATTCTTTGGGATCTTTAGGGTTTATCATTACTCCCCCATTTTTAGGAGTTTTGTTATCAAGCTTCAAGGTGAAAAACTTCTTCTACAGTTCTTTGCTGTTTTCCCAAGTGGCATTCTCTACAGGTAAGTGTTTCTATTTAACTAAACTTTCTTCGACAAACTTATATCTCTTCTAAACCCAACATGTCTCTAAAGTGCTTTTAGTTAAAGAAGGACATTACCACCTTCAGTAGTGACCGAAAAGTCCTCAGTTATGAAAACAAAATCTCCAAACTTCTTTGTGAGAAAGGACATATAGACAACAGGATGAATGTGGTATCCTTCTAGAAGCTTGAGCTTGTATACAACTTGACCAATCTTTTGTGTAATCTTATAAGGGCCATAAAAGCGACATGGTAATTTCTGAAATGCTCTCCTAAAGACGGTTTATTGGCAATAGGGTTAGAGTTTAAGAAAAGTCTAATCTCCTTCTTGGAACTCAACATTATGCCTTTTGGAATTAATTATTTGCTACATATGATTATTGGTTGCATTTAAATTTGCATCGAGTTCTTGAAGTATCTCATTTCTTATTACCAATTGTTAGTCAACCTCATTCATTGAAGTCATGCTCTTTTGATAGTGGGGATAGTTGATGGGGACCGTCCATAGATGGTTTGAAAAGGTATCATCCCAATAGATAAGTGGTAAGTGGTGTTGTACAAAAAATCTACCCATGGAAGAAGTGAATGCCATTTGTACAGTCGTTGACTGGCTAAACACTGAAGATACTGTTCCACATATCTATTGATAACTTCAAACTGTCAATTGATTTTTGACAAGAACTCATCTTCAATTGTGTACATGATATTTTAAAGAATTTATTCCAAAAGTGATTGATAAAAATTAAGTCTTGATCACTTATGATTGATCTTGGTATTCCATGGAGTTTAACCACTCCTTCCACAAAATTTTCAACTACCACCTTTACAGTATACTTATGTGCTAATACCAAGAAATATGTCGATGTACTCAAATGATCAATTACCATAAGGATGGTGTCCTTACCATTAGAAAGAGGTAACCCTTCAATAAAATTTATAGTGATGTCATCCCATACTTGGCAAGGGAATGATAGAGGCTGTATCAGACCTGCAGGAGAGAGTTTTTTTTATTTGGCACATTGACAAATTTCACAAGTGGATACATATTCTTGTACCATCTGATGCATAGAGAGCTAATAGAACTGTTGGTTTAATCGTTTATAACTCCTCAAAACCCTTGAATGTCCTCGCTTCTGTGAATCATGGGATGTTTGATATAGCTGATGTATGATACTGAACTAAGGAGGAATCACCACACGATTCTTAGAGTAAACCAATCCATTTCTCCAACTATATGGATTGTTTGGATTTTAAGTAGCTAGTGTCTCAATTCTCTGTATATAGGGATGAGTTGCTGCTTCTTTCTTAATGTCCTCCCGTATTTGATTTTTAGAAACAAATAAGGCATGTAAGGATGGGCTGTTTGCCTATTATAAGAGGGTGTCTGCCACTGCATTCTCTTTTTCTGGCTTGTAGGGAATCTCATAATCATATCTGAATATTTTAGAGACACATTTATGTTGTTCTGGCATAGTAATACATTGATCCAGTAAATATTTCAAGCTTTGTTGATCAGTTTAGATAAAGAATTTGAGAGACCCATTAAATAAGGTCTCTAGATTTGGACGACGACCATAGTGGCCACAATTTCTATAACATAGGTCGACCATAACTATTTACCAATCCCCAGTGCTCAACTCATGTAGGCTATTGGAAAATCCTTACACATAAGCGTTATATCCCGACACTTTTACCTCATCAAAATACTTAATAAAAAATCCTTTTTCCATTATAAAAATTAAATGTCTCATCGACCCCTTTTTCCCTAGTATCTTGCCTTACTAAAATCTCTTTAAAAAAATGCTAAAAATTCCTTTTTAATTCCATCTCGAAGCACCAAAAAATCTCCCCTCTTAATTATTAATCTCAAACTTTCTTAAATCCCCATTGGATCTTCCTCCTTAATTTGCCTCGACCGTACATCCTCCCATGACCTCTCTCAATCCACCATTATTCATCAAAATTCACTCCCAATCTTCCTCTTAATTGAATGCATCTTCCCATATCTACCACCTAAATACAACTTTTCCTCCACCACTTTTCATATAACTCATCCTACTAAATCACCTCTCTCTTTTCGCATCTAATTCCTTTTTGAACCCCTCATTCCAAAATTAACTCTTTTTATTCTCATACTCACCACTTGATTATATGTCATCTATTTTTTTTGTAGACATTAAGTCAATATCATTAATCTTTTTATTTTATCTAAATTGACTATACTCAAACTGGATCCACCACTTATAAACAAGATACTATGCATGTTAGATAGAGAAAAACCAAATTCTACGAATTTTAAGCTCTTTTTGATAATCACACTTGATCTTTAGTCTCGAAGACTCTAATTGGAATATGGTCGAAAATAGATAAGTCTTAAAAGTTAAAATAGATTCTTATAGAAGTATAGAATGTTATAAAGCAAATGACGCAGTGGGAAACGGGGATGGATCATTTTAACTTCTAGAACCTCACACAATGTTACAACCAAAAAGTTTAACCACCTAGTTTGCCCTCTCTACTTGAACTACATCGATCAATATAAGTGCAATTTAAGATAATTGAAAAAAAGGAATGATGTCACGACTTACCCAATATGTTAATCCTGATTCGTTCGCTCAACAAGACTTCTAAATCTTCTAAGCTTGAAAGCACTTGAAGAACACTTACAAAATTAGCTAAAGTTAATTTTAAGAAAGCAAGAAAAAGCTTAAAACTTATTAATCTAAAAATTGATAATTTTGTTTACAACATAAGGATTGAAATATTTATATAGACTTTACTCTTCTAATACGAATAAAAGTAGGATTACATATTGCTACTTGAATACTTAGATTTAATTAAACTAGAAAACTTAAACAAAATAATTAAATAATTAAATCCTTATCTAAAAGCATTATTAAATGATGAAATAGTACTTATTTAATTAAAGAAGAATCCTCCTTTTTTAGCCGAATCTATCATGCCCTTTTATCCTCTTATTTGGTCTCCAACTTGGTGTAGAATTCCTCCTCTTGAATTTTAACATATTGATCACATGGGGAAAATGGGACAAGATATAATCCTCTTTAGTTTGCAGCTCTTGGTGGAAGCTTCTTTTCCATGGATCTCAATGGCATTGGGATTCCTTTCCAGGTTTTCCTTCTAGATGCCGCATGTTGGAGTCTTTAAAAGAATCCTTTCGAACATGGCTTGATGTTCACATGCTTCCCTCATGCGGATGGAAGCTTCCTTGCGTGCGATAAGGATCTCCATGTGTGGGGGGTGTGCGACTTGCTCATCCCACACAAGTATGCCTTTGAGAGTGCGAACAAAGGCTTTCTGAGGCACGATATGTGCCGATCCTCTTTCTTTTGTGCAACCTCCTTGGGTCGTGGCCCCTTTTGGTCGTGAGGCATTAAAGTTATCTTGCGTTGGACCAAAATTTGGCCTTTCTTCTTACCTTTCAATTCTCCCCCATGAATCTCATTTGGGCCTTGAGCTTCCTTTAAACAAACTTGGTCCATTCCTTATAATAATCCCATTTAGAAAAGTAGTTAGGGATCTAGTTACTTTTCTTTTCAAGGTGTTCCAATTTAAGAAACTAAAATTTACTTTCCTATTTGAGTCAATCCTATTTAGGAAACAAAAAGTTTTTAAAATTGCTTGTTGGTTTAGTAGAGGACCTACGGGAATCCTTGCAGGAAAAAAAATTTCCATTTTTCGACTGTGCAATTGCGTCAACATACTGTGCAACGTGCGTGCACAGCTTCTTTGCATTTGCTCATGCGTATTGCACGTCCTTCTTCTCATGCAGTTGAAGACTCGCAAGTAATTATCTTGTGAGAATCTTGATTATTAGGGGATTCCTCCTTGATGCAGGATTGTGTCATTAAAACTAAATTTGTGTCTCCTAGTATCACATCAGCTCATCTTATAGTTAAAGAGTTCAATAAAAAAGAAGGAATTGACTACTGTTGTACTTTCAATCCACTAGTTAATTATACAACTATTTGGTGTAGTCTTTTTATTTTCATCTTTTCTCACTCCTTCAACAATTAGATTTTTCTAGTACACTCTAACACAGTCATTTAGAAGAAAAGGTGTACATAACTCAATATGATGACTTTATTGATTCAACATTCCTAAATCATGTAAGTTGGCTTTACAAAGCCTTTTATGGTCTTAAGTCGACATAGTTTACTTACCTCAGTCACTTTTTAAGGAAAATGGATTTATGGCCTCAAAGGTTGACAACTTCCTCTTTTAAAAACACTCACCTATTCGAACTCATATATATTGATGATATTCTGATAATAAAAAATTCTTCTACAAATATCTAGACAATAATTTATCAAGTCCAGACTGAATTTGCTATCAATTATCTTGTCAAACTCCACTAATTCCTTGGTATAAAGGATCTATATGATAAGGCAGTCTAGTACTCTCTCAATGCAAATATATTTTAGAAATTCTAGACAAAAGAATGATGCTTGATTATAAGGTTGTTATACACCTATTGCTACCTCCCCTCTATTGACCAGAATTAGTGGTCAACTATATTTTAATCCATAACATTATTTCCTAATTATTGGGGCAATACAATATGTAACTTCCACCAAGTTAGACATTACCTTCATTATAAATAAATTATATTATTTAATGCATAATCTCACAATAGACTATTGGGTTATTCTTAAACTACTCATTCAACATGTCAAACACATTCTCTTCCATGGCCTTCGCTTGGTTCCTTCATCATCGTCTCTGCAATGTTTTTGTGGTGTAGATTAGAATGGTTTCACTTAATTTTTTTTTTTTAACTCTTTACCTCGGTTGAAATCTCATTTTCTAGCAAGCCTAGAGGCAATCTATTGTTCCTCATTCCTTAATTGAAGGTGAGTTTAAATTTTGTTTAATATTAGTGTGAAATTAATACGTGATCAAGAATGTTAGTTATATAAATATAGAGTCAATGTTCTCTTTAAAGTAAGTACTAAGAGATAGTTCATAACCAAATAAATCTCTTTGTATCTTATCAATAACATTTTGTTCAAATAAAATACTATTTTTATTATTAAAAATAAATAAATATCTCAAAGTAAAAAATTATTGTATTCTATAATTTTATTTATTTTTAATTAATAATTAATAGAAGTACGAAAACTTATTCTTTACTTAATTCTTTATACATATATGTTATTTATTTAATGGTTAGACAATAAAAATAAATATTAAAAATGATAGGAAGCAAGAGCACGGATTTAGTTACATTGAATAAATTTTCTTTTTAAAGTCACAAATATTGAATTCAAAATTTTTGTAGGTTGGAGTAGACTGCGGACCTTATTTATTATGAGGTCCCATATTTTATCTTCAACCAACAACTGCACATTAGCCAAGTGTCTACCACTTTTGACTTCACAATAAGAAATTATAACTAAAATGTTTTCTCCAAAGAAATTTCAAGACATCAATTATAATTCCAGTAAGTTGAATTTTAAAAGAAAATATGAATTCTGGATTTAATAAAATATATATATTTTTTTTAACAATAACCCAAAATTTTTAATTCTTGATATTAATTATGATGTACATTTTTTTTCCCACTTAATATGTATTGTAATAAATCATATTAACTTTTTGGAAGTAGAAAATCAAAACAGTTTTACTTGGAAATAAATAATCATAGAGCTAATCCATATGTTTTAATTAGATAATTTAGCTCAATATAGATAATATTCAAACTATCATACCGTAGATTCAAAAGAAAATTTATTTATTAACAACAAAGCCATTTTTTAAGTTCAAAAAGTGTTAATTAAATAATATTTTTTCTTATACTTTATCAAACTTTTACAAAATAATTAGCAACATTTACAGAAATTGAGCTTGAATTAAATAATATCATTAAAAAATTTCATATAGTTCACGTATGTATTAATAATAATAATATAATTTTTTAATAACGATAAAAGAAAGTACAAATCATTATTCAAACTCATATCTTTATAGAAAATAATTAGTATATGAAAACCATAAATTAATATGTTTTTCAATTTTAATAAAAAAAAAAAAAAAAAGGGTGAGTCACTTACATTTTCTATTTTATATCATACTAGATATTGTGTTACAAAATGGTATGAATATTTAGTTTATTAAACTTTGAAATACTAATATTTGAATTATGTATGAGAAGTGGGTCCATATCATGGTCAAAGTCAACCTATTGCTTTTAAGCTGTGCCCTCGGGAGAGGGAGAGGGATAGGTAAGAGAGAATGGAGTTGAGGAGTTGAATGAGAATGAAGATCACATTTCGCCATCATTTCACTCATGAGGGCAAAAATCATTCTACGAAATTACAAAAGATTCACATGTAGAAATGAGAATAAAAGTAAAATGTTTGGGTTAAAAATTAATCTGCATGTTTTCATGTCATATTAAGCAATAATTTTTTTTTTTATTTAATAGAAAACTTTTTCAATTTGGTAGAATTATTAGTAACCTACGAAAATTTTGGTTAGAATTGAAGTATTTGTTGTACTTGCTTCTTTAAATTAATTTATGAATTAGTTTTACTTTTCCATTGTTAGTAGTTCACCAAATGTATTGAAGATATTACAAAAAGAAATTGGAGATACTGAATGCAAAAATAAAAAGAAATCAAATAACCTAATTATCAAATATGCTACAAAGCATGAAAATAGAGGTGCTCGTAATGGACCAAACTTTTCAATCTAGTTCTTGGTCCATGAACAAGAGAGAACTAAAACATTCTATCAATTTCTATTTGGTTTTTAATCTTAATTAGATCATACTAAAATGAATTAAACTAAAAATATAATTTTAAAAATAATTAAAAGATTTAAAACAATCAAATTGTGGGGAAAAAGAAAAAAGAAACTTGGCCTTTTTCAATTCGATCTTTAGTTTAAATCCTCTATCTTATTTGGTTCTCATTCTAGTCTAATCAAATTATGGACCAGTGTACACTCTTATAAAAAAATTTGAAGTACATCTAATTTAATCATGATAATACACCAAAAACTATTGTAAAATTCAAAAAAGTTCAAATAAGCCCCTATACAATTTTTTGGTTCAAATACACTTATATTTCTAAATTTTATGAGAACATGTTATTATCAATAACGGAGTATGCAACACTGTTAGATAGATTCCCATGTGGAAGAATACGTGACTAGTTCTACAATTATTAGTCTGTTCTTTCATAGCACCACACTTTCAGGTGTTGCTGAGTTAAGTGATGACACTTAATAAAAGCTTAAGTGTATTGAAATAGCATTGACATTCAAGATTTCTTTCTAGTTTTGTATCTTCTTCTTGGATTTTTAATAAATTTACATCTTATTGGGGATTATTTGAAGATAGAGAAGTTGAAAAAAAAAAAAGAGTTGAAGTGGTTGCCATCGTGGCGACCATGTGGCTACTATGCTAATAATATTTTTAAAAATTAAGACCGACGCCCGTGTGACAGCCCGAACTTCTATCTAAAGTCCTAACCGTACACACACCATATCATGATAAAATAATCTACATGAATATTTTAATTTTAAAATAATAATAAGTACATCTCTTGCATATTTAGCTCAAAATATCTAGTATCCGTGAGACATGTCTAAACTCTAAAATAAATGTTTATTAATAAATGATTAACATTAAGTACTGTTCGAATTAAAATAAAATTTGAACGATTTCCTTACAAGTTTTTCACTGTTCAGGAGCGGAATTCTGAATATCTTAATCTGAAAGAGATGAATAATAAATATGGTGAGCTTAATATGCTCAGTAAGCATGTAAGTAACCAATAAATAATAGGATAATATGTCAAAGTTAGTAGAAAGCATAAAACTGTCGACAAAGATAGTTCAAAATACTTTTCTTTTTACTCTATAAAATACGTGATATTTACACCATAATTCATTAACCGAACCTTATAAATCAGTTTATTCAGTAAATATTCAAAATTCATCATCTCAGTATCATAACTCAGGGCATAAACAGTTCAATAAATAACATAATTCAGTATTCAGTATCACGATTTAGATAGTAAACAGTTCAGTAGATACTAATTTAGTATTTCAGTATCATAAACATTACATATGACTTCTTATCCATTCATATCGGTTTATATCCTATTAAAATGGTTTTACCGCGCGATGCCATTTTCGTCAGTATCAACGAGAGCAGTAAGACTCCCCCTCTACTACGTGTGTACGTTACATTTTAATTCACAGTTTACAGTTTGCAGTACACAGTTTTCAGTTCACAGTTCTTATTACTTCGCCATGTCTGGCTAAAGTCGTATCCATGGGTAGGGTTCACCATAGTCACATACCAAAAAACTACATACACACCCACCCCTCAGTGATATCTAGTTAAATGGGTTTTCTAAATCTTTTATTGTTTATCAATTTATTTCATCTCACTAATAAATTTTTTAATTTTTATTATTTAATAATTTTATACTTATAACACACATATTGTAACCATTCATCACCCTAAACTCTTCTACATATTCTTAATAATTTCTAATTATATAGCAACCAGTATATACATGAATTCAGTTACCAAAATATAGCAAAACATTTCATTAGCAATTTCAGTAGTGAATATAAATAAGAACACAATAATCAGTAGAAAACTCCAGTCGGAATCATGTGCCTAATCACCAATTATTAAATATCACAGTTTTAATATCTTAGAAAGATTAAACTATATTTGTAAGCACTTACGCACTTACTTGATTTTTGTCTAAATTTCATTTGTGAAATTATCTCCAATGTACAAGATCAACCTGTTATAGTAATATCTGTATCGGGTAAATAACAAGCACCCTAAAGGGACACATTATACTAGATGAAACCCTTATCCAAAAGTTTTTGAACTTGCTTCCCCAATTCCTTCATTGCAATTCGACTCATTTTGTATGGGCCCAGTGAAATTGGTTAAGTACCTGGCTAAAGATCGATAACGAATTCTACTTCTTGGTCTACAGGCAATCCTGGTAGGTCATCAAGAATGATATCCAGCAATTCCCTGACTACTGGAATTTCTTGCCCATCAGTCCCCTTACTTATCTTACCTATCACATATTAAGATTGTTATATCGCATCACATAAATTAAAATCAATATATTATCTTCCTTATACGCAAATAATTAAGAAGAAAAATGAAAAGTCATTAGCACAAAAATGGTACTTGATTAGGAATATTGAATACAAGCTTCTTGTGGTAGCAGTCAACAGTAACATGATAGGCTGCTAACCAGTCCATCCCTAGTATCACATCAAAATCCCTAAAATCTAATAATAGTAAATCTACCTTAAATTCTTTATTTCCAACTTCAATAATACATGACTTGTAAACTATACTGACCACCATATTACCATTTGCAGGGGTAGACACAACTAAAGTAAAATCAAGAGACACATAAACAACACCTAAATATGGTGCAAATGCATGTGAAACAAAAGAATGTGTAGCTCCAAGATGACTTAAAGTATGCGTTATGTGCTTGTAAATAAGGTACGTACCCTGAATCACGTCAAGAGCAGCTTCCGCATCCTTAGCTGTGATGGCATAAACTCGGCTTTGGATTGTTGGTCTAGCTTGCGACTGAGGCTAGGGGCAATCGCAGATTTGATGATCAGTACTTTCGCATATAAAGTAAGCATTGTTGAGTTGGTAACACGGGACGTTCTCACAATTCTTGCCACAGTGAACGCAACTCTGACCTTGTTTGGTTGAAAAAGTTTGCAGTGGGGCAGGGTAAGCTACCTTAGGTCTCTTATTCTGGTGGCCCTAACTTGGGAGTGGCTTTTTATAAGGGATTGGAGGCTTGGCACTACTTGTTGTCAGTGCAGAGGTCCTAACAATACTCTCAATCAGTTGCGCCTTGACCAGAACCTGATGATAGGTACGAAGCTCTAGTACTACAAGGGGATTCCTAATCTCCGGACGGAGATTCCACTGAAATCTTTAGGTCATCTTCCCTTCATAAGATGTAATCTCAGGAGAATAGTGGCTAAGTTCTATGAATCTTCTAGCATAATCAGTGATTGAGAGGCTTCCTTGGGTAAGCTGAGCGAACTCTATCTCATTTCGATGACGAATGTTGTCGGAGAAGTATTCGATATTTAACGCCTCCAAGAAGTCCTCCCATGTGATGGGCGTGGGTAGAGTAGTCTACTTTGACTTCCCACCAGTGCTCTACTTCTCCCTCAAGAATAAAGATGACAAGGATAACCTTCTGTTCATCAGTCACCCCCTGAACCCTAAAAGACATTTAAGTTGTTTTTAGCCAATTCTCAGCCTCCTAGAAAGTCGATGCTCCTATAAAAGGGACTGGATTCAGTCGTTTGTATCTCTCAACATAACTTGGATCCATCACTAATAGAGCCAAGCCTTGTTGAGGCAGATGAAGAAGTGGAGGATCTGACAGGTCCCCCTATATAGGAACAGGGGGAGGATTTGAAAGGTCCCTCCTTTTTATTCTAGCCTGCTAACCAGTAACAAATCTCTCCACCAAGTTGTAAAGACTATCTGAGAAGATCTGTTCGTTGGGGGTCGTCCTCGTCTCATTTTTGTTTGTTAACATCACCAAACAAAAGTTTTAAAATTTACCTTTTTGAAAGTATATTTTTAATTATAATCCTATCCTTAAGTCTCATACACAAGGGATATTTCTAAGAACGTGTACTTTGATACCAATTGTCATAGCTCGAACTCACATCCAGAGTCCTAACTGTATGTACATCATATCATGATAAAATAATCTTAAGAATACTTCGCTCAACAAATTTTAAAATAATAATAAGTACATCTCTTACATACTTAGCTCAAAATATCCTGTATCCGTGAGATATTCTAAACTCTGAAATAAATACTCGTTAAAAAAGAAATGATTAATATTAAGTACTGTTCGAATTAAAATAAAAATTAAACGATCTCCTCTCAAGTCTTTCACTGTTCAGGAGCAGAGTTTTGAATATCCTGATCTGAAAGAGATGAACAATAAATAGGGTGAGCTTAATATGCTCAGTAAGCATGTAAGTAACTAAAAAATAATAAGATAATCTGTTCAAGTTGGTAACAAACATAAAACTGCTGATGGAGATGGTTCCCAATACTTTTCTCTTTACTTTAGAAAACATATGATATCTACACCATAATTTATTAACTGAACCTTATAAATCAGTTTATTCAGTAAATATTCAGAATCTATCATCTCAACATCATAACTTAAGGCATAAACAATTCAATAAATAACATAATTCAGTATTTAATATCACGATTTAGACAGTATGTTGTTTAGTAGATACTAATTCAATGTTTCAATATCATAAATATTACACATGGTTTTCAATATATTCCTATCGATTTATATTCTATTAAAATGGTTTTGCCGCGTGATGTCATTTTTGACGGTATCAACGAGAGTAGTAAGAATCCCCTCTACCACATGAATACATTACAGTTCAGTTCATAATTTATAGTTTATAGTACACAGTATTCACTTCATAGTTCTTATCGCTTCGCCACATCTGACTAAAGCCGTATCCACGGGCAGGGTTCACCACATGCTAAAAAGCTACACACACTCACCCTTCGGTGATATCGGTTAAATGGATTTTTTAAATCTTTTATTATCTATCTACTTATTTTATCTCACTAATAAATTTTTTAATTTTTATTCTTTAATATATTGTATACCTATAACACGCATACTGTAACCATTCATCACCCCAGACTCTTCTACTTATTTTTTATATATTCTAAATTACATAGTAACCAGTATATACACAAATTTAGTTACCAAAATATAACAAAATAATTCAACAGTAATTTTAGTAGTGAACATAAATAAGAACACAACAATCAGTAGAAAAATTCTGTTGGAATTATATGCCTAATCACCAATTATTAAACGTCACAATTTAATATCTTAGAAAGATTAAACTATATTTGTAAGCACTTAAGCACTTACCTAATTTCTATCTAAATCTCATTCGTAAAATTATCTCCGATGTACAAGATCAACCTATTACAATAATATTCATATCGGGTTAGTAACGAGCTGGTTATCCCCTAATTTCAAATACCCGTGTTTGGACTTGTTCCTAATTATAAATCGGATACGTAATTTGTTGTATTAAAATTAAATAGGAATAATAAACTCTAAACCTAAAATAGTAAACCATTAGGGCTTTTTTTTAAACTCACATACCTGAACTGGGTCCCTAGAACTCACTGCACGCACCATTGGAAGTCTATATGCCTCCGCACGCGTTGCCACTAGACCACCATGTGCCACCGTTGCCCGCTACTGATTGTCGGCACTTGCCACCAATCACCGCTGTGGATTGGCTAAAATTCACCACAAAGTGTCTCATGCCCTTGGATCCGACAAAAATATGGTGGAATCGCGCTGAAGGGAGTCGTAGAATAGCCAAACGCACCAGGAATCGCAGCATAAATCGTCCCTTTCTCCTGCATTGCCACGCTCAACACCACCCTTCTTCTTCCTTTTTCCTCTTCTCTTTCTTCCTCTCCTCTCTTGGCTGCCAATTGGCGGTAGTTACGACATTCTCCCTTTGTTTTCCTTACTCTCTCTCTCTCTCTCTCTCTCTCTCTCTCTCTCTCTCTCTCTCTCTCTCTCTCTCTCTCTCTCTCTTTCTCTCTCTTTCTCTCTCTTTTTTTTTTCTCTTTCTCTTTCCCTATCTTTATTTCTCTTCATGCACCGATCAGCTTCCCTTCCTTCGTTTTTATAAGGAGGGGTGGGAGGAATCCTTCATGCATAATTCACCGACCAAAGGTATTAGCCTCTGGTTGTTTTTTTTTTCTTCTTACCTAAAACGACGTTGTTTTTGGAGTTTTTCCAAAATGACATTGTTTTGGGTTTGTTACAGCCCGGACACATCGTCTACTATGTGGACATCTATCTAATAGTATTATACACACTATTAGTGATATGGATCTACTTGAATAAAACTTAAAAATTGAGATAGTGTTTAAACTAAAAAATAGCGCGAAGATTAGTTTAAACTTTTTGAATAATTCATGGGTATTTTTATGTATTGTCTCTAATTTAATCTATCATAATGAAGAGATATTAAGGGAAAAAACTGAAATTTTTTTTATAATGTAACTTAGGCTCAAAATTATAATGTAGAGAGTTGTTCTATTAATTATTTATCTCATATACGCAAATTTAATCACCTTACTCCAATTATCTATTAGGTAATATTAAAAGCAATGTAGTTATGCACTAACATGCAACTTGTAAAGAGGAAGAAAAAATGAGCATCTCTCTTTAACTTATTCTAAACTATATATATATATACTATGCACATATACAGAGAAAAGATCTATATTTTTATAACATATTATAATCATTAACTCCCAAAGCTATCAAATTTGGGGGCAAAGGATGGAAGAAAATCAAGCTAATAAAAAAAAGTGTGGAATGATCATCTTGAAGTATTTTGTGTTCTTCCAAAGCGTATTAACTTGAAAAGTGGTAATAACCATATAAAATATAAAATTCTCCTCTAGAAATAGATAAAAAAATTGTCTGCCTATTATATTTGGGTAGACAATAAACATTATATAGATAAAATTCCTGATGAGAAAAACACCTGGTGACCAATAAATATTAAACAAATAAAACTTTAATGGACATAAAACATAAGGTAAAAGAGCTTTAAGATGCAGTAAGTATCATATATATAGATTCTTAGGTAGACAATAAATTCTACATGGTAGAAAAGACCCTTAGTAGATAGATAAAAGAAGATCAATGGAAACTTTCATGGCTAACAAATTATAATTTGTTATTAGTTGACAATAGTAAGGCCAACCCTTTATAGACATGAGTGATTCCACCCCTTGGTTGGCTAGTGTCAGTCTAACCCTTAATGAATTGAGATGAGCTCACCTCATGATAGACAAATGTTAGTCCACTTTTCAATGAACAAAGAAAAAGTGGAACAAAGTTACCTAATTGATGTAGGAGGATATAGGGAGGATCGAATCAACTCCTACAAAAATCAACTCCTATAACCCACTCAACGTTATATAATACTGAAACTTAATTGTCTAGAAAATTTCTCCCTCTAATCAAATCTACAATCCTAAAAGGGATATAAAAACAAAGACTAGGAAAATAAAACAAGAAAAGAAAAAATACCACGGACTTACCAATAAGTTGATCTCCGTTCATTGGCTCAACAAAACTTCTGAAGACTCATGCTCCTCGAAGAACTTAAAGATGCTAAATTAGCAAAAATATTAATAAAAAAGCCTAAGTTTTCAAGAATTTCTCTCAAATTAATTATAATTGGTCTGCTTATAACCTATGGGCAAAGACTTATTTATAGATTTTTGTGGGATAATTCTAAATGATTACAATTTCTTTAAAAAATTAATAAAATAATATCCTATATAAAATTCTATCTAATTATATGATAATTATTTAATAAAGTATTTATTCTATCACATATACATACAACATAATTAATTAAATAATTATAGGGATATAATTTACATTAAAATAATAATTAAAATAAGATAAAGCTTATTCCATGTGTTTTTCATGTAAAACATATGGAAAAATTAATTAAAACATGTGTGAATTAATTTAAAAACTTGAGAAATTAAGGTGGAGTCCAACAGTCTTGAAACTAAAAAATAATGTAATTAATTAAAAACTGGGCCGGGTCGGCTGGCCGACGCTCGCAGGTCCTGCAAAGCAGGCCCGTGGGTTGGGCCTACACACTAGGCAGGATTGTGACCTGTGTGGGACTGCTGCGAGGTTTGGGCTTGGACGACACATGTGCGCCCCTGCTGGGCGTGAGCTAGATGGCCAGTACACATGTGGGTTGGTGTATGCATGTGGGCTTCCCTTTATGGCATGTGCATGTGCACCGTGCTTGCAGGGAGCCTTGTTTGCATATGCATACAACTCTTCCTAAGGCAGAACATGGGCTGGCCGTTTACCATTGGGTTTGATCTTCTTGGGTCGTGACCTACTTTGGTCGTGACCTACTTTGGTCGTATGGCCATGAAGCCATCTTAGCTTTAGCCAAACGTGGGTTTTTCCTTTCGATTCTTCAAGCCCATTAATCTTACTTGGGACTTAAGCCTTCTGGCTTGAACAAACTTGATCCATCTTTTCAATAATCCCAATTAGGAAAGTGTTCAAAGATGAAATTACTTTTCCATTCGGAATGTTCCTCATTGATGCAAGATTGTATCTTTGGAACCAATTCTGAGCTGTCTAGTATAAGATCATCCCCCAATTCTTTAAAAAGATTCGTCCTCGAATATGGAACTTCGTCACATGGGAAAAGATTAGTGATTACAATCACACACCATACTTGCCTACATGTTTACTCTTTTGTTGATGCATTTCATGACTTGATTCACAATTCTTCCAGGATCTAGATGAAATCTTTGTAGTCCACTTGCCATGGTAATTATTTGTAAGCGAAAAATAGTACGACTATGCAAAGAGTTATTATGTTCAAAATGAATCTCTCTGTTGATAGGTACAATCAAACTTCCCATTTCACAAGAAATGATCCTTAATATTATGTCCCTATTATCATAACTCTCTTTTATTTTTTCTCTCAAATTTTCTCTTAGTGGACTATCTTTAGCTGTCTACTAGGTAGCCTTTATGCTCGATAGACCACTGACTTTCTCTGCGACCTTTTTTTTTTACCTCTTATGCCCTTCTTGAGTATTTATCAAAAAATCATTTAATTTTGACATGCTCTTCATGTGCATCTTTTTGTGATAAAGGCTTAAGGACATAATTCAGACCGTCATTTCTCAACGAATATCGGTTGACACAATTGTTATATTGTACCTGTCTATCAAACTGTTAAGATCTCTCAAGTATCAAGTGACTAGCATACATAGGTACAATGTCACAATACATCTCGTCATGATATTCTCTAATGGAGAACGGTACTATGACTTACTTGGTAATTTGGGCTTCACTGTAGTCATTTAACCATTGTAACTGATAGAGATTTGGATGCTTGATGCATATCAACCCTACTCTTTCCACGAATAGAGTGTTTGCTACATTAGCATAGCTACCACTATCAATGATTAGACCATATACCTTGCCATTGATAAGGCACCTTGTGTGGAAAATGTTCTCCCTCTGCTCGTTACCTTCACTCCTAACTTATAAGTTGAGAGCTCTTCGAACAATAAGAACATTACTCCCAAGTGGAGTATCTTCGATGGATAGAGACAATGTAGTACCTGCAAGAAACGTTAGTGAAAAAATACATTCTCTCCCTCTTCTTCACTCGTATTTATCTCGTAATCTCTCAATTGATAACTTTGT
Organism: Carica papaya; assembly: GCF_054855325.1. NCBI lineage: Eukaryota > Viridiplantae > Streptophyta > Magnoliopsida > Brassicales > Caricaceae > Carica > Carica papaya. Next base: position 26,369,731 of record NC_142311.1, on the reverse strand, counting down.
CTATCGAATCGAGCGTTCGGAATTAGAACCACTTGAATGAGGTCTGCACATTAGTTCTTACGACACAACAAGAAACCCTAAAAGGATTTAATCTCTATGGAAGCATAGAAATAAGCACACGAGAAAAAAGAATGGTATGTCTTTCATGTGTTAAACAGCTAGTATTGATTAGTTTTAATTTTATGTTAGAACAAACATAAAATAAAAGATAGGAACGTAAATCACAAAGATTGATAATACGAACTAATGCCTAGGGTTCTAATCAATCCCGATGGATATAACTGAAACTTATATCTATTTATACTACCCTCAATTTGTTGGCTACGCTCTACGACCAGTCAAATTTCTTTATGCAATGTTGATGCAAAATTATAAAAATGCAATTTGAAAATTAAGAGTGGATGATGTGCGAAATAAAAATAATAGTTTTCGCTTGCACCTGTTAGATGAGGTACTTTGCCTTCGATTTCTCAAAGAATTTCCAATCACCAATCAGATGACTATTATACTTTTATTATGCAAGATGCACACAATGTGCCAATTGCCTTATGGGGTACAATTGAGATATTTTTTGTATTTTTGATATATATAACTTTTTTTTTTAATAATAAACACGAACTACTTAAATTGAACAAATATATATAAATTCAAGCAGGATTCAATACGAACTAACAAATCAAAAATTAATTTGAATTTTTAATCAACAAACAAAAATACTGAAAGCAATGAATATGGATTTGGGTTTTAAAAGCCTAAAATATAATACCATATAACGTGGGAGGGTATGGAGATGATTGAATCAACTCCTATAACTCACTCAACGTTATACAATACTGAAACTTAACTGTCTAAAAACTCTCTCCCTCTAATTGAATCTACAATTCAAAAAAAGAATGCAAATATAAAAACAAAAACTAGAAAAATAAAACAAGAAAAGAAAAAATGCCACAAACTTACCGATAAATTGATCTTTGCTCCTCAGCTCAAAAAAACTTCTGAAGACTCAAGCTCCTTAAAGAACTTGAAAAAGTTAAATTAGCAAAAATGCTAATAGAAGAAAAGTATAAGCTTTCAAGAATTTCTCTCAAATTGATTGTAATTGGTATGCTTACAACCTATAGGTAAAGACCTATTTATAGCATTTTCTGAGATAATTCTAAATGATTACAATCTCTTGAAAAAATTAATAAAATAATATCTTAGATAAAATTATAATTATAGGATAATTATATAATAAAACATTTATTTTATCTTATTTAAATACAAGATAATTAATTAAATAATTTTGGGGATAAAATTTATATTAAAATAATAATTAAAATAAGATAAGGTTTATCCCATGTGTTTTCCATGTAAAAAAATTGGAAAAATTAATTAAAAAATGTGTGAATTAATTTTAAAACATGAGAAATTAAAAGGTGGGGTCCAAAAGCCTTAAAATTAAAAAAAAATAACTTAATTGATTAAAAACTAGGACGGTTCGGCCAGGTTTGGGCAACCTGGGCGGGTTGGGCCGACTGATTCGCGTGAGGCAAGCTTACAAGTTGGGCATGCACGCCGGGCAGGCTTGTGGGCCACGTAGTGCTACTGTGGGGAATGGGCTTGGGCCACATGCGTAGGTCCTTACTAGGCATGGGCTGAATGGCCAGCACACATGTGGGTTGGTGCGCACTTGTGGGCTTCCCTTTATGTGCATGGGCACTGTGCGTGCAGGGATCCTTGTCCACACATGCGTACAGGTTTCTTAACGCGACATGGGTCGGCCTTTTGCCTTTGGGTTCGATCTTCTTGGGTCATGGCCTACTTTGGTTGTATGGCCTTGGAGCTATCTTGGGTCCAAATGTGGGCTTTTCCTTTTGACTTTTTAAGCCCATTAATTCTATTTGGGCCTTAAGCCTTTTGACTTGAACAAACTTGAGTCATATCTTTGAATAATCCCAATATAAAAAGTGTTTACAGATGAAACTACTTTTTCGTTCGGGGGGCGATCCTCATTGATGCAAGATTGTATCTTTGGAACTAATTCTGAAGTGTATAGGATCGGATCACTACTTGTACAAAAGGTTAATTATAATGTTAACCAAACCATTTACATGAGAAATAACTTACACCTCTCTTATTCTTTTTTTTTTTTTTTACTAAACTAGAGGTCAGAATGATCCCATGGAATAAATTTTTTTATTTGTTTTTTTATGTGAGTTATCACGTTTTCACTTGGAATCTTTGTGTCACCTGATTAAGTTATGATAAAAATCAATTTTTGTCACAAATAATTACTTGTTTATCAATTAACACAAATGTTTTGAATTACTTTAAGTACTTACTTTATTTTTGGTTGAATTCTCATTAAGCCCTAGTTCTTTTTCTAAATAGAAATTCACACATAATTATTGATTTTTTTTACATAGCCAAACCAATTTACATGACAAACAACTTACACTCTCTCATTGTTTTTTTTTTTTTACGTGAATTATCACGTTTTCACTTGAAATCTTTGTGTCACTCGTTTTAACTTGTGGTAAAAACCAATTTTATCACACATAATTACTCATTCCTCAAGTAACACATAAATGCTTTGAGTTACTTTTAAGTAGTTAAGCTGTTACTAGTTGAATTCTCATCTGAGTCCTAGTTCTTTTTTTTTTTTTTAAATTAAGAAAGTGATAAAACATAACCTCCAAATAAGAATACCCAAGAATAAAACTCAAGGTGGATCTATATATATATATATATATATATATATATTTGTATAGAAACAGATGTAGCAACAATTTATTAATTATTACTTTTGATTTTTATAATAATATTTTTATAAATAATTAAAACAATAATTAATTTATCAGTTTAAGGTATCACTCACCCAACCATCATTAAAAAAAAAATTGAAGTAAGAGTATTATTAACTGAAACATTTAAATTATATATACTGACCCTTTTAATATGAGAACTCAAAACTAAAAAGAATGAATAGAAATTGAACCCTATTCGTTTATTTAGAGAATCTGAAACAATTTTTTAATAAGTTAACTCACACGCATCATCAAGTCTTTTTAGATGAATCATGTATAAGCTATGGCGAGTAATATATATATATATATATATATATATATATATATATATACACACACACACACAATTATTATATACAGGGACACGTATGCATGTATGTGGGCTCTGGAGAAAGTAGTAGGATAGTAGTTGTGATCATGCATGTAGTAATTTATGAGTTTATTAATTAATTAATATTATTAATATTATTTTTTTTAAAAAAAAGATTAATCTTGTTATGTTTTGGTTGAGATTAAGGGGCGTTTATTATCTTGCGGTCAAACACAAAGTAGAACTATAAAGAAGTATGTATACATATACATATGTGTGCGTGCGCATGCCCGGTGACACGTGCGGGCTCTATCTCTGATCCCTCTTTTTCTTTAAATCAGTAATGTGACCAAAAACATGAATGCATTAGCTGGAGGGAGAGATTCCGTGTTTGTGATTCAAGCTGTATAATTACCAAAAAAAAAAAAAAAAAAAAATTCTTCCTTAACCCATTTATTTCTATGCCTATTTATACCCCTTCTTCTTCTCTCTCACAATACAACTCCTCTTCCCTCCTCATCTATACTCACAATATGGAGAACTACTACTTCTTCTTCTTCTTCTTCTTCTTCTTCTTTACCATTTCCATAATGCTTCTCCTCAAATATTTCTTGTCCGGCCGCCATCGCCGGAATTTGCCTCTCCCCCCGGGCTCCTTGGGTTGGCCATATATTGGTGAAACCTTCCAGCTTTACTCTCAAGACCCAAATATCTTCTTCGCCAACAAACAAAAAAGGTACTATACCAAGAAATGGGTTTTAACAACATTTTCCAATCTTAATTACTTAGTGTCGGTGAGTAAGACATGAGTTTTTGTCTTGTGGGTTTTTCAGATATGGTTCGGTTTTCAAGACCCACATCTTGGGTTGTCCTTGCGTGATGATTTCTAGTCCTGAAGCTGCAAAATTTGTACTGGTTACAAGAGCTCATCTGTTCAAACCAACATTCCCAGCTAGCAAAGAGAGGATGTTGGGGAAACAAGCAATCTTTTTTAGCCAAGGAGATTATCATAACAAATTGAGGAAACTTGTTCTTCGTGCTTTCATGCCTGAAGCAATTAAATACATAGTCTCTGATATTGAATCCATTGCTAAGGATTCTTTGAAATCATGGGAAGGAAAACTCATCACCACTTACCAAGAAATGAAAACAGTAAGCAACCATCAATTGTTTTATTTTCACCCTTCATTTCAAAATGAAAGAAAAACAAAATCTTGACATTTTCTTGGTTTTTTGGTTTCTTGTTTTGGGATTTCCAGTACACATTCAATGTAGCACTACTTTCCATATTTGGAAAAGATGAGGTTCAGTATAGAGAGGATCTAAAAAGGTGTTATTACATTCTGGAGAAAGGATACAATTCAATGCCCATTAATGTTCCAGGGACTCTGTTTCATAAAGCCATGAAAGCAAGGAAAGAGCTTGCTCAGATTTTGACCAAAATCCTCTCAACCAGGCGTCAAATGAAACTTGACCATAATGACTTGCTTGGATCTTTTACGGGAGATAAAGAAGGACTCACCGACGAACAAATCGCCGACAACATCATCGGCGTTATCTTCGCCGCCCGCGACACCACCGCCAGTGTTTTAACTTGGATTCTCAAGTATCTGGGGGAAAAACCAAGTGTTCTGCAAGCTGTCACGGTAAGTATATATACATATAAAACTGCCCAACTCAGTTTTTCTCTTCACCATCTTTATCTTTACTCTTCTTTATATTTACTGGGAGTGAAGAAATAAGAATGGAGTTGATGATTTTTTTGCAGGAAGAACAAGAAGGCATAAAGAAGAGCAAAGATAAAGATGGTGTAGAGAAGGAGCTGAGTTGGGCAGATACGAAGAACATGCCAATAACTTGTAGAGTGATTCAAGAGACTCTGAGGGTTGCTTCAATTTTATCTTTTACTTTCAGAGAAGCTGTTGAAGACCTTGAATATCAAGGTTAGCTAGCACTCAATCAACATTTATTTTTAATTAATTAATACCCAGATAATTTAATATATTATATATATATATATGTACATGAATTTAGACTAAAAAGGTAAAATTGTGTGTTCGATAATTTACAGGGTATCTGATACCGAAAGGGTGGAAAGTTTTACCACTTTTCAGAAACATTCACCATAACCCAGAAATATTTCCAGATCCTGAAAAGTTTGATCCTTCAAGATTTGAGGTGAGCTTTTCAAGAATGAATGCATCCTTGTGTGTGTGCATATATATATATATATAACTATATATTTTATAGAATTTATTTATTTATTGTTCAATCATATAACAGTCTGCTCCAAAACCCAACACTTTCATGCCATTTGGCAATGGGACCCACTCCTGTCCTGGGAATGAATTGGCCAAGCTAGAGATTTTGGTCCTCCTCCACCATCTTACCACAAATTACAGGTCGGTAAACTTTAAAATAAAATTGGCTCATTTCATATATATATATATATATATATGTGTGTGTGTGTGTGTGTGTGTGTGTGTATATGTATAGATGCTGAGATGAGACAAAATTGGTTTCAGGTGGTGTATGGTGGGAAAACAGAGTGGGATTCAGTATGGTCCTTTCGCTCTTCCCCAGAATGGGTTGCCCATAATTTTAACTCCCAAGTCGTCCTAAGCAATTCTCATCTTCCAAACAACAAACAGTTTCCAAAAATAGAAACTCTGCCATAGCCAATTCTGAGATCACCATGAAGAAAGTCAAGAAACAAAGAACAACATTCAACCAATTTACAGAGGAAGAACAAGTAATAACTTACTCTTAATTTTCTAATCTTCAATCCTCACTCCTAAAGAGGAAAGTGAGTCAACTGTACATATGATTTTTTTTTTTTTTTTAAATTTTGAAAACAAAACATAGAGGGGAAAAAAGATGCGCAAGCAAATCAATCCATTTTTTGTATTAGGGAAATAAAGCAAGGAAGAGAGAGACCCAAGTCCCAAACTTTGAGATGGGATTCTTGTTTATTTTATTTTTTTATTATAATATATATATATATATATATATATATAATAAGTTGGTGTAAAGGAAGAGTCAAAACTGATTCTTCCTATAGAGCTTGTTAGTGTCCTTATATGATGAGAATTTTAGTTTTTAGGTGTGTAATTTGTTAAGTTAATTATGAAATGCCGCAAGGCCATCTGAAATATATCTTTAAATTACTGTTATTTCCTGCATCATTATTACCATCAATTTCTTCATAGCCGTTGAAGCCAATTTCTTCACACACACACATATATGTATATATATTATACATATTAAATTATCTGGGTATTAATTAATTAAAAATAAATGTTGATTTGAGTGTTGACATTCAAGGTCTTTTAACAGCTTCTCTGAAAGTAAAAGATAAAATTGAAGCAACTCTCAAAGTCTCTTGAATCACACTCTACACAACTTATTGGCATCTTCTTGGTATCTGCCCAACTCAGCTCTTTCTTTTCACCATCATTATCTTTGGTCTTCTTTATAGTCGCCTTCTTCTTCTTCCCGCAAAATCATCAACTCCATTCTTATTTCTTCACTCCCCCTAAATATATAAAGTAAAACAAATATAAGTGTAATTGAATATAAATAAGAATGATCGTGGGTATAAATTGGCACAAGTACAATTAATACACAGATAAGACAAAAGGAACATCATATAAATGGTGTAAAAATAACAGAAAAGGTTAGGTAAAGAGTAAAAATATAAGAAAAAATATTCTGAGATAAAGAAAATAAAATTACATATTGAAGTACCACAGACAATAACATCATATTATTATAAGCACAAATCTCAAGGTGATGAATATAACTGTAACGGCCCCAAAAATTTAAAATGAAATGTGTATTAAAAATATCAAATGCGGAAGCGAAGTCAAAATTTCGATTAACATCCCTTACACTAAAACCAAAAACGTGCTCACAAAATATAAAAGATCAAACTAACTAAAGAAGAAACTAGAAAGTAAAAGATATGAATATGACTATGGAGTCTTTAGGCGTCCCCTTCGTCGTCCTCATGCGGAACGGGCTCGGGAACAATGTCTTCCTAATCTGAAATAATTAAATAAGGAATGAGCTACACTAGCCCAGTAAGGACATCACGATATCTCACCGTCACGGAGGTAAAGGTGGGTAAAAAACACAAAAAGACCAATGGAGCATAATTTACAACAAATCCTTTTATCAATAATAAATCTTTTACCATCCACTTACCTCGGTGAAATTCATAAAACAATATACGAAAGCAATAACATTATCATCATCATAAAATCATATAAACTGTATAACATAATACTTATCACGCCTTTTGTAATTCAATCATTACACAACATATTTTCCTCATTTACCAGCCCACTAGTATCCATGGGGATCCATAGGGGTCCCGCTACCCATTAACCCTTAATACTTGAATTCAGATTCCAGGGCCGTCCTCGTACCCCGTCCGGTATGGGTGCCAAAACTATAAACCTCATTACCCCGTCCGGTATGAGGGTGAAACGGGCCGTCCCCATACCCCGTCTGGTATGGGCGCCAAAACACATAAGGTCTCCATACCCCGTCCGGTATGAGAGACCACAATCCTGGTAGGGTTCCCTACGGACCCGGTCCGTCCACCATCTCCCAGGATATCTAGTCAGGCTGACCACATTATACAATTATCAATTTACATAATCTTTCATTCTCCTTTTCCTCAGTCAGCATCATCAATTTACATACAAACAAACAAAGAGTAATTTATGCCAAACAAGACAACATACAGCATCGGTTTCTCAGTCATTCAACTCATAATCAATAAAACAGTAAAACATGCATGCGAAACAATGAAACGAAAACATCAGACCTCATACTGCATTTAAAACTGTAAAATATGTCAAATAACAGTTTACCGACAAACACACTAGACTCAGGATCCATTAGCGACCTTAAGCAATTTCACACATTCGTTGATTCAAGAAATACTATTTTATCATTGTTGAACTTTAATACCGTAATAGAAAATAGGGTGAGGGGTCCTTACTCGTTTCGGGGTCCGAACATGGCTTCACAGTGCGCCTACAGGCTGTCCCTAATTTTTCTTGAATTTTTTTCAGGGAACTGAAACGCACTACCGGTACCTGCACGTGTTCCAAAAAATCCCAAATTAGGCCCAGGGCCCCTTTTTGGCCAACATCGCAATTTCGGCACGGCGGCTCCGCCGTGCTCCGGCGACGGCGCCGCCGCTTGCGGCGGCGATTTGCCTCGGGTTGGCCGTTTTCGGCCGTTTCCAGCCGAATTCGGCCACACTTGCATCGGTCCCTGCGATAAAACAACCCTAGGGCCCTCGGGGGGCCAAAAAATTACGAAAAATCGAAGCTTACCGGCGGCAATGCTCTCGGGTGCGGCGGCTCTCCGGTGAGGTTCGTGTTTTGGTGATTCGGCTCCGATCAACCTGTAGAGAAAAGAATGGTGATCACGGTGATATAAAAATTGCATCAAACGGAGGCCGGGAAGGGCCTCATCGGAGGCAAAAACCGAGGAGGGGCACGGCGGCGCCGCTGGGTTTCGACCGTGTTTTCCGGCTGTTTGGTCGGGATTTTGGCTTCGATTTGGCCACAGAAGAAATCAGCGTGGAAAAACGAGTCGGGGGTATGAAATTTACCTCGATCGGCGGTCGAAAATCTCCCCGGTGCGGCGGCGGGTGGTGGCGGCCGGCTTCTCCGGCGTCTGGTTCGTCTTCTCCGGCGAGGGCAGGCGGCTAGGGTTTTTGTGGTCAGGTGTGGGGGTTCTATTTATACCCTTTTGCCTTTTGATCTCAGCCGTCCATTTTGATTTAATCTGGGCCGTCCGTTTTTTATTGAATCTGGGCCGTCCGTGCGATTACATTTGGGCCGTTAGTGCGCACGCTTGATCTGGGCCGTCCGATCGCGCGTACGCGGATCGCCAACGTGGCTCGTCCCCAATCGACGTGGTCTTGCCACGTGGCAGGTCCTGGTTGGCCAGGACTGCTGACTGGGTCTGCTGACGTGGCTGCTGGCGGGGCGCTTTTTTTTTTTTTTTACTTAATAAAAATAATTAATAATAAAATAACCAAATTTTCCAAATTTTCCTAGCGTTACAATAACTCTCTATGTAATTAGGTATACAACCCTAACATTCAACATTCTTGAACTTTTAAAAGTAGAATTCAAGAAATAATAAGAATATGAGAAAATAAAAAAGATGAAAATATGACTTTTAAATTAAGTGCACCTTTACATGTTATCTTAATTAGTAATTCTCTTAATATTGGTAGTTGGTTCCGTTTACAAGTAATAATTAACTTTGTTCTTAGTTTTTAAGATGACATAAATATCACTTTTTATATATTTGAATTTTAAATGTCACATTTTAATTATTATAGAAAATTTTAGTATTCTTTCAAAAAATTGTTGTCATCTTCAATTCATTAAAAAGTTATTAAGTTCTTATATGAACAATAACTATCAAACAAGATTTAAGATTATATCAGTATGAAATTTGTAATAAATTTTTATTATCTTTATGATTGAATTTTTATATGAAAGACAACTATCAATTAATATTTAAATTTGCACTTTCGTCACATTTTGAGTTAAAAAAATTTATAGTAAAAAACTTTTGCAATTCAAATAATTAATATTTAAAAACTCAAAAATATTAAAAATATATGACTTGAGTCTTTTATAAAGTCAAAAAAATAATAATAATAATAACATAACTTAACTTTATGATGTGAGATTAGAATAGTACATTTTCTCCTCTAAAATTTTATCTTTACTATCAACTATATTTGTGAAAATTCACTTAAATAAAAGTATAAAAGTAAATTCTTATTAACTTGTGTCTTTAAATTTTAAGATTATAAAATCTAAAAACTTATATTACTTCCAAGCGCCATTAATTTCTTTTTAATAAAATTATATATTAAATCAATTTAATTATAAATGAATTTGTATTTTTCAATCAATCACACACATATAAACATCCTAATTAATGATGGTATACCAACATTGTCAGTACAGTCAAAAGAAATGAGATTTCAGGTTTGACATTTTGTAATATTAAAAATTACTCTTTGGATTTTAAAAAGTAGAAGCAAATGTCTCTTTTTTATTATTTGTTGTTAGCTATACTGCCTTAATTTCAATATTTTGAACGCAATTATTTTAAAAATATTATTGGAGCACGTATACATATACTTCTAATCTAAATGTAAAGATATACTTAAATTTGAAGTTATAATAATCTAAGATAATATGTTCCGTATAAAAAAAAAATATAAGTATATTATTTAAATAGAAGTTATAATAATCTTCAATCGTATCCTAACTACTATAGTATTTTAATTTTATTTCTAATTTTTCTTTTGTTATTATTATTATTATTTTAAATTAAAAAAATTAATAAGAAATGAAAGAGGAAAATAAAATCAAAAATAGAAAAAAAAAAGAGAATTCCTTTTCATTTTTTTCTTTTTATCTCAAGCCCACGTACGCTTCACGATTTTTTTTTTTTTTTTTTTTTTTTTATTTATATATTCAGTCCAATATAAACTTTAAAAAAAAATTCATGTCGTTTAACCCGTCGAAAGCCGCCCAACAAACATCCGAACGACCTTGTTCAAGTCTACTCCCTGAAGACTCAAAACGACGCGTTATATTAAATGTTAAAAGACATCTTTGCCGCCCAACCAGCGCTCGAACGACTCCGTCCAAATCTAATCCCTAAGGACTCAAAACGACGTGTTAAATAGAATGTTAAACGACATTGCCGCTGCACAACTAGCGCTCGAATGACGCCGTTCAATTCTAGTCCCTGAGGATTCAAAACGATACATTAAATAAAATGTTAAACGACATCGTTGTCGTCCATCCAGCGCCCTGACGATGTCGTTCGCCCGGGGAAGGCCCCCGCGAGGGAGCCGTTCCCAGTCCGTCCCCCGGCCGGCACATAGCAACCCGCTCTCGCCGCGGGAGCAGCTCGAGCAGTCCACCGACAGCCGACGGGTTCGGGGCTGGGACCCCCGTGCCCAGTCCTCAGAGCCAATCCTTTTCCCGAGGTTACGGATCCATTTTGCCAACTTCCCTTGCCTACATTGTTCCATCGACCAGAGGCTGTTCACCTTGGAGACCTGATGCGGTTATGAGTACGACCGGGCGTGGGAGGCACTCGGTCCTCCGGATTTTCAAGGGCCGCCGAGGGCGCACCGGACACCACGCGACGTGCGGTGCTCTTCCAGCCGCTGGACCCTAGCTCCGGCTGAGTCGTTTCCAGGGTGGGCAGGCTGTTAAACAGAAAAAATAACTCTTCCCGAGGCCCCCGCCGACGTCTCCGGACTCCCTAACGTTGCCGTCAGCCGCCACGTCCCAGTTCCGGAATTTTAACCGAATCCCCTTTCGAAGATAAGTGATTAAGAAATGATTGGGTAGGTTTGTATGATTTATTTATTTTTTTGGAATGTTATTCGCATATTTACGATGTAATTTTTCTCTTTTATATAAATTTTTAGTTTTTATTTTATTTTATACTTTAATTCTTATCTTCATGATTACATAGTTTAATAAGTTATTTAAATCAAATTCACACACTTCGTATCCTAGATGAGATTTTTTATATGCAAATTACTTTGTTTTTTAGCCTACAGGAGTGATTACTTCACAACTTCCCACTTCATATCACCTAGAACCTTATGATTTCTAGAATAGACTAGTAAATTTTCTAACATTCTGATCTAGTCCTAATAAGATCATTAGTAATTTTGAGGTATTTAGATTTTCAAATTATTTTTGAGTCTTGTGTCAACCCGTTTGACACCTACCTATAGCCATGATTGAAAAATCTTCTCCTTCATCTTTCAATCCCCCTCAAGGTGGAAAACAAAGGTTTTGAATGCCAACTTGTTTAGAACAAAAGAAGATCAATGGCTTTTTACAAACAGCAGTTGTTAATTAGGGTTATCAAAGCCAACTGTAAGTCGTTTCTACACGATGTGGCAGTTATTTTTCTGTTTGTTCTTTCGTAGAGCATTCCCATGTATTTCTATGGCTATTTATACCCCTTCTTCTTCTTCCCTCTTAGAATACAACTCATCTCCTTCTTCTCTCTTAGAATACAACTCATCTCTCTTAGAATACAACAAACAGACAAGGTAGTACACCCACGAAATAGGTTTTCACAACATTTTCGAATCTTGATTACTTATTGTGGGTAAGAATTGGATTTTTGTTTTATGGGCTTTTCAGATATGGTCCGATCTTCAAGACCCACAGGTTGGGTTGCCCGTGCGTGATCATTTCCAGCCCAGAAGCTGCAAAATTTGTTCTTGTCACAAAAGCTCACCTGTTCAAACCAATATTCCCAGCGAGCAAGGAGAGGATGTTGGGGAAACAAGCCATCTTTTTTCAGCCAAGGAGAACATCACAGCACATTGAAGAAACTTGTTCTTCGTGCTTTCATGCCTGAGCAATTAAAAAGATAGTCTCTGATATTGAATCCATCGCGGAGGATTGTCTGAAATCTTGGGAAGGAAAGCTCATCAACACTTACCAGGAAATGAAAACAGTCGCGATTTTTTTTTTTTACCCTTCTTCTCGTTCATTTCAAAATGGAAGAAAAACAAAGTCTTGACCTTTTCTTGGTTTTTTTTTTTTGGGATTTTCCAGTACACGTTCGATGTAGCATTCCTTTCCATATTTGGAAAAGACGAGGTTTTGTACAGAGACGATCTGAAAAGGTGCTACTACATTCTGGAGAAAGGGTACAATTCGATGCCCATTAATGTTTCAGGGATTCTGTTCCATAAAGCCATGAAAGCAAGAAAAGAGCTTGCTCAGATTTTGACCAAAATCCCACCAAGCAGGCGTCAAATGAAGCTTGAGCATAATGACTTGCTTGGATCTTTCATGGGGGATAAAGGACTAACCGACAAGCAAATCGCCGATAACATCATCGGCGTCATCTTCGCCGCCCGTGACACCACTGCAAGTGTTCTAACCTGGATTGTCAAGCATCTTGGGGAAACCCAACTGTTCTCCAAGCTGTCACTGTAAGTGTGTGTGTGTGTGTGTATATATATATATATGTAGATGATTTATATTTAGCGGGAGTGAAAAAATAGGAATGGAGTTGATGATTTTTTTGCAGGAAGAACAGGAAGGCATAAGAAAAACCAAAGATAAAGATGGTGTAGAGAAGGAGCAGAGTTGGGCAGATACGAAAAAGATGCCAATCAGTTGTATGGTGATTCAGGAGATTATGAGGGTTGCTTCAATTTTATCCTTTACTTTCAGAGCAGCTGTCGAAGATGTTGAATATCAAGCTTAGTTAGCATTCAATCAACATTTATTTTTAATTAATTTAATACCCAGATAATTTAATATAATATATACGTATATGTATATGAATTTAGACATGTGTTGGGTAATTTACAGGGTATCTGATACCAAAAGGGTGGAAAGTTTTACCACTTTTCAGAAACATTCACCATAACCCAGAAATATTTCCAGATCCTGAAAAGTTTGATCCTTCAAGATTTGAGGTGAGCTTTTCAAGAATGAATTCATCCTTGTATATATATATATATATATATATATATATATATATAACAATATATTTTTTAGAATTTATTTATTGTTCAATCATATAACAGTCTGCTTCAAAACCCAACACTTTCATGCCATTTGGCAATGGGACCCACTCCTGTCCTGGGAATGAATTGGCCAAGCTGGAGATTTTGGTCTTCCTCCATCATCTTACCACAAATTACAGGTCCTGGCAATGGGACCCACTCCTGTCCTGGGAATGAATTGGCCAAGCTAGAGATTTTGGTCTTCCTCCATCATCTTACCACAAATTACAGGTCCGTAAACTTTAAAAGAAAACTGGTTCATTTCATATATATATATATATATATATGTATATATGTGTGTATATATATTTATAGATGCTGAGATGAAACAAAATTGGTCGCAGGTGGTGTATGGTGGGAACAGAGGGTGGGATTCAGTAATGCTCCTTTTGCTCTACCCCAGAATGGATTCAGTATGCTCCTAAGCATTCTAGTATTCCAAGCAACACAGACTTTCCAAAAGTAGAAAGTACGTCATAGCCAGTTGGGAGAGTAAAGAAACAAAGAAGAAGAATCGACCAATTTACAGAGCAAAGAAGAGGAAGAATAAAAACAACTTACTCGTAATTTTCTAACCTCGAATCCTCACACCTATAGAGGAAAGCGACTCAACTGTGCGTGAGATTTTTACGGTTTTATTTTTGTAAACAAAACATAACGGAGGATTTTTTGTAATTGGAAAATAAAGCATAGGATGAGAGAAATCCAAGTCTGACAGTTTCTTACGTAAGGAAGCACTTTAACGAGGGGATGAAAATTAAGTAAAAATTTTATCAAAATAAATATGATAAAATCTATCATAAAATATTTAAAAATAATAATACAAAGATACTAAATTTCTAGAGAACTCTTTCAATATAAATGATAAAAATTACAGGATCTTTCTTTATTTAATAAAAAGAAATCTACTATAAAAATTAGTATTTACAGCGATAATAAACAACCATTATAATTTTCGAACAAATACTCAACAACAAATCAACCGAACAAGAAAAAATAAACAAGTGAATGGAGAAATATCACCAAAACAGTTACTGTTAATGCGAAACGGATGCGTTGTGATTGTTCAAATTTGATCTCCACTGTTCAGATTAAAGAACAACTTATCTTGAACAATCTCACCAAATTTCAGCCTCATAAGACCATAAATGACCGTCCAATCGTCAGAGAAAATCAAACTGGTCCGTGCAGAGAAGAAAAACGTGAACAGTTATTTCGAACTGAAATGACTGAAAATTCAACCGTCGAAAATCAATCTCCAACGTTTCAAATGAAGAACAATGAGTTTTCAAATACTTACCAAATTTTAGCCTGATTTGGATAAAAATCACCGTCTGAACGTGGAAAGAAACAAAATACATTGGATGTAATTTTTCAGCAAAAATTCTTTTTTCTGTCCACTTTTTTATTTTGATAGCTAAAAACTTGTTTTTATACTATTCATTAAAGTTAAAGTGGTATACCAAAAAAAGAATTCTAATAACCTTAATGGCCAAAAAATAAGTTGGCTAAAAAATATTTAGGTTTTTCTACGTATGAGGGAACCCAAAACCCAACATGTTCAGGATGGAGTTCTTGTTTATTTTATCTTTTTTATTATAGCATGATATAAAGTATTGAAAAAGTAAAAGTAAAGAGATTAAAGATTTGTAGAAAATGTAGATGTTCTGTGAAGCTCAAGAAGAAGAAGTTGGAGAGACACTCGGAAGAGCAGAGAGAAAGAGCTATTGGGTTTAAACAAGTTGTAATTTCGGGCTTGTTTTTATAAAATATAAAAATGAAAAAAGTCCATTGTTGGTGTTTTAGAGAGAAGAAGGTATAAGAAACGAACAGAAGCGAAAGTACAGCTTCTTCAATGAGTTGTTTTTATTTAATTTTTTTATGTTTTCTGTTAACTTTTTTTTTTTTTAACGGTACATAATTGATATGCAATTTTTATTTTGTTTCCCAATCAACTCAACTTGTAATTAATTACTAGCCAACTGGATTGATAAAAATTTTATTATGAACCAAAAGAAACAAAGAAATTCCCTTCTACATTAAGTTTAGTGCATGCATCATTATTATCATAATCTCGATTACTTCATAACTATTGAACCAAATGTTGCTACTTATTTTTATTTTTCACACTTGTGGAACTTAATTTTTAATAAAGATGATTTATTTTTGTAGGACTCTCATCAAATTATAATTAAAAAACAAAAATTATTTTTGATTTCATTACCTACCTTATTGATATCAAATATAATCTTTCTAGTTTACTAATTTTTTTTTTTTTCGACAAAATCTATGATTATGGGCATGAAACGATATCAAACTCTATTTCTTTCTTCATATCAAGGTCAAGATCATTTAAAACCATGATTATGGACATTTTCATCTTCGAGGCCTTTCCTTTCCTATCCTTTCCTTTATAAATAACAAATAAGTATCAACTACAACAATGGAAAAGAAGACATATTGAAGAAAGTGAGCGAGCACCCATATGAGTACCAAGTATAACTCAAGATAAGGACAAAGGTCAATTAAGTTGAGTAAACACACAAATAAGCAGAGTATAAGCATCACAAATATAAGTGTAGTTAAATACAAAATAAAAATCGTGAGTACAAATGCATTTAATAAATAGTTAAGACAGAGAAATATCATATAGATGAACCAAAGTGATAGGTGACTTAGGTAAAAACAAAATAAAAATAAATAGTAAATTACTGAAAAAATACTGCAAGATAGAGAAAATAAAATTAGAATATCATAAATTATATTGAAGTATTATAAGCACTAACATCTTTAATTATTGATAACTATCTATTAAAATTAACTATAAAAATATGAAAGTAAAATATACAAAAGAAAACAACTTTCTATGCTATGAAGGGCAAATTGTATTGTTATAAATGCAACCTTTAAGGTGATGGATACAAATCTTTGGGTAAAATGTATACTATCCTTACATATCAATATTGTTTTAAAAGTAAGTTTAAGAAATAATAAAAATATAAAAATAAAATAAAAAGAGAAAAGGTATGAATTTTAAATAAAGTTGGTCCTTCAATGTTATTTTGATTACTAATTCTCTTGATATTAATACTTTATTCCAATTTATAAATAATAACAAGCTCTATTTATAGTTTATAGGATGACTTAAATCTTACTTTTTTATGCTTTAAGATTTTAAATGCCACGTTTTAAGCAGTATAAAATTTTGTCACATTCTATCAAAACATTATTGTCATCTTCTAATTAAGTAACAAAGTCTTGATGTCTTCATTATTATTAGGTCTTTATACGAAGGACAATTATCGAATAAGACTCATTGTTGCATCAACTGAAAATTATAATAAAGTCTTGTTATTTTTATACCCTTATATGAATGACAACTATCACAAAACCTCCAAAGTTGCACCAACATGAAATTTGCAAGAAACTTTTTGGACTCAAACAATTGAGATTCAAAAGCTCAATAAATATTGAGAATATTTGACTTGAGTATTATATAAAGTTAAAAAATGATATGTCATTAATCTCTAATATTTTATTCTCATAAAATTAACTTAAGTAAAGGTATGAAAGTAAATTTCTATAGCTTATTACTAAAAATATTATATTTATTTTTAATTTGTTTCTAAATTTATGAAATTTAAAAACTTATATTACTTCCAAACAATGTTCAATTTTTTAATGGAATTATACAATATTATACATTTATCCTAGACAAAACCTTAGTTATAAATGAATTTGTATTCTACAATCAATCACATATGTATATCCTAATTATACTATGATACGTACGTTAAATAAATTAAATTATAGTTGTACACTTGGTTATAAATATATCAAGACAAGACACATCATTACAATCACTATCATTATAGTCACAAGAAGTGAGACCTTAGGTTTGACATTTTGTAATATTCAAAATTACTCTTAAATTTTTTTTATACATTTTTAAAAAATGTAAAGCACGTACCCCATTTTCATTGTTTGATGTTAGCTACTGTCTTAATCTCAGTCGAGTAAAATATTTTTTCTAATATTCTTCTGATCTAAGTGTAAATAAATTTAAATCATATGAGAAATTTTAAATTGAAGTTATAATAATCTAGATAATATTCTTACCCAAATCGATGTTTCGAGATGTCAAACTGTCTACTACGCCTCCTAACGGGTACTGGATTCCTTAAATTTTTATTGTAAAATTCAAAACACTCGTCACTCACATAAAAATACTCCAAAAATCTAAAATCATTATCCAAAACTCATTCCGGCCAATTTTTGGGGTTCCGGCGCGGTGCCGCCGCCGTACTTCAGCGCTGGCTCTGCCGCCCACGGCGGCAGTTCAGCTCGACCTTATTGGTTTTGGCCATATTCCTGTAGAAAGACACGTTAGGGGCCTCAGTTGACCGAAAAATCTCAAAAAATACCAAACCTACCGATCGGGGGATATCCGAGTGCGGCAGCTCCGTCGATCCTCCTTCGTGGTTGAGTTTTTTTCTTCGACTACCCTGCACAGAAAAGGACGGTGAGCACAATGATCGAAAAATCACGTGAAAGAGGAATCAAAAAGGGGCTCATTAGAGGAGTTTTAGAGTTTTAGCCACAACGACTCCACTAGGCTTTGCCCACAGTTTCTAGTTCACCCACCATTAATCTTGCTCTAATTTGGTCATATGGGTATTTGGGATTAAATTTCGAGCTGGTGGGGGGACATTTTATCTTTTTTGGCTGTTGGCAGTGGTTCCGATGCAACGACGGTCGACGGTCGACCTCCTTCTCCGTTAGGGGCTGGCATTTAGGGTTTAGGTTTCCGTGTGATGTGAAATAACTATTCCATGTTGATCTGGATCATCAATCGCGATTGATTTCGTTCGTCCAATCGCAGCTACGGATGAAACAAATCTATATCGTTCATTCCGATTAAGCTTGATCGTCCGATCGCGCCTAAGGTGGAAACGGATCCAGGCCGTTTACGCGTGTGAGATCGATCTTGGGTCGTCCGATCACGGGGCACGCAGATCGCCAACGTGGCCTCCCGCGTGGCACCAATGTCAGCGCGCCTTGCCATATGGGATACTCCGATTCGTCCAGACTACTGACTAAGCAGTCATACGTGGCTGAACTTTCTCTATTTGTACTTTGACCCCCTGTTTTTAATTTAAAAAAAAAACACTTTTAGAACCTAAATTTTTACTCTTTTTTTTCAAAATTATTTTTAATCTCATCTCTAGTTCATTTTTCCTTAAAATTTCACTTAAATAAAAATAAAATAAATTAATCAAATATTTTAAATTAAAAATTAAAGAGAAAAAAATTATCTTATGTCATTTTTTCGGATCTGGGTATTACAACTCTCCCCCCTTAAAAAAATTTAGTCCCTCAAATTTGTCACTCCCTCACTCAGTTGAATAGCTGGGGGGTACTAGGCCCTGAAGCTTGATTCCAGTTCCCAAGTTGCCTTTTCCTGCATATGGTTCTGCCATCGGACCTTGATGAATAAAATTTCTTAGTTACAGAATACTCTACTCTTTCGGTTTACAATACCTACCGGTACCTCTTCATGGAATAGATCCTCCTGGAGTAAAAGAAACTCATGGGACAGGATGTGTGAGGGGTTTGGGTTGTACTTGCGTAACATAGATACGTGAAATACATTATAAACCTTGGATAGTTCTAGAGGTAGTTCCAGTCTGTAAGCAGTCGTACAAATCCAATCTAAGATCTCAAATAGTCCAATAAAATGGGGATTTAATTTTTCCCTCTTTTTAAGCCTACTGATCCATTTGAAATGAGTGACCTTAAGAAACACTCAGTCACCTTTCTCAAATTCCAAATCCCTCCTCTGGGAGTCCGCATAACTTTTCTGCCTGCTCTGAGCTGTCTGAATATTTTTTATGATCTTAACTATCTTGGTTGTAGTCTCCTCCACAAGATCTGAGCTGACTAATTTTTTATTACCCACTTCTTCCCAACAGATTGGTGATCTTCACGGATGGCCATACAATGCCTCGTACTTGCCTGGTAGCTGTTACTGTAGGCGAACTCTATCAGAGGTAGGTGATTATCCCAATGGCCCCCGAAGTTTATAACACAAGCTTTGAGCATATTCTCCAGTGTGTGAATCGTCCTCTTCGATTGTCCATCAGTTTGAGGGTGAAATGCAGTACTAAGGGACAATTTCATTCCCATGAGTTGTTGAAAATTAGAACAAAATCGAGAAGTGAACCTGGGGTCTCTGTCAGATACTACTGACACTGGAACCCTATGTAATCTGACTATCTCTCGAATATACATTCTTGTTAGCTTGTCCGAGGAGTTGGTCATCTTGATAACCAAGAAGTTAGAAGATTTGGTGAGCTGGTCGAAAATTACCCAAATGGCATTATGTCTTAAGTGTACCTTAGATAACCTTCTTACGAAATCCCTTGCAATATGTTTCCATTTTCACTCCGGGATCGATAATATCTGAAGTAACCCGTCTGGGCGTTGATGTTCTACCTTAACCTATTGGCATACTAGACACTTGGAAACAAAGTCGACTACCTTTTTTTTCATCATGCTCTACTAAAATTGAGGTCATATACTTTGATATATTTTAGTACTTCCGGGATGTATGGCAAACTTAGAGCTGTGAGCCTCTATTATGATGTCATTTTTTAGTTTACTATCATTTGCATCACACACCCTATCCTGAAACTTGAGCAATCCATCGGCAGATAATCGAAATTCTGGATGTACTCGTTGTTCTGCATCTTTCTTGAGGGCGCTATGGTGGAATCGATTAATTTGGCTTCTCTTATTCTCTGGATCAATTCGATTTGGACAATAAGTTGGGCCAAGCATGCAACTCTTTTTAATTTCTGAAGTCGTGTCTATTGTGCGGCCCCTATTACGTTGCATTCAGAAACTATTATGTGAGCTAACATACCTGCACTTTTTCTGTTGAGTGCGTTAGCTACTACATTTCCCTTACTCAGGTGACACGAATATTACAATCATAATTCTTGAGGAGCTATATCCAATGCCTTTGACGTATGTTCAGATCCTTTTGAGTGAATATGTGCTTAAAACTTTTATTATTAGTAAAAATCTCAAAAGTCTTCCCATACAGGTAATGACGCCAGGTCTTCAAGGCGTAGATAATGGCAAAAAGTTTCAAGTCATGGGTTATGGATCCAGGAAGTTGAAGAGTCATGAGAAAAATTATCCCACCCATCACTGTACACTGTATATCCACCTGTCCCACTCGGTAAAGCCAACACGGATGTAGTAGTCAACGGCTTCTTGAGTTCTATAAAGCTTCTTTCGCAGTCCACGTTCTATTTAAACTTAGTGTTCTCCTTTGTGAGTTGGGTCAAAAGAGCGGTTAGGCTGAAAAATTCTTTTACAAACCTACAGTAATAACCTGCTATTCTAATAAAGTAACGAATTTTCTTAACCGAGGTTAATTTCTCCCATCTAAGCACTGCCTCAACTTTTTCAGGGTTCACTGATACTTCATCTCTTGATATGATGTGTCTTAAAAAGGTAGCTTGCTCGAGAAAAAATCCACACTTACTCAATTTTGCATATAGTTTCTTTTTTCTGATAACATTTAAAACCTAAGTCAAGTAGTGAGTGTGTTCATCTCTACTCTTTGAATAGAACAGGATATCATCGATAAACATAATGACGAACTGATCCAAGAATTATCTAAAAATCCTGTTCATCATGTCTATAAAAATGATTGGTGTGTTGGTTAGTCCAAAGAGCATGAATAGAAACTCATAATGTTCGTAACTGGTTCTGAAAGTTGTCTTGGGAATGTCCTCTGCCCTGATCTTTACTTGGTGGCAACTCGAACGCAAATTTATTTTGAAGAAGATCTGGGTACCCTGCAGCTGGTCAAAAAGATCTTCAATTTTAGGGAGGGGGTATTTGTTCTTGATCGTAACTCGATTCAATCTTCTGTAGTCAATACACAATCGTAACATCACATCTCCTTTTCTTGCAAATGTGACTCCAGCACCCCAAAAAGATACGCTATATCGGATGAACCTACTATCTTGTAATTCATTGATCTGTTTTCTCAGTTCTTCTATCTCAACACGGCTTATGCGGTAAGGGGTAACAGAGATAGACTAGGTGTCAGGATAAAGATCTATGGTGAACTCAACTTTTCTATCTACTTGCAGTTCGGGTAATTCATCAGAAAATACATCCGAAAAGTCTCAAACTACCGAGATATCTTGAATGAAAAATTCTTTCTTGGGTTTGCCTAATGTAGAGAAGACAACAGAGTTAAAGTATTATATAATGAGAAAATTATGATGGAGAAATAACATTTAAAATTTTCATTAACTTATAAATGACTCTTCGTTAGGAGAATTGAATACAACTTTCTTATAAAAATAATCTACGATGGCGTGGTATACCACTAACCAGTTCATTCACAAGATTACATTAAAGTCCCCTGTGGCAATTTTTATAAAATTCGCACTCAATTATCCACCTGTTATGTCTGACACAAGCTTTGTATATAACTTTTTCTAGTGGTGTCTTAATTTCAGGAGTAGATATAAACAACATAAAATCAAGTCTTTCTAGTGATACATTTAAGTTTTGTGTAAAAGTATGTGAGATAAACGAATGTGAAGCACCAATATCAATCAAAATATGTGCAAGGTGATTACAGATAGTGTACGTATCATGTATCATTTCCGGGTTGACTTCAGCATCTTGCTGAGTTAGATTGTAAGCTTTGCATTTGATAAGAGGTCTGGTCTGATTCTGATTCTGTATGCACTCTAGCATAATATTGGGTACTCCCACATATGCAATTTTTATTATTAAAATGATAACAGGGTCGGTCCCCATTATCTTTACCACAGTGCTGGCAAGCCCTACTGCGGCCTGTTACCGGAGCTTGAGGAGGAGCCTAAGTCATTGGCCTAGGTCTCTTGTTCAGTTGAACGAGTGTAGTGGGGTGCTAGTTTGTAGTGTGAAACCGGGCGTCTGGGATTTTCTGTTGCTGGAGGAAAGATAAGAAGGTTCATCTCCACTAGTTGTGCCTTGGCCAAAACGACTGAGTAGGTGCTAAGATCAAATACGTACAACTGTTGTTTGATCTCAGGGCGGAGGCCCTACTCAAACTTTCTTGTCTTTCTGCCATCATCCATCATGCTTTCAGGGGAATATCGGCCCAACTCTAGGATCCTTTGGGCATACTCTGACACAATCATCTCACCCTGCATTAGGTGTGTAAACTCCATCTCTTTCAAATGTCGGAGGTGCTCTAGGAGGTACTCTGTATTGAAGGCCATCAGGAATTGTTTCCAAGTGACTGGACCGGGTGGGGTGGCCTGTTTGAGCTGCTACCAGCGGCCTACCTCTCCTACAAGCATATAGGTGACAAGTACAACATTCTGTTCGAGAACCACCCCAAGAGTCACAAAAGCCTTCTCTGTCTCAGCCAACCAATACTTGACCTCTTCAAAAGAGGATGCACCTGCAAAAGTAGATGAGTTTAGTCTTTTTATAATTTTCAATGTAGCTTGGGTCCATCATGAGTTAAACTGGGTCTCATGAAAGAGAAACTATATTGTGTTGGGGAGGAACTGGGTGGCGTTGTGGCAGTGTCAGATGATACGGTGAAGGCACCGGGTTATACTGTGGCGGTACTGGATGATACAGTAAAGGCATCAGATTATACTATGGTGGTACCGGATGGTATGGTAGAGGAACAAGGTTGTACAGGGGTGGCTTCGGTTCTTTCCGCTGCAAGGGTGACTCAAATTATGGCAGCGAAAGAGGGTCAGATAGCTCTCTCTTTTCTTCTCAAGCCTGCTGGGTAGAGATGAGTCTCTCCAGCATCTTAAAGAGTTGGTCAACATCCACTCGAAGTGAGTCATCCCGGGCTGTTCGATTTATTGGAGGTCTTCCTCTCCTCATTTCCTTGTACCTGCATTTCATAAGGTTGAGTGATAGTTTGTATATGGTGTTTTTTTTTTGTTTTTTAAGATTTGTGCAATGAATGGTTTCGAGGAACGCAGCTCTGATACCAACTGTAAAGACCTGAAACTTAAAAAAAATAAATTCATAAATTTAATACGGAAGCAATTAATAGAGTTAGGGTTTACATTCCTTATACAATAATTTAGAATGCCAATAGGATTAAGAGAATATCCCTTCTAAAAGATAAACAAAAATTAAAAAAAATGAAACGAAAAGTAAATAACTAAACATCCTAGAACAACATTCACTAGCACTTGAAGGGAGTCTGGATAGTGAACTACTCACAACCTTCTTGCTGATTAGAATCTAGATCTTGGTCCTTTTGATCTAAAATAGTTAATGAAATAGTGAGTTACACTAACCTAATAAGAATACCACACTAATCACAAATATAAAAAACTGAAGTTTGGTAAAAATCATAAAGCAACTAATAGAGCACTTAATTTAAGTAAATTCATTTAATATAAAGAAGACCGTTTATTCCGAACTTACCGTAACGAGTTTTTCGAAATAACCTATGAAGACCCATATCCATATCACTCTTCACTTTCATACATAAGAGAATAAGAAACAATAACTTTCTTTCCTTACCTATTTACTAGTACCCATAGGGGTCCATAGGAGTATTCCCTTACTCGTGAACCCAATAACTAATTTTTAACAATTAACCAGTCATCCTCATACTCTGTCCGGTAATGGGCGCCAAATATTTCATCGTCTCGATATCCCGTCCGGTATGAGGGTGAATTATATCTCTCAAATCTTTCCAGTAAGGGACTTCCCAACCTCGTTTGACTTAGGTAACGTTCATAGTAGGGTTCCCTATATACCGAGTCTGTCCGCGTTTTTCTTAGATACCTAGTAAATCTTTCACATACAAATTTTCATCAATAAACAACCAACAATGCATACCAATATCTCATATCACATTTACAGATCAATTGAACTATATTCATGTTAACGGTATATAACCAAAATAACTAGATAAGTCGATAAAACTATTGAATCTATAAATTAAGAACATTTACTATATGAAAATCAAGTAAGTAAGAAAGTACAAGAAAATAAACAAGAAATTAAGACAATTATGAACTAACCAGTTTCGACTCCACTAGTGACCTGCAGTTATTTTTAAATTTTTTTAAATTTTTACAAAATATGAAATTATACAACTTTAAGCCTAAATTTACCGTAACGGAGAATAAGATGAATGATCCTTACACGGATCGACATTGTGAGATGTCAAACTGTCTATTATACCTCCTAACATGTACCGGTTTATTTGAATTTTTTCTATGAAATTCAAAACACTCATCACACACCTAAAAATACCCCCAAAATCCAAAATCGGTGTCCAAAATTTATTATGGCAAATTTTTTGAGTTCCGGGATGGCAGCACCACCAGTCCTCATTCGCGGTTGAGGTTTTTTCTTCAGCTACCTTATACAGAAAAGAACGGTGAGCATAATGATTGAAAAATCATGTGAAACGGGAATCGAAAAGGGGCTCATCGGATGGGGTTTGTGGTTTCAGCCGCGGTAGCTCTACTGTACTTTGCCCGTAATTTTCGGCTCACATGTTGTTCCTCTTACTCCGATTTGGCCACAGGGATACTCAGAATTGAATTTTAAGTGAGTAGGAGGAAATTTTATCTCTTTTGGTGGTCAACGGTGGCTCCAGCAAGGCGTCGGTTGGCGGTTGGCCTCCTTTTTCAGTATCTAGTTCTTCTTCTTTGGTGGGGGCTGGTGGTTAGAGTTTAGGTTTCTGTGTGATGCGAAGCATTTATAACCAGCCTGCGTTGATCTAGACTGTCCATCGTGATCGATCTTGTACGTTCAATCGCACCTAAAGAGGAAATGAATCTGAACCGTTCATCGCAATTAATCTCGATCGTTCGATCACGTCTAAGGTAAAAACGAATTCAGGCTGTCGACGCGCGTGAGGCACGCAGATCACCAACGTGGCCTCTCGCATGGCGCCTATGTCAGCGCGCCTTACCAAGCGGCACGCTTCGAGTCATCGAGGCTGCTGATTGGGCAGTTCTACGTGGCCGAACTTTCTCTATTTATATTTTGACCCCCTGTTTTTAATTTTTCTTTCAAAAACACTTCCAGAACTATAATTTTCTCTTTATTTCCAAAATTATTTTCAATCTCGTCCCTAATTCATTTTTTCTCAAAATTTCACCTAAATAAAAATAAAATAAATTAATTAAATATTTTAAATTTAAAATTAAAGAGAAAAAAATTATCTTGAGTCATTTTTTCAGGCTCAGATATTATTACACCATCTCTATTATAAGTTCATATTACCATGAAATCTCAAAGAAGAAAATGCATATATATATATATATATATATCAATTGCAATAAACATATATTTTAAGTGAGACTTGAATAACATAATAATTTTAGAATTTTTAAGAAAAATACAAAATTATAGGTTATTAAGTATTTTGAACCTATACACAATTTATAGCAGCAATTAGTTATTATTTGATTTAATTGGATATGACTCTAATATGACTTTAAGATCAACTATGTAGAGCCGTATTTTAACTTTTTTATGATTAATTTTGATGTTCGGTATTGTTATTATTATTATTTTTTTTGTAAATTTTAAAAAAATAAATAAGAAATGAGAGACAAAACTCAAATAAAAAATAAAAACAACGAAAAGGAGAAATAAAAGAGAACAGAGAAATGGAAAATGGAAATAGAAAACAAAAAAGGAGGGTTTGGACCCTTTTTTTAATTTTTTTTCCTTTGTTATCTAATCGCACGTTCAGCTTAGCATGAGCAAAACAAGAGAAGTTCAAGTCGTTTAGCCCTTCTAAACCCGCTTGACTAGCGCCCGAACGATGTTGCTCAAGTCCAGTCCCCTAAAGACTCAAAGCGTCGCATATTGTTGATGTGTCACATCATTTTTAATAAATATTTGATGTTCGGTATTGTTATTATTATTTTTTTATAAATTTTAAAAAAATAAATTAGAAATGAGAGAGAAAACTCAAATAAAAAATAAATAAAAAAAGAAAAGGAGAAATAAAAGAAATTCCTTGAAGACTCAGAGCATCGCGTTAAATGTAATGTTTAAACAACATCGTTGGCGCCCAACCAGCGCTTGAACGACGTCGTTCAAGTCCAGTCCCCTGAAGACTCAAAACAACGCACTAAATGTAATGTCTAAACGACATCGTTTCAGCAAATTAGGGAAACACCGTTGTTAGATTAAAATGGTGATCTTCAACTATAAAAAACAGGGAGCTTGCAAGTGAAAGGAAGAGGGTTGAACAAGTTGGGCCGAAGAGCGATATCATAAAAGCAGGGGAGAGAATCCAAACATGAGGTCGAGAGAAAATCTTGAAATATTGATTTGTTTTTGTCTTTTTTTCTTGTTTACTATTTCATTTTTTTCCTTTAGTATTCTTCTCCAATTGAGTAAATAAGAATTGGTTAAGACACCAACTAATATTTCATTTTCAATTTTGAGAAATATACCTTCATTGGTTTTTGGTTCCGCGACAAGCTCATAATAACCTGTTTTACTTTAAATATTTTGGAGGTGTTTTGTTGGGCATGCCTTTATTTGAGGTTGGCCCAAAGAAGTGTACACTTTCTATATAATATATGTCGACCTTCATGTAAGGGCTTAGAGCATTTTGTACTTATGTGATAAAAATGTCATTTCATTATATCCAATATTTTTTTTATGGGTCACATCGAATTATTTGGCTCAGTTAGAGCTTAATCAATGAACCTTAACTTGTTTTGAATACTCAGAGCTCGTCGTATGGATCTAGCCCAAGTGTAATAGTTGCTTCCGTCAAGCAATTGTAGAATTATTGTGTCTATAATATGGACTATCAATATTTAAAGGATCTAAATATGTTTTGTTTTAAATATTAAGGCTTTGGTTTGATGGATCTAAGTTTTTTCAGATGAAAATAATAAGGCCTTGATTTGTCATGCTCATGTTTGAATAGAAGTATTCTATCTCTACCAGTACTCTGGATGAGTGGTCGTCTCTTTCATAGACTCCCAATCACAATACAATAAACCAAATGTATCATTTAAACATACTCTCTTTTTTTCTTCTCTAGTTTGAATCAACCTAGTCGAAACATATTTCTTTTCTTGGTGTTTAGATCAAGCCGGTCAAAATAGTGGGTTTAAATCAAGCCAACTTCTTATTGAATTCTCATTATAATACCATGTAAGAAAAGAAACTTTTTTCTTTTATACACTTAGAAGCCCTAGATTATACTTTATACATGCAACAGAAAAAATAGAGGATAATTAGTGGGTAATACCTCTAGTATGTTGGTGAAGAGTGCACTTGAAAAAGCGCGTGAGAGAGAAGCACGAACATCTGCAAAAGAGAGAAGAAAAAAACCCTATGGTTTTTGGTTGTCAACGACAGAGAGAAGGAAAGAAAGATTACAGGAGGCTTCAAGGAAGAAGAATAGGCTCTAATATCAACTAAGTATCTTCCAGTGAAACGTATGAGAAGTCTAATACTAAGGAGCATTAAGTTCTAACCAATAAGCAATATAATCAGTTAATGAACTTCATTCAACATATTCAATCTTCAACCAATATGGTATCTTCCTCAAAATACTCACAAGAATTGAGTTCAGGAGGGTTCTCAGCTATGTGTTTATGTTATAATGTTTATTCATTAAAACAATGTGAAAAAATGCGTGTTCAGTACATGATTAACAATGGAGCATCTAACCACATTATTCATACCATAATTATATGTTGAAATCACTTCAAACATCATTTTCAAAGTTTTATTATCTAATGATGTAATAGTTGATGTGTCACATGTTGGAATAATCAAATTGAATAAAAATAGTTCTTAATAAAGTGTTGTGTGTGTACCATCACCTAATTCAATCAAATTGAATTAAGCTCAAGTACTATTGAGTACTCCAAGATTAAAGGGGGACTCAAGAAATATATCATAGAAATAGCATCATATGAAGAGTCTAACTCGTTTGAAAAAGCCAACAAGAATGATAATTAGAGGAAGGCAATGTAATTTGAGCTTAAATCACTAGAAGATAATAAGACATGGAGGATTGTGACCCTTCTTGCAAGAAAGAGGACCATTAGGTGCAAATGGGTCTACAAAATCAAGTTCAAAGCAGATAGGTCCATTAAAAGATACAAGATAAGGTTAATAGTGAAAAAATACACCTAAAGGGAAAGTTTAAACTGCGACAACACTTTCTCACCAGTGATTAAGACAACCACTTTTATGACAATGCTTGCCTTGGCGAAAGTGAAAGGTTGGCATCTCAAGCAATTCGATCTCAATAATGTTTTCCTAAATGACAATTTAGATGAAGAGGTATACATGTAATTACCTCCAGGGCACCCCATAAATAGAGAAGGAAAAGTAAGTAAGTTAAAAAGACTCTTTATCAACTCAAACAAGCATCTAGATAAATGGTATGCTAGATTTTCATATTTCATCAAGTAAGGATATAATAAGTCCAGCGAATACTACAGTCTCTTTATGAACAAATGTTGTAAGAATTTTGTTAGCCTGCTCGTATATATAGACGATATAATAATTATTGGTGACAATGTTAAAATAATAGGTGAACTAAAAAAAAATTAGATAAAACATTTAAAATCGATGATCTAGCAAATTTGAAATACTTCATTGGAATTGAGATTATCAAATCTATAAATTGAACATATATTTGTCTAATAAAATATGCATTATTTTTGTTTAAAGATATAGATGTTCATAGAGGGAGAATTTTTATACTACCTTTGGAGTATAATAGTAAATTATTTATAAATACTAGAGAATCGATTAAGAATCTAATGATATACAGAATGATGATTGGTAAGCTTATGTACTTAACATTAACTAGACCAATTTTGTCAAACTCAATTCACATGTTGACCTAATTAATGGAAATCCCTAGTAATGATCACCTAAATGTTGTCTATAAGGTACTAAGGTACATAAAAGGAAATTTTAGTGGATGTTTATTTTACCTTTTCTCTTCTAATTCGAAATTAAATGATTAATAGTGATTGAGCAAGATGTCCTTATACAAAAAGATCCATCACAGGATATTGTGTACTTCTTAGGAGGTCCTAATATATCTTGAACATCAAAGAAGCAATCGACTGTCTCTAGATCTTTTGCAGAAGAATAATATAAAGTAATGAGAAGTATATGCTCTGAATTAACTTGGATTAAATATCTCCTGTAGAGCCTTAGATTCAGAAAACCCTTTCGCATAACTGCCAACCCTGTTTATCAAGAGCACACAAAGCATATCCAACTAGACTATTATATGATAAAAAAAAAAGATTCAGAATATAAGTGTGATAATAAAACACGTTAGCAGTAATCAACAACTAGCAGACATCTTCACCAACGCCTTGTCTAGTTGGCTGCTCAAGCAATATATGATCAAGATGGGATCAGAGAGCATCTACTCTCTATCTTGCAGGGGGGATATTATCACGCCATGGCCCATTTGGTTCGTCGCTAGTAGGCCCTCAGTCAAAGTTTGAGTCATTTGGGTTGTGGTTTGTGAGCCCGAAAAAAAGGATCGAACATCAGAACGCATCGTTTCACTTAAGTTGAGGGAGTGATTTCACGCTACATTGGGTGTATGTAAGCTTGGTTTGGGTTGGGTATAAATATACATCTTCCCTTAAAACCTCAATCTTTCTTTCCTTCTCTTGGCCGCCGACATTCAGAAACTCCAGGATTTATGTTTTTTTCTCTCTTTTGTAGGTGTTCGTGCGCCACTTCAAATACACTTTTCACCAATAGAGTAGATGTATTATCCACCACTTATCCTCTCTTTTCTCACTGCAATATACTGTTATAAAGGATAATTTAGGGCACCTGAGTGTATAAAAGAAAAAAGGCTTGTTTTCTCATAGTTCCAAGAAAAAAAGGCTTGTATTCAGGTCTTGAATACACAACCTCCTTGTCACTTAATGGAATCAAGAGATTACTGCATGAAACAAAAAAAAAAAAACAAAAAACAAAAAACAAAAAAAAAGGGAACCTACTAGACACTGGAAAGAGATAAACAAGAAGTTGACTTTTGAAAGTTGAAAGGTGAAGAAACTTATTGGTCGAGGATGTGAAGACTGAACTGAACACCTGTTAATTTTTGAAATAACAGTAATTTTTAAAAATAATTTGTCAATATTTTGTGCTTAACTTCTTGATTAGGCACCTGTTACAAAGGATATGAATAAAGAAAAAAGGGGATAATCTGATAAAAATATGGTAAAGAAAATCGCAAAAAAAATGAAGAGAGTTGAAACAAGTCGCGATCATGGTTGCACCAACTCGGTCTTGGTAGCGTCAAGAAAAGCATCAGACTTGGTATTTCTAATTTTCTTAATTTAAAAAATCATTAATTCTTAAATCGTATGATTTCCCGCCATTTTCCCCTGCATAATCTATAATAATGATGCTACAGTTAATATACTGCCGGGAGAATTACGTTCATGCCACAGAAAAGGACAATTAGAGGCGGACAGAATCTTAGCAGGACTTGAAATCAAATATTCCACTTTCTTATTATAATCATTTGTTAATTAGCCGACTATCTGTTTGTCAATTTTATTCAATCAAAACAAACAGTATTTGAAGAAATCAAACTTTGACTTTAGGATACTATGATCTGCTGAATTCTGCTGAAGGGTGATCCGTCTCTTCGTTGATTGATTGATCAAGCAAAATTTCAGACACTTATAAGGAGGTCATGTTTCTGAATTTAAATTGCCTAGTAGATTTTTGGTCTATTTCTTCTTGGAGCAGAGCTAAGAGTTGGGAAGTTAGGAATCTTCTGGGGAAATAATCATTTCCAAGTTGATGGGTCTGCCAGAGCTATACGTTATCTGAACTTCATGGTTAAATATCGTAGTTAAATGTGGTATTGGTGGGTTTTTCAGGCAGATGGAAGTTACGTTCTAAGGAGGAGAGCAAAATAAGTAATGATAGGGACAAGGGAATAATTGGATGATTCTCTTGTAAACCCAGAAGAGTGAGAGGGAAAGGAGCTTCATGGAACCGGAAGAAGGGGAGAGTTTAGACATGTATAGAAACTCAAGTGAGGAGTTGTTCTTGAAATTGCTAATGGAAAGCTCGGTTGGGATGCCAGCACCTACCATGGAGATGTTGGGTTTTAAGAACCTTTCTCAGAGTTTTCGGACAGATAGCGAGGAACTCTTCAAGAGCTGGCTCAAAAATGGAGAGGCAAGCACCTGTAAATCCTTGTTCTTAGAATTTCTTTCTTGAAATGTCAAATTGGTAGCAAAGCATGACCGCATGAAATAAATGCTCTAGTTATCTCTATTTCCCTTTTGTTCTATGCAAGTTTTCTTGGACCTAGTTACTTCTATTATCTATTTTGACCTATATAATTTCGAACTTCTTCCCAATCGGAAAAGGATCTGTCTGTCTGTCTGTCTATCTTTCTGTGTCTCTATCCTGCCTTAACATATGTTTCCTTTAATTGAAGTGAGATAAATTGAATGATACACAGTTGAGATGCAGAATTTTGTTCCCAAACTACATTTTTTTTTTATCAAGCTAAATACAATGACCTGGAACTCATTTGCAGAGTGAAAATTTGAGAGGTGTTAATGTGATTTGTCTTAGAATGGTTAGCTTTCAATGGTTTCAAGATTTTGAAACGACGTCTATGTGCACGATTCAGTCGATAGTCGTAATTTGATTTTTAAACAGTTAAAATTCAGATTATACAAGTAAAAGGAAAAAATATATATATTTGACTGCTTGATCAGATTCCTAAAATCCTTCTAGGCTTGAAAAGTGAAGGTTGGTAACCATGAGAATATAAAACTTGGACCAATAGGTCATAAGAGCATTGGACACACCACTTTTATTTCACTAAAAGTGTGCAATAATTTCATTTCTAACTTTATTTTTCAGTATCAGAGGTTAATATTATGTTGATGCTAATTCTTTGCAGTTTTTTTCCTTGATTACCATTAGGAAAAGTATCCTTGTTTGTGGTGTAAGGTCTAATTTGCTTGGCTACTCCTTTCCCCCAGGTATATCTGATTATTTATACTTTCATTTCTGGTTTTTCCCATTTTCAGAATCATGGTCAAAATTTGTCAAGTATAGCCCACCGCGGCCGACAAGCGTCACGCAGGTGAGTAGGTTGAGCTTGCAAAATCCCTGTGAAAGAGCACATTACTGGACTATTTTTGAAAGACAGACCGCACTAATTCAAGTTCTCCTGGCAAAACATTTTCAGTTTTCTGGTTTCTTATCAAATAGTAATTCATAGAAGAAAATTTATTAACTGTTTGGACATCCTAATTACAACATTGACCGCAAAGTTTTAAGAAATCACCAGAAAACTTAGTATTTAATATCTCTAAATGCTTGGTTTATTCAGAGTGCAAATAAGGCTATGCCAAGGCTTAACTTTTTTTTTCCTTTTAGGTGCTACAGGGATAAATTCAATGGATAAAGTTGAGCATCTTAATCATTTTGTATTTCCCTGAAAATGGATCCTTACTAATTATATTTTCTTGCTCATAAGCCATCAAATGTCAATGCCAATATGATTAATGAGGTCCTAGTAGGAAAAGAGTATTATCAGAATCTTGGTAAAATGTCCACAAAAATGGGAACTAAATGAAGCTTTATTGGATTATATTATTCAAATCAACCTTCTGTCAAACCTTAAAATGGGGTACCTTTCTATAATCACCAACATGCTGGGAATAAGGAAATAAAACGAATCTGGTCACTGATTTGTAAACATAAAATCCATAAAATAAATGTACTGGAGTAGCTAAAACTTAAGATGTCAAAATAATCCAAATAACTCAAAAAACCCAGACTTCAACCAGTTAATTCTCCTCAGCTGCACCATCATCTCTGACCTTCAAACTTATTTCTTTACGAATTGAAATCAAAATATCCCTCATAGTTCTGTAGTACATCTGTAAGTCATAGCTATTGATCAATTTAATGCAGGATGTCAACTGAACTAGCCAATCTAACTAGCCAGCAGAATGGGGAGAATATTCAGAAGAAAAGAAGTAATGAAGTATTATTTTTGAAGAATAATTATGTGGGTGATGAAAATGCAGGGGACCCTAATCAACAGTCAGTCAGGTTGATGCTCTTAATCAGCCAGATGGTGTACTATAGGAACTCTTTTGCCCTATATCCCTAATTATTATAACTTACATGTCTTATTAATTTATTCTATATGTCAAAAAAAGATCGTTGTCCTACTATTTTGATGAATATTTTTATTTATTATGATTATTGTCTAATTATGTATTTTGCATAGGAATGCCGTTGAAAGAGGCAAGCAGGCTAGTAATTTGTTTTTGGCGAAGGTTTGTCTATCTTAAGGTTTTGGCATAAAATTAAACTCGTAACTTGCTTCCCTTTATTTTGATGATGGCTAATACTATGCAGGCTTGGTTCCACAGTTCTCAACCCATGACGAGAAGTCGATCTTCTGAATTACGGTAGGAAAAATGTTCAGATATATATTTATGAGAATTTCACTTATTGCTGTTGATAGTAAGGAGTTTTTGGTTGATCTACATATCTGCAGACATACATAACACTTAATGAAGTCTTTGAAAGCCTGAAATAGGGATTTTCCTTCTTTTCTCTTTTAGCTTTTGAAACTGCTTATTTTTATGATACTCAACTGAAATCATATTTGTTTTGGAAAAATACTGTAGCATTTAGCTTTTCCTTACACTGGACTTATTTCTTTTCTCTGGGAACTCAATGTTCCTAGCTTTGATATGTGGACAATCTGCTTGCCTTGCAGGAGGAGGTATGCTGCTATGCAAAGCACTCAAACGGCACTAGGTATGGAAGCCATGCACAATGCTTCTATACACGGTGTCAATAAGTTGAAAGATGGATATTCAAATCAAAATGGATTCAATGAGGCTCCTACTTGTGAGATTCCAGTTCAGCTAGGCATGTTCGTGTCACCATCCAATTCTTCCTCATCTACGTTTAGTGCTCCACAAACAGGTAACGTTGATAAAGTTTCTTCTGTTGTCAGAATGTTAAAGGGTACATTAGAACGCAAGAATCTGACTAACCAAATTGAGGAAGTAGCTGTTGAAGATAGCTCTAATGGTCTTTATCATTATCAAGAACCATTATTCAACACTAATTTCATTCAAGGACAAGGAAATTACATTCATGACATGATAAGTAACTTTCAAGTATTGCCTGGCCAAGTTAGCGGTAACGGTGTTGTAACAGTTCAAGGGTGGATGAATCTTGATAAAGGTGGTTTTGCAAACCCCACAAACACAATCCAGCCAATCATGGTTTCTCATGAACCTTCACAAAGCGAATCATCTGCTGCTGCACCATTAGTATCATCTGGTCTTGATGCCTGTGATGGCCCCAGCAATTCAAGTCAAACACTTGGTGTTGGTGAGAGTTCAAGGAAACAAATAGGAAGCAGTAAGAGTCCAGAGAATGGTTCTAAAGCCAAAGGTACCAAGTTCACTCTTATTACCAACATGCTCAGAGTACCGGAAAGCTCAATATTTTTCATTTATCATGCACATTACAGCCATATTTAGTTACTACTCTTATTAAAGTGATTTTCCCACATGGAAAGTGAAAATATATTCTAATTTTTATTTCTAAATTTATATGTTTTTATACATAAAAACATATGAATGATTGAAAATGAAAATAATGTTTGAAAAATGATGCTCTAAATTTTGAAAATTATTTGCAAATATACTTGAGTATAACAAGAGATACATACCACTGCACATGATTGTATGTTATAAAACATATGAATTTAGAAAGTTAAAATTAGTACATATTTTCATGTACAACTGGAATCCTAATTTTTAACTATGTTCAAAATTTTAAATTATAATTTCAAATAAATTCTAATAGTAGTTTGTTTGTATCTCAACAAACATCTTAATATTTTTTTTCTAAAAAAAAAAATAAATTTTCATTCTCAAATTATTAATTTTTATGGAACTAAAAATATATTATTTCATTTGAAGAACTTCAGAAATTATGTTTGAATGAAAAAGGATAGAATGCATTAATTCACAGGAGAATGACAATTGATGATTGACTGTTTTAATGTTGTATGACATCAAATATCATAAAAGCTTTTCTATGAAATCATTAAACTTCATGTAAATTTCTATTCTTTGTCCAAACTACAGATCTTAGAGACCGGATAATTGACAATTTGAAGGAGGATAAAAAGGTAGTCTTCTTTCTTGCTACATAGTCTATTTTGTTGAAACCCTGAACCTTGGAGAAGTTTACATAGTTTCTGTATTGGCTGACTACTTGGAAATAATAACAGAGGAGAAATCTAGCCCGATATGGATCTGTGGCATCTGCTTGTTCAGGTAATACTTTTCTGCTTAAAAGTTGTCCATTATTAGCAAGTGACTTACTTGTTCTATGCTCTGGAGCGATACAGACCTTAGTAACTGATTCAATAGAGGAATATGCTTATGAACTGGATCAAAATTAAACGCTGACAATACAACATAAATGTCCCCAGCATAATATGTTGTAAAAATAAAGAAACGATTGTTACCTGTGTTCTCCTTCATGCCATTCCACTTAAGACACTGAATATAAGGTCACAATATGTTTCCCATTAGTCTGGATGCAAACAGAAGGGGAGATTGTTACCTAGTTCTTCTTCATGCCATCCCACTACTAAGATATGGAATATATTTTGACCTACTTCTGATCAAGGGTCAAAATGTATTTCCCATTATCTTGAATGTAAACAGAAGTGTTTTTCGGATGCCTGGTGGAGATAGATGAGTTGGGAATTGGAGACAAAGAAGAATTCATGGAATAACTTGTTAAAGGAATCACTTGGTTGACTCTGATATAATGTAATTTTTAATGGTAGATTCACGCACTGCCTTTATTTATTTCATAACAGTATATGCACGAGAATTTCACCTTTAAGTGGAACAATGGTAAAAGAAAGTACGTCTCAATTACTAACATAAAATATATCCTATCACTTTATATTAGTAATAAGATGGAAAAATATTCTTAGATGGTTTAGCAACACTGATATTGAGATGAAAGTTTCATCTGCCAATCCACTATTTATGGACTTGTATAAATTTTGTTAAGGAGTTATGATAAAACCCCATCCAGAAGATCTAGCCGGGTGCCTATCATGAATCCTAAGTAACCCCAGTAACTGCCACTACCAGCAAAAGAAGCGGTCAACAAAAAATCATCAGTGAATCCCACGACTCCACGATCTGCTCTTCCACAAATCCCAATATCTCTTTGCTTTTATCTCTTTGAATTTCTGATAATTATCTAGAAGCATAAAAGTAGGAAATGCAATTGTAATCTTTTTCTATTTAAGTACTTCAAAATCATGAATAAAGATATAGACATTTGCAGAATTCTCACTGGTCTTTTCTCGCCAAAAGAGAGAGCTTTTTTTTTCCTGCTATCTTGTGCATCTGACTTGGACCAACATTTGGTATCAGAGCACGGTTGTTATGGCTACCAACAAGGAGCGCATCGAGAGCTTGGAAGCGGGACTCGGCGGCCTGCAAGACAGCTTCAGCCGCATAGAGCTGGGACTAACCGAGCAAATGCGAATGCTGGAGGAAAACATCAACAGACTCTCAGACTCGATTGCCTCTGGCCACAAAGGGTCAAGCAACAATCACCAGAGTCGACCCTGACTGCTTCGCCCAGACCGCGACGAAGGTGTAGAACGTGAAGAAGGTAGGCTACCGACCTTCCCACGATTGACTCGGCTTGAGTTTCCTCATTTAGCGGTGGTGACCCCACCGAATGGCTTAATTGAGTGGGACATTTTTTCGACTTCCAGGCGACGGCTGAACACCACTGCGTCGCTCTGGCTGCCTTCCATCTTGAAGGAGTAGCCAACTGCTGGAGGCAGTAGCTCAGCAAAAGGAAGAGGGCCGGATCGTGGATTGGGTCAATTTTGAAGACGAGTTGTGGGTCTGTTTTGGGCCAACTAAGTTCGAAGACTGTGATGAGGCCCTGACCTGCATCAAACAGATTGGGCCTTTAAGGGATTATCAAGAGGTTAGGCAATTGGGTCAAGAGATGGACCCAAAAGGCCTTGTTGGGGGGCTTTTATTGGCAGGCTCGAGCCTGAGCATGCTGACGGAATCAGGATGTTCCGGCCCAGAAGCCTTAAGGATGCTATCGGCCTGGCCCGCGTGAAGACCAGGTGGAGCGCAAGAAAAGGATGAACCAACCCAGACGGCTCGTGACCGGTTCGTCTGCAAACCCCATAGTCTCCAACACACCGACCGGGTGCACTCAGCAAACCCTAGCCGCCTCGAACACAGTAAAACGCATCTCCTGGGACGAGATGCAGCGGTGGCGAGAGCAAGGATTGTGCTTCAACTGCGATGAGCGGTTCTCTGCGGGCCATCGATGCCGCAAAGCGCAGCTCTTACTCCTCAAATGAGGTAGTGTCAGGGAAGAAGAAATCGACGAAGAAGACCCAGAAATCTCTCTCCATGCCTTCACCGGGTGGTCCACAACTCGAACTATGAAAGTACCAGCTTCCATTCGATGACAGAAAATTATCGCCCTCATTGACAATGGGTCTGCCCACAATTTTATCAGTGACCAAATCACAGGCTGATTGTAGCTTTTTATAATTCCAATGACTGCATTTTCAGTCTAGGTGGCCAACGGGGATCCGATGAAATGCTTCAGCCGCTTCAAGCACGTGTCGATCTCCCTTCAAGGGCATCCCGTTCTCCCTAACTTTTTACTCATTACCACTGATCGGGCTTGATGTTGTTTTAGGAGTTCAGTGGCTTGAATCATCGAGGATGGTTGTTTGTGATTAGAGGAGAATGACGATGGAATTTCTTTAAATGAGTCAGTCGCGGCGATTGTGTGGCCTGGACACCCCGCCACTCCTGGTGGCTTCCCTAGAGGAACTTAGCATATGTCGTCTGTTTTATGACAGAACACCAGGTTCCCTCTCCAGTTGAACAGCCCGAGCTACAGCAGCTAATTGACCAGTTTTCTGATCTGTTTGAAAAACCCAAGCAACTTCCTCCTCAAAGAGACGTTGAACATCAAATCTCCGTCAAAGATGGCACTGAACTAGTCAATGTACGCCTATATCACTATGCACATTTTCATAAATCTGAAATTAAAAGACAAGTGTTTGATATGCTCAAGAGTGGCCTCATTCAGCCAAGTACAAGTCCATTCTCATCGCTGGTGCTGTTAGTTCGTAAGAAGGATGGAACTTGGCGATTTTGTACTGATTACCGAGCCCTCAACGCGGTGACCATCAAGGACTATTTTCTTATTCCGACAATGGAAGATATGTTGGATGAGCTACATGGGACCGTATACTTCACCAAATTGGACCTCACTGCCGGGTATCATCAAGTCAGGGTCCACCCTACAGACATAACCAAGATCGCGTTCAGAACCCACAACGGCCATTATGAGTATCTAGTAATGTCTTTTGGTCTATATAATTCACCATCTATTTTTCAAGTTATTATACCTCCTGAGGTTTGTTCTGGTTTTCTTTGATGATATTCTAGTTTATAGCATCAGCTGGGAATTGCACCTCGCACATGTCAAAACAGTTTTTGGGGTCCTCAAACATCATCAGTTTTTTGTGAAGTTCAAGAAGTGCACATTCGGGTGTCAAGAGCTAAAACACTTGGGCCACATCATTACCTCAAAAGGTGTCAAAGTAGACCAATGGAAAATTCAAGCCATGTGGGCATGGCCAAGACCTACTACTCACAAAGTTCCAAGGTTTTCTGGGACTCACAGGGTATTATCGTAAATTTGTACAGAACTATGGAATAGTGGCTTGTCCTCTCACCAACTTATTAAAAAAGGGTCCTTCCAGTGGAACACAGAGGTAGAAACTGCTTTCACTAAACTAAAGCAGGCCATGACCACCACCTCTAATCTGGCACTCTCTAACTTCAATGAAGCCTTTACCATCGAAACTGATGCATCTGGAGAAGGAATTGGGGCAGTCCCCACCAACAGGGCAAGCCCATTGCATATATAAGTCGTGTTTTGGGAGCATCCAAGTTATCATGGTCCACCTATGCCAAAGAGTTACTGGCCATTGTCATCGCCATTCAAACTTAGAGACGGTATCTACTAGGGTGCAATTTTTTTATCAAAACTGATCAATGCAACTTGAAGTACTTGATGGACCAACGGATCACTGCCCCGGAATAGCAAAAATGGGTCTCTAAGTTATTCGGTTATGATTATGAGATACTGTATAAACCAAGCAAAGAAAACCAAACGGCGTATGCCTTATCCCAACAATTCCATAATCCTACAATGCATACTCTCTTTACTGTCAGCACAACTCAATGGGACTAGATCATAAAGGAGTCCGAAAAAACCCTTATGTCTAAAAAATTGTAAAGAAAGCAAAAGAATAACCCAGTCAACCATATCTAGAGAAAAATGGACTGGTCTACTACAAACACCGAGTTATTGTCCCTCCTACATCTAGTATAGTCCGGCAGCTTCTACAAGTCTATCATGATTCTCCTATGGTTGGCCACTCTGGTATTCTCCGTACCTATAAATGGCTAGTGCTGCAATTCTATTGGCCTTCCATGAGATAGATCATTCAAGACTATGTAGCAGCATGTGAGACCTTTCAATGATCTAAGTCCGAAACTTTGTTTCCAGCAGAGCTCCTACAACCTTTACCGGTTTCGTGTCAAGTATGGGATGACATTACCATGGATTTCATTTAAGGTCTTTCACCTTCCAAGGGCAAGAACAATATTTTGGTAGTTGTCGACTGGCTTAACAAATTCATTCATTTCTTGGCATTGAGTCACCTATACACCGTCAAAATGGTAGCAGAAAAAATCAGTGAGAATATAGTCGAGCTCCAAGGCATGCCTCAAGTGATTGGGACCCTATTTTCATTAGTCATTTTTTGCAAAAAAATTTTAAACTTTGAGGAACCAAACTAAAGATGAACTTGGCCTACCACTCTCAAATCGATGGTAAATCAAAGTAGTCAACTGATGTGTCAGAACAGTACCTCTGATGCCTTGCACATCAGTGGCCCAATAAATGATGTTCCTTCCTTCCATGGGCGGAATATTGGTAAAACACCACCTACCACTCATCCATTGGAATGACGCCCTTTTAGGCACTACATGGGCAGCCACCACCCACCATCTCTCACTATATGGAAGGCATGACGGCTGTGAATGAGGTAGACCAACAGTCAACTGCACGGGATGAGCTCCTTAACCAGCTCAAGAATCACTTACAAGCAGCACAGAATCGCATGAAACAATCAGCAGATAACCATCGTCGCCATGTGGAGTTGCAAGTCGGTGATTGGGTTTTCTTACACCTTCAACCTTACTGATAATAGACCGTATTTAAGAGGGCTATCCAAAAACTGGCTTGCCGATTCTTTGGGCCATTTCAGATCGAAGCACAAATTAGGCCAGTGGCATACCGCCTCAAGTTACCTCCCTCTTCCCGCATCCATCCAGTGTTCCACGTCTTCCTTCTCAAAAAACAAGTCGGAGACGACACAATCCCCATCAAAGAGCTACCGTCATCTTGCAACTCGAAGAAATTCTGGATATCCGTTGGCTCAAAAAAGGGACACAAGTAGTGGAAGAAAGCCTAGTCAAATGGAAGCACCTTCCCGTAGATGATGCAACTTGGGAAAATACAGACGAATTACGAGACCGCTTCCTTAACTTAAACCTTCAGGACAAGGTTCATTTTCAGAGCAGGAGTGATGATAAAACCCCATCCAGAAGATCTAGCCGGGTGCCCATCATGAATCCTAAGTATCTCCAGTAATTGCCACTACCAGCAAAAGAAGCGGTCAACAAAAAATCATCAGTGAATCCCACGACTCCACGATCTGCTCTTCCACAAACCCCAGTATCTCTTTTCTTTTATCTCTTTGAATTTCTGATAATTATCTAGAAGCATAAAAGTAGGAAATGCAGTTGTAATCTTTTTCTATTTAAGCACTTTAAAATCATGAATAAAGATATAGACATTTGCAGAATTCTCACTGGTCTTTTCTTACCAAAAGAGAGAGCTTTCTTTACTGTTATCTTGTGCATCTGACTGGGACCAACAAGTTACATGTTATGCTTGCTTACATCAGTGCTTCATAAAAAGATGTGATTTCAGAAATGCAATACGATGGTGATCTTCACGAACCTTTTTTTACCTGTTAATTTCTCTAATCATTTGAAGTTATGCAGTGGACAAAGCAGACCCCACAAAGAAACGTAGAGTAGAAAGATCCAGAAAGTATGTAATCTCTCTTAATACTTGGGGGATAACGTTTGTTTCCATGCTA
Source organism: Carica papaya (assembly GCF_054855325.1). Taxonomy (NCBI): domain Eukaryota; kingdom Viridiplantae; phylum Streptophyta; class Magnoliopsida; order Brassicales; family Caricaceae; genus Carica; species Carica papaya. The sequence goes on along the minus strand of NC_142311.1, from coordinate 26,327,618 downwards.
TAAATTTGTGTGTCAATACTTTCAGAGTTTATGTTACTATTATTTATTTTTCTAATATGTAAATTCTTGGCAATAGATCAGTATAGCTGGTAACAAATTACATGTTCAGTGATTACCTGAACTTCCACTTGTTGCTATGTGCATAACATAATTATACTTTCATGTGTAATAAAACGGAAACTGTCACTTCATCCTCCAAACTCTCTAAAGACACCTAAGAGGTTGCACATAGAAACAAACATAACTCTGTTCAAATGCAACATAAAAAGATAAAAGAATTATAGTAAGAATATATGCAATAATAGTTCCTAAGAGGCATATATTGCCTTATCTTGTTCACTTTCGAGATTTGTTAATTAGATACCGCCCTCATAATAATAGATGCATTTATTTATGACTTACCTGTACATTTTCAAATTTCTATTTCGTGTTTTCTTGAGAATTCGTTAAGTGCTTTAGATATTTGATTTAAGCTATAGATGTAAATTTGTTTCTGTAAGGGCTGTTTTCTATCATTCTTATACTTCTTTCTTTCTTTTCTCTTTTGTTGAATAATCTTTTTGGTGACTAATCATGAAATTTGAACTCTTAGAAGAAGGATCTAAATTTGTCCTTTATACTCTTCTGAGGCCTCACAGTTGCAAAAAGAAGGAACAACTTAATTGCGTGCTTAGTATTCTCCTCTTACTAACACTTCAACCACAGGAACATGAAAAAGAAATGATTTAATGATATTTAGGCAGCAACAAAATAATATTGCAAGTGGCATGTTCTGAACGTTAAACAATATTTTCTTCCCTTTCTTATTTTCACCTTATATAACAAAAGTTTTGTCTTTTTGGAAGTTGAGTCATTCGTACTTTCCCTTTCTTATTTTCTCTAATCATTTGGCTCCTACTGACATTTTTTGTGGAAGTGGAACATATAAAGGTCATAATTAAATTGTTAAACAATTTCATAGAAACAGAATATGAATCTACAACATATGTACTCCTTGTTGAGGAAATTAGAACTATTTTCAGTGTTTCGTGTTTCTGGGTAATACAGGATGGCGGAGGCTAAAGAAAGAAATTTGACACCGGCAATTCCGTCAGATATGCAAGCAGTCCTCAAACGATGTGACAATCTTGAAAAGGAAGTGCGATCACTCAAGCTTAACTTATCTTTCATGAATAGGTAGTAACTAATATGAGTTTTTTTTCTCTTTTTTGTTTTTTTGCAAGTCTTATACTATAGGATGAAATAACTGATGCTATTTAATGTGGTCTCATCTTCCTTCCTGCTCTGTGCTGTTGCTAAATATAAGCTGATTACGCTTTGTGGTTCTAGTATTTTTCTAATAAGCGAAGTATAGTATATCAATTTGCCTATAAACAAATATGTGAATCTTAACTACATAGAACCCTGCACAGTTTGATAACTGATAACGAGCTTCTAATTGCATTTTTCCTGACGTAGACAGACTTCTGATACTTTCTATACTGAACTTGAACTTCTATCTTTCATTCTATAACATCAAAATTTTCTTCTGTATTTAAATCCTACTATATTAAGGAACATAGCCCCCCTATTGTATCTTCTTTTTTATTTTTACTAAGAAGAAATAGGAGGGGCATGGATTACTAAACATAGCCACGCTTTTTTCAATAATAAAAGGAAAGAATTTAATGAAAATAGGACATATTTGAAGCAACTGCAATATAGATATTTTTGCTACTATCGTTATAATCATGTCATGAGCATGAATGTCAGACTTTTGCAATTTCTGTGATCCTCCACTGCTATGAGACAAATAGGTATCGGCTTATAAATGATAAATTACCATGAATTATGGCAGGAACCTGGCTCTCAAAATGAGAAAAGTATTAAAATGTGTTCATGTATTTTGGTCACTTTACATCTTAGTTTTTTCCATTTTGCATCATGAACACTAATTCTATGGCCACAATGGTCGAGCCTTGGCATTGTGGAAGTGCTAGCAAGCTCAATTTGTTGCTGAAAGTTTTTTGTTTTACTCAAAATTCCGTAAGCATTAACCTTTTTAGTCTGTCCTTTTTCTTCATGGTCCTTTTTTTTTCTCATCATTTGGAGAAGGGTGTCAAGCATACTGAAAAAGTAGTAATCGGCTGCTACCTTTCAATCCACTGTTTTTGAAGTAATTAGAGTACTTTGCTTTGTGTAGGTACCAGGTGTTCCAGTTATCACTTATTATTGGATGTAGCCATTAGGCTAGACTAGTTGATGTTCTAATAATGATTCCTTTCTAAACGTAAAATATTTTACTGCAAAACTCCAGGAAAGATTCTGAACAAACAAAACAGATAGAAGAGCTTCAGAAGCAGAATGAAGAGTTAGCGGATGAGAAAGAACGTCTTCTTGAAGAGATTGAGAAGTTTATGGCAGAAACAGGCAAGGTATAAAAGTGAACTATACTGGAACTCTTCCTTGCCTCAGATCTCATATTCTCAAGCAAAAATGATGGCAGAAAATTTCTGACCCGGATCCAGTTTAGATCGCGCTAAGCAAATTATCTAATAAACAGAATATTGATTAATGGTTAATGTATATTGTTGAAAATATTTAAATTTATTAATTGGTGAACTAAAGATACATGAGGTTTTTGTTGTAATGCAACAAAAAGGTACATTTCTTAATTATATTCTTGGATTTAAGAAAACTATATATGCAAGTGTATATTTAGCTTATAAACGAAATAGCATCTATGAGATCTAAGAAGGAATTCTAATATGTACACATTCCTTATTTAGAAGGCATATCCTATTACATTAACGTTTTTCCTCCCTTCTCGAACTTACTATAGATCCATTGATGTTGGAAATTAAGTCTTGAATTTATAGTAAAAAAGACGAGTAATGATAAAAATTTTATTCATATGAGTTTATAAAGATATAAAGACTCGGGTTGAGAGTGCTCTTAATAATATTAAAATATTATAAATCTATTTCTAATAATTTTTTGAATTTAAATCATCAACCCTGTTTAAATTATTGTTAGTGTAGAACTTGAGTAGTTCATAAACATGATAAAAAAAAAGTAAAGTGAGAATTAATCTTAATATATTTTTTTATACTTATTAAAGCATTTATTATCAATAATATATATAAGAGTGTAGAATAGTAGCAGAAGAAAGTAGGTACAATGCTTTCGTAGTAATTAATGAAGTTAAAATAATTTAGAGGTAACCGTCATCTATCATCTATACAGTTAAGTCAAAATATTTTAATTTTTATTATATATATAAAGAAATAATATTAGTTTAAGTTTGGTTAGGTTTACATCGGATGCCCAAAATCAAATCACTAAATTTAGTTTTCAAAAAATTCAAACCAAGGCAACACTCTATATCTCCTATTATTATGTCATATTAACTTCTATATTTATAATAATGTAACTTAACAAAATATGTAAATTTTATACACAATTTAACAACAGGAAAAAGAAAAAGCTAGTTAGTTAGTTATATATCCATCTATTTTGAACATTTAAGTGACCATTAATGATAATAGAGTAACATTATTTACTATTTTATTTTGTATTATTTTCTAATATTATATGTATATATATATATATATAGAGTTTGATGTATGTATTTCCATTATATATTGGGTTAATATGATTCAATGAATAATAAATACATACATTACATATCAGTAATTTAATTATTTATATGTATTAACTTTAAAGCAATTAATATATGCATTGTATATTATTCTTTAATGATCGCCTGTTTAATAAATATTGGAATAAATTTATATCATATTTTTCTTTGTTTTCATGAAAACATAACTAATATACATTGTATATGATATTTTCATTTATATTGTAATTACTACTATGTTTAATTTACATAGAATGAAAATTATATAAATTAATAATAACTATATATTTAATATAATGTATTAACTATATAAATTAACAAGTAATTAATTTATATCATTCATATTCATTATAAACATTTTTTTTTCTTTTTTTGGCAACTGTGAGCAAAAATCCAATTTTTACACTTTGCTCTATCCTTTCTATGGCTTTTATTCCTCATTCAAAATTTGACTGAAGACTGTGATTTCTCTTTTTCTTTTGCCTGGTGTTCTTCATTTTTCCTTCCCCTTATTCTCTTTAATGGTGTTTTATCACCATTAGCATCTTAAATTAGGGATGGTGTTGATTTTACCGATCTTATCCATTTACTTAATTCAAATTTAAATTCAAAAGTAGGTTGTGAAGAAAGTGACTCGCTGCAGCCTGCGCAGCTGCCATGCAGCATGTTAACATGAATCTCTAAGTTTTATTTTATCGGGTCATCTTTGGTGTAATCAAGCACAACTCCATGCTTAGAAATATAATCGTGCAATTCAATAAAGTTAGTTTTTTCCTCTCTTCAAAAAAAAAAACAAAAAGAAACCAAATTCTTCTGAAATTAAAGAAACAGAGGGTGATGCAGCCTTGGACTCTGTTTTGCAGTTCTCTCTCTCTCCTTGACTCTCTCTCTAAATTTGCTCACCGTTTCAGCTTCTTTTGAAGCTATTACTCATCCGATCCAACAAGTGGTATCAGAGCCAGGTTCTCCTACGTATCAGGTGAATCAAAAATTTCTCAAACCCGATGGCTACCTCAGGAACTATCCCTGCTCCGCAGTTCAACGGAGAAAATTACCATGTATGGGCAATAAAGATGCGAGCTCACCTCAAAGCTCTGGCTTTATGGGATGTTATTATAGACGATAGCGAACCAACCCCACTACAAGAAACTGCTACATTGAATCAGATTAAAAGACACGAGGAAGAGAAGGCCAAGAAACCAAAAGCAATTGCTGCCTCTTCTCAGCGGTTTCAGATAGGGTTTTTTCTAGGATTATGAACTATGAATCACCCAAGGAAGCGTGGGAGAAACTGAAGGAAGAGTTTGTTGGAGGAGACAGAAGCAAGAAGATCAAACTACTGAGGCTGAAAAGTGAGTTTGCATTACTCAGAATGCAAGAAAATGAGTTTGTTAGGGATTATGCCTCCAAACTCTCGGATATTGTGAATAAAATGAGATTGTTGGGGGAGGACTTTCCTGAATCAATGGTGGTAGAACAAATTCTTATAAGCTTACTACCAAAATTTGAGTCTAAAATCTCAGCATTGGAGGAACTTGCAGATATTGATAAGATTTCTTCAGCTGAACTAATCAATAAGCTGCAATCACAGGAGCAACGTGTCAACATGCATGCTCGTGTACCTACTGAAGGAGCCTTATTCTCGTCTCAAACCAAAGCTACCCCTTCAAATCAGTATCAAGGCAGAAGGAATAGAGGAAATCAAACTGGAAACCAAAGTTCCAGAAAACAGAAGAAGTATCCTCCTTGTAACATCTGCTCCCTCACAAATCATTTTGAGAGTGAATACTAGTATAAGGGAAAGAAAGCTGTCTGATGCAACTTCTGCAAAAGACATGGCCACAAGGAGAAGTTCTGTAGGCAAAAACAAAAGTTGGAAGCAACACAATCTAAGCAGGAGCTACAACATGTAAATGTCATTGAGATATCCAGTGAGCAAAGTAATACAATTCTTGTTGCTTCAAGTGAATTGACAGTGGAAGACAACAGCCTCTGGGTTGTTGATAGTGGTTGCACTTCTCACATGTGCAAGAATGAAGTCATGTTTGTGTCACTGGACAAATTAGCAACAGGCCAAGTAAGACTTGGAAACGGTATGCTGGAATCCATAAAAGGCAAAGGTAATGTTGCTATAGAAACGAGGGAAGGTAGAAAACTTATCACTGATGTGAATTTCGTTCCCACTCTCTCTCAAAATCTGTTTAGTGTAAATCAAATGACCAATAATGGATACTCAGTTTCATTCAAAAACCAATGCTGTAGAATCCATAATCCTGAAGACAAATTGATTGCTCTCATTTCAAAAAGGAACCAGGCGTACCTGAATCTCCAAGAAGTAGTTGAAATGGCAAATGTTGTCACAATACCTGAAGGGAAGCTGTGGCATAGACATTTTGACCATTATCATGCTGCTGGGTTACTTCAGTTGCAGAAGGGAGACCTAACCAAGGATCTTCCAAATATAGGAGCTACTGAAAAGGTTTGTGGTGTCTGCCAGTTGGGAAAAATGGCTCGACAGGCATTTCCTACTCAGACATATTGGAGGGCAAATCAAAAGCTTGCACTAATTCACTCGGACATATGTGGTCCAATGAGTGAAAACTCAATGAATGGAAATAGGTTTTTTGGTTTATTTATTGATGATTTTACCAGGATGACCTGGGTGTGCTTTCTGCAGAACAAAGTTCAGATAGTAGACGAATTCAAAAGATTTAAAGTCATGACAGAGAATGAATGTGGCTGTGTGTTGAAGTGCTTAAGAACAGACAATGGACTTGAGTTCAATTCCGGTGAATTCAAGGAATTTTGCTAAAAAAATGGGATGAAACGACAACTCACAGCACCATATTCTCCACAATATAATGGTGTCTCGGAGAGGAAGAATAGAACCATTGTGGAAATGGCAAGAAGTATGCTTGCTGACAAACATTTACCAAAAGTGCTTTGGGCTAAGGCAATAAACATTGCTGTATTTCTGCTCAACATGTTGCCCACAAAGGCAGTGAAAGGAATGACACCCGTGGAGGCCTGAAATGGCATAAAACCATCAACTCAGCATCTGAAAGTGTTTGGGTCGATTTGTTACTGTCATGTTTCAAATGACAGAAGAATAAAGCTGGACGAGAAGGCTGAATTGGGTTTATTTTTAGGATACAGTGCAGAAGCAAAAGCATATCGAGTTTTGAGCTTGAAAAACAATAAGCTCATGATCCGGAGAGATGTGTTGGTAGATGAAACAAGCTACTGGAATTGAGAGAAAAGGAAAATAGAAACAGATTGTTTAACTGTTGAAGCTATAACCAAATCCAGTCCAACTCTAACATCTAGCTCAATTGATGTAACAGAGGAAGAAGGTGACAGTTTAGACGATGAAAGCATAAGACCAAATAAAATGAAAAGCCTCGCTGATATTTATGAATGCTGCAGCCTTGCTGCGGACGAACTTGTAACCTTTGAAGCAGCTGCAAAATAAATTCAGTGGGTTAAAGCTATGGAAGAGGAAATACGTATAATTGTGAACAATGGAACCTGGACCCTGGTTCCAAGACCGACAAACAAGAAACCAATCGCAGTAAAGTGGGTATTCAGGCTAAAGCAAAATCTTGAAGGTAAAATTAACAAATATAAGACTTGGTTGGTTGTAAAGGGCTTTACGCAAGTACCTGGTGTTGATTTTGCTGAAACGTTCGCACCAGTAGCAAGACATGAAGTCATACGTATTATTTTGGCACTTGCAGCCCAGTTTCGATGGCAAGTAATGCACTTGGATGTCAAGGCTGCCTTCTTAAATGGTGACCTGAAGGAAAAAATATTTGTGGAGCAGCCGAAGGGATTTTTAGTTGCAGGAAAAGAAGATCACGTGTATATCCTGCATAAGGCTTTATATGGATTGAAGCAGGCACCCCGAGCCTTGTATGAGAAATAGAATGATTATCTTCTACAGTGTGGCTTTAAGAGAAGCAAAACTGAAGCTACTTTGTATGCCAAAATTGAAGGAGAATTAAAGATATACACAACTGTGTATGTGGACGACATATTAGTCACGGGAAACAATGAAACAGAGATAGATGGATTCAAGAAGCAGTTAGAAGATCAATTTGAGATGTCAAGTCTAGGGGGAGCTACTTATTTTCTTGGACTGGAGATCAATCAAATAAAGGGAGGGATCTTCCTAAGTCAGTCCAAATATGCTCGTGAAATACTGAGTAAATTTAAAATGGAAAAGTGTAAAGCTGTAGGAACGCCATTAACACCTAATCTAAAGCTGTCAAAGGATTACGGTGGAAGTGAGGTTGATCAGGGTACCTATCGAAGTCTAATTGATAGTCTTCTCTATCTCACTACTTCAAGGCTAGACATGCTATATGCAGTGAGCCTTCTATCAAGATTTATGGCGACTCCCAAACAAATGCACATGGCAACAGCTAAGCATGTATTAAGGTATCTGCGGGGGACTTGTAATTTTGGAATATGGTAAGATGCTATGGTAGGTGAGCCGTTAGGATATATAGATAGTGCTTGGGCCGGCTGTATTGATGATGCAAAGAGTACTTTAGGTTATGTTTTCTCTGTTGGCTCGGGAGTTTTCTCGTGGGCTTCAAAGAAACAGGAGGTAGTTGCACAATTAACAGCTGAAGAGGAATACATTGCAGCTGTCGCGGCTTCAAATCAAGCCATCTGGTTTAGGCAAGTAATGGCAGACATGGGGCATGCATTACATAGACCAACCGTGATACGAGTAGATAAAAAGTCTGCAATTGCTATCACCAAAAATCCAGTCATGCATGGACGAACCAAACATATCAAAGTAAAGTTCCATGCCATTCGAGATGCTACGAAAAACCAAGAAATTAGTCTTCTACACTGCCCAACTTATGAGCAGCTTGCAGACATCTTTACAAAGTCGCTGCCTAAGGCTAGGTTTGAGGACTTGCGAAGAAAATTAGAATCAGGGATAAAATCGTTAAGGGAGAGTGTTGATTTTACCGATCTTATCCATTTACTTAATTTAAATTTAAATTCAAAAGTAGGTTGTGAAGAAAGTGACTCACCACAGCCCGCGCAGCTGCCATGCAGCGTATCAACATGAATCTCTAAGTTTTATTTTATCTAGTCATCTTTGGTGTAATCAAGCACAACTTCTTCTAAATGTAATCGTGCAATTCAATAAAATTAGTTTTTTCCTCTCTTCAAAAACAAAAACAAAAAGAAACCAAATTCTTCTGAATTAAAGAAACAGAGGGTGCTGCAGCCATGGACTCTGTTTTGCCGTTCTCTTTCTCTCCTTGACTCTCTCTCTCTAAATTTGCTCACTGTCTCAGCTTCTGTTCAAGCTATTACTCATCCGATCCAATGCACATTTTACAAAATTTAAACCCGACCCAGTTGTTATTGGAAGCAGCCTGAATCTACCCGTACCCGGGCAGGGTTCCATAAAAATGATTCTTTTTTCATACCGTGCGGGTTTCGGGTTAAACCTGCCCCACCTGCCTACTATCGTCGTCATCACCTGCTGCTTGCTTGCTTCCGTAGCCATAAAAATTATTCTTTTTTTTTTTTTTTTCTAAAAGGCTTCAATAGCCATAAAAAGCTGCAAGTTGCATTTTGTATATATACATATGTATATGTATGCACACAGGTTTCTTTTGTATACATATATACATATTACTTTCGATTATATATATACGGCTTCAATGGAATCATTAAATGGAGGGGATTTTGTACATATGTATATGCATTGTGCAGTTTCTATATACACACACGCACACACACACATATATATATATATATATAAGGAAGCTCTATTATGTATATGTCTATGTATACGCACTGTAAAAGGAAGGGGTGGAGTATGTATCCAGCTTATATATATATATATATAAGGGGCTTTCTTATATATGTGCGTGTGTGTGTGTGTGTGTATATATATTATGCCGCATATATAGATATAAAAGAAAACTGTAAAAGGAAGGAGAGATCCAACTTATATCTACATATCAAACAGAGGGGTGGAATGGGGGTAAGAGTTTTTTAATATTAATTATATTTTTTGAAGATCTTTAATTTAAAAATAAAATATAAAATATTTTATATGCAAAAAAACATGTTGAATTTGAATAAGTTTTTACATTTAAACTCAATCACGCCCAAATATAATATAAATAAGATATAATATAAACAAAATTTAATTTAAATCGATATGTAACTATTTGATTTTAGTTAAAATTTGATATAAATATAAATAGATATTCAATTATAATATGTGATAATTTTTTTATCCATCCATATTTTAAATTTTATGAGCTTATGGTAAATATCCCCTATATATTCTTGATTTGGTATTCATCTTTAATTAAGGACTTCCACTTGTCTTATACTTGGTTTACTTTGATGATTTCAAACATAAGATGATGGTATTAGAGCAAAAGGGTTACTATAACGAATATATAGATGTTAAGCATATCAATCATAACCACATGCATAAGCTTCCAAACTTATTTTTTCCCACATAAGCTTTTGATAAGGAAACAAATTCTTCAAAGAAAAAAATCTTTGTTGAAAGTCAAGAGGATTCAAAAGAAAAAGTTCTTGATAAAAATTAGGATGAAGATTATAAGAAAAAACATTTTATGTAAAAATTAAAAGGAGAATTGTCAAAATCAAATTACTAACTCACGTCTTAAATCAATGATTTAATATGTTGGAGAAAATAATTCTTGAATCATGCACAATTATACCAAAGTAAAAGCAGAAAAAAACAAAATAAAACACAAATATTTTACGTGGTTCAATAGGGTACCTACATTCACGGGCAAAACCGGTAAGAAAGAATGCAACTATATAATCTAAGAGTGCATCACTAATAGTTTAACAAACCTATTTATAAAGAGACTAATAGAGTTCTTAACAAATAAAAACTCTATAGGATATACATCAAATATTTTTCAGGATAAATATAAAAAAAATTCAAATAAATTATCTTCAAAATATAGATAAATATTGTCAAAATTCAAGACACATCAACAAATCTTCCCATTGGCTTGAATTTTCTCTATCATCAAAGCAGCTAACAATCTTGTCACCGTCTTGCCAACATGCCCCTACTGGGGCGCTATTAAGTATCACATACTCTAGTCAAGTTTAGACTGCACCTAAACTTGATATTTTATCCCTGAACAAAGTGACATCTATCATCAAGTTCTTCACACATAACACAAATCATCTTATCAGCATCTGAACTACTTGTTTCTTACAAATCAACTGGTCCCACAACTGACAAGTTATATGCAACCAGATTCTCATACTTTTGAAGTCATCTAATCTGTCTTCTCCCCCTGCTTATTGCAATACTATATGATTGTTGTTGATCAGGTGCTCTATGACCTTCTTAATTAAGATCATTCACTTCATTCTATGGACCATTGGACTAAACTTTTAATTCTGTTTGTTCTCTAACATTGTGATCTAATTTTGCTATTGTCTTCCCCTTCTAACTGTCTAATGAAGTAAACTCATTAAATGTAACATCTCTACTGATAATTAACCCTGGAGACTTGGGATCACTACACCACAACTTGTAACCTTTCACTCCAGATGCATACCTTAAAAATATGCACTTCTTTACTCTCGGCTCAAGCTTACCGTCCCTAACATGAGCATAAGCAAGACAACCAAACACTCTCAACTGAGAGTAATCAGCATGTGACCCAGACCATACCCTAAAAGGAGTCTTACTCTTAATAGTTGTTGATGGAGATCTATTAACTAAGAAATTAACAGTATTCACAGCTTTAGCCCAAAATTCTTGTCCCACACCTGAATGAGACAACATATTTCGTGTCATATCACAGAGCATTCTATTCATGTGTTCTGTAATACCATTCTGTTGTAGTGTCCCAATACAAGTGCAGTGTCTCACTATAGCTTCCGTACTATAAAAATCATCAAACTCATGATTGCAAAATTCTAACTCATTGTCAGTCTTAAGACACTTGATCTTCCTCTTTGTTTGCTTCTCAATCTTGGTCTGCTATCTGACAAATGTTGAAAATGTCTCTTCTTTATATTTCAAAAAATACACTCATACATTTCTAGAGTAATCATCAAACAATGTCATAAAGTATCTAGCACAACTCTTGGAGAAAACTCTGTATGGATCCCATAAGTCCGAATGAACATAATCCAACTTACCTCTAGGTTTATACACTGTCTTTTTATTGAACTTCACTCTAGTATGCTTGACAAACACACAGTGTTCACAGAAACCAAAAGCTCTTTCTTTATACCATTCAACAAGCTTTGCCTGCTCAAAACAGATAATCCTTTGTCACTCATATGATCCAAACATAGATGTCACAATTGATTCTGATTACTACTCCCTGATGTTACAGCAACTTCTTCTGAAACTACATTTCATTGAAGAACATACAATTTAGATTCTAAACTGCTTTTCATGGCTATCTCGGAGGCTTTACACACTTTAAGAGCATCATTTTCTGCATGATATTTATAACCCTGAGTTGCCAATGTAGAAAGAGAAATCAGATTCATCTTCATATAAGGAACATGTCAACACTCAATAGTTCTGATGATACCATCAAACATTCTTAATCTAATATTTTCAATCTCAACTACAGATAAAGAACTGTCATCTCCCATATATACGGTATCGCCCATCTGCTTGTAAGTAACAAACCAATTTCTATGTGGACACATGTGGAATGTAGCACAAAAATCAAGAATTAATGAGTTCTTTCTATGATCCGAATTCATAGATAGAACTACCACAACACTGCTATTATCACTATCATTAGAATTATCTCTATCGACTATATTAGCAAAACTCTCCTGCTCATTTTTTTTCTTCAATATAGGACAATCTCTCCTAAAGTGACCCTTCTCCCCATACTCAAAATAGTTTCCATTTTTACCTCTAGATTTTGATTTACCCATTCTTTGTGTCTTACCCCTACTTACTAAACCTTCCCTTTCTGTTCTACACTCAGTAAAGTTTTTTCTAACTCTTTCGACTTTAATACATTGTTAACATTATCTAGTGAAATACTAGTTTTTCCATATAGTAGAGTATCAACAAAAGTCTCATAAGAAGATAGTAATGAACACAGAACAATCAATGTCCGATCTTCATTTTCAATCTTAATATCAATGTTATTTAGGTCCATAATTAAAGAATTAAACTCATCAATGTGCTATTTAATAGACATATCTTCATTCATTCTAAAATTGTACAATTTTTTGTTCAGATAAAGGCGGACCTCAGCGATTATACAAAGTACAAATTTTTCATTTTCTTTCATGCAGCTGAAGCTGAAATTTCTTCAGCAATCTCTCGCAGAACATTGTCATTGACACTCATAAAAATCGCACATAAAATTCTATCCTGCATACTTATCTTTTCCAACTCTTTCATACACTCAGGATATCTTTCTTCAATTGCCCCCCACAAACCTTGTAATACAATGGACGATCTCATTTTAATCTTCCACATACTGAAACTCGTACCACCATCAAACTTCTCTATCTTATACTTTATGGATGTCATCTCTAATCTCTAAACTGTGCATCAATAACCAAACATAGAGAGAAAAAAACTGTCAGAAAGCAAAAACGCTCATAGGGAGTCACCACTGCACAGAAAACCACTGAACATAACCACTGGAACACAGCACGCGCCACCATGCTCCTCCACATGCCACCATGCACTTCTCCACATGCTGTCACATGCGCAGCCGCCAGAGATGTCACGCGCAGCCGCCGGTCACCTTTTTCCATCGCCCAAAAACACAAGAAAAAACACTAAAACGTGCAACTCGACAGATTCAGCATGAATCTGGTGAAAACGTGCCGAAAACACGCTGGGAACATCACAAATCGAGCCTTGCGCGAACCAGGTACCAACCTGCTGATTCGTCTTCTCCAACGCGCGTTCTCCCTCTCCAGCTCTAGTTTTACACACAGATGGGGATGGACGTCGCGGATCCGCCTTCGGTTTCTCTTCTTCGGCTCTCCTCTTTAAGCAAGTCAGTTTTCTTCGTGTGAGCCACTGCACGTCCAAGCTTCTCCGTTTCAACTCTGATTTTTGCAATCGCAACTTGCACAATCCAACCTTCTCCCTCGTCAATATATAAACGTATTATATATGAGCTCAAATCATGAAAAGAAATAAAACATACAAATGTTCATAAAATTCTTCATAGTATCAATATTGTGAAAGTCACAACTATAAATAGCACAGTTTCTCCATTTCTTATTAATTATCTATAGAAGAAACCAAATTTATCATACAATTATTTCATTAATGTCTCAATTTAGTATCAATTAAACTATGCTTCAACAATTATCTATTGTGATAATCACAAGTCTTTCATCTCTCTTGTAGTCTTATGCACTTCATTATTTAGAAAAAAATGATTATAAATCCAAAGCCTTATTGAAAAATGGTGTAATAAAGCTAGCCTATACCTTATGGTTAACAAATAAGGCTTTCTCATTTCGTGGTTGCCTGGCACAATAAAAAAAGAACTTCAACTATTGATTGTGGAATATGTCACTGTCCATGATGTATGGGATTCATCAAAAGAACAATTGTTGCCAATTACTATAGAAAATGAAGGCCTTTTGAAAAATATATTAATGACCATTAAAAACATCAAAATCTTTAGATGATTATGTAAAAAAATTCAAACCAATTTGTGATAATCTTGTAAATTATCAAGGAACCTGTATTGATCTCGACAAAGGTTTTCAATACGTACGTAGATTGGGAGTAAAATACAAAAGATTTAATTTAGTCAATTTGTGTTTGCTCATCAAGTATACGAGCAAATCTCTAAATGCTATAAAAAAAAAAGATAAGAATTATTTGAGCACTTTTTACCCAAGGTAGATATGGTAAAAGCAATAGAGTAATTTGATGCAGCTTTAATTCGGAAGGTAGAGGTTTTACTCTAGTTTGGTCATCACAACAACACATATTCATGTAAAATTAGTCATATGAAAGAGGGGACAAAAAGTTCAATAGAAGTTTCCATTTCTTTCTTTATTATTATTATTACTATTATTATTATTATTAACCAGCCTAATTGAAATTACACGTGTACATACATCCAAATTAATAAAATTCTACCAGTGTACAATTTAAAAACTCATTATGACTTTTATAAGAGATAAATTGTCAATTACCAAATAAATGGATTATGCTCAAGTATGGAATTCATACTTTGAAAGGTCAAATGGATGAGTTAAGACTTAATATCACTTGAGACATGATAAATGTTTTAAGTAAAAGAATAGTGGAGGTGCATGTCAAAAAATTTTATGGTGATATTGATGACGCATACTCTCTTCTATATTACTTTCTAACTCTTTTTCCAATTATGTAGTTTATTACTTTATGATATGCTCTCTTTCTCATATAACAACCAATTTAAAAAAAATACATTCACATGGGCATAAAATACCACCACCCAAAATATTCTCAATTGTTCTCTTCCTCAAATTTAAGTGAATCCATCGAGCTACTCCGAAAATTCAACCAATGCAACATTACCCTAATCACATTCTCAAGCTTTCAAATCTGCCCATGATGCCATATTTTGTCTGTTTGAACCGACCACCAAAATCATCCTATGATTATGTAATGATGATCTTCAAAATGCTTGAAGTAAAAAGGTGTCTAATTTGAAATATATATATATATATATATCCTTTATCATGCCTAAGATAATTTAGGCAAAAAAGACAGAAGACCAAGAAAAACATACAAGGACTTCTCCTTTCTAAATTAGGAGAACCTTGCAACTTTCAAAGCAAAGCTCTTATCATGAAGTTTTACAATAATTTAAAGAATGTCGGAAAAAAAAAAACGTACTTGATACAACTAGAAGATCAGCAAGGATCCCAGTCAAGAATCCCAAGTATCTCTGATCCTGGTATCGTTGAAGCAAGTAGAACTTCCTCAAAACCCGGTCAACTATTCAACATCAACTCCTCTGTTTTTTAATTTATTTCCAGCATTATCTTATCTTTTGATTTGTTGAGATTATTTGGTTGCCACTAGCCGTTGTGCTCCCTGAATAGTAGGGAGAAGTTGTTTCCCTTCTTATTTAAATCCCCATCAAATTATGGATGAGACAAGTATTGATTAACAAGAAAATTGTGGTTTTTCTATCCCAAAAATAGAAGCTTTTGTTTGCAATCCTTCTTGTGTTTTCTGGGCATCGATCATTTTGGTATCAAAGCCATGTCTCACAAAGAAAGGATTGAGAATTTAGAAGAAAGTGTCGGAGGATTGCAGGACAGCTTCAATCGGATGGAGCTTGGAGTCACCGATAAATTTCACCAAATGGAGCCCTCAAAAGATTAACAGAGACTTTGTTAATCAACCATGAAGGCTCCAGCTGTAATACCTCAAACCGAAATGGAGGAACGCGACAAAACTACAACAAAGGAGCGAAGCGAAATGACAATGGCCAATAACCATTCTTCTCCAAACTCACCAAGTTGGAATTTCCTATCTTTTCTGGAGATGACCCGACCGAATGGCTCAACTGCGTCGCACAATTCTTTGACTATCAAGGAATTTTCGAAGAGTAAAAAGTCCAACTAACTTCTTTCCACCTAGAAGGCGAAGTCAACCAGTGGCGGCAATGGCTTCACCGAACTTATCAAGAAGAAGGAAGAATTGTGACATGGATAAGATTTGAAGAAGAGGTTTAGGCTCGCTTTCGGCCACCCGAATATGAAGACTTCGACGAAGCCCTATCCAGAGTGAGGGAGATCGGGCCCTTACGAGATTATTAAAAAGAATTTGAGAGGTTGGGCAACAAAGTGAGAGGTTGGACTCAAAAGACCTTGGTGGGTACATTTATTGGTGGATTGAAGCTTGAAATTACTGAAGGTATTCGGATGTTCAGTCCCAAATCTTTGAAAGAGGTCATCAGCTTGGCCCATATGAAGGAGGAGCAAGTAGGTCGACAGAGAAGGTTTAATTGGGTCAGACGTAACCCAATCAACCCGCCTCCAACCCTAGCTGCAGATTTTGTCCCGAAGTGCCTCTCGTGGGGCAGCGCCATCAAATGCAGGGCCTCTGTTTCAACTGCGACGAGAAATTTACCGCAGGCCACTGCTATTGTCGAGCTCAGGTTTTTCTCTTGGAAATGACCGAAGAAGAATAAGAAGAACCAAAAAAATAGGAGCCCAAAATTTTCCTTTATGCTTTCACTAGTTGGTCCACCACAAAAACGATGCATGTTAATGCAACCATCCACAGTCAACTCATCGTCATCTTCATCAACAGCGACTCGACTCACAACTTCATCAATGAGCGAGTCGCGAGCTTGCTGAAGTTACCAGTACTCCCGACTCAAGCCTTCTCAGTCAAAGTTGCGAATGGTAGACCGATAAGATGTCATAAACGATTTAAAAATATGTCGGTTAACATCCAAGGTATCCTCTTCCATTTGACTTCTTTTGCTTTACCATTAACTAGTCTCGATCTTATTCTTGGAGTTCAGTGGCTGGAAGCATTAGGAGTTGTTATGTGTGATTGAGGTCGAATGACCATGGAATTCAAGTGGGGTGGTTGACTACGATAATTACGGGGCCTTGACGCTCCACCTCTCCAGATTGCTTTAGCTGAAGAAGTTGTCAAAAGCACACTTCGACACTCCTCTCTATTTGTGGTGTATCTGCAGACAGAAAATAGCACCTCTTTAATCCACCTCCATCCAAATATGCAAACTCTCTTGGATCAGTACCAGGATCTTTTCAAAGATCCACAATCAATTCTTCCCTGCCGAGACATTGATCATCGCATCAGTTTGAAGGAAAGGGTTGAACCCGTCAATGTCAGGCCATACAGGTATGCCTATTTTCAGAAAAGTGAAATTGAAAAATAGGTGAATACAATGCTTAATTCAGGTTGATTCGGCCATGCACCAGTCCGTTCTCCTCACTGGTGCTATTGGTGCGCAAAAAAGATGGAACTTGGAGGTTTTGTACAAACTATTGGGCCCTCACCCTCAATTCAATCACCATTAAAGACAGGTTTCCCATCCCTACAGTTGATGACATGCTGGATGAACTCCATAGAGCTGCTTTCTTTACTCAACTCGATCTCACCGCGAGTTACCACCAAGTAAGAGTACATCCATCGGATATTCACAAGACGGCCTTCCGCATTCATAACGATCATTATGAATATCTCGTCATGCCATTTAGGCTTTGCAATGTCCCTTCCACCTTTCAAGTAGTCATGAACAACATCTTCTGCCAGTATCTCCGTCCGCCAGTATCGCCGTAAGTTTGTTCTAGTTTTTTTTTTATCACATTTTAATTTAAAGTCCCAACTGAGAATTGCATCTTGAGCAAGTTAAACATATTTTTGACATCCTCTGGCAATATCAATTTTTCATCAAGCTAAAAAAATGTATCTTTGGGTAAAAGAAACTTGAATACTTAGGGCACATAGTCACATCGCAAGGGGTTAAAGTGGATCAAATCAAAATTAAGGCCATATTAGATTGGCCTTGACCAAACAACATCACTGAACTGAGAGGATTTTTGGGTTTGACAAGCTATTACCGAAAGTTTGTTCAGCAGTACGAAATTCTTGCTCGGCCATTGACTAATCTCCTAAAAAAGGGTCAATTTGGGTATTCCGAGGAAGCAGAATCAACTTTTCAAAACCTCAAGATTTCTATGACCACAACTCCTACCTTGGCACTCCCAAATTTTGAAGAGCCATTTATCATAGAAACTGATGTTTCTGGTTGCGGCATTGGGGCCGTCCTCATTCAGCTTTGGTAGCCTATAGCTTACATGAGTCGGGCATTAGGCGTTGCCAAGTAGTCATGGTCGACATACGCCAAAGAGATGCTTGCCATTGTTATTGTCATAAAATTATGGAGTCCGTATTTGATGGGCAGAAAGTTTTATGTGCACACAGATCAGAAAAATTTGAAGTATTTATTGGACCAAAGAATTACAACCTCGGAACAGCAAAAGTGGCTCTCTAAGTTATTTGGCTACGAATATGAGATCGTGTACAAACCAGGAAAAGAAAACTCTGTCGCCGATGCTCTATCTCGTAGGGAAGATAGCCCCACTCTACACACTATCTCTATTATGCCCAAAAATAATTTGTGGAACACCATTCGAGAAGCTGCAAATCATCCCTATATGCAGACAGCCCGCAAGTTAGCCACTAACTCAGCAGATGGTTCATTTTCCCTCAAGAACGGGTTGATTTATTTTAAACATCGAATTGTTGTCCCTCCTAAATCAGAAATCACACAACAATTATTATAGGAATTCCACTCATCTTTGACAGATGGCCACTCAGGTTTCCAACAAATTTACAAAAGATTGGCCCAACAATTTTATTGGCCAGCCATGTACCCACATATTAAAGAATATGTAACAACATGTGACACCTGCCAACGAGTCAAAGTCGAGACACTCTCATCAGTCGACTTTCTCCAACCGTTGTTAATCCTTTCCCAAATATGGGATGATATTCCATGGATTTTATTGAAGGACTGTCTATCTCAAACGAAAAGAATACTATCTTGGTTGTGATTGATCATCTTAGCAAGAGTTTGCACTTTATCGCTTTGGCTCACCCTTACACCGCTAAAACTGTGGCAGAAATATTTGTGGACAATGGGTAAAATTACATGGTATGCCTCGCTCCATAATTAGTGACAGGGATTCGGTCTTTACTAGCTGCTTCTGGCAAGTGTTTTTTAAGTTGTCTAGCACCTAGCTCCAAATGAGCTCCTCCTACCATCCGCAAACAGATGGACAGTCAAAAGTTGTGAACCGCAGTGTGAAACAATATCTACGGTGCTTAAGCCACCAACAATCATGCAAGTGGAGTTCTCTCCTTCCTTAGGCCGAATTTTGGTACAAGACAACCTACCACTCCTCTATCAAGATGACGCCTTTTCAGACCTTATATGGGAGATCGCCACCGCCTATTCCTTGTTACCAAGACGGCTCAATCCTTGTCAATGAAATTAACTAACAGCTTTGTAACCGAGATGCCCTCCTCAAACAACATCGAACTAATTACAAGCAGCCAATAATCACATGCAAGCCACCACCAATGCCCATCGACGTGAAGTCAAATTTCAGGAGGGCGACTGGGTCTTTTTCAGGCTCCGACTATATCGGCAGCAAATGGTTTTCAAGAGAGCCTTCCAGAAGCTCGCATGTTGATACTATGGGCCTTATTAGATCCTCTGTCGTATTGGCCCCGTTACTTACAAGCTTCTACTTCTATAAGGGTCGCGTATCCAACCTGTTTTCCACGTCTCCATGTTAAAAAAACAGATTGGTGAAGCAATTGCCCCTACTAAAAATCTACCGAAATATCTGAAGATGGGGGACCTACTGCTGGAACCCCAAACCATTTTGGAAACCCGATGGATCAAAAAGGGAGCAAAATTTGTTGATGAAAGTCTTGTCCAATGGAAGAATTTTCCCCCATAAGAAGCTACCTAGGAAAATAGCAGCGAACTAACAAATAAATTTAGTCACTTAAACCTTGAGGACAAGGTTCCTGCAAAAGAGGGAGGCAATGATACAACTAAAAGATCAGCAAGGATCTTAGTCAAGAATTCCAAGTATCTCTTATTTTGGTATTGTTGAAGCAAGCAAAACTTCCTCAAGACCCGGTCAACTATTCAACATCAACTTATCTTCTGTTTTTTAATTTATTTCCAGTATTATTTTATTTTTTAATTTGTTGAGATTATTTGGTTGCTACTAGCCGTTGTGCTCCCTGGATAACAGGGATAAGTTGTTTTCCTTCCTATTTAAACCCCTATCAAATTATGGATGAGACAAGTATTAATTAATAAGAAAATTGTAGATTTTTCATCTCAAAAATAGAAGCTTTCGTTTGCAGTCCTTCTTGTGTTTTCTGAGCATCTATCAGTACTTAATTCTTGAACCATGCCTTCTTCCAGCTTGCCCTACAAGAAATCACCAATTATTGTCATAATTTTAGAGGATTCATCGGATAATAATGTACATCCTTTGGAAGAATGATTGCTGGACAATTGGACCTCTAATATTTTCTTGATCATTAACTAAAGATCAACATGCTATAATGAATCAATTTCAGCTTTTAATTGAATAACACACATGGCACACTCCTAACCGTGACTATTCTTCAAATATCACAACAAAGAACCACCTTATTCTAGATATGACTGTCTTAATATAAGTGAAAAAGAAACGAAGTTCCACCAAGTTAATGAAGGGTATAACTTGCAAGTTTCACTCATCCACATTTCGCTTTTGCCTCTCAATAATCCAGTTGATAAATTCTCCAATCTCAATTTGTTTAAAACGGACTGATCATTTTCTACTTCTCCCTCCAAGTATGATTGAATGGAAATGTTGACAGATCAAAACTAGGAGATTTGATTGGTTGGTTAACCCACATACCCAAATTATTCCCAAAAAAAAAAACCATATACCCCCTCCCCTGTATATCAGCTGGAACAGTAGAGAGAAAGGGTTCAAACTCATAACGAGTAATGTCTTAATTACTAATTAGTTGAGTACATTCTGAAAAAGAGAGCGAAAGAAAGAGGAAATCTCTCCCTGTTACAAACACCATTTGTTTGATTAGACAGATTTTACTCTTACGTCCCCAGAATAGCAGTTACAACTTCCAAACAATTTAGAAGATTCGGTGCGAATTCCCTCAGGAACAACTTGAAAACATCAGTAAAGGTATCATAGTTCACGTCAAGCACAAATCAATTCCAACGAACTAACATACTTTTGCAATTTACTAAAGAAAAGGAACCCAACTGCAGGTCTACTCCATGATAGCTTTTAGAGGGGAGATCCTCATACCCACTGCAATCTACCTTGATGTTCCACACACTGCTGAATTTTCCCATCCGCAGTTATTATCTGGTTCTTCACTTTGGCTGCTCTCGTACTGTACTTTGGTTCAAACTTTAACTGTGCTCTATGCTGGTCTTCTAAATTTGATGATGCCGGCAAGACCTCATCAAGGAACTCATCAGCTACATCTCCATCTTCATCAACTCTAAGACACTTTGCATACCACTTCAGCCCCTAATCAATTAGAGATGAAAATAAATCATTTGAAGGTCACAAAAGACAAAATAAGGGAAGAAATTGACAAAAAAAAAATTTCATGCTTGAACAAGTAGAAAGGCAGTTTGTCCTATGGGCTAGACAACTTTTCCAAGAAATAAGTGAAATGATACTCACTAAACGTCTCAATATCCAAGTGTTATGAAGTCATAGTATGTATTTGACATGACGAAATAAAAATCCAGTTCATTTTAAAATAATGGTTATGCTAGCTAATGTATGACAAAAAAGAAGTCACTTTATAATCTTCAACACCATGTTAATATAACTGCACGAAAGATAACCACCTGAAGGTACATTTTATGTGTTGCATGGACATTTCTAGGAAAAGATTTAAAGAAAGTGAATTATGTCTAACTAGGATTTTAGGATAAATTACATTTTATGTAATTAATTATTTTTTTTATTTTAGAAAATCTATATATATAGGAATGTTATATTCAATAAAATACACAATAAACCAGTTTTAATATGATACCAGAGCTTTAAGAAAAAACTCTAAACCTCATTCACAAACCCTAGTCAGCCTACCTAGTCGAAATAAAACAAAAAATCCTAAGAGACCAGCCTTCATTGCCGGCCACCACAATTTAGCCGCCGGCTACCAGCAACCAAGACGGACTTCATCATCAGCATCAGACCCTCCACATGGCCAGACCTGCTCCACACAGCAGCTAGCCATTGCCCCTCTTATAGTGTGTGCCTCTGTCCAGCCAGCAGAACCTGTGCGCCACCCTCCTTCTCAGCTACTCCAGAAGCGGTTGCTCCATCCAGCTAGCCCACAGCTTGCAGCTACCTCCAGTCACAGGCCAGCCCCTTTGTTGCCAACCACACAGAACAGCCACCCACTCTTCTGCCCATTGCTGTTAGCCTCGTAGCCTCCTTGAAAAGTTGTTCATGTGATCTATTATTATTCAGCCTTAACTACCCTACAATTCTTAAAATATGTAAGAGACTACCTTCCAAATTACTAGAACAAATTTCTACATGAAAAATTCCACACTGAAGAATAACGAATTTTAGCCAACCAAGGCTATTGATTGCTTCACTGAGAAGGACAACTTGAGTTGGCTTACAATTAAGTAGGATTACTCCCAACGAAAAAGGAAAATTCAACCACCTTCTAGACTTCAAACCAAAACCAAAAGATCTAATCTTTGATGCTTGGGATGAAGAAGTCTCAATGATTATGGCTTGGCTCTAGAATTCAATATGCCAGAGAAATAAAACGGTGATGTTTATGTCTATAGCAAAAGAAATATGAGTTGCAATCAGAGAAACAAATTCTAAAGTCAAAGATGCAGCACTGATCTATCACTTGAACATCAAAACAAGGTCCATAAAGCAAGAAAATAAGTCAGTCACTAAATACTCTAACATGTTAAGAAGTTGGTGGCAGGAATTGAACCAGTACCGCAACCTCACAATGGATCGCAGCAAGAATGCAGCTCACCTCAAGCAATTTGCGGATAAAGATTGTACCTATCACTTTTTAGCACGACTCAACTAAGAGTTTGATCAAGTAAGGATCCAAATTCAGAAAAAGATGAAATATCATCACTACATGAATCCATTGCTATTGTATCTGTAGAAGAGAGCATGAGACAGGTCATTTTAGAAGTCCACTCAACTGATAACTTAGCACTGATCTTCAGAGGCTCAAGCCATGCCAATAGATAAAAGAACTTAGCCAAATTAAAAATTCAGGTCCTAATGTCAAAAATATGGACAATCTTTGTTGTACTTTTATAAAAACCTCAAATACACCAAAGACAGATATATTGAAAACTTGGTGGCAAGCCCAATACCTCAAATAAGTAATGAAGATTTAAGTACACTCCACAAAAGTCCCACAGACAGGCACATGCGGCCAACCAGAAGGAAGAAGATAAACCCACTGATCTTGATGAATTTAAGGCTGAAATTGAACAATTATGAAACAGACTAGAGGATCTTGAGAAACCAACAGGTATAAGTTTGATGAAACACTCATGTATGTCCTCTTTCTCATATGGTTTAAATACATCAGATAGACCATATTTAAAATTCATGGATAGTAGACCATATTGAGATCACTTATCATATGACCAATATTTCCAAATACTTGCATACTAATATTCCATGTCCTAGTAGCAGGAAAATTATCGCAACAAATGAGTTTTTAAACACCATTGCAGGCAAGGGCAATATCAAGCTTAGTCCTATACCGGTTCTTGAAAATGTGTTACATGTTCCAAAACTCTGTACAAACCTTGTGTTAATCACTAAATTATCACAAGATTTGACCTATAAAATAATATTTTTTTCTTCTTACTGTGAATTCTAGGAGCAAAACACAGGGATGATGGTTGAATGTGCTGAAACAAAAAACGAGCTGTACTACTTGGATGCACCTGAGAGACCTCTCTCTGCTATCTCTGCTAACCCTCAAGATCAGTTTTGTCTCTACCATAAAAGTCTTGGTGATCCATCCGTTTCCATTTTAAAGTTACATGATCTTTGTTATTTAAAAATCAATTATGCAATTTATGTAAATTTACTAAATATAAGTGTGTAACATTTTCTACTAACAATAAAAAAAGTATAATTCTATTTTCTTTAATTTATAATGATTTTTAGGGACCATACAACATTTTCAATATTTCTAAAACTCAATGATTTGCATCATTTATTAATAATTCACTAAGATCACATGATTATCTTCTTTCGACAACTAGAACTTTTCTATTCCACAACTATGTCCCAAGACTGTATTGGGGCGAAGCAGTCCTTACAGTCATATTATTAACCATTTACCTCAAGTGTCCTAGATTTCAAAAAGCCTCTACAAATTCTTTGAACATTCTACCCAGAAGTAAGTGTTATAAACCATTTGCTCTCTCAAACATCACAAAAAGAAAACTTTAATATGCACTAGAGAACCCACCCACTCAAGAAACTATGCATAAATCCAGGTTCGCTCAAGTGTACACAAGGAGGAAGAATTCAAGTTCTAAGCCAAAGAAAGCCCTTTACCTCAAGTTCACCCCATGTTAACCTACCACCTTTACCACATACTCAAACACCACCACAAGAAAACTCTCAGAAACCATTAAAGAACCCACCCACTCAAGAAACTATACCTGACCCCAAGTTCACTCAAGGGTACACAAGGAAGAAGAATGAGTTCTAAACTAAAGCAGGTTCACGCATCAGACACAAATTTTATAACTGAGATAAATCCTGAAAACCCTATATAGTCTGATGATGATATACGAATTGCACTTCGTAATGGAACTAAGGAATGCACTAAACATCTTTTTCATCATATCTCACAGTTTATATCATTTAATAAATATTCCTAGTCTCATTAAAATTTCATTTTAAGTTTAACTATTGAATTTATCTCTAACATTGTCTCTGAGACATTATTTTGTAAGAAGTAGAAAAATATTATGAATGTTAAAATGCAGACATTAGAAAAGAACCAAATATAAAAAATAGTTGACTTGCCCGAAGGGAAAAACTTGTGGGTTATAAGTGGATGTTGACAATAAAATACAAGCTATATGGACAATCAAAATGTATAAAGCAAGATTTATAGTAAAAGGTATACCAAGACCTATGATATAGTGATATAGACTAGCAAAAATATTTGCACTAGTAGCCAAGATAAACACAACACGAATCTTATTGTCCTTAGTTGCTCATTTTGATTAGCAAGCACAAAAGTTTGATGTGAAGAATGTATTCCTACATCGAGATTTTAAAGAAGAAATTTATATAGAAACCTCATCAGCATTTGCCAGAGGGGGAAGATCAAATTAAGTATGTAAACTCTTAAAGACAATCTATGGACTCAAGTAATCGCCTAGAGTATGATTAGACAAATTTGCAAAGATAATAATAAACTTGGGATATAAGTAAGCTCAATAAGACAACACATTGTTTATCAAGCACTTAAAGTCAGATGGAATTACAGCTCTCCTTATATATGTTGATAATATTATTGTAATAGGAGACGATGAAAAAAAAATTAATAGTAAAACAATTTCTGGCAAAAGAGTTCCAAATCTAGGAGTTAGGAAAATTGAATAATTTCTTAAAACTAAAGTCGTCCGCTCAAACTTAGAAATTTTCATTTCCCAATAGAAATACATCTATAACCTGTTAAGAGATATTACAAGATAGCATGCAAACTAACTAGTACTCCTATTGATCTCAATCATAAATTGAAACTCACAGAAGATGATATGTTTGTAAATAAGAAAATGTATTAGAGATCGGTTAGAAAATTAATATACCTGCCTAACACAAGACCAAACATTGCATATGTAGTATGTATTATAAGTTAGTTTATGCACAACCTAAGAAGTGAAGTTACAAGCAACCTATAGAATGCCACATTTCCTAAAGGAGACATCTTGGAAATGGATCATGTTCAGAAAAAATAATAGATTGCTCCTAAAAATTTATGCTGATGCAGATTATGCAGGGTCAGTTGTTGATAAAATATCTACCACAAATTATTGTACCTTCCTTACGGATAATTTGGTCATTTTGAGGAATAAGAAGCAATATGTTCTTGCAAGATTGAGTATAGAATCAGAGTTCCAAACAATGACTCAATAGGTACGTAAACTACCATGGCTAAAGAGAATTTTAGAATATATTAGAAACAAGTGAAATAGTGTCATGCACTTATACCGTAACAATAAATTAGTCATAAGCATTACTCATAACTCGATACAACATGACAAAACCAAACATATTGAGATTAATAAATATTTTATCAAAAAAAAAAAACTATATAGCGGTTTAATATGTACTTCATACATGCCTACCAACTCATAATTTGCGGATGTTTTGACCAAAGACTTGAGTAGTTTAGCATTCAAAACTATCACTCGCAAGCTGAGAATGGATATATCTATTCTCCGATTTGAGGGGAAGTTTTAAAGAGAGTGCACTATATGTAATTAGGTTAAACGGCTATAAGGTAGACTATGTTTTATATAATTAATTATTTATTTTCTTTTCTATTATGGAAAATATACATATGGTTGTGATATTTAACAGAATACATATTCAACCATTTTTAATAAAAACATTTTACTTCGTAGATATATAGACTTGCTTAGACCACTGTTGCTAAGACTTTTTAATATAATGCCATAACTAAGTCAAAGACAAGACATTAGTGTTGATGTCGGATCTACATTCGACACTTAATGTGCATGTTGGACACATAATGATCTAGAACTTGATGTTATGATTTATGATAATACATGATGGTGTTTGTGAATGATAATATGAGGATGATTTTGATTGAAGTATAAATAATTTTGTATATGGGCAGACACTCTTTTTGGTACTTGTGAATAATACATACCATACTTTTATTTCAAAAAATAAGATAATATGAGGATAGTGATGAGGAAGGTTAGAAGTTTTAGAAGGACACTGTAAAAAGGAATTACGTATCATTGACTATCTAAATTTTAAACATTTTGTATGATGATACTTGATAGTTATATCTTAGTAATTGTGTTCTCACTACAATAATGAATCTACCATCTTTTTGTGCTAAAGACTATATTTTGGATATATTTGATATTAGCTTCTAAAAGGTTACATTAAGTTTATTATTTCTTATTGAAAGAATCCAAGCACGCATATCCAATTTTTTTGGACTCTTATTGACCAATTCCTCATAGTCAACTAGAAAAATTATCGAAAAGACACTTCCATAGCTATACCAGAAACTTGAATGCTGCGTGAGTTTATACAAGCTCAGACGGACCAGTACATATACAAGAGAAGAAAGCAGAGGTTTTAAAAACTGATTAAAAAGAGAAAGGAGGAACTTTGTCAAGAAGCAGAAGAAATTAAGGCTTCAGTTTTTACCTGAAAATAGTTTTCAATTTTTATTTACTGAATTTGCAGGTGTTCATTCATGAGTTATTCATAAAAACATGCAGTATATTACAGAATAATTGAAGTATAAGTGCACGAAATTTAATATAGAACAATAAACATAATATTATTTTTAAAAAAATCTTAACTTTATTTTCATTATCAACTTCTTTTTACTCCATGAACACATACCAACGTATGTTTTCATTAGTAAATCACCTACTAAATATATGTGAATTAAAGAAATGAAACTCTGAAACACGTTTTACGTATCAAGAGGAGACTAAAGAGTTCCATAAAAGAATTAAGATTTCTCCATACTCAAACTTTTCCATAAGAATAACGAGTTTCAACTATATTAAGACCATCATTCTTATTTAGCTTCCCCTATTTAACTTGTATCTTCCTAATTTAATCAGATTTCCAATAGGATATTCTATTTCTTTTGAGAGGCACTCAGGAGAAGAGAAAGTAATAACTTTGAAGGGGCAACCAAGATGGTGCCACCAATACATAGAAGTTATATGTCATTCACAGAGAAAAGTTCTTACTATCAATAAAGCCAACTCCATCAATGACGCACTAACCATTATACAAAATACAAGAGTTATAAGCCAATGGTCCCTAAAAACAAGCCAAACAAGAGGTACAAACTCTGTGGTACATTCTCATTATACCAAAACTTATACAAATCTTACATCAGTACCAAATTATCTTATAATCTTAATTGCAAAGTGACTTTCTTCTCCTTCTCTTTGTGAATTTCAGGATCAAAATTCAGAAAAGATGAATGGACATGCTAAGGCTCAAAACAAGTTATAATTCCTAGACATTCCTAACGTACCCAACACCGTTCTCTCTACCAACACATTAGATAAGTTATGGTTGTACCGCAAGAGACTAGGACATCCTTTTTCTCAACTCTTAAGGTCATGTTTCCCTCTTTATTTTCTAATTGCAATGAAATAATAAATTTTGATGTATGTGAACTGAGAAAACACCGGCATATACCTTTCCTCCAAATAATAAAAGAAGTGATTTTCCTTTTCAATTGATTCATAGTGATGTTTAGGATCCACTCAAATATTCCTAACATATCTAGGTTACGGTTGTTTTTTTTTTTTTATTGATAACTGTACTCGAGTTACTTGGCTTTTTCTATTGAAATCTAAAACTGAGTTTAGTCATATTATTTCCCAGTTCCTCACACCATGATTAAATGTTTAGAATTAATAATACCTGAAATTACTTTAATCAAACTTTAACCTCCTTTCAGAAGGAATGAATTGCCCACTAGTCTTTCTGTATCTATACTCCACAATGAAAAGGAGTTACATAAAGGAAAAATAACCACTTGCTTACTACCACGTCTTCTTGTTTCAAACTATGTACCTAAACACTATCATGGAAAAGCGAGGTTAACTACCACATATATATATCAACTTTTTTCCTTCTGGAATATTAGACTAACGAAGTTCGATGGCTGTTCTAGCTACATTCTCTCCGGAGGTACAAATGACCAATAACTTTATCCCCTGTGTCTGTGAGTGTATTGTATATATTTACATGTCTCAATCTCAAAGAGGAAAACTTCGGCCTAAGGCCATTAATTTGTAGGATATGCATCCACTCAGAAGGGATATATTAGATCTAGGCCTTGACATTGGAACTAGAATTCAATAAAAGAAATTATTTTTTAAATAATTATGGCAGAAAGAGGAGAGATTACTTTTTAGAGAATGAGAAAGAGATTATTTTTTAGAGAGACCGAGAGAGAAAATTTTTTAGAGAGAAGAAATATAGACAAAAAGAAGATATTTTCAGAGAGAGAGAAAAAGAGATCTGGAGAGAGAAAGAAGGAGAAATCGGGAAGAGACAGACATAAAGAGAGGTTGACAGAGAGAGTGTAACAGAGAGTTAGAGAGAGAGAGAGAGATATTGCTAGAGAGAGAAAGAGACTGAAAGAGAGAAGAGTGAAATAGAGAAGAGACTTTTAAAGAGCGAGAGAGGGAGAAATAAAGTCGCTTGAGAGAGAGGATAGTCGATGAGAAAGAGAGAGAGATCAAGAGTTTAGAGAAAGAAAAGGAAGAACTCTAAGATTTTATTCCAAATATTTTACATGTTTTAGTTTTTAGTACAATTCATTATTTATATACACATGAAATGATATAAAGTTCTTCATTTGGGGCCATCAAATGTTGTCGGAGAGTTGAAGAGAGCTATGTTTAGATCATTGGACTCATCGACTGGAGAGAGAAAAGCTAGAAGGTCAGCCCATTCGTGTGTGAAGAAGAAGCAGTCTAAATGAAAGGTTGACTCGGTTTGCCACTTGAGAAGAAACAACTCACCAGTTCAGGAACCGGTCCTATGCCTTGATTCCTAGGGTTTTAGTTACCCCCTCCACGATCATGACACGTGTCTCTTAGATTGCCATAAATGTTGTCACGTGATCCAGATTAATTTCGGGCAGGAAAACTTTTAAGGGTTATGATCTCGTGCAGTCAATTCCATTTTCTATGTTTATTCCATGTTTTTTTTTTATTCTCAGCGGCCAATTTCATCATCTTCTCTATGCACCATTCTTGATTTCCTATTCTCTTCCTTAATTTTGGGTATTTACACCCAGTTCTCAATAATAAAGTTGTTGATAAGGAACAAAATTGCAGGATATTCATCCATTCAATAGGGATTCAAGTGTTACCACCCATCTATGAAGAAGTTTTATGTATTCATTGATGTGACATTTGTTAAGACCAAGTCTTTTTTTGACCAATTTTATCTTCAGAGGAAGCCTATATTGGAAGATTAAGAAAACTCAAGACGCTCATTTTTTTTACATTCCTACCCTGCCCTTAAACATTTTGTCTATATTATATGAGTCCATCATCTCACCAAAAAATTAGAACCCACAAAATTAGCCTAAACCTCAAGCCTCATAAGATGAGCATGAACCTCAATCCATACAAGACCCATGTTTTACCCAAGTGTATTCGAAAAAGAAAAATTTCAACTCTAGTCTAAAGCAGGTTCGAGAATCTGAGTCAGACGCTTGAAGTGAGGTAAACTCTGGGAATCACTTTTCTTCTGATACTGATATACTTATTGCACTTAGAAAAGATATTAAAGAATGTACTAAGTATACACTCTATCCAATTTCCAATTTTGTATCTTTTGAAAATTGTTCTCCAGATCTAAAAGTTTCTTTATGAGATTGAATACAATATCCATTCTCAAACATTATCTGAGCTCTTAACCAATGAGGAACGAAAATATGCAATGAATATTGAAATGTAAGCAACTTGGAAAGTGGTAGACCTACCTAACCAATGACGAATTGGAACCATCTATTCCTAATCCTATCAAAAGCTCCATTATCCTCAACCCCCTAAAAAGCTCTTATACTCCTCTCCTTCTATAACACCCAGAAAATGATGAGCGAAATAAGATCCATGCATTTTCTCCACCAACTTATGCTCTTCCACAATCAGATTTCATCTCTAATCGAACCACTCATCACCCAACTAATATCCAATAAATCATAAATCATGGACCACAACTTGTACGCTAATGGTCACCATAAAAGAACATGACACAAGTAGCGTCCATTTGCCAAAATCATTTCCCTTCTCATCAAGTTATTAATCACCATAATGCAACCTCTATTGGCTTCTCTTGTGAAAAAGCAACTCTAGGAGGAGCATTAGCCTTCCATATCTGTCTAAAAAGAAACTTACTACTTTCAATTTCCGGCTTTGTCAAATGCTTGAAAGGATTTGACTGAAAAGGATCAAGATTTAGTAAGACCTTATATAGGTTGATCATTACTACAATTCGAGACAATGGAAGATTAAGGTACAAAAGAGGTTCTCACATCCGTTGATCCTCCAATCATTGAGGTTTCTCTGTACATCCTCTTGTCACTCCTTAGCTCCCCCTCCTATATCTCTAAAAGATTCACTCACTAGAATGTCTTTATGTTGGGCCATAGCGAAAATCTATAGATATTGATTTGTGAGGGCCCCACCTTTTTTTGTATATGGGTGGTACTCCCTTGGTATCCTGTGCATAATAATGCTTTCTTTTTATTTCAAATAAAAAAAGTGAGGGCTCCACCCTTCAACCATGGGTCTCGCCAAAAACTAATTTGGTCACCCTTTCCTTCCATTTGATATATGTTTGAAACCCAGCTCTAACCATACAAATCTTTTTCCACAAACCTTTTCACTGCGGTCTTATCAATGTTTTGGTGTAACATCCGTTTTCATCCACACCATACTTCACTTCTATCACCCTTCTCCATAACATACCCTCTTCTTACATAAACCTCCACAACCATTCACTTCTATCACCCTTCTCCATAACATACCCTCTTCTTGCATAAACCTCCATGGCCATTTACCTTATAGAACCAAATTCATATCCACTATGGACCTTAGTCCCAATCCTCTCTGGGGGGTTCTTGATCTTCTTCTTTCATCTGAATTCCCCCATGAGAATCTACACTGTATGGTTTCCATTCTCTTGGCAACACTTGCTGGAGTAGTGAATAGTGACATGTAATAAATGGATAAATTGTCCAGGGCACTTTAGATGAGTCTCAATCTCCCTCCTTTAGAAAGAAGAGCTCTCTTACAGCCCGTCATCCTCTTTCCAAACCTATTTAACACTGGATCCCAAGCACTTACCTCTTTGTAATTAGCTTCCAGTGGTAATCCTAAGTACTTAATCAACAACCCAACAGCTTTACATCCCAACACCCTCGCCAACCTTGCGGTATCGCTATCATCCCCTAATCTTCCATCTCAAACATGGTAAGATTAATATTGGGTCCCGAGACCGCTTGAAAGTCCATCAAAACACATCTTATGTTTAGCACAATGCATTCATATGGCTCACAAAATAGCATGGTATTATCAACAAAGAATAAGTGTGCTGATTTCAAGGGGGAAAAAAAAAGCAAAGAACAAGTGTGTTATCTCCTTAGTGTGTTCCCTCACTCCCACCTTAAGACCTCTGAACATGTCTGGTTCCCTTGCTCTAATCAGCATCCTAACTAAAACTTCCATAATCACGATAAATAAAAGATGGGATAATGGATCACCTTGTCCTATGCCTCCAGAAATTTTGAAAAAAGAAAATGATCCTCCATTAACTTTTTTTTTGGAGATAAATCCTCCATTAACTATTACTGCAAAATGCATTTACTATTTGCATCACAGTAGGTTTTTAGTTGGCCTTCCTTTTGAGATTGTACATAATTGCAATAATTGTTTTCTTTTTTTTTTCACTCCAACATGACTAATTCATAATCCACCTAAATCTATATCCCAGACTGAGTTTCAGGCTGACTTAAGCAAACATAAAATTATACTAATAAAGTCATGCTACGACTGGGACGTATGGGATTAGAGATAAAAAGAATTCAGATCATTAAGTCGTAAGTCTTTACCAAGAATCAATAGGAAATGGGAAATTGATAAGCACTAGCATGTTTCAGACTGCTTTTTGATGTCAAGAAAAATGGTGCAGGAAAATAATTTATTCGTGCTTGTGTATTTGTTGTTTCTAAGTACATTGCTCCAAAGTCATATCATAAGGGAGTCACATCCACCCCCTACTGAAGTTTGTTTGGAAGATGGCACCATGTTCATAGTCACTCGTAAGTATAAAGTTACTAACAAGATGGGATCTTTGAAGGATGAAATGGGAACATGATCTTTTACCTGTGAAAACTACACATTTTGTCTCTGCTCAACCCTTATTTTATGACCTTGGTGTGACAGCTTATGATGTTAAACCTTCTCAATGTATTAATAAGGAGCCAAAGTCTAAACCTAAAAATGTCCCCTCAAGTTACCAACACCAGAAATTGTGGCAATAATAAAGTTTACCTCATGTTCTGATAGAAAATGTGGCTAGTAAATACACCCTCCATGGTATTCTTATCACGAGTAAGGTTGGAGAGGTGTTTTACTTTTGATAAGAAAGTTTCTTATCAAATTTTCTAAAGAAACTACTTTATCTTTCCAACAAAAATTGTACAATGGTCATGATAAGTGGTCGAATTCTCAAGTAATTATGCTTTTGCACTTACATGTTGTTTTCAATGTCCATAAAAGATTGATAATGTGTTTAACAGAATAGCCAATTTATAGTTTAAGGATTTTATTTGAGTAAAATGTTGGGTTAAAATAGGATAATTGGGCATTAATTTTTATTGCTACTGAGTTTGCTTAAAACAGTTCTTTATATAGTCTATTTGGAAGACGCCCTTTCACCTTTCTTCATGGACACTTGCCATATTTACTAATTGATTTTATCATCCTTTTTATAATGTCTGTCTCTCTAAGCTAACCACATCCAGTGCCCAATATATTCTTGATTTGCATACTAAAATTAAATATAAGATTACAGTTAGGATTGCAAATTATATACTTATTTCTCTTTTGCAATATGAATGAGGAGTTTATTATTAGCCATTATGTCATGATTTGCACCAACCCGAAGTGTATTCTTCTCCTTATTAAGAATCTACACCCTCAAGAAGTAGATCCTTCTTTCATTTTGACAAAGTTCAGACCTAAAACTAGTCATGTGAATGGCAGTCAAGGTTTTAATCATCGAGGATTTGTTTTCTACTTGAGGAAATTTTGAGCTCCACCCTTTTCCTATTAGTGCTTTTGTAAAAAGCCAGTTTGTTAATCCTCAATATCCCACCAACAAACACTTTTTTTTAAATATAAAGTATGGTATTAAAAGGAGGTATAACCCGTATACATAGTTTTACAATTCTGTTAGCAAGCCAATCAAATCCCCTAAATCCTCAAAAGAATAGAGGGGATAACCCCTGATCAAAAACAACTAGAGTCTGAAACCAAGAATCTTTCAATCCATTAAAAGACCATTCTATGCTCTCAAAACTTCTTCTATTCCTTTCTTTCCCTATGACCCAAAGGGTAGCCAAAAGGATAGGGCAAAATTCTTGTTGTAGCTCTTGTCCCTAAGAATGTTCTTCCAAGCCCAAATCTCTTCTTTCACCAAATCAATCATGGCCCAATTCACCCAACAGGCTATAAGGGAAACACCATAACCGGTAAGAGAGGGAACACCATAAGAGAAGGTGGTTGACTGTTTCTGCTGCTCTTTTTGCACAAATAATATCCATTCATAATGATCTCTCCCCTCTTGATCAAGTTATTTGGGTAAAGATGCACCCGCATGCCACCCCCCAAGCAAAAAACGCAATTCTAGGAGAAGCTTTGACCTTCCAAATCAGTTCCTATGGGAAGTTATCGATAATTTTTTGAAATAAAGGGAAGTTATCGATAATAATGCCAATAGTCAATGATTGCAGTAGGACTTAACCGAGAACACTCCATTCTGATACAATTTCCACCACAATTCATCCAAATCATCCGAGGGTCTTCCCACTGGGATAGGCATTGGAGTGAAGCAACATAGTCATTAACTTCCTAGTCATTTACATTCCTTACCAACTCAACAGCCCACGTTCCATTCCCCTCCGAGTCGGAAAAGGAGCAGACAACCATAGCTTCCTTGTTGCACCAAAGAAAGATAGTGGGGAATCGATACCTTAAGAAATCACTTTCTCATCCAATCATCCAGCGAAACCTCACTCTATGCCTTGATTTGATCTTCCCAAGCTACAACTTTCTGAAACTCATCTCTTCCAATGCCAATTTTTTTCCATAGGCTGACTCTGTGACATCTTGATGAAGCCCGAGTAAATCACCCCATATTTTCAATGCCAAACTTAGATCTAATCACCCATCTCCATATACTATCTGTTTCCTTCATGAATTTCCACTGCCAACAGATGTTGTTGGAGATATTTTGATTAATGAACATATTACCTCTTCTTATCGAGGTTTCTATTGATTCTCTTTAAATGGAAGGATCATCCAAATTCAAGCACTCTAGAAACAAGTAAAGAGCGGTTTCTTATGATGGATCTGCACATACTGATCATAATTATCCAAGGTCACTCATTTGAGCTGAGTTCATTTGACAAGGGAAGAATGATGCATGAGCATTTCATAATTTTCCTAAAATAGGATTACTACCGTGATTATTATATTTTCGCTCGACTTTATATTTTGTAAACGTTTCGTTCTTGTTTAGTTAGTATTCCTATTTTGTTAGGATTTTCTTATTTAAGTACTTTAATCATATTAGCAATGTACGAACCTTATAAATGCATAGATGCTTCATCGCTATTAAAAAGATTGTTTATAAACAAAAAAATATTGATTTTTCCCTCATTGAATTGAGTGCCAAACAACCCATTCTGACAACACTATAAATACGTCTGCTTCATTACTATAAATACATGTGACATATTACCAATCTGAGCCGGACAAAAAATGAGATATAAGGCCATTATGGCTCAAGGATGGGGAGCACAAGTGGGAAAATTATTCTACTAACGAATTGTCACACCTCCAACGATCCTCTCAGAACAGGACTCCGGAACCATCTCCTAGTTTGAAACGAGTTACAATGGATACAAAAGGTTCAGTAAACTGGTAATGGTTTTCAATGGGCTTTTGTGTTGGGTGGATTTAGTAGTGACAACTTCCCACCCATTCCTTTTACTACCATGGACACTTTTGATCACCCTATACTACAACAAAAAAGGTCCTTGCAAAAATGTCACAGAAACTTAACCAGTAAAGACTACATCACATTCCCAATGCCTAATCCTCCAAAGGTTTTGGACCTACAACAGCCTTCTCTACTAACCAAATAATCCCTATGTTCCTCTCCTGCACTTGCACACAAAAATTCTCTCATAATCCTCTCCCCACTCTCAGCTACTCCAATTGGTTCTGAATAAAGATAGGTAATAAAGTGGGATGCTAGATAGACAAGCCTGAATTAAAGTGACTATACCACCCAAAGACAACAAAATCCCTTTCCAACTCTTCAACTGCCTAGACACTTTTTCTACCACCTCATCTTGGAAAGACTCACTCCTAGAGTTACTCCCCAATGGAGCCCTTAAATAACTAATGAGCCATTGTAACTTAAAACATCCAATGGCTTCAAACAGAATTTTCCATAATTTCATCCCCCACATTTATCCAACCATATGAAACCTCCAATACAGCTCTTGCAAATAAAAACCCCTTACCCCCCACGAAATTCCAAGTCTGGTACAAATTGCAAGTATATGCTTACTCATTAAAGAAGCACCACCAAGAACTGTTGCCTCAGAAACACGGAATTGAAATGTATGATTTCAAAAACTTGTTTGCTAGCAAAGCATCAAAGGAAATCTTGAAACAGTCAACTTAAACTAAATAAAATCTATCAGACCCTATGAATAACCCTAAAAAAAATGAAGGCTTCATTACAAAAGATGCAGCGAATAAGGAAGCCAGTATAGGCACAGCATAAACTCCTAGATAAGCACCAAATAAGGGCAGAAGATTAGAGCTGTCCGTTTTACCATATAAAACCA
Organism: Carica papaya; assembly: GCF_054855325.1. NCBI lineage: Eukaryota > Viridiplantae > Streptophyta > Magnoliopsida > Brassicales > Caricaceae > Carica > Carica papaya. The sequence goes on along the minus strand of NC_142311.1, from coordinate 26,290,455 downwards.
TACCTAATTCCACTATGATTTTTTCTTTTTTGAAATACAAATTCCACTATAAATTGGATGCAGTCAAAATCACTTTCCTATTTGATGTTGTACATAAGACATAAATTTCACTATTGTGAAGTCTCCTCCACAATTCAACACAAATCAATAAAAAGCCAAGTTTAAAGGTCAGATCTTGTGAGGTAATAACAAATAATCCTGCACTAAAAGTATGAAAACTCAAAGTACTTTAAATAGTGAAAATCAAAGTATTTCCTAATGTGGATTAAAGGTGAAAGATTATGGACTCAGGACTCCCAAAATAAAATCTCATATCATTGACGAACTGTCATGTCCTACCTTTCTTATTATTGTTTGTAGCTTCTACATAGTTACAGCTTGACTGGGTTCTTCTATTTGAAAAATTCTAGAAATTGTTACAAATACAGATGTAGCAAAAGAAATCAGTTCGACATCTTTGACATTAGCCCATCCCCAGTGAAATCCAGAATCAACAGCGGATTCATTTGGAAACTCTTGAATACTCTAATATTAGAAATAATAAGAACGGTGTCATATAACTTCATTATTTTGACCTTATCAATAAAAACAAGCTGTTCTGTTGCTGATTCTGTCATCATAACTCCCATTTAACGTTAATCATGGATTTCTTCATGCCAAGAAGAAAACTGGTGCTAACTCTATACATGTTGGACTAGAAATGGTCAATGATCAAAGCTAAGAAATTAGATAGAGTCTAAAAACAAAGATAGCTAACAACAAATAATATTGAAAAAGCCAACACATAAATTACCTTCCGTAGCTAAAAAGAATACATCACCAATTAATTACTCCAATCTTTGTCCCATAATCAAAAAACAAGCAGCACTAAATCAAAAAAAAAAAATCAATTAAGAAAATAATCAAAAGAAAAACATTGATAGAACCAACAAGCAACGAAGGCAAACATCTCATTCACAATAACATCCGCAAGAAATTAATCACTCAAAGATTAACCTAAAGATTAGGAAGAAAAAGATAGGTAGTAAATCAAATTCCACTAACCCTGAACGCTCCCGCTTAAAAAATCAATATATTAAGACAAAACAAAAAAAAAATGAGATAGAGAGGAGAGTGACAGTTGAACCTGGACGCCACCATCGCCAGAGTTAGAAGGGATGAGAACCGGACCTAGTTGAGGTCGGTCAACGACGACTTGCACAGGGACGCTGAAACCTTTACGAGGAAGTCCGGTTTCTTGGAACTGAGGTCGACTGTGACTCTGCTGATTATCGACGTTGCCGCTACCGTCAACAATGCCATCGCAGTCGTCGTCGTCACTATCTTTGCCTTCGTGGGCATCGTCTTTTGCGAGACCTAGAAACCCCGCTAGCCTCCTAAAAAGTCTCATCCCCAACCAGTTCAATCAAACAAATCAACCAGCAATTAGTAATCAGTAATTACAGAAGAGAAGTGGAGTTCGGAATTTTCATTTCTAATTTGAAAAGAAAGGGAGTTTATATGGGGAAGCCGGGAGAGCCAAAGATTTTCTTGAAGAAAAACTAAAAAGAAAATTGAGTTAGCTTCTTAGCATCCGCCTCTCAGCTCGAGTCCTCCCCCTATGAGAGATTTTTCTCCCGACTCACGGACGCTCATCTATGAAAAAAAAAAACCAAATCGCCCGTTTATGTTAGGTGCATACATATATATATATATATATATATTGTCTCTCCTCCAGCTTGGATTCTCTATCACTAAATTTTAATTGTACAACCTGCTTGATAGATTCACTATATTTGAAGCATTTTCATTTTTATCTACTAGGTGATGATAGATCAATCTTAAAACCAGCTATGTAACAAGCTTCATCCTCTCAAGAATTTTTGAAGTTACATTAAGCAAGTTTGCATTAATGAAATAGGGAAAGAGGAAGTGAGTTGACGCCATAAATGGCTCAAAACTTTTTGTTAAGAACTCAACAATCATTTTTCTCAAAAAGATATGTTATTCAGTTTTTGTTTTCATTTATTTGGATGTTAATCTGACTGTTTAAGGTTGTTTTTTTTTTTTTTGTAAGATTTGATATTATAGTACGGAAAAATATATTATTACATATCTTAATGTAAGTTAATATAATAGTTTTGATAAATAAATTATATCTAAATTTAATTAATTATAGTTGTATTAGGTCACGATCATAACTGATTGGTCTTAACAAAGTACATATCAAGTATATATTGTTATTATTTTGGCTGTGAAATGTTAAAAGATTACTAATATTAGTTTATTTACTTTACTTATTGTTAAGTTATAAATGTTTATATCTTGTTAGTTATTCATTATCTAATTAGTATTACTTGATAATTATGGTAATAAAATCAGTTATATTTAAGAATTTTTTATTTACTTATACAGCAAACAAATCACATTAATATAAATATACTACTATTATTTTAATAGATTTCAAAAGATACATCTATTGCATAATAATGATAGGCTAAATTTTTATCATAAGTTGTTTAAAAATGAAGAATGTCTAAAAGACTATACAACAATATGTTACTAAGAGATGAAAATAATGGAATAGTTTAACTTTAAATATGGTTCATGAACATCATTATACATAGCAAAAATGTGAATAAACACCATCATATTTTGATAGATTTGTGTAGGTTATGTTATTTATATGAGCATTTAGTCTCATTAAACATAAATATAATTGACACTATAATAATTTTTATAAGTTCTGATTATATTAGCATGACATTAGATTCTTACAAGAAAGTTTATCATTTATCAAGTAACAATCTACGTCATACCATGCACGTAAAATGATTCGCTACACTTAATTATATCGTAGTTGGTTTAAGCATAATAAATAATATTCTAATTTGAAAAAGATATAATTTTTTCTATACCCTTTTACGAAACTAATTATTAGATACAACATATATTTATAGTCATATAAATAGTGTACAAGGATCTATAATTTCTATCAAAGATGAAATCGTATCTTCTAAATATATTAAGTCGACAATTTAAAAGTTCAGAGTCATAGTATTACATAATTTATATAATAGGTATTTAAAAAAAATCGCTCAATATTTATTTATAATAGTATATGTTTGTGGTAATTGTATAAGACAATTTAACGTATTGTGTTCCCTAAATTTTTACTAAAATATAATAGACGAAACAAACATACATGTACATATTGTTTACCAGATGCACGTATCTTTTTTCCTATATAAATCAATTTTATATTTTGAACATAAAATAACAAGAAAAAGTTTATGATTTTATGTGTTTTCTCCTTTCTAAATATATCTACCTATTCTATCACATCTCTTCTCATCCTTAAATAGTTTAACAAGGTTCTTGAGAGGGAAAAAAACAAAACAAATATATATATATATATATAATTGGTTCCTTTCTGTTGATTTGCTCTTCACTATCTCTAGTTTTTACAAAATCTCAAGTTAAACGAAGCTCTTTTTGTTGTTGCTCCCATTTTCAGGATTGAGAGGAGCACTTGTTAGGATTCAAGTATTTTTCCTCTCGGAGGAGTTTAGCCCCATCTCGTTTCATACGTTTTCCGATGATTTTCAGTGTTTGATCCAACTGTGAAATTCTAAACAAAATCTATCAACTTTTTTTCTGGAAAGACAAGTCCTAAAATTTAATAAAGACAACAAAAAACCAGAAAATGTTTACCGGCATGGGACACAATTAACATACAAAACCAAGACAAATGATAAGGTATATACTTCCTTCACAGAAGGGTAAGAAGCATACTCCCTATGTCAGCTAATAATCATCGCCATAATATATAACAAAATGGAATAGAGATCTTTGTTTTTCTCTTTAAAGAAAAAATAAAGAAGCCCCAGAAAGTCACTTTTAACGGAGATACACTTCATAATACATATTGGTTCCCTACATCCTTTATTACAAAGCAGGAAATTCTGTTGGTTTACAAAATGACATTGACTCCTAAAGAAAATCTAAAAGACATAAAACCATGTATCAAAACCACTCTGTGCTAAAATAATATTTGAGAAACAGCCATCCTTCTTAAAACCCTGAAGAGTTGAAGTTTTATGTATCAAAGAATTCTTTCTTATGAACTCTTTTAAATTCGCTACACAGGACAATCACAGGTCACTTACCCAACCCTTGAGATTTTTTTCCTTATCATCACAGGATTCTGTCCTGAAGATCTGTCATTAGGGTGGAAGCTAATGAGCTAAGCTTCTTCCCAGTCTCTCCCGCAATGTTCTTGAGGGAAGAGATATCTTGTTGTGCCTGAAATGAAATTCAGAAGGGAAAAAAAAATTTTTAAAAAGGGATAATATACACGCGCACACATATATTTATTAATCAACCTCCCGTATGTAAAAAATAATAAGAAGAGAAATAAGAATAAATAAATAAATCCAAGTCATTCGCTCACCTTATTGCAGAACTGAAATCCTTTTAACAATATTTTTTTCATGATTCAATTGAATTATAATAAAATGTAATTGATGTTCACTGGGTACCAGTCAGTCCATCCGATTATTATACACTGGGGATAGAGGTAACTCAAATAGAAAATTACTTATGAATAGAAGGCCAAACAGATCATAGAAAATTAGCTTATCTTGCTCTAAGAATAGGAGATCCTCGAGTCAAAGTCAACAAAATTTGATAACTGGTCTGCACACCATGTCTATGTTGAATAGAATACACCATTCTAGAGTTCAGTTGATTTTTTTCTTTTTTCAAATGAATGTTCACTTGAACTTGAACAGAGTTCAATGCCATCAACAGAGCATCCGTCATGGTAGCCATGCTGCACTTTAGGAACTTTCAGGGGAAAAGGAAGAAAGATCAATGGATAGGTTTTGGGGAACATGAAGAGTAATGCACCGATTCTTGAGGAGCAAAGTCACCAAGTTATTGGCAACTGATTCTTAGTGCAACTACAGAAATTTTTTTCTCTAGAAAAACTATATAATTGAAATGAAGACCAAGCATAATCATTTGAGGTTGGTTCCTGGATTGCAACTCAGACAAGCTATCAGTAAAATTTGATGCCATCATTTATATTAGAGGAAACCAGGAAAGATTGCTCCACCTTTTACCAGAAAAGATAGGGAAAAAAATTTTTGGGGGACAGAATTTTCATTCTTTGCTTAAATGAGAAAAATGAAGCAGTTGAAGGACTAGAGAGTGCTCCAAAAATGAAGAAACAACGATGAGATTTATTTAACATGGAAAGGGCATTAAATAACTGGTGACGAGCCATAACAAAAAGATGCCTTTTATATCGCATTCCTTCTATCCATCCAGATAGGACCCATAATAAATAATGAAAATAAGAACAAGCGACCATCTAGCAAATAGTTAAAAACAAGGTACAAAATAAAAATGAAATCAGAGTGGTAATAATTCAACCAAAATCTGAATGCAGCAAATGGAAAACAAACCTGGAAAGATAATCGGCTGAGCAGGTCACTAGCAGTAACATCAAGAGGAGAATGATCCATGTCATGACCAAAAAGATCAGCACTAGAAATGGCTGTTGAACCCTGAATATAATGATACAACCAATGACATTAAAAAGGTACCTAAATCTAAAAATATTAGCAATTGATGCCATGACCAAGATGATAAGCACTAGAAATGGCTGCTGAACCCTGTCCATAATGATGCAACTAATGGTATGAAGAACGCAATGAGATCAACGAACACAATTAAATCAACAATGGTGGAGAAGAAAAAACCACTTTATCAATATAATAGTTCCTGGAAAATCTCAAAAATTTATGCCAGTACTATATAAATGAAATATTTTCGAAGCGCCGTAGTTAAGAAAACAAATATGATGAAAGAATCTGAATCTAAAAATTTCCATTATTAAAACACTATACAATTCGAGATAAAGATCACTCAAAAAAGAAATTCTGAAGATGTAGCCATTTAAAACAAAGTTCAATTGATACTTCCAGTAACTTAGCAATAGCAAGAGACATACTGAGTACTTCTGCAAAGTAACTTGGGCATCAACATCAGCTGCTTTGTTCTGATCCCCAAAAAACTGAGCAGAGGAAATAGATTTTGCATTTGAGAATTTCTTCCTTGCTTCATCACTTTCCTGAATCTGATGAAAATGACAATAGTGATATGAAAAATAATACTAAACAAGCACATTTATCATGCACAAGGACCAAGTCATAACTAATACGGTAAATTGAACAATCTGTTTTAATAATAAAGAAATCCAAAAAGTTTTAACCGTTAAAGACACGTCCTTTTTGAATTCTAAAACAGAACAACTTCCATTACATGACAAGATATTAGCAAGACAAAACTCCCAAAAAAAAGACAAACGACCAGAAAAGTTAATCTTCTCTGCAGTACCCACAGATGCATCTTATTTACCCACTAAAGATAAAGTCACAGGACATAAAGATTTGAGTCATTCAAACTCTTAAACAATAGCATGTTAACTATAGCTCTATACTAAAGATTGTTTGCGTAAGATGTATTTTATCATTCTTCAATTCTTTCTACAGATGATAACATGTAACAGTATCAAGAGGGAAACTGAAAAAAATACAATAGCTTATGATAGAGCAAAATATTTAACTTACCAAACTAAAACACCACCTTAATATGTTCACTACCATCATATAATATGCTTTGGGGCTATTTTCTTTTTGTAGGTTTGAATGACTAATCATTTCAGATTGATGCAAAAAAAATTTAGATTCCAGGGAACAGATTATTCATCCAAAAACAGAGATGATAAAGAGGCACTAAGTTCCAATTGATGATTTCCTGAAAAGAAAAAATTTCCAATGGATGATAACAAAATACTGTAATTAAAATTCATTTCCCTGAAACAGTATCAACTATGGATATGATGAAAGCAGCAGCTAAACTTGAAAGTACGTCCCATATGACAAGGACCTATTTGAAGGCTAATTACAAGGAATAGTATATACAATGGAAGGCGAACTTACAAAAACAAAACAATCTTCATATAGAAGCTAAATAAAGTTAAGGCCCTGTTTGGTTCAATTCTCAATCAATTACCATATTCCTTCACTTAACAAATGGTCGATAAAATTGCATCATTATTTGCATGTTCAAACCATCTTTAATCTATCTTGAATCAGAATTGAGAAAGAAATCCATTTCTGAAGATCAGTCTAACAATCAAGTGTGTATGAATAAGATAGCAATTGGGTTAGAATTAAACTAAACTGACTGTAACTGAAATCGGAGGTTGTGAAGAAGCATCTTAAAGGACAGGCCTGCATGTGAAAAAACATGATATAAAATGCAACAAGATACTGAGGAAGAGCAGAAAAAAGTTCTGCCTTCTCTGATTCAAGTAGAACTAGGACAATGACACCTTCAGTTCGGAGAGCACTCGCCCTCTCAAATTCAATTCAATTAGAAAAAACCAACAACAACAAAGTATAAAGGCCAAAATAGTGTAAGGAACATTAAGACTGTTGTGTTATATTGAAGACGAAAGACTTATCTCCCGAAATTAATTCACAATATTAAAAATTGGAATATTGCACCTCAAATATATTAATCATATGATTTTTCTTCTCAAATTTTCAAACTATATGCTGGTTAGATTCCAAAGCAACTCAGAAGCTTACATCTAGACAAGTGCAATTTATGAAAACATTATACTATTATTTTGCTTGGCAAATAATATTCAATGTTGGGCAAATTAGACACCATTCCTCAACTTACCGTTCTCACTGACATTAAAAATCTGTGCAAGGGACTGAAATATACGGAGTTACAACAAGTAATAAGACTTACTTGCACTTTTGTGGAATTTGAATTTGCTTTCTTCTGAAAACCACTATCCATTCCAAATTCTGCAAAGAAGCTGGACGACTTTGGTGGAGCTACATGGCTAAGCACTTGCATGCCACCAGAGCTCTGTTCACCAGATTGGACATTTTCTACATACTCAAAGCGAGATGTCAAAGATGCACCAACTGATGGATTGCTGTTAGTGGATGAAACTGGAACAACTGGCTCTTCAGGTTGCTGGTCGTAGAGACTTTCACTAGGCTGCATTTAAGAAATTGTCAAGAAATCAGCTGTTCAAAAATACCACATAACCACAAAAAATATCAACCAAATTAATCTTCACAAGATACTTTTCTGCTGATAACGAATGTCTCTAAGGAAATTAACTGTGTTTCTGTTTTCTTTCAAGTTGTTTTTTCCTCTCAAAGACAAAAGATAAACAACTAAGTATCTTTTGGGAAAGGTATCTCTGTTTTCCCATAATTCTGGAAATAGATCACATTGTCTCGCTTCCTTAAGACAATAGAACCACAAGTAAAGGTGCAGAATCTACAGGTCCATCTTCCTGGCCGTATAGCAAACCATGCTTAGGCCTCTCAGATCTCACTTCATTCTCCAGTGTTTGTTTAATTCCTGTCAATAAGAAATTAAAGCCTTCCCTTCGCCTTCAGTATCCCAGTTGTCATGCGTTGCTGTTCGTTTCTCCTCCTAACGATATCTAAACTGTCAATTTGAGACCTCCACTGAAGCCATTGATCAACAAAAAACAATTACTGTGAGGGGGTACTGATGGATTACAGAATCCCGCATGGCGCATGAAATCACCTACCAGCTAGCCACTTTCCTAGACTTATAATAGGTTTAACTTATAAATAAAAGAGTAGATCAATAACAAATCCAAGTCACAGGATGATAGATTCCAAATCAAGGATCTAGTTATGGGTCATTAAAAACTAAAATCAGACAATGAAGAAAGTTATGGTTTTTCCTTCCTTTCTGACCTATTTTTTATTGCAAGCTTGGGCTAGTCATAGAGAACCAAAGATCTCCAGGAGTTTAATTACTCAACCTATTTTTCTGAATAATTCTCCCACAACCTTTATTATTAGAACAGATAGCCTTTTATGGTCTACCACTTGAGAACAATGAACTGTTATCTAGAATCATAACCACCTTCATAAAAATAGCAGATCAACTTACAATTTCAAACATAAAACTCTGGGAACCCAAACCTAAAACTGCATCGCTCTAACTAAACAACATACTGTCATCTAGATATCTGACGTACTCAATAAATCAAACATATAAAATAAAACACACAGCAAGACTAATCCTGCTTCTTTTTCTCATGAGTGAACCTCCTACGAAATTTGCCCGTAAAGGGTTCTCTACTTCATTTTTAACACTTGCACATTTGAAATGTAGGAGAAGTACGAGAGGGTACCTGATATTACTATAAGAAACTTAAAGCACTTGTGTATTAATTTTGAAAATGAGCAACTAAGTGTTTGGATCGGATAAATACTGGTAGAAAAGTTTATCGTAAAAATTTTGCAGTTGTTTTTTAATTAAATTTTTTTTTTGAGATAAAAGAGAAGCAAATATGTATTGAAGTGTAGGTACCAAGGGGGTGCCGCTCATGTACAAAGAATTTAAAGTAAAAGAGCATATTTACAATAAAATCAAAATCATAAAGGCTAAGTAGATTATATCCTAGAATAATGGACCCAAAAAAGTGAAACTATTTGTCCTTGATGCTGCCAAAACTATCCTCTTTACCTTCAAAAGCTCTATTGTTTCTTTCTTTCCGGATGATCCAGGAAATGGTAAGAGGAATTAGTCGAAGTTTCTTGTTTCCTTTGCACAGAAATTCTCACACCTTCAATTTGTCTTTTATTGAACCAGCAATGACCCATTTAATACAAGAAGCCCGTAGACCATGGTCCATAAATTATGTGTGAAAGGGGCAGAGAAGTAGGAGATGATTGCAAGATTCTGCATTTTCCTTGCAAAGGAAGCATCTATTGGTTAAAGTTATACCTCTTTTCACAAGATTGTCAATGGCAAGGATTCGTTATCTTGCTGCCTCTCAAGCAAAAAAGGAAATATGAGGGGAGGCATTGGTCTTCCAAATCATTGTAACCGGAAAATAAGAACTCTTTGCCCCATCTTGGCCGGCCTTATGCTAATAAAATGTTTTGACCGAGAAGTTGCCATCGTTACCAAGAGACCAGTGAAGTTTATCCCCTTATTGGTGGGTTGAAATTCGGCCAAGAGTGATAACAAGTTTTCAAATTCTTCAATCTCCCAGTCTTGCTAGTTCCTATCTACCACAATGTTCCATCCATTGCCATTCTCAGCATCAAAAGCTTTTTTCAACCATCGTATTCTTGTCTCTGGAAATCACATAAATGACTGGGAATCGGTTCTGGCGTTTGGAGGAGCCACACCATCAGTCTGTCCAGAAATTAATTTTATTACCCCTGCCGGCAGACCATCCAAACAGTCAAAAACACTTGCACTGATGTTAGTAATGCCTCTCCAAAGGCTTTTGCCATAAATGTTATCTCGCCCACTGTAATGCTTCTGCCTGTCATTTAAATTCCACTTGCAATCAATGATCTTTTTCCACAAATTATCACTCTCATTCCAGAATCTCCATATCCATTTTCCTTGAAGAACTTTGTTTGTTGTGGTTACAGACCTTAGACCTATTTCCCCAAATTTTTAGGCCTGTTTCACATCATCTCATTTTACAAAGTGGAATTTCCTCTTATTTTCTTCACTAGCCATAGAAATCTGCATTGAATCATCCTAGCCTTTTAGCCACTTTAGCCGGGATGGTGAGAAGAGAAAGAAAGTAAGTTGGAAGATTGGAAAGGGTAATTTTAATCAGTGTTAGTCTTCCACCCTTAGAAAAGTTCCTTTTCCAACTAGCAAGCCTTTTTTTCAAATAGATCAACTACCGGCTCCCAACTTGTTCCATCCTTGTAATTTGCACCAAGGGAAACACCAAGATATTTGATAGGAAGCAGAGAAATTTTCCAGTTCAGCACACGAGCAAGAGATTCAGCTTCATTGTTTAGGCCCATACCAACCAGCTCAAACTTCCCCATATTAATACGAATCCTGGAGACAGCTTGAAAACAAAGTAACATACAATCTCAGATTGAGAAGATTGTTGGCTTCAGGTTGACAGAATAGTAATGTATCTTCAGCAAAGAATAGGTGAGTTAGCTCAATTTTCTTTTCCTTCCCCACCGTGATACCTTTAATGAGGCTTAGAGTTCTGGCCTGTTCAAGCAATTTATTCAAAGCTTCCATAACTAGAATGAAAAGCAATGGAAAGAGAGGATCACCTTGTCTCAAGTCTCTTGATGCATTGACGAAAAATGAGGGGCCTCCATTAATCATGACAGCAAAACTAGTTGAGGAAATACACATCCTAATCCACCTCCTCCATTTAATCCCAAAATCAGATTTCTCAAACATGTAATCAATGAAATCCCAACTGACATTATCAAAAGCTTTCTCCATATCTAGCTTACACAGTATCCCCCTTTTCTTATTGCGTAACAGATCATCCACAACCTCGTTTGCAATCATTATCGCATCGGTAATCTGCCTTCCTTCTACAAAGGCATGCTGGCAGTCTCCAATGATTGATTTAAGAGATTCTGAATGTCTTCTGGGAAGCACTTTTGCAAGGAGTTTGTAAATAGATCCAATCAGACTAATGGGCCAAAAACCACTGAAGCATTTGGCACCCTCTTTTTTGGGAATCAGCACTATAAAAGTGGAATTTATGGATTTTACGAATGAGCCATACTTATGGAAATCATTAAAGAAATCAATGACGTCTTGTTGAAACCATCGGGTCCAGGGGCTTTGTCACCATTACAATCTTTTAAGCAGGCAAATATTTCTTCTTCGTTAAATTCAGATTCCAGATACACCTGATCGGATTCCCCGATTCTGTTGAAACAAATATTGTCTATTTTTGGCATGTTATAGAATTCTTCTTTGTATAGGAGTTGGAAGTGTTTTTTAGCTGCTTCTCTCATGGCCTCATTACCAGTAACGGAGTCACCATTAACCAAAATATCTTCCACATAATTGATTCTTCTCCGATAATTAGCTAAGCAGTGGAAATATTTTGAATTTTTATCTCCCTCCATTAGCCACTTTTCTCTTACTTTTTTTTTCCAGGATATAGCTTCCCAAAGCATTCGGTTTGCAAGTTCCACTCTCAGCTTGTTTCTTTTTTCTTTGCCATCAGAATCAAGCCCGCCTTCTGCCTCATTGTAATCCAGATCAGCCAGTTCATTCAATAAATCTGATACACGCTCTTCCTCCTTAAGCCCCACCTCCTTGGTCCACCTTTTGATTTCATTTTTCAGATGGAGGAGTTTATTGGCAAGTCTGTAATTGGCGATCCCCTGAGTGACAGTTTCCTTCCAAAACCCAGAAATCATGGCTCTAAAGCTATCCACTTTAAGTCATTTATTGTCAATATGAAAAGGAACGGGACCCCACCTAATCCCATCAGAAGATAAACAAATAGGGAAGTGATCAGAGAGAGGGCAGGGAAGTACCTTTTGATTCTAGCCAGGGAGGGTAAGGAGGAGATTCATGGAGACAAGAAATCTGTCAATGCAGGAAAAAGCGGGTGTATCACGATGATTGCTTCAGGTCCATCTTCCCCCATTCAGTGGTAAGTCCTCCAGGCCAAGATTATCAATATTTTCTTGAAAATTTTGAGCACAAGAGATTGAAAATTGGTTGCCTGACTTCTCGTTATGCTTCAGGACCATATTAAAGTCCCCACCGACCACATCATTCATCCCCCACTGGTCTTGACAATGTAAAAGTTCTGCACACAAAAGATTTCTGTTTGAAGTATTACCTCTGCAGTAAACCCTGGAGAAAAAACCAAGGATCTCTATTGGAATGGTTAACAAATAGACATAACAAAGTAGTTTTGCCCATAATATAGTCAGTGCAGAGCATGAGGTCCTTTTTCCACAAGATCAAAATGCCCCCCACAGTGTTGGTTGTTGGCAATGACAGCCAGCCAATATCATGTTAATTCCATAGGCTCTTCACGATAAGGTCATTTGTGGAGTCTAGTTTTGATTCTCGAAAACAAACCAAATCCGATTTCCATCGATTCAGACAGCCTCTGATAATATTCCTTTTTTTTCGAGTTGTTTAGGCCCATTACATTCCACGATAATATTTTCCCAATCATTAATCTTCTGCAGACGACTCACCACTACCCATAGCTTTTAGATTTTTTTATTGTAATTTATAGCGAATTGCAATCGCTTCAATTACCTGATACCTCCTTCAATCATTTTCCTCTTTGGTTTGCTTGTCGATTCTGCCCTTTTTTTCTTTTTGAGCATTCTTTTTTCTAATTCAACGAACAGAGCCATTGCTTGTTGATCAAATCCTTCGAATGTGACTCCCAATAGTTTGCTTACTCGAATGATGTTTCTTCGTACTCAAGTTGAGTAAAAATGATCTATCTCCGTCTCCGTCATTTCTATTTCCCCAGCTAATACCAGGTCCGAAGTGGAGCTTGCACACAGAATTGCACAAGGGAGTACCGTTTCCATAGCTAGAACCATCTCAAGACCCGACAAATAACAAGAAATAAAAGGACTAAGAGGAGGAATGAAATGCTCACCTTAGTGTTGAAGCTCCTCAATTGATTCAAAGTCGGAAAATAGGGACAGGCCACTCAGAGTGACTCTCTTCACCGTCAACTAGGGCATCAGGTTCAATATATGCATGAGCTGCAACTGAGTCCCCTTTTTCAATTACTTTCAACGGGTCAGGGCCAATGGACAGGGTTCAGGTTAGAGAAGACTTAGCCTTTCGTTTTGGTCATTGCCACTTAACTTTTGGGCTTTTGGATTTTGGCCAAGAGTAAATTTTCTTAGCTTCCTTGTTGAGCTTGATGCGTTCAACTCACTTGCCCTTTTCTTCCCATGAGAATTTAGGCTTCGATAAACTTTTGTTGGGAGTTTTGGCGATTTTGACTGAGCCTATGGTTGCCTTTTTGGTCTAAGCATTACTTTTTGACCCCTTCACATGCGGGGAAAGCCCACAAAGACAATCAGCATTTTGAAATTCAAATAGGGCAATCATCAGGTCGGGTTTCGTCGCTTTTACCCGGAAAGAGTTTACCCTACCCGTCTGCAGAATCTATGCAAATGAGACCATTTCCTCCTGTTCTAACACTAAACAAAGACCATGCTAGCAATGTGGGCATCGAAGAGAGGGGTCTTACCTGAGTGAAGGCTACTCAAAGTTAGGAATTGAGACTGTAGGCTCCGGCTCAAATTTTTGAAAGGATTAATAATGGGAACTTCTGCTAATTTGAAGATAGATTTCATAAATCGCCACCATCTTCTAGCTTCTATACCTTCTAGGAAGAAAATTCTTTTTGGTTTATTACCCCTTTCCTCAGTCATCACCAGAAATCGACCTCTTCTGTTCCAACCAAGCACTAGTGACAGTCTGTGATTTTGGTCGTTCCTAATTTTTCCCCAAGTTTTGTCACCCTTGTTCCAATAAAAGTCACCTAGGATTTCTATGAGCCAATTTACGTCCATTTGTCAATGGTTATCAAAACCCTGAAGTCATGACCATTCTCGCTTATCTTCATATCGTTCATTTTCTTTCCAACCCAAGTTATATCAAAAGATTTACTATTGATGGGAACCAATCTTCTATTTTGGTAGAACAACATTTGAGTGAGATATTGTCCACCACCGATGCGATTCCCCAATGACTCTATGCTCACAGATATTGTTTGTGAAGAAGGGTCTAGTGTTTTAGGTGTCGACGTCGGCTAGGGTTTGTGGTAGGAAAGAGAGAGGAAAGAGGAGAGCACAGAAAGGTTGCCAGAAATACTGAATATGTTAATGGGGATAAACAAGTGCTGAATATGTTAAGTATATGCACAAAAAGTCAAATGCATCTTTCTTCCTTTAAAGGTGCTTACAAGCATATAATGAACAAATGTTCAAAATTTTTCTTTTTTCGTTTAACCAAACAGAAAATCTGATGGGTCACATAACCAATACTATATGCCATCTAAATCTATTTGACTCAATATTCCTAAATTATCTGCCTATTTTATTGGTCCTATTAGGCATTAGACTTACTCAACAACCAAGATTGAACGGATGCTTGTTGCATCATTAGCTGACAAAAGCACATTTACATTTTCTATTTTATGTAACTTGTTATCCCCATTTGTTGGCAACCAAAAAGCCCTTCGCAAAATATCAACGCAAAGAAATATTTGAAAGTAGAAGAGAAAATGTTTTTTTTTTTTGAGATAAAAGAGTAGAAAAATGTATTGAAGTGTAGGCACCAAATGGGTGCCGCTCATATACAAAAACTTTACAAGTCAATGAGCATATCTGCAATAAAACCTAAATCATCAAGGCTAAAAGAGTTATGTTCCAAGACAACGAAACCAAAAAAGTGAAACCATTTATCCTTGATGTAGTCAAAATTATCCTCTTTGCCTTCAAAAGCTCTATTATTTCTTTCTTTCCAGATGACCCAAAAGATGGTGAGAGTTATTAGTAGAAGAGAAAATGTTACAAATTACTAACTAGATTACTTTGATAACATGACTGTGACAAATGTTAATAAGATTCATTCTCGTTTGTCATTAATCAATAACATTTTTTAGTCAGAAAGAGGCTCTTTATATCATTTGCTGGAGGGTTCACGAGTATACTTTTACCTTCTCAACTATAAATTATGCATCAATATTCAGTTAACCAGAAAAAAAAAACAAAAAAAAAGGAACTCAAAATGATACTAAATGAAAATTTGAGAAAAAAATGAGAGTGAAAGAAACAGAAGTGTCACCTTGCTAGTAAGCTTTCGAGCACCAAGCCCCCCAGTCTTACCAGTTTTCTTTGCACCAAGAGGC
The DNA here is from genome assembly GCF_054855325.1 of Carica papaya. Classification (NCBI taxonomy): domain Eukaryota; kingdom Viridiplantae; phylum Streptophyta; class Magnoliopsida; order Brassicales; family Caricaceae; genus Carica; species Carica papaya. The sequence goes on along the minus strand of NC_142311.1, from coordinate 26,274,683 downwards.
TTCTTGACGGTACTGATAACACCTGAGTAAGAAGCTTTAGGTGAAGCAGGAACATCAGGTGTCTCTTGCCTACCTAGGGAGCTAGGAGCTTCATTGGCTTTTATATCGGGCAATCCATTAGCTGCTTGTGCTGACTGGGAAGCAACAGGTGATGATGGCAAACCTGCTTCCTCTGCCATACTTTTACCAACTTCTTTTGAAAGCAGTTGCCTATATAACTCAGCAGCTCTTGAGGTATACTTTGCCTCAATTTTGCCTCCATCAGTCCATCCATGCTGCTTAAAGAAAACATGCGCACGGTTGTTTCCCCCAAACGTCATCATTCTCAACTGCTCAGGACTCCATGAATCTAAATTTGTAGACCTACACAAAGATAATAACATCAAAACTTTTTTCTCAAATACAAAGCAAGGAAAAAACCAATGGATAAAGGATGATTTGAGGCATAAACACAAGAGAAGAAGAGAATGTGTAATGCACTAGTATGTGCACATGAAATATAGGACAAAATAGAAAGTTAATTTGCTAATAGGTTATGAGTTACCTCACGCCTCACAACTAAGGTGAGAGTTTGATTACATCAGATAATCGCAATTTCATCCAAAAATCACATGGAACAAGTTTGCTGTATAAATTCTCTGAACATTTGTATTGAATGATGGATGTCTCAAGTAAGATTACAAACACACAGGTGTACCTTCATTAAATCACTGAGTTCAGTTATAAACTTCTACTATATTGTGAATTCTATCATATCAGTAACTGTTACAAATTTGAATTATTCTCTTAATTTGGTTTTCTTCCTTTCTTTATATAGTTCTTTAATTTTTTTAAGTTGACTTTATTTTTTTCTTATAATTTTTTTTATTGTGTACATTTTATTTTTTACATTCTTTTACTTTATCGATAATATTTTCAATTATGTAAGTTACATGTTTATATTTTAATCAAAAAATAATTTTTAGATCAGTTTACTAGCTTTATTGTTAGAAAAACTGTTAACCGATTAATCACTACACTAATTAAGTCAATATTACTTGGTAAATACATTAGGGCGGTAATGTAGTTACTGATACTAAGAACAAACAGAAATATCACATCATACAATCAGAAATTTGCAACTATAATTGAGTATTATATTGAAAAAGAATATATCAGCATATATAACATTAAAATAAAATTAATTTTTTTTCAATTTTAATGTTTCCATAGTATATGACGATAAAATTAACATTTTTACTAAAAGTTCATATCTGCATAGAGTGGGACCAATATTGAAAATTGTGCCATTTAATTGGTACGTCTTTTTATGTAATATGATAATGATATTCACCATGCTGTCTCCTACTATATGATGTGCTAATTTTACTTTCTATCAACTTTTAATCCATTAACACTAGAAAACCCACTTTTTTGTAGGAATGATTGGATTAATAAAAACAACTATGGATTGTTCTTTACGTATTTTTATGATAAGAACACCGCTAAGTCTGACAAGATAAAAACTTATAACTTCTGCCAAAGGAAAATGTTAAAAGGTAGTTTACATAATAAAAATCAGCATTAGACAGCTTCCAATCTCTTAGCAACCTAACCAAAATAGGGAGAATCGACTAGTAGTATACTGGGCGGTGCTTTTAACAAAAGTGAGCCTGCCCCTTTTGGAGAGGAAATCCCTCTTCCATCCCACAATTCCTCTATCAAATCTGTTAATTACCGGATCCCCACATCTCCATTCATAAAACTGGTACAAAAGGAAGATCAAGATATTTAAGAGGACGAGAAGATACCGTACACCCTAGATCCCAACATAAACTTCACCATCCAAACCATTACTCGAAAGGACCAGTTCAGATCTGGCCATGTTAATCTTGAGCCCAGAAACAGCTTAAGCACAAAGCAAAATGCACATGAAATGAAGGAGAGCTTCCTTATTAGGCTAGCAAGTCAATCCATTCCCCGTCTCCAATATCCAAAGAATCAAACACAAGGTCATCAAGAGCAGGCCTCCGCTCCTCAAGCTCAGTGTACAAACCAACAAAGAAACCCTTCACACTCCTTTGCCCCTGCATCAACTTTGAAAATTTGCCCCCTCATGTCCAACCTCTCCACATAATTGCATCCCCTATGAATAAAGCAATGCCACAAAAGAATATAGTTTTTCTTTCCCTTTCATTAATCCATAAAACCCTCAAATCACTATCTACAAAGAATTTCCTCCATGAGATATAAATTGGGAATTTCTACTCTAATTCTTCCCTTTCCTCCTTTTGCCATTTAACAAGCTTCTCCCAATATCTTTCTCATCTAGCTCTTCCAACAAACGGACTAGACAATCTCTCCTTTTGTTGAAAGCCCTAAGCTAATCCTTATTTCAAAGTCTGAACTTCCTTTTGACATGTTGAATCTCCTTGCAACTCTAAAACTGTGAAAACCACCGGAATACCATGCTGGGGAGGAAAATCAATGACGCCGCAAGTATCAAAAAAAGCCTGAAATTCATCCACAAAAGCCTAAGAGAAAAGATCTCCCGAACTTCTCATGCCCATTCGAACCAAGTTAAAGTCACTTTCAAAAGAAATAAAAAATTTAAAGTGACCCCAAATTGCCCAAGGAAAATCCACCATTTCCATCTAGCAGTTGCCAAATCATTCAATAAAGCCCCCATCTCTCTTTCTCTCTTCCCACCCCATTACAACAAACCCACATAAACAAATAGCACAACCCTATGGCATTTTAATTTAGAAACAAAAGAAATAGCACAATCACCCCTCTATTAGTCCACAAGTTCCACTATCCTATCGTCCCGCATCCTTAAAATCCACCTGCAATCCTCGCCACAAGTAAGCCACACCAGCCCACATCCCCACCTTTCAACAAGCCATGCATCATGTTAACAAACATAGGTTCAAATTTAGTTTCTTGAAGAGACAATCTACAGCTTCCATTTAGCTAGGCGACCCTTGATGATTGCCTTTTTGCTTTTTTGTTCACTCCCTTCAATCCCAAAAGACTATCTTTTTTTAACATAATTTCAGCAAATATTGCAAATCAAATGCACCCCTAGCCCCTTGTAAACCTTATTCCCCTTTTCCTAATAAATAGAGCAATGCAATAATATATTTTCCGGATTCTGAGATTGATTGGACCAAGATTTGAAGAATCCCCTTAAAGAAAGGGCATCTCATGAGATACGCAACCGGAACTCAGTCTCAGCATCCTTCCATCTTCACTTCACTGTCAGGGACACTGATTCCCAAGCTACCCGCAGATCAATAACTTGCTTGGAACCAACCATGAACTGGAACATACTTAAGCCAAAAATATAACGAACAATCTTTAAGAGTCTCCATCAACTACCTAAAAAAAAACTCTCCTTTTAACATGGCCCTTCCTTTCCATAAACACCAAATAACTTTCCTTGTCTTTCTTTCCGAAGGCATCCCAATTTAGCCTTCAAGTTCCTTACCCATGAAGTCAGTCCTTTCTCCCAATAAAAGTCACTCAAGGAGCTGAACCAATGATCCTCGTCCCACTAAGAGAAATGGAAGAGAGAGAATGAAATTCACACTCCTAAATTTTTAAGCAATCTATCTCACAACCTTATCATAACAAAGTCAAATCCTCTCTACAACCAAACTCCTCCAAAGGGAAGAAAATGGCGTGTCTGGCGACAGACTTGAATGCACGAAATTTGATAATTAGATCAGATGGATGATGCTTTGAGGAATGAATATGACAAGAAACTACTTGTTCTATATGAACTAGTTAGACTCCAATATGCCAAATAAGCTCTACACTATATAAGTATATGAACTTGTATATCATATACTGCATGTACATGTTTGCATGTTTGTATACAAGTAGCTCACAAGTTCATAACTGATTTGAATTTTCTTATGAGCTTACTACCTTGATAATACCTTATCCAACTTCAATCCAGCCTAACTCAGGTTTATAACTCAATTAACAACTATATTTCCTTAGTAGTAAGGAATCACTGATTCATTTATAAGTAAAAAAAAAATATAGCAATGGAATACCCAGGTTCTTCGTACATTTCATTATGATAAGAAACTAAAACAAGTTACAATATCACATGAGTTCGAAACATAATTATCCATACAAAACATAAGGGTGCGTCAAAAGAATAAACTACATCAGTTCAAAGTTCAAACCTAATACCGGAAATCAAATAGCCAAATCAGCTCATCAGCACTGTAAAAACAATTAAAATGACGAACGAACTAACGATCTAAAAGAGAAAAAAAGAAAAAAAAAAAAAAAAAAAAGCACTAATTCAAATTACTACCTTACAAAGCTTATGTGAACACCAAGACTCCGATGAACCGCAGAGCAATCGATGCAGAGAAAGATGCCATATGTCACCGATGCCCAAGTAGGGTTCTTCGCATTACAATCAAAACACATCTAAAGCGAGCGAAAAAAAAAAAAAAAAGACCATCAAATTTTCAGGATCCATCAACTGAATTGTTAGATCTGAAACAGATCTAAATGGCACAAATCACATCCACCACAAAACATAAACGAAATGCATATATCAAAGCAAAGAATCAATAAACATAAAATACAAACAATTTAACGGACCTTGTTTTCCGATTTTGCTTTCAGCTTTCTGAAAATAGCGCTCTTATCATTAAGGTTTTCGGACGCCATTAGAGAGCGCAAATGAAAAAATATTTAGAGGGAGAAATTGATCCCAAAAAAGACAATTAGTTTAAGAGAAAAAAGGGTTTGGAATTGGAGTCTGAAGAGGTGATTGATCACCTCCTCAGGGAACTAAAACAGGGAAAAGAGAAGAAACCGCAAAAATGTTTTTGCTTTTTTATTTTTTTCCTCTTTTGGCCCCCCCTTTCGAGTCGCATATAAATAGTCGGTGATTTAAATTTTATTTAGAGCGTATTTATTAATTGACGAAAATACCCTTGAGATTCTCATTTCACCGTACGTCAATTTTACAGAACTATTCCTGAACCGGAATTGCGGTTGCAGGTGTCTGTTTCCACTGACCGTGAGATGTCAAAAGCACACTTTTAGTCTTTGCAAAAAAATAAAATAAAATTACTAAAAGAAATAATTTGTTTTTAATTTTAAAATTTTTATTTGATAATGTAATCATGACCCATAAGAATTTATTGAGTTTAAATTTGGATATTTATTTTTAAATAATTTCATTTATTATATTTAAATAAGATAATCTTTAATTTTATAATTTTTTAAAAAAAAAATAAAATTTGAGGAATTTAAGATTTTTTTAATTTAAACCCAATACATAGAATATCTTCGTGATTATCTTTTTATGCGTTATATAATTAAATTAATTCTCATTTAAAAACATTTTATATGTTTTAAAGCAAAGTCCCACGTGTAGAGAATGCAGCAAAAAAAACAAAAATTTACAAAAAAGAATTATCAACAAAATATGCACTAATTTATTAAAAAAGAATTAAAGTCCAGAAAATGGCATAGATTACTTATTTTGGTTCACTCATTTTTAATTTAAAATTAAAGAAAAATAAAATAAAAGCCAGTTAAAATAACATAAAGACTTGAAATAAATTTGAAAAGAAAAAATTAACTCACCCACTGGAAATCCACTGTTTAAGACATTAAATATTTATTTACAAAAGAGCAACATTCAATGATTGATTAAACATTTGTGAATCTTAATGAATCCTTCATGCACAGGTAAAAAGACTGAAATTAATAATTTCCATCTAGTTACCTGAAAAATAAATTAATTTTTTATTTCTTTATTTTCATATTTTAATATATTATGTTATACGTAAATATATAATTATATTTAATTTATTTTATTTTTTTTAATTTTTTTTTGAGGTAAATATAACAATATCATAATCTAATAATTTATTAGTTCAAAAAAATATAAGAGTCCATGACAAAATTACTCAATCATCCATTATCAACTTATGGCATTGAATATTCATTTGAAAATCAAAACTAAATATGTATTCCAATTCATATTCAAAAATTGAACTAGTTGACCTCCTTTACAAAAAGAACGAAGAACATAGTAGAAACGAGCAAAACATGAGAGAGTAAAAAAATGAATGCATAACATAAAAGAATTATCTACTTTCTACACACTGTACAAAAAAATTTTATCACTAGTATATATATACAAGACAGTTAATCACCTACAACCAAAAGACAACATCACATATGAATGGAAAACAAATATAAAAAACTATACATATCATCAACAAATACAACAAACTATACATTTCATCAATAATCTTATATCCTCCCCTCAAGTTGAAGCTTGGTGAATGTCATTCAAGCCCAGCTTGAAAAAATGACAATGAAAAACTAAGGCAGAAAGAGACTTTGTAAAATTGTCTACCAACTAAGAATTAAAGGGGACATGCTGCAGAAGTATAAAGACTTGCTTGAATTGATCGCAAACCAAATAGCAATCTATATCAAAATACTTCATTCGTTCATGGAATACAAGGTTTTATGTAATGTGTACAGCAGTTTGATTGTCACAGAGTAATGGAATTGGTGAAGTGAGAGGAAGCTTGAAATTTTTTAGAAGATAGGAAAGCCAAAGTAGTTCACATGTTGTAGAGCTCATACTACAGTATTCAACTTCTGTAGATGAACGAGAAATAGTAGATTATTTTTTAGTTGTCAATGTAATGAGAAAAATGTTAGATCCTAATTGAAGAATAATTAATTGTGTAAATTAAAATAATCACCAAAAAAATAATATTATTATTAATAGAAAAACTGACTGTAAAAAAGATGAGCATATGATTTTACGTGGAAAAATCCCCACTATAGAGGGAAAAACAACATGTCAAATTCTGAACTAAATTCACTATATTTAAAAATGAGTACAAGGTAATCCACTGAGATTAAACATAAAAGATGAAAAATTAATTAATTTATTTCCCCTTTTGTAATATGTGAGAGAGAGAGAGAGAGAGAGGAAATCCTTAAAAAATAATGGGACGGGTTGACTTTGGTAGATTAGAAATAATGATGAGAGAGAAAATAATAAAAAAAAACAAAGCCCCTTATTTTCTTCTTTCTAGATGGCCAAGATTATATATATGTGTATAGATATATAACTCTATTTCTCTTTTTCCTTTCACTCTCATTTCTTTTTTTTTTCTCAAGCACACACACAGACTCTCCTCCTTTTTTTTTCTACTTTCTTCTCCACTTGGTTTGCACTTATCCACTTCAAGGCTTCTCCTTTTATAGGTGAGAGATGTTGTGAAGATCAATTTTCTTGTCTAGAAAATCTTCTAAAATCCTGTGAATTTATTTTTTACCAGATCACTAAAAATACACAAAATGTCACCAATATATCATTTTTTATTGAGTTTATGGTTTCTCTTTATCTTGTGCTTGATGGTGATGGGTTGGAACTAATAAGAGGAGCCTATAAAGATATAGTATCCTGTTAAGGATCTTTTAATATCAATACGTAAAGCCCAATCAGCATCCTAGAAGGCCTTTAGTTGAAAACAACCATCAATAGGAAAAAAAGACATTTGAAAGGATAACTCATTAAATACTGAAGAAGGAGAGTAGTAGCATCCTAATGATGTTAACATGGAGCATTTACAAATTGGCTCAACTACTGAAATGTGTAACTTATATCTGGTCTGGTAAGATTAAGATATAAAAATCTGCCAACTAATCTTCTGTATTGCTCTGGATTAAAGTAGGGAGTGCCTGCTATAGTAAACTTGAAATTCTTGGGCAGTGGAGTGAAGGCTGGCTTTGAACCTAACAGACCTATATCATGTAAGTATCTATATATTCTTTAGTTGATTGAGAAAAGTACATTTTTCATAACTGGTCATCTCAGTGTTAAGAAAAAATTGTGTAACCAAGATCTTTAATGGTGAATTGGGCATGAAGAAATTGTTTCACGGCATCAATATCTACTTCACTAGTTTTAGTGATAAGGACGTCATTAACATAAACTAGGAGTGCCACAAATAAGGTAGAAGATGATTTAACAAAAAGGCAATGATCTAAGAAGGATTGTTGAAACCCAAACTTCTGCAATTGTCTAGTAAATTCGATGTTCCATTGTCTAGAGGTTTGTTTAAGGCAATATAAAGATTTGAGCAACTTATAAACTTTACCAGGTTTAGTTTTAGTGTAGCCTTTAAATGATGACATATACACCTCTTCCTCAATAAAGCCATATAGGAAGGCATTGTTTATATCAAGCTGATGTAAAAGTCAAACATAAATAGTTACAACAACTATAAATAAACAAACTGTGACTAATTTTGCAACTGGTGAAAAACTCTTTGAATAATCAATGTCAGTAATCTCATTATAACCTTTTTGTGATCGATCGTGCTTTATATATGTATATATATATATCTCCATACTACCATTAAAATTAAATTTTACCTTATATGGCCATATATCCATGTTTGATTAGCCTCTAAAACATCAAGTTCCTTTTAGATGGCCAACAATCATTCTGTTTTAGTACATGTCTGCTTATAAAAATATGGTTCTTTAATAAAAGTGACAATAGCCAAAGAAGCCAAATATATGTTAGATAATTGGTTATTGTGAAGGAAAGGGTAAGTTGGAGGAGTGTAAGCATTACCAGCAGTAGTAAAAGATATATTAGTAGAATAGAAAGCATATGTATTACATGTATCATGAACATGGGAGACAAAATCATTTAGTCATATATGTGGTTTTCTCAATCTTGAACTGTCTCACTTACTGAACTATTTCAAACTAAATTGGAGAAGATATAGATGATATACTTATGTAGGAATTAGAGAAGGTACTATGTTTGATGAAGAAGTATATGGTGTTGTTTGGGAAGGTTTATCATCAATAAGTGAAATAGGCAATGGTAAAGATAATTCATAATTTGTAGATAAATTGGTAGAAAAAGGGAATTCATTTCCATGAAAAATGGCATCTCTAGAAAAGTGTATTTTGTGATTATCAATGTTGTATATTTTGTATGCCTTTTGACATATATTGTCCAAGAAAATGACATCTAAAGGCCATTGAAGAAAATTTGTATTTGGTATGAAAAATGTTAGTGGCAAAACATAATTATTTAAAAACTCTGAGGCTATGACAAATTGGTTATTCGTTATATAGCTTCTCAAAAGGTGTTTTCCAATGTAGAAGTGAAGTGAGTAGCCTGTTTATAATATAGGTGGCTATGGTGATAGAATTAACCTAAAATTTTAAAGGAAGTTCGGATTGAATCATGAGTGCTCTGGCTATTTCTAACAAATATTTGTGTTTTTGTTCAACTATACAATTTTTTGGATTGTATAAACACAAGTACATTGGTGAATGATGCCAAGCTAAATAAAAAGAGATGAGGCTTCATTGTTAGCCCCGTTTTCAGTCCTTACAATTTTAACATAGGTTTAAATTTGACTTTCGATCCTATTAAAACATAATTTAAGAAAAATAGAAGTTTGATGCTTGTTTGAAGCAAAAACGCTCATAATGCTCTAGTAAAATCATCAATTATGGTAGGAATGTAATGTGCTCTAGGTAAATAAACAACTTTATGAGGACCCAATAAATCAATATGCAACAAATCAAATAGTTTTGTTATTGATGAAAAATTCGTAGGAAACGATAATTTGATTTATTTAGATGGAGGATAGAATGGAAAAGCTTGATTTGAATTGAATTTTTTATTCATAATACTTAGTATATGCTGCAAATCATTGATAGATACATGCCCAAGTCTTTGATGCCAAAGATATAAAATAGGTGTAGAAATATTGTTTACACAATGTTGTTCAACATTTTTAAAAGCATGTAATCTAACATTGTGAGTCTTTGAGTAAGTTGAAATTTTCTTTTACTAAAATATGATTTGTTCAAAATATATAATCTCCCTATAAATTTCCCAATTACTAAAATCTTTTCACTTTGCAAGTCCTGCAAAACAAAATGGTTAAAGTACAATAAAAACTTCAATTGAACATCAATGACTAATTTGTTAACAAAAAATAAGTTAAATTGAAAGTCAGGCACAAGTAAGGTGTTTTGCAGTTGAAGTTTGATGGTAAGGGCTATTGTTCCCATATGCTGAACTATTTTAATGGTTCCATCAGGTAAAAAAACAAGTGTAGGTGAATCAATTTTTGTGAAATATGATAAGAGGCTTTTATCTGTACACATATAGCTAGATGCTCCTGTCTCAACTATCCAATAATTTTTATCCATAAGAAATAATGTACTAAAAATATAGTGGATAATCGAATCTGCAAAATCATTAAAATGGGAAAATTTTACTTGGTTGGGCACCACATGCTTGTCTTTCATGTATTTGTTAATTTCCTTCTGTATTAAATATTAGTTAGAAAAGAATTGTGTTCCATCTTCTTCTGTAACTCTAGATCTGCTTGTGAGCTGAGTAGTATACATACACAATTGGCCATCTGTTTCCCTTTTTTCTCTTTAAATTCCTTGTACCATTGTGAATAACTATTCAGCTTGAAGCAGTTTCTCTTACATGGCAATTTTGTCCATAGTGTGAACAATGACATGAAAGTTTAAAGTAGGTTTCCTTAACATACCCATCTTTACCACGATGTGTATAGTGTTGTTCAATTTTTCCAAATTCCTTTCTAGACATGAACTTAATATTATTATCCTCCTTTGCATTGCATTCTTAGCTAACATTGCAGCATTGTTAGTCATGTTTGTGTATGTGATGTGAACTTTCTGTTGTTTCAAAACTATTAAATATGTTTTACTAACACTAGAAAAAAGTTTCATCATCAATATTTTATTTATTATATGATCATACAAATCATTTAATCCCATTAAAAATTGCATCAATTTGTTAGATGAATTCATATCAGCAACTATTTTTCCTACCCCACATGTGCATTCATAAAATGACCTAAACAACTTAATTCATTCCAAAGCCTTTTTGGTTTCGTAGAGTATTGGATCACAGTTTAACAACCTTGTATTATAGAATTGATCTCTCTCTATAAATGACAAATTATAGGTCCCATTAAATTCACCAAATTGTGCCTCAATCTCCTCCCATAATTGCTTAGAGCTAGTGGTGTATAAAAAAACTTATACAATATCTTTAACTATGGAGTTCAAAATCCAATATTTTACCATATAATCCACCTTTATCCACTTCTCATAATTTGAAGAAGTTTCATCATGCATGAAGCATTTTTTATTTATGAAACTGAACTTAACTTTGGCTCCTAAAGCAATCCTCACATATCTACTCCATGATAGATAACTGTTCCCTATTATAGGTATAATAACAGGATTCATACCTGGATGATTTAATCCTTGTAAGAATAAAAGATTATTTTTATTTCCTGCTCTAGTTTGTTGAGTTTGTCTTGATTGTGAACCAACATCAAGTCTTTACTATATGTCGAGTAGTAGAACTAGTAAAATCAGTAAAACACAAGCAAATGAAACATGAAATATTGTATATCCAAATCCTAGATCGATTGTTTGATACCATGCACAAAAGGAATATAGAACATAGTAGAACCAAACAAAATAATAGAGAAAAAAAGTGAATGCATAACAGAGCATAGCAAAACATAGAAGAATAACATAATAGAGCATAATAAATGTGACAAGAAAATATGAGAGAAGAAGACAAAAAAATTTTATTATCTACTTTCCACATATTGCATGAAAGGATTTTACCACTAGTATATTGTTGATGTGTCTTAAATTTTGGCAATATTTATCTATATTTTGGAGATAATTTATTGAATTTTTTTTTGTATTTATCCTGAAAAATATTTGATATATATCATATAGAGTTTTTATTTATTAAGAACTCTGTTAGTCTTTCTATAAATAGATTTGTTAACCTATTGGTGATATACTCTTAGATTACACAATGAAATTCTTTCTTGTCAGTCTTACCCGTAAATGTAAGCACACTGCCGAATTACGTAAAATTCTTACATTCTTTTCTTTTTACTTTTATTTTGGTGTGATTGTGCATACTTTAAGAATTAATTTTTCTCAACAAGTAGTATCAGAGCATGGGTTTAAGTTGGGTTCGAGAGAGAGAGAGTCTACGGATCTACAGATCAGATCATACAGAAGAAATAGAGGTGGTAGCCACCATGGGAGGTGTATCAGCTCAAATTCGTTTGAAAAGTGGCAATTTTTTGAAGAAGAAAAATGGGTCTTGTGTACAACTTGTAACCAAAAGGTCTGCAGGCGATGACAGCTGACAGGGGTGTTCAGAAGCTCGTCGGATCTGCAAAGAGGAAGAAGGAACCGCAGACGGTTTCAGTTCTGACTAAAAACAAGAAAAGAGGTCGGATCTGACTAGAGTTGCGGCTTTGTGTGACAAACGAACAGAGAGAAGCCAGAAGAAGTCGTTTGTGTGAAAAACTAGGGCTGAAAAAGGAGAACGCGCGCTAGAGAAGACGAACCAGTGCAGCGGCACCCAATTCCCTCGAGGCCCAATTTGCAGCATTCCAAGCAATATTTCAACGCATTTTTACCAGATTTGTGACGGATTTGTTAAGTCGCATGTTTTTGTGCTTTTTTGGTGTTTTCTGGTAGCGATAAGAGGCGGCCGGTGGTCACGTGTGTGACAGCATATGAAGGAGAGCGTGGCGGCATATGGAGGTGCGTGTTGTGTTTTGGTGGTTGCATTTAGTGATTTTTTATATAGTATTGACTCCTTGTGAGTATTTGTTTGCTTTCTGATAGGTTTTTTTTCTCTATTTGATTTTTTGGTACACTGTCTAGCGATTCGAGATGATATCTACAAAATATAAGATAGAAAAGTTTGATGGTGGTACAAGTTTCAATTTGTGAAAGATTAGAATGAGATTGTTCCTGATACTACAAGGTTTGTGGTGGGCAATTGAAGAAAGATATCATGAGGGTATAAAAGAGTCAAAAAATGCAAATATGCAGGTTATAGCCTTATGTACGATTTTTATGAGTTCAATGACAATGTCCTGCGAGAGATTGCTGAAGAAATTTCAGCTTCAGCTGCGTGGAAAAAATTAGAAGATTTGTACTATGTAAAATAGTTGATGAATTGTTTTTATTTGTAGAAAATATTATACAATTTCAAAATGAGTGAAGGTGCACCCATCAAACAGTACATTGGTGAGTTTAATTCTTCATTTATGAACCTAAATAACATAGATATTAAAATGAAAAATGAGGATCATGCATTAATTGTTTTATGTTCATTATCATCTTCTTATAAAACTTTTGTTGATACTCTACTGTATGAAAATGCTAGTATTTCACTACATGATATTAGCAATGCATTAAAATCGAAAGAGTTGAAAAGAACTCTACTGAGTATAGGACAAAAGGGGAATGTTTGGTAAGTAGGGAAAGGACACAGAGAAGAGGTAAATCAAAATCTAAAGGTAAAAAGGGAAATTATTTTGAGTGTGGGGAGAAATGTCACTTTAAGAGAGACATCTCATGCTGAAGAGAGAAAAAGAGCAGGAAAGTTATGCTAATATAGTCGACATGGATAATTCTGATGATGGTGATAGCAGTAGTGTTGGGATAGTTTTATTTGTGAATTCGATCATAGAAAGAACTCCTGGATTCTTAATTCATATGCTACATTTTACATGTTCCACATAAGCATTGATTTGCTACTTACAAGTAGATAAGTGGTACCATGTATATGGGAGATGACAGTTCATTATCTGTAGCTGTGATTGGTATTATCAGATTAAGAATGTTTGTATCATCAAGACTATTGAGTGTTGACATGTTCCTCAAATAAAGAAGAATTTGATTTCTCTTTCTACATTAACGACTTAGGGTTACAAATATCATATAGAGAATAGTACTTTTAAAGTGTGTAAAGGCTTCGAGGTACTCGTGGAAAATAATTTAGAATCTATATTTTATGTTCTACAGGAAAATTGTAGCATCAGGGAGCAGTAATTAAAATCAATTATGACATCTATGTTTGGGTCATATGAGTGACAAGAGGTTATCTGTTTTGAGCAGGTAAAGTTTGTTGAATGGGTATAAAGAAAAAACTTTGGATTTATATAAACATTATGTGTTTGGCAAGCAGACTATATTGAAGTTCAACAAAAAGGCAGTGCACAAGACTAGAGGTAAGTTGGATTATATTCATTCTAACTTATGGGGTTCATATAGAGTTTCCTTCAAGAGTGGTGTCAGGTATTTTATGACATTGATTAATGATTACTCTAGAAAAGTATGAGTGTATTTTTTGAAATTCAAGGAATAAGCATTTTTAATGTTTTCATATGGAAGACCATGATTGAGAATCAGACAGAGAGGAATATCAAGTGTCTTAGGACTGATAATGGATTAGAATTTTGTAATCATGAGTTTGATGACTTCTGCAGTACGGAAGGTATAATGAGACACTATACTTGTGTTGGGATACCACAACAGAATAGTGTTGCAGAACGTATGAATATGATGCTTTGTGATAAGGCACGACGCATGTTGTCTTATTCAGGTGTGAGACAGAAAATTTGGGCTAAAGCTATGAATACTGCTAGTTTTTTGGTTAATAGATCTTCATTCACAGTTATTGAGAGTAAGACTCCTTTTGAGATATGGTATAGATCACATACTAATTACTCTTAGTTGAGAGTGTTTAGTTGTCCTACTTATGTTTATGTTAAGGATGGTAAGTTTAAGTTGAGGGTAAAGAAGTGCATATTTCTGGAGAATGCATATGTAGTGAAAGGCTACAGGTTGTAGTTTAGTGATCCCAAGTCTCCAAGGTTGATTATCAGTATATATGTGACATTTAATGAGTCTGTTTCATTAGAAGGGGAAAATAATAATAGAATTAGATCACGGTGTCAGAAAATAAGCAGAGTTAGAAGTTCAATTTTATGGTCTAAGAAATGAAGTGCATGATCTTAATCAAGAAGGTGATAATACACCTCATCAATAACAACCATATAATATTGCTACAGGCAAGGAGATAAGGTAAATTAGATGACCATAGAGGTAAAAGAATTAGGTTGCATATAACTTGTCAATTGCAAGACCAGTTGATTTGTAGGAACTAAGGAGTTCAGATGTTGATTAGATGATTGGTGTTGTATGTGAGGAACTTAATGGTAGATGTCACTTCATTTAGGGATCAGAAAGCAAGTTTAGATGCGGTCTAAACTTGGCTGGAGTATGTGATACTTAGTAGCGCTCCAGTTGGGGCATGTTGGCAAGATGATGCAACAAGATAGTTAGTTGCTTTGATGATAGTTAAAATTCAAGCAAAGGGGAATATTTGCTTATGTGTCTTGAATTTTGGCGATATTTATCTATATTTTTTGGATAATTTATTTAGATTTTCTTTGTATTTATCGTGAAAAATATTTGATATATATCCTATAGAGTTTTTATTTGTTAAGAACTCTGCTAGTCTCTCTATAAATAAGTTTGTTAACCTATTAGTGATGTACTCTCAGATTACATAATGGAATTCTTTCTTACCAGTTTTGCCTGTGAATTCAAACACATTGACGAATCATCTAAAATTTTTATATTTTTTTTCTTTCTGTTTTTACTTTAGTGTGATTGTGCATGTTTGAGGGATTAATTTTTTTTAATATATATATACAAGATAGCTAATCACCTCCAACTAAGAGACAACACCACAAATAAATGGAAAACAAATATAATAAACTATACACGTCATCAAGAAATTGAACAAACTGTACACGCCATCAATAATCTTACAATCTCAAATCTAAATATTGAAGTTTAACTTCCAAACATAATATATTCAATATTTTCAAATTTTGAAACAAAGTAAACTTAAAGATAGTCAAACTAAGAAAGCTTATAAATGACCTATTATATTTTTACAATACTTATAATAACATAGAATAGTTATTATTCTTATATAATACTAATTTAAAATAATTTTAGAATGTTAAAATGTGTTTGAAATGTTAAAATGGGGGGCAAGCGTGGTTTGGTCAATCCCCTAAAGAGATAATCTTCTTAAAATTCTAAAAACAACTACCAACATGCAAATCTCATAAATAAAAATGTTTCACATAAATAAAGGCCTAAGCAAAAACAAAGAGAAGATTCTACTCTAATATAATGACCGAAAATCAATACTTAATTTGATTACGGTACTAGTTATATAACTCTAGTTGAATAATTATTGCTTTAAATTATTATAATATGAAAATATTTTTAAATGCTGAAATGAAAAAAGATGGTGCCAAAAAAGAATCTAAATTTGAATTATTAATTCTACAATTATTTTAATAAATAAATATTAATTGAATTATTTATTTTTTAATTCTAAAAGTATTTGAATAATTCATAATAAATAGAATATCACAGTTACATTTCTTTTCAAAATAACAATTTACTAGTATATAAAATACATACAAAACTCAGAGAGCTAAAACCTTATCAATTTTTAATATTTTTCTTGTATAATGACTTTGATAATAAAAGAGTCTCATTTCTTTGTTGTCTTTTAGTTGATACATATTATAACTACCACTTTGTTAATGCATTTTTGTTTAATTTCATTATTTTTATAGATAATCTAATTTAAATTTTAATAACACAAACTAAATATCATAAGAGACATTCAATATGATAAAACCATGTAACTTCATAGTTAATGCAACTAATATTTGTTGTTTTGATGTCATTAATATTGAGGTGCATTATCTATTTCTCTAAACACCAAATTTATTTACAATTGATATTGAATATTAACGAGCATGATTAAATTTTTGGGTTGGTTTCATTGTCTAAAATCAATTAGACAGTATGTGTCATTTTTATATAATGATAAAACTTTTTACATTTAGATTATCAATATAGATCATACATGTAGCGCCCGGGAAATTGAAGAAGAAAAGAAAAAAAAAAGGGGGGGCCACGTCAGCAGCCACGTCAACAGTCCCGGCCAACCGGAACCTGCCACGTGGCAAGACCACGTCGATCCGGGACGGGCCACGTTGGCGATCCGCGTATGCGCGATCGGACGGCCCAGATCAAACGTGCGATCGGACGGCCCAGATGCAATCGCACGGACGGTCCAGATTCAATCAAAAACGGACGGCCCAGATTAAATCAAAATGGACGGCTGAGATCAAAAGGTAAAAGGGTATAAAAAAGACACCCACACCAGACCACAAAACCCTAGCCGCCTGCCCTCGCCGGAGAAGACGAACCAGAAGCCGGCCGCCGCCACCCGCCGCTACACCGGAGGGATATTCGACCGCCGATCGAGGTAGATTTCATACTCCCGACTTGTTTTTCCACGCTGATTTCCCCTGTGGCCAAATCGGAGCCAAAATCCCGGCCAAACGGCTGGAAAACACGGTCGAAGCCCAGCGGCGCCGCCGCGCCCCTCCTCGGTTTTTGCCTCCGATGAGGCCCTTTCCGGCCTCCGTTTAATGCAATTTTTATATCACCGTGATCACCATTCTTTTCTCTACAGGTTGATTGGAGCCGAATCACCAAAACACAAACTTCACCGGAGAGCCGCCGCACCCGAGAGCATCGTCGCTGGTAAGTTTCGGTTTTCCGTAATTTTTTTGGCCCCCCGAGGGCCCTAGAGTTGTTTAATCGCAAGGATCGATGCAAGTGTGGCCGAAAACGGCCAAACCGAGGAGAATCGCCGCCGCTTGCGGCGGCGCCGTCGCTGGAGCACGGCGGAGCCACCGTGCCGGAAATGCGATATTGGCCGAAAGGGGCCCTGGGCCTAATTTGGGATTTTTTGGAACACGTGCAGGTACCAGTAGTGCGTTTCAGTTCTCCGGGAAAAATTCAGGGAAATTTAGGGACAACTTGTAGGCGCACTGTGAAGCCGTGTTCGGACCCCGAAACGTGTAAGGACCCATCACCCTATTTCCTATCACAGTTTTAAAGTTCAATAAATGATAAAACGGTATTTCATGAATCGACGAATGTGTGAAATTGCTTAGGGTCGCTAATGGAGCCCGAGTCTAGTATGTTTGTCGGTTAACTGTTATTTGGCCTGTTTTACAGTTTTAAATGCAGTATGAGGTTTAATGTTTTTATTTTATAGTTTCGTGTGCATATTGTACTGTTTTATTGATTAGGGATTGAATGACTGGGATATTGATGCTGTATGTTGTCTGTTTGGCATAAATTATTGTTTTGCTTGTTTGTATGTGGATTGATGATGCTGACTGAGGGAAAAGAGAATGATAACTTATGTAAATGGGTAATTGTATAATGTGGTCAGCCTGACTAGATATCCTGGGAGATGGTGGACGGACCGGGTCCGTAGGGAACCCTACCGGGATTGTGGTCTCCCATACCGGACGGGGTATGGAGATCTTATGTGTTTTGGCGCCCATACCGGACGGGGTATGGGGACGGCCCGTTTCACCCTCATACCGGATGGGGTAATGAGGTCTATAGTTTTGGTGCCTATACCGGACGGGGTATGGGGACGGCCTTGGAAAAATGATTTCAAGTGTTAAGGGTTAACGGGTAGCGGGACCCCTATGGATCCCCATGGATACTAGTGGGCTGGTAAATGAGGAAAATATGTTGTGTAATGATTGAATTACGAAAGGCTTCATAAGTATTATGTTATACAGTTTATATATGATTTCATGATGATGATGATGTTATTGCTTTCGTACACTGTTTTATGGATTCTATCGAGGTAAGTGAATGGTAAAGGTTTTATTATTGATAAAAGGATTTGTTGTAAATTATGCTCCATTGGTCTTTTTGTATTTTCTACCCACCTTTACCTCCGTGACGGTGAGATATCGTGATGTCTTTACTAAGCTAGTGTAGCTCATTCCTTATTTAATCATTTCAGATCAAGAGGACATCGTTCCCGAGCCGATTCCGCAGGAGGACGACGAAGGGGACGCCTAAAGACTCCATAGTCATATTCGTAGCTTTTACTTTCAAGTTTCTCCTTTAGGTAGTTTGATCTTTTATATTTTGTGAGCACGTTTTTGGTTTTAGTGTAAGGAATGTTATTCAAATTTTGACTTCGCTTCCGCATTTGATATTTTTAATATACATTTCATTTTAAATTTCCGGGGCCGTTACAATACATTATTTTTCTTAATAAATAAATAAATATCAATAATAAAAACGTACGTAATATTTATGTAATTATAACTATATGATAAATTTATAGATGGATAAGGAAAAAATTTCTTATAATTTCTTTAAGAGTTGTAACATTATGTACAACACCATGTCAACCTATTACAACATAAGTAAACAATCGTATTAAAATTACAAATAGGCATGTAAATAAATATATTAAAATGACAAATAGGTATTATATTTTTTGTTCGAATACTTTTTCTTCTTGATTTGAGATTTATTTTTATCATGATATTATTGTTGGAATATGTCTTCCATCAATTATTTTGGTACATTCTTATAAATATTAATATTAAATATATTAATGTATTTTAAAAGGGAGTAGTATACGAATTTTAAAAAATGCAACATATATGTATGTATGTCTCATAAAATTACTTTAAAAACATGATTAATACATTTTCTCTTCTCAGATTTGTATATAACATTTATTTAATTCTTCTTCTTTAGACCTAAAAATGTCATCCACACTTGCATGCAATATTTTCATAAAATTTTTGTTCGAAATATAGTAAATGTGAATATTTTTTAAAATATTCATATTAGCTCTTGTAGATTTTTTCTGTTGAAATATAATATGTATTTTTAGATTTTATTTCAGTAAACTCTTAGTAATAACAATATATTTAATACTGTTGAATGAATGTCTATTTGACAATTAATATGTCCATATGAGCATTGAATTTTAGAAATATTGCAAGCATAATAATTGCGTGGCTGTCACGTTGACAACTCACATGCAATTATGTCCTACCATCAAGTTAACCACTTGAATATTTCTATTATCTTAAGCCTAACCTTATTTTTTTAGGTGCTAAGCTCATCCTTTCTCTAACTTCATTAACTCCAACAATATACATTGTTCCTTATTCTCTTCTATACGAGTAAAATATATAAAATGTGCATGAATCTACAATTTTTTTTTATAAAAAAATATTTCAATTTACAATACAAATAATTTATTTTAGAATAATAGTATAAAAATATCTTTTGAAATAAATAAATAGAGGAATTTCATAAAAGAATTTACTGAATTTTAAATCTCTGTAATTCTAAAATTTTCTCTCTTTATAATAAAGCATATGAGAGGATTGAATATATAACACTTAAAAAGCAACTCTTAAATATAATAGATTGGAAAACTTGCGCATTATATTATAACGAATAATTTTCAATGATTTATATATTTTCGTATCTTTCTATTAAAAAGTTAGAGAAGACAATGGTAAAAAGAGCATGAACTACTTATTAATACTTCAAACTACTAAACATATTCAATTAAAAAAATGAGAAATTTATTATTCTATTTATGGTATTTTAATTTATCTCACTATTAACAATATTATTTTCTTTTAATTCACTTTTAAAAATTATTTATGAGCTCTATATTAATCTTACTTAGTACTCTCGAATAATTAATATCATCATATCAGATTTATATTTCATTTAAGAATACTCAGACAAGTATTAATTAACACACACATGTTAAATATTTTGTCAAGTATATCAGAATTAATATTATCAAACAATCTATTTTTTTTTTTTGTAAAGATGATAAAACTCTTAAATAATAATAAAAAATTAATCTGTCTGAGTATGTCATCTCTCTATTGAAGTATATAATTTGTATTTCTATAAGTGAATATAAAAGACTTTCTAATAATTTTTAAAGTATGATATTTACAGTGAGAAATAATATTTTAATAAAAAATTATTTGAAGAAAATAGTATTCTATCTATTACTAAATTTATGTTCATAAAAAATTTAATGATATTTTTGTCTTATTGTATTTATGAATAATAAATTTTTAATTCCATTATAATAAAATTATAATTAGTAAATTTATATTATTATAAATATGTATGTTATTTTATATTTCTTTTTAAGTAAATTATTTTCATATATTATTTTAAATTATATTTTATTTTGATTATTACATGAGATTGTTCTTAAATTTTAAAGATGTATTTTAATAGTTTATAAGATTTTTTAAAGTTAAAAAATGAGTACACACGTACGACCCATGATAGAGAAATAAATTTTTACTGACGATTTGAGTACGAAAAAAAAAGAAGAAAACATTCCTGTTAATACCACCACGTGTCCATCTTTAATTGGGTAAATTGTAAAAAGGATTCTCTACTTCCACTCGCCCACTGTAAATTTTTGATAGAGGCAGCTCAGTTTCCCTCCCAATTTGAAAATAGCATTAAGAAGTCGATTCCTATTCCCTCCCTTTTCTGGCCTTGCCTACCTTCCATTTCAAGATCAATTTACGTTATCAAATTAAATTGAAATCCAACCTGGTTTTTCCATATTAAGATGTCAATACCCAGATTTCATTTTCTTTTAATTATGAAGCTCGCAATCCTCATCCATCTTTCAATTGAATCCCTAGAAACCAATTCTTCTGCACCAGACTCATTCTCTTCTGACCAGTCATTGTGGGTCTTTCTCAATTCTAACTGCAATGGATTCATCAGATGATGACTCTTCAGATATGCAAGCTCTGAGTGACCAGTCTTCGGCTCAGCCACCACTTAGTTCAAATGTGTCTTCACCAATTTCACCAAAAACGGCTAGTTTTCTGGAAGAAGATTCTTGGTGTTCATTTCCGGGGCAGTCTTCGACATCTTTGTCAACTGAAACTTTTGGCAAGCAGATTTCGGCGAATCGTGATTGGCCTTGTGCTTCTGGTAACAACATGAATTCTATTCCATCGTCACCATCTTCTCTCACAAGAGACCTAAATCATCACGAGTCTCCGGCTGCGTCACTGTCGAACCTAAATCCGCTCTCGCCACCTCCGCCAAATGAAACCTTAGCCGATCATTATCTGACTCCGTCATCTTTACCAGATGATAATAATCAGCGTTTAGTTCATTATCCATGCGAACCAATTTCTGTAATTATGCCCGAACATAATGTATCTGCCGTTGATAGGCAGTTTTTACAACAAGAAAAGGAGAGGCTCAGTCTATCATTGTTGGGCCCTAAAGAAGATGATCCTGGAGAACATTGCCCATCATCTGACATGCAAAGGTGTCCGCAAAAGGAGGACGACACTGCTAATTCCCCAAGATCGTACGATAGCGAAGACGATATTGTGGATTCTCAACTGGAGGACGACACTGATTCTTCCACAAGATCGTATGACAGCGAAGACGATATCGTGGATTATCAACCGGAGGACGATACTGCTTATTCCCCAAGATCGTATGATAGCGAAGACAATATTGTGGATTGTCAACCATTGACT
Organism: Carica papaya; assembly: GCF_054855325.1. NCBI lineage: Eukaryota > Viridiplantae > Streptophyta > Magnoliopsida > Brassicales > Caricaceae > Carica > Carica papaya. The sequence continues at coordinate 26,252,280 of NC_142311.1, read as the reverse complement.
CAATCTCAGTGGAGTGCCCAAGAATCTAGCTGGTCAGAAGCGCGGGAATCTAAGGAAATCATATCCACCGGTGTGGTATGTTCCATTATTCTCTGAACAACTTTTGATTTTCCCTCCTTTGTAGTCATGTGTTTATTTCATACCATCATTATCATTATTATTATTTGAATTATCGGTTTTGCAGGGTGCAGGGATTTCAAATTTAGGCAACACTTGCTTCATGAATTCAATCCTGCAATGCTTCACCCACACAGTGCCCCTGGTCCGGGCTCTTCACACTTGCCATCACCCGATGCCTTGTGATCGTATGATCTATACATTTTAATCTCAGTTTTTTGTTATTTCTCTTTCCAGTCAAGAACATTAATGGCTAGTTAAATACCCTTGTATTTGGTATGCTATATTATTTCAGAGTTGTTTGTCTCAACTTTTGACTTTGAAAGCACTTTTGCAACCAAGTGGATAAAGTGTAAAGTACTTTTGGAAACAACCGAAGTTAAAATTTTTTTTGGATAAATTTTAAAGTAAAAAATTACAATTTGCAGTTTTTGGAAAATAAATTTTGTTTTTACTAAAAATTTACACTTTAAATTTCGAAATATAAGTTCATTAAATACTTTAAACTTAGTATGCTGTTTTATTTCCGAAATGTTAAAATTTTTGAAATGTTATTAGTTTCTATAGAAGCACCATGCTTTTGGAAGAGGGTAGCACTATCCATACTATTTCTTCCTACACTTTTAATATTTTGATTCATAAGTGAAAGAAATTTGCAAAATTTCAGGTAGTAGAGAAGGGTTCTGTGTTATTTGCATTCTTCGTGGTCACATTCAACTATCTTTATATTCTTCAGGAGGGGTTATCTCACCATCAAAATTTATTGACAATTTGAACCGTATCCTTTTCATTTTCATTTTTCTTTTAATTAATTGAAATAATGTAAGCAGATGTTATTAATGTTTTATATTTTTATCATTCTGCTTAACCACGTTGTAGTTAACTCTTATCATAAACTAATCTCAAATTTATATCTTTGAAAGCTATTTTTAATTAATCTTGTATCTGAAAATGCTGCATGCATACTTGTTTTTGAACACCTATTTCTCTGGCTAGACAATAGTTTTTTTTCTTGTTATTCTTGACCCAAAGGACATCAGAATTTTCCCCTTTCTTCCAGAAATACCAGCAGGAGGATGCTCATGAATTCTTGCAATCCATATTAGATAAACTTGAAAAATGTTGCTTGGATTCTGAGAAAATGGGTGAAAGTTTATCTTCCCATGATATGAACATTGTGGACCAGGTCTTTGGTGGTCGTCTCCTAAGCAGAGTATGGCCTGCCTCTTAGATCTCTTTATACTTATTCCAATATTGAAAATAAGTAGCAATTCTATCAAAATGCAAATCATACTGACATTCTATTGATTGGATATCAGCTTCAGTGCTGCAACTGTGGTCACTACTCTGACACTTATGAGGCATCGATTGGACTTAGTTTGGAGATTGAAGAGGTGGACACTCTTCAAAGTGCCCTATTATCTTTTACCAGTGTGGAAAAACTTGAAGATCCGGAGACAAAGTTTAAATGTGAGAATTGTAAAGAAAGAGTGTCAAAGGAGAAACAACTTATGGTGGACCGCGCACCTTCCGTTGCTACATTCCACTTGAAGAGATTCAAGAATGATGGAATTAATGTTGATAAGATTTATAAGCATGTGAAGTTCCCATTAGAGTTGGACTTGCAACCTTATACAAGTAGCAGTCGGAGTTGTGAAGTGAGTAAAATGCTTTACATTTGAGATTTGCTACAGAGACCTTGATTTTAGTTGAATGTGCTTTAGGGCATTGGGATATGATGAACTTTAATTCTTTATCATTTTTTTTTTTTCCTTCAAGGAGAAGCCCTAGTTGAGTCAATATTTTTCAGGACATAATTACTATTAATTTGCATTTCTATTTGTTTTCAGAACCAATTTCTTAAATTTTTCTGCCATTCCTTACAGGAGGTGGAGCTTAAGTATTACTTGTATGCATTTATTGTACACGTTGGAGAATCATTAACTTCTGGTCATTACTTCTGCTACATTCGGTCCTCCCCAGATACATGGCACAAATTGGATGACTCACAGGTAGTGTTTACCAGATTTATTAGTGAGCTGGCCTTACAGATAAGCTTATTTTTGTGATGTCTTTAATTTTTAGTTCCTTAGGAAGGTTAAGCATAAGTAATCATTACATTTGACGACATGGGTGTTAAGTTTTTCATTGCTATTTTTTCCCGCATTTTGTTAATTCACATAATTCTTGATTGCTTCAACATTTATCCAAGCTTTTGAGAGCTAAGAGTTCCACTCCGGCAATGTAAGTTATTGACGTATCCCAAATATCCCTTTTAAAGTCATATAGTTACTTGGTTTTGGTGATGAGACCAAATTTGTCGTTTAACTTACAAAATGTAAGTATGTCGGGTTGAGCTGTCTACATTCGTCACTGGGTTTTAGAAGCTCTAATGCATAATTAAACCAATCTTGCTGAAGTTTGATGTATGTATATATATATATATGTGTGTGTGTGTGTGTGTGTGTAATTTATTTGTTTATTGATTTATTTATTTTTCCCTTTTGGCAGGTTACTAGGGTTGAAGAAGACAATGTGCTATCTCAGGATGCATATATATTATTCTATACCAGGCAGGACACACCGTGGTTTTCAACTATATTTGAAAGGATAAAGCCTAGACTGGAAGCAGTTTCAAATTCATCGCACAAGCCAATTCCGGAGGCAGTGAAAAATGATTTTAGTTCTGATCATAGAACCGGAGATAATGAAAATTATGAGGTGAATAAATCCAGCAACAATGAAATGACTGAAAAAATAAATAAGTGGTCTCAGTTTGTTAAAATAAGGAATGCCGCTGTTGATGTTTCTGTCGAGAATTCTTGCAAATTAAATCTGAATGAACCAGGGTTTGGAGAGTATGAAGATGATATTCCCCTGATTCATGCTTCATCACAACTAATAAATAGTGCGTATGAGAAATCACAAACTGTGCTGTCTCTTAAAAAGGATAATTGTGATCAGAAGGTTACCGAAGTTGCAAGGAATAATAGTTCACCTTCCACACTGCCTGGATCGGAGAGTTCAGGTTTTCCTAGGGAACACCAAGGTAAAAGAATCACTCTCATGATCTTGTTTCCATATATTTATATATATATTTCTTTATAGTTAAGCCACATGATTTGACACTAGTTGAAATTTTGCAGTAGCAGTTGATTGCATTCCACAAGATCATTTGAAATTAGAGAAGCAAGGGAGTCTAAAGAGACCATCTAGCGAGGTTCCATTAGATATGAATGAAAGTTTAACTCTTAGACGCCTGAAAAAGCACATCCGTGGATCAAGCGCAACGATGCCTTCTGCTGCTATGGGGTTTGAAGAGGATGATAATCTCAACAAAGAGGAAAAATTACATGCAGCCCCATGCAAAAGATCTAGTCCTCCAGCTCATCAGAGACAAAACAGGGAAGAGGTTACGCACCCTGGAACTGATGTTTTTCCCTAGAGAGTTTATTTGGTCAGCAAACAAAAGATGCTTCATGCAAAAAAGGTTTATTACTGTTAGTTCCTGTGGTTGGGTGCTAAGGCTGTCATTATAACTTGGCTTTGACCATATATCCAGTGTAGGAAGAAAAAATAAGTTGGAAGTATAGATAGAGAGAAAATCCGAATAATGTATAGATAGAGAAATTTTATGGTTAGAAGGGATTATATAGTGTTTATATAAAGAATAATATCTGAGTCATGTAATTAAATTATTCTTTTTAAGTTACAAATACTAATTAATTTCTTACTGCTTACACCATCTATTACTAACTAACTAACTATTTATTTTTTTTTTTGTAATTAAATTAATTCCTTCAGCTCCACCAATTAAACTAAAAATCGTCCAATTCAAAATAAAACTTCAATTTATTAAATTGAAATATAACAAAATTAATATAGTTAAAAATTTCAACCCTTTTATTTAGGGTTTCTCTTTTGTCTCTCCTTCCACTCCTCATTTTTTAGGCTTCACCAGCCTTAACTTCATTCTTTAAGCTTTAAGGATTAAGTAAACTCAGGTTTGCTTCATAACTTCATCCTCCCCTTTTCACTCCGCATACTTCCTTGTAGATAAACGATTAAACATATTTTATTCTTAATATATCTTTTTTTTTTCATAAAAGATTGTAATCGATTTATTAAATATATTTAATTTTTTAAGTAATTTATTATCTCTAATCGTACATTAAAATATGAAGTATAGCTTAAATACTCAATGTCTCTCGGGTTCAATTTGAATTATTTTTTATTTGAACACTTACACTAGGCTTCTATTTGTTTTAATTATTTATTTTTAAATTTTACCTGGATAACCCCTTATCCTACCAACGTCTAATTTCTATTAAAATCATAATATATTTTTTATTTTTTAGTTTTAAAAATAAAGATTAAATATTTAAAAATTAAAACAAAGATTAAATCTTTATTTTTTTAATTTTTATTTCTTTTTTCCTCATTTTCTCTTTCTCTATCTTCATCTTAACCTTCACCGTCCACTTCGTTATCACCAATCTCTCTGTTCTAACTAACTTCTAATCAGGAAAATTGTTGATTATTTAAAGACTATTATTACTATTATTATAAATCAATTTAATTTCCAGATATCAATGTCTAATCTTAAAATTTGGTAATGCCAATAGAGGAAGACTATCAACGGCGATGAGGGAAGACAGGCGAGACTGGTTGTTGGGAACAGAGGAAGAGGGAATAGATAGAAATGAGTAGTTTGGTGGGTATGGAGGCGTCTTCATCTTCTTTGTTTTAGACACAGAGAAAGAGAGAGAGGGAGATGGAAAGAATAACAAAAATAAAATGTTATCAAAACACACACTATGTGGACTTTGCATGAGGAAAAAGAGAGCATAAAAAATATAAGAAAAATGGAGAAGAAAATATAAGAAATTAAGGAACAAAACTTGTGGAAAGATGAAAATTTGTTTTTTGTATTCACCAACCTTTCAAACATATGGATTTTCAAGAAAAGGGACAAAACTTATACCCCAATCGCTATATGAGTATTCCACCAAGTAATCATCAAATGGCTTTGAACAAGATTCTATAATCAGTAATACCCTTGATATACCTTATGACCTTTTTAGCAACACCAAGTTGTCTCTTACTTGGTGAATGCATAAACATGGAGAGCAAACTTGCAGGATATGTGATGTCGAGCCTAATTGCCTTAAATAAAGCAAATTCCTTATTGAACCTTTCTAAATTGTTTCGTCTGTCTTGTCTGCACCATCTTCCTTGCACAACTTTTCATTCACCACCAAAGGAACTGCTATCTCTTTACATTTTTCCATATGAAATTTCTTCAATATATCTAATGTATACTTCCTTTAAGAGAGAAAAAAATTGTCATCATTTTGCTTAACTTTCATTCCCCAAAAAGTAACACATCTCTCCAAGATCAAACATAACAAACTCTTTCATCAACAATTGTTTAAACTGATGCACCAAGTAAGGATTTCCACTAGTATTAAATAACTCATCAATATAAATCGAGACAATGAACTGCTCTTTATCTTCGTAACTATTCATATAGAGAGTTGACTCAGTCTCACCTTTCATATAGGTAAGATTGAATATATGTGAATCAATCATTGTATACTAGGCCTTAGGTGCCTAGTTGAGGGCATACAAGCACTTCTTCAACTTGTACACCAATAAGTTCTCTAAACTATAAACCCCTAAAGTTGTTCAATAAAAATCTTCTTCTATAAGAGACCACTCAAAAAAGTTGATTTTACATCTAAATGATAAAGCCTCCAATTTAGTTTTACTGCTAAGGTCACCAACAAATTGATGGTATCATGCCTTACTACAGGTGCAATGGTGTCATCATAGTTTACTCCTGATAATAATGCATAACCCTTCCTAACCATGTGTTATTTTTGTTAATCGTGTCAATCTCCTCCTTCATAGCAAGTTGGCACTCCTTGTAATTAACAGCTTTTTTGTAGCTTGTGGTTCAATGATGACTAAATTACATTCTTATAAACTTTTACAAATGCCTTAGTCTTTGTTGTTGGCGTGTTTGCAATTAGATTATCAAATTTTACAAAATCAATTCAAACATTTTCAATAACAACAATTTAGGAACTTGAAGTTGTAACAACTGCATCTTATATGATCTTATTTGTTTCAACTTGCTTTTTATCCAAATTTTAGAATGTTGATTCATCAGCAAACATATCCTTATTGATAAAAACTTTCTCTATCACTACATTGTAGACTCTATAAATCCTGCCTGAGTTGCATACCCTAAAAAAAATACCAACTTCACTCTTGTCATCTAATTTACTTCTTTTAACCAAAGGAATATGGTTATAGCATACTGAAACGAAGATTTCTAAGTGTCGTATGCATGATTTTGATCCACTCCATGCCTTAATTAAAGTCATGTCTTTAACAAACTAGGTGAGAAGCTTGTTAATCAAGTAAGCAACAGTATAAACTATTTTAGCTCAAAAGTATTTGGGAAGAAAACTCTCAATAAACATGCATCTTACCATCTTTATCACTATTATGTTCTTCCTCTCTGATACCCTATTATGCTCTATGAGTAAGTGATAGTAAAACAATGATGAATACCATTATCTTCACAAAATTCTTTAAATTTTGCTGATAAATATTCTCCTCTATTGTTTGTTCTTAAAAAAATAATCTCAACTTCACTTTGCTTTTCGACTAAAACTTTAAATTTCTTAAACACAAACGACATTTGAGCTTTATTTGATAAAAAATACACCCAAATCCTATGAGTGTAATCATCAATAAATAATACAAAATATTTATTTTATTAAAGATTCAACATTCATAAAACCATACACATTAATATATATAAGTTCAAGTTTCTTTATACCTCTTATCATAGCAGCTGATGGAAAACTAGTCCCATGCAACTAACCAAACTGACATGCAATACACACCTTAAGAATAAGCTAACATAGACATACAAGCAACCATTCCATTCTTTTGCATAAATTTCAAAGAGTCAACATTATAATGATCAAATCTTTTATGTCACAACCAAGTCAAATCATCTTTAACAACAAAAACATATTGATTTTGCATATTTCATACTAAACATATAACTGTTCTCGTTTTTCTTAATCTTTGCTATTTGCACGTTTGAAGGGTCATAGATAAAACATCAATAATTTTCGAACAAAATATAATAAACATAGTTTTATATTTGAACAACACTAAAAAAATTTCACTATAAACTAGAATAAAGAGCACATTGGTTATGAATTCAATACCTTACTTAGTTTGAATTGGTATTGATCCTTTTCATTGAGCTTCCGTAATTGTCCTATTGTTAAGTCTCACTTTAATTCTACAATTAATATCCAAGTTGCTGAACAACATTCGAACATTAAAAATGTGGCTTGTTCATCCTTTATCCACACACCACAAATCATTTCCACTAACACAAGAGACTTTAGTCATCATGAAAAGATGGCTTTTCTGCTGCATATGTTTCGCAATAAAATTGACTAGTTGTAAAGGTGGTTGTTATCATTCTTAAAACTCATTTTTTTTCCTTATGATGCTTGATTTTCCTCTTCTAGCACCCCTTCTATGTATGACAATACTTTTTTGCAAATCATGCACTACATATGTTTCTAACATTCGTTTTTATAATGGTTTGACTTACCACAACTTTCATAATTAGGAAACTTTCTTTTCTTTTTATGAATCTTTCGGATACTATGGCTATTTCCCCTTATTTGTTAAGGATTGACCTCTATCTTTTTAAGTTAAAGTTCCAAATTTACCTTTACCTTGCTCGAAAGATACTCTCAGTAATTTCATCATTTTTGATTGAAACCTTCAACTCCTAAGCTTGTAGCTTACTGATAAGTTCAACAACAATAAACTTCTTAAGATCACATGTTTCTTCGTGACAAATAATGATGTTCATTGACTAAGCTATTCGAAAACTAATGATTTGTAAAAAAAAATAACAAATATAAGTGAAGAAAAATACCAGATTTGCGCAGGCAGTGTTCAGTGACAATAGAAGGCGCAGAAACGAGTGAATAGAGAGAAAACTCTTTGCTACAGCAGCTGAATGAAGCATACACATGTTTACCTGCAAGAACAATAAGAAAGAACACAATAAACAGAAAAAAAAAAGGATTTTGGTGCTGTGTCAGCAACAACAGAGAGGAGATTAAAGAATATAGTTGCTCGAGGGAAAAAATAAGTTTAAATACCCATTCTGTCCCGGAGCTTTGCTGAGCCCAAACGCCCGGATCACCCTTTAGTGAAACGGTGCTTTTTGGTGTTTTGGTGTGGGTTGGGCTGGCCTACTTATACAATCCCGATAACACTGTAATCATAAAAAACTTTGTGATGTACCAATTCAACAACACTAGGACCCAACTATTTACTAGATTTGAAAATCCAAATAAGATGAGAAACAAGGTTTTAAGGTTAACAAGAAAAGTTATAATAAAGATATAATACAATTTTGAACACCAATGCGTTGTTAAATCATGCAACTATTTTAAAGACATCACTTAGATGCCATATATTATGGAAGTAAAAGTTGTTGGAAATATTTTAGTGATCTTATTAAAAAAGAAAAGGAGAAAGCAATTGCTACCCATCTGTTTCACAATTCTAAATCTTCAGTCAGATAATTTCATACCTAGTATACCAACAAGTTATTTCAGGAGTCCTCAGAAAGAAGAATGGTTAACAACATATGATAAAAATTGTTGGTTGACCATATATATGAATATTTCTTTCTTAATTGAACAATACCATATATAGTTAGTTGCATAGTAGATAGAGTAAAAAAATAAAAAAATATCCTCTTACATTATTGTTAATACATATCTTGATAGTTATAAAGATAAAAAGAAAAACCTAGGACAGAAGGGGCAAGAAAAGCATATAAAAACCTCCATAAACAAGGCCCTCAACTCTCCATGTTGAAATGCAAATTTACCAGTCCTTTTAAGATATCAGGGTCGATGCAATTTTTTCAATTTCTCTAATTAGTTAATTTTATAAGTATACTTAAATTGATTTAATGCATTTTTTATGACATTATCTTCACCAAAAGGGTATAAAATATTTACAAAATTGAACAAAAAGAGCTTTAAAAGTTAATAAAGTCTTTTACTCATAATTTGAAAATGTGAAGACAATTTTAGAAAGACATTTTAAAAAGTCTTGTAGTAAGACTCTTAAATATCCATAAACTCAAAAATGTTACAATTGTGATGCAGGACAAAACTCCACAAAAATGAAAGTTTAAAATAAGTATGAAAAATTATTTATCATTAATCCATTTAATATAATTGGATACTAACATATTTATTAGTCTAAATAAGATATGTTTAATCCAAAAAATAAAACCAAATGAAAAAGGCTGAGCCACTCATCCGGTGGTGTATATTAATAAGTTTTAGTTTATTTGAAAGAATAAAACAAAACCCAAAAAGAAAAAAAAAACAAAAGTAAAAGTAAAAAACAAAGGATGAACACTTGAATTAAAAGAGAGTTAATGAGATAGTAAAAATGAAATAGAATACTTGATTTATAAAAGATACTATTTCATGCAAGAAATTTGTAAAGGTCCGAAATTTAAATGGAAATAAAGTTATAAATTAAATGCGAAAGCGAAATAATAGAGTTATTGTTTACATTCCTTACACAATAATTTAGAATACCTAATAGAGCTACGGAAATGTCCATTCTAAAAAAATAAACGAAAATCAAAAAAATAAATTGTAACGACCCCAGAAATCCAAAAGGAAATATATAATAATTAAAGTGCGGAAGTGAAATAAAATGTTAAGGTTTACATCCCTTGCACAATAACTTAAAAGTACTGAATAATATTACGAAAATAAATTCTCTGAAAGAAACATGAAAAATAAGAAACATAATAGAAAATAGAAAGTATCTAGCATTTACTCGCAATCTTTTTGTAGATCGAGCTCTAGAACCAGATCCTCTTGATCTAAAATGGTTAAATAAAGGATGAGCTACACTAGCCCAGTAAAGATATCACACTATATGATTGGCATAGAAGTAAAGGTTGGTATAAAATCAAAACAACTAATGGAGCACTAAGTTTAGCAAATTCGTTTATCAATCATAAAACCATTTACCATTCACTTACCGTAGTGGAATTTATGAAAACAACTTATAAAGACAATAATATCATACAGATCATAACTTCATGAACAATCAGTAACACAGAATATATCATAGATTCATAATCCATTAACAATAAACTAAATCATAATCGTTTCTCATTTTACCAGCCTACTAGTATCCATGTGGGTTCATAGGGATGTCCCTGCTACACGTAAACCATTTTCATTAATAATTTAAATTACAGGACCGTCCCTATACCATGTTTGGTATGAGCGCCAAGACATTAAACCTCAATATCCTATCCGGTATGAGGGTGAAGCGGGCCATCCCCATACCCCGTCCGGTATGAGCACCAAATTACCAAGTCTCCATACTCCGTCCGGTATGAGACAACGTTCACGGTAGGGTTCCCTATGTACCCAGTCCGTCTACCATCTCCCAAGATATCTAATAAGGCTGTCATTCCATATGTTTATTTGATCACACCCCTTTCTTATTTTTCTTTAGTCTCTATTACCAAATCAAACATAATCACATAAACAAATAAACATGCATCCAGTAATACAATCATGTCTCAAATCCCTAATCAAATAGTGGTCAGGTAAGGCAATAATACATGCATTTAAACTATAAAATAGATAAATAAGATACTATTATGCTTTTAGACTGTAAAATAAATCAATAGAGAATAATGTCCGGTTCGGGATCCATTAGCAATCTGTAATTAGTTATGCACATCTATTTAATTTGTACAAAACACTGCATTATTATTTATTTAAACTTCAATTCTATGATAGGGAATAGGGTGATGGGTATTTACTCGATTTGACACCAAAAAGCTAAACGGTTTACTGCGCCTACGGGCAGTCCCTAGGTTCCCTGAATTTTTCTCTAGAACTGAAACGCGCTTATAGTACCTATAAATATTCCAAATAAACCCAAAATCAGTCCTAGGGCCCGCTCGGCCAATTTCAGAAATCTGGCATGGTGGCTCCGTCGCGCTCCTCGGGTCGGCCGTTTTCGACCTTTTTTGGCCGAATTTGGCTGATTTTGCATCGATTTCTACGAGCACATACGCGAAAGGGCCTTGGTGGACCGAAAAAATACGAAAAACTGAAACTCACCTGCAGCGAGGGTCTCTAGTGCGACAGTTCCTCTGGCTTACGTTGCAGTGGGTGTTTCGCTTAGGTCAACCTGTAGAGAAGAAAATAGTGATCACAATAGTGGAAAAATTACGTGAAACAAAAATCGGGAAGGGCCTCATCGGAGGTGGTCTGTGAAATTTTCTGCGGCAGCGACGCCGGGCTTCGTCGGTATTTTTCGGCCAATTCGCCAATTCTTTCACTCCGATTTGGCCATGGGTGGGTTTAAAATTAAATTTCTTGCAAATGTAAAATTTTTTACTTTTTATGGTGGTCGAAAAGGGTTTCGGTGCGGCGGCGGGTGGCGGCGGTCGGCTCCCTGATGGCTGGGTTGTCTTCTTCGGCAAGGGGTTCTGACGGCTAGGGTTAGAGTTTGGGTGCAAATCAGGTGGGTTATTTATATCCATTCGCTTTCGATCTGAACCATCCATCGCACTTGATTTGGACCATCTAATCGCGATTAAATAGGGAGTGAATCTGGGTTATTCATCGCAATCCAATCTGGGTCGTCCGTGCGTGTGGGAACGAACTTCAACTGTTCGATCGCGCACATGCGGATCGCCCACGTGGCTCCCCCCGCGTGGCCTCCCGCATCAGCGCCTTTGTCACTTGGCGCGTCCTGCTTGGTCGGGACTGCTAACTAGGCGTCTCACGTGGTAAAATTTTTCTAAATTATATTTTAACCTCCAGTTTTTTATTTTTCTTTTAAAAACACCCTTTGAACCCAAATTTTCAACCCTTTTCCCCAAAATTATTTTCAATTTAATCCTTAATATATCTTACCCCATTTTTTTCATTAAATTAAAATAAGATAAAATATAATAAAATAAATAAATAAATAATTATATTTATTAATAAAAAGTGAAAAAAAGATTTTGGTGGGTGTTACATAAATGAAAGACAAATAACTAAGAAATCCTAAAACGACATTTACTACCTCTTGAAGGGAGTCTGGGTAGTGAAATATTCACAACTCCCTTGTTGATCGGGATTTGGATCTTGATCCTCTTGATCTGAAATAGTTAATGAAGGGGCGAGCTACACTAGTCCAGTAATAATATCACACTAATCACATATACGAAAAATTAAAGATTGATAAAAATCAGAAAAATAACCAATAGAGCCCTTAATTTAATATAATTTCATTTACTATAAAGAAAGTCATTTATTCCATATTGTGTAACAAGTCTTTTCCAACAATAACTTATGAAAACTCATATTTATGTACTATTATTTATCACATATAAGATGACAAGAAATGATCATTTATATTTTTACCCCCTTACTGGTACCCTTGGAGGTCCATAAGGATCTCCTCCTACTCGTGAACTCAATATCCAATTAAACAATTAACCGGCCGTCCCCATACCCTGTCTAGTAATGGACGCCAAATATTCCACTACCTCGATACCCTGTCTGCTAATGGACACCAAACATTCTACCATCTCGATACCTCGTCTGGTATAGAGGTAAATCATATCTCTCAAACCTTACTGGTAAGGGACTTTCCAAGCTCGTCTGATTGAGGTAATGTTCACGGTAGAGTTCTCTATGTATCGGTCTCATCCGCCATTTCTCAGGTACCCAATAAGTTTTTCCTATACAGATTTTTATTAGTATAACAATCAACAATGCAATAACCATATCTCATTTTATACTCACCGTTCACTTAAATAATAATATAGTTTAACACAGTCAAATAACTAATGATCGAAATATCGATAGGCAATGCAGGGGAAATAAATAACAAAATAACCGAAAAGACCCTTAAAACCATCAATTGAGTTACGCACAGTATAATAGTAAACAAATATAGGCAATACAGAAAAATAAACAAAAAATCGAAACAACTATAAACTAACCGGTTCCGCCTCCACTAGTAACCTGTAATTATTTTTAAAGTTCTTTAATTTTTCATAAAAAATATACAATTATTAATTATTAAGCCTCAATTTGCCGTACCGAAGAAAAGGGTGAGAGATCTTTACCCGAATCAGTGTTCGAAATACAAAACTTTCTACTGCGCCTATTGACGGTTTCTGAATTTTCTGAATTTTCTTACAGAGTTTAAAACACGCTTTACGTACCTAAAAATACCCTCAAAAATTTAAAATCAGTGTTAAAAATCATTTCTGGCTAATTTTGGGATTCCGGCACGACGGCACCGCCGTGCGTGCCGCCGTGCTCCGGCAACGTCATCACTGCCTGCGACAGTGGTTTGCCTCAGCCTGATCATTTTTGGCCAGTTTTGGCCAGTTTCGGCCCACTTTATATATATCCTTGCGAAAAAATATGTTAGGGGGTCTTGGTTGGTCGAAAAAAATCAGAAAATGAAAACCTATTGGTGATGAAATTTTTTGAGTGCGATGCCTTTGCCGGCTCACCTTCGCGGCTGAATTTTTTTTTTTCGTTTAACTTGTAGAAAACAGAACGGTAAACACAATGATGTAAACAAATATAGGCAATACAGGAAAATAAATAAGAAATCGAAACAACTATGAATTAACCGGTTCCGCCTCCATTAGTGACCTGCAATTATTTTTAAAGTTCTTTAATTTTTCATAAAAAATATACAATTATTAATTATTAAGCCTCAATTTGCCGTACCGGAGAAAAGGGTGAGGGATTTTTACCCGAATCAGTGTTCGAAACTTTCTACTGCACTTACTGGCAGTTTCTGGATTTTCTAAATTTTCTTACAGAGATCAAAACACGCTTCACATACCTAAAAATACCCTCAAAAATTTAAAATCAGTGTTAAAAATCCTTTCTGGCCAATTTTGAGATTCCGGCACGGTGGCACCGCCGTGCTCCGGCGACGACACCACTGCCCACAATGGTGGTTTGCCTCAGCCTGATTGTTTTCGGCCAGTTTTGGCCGGTTTCGGCCAACTTTATATATATTATTGCGAAAAAATACGTTAGGGGGTCTTGGTTTGTCGAAAAAATCAGAAAATGGAAACCTATTGATGGTGGGGTTTTTTGAGTACGATGGCTTTGCCGGGTCACCTTTGCGGCTGAGATTTTTTCTTCGTTCAACTTGTAGAAAACATAACGGTAAACACAATGGTGTAAAAATTGCACGAAACAAAAAACGAGAAGGGGTTAATCGGAGGAGGTTGCAGGTTTTATCTGCGGCGACGCTACTAGGCTTTGCCCGCAGTTTTTGGTTCACCAACCTTTTTTTTTACTTTGACATGGCCACAGGGGTACTCGAAATCGAATTTTGAGCGGGTATGAGAATTTTTACCTTTTCTCGCAGTCGTAGGTGACTCCAGTGCGATGGTGGTCGGCGATCGGCTCCCTTCTCCGGCGACTGGTTCTTCTTCTTCGACGGGAAGCTGACAACTAGGGTTTGAGTTTAGTGTGATGCGAAATATTTATACTCATATCGCGTTAATCTGGACTATTCATCGTGTTTGATCTCGACTGTCTGACCGCATTTAAAGAGAAAATTAATCTGGACCGTTCATCGTAATTTAATCTCAACCGTCCGATCGCGTTTAAAGAGAGAACAAATCCGAGTCGTCCACGCGTGTGGGATCGATCCTAGGCGGTTCGATCGCAGGTCACGCAGATCGCCCGCGTGGCATCGACGTCAGCGTGCCTTATCACGTGGCATGCTCCAGTTCGTCGGAGTTGCTGACTTGACGGTCCTACATGGTAAAATTTTTCTTATTTACACCAGTTTCTGATTTTTCTTTCAAAAACACCATGCGAACCCAAATTTTTACCTCTTTTTCTGAAAATTATTTTCAATTTCATCCATAATCTATTTTTACATAAATTTAACAAAATTTAAAATAAATTAATTTAAAAATAATTTTTTTTATATATTTAAAATGTTAAAATTAATTCCGAACTAAATTTTAAGTTTGAGTATTATAAAATTCATTGAAGATTATACGGTGACTATGATATAGTCCTTATTTATGTCTCAAAATATTTTCATTTAGTCACTTTTGAAAGCACAAGATAGCCCATGCTTTATCGTCTATTTAGAAAGCAAGTTACACATCAATATTACTATTATTATTTGCTTAAAGAACATCAAAATAGCCTTTAAATGTAAAACAGAAGAAGCGAATTCAATGCGATATCGAACTACATTCTACATTTTCCATTCACTTAATTTCCGAATAACATTATTTTTCACCAAAAGATGGTATAAGATGAATGAAAATCAATATTTGATTTCATTACTTTACCATTTATACAAGCTCTAGTTGAATAATTAATATTTTAAATTATTATAATATTGTTAAATGTTGAAATGACAAAAAGATGGTATAAGAAAAGAATTTAAATTTAAATTAATAATTCTATAGTCATTTTAATAAATAAATATTAATCAAATTATTTATTTTTTTAATTTTAGAAATATTTGAATAGTTCACTATAAATAGAAAATCTCATTGCATTTCTTTTCAAAATAACAGTTTATTAATAAATATATAAGTTATGATAATACATTTGACTTTTATGATACAAACTTCGAAAGCTAATACCTTATCAATTTTTTAATATCTAACTTGCACAATGACATTAATAATAAACGAGTCTCATTTCTTCGCTCTCTTTTACTTGTTACATGCATAACTACCACTTGTTTAAACATTTTGTTTAATTTTATTCTCTTTATTGATTAACTAACTTAAATTCTAATGGCCCAAACTAAATATCATGGGAGGCATCCAATCTGATAAAATCATGCAGCTTCGTATTTACTGCAGCTAGTAGTATTTGTTGTTTAGACATTGGATAAGGCATCATTAATATCAAGATATGTCATCTATTTTTTCTCACATCAAATTTATTTATGATTGATATTAAATATAAGCGAGCATTATTAAATTTTTGAGTTAGTTTCATCGTCTAAAATTAGTTAAATAATATAGATTATCTTTATATGATGCTAGAAACTTTTTTTATTTAAACTACCAATATCGGCCGCATAGTATTCTTCTTAATAAATGAATAAATATTAATAACAAAAAGTACATAAAATTAACTACTTAATAAATTTATACATTCTGTGTAACACCCACCTAAAGCTTTTATTTTTATTTTTTTATTATTTATAAATATAATTTTTTGATTATTTAATTTATTTTATTACATTATATTTTATTTTATTTTAATTTAATGAAAAAATTGAGTAAATTAATAAATGATTAAATTGAAAATAATTTTAAGAAAAATGGGTGAAAATTTGGGTTTTGGGAGTATTTTTGAAAGAAAAATCAGAAACCACGTAATTTAAAAAAATTGCACCACGTCAGACCCGACCAACCAGGACGCGCCAAGTGGCAGAGGCGCTGATGCAGGAGGCCACGCGGGGGGAGCCACGTGGATGATCTGCGTGTACGCGATCGAACAACTGAGGTCCGTTCCTGTGCGCACGAAAAACCCAGATTGGATCGCGATGAATGACCCATATTCACTCCCTATTTAATCACGATCGAATGGTCTAGATCAAAAGTAATGGACAGCCCAGATCAAAAGCAGATGGGTATAAATAACCCCATTTGCACCCAAATCCTAACCCTAGTCGCCAGAACCCCTCGCCGGAGAAGACAACCCAACTGCCGGGGAGCCGGCAGCCGCCACCAGCCGCTGCACCGGAACCCTTTCCGACCACCAAAAAAGGTAAATTTTTTTTTGCACGAAATTCAATTTTAAACCCACCCATGGCCAAATCAGAGTGAAAGAACGAGCCAATTGGCCGAAAAATACAAACAAAGCCCGGCGGTGTCGCCGCGGAGAATTTCACAACCCACATTCGATGAAGCCCTTCCCGATTTTCCTTTCATGTAATTTTCTACTGTTGTGATCACTGTTTTCCTCTCTACAGGTTGACCAAAGCGAAACACCCAACCGCAATGTGAGCCGGATGAGCCGCCGCACCGGAGAGCTCCGTCACCGGTGAGTTTCGATTTTTCATATTTTTTCAGCCCACCGAGGCCCTTTTTGCATGTGTGCTCACAGGAATCAATGTAAAATTGACCGAATTCAGCCGAAAACGGCCGACCCGAGGCGAATCGTCGTCGCCGTCGCCGAAGCTACCGTGTCGAATTTCTGAAATTGGCCGAGTAGGCTCTGGAACTGATTTTTTAGTTTATTTGGGATATTTGTAGGTACCATAAACACGTTTCAATTCCTGAAAAAAAATTCAGGGAATTTAAAGACCGTTTGTAGGCGTAGTAAACCATTTAGCTTTTCGACGTCAAATCAGGTAAGGATTCCTCACCCTATTTTCTATCATAGAATTAAAGTTTAAATAAATAATAATACGGTATTTTGTACAAATTAAATAGATGTGCATAATTAATTATGGATTGCTAATGGAGCCCGAACCGGACATGGTTCTCTATTGATTTCTGTTGATTTATTTTACAGTATAAAAGTATGATTGTATCTTATTTATCTATTTTATTGTTTAAATGCATATATTACTGTCTTATTTGACTACTGTTTGATTTTGAAATTTGAGACATGATTGCATTACCGGATGAATATTTATTTATTTATGTGATTATATTTGATTTGATAATGGAGATTAAGAAAAAATAGGAAAGGGGTGTGATCAAGTAAACAGACAAAATGACAGTCTTACTAGATATCCTGAGAGATGGTAGACGGACTAGATACATAGAAAATCCTACCGTGAACGTTGTCTCATACCGGACGGGGTATAGAGACTTGGTAATTTGGCGCTCATATCGAACGAAGTATGGGGACGACCTGCTTCACCCTCATACCGGATGGGGTATTGAGGTTTAATGTCTTTGGCACTCATATCAGACAGGGTATAGGGACGATCCTGTAATGGAGATTGTTAAGGAAAATGGTTCACGTATAGCGAAGATAACTCTATGAACCCCTATGGATACTAGTAGGCTAGTGAAACGAGAAACGTTTATGATTTGATTTATTGTTAATGAATATGAATTTATTATATGTTCTATGTTGCTGATTGTGCATGAAATTATACTTTGTATGTATTATTATCTTTATAGGTTGTTTTCATAAATTTCACAATGGTAAGTGAACGGTAAATGATTTTATGATTGATAAACGAATTTGCTAAATTTAGTATTCCATTAGTTGTTTTGATTTTCTACCCATATTTGCTTATATGCTGGTAATATAGTGTGATATCTTTACTGAGTTAGTATAGCTCATCCTTTATTTAACAATTTCAGATCAAAAGGATTTGGTTCAAGAGCCCGATCCGCAAGAAGATTGCGAGTAGATGGTAGATACTTTCTATCTTCTGTTACTTTCTTATTTTTCGTATTTCTTTCAGAGAATTCATTCCGTAATGTTTGTTTAGTACTTTTAAGTTTTTGTGTAAGGGATATAAACCTTAACCTTTTATTTCGCTTCGGCATTTAAATTATTATATGTTTCCTTTTGAATTTCCGGGATCGTTACATTCTAGTAGATAAAAAAAAAATCTCATATCCTCTTATATTTTATGCAAAAGTTGTAATATTATATCCAACACCGTAATAACCATTGCAACATAAGTAAAAAGAACATATTAAAATTAGAAGCTGACATTATATTTTTTTTGTTCGAATTCTTTTTCTTCCTATATGGGATTGCTTTCTCTCGTGTTATTATTACTGTAATATGTCTTTCATCAATTATTCTCGTACATTGTTTTAAATATTAATACTAAATGTGTTAATTTATTTTCAAAGAGATTTTGAATATAGAATATAATTTTTTTTTTTTAAAAATGCAATATATATACCTCATAAAATTGCTTTAAAATATGATTAATACATTTTATTTTCTCAAATTTTTGTAAATGATATTGATTTAGCTCTTCTTGTTTAGATATGTTTAAAATTGCATGCAATACTCCAATGAATTTTTTGTGTAATATATATAGAATAAACTCCTAAATTATTCGAGAATGTTCATATTAACTATTGTATAATTTTATATTAAAATACAATATGTACTTTTAAATTTTATTTAAATAAACTCTTACTAATAACAATGTGTTTAGTACATATTGACAAATATCTATTTGACAATTAATATGTCTATATGAATATTTAATTTTAAAAATATTGCTAGCAATCAACCACTTAATTATTACTGAATATTAAATATAGTTTCTATATTAACATATTATATGTGAAATTCATATTCACTATGGTGACAAGTATATGTATAGAAAAAATTTAGTGACATTCTTGTCCTACTATATTTATGATTAATAAATAAATTTCAAGCCTATGATTATATATAAATTTATATTTTTACTAATACAAATTTATATTTTTCGTGAGGAGCCGCACGCGGAGCATAGTAGGAACCATACTTCCCGCTAAATACCGCCACGTGTCCATCTTTAATTGGGTAAATTGTAAAAAAGGATTCTCTTCTTCCACTTGCCCATTCTGAATTTTTGATAGACGCGGTTCAGTTTCCCTCCCATTTTGAAAATTGCATTCAGAAGTTGTTCCGTATTCCCTCCTTTTCTGGCCTTACCCATCTCCGTTCCAAGATCAAGATACGTTATCAAATTAATTAACTATCCAATTTGATTTTTCCATATTGAGATTTGTTAACCCTAGTCAAGAACCTATTTTCTTGTAATTACGAAACTCGCAACCCTCTTTCCTCTCACAATTGAATCCCTAGAAACCAATTCTTCTTCACCAAATTCATTCTCTTCTGAGCGGTCATTGTGGGTGTTTATCAATTCTAACTGCAATGGCCGCATCAACTGATGGTTCTTTGTTATCTTCAGATATGCATGCTCTGGGTAACCGTTCTTTGGTTCAACCACCACTTAATTCAAATGTGTCTTCACCACTTAATTCAAGTTCTCTGGAAAAAGTTTCTTGGTGCTTATTTCCGGGGCAGTCTTCGACATCTTCGTCAATTGAAACTTCTGGCGAGCAGATTTTGACGAATCTTGATGGGTGTTGTTCTTCTGGTAACAACCTGAATTCTATTCCGTCATCACCATCTTCTTGCAGTAGAGACCTAGTTCACCACGAGTCTCGGGCTGCGTCACTGCCGAACCTAAATCCGCTCTCGCCACCTCCGCCAAACGAAACCCTAGCCGATCATAATCTGACTCCACCATCTTTACCAGCTGATAATAATCAGCCTTTAGTTCATGATCCATATGAACCAATTTCTATAATTATGCCCGAACATAATGTATCTGCCGTTGATAGGCCGTTTTCGCAACTGGAAAAGGAGAGGCTCAATTTCTCATCGTTTGGCCTTGAAGAAGATGATCCTGCAGAACATCGCCCATCATCCGACATGCAACGGTGTCCGCAAAAGGAGGACGACACTGCTTTTCCCCCAAGATCGTATAATAGTGAAGACGAGGTTGTGGAGTGTAAACCATGGACTCAATCTCAGTGGAGTGCCCAAGAATCTAGCCGGTCAGAAGCGCGGGAATCCAAGGAAATCATATCCACCGGTGTGGTATGTTCCATCATGCTCTGCACAACTTTTTATTTTCCCTTCTTTGTAATCATGCGTTTATTTCAAACCATCATTATCATTGTCATCGTTATAATTATTATTATTTGGATTATCGGTTTTGTAGGGTGCAGGGATTTCAAATTTAGGCAACACTTGCTTCATGAATTCAATCCTGCAATGCTTCACCCACACAGTGCCCCTGGTCCAGGCTCTTCAGACTTGCGATCACCCAATGCCTTGTGATTGTATGATCTACATACATTTTAATCTCAGTCTTTTGTTATTTCCTTTTGCAGTCAAGAACATTGATGACTACTTCGATACTCTTGTACTTGTTATGCTGAATTATTTTCATAAGAGATGTTTGATTTTAATTCTTACGTTTTAAAAAAACTTTTACAACCAAGAGTGTAAAGTGCAAAGTAGTTTTATCAACAGCCAAAGTCAAAATTTATGTTTTATAACTTTGAAGTTAAAAGTTACAATGTATAGTTTTTAGTAAAAATTTACACTTTAAATTTCAAAACCTGATTTCACCAAACGCACAACTTATGTTTTTTAAACATGGTAACACTTTCTCTAGCTATTTGTATTAAGCACACAATAATTTTTGAATGAAATCATATTTAGTGAACAATTAATTTAAAAGCACTTTTAAAATTCACGACTCAAGTCTCTACAATTATTTGTATTGAAGTACTAAATAACTTTTGATTAGAAACACATTTAGTGAATAATTATTTTTAAAGTATTTTCTGAACTCCGATCCTAAGTTTCTACAACTATTTGTATTAAACAACAAATAATTTTGACTAAAAGTACATTTAATGAATAATTATTTTAATAGCACTTTTAAACTCATAACCCAAGCTAAATAGTGCTCCTAGTTTATGCTCTTCACATTTGCAATCGCCTGATGCCTTGTTATTGTATGATCTATATGTTTTAATCTCATTTTTCATAATTTCCTTTTCCAAACAAGAACATTAATGACTAGTTTAATACTCTTTGGTATGCTGTTTCTTTTTTTTGGAAAAATAACTTGGTATGCTATTTTATTTCCAAAATGCGAAAATATTTGAAGAGTTATTAGTTTCTATAGAGGAACCATGCTTTCGGAACATTGTAGCGCTATCCATACTATTCCTTCCCTGGCTTTTAATATTTTGGTTCGCTAAGTTAAAAAAAGTTGCAAAATTTCAGGTAATAGAGAAGGGTTCTGTGTTATTTGCATTCTTCGTGATCACATCCAACTATCATTACATTCCTCGGGAAGGGTTGTCTCACCTTCAAGATTTGTTGACAATTTGGACAGTATCCTTTTTTTCATTTTTCTTTTAATGAATTGGAACAATGTAAGTAAATAGTCATTAATGTTTTATATTTTTTATTATTCTGCCTAACTACGTGTAATTAACTCTTACCGTAAACTAATCTCAAATTTATATATTTGAAAGCAATCTTTAATTATTCTTGTATCTGAAAATGCTGCATGCATACTTGTTTTTGAACAGCTATTTCTCTGGCTAGACAATAGATCTTTTCTTGTTATTCTTGACCCAAAGAATATCAGAATTTTCCTCTTTCTTCCAGAAATACCAGCAGGAGGATGCTCATGAATTCTTACAATCCATATTGGATAAACTTGAACAATGTTGTTTTGATGTTAAGAAAATGGATGATAGTTTATCTTCCCATGATATCAACATTGTGGAACAGGTCTTTGGTGGTCGTCTCCTTAGCAGAGTATGGCCTGCCTCTTAGATCTCTTTATACTTGTTCCAATATTGAAAATAAGTAGCAATTCTATCAAAATGCAAATCATACTGACATTTTATTGATTGGATATCAGCTTCAGTGCTGCAACTGTGGTCACTACTCTGACACTTATGAGGCCTCGATTGGACTTAGTTTGGAGATTGAAGAGGTGGACACTCTTCAAAGTGCCCTATTATCTTTTACCAGTGTGGAAAAACTTGAAGATCCGGAGACAAAGTTTAAATGTGAGAATTGTAAAGAAAGAGTGTCAAAGGAGAAACAACTTATGGTGGACCGGGCACCTTCAGTTGCCACATTCCACTTGAAGAGATTCACGAACGATGGAACTTTTGTTGGTAAGATTTATAAGCATGTGAAGTTCCCATTGGAGTTGGACTTGCAACCTTATACAAGTAGCTGCCAGAGTTGTGAAGTGAGTAAAATGTCTCACATTTGAGATTTACTACAAAGACATTGATTTTAGTTGAATGAGCTTTAGTGCATTGCGATTTGATAAAATTTAATTCTGTCTTTTCTTTTTGTTCAAGGAAAAGCCCTAGTTGAGCCAAGATTTTTCAGGACACATTGACTATTTATTTGCATCTCTATTTCAGTTATCATAACTAATTTCTTAAATTTTTCTGCCATTCCTTACAGGAGGCAGAGCTCAAGTATTACTTGTATGCATTTGTGGTGCACATTGGAGAATCATTAACTTCTGGTCATTACTTCTGCTATGTTCGGTCCTCCCCGGATACATGGCACAAATTGGATGACTCACAGGTAGTGTTTACCAGATTTATTAATGAGCTGGCCTTACAGATAAGCTTGTTTTGGTGATGTCTTTAATTTTTGGTTCCTGAGGAAGGTTAAGCATAAGTTATGATTACACTGATGATGTGGGCGTTAAGTTTTTCATTGCTATTTTTTCCTGCATCTTGTTAATTCACATAATTCTTGATTGCTTCAACATTTATCCAAGCTCTGGAGAGCTTAGAGTTCCCCTCCAGCATTTTATGTTATTGAAGTATCCCAAATATCCTTGTTAAAGTCGCGTAGTTACTGGGTTTTGATGATGAGACAATTTATGTCGTTTAACTTACAAAATGTAAGTATGTTGGGTTGAGCTGTCGACGGTCACTGGGTTTTAGAAGCTCTAATGCATAATTAAACCAATCTTGCTGAATTCTGATGTGTATATATATGTGTGTGCGTGTGTAATTTATTTGTTTATTGATTGATTTATTTTCCCCTTTTGGCAGGTTACTAGGGTTGAAGAAGACTATGTGCTATCTCAGGATGCATATATATTATTCTATGCCAGGCAGAATGCACCGTGGTTTTCAACTATATTTGAAGGGATAAATCCTAGACTGGAAGCAAATACAAATTCATCGCCCAAGTCAATTCTGGATGCAGTGAAGAATGACTCTAGTTTTGATCATAGAATAGGAGATAATGAAAATTATGAGGTGAATAAATCCAGCGACAATGAAATGACTGAAGAAATGAATAACTGGTCTCAGTTTATTGGAATGAGGAATGCTGCTGAGAACGTTTCTGTTGAGAATTCATACAAATCAAAGCAGAATGGACCAGAGTTCAGAGAGTCCAAAGATGATACTCCCATGATTCATGCTGCGTCACCACTAATGGATAGTGAGTATGAGAAATCACAAAATGTGCTGCCTCTTGAAAAGAATAATTGCAATCACAAGGGTATCAAAGTTGCAAAGAATAATAGTTCACCTTCCACACTTGCATTGGAGAGTTCAGGTGTTCCTAGGGAACATCGAGGTAAGAGAATCACTCTCATGATCTTGTTTCCATATATGTATGTATATATATATAGTTAAGACAAAATGATTTGATGTTAGTTCAAATTTTGCAGAAGCAGTTTATTGTATTCCGCGAGATCATTTGAAATTAGAGAAGCAAGGGAATCGAAAGAGACCACCAAGCGAGGTTCCACTGGATATGAATAAAAGTTTAGCTCTTAGATGCCTGAAAAAGCACATCTCCGGATCAAGGGCAACAATGCTTTCTGCTGCTATGGGGGTCGGACAGGATGGTAATCTCAATAAAAGGAAAAAATTAAATTCAACACCATGCAAAAGGTCTAATCCACCAGCTCATCATAAACACAACCGGGAAGAAGTTATGCAGCCTGCAACTGCTTGTAGGTTTTTGTTCTGATTAGATACTTGTTTTGGTCAGCACAGATAAAAGGTGCCTCATACAATTATCTTGTGGATGTACATACTATTACTGTCAATTCTTTTAGCACAGTCTGCTCTTTGTTCTTGTAGTTAGGTGTGCTAAGGCTGTCAGTAGTCCATATCTCCAGTCTAGGAATAAAAAAAGTTGAAAGTTGAGAACTACCTTCCAACCCCTAGATTAAATATGCCTTGCTTTGCATATTTTGGCAAAGGGAATTACTCAGATGGGGGATGGGTTTAAAATCAACTGTACGGAATGGTTGGATGTGAACAAAAATAGTCCGGGCACTCAAAAGAAAAAAAAAAAAAAAAGATATACTAGAATGGGAAATTAAAATGCAGTGTCCATTATTTTAGCAGTAATTAATTGTTTTAATTTTTTACTCCATGTAATTAAAGTATCTAATTGTATTTAATTAAGTAATCTAACGGGTCACATTATATATATATATATATATATATATGAAATTTGATTTTTGCTCTAAAAGTTCAAAAAAATCCACTAACCCCTTGTCGTATTTTGGTTCCTCTCTACACTGGCTTTGAATTTTGGTCCTATGCATTTTGAATAATATATATATATATATATATATATATAGACAAATTTTATGGTGTTTTTCGATTAGAAAAACTAACATCCCCACATGTGGAGTGATCGCATGCAAAGAGAAATTTGTTCATTTATTGAAAAAGAAAAGAAAAAAGGATAAAGAATGAAGTAGTTGTTCCTTCCAAAATTCATGGTTAGAAAGGATTGTAGGGTTCATAGAATTCACTGAATGTTTATACAAAGATTAATATTAACTTGAGTCAATGTAATTAAATTTGTCTTTTTCTTAACTTCTATAAGTAGATTGTAATACGATCCCTCTCGCACTGAAATTTTTCTTAACCAAATGTCAATCGTATTTATGACTAAAATGCTGCCAAATACTATTAATTGATTTGTTACTGCTCACACCATGTATTACTAACTATTTATGGCTTATTACCATCGAATACTATAATAAGATAACGGGGATCTATAACTAATTACCATGTATACTATGAAATATTGTGATTATTATATCAACAATAATAAATATATAATTCCAAAGCAAGACACAGAGCAGGCCATGCCAAAAGAATTAACAGCAATAGTATGTACATCCACAAGATAGCTGTATGTGAGCATCTTTTATCTGTGCTGACCGGAACAACTATCTAATCAGAACAAAAACCTACGAAAAGCGGTCAGCGAAAAACAGTAGTTGCAGGGTGCACTTCTTCTTCCCGGTTCTGTTGATGAGCTGGAGGACTAGACCTTATGCATGGTGTTGCATGTAACTTTTGCCTTTTGTTGAGATCACCATCCTGTCCGAGCCCCATAGCAGCAGAAAGCATTGTCGTCCTTGATCCCGGGATGTGCTTTTCCAGGCATCTAAGAGCTAAACTTCTATTCATATCCAATGTAACCTTGCTAGGTGGTCTTTTTTGACTCCCTTGATTCTCTAATTTCAAATGATCTTGCGGAATGCAATATACTGCTTCTGCAAAATTTGAACTAGTGTCAAATCATTTGACTTAATTATAACGATATTATATATATATATATATATATGCATATATGGAAACAAGATCATGAGAGTGATTCTCTTACCTCGATGTTCCCTAGGAACACCTGAACTCTCCAATGCAAGTGTGGAAGGTGAACTATTATTCTTTGCAACTTTGATACCCTTGTGATTGCAATTATTCTTTTCAAGAGGCAGCACATTTTGTGATTTCTCATACTCACTATCCATTAGTGGTGACGCAGCATGAATCATGGGAGTATCATCTTTGGACTCTCTGAACTCTGGTCCATTCTGCTTTGATTTGTATGAATTCTCAACAGAAACGTTCTCAGCAGCATTCCTCATTCCAATAAACTGAGACCAGTTATTCATTTCTTCAGTCATTTCATTGTCGCTGGATTTATTCACCTCATAATTTTCATTATCTCCTATTCTATGATCAAAACTAGAGTCATTCTTCACTGCATCCAGAATTGACTTGGGCGATGAATTTGTATTTGCTTCCAGTCTAGGATTTATCCCTTCAAATATAGTTGAAAACCACGGTGCATTCTGCCTGGCATAGAATAATATATATGCATCCTGAGATAGCACATAGTCTTCTTCAACCCTAGTAACCTGCCAAAAGGGGAAAATAAATCAATCAATAAACAAATAAATTACACACGCACACACATATATATACACATCAGAATTCAGCAAGATTGGTTTAATTATGCATTAGAGCTTCTAAAACCCAGTGACCGTCGACAGCTCAACCCAACATACTTACATTTTGTAAGTTAAACGACATAAATTGTCTCATCATCAAAACCCAGTAACTACGCGACTTTAACAAGGATATTTGGGATACTTCAATAACATAAAATGCTGGAGGGGAACTCTAAGCTCTCCAGAGCTTGGATAAATGTTGAAGCAATCAAGAATTATGTGAATTAACAAGATGCAGGAAAAAATAGCAATGAAAAACTTAACGCCCACATCATCAGTGTAATCATAACTTATGTTTAACCTTCCTCAGGAACTAAAAATTAAAGACATCACCAAAACAAGCTTATCTGTAAGGCCAGCTCATTAATAAATCTGGTAAACACTACCTGTGAGTCATCCAATTTGTGCCATGTATCCGGGGAGGACCGAACATAGCAGAAGTAATGACCAGAAGTTAATGATTCTCCAATGTGCACCACAAATGCATACAAGTAATACTTGAGCTCTGCCTCCTGTAAGGAATGGCAGAAAAATTTAAGAAATTAGTTATGATAACTGAAATAAACATGACCTCATCCAAAAAACAAATAGAGATGCAAATTAATAGTCAACGTGTCCTGAAAAATCTTGGCTCAACTAGGGCTTCTCCTTGAAGAAAAAAAAGGATACAGAATTAAAGTTTATCAAATCCAAATGCCCTAAAGCGCATTAAACTCAAATCAAGGTCTCTGTAGTAAATCTCAAATTTGAAACATTTTACTCACTTCACAACTCCGACTGCTACTTGTATAAGGTTGCAAGTCCAACTCCAATGGGAACTTCACATGCTTATAAATCTTATGAACATAAATTCCATCATTCTTGAATCTCTTCAAGTGGAATGTAGCAACTGAAGGTGCCCGGTCCACCATAAGTCGTTTCTCCTTTAACACTCTTTCTTTACAATTCTCATATTTAAACTTTGTCTCTGAATCTTCAAGTTTTTTCACACTGATAAAAGATAATAGGGCACTTTGAAGAGTGTCCACCTCTTCAATCTCCAAACTAAATCCAATCGAGGCCTCACAACTGTCAGAGTAGTGACCACAGTTGCAGCACTGAAACTGATATCCAATCAATAAAATGTCAGTATGATTTACATTTTGATAGAATTGCTACTTATTTTCAATTTTGGAACAAGTATAAAGAGATCAAAGAGGCAGGCCATACTCTGCTTAGGAGACGACCACCAAAGACCTGCTCCGCAATGTTGATATCATGGGAAGATAAACTTTCATCCATTTTCTCAGAATCCAAGCAACATTATTCAAGTTTATCTAATATGGATTGCAAGAATTCATGAGCATCCTCCTGCTGGTATTTCTGGAAGAAAGGAGAAAATTCTGATGTTCTTTGAGTCAAGAATTACAAGAAAAAAACTATTGTCTAGGCAGAAAAATAGCTGTTCAAAAACAAGTGTGCATGCAGCATTTTCGATACAAGATTAATTAAAGTTAGCTTTCAAAGACATAAATTTGAGATTAGTTTATAATAAGAGTTAACTATAGCGTGGTTAAGCAGAATGATAAAAATATAAAATATTAATGAGTATCTGCTTACATTGTTTCAATTTATTAAAAGAAAAATGAAAATGAAAAGGATACGGTTCAAATCGTCAACAAATCTTGAAGGTGAGATAACCACTCCTGAAGAATATAAAGATAATTGAATGTGACCACGAAGAATGCAAATAACACAGAACCCTACTTACTACCTGAAATTTTGCAAATTTCTTTCACTTAGTCAATCAAAATATTAAAAGCCTAGGAAGAAATAGTATGAATAGTGCTACCCTCTTCCGAAAGCATGGCGTCTCTATAGAAACTAATAACTTTTTAAAGATTTTATTATTTTGGAAATAAAACAGTATACCAAGTTTAAAGTGTTCAGTGAACTTATATTTTAAAATTGAAAGTGTAAATTTTTAATAAAAACTAAATTTATTTTCTAAAAACTACAAATTATAATTTTTTACTTTAAAATTTATCAAAAAGAAATTTTGACTTTTGTTGTTTCGAAAAGTACTTTACACTTTATCCACTTGCTTGCAGAAGTGCTTTGAAACGCAAAATCAAAGTCAAAAGTTGAGACAAACACCTCTTTCGGAAATAATACAGCATACCAACTAAACTACAAGGGTATTAAACTAGCCATTAATGTTCTTGACTGGAAAGGGAAATAACAAAAAACTGAGATTGAGATTAAAATGTATAGATCATACGATCACAAGGCATCGGGTGATGTCAAGTGTGAAGAGCCCGGACCAGGGGCACTGTGGGTGAAGCACTGCTGGACTGAATTCATGAAGCAAGTGTTGCCTAAATTTAAAATCCCTGCACCCTGCAAAACCGATAATTCAAATAATAATAATGATAATGAAGACAATGATAATGATGGTATGAAATAAACACATGACTACAAAGGAGGGAAGATCAAAAGTTCTGCAGAGAATTATGAAACATACCACATCGGTGGATATGATTTCCTTAGATTCCCGCGCTTCTGACCAGCTAGATTCTTGGGCACTCCACTGAGATTGAGTCAATGGTTGACAATCCACAATATCGTTGTCGCTATCATACGATCTTGGGGAATAAGCAGTGTCATCCCCCGGTTGCCAATCCACAATATCGTCTTCGCTATCATACGATCTTGGGGAATAAGCAGTGTCGTCCTCCATTTGCGGACACCATTGCATGTCAGATGATGGGCCATATTCTTCAGGATCGTCTTCTTCAGGGCCCAAGAATGAGTAACTGAGCGTCTCCTTTTCTTGTTGTAAAAATTGCCTATCAACGGCAGATACATTATGTTCGGGCATAATTACAGAAATTGGTTCACATGGATAAAGAACTAAAAGCTGATTATTATCAGCTGTTAAAGATGATGGAGTCAGATAATGATCGGCTAGTGGTTCGTTTGGCGGAGGTGGCGAGAACGGATTTCGGTTCGACGGTGACACAGCCGGAGACTTGTGATGAACGAGGTCTCTAGTGAGAGAAGATGGGTGATGACGAAATAGAATTCAGTTTGTTACCAGAAGAACAAGGCCAATCATGTTTCGCCGAAATCTGCTTGCCAGAAGTTTCAATTGACGAAGATGTCGAAGACTGGCCCGAAAATGAACACCAAGAAGCTTCCTCCAGAAAACTAACCGGTTTTGGTGAAATTGGGGAAGACCCATTTGAATTAAGTGGTGGTTGAGCCGAAGACTGGTCACTCAGAGCTTGCATATCTGAAGAGTCATCGTCTGACGAATCCATTGCAGTTAGAATTGAGAAAGAACCACAATGACTGGTCAGAAGAGAATGAGTCTGGTGCAGAAGAATTGGTTTCTAGGGATTCATAACTAAAAGAAAATGAAATCTGGGTATAGAAATCTTAATATGGAAAAACCAGACTGGATTTCAATTTAATTTGATAACGTAAATTGATCTAGGAATGGAAGGTTGGCAAGGCCAGAAAAAGGAGGGAATAAGAACCGACTTCTTAATGCTATTTTCAAATTGAGAGGGAAACTGAGCTGCGTCCGTCAAATATTTAGACTGGGGCGAGTTGAAGAAGAATAAACTACTTAAATACATCTTTAAAACTTTTTTTAAGAATATTCTCAAGTAATAATCAAATTAAAATATAATCTGAAACAATATATAAATATAATTTACTTGGCACGAACATATTTAATACTAAAAATTTATTAATCATAAATATAACAGGACAAAAATGGAGTGAGAAAGTGCGCATAAACACGTCAATGGTGGAACTATCTTTAATATTCATTAATAATCAACCGGTTGATTTAATGGGGATGACGTGATTGCATGCGGTTTCCCAACACAACGGTCACCTGCTTGTCATGCTAACAATACTTTTTAAAATCAAATGCTCGTAAGGACACATTAATTGTCTGATGTTTACCGGCATTAAATACAAGTAAGAATTTATTCAAACAAAATTTAAAAGTATTTCAGTAGAATAATTATGAAAATGACTAATATAAATATTCTCGGGTTTACACACAAATTTTATTAGAGTGTTGCATGCAATTTTCTAAGGATGCTTTTAGGTATAAAGAAGAAGAACTAAATCAGTGTCATTTACAATTTTGAGAAGATAAAATGTATTAATCATATTTCAAAGTAATTTTTATGAGATAAATATGCATATGTATTGCGTTTTTTTTTAAAATATATATACTATAGTCATAATCTCTTTTAAAATAAATTAATATATTTAGTACTAATATTTTAAAAAATGCACGAAGAATGATTGATGCAATCCCACATATGTGAAGAAAAAGTATTCCAACAAAAAATATATAATATAATGCTAATTTGTAATTTTAGTATGTTTTTTCTTTAATTTTGTTGTAATAGTTGTTGAGATGTTGGATCTGATACTACAACTCTTGCAGAAAATATGAAGGGGAACGAAATTTTTCTTGATCCACCAGCATTTATAAATTTATTAGATAATTAATATTATATATATATATATTTTTTTATTATTAATATTTATTAAGAAGAATAGTATATGATTGATATTGATAATCTAAATAGAAAGAGTTTTTAGCATCATATAAAGAGAGCGTATATCATTTATATAATTTTAGATGGTGAAACCAATTCAAGAATTTAATATCAATTATAAATAAATTTGTTGTATAAAAAAATAGATAATATATCTTGATATTAATGATGTCTTATTCATTGTATAAATAATAAATATTAATTACAGTAACTATGATACTACATAATTTTATTAGATTGGATGACTCTATGATATTTAGTTTGTACCGTCAGAGTTTAAGTTAGTTAGTTTATAAAAAGAATGAAGTTAATAATTTGTTATTTTGAAAAGAAATGCAATGTGATTTTTTATTTATCGCGAACTATTTAAATATTTTTATAATTAAAAATAAATAAATAATTCAATTAATATTTATTTATTAAAATTTTTATTGTAAATTAGTAATTTAAATTTAAATTCTTTTCTCATGCCATCTTTTGTTATTTTAGCATTTAAGAAAATTTTCATATTATAATAATTTAAATCAACTAGAGCTCGTATAAATGGTAAAGTAATGAAATCAAAACTTGATTTTCAGTTATCATATTAGAGTATAATTGTCTCTTTGTATTTGTGTAAGCCTTTATTCATGTAAGATATTTTCATTAAGAGATTTGCATGCCCCCCTTATTATTTTTAGGATTTTAAGAAGATTAGCTTAAGATTTCAAACATATATATCTTAATTCATTCCTTTATACTCCATACAAGGCTTAATCTCTCTTTTCTTTAGGCATTTAAGATTTATTTTAGACTTAAATCTTCTTTTTTTTTTCTTTTCATCATAGCATATGATTTAATTTACTATTTAGTATATTTGTTTGGATGATTGTCTGAGCTGAAAATTTGATATATCTACTTACTGTTCCAAAAACAACAGAGGCTATTTTATGGTTGTTGCTTTTGGTTTTTACATTCAAGTTTTTCTTTTCATTTTTGGTGAAAAATGATGTTACTTAGAGAAAACGTAGAATGTTTTTTGTATTTATGAAAATAAGGGTTGATTCCATATCCCTTTGCATTCACATTTTTGATGAAGATGATGTCATAGAGAAACCCATTACACCAGTTAAAAGTATACTCATAAAATTAACTAACAAGAAAAATTAAAAAAAAAAACAAAAACAAATTGCATCGACCCTCATACTTGAGAAGGACTGGGGAATTTGCATATCAACATGGGGAGTTGAGGGCCTTGTTTATTGAGGTTTTTATTGTTGTCTTATCCTCTTTCTTGCCCCTTCTCTCCTAGGTTTTTCTTTTTTATCTTCATAGCTATTAGGACATATATTAGCAACAATATAAAGAGAATATTTATTCATTTACCAATCTAATTGATAGGAGAATTTTATTTTTTTTACTATATCTACTTAGTATTGTTCAATTAAGAAAGAAATATTCACATAAATGGTCAACGAACAATTCTTACTAGATGTTGCTAATTATTCTTCTTTCTCAGAACTCCTCAAATAACTTATTGATCTACTATGCATAGGTGTGTAAGCGATTTCTTTAAGATAGTTGCATGATTTAACAATATATTAGTTTTCAAAATTATATTATATCTTTATTATACCTTTCCTTGTTAACAATCATGCAACTTTGTTTCTCATCTTGTTTGGATTTTCAAGTCTAGTAAATAGTTTGCTGCTAGTGTTGATGAATTAATGTTCATAAAGTTTTTTTTTTTTTTACCGAAGAAACATGTGATCTAGAGAAGTTTACTATTGTTGAACTTATCAGTAAGCTACAGACTCAAGAGCAGAGAGTTTCAATCAGAAATGAAGCGATCACAGAGAGTGCTTTTCAAGCAAGGCAAATGGATAAGTTTGGGACCTCAACTTCAAAAGATGCAAGTTTGTCCTCAGCAATTAAAAGGAAACAACCATAAAGTTCAAAAGATTCATTAAAAAATGGAAAGTTTTCTCACTATGGAAGTTGTAGTAAATCCAACCATCTTGAAAACAAATGTTGGAAGCATGTGTAGTGCAAGATTTACAAAAAGTATAGTTATACAAAGAAGGTGTGCTAGAAGAGAAAAAATCAAGCATCAAAGAAAAAAAATTGACAACAACCACCTTAGCAACAGTAAGTCAATTATGTTACAAAACATGTGCAGCAGAAAAATCATATTTTCATGATAATTAAAGTCTTTTGTGTGAGTAAAAATGATTTTGTGATATGTGGATAATGTGTATACAAGCTACACGATCAAAGATCGAATGTTGTTAATTGCATAACTAGAAAGCTCAAGAAAAGGCTCAATACTAGTTTAAATTGAAATATCAAACTCATAACCGACATGCTCTTTATTCTTAATTTAGAGTAAAATTTGTTAAATGTTGCTCAAATGCTAAACAAGAGTTATTCTATTTCATAAAAAATTATTGATATTTTATCTATGATCCTGAAAATGTACAAGTAGCAAATATTAAGAAAAATTAAAATAATCATGTACTTACTTGAAATATACAAATTAATATGCTTTGTTGATAAAGATGATTTGACTTAGTTGTGGCACAAAAGATTTGGTAATTACAATGTTGACTTTTTGAAATTTATGTAAAAGAGTAGAATAGTTACTGATATGTATATGTTAGTTGATTGTGAAAGTGTCTGTAGTGTCTATCAGCTGGGTAAGTTGCATATAACTAGTTTTCCTTCAACTAATGTGAGAAGAGTTGTAAAGAAACTTGAACTCATATATTATTAATGTGTGTGGTCCTATAAATGTTGAATCTTTAAGTAAAAATAAATATTTGTATTATTTATTGATGATTACACTCATATGACTTGGGTGTATTTTTTATCAAATAAAGCTCAAATGTTGTTTGTATTTAAACAATTCAAAACTTTAGTCAAAAAATAAAGCGGAGTTGATATTTTTTTACTTAAGAACAAACAATGGAGGAGAAAATTTCTCAACATAATCTAAAAAATTTTGTGAAAAGAGTAGTATTTATCATTAATTTACTTTCAATTACTCACTATAGCAGAATAGGGTGTCAGAGATGAAGAACTGAATAGTGATAGAGATGATGATATACATGTTTACTGAGAGTTTTCTTCCCAAATGTTTCTTGGCCGAATCAGTTTATATGTTGTCTATTTGATTAACAAACTTCTCATCAAGTTTGTTAAAGGCATGACTTTAATTGAGACATGGATTGGATTAAAACTATGCACATGAAGCTTGAGAATCTTAAGTTCAATATACTACAACTTTATTTCTTTAATTAAAAGAGCAGTTCAGTATCTCAATTTATGTTGATGAGTTGCTCATTACTAGCGAAAATCCTCAATTGGTGCAGCAGTATAAGCAACTTATGATGAAAGAATTTTCTATGTCCGATCTTAGAGAGATGCGTTACTTTCTAGGGAATGAAAGTTAAACAAAATGATGACAATATTTTTCTCTCTCAAAGGAAGTATGTGTGAGATATATTGAAATTTTATATAGAAAAATATAAAGAGGTAACAGTTCCTTTGGTAGTGAATGAAAAGTTGTGCAAGGATGATGGTACTGATAAGATAGATGCAACAATTTACGGAATTTTAATCGGGAACTTGCTTTTCTAAGGCAACCAAGCCTTATATCATGTATCTTACAAGTTTGTTCTATAGGTTTATGCATTCACCAAATTAGATGTACCTTGGTGCTGCTAAAAGGTCATCAAGTATATCAAGAGTACTGCTAATTAAGAAATCTTATTCAAAGGCAACTGACGATTATTTGGTGGAATACTCATATAGCAATTGGGGTAGAAGTGTAAATGATGCCAAAAGCACCTCTGGTTACTTGTTTTCCTTCGGTTCAGGAGTCTTTACTTAAAGTTCCAAGAAGTTAAAAGTTGTGTTACAATTAACTGTAGAAGTTGATCCATTTAAAACATTGTAGATCAGGAGAATAATTTACTTATATCTTAAGTAACAATTTGCCAATGGGCCAGTTTAAAGACTTGAGAATCAAATTTCGATTATTTAAAAGAAAACTTGAATATGAGTGTTAACATCTAATTTTTACTTGTAAAAAATGACTACTGAATTTTTGGAGTAAAAAAATTATTTTTTCGTATTTTGCTTT
This sequence comes from Carica papaya, assembly GCF_054855325.1. Taxonomy (NCBI): domain Eukaryota; kingdom Viridiplantae; phylum Streptophyta; class Magnoliopsida; order Brassicales; family Caricaceae; genus Carica; species Carica papaya. The sequence goes on along the minus strand of NC_142311.1, from coordinate 26,216,505 downwards.
AGTTAGTAAGTGGTAGTTAAAATAGAAAGATAAACAAGTTAGTAGTAAGAAAATCAACAACTCTTATTTTTTATGGTCGACAAAAATAGTGTATATTATGTGATGATTTTGTTATTACATCGTATCTAACAAGCATAATATATTTTCTTGAAAATCTATATATACGAAAGGCTTATGAATTAAAAAAAAAAATAGAAAAAAACAAAACAAATTTTCACATTTCCACAAATTTTATCCTTTATTTATTCTCCTGTATTTTCTTTCTCTCTATTTTTTGTGCTTTCTTTTTCCTCATGCAAAGTTCGCGTAGTGTGTATTTTGATTTATGTTTCTTTTTTTTTTCATTTTCCTTTCTTGACCTTATAATTACAGATACAAAAATTATTGAGTTTTGGCTCCAATAGAGACCCTGTGTTATTTTTATACTTTTTTTTTTTTTTTTTTTTTAATTTTATTTGAATAAATTCTTTATTTTAAAAACTGTACACATGTATGGTGCGATTTGGTGATGTAAAATATTATTTTTTTATTTAATACATGTCCAAGGGTCACCACTTAGATGCCACTTGGCACACTATTTTTTTTTTTTTTTTTTTAAAAAAAAATCTTTAAAAGTTAAAAATAAATATGAAAAAATTAATGTTGATATTAAAATTTTATGGGTATTATCATGAGTTTATTTTGTCTGGATTCACTTTCAAATGTTATAATTTATTTATTGGGTTTTTTTATTTTATTTTTTTATAGTATTCGAAACTCTCATTTATTTTGTCAAATTTTGCACACCCACTAGACTGGACTGCTCCCTCCTCCTCCTCCTCTTCCCCCACCGCCTTTGATAGACTTGCCGCCAGCAAGCTTCAATTTTTTTTTATTATTGTATATGTATATTTATATATTTCAATGGTAAGTAATTTATGTTTATATATTATTTTAATTTTATTCTTAAAATTTTAAATATGTATTTAAATAGTTTAAAATTAAAAGTTATATATTTCCCGCTAAGTAACCGCCAGCCAACGTATCCATCTCTAGTGTGAAAAGGATTTTTGAATATAGCTAAGAAGCTGCTTCATATTCCCTCCTCTTCTGGCCTTGCCTACCTTCCATTTACGTTATCAAATTAATTAGAAACCCAATTTGATTTTTCCATATTAAGATTTCTTAACCTCCGTTTCATTTTCGACAACCTATTGTCCTCTAATTTCGAAGCTCGCAGCCGTTCCATCTCTCAATTCAATCCCTAGAAACCAATTCTTCTTCTGCTCCGGATTCATTCTCTTCTCAGCACTCATTCTGGATGTTTCTCAATTCTAACTGCAATGGATGGATCAGTTGATGGGTCTTCGCTACCTTCAGATATGCAAGCTCTGGATAACCAGTCTCCTGCTCAACCGTCACTCAATTCAAATGTGTCTTCACCAATTTCACCAAAAAAGTTTAGCTCTCTGGAAGAAGTTTCTCGGTGTTCTTTTCCGGGACAGTCTTGGACAACTTCGTCAATTGAAACTTCTGGCGATCAGATTTTGGTGAACCTTGATTGGCCTTGTTCTGCTGGCAATGACCTGAAACCTATTCCGTCATCACCATCTTCTCCAAGTAGAGACCTCGTTCACCACGAGTCTCCGGCTGCACCACTGCCGAACCTAAATCCGTTCTCGCCACCTCTGCCAAACGAAACCCTAGCGGATCATTATCTGACTCTGTTATCTTTACCAGCTGATAATAATCAGTTTTTACTTCATGATCCATTTGAACCAATATCTGTAATTATGCCCGAACCTGATGTATCTGCCTTTGATAGGCATTTTTTACAACTAGAAAAGGAGAGGATCAGTCTCTCACTGTTTAGCCCTGAAGAAGATGATCCTGAAGAACATCGACCATTATCTGACATGCAATGGTGTTCGCAAAAGAAGGATGGCATTGCTTATCCCCCAAGATCGTATGATAGTGAAGATGAGATTGTGGAGTGTAAACCATGGACTCAATCTCAGTGGAATGCCAAAGAATCTAGCTGGTCAAAAGTGCGGGAATCCAAGGAAGTCATACCCACCGGTGTGGTATGTTCCATCATTCTCTGCACAACTTTTGATCTTCATTCCTTTGTAGTCATGTGTTTATTTCATATCCATCATCATGATTATTATTATTTGAATTATCGGTTTTGTAGGGTTCAGGGATTTCAAATTTAGGCAATACTTGCTTCATGAATTCAATCCTGCAATGCTTCACCCACACGGTGCCCCTGGTCGAGGCTCTTCAGACTTACAATCACCCGATGCCTTGTAATCGTATGATCTATATGTACTTTAATCTCGGTTTTTTGTTGTTTCCTTTTCCGAGTCAAGAACATTAATGGCTAATTTAATACTTTTGTATTTGGTATATTTTATTATTTTCGAAAGAGGTGTTTGTCTCTGACTTTTGATTTTAATTTTTGCATTTCAAATGTTTTTTGCAACCAGTGGATAAAGTGTAAAGTAATTTTGGAAACAACTAAAGTCAAAATTTTCTTTTAATAAATTTTCAAATCAAAAATTAGGATTTTTTTTTTTAAAAAATAATTTTTGTTTTTACTAAAAATTTATACTTAAAATTTCAAAACATTAAGTTCAATAAACATACAATTCTGCTTTCTTCTTTAAAGTGATGGCGTTTTATCCAGTAATTTGTATGAAGTATAAATTTTTTTTTTTTATTAAAAACATATTTAATGAACAATTATTTTAAAGATATGTTTAAAATTTACCGCACACATCTCTACAATTATTTGTATTAAATATCAAATAATTTTCTATTAACAACACATTTGGTTAACAATTATTTTAAAACTACTTTTAAAATTTACAGTCCAAATCTTTACAGCTATTTTTTATTAAATATTAAATATTTTTTATTAGCAGTATATTTAGTGATTAATTATTTTAAAAGTACTTTTAAAACTCACAGCGCAAGCTAGTTTGCCCCCAGTCTAGGCTCTTGGCACTTGCGATCACCCGATGCCTTGTGATTGTATGATCTATTTGTTTTAATCTCACTTTTTATTATTTCCTTTTTCAAACAAGAACATTAATGACTAGTTTAATATTCTTCGAATTGACACGTTGTTTCTATTTTTTTTTAAAAAATAACTTGGCATTCTGTTTTAGTTCCGAAAATGGTAAATTTTTTGAAAAGTTATTAGTTTCTATAGAGGCCTCATCTTTCGGAACATGGTAGCACTATCCATATTATTTCTTCTATGGCTTTTAATAATTTGATTCACTAAGTGAAAAAAAATTTGCAAAATTTCAGGTAATAGAGAAGGGTTCTGTGCTATTTGCATTCTTCGTGATCACATACAATTATCTTTACATTCTTCAGGAGGAGTTATCTCACCTTCAAGATTTGTTGATAATTTGAACAGTATCCTTTTCTTTTTCATTTTCCTTTTAATGAATTAGAACAATGTAAGCAGATAGTCATTAAGGTTTCATATTTTTATCATTCTGCTTAACCACGCTGTAGTTAACTCTTACCATATAATAATCTCAAATTTATGCCTTTGAAAGCTATCTTTAATTAATCTTGTATATGAAAATGCTGCATGCATACTTTTTTTCCGAACAACTGTTTCTTTGACTAGACAATAGTTTTTTTCTTGTTATTCTTGACCCAAAGCACATTAGAATTTTCCCCTTTCTTCCAGAAATACCAGCAGGAAGATGCTCATGAATTCTTGCAATCCATATTAGATAAACTTGAACGATGTTGCTTGGATTCTGAGAAAAAAGATGATAGTTTATCTTCCCATGATATTAACATTGTGGAGCAGGTCTTTGGTGGTCGTCTCCTAAGTAGAGTATGGCCTGCCTCTTATTTCTCTTTATACTTTTTCCAATATTGAAAATAAGTAGCAGTTTTGTCAATATGCAAATCGTATTGACATTCTATTGATTGGATATCAGCTTCAGTGCTGCAACTGTGGTCACTACTCCGACACTTATGAGCCCTCGATTGGACTTAGTTTGGAGATTGAAGAAGTGGACGCTCTTCAAAATGCCCTATTATCTTTTACCAGTGTGGAAAAACTTGAAGATCCAGAGACAAAGTTTAAATGTGAGAATTGCAAAGAAACAGTGTTGAAGGAGAAACAACTTATGGTGGACCGGGCACCTTCAGTTGCCACATTCCACTTGAAGAGATTCAAGAATCATGGAATTTTTGTTGATAAGATTTATAAGCATGTGAAGTTCCCATTGGAGTTGGACTTGCAACCTTATACGAGTAGCTCTCGGAGTAGTGAAGTGAGTAAAATGTTGACATTTGAGATTTACTGCAGAGATCTTGATTTTAGTTGAATGAGCTTCAGGGCATTGAGATTTGATAAAATTTAATTCTGTATCTTTTTTTTTTTTTTTTTTGTTCATGGAGAAGCCCTAGTTGAGCCATAATTTTTCAGGACACTTGACTATTGATTTGCATGTCTGTTAGTTTTGCGGACAGTCGTGTTTATTTCAGTTATGATCACCAATTCCTTAAAAATTTTCTGCCATTTCTTACAGGAGGTGGAGCTCAAGTATTACTTGTATGCATTTGTGGTGCACGTTGGAAAATCATTAACAGATGGTCATTACTTCTGCTACGTTCGGTCCTCTCTGAATACATGGCACAAATTGGATGACTCACAGGTAGCAATTACCAAATTTATTACTGATCTGGCCTTCCAGATGAGCTTGTTTTGGTGTTATGTCTTTAATTTTTAATTCCTTAGGAAGGTTAAGCATAAGTTATGATTACATTGATGACGTAGGCATTAAGTTTTCATTGCTATTTTTTCCTGCATTTTGTTAATTGACATAATTCTTGATGCTTCAACATTTAAGTTATCGAAGTATCCCAAATATCCTCCTTAAAGTCATGTAGTTACTGGATTTTGGTGGTCAGACAAAATTTATGCCGTTTAACTTATAAAATGTAAGTATGTTGGGTTGAGTTGTCGACATCAATCACTGGGTTATAGAAGCTCTAATTCATGATTAAACCAATCTTGCTGAATTTTGGTGTGTGTATATATATATATATGTAATTTATTTGTTTATTGATTTATTTATTTTTTTCCTTTTGGCAGGTTACCAGGGTTGAAGAAGACTTTGTGCTATCTCAGGATGCATATATATTATTCTATGCCAGGCAGGAGACACCATGGTTTTCAACTATCTTTGAAGGGATAAAGCCTAGACTGGAAGCAAACACAAATTTATTGCCCAAGTCAGTTATGGATTCAGTGAAAAATGACTTTAATTCTGATAATAGAATAGGAGATAATGAAAATTATGAGGTGAATAAATCCAGTGACAATGAAATGACTGCAAAACTAAAAAAGTGGTCTCAATTAATTGAAATGTCGAACGCTGCTGGGGTTGTTTCTGCCAAGAATTCTTACAAATCAAATCAGAATAAAGATGATGTTCCCATGATTCATGCTTCATCAGCATTAATGGACAGTGAGTATGAGATATCACAAAATGTGCTGTCTCTTAAAAAGAATAATTGGGATCAGAGGGGTACCAAAGTTTCAAGGAAAAATAGTTCACCTTCCACACTGCCTGGATCAGAGAGTTCAGGTGTTCCTCGGGAACACCAAGGTAAAAGAATCACTCCCGTGATCTTGTTTCCATATACATATATATATATATATATTTCATTATAGTTAAGCCAAATAATTCGACACTAGTTTAAATTTTGCAGAAGCAGTTTATTGCATTCCGCGAGATCATTTGAAATTAGAGAAGGAAGGGAGTCGAAAGAGACCATCTGGCAAGGTTCCATTGGATATGAATACAAGTTTAGCTCTTAGTTGCCCTGAAAAGCACATCCCTGGATCAAGGGCGACAATGCTTTCTACTGATATGGAGGTTGGGCAGGATGGGGACCCCAACAAAAGGAAAAAATTACATGCAACGCCATGCAAAACTTCTAGTCCCCCATCAGAAGAAAAACCTACGAACGGGGACGAAGTTGGTAGCTCATCATAGACACAGTGGGGAAGAAGTTGGTTAGTAGGTTTTTGTTCTGATTATCTTGTGGATGATTCATACTGTTACTGTTATTTCTTTTGGCATGGCCAGCTCTTTCGTTTAATAGACAAATATTTATCAACTGTCAACTTTTAATAAATAGATTAGCAAGTATTTATAACTAGAAAATGCTGCCAATACTATTAATTAATCTGTTACTGCTCACAATATATATTACTAACTATGGCTAATTATTACGAAATATTATAATACGATACTGCCGATTTATCATTAATTATCATGTATGCTATGAAATATTATTACATACAAATATTTTGGACACAATATCATCTGATTTTAACATTTCTATGAATATTTATTATTGATATTCTGTAGTAGTAATGTGTTGGCAAGTAAATTGTATTATTATAATAATTTTGTTCCAAAGATGTTGTAATTATTATTCCAACAACAATGAACATATATCTTTTTTACTTTTATCCAAAAATTTAATATTAATATTTATAAGATAATATTATGCAATAAATTTAATAATAATATGTTTTTCTTTTAAACATAAGTTTAACAAATTAATTAAGTTTAGAATTATCTAAGAGGTAGTTAGGATTTTTTGTGAAAAAGAAATATCATACATACTATCTATCCAACATAAATTCTCAATGTTTAGATAATTTATTACTTAAAAATATGTTAAATTATCAACTCTAACTAAATATATATATATGTCTTACCTCTTCAAGAAGAAGGATATTCGTATATATTTCGACAAAGATTCTTTGTTCAAATCTATAATTAAGTCTCATTATCTTGATAAGATGAGCCTTAATATGATATATCGGAATTAACATAAATGATGATTATATGCCAATATATATGTACAAACACAAAATATAACATGTTTCAAGAAGCAATAATCCAAATAAAAAAAGTCTATGCACGTTCATTCTCAACTTGAAAGCAAAGGTTAATGTATAGATAGGAGTCATCAAGTTGTTACAACTAGAGATGGTAAGACTCCCCGAAATAATAAATTTTCTTTTTGAAAGATTGTGAGTCACAATAATCTATTAATGGTGGGATCGTTACAAAAAATATATTTTTTAAAAATGATCACTTTTAGTAATAAATAATATTTATGACTAAACGAGAACATATATAAATACAAATGGTTGAAATAGATCACTTTCAGTAACACAAGCCTTTATCATTAAAAATAAGAGTTGTTTGTACGAATTTCAGTTTACCAATAATATCACTTCTATTAGTGAAAATTAATTTATACAAACAATCTCTATTTTTATATACTATGCCCCAAATCATATGATTTATATCAATTGGTCTAAATCCCTTAAGATCCATCATATCTAGATCTTAAATTCTAACTCATTAAATCTATATAATATTTTATTTACTTTTCTCATCATTAAATCAATTCCTTAAACTCTTCCTACTAACCCAAAACCTGTTAGATTTCAAAATAAAACTTTAGCTCATTAAACCAAAATTCACATAGTTAAAAATTTTAGCTCTCTTATTTAAGATTACTCTTTCGTCTCTCCTTCCACTCATCATAGCTTCGTTCTTCAAGCTTCAAGGATTAGGCAGATTAGGGTTTGTTTTAGAGCTTCATCCTCCCCTTTTCAACTCCACATGACTAAACAGATTATTGATTAAATAATTAAATAAATTTTATTTTTAAAAAGAATTTTTTTTATGATTCGATTATATCTAACCTATTCATTAAATAAATTTGAATTTATAAGTAACTTATATTAAATACTATTTATTAAATAGATATGAATTTTTAAGTAATTTATATTCTTAATCGTACATTAAAAATATACAAGTATGGACTTAAATACCTAAATGGCTCTTGTATAATTGATTTTTTTTATTTGAATTCCTAGACTATTTTTCTATCTGTTTTGCTTATGTACTTTTAAATTTTATTTGAATACTTATTCTAATAATGTTAAAACCCCTTACACATGGTAGATGATGTGGTCAAAATTTCATATACTTTTCCATATAGCTGCCAACATCCAAATCCCACACCTAATATACTTATTCATTTTTAGTTTTAAAAATAAAGATTGAATATTTAAAAATTAAAATAATATTGAGATTTCTTTAATTATTATAACTTGATTGATACACAGATATTGAGTTTCTAATCTTAAAATTTGATAAAGCCAATAAAGGAAGAAAATGGAGAAGGATTGAAGAAGTTGGGTCCTACTTTAGATTCGAGAAGCTTGTTTTTGTGGGATGCGAACTTATTGCGTATAATGAAGAGAGAAAAAAGGGTGACAGTTTAAGCTTTTCTTTCTCGGCTAATGAAAGGCGGGGAGATGGTAAGTTTCTGTCTGAAGCTTGCTTGAAAGTCTATTCAATGGCGATGTGGGAAGACGAGGAAGGAGATTGGGTGTTGGGAACAGAGAGGAAGGAATAGTCTGTGTAAAGAAGATTGAACCGATCAAGGCTACTCTTCATCAGCAAACTGAAGATGACAAGTGTGCAAACTTGTTCAAGTCAGCAAATTGTCCCAGTCGGCAATCCAACTTAGCCACCAGCTTCTAGACAAATCACGCATGGCTAAACAACTGGAACGCAATCATCGCTTCTTGTCATTCCCTGATGTCCTTCCTTATTCTCTACGTTTTTTATTTTGATCCTCTGCAATTTGTTCCTTGTTTTCTTGTGATGTGTATGTATGTTTTGGACTCTTATAGAAGAGCTGCTAAGCTCTGTAAATTCTGTAACTCTCTTGATGATTATATATGAAATACACAAGCTGTGAATTGTCCAGCTTTCCCTTTACCAAGAAACTAAAAGCTTCGTTTCATAACTTGGTATCAGAGCCAGTGCAAATGGCAGGAGAAAACAACAACTCTTCCACCTTCAATCCACTACCTCAAAGAATTTAAACCCTGCCCAGCAGCACAATGAGCTCAGTTTGCAAACTAAAACTTAACCACAAAAACTTTCTTCTCTACAAAAATATGGTCCTCCAAATCATCAGAGGAAATAAACTTGAAGGCTTCATCATTGGAGCCAAACTTAGCCCATCTGAATATACAGAGAAAATCATGGAAGGAAGCACCAACGTATTTGAACCCAGAATTCGAAAATTGGTTCGCACAAGATCAAATGTTATTAGGTTGGCTCTACAGCTCGATTGAAACAAGTTTGGCCTCCAAATTGATGGGATACTCAACATCAAAACTCCTTTGTGATGCCATCTAAGAGCTATTCGCAGAAAAAAAAAAAGAGTAAATGTAATCTATTACAAGAGAAACTTCATCAAAATACAAAAAAAAAAGTTTGAAAATGGAAGAATACCTAAAAACCATCAAAGGCATCGCAGACAACCTTGCACTGATAGGTCATCCTATAACACTCGAAGATCTCGTCTCTCAAATTCTCATCTGCTTAGACTCCTCTGAATACAACCCATTGGTGTGCCAAATCACAGAGAAAGAAAACATAAGTTGGGTGGAGCTTCAATCACGACTGTTGAACTATGAAAGGCAACTAGAACAACTCAACACTACCACGACTAATCTTAGCCGCGAACGACCTTCAGCAAACTTTTCCAGTATCAGAAGCAAAAGGAACTATCAAAATCCTCATTTTCAAACGAAAAATAGAGGAGGAGGACGAAACAACAATCTAAACAAGGGTGGTCGCTATAACACTAAAAGAGGAGAAACAAGCAGCGGTAACTCTAGATCAATTTGTTAAGTGTGCGGCAAAATTGGGCATACTACTACTCATTGCTACTATCGATATGATAATAGCTACATGGGAGCTGTTCTAGAGAGTTCAACGAAGGTCCAACAAAGATTTGCCTCTTTTCAGGCTCCACCGAAAACAACCTTGAAGACCCAATGTTGTATGCCGACAGCGGTGCCAATAACCATGTTATAGGTGACCCTAACATCCTATAATCGAAACAAGTATATACAGGAAATGAGAGCCTGATGATTGAAAATAGTAAGAAAATGCGTATCAAAGATATTGGTAAGACAAATATCTATACACCTAGTAGCCAAAAATTAGCACTTCACATAGTGCTACATGTGCCTAAGATTAATCGAAATCTACTGAGTGATTCTTAACTGACCTCTTCAAATAATGTTGAAGTAATTTTTTACTCATCTCATTGTTTTCAATCGGATATGGGAGGAGAGTTCACTGTTCTGGCTCAGACTCTCCAAAATAGTGGAATAAAAATTAGATACTCTTGCCCTTACTCCTCAGCTCAAAATGGACGAGCTAAAAGAAAACACGGGCATGTAGCCGAAATAGGTCTTGCGCTTCTTGCTGAGTTGGGAGTACCACTAAAGTATTGGCTTAATGCCTTTGAAACAGTTGTATTCCTAATTAACAGAATGCCTACACCAATTTTGAATCAATTTTCATCGCTTCAAAAATTATACCACAAAAAACCCAACTACAAATAGCTGAAATGCTTTGAATGTGCCTGCTTTCCTTGCCTGAGACCATACCAAAATCACAAGCTCTCTTTTCACTTATCAAAGTGTGTATTCCTTGACTACAACTCACTTCACAAAGGATACAAATGTCTCAACTCAACTAGTAAAACCTATGTGTAAAAGAATGTTGTTTTTAGTGAATCAGATTTGTATTTCCACCATGGCTTTGTCAGCACACATTAACCTAAAGTGCCCTCTAGAATTACAATGTCATTGTGGTTTAACATATCCTTTAACCTCCCACCAACTTTACCTCATTCCAGGAGCACAACCAGCTAAGACATCTCAGAAGCTACAACATCAGCATCCTCTCCTACGGTTGAGACTTCACCTCAACACTTGCTGAGAGACTCTCCAACTAGTGAGAACTTGTTGTAACATGAACTAGAATCTCCCCTAAATCAAAATATGATACCAGATGGAGAATTGGAAGAGAGACTGCAGACAACAGACATTATAACTGAAGCTCCTAGACACCAAATGATGGTCAGAGCTCAAGCTTGGATCTTTAGACCAAGGAACATGTCACAAGATTTTCAATTATTCAAAGCAACGAAGGTAAATAATCTCATAACACCCACTTTGACCAAAGAAGCTGTAACGGCCCCAGAAATTTAAAGAAAATGTATGTATTAAAAATTTTAAGTGTGGAAGCGAAATAAAAATTCTGATTAATATCCCTTACACAATAACCAAAACGTATTAAACGTATGAAAGAATAAATTAACTGAAGTAAACACTAGTAATGAATGCTATAAATAAATCTATGAAATCCTTAGTCATCTACTCGCCGTCTTCCTGCGAGACGGGCTCGGGAACCAAGTCCTTCTGATCTGAAATGGTTAAGTAAGAAATGAGCTATACTAGCCCAGTAAAAACATCACACTATCTCACTGCCACAGGAGTAAAGGTTGGTAGAAAACAAAAACGACCAATAGAGCATAATTTATAGCAAACTCATTTATCAATAATAAAAACCTTTACTGTCCACTTACCTCGGTGAGATTCATGAAAGACAACTTATGAAACATAATAACATCATAAACATCATAAAATCATGCACACTTTGTAACATAACACATATCAAACTCTCATTTTTCAATCATCAGACAATAATTTTTCTCTTTTATCAGCCTGCTAGTATCCATGGGGATCCATAGAGGGGTCATTGCTACATGTGAACCATTCACATTAATAACTTGATTCCAGGGCCGTCCCCATACCCCGTCCGGTATGGGCGCCAAAACCATAAACCTCAATATCTCGTACGGTATGAGGGTGAAACGGGCCGTCCCCATACCCCGTTCGGTATGGGTGCCAAAACACATAAGGTCTCCATACCCCGTCCGATATGAGAGATCACGTTCCCGGTAGGGTTCTCCACGGACCCAAGTCCATCCACCATCTCCCAGGATATCTAGTTAGGCTGTCGACATCATCCATTTATCAATTCACATACATTTTTCTATTTTTCTTGGTCTCAATTATCCACTCAAACATAAATACGTAAACTAGTACTGAACACCAAACAAGACAACAACGGGTTCACAATAATTCAAACCATAATAAATGAAATCGTGATTCATGCATACGAAACCATAGAATAAACACATCAAATATCATACTGTATTTAAAACTATAAAATAGATCAACAACAATTGACCAAAAAATACATCAGATTCAGGCTCCATTAGCAACCTTAATTAATTATACACAATTCATAAAATACCGTTTATTCTTTTATTGAGCTTTAATACCGTGATAGGAAATTTGGTGAGAAATCTTTATTTATTTCGGAGTCTGAAATCAGATTCTCACTGCGCCTACGGGTTGTCCCTAAATTCCCTGAATTTTTATTCAGGAACTGAAATACACTTCTGGTACCTACACATGTCCCGAAAAAACTCAAAATCAAACCTAAGGCCTACTCGGCCATTCTCAGAAAAGCCGCCGTGGTCCGGCGATGGCGCCGCCGCCCGCGGCAGTGATTCGCCTTGGGTTGGTCGTATTCTGGCGAATTTGGCCAAACTCGCATTGATTCCTATGATAAATCACCCCTAGGGTCCACGGTGGGCCAAAAATCAAGAAAAACTGAGACTTACCGACGGCAGAGCTCTCAGGTGCAGTGGCTTCTCCAGTGCGAGTCGTGATTTGATGTTTTGCTCCGGTCAACCTGTAGAGAAAAGGACGGTGATCACAGTGGTGTAAAAATTACATCAAACGGGAAGCGGGAAGGGCCTCATCGGAGGCAAAAATTGAGGGAAGCTGCAGCGGCGCCGCTGAACTTCGGCAGTGTTTTTCAGTCAATTAGCCGGTGGTTTGGCTCCGATTTGACCACAGGTGGATTCAGCATCGAAAAACGAGCCCATGAGAGAAATTTTACCTCGTTTGACGGTCGAAAAATTCTCTAGTGCGGCGACAGGTGGTGGCGGCCGGCTCCTCCGGTGACTGGGTCGTCTTCTCTGACGAGGGTACTGGCGGCTAGGGTTTGGGGTTAGGTGTGGGTGAGGTTATTTATAACCTTCCCCTTTTAATCTCAGCCGTCCATCACGATTTAATCTGGACCGTCCGATCGCGATTAAAATGAGAATTAATCTGGGCCGTCCATCGTGATGCGATCTGGACAGTCCGTGCATGATTCAATCTGGGTCATCCATGCGCACTTTTGATCTGGGCCATCCATGCGTACAGGAACGGATCTGCGCCGTCCGATCGCACGCACGAGGATCACCTATGTGGCCCCGTCCCGCGTGGCTTCCCGCGTCAACGTTCTTGCCATGCGGCGTGTCTTGGTTGGCTGGGGCTGCTGACCGGGCTGCTGACGTGGCGTATCTTTTCTAAATTGCGTTTTGACCCCTGATTTTTTAGTTTCTTTTCAAAAACACCACCAGAATCCAAAATTTCACCCATTTTTCCCAAAATCATTTTCAATTAATTCTCAAAAATAATTTTACCCAATTTTATTATTATTATTATTATTATTTCTATTAAATTAAACATATAATTATTATAAAATAAATTGACTATTAAAATAAAATAAAATCAAAAAAAAATTCCAATACAAAAATAAAAACAGTTTTGGGGTGTTACAACTCTCCCCCCTTTAAAGAAATTTGGTCTTCCAAATTTGCCTCTTGCTCTTGATCGAACAAATGGGGATACTGGGCTCTAAAGTCTGATTTTAGCTCCCAGGTAGCCTCCCTTGGCGTGTGGTTCTGCCACACGATCTTTACAAATGATATTTTCCGGTTGCGGAGTATCCTGTTCTTTCGGTCCGTGATACCGACTGGTTCTTCTTCATAAGATAAGTCATCTTGGAGTGGAAGCGATTCATGAGCCAAGACATGAGAGGGGTTCAGGTTGTACTTATGTAGCATGGATACGTGGAATACATTATGGACCTTGGAGAGCTCTGGAGGTAGTGCTAGTGTGTAGGCAGTACCAATCCTGTCTAAGATTTCAAAAAGTCCAATAAATCGGGGGGTTCAGTTTTTCCATCCTGCCGAACTTATTAATTCTCTTGAAATGAGTGACCTTAAGGAACATCCGGTCGCCTTTCTCAAATGCTAGATCTCTCCTCCGGGTGTCCGCATAACTCTTCTGCCTACTCTGATCCGTCTGAATGTTCTTTCAGATTTTAACTATTTTAGACGTGGTCTCCTCTACCAACTCCGGGCCTAACAATCTTCTATCGCCCACTTCTTCCCAATAAATCGGTGATCTGCATGGGCGCCCATATAACGCCTCATATAGAGCTATGCCGATACTCGCTTGGTAGTTGTTGTTGAAGGCAAACTCTATCAGGGGTAGATGGTCATCCCAATAGCCCCTAGAGTCAAGGACATAAGCTCAGAGCAAATCCTCAAGTGTACGAATTGTCAATTCTGATTGTCCATCAGTCCGAGGATGGAAAGCAGTGCTGAGAGAGAGCTTTATTCTCATGGCTTGCTGAAAGCTACTCCAAAACTAAGAAGTGAACTTGGTGTCCCTGTCGGATACCACTGTCACTGGAACTCCATGCAATCTGACTATTTCTCGGATGTACATTCTTGCCAACTTATCTAAGGGGTCAGTCATCCTGATGGCCATGAAGTGGAAAGATTTGGTAAGTCGGTCAACAATTACCTAGATGGTGTCATGTCCTGAACGTGCATTGGGTAATCCTGTCATGAAGTCTATGGTGATGTGTTCCTACTTCCACTATGGGATCGGTAAAGGCTAAAGTAGCCCACCTGGGCGCTGATGCTCTGCCTTGACCTGCTGACATACCAAGCATTTAGATACAAAGTTGGCTATGTCTCTCTTCATCCCATTCCACCAAAACTGGGGTCGCATGCTTTGGTACATTTTGGTGCTTCTGGGATGCATGGCAAACTTCAAGCTGTGGGACTCTGTCATGATGTCTCTCTTTAACTCACTATCGTCTGAGACACATACTTGTCCTGGAAACGGAGTAATCCATCAGCAGAGATTCAATATTCTGAGCTCACTCCATGTTCTGCATCCTTCTTGCAGGCTACCAGGGCGGGGTCGACTGACTGGACTTTCCTTATTATCTGGATTAACTCGGGCTGGACTGTCAGGCGGCCCAAACATGTGACTCTCCTAAAGTCCTGAGGTTGAACCTGTTGTGTGGCCCTAATTTTCCTGTATTCTAAAACCATCAAATGGGCTAAGATACTTGCACTTTTCCTGCTGAGAGCATCTGCTACCACGTTGCCCTTACCCAGCATTATTGTGTAAGGGATGAGTCCGAGGAACGCGACTCTGATACCAACTGTAACGGCCCCAGAAATTTAAAGAAAATGTATGTATTAAAAATTCTAAGTGCGGAAGCGAAATAAAAATTCTGATTAATATCCCTTACATAATAACCAAAACGTATTAAACGTATGAAAGAATAAACTAACTGAAGTAAATACTAGTACTGAATGCTATAAATAAATCTATGAAATCCTTAGTCATCTACTCGCCGTCTTCCTGCGGGACAGGCTCGGGAACCAAGTCCTCCTGATCTGAAATGGTTAAGTAAGAAATGAGCTATACTAGCCTAGTAAAAACATCACACTATCTCACTACCACAAGAGTAAAGATTGGTAGAAAACAAAAACGACCAATGGAGCATAATTTATAGCAAACTCATTTATCAATAATAAAAACATTTACTGTCCACTTACCTCGGTGAGATTCATGAAAGACAACTTATGAAACACAATAACATCATAAACATCATAAAATCATGCACACTTTGTAATATAACACATATCAAACTCTCGTTTTTCAATCATCAGACAATAATTTTCCTCTTTTATCAGCCTACTAGTATCTATAGGGATCCATAGAGGGTTCCTGCTACACATGAACCATTCACATTAATAACTTGATTCCAGGGTCGTCCCCATACCCCGTCCGGTATGGGCGCCAAAACCATAAACCTCAATACCCCGTCCGGTATGAGGGTGAAACGGGTCGTCCTCATACCCCGTTCGGTATGGGCGCCAAAACACATAAGGTCTCCATACCTTGTTCGATATGAGAGATCACGTTCCCGGTAGGGTTCCCTACAGACCCGGGTCCGTCCACCATCTCCCAGGATATCTAGTTAGGCTGTCGACATCATCCATTTATCAATTCACATACATTTTTCTATGTTTCTTGGTCTCAATTATCCAATTAAATATAAACACATAAACTAGTAATGAACACCAAACAAGACAACAATGGGTTCACAATAATTTAAACCATAATAAATGAAAGCGTGATTCATGCATACGAAACCATAGAATAAACACATCAAATACCATACTGCATTTAAAACTGTAAAATAGATCAACAACAACTGACCGAAAAATACATCAGATTCAAGCTCCATTAGCAACCTTAATTAATTATACACAATTCATGAAATACCGTTTATTTATTTATTGAGCTTTAATACCGTGATAGAAAATTTGGTGAGAAATCCTTACTTGTTTCGGAGTCTGAAATCGGGTTCTCACTGCGCCTACGAGCTGTCCCTAAATTTCTTGAATTTTTCTCTGGGAACTGAAATACACTTCCAGTATCTACACATGTTCTGAAAAAATTCAAAATCAGACCTAGGGCCTACTCGACCATTCTTGAAAACTCCGGCACGGCGGCTCTGCCGTGCTCCGGCGATGGCGCTGCCGCCCGCGGCGGTGATCCACCTCGGGTTGGCTGTTTTTGGCTTAATTCGGCTAAACTCGCAATAATTCCTGCGATAAAGCACCCCTAGGACCCTCGGTGGGCCAAAAAATCATGAAAACTGAGACTTACCGGCGGCGGAGTTCTCGGGTGCGGCAGCTTCTCCTGCACGAGTCGCGATTCGATATTTTGCTCTGGTCAACCTGTAGAGAAAAGGACGGTGATCACAGTTGTGTAAAAATTACATCAAACAAGAATCGGAAAGGGCCTCATCGGAGGCAAAAATTGAGGGAAGCTGCGGCGGCGCCTCTGGGCTTCGGCAGTGTTTTTCGACTAATTGGCCGTTGGTTTGGCTCCAATTTGGCCACAGGTGGATTCAGCATCAATAACCGAGCCCAGGTGAGAAATTTTACCTCGTTTGGCGGTCGAAAAATCCTCCGGTGCAGCGGCGGGTGGCGGCGGCCGGCTCCTCCGGTGACTGGGTCGTCTTCTCCAGCGAGGGTACTGGCGGCTAGGGTTTAGGATTGGGTGTGGGTGAGGTTATTTATAACCTTCCCCTTTTAATCTTAGTCGTCCATCACGATTTAATCTGGACCGTCCGATCGTGATTAAAATGAGAATTAATCTGTGCCGTCCATCGCGATGCGATCTGGACCGTCCGTGCGTGATTCAATCTGGACTGTCCGCACGCGTGAGATATGGAGTATCCGCACACGTGCGATCTGGGTCATCCGTGCGCGCAAGAACGGATCTGGACCGTCCGATTGCGCGCACGCGGATCGCCCACGTGGCCCCGTCCCACGTGGCTTCCCGCATAGTATTCCTGCCACGCGGCGTGTCCTGGTTGGCTGGGGCTGCTGACCAGGCTACTGACGTGGCTGCTGACATGGCGTATCTTTTCTAAATTGTGTTTTGACCCCCGCTTTTCGATTTTCTTTTCAAAAATACCCCAAAAATCTAAATTTTCACCCCTTTATTTTAAAATCATTTTCGATTAATTTTCAAAAATAATTTTACCCAATTTTATCATTATTATTATTTTTATTTCTATTAATTTAAATTAAATTAAACATATGATTATTACAAAATAAATTAACTATTAAAATAAAATAAAATCCAAAATAAAGATTCCAATACAAAAATAAAAATAGTTTTGGGGTGTTACAGAAGCAATCAACGAACCTTACTGAAAAATTAGCAATAGAAGAAAAAATGACCGCCCTCAGCAATAACAAGACCTAGAAGTTGGTCCCTGATCGCCCAGAAATGAACCTTGTTGGAAGCAAATAAGTGTATAAAATCAAGATAAATGCAAACAAAAGCTTTCAATGGTGCAAAGCTAGACTGGTCGTAAATGGTCTCCATCAAACACCTGGTATAGATTTTCATCAGACTTTCAACCCAGTAATAAAAGCTGATAACACTATGTTTGTTTTAGTAGTCGTAAATGGATGGCACATCAAGTAGTTAGATGTGAACAATGCCTTCCTAAATGGGGAGCTGAAAGAAATAGTGTTCATGAAGCAATCAGAAGGTTTTGAAGATACCATATATCCTAATTATGTTTTTCAACTCAACAAAGCACTCTATGGACTCAAACAAGCTCCAAGAGCTTAGTTTGACAAGCTCAAATCAACATTGCTCATATAGGGCTTTAAAAATTCCCAAGCAAACACATCTCTTTTTTTCTTTGTCACTGAAGCAATTAAAATCTTCATATTGATCTATATTTATGATATAATTGTTATAGGAAACAAGCTTGAGAAAATCCAGAGCTTCATTAGTCAGCTTCATGATTTGTTTGCACTGAAGGATCTCGGTGACATCCACCTATTCCTTGTCATCGAAGCAATGCGCGACGACACTGGACTCATTCTCACCCAGATTAAGTACACTAAAGAGCTCCTTAAAAGAAACAATATGTACTATGCAAAACCATGTCCTACACCAGCAGTAATTGGAAGCAACCTGACAGGAGAAGAGGCAGAAGAACTGACTGATCCAACCCCCTACCAGAGGAGAATAGGATCCATTCAATACTTGACTCTCAGAAGGCCGGATATATTATTCATCATTAACAAACTTAGTCAGTTCATGTAAAGGTCAACCGACCTTCACATAAAAGCCCTAAAGAGGGTGCTGAGATATCTAAAAGGGACAGTTGATATGGGACTTCATATCAAGCCTAGTGACAAATTAAGCATTGTCGGGTACTCAGATGCAGACTGGGTTTGCTCCATGGATGATTGTTGCTCAACCTCTAGCTATTATGTGTAACTTGGAGAAAATTTGGTTTTCTGAAGCTCAAAGAAGAAAAATGTTGTGTTAAGATCAAGTGTCAAGTCTGAATATAGGGCTCTCGCTCATCTAACTTGTAAAATTGCCTGGTTGGAGTCTCTACTCAAAGAAACAAGCTTTATTATCTCACAAGCCTCAATAGCTTGGTGCGAAAACATCAGCGCTACAGCCCTTGCTAGCAATCTAGTCTTTCATTCACGAACCAAACATATCGAAGTAGATGTTTATTTATTCCGTGAAAAAGTAACAAAAAGAGTTTTCGACATCAGATACGTTTCCTTGTGTGATCAAACTGCCGATTGCTTCACCAAAGCTCTGTCACAAACACAAGTCAAATATTTTAGAGAGAAGCTTGGACTAGTTCGACGATCGCTTCTCTTGAAAAGTTTCAAGGAGAATGTAAAGAAGACTGAACCGGTCAAGGCTATTCCTTATCAGCAAGCTGAAGATGACAAGTGTGCAAACTTGTCCAAGTCAACAAGTTATCCCAGTCAGCAATCCAACTCAGTCATCAACTTTCAGACAAAGCACGCATGGCTGACAACTAGAACACAATCATCCCTTCTTGTCATTCCCTGATGTGCTTCGTTATTCTCTGTGTTTTCCATTTTGATCTTCTGCAATTAATTCCTTGTTTTCTTATGGTGTGTATGTATGTTTTGGACTCCTGTAGAAGAGCTGCTAAGCTCTATAAATTCTGTAACTCTCTTGATAATTATATATGAAATACACAAGATGTGAATTGTCCACCTTTCCTTTACCAAGAAACTAAAAGCTTCGTTTCTTAACTGTCTGGTGGATGTGGCAAAAAAAGCTTCTGCAAATAGGCTTCGTGATTCGGGAGAATTGGGGCTTGACAGCGGCCCGACAGAAAGTGGTGGTAGCATCTTTGTCTTCTTCATCTTACAAAGAGAGAGGGAGAAGGGGGGAGGGGGGGTGGGGCTAGGAAGAAGAACAAAGAATAAAATTTTAATATTAACATTAAGTTTGTAATATTTATTTTCTATCTTTAAAAAGTTTTAAAAATAGGATCTAAAAATATATATGCCACGTGGCATCTATTGGGAGCCATTTAGAAATAATTAAATAAAAAATATTTTATATTGCCACATCATACCACAATGTGTGCAGTTTTAATGGAGATCACCCTTAAAATGAAGAATTTATTCATATAAAAATTTTAAAGTATAGGAATAAATAAAGATAAAATTTAAAAATATAAAAATAAATTAAATTAAAAAATAACAGAAGGCTCAAATAGAAAAATATAGATTGTACATAGCGTATTTGCATATTTAAGCTTATAAGTGTGTATTATGTCTATATGTTATTTATAATATATTGATTTTTTTTTATGTGAATGTATCATAGTGTTTCATATGTTTCCATACTGATGAGAAGGAACCAAGATAAATTGGTCTAAAATCAATACATAAAATTATTTTTTATTTGAATGAATCTATAAAAAGTGAATATTAAATAAAATTCAGCAAACAAATAACATAAAATATGGCCCAAGATGCACAAAAATTAATCACACAAATTTTTAGCGTAAAAAATTCTTTTAATGTACAAGATAAAAACCACAGAATTTCTCATGATCTAAGTAAAAGAGTTTCACTATCAAAAGTTAATGTTTAAAGCAACTATAATCTACCATAATAATCTTGTAAGTAAAGTCTCAACAACAAATTAGTCAAATAATGAGAGATAAATATGAGAATTGAGAAATATTACCAAAATAGTTCCTGTCATGTAAACAGATGAATTCTAATTGTTCGAATCTGATCTGACCGTCCAGATCAAATAACAATTTATTTCAAACGCGCTCACTAAATTTCAGCCCAATCAAACCACAAATAACTGTCTGATCATAGGAGAAAACTAAATTGATTATTTCTGCAAAAAAATCATGAACAGTAAATTTTGAACCATAAATACAAAAAAATCTAACCATTCAAAATCGATATGCACCATTTAGAATGAAAAACAATGAATTCTCTAAATACTCACCAAATTTAAGTTTGATCAGAACATAAATAGCTGTCTGATTACCGAAAATCAAAATTGACCTGATGTGATTTCTAAAAAAAAAAAAGTTCATTTCTCTCTTTTTTGTTCTCTTTCTTTTTAGTGGTCAAAAAGTTGTCTCACAAATATCTTAGGACACAAGTAGCATAGCCTAAGCTATTAATAACCCTAATGAGCCAAAAGAAATGTGTTCAAACAACATAGATTTTTCACATAGAAGGAAACCCAAACCCAATACGTACAATAGATATTTTGTGCTACTTTTAAGAAATATAAGTATACTTTTATTGATATTAAACTATTTTGAGATTTAAACATAATTTAATTTTATGAATTATTGTATTTTATATAATTGATAATTATTATAATAAATTTGTAATATATTTTCGAATAATCTGTTACAAATATTAATAAATTACCGTCTCTTTGTACTATTATACGAATTGAAATATATTATGTCAATTTTGCTTAAAAGAGTGTTCATGAAATCATGTAATCTCGTTTCTACTAACAGTGAGTTAAATATCATTCATGTCGACATTAATTGTTATAGGAATTATTTCTAAAATTATGCTTGCTATAGTAAGTAACAATGGTGTGATATTGTAGATTACCATTTGTGATTCTAGCCATTAAAATTAAGTATGAGCTTTGTATATATTGGATTTTTTTTTCTTTTCCTATATGGAAGTGCTATATTAGATTTTGAATATTTACATTAAAAGAAATTTAAGGAAACAATTATGTGAATATGTTCATCACCAGCAACTAAATTTATTTTGATTTTACGTGAATATAAGTATATAAAAAAGAACTTTATTACTTTTATAGTTTATTTATTTATAGACTATCAAATTTATAGTTTATTTATTTATTTTCGTATTTTAAATATAAAACATATAACATAGAAAGTTCTATATATAATTGCTAGAATAACATTTTTTAGCCATCTAAATATTACTTTTTATAATTAAATAAAAATTTAAAGTTTATGTGAATAATTTGAAAAAATGAACTATGTCTGGTTTGGTGCAATGTTATATTAAAAAAAAAATTTATACTTTAACACTGCCTTAATAAAAATTAAACATTTAAATAAATAGTAAAAAACTTCCAACTATAATGTTAAAAGAGTAGGCACATGGCATATATATATATATATATTGTGTGTGTTTGTGAAAATGCATATATATTAATAACGTAGCTGGTGCTCTGATACTTTCTAAAACAATAAAACAATGATTTGTAACTGATGGGATTTAACGTAAAATCTAAAGAATAGTACAGACATATATCTGTACATATATGTATTATTACATAGTGATTAACTAATTAATTGTGTGAATTATCCTAGGATCCATTAATTATTCATAAGAAACATCAACAATCATTTTGTAAATTATGCAAAGAGACAGCAAGCATGTTTTGTAGATCATGATATAAAAACCTGAAAAGGGTCTCCACAAAATCCCTTCTTCCCTGATCTTTTTCCAAGAACATGGTTGGTTTTAGGCGGCCGAGAAGACGGAGGAGCTCACTGGGCGATGATCTTCGATTGCACGAATCACATGTGAATACCACAATCTCTAAGCATGTTGTGATTGTTATGGATGGACTCGAGGACTTTACCACTGAACCACTAGAATGGGCTCTTCGAAACATCATGTCTACCGGCTACGTTGTCACTCTTCTCGGCGTCATGCCTTGGTTAAACATTCCTCGTCAGTTTTTAAAATAGATTGTTACCTCATTTTATTATATTATTCATTAACCCTAACATATATATATTTTTATTTGTTTATGATAATAATAATAATATTAAAATATTAGTGATCACAAAATTCATTATATACGAAACTTAAAATAATAATTATGAAGTATTAGTTATTTATATATTGTTGAATTCGTTTTACATTAAAGTGAAAATTATATTGCAGTTTCCTCCAAGACATGGCATGATGTATGGATGCTTGATTTTGAAGATTTGACGTTCGTAAAAGAAAAAAGCGAGTGGAAGAGCGACGTTAAATATCTTAAGCTGCATGCAGTTCTTGATTTGTGCAACAAACATGGGGTACCCTTTACCTAGCTACCATTAATGAAATCTTTTTGTTCCAGCTAGCCTTTCAGCCTCTAAACTGATTATATATATATATATATATATATATATATATATATACATATACATATATAATTAATGCAGGTGGTGGTACAAAAAGAGGTTGTAATGGGGTATCCCCCACGTTTGCTGATTCTTGAGAAAATCATCAGCCTTCAGGCAGGTTGGGTAGTTTTCGATAGGTAAGCATATACATATAATATATATTTATGCATATATATGTGTCTTTAAATTTTTATATTAGTGTAAAAACATGATTAATAAATAATTCATTGAACCATAATGTAAGTAAACATCGGCAGGCACCATAAAACTAGAAGGAACAGAGAGTTCTTTGCGAGAAGAATAGCATGCAACATGGTGATGATGAATGAAGAAGGTGAAGTTGATATGATAAGAGGGCGGCCCATGATTGATAATGGTGAGGCCACTCCTAGTGAATCACCTGCCTCTTTGGCTCCCACTCCTCAACTTATGATTTCTGAAGACTTGAAGGAAATTCTAATCAAGGAACAAGCAGTTCCAGATTCAAAGCTTCCAAAACAACTTCTTCTCTGATTTATCCACCCATAGAACACAATACATACATATGTATATATATATATGCATGCATACTTGCATGGTCCTCAAAAAACTAAAAAAAAATAATAATAATAATAAAACAATAAGACAATCACGGCCTCTTTGCTTTCGGCTATTGTTGCCTTACACACATGTAAGGAAAGTCTACAGAGATTAATTTTGTATGAAAGGAAAAAAAAAAGATTACATTTGATTAATCGTTATATGGGATGTAAGGGTTCGAAGTGTTGGTTATGTGTTCAGACCACAAGGGCAAATTAGTAATTTAAAGAAAAAAATTAAAAATGAAAAATTAAGGCTGCAGTTTCCTCTTATATATATATATATGTTGCACGGGAGTAAGAAAAAAAAAAAAAAAAAGGGCAGAAAAAGCTACACCAGAAAAGCATAAAATTTTGGGTTCTCGGAGGCGAGAAAGGCTTGATTTGTTGTTTTTTTAAGGAAAATGAAAGAAAAAAATTATTCATATTTTTCCTTTCTTTGCGCACAATTCTCAAGATAGAAAATAAAAAGTTGTTTGGTTTTTCTACACAAAAATAAAGGCAGAGTTTGTTGAGAAAGATCGGTAACTTTTCATCGTTAATTTTTGAATCAATTTGTTGGAGAATTAATTATCTTGGTATGATCATTCAAGAGAGAATAAATTTGGTTAGAGGAATTTGTATATGTCTCCATAACATTGTATATTTAATTTATGTGATAATGAATTTGATTTGTCTCGTGGTTTTTCTTTCTATATTGTAAGATTTTCTATGTAAATCTTGTATCTTTTTATTTTTGTGATTATTTATTTGTTTGAATCGGAATTGATTTACTGATTGATTGGCTTAGAAGAATTAAATTGACATTTTTTGAATTAATTTTGAAATTGACTTAAATTTATACTAAACAAATTAGCATATTTGAAAGACCCAACAAATGGTATCAGAGTTTGGTTGACAGATTTCTTGATTGATTTGTGGTCTGAGATTGATTATGGAAATTAGAATGAAGGAATTTATTAATACGATGATAAAATTATCTTCTTCCAATTATTCAATTTGGAAGTCAAAGATGGATACCATATTTTGTTGTAAGGATTTATATGATCCGAGTAAATTAGAAACTAATAAGCCAAACAAAAAATCAAATGATGATTGAGAGAAGATGCATAGAAAGACTGTAGGAACTATCCGATAATGGGTGGATAATAGTGACTACTATTACATAAACAAAGAAGTAAATGCACAAATTTTGTGGAACAAATTGAAAAATATGTATGAGATAAAAAATGCTCAAAATAAGACTTTTATCATTAGAAAGCTTATCGAGTTGAAGTTGAGAGATGGACAATCACTTAAAGAACACTTTAGTAAATTTTAAGAGTTAGTAAATGAGATGAACACAACAAAAATGACTCTAGATGATGAATTATAGGCGTTATTGCTCTTGAGTTCTTTGTGAGACAGTTGAAAATTTTTAGTAGGGTCTCTTAGCAATTCTATTTCAGATGGTATTTTGTCTTTACCTGTAGTAATAGATAGTCTGCATAATAAAGAGATTAGAAGAAAAGATATGAGTATGGAGACTTCACAGGTACTTGTTACAATAACATAGAGCAACGGTAGAAATAAAAGTAGAGGTTCTAACAAGCGCTATAAATCCAGAAGTAAATCATAGGCGAAAGAAAAGTTCAATTGTTATCATTGCGGCAAAGTGAGATATGAAAGAAAATTGTAGGATTTGAATAAAGAAATAGAATAATGTGAAAAATCATAAAAATACAGATGATAAGAACACTATTGCAACTGTAACTGATGACAGTAGAGAACTGGTTGTACTTTTATTTGTTGATGATCAAAGCTAGAGGATATCTTTACTATGTCCAGAGCAGGGGATTTTTGCAGAGTGAAGATGGGTAATACTAGTTACGCAGATATTGTGTGTATTGGTGATATTTGTGTGCAGACAAATGTTGATTGCATGTTGACTCTGAAGAAGGTGCGGTATGTACTAAATTTACGTCTTAATATGATTTCTACTAATTCTTTTGACTGAGATGACTATTACAAGATATTTTGTGGTAGAAAATGAAAACTTATTAAAGGTTCAATTGTGGTTGCTAGAGACAAATATTGTCATACAAAGTCGCTAGAGACAAATTGTGTCATATACTTTACAAGACTCAAGTGAATACTATTAGAGATGCACTGAATGCAGGTGAAGATGATGTTTCACCAGACATGTGGCATAAGAGGTTGGCTCACATGAGTGAGAAAGAATTGTAGATTTTGGCAAAGAAGTCTCTTATTTCCTTTGTCAAAAGTATGACTCTAAACTCTTGTGATTATTATGTCTACAATAAACAAAATTAATTTTTTTTTTACTATCTCATCTAAAAAAAATAATGTTCATGAATGAGCTTACTCTTATTTGTGTGGTCCTATTGATGTGGAAACCATAGAAGGTAGAAGATATTTTTTTATTTTTATTGATGATGCTTCATGAAAGGTTTAAGTGTTTGTGTTAAAAACAAAAGACCATGTTTTTTAGTATTTTAAGCAATTTCATGTTATGGTGGAAAGAGAGAAAGGAACTTCCTTAAAGTGTCTTCACAGTGATAATTGTAGTGAATACATTTTAAAAGAATTTGAGAATTACTACCTACATCATAAAATTAGACATGATAAGAGAGTGTCTAGTACTCTTCAGCATAATGGTGTAGCTAAAAGACAAACATAACACTCCTTGAAAAGGTCAAATACATGTTGAAAATTGTTAATTTACCAAAACTATTTTAGGATGAAACATTTTAGATTGCCTACTACTTGATGAATCGATCTCCATCAGCTCTTTTAACTTTTGATATTCCTCAGAGAATATGTTCTGGGAAGAACGTCAGCTATTCTAATTTGAAGGTATTTAGTTACAAGATATTTATGCATATTCCTAAGGAGCAGAAACAAAAGCTTGATGATAGGATAGTTCCACGTATTTTCTAGGTTATGGAGATACAGAGTTTAGGTACAGATTATGGGATCCAGTGAAGAAGAGAGTCATCAGGTCCAGATATGTGATTTTTAGTGAACACAAGACCTTATCAGACTTTGAGACATTAGAGAAGATTATAAGTGAAGATATTTTTCTTCTTGCACTAGTTTTTCCTTCGATCAGAGATGTCACAGATGAGGGAGAGTTATATAATGATCAAGGATTTGATGATATGTTAGCACCAGATGATGTTGAGCAGGGGAAGCAGTCCCTTGTATCCCAAGTTACAGAAAAACTTTAGCTTAGAAGATCAACTATAACATATCATCTTTTTACTAGATATCTTAGATATTAATATATTATAGTTACTAAAAGAGGGGAGCTAAAAAGCTTTCAAGAAGTTCAGAACCATAAAAAAAAACTCGATGATTGAAAGCAATGCAAGAAGAGATGAGTTATTTGAAGAATAATAATACTAGAGTTAGTTGAACTTTCAAAAGATAGAAAAGTTTTGAAAAACAAGTAGGTATACAAGCTTAAGATGGACGGTGAGAAGTTAGTAAAATATAAGGCTTGTTTGGTAGTACAGAGTTTCAATCAGAAGAAAAGAATTAACTTTGATGAGACATTTTCTCATATTGTGAAGATGAGCTCCATTCTAATAATTCTTGGTTTAACTACTTGTTTAGATCTTAAGCTTAAACAGTTAGATGTGAAGATAGCATTCCTTTATGGTGATT
Source organism: Carica papaya (assembly GCF_054855325.1). Taxonomy (NCBI): domain Eukaryota; kingdom Viridiplantae; phylum Streptophyta; class Magnoliopsida; order Brassicales; family Caricaceae; genus Carica; species Carica papaya. The sequence goes on along the minus strand of NC_142311.1, from coordinate 26,189,078 downwards.
TAGGAGAAGAGATCAACGTAGATCAACTAGAGGAATTTAAAGTCAAAGGGAAAGAACACATGATTTGCGGGTTGAAAAAGAGTGTGTATGGGTTGAAACAAACTCTAGGACAATGGTACAAGAAATTTGATTCTTTTATTGTCAGTTATTGTTACACCAGAACAAATGCAGATCATTGTGTGTACTTTAGGACATTACTAGATGGTAACTTTGTAATTCTTTTGTTTTATATCGATGATATGTTGATAGTAGGATAAGACACTACATAAATTAGTGGTTTGAAAAAGGAATTGTTTGGCTTTTTGGATATGAAAAATTTGGGATCAGCACGACAGATTTTGGGTATGCAGACTATTCGTGACAAAAAAGCTAAAAAGTTATGATTATCACAAAAAATGTATGTTAAGAAGGTTCTAAATAGATTTTATATGAAAAATGCTAAGTTAGTTAAAACAATACTTGTTAATCACTTCACACTTGTAAGAAATTATGTCCTTCTACTAAAAAAGAAAAAGAAGAAATGTAAATTGTTTCTTGCTCTTCTGTAGTTGAGAGTTTGATGTATGTTATGATTTGCAGCCGAACAGATATTGTTCATGTTGTTGGTTTAGTAAACAAGTTTCTTTTTAATCCTAGTAAGAGTCATTGGAAAGTAATAAAATAGATTTTTCAGATATTTTAGTGGTACTTCTAAGATGTACTTATGTTTTGGAAGCTTAGAACCAATTCTAGATGAATATGCATATACAGATATGACCGGTGACCTTGATAACAAAAAGTCTACTTCAGGGTATGTGTTTACTTTTGTAAAGGGAGTTGTATCATACAATTTATGTTGCAAAAATTTGTTACCTTCTTTACAACTGAGACAAAATATATACATTTGACTGAAGGAGGTAAAGAAATGCTATAGATGAAAAGATTTATTGAAGAGTTTAGTTTGAAACAATATGAGTATATGATGAATTATGATAGTTAAAGTGTTTTACGTTTAAGTAAAAATGTCACATATCATTATTGAACTAAGGATATTGATGTGAGATACCATTGAATATGAGATGTGGTAAATAATAAAGATATATTATTAAAAAAATTTCACACTGATAAAAATTTAGCTGACATGTTGATTATGGTAGTAATTTGTGACAAGAATCAGTCTTGTACCAAGAAGGCATGACTGATTGAACATTGAATAATGTAGGGTGGACATCTTCTCATGGACTAGAGGGGAAGATTGTTGGTTATGTGTCTCGCTCACAAGGGAAAATTAGTAATTTAAAAATAAAAAATAAAAAAAAAACTAGGGCTATAATTTCCTCTTATATATATCTTGCCCGAGAGTGAAAAAAAAAGGTAGAAAAAGCAACACCACAAAAGCATAAAATTTTGGGTTCTCTCTCACTCTCACGCAAGCAGATCGAGGAGGGGAGAAAGGCTTGATTTGTTGTTTTTTTAAGGAAAATGAAAGAAAAAAATTCATATTTTTTCATTCTCTGCGCACAATTCCCAAGACATAAAAGAAATGATTGTTTAGATATCTACACAGAAATCAAGACAGGGTTTGTTGGGAAAGATTGTTAGGTTTTCTTTGTTAATTTTTGAATCAATTTGTTGGAAAATTATTATCTCTAATTATTTTGGTGTGATCATTCATGAGAGAGTAAATTTGGTTAGAAGATTTTATATATTTCTCTAAAACATTGTGTATTTGATTTCTGTAATAGTATATTTGATTTAGAACTTGTTACGTGATTTTTTCTTCTACACTAGAAGATTTTTTACGTAAATTTTGTGTGTTTTTGTATTTTTGTGATTGTTCATTTGTTGTCATTGGAATTTATTTGTTAATTGATTGGTTTGGAAGAATTAAATTGAAATTCTCTAAATTAATTTTAAAATTACATTAATTTACACAAAGTAAATTAGAATATTTAGAAAACCTAACACTAAGTACTCATGTATACTAACATCAAATAATCTTAACTCTTTTTTTTAAAAAAAAAAAGTATATGTATGATTATCATTAATAAATATAGAAGCTAGCAAGTGCCCTATAATGCTTTATATTTTAATTAAATTTGTTCCTTTGGGTAAACCATGTAAATCATGTATTTTTGTCATTAATGGAAGCATGAACAAATTGTATTGGTATTGTACATAATAAAAGTATATTCTAAAAGAATTAATAAAACAAGGAATTAGTTTATTATTGTCCAAGTAAAATATATATTCTAAATTCATCCAAAGTTATAAACTCTCTAAACTTTTTGATAAAATCAACAGATGAGATTGAAAGATTTCTTAAAGAAATGAGCATGAGATTTTTGGAATTGACTTACTTTTGTATCAAAGGAATGGAAAGAATGAGAAGCAAAAATTTGGAAGTTATCTCAGTGGTATATATACCATTTACCTCTTTATTTGTTTGATATAATTATGATTTGAAAAATAATTGTAGCGCCCGGACCGGGAAGAAAAAAAGAAAAAAAAAAAAAAAAGCCACGTCGGCAGCCACGTCAGCAGGCCCGGTCAGCAGTCCCGGCCAACCGAGACCTACCACGTGGTAAAACCACGTCGTTCCAAAAAGGGCCATGTTGGCGATCCACGTGGGCGCGATCGGACGGCCCAGATCAAGCGTGCGATCGGACGGCCCAGATTTAAACGCACGAACGGCCCAGATTTAATCAAAAACGGACGGCCCAGATTAAAACAAAATGGACGGCTGAGATCAAAAGGCAAGGGGTTATAAATAGAACCCCCACACCAGACCACAAACCCTAGCCGCCTGCCGCTCGCCGGAGAAGACGAACCAGAAACCGGCCGCCGCCACCCGCCGCCGCACCGGAGGAACTTCCGACAACCGATCGAGGTAAATTTCGTACCCCCGACTCGTTTCTCCACGCTGATTCCTCCTGTGGCCAAATCGGAGCCAAAATCCCGGCCAAACGGCCGGAATGCACGGCGGAAGCCCAGCGGCACCGCCGCGCCCTTCTCTGTTTTTGCCTCCGATGAGGCCCTTCCCGGCCTCCGTTTGATGCAATTTTTATATCACCGTGATCACCACTCTTTTCTCTACAGGTTGACCGGAGCCGAATCACCAAAACACGAACCTCGCCGGAGAGCCGTCGCACCCGAGAGCGCCACCGCCGGTAAGCTCCGTTTTTCCGTGATTTTTTGGCCCCCCGAGGGCCCTAGGGTTGTTTTCTCACAGGGACCGATGCGAGTGTGGCCGAATTCGGTCAGAAACGGTCGAAAACAGCCAACCCGAGGTGAATCACCGCTGCCAGCAGCGGCGCCTTTGCCGGAGCACGGTGGAGCCGCCGTGCCGGAGTTGCGATTTGGGCCGAAAGGGCCCTGGGCCTAATTTGGGATTTTTTTGGAACACGTGCAGGTAGCAGTAGTGCGTTTCAGTTCCCCGAGGAAAATTCATGAAAAATTAGGGATAGCCTGCAAGCGCACTGTGAAGCCGTGTTCGGACCCCGAAACGAGTAAGGACCCCTCACCCTATTTCCTATCACGGTTTTAAAGTCCAATAAATGATAAAACGGTATTTCATGAATCAACAAATGTGTGAAATTGCTTAAGGTCGCTAATGGAGCCCGAGTCTAGTGTGTTTGTCGGTTAACTGTTATTTGGCCTGTTTTACAGTTTTGAATACAGCATGAGGTTCGATGTTTTCATTTTATAGTTTCGTGTGCATATTTTACTGTTTTATTGATTATGGATTGAATGACCGGGATATTGGTGCTATATGTTGTCTGTTTGGCATAAATTATCGTTTTGCTTGTTTGTATGTGATTGATAATGCTGACTGAGGGAAAAGGAGAATGAAAGATTATGTGAATGAAAATTGTATAATGTGTTCAGCCCGACTAGATATCCTGGGAGATGGTGGACGGATCGGGTCCATAGGGAACCCTACCGGGATTGTGATCTCCCATACCGGACGGGGTATGGAGATCTTGTGTGTTTTGGCGCCCATATCGGACAGGGTATGGGGACGGCCCGTTTCACCCTCATACCGGACGGGGTATTGAGATTTATGGTTTTGGCGCCCATACCGGACGGGGTATGGGGACGGCCCGTTTCACCCTCATACCGGACGGGGTATTGAGGTTTATGGTTTTGGCGCCCATGCCGGACGGGGTATGGGGACGGCCCGTTTCACCCTCATACCGGACGGGGTATTGAGGTTTATGGTTTTGGCGCTCATACCGGACGGGGTATGGGGACGGCCCTGGAATCCGATGACGAATGTTAAAGGTTAACGGGTAGCGGGACCCCTATGGACCCACACGGATACTAGTAGGCTGGTAAATAAGGAAAAGATATGTTGTATAATGATTGAATTACAAAAGGCGTGATAAGTGTTATGTTTTACAGTTTATATGATTCCATGATTATGATAATGTTATTGCTTTCGTATATTGTTTTATAAATTCCACCGAGGTAAGTGGATGGTAAAGATTTTATTATTAATAAAAGGATTTGTCGTAAATCATGCTCCATTGGTCTTGGGGGCAGCACGTGGGAAGATCTGCCAGTACTGCGGCAGGGATCATGGGGACCGACCCTGCTACCGCCTCAACAACACCTGTCTCATATGCGGCAGTGCCCAGCACTATGCGAGGGAGTGCCCTAGGAACCAGAATCAAGGGAGGTTTCCAATCCTGGGTAGAGTTTACAACCTTACCCAGAAGGATGTCGACGCAGACCCGGACGTGGTACATGGTATGTATACTATCTCTGGCCACATTGCTCATATTTTGTTTGATACTGGTGCATCACATTCTTTTATTTCACATGTTCTTGCTTCCAAAATTTGTGTATCACTTGATAGACTTGATTCATTATTATTTGTATCTACCGCTGGGGGGGAGACATTGCTAGGAGAGGTTGTCTACAGGGCATGTGCCGTGGAGATAGCAGATAAGAAATTGATGGTAGACCTGATAGGGTTAGACACAGGGGATTTTGATGTAATCCTAGGAATGGATTGGCTAGCGGCGTATCACGCCACCATAGACTGCTTTAATAAAAAGATTGTATTTAATCCTCCCAACGAGGAGCCATTTACAAGTTAATAAAATTATTCGGTACTGATTTTCCCTAATGACAAATTCTTTTCTTCTTAATGCCCAGTGCCTTGATATTGTATTTTCCCTAACTAGGTAAACCCAAGAAAGAAGTTTGTATCCAAGAGATTCCAGTAGTCCGAGACTTTCCAGACGTATTTCCGGATGAACTGCCCGGTCTACCAGGGGACAGAGAGGTCGAGTTCACCATAGACTTACAGCCAGGAACCCAGCCCATCTCGGTAGCTCCTTACCAAATGAGCCGCATCGAGATGGAAGAGCTAAGGAAACAAATCACTGAGCTGCAAAACAGTGGCTTCATTAGACACAGCATTTCCCCATGGGGTGCCGGGGTTACTTTTGCAAAGAAAGGGGATGGAACGTTGAGACTGTGTATTGATTATAGAAGGAAAAACAAGGTAACAATTAAGAACAAGTACCCTCTTCCCCGGATTGATGACCTTTTCGATCAGTTGCAGGGTGCACAGGTCTTTTCTAAAATAGATCTACGATCAGGTTACCATCAGGTAAAAGTGAGAGCAGAAGACATCCCCAAGACGGCATTCCGAACCAGGTACGGACACTATGAGTTCCTGGTTATGCCGTTTGGGCTAACCAACGCCCCGGCCATCTTTATGGATCTAATGAACAGAATCTTCAGAGAATTCTTGGACCAATTTGTCATCGTGTTCATCGATGATATCTTAGTCTACTCAAAAAGTAGGGAAGAACATGCTCATCATCTTGCCCAAGTCCTACAGGTACTCAGGGAAAAGAAGTTGTATGCGAAGTTGAGCAAGTGTGGGTTTTGGCTCGAACAAACCGCCTTCCTAGGACATGTTATATCGAAGGAAGGGGTGTCGGTGAACCCCGAAAAGGTTGAAGCGGTACTTAGTTGGGAAAGGCTGACAACAGTTAAGGAAATTTGCAGTTTCCTAGGGATGGCAGGTTATTACCGCCGGTTTGTCGAAGGGTTCTCTAGTCTAGCAGCTCCTCTAACCCGACTCACAAAGAAGAATACAAGGTTTGAATGGAATGAGAACTGTGAGAGGAGTTTTTCAGAGTTGAAGAAGCGACTGACTACTGCACCAGTGCTGGCTCTACCGAGTGGATCAGGAGGGTACACAGTTTATAGTGATGCCTCCTATCTGGGCCTGGGTTGTGTCCTAATGCAGCATGGAAAGGTTATAGCATATGGATCTAGACAGCTAAAGAATCATGAGAAGAACTATCATACCCATCACTTGGAGCTTGCCGCCATCATACACGCCTTGAAAACCTGGCGCCATTATTTGTATGGAGAGACCTTTCAGATCTACACCGATCATAAGAGTTTGAAGCATATCTTCACCCAGAAGGATCTCAACATGCGTCAGAGAAGGTGGATGGAGCTCCTCAAGGACTATGATTGTGACATCCTATACCATCCAAGTAAGGGCAACGTGGTGGCCGATGCCTTCAGCAGGAAAAGTGCAGGCACCCAGCCCATCTGATGGTTTCAGAATGTAGGTCCATTGGGGCTACACAACAGGTTCGCCTGCGAGACCTGAAGAGAGTCACATGTTTGGGCCACCTAGCAGTCCAACCCGAGTTAATCCAAAGAATAAAGGAAGCCCAGTCAGCCGACCCCGCCCTAGTAACCCGCAAGAAGAGTGCAGAACAGGGAGTGAGCTCAGAATTTCAGATCTCCGCCGACGGATTAATTCGTTTCAGGGACAGAGTGTGTGTCCCAGACGACAGTGAGTTAAGAAGAGACATCATGACAGAGTCCCATAGTTCAAGGTTCGCCATGCATCCAGGAAGTACGAAAATGTACCAAACTATGCGACCTCGGTTCTGGTGGAATGGGATGAAGAGAGATATAGCCGACTTTGTATCTAAGTGCTTGGTATGTCAGCAGGTCAAAGCAGAACATCAACGCCCGGGCGGGTTACTTCAGCCTTTACCGATTCCAGAATGGAAGTGGGAACATATCACCATGGACTTCGTATCGGGACTACCCAAGGCACGATCGGGACATGATGCTATATGGGTAATTGTTGACCGACTCACTAAGTGTTCCCACTTCCTGGCCATCAGAATGACTGATCCCTTGGACAAGTTGGCAAGAATGTATATCCGGGAGGTAGTCAGACTGCATGGAGTTCCAGTAACAGTGGTATCCGACAGGGATCCCAGATTCACTTCTCGGTTTTGGAATAGTTTCCAGCAAGCTATGGGAACAAAGCTGTCTCTTAGTACTGCTTTCCACCCCCAAACCGATGGACAATCAGAGAGGACAATTCGTACGCTGGAGGATATGCTCCGAGTTTGTGTCCTTGACTCCGGGGGCCATTGTGACGACCACCTACCCCTGATAGAGTTTGCTTACAACAACAGTTACCAAGCAAGCATCGGCATGGCCCCATACGAGGCGCTATACGGGCGTCCGTGCAGGTCGCCGATCTGTTGGGAGGAAGTGGGCGATAGAAGATTGTTTGGCCCGAATTTGGTAGAAGAAACCACGTCCAAGATAGTTAAGATCAAGAAGAACATCCAGATAGCTCAGAATAGGCAGAAGAGTTATGCCGATACCTGGAGAAGAGACCTGGCCTTTGAGAAAGGCGACCGGGTATTTCTTAAAGTCACCCCCTTCAAGGGAATTAGTAGGTTCGGCAGGAGGGGAAAATTAAACCTCATATATATTGGACCCTTTGAAATCTTAGACAAGATTGGTACCATTGCCTACAGACTTGCACTGCCTCCTGAGCTCTCCCGGGTTCATAATGTGTTTCATGTATCTATGCTACGTAAGTACAATCCGGACCCTCCTCATGTCTTGGCTCACGAACCGCTTCCACTCCGAGAGGACTTGTCTTATGAAGAAGTATCGGTCAGTATCACGGACCGAGAAAGCAGAATACTCCGCAACCGGGAAATATCATTCGTAAAAGTCATGTGGCAGAACCACACGCCCAGGGAGGCGACTTGGGAACTGGAATCAGAATTTAGGGCCCAATATCCCCATCTGTTTGATCAAGAGTAATGAGGCAAATTTGGGGACCAAATTTCTTTATGGGGGGGAGAGTTCTAGCGCCCGGACCGGGAAGAAAAAAAGAAAGAAAAAAAAAAAGCCACGTCGGCAGCCACGTCAGCAGGCCCGGTCAGCAATCCCGGCCAACCGAGACCTGCCACGTGGCAAAACCACGTCGTTCCAAAAAGGGCCACGTTGGCGATCCGCGTGGGCGCGATCGGACGGTCCAGATTAAAACAAAATGGACGGCTGAGATCAAAAGGCAAGGGGTTATAAATAGAACCCCCACACCAGACCACAAACCCTAGCCGCCTACCGCTCGCCGGAGAAGACGAACCAGAAGTCGGCCGCCGCCACCCGCCGCCGCACCGGAGGAACTTCCGACCGCCGATCGAGGTAAATTTCGTACCCCCGACTCGTTTTTCCACGATGATTCCTCCTGTGGCCAAATCGGAGCCAAAATCCCGGCCAAACGGCCGGAATGCACGGCGGAAGCCCAGCGGCGCCGCCGCGCCCTTCTCTGTTTTTGCCTCTGATGAGGCCCTTCCCGGCCTCCGTTTGATGCAATTTTTATATCACCGTGATCACCACTCGTTTCTCTACAGGTTGACCGGAGCCGAATCACCAAAACACGAACCTCATCGGAGAGCCGCTGCACCCGAGAGCGCCACCGCCGGTAAGCTCCGTTTTTTCGTGATTTTTTGGCCCCCCGAGGGCCCTAGGGTTGTTTTCTCGCAGGGACCGATGCGAGTGTGGCCAAATTCGGCCGAAAACGGCCGAAAACAGCCAACCCAAGGCGAATCGCCGCCACCAGCGGCGGCGCCTTTGCCGGAGCACGGCGGAGCCGCCGTGCCGGAGTTGCGATTTGGGCCGAAAGGGGCCCTGGGCCTAATTTGGGATTTTTTTAGAACACGTGCAGGTACCAGTAGTGCGTTTCAGTTCCCCGAGGAAAATTCAGGAAAAATTAGGGACAGCCTGCAAGCGCACTGTGAAGCCGTGTTCGGACCCCGAAACGAGTAAGGACCCCTCACCCTATTTCCTATCACGGTTTTAAAGTCCAATAAATGATAAAACGGTATTTCATGAATCAACGAATGTGTGAAATTGCTTAAGGTCGCTAATGGAGCCCGAGTCTAGTGTGTTTATCGGTTAACTGTTATTTGGCCTGTTTTACAGTTTTGAATACAGCATGAGGTTCGATGTTTTCATTTTATAGTTTCGTGTGCATATTTTACTGTTTTATTGATTATGGATTGAATGACTGGGATATTGGTGCTATATGTTGTCTGTTTGGCATAAATTATCGTTTTGCTTGTTTGTATGTGATTGATAATGCTGACTGAGGAAAAAGGAGAATGAAAGATTATGTGAATGGAAATTGTATAATGTGTTCAGCCCGACTAGATATCCTGGGAGATAGTGGACGGACCGGGTCCGTAGGGAACCCTACCGGGATTGTGATCTCCCATACCGGACGGGGTATGGAGATCTTGTGTGTTTTGGCGCCCATACCGGATGGGGTATGGGGACGGCCCGTTTCACCCTCATACCGGACGGGGTATTGAGGTTTATGGTTTTGGCGCCCATACCGGACGGGGTATGGGGACGGCCCGTTTCACCCTCATACCGGACGGGGTATTGAGGTTTATGGTTTTGGCGCTCATGCCGGACGGGGTATGGGGACGGCCCGTTTCACCCTCATACCGGACGGGGTATTGAGGTTTATGGTTTTGGGGCCCATACCGGATGGGGTATGGGGACGGCCCTGGAATCCGATGACGAATGTTAAAGGTTAACGGGTAGCGAGACCCCTATGGACCCCCACGGATACTAGTAGGCTGGTAAATAAGGAAAAGATATGTTGTATAATGATTGAATTACAAAAGGCATGATAAGTGTTATGTTTTACAGTTTATATGATTCCATGATTATGATAATGTTATTGCTTTCGTATATTGTTTTATAAATTCCACCGAGGTAAGTGGATGGTAAAGGTTTTATTATTAATAAAAGGATTTGTCGTAAATCATGCTCCATTGGTCTTTTGTGTTTTCTACCCACCTTTACCTCCGTGACGGTGAGATATCGTGATGTCTTTACTGGGCTAGTGTAGCTCATTCCTTATTTAATCATTTCAGATTAAGAGGACATCGTTCCCGAGCCGGTTCCGCAGGAGGACGACGAAGGGGACGCCTAAGGACTTCATAGTCACATTCGTAGTTTTTACTTTCAAGTTTCCCCTTTAGGTAGTTTAATCTTTTATATTTTGTGAACACGTTTTTGGTTTTAGTGTAAGGGATGTTAATCAATTTTGTCTTCGCTTCCGCATTTGATATTTATAATATAATTTTCATTATGAATTACCGGGGCTGCTACAATAATTCTATTTATAAAAAAAAAATCTATGTGAATTTATTTTTTAAAATAATTTAGTTTAATTAGTATTCACTATGCTTTCTTTTTAATTTAGTTTAAAATAATATATGTATATATATACATATATTATTTTCGTGTAATTTGTTTAGCACAAATGTGCACATATTGGATACTAAATATAGGAAGTTATAAATATAATAAATAATATATTTTGTGTATAAGATTGATTGTAGGAATTATAGGCTTAATCTCAGGATTTTTTATTAGGAAAGTAGGGTTTCTTTTGGTTCACACTCTTGTATATATTGATGAGTTTTGCAGTGATAAAGCAGAGGTCTTCTCTCAACTTTTACTTATTATATTCTTTGTGTTTTAGCATGGTATCAGAGTAAGGAGCTTCCGCTTCAAACCTCGTTGAAACCTTCTGCGAGCTCGCGCATGAAAGAGCTTGACAAGCTCATCAGTGGACGTGTCCAATAGAGCATCCAAATCAGCACCTCTGAAACTGAACTTCTTGAACATTTTCTTCTTTGGCTGCTCAGAAGGAACCTCTGTTTCCACCTCCATGGCTAGATATTAAGCAGCAAACATAACCCACAGGTCCTAGGTTGAGGCATAACCATAAAGTCTTAGAAGAACTGTAATCATGGCCGGAGATAATAGCAAAGCAAGCATATCTGGTGATGGGATGAACCAAAGAAAAACAATCTCTCCATACGACATAATATCTAATGATAATCCTAGAATTGTGATAACACATGTACAGTTAAAAGGCGACAACTATGATGAATGGGCTCGGTCTATGAGGACAGCCTTGAGAGCAAGAAAGAAGTTTGGTTTTATCGACGGAACAATCAAACAACCAGATGAGGAATCCCCAGATCTTGAAGATTGGTGGACCATTAACTCGCTGTTGGTTTCCTGGATTAGGAATACCATTGAGTCCACTCTTCGCTCAATCATATCGCATATGGAAGTGGCTCAAGATTTGTGGATAGATATTAGAGAATGTTTTTCAGTAGCCAATGGCTCAAGGATACAACAATTGAAGGCTGAACTTGCTAAATGTAAACAGAAGGGTTTGGCCATTGTGGACTACTATGGAAAATTGAAGAAATTATGGGAAGAACTTGGTAATTTTGACCAAATACCGACCTGCAAGCGTGGAAAGTGCACGTGTGATCTCGGGTCTGTTCTAGAAAAGAAACGAGAAGAAGAAAAGATGCACTTGTTTCTCATGGGATTGGATGAGACGATATATGGTACAGTGAGATCTAATATTCTTGCTCAAGACCCATTGCCAAGTCTAAACAGAGTTTACGCAACATTAGTGCAAGAAGAAAGAATGAAGATAATAGCTCGTGGAAAAGAAGAACGAAGTGATGTCATGGCTTTTGTAGTTCAAGGTACGGCTACCTACTGTGGTCGTAGCGAAGGAAAGGACAAGAACATGATCTGTTCTAATTGTAAGCGCACTAGCCATGAGTCAGATAATTGTTTCCAGCTTATTGGCTTTCCAGATTTGTGGGGTGATCGACCTCGTGGTGATGGGAAAATGGGCAATCGTGGCAGAGGACAACAGCAACAACAGAAAATCGGTACAGGTGGAGGCCGAGGACGTGGTGGTGCTTCGCGTGCCAATGTTGTCCAAACTGTAGGAGGAAGTTCTTTAGCAACATTAGCACCTGATGAAGAAAGAAAGGGGACTATTGGGCTGAATAATAAGCAGTGGCAAACCTTATTACAGATGTTGAACAATAAAAAGCCATATGTGAATGAGAAGATGACTGGTAAGCATATCGATATTCCTTGGATAATTGACCCAGAAACATCCAATCATATGACAGGTAATTTGAAAACTTTATATTACACATGAGAAATTGCAAGATGTCCCGTTGGACTACTAGATAGAAGCAGTACTGCAGCTATTAGAGAGGGTTCAGTCAAACTTGATGAGAATATTTCTCTAAAAAATGTTCTTTATGTGACTGGTTTAATTACAATTTAATTTCTGTGTCGCAATTGATTGATTCTTCAAATTGCGTTGTTCTATTCATTAACAACTTATGTGTCATTCAGGACCGCACTTTGAAGATGATGATTGGTATGGGTGAACTAAGAGATGGACTCTATTATTTCCAGAACATATCGCGCATAAAAGCCATGAAGGTGGAAGGTGTGAACTCTCTCGATCTTTGGCACAAGAGATTGGGTCATCCTTCTCTGAAAGTGACTAAGTTAATTCTAATAGTAGATTTTAGCAATGGAAGTGATATTCTGAATAAAAGCTGTGATGTATGTCAACGCGCAAAACAAACAAGAAATACATTTCCTCTCAATGATCATAGAGCTTCTGATGTTTTTGAACTGATTCATTGTGATTTATGGGGCCCATATAGAACTCCCTTCTCTTATGGTGCTTCATATTTCTTAATTATAGTTGATGATTATTCTCATGGTGTATGGATATTTTTGCTATTAGATAAGAAAGAAATGCTCTAAACTCTGAAGAATTTTTTTTCTATAATTGCAAGATAGTTCAACAAACAAGTTAAAATTGTGAAAAGTGATAATGGAACAGAGTTCATTTGCTTGAAAAACTACTTTCTTGAATATGGCATCATTTTCCAAACCTCTTGTACTGGAAAGCCACAACAAAATGGAAGAGTAGAACGGAAACATCATCACATATTAAATGTAGCACGTGCTTTGCATTTTCAGGGTCACCTTCCAATTGATTTTTGGGGAGAATGCATTTTAACGGCTGGGTATTTGATTAATCGCATTCCATCCTTCATTCTAAATGGTCTATGAGCACCTGAGAATATTTGGATCCTTATGTTATGCACACAATTAAGGAAATATGACAGATAAGTTTCCAAGTCGAAGTCGACGATGCATCTTGGTGGGATACCTTTATGGGAAGAAGGGATGGAAGTTGTATGATTTAGAAACTTAAAAGTACATTATTTCACGCGACGTTGATTTTTATGAGAACGAGTTCCCTTTTGCCTCTACAGTTTTGAGTTCGAATAATGATATTGAAAAATAGATTTCTATGAATACTGCATTTGATGATGATGATGAGGTTGTAGCAAGGGGGGGCATAGCAGAATCAGTTTAACCTACACTCACTCATGAACAAGAGCAAACATCGCAAGAGAATAGGACTGATACAGTAACTCAAATAGTCTCAGTTGAAGACGCAGGACGGGAGGAATGCGTAGACATTGTCAAAAGCAATCGTCAGTTCGTCTGGGTGATTTTGTTACTCATACAATCCAAAAATTGAGTCCATCTTGTCTTTCATCCAAACCGCAGCATCTTTCAGGTACACCCTATCCTATAGCACACTATGTGAGTTGTGAAAAAATTTCCTTGCGACATAGAAATTTTGGCTACAGACCATCAACCATTAACCTTCTTCGAAGCTGTGAAAGATGAGCGATGGAGAAATGTTATGCAATGTGAAATTCAAGCCTTGGAGAATAATGGAACATGGGTGATTGAAAACTTGCCTCCTACTAAAAAAGCTCTTGGATGTAAATGGGTTTACAAAATTAAACATAACTCTGATGGCACTATCGAACGCTACAAAGCTCGTCTAGTGATCTTTGGAAACCATCAACTTGAAGGGATTGACTACACTGATACTTTTTCTCCAATAGCCAAGATGGTGACTGTACGAGTTTTTTTAGCTATTGCATCTGTAAAGAACTGGGAGTTGCATCATATGGATGTTCATAACGCTTTTCTTCCTCTAGTACCCTTTGTTCACAATACCCGATGATCTAGCGGGTTCCATTTCTGGTTCTTCCGCAGTCTTTCCGGCGACTTTCTGGCGAGCTTGTCAATTAGTTCAACCCGTAAAACTAATTCAACCCACAAAGTTGCTTATCTATGTCTGCCGCTGCTTCACTATCCCCTAATTTCTGATTTTATATTGTAATTAACATTGTCTAATTTGAACCCCTTTTTTTGGTCTTATACACGGATACACGATATATATATATATATATATATGTGTGTGTGTGTGTGTGTGTGTACATATATATATATATATGTATTGAAGCATGAAGAAAGCAATTCAAATATGTTAAAATGGAAGGCTGAATTTCATTGGGGTTTATTTGTCAATTAATTGTCAAAAGGCACAAGCCTTTTTAACCCATTAACCCCTCATGGGCCTATTGGAGACTGTGTGAGAATTGAATGGCCAAACGAGTGTTTGCTTATGATTTTTTTTTTTTTTTTTTTTTTTTTCCTATTTTATTCTTGTTTAATTCTTAAAATATTAATTATTTTTATATATTTAGTATGTAACGAAACAAACTTTTCTCCAGTTTTTATCACAATATATTTATATTTTATTATCGTCCCGAGTTAAATGCATATTCTAAAATTCACCATAAGTTATAAGTTCTTTATGCTTTCTGATGAAATCAATGGATGAGGAGAGTTTCTCATTTTTGTATTCATCAAATGAGTAGAAGACTGTTTTGATTAACTTTTTCTTTTTTTTTTTTGTTGTCGAAAACTATTAGTGATATATATATATATATACCATTTATCTCTTTATTTCTTTGATATATTATTATTGTGATTTGGAAAATAATTCTATTTTAATTAAAAAAAAAAAAAAAAAAAAAGTGTCCAATAAAAAACACTAAAGAGAATCAGGGAATAAGAATTTTGAGAAGATTAATGAAATAGGAGAGTGTTTTGACAAGAGAGTTCTAAAATGGTGATTTAAGATATTTTATTTTGGAGGTTTCAATGGTAGAATGGTAACACAAGATTAAAACAAAATTTTTAAAAAAAATAATTATAATTTTAAATATTTTTATAAGTTTTATTAAAAACAAAATTAGATGTAATCTAATGCATCCGTAATTAACTAATTATTTGGATTGGAAATCAAAATACGTGAAAGAGAAAATTATTACAAGAAAAAAAGTAAATTATTGCAAAAAAAAATTGTCATAGATTAACTGATTTGAACTTCTATGTTAGAAAATAAAAAGAAATTGAGTATTTAAGAGAAGTAAAAAAAAATTAGAAAGAAATCATAATAAAAAATATTAAGGACCAAACTATAATAAGTATTATACTTTTTAAGTAATTATTTAATAATTTGTCATTTGTTTCTTTCTTGTTTTATATGTTTTCTGTTTTTTTTTATTGTTTTTAATAAAATAAAAATATACAATAAAAATTAAAAAATATATATATATAAATATTAACATTCTTGGTCATTGTCGTTAATGACAAACACGACATAATTAGAGTATGACAAAAATATTAGATGAACACTTTATGAGTTAAAAATATAAAGTGCTTGATACAACACCAAATAACTTGCAATATTATATTAATGATAAAATTATGTTGTAAATATATAATTTAGTTAGATGCAATACTACCATTATCACCCACATAATCGATAGTTGTAAATAAATATATACATATATGTTATAGTTCAATGGCGCATTAATTTCTCCTTAATTCTTGTTGGTGCTTCATATCCCATAAATTTATTAAGGAAAGGAAGTAATATTAAATATCATATATATTACAACTTAATCATGCATTAATTTGCATTGGTTTAATTTTTCATATGTTTTCTTTATTTTCTTTTGATGGTTTAAAGTCGTACGATATTATATCCCACCAAATACCTTTCTTCCTTTTTTTTTTTTTTTTTTTTTTTTAATTTTTCTAAGGGGCGTAACCACCACCATAACCACCTCCTGCACCACCGCCGCCACCACTACCATATCCAACTTCATGTCCATATCCGCCACCGCCTCCACCACCAGATCCACCGCCCCCACCACCACCATAGGGGCCTCCACCACCACCATAAGGACCTCCACCAGCACCAGCACCAGCACCTTCACCATATCCTCCACCACTACCATATCCACCTCCATGTCCTGCTCCAGGTCCATACCCTGCTCCCCCACCTCCACCACCACCACTTCCTCCTCCTCCACCTCCTCCATGTCCAATGCCACCGCCACCATATCCACCTCCGGAACCACCTCCTTGCCCCGCACCATAACCACCGGCATGGCCACCGCCAGCTCCACCAGCATAACCACCACCAGCACCTCCTCCACTTCCCCCACCACCACCACCACTATGTTCTCCCCCACCACCACCACCATATCCTGAACCGGCACCTCCACCTGCCCCATATCCGACATCTCCACCTCCAATTCCACCTCCACCACCACCTCCATTACCACCTCCACCACCACCACCATGTCCAGCTACACCTCCATATCCAGCGCCACCACCTTCTCCACCACCAGCACCACCTCCATAACCACCAGCACCATGGTCTCCTACACCTGCATATCCACCACCACCACCTCCACCTTTGCCTCCTCCGCCACCATAACCTCCAATACCACCAGCACCAGCACCGTATCCTTCTCCTGCACCACCGCCATGTCCAACTCCATAGCCAGCTCCTTCATAAGTGAGGAGAACTCGTTTGCTATAACTCAAAGTTAAACATAAAAATACAGAGAAAATGAGACCGTATACTTTGTAGGTTCCCATGGTTGGAAGTATGGATTAAACTGGTTAGGGGAGGGAGGGTATTTATAAGGATGGGATTGAGATACAAAAGCGCGTTAAATTTGGTGAAAAGAGATCAAAGTGGGATGAGGAACAACAAAATCCCATTTGTTGGTTTCAACGTATGAACGGAGAGCGCCCGCACAAGTAGCATGAACTCACATGCACTTACACTCACTCACTCGGTACACCCACTAGTGTGTTCTTGCTGTCCCCCACATTTGATGATAGATTTATTTATATATATATATATATATATTTAGATACAATATGCGTTTTATATATGTATATATATTCTGAAAAAATAGTGGATATGTGTGCATAAACCTAATTCCTTTTATTTTATAGATTAGAATGTTCTTGATGGGTATCTGACTCATTCGTGATCTGCAGATTAATACGCCGTATCTGTTGTAATTCATCATCTCATCATTCCTTGTACATTCTTTATATTATATGTGTGTGTGTGTGGGTGTGTACGTATAAAGAATGTACCGTTGCACTGAAATCAAGAGTAATAAAGAAAATTAGGGAAAAGATGAATTACTAACACAATCTTATAGTCCTAACCTTCCTTTGTCCAATCTGTTCCTCACTTTCTGTCACGTCATCAATCATTCTGCGCCACATTCTTCACTTTTTTTTAGTATCTTCTTCACCCCATTCACAGTTCCACTCTCTCTCTCATATTTTTTTTCTCAGTGTTTTAGTTTCCCTGTTTCTCTCGCTAATCTACTTTCTTTTCTTTCTCAGTTTCAGGTTCTCTCCCTCTCTCTCTCTGTTTTTCCTTTTCCAAAATTCATATAGAATCCCTTCTCCTCTTCTTCTTTGGCTTTACCTAGTCATCATCCTCATCATCATCATCATATTGAGCCACTTTCAGTCAAAATCATCATAATCATCCTAGCCTGCTCCCGGTGAGAGATTCTTCTGACTTCCGGCGCCGAAAACATCATCTCCAAGCCAATATTTTTCTCAAAGCTACTTCACATTCACATTCACATTCACATGGATTTCTCTCCTCTCCCAATAGAGTTTCTCTCTCTCTTCCATTCTTCTTCGAGGCGCTGAAATGTGGTCCAATCTTCAGCTTCCTCTAGCTGCCTTCAATCGCCAGCAAAAGGCTAAAAGAAACTTAAAATAAATAAATAATTCTCTTTTTGTTTCATCGAAGCCAGAGCCAGAGGGACGAGGGGTTTAAACTGCCTTCTCCAAAACGGCACCGTTCATTGGGGAACGGTTAAGGGGTCCTAATGGGTTGGCGGGAGAAAGAAGAAGAAAGGAAGTAAAAGAAAAAATTGAAGAAGAGAAAAGAAACAAAAAAAGGGCTCCGACTGGGCTTCTTCCGGCGTGGGCCGAGTGGAAAGAAAAGAGGAAGAAATAAATTAATAAAGAAAGAAAAAATATTATAAATCTGGACTAAACGGCACCGTTTTCTTGACATTCTGGTTCGTTATCTTTTAATTATATTCGAGACAAAATTAAGGTATGACATATTTTAGCTTAATATTTTTTATTTGAGACATGTAAAATATATTAAATGAACATATATTAATTAATAATATATATGCTACTTGATACAACTTTCAATAACTTAGTTATAAAATTACGTTATAAATAATGATTTAACTAGGTATAATACCACTATCATTATATACATAATTAAAATAGTTATAAAAAGACAGTAGAAGATGATAAATAAATAAAAAGTACATTGAACATCATATATATTATAATCGAGTAACACACTAAGTTATTTTTATGTATAATTTATTTTTTTTTTTGTGGTTATTCATAAACTTTTTTTTTTATTGTTATTAAAAGTTTATCAAGGAGCGTAAACTCATGAAATAACATTATTTTTAACAATATGTCAACATTTTTGATAAAAAAATATGAGACATATTATCATAATCTAGTAATTTGTATATGATGCATTTAATGAAGTACAATATTATTTAACTATATTGGTAAACATAGTCAAATTCAATCTATTTATAAATGTAATTTATTTGTAAAATTTTAATTTATATTCATATTTTTAAAATAATATCTTGAATGACTAAAATTTATACTAATTTGATAAAAAGTAACAAAAACATCAACTAACATTAATTAATTACTAATATATAACAATTATGTAAACTTAATTACTAATAATTTTAATTTAAATGTATATTAGCTATTTATTTACTATTTTTTAAATAAAATCATTTAATCTTAACACATACAATATAATATTTTTGAAAGAAATTAATAATTTTTCTTTAAATAAATCTTTTTAGATTGTACCAGACTCTTGCAATAGTGCAATGCATGGACCACCATGGACCAAGTTATATTATATTAAAATATTAATTTAATATAATATAAGTCCGTATCAAATATTAAAATAATAAAAAATAAATATTTTATTTTAAGCCAAAAATTTTTAAAAAAAAAAAAAATAAACAAGGTATGAAAGAAATGAGTAGTTGAGTTGCACATGGTGTAGCCAAATGGACCTGCACTGTGTAGAGCTTAGCCACCAAGCTGTGGTGCAACTTGTGTGTTCATGCTGCATTACAGCTTGCATGGATCAATCATAGCCATTGCTGACTCATGATTTTGGTCCACCTCTTTTTGGTTACTGATACAGCTTTTGAGTATAAATATTTTTGAAATATAGTATAAATAATAATTTTATATTTTATCATAACTTATCTAAATAATTTTTATTTTAAAATTTAATATATAAATAATTTAAAATAAATATATATTGAGAATAATAAATACAACAATTGAATTAAACTAAATATTTTTCAAATAATTTAATTATTAAAATATTTTTTAAAAAATTTAATGTTATATGAGTAATTGTAGTATGTGAGTTAACGATTTAGTATAGATCATTACGTAATAATTCAAGAAAATTTATGTAATGAAAGTGTTATGTTGGATTTAATTTAGAATTGAGTTTTCTTATCTATTCATATAAATACATGATTTACATGACTGAAGTTGTTGTTCTTATACTAATGATAAGTATTTTAAAATCTATTTTATAAATATAAAATAAATAGATCAAATAATAAATATATATATATATATAACATTCATATATGATTAAGTAATATGATACATGGTAGATTGTTAAAACATATTCTTTTATTGTTAATTGTGTAGAGGTGAGGATAGTTCATTTCTCTCTTCTCACTTTTTCAAAATGACAACTATCAACCGAACAACTTGTTAAAGCTTGAAGCTATCCAGAAATTAAAGAAAAATAGTGCAGACTTTTCCTATCAATCATAAGAAATTTTATAAACATAGAGTATAAGAGAGAACAAATACCGAGGATTTGAAAAAATAAACAACCTATTTTTATTGGTGAAAACTTCAGTATTTATATACAGGATCTAATCACAATTAATCACTCTAATATTGATTAACTAAAACTAACTTAAATAAACTTAACCAACTAATTACAACTGCTTTAACAACTGCTAACTATGCATGTGTAACCTAACGTTTGACTACCTCTTAGCCTCTCCTCAAGCTAGTGTATATATATTTTGTATACCCAGCTTGATGATAACATTTTGAAAATGCTGAAATAGAAAGAGCCTTTGCAAAACAATCAACTAATTGAAGACTTGAAGAAACAAGTAGCAAATGTATAAGCCCATTAGAAAGTTTTTGCCAAATTAAATGGTAATCAATTTTTATGTGCTTCGTATGCTCATGGAAGAAAGGATCTTCGGTAATTCAAATTACTAATTGTTGTCACAATATAATGCTACTGTTTTGTAAGGAATTTGCAAGTCTTGAAGTATATATTAAAGTCATTGAAGTTCACACGTCACTGTTGCCATAACGCAATATTCAGCATCTAACAAAGATCTGGAGATCGTTTGTTGTTTCTTTGTCTTCCAAGATATCAGGGTATCACCTAAAGACACACAAAATCCGGTTATAGACTTCCTTGAATCAATGCAAGAAGCCCAATCAAAATCACTAAAAGCTTTTAGATGTAAAGAGTTTTGAGAATAATAGAATAGTCCTTGTCCTAGTGCGCTCTTCAAATAACGTAAGACCCGATGCACTACATGTAGATGTTGTGTTGGTGAATCTAAAATTTAAGATAGTTATTGAATGAAAAAGATATATCTAGTCTAGTATTAATAAGATATAGAAGTTTGCCAATAAGGTGTTTATAAGAAGTAAAATTAACTAAAAGTGAACCATCGTGTTTGCATAATTTAATTGAGGTATTCATAGTTGTAGGTGCAGGTTTGTAACCTAAAAATCCAATGTATATTTACGTTGACATATGCTGATCCCTGAGCAGAACGAGCTACCTCCAAACCTTAAAAGAATTTGAGCTCACGAAGATCTTTAATTTTGAATCTCTCATACAAATAGTTTTTAACAAGTTGAATATGATGCATATCATTACTGGCAAGAATAACACCATCAACATATACGATAAGAGCAAAGAAACATGAATTTGTATTTTTTAAAAATAAAGAAGAGACAGAATGAGCTTGTTTGATACCTTGAGTTTTCAAGGCTTTAGTAAGTTTGAAACGTCATTGACGACTTGCTTGTTTAAGCCCATGAAGACTTTTCTTAAATATACATACCTGGCTACCTGCAGTAGCTTGAAACCCGGGTGAAAGTGTCGTATATTTCTTCATAAAGATCACCATGGAGAAAAACATTGTTAATATCTAATTGATGTAAAAACCAATTTTTGGAAGCAGCCATTGTAAGTAACGTTCTTATTATTGTCAGCTTTGCTATTGGGGAGAAAGTATCAAGATAATCAACACACGATTGTTGTGTATAATCTTTTATAATTAATCGGGCTTTATACCTCTCAATAGACCCATCAACTTTTTTTGTATTTTATAAACTCATCTACATCCGATTGATTGTTTATTAGAAGGTAAAATTGTCAGTTTCCATGTATTATTTTGTTCTAATACTTGGATTTCAGCAAACATAGCTTCTTTTCAACAATGATGCATGATGGCTTTATTGTATGATTTGGGTTCTTTTTCTTGATGTATGACAAAGTTGAATGATTTATGGGTATCATTTATATGGTTATAGGTAAGGAAATTTGAAATTTTATGTGGTGTAGATGACTTGGATTTAACTTAGGACTTTTGACCATACAAATAGTAGTCCTTCAAATATGATGGTTGCTTTAGAGGCCTATTAGAATGTCTATATGCTGGAAGATTATGCATGGAGTATTGGCCTGAAACTGGCTGTGTATTAGAATGCTGTTTAGTATGGTTATCTGCAGATATATAATTATCTATAGGTTATATAACAGGACGCTCGAGTATATTATGTTGTGTAGGTTCAAGTATGCATGATGTAGGTTGTTGTGTGACGGAAATATTATGTCTAGTTGTTGGCAAGTATATAAAGTCATGATAAAATGTAAGAGATCGATCAGAAACATTACCAAAAGTGATTAGTTGAACGTAATTGTCATGGACTCCATTTTGTGAAGATATAGACCAGAACCTACCACTATTAACATCCGTCAAATAAAAATTAGTATATGATATATTTGTAAGATTGAAATTTAATGTTTTAGGAGAGGCAAAAAAAAAAGAATTTTTAACAAATTCTACATCTTGGGATACAAAATTTTTTTAGATTCAAGATTATAGACTTTATGTCCTTTTATGTTCGAGGGGTAACCAAGAAAAATACATTTGGTGGCTCAAGAATCAAACTTAGATCGTTGGACATTATGGGTTGATACATAGTAAAGACAATCAACAACTCTCAAATGATTGAATTTTGGTGGAACGTCATACAGTATATTGAAGGGTGTTCTATTGTTGATGATTAGAGAAGGTGTATGGTTAATGAGATAAACTACATGAAGGACACAATCTGCCCAAAAATTTGTTGGTAGATGTGCTTGAAACTACAGAGCCCTTACTATATTCAAAATATGTTGATTTTTTTTCCACCACACTGTTTTCTTGTGGCGTATAGGGGCACAAATTTTGATGAATAACCCCTTTTTTAGTGTAAAATTCTGGCATGTCAAATTCTTTGACATTGTCTGATTTTATGCACTTGATTCTCTTATTAAATTGTACTTCTACATATGTAAAGAAATGGATGATAATCTTTCTTGTTCTCCTTTTGTCCTCATGGTAAATAACCAAGTATATCTACTCTTATCATTAATAATAGTAATAATATAATGGTGTCCATATAAGGAAACAATGGAAATTGGACCTCGTATGTCAAGATATATCAAATCAAAGCAGTATTTTGCTTTGGAATTACTAACTGGAAAAGAAAATTTTTTCTGTTTTGCATAGTGACAAGTATCACATACTAAAGTTTGAACCAAGTATAATGAAATTAACAAGTTTATGTAGTACATGAAGTCTTGGCAAAAAAAGGTGTGCAAGATGAAAATGCAATAAGGTTTCATTATTGACAACATGAGAAAGTTTGCTAGAATTATTCTTACAAACATTATTAATAGCAATAATGCTCTCAGTTCTAAAAAATTGTAGATGGTGTAATCCATTATGATGTTCAGCTGTACTAATCATCTTCCTAGTTAGAGCATTCTGAATCAAATAATGGTTACTATTAAAAGTCAGGCATGAAGAAGAAATATGTAATAATTTGCTAATAGAAATGAGATTAAGTGAATAAATGGGTACAAAAAGGGCATCATATAAAGTAAAGTTAGGTATAAGATGCACATCTCCAACATTAGTTGCACCTATAATTTGTGCATTTGGTAGCTTGATATGTGTGCTACGTATAGGTCTAAAGTAAGTGACAAATTCAATAGAACTTACTATATGGTCTGTAGCCCCAAAGTAAAAAATCTAGTCACCTTTTTTGGCTGTATTTAATTATTGTAAAGTGAGGAAATTATTATCTTGTTCAGCACATGGATTAAAATTGACTGAAAGATTATTTATTTGTAGCATAGCTGCATTACTGTATGTGGAATCAAAGAGCTGAATCATGACCAATATTTTTTCATATTGCTCCTCGTCCCCCCACCCCGGCATAGCGCTTCGCTTCCGGTTCTTCGGAAGAATCAACTGACTTCTACCTTCTTCATTGATCTGGGGGAAAAGGAACCGTCTACCAGTTGGGAAGCTAGACATCAAGTAAGTGGCTTGATGAGGATAACTAAGCTGACACGCCGGAGTTGGCTGCTGGCACAACAGGGTGGTGCCTTACCGCACCGCAGGCGAACGCGCGGTAGCGTTCGTGGTGGTGCTTCAGGATTCCAATGTACTGCGTCCAAGATCAGAACGAGCTTGCCGGCGGACCACTGCCGTCCCATTCTTGAGTGAGCTGGAGCGCAGCCATCTTATCCACTGAACTAGCTAGAAGCTATCGCTTCGGGTCGAAGCACTAAAAGAAAAGAACCGGGAAACGCGGCGGCATAGGAACCACGGGACCCCCCCCCTAGACGTAAAGGGAAAACGGAAGTGCGCTCCTGCGCACCAGCTGAAAAAGCCCTTTCCCCTTTTTCTAATAATAAGATGAAAGAGGTTACGTTTCAGATATCTTGTATTGAACATTGAATTTGGCATAGGAACTAACGTTGTTGTTACTTCTATCCACATCCAAATCATATGCATATGTGCCTACTTAATTGACATTAGAAGTTCTTTGCTTTAGTTTATAACCAGGTGGGTAGCCATGCTTTTTATAGCACTTGTCGACTGTATGTCCACTAAGACCACAATATGTACACGTTGGCCTTTTTATATTTTCTTCTCCAGCATTATTAAACCTTTTATTGTTTCCTGATCCATTGAAATTTCCATATCCTAACCCACAAGAGTCACCGGATGTGTTTCTTGACTGTTGATTGGTAGTTCTTCCTCTACTAGTATATAGAATATTATATTCTAGCTTATATGAAATTGTTTCAACATTTATACTCCTCTCATGCTGTATCACCAAAGATAACACCTTGCTCAAATTTGATAGAGGTTCTATTAACAAAATTTGAGATTTGATCACACTAAATGTTTCATTCAACCCTCTTAAAAACCTTATAATTTTGTCTTCTTCTTAGTACTTTCTGAAAACTAACTTAGTATCACAAGCAGACTTAACAACACATTTGCATATTGGTGTCGAATAAAGATTATGCAGTTCATCCCAAAGTACCTTAATGTGTGTAAAATATTGTGTTATAGAGTAGTTTCCTTGTTTTAGATTATTTAACTCTTTCTGCAAGTCTGAAACCCTTACTAAATCCCCTTGAGCAAAGCGATCATCTAGGTCCTTCCACAAGCCCTTAGCATGATCAACTGAAATAACACTATGCAATCCAAGGTAACAGAGTTCTCGTTATCCAAATCAATACTATGGTGTTGTGTCTCTCCTAATATTTATATATCGGATCATCCGTATTTAGAACTTAAATAATTCTATCTATGAACTTTAATCTATTTTTGGTAATAAGGGCCCTCTTCATCTCCCGAGATCATGAATAGAAATTGTTACCTGTGAGTGTTATAGTTGTGAGTTGAAGAGACGGGCTTTCGATCGGGTGGAGGTAGAACGAACTAGCAAGAAGCTCCTCCATTACTGTTGATTCAATTGTGGTATTCATTCTAAATACTTCATGTAAGTGACTCAAACCAGAATCTCATTTCTTTTCCCTGATGCTTGACATACCACAATTTAGAGCTCCTCTCTATTTATTGATTTAGAGAAAAATGGTGAGGACAAATGGAATCAAAATACATAATGTTGCTCTGAAACCATGTTAAAGCTTGAAACTATCCAGAAATTGAAGAAAAATGGTGCATACTTTCCCTGTCAATCAAAAGAAATTTTATAGACGTAGAGTGCAAGAGTGAAGGCAAATATCGGAGATTTGAGAAAATGAACAACTTGTTTTTATTAATGAGAAACTGGATATTTATGTATAGGGTATAATCTAGATATTTATGTATAGGGTATAATCACAATTAATCACCCTAATACTAATTAATTAAAACTAATATAAATAAACTTAAGCAACTAATTACAACCACTTTAATAGTTGCTGACTATGCATGTCTGACCTAGGGTTTGACTTCCTATTGCAACTTATGTAGGATTTAATTATATATGAAATTCAAAATAGAGTCTTCCAACTAGAGGATTTTTTTGAGTTGCATTTTGCTATCGCCAACCTCCAATTGTACATATTTTTACTTCCAACTACCAACTATTGAAGATTTTATGATTTATAAATATAAAAAAAAAAGAAGCTTAAAATACATTGTAGTTGAAGATTTATAACTAATAAAAAAGCTTAGTTGGTGATGTAAATAGCATAGGAAACGTCTTAGTTTAATTATTTCAGAATTTCATTTTGAATGATTAAGAAGTATTTAGTAGGAAATGTAGTTGTAGTTGTAGTGTAGAAAATATTTAGTTCAGATGTTTTGATTTCTTAATTACAAATTGAATTTCGTTTGAAATGGATGATTTCGCATGGACTACCGAAATAAATTGGTTGAATTATTTATATTTTAATTAATGTAATATATTTTTTAGCATTTTGACAATAAAATTATGGCAACTAGCCAAGGAAAATTATTAAACCTAAAGATGTCACCTTGATTGGATACAAATCCAATTGTTCTTTTTGTTGCTTCTAGAATGAAAAGGAAAACTATCGTGTTCCAAATTGCGAGGGTCTTGTTGTTTCCTTATACTTTTTTATTTTACTAATTTAGATATCTAACAATTTTTACTACTTAAACTATGTACATGTAGGGTCATATGTGTCCATGTATGTCATGATAAAAGATGAATTAGAATCAACCGAACTACGTTTACTATGAAAAATAATGGTTAGATATACCGATACATATTATGAATAAGGATGAGGTGAGCCCGATATTTATTAAGAAAATAAAACTCAGATGTGTTTACATGTATGATGGAAGTAAAGGAGCAAGAACTAGATAAGTCTAATATTTTGTTTATGAACATAGGGGCCCAATGCACCCACATGTCACATGAAAAGGAATTAGTAGGGAGGAAGTGGGTGAGGCAAATACATTTGTTATGAAAGAGTAAGTGCTATGAAATAAAGATAAGATGCATCCATAATGCATTTAAAAAATGAAAGAACTGAGGACCGGGTGAGCCAAATATTTAGTATGAATATAAAAATGATTTAGTATGTCTGAAAGCTGCTTTCAAACGAAGAAGCAAAATATATTATATACCTAATATGAAAATCAAAGTAGTTTCTTGAGTTTTATGCATTATGTGTGCAAAGTGCCTTCTTAAATTATTTATATATCATGCATGGGGATGAAATAAGTTACATAACTTTTTTTTCTAAATGATGATTTTATTAATATTAATACATGAATTCAAATCATTTTACTATATATATGTGTGTGTGTGTGTGTGTGTGTATAAAAAGACATGTAACTTGAATGTCTTGCATGGTTTGGGTTGTAAGATGCATGTAGATAATTAATTGTTTGAAAGGGTCCTCTTGGCAGATTATCTTCAAGAATTTGTTTTAGGAATTTAGATTCTCATTTGTTTTTGTTTTTTTTTTTGTTTTAAAAAAAGAAACTCTTTTTAAAAACTGTATGATTTTCTAATTATTAAACTTTGTGATATCAACTTTAATATCACCTTGTGATGTTTATTTAGACTTTATATAAATTGTGAATTTTTAAAAATATTTTGAATTAAATTATTATTATTATTTTTTAATTAAAAATAAGAGTTAATTAAAATTAAATTAATTAAAAGAAATTTTTTTAAATGTTATTTTTTTAAATCAACTAAAATGACAAATTTCGTAATGAGAATGCATGTGTTGTTACAAGATGAAAAGATTCTAAGTTATTTCATATTTTATTTCCTCAAAAAAAAAAAAAAATTACTCAAAAGAAGAGAATGAAGGTTTTGAAATAAGAGATGGAAAAGAGTCTTAAAAGTAAGAACGAAACATTATACATTATACGATTAGCTTTTTTTCAATGGTTATTTCTTTTTTTTTTAAGAATATTTCATACCCACATCATATGTGTTGATATATTATAGAAAAAATAAATAAATTAAATTAAATTTTTGTAAATTTTATTTAATTATTTTTTCTTTAATCATAATTCTTATGCGATATATCTTCCATTTTCTTTTTTTTCTCAAATATCCAAAAAGTTTTCAAGTTTTATTCCACTTTTTTTAACTTTTAATTCAATTATATTTTCATACTAAATTAAATGCATATATTACATGCTTCACTTTTTAAAAAAATAAAAAATAAAAAGTCATCTTTATATATTCCTTTATTATGATCACAAATTTAAAATTTTTGCTTCTACAATCAATCATGTAACTACAGTTTGTAGATTTTTCATTTCTTTTTGTGAAAATAGAAATTGATTTTTTCTCTACTTTTGATGAAATGTAACTGTTTAGAATTTTGTATTAATACAATTATACCCAAATCTAATTATATTTGTCCAGAATTTTGTTTCAATACAATTAATTGGTTGTATATCTAATTATTATGTATAATTTAAATTTATTTAGAATTAATGATTTTTGATAAATATATAAAATTTTAAGTTAATATGGTTGTAGTATAACATGTATTGTTATTAAGTTATGATGTTAATTAGTTACTATCACCTTTATATATACTAGCCTTTTGGACGCTACATGAATGTTAATTAATAGCAAAATTGTCTTTTATATATATATATATATATATATATCTCTCTCTCTCTCGTAATACCCCAGCCCAAGATGGGCTAGTTGTCCAAAAAAAAAATTTGGGGAGGCCAAAACAATATCGTTTTGGGGAAGAAGAAAGAAAAAAAAATTGACCAGAGATGTACACCCTCTTCCCTCCACAGAAGAGGAGAGAGAAAGGGCCGTATGGGGCTCTCCTTACTTCGACTATAAAAATAGAGAGAGAGCCGTGGAAAGGAGAGATCCTGTGCGTGAGGAAAGAGAGAGATCCGCGCATAAGAGAAAGAGAGCTGTGCAAAGAAAGAGAAGCAGACCTGTGAGAGGGAGTCGCAGCTACCACTGACCTGCGCAAGGCAGTCTAAGACGGTGCGCAGCTTTCCTCACAACGAGTCGAGGAGTCTAGGCGGCCGACGACTTGTGTGATTGGAAACTAGAAGGAGAATCGTGCGACAACACCCATTCGAAGAAGAAGGAGATCTACAATGGTTGGTCGCATGTTTCCGCCTATCCCTGGCTTCTTCGGGTGCGATTTCACCATATACGCACTGGATCTAAGTGCGCAAACCATTTCGTGGTAAATTTTGGTCGATTTACGGTGGTTCGCGGCGGTGTACAGTGGCCGACGGTGGTTCCGCAGCGGTGCTCTGGTAGCAGCGCTCCAGCAACGATGCGTAGCAAATTATGGACACGCATATGGTGGCGTGTGGCGATTCCAGTTACCGAAATCGTACTACAGTAAAAGTTGATATCATTTTTCTATTTTAATTATTTTTACGAGTGTTCATCGTTAATCTACATATTTTTTATTTTTTATTTATAAAGGAGAGAATTATCTAAACAATACCGGAGTTAGATGAGAGTATAAACCCGAACCATTAGGAATTCTGATACTTTCCAATTCAACTGTAGGTAAGGAATTAGGTTAGTCTTATTCAGATACTCTCATATTTTTATAAAATTTTATTTTTTATTAAAATAAATTATTTACAAACCTTACAAATTATTTAAGTTTTCCAGCATAATTTTTATGAATTCATTATGTGTGTGTGCAATTGCATACGATTGAAGATCTATATAATGTTGTGTATGATTTACATTTATGAATGCATATTGTCACTAGTGTGTATATGCATATTTTGTGCAATTTAGTTACTGAGTTGTATGTGTGCATGATGCATGCATATATATATATATTTAATTGTATATTGTATGACGTATTTATGTATACTATTAGTGGATATGAATGAATAATTTGTATGTTTATGTTATGAAATACATATATATTTTGTATAAATATACAAATATATCTATGTTGTATGTATTGTGTGTGTATATATATATACATTTATTTAAGTTGATGACCGTGTATATAAGATGTATATATTATGGTTATTATGTAGGCTTGTTTATGTATAATTCACATGATGTATATATAAGTGCATGCATGAGTAGGTCATCTAGTGATTAATCTCATTAGTAAAAAAATAACATAAGAATCTTTAAAAGACGAAAAAATTCATTTAATCGGTATCACTGAGAGGTGAGTATGTGTGTAGCCTTTTAGTATGTGACTATGGTGAACCCTATTTGTGAATACGACTTTAGCCAGATGTGGCGAAATAATAAAAATTGTGAACTGTATATTGTGTACTACAAATTGTGAACCGTAAATTAAATTGTAATGTATTCAGTAGTAGAGGGGATCCTTATTGCTATCATTGATGCTGGTGGAAACGACATCGCACGTTGAAACTATTTTTAATAAGATATAAACTGAGAGGAAGGAGTATGAAGTCATTAGTAAAGTCTACGTTACTAAAATACTGAATTAATATCTATTGAACTGTTTACTGTTTAAATTGTGATACAGAATACTTTATTATACTATTTATAAAACTGTTTATGCCCCGAATTATAATACTGAAATGAGAAATTTTGAATGTTTACTGAATAAACTGATTTAGAAAATTTAGTGACTGAGTGTGTGCATATCTTTGTTGTGGGCACTGCCACTTTTTCTTACTGAGTCCGTAAAACTTACCCCAATTCACACCCCTCCCAATGCAGATTAGTGTTGATAAAAAACAAGTTCAAAGTTTAAGAAAGACTTTGAATAACTTTTAGTGACAGTGAGAGTTTGTCTTGAAAAGTCGGTTTAATTATATCATAACAATGTAATGTAAAGAATTTTGTAAGTCTTATGACTAAGTGATGATTGAGTCTTAAGTTCTAGTTTATTGCTGCGTAAATTTATCAAATTATATGTATAAAATGACGCTCATTTCTCAACAGAGAAAGTAGGTCGTTACATATATAATTACGTGAATACTATTAAAATTATTAACTAATGATAACGTTATAAGTTTATCGACTAATGAGCTGTATTTAATAAAATTGTCAATTTTCCTGAAAGATCAATAAAAATTTTTTCAGTTATTTTTTTATGAGAATTTATTTAATACTTTTATTTTTTATATGATAAAATATGTACTAAAAATTATAATAATTTATATATACTTTAAAATTTTGGATGTTGATTTTATTATATTGTGCCATATAAATTCATTTTTTATATAAATAACGTGTATTAAAATGTATAGCTATTAGTATGCAGACAATATATGATTAGTATTTAATGTATACTTTCTAGTAATGACCAAAGTAAAATTTTTTAATTCATAATCCTATAGTTTGTGTGACTTTTACCTACTTATATAAAAGAATATATATTTAATTATATTTTTATTTATTTATATTGGGATAATGCCTATTTAAATATATTATCATTAATATGAACAGGCACATTGATATTAACCATATCAAGTCATGTTAGTATATATACTTATCAAAACAATTAATATATAAAATATATATGACAATGTGTAGCTACCCAATAAATCTTATTTTATACGATTAAACTATTTAAGTGGCTCCTCATAAAGATATATTGAACATCTTCAATGTAAATTAACTATTAATGGAAAAAATTAAACATTAAATAATTTAACTATTATAGTAAGAATTATTTTAAAGTATATGTACATTAAACATGTTTTCATTAAAACATACATTTTAATTTTTTAACTAATTCCAAACTTGTAATATTTAAACTATATATTATAAATTCTAATTTTTATAAATAATTTCCTCATAAGTCTTAAAATAACATAAAAAATATTGTCCATTCTATAGGAATATTAACAAATTTTTTAAAAATTATTGATCCATAAATTTGTAATGTTTTTAAATAATATTTTATAATTTCAACAATTAAATATATTTATTTTAGAAGTAAAAACAAATTAAAAATTTAAATAGCTTCATGCAATTACTGTTGCATAAATTTTGGCCCATTCGAAAATTGAGCTGGGCTTCAACTCATTGGCTCTCGCACACCGCTCTCATGTTTATCTTCCATTTTTTGAAATCCCTCATTCTGGTAGAAAAAAGAAGAGTGACGGGTTTAATTTGAATTCTTCATTTCTCAGCATGAATAATACGCTCTCTGTCTTCGATTTCTCCTTCACAGTGTCTTCTACCTCTCCTTCATCTCTTTCCTTCTTTTAACTTTTTCTTTAAGATTCTCTTCTTTGTTCCTGTCCAATTCCTGGTTGTTCGTCACCTGTGGCGTTGTTTTGCTCAGAGTAAATGAGAAGAGGACCTTGTTCGAGAGTGCCGCATTCGTGGAACGCTACCTGCAATCCATAAATTCAAGTATGAAAAAAATTCTTTGTTGCTTTTGATTTCTTTTCTATCTCGCGTTTCTTTGTTTTTTACTCAGATTTTTATTAAGGTTTGTAGAGCCCTTGCGCTCGCTCCCTCAGAGCTCCCCACTGTCTTTGCCTGATTGTTAATGTACCAGATTGTTCATGTAGCATTCTCTGCTGCGTAGCAGGGAGGCTAACCAAACTATAATTGCAGTTGAAATTGAAGATGTTGATTATTGACTCGGCGTAAATTAGAGAGTAGTGAGGATGGATACTGTGAAGTAGAAAGAGAGCAAGTCATGCCTTTCGATTTATCTGCCTTGGAAGGTATCAAAATGTATATCACATTTTATTTGTTCATTGTTTGATATTTTATAAGATACCTCTCGTCCGTTTTGTTTTTTATATGAGTTCGACATTATATACAAGATTTTTTTTTTTCCTGCGAAAGGATTTCCTATTTGACATCGAGTTTTATGCTTTCATTTATTTATTTAGATTGATTATTGTCGCTTAGCTTTTGTCTAATTTGATTGTTTTCTCATTAGATTATTCTAATGTATATTAGATGTCAGACTTTGGTAGTTAGTGATATCTTAGCTAGTGTCTTTGAAGTGATAAAGTTAGCTGATATAAGAAAGTTATGTTTACCAGTACAGATACTAGTTGTTGCGAGGAATTTACAGGAAAATTGTAACATTTTGGACTTCCCTTCCTTTCTCATTTCCTTTGCTTCCTCTTTACCCCTAGAAAAATTTTTCTCCCTCGCAAACAGGTTCCAATCTAAAGTTAGAAGCTTGCATTAGAACAGAAGTTGGTATGATGACTTCTCCTCTTTAGGAAAACCTAGATTTTAGTTTCCCATGGAGAAAGTTATTGCCTGACTCCCATATGGAAGTATTCTTTTGTTGGGGAATTTTTTTTTTTTTTTTTCCGAACAAGCATACCAAATATGAAGTAGAAAGAGGCAATGGTAATTGATGAAGGAGAAGCTGGATTTGGTAATAATTGATGAGGGCATAAAATGATAAGGAAGATAGGGATAATAGAAGAATTCGTGGAAGAAAAGGAGAAGAAAGAGGAAGAAACTTGGGCCAGGGGGTGGGAAGAAGAAATGGCAAAAGATAATGATGGTGGATGCAAAACTTAATATTTCCTATTAGATACTCATTAGCTTTGGAAAAACTATAACTGAAGTGTTCTTATATTGGAAATACATCTTATATTCGAAAACTTAATTAGGATAAGGCATTTTGTAGTCAAAATTGTTGTTAGTAGGTAATATTCAAAATTACTAATGAAACTAAATAAAATTCCTAAACTATGCCCAAATATTTTGAATGCTCTACTAGTTCCTGTTTAATGTCATGTAACATTAAGATTTCTTAATACTAAAATTCTTTTAGTTTAATTTCCTACATTCTCTATCATCTACCATCAGTTGTTGCAGGCTTGGCCTTGAGCTTTGTCGTGATATAATATCAAGAACTGTAATCCTTGGATGTGCATTTTAAATATTTAAAACTTATTAAATTTGTGACTTTCATGGAAAAAAGGTGTGAAGGAATGCACATTCTAGATTGAGTGTGAAACCAATTGTAGTAAATCAAAAAAATAAATAGTTTCCTACCTTGCTCATTATTTTCCTTTCAATGGACATTTCAGCATGTTCATTAGTTGTTGGTGGGACAATCCCAAGCATGCTTTAGAGATAATTTAATTGGTAAAGCTTTGATGCAGTTCAATCATCAATCTTGAGTTAAAGCTTTTAAGCACCAAGAGTTCAGGTCCAAAATAGTTGCTGGGTCACTGGGGCTTGGAATGGAACACTAAAAATGGTAAAGCATGTGTACTTCCAATGCAATTGTGCTAATATCATCTTGATTTTGTGGGAACTTAAGTGTGGTTTTGATATGTGCTCTTGATTAGGATAATGATGATTTAAATCACATGGATAATAATTTGATTTATCTATCCACAAGGTTTAAGTCACTACTAGCAATTTGGGCTTCAAGCATTTGGCCACAAAATGTTGGACCAGTTCTTTGCATTAGAGGTTTACTGTTATCATGGTCTATAAGTACTTCATGTATTAAAAAAATTATACTATTTGTACTTTTCAACTTGTGGTTACATGCTGTAGTTGAGCGGAGAGACTTAAGAATTTGACTCCTTTTTCACTTTTTTGGTGAAAGGAGATGCAGTGTTAAGAATCTTCATTTCTCTCAAAAAAGTATGAAGAATCTTTTTGGACATAAGCTCTGTGGACATAAATTTGACAAGACTGCCCATAAAACCGGAGATCCTAATAAAGGTTCTCTTATATCACACAAAGTAAATCTTAAATAGGAAATTTGATTAGGATATAATGCTAAATAAATTGGTGAAAAAAGCCAAATAGTTGCTAGGATATCAAATAAAAAATATATTAGGAGACTAATAAAATTATTAAAACATACAAATTTATGAAAACTTCTTTTTTGATAAGAGGAGAAGGTAACTACCTAATTAGATTCGTGCCAGGAACTGCTTTTTATTACCATATAAAATATGTTATTACGTAGTTATTTCCATGTCAGGATATTTATGAAGTCTACTATTGATCCTTGATAAAGTGGGATTTGACATATTGCAAAAGATATGACCTACAAGCCAAGTATCACTAATTCTATGTAGTGCAGGTTCCTTCCTCTAAAAAGCTTTTTACTTACTTTGCTTCATAGTTACATAGAGAATGGAGAGTGGGATCAAACACGATTAGTTTCCTTAACTGAACCATCCACCACTCTGCAAACCACTAATATTAACTGAATTAGATGTTCATAACTTTTCTTTAAATACGCAAAAAGGAGAACTTTGTTGGGAAAGAAAGGGAATATAATGGAGGAGGGCGAGCTATCTTCCTAACAGGTACAAACATAAACCAAAACAAAGAAAGTAAACAAAGAAAAAGGCTAAACTCATTAAATATAAAAGAACTCCCAACCTGTGCTTATTATAGACAAAGGTACCTTGACAAAAACAAGGACAATTCATGCTCATTGACCTGCTAAGATGCCAAGGAGAGTGATTTGTACTGGAGAAAATGTCGAGGATGAACATGATGATTGCTAATTGAGGACTAAGGCCTTGCATTGCAAATCATAAAATGCAGTGACTATTGAAGAGTGCTCCTTTGCATGAAACCTTTTGCTCTTTCTTACGATTCTTTGAAGATGCATAGAGAAGAAAATCTCCAGTCTTGCTGAACAAAACCAATGGTCCTGAAAGCTTCAAAGATTAGTTACAAAGCTTTCGTGCGACCTCATAATGTACAAACTGATTGGTATTCTCCAAACTCTGAGAACACATTACCCAGCAAGTGAACTAGCCCTATTTGGTTTGCGTGACTATAAAATATAATTAGCATTTTTTCCTATTTAATATTAGAACTAAATAATTATTGCAGCAGTATTTCCTAATAATGAAATTCTTCCAATTTAGTGTCTTTTTGTCTTCCATCAGTAATGGCTAATAATAGTTTTGATCAAAAGTTTTCAATTTCATGTCCTAGTCAGTATTGGAGTTAAAAACTAGCTCTATTAAGAGTGCTTGTGCATTTGCTAGCCTACTACGTAGTCTCTAATCCCACATTGTTTTATTAAATATCTCATGAATCATGAGACATTATTATAGACTTAGTTATTATGCTGTAAAAGCCATCATGTTTTTGGGTAAACTTATTATGTTTGAAACTCAGTTGATCCTGAGTTACATTTTATTTGTTCTTTTGTTAATTATTAATGTCGATGTTCTACTCAATGAAGTGTGCTTCATGTCCCGAAAAGCTTGTGAAAAATCATAGGATTCTCGGATCAGAGTAATTTTGCTATTTTTTAATATTAACTTTATACTAATTCATTTTCTGGTTTGTTGAGAGTATCATTTAAAAAAAGAAGATTTCTCTGTTTTTGAAGAGAGAGAGCTAGAAAAAAAAAAAAGGCAAACAAACCAACCATCACATGCAAGACAAGACATAGTGACCATGTTAGGACTCCCGGAGTTGCTGCAAACAGTTGTTGCCTTAAACCTTGTCTGATAATAATTATTGTCTAATGACACTGCTTTTCATATGGAAGGTCAAACTGATATTTACGTACTTTTTCTTTTCCATTTTTACTTTGTTCTTTTAGGAGAAGTCTTTATCCTCTGCTGTTGTACCTTTCTCTCTTCTTTCTAATAATAGTTCATTTTCTATCAAAAGAACTTTAATTTTTCACTTTGACCTGTTTCTTTTGCTAGTACCTGTTAGTTAAGGCTTCTAAAACATATTTTCTACGTGTTTATAGTTTTTCATTTTCTTTTGCAAGGAGGTTCAGTTTTAGAAATATCTATTCTTGTAATGTTTAATAACTTCAGGTTAAAAAAATAGACTTTTGACTTTTCCTAATGATCAGATAGTATTTCACCAAGAATAGACTTGAGTAGGTAATGGCTTAATGAATAGGTTGGACTTGTCATTTACTGTTAGATTTAACACCATATGTTTTCCAAGTGGTTGCTTATAGGAAGTGAAGGAGCACACGTCCACAGGTTAATTGGATGATCCTTCTTCTGGGGGATCCCACTTTCTACTATTGTAGGGATTAGGTTACTATTTTGGATCAATTATATTTTGTTTCTTAGTTTCTGTTTAGGAGTTTATGTGTTTCTGCTTTTATTTCTGTGGAGATCGTTGTTGCATCTCTTATTTCTTATTCTA
Organism: Carica papaya; assembly: GCF_054855325.1. Classification (NCBI taxonomy): domain Eukaryota; kingdom Viridiplantae; phylum Streptophyta; class Magnoliopsida; order Brassicales; family Caricaceae; genus Carica; species Carica papaya. The sequence continues at coordinate 26,151,848 of NC_142311.1, read as the reverse complement.
ATTTACTTTTTTTTTTAAAATAAGAAAATATTAATTGGATGATAGTAGGTCCTCTTTCCATATGTAGCCCTAATCTTTTGTTTTTACTTGATGTCCATCTACATAAGACAATTGAAGGTATGTTCAGTTTACGAAATATTTTGATAATAATAAATTACAGCGTGTTTTACGCAATATGCTTCTTTGTAAGTTTTTACAAAACTAAGAAAGATAAGAATTTATAATATTTTAGGAATTTTTGTTAATATCCCTTTTTATTCTAACCTTCAGGTTGCTGCTGTCATACCTAGATATCTATGTAGTGTGCATATTTTTAAATGATAAATCTTCTTTTTGGCTGCCAAAGCTGTTTAGTTTTTGGAGCTTATTCTATTGTGTTTTCTATATTAGTTCCAATCATTTCTAATAACAAATTATGTGCTGCTTTAGGTGTAGTTTGAGATTTGAATCTAGGAGTTTCCTTCATTTTAGTTTCTTTCTTTCAATTGCTTACTTATTAAACCTGGCATAGGTTCATTTTGTATTTCTAAAAATCAACTTCAGTTTCAATCTTGACATTCTTCTATTTTAATTTATTTTTTAAATTTTTTTCCCATAGTTTAGTTCTCCTTTTTGATTTCAAGTACGTTAATAATGGAGGGGGTAAGTGGAAATGGATAATGAGTTGACCTGCTGCAGCTTCCAATTTTGTTCAGGTTTTATACTTTTTCCCAACCCGCCTGCAATTAATTTGTCAGAAATGTCTCTCCTGAGTAGATTCTTTTACAAAAGGCCCCCAGATGGCTTGCTTGAATTTGTTGATAGAGTTTATGGTAATGTGATTTCTTCTCCAATATCTAAATTGCGTGTATGCATGTCAAACTTCCAGTTATGTGTTATTGGAGAATCTGCCGTGTCTAATTAATGTATACTAATTGTTTGCTTTTGTGCATAAGAGCAGTTTTTGATTCGTGCTTTTCCACTGAGGTCTTGCCCGATGGTATATACCAAATGTACTTGCATGAAATAGTCACAGAGTTACATGAAGAATTCCCTGACTCATCCTTTTTGGCAATCAATTTCCGTGAAGGTGAGAAAAGGAGCCAGTTAGCTGAAATTCTGTGTGAATATGATGTTACTGTCTTTGATTACCCACGACAGTATGAAGGTTGTCCACTTCTTCCTTTGTCTTTGATCCAACACTTTCTTCGTCTATGTGAGAGTTGGCTTATGTGTGGGAATCATCGTAATATTATTCTTCTTCATTGTGAGAGAGGTGGCTGGCCACTCCTGGCCTTTCTTCTAGCCAGTTTATTGATTTTCAGAAAATTGCATAGTGGAGAGCGTAAGACTCTTGAAATTGTTCATCGAGAGGCTCCTAAAGGTTACTTACAGCTCTTTTCGCCATTAAATCCATTCCCATCTCAGCTTCGGTATCTCCAGTATGTAGCAAGAAGAAATATAGCTCCTGAGTGGCCACCTCCTGAGAGAGCTCTTTCTTTGGATTGTGTCATTCTTCGAGCTATTCCAAGTTTTGATTCTCAACAAGGTTGCAGGCCAGTTATCCGTATTTTTGGTCGGAGCCTTCATAGCAAGGATGGCTTCTCCAGTAAAATGCTTTTTTCCATGGCAAAGAAGAAACGAAGCATTCGGCATTATTGCCAAGTAAGTGGCTATTTTTTGTTCCTTTACTTTATGTTTCTTGCACTGTTTGGTGCAAAGTGATAATTTCTATTGTTGCAGGCAGATTCTGGTGTGATCAAAATTGACATTCAATGCTGGGTTCAAGGAGATGTTGTGTTGGAGTGTGTCCATTTGGATTTGGATCCAGAGCGGGAAGTAATGATGTTCCGAGTAATGTTCAACACTGCTTTCATTCGATCCAACATATTAATACTGGACCCGGAGAACTTGGATATCCTCTGGGACTCGAAGGAGCAGTTTCCAAAAGGCTTTCGAGCAGAGGTGCGTATTGAAAGCTTCCTTTTATATTCTGGATTTATGGAAAGGAGAATAAAAGAAAAGTCGAAAGAATTGAGACAATGATATTTTGGGAACTTTTCTTTCCTTATACTCTCCCAAAATCCAAATAGGGAGGAAACATGTCATGCTGAAAGTTATCATTTTCTAGTCCTTTACATATCCATCTAATTAATCAATTGTTGCAATTTAGGTTTTGTTTGGAGACATTGAGTGTGCATCTCCCAAAAAGGTTCAGACCACAATCTTAAATGGTGAGGGGAAATGTGGATTGCCTGTTGATGCTTTTTCTAGGGTCCAAGAACTTTTTAATGGTGAATGGGTAGATAACTGTGATGATGCTACCCTATGGTTACTTAAACAACTTTCTGTGCTGAGTGATGTGAAGGAATTTTCAAGATTCCAAAGCAAAACAAGTTCATATACTTCACCTGTTGACTCTGAAGAAGAAAATAATGCATCTAGCACCGCTGATAGTTCAGATGAAGGGTTTGACTTTATTCATAAGCCTTTAGTAGATCCAACAAAATTACCAATACCAGATACTGGTCTATCTTTGGAAAGCAATGGGCAGCATGATCTAAATTTTGATTTGGGATCTCCAAATCAAGCGGCAGTAGGAGATGGAAAATCTCCCCTTCAACAAGAAGTGGTCGTAGTTAATCCTTCTTTTGTTCAGTTACCAGATCAGGCACCAACCCCACCTCCTCCTCCACCTCCACCTCCACTTTTACCGTCTATATCTAGCAGAATTCCTCCATCAACTTCTGCATCATCACCATCTCCACCGCATCCTTCACCAACTGTTCCTTTTTCAATTGTCAGCAATAAAGATTCTGGGTCATCTTCTTCTCCCACTTCTACTAAGGTTTCTGCACCTAAACCTCCTCCACCTCCACCTCCGCTTCCACCTCCACACCAGAGCTTTTCTTTGAAAGATTCTTCTAATAAGGATCAGACTAATTGTACAGGTATATTGCCACCTCCACCACCTCCACCACCCCCGCCACCAATGCCATCTTTAGGCATCACAACCAATAAGCCACCTCTCTCACCTGCATTGCCTATGTCAAAGTCAGCTGCCAGTGTTCCTGCCGTACCACCTCCTCCGCCTCCTCCACCACCTCCTGCTTTCCGTAGTCCTAATTCTGCTCTTACTACACCTGCATCTAGAACTCCATTTCCACCGCCTGCTCTGCCACCTCCACCACCTCCACCACCTCCTGCTTTTCATAATCTGAGTACGTCTATAGCTGTACCTGCACCTACAAATCCATTCCCACTACTACCCTCTCATGTTCCTCATAGTTCCTCCAATTTTTGTAATCCACCTGTACCTCCACCTCCCCCTCCACCTACTTTAGGACCTATGAGGCTAGGCAAATCTCCAGCACCTTCACCAGTAGCCAAGCCCCCAGCTGCTCCTCCTCCACCTCCACCAAGTCGTAGTGTACCATTGGTTCCATCTCTCTCAACTGGAATAAAGAGTGCTCATGTACCACCACCACCACCTCCATCTGCTGGAAGGGGAAAGGCTTCCTTGGGGCCTGCCATTCATGGAAGAGGTCGAGTTACCACTCCATCTAGTAATGCAGCTACTAAGAAAGCTTCATTAAGGCCCTTACATTGGGTGAAAGTTACTCGAGCGATGCAAGGGAGTTTGTGGGCTGATTCTGAAAAGCAGGAAAATCAGTCAAGGTATTATTTATCTGAAACATGCATATGAAATTGCACCTACTGCTACATCGTTGCTATTGTTTGCTCTTTTTAAGCTCTCACTTATATTTAGGAAATAGATGGGACAAAATGGTTTAAATTTCCATGAAAGACGGATCTGTAGGATTATATTCCCATCTAATAATAATTCTATTTATATAATTTTTTAACGTTTAATGGCATTCACAGTTTTTCACAGGCCAGATAATACTCTCTGAAAAAAATATATGCACATTCTTCTAAATTATTTGCACATTGTTCATCCTTTAGTTCCCTTTCTACTATATTGTATATCTACCTATACTTTTATCTTCTGTATGTTCCTAGTGTTATCATTTCTTTCTTTTCTTCTCTCTCTTTGCTATTGTGCTTTACTGTTGTTTTTTTTACTGAGATAAGGTCTGGCTGATACTTCATTTATTGGGATAATTCTTGGCAGAGCCCCTGAAATAGATATATCAGAGCTGGAAAGTCTGTTCTCTGCAGCTTCATCAGAGACCACTGGCACAAACAAAATTGGAGGTCGACGTGGTTCGAGCATCAACAAACCTGAGAAAGTGCAGTTGGTGAGTCACTATTTGAAGAAAATGATATTTTTGGAGTAACTGGAGCATTAAGTTGGAGTAAATGGTGTACTTGTGAACAAACATGAGGAAAACGCTAACAATACATAAGCAGGCAGATCTTTGTTTACCTTTGGTTTTCTTCAATAGTGCAGCAACTGAAAATTATGGAACAGTAGCAATCGGAAGATCCAAATCTTTGCTATTAAAATATAAATTAAAAAAAGTTGGATACATGAGAGGTAGGAGAAAAAACCTGCATGTTAAACACTATTCTGTTTAAAATTCTAGCTGAGCCAAACATAGAAGCTTAAACAGTTAGGTGTTATGCTGGAAACTCGTATTATATAGATAGCTATTTGAATATTTGGGTGATGAGCTGTCTACAAAGGCTGATGAATAAGTCCAATTTGATCATATATCCTCTTAACTGTGTAAAGTCTGTCCTTTAATACTGTCTGTACTTCTTGAACTTCTATGCTTTTATGCAACTCCTTATACCTTGTGAAGTTGCAGGATAACATAATTTTGTAATGTCTGCTCAATAATGTCCAAGCAGAGACTTAATCTTGTGATTGAATTGGAGGAAAAGAATAAAAGAAATACCACCAAGAATCTAGCCTGAATTCATTAGTTAGTGCACATGAGGGTAAAAAATATAATAAAGGCTAGGTCTTGTTTTTTCTACTCCTAGTAAAAAAATCTAGTTGCTACGAAATGTTTCTCTCATCCGTATATGTAATGCCTCGCTAGTACGAAGCCGTAGGCGTTATTGAATCAAATATTATGGCTCGCTTGCTTTGAACCATGATATACCGATAAAGTAGTGAGTTCTACGTTTTTATTGAGATTCTGATTTGGGACCTTCAAATAGAATATAAGGAGAAAATATAGTAACTATAGTATGAATATAAACTGCAAGACCAAGAATCAGATACCCTAGTTAGTCTTTCATCCCAACACTTCCCCCAGATGGGGCTAATTTGGCAGTAGTTGAGTAAATTTAGGCGTATGAGTGTTGCAGTAGTGCAAGTCTAGGGATTATTTTGAATCCCAAAATTGGTGAGATATTACTATATCTGAAACCACCAGCAGTAGTTTGGCAAAGTATAAGGTAGATTGGTGGTTGTTTGATGGCGATGAGGTGATTTTCAAATATTCTTATTGTGGTGAAATTTTAAGGGTTATTTTGTAAATATACATGAATAATATTGTGCTTAAGAATGTAGTCTATCTCTGAATTGCAATTCATGGGTAGATGTTAGGAGTGGCTATTCATTTTTCTTGAGGAACAAGAATTCTTGGGAATACTTGTGGTCCCAGTAGAAGATAGTAAATAGCTATTGCAGTTGCATGGCTATTATATTCAGCCTTGATTCATGGCTTTTTCATCCTACCAAACAGGCTGTTAATTCTTTGAAGCTTGGAGTCGCAGTTAACCCATCTTATATCTATCTAACATACTATAAAACAAGTTTATTCTGATTTGGGCAACTCTTGTCTCGATGGTTTAGTATAATTCCATTTGTTTCTTTTAGCGTGACATTTCTTTTATATGTGATTTTATATGCATATTAACGAGGTGTATTTAGACACTAATTTTTGTTTCTATCAGATTGACTTGCGCAGAGCGTATAATTGTGAAATAATGCTCACAAAAATAAAGATTCCTCTGCCAGATATGATTGTAAGTATAAAATCCTTGTTAGTATATTAAGCACTCTAGTTATTGTGTTTTTCTCCTATATGTCATTATTTATCGCATTTTAATGCTTTTTATTTCTTATTTGTGTGTAAAACATATTCTGATTAGATGAAAAGAGTGGACTTCTAGAAAAAAAATTTCAAGCCTAGTTTCTTGAAGGATTAGAAAGTCATCCTATTTACCTTTTCCCTAGTGCTTGCGATTCTGATGCTCATGATGGTTAGGTCATATTACTTGTTCTAAAAAACTTTCAAAAATCTGCTTTGCTGCGTCTTCATGATTTTAGGTTGGGAAAATTTACATAATCTTATCTTTTGTCTTTCCTACCATTTTTCATCATAAATTTTTGAAAATTACATTTTGCACCATCTAGTTTGATATCTGGTAACCGTATGGACCTACCATTACCTTAATTTTAGTACAGTTAGAATTGATTTTAAAGGAAAAATCATATATTAAAATGAACCATTTTGCACCATGTAGTTTGATATGTGGTAACAGTTTGGACCTACCATTACGTTAATTTTACCTCCGTTGCAGGGAGGATCTAAGACGCGTTAATTACATTTTGGTTCTGTTGCAAAAATGTAAATATATTGTTCAAGAGTGCACCTCCTTGTTCTCTTGTTTATTTATTTATTTTTGAAATAAAAGAGAAATATATTATTATGAATAATAGTACCAATGGGGTACCATCCGTATACAAAATAATTACATATTAGTCAAGTAATCAAGACCATCCCAATCTCTTTCCAATCTTTCATTTCATGACCCAACAAAATAGAATCAAAAGTGTTAATTCATCTATTTCTAATTTTTACAAAGTCAATTTCGATATTCTTAAAAGCTTTCATATTTTTTTCCTTCTACACTACCTAAAAAATGATAAGCGGAACTAAGAATAAATATTTTTTCTTTTTGCATATAACTGACCACGTCCATAGTTCCTTGCCAACCGAATCCGCAATAACCTAATTATTTCCCATAATCCCATAGACAGTTGTCCAAATGTTGTAAACAGCCAGACAATTGAGTAAGATATGATTACATGATTCCTCATCACTTTTGCGTAGATACATCTGTTTACCAAAATGTTGTTTCTCCTCTTCAACATATCAATAGTTAGGATACTTTCTTGAGCAGCTTCCCAAGCGAAAAAAGACATTCTGGGAGGAGCTTTTGATTTCCAAATCTGATTGTAAGGTACTGTCAGCTCAATTCAACTCTCTTTTTTGCATAAGCAATTGTAATAGGACGTCACTGAGAAGCCATTCTGCTTGTCAAGTTTCCATATTCTGCTGTCACCATTCCCCATCAGCTTAATATTGGTCAAACAGAGGAGTAAGTTACAATATTCTTCCACTTCCCAGTCCTTCAAATTTCTTTTAATCCTCAGATTCCAACCTCCCCCTCCATCACCACCCTCATACACATTCTCTATCAGGATGTCTCTCTCATAAGCAATGGAGTATATATTTGGAAACCTGTCCTTCAATTTAATCTCACCAGGCCATTCATCCTGCCAAAATCAAATCCCTTCTCCCCATTCCCAACTTGCCACCCATTGCTCTTCAGAAACCTACTGCCACCCCCACTGGCTTTCTTCCAGATACTCATCCTGTGTAGTTTATATTTTCCCCATCTTTTTCCCAATCCCCCCACCTCGCCTCCACCACTCTTCTCCATAGTTTTCCCTCCTCATTGACAAACCTCCGCAGCCATTTGCCTTGAAGTGAACAATTCATCTCAACAATAGATCTTAGGCCAGGATCCCCTCCCTCCCCATAGATTTCTTCACATTAGCTCACCTCACCAAATGTTATTTCCTATTCCCCTCATCATCACCCCAAAGGAATTTACATTGGATCCTTTCAAGTTTAGCCGCAATACTAACCGGAATAGTTAATATAGAGAGGTAATAAATTGGCAAATTATACAGTGTGCTCTTCATCAAAGTAAGCCTCCCCTCTTTAGATAAAAAGTTACTCTTCCATCCTGCTAATCTCTTCTGAAACATGTCAGCTATGGGTTCCCAAGTGCTAGCTTTTTTGAATTTTGCACCAAGTGGAAGCCCAAGATATTTTATAGGCAACATGTTAACCTTACACCCCAATACCTCCGCCAAACTCAGCTCATCCCTCCTACGACCAATTCCAACCATTTCTGTCTTCCCCATGTTAATTCTCAAACCGGAAACCAGCTGGAAACACAAAAGCATGTATCTCAAGTGCAGCAGAGAGGATAAATCTGGTTCACAGAAAATAAGGGCATCATCCATGAAGAAAAGACATGAAACTGTCACCAAGGAATCCTCCACCCCCACCAAAATGCCTTCAACCAGATTCGGGTCACCAGCCCCATCCATTAACCTACTAAAAGCTTCTATGACCATGAGGAATAAGAGAGGCGACAGTGGATCCCCTTGTTGGAGGCCCCTGGACGCTCTAAAAAAAGATGATGGGTCTGCATTCACCAAAATAACAAAAAATTTCGTCGAAATGCAAGTCATAATCCATTTTCTCCATTTTTCCCCAAAATCAAGCCTTTCAAGCATATCCATAACAAGATCCCAGCATACATGATCATAGGCCTTCTCCACGTCAATTTTTCAAACAACACCTTCTTTTTTCTGCCCCGTCATATCAGCAACAACTTCATTTGTCACCATAACCGCATCAAGTATTTGCCTTCCCGCCACAAAATTATTCTGATTCCCCCCCCCAGCAATGACCTCACCTAGCACCTTAGACATTCTTCTAGCCAACAACTTGTAAAGACTACCCACAAGACTAATCGGCCTAAAATCCTTAACATTATTGGCACCAATAATTTTTGGAATAATCACCAAGAAAGTAGAATTGATGGATTGAGCAAAAGAACGCAATCTATGAAAATCCCGAAACACAGCCATCACCTCTTCTTTAATCACCTCCCAAAAATTCTGATAAAATCTCACGTGAAAACTATCGGGACCTGGTGCCTTATCCCCATTATATTCCTTCAAACAAACTAAAATCTCCTCTTCCGTAAAAGAAACCTCCAATCCTACTTTGCTTTCAGCACTGATCTGTTTGAAGGAAAGATCATCCAGATAAGGCCTTTGACCCCCTTCTTCCCTATAAAGGTTCTGGAAATAAGCCATAGTCTTCTGCCTCAAGTCAACATTGCCTCTGATCCTCTCCCCATTGATGCACCTCTCCTCAACATGGTTATTTTTTTTTTTCTGTAATTAGCCAAACAGTGGAAATATTTGGTATCCCTATCTCCCTCTTTAAGCCACTTCAACCCCACCTTTTGTCTCCAAGATATAGCGTCTATATTCATGATGGTAACTATCTCTTTTTAGATTACGTCTCATCTCCGTCCCACTCTCACCAAGCAAGCCATCCATATCTATATTATCTAATATGGAAAGCTCCTCAAGGTTCTTTTTAATCATCATGTCAGCCTTGCTCTCCTTTTCCTTGGCCCAAAGTTTAATCTCATTTTTCAGTGCTTTTAATTTGGATGCAAAGATATAGCTGGCCGTGCCATTAACACTTTTACTCTTCCACACATCTTCCACCAACTTTCTAAACCCTTCCGACCAAGCCATTTATTGTTTAATCTGAATGGACCCGACTCCTAAATGATACCTTCCGGAACAGTACAACTGGGAAAATGATCGGAAATAGGCCGCTGCAACACCTTTTGACTAAGCCTTGCAAGCTGCATAAGCAAAGTGTTAGAGATTAAAAACCGGTTGATTCTCAACCATGATGGTTAAAAACCGGTTGATTCTCAACCATGATGGACTATCCCTCACATTTGACCATGTCCATCTGCTCACCCCCAGCGGCAAATCAACCAACTCCATCTTGTCCACCCACTCTCTAAACTCCTCTATCTCCCTATGATTTGTGTTCCCCCCGATCTCTCCCTACTATGCAACACCATGTTGAAATCTTCCCCAACCACTCATCTCTCTTCCCATCTAACTTGACACTGTTGAAGCTCACTCCACAGCCTCTCTTTTTCTTATCTAGTGCTCTTGCCATACACCCCCGTAAACGCTCAAGGCTCTCCACCTCCACACTTCTCAAATAAACATGTTATAGATATCCTACCCATCTTTGTCTCCTTGCAATTAAGTTTATCCCCATCCCACATAATTAACACACTTTAGCCGCACCCACAGCCAGTAAAAACGCGCAATCCACCTTTCAATTGTGCCATAAACTTTTTATAATATTCTGGTTAATCTCCATTTTTGTTTCCTGGAAACACACTTCATTCGGCTTTCATCTTCTAATACACCCTTTAATCACTCCTCTCTTTTTCTTGTCATTCAGACCCCTCACATTTCAAGAGATAGTTTTCCCAATCATGAAGTTGAATCCCTAAACACAACCCCTTCCCCCTTCCTGTTACTCTTCTTTCCTTCACAGTTAACTGAACACTGAAGCCTTTTTAACTCTCTACATTCCCCATTTCCCTACTTCTTTTTACTTTTTTCCACTAATGTTTTACATTTTCCCTCCTCTAAATACACCAATTCAATCTCCTCTATCAAACTGAGTATTATATTCTCCAAACCATCAAAAGAAACCCCAAATAATTTACTGACCTTTTAGAAAATTTCTCTGAACCTGCTCAGAGTGCAAATTCATCCTACACCTCTCCTCTGTCAGGTATATTTGGTCACTAGTATCGTTGAGGACACCATATTGAATTGAAATCACGTTTAGGGCCTCTTCGGTTGGATCATCAATGACCATTTTGTCATACAGGTTCCTCTCCGTCTCCCCGTACACTGCATCTCCCAAACTATCTGCTTCCCCCACACATTTTTCCTCTCTGTCACCCACTTGAAATCTCTTGCCATAGAGTCAATCCCGTCTTCGCCTTCGCTCCCCTCCACATTTTCTTCAGACTCCTTCGACTTCTCATCTCCCTCATCATCGGCTTCTTGCTCCTCTCGAACCCTAGCTTCGTTCTCCTCTTTTTAATTTTCTTTTTCTCTTTCAGGTGCAGACAGAAGACATGACTTTGGGGCTAGCAGGGATTTAATTTTTGGGGATCTGGTTTTGACCCGTTTTGTTCTCCAAATTTGAACCCATTTCCACGCTTGTTTCCTGTTAGGCCCAGGCTGGTCCACCCATTTACGTTTTTCAGCCCATAATAGTCTCCTTTTCCCTTTGGCCCAAATGAAGCACCTAGCTTTGGCTCACTCTTCACTTTCCCAACTGAAATTTTTCGTCTATCACCCCTCACGTGACCTCCACCAGGCACGTTTTCAAAATTCAAATTAACCCGACCACCTCCAGTTTGACCCGTCATCCTCTCCTTCCTTACCCGGTTCCCTCCCTGCTCAGGTCGAGCTAGGATTTCGGTAAACGAGGCTCCACAACGCTTCTCCATCCTCAGCTCAAATTCGTTCTTACATTCCGGACATCAGACCACATCAAACGGTAGCTCTGTTTTTGCTATAGCTTCAATCGTAGGAACGTGTTTTTTCCTTCGTGACCCCATCAGGCGGAACCAGCATCACTCCAACCACCTCATGAAGTGCTTCCATCATATGCCACCACCCCTCCGCCTTATCCCCCTCAGGTAGAAACAGCCTGTTCATTTCACCACTAAGTCCTTTCCCTTCAGATAACACCAAAAAATTGCTGTTTCTGTTTCCGCTATGCACCATCCGATGTATTCTCCAGCTGCTCCTTCGGCTCTTTCCCCACGCACCCTCCCTCTTCCTTTCCCCACTTGAACTCCTTAAAGCTCTGCAATAACCATTCGACGTCCTCCTTCTGGAAGAATATAGATTTCTGGAACCCCCTCCCATTCTTGTAAATCCTAACACCTCTACCTTCCGCTACCACATCAAACGTCTTCTTCTCGACTGCCACAAAACGTCTCAGGCCGATGACCATGACCTCCTTGCGCATCGTCGCCTATGTGAGACCTGTGATCAAATACGGAGTTTTCCTTTTGAAAGAAGCTGCCTTTCATTCAGGGATTTTGAGACAAATTCACAGATTATCAATACAGCATGTGTAGCCTTGTTCTCTTGTTTATAATATAGTTATTATTCTTTATCTTTAAAAAAGGAAAAAAAATAAGGGGAAACACTAGCCTGGGGCATAAAGAAGACTGAAACCATATAAACCAAAAGCTTTGCCCTCCCTCTCTATCTATCCAAGAGATATTATTTTCAGATTAGAAAATATTTTATATAACTTGTGCTAGATATAGTTAGGTACTTACCAGGTCGAATGTCCCCTATTCTTTGGCTATCCATTCAGTTGCATAGAAACTGTTGATCCAAATTAAACATGTGAAGTTAGATGCATTAATAAACCATCTGGTCTAAAAGGTTAATCCTTATTTCCTTGGAAATGTCCTTGGAAATGCTTACTGTAGTACATTACTGCATGTATCGTCGCTTGTGTCACTGCATGTATCTTATCCACTTATGTCCTTGAAGGCAAAACCTCTAAGATGTGGTCTTTAAGAGATGACTCCTTATGGTGCACTGTTCTATGTAGAAACTGGAAATCAAATTCCTACTTTGTCTCAATTCTAGCCATAGGTTTAATTTTCTGTGATTAGGTAGTGACACCATTGAAAAAATAATTTTTATCCCCTTTAACCATGAAGCTTTAGATTTTTCCTCGAGTATACAATCGAAAAATGTAAGTTTGTTAAATTCTTTCTATTCGATGACCGCTCTGTATCTTTCTTCTTAGGAATATCATTTCCTCACTTTAGTATTCATCTCATCTATTTTCTGCATCAACATGCTATGATAAGAATAAGATGTAGGAAGAAGTTGACACTGAGAAGCAGGATCCTTAAAGTTGAAGTGTCTGCATTCATTAATAAAAGGGTGGTATATTTGAAAGATAAATTCTTTCTGTCCGTCCCCCCCCCACCCCCAAAAGGAAAAAACAAATCCCATGTTGCTGACTGCTTTCTTTTCAACCCTTTTTTCTCCTTCTAAATTGTATTCCATTTTGTTATTTGTGTTGTTTTTGTATATTTTGATCCTCAGCTGAAGTTAACATCCCAAATTTAATATTCTCCAGAATGCAATTCTTGCTTTGGATTCTTCAGCTCTAGATATTGACCAGGTTGAGAATCTCATCAAATTCTGTCCCATTAAGGAAGAAATGGAAGTCTTGAAGGTAATCTACACTATTTCTATGTATATTAACGTGTATTCTTATATGCAAGACACTTATATTTATGTGTATGTTTTTTGAGATAAATATTTATGTGCCTGTACATATTATTATTTCTAGAGACATTCACTGACACACTTCTGTTTTTGAGAAGAAGGAAGTATTAGAAACAAGTTACATGTGGTGTGCACCAATATACCAACACACTTGATGACTGCAGGCATTTACGGATGTTCGTGTGCTTGCAAGAAAATGTGCATGTTCATGCATCTGTCTACCATTTTAAGTAGTTCTCTTTTTTCTTTCTTGTCAGAGGACAAGTTCTCTTGTCATGAGTTTCTTTTTTAACTGACAAATTTGTTGAAAATAAAATATATGGATACAACTATCCAATTTTTTTTTACAAATGGCTTTCTGCAAGTCAATTAGGTTTTTGACAGAAGTTCACTGGCAATGGTGGTTGATGTATCTGGATTTACTGCATTACCTTTACCCTGAATTATGTGGTTTGCAGTACTCAATTATTGCAACATTAGCTGGAAGAATTGGTTTTAATTTCTTCAGCTTATTCAGTTAAATTTATCAGTTTGCTTCATAGTTTAGAAACTGGTTTTTCAGTTTGGTTGGTTTGAAAATCTTAATCAAATTTATTTCAAAAAGATGTGCTCATTAGTGCACTGATCCATGCACGACTGCCTGCCTCTGGCATCTTATATTCCTTCTATTAACCATTTTTGTTAAGCTTGCTGAGATTGGAAGACATAACGTTTATTATTGTTTGAAATATGGTTCCTTTAGTTGACTTTGAAGGGAGAAGAAATTGATTTCGATGGGAATATCTTTTTGAATGAGGATGCGAAAATAATAATATTAACAAGCTTCAATTTTGCAGAGTTTGGATTGTTGAACAATATATTTTATTAGTACTTGGTGTTGAAAGTGATTACTTTGTAAATTTGATCCCATTTTGCATTAATAGTTGTGGGTTCTGCATCAAGTTTTTTCATGGTTTTTTTTTTTCATTATTGCGTACTTTTTACATGGTTTCCCATTTGCAATAGTGCTGTTTCCTGAACTTTCTTTTATTGTTGCCATTTTCAGAATTATGCAGGTGACAAGGAAATGCTTGGAAAGTGTGAAAAGGTTCTTTTTCCAGTGCTGAAATCTTGCATGGGGCATTAGCCTATTGTTTGTTGCTAACTTCATATTTGATATCAGTTTTTCCTCGAGTTGATGAAGGTGCCACGAGTAGAAGCCAAATTAAGAGTATTTGCATTTAAAATCACATTTTCAAGTCAGGTATAATTAGGTATTTATTTATTGATTTGACATGCTAATATGATCAATCATAATTGGCAGTATGAATAAAAGTATTTCCCCTAGCACCACCTTTTGTACTATGGTGGATTTCAATGTTGTTTATTGGTTTGCATGATAGAGTAATTCACAGTATGTGGTTGTTATTTTTTTTATTTTATCTTTTCAGGTGGAGGATTTGAGAAGTAACCTGAATACTATCAATGATGCTTCTAGAGAGGTGCTACTGAAGCCAAGAATTCTTGAAACAGCGTATATATCATGCTTTAGCATCTAAGATGTTGTGTGCTTATATCAGGTCAAAGAGTCAGTGAAGTTGCGCCAGATAATGCAGACAATTCTCACTCTGGGAAATGCTCTGAACCAGGGCACCGCTAGAGGTATTTCTTGGTTAAATATTATCATTCTATGAAATTTTTCTGATTTTTTTCCAGCCACATGTAATTTATTTTTAAATATTATTTCTATACTACAGGTTCTGCTGTAGGGTTCAAACTGGATAGTCTTCTTAAATTATCTGATACACGAGCAAAAAACAACAAAATGACTTTAATGCATTATTTGTGCAAGGTAAAAATTCTGGAACATGATTGTTTGAAATGTGGAGGATTGTTTCTGTTTGAGTTATTTTTGCAATTTTGATTGTCAGAGAATACTTGCATCATCGTATATTTCTAGCTCCCTTTCGTTAAATGGGTCTGGATATGGACATTAGTGTGTGAATTGTGAAGAATAGGTTCACTTTTCTGTTTGAGTTATTTTTGCATTTTGATTGCCATACTCTATTTGCATCATTGCATTAAAGTTTCTCCTCTCTCTCTCTCTCTCTCTCTCTCTCTCCCTCCCTCCCTCCCTTATTTGCACACGCTTTCATCATGCTTTGTTGTGAAGAAATTTTTTCCCTACGGTTAACCGTTTTTAGGTTGCATTTTTACTTGGATTTCTTTTGACCCAGATGGAGAAAATTTTGTCACTTTTTATTATATGTTAGAAAGAAAAATACATAGTTAGTTATTGTTGGAAAGTATATATATTTATATATGTAATTATTTTGTGAAAAAACATGCTAGTAAATATGGTTATGTAATTAAGTATTTGAGTAGGATTACATTTTCTTTTTGTTTTGTCCTAAGGTGTATATAGGGATAAATTATCCGATAATAATCACAACATTCCGAAATGGTATCAGTGCTATATAGAAAAACATCCCAACTTTTTTTATCACAAACCTTCAAAACCAGCCTTCATTGTTTTAACTAGAAGAAAAAATCGATAAACATAACCGGCGTTCATAATAAAATTTCTGCAGCTGTCCTACTACTGCTTAGCCGACCTTCATACCTCGAAAACATCCAACCACCACACCTGTTTTTTGCCAGCTTTATTTCAGCCGCTGCTGCTCTGTTTCTGTTCTCTTTTGCTCCAGTCGGTGTTCTGTTTCTGTTCTCTTTTGCCTCTGTTTCTGCTGCGGCTGTTTCTTCGTTTTGCATTTGTTTCCGCTCCAGCCGTTGCTCCCTTTTTCTTCTGTTTCCGCTCCAGGACCGTTGCTCTGTTTGGTCTCTGTTTCAGTGGTAATGTTTAGCACTGTTTTCCTCTGTTTTGTGCTTCTCTGTTCTGCACTGTTCTGCACTGTTCCACGCGGCATGTTCTGCTCTGTTCTGTGCGACCTGTCCTGCTCAGTCTCATGCACACCGCTGTGTCCCCATCAGCCTCTCTGGCAACAGTTTTGTCTTTTAATCATCTAAAGTTTAATACATCGTGCCAAAAGTAATCTCACAATCAATGGAGTCAACTTTGAAGGAATGCAATCATACCACCCAACTGGAGAATTTCTATACATTCAGGCGGCTCAGCTGCTTGCCACAACTCGGGTATTTTTGTTCCAAAACTATGTTCCTAAACAGTACTCGTTAATAGATTACCATCCACGGTTTTGGATTTCCGAAGTCTTATGGAAGTTCTTGCTGAGTTTTACCCCGAGAATTACCATCAACCATCTTGTTCCCATAAATTTTTATTTGTTTGCATACATCAACAACGTATAGTGTAACTGGACCTGACAACTCTCAAATGTGTCTTTGTAGGGTATTTCTCAATACAAAAAGGATATAAATGTTATCATCTACCTACTAAGCAATTCTATGTTTTTACGGATGTTACATTTACAAAGTCTTAGTCAATTTTGATCAACTTTACTTTAGGAGGACAATGTGGTGGAAGATAAGGAAGACCTCTTCTTTCTTGACCTATCCTTACTTTCCCATTACCTATAATTATATCTCTACCCTTTCCTTGAAATTGAAAAAATAAACTCGAAGTACCCTCATCTCAAAACTCAGAAGTTACCATAGCACCAATGACTGCACATAACCCAAGATTTTCTCATATGTACTCAAGGAAGAAGAAACCTGATCCTGAACCAAGTAAATCCAAGTAACAGACTTGAATTCTAGGAATGAGGTAACTTTTGATAACTTTTTGCCATATGTTTTACTGTAGCTATTGCAATTCGGAAAGGAATTATGGAACACAGTAAACACTCACTATTTCCACTCCTACAATTTCGTCATTTGAAATATGTTCACCTGCCTACAAAAGCTTTCTCGTGAGTCTAAGTATTGTGTCTGTTCGTGCTACATTTTTGAAGATGTTATTATGTGAAAAATGGAATGGTATAAATGTGAAAATATAGGCATTAAAAAAGAACAAAGCATGGGAAGCCTAAAGGAAAGAGGATAGTGGGATGCAAGTAGGTGTTCACTGTGCAGTACAAAGTTGATGACACCATTAAAAGGTATGAAGTCAAATTAGTGGCCGAGGGATATATGCAAACCTATGGGTTAGACTACTAAGAAACTTTTGCACCTGTTGCTTACATGAACACAGTTTGAGTACAATTGTAACTAGTGGCTAGTTATGACTGGCAGTTTTAACAGTTTGATGTGAAAAATGTCTCCTTATATGGAGATCCTGAGGAAGAAATGTCATGGAGTTTCCACCAGAATTCACTAAAAATATAGCAACCCCCAAAATATGCAGAATAAAAAAGACATGATGCAGACCTGAACAATCACTAAGAGCTTGGTTTGGAAGATTTGCAAAAGTAATGATGATCATGGGATATAAACAAAATTTATTCACCAACACTTAAAATTCAGTGGGTGTTACAGCCTGTGTTGTGTGGATGGTATCATTGTGACAGGAAATGATGAGAATGGACGACTGACACTTACCCAGTATCTTACAAAGAACTTTAAAATAAATGGACCAGGAAGAATACTTCATATGAATAGAGGTTCCTCACTTGAAACAAGGAATCTTCATCTCGCTACAAAAATGTATTAATATCTCTTGAACGGTACATACAAACTAGCATGCAAACATGCAAATACACAAATAGATCCTAAGCACAAGTGTAATTTAACTGGCAAACCAGTAAATGAATAAAGTTAACAAAGCCAGGTAGGTAAATGCAAGCTTAAACTTGCAGCTTTGTTCTGGTCTCTCATGCTCTCATGCGATCAAATAATTTGATTGTCTCCCATGCTCTTATGAGATCATGAGAGAATCAAGAAAATTCCTACCAGGAAATGATTCTTGGCCAACAAACACCTGTATATCATCGAACTAAAATATGCCAATGATTTTTATGAAGTGATCCACAATATCTCAAGATGCTTGCAACTACCTTTTCGCGACTAGTTAGACGAAAGTCCAAAAATGACGTCAAACACTTATTTCCCATGGATTATCTAGAGGAGTCATAATGAGTAAGTTACTTTTGCAGTTAACCTCTTTTACGCAATGGGGACCTCCAGTAGTTCATTCTCTCTACAAGTAGTTCGAAGTTAGGACTAATAAGAGTATCAAGTACTTGAGTAGATCTCAACATCCCTATCTCATTTAGAAGATCAACTACATACTTTATGTGACAAATAGATACTGAGAAGGTTGAGATTAACACCATATGAAGATCAATCTGTTAGACAGGTCATTTGGGTGAAGATTCAAAAGAACTTCCGTCCGGTAGAAGTGCATCAAGTGAACTGGGAGAAGAAAACGTCCATCATGGCCACCAAGGATGTTATGGGGGTAATCTTCAAGCAAAAAAGGAAGCATTTTAATTTATAAGTACCCCAAACTTGATTTTCCTTGTAAGAAGCATGATAGAGCTGCTAGGGTTTTCAAGACTGGGAAATGACAAACCAGATAGATAACTGTGCTTAGTTTGGACTGCGAAAGCACAAACCATAATCAAGTGGTGATGTCAATTTGGTGCAGACTTCACTATAAGTTTACACTCTAGGAAGAGAAGAAGAATGGGAGGAAATTCAAGGGAGCAAAACAAAACAAAACTTAGATCCCTTAACAGTGGTATGCGTATCTGTGAAATAAGAGAAAATCGGCACTGGCAAGAGCCTTATGATTCCCATCAAGTTGTGAGTTTCAATTCTTTTGAATCTAGTAATTCAAGTCATCTTATGTCATTTGCTTATCAAAAGCAGTTATCATGAGCTGAAAAAGGGAAACGCACAATAATGAATCAATTGCACGAAATCAACACGCTTTGCTTCCAATATTTACTGGCAGCTGATTTCTAGGACGATGCAACTTGGTGGACAGTTTGCCAATAATAACTTTCTGGTTTTCATCAAGTTGGAAAGTATCAGTGACTTGCTCACATTGGCTTTTAGAACTGAATATAATTTATGCTATCAATACCAATTTACTTTTACACTAAGGATCTAGAATGGGAGGAAAAAATATTGATTAAAAAGAGAAGGATTTGCTATTTGCACTTGCTGGCCTTCTACTGGATCGTATAATCTCTATTGCTATTGCTACTGCCACTTTTTGGATGCCCACCTAGTTTGGATGCTTGAGACAATCACCTTTTCGGAGGAGGGTGCATTGTTATGTGCCACTTGGCTATTAGAGTTGTTGATATATAGATGCTAGAACGGGTGACACATGGCTGCTAGACTGGGTGACCCATTGTTGCTAGAAAAAAATTGTTTTTATTTTATTTATCTAGATGTCTAGTTTTACTCAATGATATAAGTAGCTATTGGGATAAATGTGACGGTAGTTTCTTGATATGTGAGATAAGTGTGTTGGTAATTTCTAGGATGCGGGGTTGTTACTTAGGTGGTTTCTAGGATATAAGGATAGTTATTTTCTACTGTGGAAGTTAATATTCTTAGATTTATATTTTCTCATACAAAAATATGATTAAATTTGAATAAGAAATGCACAAAAATTTATCAAAGAAATTTCTTCAGTGCTCTTAAGTTGTAGGAAATTGTTTGGTTCTCTTAATGAGTCCATACTATTAACAAAATCCTGTAACTAAATCCAAAATAAGAACCATAACACTTAATTTGCATATTTTCTGTGTCATTTAAGGTTTATTATTTGTTGGTTTGAGCTTACAGAGTTCCTCATTTTGTTCCAGATTCTTTTTAATTGTTGTACCTATTAATTGGAAGCAGAAGATTTGATCTTAAAACATGCTTACCTTTTCAATGCACCATTCAGATGGCATTTAAATTCTTATCATTATTCATTTCCAATCTTTGAGACATAAGCACTAGTCTTTTCTTCTGGTTTTTTCCCTCTTATATGTGCGTACACATCTGTGCCAGTCATGTAAATATATACCAGTTTTTATACCATAAATACGAGTGTTTTTTTTCTTGTTGGTGTTGGTTAAAAAATCTGTAATATACCTGAATTTATTTTCTTTTCACTTAGCTCCTTGCTGAGAAAATGCCAGAACTGTTGGTCTTTGATAAGGATCTTGCACATTTAGAAGCTGCTTCTAAGGTATGTTTCATATGTTTCTGGTGTTTGTTTCTCTTCTGCTTAGTTGTTAAAACCATCTTAGCTCAAGTGCCTAACTTGTCTATTTTTCCCTTTCTTATGCTCTTCCACGAAATGAATAGATTCAATTGAAAACGTTAGCTGAAGAAATGCAGGCGGTGAGTAAAGGTCTTGAAAAGGTTGAGCAAGAACTAACTACTTCAGAACATGATGGTCCTATATCTGTTGGCTTCCAGAAGGTGAGGCTAGTAAAAACATGTCATGTTACTTAAAAAATATGGATCTACTTGACATCTTCCACTTCCTAAAGAACTTATACATCCAAGTTTAAATTAATTTATACTTGGCATCTCATGGTTAAAATCACTGCATTGTTTTATCCTAACTTTGTATTTCAAAGTCATGACATGTAACAAAAGATTTTTTGGAGATGTCATTTTTATTGGACAGTCTTTATCCCCTTGTCTCCTTAAAATTTTCAAATATGCTCACAATAGATATCTCTGTTATCCCAAAGAAAAACCAATGTAATACTATCTTGAGATATTGTTTGGTACATAGGCGGATCTTATTGATGTTTTGCTAGACTTTTAAATTCTTTTGTACATGGGTTACTCCTCCTTGACACTTCTTGAATATATACTTCTCTTAAAAAAAAAAGAAGAAAACAAGAATATGGTACATGGGCTTACAAGGTCATCGTAGTCTATCATGGTTATCAGGGCGAAGATCTCGTCGTAGTTTAGATCATACACTTGCTTGTTTCAAAGAACAGCTAACCGAACCTTATAATGGTCTATGGATCCACCAAAATGAAGCTTGGTAGAAAAAAACTTACTGCCAAGAGGTGTCATGGATGGGTTCATGAAACAAAATCCTAGGTCTGGTTTTCTTGATGTGTAAGGAGTTTTATTTCAATAGTTTTTTGTTGACACTCTGTTATATACTCCTTTTGGGTCGTTTTTATTGTAGAAAGAGCAAATAAGGAGCTGATATGGTTTAGGTTTATTCTATTTTGGAAATCTATGTCTTAGTTAGGAAAACTTATCTCTTATTTAGAAATTTAATTTTTATTATATAGTTGAGGTTTATCCTATTCTAGAAACATATCCCTTAGTTAGGAAAATTTATCTCTTATTTAGGAATTTAATTTTATTTTTGGAGACTTATCTCCTAATTAGGAATCTCTTTGATTTTTGCTGTGAGAAACCTAAATAATAAAGGTTTCTTATAATGTAATGCATCAGTCGTATGTAAAATGCTCTAAAATTAATAAAGAGATAGCATAAGTATAATTACAATATAGAGATCGGAGCTCTCTCTTACGAGATCCAAGATGCCAAACTCCCTTTGATGAGTTTGAAAACAATTCACAATAGATCGCTTGAGGAATCATAACTAGGGAAAGAAGCAAGACCCGAAATCAGATTATCCGGTGTGAACTGCCCGTTGATAAGATCCAGGTCTCGAGAATATAACACACTAAGTGCTCCATTGCCTGTTTATAAGACGAGGGAATCAGATTAAAAGATAAGGTGGTTGTTAGGGATAAAGGAGGGGTGAAACCAAACCTTGCAAGTGGTTTAGAAACTCAAATGCTGTGTCAGAGAGGTTCAATTGCATGGGCATGATCAATAGCCAGGGAATGATCTTGAATGGGCTCAGGAGGTTTATAAGTCTGATTTAATGTGGTGGAGGTGCATTGCTGATCCGTAGAAAAGGTTTAGACGATGAACCTGTAGAAGTGTTAGTAAACAAGGGCAGAACAGAAATGAAGGAAAAAAAGGTCTTATGAGGGACAAAAAAATCAGTATTTCTAGAAATATCTCATTTCTATAAACCCGAATAAGACGTAGATTTGAATTATAGCAAATGAAACCTTGTTAGTGTCCAAAATATCCTAGAAAAATACATTTAACTGATTGAGTCGTGAACTTTGTGTCTTCATGTGTAGGAAGATGAACATAGAGTACAAAACCAAAGGTACAAAGATTAGAATAATTTAGAGTGTTACCAGATGTGAGAGAAGGGACATGGTTTAATGAGGGAGAGGGCCATCGTTTAACGAGGTGGGGTATAGTGGAGAGAGCTTTATGCTTGAACTGAGAGGCCACTAATGGCTCTAATAAAAAGGGTGCGAACAATGTCGAGAAAGTCAGACTTCTTTTTTTGGCTACATTATTTTGTATGGGGTGTTGAAGGACAAGACCTTTAAGAGATTATATAATTAGTTTGCTAAAATTCCTGAAATAAAATGGATATGTTCTCACCTTGATTGTCAAAGAGAAAGATTTTAATTTTAGTAGAAAATTGGGTCTAAACATATGCGTGAAAAATTTTAAAAATATAAAACATTTTGTCTTTAGATTGCAAGTACTAGCTGCATGTGAAACGATTATAGTCGTCAATAGAAGTGATGAAGTATTATAGATAGCATGAAAAGTAACTGAGATTGTGACCTCCACATCATTATATATCTGATCAATGGACTATGTTTGATGCATGAGTGGGAAATGGCTAACTTCTGCTTTTTCCCAGTCTACAAGAATTTGCAATCAAATCTAATAATAGTTAAAGAAAATGACTCTTTATTCCCAAGTAAACCGGATTTTAACAAATAGTGAAGTATCAGAGCTTGGATATCCGAGACATGTATGCATCCTTGTTAATCAACAAAAGTAGAATTGAGTGACAAATGACAAGGAGAAAGATGAAGATGAAGATGAAGGGAGTTGGAGAGGGAAAAGATGTCCTACTTTAGGGCCCCTTTGCGTTCATCTTTCCTGCCTATTAATCTTGTACAACACAACCAGATTTAGAAAAAATTATTTTACAATTATTTTTAATTAAGTAATCGACAGAAACAAGATTAGTGATAAAGACAGAAGAGACAAAGACATCATTTAGAGGGGAAGAGATATCATCGATGGTTGTGATGGGTAATTGGCTACCGTCAACAATATGAATCTTTGAAGTTTCCATTTGTTTACGTTGGTAAGGAAATGAACATTTTCTGTCATATGATTGGAAGTTGTAGAATTGAAGTACTGAGGAGATGATGCAAAGAAGGATTTACTTGACAGTCCTAAAACAGAGAATCCAGAAGTGATCTTTTGTTGAATCATTTCAAGGGTCACAGATTGACAGGAGCATGAACATTTTGTGTCAGATATGCTATATCCATAGAACAACCAATACTAGAAAAGCCAATTGATGGGATATACGTTGTTGCAGATTTCTTGTAGGTCTACTAGGACATTCCTTGATAATCTGATGATTTTTTTTTCTTTAAAATAATTGCTGAATTTTTTGAGAAAATTTGAAGTGTGATGACCAAATTCTTTGTGGCAAAAATACATAATAATGCTCATGTCTCTTCTTTTTAGTTTACCTTGTGTTGCATATTCCATAGGAATAGAGGTGGATTTTTGTTGTTTCATGGTGGTTTGAGTGAGAAGGTATTGCTCGTTGTAGAACAAATCATTGAGACATGTTTCCATGTAAGAGATAGGATCTCGGTTCATAAGATTGGACTTGGTGCCTTCAAATGCATTTATTAGTTTTATTAGAAATTGACACTTTTAGTAATTTTATAAAAACATTGACCAAAACTAAGATCTTTGAGAGATAAGGTAACATAAATTATTTAAGTATATTCAGCCTATAAATTTATAAAATTAGAGTAAAATTTAGAAATAGAGATTATACTGTTGAAGAGTAGTTAATTCATGTTTAAATTGGAACCAACAAGCAGTGTTATGCTGATTGTAGAGCTTTTTTAGCTAAGTACGTATCTTTGCTGCAATCTTGAAGGTTCAAAATGATGTTGGACTGAACAGATTCTGGGATCGACGAATGATTTGGGCATCTTTGACCTCCCACTTGACATGCCCATCCTTATCCTTGTTTTTGTTAGGAGTAGGACTGTTGCCATCTACATGGCTGTATGGATCCTTACCTTTGACAAATATCTTGAAGCGAATGTCAGACTGAATAGTATTTGTCATTAAAACGAATTAAGAAGATATTGTACTTGTCTGAAGATATGAGGCTAAAATAACTTAATCAAGAATTACCAAGAACAAAGGGTTGTACTAAGGCTAAGCTGAAATTGGATATGATACCATGCGAAATGTAGAGAACTTTAAGCAGAATAGTATGTCATCTCATTGGAGATTTCCCATCATATATATGAAAAATACATACCGAATTCCATCCCTAAGATTAAGTAAAATATAGTGTACAAATTTGATCTACAGATGGTATATCTTAATTAAGGAAAAAAAAAAAAAAGATTTACCAAAAGTAGGCCATACTTGTCAAAGTTGTAAATCTGCTGAATTTAATGAAAAAATCTGTTGACTTTAATAATAAGGCTTGCTGAGTTGAATGATAAAATCTTCTGACTTTAATTTTGTCATCTGCTGATTTGAAGTGTAAAATCTGCTATTTTAAGTATAACATCTGCTGAGTTTTAAATGTAAGATCTGCTAATTATAATTGTGAAATCTACTGACTTTGAGTGTAAGATCTGCTAACTATAATAATGAAATATGCTGATTTTAAGTGGCCAACTAATATCCCCGACACTACTAGTTTATTAATCTAATATTTTTAACATAAGAATATAATTGTATTTTATCATTAATAATTTTTTATTCATTGTAAATTATTTTTGTTAGTTATTTTTAAATTCAAAATCACAATTATATTGAAGAAAATAAGTAAAATGATTGAATTAGCATTAATATTTAAAAATAAATTAAATTATTAGAAAAATTAAAAAATATTTCTTTTTATTTGAATTTAATAATTAGTTTTTCTTGTTGTGTAGTTTTTCATGACTTGAATATTTATTACTGCTTTATAATGTAATCAATTAAATAAATATTTAGATTGTATTTTGACAATATTTTTTACAGCACATCTTATCTAATGTTTTTATCTTAAAGCTGATATTTCTAGAAGTCATTTTCGGAATATCCTTAAAATTATAGTATAAAGCATTAACTGAACCAAATTGACCCTTAGGATATTTTCCGCACATATAGGTCTTTTTTAAAATTATTATAAATTTTGTTTTTAAAGATGTCTGAAAGCTAGAGTTCTTTGTATAGAAACTGCTAGTGTTGAATCAGAATCCATCTTTTTCAGGTGTTAAAGGACTTCCTTGATACTGCTGAAGCTGAAGTAAGGGCACTTATCTCCTTATATTCTGAAGTGGTAAGTTCCCTCTTTTATTGTCAGTGAAGTTGTGAAATTTTGGTTGGGACAAATTAGTTCCACCATTATGAAGGAACAATTTTGTTCTGTGATTTGACAAATTTTGTCCTATCAAGTCTCTTTTCTATCACCAAACAAATGACTTTATGGTTGTCACATGCTACCTTGATTTCTGGTCTTGTTTTACAGGGAAGAAATGCAGATTCACTGTCTCAGTACTTCGGGGAGGATCCAGCTCGATGCCCCTTTGAGCAAGGTACTGATCTATGCATTATTTTAGCTGATAACGAATTATAATAGCGGAGCTTACTTTGAGGATGCTTAGGCACTCTTTAATAGTAGAAATTATTTTGATGTTATTTTCTAAATATATATATATTTGATACACATGGGTATTTGTTGAAAATGAAAACAATGTTCAGAAAATAGTAGGAAAATTCTGAAATGAATTGGAAAAAGCCTTTTTCTTCTTTTCAAGCTAATACCAAATATTACCATTATTTTCCAAATTTTATTTTTCATTTTTGAACAGCTATTTATATTTTTATCAATAAACATATACAACTTCAGAAATTCAATTTCAGAGTAGCTTTCTATGAACTGGGTTTTGGATATGATATGTGAAAATAAACAGACAACAGATGAGTCCAGCACTAATCCAAACTAATCCCTACAGATCAGAGTTGGAAATGGCAAGACAAAGGTTACATAAAATTGGTTTCTTTTTGATTTTTTTATATAGATAAACAACCCAGTTCACACTAAGGTAAGATTTTAAATTATTTCATTTTACTTAGGGTATATATTTAAACAATTATTAATGTGGTTAATAATAGTTTAAATAAATTAAATAAGCTAAGAAGTGATTGATCATTGATTATCGATAAGATAAGAAAGAGGGGCCTTTTTTGCTGTGTTATGGGTTTTATAGTTGTATAATTCTTATCCTTTCTGATGAGATTTCTTCTTTTATATAAACACGAATTCAAGCTGTATGTCTTGGTAAGCAAATAATTTCAAATTATAAGAATTTTCCAGTTCTAACTTGTATAGTTACAAAATCCCATCACAATTAAATGGGTGATGTTCATGATTGCAGTGACTCAAATCTTGGTAGTTTTCACAAAAATGTTCCGCAAGTCTCGAGAAGAGAATGAAAGACAAGCTGAAGCTGAGAAAAAGAAATTGGAGAAAGAAGCGTTAAAGAAAGAGCAGCAACAAATTTATCTCGAAAAAAAGATGTTGGATGTTGATAATTCCAAACTCAAATTTCAACTTGAGAAATTTGGTTAGTGATAATCCACATTTTTAGTAGTTGTACATGTCGGATAAAAAAATAGAACAGAGTTTTGAATAACTTTAGGGAAGAACTACATTGATGAAGGTTGTTGATGTTAAATGCGGCATCAGTTTTCTTGCACGTAGGTGGGTGCTGTTTTTAAGCTTATATTCCAGTTTAGGTTGCATAGAATTGTACAATCTTTTACCTCATCTATGGTTGGATTTAATGATCCTTATAATGTAATGCAATATTAATATAATGTAATTAGTTACAACAGGAAAATGCTGTCATTATTGTTACATTACAAGTTTGATTATATAAATTAGATGATTAGACTTCTAGTAAGCAGTTTTGATTATGGTTTTTTCTTATTACTATATAGATAATTAATTAATGGGAATCAGAGATCATATAGAAATTTTTGAAGTTTGAATTCTGGTTCAAATTCAAAATGATGGACTTTGGACCAACTTTGAGTAACAACACGTTCGGTTTTACATCATCTTCAGTTGTTATTGTTAAATTTATCTCTTTAATTTTATATAACTCAATGTTTTAATTAAAACTCAATCTTCTTAAATTGTCACATAAATATTTTTGATAACATTGTAAATTAAGATAGGAGAGAAAATAGTCAACTCTTCACGGTTAGAATTAGATTTCTTTTTTCTTTGCTTCCTTTTTTTTTTTTTTTTGGGTGGGGAATGAAAGTACTAAAGTTTAATTCAATCTTTTAGTTCTGAAGACTTGCAAGAAATTCGGCCAATTTATATTTATCAAGACCCAGAATTTACTGGAGCTCATTTCTCAATAAACTTGCTTTTGTATTAATAATATTATAAGTTATAAAGAAAGAAAATAAATCACATTATTTATAATAAATACAATTTCAAGGAATGAGAAATTTGGTTAATTATTTATAAATATCTCATATAATTTTTAATTTTTAAAAATGGATGAATATTTTTATATAATAATTCTATACCTCAATTTATATTTCGATAATTTACAAAAGATATATATATATATATATATATATATATATATATATATAAAAGAAGAAGTGGGCGGAAAAACCGATGGAACGAGTGGCATATCTGGGCCGTGTTGGCCAATGACATGTGCTTTGCATGCAAGGCTGGCATGAGCGTTACGAATAATCAATGAACAAATATATCGAACCACTTTTCTTCCTCCTATTTATAAGACAAAAAACTTCTACGCCAATCTACTCTTGCCCTCCCTCACTTTACTACCTGGAACAAGAAGAACTAAGCGAGACAAATCATGGGTTTGCAGGTAAGATTAGTAGCCACCTTTTTTGTAATCTTCATTTCTTTTTTTTTTTTTTTTTTTTTTTTTTTTTTTTTACTTTTTTATTTCATTTTATAGATTGTATATCTGTTCGTTTGCTTTTGTATGTGAAACTTTCGCAGTTGTTTTACTGAAATTGAGTTATCGGGTTCTCTCTGTGTGTGATGCTATTTGGTTGAGGAAAGATCTGTCGCTCAGATCTCTCAATTTCTGTTTATCCTGGTATTAGTTATATGCTTATTTGTATTACATTTGTTTTCTGTCATATCTATGTGACTCTCCATGAATTTGCTTTTCGATACCTGAAATTCTTTTTGTTTGTTCCCGTCGGGAAAATTTGGGTGTAATTTTGCTGGGTGAATAATTTCTTTTGGACATTTATGGACGGACTAGAATTGTTAGATGTATCTGTTGTTACCCCGTTCAAATTCAGGCCGATGATATGCTTATCGGGGATTAAGGTTTTGGATGGGCTTAGCGGTTGATGGAAGAATTAAACTAGATTGTTATCTAAATAAATAGTTAATTTCTAAACCTCATTGTTGCTTATATCAACAAATGAATTTCAAGTACTGGTGGGAATCCTGATGCCAAATGCTATTGATTCCTTCATGAATTCACTCGTCAGTAAAAATTTACCCTTTTTGCTGCTCATTTTGTTAATGGAATCTGGTATCTTTCATTGTTCTTTTTTTTTTTTTTTGGGTGGATAAGATTTGTATCAAGAATTTGAAATGTGTGTGTATGTGTTTGTGTGCATGTGATTGTTCTGGATCTTGTTAGATTGATGTGGTCCTTGCAGGAGGAATTCGAAGAGTATGCTGAGAAAGCCAAGACCCTGCCAGAAACTACAACAAATGAGAACAAGCTTATCCTCTATGGGCTATACAAGCAAGCCACTGTTGGTCCAGTGAACACCAGTTAATATGCCTTTTGTGCTTGCTTCTTTTTTATAACTTTCAATTTTACTTTCCTAGTCAAATTTATTGGTCCCCTAATTCCCTCAGTGTCATATAAGCAGGTCGTCCTGGAATGTTTAACATGAGAGACAGAGCAAAATGGGATGCGTGGAAGGCTGTTGAAGGTAAGAGATCCATTGGAAATTTGTAAACTAAGTTTACATATACTGATATACATATATTATACAATATATGTATTCTCTTTTTATGAGGTGCACCATACACAATGAGCCTTTTCTTGGAGAAGAAAAAGTTGAATGATCAGATGGTGGTGGTATATGGCAGGGAAATCCAGTGAAGAAGCAAAGAATGACTACATCACCAAGGTTAAACAGCTGCTGGAAGAGGCTGCTGCATCATCTTAGTGCCTCCATACCATGTATGCTATTTATGAACAATTGCATCTTATGTGAGGATATTGAAATAAATTGAAACAGACGTTCCTCATCTGTAACATGGTATTGTTATTTATTATCTTAATTTTTATGTGGACATTGTTTGGTCTTCTAGATTATTTGGGTGGGACGGGAGAGGGGTTTAAGTAATAGAATGAAATAGAAAGGAATTAGAAAGGAAGGATGGTGGAGCACAAGGGAAAGTAAAATGCTTATATTATATAATAATGAGAATGACTGAAGAATATATTCTTTTTTTTTTTAGCAACAAGGGGAAGAAACTAATCTCAGCTAAATAGTTAGGTTTCAACTATTTTCCCTTTCAATGATCATTTGGTTTGAAAACATATGAAGGAGTGGAATTAAATTATTCACACAAGAAATTAAATTTCAATAGATTAGTATATATATTACCAAGTATTGTAGGTACATAATAAATTTTGAATGTGTTGATATATAATAAACTTGATTGTTGGTTTTTGAATGACATATTTATTTATTTATTTTTGACTTATTCAATAAACAACTAGGTTCCAACTGTTTGAAAATGGATTTGGCCGGGTATAAAAGTTAGAATAGAATTGGTCAGCATTTGGAAAATTACCAATTAGTTACAAAAAAAAATTGTTGGACATATTATTGTTTTTTTACTTTTTTTTTATTCAAGTTTTAAAAACAAATTTTCAACATTAAAAATAAGTTTTTCTTAAATAAAAAACTAAAAAAAAAATATGTTAGTGTATAAGTATATTGTTTTCTAAGTCTCTAATATTTAACATTTCAATTGCAAGGACATAGATTATATATGTTTAGTCTAAAAAGAAGTTTAAAAATACAATTTATTAATAGAAACTATTTATCATAATTTCTGAAAAGAACAACCACCACCACATTAGACAAAAATTAGAAATGCATACAACTACAAGTAAATCTCTAGAAATGCACATAACCAAACACACTATTTGTATATTTGATTAAATCAAATTTAACTCTGACAACCATATCTTTTTTGTGTTCTTACGAAGGAACTTGTTTATATTCAGAATGCATCAATTTTGCTTCAATGCAAGGTTTTCAGTATCATACTCCTTGGAGAAAAGTTTATTCTTTTCTTTGACTACTTTAGGGATTCCATTGACGGTTTGCTCACAACATTTGTACAGGAAAGGGGATAGAGATTTCCTCCTCTGGCGTTTGATTATTTTCCTTCTCTTTTTTACAACACTTGCCCTTAATAATCTTTAAAACTGAGAAGATAATTAAGATAATAAATCAAACAACCATAGTTAAATTACAATAAGATTTCACTAATTACAAGTATAAAGAGAGAATTCTAATTTTTTGCTCTTCCACAGTCTCCTCCAACTCAATGTCATTCAACCTCGTATATTTATTTACCCTTTAAAATTGTCTCTTGCCTTGCCAATCATGGGTAATCCAGTTGGTTCCTTATTCTTGAACCTTTCCACATTTTTGTAATTCATTCACTCTGTGTTCCCATTTTACTCTCTCATATTTGGCGGCAAACACATTAGTAACTACTTTACTTCCCAAATTCTTGTTTCTTTCTTTAAACCCTTCTATTTTTTTTTTTTTTTTTAGAATTCAACCATTTTTTTGAGTCCATTTCCTCCATCCTTTTTGGTTTTCATGTTCTCTAAAATATCCCTAAAAACTGAAATCAACTTCAATACTATTGATAAACTATAATGATAGAAAGGGTTATATGAGAAAATTGAAGAGAAAATATAACACAAACAGAGAAAAATAGAAGAGAAGTAATTATGGTTTTCATTCGTGATATACTACTACTAGTTTAATAAGCCATTTATTTATACCCAATCTAAGATTAACGTATATTAGTTTTCAACAAATATTATGAAGTCATGATATTCTTTAATAATTTCTTGTAGAATAAGTTGGAAGGCGTATGAGGATTCCACTTAGTCACTTCATTAACAAAAAACATCAATATGGGTAATGCACGAAGATAATCAACATGAGTTGGTTCAAGAAGAAGATGGGGAATAAGTGTTTCATTATTCTTTTCTCCACTAAATAGGCATAGGCATACATCATTCATTTCAAATAGTAAAAGGTCTGCATGTTTTACATGGTCTATATTATTATTTCACAAAAATAAGAAGAGAAATTTTATGCACCGTTGGCGTCCGGCAATGGAAGAGAAGGACGGAAAGCAGCAGACAAACAGCGATAGGATAAGGAAGCCGCCGCCTTGTCTTCTTCTCATTTTTCATTTCCCCATAAAAACATCTTCTTAATTTTCTCTTTTCTCTCTTTACTACCTTTTTTTTTTTTTTTTTTTAATTTCACACCTAAATTTACTTGAACCTCAAATCATGAGTCAATCTTTTTTTTTCCTTTTAATAAATGTTTAAACTATACACGATATAAGAACATTTAAACTTTTCCCTCTATTACTACTTCTCTTTGTTGAAATTTTCTCACATACTTTTTCCAAATGTCATAAAATTTCTCTACTATTGTTAGTTCATGTTTACATATCAAGTTAAGTTTTAAATTTTTGGTGACTCTTTTGATAATCTGTTCTAGAAGTTATTTTGCTTTTCTTTTGAGATATTTTGAATTTTGATTTATTTAATTGTTTATCAATTTTATAATTTCTTTTGTTGCTTATGTAACGCTTTGATTCCGGAATTTAAGGTCGGGTAATTAAATTTATATTAATAATAATTTTAATTTTAATTTTTCTTATAATTTTTTAAAATATATACATTTTGAGTGTATTTAAAAATAATTTTTAAAAGTTAGGGCGAAATTGAAAATAAAGAATGACCTATTTCAAAAAAAAATTGAAAAACTGGGACAAAAGTGCAAAAATAGAAAAATGGCCACGTAGGACCGCCATGTCAGTAACACGGCTAATTGTCGTGCGACGCGTGGCAGAGATGCGAATACGCGTCCACGTAAGAAGCCACGTGGGCAATTCGCGTGCCAACTAATCCAACGGTCCAGATTTGCTCCCGCGCGCACAAACGATCCATATCTGTTTCCCCTTAAGATACGATCGAATGGTCCACGTGCCTTTGATCGGACGGTTCTGATTCGTTTTTTCTTCCCTTTCAATTTTAAGCCACCTCAAACCCTTATCAGCACCGAAAAACTAAATGAGAAGCCAGAAACAGAGGGCGGAGCTCAACCGAGCCGCTGTACCCAAAACCCAAAACCCCTCTGATGAGCCTGAATCCCCTTTCTGTTCCCATTTATTTTTTGACCATTGATTTCCTAATGTGTTTCCAGTGCAGGACAACCTAAAAAAAAAAAAAACGCAACTGCGAGGGATGAATGACGGAGCAGCTGCATCGGAAATCCCAAATTGTCGTCATTTTTTTTTTTTTTTTTTTCTGCCAATAGAGGCCACCTAATCTCAAATTTCACAGGTTTTCGCACAGAACCAGTCGAAACTAACCTGACCGAGAGGAGGCACCGCCGTAAGCGGCAGAGTTAGTGCCAGAGTACTGAGGTGCAGCCGTGTCGGAACCCTAAACAGGCTCCAGGGGAATTTTAACTCCATTTTGGCCGTTTTTCATGTATTACCATGATAATTGACGTGTATTTTTAGTTTTTACAGAAAAACTCAAGAAATCTAGAAATTAAGAACCACAAAAAAGTACAGTAAAAAATGGGTGTTTAAACACCGACCCGAGGTAAGAATCCATCATCCTTTCTTTCGTTATGATTAATTAAAGTCTAATAAATAATAAACTGAAAATTTTAAATACTAACAATCCCTAATTAATTAAATACAGGTTATCGATGGAGCCGATAACTGGCAGTATATAATTGCCATAGCTTATGTGTGTTGCTTATTTATTGCTATACTACTTTGTTTACTTGCCACTGCTTCATACACTTTAATTTATTAATTTTAATTGCTTTCTCTTTTGTTAGTTTACTCAACCATTTTATTTATGTCAGTTAATTAGTTTAAAATGAATGTTTTGATTATGTTTTTTTTTTATTATTGAGTATTAAATTATATTGCCTATGAAATTATCATTCTATTTTCTTGTTATTATGAAATGAGGCCTTTACAGCTTATGAGTAAAAGTTGAGAATCAATCCAATTTTTTAAGAAATTGAGGGTTTAAAAAAATCTATGAAATTATTTGCTTTTGATAAGAATGAAAATTGATTTGTAAATTTATTTTGAAACTTTGAGTTAATTATAATTCGACCCTATTAATATAGGTAAACATTGAGATTATTAGAAATATATATATTTTTGAATTCGAAACAGATACAAGTATCAAACTATATGAGTTAAATATAATTTTTGATCTTGTCATAAAAATATCATGTATCTATAGTTACTAAAAATTGTGGGACTTACATTTGAGTTTTGTCTCAAGATAATATAATTATTTTAAATGTTAATTGAAAAAGTATTTGGATTACCTTTTTGTAATATTGTTTTTACTGTGTATTAAATATATATTATAAGTCTACTTAAATATATTTAATCCAACTAATTTAAATTTTATATTATCCAGTAAATTGTGAGGTCACCGCATTCTTTTTCTTTTATAGTTTGAAAAATAAATTATATCATAGAAATTTAAAATTTCTAAATGAATCAAAAATTTTAATTAGGGATTTGAAACCTATTAACTTTAAGAATAAAATTTAAAAATATGTATAATTACATATATATATATATATATATACATATTTGAAGTTTTTTTTAAAAGAAAAAAGAATTTAGCTCTTGCCAAAAGGAAATGTCAGCTACTGTAATTAGACTGTGATAATCCCCTTGAAAGGCCTTTTTACCAGCTGACAAGGATTCAGCTGGACGAGGGAGAGGATTCAACGGTCATGACATTAAGTGGGCGGGAGTAACTGTATAAGTGTGAAAAGAGTTTCTCTTCGTGGGCCATTCCTGTGGAATTTTGGAGAGGTTGCAGACAAGTAATCTGTAAACTTTCGGTCCATGTTTTTTCTTTAATTAATAATTTATTTATTTATGAGGAACTTTTGGTACTTGGTTGCTTCTTCGTCTCATTCCAAATCTTATATAACTTGCTATATTCCTCTCCTGTAACTCTACTTCCACTCTCTTCATTTCCTTCTAAGTTCCCTCCTTTTTAATTGATTGAGTTTCTTGTTCATCCAGACTTTTCACTTATACCCAAAATTAATTCAACCCAAAATCTGAACCTTTTTGTATTGTTAGGATCAGATTTTTGCTACATCAATCGATTAGGCTTCTAGGTATTGCTATAAATTAACTGGGTATTTGCTTCTATATCATTCAGTTTCTGTTCACTATATATCTGGGTAAGTGGTGGGTGGGTAATATATAATTTGATTAAGCAAGAGTAGCAAGTTTTAAGGACAATGTTTATGCAATACAAAAGGTGCAATCCATGGAAGTTGCACTTCATCCTTGACAAGAAATCAAGTGTGGATAAAAGCTTCTACTTTTGGATTTTTCAGATCTTTAATAGGTACAGCTTAGGCACTTAGCCAAACAGATCTTTGTTTAGCTACTTTCTTGTGTTCTATCTTTTTCTTTCTTCTTCTTTTGGTATAGTAATTGTATAAGAAATAGTGAGTGAAAGAAAGAGTGATGAGAGGAGCATCGCTGCCACCGGGTTTTCGATTCCATCCAACTGATGAGGAACTGATTGATTATTACTTGAAAAGAAAAGTACAAGGACTGGAGATTGAGCTTGAAGTAATCCCTGTGGTTGATTTATACAAGTTTGATCCTTGGGAATTACCAGGTACTTTTAATCCATTTACACCTTGCAAGTATAATTTTATGCATATTATTGTTGTTAATTGGATTTCATATAGAGATCATTGACTTAATTTAAGCTGAATATCAGATGCTTTCAGAAATGCCACACTGAAAATGACTAACAACATTCCTAAGAAATTTACTTCCTTTTTATGGAAGCAATGTTGATTGATTTTCTTATTAGTTAGCTTACTGCAATTTTGCAGACAAATCCTTCCTTCCAAGACGAGATATGGAGTGGTTTTTCTTTTGTCCAAGGGATAGGAAGTACCCAAATGGATCACGAACAAATCGAGCCACCAAATCAGGTTACTGGAAAGCAACTGGAAAAGATCGAAAAGTGGAGTGTCAGTCTACCACTGCTGGCTACCGCAAGACCTTGGTTTTTTACCATGGACGCGCCCCTTTAGGCAATAGAACAGATTATGTAATGCACGAATATCGACTCTATGATGATGATCTTCCTCAAGGCTCACAAAATGTTCAGGTGAACTCTCTAGACTTAACATCTACTTTCAAACACTGAAATTATAGTTGTTTTAACGAATATTATGTCCTGTAGGGAGCTTTTGCTTTGTGTCGTGTGGTTAAAAAAACACATGGAGACCTGAAATTCAAGAGCGTTGGAGAAAGCTCAAGCAACCCGGATATCAGTCCTTCAGCAAGTGAGCCACAAGGGAGTAACCCCTGCAATGATAACCGTCAAGCCAGTCCTCTTGTCTCTCCATATCCTTATGGTGAAGCAAGAGTAATTCCATCACTTGAAAATGTTTGTATGGACAGCAATCCTACAAGTCCGTGGATCTCACCAGAGTTAATTGTTGATTCTTCCAAGGTGTTTGTATATAACAACTACTTAACGTTAATTCTTTGTTTTGTGAGGTTTGATTTCTTATAAGTACTTATAAATGCAGGATTACCCACAAGTGGAAGAAGCTGCATCAGAGTACTTTCCGTCATTCGAGTTTAGTTCAGTTAGCTCGGTGAATC
Organism: Carica papaya; assembly: GCF_054855325.1. Lineage (NCBI taxonomy): Eukaryota > Viridiplantae > Streptophyta > Magnoliopsida > Brassicales > Caricaceae > Carica > Carica papaya. Next base: position 26,115,651 of record NC_142311.1, on the reverse strand, counting down.
AATGGCAGCAATATGAAAACCAGGAACCTATCTCAAATTATAATGGGGAAATTGCTTGCATGTCACCTTACTTGGAATATATAAACTTCATGGACTTTTATGGGGATGAAGATATGCGTTATGATCATTGTACCAGTTCATAGTAACCCTGTAATTTACCAGAACAGAGTTCAAAAGTTGAAAGACTTAGCCCCAGTTTGCAAGTTCAGAGAATCTTAGTATGATGAGAATAGTCTCCGAGACAATGCCTTTTAACGTTTGCTCTTGGAGTGAAATAAATATAAATATACAGGTGTATGTGTATGTGTATGTGTTTGTGTGTGGAGAAAATGGAGTGAAAAAGTCATTGTGTGTCTGCTTTCTTGTCTCTGCCAAGTGTAAAAGTTTCTCTTGTCCACTTTGATAAAGGGACTTTGAGCCTTTCGGCTGATGCCTACAAAATTTTTAGCTATTTTTATTTGGCATAAAAAAGATCGGTTTTTAACTTATATTCTCCATTCCCATGAACTGATACAATTATTGGTATAGAGCTACAATCTGAGTGCAGAAGATTAGAACTTGTTGGAGGGTAGCTCTGGGCTCATATCCAATAATGGAAACTTTCCCATCTTGTCTCTTGGCATATGACAAATCTAACGTTGACTTGGCTTGGCTCAAGTCCCCAACGCCTGAATTAGTATCAGGTCCTGCAAAACCTCCCATTACAGGTGCTAATGGTGGTCCAGTGAGCAGCCCATCTGCCCTGAACTGCGGCCCTCCTCGAGCTTAATTGAACAGGACATGTTATTGCAAGTAAATTAAATGTTTCAGTTAGAGAGACACGCATACACATGTAAATCTATATATATATATAAAAGAATGTTTTGTCAGGCAGAAAAGGTGAAAAGGGAAGATCAACTTCATGGTAAGAGGGGGGATGTTTTTTTTTTTGTGGCAAATTTCCTATCAAAGAAATTATAAAATGAACTCTTCTCTCTTCTTCAAGCGGAGTTATGATAGAATAAGAAGCCATTCCCAATAATATCTTCTTTTTGTGGCGTTTATTTGTTCCACTTGAACTTTCATTCTGCCAATTTAAACTTTCATAATCCAACAAAGCATATTTTCTACAACTGTATGTTTGCCATATTATTTAAAACATCAATTTATAGACTGAACAGTATTTTTTTTCCATATCTGATTTAAAATTGATGTCGATCCTATTTAGCTTAATCAACTTATCGAATCGTATCACAGTCCACTTTGTTTATACATTAGAAATTCTAAAGTTGTAGACAACCTAATCATTAAATGTAGTCCCAAATTAATTTCCAAAACTTGTATTTGGGTCTGACGGTGCACCGCCTGTTGACCAGAAATTGTGCAACAGCACATGAAATTAGGTTTGGCCACTGACAAGGAGTAGTTCATGTTAGGGGTAGCTATGGGTACATCCATCATTCTTTTATAACACATGAAAAATTCACTAATAACTTTTTATAGTCAAAAGAAGATTTAAATCTGAGAAATTAGAGATTTAAAGTGGTAACTTTTGGAATACGGGATTTCAATTTTTTTTAAATATCAAAATAACACCATATAATAAGGACACACAGCACAATATAATCCATAATTCGAATCAAGATCTCTCAGACACACGGGACAGAAAATGTATAACTCGAACCATGACTTCCTAGAGAAATAACAAAGATCCAGCACCCTCATAGAGTATGGTGCTTTTGAATTTTTTGAGTGCAAAACTTCTGGTGCCTACTTCAACCTTACATTTCTGTAATTTGAACAACTCCAACCATTTCATTTTCCCTTTCCAATACTCTTATTCTTGCTAATTTCTACCATGCATGCAGACACACATATTGAACTATGATAATTCCTAACTATGAATTGCTAGCTCCAAGTACAAAACTCTTTTTTACTAAGATGTAACAGACTGTTGAGGAAGATACTTCTTTCACGTAACATTTCCCTAGAATTGCAGTAACATATATGATTTAAATATAAAATTCTGCTATAGAGATTTCTTAGATATAAAAGAGTAACAAAATTATAGAGCAAAATAACATTCTCAGTTGCAAGAAGAAACTTCGCCGCACAAGAGAAAAATAATGTTATTGGCAAATGGGTTCGATGATACAGAACTGGATCTCAAATTCACCAAATCATACAGAACACTCATTCTCTTCCTTTGTTAATTCATTTTCTTCTTCGTAATAGATTTCTACTGTAAACTCATTCTCTTCCTTTTTTCTCCTCTGTAACAAGTTCTACAGCAAACATGTTTCTGTTCATGGTATCAGAGCAACACCAGTGACAGAAGGCGATGAATCAAGTGCAGAACAATACCGCTTCGATTGAAAGAACTTCAGCGATGAGTAAGTCAAATAAGAACCCCGGAATTTCACTTGTCTCAATCCCTTTTAATGGCATGAACTATCGGACATGGAGCAAATCACTCAAAATCGTGCTGGCAGCAAAACATAAACTAGGATTTGTAACTAGTAAAGTAAGAATCCCATCTGAAGATTCAGCAGAACATAAAGATTGGTTTACAAGTAATGCTATGGTGGTTTCTTGGATATTAAACTCCTTCTCAAAAGAATTCCACAAAGCGTTCCTCTTTGTGAACTCAGCTCAGGAACTATGGGATAAACTAGAAAAGAGGTTTGGTGAGTCGAATGGACCCGAGAATATCAGTTAAAAAGAGAGTTAGGATCTATTTCTTAAGAAAACGACTCCCTCGTGGTATACCTCACCAAGCTTTGCTGGCTGGGGGGATGAGTTGAACAACATCATTCTGACTCCATAATGCACATGTGGAAGATACACTTGTGGCATTTCAGAACAGGTCTTAAGGCTAAACGACAACTCGAAAATTATGCAGTTCCTCATGAGTCTCAATGACTCATACGATCAATCAAAAAATCAAATACTGCTGCTTGATCCTCTGCCTCACATTGACAAGGTATACTCAATGGTAATGAATATTGAAAGACAACGACAAATGAAGAGCAGTTTTACTGAAGCGATGGAGGTAGCGGCCTTAACCACATCTTTCGCCTCACAAAAGAGTATCAGCATAGGCAGAAGCAATTCCAGGAAGGAGTTCTTCAAGAAGGAAGAAAAATTCTGCACGTATTGTAAAGAGAATAGACATATAAAAGATACATGCTTTAAGCTAATCGATATCCAGACTGGTATAAAGAACTGAGGCAGAAAATAAAGGGCCTGCTGCATACAAGACTAAAATCAGCAATCAGCATAGTAGATACTCCACTTGATAATGAGGAATTGGGAAGTAATTATGAAAAACAGGAAGGAAGTATGATGAAGATGTCTATGAGGGAAATTATCCAAGAGAAGCTATCGAAGATACTGAAGGGAAAGTCCACTGTAGATCACAACTTTGTGGGATATACACAAGAATTTACAGGTATAGCTTTTGATATAACTTTAAAAAATTCTTGTTGGATAATAGATACAGGGGCCAGCAATCATATTTGTGCAAATAGCTCCTAGTTTCACAGTCTCAGTAGAATAAAATGACCGAGCTCAGTGCATTTACCAGATGGAACAATTTTAAGGGTCGAATATTCTGAAGATATAGATTTGAAGAATGGGCTGACTCTAAAAGAAGTGTTACATATACCTTCCTTTCACCACAATTCATTGTCTGGTAGCAAGTTTACCAAAACTAATGGAATTACATTTGTCTTTTGCCCTAAAGTTTGCCAAATAATATAGGACCAGAAGACTAACAAAACAGTGGCTGTCGGCAAGTCTGCAGGCAACCTATATTGCCTTGATTCCACCTCCTTCAAACCAGAAAGTATCAGACAGTATGAAGCTCATACATGTGGCTCTGCTTCAGATTACCAGTTGAATAATGGAATAATCAGTAATGTAATGGATACCTCGACATGTTGGTATCAAAGGCTGGGGCATCCCTCTTCACTTGTGCTGCAAAAATTACGTTTTAAGGATAATAAAGGAGATCGGTCAGTCGAACCATGTGATGTATGTGCAAAAGCAAAACAGATGAGAATGTCATTTTAAAGTAGTGATAAACATAGCGATACATTGTTTGAACTAATGCATGTGGATGTATGGGGTCCCTATAATCAACTATCCTTTTTTGGTGCCTCTTACTTCTTGACAATTGTAGATGATAAAAGTAGATGCACTTGAACCTATCTCATGCAGAATAAAGCACAAACTGGTTTTCTGCTTGAAAAGTTAATCAGAATGATCACAAAACAGTTTGATGCAAAAATCAAAACAATTCGAAGTAATAATGGAGGAGAATTTTTGGCCCTCTACATGTCAGAATGTCTTCACTGAATTCGGCATAATTCATCACACCACCTGTGCTTATTCCCCACAACAGAATAGAAGAGTTGAACGAAAACATAGGCAACTATTGCAAGTAGCTCGAGCTGTACCGTTCCAAGCCTCACTGCCACTGACATTCCGGGGAGAAGCAATATTGCAGGCCACATACATTATAAATAGATTGCCTTCTGCAATCCTAAAATGAAAAAGTCCGTATGAAATACAGCATCAAAGACCGCCAGACTACAGCAGACTTAAAGTGTTTGGATGCCTATGTTATTCAACAAATAATCAACCTCACAGGCACAAGTTTGCCCCAAGAACTTAAATGTGTTTTTGTGGGATTTGTTGAAGGAAAGAAAAGATACAAGCTTTTTGATATTGATAACAATGAATGGATAGTGTTCGGAGATGTAGTCTTCTATGAAAATCAGTTCCCATATGCAACTCAAGGACAGACAGAAGCATTAACAGTCGTTCCTCAAATCCCAGTTACTGAATCAAGCACACATCAATATACAGGTGCACAAACAGATGATGTCATCAATAGTGATTTACCCGATACAAGTACATCGATTGATGCCCAAGTTTTAGATTCTGATATGCTACAAACAGAAGGCATCCGCCATCCCAATCTTGATGCTGAAATAGAAAATGGTGAGTCTCACTCTCAAAGGGCAAGTGCAAGAGCGAAAAGAAGACCCAACTGGTTACAAGAGTCTATAACCACTATTAATTGTGCAACAACAACAAAAAAGATTCTAGCTTCACCCAATGCCTGCTCTTTAGCTTTCAGCTCATGCCTCTACTTCAGCTGTCAGAAAAAGATACAACAATCATTTGTGGCTTTGGCAACAACTTGGTAAATAACCACATCAAAATTTGACATGGAAACTTAGGAACCAAGGAAGCTTAGGTCAGCGAAAAAAAAAGCTGTATCACTACTTGAGTAGGAATCAACCTAATTTTTGACATAAGAAACTTCAGATTATCATTGTACATAGCAGAATAGATAGCATTCTCATTGAGAACTACAACTATCTATGAGCCAATAACAACTACAACTGTCAAGAACAACTTAGGGTTTGATTTGTAGTTTACCAAAATAGTGAATCAGTGAAGAAAATGAAAAAATTAAATAAGCACAGACAGTTACTGCATAAAAAGACTACGAGAGCAAGATAAATACCCTAAAGTAAAAAAAACAATATCAAATCACATGATGTGAGACTTGAAAGATCGTTGCTTTCTATTTTATAAATGAGAGGAATAGATTAATCGCGTGACAATACCAGATCCTCCGGCAATCAATGAGCAGCGGACAACATCACCAATATTTTATAAGGATGCAACATGCAAGAACATTGCTTTCTACTTTTGTTGTTGTATTTTTGTTTTGTGTTTGTTTGGCAAAGCAATTATGATAAAGAGCAAAGAAGATAGAGTTTATAAGGCTGAAAGGGAACTGCAGAAATCTATTTTTTCCATTGACAGAAGTACGCTTTTATACAAGAATTTGAGCAACTAACAGTCTAAAAATCTGCAGAAAATAAAGACATATTTATCAAGAAAAAAAAAACTATTCTACTGTAGTTTTATTTGCAATAAAATCATAATTTTGTGGAACTGATTTTGACTTGAAATAAACAATTCCAGAGACCAAGTCTTCTGCAGTAAATGAGGCAGCTTTCATCACTCCTTCTTGCATCTTTTACCGCAGACACCTATTCTGTTTCTCAAGATTTCAAACTTTATTTTAGACAAGGGCTTGGTTAGTACATCAGCAAGTTGATCTTCTGTTTTGCAGTAGACAAGATGTACTTCTTCATGTTTTTGAACTTCTCTTAGAAAATAATATTTGATCTTGAAATGCTTGGTACTCCCATGAAAAATAGGATAGCCGGATATGGCTATTGCAGCTTGATTATCAACATAAATCTCAGTAGCTTTCCTTTGCTCCATGTGTAGGTCTACTGAGATCTTTCTAAGCCATAAAACTTGATTTGCAGCCAGTTGCTGATACATACTCAGCTTCTGTAGTTTATTGTGCAACAATCTCTTATTTTTTTGGAATACCAAGAGAAAATTCCTGAACCAAAATTAAAGCAGTAGTCTGAAGTACTCTTCATGTCGTCAAAACCACCGCCCCAATCACTATCAGTATAACTTTGTAGCTTAGAATTTTAAGAATGAGTGAATTGAAGATCATAATCAATTGTACCTTTGATATACCTTATCATTCTTTTGACAGCCTTGAGGTGAATTCCACTTTCACAATGCATAAATCTGGACAGCAGGCTCACAGAATGCATGATATTTGGTCTTGTTACTGTGAGATATATCACACAGCCAATGAGACTTCTATAGACTCCCTCATCTACTTTTTCAGCTCCATCTTCAATACAAAACTTCTCCTTTTAATTCATTGGTGTATTCATTTGTTTGCACTCTTCCATATTGATTTTTTTTAGAATATCCTTGGCATATTTTTGTTGACCAATGAAGATCCAATGCTGGTTTTGCTACACTTTCATGCCAAAAAATTAGGACATTTCTCCAAAATCTATCATTTCAAAGACCTTCATCATTTCTGCTTTGAATTGGTTCATCATTGTTTCATTATTTCCTATTATAAACAAATCATCAACATACATTGAAACTACAATCAAATCAATGTTAGTGCTTCTGACATATAAATTTGATTCACTCAGACTTTTCTTGAAGTCAAGATTGAGTAAATACTCATCAATCCGGCTATACCAAGCTCTTGGAGCTTGTTTTAGGCCATACAAGGCCTTTTTCAATAAATACACCCTGTCTTCTTCTCCTTTGACAACAAATCCTTCTGGTTGTTCTACGAAAAATCTTCTCTTGCAAGTAACCATTTGGAAAGGCTGATTTCACATCAAGTTGAAATATTTTCCAGCCTTTTTGTGCTGCAATAGTAACTCACATTCTGATGGTGTCAATTCTTGCTATTGGTGCAAAAGTTTCTGAAAAATAATCTACACAATACTTAAGTATAACCTTTGACCACAAGTCTGGCTTTATGTTTGTTGATAGTACCATCTGCATTGAGTTTTATCCTGTACAACCATTTTACATCAATGGATTTTTTGTGGCTTGGTTATCAACTAGCTTCCATGTTTGATTCTTCTCGATCATCATGAGCTCCTCCTTCATAGCATCCATTCATCTTTGATTTTTGTTTTTTGCTTCTTCAAATTCTGTTGGTTCTAAAGTGGCTACATTGTATCTTTGGTAAATGTCAGTAAGTGATCTCATTCCTCTTACTGGTGCTTCATCAACAAGATCACCAGAATTTTGTACAATTAGCTCACTCTGGCTTTTTTCTGCATCTTTAAAATTCCACTTTTCAGCTTCAAGAAATTTGATGTCTCTGTTGATAAGCTTTCCTGTTTGGGGCTGATAAACTCTATGGGTTTTTATAACATTGTTGTAGCCTACAAAAATGCCAATCTTGACCTTCTTATCAAGTTTATCTCTTTTTAATTGAGGAACATAAGTGAAACATAAGCATCCAAAAGTTTTTAAATTGTGCAGTGAGCATTTGCAACCATGCCAAGCTTCATAGAGAGTCTTGTTGTGGAGTACTCTTGTTGACAGCCTATTTAATAGAAAGACTGCAGTGTTCACAGCTTTTGCCCAAAACGTTTTGGATAAATCTTCCTCAAATAACAGCTACTTTGACATCTCCATGATTGTTCGATTTTTTCTTTCACTCACACCGTTTTGTTGTGGAGTGTACGGTACAATATGCTGATGTTCAATACTTGCATCTTCATAAAACTCAGCAAACTTGTTAGAGCTATATTCAGAGCCATATCTTATCTTAGCACCTGAATTTTCTGACCACTCTGATTCTCAATCCAGTTTTTGATCTTCCAAAAGACATTTGCAACTTCAGATTTAAATTTCAAGAAATAGACCCAGCACATTCTTATGAAATCATCAACGAAAGTAATAATACTTGCCCCCATTTAAGGATTCTGTTTTCATTGGCCAAACAACATCAGTATGAATGAGTTAAAACTTTTCCTTTGCTCTCCAAGCTACATTCTGGGGAAAAGGAAGCTTGTTTTGCTTGTCATATTGACAAGAAGCACAAATTGAGATTTCTTTTTCCAAATTTGGCATTCCCTGCGCCATCTCCTTTTTCTACATATGCACTTAAGGTGTTTGGTGAAAAATGCCTAAGCCTTTTATGCCATAATTCTGTTTCATTTGTTGTGTTAAGAAATGCAGCTGACTCCTCTTCTGTCCAGTCTAATGAGAAGCTTTTTCCTTTCATTTTTATGGTGACCATTTCCACACTAGTGTGATTAAAAATTGAGCAGCATTTGTCTTTAAAAATTGCAGAGTATCCTTGGTCAAGATGTTATTCATCACTCAACAGATTTTGATTAATTTCAGGCACTAATAGAAAATCTGAAATTAATTTTGCACTTGAATTTCCTTCAATGGCAACCATGCCCTTGCCTTCAACTGGAATATCTTATCCATTGCCCATTTTGATTTTGGAGATGCTTGATTTTTCAAATTGCTTAAACAAACTTCTATAATAGTCATGTAGTAACAAACTATCAATGAGCCAACAATCACTAGCATGTTTACTGGCAAAACAAGTAGTAACAAACAATTGCTCCTCCTGTTGTTGATCAGCAACTTATGCTTCTCCTTCTTGTTGATGAGCCCCTTTCTTGCAAATCTTTTCCACATGTCCCAACTGATTGCACTTCTTACATCTCACATCAGGTCTCCACCAACAATTTTTTTTGTAAGTGATTTGTCTTCTTACAGTGTTGGCAAGGAGAAAAATCTCCAGTTTTCTTGTTGTTGCTGCTACCATCACCTTTGTTATTTTTCTTGTTCTTCTTCTTGCCTTTGTCACTTTTCTGGATTTGCATTTTAGCTTGGAAAGCTCCTTCCACCAAACCTTCTTGCCTCATTTGCTTTCTTTGTTTTTGAGCCTGTAGAGCATTTAACAATTTTGCTAACGTAATCTTTGACAGATCTCTTAAGTTTTCCAGAGAGGTAATTATAGCTTTGAATTTTTCAAGGATTTTAACAAGAATTTTTTAAACAATTCTAGAATTAGAAAAATTAGTGTCAAGAAGTCTTACTTTATTGGCGATACAGAGAAGTTTGTCTACATTATATTTGATAGTTTCTGACTCTTTCATCCTTTGCATTTCAAATTCTCGAATCAAATTCAGTACCTGCATTCCTTCGATCCTTTCACTTCCTTTATATTTTTTCTTTAAGAAATCCCAGATCTCTTTAGCAGTTTTCATTGTCATTATTCTGTTGAAAATAACATAAGAGACAACTGTAAGTAAAGTTGATCTGGCTTTTGATTTTCTAAGCCTCATTTCTTTTTGAAGTTTGATTTGCCCAAGAGTTGGATTGTTGGATAACTCAGGAACATCATATTCTTGCTCTACAGCTTCCCAAAGATCATGAGCTTTGAGATAAACTTCTATTTTAACAGCCCACATTTGATAATTTGTTCCATCAAACACTAGAGGTGCAATTGGAGTGAATGAAGCTTCTAAATCCATTTTCTGTTTAAAGTGAGGTAAGGGTTAGTGTTTAGGAAAAGTGTTTAAACTCTCTCAATCTCACAAAAACCCTTAAGAATATAGCTATGATACCAATTTGTTGTTGTATTTTTGTTTTGTGTTTGTTTGGCAAAGTAAATATAATAAAAAGCAAAAAAAGATAGAGTTTATAAGGTTGAAAGGGAACTGTAGAAATCTATTTTTTTCATTGACAGAAGCACCTTTTTATACAAGAATTTGAGTAACTAACAGTCTAAAAATCTGCAAAAAATAAAGACATGTTTATCAAGAAAAAAGAGTTATTCTACTCCTGTTTTATTTGCAATAAAACCCTGATTTTGTGTAACTAATTTTGACTAGAAGTAAACAACTCTAGAGACCAAGTCTTCTGCAGTAAATGAGGCAGCTTTCATCAACTTTCCAAGTGACAGGAATAGGGTAATTGACTAAACAATACAATAGTCCTCTCACAATCAAAGAGTGACAAACAACATCATCAACGTTTTATTAAGACACTGCTGGTAAGTCTTTAGGTTTCTGTTTCTCCAAATTAGTGATTGTTCCAAGAGGCAAATTTGAAGATTTAAGGTCAAAGTTTGGTGTATTCAAAGAAAAACCTAAGGAGTGTTGACTTATGAGTTTTTTTTTAAATAAAAACTTAAACAAATCTCTAGAAAAATTAATTCAGGTTGTTGAATAAGCATAGATCATTGTAAATTTATCTTTTTTTGGAACTTGTATAATCAATAAATTTGATTTAATGATCATGTTGATTACCTTAAGTTTTTTATGGATTTAAAGAGTTGAATGTATGCTGAAAATATCAATAAAAATATCATTTCAGCAATTTCCCCTTCTTTCTTCCTTGTAGTTTGCACTCATTTTTCATAAATTTCTCAACTTCTCACTCAATTTTTCACAAGGCTCAACAGATCAGACCAATTTTTTTAAGGGACTCTGTTCCTCATTCCAGTACAAAAAATGGCTTCAAATGTGGACTTGTCAGCTCCTCCAGTATTTACAGTAGATAATTATGATTATTGAGCAATGAAAATGGAAGTCTATCATCTTATTTATAGTTTGTAATACCTCATCCATTACTGTGCTAAAATGATTTAAAAACTCTATTTATTCGGATCTTTAGCCGCCTTAAACTAAATAAATTTACGCTATTTAATATTTCTCATGATTCGTAATTTTGATTTATTTTTATTTTTATTAATTTTATTTTATTTTAAAAATTATTTTATTTTATTTTTAAACTAAAAGAAAATTTTAGAAAGAAATAGGAAAACGGCGAAATAGAAAAAACCTGCCCGCGGAAAAAATCCCGCGAGAGGGCGATTTGCTCGCGCGAGTGCTGGGCACTGTGCGTGCGTGCATGCGCACACAGTGGCCGCAGGGCGTGCGCATGTCCCCTTTCCACGCTAGCACGCATGAGATGTACGCACAACGTGCACGTCCCCTCCGCACACACGGATGCACGGGCACACGTCTCATCCGTGCACACAATGCGGGGTAAGGACCTACTGCGCGTAAGTTGTGCGTAGGCGGACTGTCCACGCGTCACCCCGTGCACAGACTAGCGTTGCATACTGTGCACGCGCCGTCCACACAGTAGGCTAGCACAGATAGGCCCTGTGCACCTGGGGCTTGCACGCAGTAGGCCAGCGCAGATAGGCCCTGTGCACCTGGGGCTTGCACGCAGTATGCTTGCGTGCAAGCCCCAGGTGCACAGGGCCTATCTGCGCTGGCCTACTGCGTGCCTGCGTGTGTCGACTAGAGCACTACCACCTCGGGTAGTGCACTGCTGCTGCCTTGGGCGGCTCGCCGCAGCTACCGGTGGAGAGAGAGAGAAAGAGATAGTAAATTAATGAGAGAAAAAGAGAATAAAAGGAAAAGATGAAGAAGAAAACATCAAGATTTCGGTAAGAAATCTAGTATTACTTTCAACATCTTAAATAATATTTTTATATAAGCAAATTTAATATGATTGTTATTTTATCTGTTTTGTATGTTTCTATGTTAAAATGAGTTGAATTATTCTGGTTTTCAAGTATACTATGTGAATTACAGACACTTGATGAATTTGCATGTAATAAATATAATATGTAATTCGTAATAATAAAAGTAAAAAAAAAAGACAAGAAAAAGAGAAAAGTGGAATGAAGTCTGTATGGTCCGAAGTGTATCTGTATTGACTTGCATATTGAATCAAATATCTCGTTAGCCTTTTTATCTCTGAGGGTATCTGTTCCCCTTACTCTTCGGGGTATCTGTTTCCTCATCCCTTATTTGATCTGAGAAGACGTAAGAGAACCACTCTTAGTAGATGACGGCGTGTCCTCTGACAAGAGTGGTATCGCACTATCTGTAGGGGTCACCCGTGGTTAAGTAATGTCATGACGATAGATATCTGTTAGGATTATGATGGTTGGTACGGTCGTGATCATAGATCGCACTATTGTTTGGCCAACTAGAAGTGGGCCTGAATAAATTTTCGTATCTGTATCTGATTTGCTTATTCCACTTGCGTAGTTAGAAATCTATATCTGCCATCAAAGATGGAAGTTTGTAACGACTTCGTGAAGTATGCACGAAAAATCTGTACATTTTATGATTTATTTGATTTTCTCTATTATTTGGCATGATATATATTTGATCTTCTTTGCTAACGTACTATTTTCATATTCAAACAAATAGTTTTCATAATAGTGAGATAGGTAAACGAGGAAGCTAAATGGTAAGACAAAATAATAAATTTTTAAAATCTTACGATGTTAATTTAATACTGTTTTCCTTACTTAGCATATGGAACTCACTGTTTCTATGTCTTCCCCCCTAGATGAGGAAATAAATGAGGAACCGTAGGCAGACCTACTGTTAAAAGTGTATGAGAATCCCGTGGATCCACAAGTCTGAGTACATGACTATTCCCGCACTCTAATGAATCCAGTAACATAATGAAAGAAGTGGCTCTTATATTTTGTATTTTGTAGCCACTTTTGGTCTCAGTTTATATATGTATTTAGAATATTATATATATTTGTAAGGAATTTGTTATGATTAGATTTCGCTGCATAAATTTTATCATACACTCGTTATTTAAATCTATATCTGACACTCATTTGTCTTAATTAGCACTTGCAATATCACATAATTTGTGGAGTATTATGGAGGAGGTACTTGTAAGAGTTCCATTGCCCAAAAATCCCACTTTACCCCAAATTAGGCAAGACACAGAAAGATCCATGAGGAATTTTAAAACCCTTTTGATTCTTCATTCTACAGTGCTTGAAGACATATTTGTAAGGTTGATGGCCTTCAAAACAGCTAAGAAGGCTTGGGACTATTTGAAGGAAGAATATGTAGGGAGTGCTAAAGCGAGAGGTGTGAAATTATTGACTCTAAAAAGAGAGTTTGAGCTGTTAAGAATGTAGGAGGAAGAAAGTATTAAAGAGTATTTTACAAGAGTTATGAATTTTTTTAATTAAATAAGGCTACTTAGAGGAGAATTCAATGATCAGAGAGCCGCTGAAAAAATGATGATCAACCTCCTTGAGAAGTTTGAATGAAAGTTGTCTGTGATAGAAAAAAAAAACATGTGATCTTGAAAAACTTACTGCTGTTGAACTTATCAGTAAACTACAGGCTCAGAAGCAAAGGGTTTCAATAAGAAATGATGGGATCACTAAGAGTATTTTTCAAGTAAGGCTGAGGGACAAGTTTAGGACTTCAACTTTATAAGATGAAGGTTAGTACTCAGTAAATAAAGTGAAACATTCATAGAGTTCAGAAGATTCATTAAAACAAGGAAAATATCATTCTTGCAAAATTTGTGGTAAATTCAATCATCCTGAAAACAAATGTTGGAAGCATGTATAATGCAAGATTTGCAAAAAAATATGGTCATTCAGATTTTTTAAAATATATTAAATAACATAACGACAGCTGGATATGTAAATTTCCGGTCAAAGTCAAACCCTGATTCTCTATCTAAGTAGAAAATCCCCAAGTTTTCAGAAACAAAAGAAAAAAGAAGGGTAGAAGGTCCCGAAGCAGAGCGCCTCACGGGATGAAAAAGAATTTAAGCCCAACACGACGAAGACGAAGACGAATAATATTTTCAACTATAACCGACAATATCTTCTCTCGCCGCGAGCTTGCTTATCGAGGTATTTTCTTTATCCGGACAATGTTGTCGGCGTTCATGTACCCACCGTGTCTCTCTTCTTTCTTGATTGTATTTGTCGTTTCGGATAAGATCAATAGCGGAACCCACTGATGGAAAAAATTTCCGATTCGGTTGGTACGTGAATCTTTTGATTTTCTTTGGATTTTATCTTCGACTTGATTTGCAATTTAATAGTACTTGGTCTTGCAACATTTCAAGAATTTAATCCCTCCAGCAGTGTTTTCTTTATTGTTTATCGTGGATTCTGGAAAACGCGGGTATCGTTCGTTGAATAGGTTAATTGTGTTTTTGTTTTCTCAATCTTGATGAGTGGCGCACCTGTTCGGGGTCTGACGATTCAGTGGTTCCCGGTTTGGTTAAATCCTAAACCAACCCTAGCTCTTGTACCTCCCAACATTCTCTAGGAATGCAGATTTTCCAAAGCTTTTTAGCTGCCGAAAACCCTCACTGAAATCCGAAGGTTCATTTGTCTTTCTCTCTTCCCCTCCGCTATTATCAATTTTAGGCACAGGTATATGGTGCGATCAACAATTTAATCAAATCTTTGGGTTTCTTGACGTCTAGTGTGCCCGACTTTTAGAATCGGTATTCTTGCATAAAGTCCCCTGAAAATCCTCAATATGTGATTTCTTTCAGAGGCGCAGATTCTCTGATACCCAGATACAGTCCACTGTCCTGCTACCCAGAAGCCTACTTTTTCAGGCTTCAATAAGATTGTTAACCCAAATATCCAGTTCTTTCGAGGAGTAGCTCTTTTTGGTTCTTCTGATCTTGCTTGGTTCCTTTTTTTTTTTTTTTTTTTTTTTTTTTGGTGTCATGAGTTTCAGTTAACTCGAGGATATGCTTGTTTGGGCAATATAATATGATCAGTTGCCCGAGTGGAAAAAGTTTCAAGAAAAAATTTGATTTGATTGTAAGCTATGGGTTTCCGGAGAAATTAAAGTGTGATTATGTTTAGGGGGTAAGCTTCTTCTTATGACCTCCAAGGAGAAGTTGAAGACAGAAATTCAATTCTTCTTGAACATAATGGGGTTTAAGAGGGAAATTTTTGCTGAGAACCTGTCTGCTTGACCTACAGTTTTGAAGATAGAATCTTTCCTTGTTACAGGGTTTTGCAGGTTTTGAGGTTGAAAAGTTGTAGCAGAGAGGACTTGAGTTTTAATGAGGCGGTGCTTTTGACAGAAAAGGAGTTCGTGTAGAAGTTTATATCGAGGTCTTGAGATAGTGCGGAGGAATTGTTGGTATGCTACAAATCTCGTCTTTTGGATTTATCTTCTTCTTCTTCTGAGAAGGAAGACTCCTTACTGACACTACTCTCTACGCCCTTCAACTCTAATATGCATCCTTATTCTGCGGTAATGTCATTCTTGGACGTAAACTTAAAATTGAATGGTTAGTATCAATTTTAATGTTTGTTGGTTTTGTGTTTTGTTATTACCGGTGATTAAGTTGGTATGTTTATTTATTTGCATCAATCCTATAGGTATTGTTTCGGTTGTTGCTGTAACTTTTTTGTTTGTTGAACATGAAATTTGAAGGAAATATGAGAAATGTGTGAAATATAGTGAGGCATCTGTTGCCCAGTTTTCTTTTCCTGCTCATTTTTTATTTTTTTCCTATTTGCCAGTTTTCTTTTATAATTTCACCCTGCCTCATGTAATCGTTACTCACAATTGGTTGGTGAGGTAATAAGGGAATTTATGCTGGTTGATGTGTGACCTTGGCATGCATGCAAACTTATACTTGGACAATCTATCAATACTTGCGGTAAATGAATACCCAATTTGAACAGTCTATCAAAGTGCATGTTGGTGTGCCTTGACCACTTTTTTTTTGCATTGGATGTTATTACGTGAGTTCTTTTCTTGCTTTTCATTGATCACCTACAGTATCCAGTGTGTTTGCGTCCTACATTGACTCTATCTAATAGGATATAGGAAACTCCAAAGTGTGTGAGTTGATTTGCATGTATTCTGTGTTACTGGAAAATCTGCCTGTGCAGAGGCTAATATGCCTTTAGGCCTTTTGGTTGCTAGTTGATTATGTTTTGGACTGTTAGAATGCATGCTTAATAGCTCACTTTTTGTTCCTAGGAAAGCAAGAGCATGCAAAAAAAGCCAGGCGAAAGACTGTTTAATGATACTTAATTTGCTGAAAGATTTGTTTTCTAAAAAGAACATCTTTCTTGGTTGTTGATCTGTTCTAACAATTCCTTCTCATTTGGCTGTTTGGTGGATATTAACTGGCATTTTTCAGCTTGCTACCTCAACCATTATATGGTTTGTTTAACTTTTTGCAATGTGTTATTCTAATTTTTTTCTTTCCTTTCCAAATTTATTACTATTTTACTTTGTATTGTATCGTTGAGATATAATTGTCCATTGAATCCTATTGCATCTATCTCCCCTTTTCTCTTTCTCTTTTTATCTCTGATGTCATTGACTTGGAATTTCTCCAAATCTCAAGGAGAGTATCTGATTTGGTTATTTCGTGTGCTGTTATCACTCCTCTCTCTCTCTTTCCTGCATTGGTTGTTTCATTTTGATTCCCTTCGTATATTTGTTTGATTGAGACTGCAGGTGCCTGATTTTGAATCTTTTTTTTTTTCTTTTTAAATTTATTATCTTCCATCGTAGCGTTTATCTCCCTTTTTATCTCTCTTTTCCTATTGGATGTCATCAACTTCGAGTTACTCCACATCTCAAGAACAGTCGCTTATTCGGATATATAACATGTCGTTAACACTTCTTGCTTTCTCCTTCCTTCGTTGACTGTTCCGTTAAGATTCCTCTCATATCTTTTCTTGGTCAAGACCGTAGGTACACGGACCATGAATCTTTATTTTTTTTTCCCGTATTTATAAATATTTTGTTTTGTTTTTGTATTATTGAGATTGAATTGTTTGTTGAATTCTAATGTATCTACCTCCAAAATTTTTCTCAAATAGGCTTTATTTCCTGTGTTGGCTGTTTTGTTTTGATTCGTTTCATATTTTCTCTTGATCAAGTCTGCAGGTTCTTTTTCTTTTCTTTTCATATATTCTTTTATCTCTGACGTTAAAACATCAAGTAAACGTTCTATCAAAATTCGAGGTTAAAACTTTAAATTTGAAGAGGAATTTAGATAAGTGAACCAACAGCTTCTTTCTCTTTCTTTCTTGTGTTTGCTATCATCAATTTTTTCTTTCAGATTTTTATACCATATTCCTTGCTTGTACCCATACAACATTTTGTAGGTACCCTGTTTTTAGTAAACTATGGTTTGAATTATTTTGTTAGTTATTACAATGTTGCCTCTGACTATTGTATTTGAATTGCGCGCTACAATATTGGTTTTCATCATATAGCTATTAATTGATTGTGTAGTTCTTGAAAAAGTTTGATATATGATTTAAGAAAAGTAGAGAAGGACTCGATTTCTAAATAATCAAGTTGAACTTTTGCTAGTCAGGTTAGAGACCTTATGAGATCTATCCTTTTGTTGCAGTTTTCCAAGAATCGATAACGGTTCAATTCCAATGAGATCCAGTGTTGTAGTGTGCTACGGTCATATGGCACTGGGAAAGCTCATATGTGGCATTCCATGCCTGATTGGTTGTGTTGAAGGAATGAGAGTGAGACGTGTGGAAAAATTGTGAGATGAAAAAAATGATTTGTTATTAGAATTGAGAAGATCAAGTATTGTAATTTACGTATATGACCTTTGCCATGGCGGGTGCGCTCCCATGGCAGGTCAAAAAGTGCAATAAAATTTGTCTTTTTGGTTTTGGGGGGATGAGGAGATGGCATGGGATATTAATATTTTATTTTGGCCCGGCTCTTCCGATCTCCCATTTGTCTGCCTGTGTATTATTATTATTTTTTAATTTTTATATTTATTTTTTGACAACTAATATAAATTATATACTGACGTAAATTATATAATTTACGATTCTAACATTTGCCATGGCGGGTGCCCTGGCATAACAGGTCAAAAAATGCAATAAAATTCACCCTATTTTTAGTTTTGAGGGGATTGGGAGATGCGACGGGATATTGAGATACTATTTCGGCTCGAGTTTCCCTATCTCCCATTTGTCTACATGCATACTTTTTTATTTTCGCTACCTCTTATATTTATTTTCTGACCAATGGTATAAATTATATATTTAGATAAATTATATAATTTATGTGTCTGATCTTTGCTATGACGGTGTGCTAGCATGGCAAGTCAGCCATACAAATGCAATAAAATTAACATTTTTTTGGTTTTGTGGGGATGGGGAGATGACAAAGGATATTAGTACATTATTTTTGCTCGACTTTCCCTATCACACCGTCATTATTTTTTTGGTTTTGTGTGTATGTATACTTTTATCTCTTTCCTAACTTTTATATTTATTTTTTGACTAATTGTGTAAATTATGTATTTATATAAATTATATAATTTAAGTTTTTGACCTTTGCCATGACGGATGCGCTCGCATGGCAAGTCAAAAAGTGCAATAAAATTCATGTTTTTTTTTTGGTTTTGAGGGGATTGGGTGATGGTATGGGATATTAATATATTATTTTGGCTCGACTCTCCTATCTTCTATTTGTCTGCCTGTGTACTTTTTTTTCTTTCTTATTTTTTATATCTATTTTCTAACCAATAGTATTAATTATGTACTTATATAGATTATATAATTTACGTGTTTGATCTTTGCCATGGTAGGTGCGATTGCATGGCAAGTCAAAAAGCATAATAAAATTCACGTTTTTCTTTTGGTTTTGGGGGAATTGCGAGACGGGACAGGATATTAATATATAAATTGGCTTGGCACAGGATATTAAAATATTATTTTGGTCAACTCTTTCTATCTCCGTTTTTTCTGTGTAATTTTTTCTGCCCTAATTTTTATATTTATTTTTGGACCAATAGTATAAATTGTATATTTACGTAAATTATGTAATTTACGTGTTTGATCTTTGCCATGGTGGCTGCGCTCACATGGCAGGTCAAAAAAGTGCAACAAAACTCACGTTCTTTTTTATTTCGGGGGAATTAGGAGATCGGACGGGATATTAATATATAAATTGGCTTGGGTCTCCCTAGCTCCATTTGTTTGCCTGTGTACTTTTTTCTTTTTTGCTATCTCTTATATTTATTTTCTAACCAATGGTATAAATTATATATTTACGTAAATTATTTAATTTAATTTGTAATGTATCAGAGTCTCTTGTCACTTTGCTCTGGTAGGGAGGGAAGGAGGTAGGTGCTTCTCCGTGGACATTACGTTCAAGTTAGCTATGCATGAATTTGGAAAGACCGGAAAATGGTTCAGGGTTTTATGGATAAGCTTTTTCCTGTTAAAAAAAATACCGAAGAACCATGTCATTTTCCTTGCTTTGAAGTGGTG
Source organism: Carica papaya (assembly GCF_054855325.1). Taxonomy (NCBI): domain Eukaryota; kingdom Viridiplantae; phylum Streptophyta; class Magnoliopsida; order Brassicales; family Caricaceae; genus Carica; species Carica papaya. The sequence continues at coordinate 26,096,165 of NC_142311.1, read as the reverse complement.
CAAGAGAAAAAGAAAACCCATAAAAGACGTAGGCATGCTACAAAGTGGAAGATATGCTATTTGAACAAATGTGTAGAGATTAACTGATTTTTCAACTTATGGAATCATATCTGCAGATAAAGAAATTCAGAAACAACAATGGCCACTTTTATTTTGTTCCTTTTGGTGTCAATTAGTTACTTGCAGTATGTTGTTTTTGGAATTCCATTATGATGGATTTGATGCTGCATTTTCATTACGGTAGTTCTGCTGTTTTCATGATTCATATGAATCCCAAATAATATTTGTTTACATCAAGTCTGATTTCAGTTTAGGTTTCTCGACATTTCAGGCCTCATATTACATCAGAAGGCTTGCAAAGGTGATATTATAACATTCCGAGCTCCTTTACGACTTCTTCATATGGTTGGAGTTTTTCTAATCTGCCAAGAGTTATGATAATAAATTCTATTATGAGACTCCACTAATAAAGTAAGGAGGAGCTCTTTTGGGTTCTGATCTTGCTTGGTTCTTTTTTTTGTCATGAGTTTTTCAGTTAACTCAAGGAGATGCTCGTTTGGGCAACATAATATGATCAATTGCCTGAGTGGAAAAAGTTTCAAGAAAAAATTTGATTTGATTGTAAGTTATGGGTTTCCGGAGAAATTAAAGTGTGTTTATGTTTCGAGGGTTAGCTTCTTCTTATGACCTCCAAGGAGAAGTTGAAGACAAAAATCCAATTCTTCTTGAGCATAATTGGGTTTGAGAAGGAAATTTTAGCTGAGAACCTGTCTGCTTGGCGTACAGTTTTGAAGATAGAATCTTTCCTTGTCGCGGGGTTTTGCAAGTTTTGAGGTTGAGAAGTTGTAGCAAGGAGGACTTGAGTTTTTATGAGGTGGTGCTTTTGACAGAAAAGGAGTTCGTGTAGAAGTTTATATCGAGGTCTTGAGATAGTGTGGAGGAATTGTTGGTATGCTACAAATCTCATCTTTTGGATTTATCTTCTTCTTCTGTTTCTGAGAAGGAAGGCTCCTTACTGACCCTGTTCTCTATGCTCTTGCTTCTTACCGACCTTATTCTCTATGCTCTTCAACTCTAATATGCATTCTTATTCTGCTGTAGTGCCATTGTTGGACATAAATTTAAAATTCAATGGTTAGGATCGATTTTAATGTTTGTTGCTTTTGTGCTTTGTTAATACTGGTGATTAAGCTGGTATGTATATTTATTTGCATCAATCCTATAGGTATTCTTTTGGTTTTTCCTGGAACCTTTTTTTTTTGGTTGAACATGAAATTTGAAGGAAATATGAGAAATGTGTGAAAGATAGGGAGGCATCTATTGCCCAGTTTTCTTTTGCTGCTCATATTTGATTTTTTTTTTCCTTTTTGTCAGTTTTCTTTTAAAATTTCACCGTTCTTCATGTATTTGTTACTCACAATCGGTTGGTGATGCAATAAGGGAATTTTGCTGGTTGCTGTGTGACTTTAGTATTCATGCATACTTATACTTGAAGAATCTATGAATATTTGTGGTAAATGAATACGTAATTTGAACAGTCTATCAAAGGCCTTGTTGGTATGCCTTGACCACTTTTTGTTTGCATTTGATTTTATTACATGAGTTCTTTTCTTGTTTACATTGATCATCTACCCTACCCAGTGTGTTTGGATGCTCCATTGAGTCTAACTAATCGGAGTATATGAAACTCAAAAGTGTGTGAGTTGATTTGCATATATTCTGTGTTACTGGAAAATCTGCCTGCGCAAAGTTTAATATAGGTTGGTAGTTGATTATGTTTTGGACTATTAGAATGAATGCTCAATAGCCCACTTTTTGTTCCTTGGAAAGCAAGAGCATGCTAAAAAAGCCAGGTGAAAGACTAATTTAATGATCCTCAATTTTCCGGAAGATTTGGCTTCTAAAAAGAACCCTTTTCTCGGTTGTTGACCTGTTCTAACAGTTTCTTCTCTTTTGGCTGTTTGGTGGATATTAAATGGCATTTTGCAGCTTGCTACCTCAACCATTATTCTTATTTTTTTCTTTCTTTCTCAAATTTATCATTATTTTGCTTTGTATTGTATCGTTGAGATAGAATTGTTGATTGAATCCTTATGCGTCTGTCTCGTTTTTTCTTTTTCTCTTTTTATCTCTGATGTCATCGACTTGGAATTTCTCCAAATCTCAAGAATAGTATCTGATTTGGTTCTTTCATATGCTGTTATCACTCCTCTCTCTCTCCTGCATTGGCTATTTCATTTTGATTCCTTTCGTACTTTTTTTTTATTGAGACTGCAGGTGTCGGATCTTGAATCTCTTTTTTTTTTTTTTTTCCAAATTTATCATCCTCCGTCGTAAGGTTTATCTCCCTTTTTATCTCTCTTTTCCTATTGGATGTCATCAACTTCGAGTTGCTCCACATCTCAAGAACAGTCTCTGATTCGGGTATATAATATGTTGTTAACGCTTCTTGCTTTCTCCTTCTTTCGTTGACTGTTTCGTTAAGATTCCTCTCATATCTTTTCTTGGTCAAGACCGTAGGTACATGGATCATGAATCTTTATTTTTTTTCCTTATTTATCAACAATTTGTTTTGTTTTTGTATTATTGAGATGAAATTGTTTGTTGAATCCTAATGTATCTAGCTCCAAAAAATTTTCAAATATGCTTTATTTCCTTTGTTGGCTGTTTTGTTTTGATTCGTTTCATATTTTCACTCGATCAAGTCTGCAGGTTCTTTTTCTTTTCATATATTTAATATATTTTTTTCTCTTTGAAGTTAAAGCATGAAATAAGTATTCTATCAAATTAAAGGCTAAGACTTTAAATTTCTAGATCTAAGCTAGAGGAGAAATTCTGATAAGTGAACCAATAACCTTTTTCTCTTTCTTTTTTGTGTTTTGCTGTTATCAATTTTTTCTTTCAAAATTTTATACGATATTCCTTTCTTGTACTCATACAACATTTTGTGGGTAACTTTTTTTTAGTAAACTATGGTTTGAATTATCCTGTTAGTTATTACAATGTTGCATGTGACTATTGTATTTGAATTGTGCACGACAATATCGATTTTCATCGTATAGCTATTAATTGATTGTGTAGTTCCTGCAAAAATTTGATATATGATTTAAGAATAGTAGAGAAGGACTCAATTTCAGAATAATTAAGTTGAATTTTTGCCAATCAGGTTAGAGACATTTTGAGATCTATCCTTTTGTTGCAGTTTTTCAAGAATCGGTAACCTTTCAGTTCCCATGAGATCTAGTTTTGTAGTGTAAGTATGGTCATATGGCACTGGGAAAGCTCATATGTGGTGTTCCAGGCCTGATTGGTTGTGTTGAAGGAATGAGAGTGAGATGTGTGGAAAAATTGTGAGATGAGAAAAAATTATATGTTATTAGAACTGACAAGATCAAGTATTGTAATTTACGTGTCTGACTTTTGCCATGGAGGGTGCGCTCTCATGGCAGGTCAAAAAGTGTAATAAAATTTATGTATTGTTGGTTTTGGGGGGATGAGGAGATGGCACAGGATATTAATATATTATTTTTGTCTGGCTCTCCCTATCTCCCATTTGTCTGCCTGTGTACTATTTTTTTTTTTTAATTCTTATATTTATTTTTTAACAATTAATATAAATTATATACTGACGTACATTATATATTTATGTAAATTATATAATTTATGTGTCTGATCTTTTTCATAGCGGGTGCGCTTGTATAGCAGGTCATAAAGTGTAATAATATTCACGTCTTTTTTTGGTATTTCACAAAATTTGAGTATGAGAGATTATAAAACGACTGCAAAATAACAAAGTTGCTGGATGACATCACCCACCCAAAAAAAATTTAAATTTAAATTAAAATTGGGAGTTTTCTGGATTCTGCTTTAATTTGTAATGTATCAGATGTCTCTGGTCACTTTGCTCTGGTAGGGAGTGAAGGAAGTAGGTGCTTATCTTTTAACATTATGTTCAAGTTAGCTATGCATGAATTTGGAAAGACGGGACAATGGTTCAGAGTTTTAGGGATAATCTTTTTCTTGTTAAAAAAAATTAGGGATCGTGTTTACTTTCATGTTTCAGAAATTAAAGTCATCTAGTTGGAGTACTACCTCTTTTTCCAAATCACTAGAGAACCATGTCATTTTCCTTGCTTTGAAGTGGTGCAAGAGAAAAAGAAAATCCATAAAAGACCTAGGCATGTTACAAAGTGGAAGATATGCTATTTGAACATATGTGTAAAGATATAACTGACTTTTCAACTTATAGATTCTGATCCGTAGATAAAGAAATTCAGAAACAACAATGGTCACTTTTATTGTGTTCCTTTTGGTATCAATTAGTTACTTGCAGTATGTTATTTTTGGAATTCCGTTATGATGGATTTGATGCTGCATTTTCATTATGGTAGTTTTATTGTTTTGATAATTCATATGAATCCCAAATAATATTTCTTTACGTCAAGGTTTGATTTTAATTTTGGTTTTTTGACATTTCAGACCTCGTATTACATCAGAAGGCATGCAATAGGTGATATTATAACATTCCAAACTCCTTTACGACTTCTTGATATGGTTGGAGTTTTTCTTATATGCTAAGAGTTATGATAATAAATTCTATTATGAGACTTCATTATCGTTTTGCTTTGCCTACAGCAACCTTGATTTAGGAACCAAGATGTTTTGATTAAGAGAATTGTTGTCAGAGCTGGAGATTCTGTTGAGGTACTGTCCTCTGTAAGTCAGTAGAATTTAAAATTTACATGGAAATAAATCAATCTGACTCTATCTTCAAATACTAAGTTTACTGCCAATTGATACTGTTATTTGAGATATTTCATGTCTGGTTAATTTCGAAAGACAACTATGAGATTTTATTGTTTGGATAGTGTCGAAAGAAATTGTTTGCCAATTTGGTAAATTTTCCACCCATTAATCCAACTACATAATTACAGATTTAGTAGTCGATGTCTGGTAATGTATTGTAGTTCATCATACTAGTATGAAACAAATGGAACTCAAGTAAGTCTCAGTTGAAATGAACCTCTTATATATTGCATGTTCGTGGTGGACTGCTCTATTTCAATGGAATTGCTCAGCGAAAAGATTTTTTAGTAGAGAAGCCAGTATATACATTTGACGTAATCATGAGTTTCCTATCACCTATCTCTCTATGTTTCCCTCCCCTAGTGCTCGACAAAATTTATTCTAAGAAGAAATGGAGATAAGCTGCTAGGATGAATAATGTATAAAAATTAATCTGGTGGAATTGTTTTTTGTTTTTTTTTTTTGAGGGCTAGTTCTTCTCTAAATCTAAAGTTGGGAGTTAATAGTAAATTGACAATTTGTTGTTCTTCCTTGGATTTTGATTTGTAGTATGTTCCTAGAGTCCATGTCTTCGTGTTAGGGGACAACCGAAACAACAGCTGCGACTTCTACGATTGGTACTATTCTCAAATTTTTAGAGAGTTTCTGTAGATGATTCAGTTTAGAGATTGAAAAAATGTTTTTTTGTCAGATACTTTTAAGACAATTTCTTTCTTCTCCCTGTTTTCAACTTACTATTTTTTGAATGTTGATAATGACTGTTAAAAATATTGTTGTTACAGACCTTCAAACAGATCAAACTAAATGGAAGAAATTGTTTGTAAATCACATGGCTATATGTAGGAATTGGTTGATTAATCTCTTAAACTAACGTCACATGTAACCTTTTATTAGTTCGTTTGTATATCAAGTGGACATGAAATTATTCGATTCTCACTCGATTGAATCGAATATACATTGAGAACCACCATGTGGGTTAGGGGCATTGTTGCCAGAGTTCTCGTTGCTATGGCTTTTCCATTTATGTTATCTTTTGCTTTTCTCTTTTTTATTCAATAGTTAAGTATATTTTGTAATAGAATGAAATTATGTATTAGCTTGTTCCATTATTATTCAAGTGATTGATTAGTACGATATTCTCAAGAGATTGCATTGTTGAAACGACGCTACATTCTTAGAGGATGAATAGCCTCACATATATTGATAAACCAATGAATTGCCATTGTTGTTATCCCAAAATGACTAAATAGTTGGCACGCTAAGAAGTGCAAAGAATGTGGCAAATGGATTGACATAAATGAGCCTATAAGAAAGCAGATCAACATCAAAGACAAACCCCCAACGAGATAAGCCCTTGCTATCCTTAAACTGTACTATCAAAACTACCATGCTCGACTTTTCTTTTACTTGGAAGGATTTTAAGCATAGGTTACTCAATCCTTTGTTTCTTTGCCACGAGGAGTAGGAGCTTAAAACTTTACATGAAAGGAGGAAACTTCTTATTTTTCACTCTCATTTGCAGGAGTTACTTGAATTACAGGTCATTCTACACGTGTCTCGCCCAAAAGAGTTCCGAGTTGGTAAAACATTACTAACATAACTTGTTATGTTAAATCTTATTTTCTCTTAACTATTTGACGTGAACTTTATGTTAAATCTTATTTTCTCTTAACTATTTGACGTGAACTTTAGATGATTATCATTGAGAAACTTCTTAGTTGCAGTTTAAGGTGCAAGAACGCGTAATATTATAAACACCAAATGTGTTTCTCAAGCATATTCTTTTTTGCAAGTTTTCTATTTTTAACTCATTGAAAAATAACACACACACACACTATTATCTAAGGAAATTTTTAAATTAAATAAATGATAGTTTGAGTTTGTTCAATAAAATTTACATGATAAAACTTTAAAATCTTTAATAGGTTAATATTTGAACATATTAATAAAGTCTTTAATAGGTTTAGTCTAATTAGAAAAATGTGTAAGTTATTGTGAGATGACAAAAGAAAATGTGTATACATGAAATTCCATATAGAATTGGAACAATATATTTCAAAATTTATCAATGTTGATGGAATATATGATTTCAAATATAATAAAATTATATATAAATTCAACTTCCATCACATGAATTGTTTAGTTTAACTTCAAAATTAATGAATATATATATAGGCTAGTGGGAGTAGGAGGCATTGTAGCAGTGGGTTTATGAGGTTGACAAATCTTCTTATGGTGTTGAGGATGATTGCCCATTTAACCCACTTGCTCTAATTTTAAGTCTTCCAAGTTTCTTTTTAATGACAACTTTCCAAATCTCTTGGTAATCTTTCTTCTTGTCATCCATCCAAATCTCTTCTACTTCTCTCTCTCTCTCTTTATAGTTATGATTGCTTCCCAATTTTTCTTAGACCGCAATTTTATGTGTATATATAGAAACATCTTCATCCTAATCATTTTCTTACACCTTACATGTGAGCGTGACACATAATTATATGTTTTTGTAAAAGATTATAATTTCGAGATTAAGAAATAGATATAATCTCGGTATTCCCAAAGATTATGTATTGAAGAGAATACAATAAATGAGTGAGTGTATCCTAGTGGGTAATGCCCGCACCTTAAATACGAGGAGTCGTCTTCTCAAAAAATGAATTAATTAAATTCATCATTCGGTTCTTGAAATACCACCAACACTTGACTTACTAACACGTGTTTAATCACAACTTTTCTCTCTCTTTTTTTTTTTTTTTTTTTTTGGCTTCATCGTGTGAGCTCCCTCTTAATTATTATATTCTTACTTGTAATGATTTGACGAAGTTTTCCAAAGTTTTCAATTTTTTTTTTTTTTTTTTTTAATATGAAAATTATATAATCTTGAGTGTATATTACTGTACTTGCAGAAGTTGACTAAAGAACGCGAGAAACATGGCTGCAAAATTCAACGTGATACGGAAGAACCCAACCCAGTGGCGGTCGTCGTCTTCTCCACTCTCTACGGTGACCCAGTCGCCTCATACGCCACTCGGCCGAGTCAAGTCGCAGTCTTTACTCACTTCCTCCATAACCAGCAGCAAATGAAGAGAATTTCTTCTTGGTAATTTCACAAAAGTGTCGAGAGCTTCGAGCGAGATGATAAAACGACTGCGTAACAACCAACTTGCGGGCTGCCCGTCACCCACCACCAAAAAACAAATAAATAAAGAAGACGAGACGTTTAATTTAAATAAATTAAAATTAAAATTCAAAAAAAGTGATAGTAGACGTCCATCGTTGACCGTCGAATCACAATCAACCACTTTTTCCAACAAATCTCCAAGTGGGTCCTACCCGACCCAATCCTCCTTCTTGCGGAAACGTTGACCAACTACCACCCTCCACTCTCTCTCTCTCTATCTCTCTCTCTCTCTCTATATATATATATATATATATGCCACCTTTAGTGTTTATTCCATTTTTGGAATTCTGGGTGGTACCAAATTATATAAAAGAAAACTTCTTTATAAAAATTAAGAATTAATTTTATAAATTATATACTTTATTAAAAATTATAACTTCAATAATAAGTAATAAATGAACAACGTGGGTCTGATCAGAATTATTTTTATGTGTTTGATAACTTCACTAATAATTCATGTTAATAGCATTTATTAGAAATGTCGTTTTGTACGTGGTTGGTTCAATTATTGAATTTTGTGAAGGTCTGAAATTATTCAGTTAACGAAAACGACGTAGTATTTGAATATATTCTTTTGCTTGTTATTTTGTTTATCCAATTACGGCTACTATTTTTCTTTATCTCATAAATCAATATCTCTGTGGTTTTCATTTTAATTCTTATTCTCAAACTTTGAATAATTTCTATGCGGTCAAAGTTGTTTTTATTTTGAAATTTGAAACATTAATTATCCCATGTTGATATAACTTCGTGTTGCCGCATATATGTATATATATAATATCTACATGTCAACATGGTAAATAATATAGAGGATTTAGTATTCTTGATTAAATTCCAAAGAGTCTATTAATTAAACAAAAATTATAGTAAAATACTCGTTTATGTATAGTTTCCCACCAAACATATCAAATACGTGTACAAATTAAAAAGAACTATGTCTATACATATATATATATATATGTACGTAACATGCATTATTGTACAATTAGGCTAATTAATTAACCTTATCAAGACGATTACGGGTTGATTTTGTCTAAATGTTCGATCCCAATTTTGAAAGATTAGATCATTTGGTAGCTTGTGGCCCTTAAGTTCTTCGAGCTTTGAATATTTGGATAATTAGATAATAATATTAAAATATTTAAAAATTTTCTCAAATTTAATACATTTATTTATAAGTAATTTTAAAAAATTATATAAAAGAATATTAAAATAATATTGAATCATACATAATAGATATAGGAATTAAACCACAATATATAAGCACTTAAAATGATAATTTATTCTAAACATAACTAAAGTACATTACAATACATGTAGTATCAAAACTTCATTGAAGAATTTAGCAAGCTTAAAGTTAAAGCTAAGATTTTAAAACCATTAAAACAAGCTTCAATATTCTCCTTCTATTTCTTTACACTTTTTCTCTCTCTCTCTCTCTCTAAGTAATTTTCACAAAACTATTTCATGAAAAGGTAATTTTAATTTTAATATCTTAACAAGTTAAATTAAATTTAACCGACAAGAGATCTTTTGAAAGGTAAGAATGCTCTTTCTTCATTTTTTCACAATTCAATTTGATTTTAGTAATTAGTATATTTACAAGATGCATTAATACAACATTCCCTAAAATTGATTGAAATATATATGTATATATATATAGATATATATATAACCCATTTTAAACAAAATTTCAATAAATGAACCAATTCAATAATGCATGTGTCTTAGAGTTGAGGTGGGTGTGGAGTCAAAAATGATGGAAGCAAATATAGCTTTTTGCCACAAAAGTCAACATTTGTGTTGTCTTGAAATTAAATTTTCTTTTGGTTGTTTGTCAAACAGACTACATTACTAATTTTATGCATTAATCAAATCAATTCAATCCCAAATCATTCAACTTTTGACAATATCTTCAAAGGGTTATGTTCTTTCATACTTTATTATTATTTTATTTTGTCTACACACATCAACTAATTTGTACTTTCTATTTAAATCATTGACTCATATATAATATATGCTTCCCTTACATTTGTTTATATAGACAGAACATTCAACCACCCTGATACGTTATTCGATATATTATATTTTTTGTTCGATTTATTATCTTTTAACCAATAAGTTTTTGATCAAACGGTTATTAAAAAATACATCTCAAATATAACAGAAACAAGTTCACGAAACCTTGTCCACAATGGAGACAACGTTTCAACTTAAGGGGAAGCTTTCTACTCAATTCACTTAATCGAGCCCAAAAATCAACATTAGGGAGCAAACAAAGGTATGTAATTGCTAAGTTGCCAAAAAGTGAAAGAAATGCCGAGAAAATATAACCAAAAGCAAAATTCACATAATTGGAGTAGTAAACTACCTTTTTTATGAGAAGAATGTGAAAGAAGAAAAGCTGAGCAAGTGGTAAAGTCGCTATCAAGGCCAAAATAGTGCACACTGCCTGTAATCATGTAAAACTGCATTCATCAATTTGACATTAAAATATGGAGCTCATAGCAACTGATGAATCTAAATATGGATTACTAAGAAGCTCATGGATTTACACAACATAAGAAAACTAGTGGTTCAATCAACTCATTTTTCCTTTAAAAGAAAAAAAGAAGTGGAAAACAGATCCCCTTATCGAACATATATGATTTGATATTCAGAGGTGATTTTATTCATCATATGTACATACTACTTATAATGATACAGGAGCTAAGGATGTAGAGTTCTAATCTAATATATTATGGAATCCTAGTAACACCAAAAACATAATATGAAAAATTCATGATACAATCTAAAAATAAGATACACATAAAAACTGACAAAAATATCATAATTATGAGATTTTCTTTACATGGGGACTACTCATATGAAGCGAGAATATTCATTCAGGAATAAAACATAATAACGACAACCAAAAAATGGAAGGGTAGGAGAGGTCCAAACATCTGAATGTATTATGGAAAATAACTCAGTAACATGGACAAAAGACTCAGGAAAGGACAGTAATGCTTTTGCCTTTCAAATAATACTCAAACTTAAAAGAATTAACTTTAGAAACTAATGAAGGATTTACGAGGTCATTTTTTAAGTCTAAATAAGACAGGAGAATTGCAATGTCCTAAAAGATAATCCCAAAGCTCAAGACTTGACAAAGCAGCAATATAGGATGGATAAATGGAAGAGGACAAAACCAAAGTTGATGATGGGAAGAAATATAAATCACCGGGGCAATTGCACTAGAGAATAGGTGTCTGAATCTTGAGGTCCTTAACACAAAAACCAAAGGGATCAAATTCTATTGAAGAAGAATTATCTTTAATGAAACTTTTAGCTAAGATGAGATCAGGAATAAGAGAGGGCATAACCAAAACATTGTTCAGGTGAACTCTTTACCAGAGCAATTTAAAACAGAAGAACCAATATGAGACATATTATGAATGGACTCATCTCCAAACATAACTTTTGAGACATTTGTGGGAGAGAAAAAGTTGAGAATATCTGGTGTGGCTGTCACGAGAGGCCGTCACATGAGAGGCTGTCCCAGTATCAGGCAACCAGGAAGTTCATGTGGCTCCTTGAGTTGAAGAGCCGCAATTATTTTGGATCAAGTGCTGCGTGGATACTTGCCTCATCAACAAAGGAAATTCTCAGGCAGCATGATTACATCCCAAACAAAATTGACACTTAAGTTCTTAGAACAAAAGATATATATATTACATTAAACTCAAAAAATAAAATTTATTATTTATTTATTTATAAATTGACACTTAAATTTTGTTAAACGGGTACGTAAATTTTATCTATATTATAAATATTCTATCAAAGTAGTAAATGTAACGGCCCCGGAAATTTTAAAATGAAATATGTATATTAAAAAGGTCAAATGCGGAAGCGAAGTCAAAATTTCGATTAACATCCTTTACACTGAAACAAAAAACGTGCTCAAAATATAAAAGATCAAACTAACTAAAAGAGAAACTCGAAGTAAAAGCTATGAATATGACTATGGAGTCTTTAGGCGTCTCCTTCGTCGTCTTCCTGCGGAACGGGCTCGGGACTAATGTCTTCCTGATCTGAAATGATTAAATAAGGACTGAGCTACACTAGCCCAGTAAAGACATCACGATATCTCACCGTCACGGAGGTAAAGGTGGGTAGAAAACACAAAAAAACCAATGGAGCATAATTTACAACAAATCCTTTTATCAATAATAAAACCTTTACCATCCACTTACCTCGGTGAAATTCATAAAACAATATACGAAAGCAATAACATTATCATCATCATGAAATCATATAAACTGTATAACATAATACTTATCACGCCTTTTGCAATTCAATCATTACACAACATATTTTTTTCCTCTTTTACCAGCCTACTAGTATCCTTGGAGATCCATAGGGGTCCCGCTACCCGTGAACTTTTAATATTTACAACCTGATTCCAGGGCTGTCCCCATACCTCGTCCGGTATGGGCGCCAAAACACATAAGGTCTCCATACCCCGTCCGGTATGAGAGACTACAATCCCGGTAGGGTTCCCTACGGACCCGGTCCGTCCACCATCTCCCAGGATATCTAGTCAGGCTGATCACATTAAACAATTATCAATTTACATAACATTTCATTCCCCTTTTTCCTCAGTCAGCATCATCAATTCACACACAAACAAGCAAAACAGTAATTTATGCCAAACAAGACAACATACAGCATCGGTTACTCAGTCATTCAACCCATAATCAATAAAATAGTAAAATATGCACATGAAACTATGAAATGAAAACATCAGATCTCATACTGCATTTAAAACTGTAAAATAGGTCAAATAACAGTTAACCAACAAACACACTAGACTCGGGCTCCATTAGCGACCTTAAGCAATTTCACACATTCGTTGATTCAAGAAATACCGTTTTATCATTATTGAACTTTAATACCGTGATAGAAAATAGGGTGAGGGGTCCTTACTCGTTTCGGAGTCCGAACACGGCTTCACAGTGCGCCTACAGGCTGTCCCTAATTTTCCCTGAATTTTTTCCGGGGAATTGAAACGCACTACTGGTACCTGCACGTGTTCCAAAAAAAATCCCAAATTAGGCCCAGGGCCCCTTTCGGCCAATATCGCAATTCCGGCACGGCGGCTCCGCCGCTTGCGGCGGCGATTCGCCTCGGATTGGCCGTTTTCGGCCGTTTCCGGCCAAATTCGGCCACATTTACATCGGTTCCTGTGATAAAACAACCCTAGGGCCCTCGAGGGGCCAAAAAATTATGAAAAACCGAAGCTTACCGGCGGCGGTGCTCTCGGGTGCGGCGGCTCTCCGACGATGTTCGTGTTTTGATGATTCGGCTCTGATCAACCTGTAGAGAAAAGAATAGTGATCACGGTGATATAAAAATTGCATCAAATGGAGGCTGGGAAGGGCCTCATCGGAGGCAAAAATCGAGGAGGGGCGCGACGGCGCCGCTGGGTTTCGGCCGTTTGGCCAGGATTTTGGCTCCGATTTGGCCACAGGGGAACTCAGCGTGGAAAAACGAGTCGGGGGTATGAAATTTACCTCGATTGATGGTCGGAAATCTCCCCGGTCCGGCGGCGGGTGGCGGCGGTCGGCTCTTCCGGCGTCTGGTTCGTCTTCTCCGGTAAGGGCAGGCGGCTAGGGTTTTTGTGGTCAAGTGTGGGGGTTTTATTTATACCCTTTTGCCTTTTGATCGCAGCCGTCCATTTTGATTAAATCTGGGCCGTCCGTTTTTGATTGAATCTGGGCCGTCCGTGCGCGTGTATCTGGGCCGTCCGTGCGATTGCATCTGGGCCGTCCGTGCGCACGCTTGATCTGGGCCGTCCGATCGCGCGCACGCGGATCGCCAACGTGGCCCGTCCCCGGGTCGACGTGGTCTTGCCACGCGGCAGGTCCTGGTTGGCCAGGGCTGCTGACTGGGCCGCTGACGTGGCTGCTGACGTGACACTTTTTTTTTAAAATTAAACTTAATAAATAAAATTAATAATAAAATCACAAAAATGTCCAATTGTTTGGGCGTTACAGTAAAATTTCGAGTACATTAATCTTCTCGTGCGTCATTTTTTCGTGTTGACGAGGAATTTCATCAAATTTAAAGTTTTCCTTTAGCTTCTATTAATATTTAACTTACAATTTACTTATTCCTTTCACACTTGGCAATTTTTCCAAAGTTGATTTCTTTTTCCATATGTTACATAAAGAAAACTAATCGTTAATGTCAAGCAAGTTGATGATTAATATATAGTAATTATATGTTTTTAGAATCCAACACAGTGTAAGAGAAACTAATTAAGAAAATTCTATACAATTTTCTGCTTATAGCTTCTTCCTTTCACACTCCATAATACATATACATATATATATATATATTAATCTTCCTAATTGTTTCCTGATTTTCAATATTATAATTATCTTCAAGAACATGATATTTCAAAAGACAATGATCTTCTCAATTATAGTTATTATTTTTGGATATTCATTCAGAGAATTTAGTCAAAAGAAAACAAATATAAATTTTTTTTAAAAAACCCTTTTCTTTTTTGGATACAGAGAATTAATCTAATGTTTTGGAATGTAAAAATATAAGTAGATATATAATACATATCATATACGATTATTTATATTATTGTGATGAAGTAGATAGATATTGTAGTGGTAAAATGGTAAGATGAAGATGAATGAACTTTTTGGGTGTGGAGCAAGAGAAAGCAAACAAGTTGATAATTGCATGGTTATCCATCCTTCATTTATTTCATGACTATTATTAATGAAGCTATCCAACAACCCACACAAACACAAGAATTTATGCTTTAATTTCATTAACTTAATGTAGAGAACTTGTGTTTTAAATCTTCTAGATTATATATGTATATATATATATATGGACCTTTCTGGGCACTTAAAAAACTAGTTTAATATATAATATAATATAATATATATATATATATATGGATATACATACACATGTAGATGTATCTTTCAATCCAAAATCTGATAACCTTTTTGGCTGAATGAAGATGAAGTTCATGCAGCCAAGTTGGCAATCCACCAATTATCACCTATCCATCTATGAAGGACATGGGATTTTAGAGTAATTAATTTTTTAAAAATAAAAATTTATATATTTTATTAATTAATTATCATTTTAAAACTAATTACAACATAATCAACTTGTTAATAACATAACGAAATAATATAATTAACGGTACAATAAAAATACACACAGAACGAATAGTTCAATTCAAATTCACAATAATATTATAAAAAATAACGAAATTATTAATTAGTATAATATTATATATCTTGATAACGAAGAAGGTTGAACTATTCAATCATTTTTATAGTATTTATATAAATTATAACTAATTTGTTTATAAATTAAGTAGAAAGAAAATAGAATAGTAGAGTAGTTGGATCAAAGGCAAGACAAAAATTATTGAATTTGTGTGTCCTCTATTTTACATTACTTTTAGAATATTTATTATCTCTGCTTTTTGTACTTGTTCATCCATGACACATACATATGTATCATATATATATATATATATATATAAGCACTTCTCAAGAGCTTTAAGAAGCACTCACTCTTGTTTGGCTTTTCAAGAAAGCTATATAATTTTCTACCCTAAAAAAAAAAAAAAAAAAAAAAAAAGATTCAAGTCTCTTCAAATATTTCAGCTATGACCAACAAAAAGATACCCTCTACTTTTTAAAAAATAAAAGTAAAAATAAACTTGATTTTATTTAATTAGTCACACCCCAATTTTTTCATCATGAATGGATTATTAAAAAGTTTTTCCCTGCTAACCTCCAATTTCTATGTTAATTAAATAAAAGGGAAAAAAATAAAGTTTATTGAACGCAATCAAATCACTAATTAGCGTTCTCACTAATAATGTTAATGAAAGGTAATGGTTAGAAATTTAGATAAATTTTTATTTAAGTATAATGATTAAGATAATAAAAGAATAGTACATGAACTTATTTAAATATTTTAAAATTTTTAATAGACCAGTTTAGTTACTTTAAGATCTCGAGAAGTTAAAGATACACAATTCTCCATAAATGCTTCGTTGCCATAACACTTCTCAAGTCACAATACTAGCACACTAGTTTTATGATTAAAGGTGGAGTTGTATAACACCATCCATCAATAATTTTGTATCCTTAAACTTTATGCATCTTTTTTTTTTCTTTGAAACACTGTTCGTAAGCCTCATCCTCCATTGTTAGTTTATTTTTTGTCCCTCCATCAACCATCCGTGCTCACCCTCCATATCCACAACTTTCATCTCAAGATCTCGTCTTCATTGCTATTATTTACCTACAGTCTGGATCTTATTTGTAGCACTAATTATCTCATAACAGCTTTGTTACAGATGGAGGAGAAGAGGTAACAATTGTTAGGGATTCCTTAATTGAAGATAACTCATATGTAGTACTTTGCTTAGCAATTGCTAGGTTATCTAAAAGCGACTTGTGTTGTGCTTTGGCATACTCGCCTCAATAAAGCCTAAAGGGATCATTAAGGTTTTTTCAATAAGGATTGTCATAGGTGAGGTCAACAGGTTAATGGTCTAGGACACAAACTCTTTTGCAGTCGGGTTGTAAATTATAATGGATCTATACTCCTTTAATAGTTATCTAATATATTATTATGGACAATAAAATGTATCTATAAAGTACTCTTAAAGTACTATTAGCTCAAAAAAAAAATCATTTTCAATAATAATACTATTGAATACATGGTTCAAATAAAAAACAAATATATTTAAGAGCTTCTACAATTACCAAAAGTTTTGAAAAGTTGAAATCCTTAATGTTGAGTTTTTAAACAAAATGGCAAGAAAATCACCCACATCATCCCTTAAAACATCATCAACTCAAATCAACTCCAGCTTATTAGTAACTCCTCGTGATATTTTATCAACATTCTTTTATTTATTTATACATTCTCTTTTACATAATATTTGATGACTTAATAAAATAATTACAAACACTTAAAAAAAAAAATTTGATTAATACAAGTCATGGATCATATCTTATGTGAAACTCTTTTTATATATATCTTTTTATATAATTATTTAAAGAAGTCGTTATGTTAAAGTTTTAAATTTTTTGTTGGTGGAAGTATTAATTACTCATTTTATAACTATATTTTTCATATAAATTGTTATGTCATCATTTTAACCTAGCACTCTTGGCCAAACTAGCACAGATTCTCCTCCAACCAGCAACCAATTACAAACACAATTATTACATGTAAAATACCTTAAAAGCTTATCTCTATTATACTATTCTTTGAAATCAAAAGAGTCTACTATATAAAAAAATTCTTTTGAAAAGTACGAAAATTTTAACATTAGGCGATTATAAATCTATAGGAATTGCTTTTACCATTCACATATTGGTGGACCCATGGATACATGCTCTACCTAACTTTACTATACCAATACTCGAGAATCCCTATCTTACTAGTGTACAAAGTCTCATACCCCTCATCATAAAAACATAGAATATTCATTCCCCTATTATAACAAGGATTCCCTACTCGTATCGCCTCTCACATAATCAATCTTCCCATTTATGTATAAACTAATTCTCTGGATTCTTAGAGCTAGAACTTTACTCTAAATTGAGAGTACTTTATTAAGTCAGTATACAAATCGAGTTATAATAACATTAATTCATTCAAACACCCAAATTTGAAAAGAAAAATCATAAATTGATTGTTATTTTAGTTATCCTAAATCCTTCGTTGACATAAGCTCTAATGATATTTTATTCCTCATCAAGTTTGCTAAGTATTTGTTATAGTAATCCTAATAATGCTATTTTCCCATGTAGGTTTTATGGACAAATGAAAGCATACGCAACACAACATCTGCTCCTATAATGTCCCTTGATAAGGCTATTACATTACACCTCACCTTGTGACATTAAAATAGTCACGGTATCCTCACTCACAGTGACAAATTAGATTTTTTTTTTTGACCTAATCAATCAAAAGATATAGTAAAGTCTTATGCTCAACTATTTTAGAAAATATTTTATTATGTATCACTAATCATATATTATCTTTGCTATTAGCAAAATCAGAGTTTACATGCTAAAAAATCTATACATCACATGTAACATATTCGATAAGTTAAAGCTATATGTATCTATCAATAGTCGACTCAATAATCAAACCTAACTATGTTAATGTATACTTATTTGAATCAAACAGCACAACAAGAGAGATAATTACTTGTGCTTCTCTTACACATGGCGATCAATGCTTTCTCTCTATGGTGCTTGCAATAATGAATCACTTACATGCTTTTCTCTTTTCCTCTCATCCATCAGATCCCTTATTAATAATGCTTGAAGGTTTTTAAATACTTTTGCTCAAATAAAAATCATAAGGCACAATAAGGCATATATATATATTGACTGGTTTATATAGTATGGATTTTGTTTACCATTAGACTTCTAATCTAATTCTAAATGATTCTCGCCCCACTCGTCTTATAAAACTCGTGGTTCACTCAAACATTCACTATTTTTTTTTTTTACTAAGTTTAGTTATAACCATCTAGCCGTAATATTCTTAGCTTGGCCCTCTCACTAGACCCGACCTATATAAATACGTATATTTTAATAAAATAATTTACTTGACATAAAAAAGAAGATTGAGTCTTTGAAAAAATGTTTTATTAAAAATGTCTTTGAAGAATTTAGTCTCATTTAGTAAAAACTTAATATAATAATATTCTTTATCACTAAATAACATATATATATGTATACATATATATAATGCCCCCATAGAAAGCACGGTATACATACATGCATGCATACCAGTGAAGGTACATGAAATTAATATCTAGCTTCAAATTTGATTTACATATATAATGTGTACATATTATGATGTTTGATTAGTGTATGTTATCTAGATGTAGCAACAGGCTAAGCATTTTTTGGAGGACAACGAGATGATTCTTCTGCAATAGTTTTTTAAGATGGATTAGAAGGAATATTATTATAAAAGAAAGTATTGACTTAACAACTCATTCCTGCATATATATATACATATATATATATATATGTAGATATATACTTTACACAATATTTCTTTGTCTTCATCCATACGTGTATGAAGAATAGAAAGAGTAGACATCTACATCTATATATGCCTTGGAAAGATGTATATTTATACTCCTTCAGTTACATCCAAACTTTAAGACAATTCAACATTGATATGGTGTATCCCTTAGATAATTATACTTATCATTCTATATATATAAAAGATTATGTATTTGAATTATGTTATATACTTTTATACGAATCTATTAAAAAATTATGTTATGATTGATATATATATATATATATATTGCATGATTAATAAAATAAAAAAAATTATAAAATTTACAATTTTAAACAAATTCATCATTGTAATTTTGTGTGTATGTATATATACGAGCACTAAATCAATTTAAAATCAAATTAGACTAGAAATTCAAGATTGATTTGAAATCAAATTAGACCATAGATTTAAAGTGTAAAACTTTCAAACTAAGACCGAATTGAAGTGAAAGAAGAAGTGGACTTAATCAATCCAACCCTTATATTTTTTTTAACAACACATTTAATTTAAAATTAACATAGAAAATTCAAAAATTAAAATAATTAACCATATTTATACAAAATTTTTAACTATAAAACTAAAAAAAAAAAAAAACTTATTAAATTAATATAAAATTATCACTTAAGCTACCGTAAAGCATGCACAATCACATAAAAATAAAAATAAAAATAAAAATAAAAGAATCCAAAAATTTTTATATGATTCGACAGTGTGACTACATTTATAGACGAGATTAAAAAAAAAATTTCGCTATGATAATATGAGAGTACATCGCAGATAGGTTAACAAACTTATTTATATATAAAAAATAATAAAATTAACAAACTTATTTATTAAAATTAATTAATTAAGTAGTATTTTTTTATGATGAAAATTTTAAATTTACTTTATTTCTTAGTAATCTTGTTAAACAGGTAAATATCTAATTTTATGTTAATTTCATAAATTGAAATAAAAAATTAAAAAAAAATTAATAGACCTAATTAACATATTAAAAAAATTAGTGCACTAAAAAAGTCTTTAAGTGGGTTTCTAATGATGAACACAAGAAAATTCCTGAGTGTGTTCCACATTTTTTAAATTTGTGTTAATTTACCCCCTCCTATATATAGTGGTGATATAATTAGTATGCTACTATATATATATATATATATATAAATGTACATTTTATTTTTTAATTTAAAGCGAATAAATCTTATTTTTTTACTTTTTTATGAAATCATTACGAAATATTTATTCTTAGGTGAAGTAAGTTCTTTTATTTAAATTTATGGTTTCTTTTGATTTTAAATTGAATGGTTTTATCGATACACAAATAACATATATAATTCGTACTTATATTCATCGCGATAGATATTGGGTTTCAACTTTTTTTTTTTCAATCCATTCTCATTAATGGATTCTTAGAGATTCCACTTATATTTAAAACAACAATATATATATATATATATAATTATACTTAAATATACATATTATCATATTTTACTTGTTGGTATTTTCAAGAATTTTTATAAAAATATTGAATAAAGTCGGAGTTATATGTCATGTATATATTTTCATTATGAAATTATTTTATTATTAATATGTACCTACTAACTAAATATTAAATATATATATATATATATATATATATATATAAGAGAAGAAGAAGAAGAAGAAGAAATTAATAATTAATAAATAGTTAAGAGGACATGCAGTATATACGGTCACAAATTCCCTTTGTAGCACCCGGAAAGGAGGAGGGGAAGAGAAAAAAAAAAAAAAAAAAAAAAAAAAAAAAAAAAAAAAAAAAAAAGGGGAGCCGCGTCAGCAGCCACGTCAGCAGTCCCGGCCAACCAGTGCCTGCCACGTGGCAAGATCGCGTCACTCCGAAAGGAGCCACGTTGGCGATCCGCGTGGGTGCGATCCGACGGCCCAGATCAATCACGCGATCGGACGGCCCAGATTCAATCGCACGGACGGCCCAGATTCAATCAAAAACGAACGGCCCAGATTAAAACAAAATGAACGGCTGTGATCAAAAGGCAAGGGGTTATAAATAGAACCCCCACACCAGACCACAAACCCTAGCCGCCAGCCGCTCGCCGGAGAAGACGAACCAGAGGCCGACCGCCGCCACCCGCCGCCACTCGCCGCCGCACCGGGGAAATTTCCGACCGCCGATCGAGGTAAATTTCATACCCCCGACTCGTTTTTCCGCACTGATTCCTCCTATGGCCAAATCGAAACCGAAATCCCGGCCAAACGGCCGGAATACGCGGCCGAAGCCCAGCGGCGCCGCCGCGCCCCCTCTCGGTTTTTGCCTCCGACGAGGCCCTTCCCGGCCTCCGTTCGATGCAATTTTTATATCACCGTGATCACCATTCTTTTCTCTACAGGTTGACCGGAGCCGAATCACCAAAACACGAACCTCGCCGGAGAGCCGCTGCACCCGAGAGCGCCGCCGCCGGTAAGCTCCGTTTTTTCCGTGATTTTTGGCCCCCCGAGGGCCCTAGGGCTGTTTTCTGACAAGGACCAATGCGAGTGTGGCCGAATTCGGCCGAAAACGGCCGAAAACAGTCAACCCGAGGCGACTCGCCGCCGCCAGCGGCGGTGCCGTCGCCGGAGCACGGCGGAGCCGCCGTGCCGGAGTTGCGATTTGGTCCGAAAGGGGCCCTGGGCCTAATTTGGATTTTTTTGGAACACGTGCAGGTATTGTTAGTGTGTTTCAGTTCCCCGGGAAAAAATTCAGGGAAAATTAGGGAAGGCCTGCAGGCGCACTGTGAATCGTATTCGGATCTCGAAAACAAGTAAGGACCCCTCACCCTATTTCCTATCACGGTATTAAAGTTCAAAATGATAAAACGGTATTTCTTGAATTAACGCATGTGTGAAATTGCTTAAGGTTGCTAATGGAGCCCGAGTCTAGTGTGATTGATGATTTACTGTTATTTGGCCTGTTTTACACTGTTTTACAGCTTTAAATGCATTATGGGGTTTGATGTGTTCATTTTATAGTTTCGAATGCATATATTACTGTTTTATTAATTATGGGTTGAATGACTGAAGAATTGATACTGTATGTTGTCTGTTCGGCATGAATTACGATTTGCTTGTTTAAATGTGAATTGATGATGCTTATTGAGGAAAAGGGAAATGAAACATTGTATAGACTGATAATTGTATGATGGGGTCAGCCTGACTAGATATCCTGGGAGATGGTGGACGGACCGGGTCCATAGGGAACCCTACCGGGATTGTGGTCTCACATGCCGGACGGGGTATGGAGATCTTATGGTTTTGGCGCCCATACCGGACGGGGTATGGGGACGGCCCGTTTCACCCTCATACCGGACGGGGTATTGAGGTTTATGGTTTTGGCGCCCATACCGGACGGGGTATGGGGACGGCCCTGGAAACTGATTATGAATGTTAAAGGTTAACGGGTAGCGGAACTCCTATGGACCCCCACGGATACTAGTAGGCTGGTAAATGAGAAAAAGATATGTTGTACAATGATTGAATTACAAGAGGCGTGATAAGTGTTATGTTTTACAGCTTAGATTATTCAATGATTATGATGATGTTATTGTTTTTCTCATATTGTTTTCATAAATTCCACCAAGGTAAGTGGATGGTAAAAGTTTTATTATTGATAAAAGGTTTTATTGTAAATTATGCTCCATTGGTCTTTTGTGTTTTTCTACCCACCTTTACCTCCGTGACGGTGAGATATCGTGATGTTCTTACTGGGCTAGTGTAGCTCACTCCTTATTTAACCATTTCAGATCAGGAAGACATGGTTCCCGAGCCCGTTCCGCAGGAGGATGACGAAGGGGATACCTAGAGACTCTGTAGTCATACTCATAGTTTTATTTTCGAGTTTCTCTCTTAGTTAGTTTAATCTTTTATATTTTAAGTACGTTTCCGGTTTTTCGTGTAAGGGATGTTAACTGAAATTTTGATCTCGCTTCCGCATTTGATATATTTAAATACTCATTTCATTTTAATATTTACGGGGCCGTTATAGTTGGTATCAGAGCCAGGTTTCCTCGGACCCATCCCTTACACTATAGTCCTTTAAAGAAATACTCACCGATTGGTCGTTACTCAACCATTCCTTGTAAATGCAGGTACACAGAAATGAGGAGAGGAAGGCCCCCACTAAACCGAGCGGCACAAGATAATTCACTTCGGGAGGATTTAGACAGATTATATGAGATGGTGGAAGCTCTCGTAGCTGCCCAGCGAAGGCAAGAGGAGAGAAGGGAGTTACCCGGACCTCCTCCGCTAGCGCAGGTTGAGCCCCCGTTACAGCAGGCTGATCCCGAGCCACCCCGGCAGGAGCCTGTTCCTCCACAGTACCACCCGGCACCACAGCCGCGGTACGACCCGGTACCACAGCCACAGTACCAACAGGTACCGCCACAGCATATTCCAGTGCCCCCACCCCATCAGCAGGCGCCACCACAGGGTCCCCCAGTTCACCCTCAGCCGGCCCCGGTTCCTTTACCTCGGGACCCCGCTCCCTCCTTGATCGACCCCGGCTTCATAGAGAGGTACAGGAGACTGAACCCTTCTACTTTTTCAGGGGGATCCTCTTTCGAAGAGGCCCAATACTGGCTGGCGGAGACTGAGAGAGCATTTGAGACCTTGGGAGTAATTCCTGAGCAGAGGGCTGCCATTGCCTCCTACATGCTGGTAGGGGAAGCAGTACGCTGGTGGGAGCTCAAGCGGGCCACCTTGCCTGTACCAGTTACTTGGGAGCAGTTCCTAGCGGCTTTCCATGCGGAGTATCTCCCTAAGCACATCCAACATTTAAAGGAAATTGAATTTGCTCAGTTGGTCCAGGGTAATATGACAGTGTCGGAGTATGCCCGCAAGTTCCTGGAGCTGGGTCGACATGCCCCGGAGACATTGTTGGATGAGGGCCGAAAGGCCAGGAAATTCCAGTGGGGTCTCCGCCCGGAGATCAGACAGCACTTGTTGGTGATGGAGCTCGAGACATATTCGGCAGTCCTAGCAAAGGCGCAGATCATAGAAAGGAGCTTCGACACCCGCCCTCAGCTAACGGGAAGTTCCCGACCTTCAGCCCCGCTCCGCAGGCCAGCGCCTACCATGCCTGTCCAACCCAGTAAGAGACCCAGGCCTGCCGTTCAAGGCCCTCCTCAGGCTATGGGGGCAGCTCGTGGGAAGATCTGCCAGTACTGCGGTAGGGATCATGGGGACCGACCCTGCTACCGCCTCAACAACACCTGTCGCATATGCGGCAGTGCCCAGCACTATGCGAGGGAGTGCCCTAGGAACCAGAATCAAGGGAGGCCTCCAATCCAGGGCAGAGTTTACAACCTTACCCAGAAGGATGCCGATGCAGACCCGGACGTGGTACATGGTATGTATACTATCTCTGGCCACATTGCTCATATTTTGTTTGATACTGGTGCATCACATTCTTTTATTTCACATGTTCTTGCTTCCAAAATCTGTGTATCACCTGATAGACTAGATTCATTATTGTTTGTATCTACCGCTGGGGGGGAGACACTACTAGGAGAGGTTGTCTACAGGGCATGTGCCGTGGAGATAGCAGATAGGAAATTGAGGGTAGACCTGATAGGGTTAGACACAGGGGATTTTGATGTAATCCTAGGAATGGATTGGCTGGCGGCGTATCACGCCACCATAGACTGCTTTAATAAAAAGATTGTATTTAATCCTCCCAACGAGGAGCCATTTACAAGTTAATAAAATTATTCGGTACTGATTCTCCCTAATGACAAATTCTTTTCTTCTTAATTCCCAGTACGTTGATATTGTATTTTCCCTAACTAGGTAAACCCAAGAAGGAAGTTTGTATCCAAGAGATTCCAGTAGTCCGAGACTTTCCAGACGTATTTCCGGATGAACTGCCCGGTCTACCAGGGGACAGAGAGGTCGAGTTCACCATAGACTTACAGCCAGGAACCCAACCCATTTCGGTAGCTCCTTACCGAATGAGCCGCATCGAAATGGAAGAGCTAAGGAAACAAATCACTGAGCTACAAAACAGTGGCTTCATTAGACACAGCATTTCCCCATGGGGTGCCGGGGTTACTTTTGCAAGGAAAGGAGATGGAACGTTGAGGCTGTGTATTGATTATAGAAGGATAAACAAGGTAACAATTAAAAACAAGTATCCTCTCCCCCGGATTGATGACCTTTTCGATCAGTTGCAGGGTGCACAGGTCTTTTCTAAAATAGATCTACGATCAGGTTACCATCAGGTAAAAGTGAGGGCAGAAGACATCCCCAAGACGGCATTCCGAACCAGGTACGGACACTATGAGTTCCTGGTTATGCCGTTTGGGCTAACCAACGCCCCGGCCATCTTCATGGATCTAATGAACAGAATCTTCAGAGAGTTCTTGGATAAATTTGTCATCGTGTTCATCGATGATATCTTAATCTACTCAAAAAGTAGAGAAGAACATGCTCATCATCTTGCCCAAGTCCTCCAGGTACTCAGGGAAAAGAAGTTGTATGCAAAGTTGAGCAAGTGTGGATTTTGGCTCGAGCAAACCGCCTTCCTAGGACATGTTATATCGAAGGAAGGGGTGTCGGTGAACCCCGAAAAGGTTGAAGCGGTACTTGGTTGGAAAAGGCTGACAACAGTTAAGGAAATTCGCAGTTTCCTAGGGATGGCGGGTTATTACCGCCGGTTTGTCGAAGGGTTCTCCAGTCTAGCGGCCCCTCTAACCCGACTCACAAAGAAGAATGCAAAGTTTGATTGGAATGAGAACTGCGAAAGGAGTTTTTCAGAATTGAAGAAGCGACTGACTACTGCACCAGTGCTGGCTCTACCGAGCGGATCAGGAGGGTATACAGTTTATAGTGATGCCTCCTATCTGGGCCTGGGTTGTGTCCTGATGCAGCATGGAAAGGTTATAGCATATGGGTCTAGACAGCTAAAGAATCATGAGAAGAACTATCCTACCCATGACTTGGAGCTCGCCGCAATCATACACGCCTTGAAAATCTGGCGCCATTATTTGTATGGAGAGACCTTTCAGATCTACACCGATCATAAGAGCTTGAAGCACATCTTCACTCAGAAGGATCTCAACATGCGTCAGAGAAGGTGGATGGAACTCCTCAAGGACTATGATTGTGACATCCTATACCATCCAGGTAAGGGCAACGTAGTAGCCGATGCCCTCAGCAGGAAGAGTGCAGGCACCCTAGCCCATCTGATGGTTTCGGAATGCAGGTCCATTGGGGCTACGCAGCAGGTTCGACTGCAAGATCTGAAAAGGGCCACATGTTTGAGCCACCTAGCAGTCCAACCCGAGTTAATCCAAAGAATAAAGGAAGCCCAGTCAATCGACCCCGCCCTAGTAAACCGCAAGAAGGATGCAGAACAGGGAGTGAACTCAGAATTTCAGATCTCTGCCGACGGATTGATTCGTTTCAAGGACAGAATGTGTGTCCCAGACGACAATGAATTAAAAAGAGACATCATGACAGAGTCCCATAGTTCAAGGTTCGCCATGCATCCAGGAAGTACAAAAATGTACCAAACTATGCGACCCCGATTCTGGTGGAATGGGATGAAGAGAGATATAGCCGACTTTGTATCTAAGTGCTTGGTATGTCAGCAGGTCAAAGCAGAACATCAACGCCCAGGGGGGTTGCTTCAGCCTTTACCGATTCCAGAATGGAAGTGGGAACACATCACCATGGACTTCGTATCGGGACTACCCAAGGCACGATCGGGACACGATGCCATATGGGTAATTGTTGACCGACTCACTAAGTCTTCCCACTTCCTGGCCATCAGGATGACTGATTCGTTGGACAAGTTGGCAAGAATGTATGTCCGGGAAATAGTCAGACTGCATGGGGTCCCAGTAACAGTGGTATCCGACAGGGATCCCAGATTCACTTCTCGGTTTTGGAATAGTTTCCAGCAAGCTATGGGAACAAAGCTGTCCCTCAGTACTGCCTTCCACCCCCAAACCGATGGACAATCAGAGAGGACAATCCGTACGCTGGAGGATATGCTCCGAGCTTGTGTCCTTGACTCCGGAGGCCATTGGGACGACCACCTACCCCTGATAGAGTTTGCCTACAACAACAGTTACCAAGCAAGCATCGGCATGGCCCCATACGAGGCGCTATACGGGCGTCCGTGCAGGTCACCGATTTGTTGGGAGGAAAATGGGCGAAATATAAGGACTTCGCAGGAGGTCACCCATCCGAGTTCTTTTCTCACCCAAGCACCCTTAAAATGAAATGAGTATTTACGGGGCCCTTAAAAAAAAAGGGGAGCCGCGTCAGCAGCCACGTCAGCAGTCCCGGCCAACCAGTGCCTGCCACGTGGCAAGATCGCGTCACTCCGAAAGGAGCCACGTTGGCGATCCGCGTGGGTGCGATCCGACGGCCCAGATCAATCACGCGATCGGACGGCCCAGATTCAATCGCACGGACGGCCCAGATTCAATCAAAAACGAACGGCCCAGATTAAAACAAAATGAACGGCTGTGATCAAAAGGCAAGGGGTTATAAATAGAACCCCCACACCAGACCACAAACCCTAGCCGCCAGCCGCTCGCCGGAGAAGACGAACCAGAGGCCGACCGCCGCCACCCGCCGCCACTCGCCGCCGCACCGGGGAAATTTCCGACCGCCGATCGAGGTAAATTTCATACCCCCGACTCGTTTTTCCGCACTGATTCCTCCTATGGCCAAATCGAAACCGAAATCCCGGCCAAACGGCCGGAATACGCGGCCGAAGCCCAGCGGCGCCGCCGCGCCCCCTCTCGGTTTTTGCCTCCGACGAGGCCCTTCCCGGCCTCCGTTCGATGCAATTTTTATATCACCGTGATCACCATTCTTTTCTCTACAGGTTGACCGGAGCCGAATCACCAAAACACGAACCTCGCCGGAGAGCCGCTGCACCCGAGAGCGCCGCCGCCGGTAAGCTTCGTTTTTTCCGTGATTTTTGGCCCCCCGAGGGCCCTAGGGCTGTTTTCTGACAAGGACCAATGCGAGTGTGGCCGAATTCGGCCGAAAACGGCCGAAAACAGTCAACCCGAGGCGACTCGCCGCCGCCAGCGGCGGTGCCGTCGCCGGAGCACGGCGGAGCCGCCGTGCCGGAGTTGCGATTTGGTCCGAAAGGGGCCCTGGGCCTAATTTGGATTTTTTTGGAACACGTGCAGGTATTGTTAGTGTGTTTCAGTTCCCCGGGAAAAAATTCAGGGAAAATTAGGGAAGGCCTGCAGGCGCACTGTGAATCGTATTCGGATCTCGAAAACAAGTAAGGACCCCTCACCCTATTTCCTATCACGGTATTAAAGTTCAAAATGATAAAACGGTATTTCTTGAATTAACGCATGTGTGAAATTGCTTAAGGTTGCTAATGGAGCCCGAGTCTAGTGTGATTGATGATTTACTGTTATTTGGCCTGTTTTACACTGTTTTACAGCTTTAAATGCATTATGGGGTTTGATGTGTTCATTTTATAGTTTCGAATGCATATATTACTGTTTTATTAATTATGGGTTGAATGACTGAAGAATTGATACTGTATGTTGTCTGTTCGGCATGAATTACGATTTGCTTGTTTAAATGTGAATTGATGATGCTTATTGAGGAAAAGGGAAATGAAACATTGTATAGACTGATAATTGTATGATGGGGTCAGCCTGACTAGATATCCTGGGAGATGGTGGACGGACCGGGTCCATAGGGAACCCTACCGGGATTGTGGTCTCACATGCCGGACGGGGTATGGAGATCTTATGGTTTTGGCGCCCATACCGGACGGGGTATGGGGACGGCCCGTTTCACCCTCATACCGGACGGGGTATTGAGGTTTATGGTTTTGGCGCCCATACCGGACGGGGTATGGGGACGGCCCTGGAAACTGATTATGAATGTTAAAGGTTAACGGGTAGCGGAACTCCTATGGACCCCCACGGATACTAGTAGGCTGGTAAATGAGAAAAAGATATGTTGTACAATGATTGAATTACAAGAGGCGTGATAAGTGTTATGTTTTACAGCTTAGATTATTCAATGATTATGATGATGTTATTGTTTTTCTCATATTGTTTTCATAAATTCCACCAAGGTAAGTGGATGGTAAAAGTTTTATTATTGATAAAAGGTTTTATTGTAAATTATGCTCCATTGGTCTTTTGTGTTTTTCTACCCACCTTTACCTCCGTGACGGTGAGATATCGTGATGTTCTTACTGGGCTAGTGTAGCTCACTCCTTATTTAACCATTTCAGATCAGGAAGACATGGTTCCCGAGCCCGTTCCGCAGGAGGATGACGAAGGGGATACCTAGAGACTCTGTAGTCATACTCATAGTTTTATTTTCGAGTTTCTCTCTTAGTTAGTTTAATCTTTTATATTTTAAGTACGTTTCCGGTTTTTCGTGTAAGGGATGTTAACTGAAATTTTGATCTCGTTTCCGCATTTGATATATTTAAATACTCATTTCATTTTAATATTTACGGGGCCGTTATAGTTGGTATCAGAGCCAGGTTTCCTCGGACCCATCCCTTACACTATAGTCCTTTAAAGAAATACTCACCGATTGGTCGTTACTCAACCATTCCTTGTAAATGCAGGTACACAGAAATGAGGAGAGGAAGGCCCCCACTAAACCGAGCGGCACAAGATAATTCACTTCGGGAGGATTTAGACAGATTATATGAGATGGTGGAAGCTCTCGTAGCTGCCCAGCGAAGGCAAGAGGAGAGAAGGGAGTTACCCGGACCTCCTCCGCTAGCGCAGGTTGAGCCCCCGTTACAGCAGGCTGATCCCGAGCCACCCCGGCAGGAGCCTGTTCCTCCACAGTACCACCCGGCACCACAGCCGCGGTACGACCCGGTACCACAGCCACAGTACCAACAGGTACCGCCACAGCATATTCCAGTGCCCCCACCCCATCAGCAGGCGCCACCACAGGGTCCCCCAGTTCACCCTCAGCCGGCCCCGGTTCCTTTACCTCGGGACCCCGCTCCCTCCTTGATCGACCCCGGCTTCATAGAGAGGTACAGGAGACTGAACCCTTCTACTTTTTCAGGGGGATCCTCTTTCGAAGAGGCCCAATACTGGCTGGCGGAGACTGAGAGAGCATTTGAGACCTTGGGAGTAATTCCTGAGCAGAGGGCTGCCATTGCCTCCTACATGCTGGTAGGGGAAGCAGTACGCTGGTGGGAGCTCAAGCGGGCCACCTTGCCTGTACCAGTTACTTGGGAGCAGTTCCTAGCGGCTTTCCATGCGGAGTATCTCCCTAAGCACATCCAACATTTAAAGGAAATTGAATTTGCTCAGTTGGTCCAGGGTAATATGACAGTGTCGGAGTATGCCCGCAAGTTCCTGGAGCTGGGTCGACATGCCCCGGAGACATTGTTGGATGAGGGCCGAAAGGCCAGGAAATTCCAGTGGGGTCTCCGCCCGGAGATCAGACAGCACTTGTTGGTGATGGAGCTCGAGACATATTCGGCAGTCCTAGCAAAGGCGCAGATCATAGAAAGGAGCTTCGACACCCGCCCTCAGCTAACGGGAAGTTCCCGACCTTCAGCCCCGCTCCGCAGGCCAGCGCCTACCATGCCTGTCCAACCCAGTAAGAGACCCAGGCCTGCCGTTCAAGGCCCTCCTCAGGCTATGGGGGCAGCTCGTGGGAAGATCTGCCAGTACTGCGGTAGGGATCATGGGGACCGACCCTGCTACCGCCTCAACAACACCTGTCGCATATGCGGCAGTGCCCAGCACTATGCGAGGGAGTGCCCTAGGAACCAGAATCAAGGGAGGCCTCCAATCCAGGGCAGAGTTTACAACCTTACCCAGAAGGATGCCGATGCAGACCCGGACGTGGTACATGGTATGTATACTATCTCTGGCCACATTGCTCATATTTTGTTTGATACTGGTGCATCACATTCTTTTATTTCACATGTTCTTGCTTCCAAAATCTGTGTATCACCTGATAGACTAGATTCATTATTGTTTGTATCTACCGCTGGGGGGGAGACACTACTAGGAGAGGTTGTCTACAGGGCATGTGCCGTGGAGATAGCAGATAGGAAATTGAGGGTAGACCTGATAGGGTTAGACACAGGGGATTTTGATGTAATCCTAGGAATGGATTGGCTGGCGGCGTATCACGCCACCATAGACTGCTTTAATAAAAAGATTGTATTTAATCCTCCCAACGAGGAGCCATTTACAAGTTAATAAAATTATTCGGTACTGATTCTCCCTAATGACAAATTCTTTTCTTCTTAATTCCCAGTACGTTGATATTGTATTTTCCCTAACTAGGTAAACCCAAGAAGGAAGTTTGTATCCAAGAGATTCCAGTAGTCCGAGACTTTCCAGACGTATTTCCGGATGAACTGCCCGGTCTACCAGGGGACAGAGAGGTCGAGTTCACCATAGACTTACAGCCAGGAACCCAACCCATTTCGGTAGCTCCTTACCGAATGAGCCGCATCGAAATGGAAGAGCTAAGGAAACAAATCACTGAGCTACAAAACAGTGGCTTCATTAGACACAGCATTTCCCCATGGGGTGCCGGGGTTACTTTTGCAAGGAAAGGAGATGGAACGTTGAGGCTGTGTATTGATTATAGAAGGATAAACAAGGTAACAATTAAAAACAAGTATCCTCTCCCCCGGATTGATGACCTTTTCGATCAGTTGCAGGGTGCACAGGTCTTTTCTAAAATAGATCTACGATCAGGTTACCATCAGGTAAAAGTGAGGGCAGAAGACATCCCCAAGACGGCATTCCGAACCAGGTACGGACACTATGAGTTCCTGGTTATGCCGTTTGGGCTAACCAACGCCCCGGCCATCTTCATGGATCTAATGAACAGAATCTTCAGAGAGTTCTTGGATAAATTTGTCATCGTGTTCATCGATGATATCTTAATCTACTCAAAAAGTAGAGAAGAACATGCTCATCATCTTGCCCAAGTCCTCCAGGTACTCAGGGAAAAGAAGTTGTATGCAAAGTTGAGCAAGTGTGGATTTTGGCTCGAGCAAACCGCCTTCCTAGGACATGTTATATCGAAGGAAGGGGTGTCGGTGAACCCCGAAAAGGTTGAAGCGGTACTTGGTTGGAAAAGGCTGACAACAGTTAAGGAAATTCGCAGTTTCCTAGGGATGGCGGGTTATTACCGCCGGTTTGTCGAAGGGTTCTCCAGTCTAGCGGCCCCTCTAACCCGACTCACAAAGAAGAATGCAAAGTTTGATTGGAATGAGAACTGCGAAAGGAGTTTTTCAGAATTGAAGAAGCGACTGACTACTGCACCAGTGCTGGCTCTACCGAGCGGATCAGGAGGGTATACAGTTTATAGTGATGCCTCCTATCTGGGCCTGGGTTGTGTCCTGATGCAGCATGGAAAGGTTATAGCATATGGGTCTAGACAGCTAAAGAATCATGAGAAGAACTATCCTACCCATGACTTGGAGCTCGCCGCAATCATACACGCCTTGAAAATCTGGCGCCATTATTTGTATGGAGAGACCTTTCAGATCTACACCGATCATAAGAGCTTGAAGCACATCTTCACTCAGAAGGATCTCAACATGCGTCAGAGAAGGTGGATGGAACTCCTCAAGGACTATGATTGTGACATCCTATACCATCCAGGTAAGGGCAACGTAGTAGCCGATGCCCTCAGCAGGAAGAGTGCAGGCACCCTAGCCCATCTGATGGTTTCGGAATGCAGGTCCATTGGGGCTACGCAGCAGGTTCGACTGCAAGATCTGAAAAGGGCCACATGTTTGAGCCACCTAGCAGTCCAACCCGAGTTAATCCAAAGAATAAAGGAAGCCCAGTCAATCGACCCCGCCCTAGTAAACCGCAAGAAGGATGCAGAACAGGGAGTGAACTCAGAATTTCAGATCTCTGCCGACGGATTGATTCGTTTCAAGGACAGAATGTGTGTCCCAGACGACAATGAATTAAAAAGAGACATCATGACAGAGTCCCATAGTTCAAGGTTCGCCATGCATCCAGGAAGTACAAAAATGTACCAAACTATGCGACCCCGATTCTGGTGGAATGGGATGAAGAGAGATATAGCCGACTTTGTATCTAAGTGCTTGGTATGTCAGCAGGTCAAAGCAGAACATCAACGCCCAGGGGGGTTGCTTCAGCCTTTACCGATTCCAGAATGGAAGTGGGAACACATCACCATGGACTTCGTATCGGGACTACCCAAGGCACGATCGGGACACGATGCCATATGGGTAATTGTTGACCGACTCACTAAGTCTTCCCACTTCCTGGCCATCAGGATGACTGATTCGTTGGACAAGTTGGCAAGAATGTATGTCCGGGAAATAGTCAGACTGCATGGGGTCCCAGTAACAGTGGTATCCGACAGGGATCCCAGATTCACTTCTCGGTTTTGGAATAGTTTCCAGCAAGCTATGGGAACAAAGCTGTCCCTCAGTACTGCCTTCCACCCCCAAACCGATGGACAATCAGAGAGGACAATCCGTACGCTGGAGGATATGCTCCGAGCTTGTGTCCTTGACTCCGGAGGCCATTGGGACGACCACCTACCCCTGATAGAGTTTGCCTACAACAACAGTTACCAAGCAAGCATCGGCATGGCCCCATACGAGGCGCTATACGGGCGTCCGTGCAGGTCACCGATTTGTTGGGAGGAAGTGGGCGATAGAAGATTGTTTGGCCCGGATTTGGTGGAAGAAACCACGTCCAAGATAGTTAAGATCAAGAAGAACATCCAGACAGCTCAGAGTAGGCAAAAGAGCTATGCTGATACCCGGAGGAGAGACCTGGCCTTTGAGAAAGGTGACCGTGTGTTTCTTAAAGTCACCCCCTTCAAGGGAATTAGTAGGTTCGGCAGAAGGGGAAAATTAAACCCCAGATACATTGGACCCTTTGAAATCTTAGACAAGATTGGTACCACTGCCTACAGACTTGCACTGCCCCCTGAGCTCTCCCGGGTTCACAATGTGTTTCATGTATCTATGCTGCGCAAGTACAATCCGGACCCTTCTCATGTCGTGGCTCATGAACCGCTTTCACTCCGAGAGGACTTGTCTTATGAAGAAGTACCGGTCAGTATCACAGACCGAGAAAGCAGAATACTCCGTAACCGGGAAATATCATTTGTAAAAGTCTTGTGGCAGAACCACACGCCTAGGGAGGCGACTTGGGAGCTGGAATCAGAATTTAGGGCCCAATATCCTAGCCTAATAACCTTTCTTTTTCCTCATTCACAGGGAACTAATTGAAGATGGAGAATATTTTGATACTAAATTATTGTCCAGCTATACATATATACATATATATATATATATTATATTATATGAAATTGGCAATTTGGACATTTAATTTTAATTTAAGGTCAACGTTAGGTGTATTCAAAGAAAAATTTAAGGAGTGTTGACTTATGAGTCTTTCTTTGAATAAAGACTGATGCAAGTCTCCAGAAAAATTAATTCAAGTTGTTGGAACTATGCTAAAACTAATTCAAGTTGTTAGAAATATCATTGGAAATTTATTTTTTGGGACTTATATAATCAGTAAATTTGATATAATGATTATGTTGATTACCTTAAGTTTTTTTGTGTACTCAAAGAGTTGAATGTATGCTGAAAATACCAAATAAAAAAAATCATTCTAGCAACTTGTTCTTCTTTCTTCTCATTTTTCTTAAATTTCTCAACTTTTCACTCAATTTTTCACAAGACTCAATACGGTGGGCCTCAAATAATGAGACTCTACTTCGTTCATGGTGACCAACGAGTTTAGTTATCTAGTTGGGTTCAAACTGCAAGTTGGCTTCTCCCTTTTGTCTCGCTTACTTCGCCGATGCCAAACAACCCAACCCACCTTAGAATCCATAAATCTTACCTTCTTCATGACAATTTGTATGTTCATCCTGGTAGCAATTTTGAGACTCATCATCAGCCTCAACAACTACATTTACGCCTATGACATCACCTGTCTTCCTGTGTTGAGTACGTCACTAATACTTGCTACCCAATTCGCATTCATTGTTGTTTTTGCTTTTCTCTTGGCGAAGCAGAAATTACTCCTTACTCCATTAACATTGTGTTGGTGTCAACCATTGGAGCATCTGTTTTAGCCCTGCACACAAATGGTAATCGGCCAGAAAATAAGTCGAGTAGAGAGGATGTAATGGGGTTTTTATGTCGGTGGGTGCTGTAGTTTTATATGGGTTTGTGTTGTTGTTGTTAGAGCTCATTTTCATGAAGTCCGGCCGTAAAGTTGTTCAGCAGGTATAGCTTGCTCTATTTTTGAGTTTGTAGTTTTTAGTTCTTGCCATGTTTAATTTCGCCATAAAATTAAGATATGAAGCCCTAGAGAGAAAGAGAGAACGAGAGCGACGACTTTCTCTGATTAGAATTTAAGAAAAAAAAAAAAGTTAAAGAGAAGACCTCCATCACAGGAAAAAAAAAAACATTGACTATGATACCAGACAGCAGAGATGAGACGATGAAGACGACTCCTTTTGTGCTCGGGAAGTAGCACTGTCATACATGTTAGAATTAATTTATTTTATTAAACTCAGTTCTAGGAAAAATTTGAAATGATTGGTTATGAAAAATTAAAATAAAATAATAAAAAATTAAAATAAAATAATAAAAAATTAAATAACAGAATTTAATAATAATTAAATAAAATAAATGGGCGTTTACTACTACAAAAATTAATTGGAGATTTTTTGCTACTATATATAGGCTATGCTTTGCTATGTAATAGTATCTCATTAAGATTGAATATAATATATATATTTTTTTTCAATATGTCTCTCTACTTATCTTAAATTTTATATTTTTATGTCAGTAAAAATTTTTTTTCTTCAGTTTATTTCCAACAATTGGTATCAGAGTCTGCTTCTAAGACAGACGTTAATGAAGTAGTGAATTTACTTTCATGAAAGAAATATTTTTTAATTGATGGCTTCAGGTATTAGCAGAAGTACAATGGTTCCCATACTTTTTTAGAAAAAATTATGATGTATGAAAGATAAAAATGCAAACGTTGCTACGATCACAAGGATTGTGCACTATTGTTGAGAATGGTTATTCTCAATTTGTTGTTGGGCATCAAATAACACTAGCAGAAACAAAGAAGTTGGAGGAAGATCAGATGAAGGATATTAGAGCCTTGTTTTTCATACAAAAAGGTGTTGCAGAGAGATTATTCTCTCAGATAATAGGTACATCTAGATCATAAAAAGAGTGGTATATATTGCAAGAAGAGTTTCAGAGATTCGTAAAGGTTATCAGTCAGTAAAATTATAGACCTTGCACAGATAATTTTAAAATTTACAAATAAATGAGTCAAAAAAAATAAATGAGTATTTCTCAAAGGTGATCGAGATCATGAATCAAATGCGGAATTTTGGTGAAGAAATTGCGGACTAAAAGGTAGTAGAAAAAATTTTAATTAACTTACCTAAAAAATATGAATATATTGTTGTAGTAATTAAATAGTTGAAAGATTTGTCTACTCTTATAATTCAAAAATTGATGAGTTTATTGGAGTCACACAAGGCAAAAAAATTACAGAGTGGGACAACTTTATTAGAAGTGCTTTTAGGACTAGTTTTAGAACTCAAACTTCTTTGATAAATCAAAGAAATTATCATAAAAAAAGTTTGTAAAATATAGAGAAGTAGCAAAATCAATCTGAAGGAGAAGCATGTTCAAGTTCAAATATGTGATGTGACATATGTAAGAAATCAAATTATAGTATGTCAAGATGTTGGAAGAAGAAACATTGCAACAAATACAAGTAGCACGGACATATCGCAAAATACTACAAAAGTAGAAGTCAAGTTCATGATCGCTCAAATTTCATAGAAGAAAATGAAAATTCTAAAAATATTTTCTTCACACGTCATGCTGCAATAGAAGAAAAAGACGATATGTGGTATCTGGATAGTGGCTGCACAGACCACATGACAGGTAACCAAAAATTGTTCAAAGATATAGTTGCGTCATATGAAACCAAGGTATGCATGGGAAATGGTCATCTGATTCAAGCTAAAGGTAAAGGCAGTATTGTAGTGCAAATTAAGATGAAACCTAAATTTCTTCGACATGCGCTGTTAGTCCCAGATCTGAAGCAGAATCTGCTGAGTATCAAATAACTTTTGTAAAATGGTTATGCAATTCATTTTGAAGATAGAGGCTAGAAAATTTTCGATCGGGCAAATAACAATTATCTGCTTGTCAAAGTTGATATGGAGAAGTCTAGAAATTTTCCACTGCAAATAAAATATGCTTCATAAATGGCATTACGAACTGAGGTAGTTGACTGCTCAGATTTATGGCATAAAAAGTACTGTCATCTCAACTATAATACTCTAAAGTTGTTAAGAGTTAACAATATGGTTCAAGGTCTACCATTTATCAACATAAATTTGAGCACATATGAATGATTCATCTTTGGTAAGCAGCATAAAGCATCTTTTCCATCTGGAGGATATTGGTGAGCATGTACACCACTTGAACTGGTACACACCGACATATGCGGAAAGATGCAGATACCTTCACAAGGCTAAATTTTGTATTTTCTAATTTTTATCGATGATTATTCAAGGATGACATAAATATTTTTTTTAAAAGAAAAATTAGAGGCCTTTAAAATGTTCAAAAAATTAAAAGTCTTGGAGGAAAATGAAAGTGATTGTAAAATTAAAGTTTTACGAAGTGATTGAGGTGGTGAGTTTACCTTGAAGAACTTTGATGATTTTTGTGAAGAATACGGTATTCGGAGATAGTTGATAACAACGTATACTCTTCAACAAAATGATGTCGTTGAGAGAATGAATCATATAATTATCGAGATGGCTAGATTGATAAAGAAGCAGAAAACTATGCCTAATAATTTTTGGGCAGAAGCAGTAAATACAGCAATTTATATCTTGAATAGAAGTCTGACAAAATTTATTCCAAATCGAACTCCAATTGAAGTATGGATTGGTGACAAGCCAGTGATTAGTCATATGAAGATTTTTGGTTGTGAATGTTACGTTCATTTACCAACCGAAAATGTATCAAAATTTGATAACAAAAGTGAAAAATGTATTTTTGCAGAGATGTTGTGTTTAAGGAGAATGCTTCCTAGAATTGGGAAGATGAGAAGGCTCAAGAAAAATAGTTAGCTCTAATTGTTATCTCATCGGGGGGACAAACTACTCAAGATAGTACTTCAAGACAAAATGTGCCTAGTTCAAGCTCAACTTCTAGTCTAAGTTCAAGCCCAAGTTCTAGTAGAAATAGTAGAGAATGGTCAACTACTCCAAAGTCAGCTCCAAGAAGAGTAAGAAGTCTAGTAAAAATTTATGAATAATGTAATTT
Source organism: Carica papaya (assembly GCF_054855325.1). Classification (NCBI taxonomy): domain Eukaryota; kingdom Viridiplantae; phylum Streptophyta; class Magnoliopsida; order Brassicales; family Caricaceae; genus Carica; species Carica papaya. Next base: position 26,057,688 of record NC_142311.1, on the reverse strand, counting down.
CTTACTAGTTGAGGCACAAAATTTTAAAGAAGTTGAGAAGTAACAAAATTGGGTAAAAACTACGTAAGATGAAATCCACATGATAGAAAAAAATAATACTTGAGAACTGGTAGATCGACTAGAAGATCGTGCAGTGATCGATGTTAAATGGATTTATAAGATAAAATTGAATCCAAATGGCTCAGTTTAGAAGTATAAAATAAGACTCGTGGCAAAAGACTTTAAGCAAAAGTATGACATAGACTATTATGAGACTTATGCTTTTACAGCAAGATTAGAGACAATTAAAACTGTTATTGCTCTGGTAGCTCAAAAAAGGTGGCGATTGTATCAACTTGATGTTAAATTAGCCTTCTTGAATGGTTATTTAGATGAAGAAATTTATGTCGAACAGCTTGAAGGATTTCTAGTTAAAGGGAAAAAGAATTAAGTATACAAGCTAAAGAAAGCACTATATGACTTAAAGCAAGCATTGAGAGTATGATATAGTGAGATAAACAAATATTTTACGTGGAAAAAATTTCAAAAAAAAAAACAAGAGTGAGCCGACTTTATATGTCTTGAAAATAGGTAATGATATTCTTATTATCTCATTATATGTTGATGATTTAATTTACGTAGGTAACAATGAGACAATGGTAAGAGAATGCAAAAAAAATATGATGGATACATATGAGATGAGTGATCTCGGCTTGCTGCATTATTTTTTGGGTATAGAAGTATGTCAAGGTGATAAAGGCATCTTTATATCACAGAAAAAATATACATAACATATTTTGAAAAATTTTAATATGCAAGATTGTAAGTCAGTTACAACTCCCCTAATGGCCAATGAAAAGCTAAAAAAAGACGATGGAGCAATCAAGATTCATGAACAGTCCGAGTCAGCTAAACTTTACAGCTGCAAAGAAAATATTCAAATTTATTAAAGCTACAATAGATTATGACATATAGTACAGACCAATAGAAAACTCAAAGTTGATCGGCTACACAGATAACGATTGGGCTGGATGTGTTGATGATATGAAAAGTACATCAAGTATGTTTTTTCATTCAGAATTGGTCTTTGTTCATGGTCATCAAAGAAGCAAAGTATAGTGGCGTTATCATCAGCTGAAGCTTAGTACATAGCAGTAGCTCGTGCCGTCACACAAGCAGTCTAGTTAAAATAGATTCTAGCAGATATTAGTGAGAAGTAAGAAGAACCAACAACGATATTCTGTGACAGTAAGTCAACAATTGCAATTAGTGAGAATCTAGTTAGTCATAACAAGACCAAACATATTACTATCAAGTATCATTACATTTGAAAAGCAGTCAAACACCAAGAGGTACAACTCAAATTTTGCAGAATGAATCTTCAGCTTGCTAATATCTTCACAAAAGTATTGACCAAAGAAAAGTTCATACGCAATCGGAATCTAATCGGTGTGTTAAAAAAAATAAATTAAAGGGGATTATTATTAGAATTGATTTATTTTATTAAATTATCAGTTACATAAAAATTTAAAATAAATTGTTATGAAAAATTAAAACAAAAGAACAAAAAATTAAATAAGAAAAATTAAATAGCAAAATTAAATAGTAATTAAATAAAATAAATGGGCGGTTACTAATAGAAAAATTAATAGGGTATTTTTTGCTACCTATATATAGACTATGCTTCATTCTATAATAGTATTCTATTTAGATTTAATATAATATATTTTCTCTTTTCACTATATCTCTAATTATCTTAAATTTTATATTTTTGCGTCAGTAAAAATCTCTTATGTTTAATTTATTTTCAACGATATCATAATTTTGAAGATTATCCCTACATAATACTTCCTTCAGCTCGTATTGTTTTGCCTCTCTTGAAATTGCCTATAAATAAATAATTAAAATTAAAATTACAAAATCAATCTATCACTTAGCTAGACTACATGCATGTATATGTATATATATATTATAGATTGAAAGAGATAAAATGTTACAATCATTGTTAACCATCATTTCAATGGAACAAAATGCGATACTAAACATACACGTAACAATATACATTTGAATCGTTAAGTGCGTCGGTAACTTTCTGGCCGAACTTCATAAAAATAAGTTTCAACGACAGCAACACAAACCCATATAAAATTAAAGCTCCCACCATCATCATAAAACCCATTACAAGCTATCTATTCGACTCATTTTCCAACTAGTCACGATTCGTGTGCAAGGCTAAAGCGAACGCTCTAATGGTCAACACCACTTTAGCATTAATGGGGTAATGAGTAAACTTCTACTTCACCAAGAGAAAATTAAAAACAGCAATAAATGTCAACTGGGTAGAAAATATTAATGACGAAGTCTATTAGAGTAAATAAATATATAACTGTTGTAAATGTAAGGATAAAAGTGTAAATACTCACAGTTTAGGGTTAAAATTATAAATAACCTTAAATTATGTTCCCATTATAAATATCGATGTAAATCTTTATTAATAATAAAATTCTATTTTCCCAAATCTAGAACTCGAGCTCTTATTTTCTCTCGTTTTCTAACTTACCAAACATCAATTTCTCTTTCAAATCCTCAACGTTTAGGGTGTATTTTCCACTAAACACACTTCTAAACTCACTACAATATCTTATATGGTATCAGAGTACTCTAATTATTTCTTATTGACCAGTGTAAGTGTTCAAGTAATCTTAGATTTTCAGTCTTGCTGATTTTTTGTTCATTGAAGTCTTCATGGATGCTTCAACAAGATTAGACCTGTTAAAGCTAGATGAGGCGACCTCAAATTCGTATTATCTACATCCAAGTGAGAACCCTTCTCTTTAGCTTACTTTTGTGCTGCTGACAGGTAATAACTTATATATTTGGTCTCATTCAATGTGCATGGCTTTAACTTCAAAAAATAAGTTATGTTTTGTGGATGGATCTCTTCACATACCTTATTAAAACGATCTTTTGTATCATCCATAGGAACCCTGTAATACTTTAGTTGTTTTCTGGATAATAAGATCATTATCGCCCTCCATAGCACAAAGCATAATCTAGATAGATTATGCTAAGGATTTGTGGAAAGATTTGCATCATCACTTCGCATGAAGTAATATAATGTGTATTTATGCTCTTCAAGATGAGATATCTTCATTGAAGTAGGGAACACAATCTATCACTAAGTACTTCACTTAGATGAAAATATTATGGGATGAGCTCTTGAATTTGTGACCAGTTCCCATCTGTAAGTGTGGGATGATGTGTGTTTATAATGTCCCTAATATTAGTAAAAAGTATGTAGAAGAAGATAGAATAATACAGTTCTTAAAATGACTGAATGAATCTTTTAGCATGGTGAAGTCTCAAATTTTGATCATTGAGGCTTTGCCAACTTTTAATAAAGTTTTTATGCTTGTCTTACAACATGAGCGGAGTCTCGGTGTAAGTACTTTTGTACGATATGAATCAAACATACTTTACACAAATAAATCTGTCTCTCATCATAAACAAACAAGGGCCATTACTTCTAATAATGGAATTGGTAAGAAAAACTATGTAACTAGTAATGGAAAATTGCCAATTTATACTCATAATGGATTTGTTGGTCATATTATTCACCAGGATACAAGCCAATGTCTCAAAATGTAGCAAATTTCAATCAAGCCACTACTATGAATATAAAAAATGCTTCTGAAGCAGCTGAATCCCACGTGAGATTCAACTATCAGTGCAATATCTCAGATAACATGCCTTTCTCCTCTACTAAGAGCATAACAACAATCTTCTTGAACAATAAGAAAACCTTATTGCCTTGATCCGATGCACACCAACAGCACCAATAATGCCTCAAGTCAACACTCTTACAGCTAATTACAAATCTGATTCAAGTTTAGGTACTATTTTTCCTTCATTTTCTAAACTAAATAATTGGATAATTGACTGTGGGGCTATTGATCATATAGTTAGTAGTATTAAGATGTTTGATTTTTATGGGTCTATAGACAATATATGTATTAAACTACCTAATTCACATACCATACTTGTTATATATATTAGAGATATTACTATTTTTCCTAATCTTGTCCTGCATAATATGTTATATGCCCCATAGTTTTTTTGTAACCTCATTTCTATTGGCTGTCTATTACAAAACTCAAAATATAGTTTATTACTTCAGAACCATTGTTGTGTCATTCAGGATATTCACAATTAGAGGAAGATTGGTATAACTAGAGAAAATAATGGGTTGTTTCATCTAGAAGTCAACAAGGCTAAGACTTGTATCGCTGTAAAATCTGTTGTTCAAACTATTTCTTTTGATTGTTCTTCTGTTATTTTAAATAAATCTTTGTGACATTTTCGTCTTGGTCATCCTTTTTTGCCAAGAATTCAAATTCTTCATCAAATGAATAAATTTATATTACCTTGTTCTTCATTTGTGTACAATATTTGTCATTATAGTAAACAAAAAAGACTTTCTTTTCCTTACAATACCTCATTAAGTATATATTGTTTCGATTTAGTTCATTTTGATATTTGGGGACCATTTTCAATTGTTTCACTTCATGGTCACCACTATTTCCTCATCATTGTTGATGATAAGACTCGGTGTATGTGGGTATATGCAACACTCCAAATCCTTGTCCTTTAGTGTATGGTCAAAATTCTATTAATTTGCACCTAATGACCATTTTGAATTTCTATCGGTAATTAATTTTTTTTTTGTATTTTAAATTATTAATATTTTTTTATTTTAATTTTTATCATATTTTATTTTATTAAATTTGGTATTTGTTTATTTAAAATATTTAAATTTAATTTTATCTTTAAATTATAATTATGAATTTTTAAAAAGATAAAATAAAATAAAATAAAATAAGAGGTAGAAAAGAGAAAAAACAAAAAGAAAAAAAAGAAAAGAAAGGAAAACTGGAAAAGACGAGAAGCCCCATACCCACCCTATGCTCCTCCATGCTTTGCAAGTCCCACGGTCACCCACTCTTCACCCACTTCTCAACCACCCACTTGGATGCTTGCCATGTGGTGCACATCCAAGCCTTCTCCATATCTATTTAAAGGCTCTCTTTTTCCTCATTTGCCACACTTCATCTCTATTCCATTTTCACTTTTTATAGAAAGAAAGTAAAATTCTAGGGAGAGAAAATGAAGTTCTAGAGAGAGAAAGTAAGGAAGAAGCCCGTAGGAGTCACTGAAGGAGTCCTAGATGCAAAACACCCTTCCATTCCACTTCTAGAAGCCCGGTTACTCGCCAAGTATCGGTAAGGGATCTTTTATTTCTACTTATACCTCTAAGTGCTCTTTTTATATTACATAACTGGACTGAAATAATGTATGATATTATTTGTTATCTTATATAATTTTAAAGCATGTGATATATGGACTATCGTATTTCATTGTGTTGATCTGTTCTATACTCATTGAATCCTGTTGTGAAGGGCTTTGTGCCGAGGTAAGTGGGAAGGAACTCACAGGTTTGCATATGTGAATTGCAGACTGATATGAATTGAAAAAGGATTAAAAATCTATTAAGATACTATCTCTGAAGGGCTTCTACTTCTGTCTTTATCTCTGAATATGAAAATATTAGTGAACCACCCCTGTGAATAATGAGCGTTCCCTTTAACGAGAGCATATTCGCGAAACTATAGGTAGGGATCACAATGGCGACCTACGGTCATCGTCATATATCCCACCCTTATAATGGTCTAACACATCGTAAGGTGCTGAGGGTTGGCACATTGAAACGTACTGATATGAAATTAAATAGCGTCATTCCCTCTACCCTCAGTAGATACATGTCAGAATGGTTTCGCACGAAGAATAGTAAAAGACGTAAACATATGGTTATTTCTTAGGTTGTGTTTGTTCGTCAATTGCATTGTTGTTTAAACTAGTTTTTAACTGAAAACATGATTTTGCCTATCTTCGTGGATTGTTTCTCTGTTTAATATGTTTAAAGTATTTTCTGATTTTACTTATCTCTACGGATTGTTGCTCTGCTGATATGTTTAAAAGGACTTTTTTAAAGAACAAATGTGTTCTAAATGTTTAAATCTGTCTTTCTCCGCGATGGATCTCCAAGGTATATCATTCAGTGGGTAAGAATGTTTATCTTAAGGTTATTAACCTTTTAAACCTTAGCATTGTAGTTTTAATATTGTTTTCCTTACTAAGTTTCATGGAGCTCACCCTTTTCATGTTGGGACCTCCCAGATGATGGTATTGATGGGTCGAATGCAATGGTACTCCTTGAAGCTTACTTTGACCCCTCTTCGGATCCCTAGAGTATTTATGAATGCTTATTTTGTCCGCACTCTTATGAATAATAATTTTGTAATTAAGTAATTTTTGTTTATGTATTTCTATTCAACGACTCCTTGTTGGTCTTGGATGTATAAACACTTATCCTATATTTTGGTTGTAAGGGATTTCAAGTTTCTAATGCACATATTTTTTTTATTGCACTTGTATCTATTTATATTATCAAATACCCTTATACCCCATCAAGTATATGGGATATTACAGTATACCTTATGCATAATAAAGCTTAAACAAGACAGCATACCATAAATTTCTTTGCATTTGTGGAAAAAAAATTTAATTTAAAGATAAAATGTATTAAAATTGACAACGAGAAGGAGTTTAGCACATCTGAACTCTTTGTTACAAAAGAAATAATACATCAATGTTCATATCCATACATATCACAACAAAATGGTGTGGTGGAAAAGAAACATCAACACATCTTAAATGTCACAAGGTTCTTACGGATTCAAGTAGGCTTGCCTCAAAAATTCTGGATGCAGTGTGTGCTTCATGTCGTCTATCTCATCAATCATATACCATCTCCAATCATCAAGAATAAAACCCTTTTTGAGCTGCTGTTCAATTCTGTTCTCATCTATAACCATTTAAAAGTATTATGTTGTTTGTACTTTTCTTCCTATTCTTCTCCTAGTAAATTCAAATTTGACATCAAAGCCCTCAAATATATATTTCTTATATGCCCTTCATACATAAAAGGGTATAAAGTATATGATTTACAATCCTAAAAACTTTTTGTCTCTCTTGATGTTGACTTTTTTGAAACTCATTTTCCTTTTATATCCACATTAAATAAGTCTTTAAATGCACTTTTGCTACCTCACATAATAGATTGTAGTGATGAGGATTGTCTGTTGAACAGCAAGATGTCGCACGCCATGAAGAGTCTCCAACACAAATCAATTCTGTTAATACCTTTCATTCTTCACCCATTATTACTTCTTATAGTACATCACTTGATATCTCCACTTCTAGTAATGAACCTATTCATGTTGATACATTATGTTGAAAATCTACTAGACTTAAAAAATAGCTCCTTTGCATGACTATTATCTATAGGGCTTTAAGTCCCCAATCAATTCCTATGTATCAACTCCTCACTCTATTTCCTGTTTTGTGTCATATAATAACATTGATAAATCCCATAAGTCCTTTACACTTGCTGCCTCCCAAGAAATAGAACCCAAAACATAAAATCTAGTCGTTACTTCACATTATTGGATAAAGGCAATAGAGGCTGAGATAGATGCATTAGAGAAAAATCAGGCGTGATATTTAGTTTCATTACTTTAGAATAAAAAAACTCATTGGTTGTAAGTGAGTTTATAAAATCAAAAGGAGGTTTGATGGTGCTATTGAAAGATACAAGCAGAGTTAGTGGCTAAAGGTTATACTCAGCAATCAGGTGTGGATTATCTTAATAACTTTTCACCTATTGCTAAGTTGACCACCATAAGAACTCTATTTGTTGTTGCTACTGTTAAATTTAATGTTTTTTTCTGTTGAGTTTAAATTCAAAAAGAAAAAATCCACCGTGAAGTTGTTTCACGATAGGATACGTAAAAAAAACCATGCGACGTGTATGCATGGATTTCGGGTGATCTGATTTGATCTGTTAAGTTGATGTAATCTGGTTAAATTTATATTCCTATATATATATATGATGAAATAAAAGAAGAGATACACTCCTTCTCTCCAAAAAAGGCACACCCCTTCAAAACAGCAAAACAGAGGCTGTTGCATAACCTTGCTCTATTTTGCTGTCCCTCTCTCTCATCAACTTTCTCTCTCTAAGTTCTCTCATTCACAGAGCCTCCTTTGAAGCTTATTCGCCTTCGATCAACAAGTGGTATCAGAGCGGTTATCTTAAGGGACCGGTAAACCAATATACCCTCGAAAAAAATCCAATGACATCCATTACCACCCCCCCCCCCCCCACCCAACATTTCAATGGATAAAACTACCATGTATGGGCAATCAAAATGAGAGCCCATCTGAAAGCCTTAAGTCTGTGGGATGTTATTTTGGATGACAGTGATCCTCCTCCACCAAGGGACACTACCACTATAAATCAAATCAGAAGGCACGAGGAAGATAAGGCCAAGAAACCAAAGGCAATTGTTTGCCTTTTCTCGGCCGTCTTGGATAGGGTATTTTCAAGGATTATGAACTTCGAATCACCAAAGGCTGCTTGGGAGAAACTTAAAGAAGAGTTCAATGGGGGAGTCAGAAGCAGGAAGGTAAAAATCTTGAGACTGAAGAGTGAGTTTGCATTACTCAGAATGCAGGAAAATGAATCAGTGAAAGACTATGCATCCAAACTCTCGGATGTGGTAAACAAAATGAGACTGCTTGGGGAGGATTTTCCAGAATCAAGGGTAGTAAAGTAGATTCTTATCAGCTTGCCCCCAAAATTCGAGTCTAAAATCTCAGCCTTGGAGGAGCTAGTAGACATAGAGTCTATCTCCTCGGCTGAGCTGATAAACAAGCTTTAATCCAGTGAGCAACGTGTAAATATGCATGTTCGACAACATACTGAGGGATCCTTAATTTCAACTCAGATCAAAAGCAGCTCTTCAACACGGAATCAAGGAAGAAGGAGTGGATGGAATCAAACTGGAAACTAGAATTCCAGTAAATAAAGAAAATATTCTCAGTGTAGTATCTGTTCCTTAACAAATCATTCTGAGAATGGGTGCTGGTACAAGGGAAAGAAAACAGTTCGGTGCAATTTTTGCAAAAGGCTTGGCCACAAGGAGAAATTCTGTAAACAGAAACAGAAGCTGGAAGGATCACAACCAAAGCAGGAACAACAACAAGCCAATGTCACCAAGGTGTCCTGTGAACAAAATGACACAATTCTCGTTGCACTAAGTAAGCTGCCAGTGGAGGATGATACTCTTTGGGTGGTGGACAATGGATGCACCTCCCACATGTGCAAGGATGAGGGCTTATTCGTATCACTTGACAGAACAATCACAGGCCAGGTCCAACTTGGGAATGGTATGCTGGAAACCATCAAGGGCAAAGGCAACATAGCCATTGAAACCAAAGAAGGCAGGAAGCTTATCACTGATGTAAATTTTGTTCCTACCCTCTCACAGAATCTACTGAGTGTGAATCAGATGATTGATCGATGCTACTCGGTCAGATTCAAGGATAACTACTGTAGGATATATGATCCTGAGGATCGCTTGATTGCTTTCATTCAAAAGAAGGATCAAGTCTACTCCTTGAAAATCAGAGAAGTAGTCGAGAGGGCCAGTGTTGCCTCTGTAACAGAAGGTGAGATTTGGCACAGGCGCCTTGGGCATTTTCATACGGCTGGGCTACAACAACTGCAGAAGGGAGGCCTAACCAAGGACTTCCCAAATATTGCAATCACTAAGACAGTATGTGGTGCATATCAGATGGGGAAATTGGCAAGAAATTCATTTACTTCGCAAGCAGATTGGAGAGCAAAAGAGAAGCTAGCACTTATCCATTTTGACATTTGTGGTCTAATGACAGAAAACTCCATGAGTGGTTGCAGGTATTTTGGTTTGTTCATAGATGATTTTTTCAGGATGATTTGGGTTTGTTTCCTGCAGAATAAAGCTCAAATTTTTGGTGAATTCAAGAAGTTCAAGGCTATTGTAGAGAAGGAAAGTGGCAATATACTGAGGTGCCTAAGGACGGATAATGGGCTTGAATTCAATTCCAGCCAATTTAATAATTTATATTCTGAGAATTGGATCAAAAGGCAGCTCACGGCACCATATTCTCCTTAACAGAATGGTGTATCGGAGAGAAAGAACAGAACCATTGTGGAAATGGCAAGAAGCATGCTTGCTGACAAGCACCTGCCTAAAGCCTTGTGGGCTGAGGCAGTGAACACTGCCGTGTTCCTGCTCAACATGCTGCCTATAAAGGCTGTAAAGCAGATGACACCGGCAGAGGCCTGGAGTGCCATCAAACCATCAACTAAGTATCTAAAGGTGTTTGGATCCGTGTGCTACTGCCATGTCTCGGATGACAGGAGATCCAAGCTAGAAATGAAGGCTGAATTGGGAGTATTTTTGGGTTACAGTACTGAAGCAAAAATATATCAAATTCTAAACCTGAAAACCAACACGCTTATGATTCGAAGAAATGTAACAGTGGATGAAAACAGCTACTGGAATTGGAAAAAGCAGAAAGTCGAACGAGACTGTGTCACAGTGGAAGAAGGAAAGAAATCTATGACAGTATCAAACACAACTCAGGGTGATGAACAAGATGAAGAAGATGAAGAAGATGAAGAAGGTGAAGCAGAAGGGAGAATAAAATTGAAAAGTCTAGCTGACATCTATGAGAGGTGCAGCTTTGCTTCAAAAGAACCTTCCTCTGTTGAGGAAGCACTTCAGCAGCAAGAGTGGAAACTTGCTATGGAAGAGGAAATCAGGATGATCGAGAAAAACAATACTTGGTCTCTGGTAAAATCAAGTACAGACAGAAAGCCTATTGGAATAAAGTGGGTGTTCAAGGTGAAACTGAATCCAGACGGGACAACAAACAAGCACAAGGCACGGCTTGTGGCAAAGGGGTACTCCCAGCTTCCAGGAATCGACTACATAGAGACTTTTGCTCCTGTGGCCAGATATGAAACAATTAGACTCATTCTGGCCATGGTAGCTCAGTTTAGTTGGAGTGTGATGCACTTGGATATGAAATCGGCCTTCTTGAATGGCAAGCTAAATGAAGAAATTTATGTTGAGCAGCCACCGGGGTTCATTCAACCTGGAAAGGAGAGACACGTCTATCTTCTTCGCAAGGCACTATACAGCCTCAAACAAGCTCCACGAGCCTGGTATGATAAGTTAAATACATACTTACTTCACTGTAGGTTTGAGAAAAGTATAACTGAAAATACACTGTATGTGAATGAAGATGAAGACAGACTTATCACTGCAATATATGTTGATGATATACTAGTGACAGACAGCAACAAAATGAAAATGATAGAGTTCAAGCTGAAATTGGAAAAGGAATTCGAGATGTCTGATCTTGGGGAGGCTACCTACTTCCTGGGAATGGAGATTCATCAAAGCAGCTTGGGTATTTTTCTTTCACATGGCAAGTATGCCAAAGAAATTTTAAATAAATTCAACATGAATCACTGTAAATCACTGTCTACACCACTGGTGTCCAACCTGAAGTTATCAAAGGACGAGAAAGGTAACAAAGTTGAAGAGGGGAATTACAGAAATCTGATTGGGAGCCTTCTGTATCTCACGACTATCAGACCAGACATTTTGTTTGCAGTAAGTTTGCTTTCAAGGTACATGGCTTCACTGAGGGAATCACACTTACAAGCTGCTAAACATGTGCTGAGGTACTTAAAAGGAACCTGGAACTTTGGTGTTCAATTCAAAGCAAGAGCTGAGGGTGGATTAGTCGGCTACAGTGACAGTGATTGGGCAGGAAGCGTGGAAGATGCATGTAGCACCACTAGGTACTTGTTCAAAATAGGCTCCGGTGTTTTTTCATGGGCATATAAGAAACAGGATACTGTGGCTCAGTCCACAGCGGAGGCTGAGTGTGTAGCCGCAGCTACAGCAACTAACCAAGCAATTTGGTTGAGGAAAGTGTTCAATGATGTAAAGCTGAACAAACAAACACCTACAGTGTTGTATGTAGATAACAAGTCTGCAATTGCCATTGCGAAAAATCCTGTAATGCACGGAAGAACTAAACACATCAACGTTAAGTATCATGCTATACGTGAGGCTGAGAGGAATCAAGAAATAAAGCTGATACACTGCTCCACTGATGATCAGCTTGCGGACATTCTAACCAAGGCCCTGTCTAAAGTTAAATTTGTGGAATTGGGGGAAAAGGTGGGGATTGGTGAAAAAATCATTAAGGGGGAGTGTTAAATTTAATATTTTTTTCTGTTGAGTTTAAATTCAAAAAGGAAAAATCCACCGTGAAGTTGTTTCACGGTAGGATACATAAAAAAAACCATGCGACATGTATGCATGGATTTCGGGTGATCTGATTTGATCGGTTAAGTTGATGTAATCTGGTTAAATTTGTATTCCTATATATATATATGATGAAATAAAAGAAGAGATACACTCCTCTCCAAAAAAGGCACGCCCCTTCAAAACAGCAAAACAGAGGCTGTTGCATAACCTTGCTCTATTTTGCTGTCCCTCTCTCTCATCAACTTTCTCTCTCTAAGTTCTCTTACTCACAGAGCCTCCTTTGAAGCTTATTCTCCTTCGATCAACAGCTACAATTAAAGGTTAGTTTCTTCACCAGCTTGACATTAATAATGCTTTCTTGCATAGAGAATTACATGAAGAGGTATATATGACATTGCTGCCTGGATTCCAATCCAATCACAGGAATCAGGTATATAAATTGAAGAAATGTTTATATGGTTTAAAGCAAGTCAATCGTCAATGGAATTTTAAGCTGACTGGAGCTTTAAAGAGCCAACATTTTTTTCAAGTTCATTTAGATTTTTCTCTGTTTGTTAAGCATACAGATTCAACTTTTGTTATTCTTGTGGTGTATGTGGATGATGTTGTTTTAGTAAGCAATAATATAGATCAGATTAAATCTATTAAAAAATTTATGTATAATTGTTTTCATATTTAAGGACCTTGGTGAGCTTAAGTTCTTCTTAGGCCTTGAGGTTGCCAAATCATTTGCAGAAATTGATCTCTATTAGAGGAAGTATACTCTGGATCTTCTATGCACTACAGGATTTTTATACTCTAAACTAGCACCTATACCTATGGTTTCATCTAAAAAACTGGTTAAATCATATAGTTCTTCTAGTATGGATGTTATTTCTTACATGCAGTTTGTTGGTAAGCTGTTTTACCTTACCAACACCAAGTTTGATATCACATTTTTTGTTCAACAGCTATCTCAATTTCTCGATGCTCCTAATCAGATTCATTTGAAGGCTGCTCATCGAGTATTACGGTATTTGAAGGGAACTCCTAGTTTGGGTCTATTTTATCCGCTCAGGAATTCCTTACAGCTCAAAATCCTTCAGTGTCTGATTGGAGTCCTTGTGTAGACTTTAGGAAGTCACTTACAGGATCTTGTTTGTTTCTTGGTGATGCACTTGTCTCTGGAAGACCAATAAACAATCTACTGTGTCTTGGTCTCTAATTGAGGCAAAATATCATGCTCTTGCGAGTCACTTATGAACGCCAAATGGCTGTAATATTTGCTTGTTGATTTACATGTTTCTTCTGTTTTTACAACCCTATTGCACTGTGACAACTTATCAGCTATCAAGATAACTAAAAATCCAATTTGATAGCTGAAATTCTGAAAATCATTGATGATTTGCTTCGGTTATTACCTATTTCATCCTCTCATCAACTGGCAGATTGCTTTACCAAGCCACTTGCCATTTTTTCATTTCAGAACACTTTGGTCAAGCTAGGTCTTCAAAACCAGTATCCTCCGGCGCCTATTAGAGTGGATAAATGTGTAATTGTCATAAATGTAGGGATAAAAGAATAAATAGCTCTAAATTATGTTCTCACTATAAATACCATTGTAAATCTTTATTATTAATAAAATCCCATTTTTCCAAATCCAGAATTTAAGCTCCTATTTTCTCTCGCTTTCGGGCTTACCAAACATCAATTTCTCTTTCAAGTTCTTGGTGTTTAATGTGTATTTTCCACTAAACACACTTCTAAATTCACTAAAAATTCTGATAAAGTCAACACAGGAAGACAAGTGATGCCATAGGCGTAAATGTAGTTGTTGAGGCCAACGGTGACTCTCAAAATTGCCGCCAGGAAGAACATACGAGGTGTCATGAAGAAGGTGGGATTAATGGATTCTGAGGTGGGTTGGGTTGTTTGGCACCGGCGAAGGTAAGCAACGGCAAGAGGGAGAGGTATAATGGGCCAACCTGCAGTTTGGACCCAACTAGATAACCAGACCCGTTTGCCGCCATGAATCAAGTAGAGTCTCACTATTTGAGGCCCACCACAGTTGCCAATGACGAGGACGATGCAGCTTAGTATAAGAAGAGCTCTTTTCATGGCGATGTTTGGCTTTGGTGCTTCTTCGGCCGTCTCCACCATTTTTACTTTTCAGTGAGCCGCAAATGTTTGTATGGACAGCAATCCCCCAAGTTTGTGGATGTCACCAGACTTAATTCTTGATTCTTCCAAGGTGTTTTAAACAACTAATTAACACTAATTTATCTTTTTGTGAGGTTTGATTTCTTAAGACGTAAGTACTTATAAATGCAGGATTACCCATAAGTGGAAGAAGCTTCATCAGAATACTTTCCACCATATGAGTTCAATCCAGTTAGCTCAGTGAATCAATGACATCAATATGAAAACCAGGAACCCATCTCAAATTATAATGGGGAAATTGCTTGCACGTCACCTTACACGGAATATATAAACTTTATGGACTTTTATGGGGATAAAGAGATGCGTTATGATCATCATACCAGTTCATGGTAATTCTGCAATTTATCAGAGCAGAGTTCAAACGTTGAAAGACAGAGGCCCCAATTTGCAAATGCAGAGAATCTTAGTATAATGAAAGTAGTCTCCAAGACAATGTCTTCTAACGTTGGCTCTTGGAGTGATATATATATATATGGGTGTATATGTATGTGTTTGTGTGTGGAGAAAATGGAGTGAAAAAGTCTGTGTGTCTGCTTTGTTGTCTCTGCCAAGTGTAAAAGTTTCTCGTCCAGCTTTGATAAAGAGACTCGGAGCCTTTCGGCTGATGCCTACAATATTTTTTACTATTTTTATTTGGCATAAGAAAAGATTGCTTTTTTAGCTTATAGGCTCCATTCCCATGAACTTATACAATTAGAATTCCTATATATATACATATATAGAAAGAATATGATTAGTATAGAGCTGCAATTTGAGAACTGCAGAAGACTAAAATTTGTTGGAGAGTAGCTCTGGACTCATCTCCGAAAATGGAAACTCTCCCATCTGGTCTCTTGGCATATGACAAACCTAACCTTGACTTGGCTTGCCTCAAATCACCAACGCCTGAATTAGTATCAGGCCCCGCAAAACCTCCCATGACAGGTGATAATGGCGGTCCAATGAGCAACCCATCTGCCCCAAACTGTGGCCCTCCTCGAGCGTAATCAAAGAGGGCTGCACCACTTCCTCCTACTTTAGGAAGCAAAATTGGTTCGGTTTCTTCTTCTGATCTTGTTGCTGTCCAGTAAAACAGAAAGGCATCAAAAGTGTCGTAGTAATCATCTGTACTTCTATATCCTTCTGGGTTAAATCCACCAAACTTGAATGATTGGTTTGTGTATCCAATTATCACACATGGCCCCTTGAAATCACAGCATTCGTGGAATCTCGTGGCGCTAAATCCATCTATGCTTGCCTTATAGCAGCATTTTAGTTCCCTGCCTGTTCATGAATTATTATTTCAATTGATAAATCTTTTTTTAAAGTGAAAATTTATAGATTTCATTAATTATGCGAAACATACACATTAATTATAATAGAAATTTTTAATAATAACACACAGAAATTTATAATTCAACCCAAACTTATAATTTCTTATTAAAAAAAAAAAAAAAGAATCTTGAATTCACTAGAGAAAATTTTTAAAAATTACAAATAAAACATTTATTTCAAATTGAATCTTGAAATACACCTGAATCTCGTTTCAATCTTCTCTCAAACCCTAACCCGCCGGTACACTCAAATCTTTACAGTTTATTTTAACCCAGTGAACTGAAGTACATACACGTAAATCAATGTTTATGTACGAGAAGAAGATATACGAAAGAGACAAGTACCTCTTAAGAAGGTTTTGTCAAGCAGAGAGGGTGAGAAAGGAAGATCAACGTCATGGTAAATGGGGGACGGCTTTGGATCAGCTGGTTTTTTGCCAAATTTCCAATCAAATAAACTAGAAACTGAGCTCTTCTTCAAGCAACTGAATGTAGGAGTTATGATAGAATAAGAAGCCATTTTGCAGGATATGGCAAGAAGCTCAATTCCCACTAAAATATCTGTCTTCTTTTGTTGCTTTGCGGCGTTTATTTGTTCGATTAAATCACTTTTGCATATCACCACATATGGGTTTCTTTTCTACAATGACCTTCTTTTTAATACATTACACTCCTTAAAGTCAGCACAATTTAACCACTACAACTAATTTTAAAGTTAATTTATTCTAGTGTATGATAGGAAAATTTAGTTTACATGATATAATGAAATCTTGGGGAAATAAAAATTTTAGGATTTGTGTGAATCCTGTAGATGTAGATCATATTAGGGTATACTTGTTCTTTTCATGTGAATGAAAAGATTTTTAGATTTTGCTGTATCTATTTCGTACATGTTTAGTTATAAAACAACTATTTTGTTATGTACGTATATTTTCATATATTTCTACATCTACCTACTGGAGATAAGCAACCAGTTCCACGGAGCTCCAGCAAAAATTCATTGATAATAAAAAGGCATAACTTTATTTCTGAGCCAATTTGAACTGAACTTTCATGGTCGGATGAAGCATATTGCTCTTCGTACATTTTTTGACAACCGCATCTTTGTAATGTTATTTAAGAAATCAATTAGTAAACTGAACAGAATTTTTACTATTTTTCAACTAAAATTGAGTCATCAAAAGCGATTCTATTTATATCTAATCACGGTCCATTTTTTTATACATTTGAAATTCTCATTGCAGTCAACCTAATCATCCAAATGCAGTGCCAAATTATAAGCTGCAAAAACTTGCACCATAAAATAAGGACGCAGGACAGATAAATAACTCTCAACAGAAACCTACCAAGGAACCAACACCCTCGTTGACTATGGTGCTTTTGATTTTTGGGTGCAAAATTTCTGGTGCTACTTCGGCCTTCCATTTCTGTACTTCGAACAACTAATACCTCCAATTCTTTCATTTTCCCCGTTGTTTTTGCTTTAATACTCTTGTTCTTGCTAATTTCTACCATGCATACCACATGCACATATTTAACCATGATCATTCCTAACCAGGAACCGCTAGCTCCAAGCATAAAACTCTTTACTAAGATGTCAGAAGTTCAGATTCAAAAACACTAACAGACTGTTGCGGGAGAGGCTTCCTTCTCCTAACATTTCACCAGAATTCCAGTAACATATATGATTTAAATAGAAAATTCTGCTATAGAGATTTTCAAAATGAAAGATTCAGAAAATTATTCATAACCTAACACATTAATGTAATATTGGAGAATTGATCATTCTTTTGAAACTACGAATGTATCAAAATTATGGCATCATCACCAATGTTCTAGGCAAATGGGTTCGATGATAAAAGAACCACATCTCAAATACAGCAAATCATACGTGAGTGTAAGAAACCACAAACATTCAAAAGTAGTCAAAGAAAGAGATTAAGATTCACATAAGGTGCATGTAGGGAACAAAAACTTTTCAGTTTCTGGTGAATAGCATCTTATCATATCAAGAATACACTGCTGTACCTGTAGCTCCAAATGTCTACAATAAAATGTCACTTTTGACAGAGGAGAAAAAAGCCCAGCTGATGGTACCGACTTTTCTTTTCCTAGTTTTCAACAGCGATAACAATCAAATCAAGTTCCCCTTATTTTCATCCAAAAGCATGCGGGCCTATAAAAGAAACCTCGTTTTTTTTTTTTTTTATTTACATACATCCTGATTTTACTTTAAGCACCAGCACCATGTCTGCAGCTAATATATGCAAAGTTCCAGAGCAAGCAAATAGAAATTGCAAGATAGGAAAAAAGGTATACCCTCCAGAAGATTGTAATGCATAACAATCCCAAGACCAAACACTAGGAAGTAGCACCAAAAACACGGATTCGCTGCTCGATTGGAATCCGGCAACATGGACAAGTAGCCCTACCCTTCTTCCCATAATTGTCATTGCAACTGGCACAAATTACTTGGTGAGCACATGGCAGAAAAACAATGGAGACTTCATCCTTCTGACAAATAATGCATTCTCTATCACATATGACTCCTTTGTCAGTCTCATCCTCCAGCTTATCTAGTTCATGTAGCAGATTAGCAATTGTTTCACCTTGAGGCTTTTCCCCCTCTGCCTTTCCTGAAGATAAAGTATTCAACTGACTGTTCAATTCAGTGAACTGTGCAGATGCTTTAAGCCTAGAAAACTCCTGCTCAAGCCTTTGGAGATCATCTTTATGCCTTTGGAAATCTATCTCTATCTTCAGGCGCAAGGTTTCAAGCTTTCTTTTACTACTGGTCTCAGCTGCTTCCTTGGAGCGGCGTTCCTCCTCCACTTGGCCCAATGCCTGCTCTTTAGCTTTCAGCTCATGCCTCCACTTCAGCTGTCAGAAAAAAGATACAGCAATCATTTGTGGCTTTGGCAACAACTTGATAAATAACCACATCAAAATTTGACATGGAAACTAAGGAACCAAGGAACCTCAGGTCATTGAAAAAGAAAGCTGTATCAACATTTCAGTAGGAATCAACAAAATTTTTTATATAGGAAACTTCAGATTATCATTGTGCATAGCAGAATAGATAGCATTCCCATTGAGAAGTACAACTATCTGTGAGCCAATAACAACTACTACTGTCAAGAACAACTTAGGGTTTGATTTGTAGTTTACCAAAATAGTAAATCAGTAAAGAAAATAAAAAATTAAATAAGTACAAGACAGTTACCCACACAAAAAGATTATGAGAGCAACATAAATACCCCCAAGTAAAAAAAAAAATATCAAATCACATGATGTAAGACATGAAAGAACGTCGTTTTCTACTTTATAAGTTACAGGAATAGAGTAATTGTGTAACAATACCATGATCCCCCGACAATCAATGAGCGGCAGACAACATTACCAATGTTTTATAAGGGCGCAACATGAAAGAACATTGCTTTCTACTTCCAAGTGACAGGAATAGAGTAATTGCCTAAACAATACCATAATCCTCCCACAATCAAAGAGTGGTAGACAACATCATCAATGTTCTATTAAGACACTGCTGGTAAGTCTTAAGTTTCTGCTTCTCCAAATTGGTGCTTGTTCTGATGGCTGCTTCAATCTAGACATAACATAAGTCAACTTTAAATTCCAAGTTGACAACAACATGGATGCCCAAGATTTCTTGTTAAGCTGGTGCAAAAGGATAGAGGAACTGACTGATGACCACTTAATTCGACTTCTGGAATTGGATGAGAAGGTGAAGGGACTGCAAACTGCAACTTATGGAGATTTATGAGGTTGATGGAGGCCAACCACCAACGTCTGTCCAAGGAGCATAGGCTACTCACAACAGACTAACAGCTGTATGGATCATTAGCTTGATTTGTGAATGAAGCTCCTTCAAATACTTTTCCATAACATATTTGTCTAATTGATTGAGCTGCACCTGCAACATTTAGTGGCTGCATTCCAGGCACTACGAGAGCTTATAAATCGTAAGCCAAGAAATCTCAAAGTGATTTTGGTCAAAATTAGATTTTAGTATCTGAGGCTTCTAATCTTTGCAGCTAGCATAATGATCCCTCCAAGATTTAGGCAATCGCAGATTGGCCTCTTCCAACCTCCCTAGAAGTTCTGTGTGGAGTCCTTGGGGTGACAGTGTATAGTAGAAAGTTTATCAAATGTATGGATCGATTTTCCTTGAAAGGAAAATGAATATTCATTAAAAAAGGGACCAAGGGGATGACACCCATTTCTAGAGATTTTTGAAATAGGACCAAAAGACAAAAGGTCAATGAAGCCAAATAAATCAGACTCATTGAAAAATAGGGTGACCCTTAAGACAAAACAGAAGGTCCTAAACCACGATCCTAGATGAACCCCTGAGAGGAGGAAGAAGTCTTAAATGCTCTCCAGATAACCCAAAAGGTAATAAGAGGGATAAGAGCAAAAAGCTTTTTTTTGTACTTTGCAGACACCACTTCAAGCCCAAAACTCAACCTTCACCATCCCGCTAACCACACAACTAAAATATACAAATTCAGAACAGAACTCCAGGGCCTTCTATAGTCACCATATGACCTAGAGATGTGTTCTCTACTTGGCACAGAAAACATCTGTTAGCATGCGTCTACCACTGTTCATAAGGTTGTGGATGGTGAGAATTATTCCCCAAGCGGCTTTCCAAAGCCTTCAAAGGTATGCACGATTAGCGAGCTTTTCATAATTAGCTGAAAAATAACAACTTCCAATGAACTAAGAATATTTCCCTTCCTTTTTCTGCCTTGAAACAAGGTACACCAACGGCCCCTGTGCTTTCTCTTCTATTTTTTTCCAACCCTTTTGTCAACAAGGAAGATGCAACTAGAAATGGAATAGGGGCAGTTCTGATGCAAGATAAAGGTCCCGTTGTTTTCCCGATCAAGGCTTTAGTTCCTAAAATATCTTTCTTTTAATGAAAACCAGGTTGGTACAGGCTTATTATTTCATGCAACGACAAAAAGAAGAGAGTACTTGGAGCAGACTTCTTTTGTCCCGAATAAACTAGGAGAGTCTCAAACATTTGCTGCAATGCTGTTTAAACACTTCCCTCCAACAGATAAGTATCATTAACCTGTTGAGTTTGGGTATATTAAAATTGCCTAAGCCAGAAGGAAAAGACACCATCTTGGTGGTGGCAAACCATTTTAACAAATCTGCTCAGGTCCTGCCGCTTTCTCTTCCATCTACAGAAATCGAAGAGGGCAAATTATTGCAGGATCATGTCTACAGCTGCAAACTTACCTCGAAGGATAGTTAATGAGAGACAATAATTTATTGTGTCTTTCGGCAAGATGTCTCCCACATTGTGTAAACTCCCTAGCATCTAATTTTGACACATCACCCACAGTTTGATGGCACAACCAAAGGGTTTAGAAGTCTGTCTACAATTATTGACCTTTAAGATGCCTAATTAAAAGGAGTTCATGGATAAATTTAGAAGAATGGTGGTGTAACTCTGCCTATTACTCTTAACTTGAATATGACCACCTTTAAGCACTCTACAAATATAATCCAGTTGCTGAAAGACCATCACAGAGGGCCAAAAACAGGATGAAGCAATTTGCTAATTGGCACAGAATTGAGAAGGGCTCTGAGTTGGAGATAATATTTCTATAGCTAAGAACATACTTGAAGGTAGCTCCCAAGTTCTTTGGCCCTTTCAAGAACTTGACAAATGCTGGCGAAAAAGTTTATCAACTCAATCTTCCTCCTCATGCTTAAAAATTCATCAAACATTTCATCCTTCCTCACTTAAAAAAACGGCCTGGTCTACCTTAAGATCAGGTTCCATCCTTCCACCAATCAGCTTGTCTCTCCAGCAATTCTTAAAGAAAATGCAACCGCTTGTTTGATGTTTGGTCTAAATTCTATATCAGGAGCTTAACAATGTAGGTAAAAAAAAATATTTTATCAAACCCATTTTCAAGATATTCTTGTTACCAAAAAGAAATTCGTTTAGGGTACAGTAATGTCAAGACTGTGACTACTAGTGATTCAGAAACAAAGTCAGAAGCTTCTATGTCAAAGTTGGCAAGGCAAGCAGTAACTAGGCTACCAATGAGAATATGTTGAGCTACACCAAGTCAGACAAGGAAGTAGTTCATAAAGTTTGCAAGATGATAATATTGCTGAACAGACTGCTGAATTCAATGATTATTGATAAATTATTTGTTCAAATGTTTTCCCAGAACAGTTAGGTATTGACAAATTATGTTCTTAAATTCTTGGCATTTTGCATTCCTATGGTTCAGTACTTGTTGATTTCAGTTTTAGTAAACTAGAATTCTATCTATAATGACGGTAATCATCAATAAATTATGTGAAAACAACACAATCATCCAGAATTCTCTCAGAAAGTTCTCTCCTTTAGTTCCTTTATCAGTAATCATCGAATTCAGCAGTCTGTTCAGCAACTGTATCATCTTGCAAACTTTATGAACTACTTCCTTGTCTGACTTGGTGTAGCTCAACATATTCTCGTCGGTAGCCTAGTTACTGCTTGCCTTGCCAACTTTGACATAGAAGCTTCTGACTTTGCTTCTGTTTCTTCTCTCCTTTAGTTCCTTTCTGTTTTTTCTACCTTCATGCTCCCTTGTGCAACTCTGCTTATCTCCAACTTATGCCTAAGTTCAACTGATCTGATCAGGATTCATAAGCCCTAAAAAGATCTAAAGACCAATTTGCAAAAACTGACATGTCAGAACAGGCAACAAATGGTATTGTTGTCATCGAGTGATGACCTTATTTTGTTTTTTCAATAAAAGGATTGCAGATGGTATTGTTGTCTTTGGGATTAAAATATGAAAATTCAGAACACATGTTTTCAATCATACGATAGTAACATAAACAAGAAGAGAGAGAAAAAAAGATCACACAAAAGTACACTTCAAGAAACCTTTATCTACTAGCCAACATTCATAACTCAATCACAACAGGTTGACCATTGAATTGGTAAGCCTAAATATTAGATGGAGAACATAGCAACAAAACAGATCATTCACAGTCAAATACCAACCACCCAAGTAAAAGACTAGTAAGCATTAGCTGAAACTGCATTAATAGGAATTATTTGGTACATCTACGTAGAAATAACAGAATCAGGAGTATGGACTATAAGAGAGAAAATTGATGTGCATTCCCAACTCAAATGCTGACACTGCAAGTTTGGACCATCAAATGAAACATACAGCATGGAACCACAAACTAATGTGTCTTCAATTTTCTCTAAATTACCATATTTGTTCAACTATTTCATCTTAACTAGTTGGATTTTCAAGCTTGCAACAGTAAGCATCTCCGAAATAGTTTCCTCTTCACAAGGAAAAAATAATCTAAAAGTAACCTAGATGTGTATAATTCCATAAAGCAAGAATGGAATTTATATTCTGTTTACTAAATCAGTAAAGTCAGGTTACTGGGAGGGCCTACTCTCACATTTCTGACCCCAAGCATTTATTTTTTCTTTGAAAGGGGCTCTACCATACTCCAAGAGCTATACCAGTGGCATTCGGGATCCATTCTACAACTTTTTTACTTACACTAGGATGACTGATCCTAATTCAGCTTCCTTCCCAGGAAGAGCAACTGAACCTGAACCTTAGCCAAGTTCCAGGTAGTCGAACTACCTCAGTGAACCAGAGAAAGCATTTCCATTCAAAGCAATCCACCCAAGCCGAGGAATGCTAGCTAGTCTCCAGGGGCTGAATCTCTATAAATTTTGCAACTCTTTTATATGATCATCAAATTTCTCTACAAGGTAAATGGATTTGGAGGTTCATGAAGGAATCAAGGATTCTGTGGCGGACAGTTATTGATGCAAAATATGGTACAATGGATAGGGGCTGGTAGCTAGAGCGGTAAATAGATCGCATGGAACAAGGGTATGGAAGAAGTTTTGTACAAGAAGAGACAGCTTTCATAAATGTACCAAGTGGAGAGTTGGCAATGGAGAGAGAACCAATTTTTGAATGGATCCTTGGCTCGGTGAGGAAACGCCTAAAAATAGATTCCCACAAATCTTTGCAATTGGACGTTACAAGGATATATTAGTTAAGGAATCATTTAGAGAATTTGGGAGTGGAAGGGGGTAACACATGGAGGTTTAGAGGAATCTTTTTTTTTTTAAATAAAAAGTTGATAAGTATATATTCACAAGGCACCAAAAAGGAGGTTCAGAGAAATCTTAACGATTAGGAAATAAATAATCCTTGAATGGATCCTTGGTTTGGTGTGGAAATGCTTAAGGATAGATTCCCACAAATCTTTGCAATTGTACGTTACAAGGACATATTAGTTAAGGAATCTTTTAGAGAATTTGGGAGTGGAAGGGAGTAACAAGTGGAGGTTTAGAGGAATCTTAACGATTAGGAAATAAATGATCCTTGAATGGATCCTTTGCTCGGTGAGGAAATGCTTAAAGATAGATTCCCACAAATCTTTACAATCGTGCGTTACAAGGATATATTAGTTAAGGAATCTTTTAGAGAATTTGGGAGCCGAAGGGAGTAACACATGGAGGTTCGGAGGAATCATAACGATTAGGAAATAAATGATCCTTGAATGGATCCTTGGTTCAATGAGGAAACGCTTAAAGATCGATTCCCGCAAATCTTTGCAATTGTACGTTACAAGAATATATTAGTTAAGGAATTTTTTAGAGAATTTGGGAGTGGAAGGGAGTAACACGTGGAGGTTCAGAAGAATCTTAACAATTAGGAAATAAATGATCCTTGAATGGATCCTTGACTCAATGAGGAAACGCTTAAAGACAGATTCCCTCGAATCTTCGCAATTGCACGTTACAATGATATAATAGTTAAGGAATCATTTAGAAAATTTGGGAGTGGAAGGGAGTAACATGTGGATGATCAGAGGAACCTTAACGATTAGGAAATAAATGATTATGAATTTCTTTAGATCTTTTTATCTTCCATGTCATTGAATGAGAGTCATGATCAACCAATTTGGACCCTTAATCCAAGTCGTACCTTTTCAGTAAGGTCATTGTATAAAATACCTTATAAAAAATGAAGCAATAGAAAACAAATCTCCTTTTTGGCAAATATGAAGAGTACATGCCCCCTCAAGAATTGCTTTCTTTGCTTGGAAAGCAGGACGTGGATGTATTTTGACCATCGATAAGCTAATAAGAAAAGGAAGATTTTGGTGAACGGGTGCAAATCTTTGCAAGGAGGGGGAACGGGTGCAAATCTTTGCAAGGAGGGGGAACGGGTGCAAATCTTTGCAAGGAGGGGGAACGGGTGCAAATCTTTGCAAGGAGGGGGAACGGGTGCAAATCTTTGCAAGGGGGGGGAGGAGACTTGTGAGCATATTTTACTATGATGTCCCCTTGTGTATAATCTTTGGTGCACGGCATATAGGTTGTTGGGCATTAGTTGGGTAATGGTGAATACTGGTAGGGAGAAGGTATGGACATGGAAGGGTGTTAGTGGTAGGAAAAAAAAACAATTAGGACTTATTTCTCTGACCATCTTTTGGGTGGTGTGGAAAGAAAGGAATAGAAGAACATTTCAAGGGGTGGAAGAGGATATTGATAAGGTTAAGACTAGATGGTATCAAAGCTTGGGCTTTTTGGTTACAAATAATTCTTTGTACTCCATTGAGGAAGTAGGTAACCTTATCGATTGTTTGATTGACATGAAAATATCTTTTGTACATGGGCTTACACTCCCTTGGTGCTTGTAATTAATAAAACACATTATAATTTTTATTTTAAAAAAATAATCGAAGTTCTTCGCCTGCTTCATTCGTAGAGCTAACTCCAGAAATGACTGCTTTCACTTGGTAGACTACGCTGACTCTCTTTGTTCTGTAATATACTGGGACTCCCTTTCACTTTAGGTGGCAGCTAGTTCACTGGTTGCTGTGTGCTTAGAGGTATTGGGCCTCCTTTCCCCGAAGCTGGCTCATTATGGTGGAATGCGTGAACAAAGATTTGAAAAAGCAGAAGTCTGGGGTCTTAATCTTCCACTCTTGAGAGTGGAGAAAGATTTGGGAGCTAAGGGAAAAAGCCAGTGTAATTAAAGGCATCAGTTGATTCTGCCTTCAGCTGCCAACAGATTTACATGCTAAAAGTCCATTGTCTTATTGGGTTTTTTAAAGTAAAAGTCCATTATCTGGACAGCAGTATGTTTAGGCAGTATCACACATACATCAATTAAGTAATAATTACAAAATGCAATTCTTCTCAAAGATGTAAACAAAATATCTACTTAATCAGCAGGGGAAATTTATTGAAGGGCATGCAAGAAGGACCAGGGTACAAATTGAATAATATTCAGCCAAAACATGCAGTAATATGTAATAGATAAATCTTATGAATTTTTGTTGTGCACAAATTCAAAGATAAACAACTCAAAGTACCTCATATTCTTTCTGATCCTGTTCGATCTTAAGCAAACCTTGTTGCAATTCCTTGATTTTCTCTTTCTCTTCGGCGATCTCCTCATGCAACTTAGCCTTCTGTTTTTCCCAATTCAAAAGCTTCTTCAGGCACTTCTTCTCTCTCTTTGTAATCTCCAGACACGTCTTAACTGATTCTGCTGCACTTAACTTTGAAGCCTCCATCTCTGCTCTTATTTCTGCATTCTCAGTCTCAAGGCGTCTCACATCTGCATTTGCCCGATCCACTTGACCACTAGCCTTCCTCAAAGCATTCTCCATCTCTGACAGTCTCTTCATGGTTGAGTCCTCAAGTGCCTGTTTACCCTTCTTCAACCTCTGGGTTTCTTCTCTTTCCATCCGCAACATCTTAAGCTCTGTCAAGTCATTACTAAGCTTTCTAGCAGCTTGCATTGCCTTCTGGTGAGCCCATTCCTTCCTTTCCTGCACTTGCTTCTCCAGATCCTTAATCTGATGAAGCAGAGTTACTATCATCTCATCCTTCTGATCTTCCCCAACAATCTCTAAATTCTCATCAAGGTTCAGATCACGAAATTTGCTCAGAACAGAAGTAACTCCAACTTGGATCTTTGAATTTTGCGAGTCCTCAGACTTCTCTGCCTGAATCTCGCCCCCAGATAAATTTGAAGGGACATTCCCACTTGTCCAATTATTCACACAAGCATGAGATTGTGTCTGCATCTGTTTCGAGTTAGCCCGAAAACCGGCAGCAAATGCAGCAACATTCCTCTTCAACAAGGACTTCATTGAAGGTGAAAGATTAAATCTCTTGGGACACTCTATGTCCCTCTGCGAAGTCATTTCAGCACTGTATGAAAAGAAGTCATTAACAGATAGCTCTGATCCCCCACCATTTCCAAACCCCCAGCCACCATGAAACCTACACAATGCTGGTGTCATAACACCAACACCACTGTCACCAACACTCTCAATAGTATTCTGCACTGCATTAGGCCCAGTAACAGGAGGAATAGCTGGCATTTCCATGGCGCTCGCCCTACCCACATGCAGATCACTCATAAGCAGACACCACATGGCATCACCTTTGCTCAAATGAGGCCTAAATTGTTGCAACAAGCATACCATGCCCGCAAGGGAGTACTCCTCCAATTGTCTCAAATCCGTGAAAACAGGCTCGGATTCCTCGGCATTCACATTACTACTACCGCAACTACTGTTCAAATATGCCAAAGAATTGTGCAAAATGTTAGTCAACACATCCATGCCACCATAGCAATGCCCATTTCTCAGTATCGCCTTTAACGCAACATCCTCATCGTAACCTAAGGCTACGAGCTTAGATATAGCCTCATTGTACAAGTACTCCAAGTGTTTCAACAGAATTTCCTCTAACTGCTCCTCTGTGCAGTAACCCCATCCATTCTCGTAAAAATTCCCATTAGAATTAGTATTAGAGTTGGGGATAGTCGAATCGTTCATACCAGGATGATAACCTAAAGGTTTGAGCCCCGATTCGAGTATGGATTTGGATATCGAGGATCTGTCGAGAAAACAACAAGGATCAAATTCCGGCTTCACCGATCGGGTCTTCCGGTTTGCTCGGACATGCTTCTCCCTTACAGTGCAACCCATCTATGACAACATTTACGGATACGTAAGAAAGATAAATAAAAATAAAAAAAGCCTAGAGTAATCGAAAGTAAGATCATATATCACGATTAAACAGAAAGAATCGAAAACATCAATCGAAACAAGAAAGGACTTACCGAACACGATGAAGGGCTTCGCCAGGTTTCTCAGCTCCGTAGAGCGGCTGAAATGCGAAAGAGGGAAAAGAAGAAGGGCAGAAGGGGCTAATTATAGTCTGGTCAGCCGGGTTAAATGGGTCGGGCCGGGTCAGGACGGGACAATATCCCTCAAATCACGGGCTTCCTCGCGTCAGTTTTAACGTTAATATGTTAGACTGAAGACCCAAACGTTATGCGTTTTCGTGGCCCATACTCTAATGCGTTACAAATTATATTTTAAAACAATTTTTACAGAAAAATACATTTTAAAATTATTTTTTTAATAAAGTAAGAACTTTATGTTTGTAACTGACCATTTGATACCCATAATATTTTTTTCAAAATTCAAATGTGTTGTATATTTTAATTTTGTCCCGTTAGAAACAAAATAATTGATTGTATAAAAATACGTGTATATATATCAGTAATATAATAATAATAATAATGGGTAGTAAATGGTAGGTGATGATGATAAGAATAATAAAGCCACAAAATTGATAACGTCTCACTCATAATTTGTCTATGCCAAATTAAAGTCGAGCTAGAGTTTTACTGTACATTTTACTTAGAACTTGTTTCGTGCATTTTGAATAATATGTCACAACTTATTTTGTATTGAGTTCCTACTTTTATATTTTTAACAACTCATTTTGTGTTATGAATTTATTAAATTATAATGAGTCACACATAAACATCTTATTTATAACTCTGATTATTATTATGCATCTCAATCTATACTTGTTAGGGATACATTTTGTTTTTCTTAATTATAATTTATGATGATTTTTTTTTATTGTTTTAATTACTATCATTAGTATTTTTTTTAATCTTGATAGTGATGGTGTGTTGTGTTATATACATTCATCATTAATTATCACACTATTTATAAAGCATATGAAAATGAGGATTCAAAAAATACATCAAAATTGAAAATAAACTAAAACACTTAAAAGTAGAAATTTTTTTTTTTAAAACAAAAAGTGATGGTCTTCAAACAATTCTCACTTTCCAAGGATCTCCATTTCTCCATTTCTATGCTAAGTTCATAAGAAAATTTTCATATAAGATAATCATTAGATTGAGCTTGCATTTTCAATTCTTGAGTTTCATCAACCTTGGTTTCACACTTTCGAGTTTTCCCGCAGCCTAAAAGAAGATCTTTCCTCTCAGATTTATACTCTCTCGAGTTCAGCCTCCCCTTTCTCTCGGGCGTTTCTTCTTCGTCCCTCATTTCTCGTCCAAGACGACTCCTTTTATAGAGGAGGAATGTTTCGATCTAATGTTTTCGATTCTTTCTGTTTACTGGTGATATATGATCTTACTTTCGATTACTCTAGGTTTCTTGATCTTTCTTACGTTTCCGTAATATTCTCATACTGTAAGAAAGAAGCATGTCTGACCCGATCCGTGAAGCCGGAATTCGATCCCTGTTGTTTTCTCGACAGAGCCTCGATATCCAAATCCATAATCGATCTCCATGTGGATAGGGCAAGCGCACTGGAAATTCCAGCTGTTTCTCATATTAATGGGTCTAATGCAGTGCAGAACAGTATCAAGAGTGTTGGTGATGTGACACCAGGATTGTGTAGGTTTCATGGTGGGTGGGGGATCAGAGCTAGCTGCTAACGGCTTCTTTTCGTACAATGCTGAAATGAGCTTGCAGAGGGACATGGAGTGTCCCAAGAGATTTAATCTTTGACCTTCAATGAAGTCCTTGTTGAAGAGGAATGTTGCTGCTGGTTTTCGGACTAACTCGAAACAGATGCAGACAGAGTCTGGTGCTTGTGTGAATAATTTGACAAGTGAGAATGTCCCTTCAAATTCATCTGGGGCGAGATTCAGGCGGAGAAGAAGAGAAAAATGGTTTCGTATCGTGGAGACTCTCTCTTTCTCCTCTGCTCAAGTCAGGTTGTTTATTTTTCTTTCTTCTTTGGGCTTCTTCTACATCTTTCTTCTTCTGCAACGATAGAGAAGGAAGCAAAAGAGATGACGTGATCACCAGGGACCATGGCGGCTGGTTTTCAAGCCCCACCAAAACGATGTCGTTATCACTTCAAAACGCTGATTGCGTGAACACGACGTCGTTCGGTCGTGAATGGTGGGCTGGGTTTCGATCCGAATTGGATATAGCTTAAGGCCATTTTGTCTTTTACTTTTTGTTTCTTCTTTTTATTTTTCATCTTTTTCTTTCCTTTTACCCGGTTTTATTCCTTCCTCATTTCTTCTCATTTTTCTTCCTCCTTTCTTTGCTTCCTATCTCTCTTCTCTCTCTTTATATATATATATATATATAGACACACACACACACACACACACATATATTCCTCTTCTTTCATTTTCCTTTTAACTCCTCTCTTTTTCTGATTTTCCTTTTTTTTCTTTTCACCTCTTTTGTCAACCAATAAAATACTTATAAAATGAATATAAAATTCAAATTTAAATCCAAATTAAAATTAAAATTAACGGCATAAACACAATAATAATAATAATAATAATAATAAACAGTAATAATGATAATAACGAAATTCATTCAAAAAAACTTAACAACACCGAATTAATTGTCAATAATAATAATAATAATTACCATTATATATATATTTACAAATTTATAAAATATTGATAGAAAAAATTAAAGAAATAAAAATAAAAATAAAAATAAAGAAACATGTAAACTTTTTTGTTGATAAATAGTAGAATATACCTAATTCAGACAAGGAAAAGGCCTTACAACAATATTGATGCCTTAATACTTTATATGATTCATTCAACTCAATAAGAAACTTCATCACTCAATTCCTTTGTTGGTACTCTACTATGGTTTTCAACCCTCCACATATATAGTTCAGAATTGATTAATAATTCCTCAACTCATTAAGTAATGCCTTTAGCTTTAAGAAATAAACAAAGTGTCTTGGCTTTGCATGAGATTCGTTATGATTTACTTTTTCTCATAGATCGTGACAGCATTTTATTGTGCATGTATTTATTCTAACTCGATCTAGAGCTAGTGCATTGTACTAATGTAAACCCTATTATACTTCATGTCTATCGACAGTGTGTTCTATATCTATGTAACAACGATGTTGCATAACAATCAATGTTCCATGAATAGATCACTCAAATTTGTTAGTTCTTTCAAACTTCCATCAATAAACTCTCGTTAATTTTTTATTCATAGTGCATGCTTCATTGACCTCGACTAGCTGTAATAGTTGTTTGCATCTAAAATTGACCTTATGTAGTACAAGTTGTTCGAATAAAAGGGATTGAGAATATTTTCGCTCAATAAAAAAGGTTTTTAGTGAGGAACAGAGTTTGTTGTCTAATTTAAGTTCTCGTTCTTTATTTGCATTGATATCACAATAGATCTTGTAATAAATTAGTAAACATAAAGAAATCTTCAAGATAAGGAGAAAATCGAAGAACTGAGAAATAAAAAAGAGAAAAGCTTTTGAGAAATAGGGTTCCTTTGTTTTGATTTCTTGATGATTCTTATAACTGAAAAGGAAACTTATATACCTCAGGTAAAATGTTCAAATGTACACACTATACACACAATAACTTTTTACTCCTAAAAAAATCTATATATACACTTATATATACAACATGCATAAATCCCTCTAGCATCACTGCAACTCGTTTAACCCATGGGTTCAGCTAAAACAAGTTTAAACACACTACTTGAAATCCTTTAGCCAACTTTGTAACGACCCAAAATTTAATTGAATGGAAATATTGAATTTATGAAATATAAGCGGAAACAATTAAGAATTTAGGATTTACCTTCATTACACAGTTAAAACAGAATACTCAATAAGGCAACGGAAATATTCTTGAAAGGATATTAAAATAACAGAAATAAAAATGCAACTAGAAACCTATAGGATCGACTTCCGCAGTGCAACTGGTAGAAAATGGGAGGCAACCTTTAATCGCTAACTTTCTGGCTGTTCAAGATACGTATCTTTGTTGTCATGATCTGAAATGGTTAAATAATGTGAATGAACTACACTAATCCATTAAAAATTTCAACATTTAACAACCGATAGGGAAAATCAAAGGTTGATAAAAATCGCAAAACAACCAATATAGCTATTTTCTTTTTTAGGTAAATTCATTTAATTTAAAAAAAAAAATTAGTTTCATACTCGCCTTTTAGATTCTCAAATACGACTTGTGAAGGCAAGAATCAAGATAGCAATTCATTAGACATTCTACGAAACAACAATAATTAAACTTTATATTTTACTTGCTTATCAGTATCTTTAGGGGTCCATAGGAGTTCTCCTTATACGTAGACCCAATATCTAATCTATTAAATAACTGGTCGTCCTTATACCCCGTTTGGTAATGGATGCCAAATGTACCACCGCCTCAATATCTCGTCCTGTATGAAAATGAACAAATACTTTCCAACCCCTTTCGGTATAGAACTTTTCAGCCCTGTTTGACTGAGGTAATATCTACAGTAGGGTTCGCCCTATATATAGGTCCATACACCCTTTCCCATGACATTAGGTAAGCCTTCTACATATATATCCTAATTATCAACTAACCATCAATTTCATACAAAAGTCTTATTTCATAATTATAGGATAATATAATGGTAATCGAACATGCAATATAAGTTGATACTTTAATAATTAAGAAAAATATAGTCAGGACATTTATTTTAGATTAATCAACAGATATTGATAAAATGGTTACGTAAACTAATAATTAGAAAAGTAATTAAAATCAATAAATTAAAGCACCCAATGTAACAATAAGTAATTAAGACAATATAGAAACAAATATGCAGCACAGATAAACTATACACTGACCAGTTATTTGCTCCATTAGTGACATGTATTTAATAAATACAAGGTTGCCAATATTCTTGAATTTTACCGTTTATTATTATTTAAGCTTTAATTAACTGTAATGGAAGAAATGGTGAGGGATTCTTACCCCGGGTCGGTGTTCGAAATACTGTCTTTTTCACTGCACTTCCTGCCAGTTTTTGAATTTCTTGGGTATTTTTTGTAAACTGAAAACATGTGTCGCATATCCTGAAATACCCAAAAATGCTAAAAATAAGGGTTTTAGAATTTTTTATCTAGTTTAAAGTTTCGGTACGGCAGTGCTGTTGTGCTTCGGTGCCAGTTCCGCCGCCTACGATGGTGTCTCCTCTCGATTTGGCCGGTTTTGGCCGGTCCTGTACAAAAACCTATAAAATTCGAGGATAGGTAATCTCCATTGGCTAAAAAAAGAAAAAAAAAAATCGAAGCTTACTGATGTGGTGGTTTTCCTGTATGGCGGCTCCACCGTTCCTCCTTCGTGATCGGGGGTTTTCTTTGGTCGTCTTACATCATAAAAGAGTTAGGAATCCAATGGTCAAAAAATAGAAGGAAACGAGATGGGGATTCGGGCTTATTAAAGGAGTTTTGGGTCTCAAGTAGCGGCTTAGCCAAGCTCTGCCCTCGGTTTCTGACTTCACTTTTAGTTTTTTGGCGCTGATATAAGTGTAGGGAGGCTTAGAATCGAATTTCAAAGCGAAAAGAAGAAAAAACTCACATCCCCAATGTCAGCGGTGACTCCTGTATAGCAACAATGGTTTCGACTGCCCTTTTTCTTCTTTTTCGGTGGGATCGATTGCGGCTAGGGCTAGGGTTTCTAGGGAAGAGGAGTTTAAATACTCCTCTTCATTAAATTCGAATCATCCATTCGAGGAGTCGTGCCTTTTTCCCAGCCGTCAAATTAATCTTATCTAAGAAATAGATATGGGCTACACGATTGGGTTAATCAGGATTGTTCGATCATGCCTGAAGAATAAAAAGATATGGATCATCCGTGCGTACGAGAGTAGAATTGAGCCATTGAATCTGTTGACATGCAGATCACCTGCGTGGCTTCCTGTGTGAATGCGTGTCTGCGTGTTTACCACGCAACTTATGGTGATTGGTTGCATTGTTGACGTGGCGATTTTATATGGTCCGTTTTCCATTATTTATACTTTTACCCCAACTTTCTAATTTTTTAAAAGATGTCCTTTCTTATTTTCAGTTTGGCCCTAACTTTTGCAAATTATTTTCAAATATACCCCAAAACATAATTTTCTTCAAAATTTTAAATAAAAATTGAAAATTAAATTTTCTAAATTTCTTTATTAATATAACTTGTTTATCCCGGGCCTAAATTTCAGGTCTGGGTGTTACAACTCTCCCCCTTTTAAAAAAATTTGGTCCCCCAAATTTATCACTCTCTTTCACTAGTCAAACAATTGAGGGCACTAGGTCCTGAAGTTTGATTCCAACTCCCAAGTGACCTTGTCCTGCAAAGGATTCTGCCAAAGGGCCTTGATGAATGAAATTTTTCTACTTTGAAGTACTCTGCCCTCCTGGTCCAATATCCCAATCGATATCTTCTTGTATGATAAATCCTCCTAGAGTGGGAGTAACTCATAAGACAAGATATGTGAGGGGTCCGAGTTGTACTTGTGTAGCATAGACACATGGAATACAGTACGGACTCTGAATAGTTTTTGAGGTAGTGTTAGTCTGTAGGTAGATGTCCCAATCTTGTCCAAGATCTCAAATGATTTGATGAACTAGAGATTCAACTTCTTCCTCTTTCCGAACCTACTGTTATCCTTAAGGCTTTAAGGAACACTCGATCGCCCCTCTTAAATTTCAAATCTCTTTTTTGGGTGTCTGCATAATTTTTTTGTCTACTCTGGGCTGTCTAGATGTTCTTTTTTATTTTAACTATTTTCGTTGTGGTCTCATTCACAAGGTCTGGGCCAATTAATTTTCTATCACCTACTTCTTCTCAATAGATTCGCGATCTACAGGGTCGGTCATACAATACTTCGTACGGAGCCATGTTAATACTTATTTGATAACTGTTATTGTAGACAAACTCTATCAAGGGTAGGTGGTAATCCCAATGCCCTCCGAAGTTTAGAACGTAAGTTCTGAGTATATCCTCCAGTATACGAATTATCCGTTCTGATTATCCATTTGTTTGATGGTGGAATGTTATGTTAAGGGATAACTCATCTCCATTGCTTGCTGAAAACTTGTTCAAAATCGAGAGGTAAACCTTGGGTCCCTATCTGATACCACTGTTATCGAAACTCTATATAATTTGACTATCTCCCGAATATATATTCTAACTAACTTGTTCAAGGGGTCAGTCATTTTGATGG
This sequence comes from Carica papaya, assembly GCF_054855325.1. Classification (NCBI taxonomy): domain Eukaryota; kingdom Viridiplantae; phylum Streptophyta; class Magnoliopsida; order Brassicales; family Caricaceae; genus Carica; species Carica papaya. The sequence goes on along the minus strand of NC_142311.1, from coordinate 26,022,518 downwards.
CCAATAAATAAGAGGACTTAGTGAGTCAGTCAACAATTACTCAAATTGCGTCATACCTTGAGTGTGCCCTAGGCAACCCTGTTATAAAATTCACGGTGATATATTTCTATTCTCACTCCGGAATTGGTAATGACTGAAGTAACTCACTTGGGCATTGATGTTCTGTCTTGACCTATTGACATACAAGGTACTTGGAGACGAAATCGGTAATTTTTTTTTCATCTCGTTCCACCATAATTGGGGTCGCATACTTTGATACATTTTAGTACTTCCGGGATGCATAGTAAACCTTGAACTGTGAGCCTCTATCATGATATCTTTTTTTAGTTCACTGTCATTTAGAACACATACACTGTCTTGGAATTTGAACAACCCATCGGCAGATACTCAGAATTTTAAATTTAAACCCTATTCTGTATCCTTTTTGAGAGTTACTAGAGTGTGATCAGTTACTTGAGCTTTTTTTATTCTCCGAATCAATTCGGGTTGGACTGCTAGATGGGGTAGACATGTGACCTTTTTCAAATTATAGAGTTATATCTGCTGTGCAGCCTTTATTACCCTGCATTCAGAAATCATTATGTGAGTCAACATATCTACACTCTTCCTGCTAAGAGTATTGGCTACCACATTACTCTTGTTCGGGTACTATAAGATCTTACAATTGTAGTCCTTGATGAGTTATATCCAACACTTCTGATGCATGTTGAGATCCTTTTAGGTGAATATATATTTTAAACTCTTATGGTCTATATAAATTTTAAATTTCTCCCCACACAAATAGTGGCGTGAGATCTTTAAAGCGTAGATAATGGCGTCAAATTCTAAGTCGTGAGTGAGATAATTCTTTTTATGAGTTTTCAACTGCCTGAACCTATAGGGTATGACCTTTCCGTGCTGTATCAGAACGCAACTCGATTCTTGGTATGACGCATCATTGTACACTGTACATCCACCGATTCCACTTAACATAGCCAAAATTAACGCGGTAGTCAATTATTTCTTGAGTTCTATAAAGCTCATTTTACATTCATCATTCCACTCAAACTTGACGTTTTTCTTCGTAAGTCGGGTCAGGAGGGCGGCTAGTCTTGAAAACTCTTCTACAAACCTGCAGTAATAATCTCTTATGCCCAAAAAGCATCGAACTTCCTTAACTGAAGTCAACTACTTCCAACCCATTACTGCATCAACATTCTCGAGATTCATTGATACCTCATTTTTGATATTATGTGCCATAGGAAGAAAGTTTGCTCAAGTCAAAACTTACACTTACTCAATTTTGCATATACATTCTTTTATCTAAGAATCTGTAAGACCTGAATCAGATCCTGAGCGTGTTCCTCTTTGCTCTTAAAATAGACTAGGATATCATCAATAAACACTATGAGGAACTGATCCAAGAACGACCTGAAGTCCTTGTTCATCAAGTCCATAAAGATGGCAGGTGCATTGGTTAACTCGAATGACATAATCAGGAACTCATAATGTCGATATTAGGTTCTGAAGGCCGTCTTAGGGATATCTTCTGCCTTGATCTTTACCTGATGGTAACTCGAACACAAGTTAATTTTGGAGAAAACTTGAGCACTCTATAACTGATCGAAAAAATCATCAATCCTGGAGAAGAGATACTTGTTCTTGATTGTGACCCAGTTCAATTTCCTGTAGTCAATACATAACTTAAATACCCATCACCTTTCCTTACGAACGTGACTGTAGCACCTCAAGAAGATATACTATGTTGGATGAAACCATTATCTTGCAATTTCTTGATCTGTTTCCTCAATTCTTTCATCTCAACATGACTCATCTAGTAGGGGACAACTGAGATGGACAGAGTGCAAGGCTGAAGATCTATGACAAACTCAACTTCTCTATCTATTAACAGTCCTGATAGTTCATTAGAAAATACGTTCGAAAAATTTTGGACCACAAGAATATCTTGAATATAAACTTCTTTTTTAAATTTGCCTAACGTAGAAAAAAATAGTTGGGTTAAGGCAATCTGATAAATAATGTAGTTACCATGAGCGAATAATATCTAAACTTTTTATTAATGTGAAAAACTCTTCGTTAGGAAGGTTGAATATAAGCTTCTTATAAAAATATTCTACGGTGACGTGATACGTCGCTAACTAGTTCATTTTTAGAATTACTTCAAAATCTCTTGTATCTAGTGTTTTCAGATCTATACTCAATTCTCTTCCTACTATTTCTATGATATAAGATTTGTATGTGATATCTCCTAGTAGTGTTTCATTCTCAAATGAAGACACAAATAGTACAGAATCAAGCTTTCGGGTGACACATTTAAATTTTTTGTAAAAGTATATAAAATAAAAGAATGTGAATAATCAGTATCAATTAAAACATCTGCAAGGTGGTTACAAATAGTGTATGTATCTTGTATCACGTCTGGGTTGGTTTAAGCATCCTGCTAGCTGAAGGTATAGACTTTGTCCTAAACTGGAGATCTGTCCTGATTCTGATTTCGCGGGCACTCTCTCGCGTAGTGCTGGACACTTCTGCAAATATGGTAGGTGTTGTTGAGGCGATAATAGGTTCGGTCCCTATGGTCCTTGCCACAATACTAGCAAGTCTTGTTACTTCCTATTGTTGGGGCTTGAGGAGGATCTTGAGTCACGGGCCTAGGTCTCTTGTTCTGCTGATTTGGTACAGTAGGTGCTGGCCTGCGATGTGGAATCGAGGGCCCAAGATTGCCCACTTCTAGAGGAAATATGCAGAGGTTCATTTCTATCAGCTGTGTGTTGGCCAAAACTGCTGAGTAGGTGCTGAGCTTGAACATATATAGTTGTTGTCTAATCTCAAGATGGAGACCCCACTCAAACTTCATTATCTTTCTGTCTTCGTCTATCATGCTTTTAGGAGAGTATCGCCTCAACTCTAGGAATTTTTGGGCATACTCAGACATTGTCATATCTTCTTGAACCAAGTGTACAAATTCTATTTCCTTTAAATGTCGAAGATGTTCTGGAATATACTCTGCATTGAACACTGCCAAAAACTGTTCATAGGTGACTGAGATGGGTAGGGTGGCGTGCTTCAGTTGCCATCAATGCCCTGCCTTACCCACGAGCATGTAAGTTGTAAGAATGACCTTCTATTGGGGAACCACTCCAAAAGTTGCGAATGTCTTCTCTGTCTCTGCTAACCAGTAATCAGTTTCTTCAAAAATGGATGCCCCTGCAAAGGTAGATGAGTTAAGTCTTTTGTAACTCTCAATGTCGTTTGAGTCCATAATGGGTGGAACTGGGTCCTACTGAAGAGGAACTGGATTATGTTAGGGAAGGATCGGTGGTCTTGTGGCGGCACCTGGTTGTGTGACGGGTGCACCGAATTATATTATGGTAGTGCCAGATGATACGGTGGAGGAGCAGAGTTGTACCGAGGTGGCACTGAATTCTCTCATTGTAGGGGTGGCTCATATTGTGATAATGGTGGAGGAGGATTAGACAGCTCTCTCCTCTCTTTCCTAGCCTGGTAGGCAGAGATGAGTCTCTTTAGCATCTCGAAGAGCTGATTGACATCTTCTGAAGCGACCCATCCTTGGCTACTCTGTTAAGTGGGGGTCTTCTTCTCCTCATATCCTTGCGCCTGCATTTCACAACGAAGGGTTGAGAGTTGGTCTGTATTAAATGGCTCTAATATTTTTTGCATGGAACAGTTCCGATGAATGCAACTCTGATACTAACTGTAACAATCCAAAATTTAATTGAATGGAAATATTGAATTTATAAAATATAAACGGAAGCAATTAAGAATTTAAAGTTTACATTCCTTACACAGTTAAAGCAGAATGTCCAATCGGACTACATAAATGTCCCTTAAATGATATTAAAATAACATAAATAAAAATGCAACTAGAAATTTATGAGGTTGACCTCCGCAATGTAACTAATGAGAAATGGGAGGCAACTTTTAATCACTAACTTTCTGGTTGTTTAGGATCCAGATCTTGGTCGTCTTAATATGCAATAATTAAATAAAGGAAGTGAACTACACTGGCCCAGTAAGAATATCAATACTTAACAACCGATACGAAAAATCAAATTTTGGTAAAAATTGCAAAACAGCTTATGGAGCTATTTTCTTTTTTAGGTAAATTCATTTAATTTTAAAAAAAGTTAGTTTTATACTCACCTTTTAGGTTCTCAAATACGACTTGTGAAAGCAAGAATCAAGATAGCAATTTATTAAATATTTTAAGAAATAATAATAATCAAACTTTACATTTTACTTGTTTATTGGTGTCTTTGGGGATCTATAGGGGTTCCCCTTACATATAGACCCAATATTTAATTTATTAAGTAATCGGTCGTCCCCGTACCCCGTCCGATAATGGACGCTAAATATACTACTGTCTCAATACCTCGTCCGGTATGAGAGTGAACAAATGCTTTCTAACCCCTTCCGGTATGAGACTTCTCAACTCTGTTCGACTGAGGTAATATCGATAGGGTTCGCCCTATATACGGATTCGTACACCTTTTCTCATGACACCAGGTAAGCCTTCCACATATATATCCTCATCATCAACCAACCATCAATTTTATACAAAAGTCTTATTTTATAATTATAGGATAATATAACGGCAATTGAACAGACAATATAAGTTGATACTTTAATAACTAAGAAAAACGTAGTCAGGACATTTATTTTAAATCAATCAATAGATGAAGATAAAAAGGTTACGTAAACTAATAATTGAAAAGGTAATTAAAATCAATAAATTAAAGCACTCGATGTAACAGTAAACAATTAAGACAATATAAAAACAAATACGCAATACAGATAAATTATACACTGACTGGATACCTGCTCCATTAATGACCTGTATTTCATAAATAAAAGGTTGCCAATATTCCTAAATTTCACCGTTTATTATTATTTAATCTTTAATTAACCGTAACGGAAGAAAGGGTGAGAGATTTTTACTTTGGGTCGATGTTTGAAACACCGTTTTTTTCACTGCACTTCCCGCTGTTCTCAGATTTCTTGAGTTTTTTCTGTAAAAACTGAAAACACACGTCACATATCCTAGAATACCCAAAAGGCCAAAAATAAGGGTTTTAGAATTTTTCGGCCAGTTTAGGATTCCGACGTGGCAACGCCGCGGTGCTCCAGTGTCGGGTCTGCTGCTTACGGTGGTGTTTCCTCTCAACTTGGCCGATTTTGGCTGGTCCTGTACGAAAAGTTGCAAAATTCGAGGTTAGGTGGCCTCCGTTGGTCGAAAAAATAGAAAAATCGAAGCTTATTGATGGGGTGATTTTTTGGTGCGGTGGCTCTATCGTTCCTCTTTCGTGGCTAGGGGTTTTCTTTAGTCATCCTGTATAAAAAAAGAGTTAAGAATCCAATGGTTAGAAAATGGAAAGAAACGATAAGGGGATTCAGGCTCACTAGAGGGGTTCTGGGTCGTGAGTACAATAGCTTGGCCAAGCTTTGCTCTCAGTTCCCTACTTCCCTTTTGGTTTTTTAGCACCGATATGGGTGTGAAGAGGCTTATAATTGAATTTCAAAGCGAAAGGAGGGAAAAAAAACTAACCTCCCGGTGTCGGCGGCGACTCTGATGCAGCGGCGATGGTGTCTGACTTTCTTTCCGGCTGCCCTTCTTTTTCCTCTCCAGCGGGATCGGTTGCTACTAGGGTTAGGGTTTTCGAGGAAGAGAAGTTTAAATACTCCTCTTCATTAAATTTGGACCATCAGTTCGAAGAGACATGACCCATTCCCAACTGTCGGATCAATCTTATTTGGAGAATGAATCTGGACAATACGATTGGATCAATCAGGGTCGTTCGATCGTGCTTGAAGAGGAAACAAATTTGGACCGTCCGTGCGTGCGGGAGTAGATTTGGGTCGTCGGATCCCTTGGCACACAGATCGCCCGCGTGGCTTCCCATAAAGATGTGTGTCTGCGTGTCTGCCATGTGTCGTATGGTGATTGGTCGCACTGCTGACATGACGGTCTTACATAGTTATTTTTTAATATTTATACTTTGACCCTAATTTTCTAATTTTTTTTTTCAAACAGGTTCTTTTTTATTTTTAATTTAGTCCTAATTTTTGAAAATTATTTTCAAATATACCTCTAAACATAATTTTGTTCAAAATTTTTTTAAAAAAGTTAAAAATTAAAATTTCTAAATTTCTTTATTAATATAATTTGTTTGTCGCGGGCCTAAATCCCAGACCTGGGTATTACAAACTTTCTTGTTATTCACATTGGAAATGATCTCGCATTCCTGGATAGGAAAGCGTCATTTAAGAAAACAAGGAAGAATATGTGCTTATTTGATTCTTTCAACCCACCTTCGCCCTAGAAGAGTATTGTGAAGTAAGTGAAAATTTCAGGCCCCTTCCTCATCAACAAGTTCCTAAGGAAATAAAGACGACATAAGAGATTCTTAGCGAGCCCTTCAGCAAATCCAAGATCAAAATGCTCGTTAACTCTCTCATGCATGATACTCGTCAAGTTAATTTGGTAAGTCACATTTTCTTTTTCTTTTCGGTAGATCACTTGCTTGATCTTTGGTGAAGGTGAATTTTGTTGGTTAATGAATTAGAGAGTGCATGGAGGGACAAATTAACGTGTAATAGAGTTGATACGCAGATACACTGTAAACGACAACGCATTTGCTAAAAGGGATTTAAAGTATGGGTAGGGGTTAACGATTAATAGTTTTTTTTTATGTTTATTTATAAATCAGTCAGTTCACATTTAACTTTTTTTTTAATGCCAATTGACATCTAACATGACATGTAATTTATGAGAATTAATCAAAATATGTCATGTTAACAAATTTAACATGTAATACCTAATTTAATAGTTATAACAATTGGTAATAAAAATAGAGTAAATAAATTTTTTTTTAAAAAATATAGAGATTAATTTGACTAAAAATTGAGCCATGTACGTTAGTCCATCAAATAAATAAATATTACAACAACAAAATCATTTTTTTTTTTTTGGTCAGATTTTTTAGATTTAAGAATGAGATAATAAGGACAAAATTTGCTTCAATCCTGTTAAATAATGAAAGTCAAATTCAACATATATACAAAACAGAACTAACGGCTCTTTATGATTCACCTTTGGGAGTGGATTCCAGCAATTCTTTTACATGATTTCTAACTTGCTCTCTGACATACGAATTGGGCAACCGTTCGATTACCTCAGCTCCGAAGGAAAAGATGAGGGCCTTTCTAGCTGTCTTCAAGTCAATTCCCCGGGCCTGAAAATAAAAGAGCTGGCTCTCTTCCAGATCACTTATTGCTGCTCCATGAGAGCACTTCACGTCATCTGCAATAATCTGGAGATTTGGTTTTATGTTGACGGTTGCACGTGGCTCAAGGAGAAGGCTCCTTGTTAGTTGTCCTGCATTTGTTTGCTGGGCATATCTGCGTTGCGGAACCACAGTTAATAGCAGACATTTACAAGCCATGCGAAATATATACCTATATATATATATATATATATATGTAACCAGAATAAGATAACAGAAAAGGTTAGAACTAATTTAAAAAGAAAGAAAAGAGAGATTGGGACTTTCTCAGTACCAATAATGGAATTTTAGATGATAGGTTAGCATATCTTCAAGAACATCATAATAACTTCAGACAAACAGATGCAACATCTTACTTGTTGACTTTCACGTTTCCATCAAAAACAGCTTGCCCCAATGAATGAGCCACAATACATTTGTGAAGTTGTTGTGAATAACCCTGTGGATGGTCCAAGATTATCCTACTATGCAGATCTTGTGTTTGATCCCCAACAGATAAGTGAAATGACATTAGCTCTGTTGACGTCTCCGGACCCAACTGTTGAACATGGAGATTATGTCTGCCCAATTTGCTGCCAGTGCTTATCTCCACAAGCTCATAGGTGCTACCTGACTCCTGCAAATAATCATTTCAAAGTTATAAATCTCCAGCTGGCCAATAGAGCAATGAGATCACTGGATCAAACACTAATGAATTTTTTGGGGAACTTTAAGGATGCCCTTCATGGTGCAAAAAAGGAGTAACAAGCAGAAGCCTACGTGGAGAAGCGAGACTGTTCTGGGGCGTGGCACTTGTGGTTTTAAATATTGTTTAAAATATTTCAACAATCATTTTAGCCTTCACATTTTCTATTTGCTAGGATGGTGGTTTTAAATATTGTTTAAAATATTTCAACAATCATTTTAGCCTTCACATTTTCTATTTGCTAGGATGGTGTTTTTGGCTCCCTTGTTGTAGGCTTGTCTTTTTTCAAGAGGTTCATCTTACAAAAGGGATTAGGCTACAGAATCTTGTCTATCGATCTTCTTTTCTAGATGTATTTGTTCTGTTCTTAATTTCTGTTTGTTTTGGGAGGATATCTTATCCTTCCTGCTTGTAACATCAGAGTAGATCTTTTCTGCAACGGCATGACGATGAAGACCTGAACAAGAAATGAAACAACCCAGAGAAAATCAGGGAACTTTTACCCTAAATAGAAAATATTGCAAGCTGAGCCTCAGTTGGTGTGAAGGTCCCTCGAGAACTCTTGCTTCTCAGGTTCAATCCCAATAAATTACAACCCCCTTTCAAGGGCTGCAATGAAAAAAGTAGTAAACATCACATGATCCAAGAGGGACAACAAACACTAGATAGTGTAAAAATGGTAGTCTACCAACAGAAAAAATGTAAGAAGAAACGATTGTGTTTCTCCATCCTTCTCAGTAATAGTATCAGTTGACACAGGGAAAAAAAATAAAGGCGGCTTCACTAAGAGATGAAAAGTGCGTGATAAAAGAGGAATAAGCTACTGTGCAGCCCCGAGAGTCCACATCAGATTTAAGGGTCCAGGATTTTCACATAGGAGCAGTAGGAAGACTTAGTCAAACTGCTAGGTATTTTATTTTCTAAGTTTGTATCCTTAATGTAATTAGTAGTTACTAAATCTGACAGTTAATTTCAGTTTTATATTTAAAAATCAAGTAAACACTTATCCTATTTTTAGAAAGTTAGTTACCATCATAAAGAAGGCATTTGTCATGCACTGCATATGGCTTTAAAAGGCTGTTCTGAAGGAAAAAGATATACAGAAATTTCTTTAAAAAGTTTCTTCACAAACTTTAGACTCTAGGACATCATTGGCTTCCCTTTTAATGAGTCCATATTATTAGTCAAAATCTCATAACAAGATACTAAGTAGGGACCTTATCAGCTACCATCTCTCATAACATATGATGTGCGTCAAAGAAAACAGGACAAAACAACTTTGTTATGGCCTCACAATCAGTCCATGCCGACATGGGTTACTCAGCTTCTCCAGTCAATTAAATTTTTAGCTGTTTAGTATGCGCACCCTACTTCAGGGTTTCTGTGATAGGTTTTGCATTTTCGAGGTGCTTACTATTGTGCTGTGGGGTCGTTTATTGTGCATTTTCAAGGTGCTTACTCTTGTGGGTGGATAGTGTGAATCTGAAGGAGACAAGTGCTTTCATTGATCGTATAACCATGTCTATGTTGGTACAGGAGGATAAGTCGATTATGTTTGAAGATAAATGATAAATACAGTATAGTGTACAGGAAATTTATATCATAGAAAATAAACAATGTTTATTCCTTTGATAATCCTCCCCCGAGAAAGCTAATGGGAATATCAAATAAAGACATAGCTTCTTATGTAACTTAAGGAGAGTTGCTAGAAGAAGGGTTTTGGTGAAAATATCAGCAATGAAGCCAGCAATGAAGCAAGATACAATGTTAAGTTTTATAAAAGCAACCTATTCCTGCACAAAGTGATAATCTTACTTGGACGGATTTGGTGCAGGTATGGAACACACAATTAGAATTTAAGTAAATAGTGCCAACTTTGTCACAGCAGAGAATAGGTTGTGCATTGAGATGAAGACCTAACTCTTGACATAGTAAGAGAAGGCATTTTCAGCCCTAGGCAGTTAGTTATGGTTTTATTTCTTTCAGCAGACAAATGGGCAATTGCAGCTCTGCTATTTACTTTTCAGGATTTCAGATTTTTGTTTAAGAAGACAACAAACCACTGGTTGAATGTGGCAGCCCTACAGCCAACATGAGAGAAACAAAAGAAGAGAGAGAGAGAGGACGGTATAAACTTCAATGAAGTGATACATTGTAGGTTAGAGGGAGAGATTTTAACATGGTGTTTTTTTAAAAGAAAATATGATATATTAACCAGCAACAAGAGGTGCAAACCCACATATAAACTATTTACATGACTAGCAAAATATCTATAAGGTCTCCTAAGTTGCGAGAATAAAAGGATGACTTTTAATGAAAAATTTTATAGTTTGAAACCACATATCTTTGAATCTACTAAAGTTTGACTTCGTACCCTCAAAAGCTTTCTTATCTGTTTCCTTCCAGGTTACTCAAAAATAGCTAAAAGTCTCGTGCAATCTTTTACAAGTCCGAATCTCATATTTCACTGAACCCACCATCACCCAGCTTATCCCCAGAAGACCATGGGCTAAAATCCACAGCTGATATGCATATCGGCGCTGTAATAGGTTACAAGGTTCTTGTTTCTCTCTTACACAGAAAACACCAATTACCAAGATTCTTCCCCTCCTTATTAATTTGTCCAACGTTAGATGCATTCTCTTGTCACTTCTCAAACAATAAAGGTCACACTAGGTGATGCTTTGACCTTCCATCTAGAGGGAACTCCATACAAGTTTCCTCACCCTCTTGGCCAAGTGGAAGTAGAAGACTTCACAGAGAAAGTCCCCGTAGAGATTAGACTCCAAGAAAGTAAATCCTTGGCCTCATTGTGGACACAATTTGATAGGACCATAAGTAGCGATTCATGTTCATCAATCTCTTAATTATTGAGGTTCCTTCTAACCTCAACTATCAATCCATCCTGGGGATCTCTGGAAAGATTCCTTGTCCGCGACCCCCTTGTAACAACAATAGCAAAAATCACAAAAAATTGGAGCTTGAGTGCCTCTCCATCTATCCACTTGTCTTGCCTAAACCTCACTTTCTCCCTGGACCTTATGCTCAATATAATGGACTTCTAGAATTCCTCTATCCCCATGCAAATTCTCTTCCACAACCCCACTCCATGCGGACAAGTAGGCATCCTTGTGAACCAGCCCTATCCTTTGTACCAAATTTTGTTGCTATTAGTCTCCTCCAGAAACTATCCTACTCTATTATAAACCTCCAAAGCCATTTTGCTTGGAGGAGGCCCTATTAACCTTAAGTGACAACCTCAAGCCTGAGCCACCAAATTGAAACAGCTGCTTCACCACTTCCCATGCTACACGATGATACTCCCTTCTCTAGTAGCATCTCCCTAGATTCTCTTAGTAATATCTCCCTAGAGGAACCTGAGTTGAATGGATTAACATTTTCTAGCCTTAGTAACTGGTGTTATTAGCAGAGACATGTAATATATAAGATATCAGCCAATGTTCTTTTAATAAGCGTCAGTCTACCTTCCATAGGCAACAAATTCCTCTTCCAACCCAAAAGCTGAGATTCAAACATCACAATAATAGGATCCCAAGCCGATGCATCACTTATACTTCATCCCAGGGGCAATCCCAAGTATTTGATTGGGAGAGTGGACCTTTTGCAACCTAGGATACTGGACAAATTGTAAGTGTCCCTGTTATCACCCACTTGCACCAACTCTAATTTTGCAAGGTTGACATTGAGAGCAGAGACTGCCTAGAAACTTAGTAGCATAAATCTAATGTCGAGAAGAGCCTTGGAATTGGTTAACAAAATAATAGGGTTGTGTATGTAAAGAATAAATGTGTCATCTCTACTACCATCTCTCCTTCATCTACCTTTAAACCCTTGGATTTTAACAAAGTGGTCTATTCATATGACAGAGCTAAAAGTTACTTCTAAGGTCTTGCTGCAAACAATTTAGAGTGGTTTGGACAAACTTATACTCATTCATCTATTGTTCTTAGCGGGCTTTGGAACTAGTCTAAAAGAGGGAAGACCCTTGCTTCTCCTGCATGAATAGGTTCTTGATAACACCAAATTTTGAGGAGAAATGGCCTGACATGATCCAAAAGCTGCTTCCAAGAGTTTCTAATCACTATCCTGATGGTTAGACAGAGGATTAAATAGAGACCTCCATTTAGATTGAAAATAATAGCTGAAAATGCAAGAATTTGGAACTAGTCTAAAAGAGGGAAGACTCTTGCTTCTCCTGCATGAATAGGTTCTTGATAACACCAAATTTTGAGGAGAAATGGCCTGACATGATCCAAAAGCTGCTTCCAAGAGTTTCCAATCACTATCCTGATGGTTAGACAGAGGATTAAATAGAGACCTCCATTTAGATTGAAAATAATAGCTGAAAATGCAAGAATTTGGGGAGTTGTCTGGGCAAAGGAGAATATTGAGGGCATTGCAAGCTTTGGAACTAGTCTAAAAGAGGGAAGACTCTTGCTTCTCCTGCATGAATAGGTTCTTGATAACACCAAATTTTGAGGAGAAGACCTCCATTTAGATTGAAAATAATAGCTGAAAATGCAAGAATTTGGGGAGTTGTCTGGGCAAAGGAGAATATTGAGGGACATTGCAAGCTTGGAAGTGATTAGAAATCCTTTTTTTGAAAGTAAGAAGTGGTTAGAAATCTTAAAGTTAACTCCAAGATCAAGGAGCTCCTTCCTATCTACTTTAGTAATGCAACATCAGTTTGAAAAGCTACAACCAAAGAAATTCATGACTTGAATGAGATAATTTTGTCTGTTAAGAGAAAGAAGACAATTGGCTAAAGTAAAGATGGAGATTGATGGAGGAGATGGCCTTGAGGCAAAAGTCGAGGTTGTTTTAGGTTAAAGGAGACCGCAACATGAAGTTCTTTCATAATATGAGCAACTACCATCATAGGAAGAGTTTCTTGTCTCATTTTGATATTGATGTGCTTGTTTTTTATGTAAATAAGGGCTTAAAAGATGCAGTGAAGAGTTTTAGGGCAAACGTTATACAAAGATCAAATCTTGGAGATTAGGCTTGGATGTCATTGAGTTCGGTATCCTTAAAATATGCACAATGATTGAGGAGAGCATTTAGAAAAAATTTTTAGGCTGCTTTATTGCATTGCAATAGCTATGAAGCCTTTGTCCCTCAAAGTTTCTCCAAGACCTTCCTTCAAAGTAACAATGATGTGATTCAAGTGGTATCCATGAGTTGTTTTAGAAGCTGATTTGAGCAAGGAAAGGGGAAAAGAATTATTTAAAGGGAGAATCAGTCAAGAGAAAAGATTTCTTCCTAAACCATGTGATATTTTAAAGGAAGAGGAAATCCAATCTCATTATTTAAAGAACTAATCTCACAGTTTATGAAAGATATGGATGACTTCTTTACTCTTTTAATGGCCAGCTATAATTTACCATATTTACTTCTTTCAATTCCTCCACAATTCATTAAAATATTCGCATTAAAAAAGATAAGATCCTATAATTCGTATTAAAAGAGATAAGATCCTATCTAGTATATTCTATTCAAAATCTTCTTAATTTTCATTATTTTCTCATTCAAGATAAGATTTAATTTACTTGTAATTTCCTATCATTAATTTAGAAAATTTATTTTTTTATAATGCACATATCCTATTCTATAAATAAATTTTTAATTTACAATTATAATAATTCAAGTTTGAGAATAATAAAATAATAAAGTTTTAGTTTTCAATTAATTAGGTTTCGTCAACCTTCTTATTGAGTGAAAATTGATTTAACTTATCAAGATAAGTTTTTGCGGCGTTTTATCAATTTTCTTTTAAACTGATTTCTAACTTATCAAGTTCATACTTGTGACATTTTTAATCAATTCAAACTATCTCAATTATCTTAGTTGACATTCACATGTTAAATGTAAGTTAAGTAGGGAGGGTTTGTTGAGGGTTTTATGATTCTGAATACTAATGTTATATGCAAGATTCTTGATTACGTTAGATGATCTTGAGTTCTTTATCAAAAGCTTTCACTGGACTAGTAAATTTGGTAACTAATTGAAGTCCAACTTCTTGCTTTTGATTGTAAGGTGAAGGTGCAAAAAACATAGAATTTACAAAGGTATTAGCTTCTTAGCAGTGTTTATAAGCTCCTAGCAAAAGTTAGCCTTAAGGTTGAACAAGGTGGTTGTTAAGGTTGTTAGGGAAACCCAAGCACCTTATCTCTTGGTGGTTTCTACTTTAACTGGATCATAAAATAGGGTAGAAAAGGATTTAGGTGGATTGGCTGGTGAATCCAACTGCCTTTTTAGATGTCATCCTTATTGGTGCCCGTTTGATTATCTTAAATCATCTAGAGGCTTAAGGCAAGATGACTCCGTTTCTCCATTCTTACTCACTATCATGACAAAAACCTTTAATTGTCTTTTGATTTGGGCAAGGGATGTTAATCTTTTTGAAACTTTATATGTGATTGAGGGAGACTTACAAAGTGGAGATTTCACAAATTGTGATTGCAAATTACACCCATTAGTTTTTTTCAAGCCAAACAGGGTTGCAATGTTGAATTTTAGATGTGTGCTTCTCTGTTTTCAACCTGTTTTCGGAGAAAAGGTCAATTTGGCTAAGTGCAAACTAGTGAGTGTGGGCAATTTAGGGTGTAACTTGAATGCTGAGGAGTTAGCCACGACTTTAGGGTATAATTTAAGCAATTTTCATCTTGGTTTCTCTCTTGGTGCCTACATTAGAAAAGCTAGCTTATGGGACCCGAATATGACCAAAATGGACATATGTTTAGTTGGCTAGAAGAGAAGATACTTACCCTTAACATGGTAGACTGACTCTCCAAACGAGTGCACTTTGAAATCTTCTTGTTTATTTCCTTTCCTTCTTCCCTATACCTAACAAGGGGAAAACAGATTGAGGACATCAAGATCCATTGTTGTGAAGAGATATGGATGACTATAGGAAGTCTCATCTTGTGGCTTAGAAATATGCAAAATAACCTATGAGGAAAGTTGGTTTAGGCATTAGGTCTCCGTGAAGTTCTGATCAACCTATATTGACTAAATAGACATGGAGATTCATCTCCAACAAAGACTATCTTTGGTGAAAATCATTAAAGCTAAGTTTGGCTTGCTAGTTGATGATTGGTGCTTTGGTGGAAGAGGATCTATGTAGGCAAGGAAAAATTTCATGAGTGCATTAAGTGGAGAGTTGGAGATGGGGAGAGACTAAGCTTTTGGTCTGACCTTTGGCTTGATGGAGGGACGCTAAGAGCTAGATTTTTCTTAGATTTATGCTATAGCGCAGAATAAGGACATATTTGTTAAAGAGGCGTTTACTAAAGTGGAGGTTCGCAGGGTGTGGCATGTGTAGGTAGTGTGGCATTTCAATGACTTGAAATGCTGGGAACTAAACGAATATGAATCACTGTTAAGTGTTTTGACTTTGATTTTACTGATCAACCTGTATGGTCCATTAGTACTACTGAAACTTTTATTGTGGGGATGTTCTACAAGGATTTATCCAAGAAAGAGCCTACCAAAGGAAATTTGCCATTCAAACAAATATGAAAAGTAAATGCAGCTCCAAGGATGGCTTTTTTCGTATGGGAAACAATTTGTAGATGCATATTGACCATTGATAAACTAATGAAAAGAGGGAAGATCATGACAAGTTGGTGCTATTTATGTAAAAGAGTTGAAGACCCGGAAAACAGTTAATTGGTGCTATTGATGTAAAAGAGCTGACAAATTGGTGCTATTGACCATTAATACAGCTCATGGTGTTTGATTTATGAACTTTTTGGGATTAATTGGGTTATTGCAAGGCTCGGCTGAGGGGGGTGGGAATGGTTTATTTGTAAAAAGAAATATAACTAACATAATCCCTTCAACTGTTTTCTGAATCATTTGGAAATAGAGGAATAGTAGAGCCTTTGATACTGTTGAGAGTAGCATAATAGAATTAAAAATGAGTAGACACATTCTTTTGGGTTGATTTTACTAGGTCATGACATAAATAGTGAGTGAATTTTGAAAATATCATTGATGCTCTAACATCATTGTAAATGATTTTGTACATAGATGATACCCCCGTTTTCATGGTACCCTATTAATACATACTTAACACTTTTTATTTAAAAAAAAAAAAGTTAAAGAAACATGTGATCACATACTTCTCAAATGTCCCTTAGCCCACAGCTTATGGTCTACGACTTTCAGGATATTGGCTTACAATTGAGCAATGGTAGGCACTGTCAAGGAGGAGATTTAGACGCGGAATGAAATTATGACTAGAAAGAAGTAGCTATGTGTTATGGATGCATTTGTAAGGCATAAATATGGAAGACAAGACAACGACTAAATAGGAGAATGAAGTTCAATTAAATATGAAATTCTAATTAATATTAAATTTCTAAATAATTGTAATTTTAATTAGTATTATATTCCTAAATAATATATAATTTCTTATCAGTATTGAATTCCTAAATAATATAAAATTTTTAATATTTTAGTAGAGTATTTATAATTAAATTTAAATTTTCAATTAAATTAAGATTAGTAAATAAGAATTGTAATATTTATATAAAGGAATATATTTATTATTAATAAAAATAAGTCACAATATTATTTTAAATTACGATATTAGAGCTCTCTTTAACGAGGTCCAAGGTAACAACTCCCTTTGATGAGTTGTAATATATTGTTATAAAATACCTCCTTCAAAGAATTGCGATAAGGCGAGGAAACAGATCTTGGAACCAAAAATTCTAAAGAACTGCCCAGTGACAAGATCCTGATCCCGAAATCATAACAAATTGGTATCATAACCTAACACAATGGGTGACTCTGCAATTAAAGAAGATTTGTGATTGATGCTCCAAGAAACCCTAACCACATATGAGGTACAGACCGTAGAAATCGAAAGGTGATTGAACAGCAATTACAGGAGTTATCCTCACAATTCAAAGAGATACTAACCAATTTTAATCGTGACAAATAAACAGAATAAGAAGGGACTGCAAACAACAATCACTCCCGAGGACAACCACCTCAAATGCTTCACATCGGAAGTTAGTCGCGGAATGCAAACAACCCTGCAGGTAACGGAGTTGTTCCTCGCTACACCAAGTTAGGTTTCCAACGTTCGATGGCTTTGAAGATCTCCTAATATGCTTGCATCAGTGTAAGAAATTTTTTACCAACTAACACACGCTGAAATGAGATAAGGTGGGATTAGCTGCTTCCATATTCTTGGAGAGGCGCAGTTGTGGTACCATCAGTTAGAATATGAACAACCTACACTTAACTAGACTGAATTCAAAAACTATCATTTTTTGATATTTGGTCGTCAGTCACAAGTAAGCAGTTGGGAAAATTGGTAAACTTGAAATAGATAGGATCGGTTGAGAACTACCAAAGGCAGTTCCAAGAAAAACTGGCAAAACCAAACAAGTTCGTTCGAATTGATCAACATGTAATTGTTCACAACAGAACTGATTGATTATCTCCACTGAGAGGTCGAGATGCAATCACCCAACATTCTTGTGCATGTAATGAATATAGTAAGAGCTTTTAAAAGGAAACACTAGTTGTAGATTATGACCAAATACAATTATAATGACTATTCTCAGTCCATAACCAAACCTAACAATTCAGTTAAGAAAATATCAGTTCTATATGGCAGTAACGTCATGACATAATATGATAACGCTTCATCTCCATTTATAAAAAAGTTAACAAGGACAGAGATAGTAAAAAGGAGGCTGAAGGGGCTATGTTATAACTACGATGAGTCATTTATTTTGGGTCTCTAATGTAAAAAACTATTTTGACTCGAGATTGAATGCGATCCTGTACAATAAGAAAAAAAACCAACGAGTCAGTTATATCTACGTTTCAAATTTAAGGACAAACTTGATGATTAGGAGGGGAGTAATGTTATGGATACATTTCTAGGGTATAAATATGGAAGACTAGACAACAACTAAATAGGAGGATGAAATTTAATTAAATATGGAATTCTAATTAGTATTAAATTTCTAAATAGTTAGAATTCTAATTATTATTAAATTTCTAAATAATATATAATTTCCTATTAGTATTGAATTCCTAAATAATATAGGATTTCCAATATTTTATGAAAGTATTCCTAATTAAATTTACTTTTCTAATTAAATTAAGATTTCTAAATAAAAATTGTAACCTTTATATAAAAGGGTATATTTGCTATTAATAAAAATAAATTATAATATTATTTTAAATTATGAGATTAGAGATTTCTCTAACGAGGTCCAAGTTAGCAACTCCTTTTAAAAAAGTGTAATCTATTTTCATAAAATAGGCCACTTAAGGAATTATAACAAGGAAAAGAAGCAGAATCTAGAACCACAAATTCCAAATAACCGCCCAGTGACAAGATTTTGGTCCTAGAATCATAACATTGTGGCTTAATCATTTGACAATTATTTGGGTGCTTTGGAAAGAAAGGAACAGAGGAGCTTTTGAGGGGTGGAGGATAGCTTAGATTGAACTAAAGAGAGATGGTTCCAGACATTTGGTATGATTATGAGATAAAATTGTATTCAATGGTGAATTTAGGAGAACTTATTAACATAATAACAGATTCATAAATTCTTTTGCACATGAATTTTATACCCCCTTAATACATGTAATTAATACATTTCAAACTTTTTATTTCAATTTTTTTTTTTGATAATTGGTGCTTTGGGCTTGTTAAGGGTGGTTTAGGTTCTAGTCTATGGAGGTGGATTAGTAAAAACTAGATGGAGTTTTTCAGTCATATTCATTTCAAGGGAGGCAATGGCAGACGGATTAAGTTTTGGGATGACACATGTTTTGGTGATAGGCCTTTGAAAGAGGTACTTCATTTTATCTACTTCATGACCCGTTTCAAGGAGATTAGCGTTATGAATTGCTTTGAGGTATACAATGACAAGGGTGTTAATCAACCTGGAATTGGATGGAACCGGACCAAACTAAAATTTTAATCTTTGGCTTTTAAAGACCAATGACTTACGCCTGAAACTGTTGAATTGCTTGTGCTCGTGCTTAGATTACTATAAGTGGTATCAGATATATGCTAATCTGGTGCAGACTCACTCGATGCTAATTTGATCTTAAATCTTATGGGAATTTTTGATGATGAGACTATAGATTAAGAAGAAAACTTACTGGATAGGAATATAATTGATGAAGCACATACAAGGATACAGGTTACTTACTGGTAGAACTTCAAAATTTTTTAGGCTCAATTTTCCATGCCCGAAATTTCTAGAACAGCAGCACTTGGACTTGACATTTTACAGGTATAACGCAATTGGGCTTCAGATGTATGCAAAATATTCAGTTTCATCCCGCTACGTCCACATGGATGACTGACCAATGTCCAATGATGTGGAAAATAAATATCTTTGAGGAGTTCTTGTTCATCAATTTCCAGTTTTTTAATTATCTCTCTAATCTCTTCCTAGTAAAATTTCCCTCCATTTTTCACATTTCTCTCAAGTTTTAAATATATTAAGTTCCTAACCCATAGTACAGTTTGTGAAAATCTCAACTAATGACTACCTCTTATTTTAGCTCGCTAACTTAATATCATCTACAAAATGCCTCACACGTTGTCTCAACCTGCACCTCCATTCCCCCTTTCCATAGTCGAGCATACACAAACATAATAATTAGTTGATAACCAATTTTCCAGTTATTCTCAACACAAAAAAACGGTTGATCACCGTTTTGTGATATTACTTCTTTGTTGTGAAGAAATCCCAATACCCTCTCAATAATGAAAATGCACCTTCCCATCTAAATTACTGCTCAGGTTTGATCAAAATAGAACCCTTATAAATCATTCTTCTTCCTTTTCAAAAAGAACTTCATTCCCACCATAAAAATGGCATGACATTTCCTTTATAGAACTAATGACTTGACTTCAACTCCTACATTCATCCCTTTATATTTAAAATTTTGTTCCTGGTGAAAAACATCAAGAGCTAGCAACATCATGATTTATGAAATCAAATCTTGAGTTGCAGTCTTACTCCAGGGCCACAAATAATATATAAGAAGTCACTCAATTGGGTTCCACATAATCAGTACTCTCAGTAAATGATATAATAGTTAATAGAGGAATCGGGGAAGAACAAAAGTTTGTGTGATGCAGCAGCAAGCTAGTATTCATAACCTCCCTTGTGCTTCCATAAGCAAGAGGAATTTTTAAGATTTTGCACACAATATTGTTCAAATAACACCTGAAACACAATCATCATGTAATCTCTATTTTTTTGGCCCAGTTTGCAACTATTGCATTTACCTATATATAAATAGGCTTCTTCTCCAAACGAGGAGGCATATAGAAAAGTCCAAAGAATTCGTGTTCCTAATTATTCCTCTGATTTGTTATGATCATGAAAGAACAACAAAATCTTCTACATAAGAAATCAAAAACAGAATGAAAGGAAAAATCGAAATTACCTGCTGGACCGAAGTCCACTTAGTATGGGCGGCATTCAATGACTGAGTCTGCAAGTAAGAATGATTAACTTTTCCTCCTTCTCGGATCACCACTTCCAAAATCGAATTCGTCCAGTGAGATGGATTAGTTTCTTTGCCAACAAATTCCTCAATGATACCAATAGCCCCTTCCTTCTCCACCAACACAAACACTCTTGGATTTGATAGTGGCAATTTGTTCGAGCCCACATCGTCTCCCTCGATAGAGAAATACCTAAAATGTATCGGATTCTCCAGCTTACACCCTACCGGAACATAAACGACGGTACAATCCGGTGCGCCCATCCCATTAATTGACCAAAACAGATCACCCCATTGAAACTCACCCATTAACTCGGATACTTTTTTCACAATATAGTCAGATGCACTCGACAAACTTCCTACATAAACCCCATCTGGCACTTCTTTCAAGTTAGACGCGGAATTCTCGATAAAACCATCGACAATCGTGACAGTTAGAGACTGCGTATCGTTTAGATCATCCAGTGAAGTTGAAAACTGTGGCGGGCAAGATACAGGGAGAATTTGAGATTGTTTGATGAATGAAATGTCAGTGAAGCGAAAGGGTTCGTCTTTGCGAGATGGCCAGGGGGTTGAGAGAAGTTTTTGTGCGGCATTGTCCCTGATCCTTTGGAGCGGCAAGGCCAGAGGAGAAGCTTCAGAAGGAGACGGAGAAGATGATAGAGAATCCTCGAGGGATTCTGCTAATTGAAGAACAAAAGGATCGGAGAAAGAAGCTTGTGGGGAGGTTATGAGGGCCTGAGCTGACACTCCAGTTGCAGTTCTGATTGGTTTCGGTTTAGCTTTAATGGGAATTGATGGGACTGAGAGCGCATGAGTAAATACTGAAGCAGCCATTGGTGATAGGTGCTATAGAGTTTGCGGTTCCAGACTATAGACGTTAGGAAGGCTGAAGCCTGAAGCTCTGTTTACCTGGTCATCAGAGAGGCGACTTCTTGGATTGACAAAAAGTAAGGTGACGTAAAAACGAGTTATGCCCCCAATTTTTTTTTCTCTTTTTTCAGAAAAGCAACTTTTTAAATTTCTATATTTTATTAATTAAATAACAATATTATAATTTTTTAAATAGTGAAAGAATAATTAGTGAAGGAAGAAGTAAATTGCTCTGTTTTATTTTATACTTATGTTCTATAAGTTATATATTCTTTTTTTTCCACCGTTTTACCCCTTGCGTCTTCCAGATAAGATGACTAAAAATATCTCAGAAAGAGAACGTTCCCAGTAGCGAGAATTTCCTCAACCCAAAACTTTGGCTTTCCTCTCTGTCTCTCCCATGGCTTCTTCTTCTCTGCCCACACCAATAGACGCCTGTCTAACAAAGCAACAATCAGACACAAGGAGACCCATTTTCTTCACCAAACCACTGAAGCAAAAACAAATCAGAAAATTCACCATTTCTTGTTCCTCCAAACCAGAAACACCAAGCACTACAAAACCATCTTTGTCTGAGCAGCTCAGGCCTCTCTCCAAAACCAAACTCCCTCCTACAAACACTGTTCCCACAGATTATCTCTTATCCAAGCCGAAATCCACTTGGGTCAATCCCACCAAGCCTAAAAGGTCCGTGCTTTCATTGCAGAGGCAAAAGCGCTCTCCTTATTCTTATAACCCACAGCTCAAGGAATTAAAGCTGTTTGCTCAGAAGCTCAACAGTTGTGACTCCACTGAAGCTGCTTTCTTCGACGCTCTTGACGAGATTCCTCATCCACCCACCAGAGAAAATGCACTCCTCATCCTCAACTCCTTGAGAACCTGGCAAAATACACACTTATTCTTCAAATGGGTCAAGACCCAGAATTTGTTTCCGATGGAAACCATATTTTATAATGTTACAATGAAGGCTTTGAGGTTTGGGAGACAGTTTCAGCTTATTGAGGAGCTTGCACTGGAAATGGTAAGTAATGGGATTGAGCTTGACAATATTACTTATTCTACCATTATCACTTGTGCAAAAAGATGTAATCTTTTTGATAAAGCTGTTGAGTGGTTTGAAAGAATGTATACAACTGGTTTGATGCCTGATGAAGTTACTTATTCTGCTATTTTAGATGTTTATGCTAGACTAGGTAGAGTTGAGGAGGTCCTAAGTTTGTATGAGAGAGGGGTGGCTACTGGGTGGAAGCCTGATCCTATTACGTTTTCTGTGCTGGGCAAAATGTACGGTGAGGCAGGGGATTATGATGGTATTAGGTATGTTTTGCAAGAAATGAAATCTTTAGGTGTGCAGCCTAATTTGGTTGTGTACAATACGCTGTTAGAGGCAATGGGCAAGGCTGGCAAACCTGGTTTGGCCAGGAGCCTATTCCAGGAAATGCTTGATTCGGGTCTTACACCGGATGAGAAAACTTTAACAGCGCTCGTCAAGATTTATGGCAAGGCAAGATGGGCTAAAGATGCACTGGAATTGTGGGAGGAAATGAGATCTAGAAAGTGGCCAATGGATTTTATTTTGTACAACACATTGTTGAATATGTGTGCTGATATTGGTTTGGAGGAGGAAGCTGAGAAATTGTTCCAGGACATGAAGCAATCAAAGCATTGTAGGCCGGATAGCTGGAGCTATACGGCCATGCTGAACATATATGGGAGTGGTAGAAAGGTTGATAAGGCAATGGAGTTATTCGAAGAAATGTCTGACGTGGGAGTTGAACTCAATGTAATGGGTTGTACATGTTTAGTCCAGTGCTTGGGGAAGTCCAGGAGAATAGATGATTTGGTTAGGGTGTTTAATATGGCAATAAAAGGAGGGGTTAAACCGGATGATAGGCTCTGCGGGTGCTTACTCTCTGTTGTGTCCTTGTGTGAAGGAAATAAGGATGCAGATAAGGTTATGGCTTGTTTGGAGCAAGCTAATCCAAAGTTGGTTTCCTTTGTGGAGTCAATTGAAGAACCTGAAACTAGCTTTGAGGCTGTTAAAGAACAATTCAAAGCAATTATTAGCGACACTGAAGTCGATGCTAGAAGACCCTTTTGTAATTGCTTGATAGATATATGTCGTAGTAAGGTCCAGCACGCAAGAGCACATGAGCTGCTCTACTTAGGAACTCTGTATGGGTTGTATCCAGGTCTACACAACAAAACTGTTAATGAGTGGAGTTTAGATGTCAGGTCTTTGTCTGTTGGTGCAGCTAAAACTGCACTTGAAGAATGGATGGCAACTTTGGCCAACATAATCCAGCGAGAAGAGGCATTGCCTGAGGTATTTTTGGCAAAAACAGGGTCTGGAACTCATAAATTCTCGCAAGGACTGGCCAATTCCTTCGCTTCTCATGTGGAGAAACTTTCTGCCCCATTTAGACAAAGTGAAGAGAAGGCCGGTTGTTTTGTGGCAACAAGAGAGGATTTAGTGTCCTGGGTGCAATCAAGAGCTCCTGCTGCTACGGCGTAAAATGAGGAGTCAAGCGAAATTTAGGTGGACTGGAGGCGTATGTCTGAAGAATACATGTAATTTTGAATTTTCTTTACAACAAACATCGTAGGGTAGAAGATGCCATTTTAGTGAAATGGTAAATCATAGCATAAGAAAATGTTTGTAGATGCCAAGAGTAGATCCTTTGGTTTAAGAGAATATGATTTTTTGAAGGCCTGTCCTAATCCTGCATTATAATGATAATACCCATGAAGTGAAT
Source organism: Carica papaya (assembly GCF_054855325.1). NCBI lineage: Eukaryota > Viridiplantae > Streptophyta > Magnoliopsida > Brassicales > Caricaceae > Carica > Carica papaya. Next base: position 25,998,372 of record NC_142311.1, on the reverse strand, counting down.
TGCTAAGTAATTCAAAATTAGTTGTTATTCCTTTGTCCGGTTTCTTTAATCTCTATTTGCTTAGTTTAGTTATATATCTTACATTGTTTTATTTCTTAGATTTATCTTATTTTTACTTCTTTCTTTTTCCTGTCATGTTCCATTCATCTTTTGATGACACAAAAAGCCATGCAAAGCTTAATATCCAACTAATAGAGCAACATATTTTTGAAGTCCTAATTTCTCTTAATTTCTTTGGAATGCTGGTTTAAGTTGCTCGGCATTTAAATGTGGTAACCGTAGTACCAAATATGATCTCATTTCATTTTCAATCTATTATTTCTTGTGCTTAAAATGTTTGTAAGGGGGTGAATATCCAAGATTATTTATTTTGGTGCAGCTTTGCATTTTTGCATTTTATTTTTATTTTATCCTCTTTTTCCCAATTTAATTACTTTTATCCCATTTCTTTCTTTTATAAAAATTAATGCAGCTTGTAGGCTAAAATGTTAAAATTGTGTGATGTATGAACTTAGGGCATTTAACTTTAAAAAAAACAACCCAAGGGAATCTAGTAGTAGGCGAATTCTATGGTTCAGAGTAATACTGGGGTTAACCCCTTCTGTAAACAATGTCTGAGTTATGGACCTAATTTGGAAAGGATAACTAAGTCCATTTGTAAGGATGTAATTGTTACATGCTCTCAATTTATATCTTCTTTTTTTTTCTTTTTAGTAACTTTTCTATCTCATTCGAATTAGTGCAACTTGGATATTCATCAATAATGTTCAAAGTTCTAAGCCTAATAATGGCATAGTTGCATACTTCAGAACTTGAGCCATAGAATGTCTCTTCACAGTGACAAATCAGTTGTGCATTGATGTTGTAAGAAGCTTGATCGCTATGTCTTTGAAAATTTTCTCAATTAGACTGATTTGATTAATTATAATAATGTTGTTATATATACAAGTATTCTTCGTACAATCAAAGCATAATCAAGGCAGCCATGATCAAAGAATAAATCAAATAATAAAGGAGACATGATCAAGGCAAGAAAATATATACCAAATGTTTTGCCTATGTTATAGCAATCTTTTATAATCATCTCCATTTGTTCCTCCAATACTCCTCCTTAAGTTGGAGCATGAAGATTGGAAATGCCTAACTTGCTTAGTAATTCATGGAATCGATCATTGCCAAGAGCTTTGATAAAAATATCAAATAGTTTATTTTGATAGGTAATGGATTAAGTTGAAAGGAGTTGTGATTGAATGTATTACCAAATGAAATGATAATCTATCTTAATGTGCTTCGTATGCTCATGAAACACCAAGTTAGCTGTTATGAGAATGGCAACACGATTATCACAAAATAAAGGAACTAGTCCTACATGTTTGACCCTGAAGTCTTGTAACAATCTGAGCAAACATATAATTTCACATGTAATCTTGCGCATAGCATGATATTTTATCTCAATGAAGAAACGAAAAACTATTGTTTGCTTCTTAGCACGCCATGATATTAGTGAAGATCCAAGAAAGATGACATAACTAGTTGTCGACTTTTTTGTGATTGGACATCATGCCCAATCCGCATCACAATATGTTTGCAATGTTAATGACCCGTGTGAAGATAGTAAGATACCTTGTCTTGGAGTGCCCTTGATATAACGAAGTACCCTATATGCAACTTCAATATGATGTTGTCGTGGAGAATGCATTAATTGATTGAGTAAATGAACTACATAACATATTTCTACGCGAGTGATGATGAGATACAATAAACAACCAATTAGTCGACGATAAGGTTTCGAATCAGCACATAGTTCACCAAAATTATTAGAAAGCTTGTGTGGTTGCTTCATAGAAAAACGAACTTGGTTACAACCAATGAGATCACTATCAACTAACATATCAAGCGCATACTTACGTGACTCAAGAAAATTCCTGTAGAAGAGCGAGCCACCTTAAGTCCAATAAAATATTTAAGTTTGTCAAGATCTTCGATGTAAAATTTGGTATCCAAATAATGTTTCAGCTTAGAGATGCGTTTAACATTTGTCCCTACAATAATAAGATCATCAACATATATGAGGACGACAGTGAATGATTTATCTTTATATGAAAAAGTGAATAAAGAATAATTATCTGCATCTGATTGCTTGAAGCCAATATTGAGTAGAGAAGTGATTAATTTTGTATACCAATTATGAAAAGCTTGGCGAATGCCATAAAGAGATTTTCACAATCAACAAACTCGTTGTTCCCCTTACTTAGCAAATTCCTATGGTATTTTCATGTACGTTTCTTCTGTTAAATCTCCATGTAAGAAGGTATTATTTATGTTTAACTGATATTGTTTCCAATTATTTAACGATGGAAATGCCAATAAGCATTGAACTGTTACCAATTTGGTAACAGGTGCAAAAGTTTTATAAAAGTCAATTCCTTCAATTTAAGTGTAGCCATTAGCAATAAAACGAGCTTTGGAATGCTTGAGGCTTCCATCCAGTTTATACTTGACTTTGTAAACCCATTTGGAATCAATAGTATTCTTTTCAAGAAATAAAAGTTTTAAAGTCCGAGTATTATTTGCTTCTAATGTAGAAATTTCCTTAGTCATTGCACCTCTCTAATGCTAAAATTTGATTGCTTAAGAAAATGACTTTAGCTTATCATTAATGTGATGGTCGTTAGAAAAGTAGTGTGAGTAGCAAAAAATTTTGAATAAGAAAGGAATTGTGAAAGGATATATCGTCGAGTTTGTTGATGGAAGAGGCGAAAGCGAATAGAATTTTTAGGAGCAAGAGAGGGGGCAAAGTGTACTTGTAACTAGATAAACGAAATAAGACTTGTCTTTGCCCTTTGTCTTCTCTTAGAGCAGCTTTTGAATTAACATTATGAATCTCATCATGTGATTGATTTTGCGGAGGTAATGATCTTTCTTCAACAATTTCAATCTCAACGATGTCTTAAAGTTATGATTGAGATAAGGTAGAAATAATTGGTTTTGATTCTTGAAAAGTATTTGTTGATGTTAAAGTAGATGCAACTGAACAATCATCGTAAGATGGACTTACACCTGATTTTGAGAGCCCAAAATTCTCTATTGCAAATTTGGTGTCATTTAATTTACCATCAGAAATATTAAATTGATTTAATCCTACAAATGAAACTACTTTTTCAAAGAATTGTATGTTTCAAGAAACATAAATTCTTTTACTTTCAAGATTATAAATTTTATATCCTTTTTTGTCCATTTGGATACCCAACAAAGACACATGGCTTAGCTCGTGATGCAAACTTGTCTTGTGACTTGTCATTCATATGTTCATAACAAAGGCATCCAAAGCTCCTTAAAAGATCATAGGTAGACCTCCTCTTCAACAATATTTCATACAGAGTTTTATCTTTTAAAACAGAAAGTGACATATGGTTGATTAAATATGTTGCAGTAAGGAGACATTCACCCCATAATGAGATTGGAAGACTTATTTGAAAATGCAAAGCATATGACACATCTAAGAGGTGTCTATGCTTGCACTTGACGACTCCATTTTGTTGGGGTATATATGTGCAACTAGTTTGATGCTTTATTGCATGATTAAAATAATGACTCCTTATATCATCATTTATAAACTCAAATCTGTTATTTGTTCGTAAGATTTTAACTCTCAAATTAAATTGAGAATAAACACAATTAAAGAACTGTATCAAGTATGTTTTGGTTTCTAATTTATTCTTCATAAGGATTAACCATGTTGCTCGATTGAAATCATCTACCAAAGTAAAAAAGTAATGATATCCAAAATAAGATTTTGTTCTTACGAGCCCTAAATATCACAATGAACTAAATAAAAAATATTCATGGTCTTATTCATATTAATATGACAAGATAATCAAGTCAGTTTTGCTCTATAACAAGCATCACAAAATAAGTTCTTGAAATTAAGATAAACATATACATTTAGAACCATATGAATGTGATTTATCGGTAAATGCCGTAATTGATGATGTCACAAGTCTGCTTTAATTGTATCAGTAGCAATGAAGGTCTTTCCCCCTCTCATCAACTCCAAATAATACAAATCATTTTACTCTCTATCCACTCCAATCAGCTTCCTCAAGGATAAGTCCTCACTCACAAAAAAAATCCGGCAATAAAATTACCAAACAATTTAAATCTTTGTCAATCTGCTAACATATAGTAAATTAAAACAAAAATTAGGAATTCCTAGAACTCATTCAAGTATTAGTTCGTTTTCAAGGTTTATTTAACTCATGACATGAACTTTAACTTTTACACCATTAGGAATTTGTATTGGTGGTATATTGGGTTGAAGAATAGGTTTGGACAAATATTCAATATCACAAGTCATGTAATTTGTGGCTCATAGATCCATGATCCACTCATCATTCTCCTTACTCAAAAAATTGGAGGTTGTCATATTCGCAAATAGATTACCTTATGTTATTTTCATATATTTTAAAATGGATAACAACTGCTAATGTTGAGCAAAAATTAGACCTGGAATTGACAATTTTGTGTTGTCTTCTGATGCAATAAAAGTTGTATTGGAAGATATCATTGTTCCAACAACATTCTCTAATTGATTTCCATGTGCACGAGACTGATCAATTTCAGTTTGCTTGCCACTTTTCTTTCTTGGTTTACGCCAATATGATGGGTAATTAATCTCCTTGAAACAATATTCCTTACTGTGATTAGTTTTCCCACAATGAACACAAGGTGGAAATTGATTTATGCTTTCACTATCATTCTTTTTTTGTTTTATTTTATTCCCTTTTTGCGAATAGTGCAACTCCTTCAATGGTGGGTGTTCGAGTTTCTATAACTGATTGTTGCTTCTCTTCTTGTGTTGCAATCGTATAAGCTCTCCCAAGGTTTGGCAATGGATTTACACTCAATATATATTACCTAACAGTTGAGTAAACATCATTAAGACTCATTAGAAAATCAAATACCTTTTTTTCTTCGTGCATGAACTATATCCGGTTTGCTACACTACACTTACATATATAAGTGCCTAATGGAGTTAGATTGAGACTCTGCAATTCATCCCAAGTAGATTTTAATTTTTCATAATATGCTAAAATAGAGGACCTTTCCTACTAAAAGTGTTATTGCTCGTTTCAACTCATATACTTTAGGTGATATACCTTAAGTAAATCTCTGTTCCAAATCTTCTCATACCTTCCTTGTTGTCTCAACATGAGCCGCACAATTTTGAAGCTCCTTAATAAGGGCATTTGTTAACTTAAACAAAACAACTGCATTGCATTACATCCAAGAATGAAAATTTGGCGAGCTGGCATAAGGTCTTTTAATCACTCCATTCATTTAAGAATGAAATATATTCATAAAATTGTGCTGCTAAGTGAAATAGTTGTCTCTATTTTCATTGAGAGGGTGCATGACAAAAATAAAGCCTTAATGGTCAAATGAGTGTAGGTAATAAGGAGAACCTTCAAAAACTTTGTTAAAATGTACAATTTCGATGGTCATACTTCATATTTGCAATTTGTAAACCTGCTTTTATACCATGAAAATTTGCCCAATTAAGTTGATTTGATTGATTACAATAGTATTGTTATATATACAAGTATTGTCCCTATGATCGAAGCATAATCAAGACAGCCATGATCAGAGAATAAATCAAATAATAAAGGAGATATGATTAAGGCAAGAAAATATACACCAAATATTTTGCCTATGTTATAGTGATCTTCTTCCATAATCATCTCCATTTGTTCCTCCAATAGTCTCATTTTGAGTTGGTAAATAACTTACTGGCAAACAATCACTTTTAAGGTATATAAAAATGAGCACCCTATGAAGTTTGTATCGAAATAAATGTTGAGATATAAAAAAATACCTTTATTTATGAGCCTTTGATCGTATACTTTGAATACGTATCTATAACATCCCCGGAAATTCAAAAGGAAATACATATAATAATTTGAGTGTGGAAGCGAAATAAAAGATTAAGGTTAATATCCCTTACACAATAACTTAAAAGTACTAAATAATATCATGGAATAAGTTCTCTCAAAGAAATATAAGAAATAGAAAAAATAAAAGAAATTATAAGGTATCTAGCATCTACTCGCCGTCTTCTTGTAGATCGGGCTCGGGAACCAGGTCCTCCTGATCTGAAATGATTAAATAAGGAATGAGCTACACTAGTCAACTAAGGACATCACACTATTCACCGTCACAGAAGTAAATGTTGGTAGAAAATTTAAAACAACCAATGGAGCATAAATTTTAAACAAATTCATTTATCAATAATCAAACTATTTACCGTCCACTTACCCCAGTGAGATTTATAAAAACAACCTATGAAAACAATAACATTATAAAGATCATGAATTTATATATAATCTGTAACATAACACATATCATACTTTGATATTCAAATCATCAAACAACAACTGTCCCTTTTTATCAGTCTACTAGTAATCATGGGGATCTATAAGGGTCCCTGCTGCACGTGAATCATTTCCCTTAACAAACTTAATTCCAGGGCTGTCCTCATACCCCGTCCAGTATGAGCGCCAAAACAATAAATCTCAATATCTCGTTCGGTATGAGGGTGAAACGGGCCGTCTCTATACCCCATCTGGTATAGGCGCCAAATGACCAAGTCTTCATACCCCGTCCAGTATGAGACAACATTCATAGTAGGATTTCCTATGAACCCGATCCGTCCACCATCTCCCAGGATATCTAATGAGGCTGTTATCTTATCCATTTATCAAATCCCATCTCATTCCTATTTGTCCTTAGTCTCTGTTACCAACTCAAATATGAATGCATACACAAGTAACGTGCATCCAACAAAGCAAGCATATCTTAGATTCCCAAAGTCAAATAGTAATGAAGTAAGCAGTGATACATGCATTCAAAATCATAGAATAAATAAACCAGATACCATAATACATTCAAAATGTAATATAAATCAAACAGGAATTGATAGAGAAATATGTCCAGTTCGGGCTCCATTAGCAACCATAATTAATTATGCATATATATTTAATTTGTACAAAATACAGTATTATCATTTATTCAGACTTCAATTCTATGATAGGAAATAGAGTGAGGGGTCCTTACCTGATCTGACGCCGAAAATTAGATTTTCATTGCGCCTACGGACAGTCCTTGAGTTCCCCGAATTTTTTCTCCGGGAACTGAAATGCGCTTACGGTACCTACACATGTCCCAAATAACCCAAAAATCAGACCCAGGGCCTATTAGGCCAATTTGAGAATTTTGGCACGGCAGCTCTATCATGCTCCAGCAACAGCACCGCCGCGAGCGGCGGCGATCCGCCTTGGGTTGGCTGTTTTCGGCCGAATTCAGTCAAACTTGCATTGGTTCTTGTGAGAAAACACACGTAGGGCCTTCGGTGGGCCCAAAAAACACAGAAAATTGAAACTTACTGGCAGTGGGGCTCTCTGGTGCGGAGGCTCCTCCAGCTCACGTCGCAGTTTGGTGTTTTGCTCTGGTCAACCTATAAAGAGGAAACGGTGATCACAAAGGTGAAAAAATCACGTCGAATGGGAATCGAGAAGGGCCTCATCGGAGGCAAAAATCGAGACACCTCGCGGCGGCGCTGCTGGGCTTTAGCAGTGTTTTTTGGCCAATTGGCCAGTGCTTTCGCTCCGATTTGGCCATAGGTGTGTTTAAAATCGAATTCTGAGTAAAGGGTAGAATTTTTACCTTGTTTGGCAATCAAAAATTGCTCTGGTACGGCGGCGTGTGGCGGCGGTCGACTCCCCGGTGGTTGGGCTGTCTTCTCCAGCGAGGGGCTCTGGCGGCTAGGGTTAGGGTTTGGGTGCGGATGAGATTATTTATAACCATCCGCTTTTGATCTGAGTCGTCCATCGTATTTAATCTGAACCGTCCGATCGCGATTAAATAGAAAATGAATCTGAGTCGTTCATCGTAATTCAATCTGGACCGTCCGTGCGCGGTTCAATTTGACCCGTCCGTGCGCGCAGGAACGGATCTCAGCCATTTGATCGCGCGCACGCAGATCGCCCACGTGGCTCCCTTCCGTGTGGCCTCACACGTCAGCGTCTCTGCCACGCGGCGCGTTCGGGTTAGCCGGGGCTGCTGACCGGGCAGTTGATGTAGTGCAATTTTTCTAAATTACGTTTTGACCGCCGGTTTTCGATTTTTTTAAAAAAAATATCCTCATAACCCAAATTTTCACCTTTTTTTTTCTAAAATTATTTTCAATTAAATCCTTAAATAATTTTTACCCCTTTTATTATTATTATTTCCATTAAGATAAATTAAACTCAATTAAATTTAATATGTTATTACATAAATAATAATTATATTCATATAATAATTACAATAATAAAAAATAAAATAAAAAGAAAGGGTTGGGGTGTTACAATATCACATACAGAGCCCTTGGAAATTTAATGTACCACAATTTACTTTTGAATGTATTTAAAGTAGTTAAAATAGTTTGTTAGAAAATAAACTTATTCCCTTATTCCTAATCAATTTAAATGATAAGCATTAATTTTATTCTTGGCATATTTCATAAGGAAATCAGTGCACAACATTCTAAGTTCTATATTGATTTACATATATATGAAACAAATGGTGTATGCCACTTCCTTCTTATTTATTTTCATCTTTGATCATATTTTCGTTGCTTCTAATTAGTATTTAATATAATTAAAATTTGAATGAAAGTCAATGTAATTTTATTTCATATTTGTGTTACATCTAAAAGTTTTCTGTTGATTTTGTTCGGTTTGCTTATAATTTTGATTTTACATTACTATGTTTGATACTTTTGTTAGCATGCATTTTTTTCTCATCATTGCCCTTGTCTTAAAAATTTAAGTAATTAAAAGAATGGAAGATAGACCAAGTAAGCCTAAAAAATCCAATATTAATAGCACATTGAGCAAGCTCATGGCTAGTTTTGTTGTCTATGAATGCAAACTCAAAAACAAGTCTTAAAACCAATTTTAAAGAGACTCTATTTCATGGACTATGTTTTTGATGTAACGGCCCCGGAAATTTAAATGAAATATATGTATTAAAAATGTCAAATGCGGAAGCGTAATAAAAATTTTGATTAACATCCCTTACACAATAACCAAAACGTACTCAAAACATGAAAGAACAAACTAACTAAAAGAGATACTCGAGATAAGAACTATAAATATAGCTATGGAGTCTTTAGGCGTCCTCTTCGCCGTCTTCCTGCGAAACGGGCTCGGGAATAATGTCTTCCTGATTTGAAATAGTTAAATAAGGAATGAGCTACACCAGCACAGTAAAGACATCACACTATCTCACCGCCACTGAAGTAAAGGTGGGTAGAAAACAAAAATGACCAATGGAGCATAATTTATAACGAACTCGTTTATTAACATAAAAACCTTTACTGTCCATTTACCTCGGCGAGATCCATGAAAACAACATATGAAAACAATAACCTTATAATATCATGAAATCATACACATTTTATAACATAACATATATCACACCTTTACATTTCAATCATCAGGAAACAGATTTCATCTTTTACCAACCTACTAGTATCCCTAGGGATCCATAGGGGGTCCCCTCTACACGTGAACCATTAACATTTATAACCTGATTCCAGGGCCGTCCCCATACCCCGTCCGGTATGGGCGCCAAAATACATAAGGTATCCATACCACGTCCGGTATGAGAGACCACGTTCCCGGTAGGATTCCCTACGGACCCGGTCTGTCCACCATCTCTCAAGATATCTAGTCAGGCTTTCCACATTATCCACTTATCAATTCACATAACTTTTTTGCATTTTTCCTTAATCTCAATCATCCAATCATACAAAACATGTAAACTAGTAATTGACACCAAATAAGACCATACAGTACCAGGTTCACCATAATACAAACCATAATAAAAGAAACCATGATTCATGCATACGAGACTATAACATAATTACATCAAACATCATGCTGCATTTAATACTGAAAATTAGATCAAACAATAACAAACCAACACTGTATCAAACTCAGGCTCCATTGGCAACCTTAATCAATTATACATCTATAAAGTCACACAGTACAGTTTAATTATTTATTTAGCTTTAATATCGTGATAGAAAATAAGGTGAGGGATCCTTACTTGTTTCGGGGTCTGAAATCGACTCTACAGTGCGCCTACGGGCTATCCCTAATTTTCCTGAATTTTTTTCAGAAAACTGAAAAGCACTACCGGTACCTACACGTGACCCAAAAAATTCCAAATCAGACCTAGGGCCCCTTTCGGCCAATATCGGAATTCCGGCACGGCGGCTCCACCATGCTCTGGCGACGGTGCCGCCGCAAGCGGCGACGATTCGCCTTGGGTTGGCCATTTTCGATCGAATTCGGCCACACTTGCATCGGTTCCTGTGATAAAACAACCCTATGGCCCTCAGTGGGCCAAAAAATCACGAAAAATCGAGACTTACCGGCGGCGGTGCTCTCGGGTGTGGTGGCTTCTCCGGCATGAGTCGCGTTTTGATGTTTGGCTCCGATCAACCTGTAGAGAAAAGAACGGTGATTACAGTGGCATAAAAATTGATCAAATGAAGGCTGGGAAGGGCCTCATCGGAGGCAAAAACTGAGGAGGGGCGCGGCGGGGCCGCTGGGCTTCAGCTGGATTTTTCGGCCGTTTGGCTGCTGGTTTGCCTCCAGTTTGGCCATAGGCGGACTCAATATCGAAAAACGAGCAAGGGAGAGAAAATTTACCTCGATCGGCGGTCGGAAACTTCTCCGGTGCGGCAGCGAGTGGCGGCGACCGGCTCCTCCGGCGTCTGGTTCTTCTTCTCCGGCGAGGGACTGGCGGCTAGGGTTTTTGTGGTCAGGTGTGGGTGGGGTTATTTATACCTTTTGTCTTTTAATCTCAACCTTCCATCAAGATTATATCTGGGCCGTTCGATCGCGATTTAATTGGGATTAAATCTGAGCCGTCCGTGCCTGATTGAATCTGAGCCGTCCGTGCCTGATTGAATCTGAGCCGTCCGTGCGCGCGGAAACGGATCTAGGCCGTCCGATCGTGCGCACGCGGATCACCCACTTGGCCCGTCCCCTGGTCAGCGTTTCCTTGCCACGCGGCGTGTCCTGGTTGGTCGGGGCTGCTGACGGGCCGTTGACGTGGCTGCTGATGTGGCACAACTTTTTTAAATTGCGTTTTGACCCCTGGTTTTCGATTTTCTTTTCAAAAACACCCCCAGAATCCAAATTTTCACCCATTTTTCTCAAAATCAATTTCAATTAAATCCAAATAATATTTTTACCCAATTTTATCATTATTTTTATTTTTATTTTCATGAAATTAGATTAAATTAAATCAAATTAAATTAATTAAAAATAAAAAAAAAATCAAATAATTACAAAATAAAAATAATAACACTTGGGTGTTACATTTGATGTCTCAATTTAGAATTAAAACTTGAACATAGCGGCTGGATGAAGAAATTTAAAGTCTTATTATGAATCATGATTTCTTTGAACTCAACGAATAAACTATATTGAGACAAAAAAATTGCATCACTTTTAACTATAGATGGTTGGATATAGGAGAAATATTATGTGCAACCATGAGAATATCCATCAATATAGCAAACACAAGCAATAATTTAAGCATTATCCCTTATAGCTATGTCTCAATTAAAGACTGTGATGCTTGTAGAACCTAATCTTTTTTCTAAGAGGATGAACGACTTTGGGTTGAATAATACTAAAATAACATATGGTAAGACATGCAAAAGTTGGTAAAAAGTTTTAATAATCGCTCATGCAATAAGATCAACTACTTTTGTTTAACGTTGTTTCTCTGAAGTCATAATATATCAATCATGGTTGATTTCTACAATAGAACTTGGTTTCAAAACTTATTCATTATAGTTTGTTATTTTTCTATAAGTAGAATATAAAATAAGAAACAATTCAAAGAATTGAAAATGTAATATTGTTGACTTAAATGCCTAAATAGCCGAAAACAACAAAGTTTGATTAATTGACAAATAAAAAAAAGATAGTTATATGATTCACTCTCACATCCACACAAAAGATGTGAGAGTGAAAATGTAATATTGTTGATTTAAAGCCCAAAATAAAGTGAAACCAGAAAAGTCTAGTTAATTGACAATTAAAGAAAAGATGTCTATTATGTAAAGTAGACATATTCCTTTGTATAATGCATACATGAATTATAATTTATTCTCTAATATTTTCTAATTTATTTCAAGCATTCAATTTTTTTTTTTATTTTTTTAAAAAAAAGTTAAAATGATTAAATCATGTTTGGAGAGTTTTTTTTTTTTTAAAAAAAAAGATAAAAGTGAGATTGACATATTAATTAAATTAATAAATTAATAACAAATTATAATTTATAAAAAAAATATTAAAAATTAAAAATTAAATTATAACTAGTGTCAAATATTACAGATTAATTTAATAATTCACCTTTTATACAAGCTACATTATCAATCCATTTTACAAGCCCCTTTTGGAAGGAGATTCTACGACACCCTTTGGAAAATAAATGTCCTAAAATTTTGGCAAAGCTTCCAAAAGTAAGCAAAGATTTAAAACAATAAAAAACAATATCAAATTCCCTACATTACCCTACAAACTCTTTGGCACAACTCATACAATCCCAAGGCATAAACAACCTATGGATATGTCCATCTCTTATATTCTAACAAAATCTTCTATTGGGTTTTCCATTTGATTGCCATAAAATGAAATAAGCTTTATATATACATATATATATATATATACACACACATATATGACTTGTCTAAGAGAATTAAATTGAATATGGAGAAAAGAAGCAAGGTAAGTCGTGTAGTATGTAAATAAAAGTATAAATATATATATATATATATATATGTAGAAAAAGTAATAATTTTATGTAAAATAATAGAATATATATACCAAGGCTAATTGTTGTAATTAGCATCTTACCATCTTTTTTTATATATTTATTTCAACTAAATATGATTTAGCTATCTACATCTATGAAAAAAGACCATAAAAAATTAAGATTTCTTTCTTTCTTTTTTTTTTTTTTGTGATTTTAATTTTTTATTTTATTATGATTATTATCCAAATACATCTTAATGTATGTAGTATAATACCACAATGACATGGAATATTTCAAAATAAGCTATAATTAATTTTTAACATTTTAACTTTTTATTTGTGTAAGGAAAAAATAAATTATTAATTTAATTTCTAAATTATAAGTTATATTACAATTAGTTATTTTTTTTTCCTATTATAATATAATAACTGAATCTAAAAAATTTGTATAGAGACTGTAAACTTTATTTTTCTTCTATTACTTAATTAGCAAAATTAAACTGACTTAAAAATACAATCGAAAAGTTAAAAAGATAAAAAAATAATTACTGAATACATTTTTGTCCTTTTACCATCAGCTATTATTATTTACTATAATAATATAATTCATTAATTAATTGAGCTAACCACGTATTTTCCAGAAAGTTGCAGTCTGAAATTTCGTTTTTGAGTTCAATTGACCAAGAAATACAAAGAGAAGTTATGTTGCGAGTAAAATGAGGGAGATTGTAGAGGAGACGTATCCCGATTCCTGCAACAATGCCAACCCTGCAACGAGGGATGGCAACATGGTGGAGATCAATCTCAAAATAATCGGCCCAGCTCGCCCTTCTCGAATCCAAGTCGCTTCTCCAATTAAAGTAATGATTTCTTCCTCCCCTCTTCCCAATCTTATGTCTTTTCAGATTTTAGAATTTTCTTTTGTTTTGTGTTTCAGTTTGATTTTCTTCTGTTGGGTTTTTAATAAATTTTATTTTATTAAAAGCAGCACAAAATTACTGATGCGACATTGATGGCCCAAATTACTTCGAGGAAGAACTAAATTTCCCTCCGACATAAGTATATATATGACTCTAGGATAGATTCAAAAGATATGACATGGTCAAACAAGCTGAAGTCTTTTTATAAATTTGAGAGACTGCTCAATTTAGTCCCATTTAACATGCTACTGAGGGGTGGCTTATATGGTGGTAAATCCCGTTGCTCCTTGTCTCATTTTTTAAGGTTGGAGGTTAGAGCAGAAGTATGCTGCATCTGACACTTCTACATGTAAGGTTTCACTGTGATCACATGAGAAAGTCCTTTCACCTTTTATAAAAAGAAGTCTTATTTAACATGTATAACAAAAAGTCTTATTCAACATGGGCACTGAATTAATAAATACTCTCTAAGCTGTTCTTTTATGATCCAAGTGAAGATGTATGGTTCCAAATTGTGCAATTTGGTATTTAGATGATTGTACTGGTAAGTCTGTCCTATTTTCTTTGAGGACATTCTGGTTTGAATTCAGGAAATATTTGGGTTCTAGTTGTTGTTACTTTAAATAAATTGTATCTCACTGTAGCTTTAGTCAGTTGGATGATGCTGAAGTGAATCAAGTCGAATTTTATTGGGATTTATTTTGTCAATTGAATATGGGGTTTTTATTTGTCTTTCTATATTGAGTTAAAATTTCTTTTGGTATCATGAGAGGTGTTAGAAGGTTTAAAAACTTGAAGGTAATTCTTTTTTCTGTATCCGTTGAGGAGGGAAATTATTTCTTAAATGTTACCATTTTCGAGATATTCAGCATGAGAAGGTTATGCATTTTCATGGGAAGGGAAGGGGCAAATTGGCAGATAAGTTTCTGAGATAGTTTGGTAGTTAGAAGAACAAGGAGCAGTTTCATGGAGCTCTGGGAGAACCTAATAAACATTCCTTGGTGGAAGTGACGGATAACCAAAGAAATAAATTTCTGATGATTACCCAATTTTTTTGTTGGTGGAAAGAAGGTGCTCGTCTTTCCAGAGGGTGTTGGCTATAAGGAATGGTTATGGTGATGACAATTAGTTAACTATTGTTAGGAGAAGATTTCCTCGGTGATCGTGAAGTCGGTAGGAATTGAAAGAAGAGCATATGACTCAAGTCACACTCTATGAGAGAAGTAATGGGCAGTAACTAAGGGGGAGCAAATATTTGTATCTATTTTGATCAACAAAGTAAAGATTGTACCTATTTTTGCATTGCAGTACTTAAGGGAAACATTTTTTTAGTAGTAAATGAGGGGGAGGAGAAGATGACGAAGAGAGATTTGGAAACTGAACCATTATATTACTTAGGGAATAAATCCTTGATTATTGGGGTCAAACAAAAGGGTCTAAGAGATTTTGTTGATAGAGAAGATGGAACTTAGGAGGCCTTTTAAGGTAAAGTCCATGACCTGGTGTTTAATATAATCGAGCACAATGTACTATTTCAAAAGTAAATAAATAAAAATCGAGCACAACGTAATTTTTACGCATAAAGCCATGTATTGACAAGATTCAATCAGGCCTCAGCTTGGACAAGAGTAGAGGAAAGGCAAAAGCAATACAAGTCTGTTAAGAGACCTGTTAAATGGTGGGTTAAGAAGCCCAAGTCTGTTGCTGTTATCTTTGAATCAACACAACAGACTAAAGTTAATATTTTCTCACATTTCTCAATGTCTCCTCTCTGAGTTGTTGTTGTCACTTCATGGGAGACAGATCATGTTAAAGTTCTCACATGTTGGCGCATATGTACTCATTTGGTTAGTTATTGTTTTTGTAGGAAAATTAGTGTGCCTTAACCATGCTGATGAAGCTTTGTACCTGAGTGATAAAGGGAAGAAGATTATATCAAAAGATGAGAGGACTAAGGTGGAGAAGGAACTGGGGGTTAACAGGTAGGCCTGTAGGTGTGCGGGTTTGCAGTTATACAAGCAAGATCAATTTCATCTTCTAACATTGGGTAGAAGTTTTTAATTGAGAATGGTGGTATAGTTATAGTAACACCAACTAATGAGGAAGGAAACGATGTTGATTTTGTCTGTTGTGCTTCCTTTACTGATTCTCTAAACTTGAAAGAGGAAGATCTTCCTTTGGATCTTGAAGATGAAGGATGTTGGTTCACCTTTCACTTGGTCATAATCAGGAAGAACTCACTGGAAACGGTGAGCGAGTTTGGGATGATCTGGTGCAATTGTTTGAGCATAACATATGCCAAGGAGAGACCAGTGGTGTGTCTGTCTTCATCAAACAAATTAGTGAAGAGACCGAGCAGGAATAAATGAATAAATTGGAACCTGATTATGAAGAGCGAGGAATTTGGATGGTCTAGTGTAACCGTTCGAGCATAACACATCCTAAGTATACTCTAGTTGTGGCTCTATCTTCGTTAAGTGAATTAGTGGAGAGACTTGCAAGAAACAAGTATACAAATTGGATCTGATTCAGAGGAGGGAGTTGACCTTTCACTTAATGTTTTTAGTCCCTCTGTATTATCTCTCTTCACATCTTCTCATTTTTCTCCTAACATACATATCAATTTGCTGTGGTTTTGTCTGGTGGGTAAGATAAGAAATCTTAATGAGGGAATTCTGTTCTACTCCAAAGTGTGACCGGTTTGCTTTAAAACCCTTAGTTCTACATTCAACCAGGTAACTAGGGAGAAAGTAATTTCTTCTAAGCCAATTCTGACTGATGTAGATATTGAGAATCCAATTTAAATTTTTGGCAAGATAGAGTTTAGTTGGGTCTTGAGGTAAGGATATGGGGTTTGAGATTCCCCTACAATTTATCTTAGGAGTGAAAATAAGAATGGTTAAAGCTGAAGGTAGCGTGTGATGCACAAAAATGATAGAACATAATAAAATATAACTTAACTCTATAGGTTTTGAACAGAGGAAAAACCATGTGTTTGGGAGGTAAATTTACACAAAACCATCTAAGATATACTTATTTAACCAGCTTCATTTTATTTAATTTTTTATATCTAAATTCATTTTATAAAATTAATTTACTTTTACTAGCTAATAACTAATTAATCATTATTTATTGATAAAGAAACCTTTAGTAAATACAGAAATTGTTAGAATAAAAGTAAGAAATAAATGAAAGTTGTCACTATTATTGGAATATTTCAATTTCTAAGTTGATAATCTTGTCAATAAGAGTCTTCACAAAGATGTAATTTTGTCTTTCAATTGTAAAATAAATTTTTAATAGCTTAAAAAATTAATAGGATGATAAAAAGAGTGTTATTTAAGGAGTGTAAAGTCTATTTATTTACTTTTTTTTATGATTAACAAGTTTGCTCGATGGGTTTTGTAACAACAAATTTGTTCCACATGTTAACAATTTTTATCCTCTTAAGTTCCTATAATTTTATTGCCGAACATATAGTTTTTCTGTATTTTTTTATCCAGTCCTATTGTTTTTATGACACCAGAAACTACCTAAGAGAATATAGTTTATTTTTACTAAAAGAAAAAAGTAAAATTCATAATTTTTTTTTCTTAGCTTATGTTAAGAGCATAAAAAAAATTTTCTAAAGGAAGAAGGGGCAAAGACATTTCCATGTGAAGAATTTAAGTTGGAATTTAGATGGTTTTGGTGATGTCTTGAAGAGGAAGACAATAAAAGAAGCAAATTTGAGGGGCAATCTGGATGTAGTTATGTTTCGAGAAACTAACTGGGAGGGCGTTGGGAGGTTCTTTGATCCAGAATTATCGTTGACTTGGAATATCCATGGAGAAATTCACTTCATTGAGCATGCATTAAAATTGAATTTCTTTTGAGTGTTTAAGTGCCTTAAAGCTTAATTTTTGGCGTAAAATAAATTCTTGAGGTCATAGATATCTCGAAGGACAAAATGCTTGCAAAACAACATAAAAATCTTTATTATAAATGGAATATTTCAGTCTAGTCTCATTAAGTTTCTCCTTTAAAATGCAAAGAATATCCTTCTTGGCTTAATATTCCCCCTATCGCGATTCAAAAAGCATCGCAAGTAACCTAAAGACTTCTAAATCATGATGATTTAATGTAAGAGCCTCTCTCAATTTCTGCCTTATATGTTGAAATGAGGATAAATATATTGTGTAATGATTGAATTGCAAAGGTGTGCTAAGTATTATGTTATACAGCTTATATGATTTCATGATAATGATAATGTTACTGCTTTCGTATATTGTTTTATGAATTTTACCGAGATAAGTGGATAGTAAAGGATTTTATTATTGATAAAAGAATTTGTTGTAAATTATACTTCATTGGTCTTTTTGTGTTTTCTATCCACCTTTACCTCCGTGACGGTGAGATAGTGTGATATCTTTACTGGGCTGGTATAGCTCATTCCTTATTTAATCATTTCAGATCAGGCTTCAGGAGCTGCAATAGTTCATTTGAGTTCTTCTTTCTTTAGGCAATAGGTGACATGTGAGCCATAATTGAACTAGATCCTTTAACAAATTTTCTATAAAATGTGCTAACTCATGGAACCTGCATATCTATTGATTTTGGTTGAGGCTATTCTCTGATAGCTCTAATCGATTCTAGATCAGTGGAAACACCCTTTGCTGATAAATAAATCCTAAAAAAGCACTTGAATTTTCCAGGAAGATACATTTCTTGGGATTGTCGAACAGCTTCTGCTTCCTAAGAATCATGAAAACATCATAAAAATGACCTAATGCTCATCTTTCAACTTATTGTAAATCAAAATGTCATTAAACAAGGTTATAGAATATGAAGCATAACTTGCATGGTAGTAGTAGGAGCACTGGATGGCCCAAATGGCATGGACTAATGTAATCCATCTTGGTTTTTAAATGCAGTTATCCATTCTTCATGACTAGCTTGTGGAAGATGTCTTATTCTCCTTGATTGTCCCTTTTCTTTTTCTCCCTTTAATAATATTTCTTCTTTTATAACAAAAAAGAAAATGCAGTTATCCATTCATCTCTTGGTCTAATGCAAGTCTGGTGGTAACCACTTCTTAGATCTATCTTTGATTCCCAGCTGGAATGTGCTTGCTTCTCCAACATGTCTTCTAGCCTATGGACTGGAAACCTATACTTGGTCATGGTTTATTTAATACCTTGACTGTTAATACAGATGTTCTATCTTTCTTGGGGTAAGGAGGGCAAGAATGGGATATGGGCTAAGACTATGTCTAAGAATAAGAAATCCCCTTGAAAGAAGATCTTGAAAGAAGATCTGCTATTTGTCAATTCATTTCAGCATGCTATTTGGGATTCATGCTATGGCCAGCCAAGTTTGGGCTAATTGGGATCTAGGAATGAGGTCAATGGCATGTTGAATCTCCTGCATGGGCAATGAATCACTAAAATGTTCGGTAGGGTTAATATCCGAAAGTTCCTAATAACTTGCCCATTCTGAAGAGAACTCCACAATTTCTTTAACAAGCTCTTGGTTAACTTCCCTGATCCTGTGGTGAAATAACATTATTCTTGCTACTTTGATGCTTGAAATCTGTATGACTCAAAACGTGTTAATTCTCCTTAACAGGAACTGTAAGGGCTGGTGGATGTTTATTTTTCTTGTCTTGCCATGAGAGCTTAGTTGGAGTAAGAATAATGTTCTTGCCCCTTGTACCTTAAGAGATATTTGTTTTCTACAAGTATCTTGCTTGTTCTGACCTGTCCCATAATGACTTCCCCTGAATGTTTATCTGGAAGCTTAATTCGCCACCTATGGTTGCTTCTTCTTCTTTTTCTTTGTTTTCTGGAGGAGGCAATGAAAGGAGAATTCTTGTGATTGGCACTCTTTGATGTAGAGAAAATATTCTAGCTAATGGTTGTCATGTGCAAGAGGACAACATATCATCTTCTATTATGGTGCTCTTTCTATCTTTGCGTTTTGTGTGTTGCCTTGGATTTCCCTGGCTGGAGATGAGTGATGATAAACTCTGTAGCTAAAGAGATTTGGGCGAGGCAAGGCATCAGGGGTGACAACCGCCTAAAGAAACTTATTTCTAATGTCTCTTTTCGAACATTTGGTTCAGCTGAAAAGCATTTTTTTTAAAAAATATAAAGTGTGAAAATTGTATTGTTATAGGCATTTATTTACAAAAAAAAACATGTATCGATATAGGGACCAAGGGGGTACCACCCATTTGCAAAATTTATAAATCAATGAATGTATCAACAAGTTCTGCCAAATCCTCCATAAATTAAAGAGAATGACCCCGTAACAAAAAACTAAGGATTTGAAATTATTTATTACTAAGAATACCAAAACTAATTACATCCTCAACCCCATCAAAAGCATTTCTATTCATCTTCTTCCACAACACTCAAAAGATGGAGAGCGAATTAGACCACTTGTTTCCACCGGCAGCCGATACCCTTCCACATCCAAATTTCCTCGCTCATTGAACCTGCCATCACCCATCTGATGCCAAGCAGCGATAACAAGTTTCCTCAGCTCTCTTACAAAGATAACAAGTTTTAACTAGTATCTTCCCCCTCTTTCTCAAGTTGTCAATGGGAAAAAAAAATCCCTGCTAGCTTCCCAAGCAGAAAAAGAGACATAAGGTGGGACACTAGTCTTCCACATCTGTCTGACAGGAAATTTTTTTGAAATGTGTCGTCATCTTCATACTTGAACAACTTCTTTAGAAGGATTTAACTGAGAAAGACCCATTGGATGTGAGATACCACCGTGGAGTATTGATGCTTCCATCCAACATAATATAAGATGATGTGTCCAATAACTCTTCATATTCTCCAATTTCCAATTTTTCTAGATTCTACGGCACAAGCACTTGTCATTCCTTCTCACAACTATTGTAATCCATGAAAGAGTCACAAATCTTGTATCTTTTTGCTGGGCTATTGCATAAATCTGAAGAGAGCACACTCTAAGAGTATTTCTTTCCATCCATTGATCCTCCCAAAATCTAGCTCTATCCCCCCTACCAACCTTTCACCTTATATACTCCTGGAAATTTTCCTTCCCTAGACCGATCTTCTTCCACGAGTTTTTCCCATGTGATCTAAAATTCTCTCTGCTAAGCCACCTTTTATCATCCATACCATATTTTGCTGTTATTGTTTTTTTCAACAATGTGTCTTCCTCTGTTATAAATCTCAATTATCATTTATCCTGCAGAGTCTCATTCATCTCCATCAAAAATCCCAATCCCAAGCCACCTAGGTACAATAACTTCTTAATCTCGCTCTATACGACCAAATAATAACTCCGTTTTTCATCTATATCACCATACGAGTACTTGCTCTTTATTGTTTCCAGCTGAAAAGAAAAAAATATAAGAACTTTTGACATTTTACTGAAGTTAGAAGTTTATGGTCCCAAACCTTGAGATTTGTTTTTTTCATGGGCCATCCTCTTTCTACTAATGAGGACTTTGTGCACTTAATTGGTAGTCTGACTAATTTGTAAAGTTATTGTAATTCGATTAACACTCACTTATTACCTTGTTTATAAATTTTATACCTTTTCTTTTTAAAAGATAATGTGTATAACATATCATTTGTTTAAGAGAATGTGTAAAACATGGTTTACTTGAATCATCATGGCGATAATAGCAAAGACAAAATAAGTTTGATAAGTTCTTTGATATATTATGGCTGGTTCTTATGTGTTTCTATTCTTTGTATTTGAATTAGGTGTGTGATTTGAGAAAATTGATTTCTGAAGAGAATCATTTTCCTATCGAGAATTTGAGGCTTATTCTGTGTGGGAAGGTACTGCATGATAGTGAGGATGGGGATGATATTTGCATCCGACTGAATAATGGCGGTAAAGATCTTGCATAATGTTAGTCTCAACTTTAATATTTTGACCATACCCCATTTCTAAGTCATACAAGGTATGATAACTGTGCTCAAATCCTTTGGTGCTTGTTACTTTTTTTTGTCGTTTTTGTATGTGAAAAATAATAATTCTGAACTGACATATAAGATCTTGCTGAAAACTAAGATGTGGTTGTTTCAATTTGATAATAGAAAGTTTTTTCCATATTATAAAATATGGGACAGGATGTCCTAGGTGTTTTATCTTTGCATTCTTCACAAAATTTTTCAATAGTATCTAGAATATATTAATGAACCACATTCTTGGGGTATCATTCTTATATAATCACATATCTTTCTTAACATTAGGTCTCTTAAAATAGAGATTAATTTTCCTAGTTTAGTAATCGTTCTAAAAACAACACATAATGACAGGTATAAGTAATTAGCTTCAGTGGGAGAGATACTTATAATAATCATGCATACAGATATGGAAGGTTTATCAGAAAACTCATGATTATTTGACTCAAAATGTAGTCCATGTGTCATATCATTCAACTCAGGAAATTTGGGGATACAGGTATGGGAGTATATGATGGCAGAAAACTCAGGATTATTCAACTCAGAATTTAGTTCATTTGCTATATTGTCTAAAATAATTGATAATCTTGTGAATAAAATAGTTCTTAGCTGTTATGAGTATATTTTAATCATACTTGGTCCAGGGTATTTGGGCCCATTTCATTTTCTGTTTTTTTTTTAATATGTTCTTTCCGTTCATTTTATAGATTCCTTGATTGTTGTTGTGAAGCCAAAACCTCCTACTGGACTTGAAATCGAAGATGACGATGATGATTTGGTATAACTGAATATTACTCTCGTGCTAATGTTGATGTCGTTATGTATATAAATAATTCGTTAACTGATTCCTTTTATGCTTTTAATGTTGTATGTCTAGGAGTTTCGACTACCACATTCTACAAGCCGATGGAAGAGGAAGCTCTACTGTTTTTTACATAATAGAATGAAGGTTCCTGGTAAGTATCTATTTGGTCATTTGGATCTTAAAATTGATAAGCTACTAATCAACTTTATATTATAGGTATTCTTTTGATGGCACTTTTCTCTCTTAGTTTGAAGGCATGGACTATTGTAGTTTTATGGTTTGCCTTGGCACCTCTTGCCCATAGATGGGATCTTGGACCTTTATATGTAAGTTTCATCTTTTCGCAGACTTAAATTTATTTGTCTCTAGTTCTTTTCATCCAAAGAAAAAATGTTTCAAAAAAGATTTATTTGGCATTTGTTCTTCTTTTGGAATGTGACAGCACACAGTCACTGACAAAAGAAAGGAGAAGGCTAGTAACAACAAGGGAGATACTGAAAAGAAATAATAGCATTCTGCTCACTTTTTGTTAATAAAATTTGATCACTTATTTACCAACAAAGTTGCATCTTTAAGTGAATCTAATCTATTTTTTAATATTTTTTATTAACCTTTAACAAGCACTCCAGAGAGAGAGTGAGGTCAAGAAAAAAGTTAGAGATTGAGAGAGATTGTATCTCTTTGAGCATTCTCATCAGGCTTCTCAGGATGGGAAGCCTATAATTCTCACGTCAATCTAGACTTGGAGATTCCTGGCCATTAAGCATATATTGTTTAATTTAGTTTTAAGAGCGAATCTCAGATACTGGTACAAGCTTCATGATCTCTTTTATCTCATCAGACCGAAAATGGGTTTGTCCTTTGGCGAATTCTACTGGTTGAAAGGCCAGTCCTCATGTGTCAAGAGCTTCGACAATGCAAGCAAACCTCTATTGGTTGTGATGGGAGGTCATAGAAATGGCTAATTTCTTACCTTGACCTGAAAAGAATAGCAGTGAAAGTAGGTGTTTATTCTTTGCTACAAGAATTGATGTGTGGTGGTGGATGATTAAGGCTATTGGTGAGATAAATGACCTAGACTTTAACGCCTTTAAACTAGGGCTAGTAAGAGGGAAATAATCAAAACAATAGAGGAATGGGGGAGAGGTCAACTTGAACCAAAAAAATGGGGTATACTTGGAATCAATGAGGCTAGCACCTGCATTTAATGTTGCCCCATGTGCAAAGCTGGTGGTATTGAACAAGGTAGTCTTAGATCTGCAGGAGCTTCATCTCTTTTGTTCAGGGAAGAAATTCGCGATCCAGGTCCTAGTAAAAGACCCAATTCAAAGTGGATCATTTGAAATTCAAAGTGCCTTTTGAAGAAAAAAATTTGCAGCTTTTAGGCGACATTTTTGGGGAAATTCTAAGATGGTTCTTTTTTTTTGGATTCTGTTGATTGTAAGATTCCTAAGCGTCTAGATAGCTGGGAGGGAGTACTCTTCTCCCTTGGGGGTCTAGTATACACCTCCATTCCTTCTCTCCTTTTTAAATCCCTGGAGGTGTTTATAATATAGGACAATTGCCATAACTAACTGCTTAGTTGT
Organism: Carica papaya; assembly: GCF_054855325.1. Classification (NCBI taxonomy): domain Eukaryota; kingdom Viridiplantae; phylum Streptophyta; class Magnoliopsida; order Brassicales; family Caricaceae; genus Carica; species Carica papaya. The sequence goes on along the minus strand of NC_142311.1, from coordinate 25,974,243 downwards.
AAGTTGAATTTATCTTCGTAGATGAGATTTTCAGCATAATGTTTCCTAATTTGCTCTAGCCAGTTCCATTTTGTCTCTTCTGTACCAGATGGGATGTCAGGGATAGCCATAAGACAAGACAAGCATGATTGATTTTATGGATTCATATGTTGGTGCATTTACTTGTTCCTTTTGCTTTGTTCAATTAGATCCATGCATAATAAGGCTTACTGCTACTGCAACATGTGCAGATTCTTGGTACTGGCTTTTCAATCATTCTCCTGAATCTTGGACAACGGCAACCGGGGGACATCAGGTATTCTCAAGAGTGGATAATGTTGGCTTCTTGATTTTGAAAATTGTGTATTAAAACAAAAATGTAAAGATTGAAAAGAAAGCAAAAGTAACTAGAAAACTTCATCGAAGCAAGAAACTTTTGATTCCTAAAGGCCTTGAGCAAATAAGTGGTTTAGAAAAAATCATTTATCTACTGATTAACCAATCACACTCTCAACCCTCCTCCCCTGTCCCTCCGAAAAGACAATTAAAAAGTTTCGAAAATGAAAAAATATATATAAAAAAGAAAAGTGACAGTAAAATGAAAATAGTATTTCAGATTGAAATTAATTAAATGTCATTTTGAATGCTTCCTGGAAATTTAACTTTTATTTCTGCTTAAATACCAGACACGTACTAGAAAACTTGTACTTATGTGGAGAAATGTGCATAGGAAATGAAAGTAGAATATGTCCTCATTTACTGAATTAAGCATAATTTTCTGAGGGGAAAAAGAAGGTAATAGAACCATCCAAAAGCAATTAGTTCTAATTAAATTTGTTTTAAAAAAGGTTAGAGCTAATTGTTCCCCCTAAATTATTTTTTGCTTTGCAATATATGCAGTGCATACTCCATCTTTAATGAAGACTTCAGAGAGCTTCCTGGAACCCTAAATGCAGACCGACTAGACAGAGATGTCAGGACAGGTCAGTTTTGAGCTTGATACATGGCATGTATAATTTTCAATAGTCACAGACAGGTTGTAAAGATGTATTTTACTGAATGTTCCAGAGTTTTCTGTTAAGATAACAAGTCTGCATATATTTCTCTGTCAAACGAACATCTAGGTACTGAGCCATATTATAAAATCATAAGTTTATTTTGTCTTGAAATCAAGAGTGGCAAAGAGAATTCTAGGCTCATATGCCTTCCTAAAGTAAATTATGTTAATTCGTTGGAGCAAAGGACTGGACTAGGAGGGAGTCGGGAAAAAATGTGGCTGAAAAAAGTTTTGGAGATCTGGTGCATGCATGTGTCTGCATGTTCCAAAAATCAGCAACATATGTTCCCAAAATGTCCAGACGCGCAAAGGAAATTAGACTTTGATAATATGATAACAGGTTTTCTTTTAATCTTCTCTTGATCCTCCAACTATAATCAAGGATACAAAGAACATGAATCAAAATTATGCATGTTAAATTTTATTTCTAGCTTAAGAATTGAATCATGAACCAACTGAAGAATTTGTTTACAAGTTCTTGGTGGAACCTCGTGGGCAAACCTTGAGAAAACTCTTGCACAATTTGACTCTCAATAGCATAAAATAATTTACACTTTTTAATCTACATGGCTGAATTTGTGACTCAAGTCTATGGACTGTATCTCGTAAAAGACCTTTCCAGGGCATAGAGTGGTCAATGATACATGATTTTAGATTCTAGGTTCTTTAGCTAAGAATAATTTTTTTACACTAGTAAGAGTTCAGGGAACGTGATTGATATGCTGATGGACTTGTGAAGTTTTTGTATACAGATTGCAATCCCTTGTGCTTTTTAAAACACATTTACTTTTAAACAAGGGTATGGAGGCTGTCTCATTTCCTGCTAGCCGGAAGTTTATATTAGCAGTTTGAGAAAAAAATTTCAAGGCAGGGCAATAAATTTGTAGGGCCTTGCAGACTGTTGAGGGGCAGCGCTACTGTATATTTGAACAGAAATTTCATGCAGTGTTCTCCATTTGATAGTTTTATATTTACCCATCAAAAAGAGAATGTCATATATGAAAGGTATTGGAAGAAGAAATAGGAAGCTTATAGATTATACATGAACGCAAGACATGTTTTTAGCGAAATGAAGGTTACTTGACATTACAGTAGGCTTCAACTGTTCTGGATTTTCTCCGAGCTCAATCACGGTTGCCTCTCGTTTAAACTTGTGAAGTGTACTGAGTTTTTCTAAAGTAAATTATTATGTTAGTTTTTCAACTATTAATCATCTTATTATTAGATTTATTATAACTTTTTTTTGGTTAATGATATTGTTATACATCTGGAGAGAAAATTTTGTCCGTATTACATTTTTTATAAGAGTTTGAAAATTGTAAATAAAAAGTAGTAATTGATATTATTAAAACAATACAGATGATAATAGTAGGAAGAAGAAGAAATTAGGCGTCAACAGAGATGGTAACTCTCCTTTTATTAGATGGTCCTGCATATAATACCTATGGAGGGATCGTATCATTACAGTCAATTTATTTATTTATTTTTTAATATTTTACAGTAATTTAATAAATTTATAATCAATAACTTAAATGATATATAGTAATAATGCAATTAAATAATGTTAAAGTTTTTATTACCAATTAGACTCACAACATGCCCTATATACAAAAAAAAAAAAAAAATTGTATAATTATATTAAAAAAAAATAATACAAAAATTATCTAGTAAAATTTTTTTAATATAAAATATAAAAATATATATATATATATATATCATATCTTGATTTGTAATGAAAGAAAAAAAAAACAGCTGTTAGAAGTTTATGTCTAGTGCATAATTTTAAAGTTTATAATCATCTAAAAATTAATTACATAATAATATTATCGCATTTACATATTATTTTAATATTTAAAAAATTTAAATAAATAATTATTATATGAAATAATTTTTTATAACATGTAGGAATTACTGGTTATACGTATATAAATTATTGAATAATTATATTAAAAAATTATTATATGGGCAAAGCGTTATAGCTTAGTTCTTTGTTGTCTTGGATTTACAATTTTGTACTGGACCAAATGGCATTAGAATTGGATAATTAAAGGCTAAAAAATAATGATTAGGAAATGTCTGAATCAATTCCCAATTCAACAAATAAAATGTATATATATATATATATATATATATGTATTCATACTCCGGTTTCATTTAATCTAATAATTGTTTTAAAATTTAAAATATCAAATTACATTATAAAAATTAAAACAAAAAGAAGTCTCAAATCCACATAGCCGTGGACTCATTCTCTTTACCATACGGCTCATCTCATAATTACTTAATTAGTTTTTTTTGCTTAAGATGAGTATTAGTTTGGAATATGGAAAGAGATAATGTAAGATGTTAATGTGTGTTATATATATATATATGACTTGAAAATAGGAATACATAATATAATATAATATATATATATACAAATATAAATGAAAAAGAAAGTGAGGGTTAAGTAGGTTGATAATATTAGGATGAGGCTTTCGTTGCCTACCATACATCAAAGATAAAACCAAAGGCAAGAAATATATAGAGAGTATTGACATAGTCTGTGGCAGCAGCTTTTGGTGGAGGAGAAGAAAAACAAAAAGAAAAATGGCACTCAGAATTTGGGCTTCCTCCACCGCTAATGCCCTTAAACTCTCCTCTGTTGCCTCAAAATCTCACCATCTCTCCTCTCCCTTCTCTCTCTCCAGGTCCTTCTCTACTGGTACTCTCTCTCTCTCTCTCTCTCTCTCTCTTCTACCAGATATAGATATAATTTGAGTGTGTATATGTATATACACAAATGGGTATACGTGTTAATTTATGGTTGTTGCAGTGTTGGAGGGTCTGAAATATGCAGCTTCACATGAGTGGGTGAAACATGAAGGTTCAGTGGCTACCATTGGCATCACCCATCATGCTCAGGTTCATTTAAATACAACTTTATATATTAGATATACCAACCATTTCGATGGTGGGTATGTTTATTGATCAATACTAAATTGTGGGTTTAATGGAATTTGCAGGAGCATTTAGGGGAAGTTGTGTTCGTGGAGCTGCCAGAAACAGGTACTTCAGTTAGCAAAGGAAGCAGCTTTGGAGCAGTAGAAAGTGTGAAAGCAACAAGTGATGTTAATTCTCCAGTTTCTGGTGAAGTTGTGGAGGTCAACCAAACACTTACTGGCTCACCTGCCCTGGTAATTCTTCTTCTTTTCTCTTATCTTTTTGGGAAAATTATATTCTGTATTTTCTATTAATCATTATCAGACTAAATTTATTATTTTAATATAAAATTTTTTAAATGAATTTCACAAAAGTTATTAGTAATTTATTTCAAAATCTCAAATTAGTACTTGAAACAAATAAATGGTGAAAAATTCGTCTATAAACTCGAGACTTGGACTATGTATTGATTATACATTTGCTTCTACTAAGAGATAATGTAAAAATTATTGGAATAATACAACAAAATTAACCATATGAAATTATAAAGATTTATTTTAAATTCCATCATGAATTTTAAGAAAAATATTTTTTTTTTAGAAAATGACAAAAATTAAAAGTATTTTTTTTTTTTTGGCAAAAGTTAAACTAAAATCTGCATATAATATAATACATGTTTTTAAGGAAAAATCTACATATAGTTATTCAAAATTATACTCACACAAACTTGTTATTGATTAGTCAAAATATTACTGCTCCTAAAAATTAAATTAATATTTTTAATAATGGTATCATACAAATAATAATTTAAATTAAATTTGTTACTGTTTAATTCCAAATAGAATGGCTATATTACGTTATATCTTAGAAGAAGAATTTCTACTGTAACTGAGTTAAGTCTGTGTTTGAACAAAAAAAATTCAAAATTAACATGAAATTCATTGATAAATTATACATTTCTTAATTAGAAAATAAAAATCTATATGAAATTGAAACAATATAGTTCAAAATTTATCTGATTTTATATAAATTTAATTTTTATCATCTCGTAGTAAAACTTACAAAATGAATTTCACAATAATTTTCAGTTTCTTTCTAACATAAATAAGTTTTATGCATGGTTGATAAAAGATCAATTCAAGTCCATATGAAGAAGGATGGATGATCAAGGTGAAGCCTAACAATCCATCAGAATTAGAATCTCTTATGGACTCCAAGGCATACACCAAATTCTGTGAGGAAGAAGATGCAGCTCATTAGAATTTAATTTTGCTTCACATTTTGCCTCTTAATGGACCTTGTAATGCTTCATCTAATTCATGTAATTAACACTTTTTTCTCTTCTCTTTTCTTTTTTTTTTTAAAAAAAATTAAATTAAATTCTCTATCAATAATTTTGCTTTTCTGCAGTTTTCAGCTCCAAAAAAAAGAATATACATATATATATATATGTATATGTGTATATTTCGTTCCATTTGAAGCTAAAAGCATCAAGGGGAAATGGGTTTGAATCATATTTTGAAGGTTGGTTGGAGTTTAATGTCTTCAACAAGGATTGTCGAAGCAATAGCTTTAAATCTATTTTAAATGCATGAGGAAAATTAGTGCCTCACCTACTAATTGTTTAAAGATGGTAGATTTATTAAATACTGAAAATGATATGATTAATTTGGAGTATGCAAAGTAAGAGTTCACATGATGTGCTTTATTGTTATCTTATTAAATTTTTTTAAAGATTTCTTCATTCTCTCATTTATTTTTTTATCTAAATTATTTTTTGAGATAAAAGTATAAAAAATATATTGATATGAAGGCGCCAAATGAGTGTCATCCATATACAAAATATTTACAAGTCAATAAATAATTTACAACTGATCCTAAATCGTTAAAATGGTTAAGATTATGTTCCAAAAAAATGGAGCTATTTGTTCATGGTGTTTGTAATACTTGATCATGGAATTTGGTCCGGGATTAATTTTAAATTTTAAAAAATATATAAAAATTTAATTTTATGTGAATTATGAAAAAAAAATAGTTTGAGAACGAAATTGAAAATAATTTTAGGAAAAAATAGTAAAAATTTGGGGTCGGATTATGTTTTTAAAAGAAAAATCGAAAATTAAGAGTCAGAACACAACAAAAAAAATTGCATCACGTAGGACCACCCAGTCAGCAACCACGACGAACCTGAGTGCACCACGTGGCAAGACACGCTGACTCGGTGCCACGCGGGAGGCCACACTAGCGATTTGCGTGTCCCGCGATCAGACGGTTCAGAAGCGTTCCTGTGCATGTGGACGGTCCAGATCCATTCCCTCAAAAGACGCAATTGGACAGTCGCGATTAAACGCGATGAACGGTCCATATTCATTTCTTCTTTAAATGTGATCGGACGGTCGAGATCAAATCGCAATGAACGGTCCAGATTCATTTTTTCTTTATTCACGATGGGATGGTCAAGATCAAACGTGATAAACGGTCCAGATTTAAGCAAGACGGGTATAAATATTTTGCATTACACCAAACCCAAACCCTATCCACCAGCCTCCTGCCGGAGAAGAAGAACCAATCGCTAGAGAAGGGAGCCGACCGCTGCCCAACGCCGCGTTGGAGCCATCTCCGACTACAAGAATGTAAAAATTCTCCTATCCGCTCAGAATTTGATTCTGAGCACCCCCACAGCCAAATCGGAGCAAAATGAACAGTAGATGGGCCGAAAACTACGGGCAAAACTCGAAATCTTCTCCGATGAGCCCCTTTTCATTTCTTGTTTTGTGCGATTTTTCCACCATTATGTTCACCATTCTGTTTTTTACAGGTTGACTAAAGAAAAAGTCCAGCCATAAAGGTGAGCTGACGGAGCTGCTGCACCATAAAATTCCGCCGCTAGTAGATTTCTATTTTTTTTACTTTTTTTTTTTGCCAATAGAGACCCTCTAATGTGTTTTCTCGTAGAAATGGATATAAAACCGGTCAAACTGGCCAAAACTGGCCCAAAACGATTAGGCTGAGGTAGCGGCAGTCTGTCACCGCAACATGGCAGTGACACCATGCTGGAATTCTAAAATTGAATGAAAAAAATTTTTGACACCAATTTTGGATTTTTATGGTATTTTTAGGTACGTGAAACGTATTTTAATCTCCAAGAAAATTTAGGAAACTTAGGAACTGCCAGTAAGCGCAATAGAAAGTTTGGTATTTCGAACACCGATTCGGATAAGAATCTCTCACATAATTCTCTATTATGGAATTGAAGCTTAATAATAAATAATATAGTATATTGTGTAATTTAGAAAACTTTAAGAATAATTACAAGTTACCAATGGAGCTGGAAATCGGTTAGTCATTTATTTGTTGTCCTATTTAACTGATTGTTGAATTTATAGATTTAAATACATGATGATATACTAGAATAGTTAAATGATTCAATTATGTTTCCTTGATATATATATTACTTGTCTTGTGTAATTTACAGTTGATTTGTGAAATTGGTAATTAATATGCAAACAAAAATTTATTTGGTCATATGAATTAATGAATGATAGCCTTACTGAATATCCTAAAAGATGGTGGATGGACCGGGTACATAAGAAACTCTACCGTGAACGTTGCCTTATACCGGACGGGGTATCGATAAATGGTATTTTTGGCGCTCATACCGGACGGGGTATGGGAACGACTCGATTCACTCTCATACCAGATGGAATATTAAGGGATAATATTTTTGATGCTCATACCGGACGGTGTATGGGGACAACCGGTTTGTTGACAATGTTGGATATGGATTCACGCATAGTGGGACATCCCTATGGGCCCATAGGGATACTAGTAGGCAAATAAAAAGAAAAAATTATTGTTCTTACTCACTTGAATATGAGCTTGGAATATTATTTGAGTAATTGTCTTTATAGGTTAATTTTAGAAATCTTGCAACAATAAATATATGTAATAAATTATTTTCCTTATGATAAAGAAATTTACTTAAATCAAGAGCTCAATTAGTTATTTTTATTATTTTTACTAACCTTTAGTTTCTGTATCAGTTAGTAGTGTGATATTCTTACTGGTTAGTGTAGCTCACCATTTCATTAACTATTTCAGATTAAGAAAATCAGGACCCAGATTTCGATCAACAAGAGGGTTATAAGTTCACCACTCAGACTCCCTTCAGAAACTAGTGAAGGTCGTCCTAGAATGTTCAGTTATTTATTTTTTATTTATTTATTTGATTTTCGTTTATTCTTTTAGAATGAATATTCTCGTATCTCTATTGGACATTCTAAATTATTATGTAATAAATGTAAACTCTAAACTCTATTATTTCGCTTCCACATTTAATTTATAATCTTATTACCTTTTTAAGTTCTGGGCCTTTACAGTTGGTATCAGAGCCGTATTCCTCGGAACTATTCCTTACACAAAGACTTAAAAACACCAAATACGAATTATCGTCCAACCCTTCTTTATGAAAAATAAGTACAAGGACACAGAGAGATGAGGTCCCTTGCTGAATAGGGCAGCCCGAGACAGGTTTCTTCGAGAGGATATCGATCGACTATTCGAGATTTTAAAGAGACTAATCTCTACCTAATAGGCCAAGGAAGAGAGGAATGAACTATCTGACCCTCTACCACTTCCACAATATGAGCCACCCCTATAACGAAATGTCTAACGCTACATCGATGCAACCCTACTCCTCTGTCGTATTATCCGACATCATCACAATATAATTCGGAGCCCCCACTATATCATCAAGTACTGTTACAAGGCCATCTAGTTCCTCCCCAGCAACATCTGGCCCCTCTTCCACGATACTTAGTTTCACCCATGATGGAACTGATAGAGATTGATACGGGGGACCCTGATGTATTTTCAAGAATGAACTGGTTAGCGACGTATCAAGCTACCGTGGATTGTTTCCACGAGAAAAATTAAATTTAAACCTCCTAACGAAGAGTCATTTACAAACTAATAAAAGTTTTGAATATTATTCCCTCATAATAGTTTCCTTATTACAGGCGCTTTAACTCGGTTGTTTTCTCTACACTGGAAAAACTTAAGAAAGAAATTTGTATTCAAGATATCCCAGTAGTCCGAGACTTCCCAAATATTTTTTTTAATGAACTTCTCATACTACCAGTGAACAGAAAAGTTGAGTTCACCATAGACCTTCAGCTTGGCACGCAGCTTATCTTAGTTTTTCCTTACTACATGAGTCATGTAGAGATAAAACAGTTGAGGAAATAGATCAAGAAATTGTAGGACAGTGGATTCATCCAGCATAATATGTCCCTTTGGGGTGCTGGAGTCACATTTGTAAGGAATTAGGATGGGATGTTAAGGTTATATATTGACTATAGGGGACTGAACATGGTCACGATAAAAAACAAGTGCCTCATCCCCAAGATCGATGACATTTTTGATCAGTTGCAGGGTGCCCATATCTTCTCCAAAATAGATTTGCGTTCAGGTTACCATTAGGTAAACATTAAAGCAGAAGACATTCTCAAAATAGCTTTCCGAACCAGATATGAACACTATGAGTTCCTAGTTGCATTTAGACTAACCAACGCACCAGCCATCTTTATGGATTTGATGAACAGGATTTTCAGACAATTTCTAGATTAGTTCATCATTGTATTTATCAATGATATCATGTTTTATTCAAAAAATAGAGAGGAACATACTCACCATCTAACTCAGGTTTTGCAAGTTTTTAGAGAAAAAAACTTATATGCAAAGTTGAGTAAGTGTGAGTTCTGACTGGAGCAAACTACCTTCCTAGGACACATCATATCAAGGGATGAAGTGTCAATGAACTTAAAAAAAGTTGAGGCAGTGTTTGGTTGGGAGAAATTGATCTCGGTCAAGAATATTTATAGCTTTCTAGGAATTGCAGGTTATTACCACAGGTTCGTAGAATGATTTTCTATCATAACTGCTCCTTTAACTCGGCTCACACAGCAAAACGTCAAGTTTGAGTTGAATGAGAACTGTGAAATGAACTTTTCAGAACTAAAGAAATAGTTGACTATTGCACATGTATTGGCCTTGCCGAGTGGGACATGTTGATATACAGTTTATAATGATGTCTCCTACCTAGGATTAGGTTGTGTTTTGATGCAGCATGAAAATGTCATAGCCTATGGGTCCAGATAGTTAAAGAGTCACGAGAAAAACTACCCCACTCACGGCTTAAAACTTGCCACGATTATCCACGCCTTAAAGACTTGGCGTCATTATTTATATCAGGAGACTTTTTATATCTATACCAACCATGAGAACTTGAAATACATATTCACTTAAAAGGATATCAAAATGTGTCAAAGACGATAGATAGAACTCCTCACAACTACGATTACAACATTTTGTATCACCCGTGTAAGGGCAACATGGTAGTCGACGCACTCAGCATAAAAAGTCCAGGTATATTAGCTCACCTAATGGTTTTAGAATCTAGGGTAATAGGGGCCGCACAACATGTACGACTTTAGGACATGAAGAGAGTTACATGTTTGACCTACCTAACTGTTCAACTTGAGTTGATCTAGAGAATAAAGGAAGTCCAATATGTTGATTCCACCCTAGCAGCCCTTAGAAAAGATATAAAATATGAAGTAAATTCAGAATTTCGAGTCTCTGCCGATGAGTAACTCAGATTTCAGGACAGAGTATGTGTTTTATATGACAGTAAGCTGAAAAGGGACATCATGATAGAGACTCATAACTCAAAGTTTGTCATACATCCCAGAAGCACCAAGATGTATCAAAATATGCAACCTTGATTTTTGTGAAACGGGATGAAAAAAGAGGTGACCAACTTTGTTTTCAAGTATTTAGTGTGTCAACAGGTCAAGGTGGAGCATCAACACCCAGGCGGACTACTTCAGCCATTACCAATTCTGAGTAGAAATGGAAACATATCACAATGGACTTTGTAACCGGATTACCTAGGGCACGCTCGGGACATGATGTCATTTAGGTAATTATTGACCAGCTCACCAAGTCCTCTCACTTTCTGGCCATTAAGATGATCGTCCTTTTAGGTAAGATAGCAATAATGTATATATGAAAAATAGTCAGGTTACATGAAGTGTCAGTGACAGTAGTATCTGATAGGGAACCCAGGTTCAATTCTCGATTTTGGTCTAGTTTTCAGTAAGCTATGAGAACAAAACTATCTCTTAGTACATCATTCCACCATTAAACCAATGGACAATAAGAAAGGATGATCTGTACACTTGAGGATATACTCCGAGCTTGTTTTCTTGACTTTGGGGGCCATTGAGATGATTATTTACCCTTAATTGAGTTCACCTACAATAACATATACCAAACAAGTATCAACATGGCTTCGTATAAGGTGTTATATGGTCGTCCATGCAGATTGCCGATCTTTTAGGAAAATGTGGGTAATAAAAAATTGTTCGACTCAAAGCCAAAATAGTTAAGATCAGAAAGAATATCCAAACGACTTAGAGTAGACAGAAGAGCTATGCAGACACCGAGAGGAGGGTTTTGGAATTTGAGAAAGGTGATCGAGTGTTCCTTAAGATCACTCATTTCAAGGAAATCAATAGGTTTGGCAAGAGGGAGAAACTAAATTTTTGGTTTATTGGGCCATTTGAAATCTTAAACATAATTGGTACTGCCGCCTACAGACTGACACTACCTCCAGAACTATTTAGAGTTCATAATGTGTTTCTTGTATCCATGCTACGCAAGTACAACTTGAACCCTTCTAACATCTTAGGCCACGAGCCCCTTTCACTCCAGAAGAATATGTCCTATGAGGAGGTACCGATGGGCATTGTGGACTGAAAGAGTAGAGTACTCCGCAACCGAAAAATTTCTTTCGTTAAGGTCCTATAGCAGAATCACACACAAAGAGAGGCAATATGAGAGCTAGAATAAGACTTCAGAGTCTAGTATTCCCAATTGTTTGATTAAGTGAGAGAGAGACAAATTTGAGGTACCAAATTTCTTTTAAGGGGGGAGGGGGGGGGGGGGGAGTTGTAATACCCAGGCCAAGAATTTGGCCCGAGACTAATTTTAAAATTTTAAAAATGTATGAAAATCTAATTTTAAAATTAATAAAATTTAATTTGATGTGAATTATGGAAAAACAAAATAGGTTGAGAACGAAATTGAAAACAATTTTGATAAAAAGGAGTGAAAATTTTGGTTCGGATAGTGTTTTTGAAAGAAAAATCAAAAACTGGAGGTCAGAATACAATTAAAAAAAATTGCACCATGTAGGACTGCCCAGTCAACAGCCCCGATGAACCGGAGCGTGCAGCGTGGCAAGGCACGCTAAATGATGCCACGTGGGAGGCCACGCTGGCGATCCACGCATGTGTGGACGGTACAAATCCGTTCCCTTATCAGGCGTGATCGGACGGTCGCGATTAAATACAATGAACAGTCCAAATTCATTTTCTCTTTAAACGTGATCGGATGGTCGAGATCAAATCGCGATGAATAATCCAGATTTATTTTCTCTTTAAATACGATCAGACGGTCGAGATCAAATGCGAACGGTCCAAATTTAAGCGAGACAGGTATAAATATTTTACACCAAATCGAACCTAAACTCTAGCCGCTAACCTCCGGCCGGAGAAGAAGAACCAGTCGCCGAAAAAGGGAGCCGACTGCCACGCCGGAGCCACCTGCGACCGCCAAAAAAGGTAAAAATTCTCCTATCCGCTTGAAATTTAATTCCAAGCATGCCCATGAAAAAATCAGAGCAAAATGAATGGCAGGTGAGCCGAAAATTGTAAGCAAAGTCCAACAACGCTATTGCGAGCAAAACCCAAAACCTCATCCGATGAGCCCTTTTTCATTTCCTATTTTGTTCAATTTTTTTACCATTGTGTTCACTGTTCTATTTTATACAGGTTGACCGAAGAAAAATGGCCAGCCGCGAAGGTGAACTGGCAGAGCCGCCGTACTAGAAAATCTCACCACCGGTAGGTTTTCGTGTTTTGACTTTTTTGGGCTAACCAAGGCCCCTAACGTGTTTTCTCGCAGTGATGAGTATAAAACCGGTCGAAACAGGGCAAAACTAATCGAAAACAGCGAGGTTGAGGCAAACTACCACCGCGGGCGCCGGTGCCGTTGTCAAAGCACGACAGTGTCATTGTGCTAAAATTTTAAAATTAGCTGGAAAAGATTTTTAACACCGATTTTGAATTTTTTAAGATATTTTTTAGGTACGCGAAGCGTGTTTTAATCTTCGCAGGAAAATTCAAAACATTCAGGGTTTGCCATTAGGTGCAGTAGAAAGTTCACTGTTTCGAACACCGATTCGGGTAAGAATCTCTCACATAATTCTCTGTTATGGAATTAAAGTTTAATAATTGGTAATATCGTATTTTGTGTAATTTAGAAAATTTTGAGAATAATTACTAATTATCAATAGAGCCGAAAATCGGTTAGTCATTTATTTATTGTCCTATTTAACTGATTATTGAATTTACAGCTTTAAATACATGATGATATACTAGAATAGTTAAATAATTTAATTGTGCTTCCTTGATATATATATTGCTTGTCTTGCATGATTTACGATTGATTTGTGAAATTTGTAATTAATATGTAAACATAAAATTATTTGATCATGTGAATTAATGAATGATAGCTTTACTGGATATTCTGGCAGATGGTGGACATATTGGATATATAGAAAATCCTACCGTGAACGTTGGCTCATATCGGACGGGGTATCGATGAATGATATTTTTGGTGCTTATACCGGACAGGTATGAGGACGAACTAATTCACCCTTATACCGGACGAGATATTGAGGGATGATATTTTTTGCACTCATATTGGACGGGGTATGGAAACGACCGGTTTGTTGACAATGTTGGATATAGGTTCACACATAACATCCATTTGGGCTCACAGAGATACCAGTAGGTAAATAAAAAGGAAAAATTATTGTTCTTACTTACTTGAATATGAGGTTGGAATGTTATTTGAGTTATTGTTTTTATAGGTCGATTTTAGAAATTTCGTGCCGTTAAATATATGTAATAAATAGTTTTCCTTATAATAAATAAATTTACTTAAATCAAGAGCTCAATTGGTTTTTTTTTATGATTTTTAGCAACCTTCAGTTTCTATATCAGTGAGTAATGTGATATTCTTACTGAGTTAGTGTAGCTCACCATTTCATTAATTATTTCAGATCAAGAGGATCATGATCCAGATACCGATCAACAAGAGGGTTGTGAATAAGTTTATCACCCAGACTCCCTTTAAAAGTTAGTGAAAGTCGTCCTAAAATGCTCAGTTATTTGCCTTTTGTTAATTTTTTTTATTTTTATTTATTTTTTTAGAATGTACATTCCCGTAACCTTATTTTTAAAGTATATGTATATATTAAACATAACAAAATAATTAATAAATCCTATCTTCCCATCTTCTCATTATTGAAAAATAATTTCTCAAAATTTTTAAAATGATTACTGAGGTTTATTTCATATTTAGGGGATAAAATACATAGAATTTGTTATATCTTATAATTTTTAATTTGATTATAAACCCTAAAATTACATTATATACACTATTGATTTGTTTCTTTACCAACACATTGTAACACCCATAATTTTCTTTTTGGTGATTAAAAATTTATAAATATAAATTTTTATTATTTTATTTTGTATTATTGTATTTTTTATTTAATTTAGAGTAAAAAATAGAATAAAATGTAAGGATGATTTAATTGAAAATAATTTTGGAAAAAAAAGGGTGAAAATTTAGGTTCATGGGATATTTTTGAAAGAAAAATCAGAAAATAAGGGTCAAAATGCAATTTTGGGTAGTTTCACCATATCAGACGCTGAGTCAGCAGCCCTGACCAACAAGGACGCGCTAAATGGCAGAAGCACTGACGCGGGGGGGCCACGTGGGCGATCCGCGTACGCGCGATCGAACGGCTGAGGTTCGTTCCCGCACGCACGGACGGCCAGGATGCACTCCCTTCAAAATACAATCGAACGGCCAAATTCAAACGCGATCGGACAACCTAGAATGAATCGCGATGGACGGTCCAGATTGGATCGTGATGAACGGTATAGATTCGCTCCCAATTTAATTGCGATCGGACGGTCTAGATCAAACATGATGGACGGTCCAGATAAAAAATGGATGGATATAAATAACCCCCATCTGCACCAAATCCTAACCCTAGACTCTAGAACCCCTCACCGGAGAAGACGATCTAGCCACCGAGGTGCCGACAGCCGCCACCGGTCGCCGCACCGGAAACCTTTTTTATCGCCAAAAAAGGTAAAAACTTTCTTTGTTGATGAAATTCAATTTTAAACTCACTCATAGCCAAATCGGAGTGAAATGACCAGCCAATTGGCCGAAAAACATCGGCGAAGCCCGCGACGCTGCCACAGAAAATTTCACAAACCGTCTTTAATGAGGCCCTTCCCAATTCCCATTTTGTGTAATTTTTCTACCATTGTGATCACCATTTTCTTCTCTACAGGTTGACCAAAGCGAAACACCGAATCGCATAACTTTGAAAAAAAAAATGTTAAACGATAAAGAAATTATGTGATTTAAATGAATAGATGAAATGAAAGCCTTACTGGATAACTCTGGGAGATGGTGGATAGACTGGGTACATAAGAAACCTTACCGTGAATGTTGTCTCATCTCGGATGGGGTATGGAGACTTGATAATTTGGCACCCATACCGGACAGGGTATGGGGACAACCTGCTTCACCCTCATACTGGACGTGATATTGAGGTTTAATGATTTGACGCTCATACCGAACGGGGTATAGGGACGACCCTGTAATTGGATTGTTAAAGAAAATGGTTCACGTGTAGTAGAGACATCCTTATGAACCCCCATGGATATTAGTAGGCTGGTGAAAAGAGAAATAATTATGGTTTGGTTTATTGTTAATGGATATGAATTTATAATACGTTCTATGTTGCTGATTGTTTATGAAATTATGATTTATATGGTATTATTGTTTTTATAGGTTGTTTTCATAAATTCCACTATGGTAAGGGAACGATAAATAATTTTATGATTGATAAATAAATTTACTAAATTTAATGCTCTATTAGTGATTTTTGATTTTATACCAATCTTTACTTCTGTGCCGGTGATATAGTGTGATATCTTTACTGGTGTAGTGTACCTCATCTTTTATTTAACTATTTCAAATCAAGAGAACTAGATTTCAGAATCCGATCCGTAAGAAGATTACGAGTAGATGCTAGATACTTTTTATTTTTCATTTGTTTTCTTATTTCTCATATTTCTTTCAAAAAATAAATTATGTATTGCTGTTAAGTACTTTTAAGTTATTGTGTAAGCAATGTAAACCTTAATCTTTTATTTCATTTCCGTACTTAAGTTATTATATATTTACTTTTAGAGTTTTGGGGTTATTACACATTTCATTTATACTTTTGATCTTTAACAAATTATTATTTTTGTCTTCTTTATATAATTTATATTTTAGAATTGATAGTACAAAAACAATACTTTTTTTTTTTTAATTTGTCTTCTTTGTTACTATAATCAAATAAATATATTTGTTTGTATATGGTAAATGATGACATTACATTCTAATTTTGCAAATTAAATTAAAGCATAGAACAAAAAAGTTTAATAGTTATTGGATTATAACATGGATCCGATTTCTTTAGTTCACTTCAAATAGTAAGTGTTGATACGATTTTATTAGATTTAAAGGGTATAATTTCTTTACATTTTAATTAAAAATTTTTAATTTCTGTAGTTTGTTGTTTATATAAAATAATAGTTCTACATTGATACAAAATTGTAATAATATTAAAATTTTAAATTAAAAATAATTTTATTATTATATCAGAATTTTAAATATTGTTATTCATTAAGATATCTATTTGATATTTTATATAAAAAAATGTACTTTAATTTTCAATTGATTTTAAATTATTTATAATTATAATTTATGTGTAACATAAAATAAAAATTTAGTTTATATTTAAAATAAACGGAATTAAGCTTCTAAAATTTATTTAAAATTTCATGCTTCACTTAATTATAAAAATGATAAAATTTTAACATAAAATAAATTTCAAATGAAATTAAAAGTACATTTAAAAATTTCAAATAAATTAATTAAATTTCAATCAAAGTGTTTTAAATTTTAATTTGTATAAACTATTCATATATGATATGTTAATACCAACAGGTTTTGACACAATAATTACATATTTATTTTAAAGAGTTAATTTTAAATTTTATTTAGTACAAATTCTTTATATATTACAACGTACTAATATATATATATATATATATATATATCATACTTAGACACATATAAACATGCATATCCAGCATGTTTACAGGATAGTTGAGGGAGTTTAGACAATATGGTTATCTTCTTTATTAAATTCTTCTATACAAAATATTCAATTTGTAAAAGGAATTATTATTACTATTAGATATTATGTTCTAACATTTCGGTGAATTTTTTAATTAAAAAATTGGAAATTAAAATATTCTGCAGTCATTTTTAGATATTAAAAAAAAAAATCAAAAAGAAAAGGCAAATCCCTATAATGAGTCCACTACATGCGCAGGATGTCTTTGCCAGCCTGATACACATCACCTCCATCGCTACATCTCTCTCTCTCTCTCTCTCTCTCTCTGGGGTCTTAAATCAATCTTGTCTAGAGAAACTAGAAAGAAGTAAATAAAAGAAGGCGACCATGTCAGATGACGAGGGAGGAGAAGAGTATCTATTCAAGATAGTGATAATTGGGGACTCTGCAGTGGGCAAATCCAACCTTCTCTCTCGCTATGCACGCAACGAGTTCAATCCTCACTCAAAAGCTACCATTGGGGTCGAGTTCCAGACTCAGAGCATGGAAATTGAGGGTAAAGAAGTTAAAGCTCAGATTTGGGACACTGCTGGCCAAGAACGCTTCCGTGCTGTCACTTCTGCGTACTACAGAGGTGCTGTGGGTGCTCTAATTGTCTACGATATCAGCCGCAAGACGACGTTTGAGAGTGTTGGTCGCTGGCTCGACGAGCTCAAAAGTAAGTATCCATTTAGTGCTTAATTTTCTTGTTGATGGATTTGATTCTCTTTGCTCGATCTTCATTTGGTGGGTTGATCAGTTCAAGTAAGTGTTTTGGTAGGTTGATATGATTGATTTAAATGCGTTTTAGGATACCCATGTGACGATTTTGGGTGTTTCTTTGTGGGTTTTGGAGGATTTAAACCAGCGATTTAAGTAATGCCGATTTGGTTTTTTTCTTGCTTTTGCGAATTGGGTGAACTGCGGATCGGTGTCTGTGGGTTTAATAATATTATAAAAGTTCCATGCTGTCTATGAAGTGGCAGGCACTTAACTTGGTTGTTAGCTTTTTTCTTTTTTGTTTGTCTCGTTTTGTGGCCAGGGTGGGTTGCCTTCTGTTCTCTTTGATTATAATACAGTGGTGCTTCTGCTGGTGTTCAAGTCTTAGATCTAAAGGTGTAATGATGAATTTAATGACTTCAATTAGAAGATGGCTAAAACTATATTTTTTCTGGATCTAGTTAACAGAAAGGGAAGAAATGGAAGAGAACAGGGATATTATGTGTTCCACTTTTTATGTTTTGTTTTTTTTGTTTTTTGTTTTTTTTGGGTTTGGATGTTGATGTGGCTTTTCTCCATGTCTGGTACACCTTAACTTTGCATTTTCTTTTAGGTTTTATAGGTTACATAAAGCTAGATTGTACCATATTCTGGAGCTGGACTTGATTTTCTAGTTAGTATATATGGTGTCAGAATGTTAGAGCTCATTGTAAAATCTTGAATCATTGATTCTCAAAATATTCTGTGATCTGGCTGTTTAACTTCTCTACTTTAGATTGTTCCAGATATTTCACAAAAAGCTACAATGTTCCAGATGTTTCACAGAAAGCTACAATGTTAGTCAAGAAGGGTACCCTTTTTTTCACAGTGCTCTTGATTTCCAAACCAAATGATTTGGATTTCAACAATCAATTAGATTTTAGACTTTAAAAAAAGAGCATAGTGAAGATGCATTATTAGAAAAAGAAAAATGGGTCGAAAGCAACTGAAAAGGTGATGATGAATTTACTTGAAAATTGACTGAGAGAACTATAACAGATAATTGAGGCAAAAATAAAATGGGAAAAGTGAAGTAAAGAAATGTAAAATGGAAAGAAAAAAGGGATGAATCAAGAAAATGGTCAATAATAACTGTTCAATGCAATGGGATTTACCATGGGTTTCAAATATGTCCAAAGATTGGAATACATCTCTGACTTATCCAAAGAACAATTACCAGCTTATTTATCCAGAAAAGAAAAAGAAAAAACAAGTAACATTCCTCCCACTTCATACATCAGAATCTTTATCCTTTTGTGTGCCATTCTTTCATTCCTCTCAACATGTCATTTCGTCTCAAATAATCTTGATACCTTGGTTTAAATTCTTTCTCCGATGTTGCCCCTAGATTCTTAGTATTATCTCTCTCTCTCTCTCTCTCTCTCTCTCTCTCTCTCTCTCTCTCTCTCTCTCTTCCTTTCTTTTTCTTCTTCTTGTTTCTCTTTTCTATTTTTCCTTTTGTGGTCTATTTTATGCTTTGCTTTTTCTTTCTTAATTTTCCATTTTCCCCTATTTTTTGGTTTTTCATTTATTCCTTTTTCTTACTAGCCAATACTTTCATCAAATTCTCTAAAAGATTGGAGTTTTATTTCTCTTTTCAACTCTAGGGAAGTAATGTCACAATGTTGATCTCTTTTGTGTCCTTACTTATCTTAGAAGTCTTTGATTCAATGTCACAATGTTGGTTCAGTATTGGCATTTCTCAGTTGCTCAATAGGTGATTCCATTTGTTGCTTTCATTCTCTTTTATAAGGAATCAGACCTCTAAATTGCATTTTGGATAATCAGATTTGACTTTAGTCGACGAGTCAGTTGATCCCAAGGCTTGAAAATGAAAAAAATTTATTAGAAAATCTTGGCAAAGAGAAAGAAGAAAAAGTAGAAGTATGTTTTTTTTCCTCCATTTTTTTCATTTCCTCACTTGATATAAGATATCCTATACTTAAATAAAACCATAAAGTAAATAGGAATATGTAAGAACTGAAAAGAGAAAATAGTTGTGATAATAATCTGAAGACGACGAAAAGTAATTAAAGGAGTCTCATCACAGACATAAATGTAAGTGAAGAGTCTGCTCACTGTTTCTTTGTTCCTATGGATTGGGCTAACCAAAGGAATGAAATGCAACGTATTAATCTTTGATTACAACGACTGGTAGAACATTAGAAGTCCAATTGTACAACCAATCATTCATTAAGTAGGAGTATGTTAGTGTGTGCATGGATTTGTACTGCAACATGAGCTCTTGATAACCACAAAGTTTTCAAGGCTGAAGCCATAGAAGAGTATAATACTAGCCCACAACTATCTTGGTGAATAGGTGGAGTCACCATCTAGTAGGAACTTGAGCCTCATTGGATTATGTAACTTTGGAACCTTTGCAAGAGATCTAGCTGGTCACCCCAATTAACTGTTGGAAAATTGGGCATGATCTAAGGAAGGTGTTAGGCACCCTAATGCCTACTAGGTTGACTAGGCTGGAACTGTAACTTTTGGTATCTAGGGGACTTGTTAGGTGAGGATGCCATGGTGTGGGATGCGAAGTCTTGTAGCTTCTCTGGCAGCTGGGAACACTAGGTTTGTAGCTAGTGACACCAAATCTTTTGGCTAGAGATGGTCATTCTAGTAGGTAGGAATGTCAAGTATCTAGGTCCCCCGTATAGAGGAATAAAAAAGTGACCCTAATTTTGATGTTAAAAAATAAAAGGGTTTCTTTCATGCTTAGGTTAGTCTTACTTTAAGAAGAGAGCAAGAAGAACAACATGAGAAAATTTGTTGTAGAGTGTCAATGTTGTTCATAGAAAGCTTTTTGTTACTTTTGTTACACTCTATCTGTTCATAAGAGTGAGCTTCTGTCGCCTGAGTAGTAATGACTTGTATTATTAACTTAGTGACTGCTGGAGTGGTGGATTAGACATTAATTATATCTAGTATTTTGGTTGCCAGGCGTTATGTATTTATGTCTCCACATGGGACCTATGATGTCATTGGTGGCTAGATTATTGCCACATGTTGTCAGCTCATTTGTTCAACAGGTGGCAATCATTCAACAGGCAATTATTCAACAGGCAATCACAACACAACCGTTAATATGAGACAAGTAGTTACCACCAATCCTGCAAATCTCCTTAACTTCCATTAATTCCATCACTCATCATGCAAATAAGATATAAACAAATAACAGAACTCCATTTTGCAGAAAAAATAAACAATTTTCCGTACTCAGCTTGTGTGGTGCGTGCTCATGCATGTAATATTCTGTAACATAGCCGAGATGCCACCCACCTCTGAGTTTCAGCTGCAAAACGGAAGTTAACAACAAGGTATTCTACACAATGATAAATTGTGTTCTTCAAAAGCAATTTACAAAAATTCCCCTAGATCAGCAACCGTGATATCAGAGGATCACGAGTCTAGGTGAGTGCACCAATGCGAGGTGGAGTGTGTCAGCAATGTGGAACACCCAACCCACTTAGTGGGCACTTGAGAGTAATGGACGGAATGAAAGGTGTTTTCTAAATGATCGAGGCCCTCAGCCGTAACTTGCTTGTTCCCTTGGAGGGGTAGATTGGTTCCATCATGTGTTGAGATCAAAGTAGTATTATTTTTGGATCCGTTTCAACAAATATTGCTTTTTAGGAATAATACAAGGAATGACGGATTTCTTTTTTACTTCAACTAGAATAACGCTAAAAGTAATATTCTTTTTGGATCCATTTACCAAAATAGAAGAAATTATATAAAACTGGGATGTCATATGTCTCACCTTTTATGAATTTTTCTGTTAATCTGGCTTTTGTCCATGTTGGTCATAACTGTGACCTTTCGTCTCCTTTGTATACATTAGGAAAGTTAGAATGTATCACATTCTGCACCGGACTTGCATCTCCTTTGTATACACTAGGGTGTCGGAGTGTAAGAGCTCAAGAATACTTGATTCACAAATAATTCCAATATGGCTGTTTTACTTCTCTACTTTAGATGGTTCCAGGTATTTTATGACAACCTACAACTTCTTTTACTCTACTACATGATAGTATTCTTGGTTTCCAAACCAAATCATTTTCTACCTTGACCCCAAGGCATCAGAACAGCCTGGTTAATATCCTCTGGTGCTTGTTTTGATACATTTGCTGATATGTTATTGCCAGATCCTGCTAACATAGAGTATACACCATAATTAGCGCAAGTAGGTAGATTTGAGCTTCTTTTCTCGTAAGTGATTTCGGCTTTTGATGTGATCAGAAGAGGCCATAAGCTTCTTTTTTGGATAAAAGAGTGCAAGATACTTCTTTGTTTTGCCTGGTTCAAATCTTTTCGCTAATGATGTGTACTCGCCTTCATTGGCCTAAGCAATCTTTGAAATTACTGGAAGTGGGTGTTCTTTGACAGGCCTCCTTCGGTGCCTATATAACTATAAAATTAGAGATGACAATCAGTAGATTCAGGTAAGGATTTGGGTCAAGTGAAAGTAGATTTTCCTAGTAGCCAGGAAAAGTTTAAGGTTTCAGATTTAGAATCCAAATATTTTAGATTATTTTCTGGTTTTCCAAGTGCATTTGGATTTGTCAAGTTTTGAGTTGTATTTCCTCAAAAAAAGAAAAAAAAGCAGGTTTTTTCTTCTAGATAGTAAATAATTCAGGGTATCAGGCTGTTCAGGTTTTTGGTTGTCTGATGTTATGTTTGGAACCATTATAGATATTTTGTAGAATTCATTTACAAACTTACATTTAGTTCAATTAGAAAATATGAAAGTCCTTTTCTAAAAAGGAAGATGGTGAAAATCTTTCTAAAATGAAAAATTATTTTCAAATGGAATTCTATGTAGAATAGAAGAATACATTTCAAATTCTATTAGAATTGATAGAATTTGTAATGCATTTTTCCAATTTCACGAAATTTTCATATGAGTTTACATTTTTAGTAATATTAAGTTACATGTGAATTTGCAAATGAGAATTCCCCCAAATATTTGGATTTATTCTCAATGTAGCCTTAGCATCTGGGTCATCTAAATATTAAGTCACTCCAGTTTGGTTTATTTGAGTTTTGGTTATTGACTTGTTCATCTCAAGTTGAGTTGGTTTGCATTTCAACATTGGAAGGATTATATTTATGGGGTTGGGTTGGAGCTGTCTGACTCGTGCTATTTGTAATTCATCAAACTGTAGGCTATATGTCTCTGTGATTCTTCCTTGATATAAGCCTTGGTGATCCACCCTGAAGAAAATAGTTAATATCTAAGGACCTGCAACTACTTTTATCCAAAGAAAATAGTTAATATCTAAGGAATATTTCTCTTAGGTCCATGGAGTTGGGTGTGGTCACAGGTGGAGACACTCTGGATTTACTGTACAACTGTTTTCCAGTTTCAAGAGTAATTTAACATGACCTTTCATGAGGTCAAATGGACATGATAATTTTCTGATTCAACTTAACTCTCTTGAAAGCTTGTTCATGTTATCCCACAACACAAACTCAGTGCAGGAAAAAAATGAGGGGAACCATTTTATTTGGTTTCAACTTCTCACAGATGGCTGGCCATGTTAGTAACGAATCAGCCCTTTGAGGGGAGTGGAAGTTAGTTAACTTGGTTGCTACTGCTGAAGTTAGTTAGCCCTTTGAGAGGTGTTCTACCCTGCTTTATTATTTTTTTCCCATTCTGATAGAACTCTATTATAATTTTTTTAGGCCCATATGTACAAAGCATTTTGGTGATGCTTTTTCCCTTCAGTTTATTGGAAAATTCTTTTGGTTTGTTTCTTCCACTGGAAAATTTGAAATGGCTCTTTTTGGGTTGGTGTATTGGCCCTAGTAGTTGGAAATCGTCCCGCATGCCCAGGTAATTGATGTTTGCGAGTCATGACTACCACCTCATCTACGACCTTGATGCATCTTTTTTATAGCCATTTTTTAAGTTCATATTTTAAAATTCGAGATTCTTTTTCTATTCTTGCCAAAAAATTTGTCCTCATTTATTTTATTATCTACGAAAATTGGTACTTCAATCAAGTTGGGCTGAAAGAGTAAAAAGTGGTCGTTGCTTAATTTTGTTTGAATTCAGTTGGCTAACATTTTTCTTTTTCTCTATTTGTTGGATTAAAATGATAAGAACTGAGTTTAATTGGGGAAACTACTGAGCTTTTGTTTGCTTGATATCTGGTAATTTTGTACCAGTGGGTAGTTCTCCTATTCTGGTCTGTTAGCTGCACAATTCTGGTCGTTGTATGTCTTAATAAAATAAGAAAGTTGATTGTTGGTTGGCTTCTAACTGCTAGCTGGAATTGTACAATTATACATCTTTCCCTATGTTCTATACATATAATGGTAGGAGGCATGTCTTCTGCATTTGCTTTTAGACTCAAGAATGATATTTTTTTTCTTGCTTTACTGCTGAAGCTGTTAATATTTTACTAGTCATTATCTCGGTTTTGAGTTCAAATGGTGTATCTTTGTATTCATAATCTTTGTCTACCAATTTGTTATTGTGGTGTCCATCGGTGTATTACATTTGAGAATATGTGTTTGGGATTGTGGGATTGAGCTGGGTTATGGCGGATATTGTTAGTAATGAATTGTGGGCGTAGGTTGGTTTATGTAAAAAAAAAAGAAACATCTACTTTTAATTCCGATTACCATTTTTTGCGTTGTGAAGAGAGAGGAATGCCGGGCATTTGAGGGGATTAAGACTTATATTGTAAAAATTAGGGATAGATGGATTCACATTTTTGGTTTGATTTTGTTAGGTTATGACGTATTTGATTGAGAAGACATTGAAATTATCATTGACCATTTGATTGACTTGTGATTATTTTTGTATACGGGTGGTACTCCTTTGGTACCCTTGTGTATAATAATATTTTTATTTTTATCTCAAAAGAATAATTTACCTCTATATAATTTTATATATACACATAAAAATTTTTTAAAAAGCAAATTTTGAATGAAAAGTAAAATTTCTTATATGTTATTTAGCTTAATAATTTATATTGAACATCAAACAAGACACTGTTTCTAGAAAAAATCAAACAAGACAGATTTTGTCTAATTATTCAGCCTACAAGTATGCTAAATCAGTTAAACTAATAATATTGTATAAAGTACAATAAATAAAACTAACACATCTTTGTCAATTTTTCACTTTAAATTTAAGTGAAATATTGGAAAAAAGAAATATGAAAAAAGAATCTTATTACAAGAAGAATTTTTTAAATTGACTTTCAAAGATATTTCAGCTGATTAACATAGTTTAAACGATATGAATTGTTTTCACCGATATTTGATCATAGATGAAAGTTTACTTGCAATGAATTGCTATTAGAGTAATATTCTATGTATGGGCCGTGCTAGTGAGTATGAAATAATATTTTACTGTAGTGGTTAGTATGGTATAGTTTCACTTGAATGGAAATGTTATCTCTTAGTTGTGTGATTGTATTGCTGTTAGATTGAGTGGTATTGGTTAGCATGAAATAGTATCTGCTATAGTGGCTAGTATGGTATGGTATTACGTGAGGAAAAATTTCATACCCTATTAATTGTGTGATTGAATTGCTACTAGCCTTGTATTGGTTAGTATAGTATAATATTTACAATAATGGTTAGGTCTCTTCTCTAACAAACTAATGTGATGTCACACAATTAATGAGGGATAACATTTCATCCAAAAGGATTTTTTAAAAGGTCTGATGTCACACAATTAATGAGGGATAACATTTCATCCAAGAGGATTATGTTATTGAAGCCATTGTTCGTTTTTCCTTTATATTTCTGTTATGGCTAGTTATTCCCTAAATATATAGTGTTTATTGTATTTCTTGAATGTATAAATTGTACACCTTCTGCTTGACGAAATAGTAATAATTGCCAGCTCATTCTGAAACAACGGTGGCAAGGATGCTGGTGGGAAACAAATGCGATTTGGAGAGCATCAGGGACGTGAGCACTGAGGAAGGCAAAAACCTAGCAGAAACAGAAGGGTTGTTTTTCATGGAGACATCTGCTTTAGATTCAACAAATGTGAAGAAGGCTTTTGAGATTGTTATTCAAGAAATTTACAACAATGTCAGCAGGAAGGTCCTCAACTCTGATTCATACAAAGCTGAATTAACTGTCAACCGGATAACCCTGGTTAAAAACGAGAATGACGGATCAAACCAATCCAAAAGTTCCTACTGCTGTTCAAGGTGACCTCCATTCAAAGGTTGCTGGCTTTTCTGAGGTTGGTTTCTGAATTCAATTTGGTTGGTTGAATTTGTTTCATAGGCGAAACAAATAAGATTCCCTTACAGAAACGAAATTGTTAATTTTATTTGAAGAAGCAACTGAAAGAAAAAAAAAAGATATGCTTTGAATACAGAGAAGCTGTCATGGGAACCAATAAAGTTGGTGGCCAATTTCTTATTTGTTCTTTTGTGAGAATGTAGTATGTAGTAAGAATGTTATTAGCACAGAATAAATTCTTGTTGTCTCGATATCGGGCAGGAGGTTTCTGGGTATTAGATTGATGATGATGGATGGATGGTCGAAAACAATTTATTGGGTATGTCTCAAGACTACCATGTGTTCCTTGTTCAAGTAGATAGTGTGTGGTTGTAGCCAAAAGACCAAATTGTTTGGTTATAATGAATTATTTGTTGCTTAAATGCTTGATCTGGCCTTGTGATCGCTCAAATCAAAATATGTTTTTATGAAATATAAAAGATACCAAGTTAAAAGTCTTTTAAGTGCAAAACCCAGAATGTGCCAAACGTATATTGCAATGAACTATATTTGGTGCATAAGTAGAGGAACAAATAATTGAAGTTTTATAAACTTCAAAAAATAATAATTATGAATTGATAATAAATAAATTATTGTTTTTTTTTAATAATATTATCAATTATGGATTTGACTGATTATGGCTACTTAATTTTTTTTTTTTATAAATTTTATTTAATTATTTCTAATTGAAACAGATAAATTGAATTAAATAAAATAGTCCACTTGGAGAGGAATGAGCACCTCTATCCTTCATAGAATTGAATCAATTACATGTACTTTTACATTGAGGACGAAGATAAATGAAAAATTACTAAGAAACTTCATATTTTGTGAGTTTATTTGAAGAGTACAAGTTCAAATTATTAAAGATTGTAAAATTCATTATTTTGGGCATATGTTATAAATTTATAGTAACTGATTAGTAATTCTTGATTTAGTAGAGTTTAAGACTAAATTTATTAGTATGTTAACGAGATTATGTTGATAAAATTAAATTTTATACTAACAAGTTATCACATGTTCTGACGAAAAAAATACTTGTATAGATTCTCTTATTTAAGATAACAATAATAGTGTAAAAGATCTGACATAATCTTAAAAATTTAATTTAAAAGACATGTAATTTTTTTATTATAATAAATTAGTATACATGACTAATTAAATTAATTATGTGCTATAAATATATTATATTTATTGAATCGTATTAATTAAATATCTATACTTAAAGATAATTAGATTAATTTTTAAAATAATTAATATTTTATTAATCATGTAATTTAATGTGGCAAAACTTATACTTAGGCTTCGTATATATATAATATGACACAACCCTGGTTTGGGGATGCGGTTCATGATGGAGATGAATGTAGTTTTACAAGGTAAGTAGTTGTCAAGGTTCATGAAAAAGAAAGATATGCTTTGGAGAAGAGTGATAGTAGCAAAATTTAATATTGATGAGAGAAGGTGGTTTACTCGAGGACCGTCAAGATCACATGGGAAAGGATGGTGGAAAAGATCGAAGTGGGTCGAGGTATATTTCAAGTGTGCATCGAGTAGAAGGTTGACAAGGGAGATAGAATTAAGTTGTGGAAGGATCTATAGCTGAAAGGTGGTACCTTCAGAGACCAGTACTCTCATATTTTCGCTATAACCTAGCATAAAGATATTAAGATCTGTGACTCTTTCGTGGAAATGGGCGAGGGAAAAAGGAACGATAAGTTTATATAGTAAAAAAATCTCATTGACTAAAAAATCAGTGAATATGAAAAATTGTTAAACACTCTATTTGTAACACTTCGAACCAAGAATTTAAGCTCGGGATGACAAAATTTATTTTAAATAATAATTATAAAAATTGTAATTTTTAATTTTTAAATTTTTTTTTTAAGTTATATACATTTTGAACGCGTTTAAAATAATTTTCAAAAGTCAAGACCAAACTGTAAATAAGATGAGAATATATTTTAAAAAAAATTTAAAAAACATGGGACAAATCATAAAAAGAAAAAATACGGCCATGTATGACGACCACGTCAGCAGCACGACAAATCGCCTTGCGCGACGTGACGGACACGCCAACATGGTTCCACACGGAAAGCCACGCGGGCAATCCACGTGTCAAGTCAATTGAACGACTTAGGGCCGCTCCCGAGCGTGTGAACTGTTGAGATTGATTTCCCAAATAAGTTTGATCAAATGGCCCGCATGTTTTCAATCGGACAGTCTATATCAATTTTCTCATTAGGTACGATCAGACAGCCTTCGTTGCTCCGCGTGTCCCTGCACGGATGGTCCAAATTGAAGACGAAGAGGTATTTAAACTTCTCTACCCGGGCTCCCAAAGCCTAGCTGCCAAGACCACTAGAGAAGAAGAAGAAGGTGGCCAGAAAGCGAACTAGTCGCCGAAGGAGAAGCTGGTCACCGTTGCTGCCGTACTAGAGACTTAAATCGACACCAGTAAGTGCAAATTTTCTTCCGTTCGTCCCTTTTTTCCATTCTAAATTATCCTAAATCCTTCTTGATGCAGGAAAATTTGAGGAAAAGCTAGAAACGAATGGCGGAGCTCGGCTGAGTCGCTACACCTAAAATTGAAAAACATTCTGGTGAGCCTGAACCCTTTTTTTGTTCTTTCTGTTTCTTGACTCTAGGTCATTTGACATGTTTTTTGGTATAGGGTAACCAAAGAAAATCCGTGGCCGCAAGGAAGAAGCGGTGGAGTTGTTGGGGCCACTGTATCAGAGAGCCACATCATCGATAAGCTCCGGTTCTCTCCCTTTTTCTATCAACAAATGTCGTCTAACCATAAATTGAGCAGGTTTTCACCCAGAACCGACCGAAACTGGCCTGATCGAGAGGAGGAGCCGCCGTAGAAGGCGGAAGCGATGACGGAGCACGGCGGTGTCGCCATGCCGGAACCTTAAACCGACCCCAGGTGAGATTTTTGGCCCCCTTTTGGTCTTTTTTGCATATTTCCATGTTATTTGACGTAAGTTCTGATTTTAATAGAAAAAATCTAAGAAAGTTAAGGACTGGGAACCGTCGGGAAGCCTAATGAAAAATACAGTGTTTTGGACACTGATCTATAGTAAGAATCCCTCACCATTTCTTCTGTTATGGTTAAATTAAAGTCAAATTAAAAATAAATAAAAAATTATATATGGTTGGTGACCCTTTGATTAATTAAATATAGGTTAACGATGGAGCTTGTAAACTGGAACTTTAAAAGAAATGAATTTATATTTTAAATGCAGAAATGAATAACAATATTTGGGTTTACATTACTTACATAATAAATTGAATTTTCTAATACGGATACGGGAATGTCCCTTCTATGTAGTTTATAAAAAGATAAACGATAATTAAAAAAAAACGAATAAATAAGTATCCTAGGGGTAACCTTCACTAGCACTTGAAGGGAGTCAGTGAGGTGAACTACTCACAACCCTTTTACTGATCATAATCTGTATCTTAATTTTCTTGATCTGAAATGGTTAATGAAAGAATGAGGTACATTTTCCCAATAAGAATATTACACTAATCATTGACACGGAAAACTGAATATTGGTAAAAATCAGAAAATAACTAATAGAGCCTTTACTTTTAGTAAATACATTTAACTTTAAAAATTTTTATTCGATACTTACCGTTACAGTTTTTTTTTTTTCAAAATCAACATATGAAGACAATTAACTAAATGACATTTCAATTGCATGCATAGGATCAACAATTCTTCATTTTTAACCTATTTACTAGGACCCTTAAGAGTCCATAGGGATATCCCTCTACTCGTGGACCAGTATCAAGATTTGACAATTAATGTAGCGCCCGGACCGAGAAAAAAAAAAAAAAAAAGCCACGTCGGCAGCCACGTCAGCAGGCTCGGTCAGCAGTCCCGGCCAACCGGGGCCTGCCACGTGGCAAGACCACGTCGCTCCGGAACGGGCCACGTTGGCAATCTGCGTGGGCGCGATCGGACAGCCCAGATCAATCGCGCGATCGGACGGCCCAGATACAATCGCACGGACGGCCCAGATTCAATCAAAAACGAACGGCCCAGATTAAAACAAAATGGACGGCTGAGATCAAAAGGCAAGGGGTTATAAATAGAACCCCCACACCAGACCACAAACCCTAGCCGCTTGCCGCTCGCCGGAGAAGACGAACCAGAGGCCGACCGCCGCCACCCGCCGCCGCACCGGGGAAATTTCTGACCGCCGATGGAGGTAAATTTCATACCCCTGACTCGTTTTTCCACGCTGATTCCTCCTGTGGCCAAATCGAAGCCAAAATCCCGGCCAAACGGCCGGAATACGCGGCCGAAGACCAGCGGCGCTGCCGCGCCCCCTCTCGGTTTTTGCCTCCGACGAGGCCCTTCCCGGCCTCCGTTTGATGCAATTTTTATATCACCGTGATCACCATTCTTTTCTCTACAGGTTGACTGGAGCCGAATCACCAAACCACGAACCTCGCCGGAGAGCCGCCGCACTCGAGAGCGCCGCCGCCGGTAAGCTCCGCTTCTCCGTGATTTTTTGGCCCCCCGAGGGCCCTAGGGTTGTTTTCTCGTAGGGACCGATGCGAGTGTGGCCGAATTCGACCGGAAACGGCCGAAAACAGCCAACCCGAGGCGAATCGCCGCCGCTTGCGGCGGCGCCGTCGCCGGAGCACGGCGGAGCCGCCGTGCCGGAGTTGCGATATTGGCCAAAAAGGGGCCCTGAGCCTAATTTGAGATTTTTTGAAACACGTACAGGTACCGTTAGTGTGTTTCAGTTCCCCGGGAAAAAAAATTCAGGGAAAATTAGAGACGGCCTGTAGGCGCACTGTGAATCGTATTCGGATCCCGAAAACAAGTAAGGACCCCTCACCCTATTTCCTATCACGGTATTAAAGTTCAAAATGATAAAACGGTATTTCTTGAATTAACGCATGTGTGAAATTGCTTAAGGTTGCTAATGGAGCCCGAGTCTAGTATGATTGATGATTTACTGTTATTTGGCCTGTTTTACAGCTTTAAATGCATTATGAGGTTTGATGTGTTCATTTTATAGTTTCGAGTGCATATATTACTGTTTTATTAATTATGGGTTGAATGACTGAAGAACTGATACTGTATGTTGTCTGTTTGGCATGAATTACGATTTGCTTGTTTAAATGTGAATTGATGATGCTTATTGAGGAAAAGGAAAATGAAAGATTGTGTAGACTGATAATTGTATGATGGGGTCAGCCTGTCTAGATATCCTGGGAGATGGTGGACGGACCGGGTCCGTAGGGAACCCTACTGGGATTGTGGTCTCACATGCCGGACGGGGTATGGAGATCTTATGGTTTTGGCGCCCATACCGGACGGGGTATGGGGACAGCCCGTTTCACCCTCATACCGGACGGGGTATTGAGGTTTATGGTTTTGGCGCCCATACCGGACAGGGTATGGGGACGGCCCGTTTCACCCTCATACCGGACAGGGTATTGAGGTTTATGGTTTTGGCGCCCATACCGGACGGGGTATGGGGACGGCCCTGGAAACTGATTATGAATGTTAAAGGTTAACGGGTAGCGGGACCCCTAGGGACCCCCATGGATACTAGTAGGCTGGTAAATGAGAAAAGGATATGTGATATAATGATTGAATTACAAAAGGCGTGATAAGTGCTATGTTTTACAGCTTATATTATTCCATGATTGTGATAATGTTATTGTTTTCTTATATTGTTTCATGAATTCCACCGAGGTAAGTGGATGGTAAAGGTTTTATCATGAATAAAAGGATTTGTTGTAAATCATGCTCCATTGGTCTTTTGTATTTTTCTACCCACCTTTACCTCCGTGACGGTGAGATATCGTGATGTTCTTACTGGGCTAGTGTAGCTCACTCCTTAATTAACCATTTCAGATCAGGAAGACATGGTTCCCGAGCCCGTTCCGCAGGAGGACGACGAAGGGGATGCCTAGAGATTATGTAGTCATACTCATAGTTTTATTTTCGAGTTTCTCTTTTAGTTAGTTTAATCTTTTATATTTTAAGTACGTTTTTGGTTTTCGTGTAAGGGATGTTAACTGAAATTTTGATCTCGCTTCCGCATTTTATGTGTTTGAATATAAAATTTCATTTTAAATTTCCGGGGCTGTTACAATTAACCTTGTCGTCCCCATACTCCGTTCAGTAATCGACACTAAAAACATCATCGCCTCGATATCTCGTCTGGTATGAGGATGAACTATATCTCCCAAAATTTTTTCAGTATTGAACTTCTCAGCCCCGTCCGACTGAAGTAATGTCCACGATAGGGTTCTCTATGTATTAGGTCCGTCCACCCTTTCCTAGGATACCCAATAAGCTTTCATTTATTTAGATTCTCATTATCTAAACAACTACTAAAGCATACCAACGTCTCATTTTATATTCACAAATCAATTTAAATGACATTTAAGTAAGCGATATAGTTTATCATAACCAATAATCGAGTAACTAGATAACTGAATAAAAAATACAAGAGGAACAAAATAAACCAAATAATCGAGAAGACTATAGAAACTATCAATTTAAACATACACAATATAATAGTAAGCAAGTTAGAAAATACATACAACTAAAGAGGGAATTAGAACAAGGTGAGCTAACCAGTTCCGGCTCCACTAATAACCTGTAATATTTTTAGTATTTTTTAAATTTTTTACAAAATACATAATTATCGATTATTAATTCTTAATTTACCGTAACCGAGAATAGGGTAAGGGATCCTTACTCGGATCAGTATTTTAAAATATTGTGCTATCTACTACACTTCCTAACGGGTCCTGAATTTTCTAAATGTTTCTTACAGGAATCCAAAATACTCATCACGTACCTAAAAATACCTCAAAAATCTAAAATTGGTGTTAAAAATTCTTTTTGACCAATTTTAGGGTTCTGACATGTGGTGTCGCTGTGCTCCAGCGCTGGCTCTGGTGCCCATGGCGGCAGTTCGCTTCAACCTGGTCAGTTTTAGCCAGTTTGGATAGGTTTGGCCGATTTTACACGTATCCCTGCAAAAAAATACGTTAAAAAGTCTCAGTTGGCAAAAAAATCACAAGAAATCGAACTTACCAGCGAGGGGATCTCTGGGTGCAGTGGTTTCATCGGTTATCCTTCGCAGTTGGGGTTTCTTATTTGAATAATCTGCATAGAAAAAGACGGTGAACACAATGGTCATAAAATTGAGTAAAACGGGAAACTGGAAGGGCCTAATTGGATGGATTTTAGGGTTTCAGCTGCATCAGCTTTGCCGGTGATTTTCAGCTCACCTGCCATCTTTTTTGCTGCGATATGGCCATAGGGAAACTTGGAATCAAATTCCAAGCGGGAAGGAAAATTTTTTACCTTTTTTTGCGGTCGGTGGTGGCTCTAGTGCGGTGGCGATTGGGGGTCAGGGTCCTTTTCTAGCGGTTAGTTCTTCTCCTCCAGCAAGGGTAGGTGCGGCTAGAGTTAGGGTTCTTCTGTAACATGATGTTTAAGTACCTATCCCGTATCGATCTGGGTCGTCTGTTCGTGTTGATGCGAAGCAAGGAGAGTCGTCCAATCGTTGCATGTTTAGGCCAATTACGTGGGTGAATCTGGGTCGTTCATCGTGATTGATCTCATTAGTCTGATCGCACCTAAAGAGGGAATGCATCATAGCCGTTCGTGTGCGTGGGACGTGATTAGGATCGTTGGATCTCCAAGCACACGGATTGCCCACGTGGCGCTGATTTCAGCATGTCTTTCCATGCGTCGTGCTCTGGTTCGCTTAGATTGCTGACTGGGTCGTTTCACATGGCCAAACTTTCCCTTTTGGTGATTTAGCCACCTATTTTTAATTTTTCTTTCAAAAATACTCATAAGATTCAAAATTTCGCTCATTTTTCTCAAAATTATTTTCAATTTCATCCCTAATCAATTTTTCTCAAAAAATTCAATAAAAATAAATTAAAATAAATTGAATTAATTATTTATATAATTTTTTTATAATAAAAAGAAAAGTTCGAGCCGATTTTCAATACCGAGTATTATAGAACCAGTAACCGGTCAATATATAACTGTCCCTAGATTATTTGTGTTATCTATCTATGTTATCTATTTGCAATGAATATCTTAATTACGTTTCTTGAATCATTGGGTCTTAATTTATATTCTTTATTAATTGATTGTTTCATTTTTTTATAATTGCGAAATATGAGTTTTGCACGTATTTAGTGACTAGATAGTAATGAAAACTTGTATATATAAACAATGTTGTTAAATTAAAGGGCTTACCGGGTGTCATAGGAAGGGGTATATGGACCTAGTATATAAGAAAAATCCTACCGTAGACATTAACCTCAATCAGACGAGTTTAAGAAGTCCCATATAGGAAGGGGTTAAGAATTGTTTGGATTACTCTAATTACTGGATGAGGTGTTGAGGCAGTGGTGTATTTGACGCCCATTATCGGACGGAATATGGGAACGACCGTTTGATTTATTGAATGAATGTTTGGTCCACGTATAGTAGGAACCCCTATGGACCCTCAACGGCATCGGTAAGTAATTAAAAATGGTAAATATTAATTACTGTTGGTCTTTTAGAATGTAAATGCAAATTACTATTCTGATTCTTATTTTCATAAATAGCATCTGAGAACTTATAAATGAGTGAGGAATTAATATTTTTCAGTTAAATGAATTTATTTAAGAAAGAAAAATAAGCTCCATTGGTTGTTTTACGATTTTTACAAATCTTTAATTTTTCGTATCAGTGGTAAGGCGTTGATATTCTTACTAAACTAGTTTACCTGACTTTTTTATTATTAACTATTTCATATCAGGATGATCAAAACCTGGACTCTGAGTAGTAAGAAAACTAGCTAAAAGATTACCTCCTTATTCTCCAATTATGCAGCAGAGGTTGATCACATAGGTTTTTCGAATTATACTTTGTCATTTATGTTCTTTAAGGACAGTCCCGTAGCCTTATTGAACGTTTTAATCAAATTTTACAAGGAATGTAACCATAAATTCTAAACTATTTTCGTAAATTAATAAATTTCAGTATTATTTTATTACCCATATTTCGAATTTTTACATTATCCCTTGTGCCTTAGACATGAGTAATGACAACCCTTGTTGGAGTCTAACAAAGAATAAATATTTCACTATTAAGTATTTGTATAAGTAGTTGTTCGAGCATGAAAGTAATGGCATTAGATTCTCATTCAAACAAATTTGGAAGTTCTGAGTCCCACCTTGTGTATTATGTCTTTTGATAGTAAACAAATTGAGAAGGCTGGACAAAATTATGGTGAATACTTGTTTATCTTTGTAAAAGGGCTGGGAAAATGTGTAACCACGTATTGCTCTCATGTATAGTGGTGTACAAGTTTTGAATTATGGTTAATGCACTTTTAGGCATCAAATAAGTGATGTCATGATATATAAGAGATGAAATTTGGGCGTGGAATGGCATCAAAGAACGAAGGAAACAAACAAATTAATTCTGCTCTCTATCTTTTGGGTAGTTTGGAAGGAGAAAAAAAAAATGCATTTGAAGAAGTTAATGATGTGAATGGTTTTGATTTAATTAGGAATAGATAATTTCACACCGGTTGATTTTTGTTACTAGGCCATCCTCTCTATTCCACCAAAAATTTAGAAGACCTCATTGATACTTTAATAGATATATAAATATTTTATATATAGGTTGGTACCTCATTGGTATCAATTTTTAATAATATTTTTTACGCTTTATATTTAAATATATATATATATATATATAAATATGACATGACTCTAATATATTCCCTATTTTATTAGAAAAAATTTCTTTTTTTTTTTTTAAAAAAAAAAAGATTACGTATTTTCAAAAACAATTTTTTTTTTTTTTGTTTTCTTTCCTCGGTTCCATTTGTAAATTTCTAATTTTCTCTTTTTTTTTTTCAAAATAAAAAATGAAATGTAGACATAATAAATAAGCAATGGAAACAACCAAAATTTTGTTACAAAACAAAAATCAAAATAAGTGAAATAGTTTGTTTAGACTGATTTTAACTGAAAGAATGAAACTTAGTAAATAATTTTGAGGGTTTTATAATTCTATACATAATATAAAAACTTAAATTATATATCAAGTTTTTAGGTCATCTCACTCTTAAATTTTATAAACTTAAATATTGATGGAATTAATAATGCCCATCTCTCTTAGTTCTCTACTTTGTCCATACTTTTAGTAGATGTAATGGAGTTGTATTTCATTCAAATCTATTTTATTCTTTAATTATTTGATTCATAGTATTTAGTCCTAATAAATTAAATGACTCCACACATTGTCTTCAATTTTATAATTACGGATTTACATTTTTATTCCATGTATATACATGAACGACGAGCTTAAATTGAATATAGAATTAACTTGAAATTGTAATCTTATTCTTATATTCCTAATTTTATTTATTGTAATTGTAATTTTTTATATGTTTTATTTATTTTTTTTCCTTATAATTGTCAAGTTATTA
Organism: Carica papaya; assembly: GCF_054855325.1. Lineage (NCBI taxonomy): Eukaryota > Viridiplantae > Streptophyta > Magnoliopsida > Brassicales > Caricaceae > Carica > Carica papaya. Next base: position 25,937,375 of record NC_142311.1, on the reverse strand, counting down.
ATTTTCCCAATTTAAGCTATAATTCAATCCGATATCTACTAAAAAAAGATGTAAATCCCCTTTAAAAGGTTTAATCGATTAGGAAAATTGACATCAATTCAAGATTTGCATGCTTGATTTGGGAAATTATTTAAAAATACACGTCTTCAATACTGCCTGCTTAGGAAACTAAAATGTGAAATTTATGCCATCTTTTGGAAGCTTTTGATTTTCCTTTTTCTTTACCTTTTATATATACGTGTGTGTGTGTGTGTCTGTATATATGTATACTAATGTATAAACCATATTCATACTTCCTAAAAATATTACATTAATTAAAAAAAAAAAAAATCAAAGTAGATTATAATACCATAAATTAAAAAAAATAATCTAATTATATTAATTAAAACCAATAAAAAAAAAAACATGTTTTAATGTTAAAAAAGAAACATACACGTGTGAACGTGATCATGGAGATGTGAATGTTTGAGAACAGAAGGTTGACTTTCAACCGGAGAAGAGCCCGGCATCATGATGACATCATGATGATGATTATCATGATTGATCCAATGAGGACAGGAGGGTCCCACCGCCGTCCCAACTTCCTCTTCTGTCAGTTGCCATACCTGCGTGCGTCTATCCACACACGCAAGCCATAAATAGAGAGAGATGTATGTATGCGTATGCGTCTGCGTATGCATATGCATATGCATATGAACAGAGTTTTACAATCAAAGGCTTCATCTCTGAGATTCATCATGAGTTTTGACAGACCCAGAACGGTGGTCAAGCAGATTTTGGCCAAACCTCAACACGAAGGCAAAGGTGCCGTCGTACGCCGAGCCATCGGAAGGTAATTATCAAATTATATTAATAATTAAAATTAGAATATGAAATATGCTTGAATCTTTAATTTCTTATCTCTTCTTTGCCTATTCAATTCAGGGGAGACTTGAGGACATTGGACCCATTTATTATGTTGGATGAATTTTCAGGTTCTTTGGCTTTTTTTTACTTCAATAATTTTTTCAATCACAAGATTAAAATCATCTGTTTGTATCCATGGAGCTTTGTTGGGTTTTTTCAGATTATATTGAATGAATTGTTAATTTTGCAGTGTCACCTCCGGCTGGATTTCCAGATCATCCGCATCGAGGTTTCGAGACTGTTACATACGTGTTACAGGTATCCTTTTATCGACAATTAATCGTATTATAAATTAATCTACCTAATTAGAAACTAATTTCTGGTTTTGTAAATCATTAACCTTCCAAAACAAGAAATTAATTTGTGATTTGTGTTAAATCTCAGGGAGCCATTGAGCACCAAGACTTTTCAGGGCATAAGGGGACAATTCATGCTGGTGATGTACAGGTAATTTAATAACATTAAATTGAATTTTTTATTAGAAATTTTTTGTTATTATCATTAGTATTACGGGTTTTATGAAATTAATAAAATATATTAAAGAAATTAATTTATTTAGATATTAATCCATTTTTAAGTAATGTCATAATGTTAATGTTGTAGAGTGTGTTGACTTTTTGTGTTGTGTTTATACTTGTGAAATAATTTTAATTTTGATGGGCGCTTTCTTTTTTTGACTCAGTGGATGACAGCTGGGAGAGGAATAATCCACTCCGAAATGGCCGGAGGAGATGAACTCTGCAAGGGATTGCAGCTGTGGATCAATCTATCTTCTCAAGACAAAATGTAAGTCACTTCATATACATATATACACGCCTAAAATAGCATTTATATATAAAATGAATTTTTGTAATACTTGAGAAAATTGCAGGATGGAACCAAAATACCAAGAAATGCCAAGTTCAGAAATAAGATATGGAGAGAAAGAGGGGGTGACAGTCCGAGTAATAGCAGGAGAATCAATGGGGATTAAATCGCCAGTTTACACCAGAACACCAACAATCTTTTTAGATTTCAATCTTCAAAGTGGAACCCAGTATGAACAAAGCATACCAGAAACATGGAATGCATTCATATACGTCATACAAGGAGAGGGCATGTTTGGTTCTCGCAAATCATCTGCAAATCACGTTTTGGTTCTCAGTTCAGGAGACGGTTTAGTAGTGAAGAACACATCTCCAAACCCATTAAGATTCATTCTGGTTGGTGGTCAGCCTTTAAATGAGCCAGTGGTTCAACATGGTCCGTTTGTTATGAACACACAAGCTGAGATTGATCAAGCCATTGATGATTATTATCAATGTAAAAATGGGTTTGAATTGGCTAAGACATGGAAATCTCAGTGACTTCCAAACATGTCCTTAATTTTACTATGAAACCTAAAAAACTATTCCATAGCTTGCAACAATGGAGGATGAGAAGGAAAGGAGATGGTGGAGAAGACAAAAGAAATTTACTTTGGATCAGTTTATTAAGATATGCTTTGTTATAATTATTATTATATTATTATTTTTTCCTCTGGGGTTCTTGTGGTTAGAACCGTTATGGTGTTTTTTATATTCTTTATATATAAAAACATATATATATATATATATATATATATATTGGTTTTTGTTTGAGTTGGATAGGACTGGACTTTTTTTTTTTTTTTTTGGGAGTCTGATTAAAGTTGGCCCCTCCACCGGTTGGTGGAATTTGCATATTGCTTTCTGTTTTTACCCTTAAATTATATATATATATATATATATATAATATAAGTTGAATATAAATTGATATATTTATTAATTAAAAATATATACATATAAATTATAACATAACATTCTACAGAAAATAGATAAAATTGGTTATCATATTTGTAACCATTAATATTACTACAGAAAATAAAGTAATTAAGAAATGATAAAACTTTTCTAAGAATAAATCTTTTACCTTGGCCCATCCACAAAATTAATATAATAAATAATAAATTTTATGACAAAATCATTAAAGTTAAATCAATTTAAAAAAAAAACAAAAAAAAATTAGCCACGGGTCGGTCCAAGCCTGGCCCATCATAGACAGGATATGACGGGGCAGGCCTAAAACTTCTAATTTTGGGTCCTTGGTGGCCCATTTATTGAGCCTAGCTCATCATATTCTAACATTAATAAATTTAAAAATTTTGTAAAATTTATTTTCAGATTCAATTAAAAAATAATATATATTTTGATGGAAATTAAAATATATATTATATGGGTGTCATATAGAAATTCACATGAGATTAAATTTTATTAAAAAGATTTTCACTATCTTTTAGTCACACTAATTGTAGATTACTTGTTCCAAATATATCAGAGAAAAAGTTTAAAATGATTTTCAAAATTTCTTTTAATTGTGTTTTTTATTTTATTTTAATTAAATGATCCAAAAAGGATATTTGACACTTTGAAAGTCAACTTCTAGAAGGCTGGGTGGGTGGTGATTCCACTGAAGTAATAGTGGGCAATTAATTGGCCTTGGCAAGAATTTGGAGAATTTCAACATCCCTCTTCTCTGTTGACTTTCAAGAATTTCAAAGCCTATAAAAAAATTTTATTGACTTTCCATGGTTGCTTCTCTTTATAAAGATTCTAATTATATTAGAATAATAATAATAATAAATAAATAAATAAATAAATACTTACAAAGGCTGTTTTCAAACTAAAATTTTGCTTTAAATATTGTTTCCTACATAACATTTTAATTTGTGAACTTACTTTACATTTTGCTCCATATGTAAAAACTAAACTATATTTAATTGGTGCTTTGTGTAATCCCCCCTTCATTTGGCTTGACATAATGTTCTTAATCTTGTAGAGCTTCAAATTATGAATGTGGTTAAGATTTTGAGTTTTAATGAGAAATTTACATCTCAATCAAGCAAATAGAAGTAAATTAAAGCATCAAATTACAAATGTTTTTTTTTTTAATTATTTGTGAAAAGAAGAAGAGATTTCAAGTCGAATGTCGTAGGTAAAAAGGTCATATTTGCTGAAAAGTTCGAGTAAATTGTGTGACATGATGCCACATTAGTATTTTAGTGACTTTATGTGGTGTCTTGCTTATTAAATTAACAAAAAATTTAATTAAATAAATAGACTAGTAGTTAAAAATCTATATTTATGATATTTAAAGTTAAACATCAAATAAAAAAGATACAAAACATCAAGAAATTAAATGTGCATTAAGTCTTAACATGCTATCATTTGAAAAAAGAAAATATTCATTCATTAAAAGTTGTTAAATTCTAATTTAGATCGGACCAAATGATGAAAACCGAACTAAATAAACTGTCTAGTGTAAATCGGATGAAACATTGTTTGATTCAAATTTTGACCGAATACTAAAAAAATAATTTAGATTAAAAATACAAAAATAAGAATTAAAAAAATTTATTTTTAATTTTAATTTTATTAATATTTAATTGAAAAAGTTAAAAAAAAAAACAGTTCAACAAGACCATTATTTTTGGTCCAGTTAAATTTGATAAGAATTAGAACGATTCACTTTGGTTCAAATAGTTGACGATCCTTTACTCTGATATCATCTATGATTCCTCGAACAATGAGGATCCTCCATTTTAATTGACAAGTACCATCTTTCTCCACACCCTTAATCAATCCTCATTCCAATTCGATTGTGTAAATGCTCGAAACTTAAATAAAATAATTTATTATCTAAATACGGAAGTGAACAATAAAATTAGAGTTTATATTTCTTATACAGTAAATTGGAATGTCCAATAGAGTTACATAAATGTCCATTCTACATTGGTTCATAAAAAAAGACAAACGATAATTAAAAATAAATAAATAGATATCCTAGGGGTTAACCTCCACTAGTACTTGAAGAGAGTTCAGGAGACAAACTACTCACAATTCTCTTACTGATTAAGATCTAGATATTGGTATTCTTGATTTAAAATAGTTAATAAAATGTAAGCTACACTAACTCAGTAAAAATATCACGCTAATAACTGATATGAAAAAATCGAAGGTTGGTAAAAATCACAAAACAACTAATGGAGTCATTGATTTAAGTAAATACATTTAACTCTAAAATATTTTATTTCATACTTACCGTTACGGGTTTTTCCAAAATCAACCTATAAAAACAAGTAACCAAGTAATATTTTAATTTCATGTATAAGATCAGTAACTCTTCGTTTTAATCTACTTACTACCCTCGAGGGTCCATAGACGGGCTCTGAATTTTTTGAATTTTCTCTGCATGAACTAAAATACTCATCACGTATCCAAAAATACCCAAAAATTCAAAATCGGTGTTGAAAATCATTTTTGGCTAATTTTAGAATTTTGGTACGGCGGCACCACTGTGCTCCGGTGCCGGCTTCGACGCCCACGGTGGTGGTTCATCTTGTCTTAGCCAGTTTTAACTAGTTTTACACGTATCTCTACAAAAAAAAATATATTACGAAGCCTCGGTTGGTTAGAAAAACCAAAAACCCAAATCTATCGGCAGTGAGTCTCCGGGTATGACAGCTCTGCCATTCTCCTTCGCTGTTGGGGTTTTTCCTCCGACTAATATGCACAGAAAGGGACCGTGAACACAATGGTTAAAGAATCATGTGAAATGGAAAATGAGAAGGGAGTCATCGGAGGCAGTTTAGGGTTTTGGCTGCAGCTGCTCCGTCGGGCTTCGCTTGTGATTTCTAGCTCATCTGTCCTCTTTTTTTCTCCGATATGGACACAGAGAGACTCGAAATCGAATTTCAAGCGATAAGGAGAAAATTTTACCTTTTTTGGTTGTCGGCAGTGGTTTCAATGCGGCGGCGGCCAAAGACCAATCTCTTTCTGCAGTGTCTGGTTATTCTTCTTCAACGAGGGCTGGCGGCTAGGGTTAGGTGCTCCTGTAAAGAAGAGTTTAAATACTCATCTCCTCTTCGATTTAAGTCGTCTGTTTGTGTCAACATAGAGCGAAAAGGACTGTTCGATGGTTTTCAGTTTAGGCTGATGGTATAGGCAAATTTGGGCCGTCCATTGCGATCTATTTGGGCTATTCACGGGCACGAGATTAGATTTGGGTCGTCGAATTGCTGAGCACACGGATCGCTCATGTGGCTTCCCGTATGGTGCTGACGTCAGCGGGGTTGCCACGCAGCGTGCTTTGGTTCGTCAGGGTTACTAAGTAGATCGTCCCACGTGGCCGAACTTTTTTTTTTTTTTTGCATTTTAGCTCCCACGTTTTCAATTTTTCTTTCAAAAATACCATTCAAATTCAAAATGTCATCATTTTTTTAAAAAAATTATTACCAATTTCATTCCTAATTTATTTTATCTCTAAAATTCAATAAATCTAAATTAAAATAAATTAAATTAATTATTTATATATTTTTTTACAAATAAAATCATCCTGGGCCGAAGTCCTTTTTATACATTTGAGAAAATGTCCCTTTTATACCAATAAAATCAATAAAACTAACCATCACAAGGGTATTCCCGTCACTTTACTACAACTTAAAACTTATTTCCTAAAATTTTTATGTATCATTAAAATAAAAGCTAAATCTATGGGGAGCTAGCTTTGCATCAAGCAAGAAACAAAATTATACTATCAGAATATCAATATTAGAGTGACAATATCAAACCTATATAATCATTCAAAGTAAAAATATTCTTATATTTTTTAATGGAAATGACCAAATACATAAGATCAACATATATTGCATGTTGAAAAAAAAAAAAACTGTAGTTTATTTCTTATTCTTTTTATAATAGTTTTAGTGATTCATTTATCCTAACTTCAAAAGAATTACAGTATTAAAGGCTGTAGTAAGAAACATCTTCAATTGTTTAAAAAATCTAATTAGAATTTTCAGTTATTGAAAGTAGATAAAAATTTTATTAAAAAAATAATTAGGTGTTTGAATAAAGTACTTAATAGAAAATTAAACAATTTTTTTTTTTGTAAAAAGTAATAAAAATATATATTTTGTAAATATTAAATAATTTACATTATTTTATATATATATATATATTATTAATCTTAAATAGACATGAAGAGAATATTTAAATAAATTTATTAGATAAAAAATAAAACTAAAAAATTTAAAAACGATGTATTTATTCTTTTACGGCTAAAATGTTAAAATATCTCATGAATTCTACAAAAATATCTAAACTTTTTTCCGAATTATTTTTCATTAAAAGTTCTCCTTTACTTCTAAAAATGTAACAAAATTTTATCTCACCATTAAGTTTTTCTAATGGTATATAGTACATGATGCGAACAAGCCGCATCATATAAATTTAATGTAATATGCCTTACTTGTTTACTTGGTGCTGTGTGAATATTTACTTGCTTGTTTATTTTCCTTTTACATGGCTGCTTTAACAGTTTGACAAAAAGATGCTTCTTATCGGCTGGTCTGGTTTTTCTTTCAAAGGTTCAATGTTACTTATAAGATTTTTCCATCAATCATAATCAAGTTAGCCAACATGTTATGGAAACATTTTTAAGAGTTCATTCCATCATCCTCACTTTATCTTGAACCCTAGATTCCTCTCTCATGGATTAACTGCAAGACAAATTGGAGAATATAAAATGTTTTTACATACGTTAAATGTTTTCTTGTTTAATTTACTTTAATCCGTTAGATAATTCCATATCATCAATTTACTTCAATGCCTTTGCTAGGGTTATTCTTTTAATACAATCATGAGGTTAATCTCCAGTCTGCATAAAATCAACAATAAGCAAGGGAAGAAAAGGCTCCTTATTGATTGATTTGTGATATATTTTAGTGAACAAGGAGCCTTTTCTTCCCTTGCTTATAACTGAATATTTTGAGTAATTTACCCACGCCAGCATATGATGTCACTTGAGCCATCAACCTTCATATCAACCAGCGTAATTCAGTCCCTAACAAGTCAAAAAGCATCCAGTTCTGAAAACTCTGGCATAAATTAATCTTACAGCTTCATGCTTGGCAACTGAAACTAAAAAGCAAAGTTTGAAGAAGACTATGAACAGAAGAAAGACAAGTAGATGAATGCGTTATGACTAAAAAAATTAGAAATTTGAAAGAAAATTGTGTTCTTTGAGGAGGTGTTGGGAGGGAAACAACTCAATTTCATTTGTGACCTTCCATAAAGGGTTGTCTTCTTCCAATTTCCAGAGAAACGACAAAGAGAGGGACGTGTGAGTCAAAATTATGAAGAAGTTATAAAGAGAATTAGAGATGACAGATGTTGCAGTCAAGAGAAATAAAAAGATGACTGGGATGCATTTGAAATGAAAGAGTTTTGAAGGGGAAATTTGGGAGCTGCATTCTATTCTAGAGAGGTAGGAGAGGTTATCAAGTAAAAGGAAAAGGAAAAATGTAGTGGGTTTGAGAGAGTAGAGGGAGGAGACTAGGTTTCAGCTGGGTGAAAAAGAAGAGATGAGGATTTGTTTCTAGCTTCGGCCAAGGAAGGAAAAGAAATGGAATTTGTTCAGAGTACCAACTCCAAAGACAATTAGTGAACAAGGAGATTGAAAGAAGGATTGCTTAGAAAAATAGGTATACTGAATTCTAAATTTACTCTTTTTGTTTGTTCAAGTTTAAATTTATCTTCTTTTAAATACCACTTTATTATATGCTAGGAAATGAGATAATAAAGAATTAATTGGTACAGTGCATCTCATATGTGTATTCTTCTTATAATTACTTTGATTCCATTTTCAGGTTGGCCAACAGCAGGTTTTTTATTCTCATATTAATAAAATTGTTAATTTTATGTTGTAGCTGTTAATTCATGTTTTAGATTGCATATCTTCAAGTGATTGTTTTAGAACTTAAGTACTATTGTGTTTTATTTTAACATGATTTCTAAAGAGGAACTAAGTAGTATTCATATAGGATGCTAGTATATATATATCAATAGATATAATTGGTCTTCTTTGGTTTGGCATTTGAACTTAGTAAATATATACAATATTCTTTTTTTTTTTTTTTTTTAAGTACGGTTAATTTTTATTTTTAATATAAAAGTTCATAATGAAAATAATAATAATAACAATAGAAATAGATCTTAAAATGAGTTAAGTACTGCTAAATCGAGAAATATTGAAGATTTTTTAGAAAAGGTGTTTATGCAAATTAGTGTGTGCTTTGTTTTTCTTATTTTTCTTTCTTATTCCATATTGTATAAAATATTTTAATTAATAAACTAAATCATTTATAAAAGACATCTTTACATACTAACATCACAAGTAAAAATTTTATCTACATGTAAAATAATGCCATCTATTAGCTGCTTCAATGAGCTAAAAGTCCACTTTTTCCTCCTACTATTTCCAATCTTTAAAAGTAGGCTAATGAATTTTTTAAGTTTTATCTCACTTGAAATAGTATTAGTGGCAACTCTCAACACTTTTAAGATCAAGGATTATTTTGGCAAGCCTTTTTTCCCCCTCAGTCATCCACATTATGATAGTTCTACATCTCCACTATAAACTAAATGATTAGTGATAATTGCTTACGATGTTTTGAAGTTTGATGCATGAGTTTAACCAGTGTTTATGTTTAAGACTTAATATGAGGGTTGTCACAAGTGGCACGACCCTACAAAAAAGAAGAAATTTAGATTTTTGAATCTTTTTTATATTTTAAATAATTGAAGGAATTGTTATGGTCCTATTGGAAGCGAGATTAAATGTAAATTTTTATATTTTTTTTTACCAAAATTGAGAATAAAATTGTACAAAATAAGAGGGTGTGAGACCCCTACTCTATGATACGGACTGATCATTTTAATTATAATTTGCACGTATATTTTAGATATTTAACTATTATGTAAGTGTGTGCTTGTGACATCCGTTCATAAATAAAATTCACAATAAATATTTATAGACTGATCAGTAGAGGACGATTTAAATGCACCGACAAGAAAATAAAGGAAATAAAAGGAAAACATAACTAAATTTAGACAAGTTTACCTAGCTTCACTTCTTTTTTTTTTTTTTTTTTCCCCTCCATCCAGATTAGTCTTGATAAAACATTTCTTGTCATAAAAGTTTTAGTCACAATTTTTGCATAAGGATACTAAAATATATATTAGTGACAAAAGATAACCATACAAATTAATTGAACAAATAATTATGTTGTCTTTGAGAAATTTGATTTGATTTTTATAATCATTATATATAATCAAAAGTCCAATTATTCCTCTTATTATGCGTTACACCATTTAAGAATTCATTTAATAATATTGTAACTTAGTATTGAACAAATTATTCCTCTTTTCCTAGTATGAATTTGTAACCAATGCCAATTAACACGTAAGAAGTTTAAAGTGATTATACTTGCAATTCCATTGCATCAAATTAAATAAGATTTAAACGCAATCAAAATATCAAAATTGAGATAATTTCATTATTTAGACTTCTCAAGCACCATAAGTAAATTTTTGTTCATTTAATACTTTTTATTATCTTAAGTCAATTATCATTTTTGCACCTATCCATAATCAAAATCACACGAGTAAGATACAACAAAATAATAAGAGAATATAATGTTTTATTTTACAGATCTGCTCAAATTTAAAATCGCAAAGGTGGATATCAAGCACCATAATGTTCCATTTTACATAGCTCACAATCACATTCCAAATAAACAAACTTCAATCACTTAACATAGCTCTCTTCAGAGAAAGAGTGAAGGAAATTCTTGTATTTTTATTAACAAATATTATTTTTGTAACGGCCGCGAAAATATTCATAGGAAATAATTGATAATTTAAGTGTGAAAGCGAAATAAATATTTAAGGTTTACATTACTTACACAATAACTTAAAGTACCAAATAGTGTTACGAAATTCACCCTTTTGAAAGAAATAAAAAAATGAACGAAAAATAAAGAAAATTAGCATTTACTCGCAATCTTTTTGCGGATCGGGCCCTGAATCTTAGTCATCTCGATATGAAATTGTTAAATAAGGGATGAGCTACACTACTCCAGTAAAAATATCACACTATATCACCGACACAGAAAAGAATATTGGTAGAAAAAATCAGGATATAACTAATGAAGCACTAAATTAAGTAAATTCATTTATCAATAATAAAAGAATTTACCGTCTACTAACCGTCGTGAGATTTATAGAAAACAACCTATAGAAAACAATAACATTATATGTATCATGATTCTGCATACAATTGGCAACATAGCACATACTATACTTTCATATTCAAATCATCAAACAACAATTGCCTCTTTTTTCACCAGCCTGCTGGTATCCATGGGAGTTCATAGGAGTGTCCCCGCTACGCGTGAACTTTTTCCTTTAACATTCTCAATTACGAGTCGTTCCCATACCCCATTCGATATGAGCGCTAAAGTACTAAACCTTAATACCCCGTCCGGTATGAGGGTGAAGCGGGTCGTCTCCATATCCCATCCGGTATGGGTGGCAAGTTACCAAGTCTCCATACCTCATCCAAGGATGTTCAGTAAGGCTGCTGTTTCATCCAGTCACTTAATCACACAAGTTTTTCGTTTACCTTTAATCTCCATTTTTTTAATTCAACCGTAAACACGTAAGAAAACGATACATGCATTGAAAGTTATAAAATAAATCAATAAGGTACTATCATGCATTTAAAATGTAAAAATAATCAACAGAATCAATAGAGAATAGTTTCCGATTCTAGCTCCATTAGCAATCCATAATTAATCATGAACATTTTTTAAATTGGACAAAATACCGTATTTATTGTTAATTAGACTTCAATTCTATAACAGAAAATAGGGTGATGAATTCTTACTCAATTTGGTGACCGAAAAGTTAAGCTATTTACTGTGTCTACAAGCGGTTTCCAAGTTTCCTGAATTTTTCTTTGGGAATCAAAATGCTATAAATACCTACAAATGTCTCAAACAAACCCAAAATCAGTCTCAGGGCCCACTTTGGCCAATTCAAAATTCTGGCACGGCAATTCTGCTGTGCTCCAGCGACAGCACCGCCGCGATTTTCGGCTGAATTCAGCTGATTTTGCATCAATCCCTACGAGAAAACACGTTAAAAGGTATCAGTTGGCTGAAAAAATTCAAAAAATTAAAACTCACTGGTGGCGTGGCGCTTTGGTGCGACAGCTCCTCCGGCTCATGTTGTGGTTGGATGCTTTGTTCCGGTCAACTTGTAGAGAAGGAAACAATAATCACAACGGTGAAAAAATTATGCCAAACGGGAACCGGAAAGGGTCTCATCGGAGGCATTTTGTGAAATTCTCCTCGGCACCGCCGCCATGCTTTACCCACATTTTTCAGCCAATCGGCCGGTCTTTTTGCTCTGATTTGGCTATGCATATGTTTAAAATTGAATTCTGAGCAAAGGAGAAAATTTTCACCTCTTTTGGTGCTTGGAAAGGGCTCCGGCGTGGTAGTGGGCGGTGGCGGTCTCCTTCTCGATGCTTGGGTCTTATTCTCCGGCGAAGAGGTCTGGCAGCTAGGGTTAGGGTTTGGTATGGATGGGGGTTATTTATATCCATCTATTTTTTATTTGGGCCGTCCATCGCATTTGATCTAGACTGTCCGATCGCGATTAAATAGAGAGTGAATCTGTACTGTTCATTGCGATCCAATCTGGGCCATCCAATCGTGTTCAAATCTGACCGTTCGATCATGTTTGGAGAGAGAACGCATCTGGGTCGCTCATGCGCGTGAGAATGGATCTGAGTCATTCAATCACGGGCACGCGAATCGTCCGCGTAGCACCGCGTCAGTGTTCGCTGCCATGCGACTCGTCCTGATTCATCGGGGTTGCTGACCGAGCATCCTATGTGGCAAAATTTCTCTAAATTATATTTTGACCACCGATTTTTTTTTTCTTTTAAAAATACCTTCAGAACCTAAATTTTCACCCCTTTTTCCCAAAATTATTTTCAATTTAATCCTACATCAATTTTACTTCATTTTTACTCTAAATTAAAATTAAAAATTTAAAAAATTAAGAAATTATATTTATAATTAAATCCTAAATTACAAAAAAAATTAATTTAGGGTGTTATAACTCTCTCCCCTTAAAAGAAATTTGGTCCCTCAAATTTGTCTCTCTCACTCTCAATCAAACAGTTGGGAATATTTGGCTCTCAAGTCTTATTCTAACTCCTATGTGCCATCTCTCGGTGTGTGATTCTGCCATAAGACCTTAACAAATGGAATTTTCTAGTTGCGAAGTAATATGGTCTTTCGGTCCACAATGTTGACCGATACTTCTTTGTAGGACAGATCTTCCTGGAGTGAAAGAGGTTCGTGGGCCAAGACGTGAGAGGGGTCTGAGTTGTACTTGCGTAGCATGGACACATGAAACACATTATGGACCCTATAAAGTTCTGGAGGCAGTGTCAGTCTATAGGCGGCGGTATTAATTTTGCTCAGATTTCAAATGGTCCAATAAATCAGGGGGTTCAATTTTCCCATCTTTCCAAACCTACTGATTTTCTTGAAATGAGTGACTTTAAGGAAGACCCGATCGCCTTTCTCAAATTCCAAATCTCTCCTCCAAGTATCTGCATAACTCTTCTGCCTGCTCTGAGTCGTCTGAATGTTCTTCCTGATCTTAACTATTTTGGATATAGTCTCTTCTACCAAATCTGGGCCGAACAGCTTTCTATCACCCACTTCCTCCCAATAAATTGGCGATCTACATGGGCGCCCATATAACGCCTCATACGGAGCCATGTCAATACTTGCTTGGTAGCTGTTGTTGTAGGCGAACTCTATCAGGGGTAGATACTCATCCCAATGGCCCCCGAAGTCAAGAACACAAGCTCGAAGTATATCCTCAAGTGTGCAGATTGTCATTTCTAACTGCCCAACGGTCTGAGAGTGGAATGCAGTACTAAGAGACAGTTTCGTTTTCATGGCTTACTGAAGGCTAGACCAAAACCGAGAAGTGAACCTGGAGTCCCTGTCAGATACTACTGTCACTAGCACTCCATGTAATCTGACTACTTCCCGAATATACATTCTTGCCAACTTGTCCAAGAAATCGGTCATCCTGATGGCCAAGAAGTGGGAAAACTTGGTAAGTCGGTCAACAATTACCCAGATGATATCATATTCTGAGCGTGTCTTAGGTAATCTTGTCACGAAGTCCATGACGATATGTTCCCATTTCCACTCCGGGATTGGTAATGGCTGAAGTAGCCCACTTGGACGTTGATGTTTTGCCTTAACTTGCTGACATACCAAACACTTAGAAACAAAGTAAGCTATATCTCTTTTCATCCCGTTCTACCCAAATCGGGGTCGCATACTTTGGTACATCTTAATGCTTTCGAGATACATGGCAAACTTTGAGCTATGAACATTTGTCATAATACCTTTTTTTAACTCACTGTCACTTGAAACACACACTCTGTCATGGAATCTGAGCAACCCATCAATGGAGATTCGAAATTCTGGGTTAACTCTCTGTTCTGCATCTTTCTTGAAGGCTGCTAGGGTGGAGTCGGCAGACTAAGCTTCCTTTATTCTCTGAATTAACTCAGGCTGAATAGTTAAGTGGCTCAAACATATGACTCTTCAGGTCCTGAAGTCGTACCTGCTGTACGACCCCTATCTGCATGCATTCTGAAACCATCAAATGTGTTAATGTACCTGCACTTTTTCTACTAAGTGCATCGACTACCACATTACCTTTATCCAAGTGATACAAGATGTCGCAATTATAGTCATTGAAAAGTTTTATTCATATTCTCTGACGCATGTTGAGATCCTTTTTAGTGAATATGTATTTCAAACTCTTATGATCGGTATACATTTAAAAGGTCTCCCCAGACAAATAATGGCGTCAGGTCTTCAAGGCGTGTATGATTGCGGCAAGCTCTAAGTCATGGGTGGGATAGTTTTTCTCATGACTCTTTAACTGTCTGGACTCATAAGCTATGACATTCCTATGCTGCATTAAAATACAACTCAAACCTAAGTAGGAGGCATCACTATAAACTGTATATCCATCCAATCCACTCGACAAGGCCAACACAGGTGCAGTAGTTAGCCACTTCTTTAATTTTAAAAAACTTCTTTCATAGTTTTCGTCCCACTCAAACTTGATATTCTTCTTTGTGAGCCGAGTCAGAGGAGCAGCTAGACTAGAAAATCCTTCTACGAACCTGCAGTAATAATCTGCCATCCCCAGAAAGCTATGGATCTCCTTAACCGATGTCAATTTTTTCTAGTTGAACATTGTTTCCACCTTTTCGGGGTTCACTGATATTTCATCCTTTAATATTATGTGTCTAGGAAGGTAGTCTGCTCAAGGCAGAAACCACACTTACTCAACTTTGCATACAACTTCTTTTATCTAAGAACTTGTAAAATTTGAGTTAGATGGTGAGCGTGTTTCTCTCTGCTTTTTGAATAAATCAAGATGTCATCGATGAACACAATAACAAACTGATCTAGGAATTATCTGAAAACCCTATTCATCAAGTCCATGAAGATGGCAGGAGCGTTAGTTAGTCTAAATGGCTGACCAGGAACTCATAGTGTCCGTACCTGGTTCGAAAGGCTGTCTTGGAGATGTCTTCTGCCCTGATTTTTATCTGATGGTAACCTGAACGCAGGTCTATTTTGGAGAAGACCTGGGCACCCTGCAACTGATCAAAGAGGTCGTCAATCCTAGGGTGGGGATACTTGTTCTTAATCGTGACCCTGTTTAGATCTCTATAATCAATACATAACCTCAACGTTCCATCAGCCTTTCTTGCAAATATGACTCCGGCACCCTAATGGGACACACTATGTCTGATGAATCCACTGTCCTGCAGCTCAGTGATCTATTTTCTCAATTCTTCCATCTCAACACGACTCATGCAGTAAGGAGCAACGAAAATAGGCTGGGTGCCTAGCTAAAGGTCTATGGTGAATTCGACTTCCCTATCTACTGTCAGTACATGTAGTTCATCCGGAGACACATCTGGAAAGTCTTGGACTACCGGAACCTTTTGAATACAAATTTCTTTCTTGGGTTTACCTAGTTAGAGAAAATAGCTAGGTTAAAGTACTTAATAATAAGAAAATTTGCCATGAGGGAAACAAATGTTAAACTATTTTATTAATTTGTAAATGACTCCTCATTAAGAGGGTTGAATACAACCTTCTTACTAAAACAATCTACAGTGGCGTGATACATCGCTACCTAGTTCATTCCTAAAATTACATCAAAGTCTCCCGTATCAATTTCTATTAGGTTTACACTCAATTTTCTATCTGTTATATCTATGACATAGGCCCTGTATACAACCTCTCTCAGTAGTGTCATACTCCCAAGAGTAGACACGAACAACACAGAATCAAGTTTTTCAGGCAGTACATTTAATTTTTATGCAAAAATATGTGAAATAAATGAATGTGATGCACCAGTATCAATCAAAATATGAGCAAGATGGTTACAGATAGTGTACATATCATGTACCACGTTCGGGTTGATTTATGCATCTTGTTGTGTGAGATTGTAAGCTCTATCCTGAACAAGAGATCTGACCGAATTCTGGTTTCTTAGGCACTCCCTCGCATAATGTTGGGCACTACCACATATGCGGCAGATGTTGTTGAAGCGATAGCAGGGTCGGTCCCCATGATCATTGCCACAATACTAACAGATCTTACCACGTCCTACTGTTGGAACCTAAGGGGGAGACTGAGTCATCGACTTGGGTTTCTTGTTCTGTTGAATAGGTATAGTAGGTGCTGATCTACAGTGTGGAGCTGAAGGCCTGAGGTTCTCTGCTGCTTGAGGGAAGGTGCAAAAGCTCCTCTCTAGTAACTGTCCCTTGGCCAAAATAGCCGAATAAGTGTTGAACTTGAGCATAAACAATTGTTGTCTGATCTCAAGACGAAGAACCCACTCGAACCTTCTAGTTTTCCTGCTTTCGTCCATTATGCTCTCAGGAGAATATCGACCCAACTTCAAGAACTTGCGAACATATTCTGATATAGTCATGTTCCCCTAGACTAAGTGTGCAAACTCTATCTCCTTCAGATGTCGCAGATGCTCTGGGAGGTACCCTGCATAAAAGGCTGTCAGGAACTGTTCCCAAGTAACTGGAAAGGGCAGGGTGGCCTGCTTGTGTTGTCATCAACGATCTGCTTCTCCCACTAGCATGTAGGTAGCAAGGATGACCTTATGTTCGGGGATCACCCCGAGGGTCTCTAAGGCCTTCTCTATCTCAGATAACCAGAACTCGGTCTCTTCAAAGAAGGATCCCCCTGTAAAAGTAGAAGGATTTAGTCTTTTATACATTTTTATGTAGTCTGGATCTATCGTGAGAGGAGCTGGGTCCCATGGATGAGGGATTGCGCTGAGCTGAGGATGGACTGGATGGCCCTACAGTGGTATTTGATGATACGGTGGAGGCACCAGATTGTACTGTAGTGGTGCTGGGTGACGCGGTGGTTGGGGCACCAGATTATACTGTGGTGGTACTGGGTGGTACTGTGGAGGAGCAGGGTCATATCAGGGTGGCTCGAGATCTTCCCACTGCAAGGGTGGCTCAACCAGCGGCAATAAGGAGGGTAAGGTAGCTCTCTCTTTTCCCCGGGCCTACTGGGCTGCAATAAGTCTTTTCAACATCTCAAATAACCGATCAACATCATCTCCAAACGAACCCTCCTGGGTTGCTCGATTTAGTGGGGATCTTCCTCTCCTCATCTATCTGTACCTGCATTTCACAAGGAAAGGTTGAGTGACAATTCATTATTTTCGGTGTTTCCTAAGGATTTTGTGTAAGGAATGGGTCCGAGGAACACGGCTCGATACCAACTGTAATGGTCCCGAAAATATTTATAGAAAATAATTGATAATTTAAGTGCGGAAGCGAAATAAATGTTCAAAGTTTACATTCCTTACACAATAACTTAAAGTATCAAACAATGTTACAAAATTTACCATTTTAAAAGAAATACAAGAAATAAGGATTAGCATCTACTCGCGATCCTCTTGCAGATTGGACTCTGGATTCTGGTCTTCTCGATCTCAAATGGTTAAATTTGGATGTTACAGTTTTTTACAATAGTACTTAACTATGTATATATAGGCCAAGTAAAACAAAGTTATTGCTGAAAACAACGAAACTATTACAAGAATAAAGGAAATGATCTTCAAAAAATAAATTCCAAGAAATCAGTAGAATAATGTTCCATGATTTAGTCAACTAAATTATTATTTTTGATTAGAATAATCCTCCATGATTTAGTCAACTGAATAATCTTTTTTGATTAAATTACCATCTTAGGTTGAAGTTATTACACTCAGACATGTGTTATCTCCTAATATATCTCCACTAATAAAGTTTATGTTGTGAGTAAATTCATTTTTATCACTCCACAATTTATGGGACACATTATCACTCCATTTACTCACATTTTGGTTGCTGGTAAATGTTTTTACTGTGTTAATATCCCCCCCGCAAATTGAGCCTGGGTTGGAGGCAAAGTTTATTGTAAAAGGAATGAAGGATAACCTTTGGTAAAGGTTTAGTAAAGATGTCAGCAACTTGTTTATCAATGGAAACTTGTTGGGTGACTAGAAGTCAAAGTGCAACATGTTCATGCACAAATTGATAGTCTAATCGACATGTTTACTCCGAGCATGAAACACAAGGTTAACTGTCATGTACAGAACACTAGGATTATCACAATATAGTGTAGGTGGAGAAGGGAGTGTAATACGAAGATCCTTAAGAATGTAAGTCAACCAACTAATCTCTGCAGCAGGGTTAGCCATGGCATGATACTCGGCTTCGGTACTGGAGTGTGAGATCGTATGCTACTTTTTAGCATACCATGAAATCATTTTAGTCCTAAAGAAGGTGCAGTAGCTAGTAGTAGAAAACCTTGTGGTGGGACACTCAGTCCAATCAGCATATAGAGAACATGAATAAATTATGAAGCATAGTTAACACTATAAGAGAGGTCTGGTCGAGTGAGTGTAAGATATTGAAGGTTACCGATAATGCCTCGATAGTGGCAGGGGTCATCAAGGAGAATGTCATTTGATGGTGGTTTAAATTTTATTTTTAGTGGTGTACTCATAGGCTTACAATCAACCATGTTGGATCTTTCAAGGATAGTGAGAGCATAGTGAGATTGGGTTAAATGAAGTTTAGTGGATGTTTGTGCAATTTCAATGCCAAGAAAATGATGAATTGCTCCTAAATCTTTCATAGAAAATTCATTACTTAAGAGTTGAATAAACGTGGTAACAAGCTCAATGGTTGATCCTGTAAGAAGTATGTCATCTACATAAAGAAAAAAAATAAGTGAGCCATGATCAGAATGAAAAATAAATAAATATGGATAAGCTAGGCTATATTAAAAGAAACCATACTTAAGGAGAAAAATATTGAATCTATCGAACCAAGCAGGAGGTGCTTGTTTGAGTCCGTATAGAAAACATTGAAGCTTACATACATGATTTGGGTATTGAGAGTCTGTCATACTAGGTGGTTGTTGCATGCAAATATCTTCAGAGATATTACGATGCAATAATACATTCTTGGCATCTAGTTTTCGGATTGGCCAATGTTTCACAAGTACAATAGATCATATAATACGAATGGTACTTGGTTTTATAACTGGAGAGAATGTTTCAGTGTAGTCTACGCCATCAATATGATGATACCCTTTGACAACGAGTCAGGCTTTTAAACGGTCTAAAGTGTCATCTGATTCAAGTTTGGACTTGAAGACCCATTTAGAACCAATAATACACATGTCTGGTGTGCGATGAAATAATCTCCATGTCTGATTTTGATGAAAGGTAGCTAGTTCTTCTTCCATTGTTGTCTTTAACTTGGATGAGACAAGGTTGATTTAATGGTTTGTAGTTCACAAGGATTGGTGGATGACGAAATGATAGCTAATGCATATTTAGAATTTGGCTTAACAATCCCAAGTTTGAGGTGAGTAACTATAGGATGTGATATTGATTCTTGTTGGAGTTGTGATGATTGACATGTTTGGGACGACTCAAGTACAGGCATGGATTGAGTGGTAGTAAAAATTCTGGTTTCAATATGGAAGGTGACTCTCATGTAAGAGTTGGTGTGGACGAAATAGATTGAACATGAGAATTTGTAGTTGTGATAGTAGGTAGGATTGGTAAAGTAGCATTTGTTGGACACATATTTGGCACTGAGGATGAAGTAGGCATAGTAACCAGCGGTAGAGGACTTAAGCACAGTGGTTCACTTGGTTGTGACGAATGACATGTATTAAGAGTAGACTCAGTATGTGGTAACCATGAGTAAAAAATATTAACAACATGTGAAGTAGTTGGAGAAACATAAGTCGGTTTAAATGGAAAAGAATTCTCATAGAAAACAACATGACGAGAAATAAGAAATTTTTTAGTAGGAGGATGAAAACATTTGTATCCTTTATATTTTTCACTATAACCTACAAAAAAACATAAGGCTGATTTAGGAGTAAATTTGTGACTTCGTGTGTCCCAAGTGTAAGGAAAGCATTTATAGCCAAAAGTACAAAGTGATGAATAATCAAGGTGACTACCATGTAGAATAAAATATGGAGTGTCAAATTTAAGAGACGACAATGGCAATCGGTTGATGAGAGAAACTGTTGTAGTAAAGGCTTCTACCCATAAGAAAAGTGGAGCATTGCTTGAAACAACATAGTCATAATTAGTATGCAAATAATTCGATGACATCTTTCAACTATACCTGTTTGTTCTGGAGTATATGGACAAGAGATCTAATGAATGATACCTATTGAGAGAAAGTGAGATGATATTTTGAGTTGACAAACTCACCTCCACCATCTGAGTGAAATTTTTTAATCTTTTTATTAAACTACCTAGCAACACACTATTAAAACATTAAGTAAGCTGCAAAAAAATTTGATTTATGTTTCAATGAAATTATCCAAGTATATTTCGAAAAATCATCTACCAAACAAGCATAAAATCTAAACTTTTCAATAGATAAAATGGGAGCTGGTCCCTATAAGTCACAATGAATTTAAAAAAAAAATACCAGAAGTAGAATGTTTAGAACAAGAAAAAGGTAATTTATTAAGCTTTCCTAATTGACAACTATCACATAAATGTTCAATCCTTGTAGGGCTTAAAACTTCAATCAATCCTTTATTTTTTAATAATTGTAGGGTTAAAAATTGATGATGTCTTAAGTGTTGATGCCAAATGTCTGTTGTGTCGTATTTGAATCGATTGGAAAAGTGTACTTCTAATGTGTTAGATAGGACATACAATCACCTTTCTGTCTCCATGTTATGACTGATTTCCCTATGTTATGATCCTTAACACAAAAAACAACATTAGAAAATTCACAAACAACAAGAAATTGAGTGGTTAGTTGACTTATAGAGAGCATATTTCTTTTTGAATTAAGAACTAAAAGAACATCTTTGAGAGGTAAAGTTGTATTTTTTTGCTTGACAAATGAATCTCCAATACTAGTTATAGATAAAGAAGATCCGTCTCCAATTACAATAGAGTCAGGTCCAAAATAATCATGAATATTAGTTAACATACCTAATTTACCTTTTATATGATTTGAGGCTCCAGTGTCTGAAGTCTACTCAGTTTCAACAACAGAGTTGTCCAAAGTGAGAGTTGCAAGGGCTTGTGGAATATCATCATTTTGAGCTGTTTGTTTTGGCACCCACCAACAAATTTTTGCAATGTGACCTGCTTTCCCATAGTATTGACATGTTTCATCTCGATATAAGTTTTGTTCAGCTGAGGTCATATGCCTCTCACCTAGTGGTTGAGGATGTTGTGTAACGGCTCCAGAAATTCAAAAAGAAATACATATAATAATCTGAGTGCGGAAGCGAAATAAAAGATTAAGCTTAACATCCCTTACATAATAATTTAAAAGTACTAAACAATATCACAGAATAAGTTCTCTAAAAGAAATACGAGAAAAGAGAAAAATAAAGGAAACTATAAAGCATCTGACATCTACTCGTCGTCTTCTTGTGGATCGGACTCGGGAACCAGGTCCTCCTGATATGAAATAGTTAAATAAAGAATGAGCTACATTAGCCCAGTAAGAACATCACACTATATCACCGTCACAGAAGCAAAGGTTGGTAGAAAACCAAAAACAACTAATGGAGCACAAATTTTAAACCAATACATTTATTTAAAATAAAACCACTTACCCTTGGAGAACCTGTGAAAACAACTTATAAAGACAATAACATCATACAAATTTCATGCATAATCAGTAACATAAAATATATCATAAATCCGTATTCATTAACAATAACTGATTATCACCGTTTCTCGTTTTCACCAGCCCACTAATATCCATGGGGATTCATAAGGGTGTCCCCACTACACGTGAACCATTATTCTTAATAGTCTTAATTCCAGGGCCGTCCCCATACCCCGTCCGGTATGAGTGCCAAGACATTAAACCTTAATACCACATCTGGTATGAGGGTGAAGTGGGTTGTCCCCATACCCCGTCCGGTATGAGCGCCAAATGACCAAGTCTCCAAACCCCACCCGGTATAAGACAACGTTCACGGTAGGGTTCCCTATGAACCCGGTCCGTCCACCATCTCCCAGGATATCTAGCAAGGCTGTCACCTTTTCTGTTTTCCCTTAGTCTCCATTACCAAGTTGAACATAATCACATAAATAATAAATATGCACCCGGTAATACAATCATATCTTAAATTTCAAAATCACACAGTGGTCAAGTGAGACAGTAATACATGCATTTAAAACCATAGAATAGATAGACCAGATATCATAATATATTTAAACTGTAAAATAAATCAAGCAGGAATCGACAGAGAATAATGTCCGGTTCGGGCTCCATTAGCAACCTTAATTAATTATGCATATCTATTTAATTTGTACAAAATACAGTATTACCATTTATTCAAATTTTAATTCCATGATAGGAAATAGGGTGATGGGTCCTTACTTGAATCGACGCCAAAAACTAGATTGTTACTGCGCCTACGGACAGTCCCTAATTTCCCTGAATTTTTTCTCGGGAACTAAAACGCACTTACGGTACATACACATGTCCCAAATAACCCAAAAATCAGACCCAGGGCCTACTCGGCCAATTTTAAAATTTCGGCACGGCAACTCCGCCGTGCTCCGGTGACGGCAGCAGTGATCCGCCTCAAGTTGGCTGTTTTCGGCCGAATTCAGCCAAACTTGCATCAGTTGCTGTGAAAAAACACACTTAGAGCCCTTGGTGGGCCGAAAAAATGTAGAAAATTGAAACTCACAGGCTATGGGGCTCTCTAGTGCGGCGGCTCCTCCGGCTCACGTTGTGGTTGGGTGTTTTGCTCCGGTCAACCTGTAGAGGAGGAAATGGTGATCACAACGGTTGAAAAATTACATCGAACGGGAATCGACAAGGGGCTCATCGGAGGCAAAAATCGAAACACCCCGTAGCGGCGTCGTTGAGCTTCGGCAGCATTTTTCGGCCAATTGGCCGGTACTTTCGCTCCAATTTGGCCATAGGTGGGTTTGGAATCAAATTCTGAGCAAAAAATAGAATTTTTACCTCGTTTGACGACTGAAAATTGCTCCGGTGCGGCGGCGGGTGGCGGTGGTCGGCTCCCCAGTGGTTGGGCTGTCTTCTCCGGCGAGGGGCTCTGGCGGTTAGGGTTAGGGTTTGGGTGCGAATGGGGTTATTTATTCCCATCCGCTTTTGATCTGAGCCGTCCATTGCTTTTAATTTGGACCGTCTGATCGCGATTAAATAGGAAGTGAATATGGGTTGTTCATTGTGATTCAATCTTGGTCGTCCGTGCGCGATTCAATCTTGGTCGTCCGTGCGCGATGCAATCTGGACCGTCCATGCGCGTTTTTGATCTGGGCCGTCCCTGTGAGCGGGAAAGGATCTCAGCCGTTCGATCGCGCGTACGTGGATCGCCCACGTGGCTCTCTCCTGCGACAGGGTCTCTGCCACCTGGTGCGTCCTGGTTGGTCGGGGCTGCTGACCGGGCAGTTGACGTGGCACAATTTTTTTAAATTGTGTTTTGACTCACGGTTTCTGATTTTTCTTTCAAAAATACCACCAGAACCCAAATTTTCACCCATTTTTTCCAAAATTGTTTTCAATTAAATCACTAAATAATTTTTACCCCTTTTTATTATTATTATTATTTTTATTAAAATAAATTAAATTCAATTAATTCAATTAATACATATTTATATTTACATCGAATTAATAAAAATGAAATAAAATAAAAATAATAAAAATAGTTGGATGTTACAACTCTCCCCCCCTTAAAAAAAATTTGATCCCTCAAATTTGTCTCTCACTCTCGATCAAACAACTGGGGGTATTAGGCTCTAAAGTCTTATTCTAGCTCCCATGTAGCCTCCATTGGTGTGTGGTTCTGCCATATGACCTTTAAAAAGGATATTTTCTGATTAAGGAGTAATCTGCTCTTTCGATCCGTAATGCCGGCTGGTACTTCCTCGTAGGATAAGTCCTCCTGGAGTGGGAGAGGTTCATGTGCCAAGACATGAGAGGGGTGCAGGTTGTACTTGCGTAGCATGGACACATAAAACACATTGTAGACCTTGGAAAGCTCTGGAGGCAGTGCTAGTCTGTAGGCGGCAGTATCAATCCTGTCTAAGACTCTAAATGGTCCAATAAATTGGAAGTTCAGTTTTTCCCTCCTATCGAACCTTCTAATTCCCTTAAAAGGAGTGACCTTAAGGAACATCCGGTCGCCTTTCTCAAATGCTAAATCTCTCATCCGGGTATCCGCATAACTCTTCTGCCTACTTTGAGCAGTCTGAATGTTCTTCCTGATCTTAACTATCTTGGATGTAGTCTGCTCTACCAGCTCTAGGCCGAACAATTTTCTATCGCTCACTTCTTACCAACAAATCGGCGATCTGTATGGGCCCCCATATAACGCCTCATATGGAGTCATGCCAATGCTCGCTTGATAGCTGTTGTTGTAGGCAAACTCTATCAGAGGTAGATGGTCGTCCCAATGGCCCCCAGAGTCAAGGACACAAGCTCGGAGCATATCCTCAAGTATACGGATTGTCCTTTCTAACTGTCCATCACTCTGAGGGTGGAAGACAGTACTGAGGGATAGCTTCGCTCCCATGACTTGCTGAAAGCTACTCTAAAACTGAGAAGTGAACTTGGGGTCCCTGTCGAACACCATTGTCACTGGGACTCCATGCAATTTGACTATTTTTCGGATATACATTCTTGCAAACTTATCCAAGGGATCGGTCATCCTGATGGCTAAGAAGTGGGAAGACTTGGTAAGTCGGTCAACAACTACCCAGATGGCGTCATGTCCTGAGCGTGCCTTAGGTAACCCTGTCACGAAATCCATGGTGATATGTTCCCACTTCCACTCTGGGATCGGAAAATGCTGAAGTAACCCGTATGGGCGCTGATGCTCTCCCTTAACCTGCTGACATACCAAGCATTTAAACACAAAGTCAGCTATGTCTCTTTTCATCTCATTCCACCAAAACTGAGGTCGCATGCTTTGATACATTTTAGTGCTTCCGGGATGCATTGCAAACTTTGAGCTATGGGCCTCTGTCATGATGTCTCTCTTTAACTCACTGTCACCTGGAACACACACCCTGTCTTGGAATCAGAGTAACCCATCGGCGGAGACTCGGAATTCTGAGCTAACTCCCTGTTCTACATTGTTCTTGAGGGCTACTAGGGGGGGACCAGGTAACTGAGTTTCCCTTATTCTCTGGATTAACTCAGGCTGGACGGTCAGATGACCCAAACACGTGACTCTCCTCAAGTCCTGAAGTCGAACCTGTTGTGTGGCCCCAATTTGCCTACATTCTGAGACCATCAAATGGGCTAAGATACTTATATTTTTTCTTTTGAGTGCATCGGCTATCACGTTGCCCTTACCCGGATGGTACAAGGTGTCACAATCATAGTCCTTAAGAAGTTCTATTCACCTTCTCTAACGCATGTTGAGATCCTTCTGAATGAATATGTGTTTCAAACTCTTGTGATCGGTATATATCTGAAAGGTCTCTCCATATAAATAATGGCGCCAAGTCTTCAAGGCGTGTATGATTGCGGCAAGCTTTAAGTCATAGGTGGGATAATTTTTCTCATTACTCTTTAACTGTCTGGACCCATAGGCTATGACCTTCCCATGCTGCATTAAAACACAACCCAGACCTAGATAAGAGGCATCACTGTAAACTGTATATCCCCCCGATCCATTCGGTAAGGCCAGCACAGGTGCAGTAGTCAGCTGCTTCTTTAGTTCTGAAAAACTTCTTTCACAGTCCTCATTCCACTCAAACTTGGCATTCTTCTTTGTGAGTCGAGTTAGGGGAGCAGCTAGACTAAAAAATCTTTCAACAAACCTACGGTAATAGCTTGTCATTCCCAGAAAGCTATGAATTTCTTTAACTGATGTTAATTTTTCCCAGCCAAGCACCGCTTCAACCTTTTCAGGATTCACCGATACTGCATCCTTTGATATAATGTGTCCTAGGAAGGTGGTCTGCTCAAGCTAGATTCTATACTTACTCAACTTTGCATATAGCTTCTTTTTTCTGAGAACCTGCAAAACCTGAGCTAGATGGTGAGCATGTTCCTCTCTGCTTTTTGAATAGACCAGGATGTCATTGATGAACACGATAACAAATTGATATAAGAATTGTCTGAAGACCCTATTCATTATATCCATGAAGATAGCTGGGGCATTGGTTAGCCCAAATGACATGACCAGGAACTCATAGTGTCCGTACCTGGTTCGAAAAGCCATCTTGAGGATGTCTTCTGTCCTTATTTTCACCTGATGGTAACCTGATCGCAGGTCTATTTTGGAGAAGACCTGCGCACCCTGCAACTGATCGAAGAGGTCATCAATCCTGGGTAGGGGATACTTGTTCTTGAATGTGACCCTGTTCAACCCTCTGTAATCAATACATACTCTCAACGTTCCATCTCTCTTTCTGGCAAAAATGACTTCGGCACCCCAAGGGGACACACTATGTCTGATAAAACCATTATCTTGTAATTCAGTGATATGTTTCTTCAGCTCCTTCATCTCAACGCGGCTCATGCGGTAAGGAGCAACCGAGATAGGTTGGGTGCCTGGCTGTAGATCTATGGTGAACTCAACTTTCCTGTCCACTAGCAGTCAGAGAGTTCATCCGGAAACACATCTAAAAAGTCTCGGACTACCGGAATATCTTGAATACAATTCTCTTTCTTGGGTTTTCCTAATTAGAGAAAATAGCAAGGTTAAGGTACTCGACAAATAAGAAAACTTTCCATCAAGGAATAAGTATTAAATGATTTTATTAATTTGTAAATGGCTCCTCATTAGGAAGATTAAATACAATCTTCTTGCTAAAACAATTTACGATGGCGTGATATGCCACTAGCCAATTCATCTCCAAGATTACATCAAAATCCCCCGTGTCTAATTCTATTAGGTCTACACTCAGTTTCCTATTTGCTGTCTCAACGGCACAAGCCCTATAGATAACTTTTCCCAATAGTGTTACACTCCCAGCAATAGACACAAATAACATTGAATCAAGTTTATCAAGTAATACATTAAAATTAGATGCAAAAACAGGTGAAACAAATGAATGCAATGCACCAGTGTCAATCAAAACATGAGCAAGATGGTTACAAATAGTATACATACCTTATGCCATGTCTGAGTCGGCTTTAGCATCCTACTGGGTGAGGTTGTAAGCCCTGTCCTAGATAGGAGGTCTTCCCTGATTCTGGTTCCTTGGGCACTCTATCGCATAGTGTTGGACACTACCACATATGCGATAGGTGTTGTTGAGGCGGTAGCATAGTCTGTTCCCGTGATCCCTGCCGCAATGCTGATAGATCTTACCACGTCCTGCCACTGGAGCCTGAGGGGGAGCCTGGATCACTGGTTTGGGCCTCTTATTCTGTTGGACAGGTACAGTAGGTGTTGGTCTGTGGTTCCCTACTGATTGAGGGAGGGTGTGGAGGCTCCTCTTTACTAACTGTGCCTTGGCCAGAATGGCCGAGTAAGTCCCGAGCTCCAATATAAGCAAATGTCGTTTGATCTCTAGGCGGAGGCCCCACTGGAACCTCCTAACCTTCTTGCCCTCATCCATCAATGTCTCAGGGGAGTATCGGCCCAACTTCAGGAACTTACGAGTATATTCTAACACCGTCATGTTCCCCTGGACCAACTTGACAAACTCCATCTCCTTTAGATATTTGATGTGCTCTGGGAGGTACTCTGCATGAAAGGCTGCTAGGAACTGTTCCCAAGTAATTGGAACAGGCAGGGTGATCTACTTAAGTTCCCACCAGTGGTATGCTTCTCCCACCAGCATGTAGGTAGCAAGGGTGACCCTCTGCTCGAGAGTCACCCTAGGGTCTTGAAGGCCTTCTCCATCTTCGCCAACCAGTACTGGACATCTTCAAAATAGGATTCTCTTGCAAAAGTAGATGAGTTCAGTCTCCTGTACCTCTCTATATAGCCTGGGTCAATCATGAAAGGAGCAGAGTCCCGTGGAAAAGGGACTGGGCCAGGCTGAGGATAGACTGGGGGACCCCTGTGGTGGTACTTGTTGATATGGTGGGGGCATTGGATTATATTGTGGCGGTGCCGGGCAGTACTGTGGCTGGGGAACTAAATTATACTGCGATGGTGGCATCGGGTGGTACTATGGAGGAGCAGGCTCGTACCGAGGTGGCTCAGGATCCTCTCGCTGCAGTGGTGGCTCAACCTGT
Source organism: Carica papaya (assembly GCF_054855325.1). Taxonomy (NCBI): domain Eukaryota; kingdom Viridiplantae; phylum Streptophyta; class Magnoliopsida; order Brassicales; family Caricaceae; genus Carica; species Carica papaya. The sequence continues at coordinate 25,908,725 of NC_142311.1, read as the reverse complement.
GGCAGCGGGGGAGAGTCAGGTAGCTCCCTCCTCTCCTCTCGGCCCTGCCGGGCAGCAATGAGTCTTTCTAACATCTCAAATATCTTGTCCACAACTTCCCTTAGCGAACCCTCCCAGGCTGCCCGGTTTAGTGGGGGGTCTTCCTCTTCTCATCTCTTTATACCTGTATTTCACAAGGAAGAGTTGAGTGATAATTCATTGTTTGGTGTTTCTTTAAGTATTATTGTGTAAAGGATGGGTTAGAGGAACGCGGCTCTGATACCAACTGTAACGGCCCCGAAAATTCAAAAGGAAATACATATAATAATCTCAGTGCATAAGTGAAATAAAAGATGAAGGTTAACAGATAGACCAGATACCATAATGTATTTAAACTGTAAAATAAATCAAGCAAGAATCGATAGAGAATAATGTCTGGTTCGGGCTCCATTAGCAACCTTAATTAATTATGCATATCTATTTAATTTCTACAAAATACAGTATTATCATTTATTCAAACTTTAATTTCATGATAGGAAATAGGGTGAGGGGTCCTTGATTCAACGCTAAAAATTAGATTGTTACTTCGCCTACGGGCGGTCCCTAGGTTCCTTAAATTTTTTCTCGGAAACTAAAACTCACTTACAGTACCTACACATGTCCCAAATAACCCAAAAATTAGACCCGGGGCCTACTCGGCCAATTTTAAAATTCTTGCACGGCGGCTCCGCCGTGCTCCAGAGGCAGCGCCGACGCCTGCGGCGGCGATCCGCCTCGGGTTGGCTATTTTTGGCCGTTTTCGCTCGAATTCAACCAAACTTGCATCGGTTCCTATGAAAAAACACACTTAAAGCCCTCGGTGGGCTGGAAAAACGTAGAAAACTGAAACACACCGGCGGCGGGGCTCTCTGGTGCGGCGGCTCCTTTGGCTCACTGTGCGATTGGGTGTTTTGCTCCCGTCAACCTGTAGAGGAGGAAACGGTGATCACAATGGTGGAAAAATCACATCGAACGAGAATCGGGAAGGGCCTCATCGGAGGCAAAAATCGAAACACCCCGCGGCGGCACCGCCGAGCTTCGGCGGAGTTTTTCGGCCAATTGGCCAGTGCTTTCGGTCTGATTTGGCCATAGGTGGGTTTGGAATCAAAATCTGAACAAAGAGTAGAATTTTTACCTCGTTTGGCGGCCAGAAATTCCTTCGGTGCGGCGACGGGTGGCAGCGGTCGGCTCCTCGACGGCTGGGCTGTCTTCTCCGACGAGGGACTCTGGCAGCTAGGGTTAGGGTTTGGGTGCGGATGGAGTTATTTATACCCATCCGCTTTTGATCTGAGCCGTCCATCGCGATTAAATAGGGAGTGAATATGGACCGTTCATCGCGATTCAATCTGGACCGTTCATGTGCAATTCAATCTGGACCGTCCGTGCGCGTTTTTGATCTGGGTCGTCCGTGCGCGCGGGAACGGATCTCAGTCGTTCGATCGCGCATACGTAGATCACCCACGTGGCTCCCTCCCGCTTGACCTCCCGCGTCAACGTCTCTGCCACCTGGCACGTCCTGTTTGGTCGGGGCTGCTGACCGGGCAGCTGAGGTGGCACAATTTTTCTAAATTACGTTTTGACCCATCAGTTTCTGATTTTTCTTTCAAAAATACTCATAGAACCCAAATTTTCACCCCTTTTCTCCAAAATTATTTTTAATTAAATCCGTAAATAATTTTTATCCCTTTATTATTATTATTATTATTTTCATTAAAATAAATTAAATTCAATTAATATATATTTATATTTATATCGAATTAATAAAAATGAAATAAAATAAAAATAATAAAAATAGTTGGGTGTTACATGTTGTTGTTGTGCAGTGGATGTAAAATCGTTTGAGTGTCCTTGGTTTTGGTTTCTAGATTGTTCTGCTTGAAACTCACAACCTAAAGATGTGAAAGTATTGCTGCAATTTCTTGAATATGTATTCTGAGATTGTTTTTGTTATTGACCATAGAATGCTAGATGAGGAGTGAGTTAAGAGATTGATATGTCTAATAGATTAAAAAACCAATTGCGTCATTGATAAAAAATTTGAAGTTATGAGACCAGTTTAATGTATGAAGGTCTTGGGGGTTTTAACATTGTAATCGTAAAAGTTTCATACTGTGGTCCAAGACTGATGAAAAGATAAAATAACTTTTCTTTATCAAAAAAAAGTTTTTCAATGACTTCTAAATTATCACATAAACCTTTGAAAATACGAAGGTGGTCTCTAATGGTTTTGTCATCTTCTTTGTAGAGATATATCAACTGTTGACGTAGTGTGAACTCACATTCTTGTGAGTCTTGAGCATAAGCATTTTTTAAAATCTCCCAAACAGCATGAGCTATTTCTAGACCAATAACAAGCCCAAGATCAGAGAGTGTTCCAATAATCCACCCTCGAAGAAGACGATCAGATTTTCGCCAGGCAATGTATTCTTGTATTAGTTTTGATGTGGTGTTTTCAATGTTTGTAGCATTTGGATTTAATATAGCATATTTGGTTAGAATTGGATCTTCATTGATAAGATGGCCTACAAGTTCTTGACTCTCTACTAAGCCTAAAGCTTGTTCTCTCCATAGTGGGTAATTTGATTGGGTGAGTTTAAGTGTAATGAAATTTCCAACATTTAGGGATTGTGAGGTCATGATTGTCGAAGCTGTTGTGCCTAGTGAACACAACCCACTCTGATACTAAGAGAAAGAGTGAAGAAAATTATTGTATTTTTTATTAACATATACTGTTTTTTACAATAGTACTTGACTTTGTATATATAAGCCAAGTAAAATAAAGTTATTGCAGAAAAAGTAACAAGACTATTACAAGGATAAAGGAAAGGATCTTCAAAAAATAAAATCTAAGAAATTATCAGAATAATCTTTCATGATTTAGTCAACTAAATAATCGTTTTTTATAAGAATAATCTTTTATGATTTAGTCAAATGAATAATCTTTTTTGATTAAATTATCATCTTGGCCTGAAGTTGTTATATTTTGACATCTATTATCTCCTAATAAAATTATTATTGTGATTAAATTCGTTCTTATCACTCCACCATTTATGGGATACCTTATCACTCAATTTACTCATATTTTGGTTGCTGGTACATGTCTTTAGTGTGTTAATTAATCTTCTTCCCCGTTCTTTTTTTCTTTCTAATTTTATTCTTTCAATCAAATTGTTAAATAGAGAACTAAATTGTTATCTATATCAAGTGGAGGACATTTTTGTTAGTTTCCTTATGAATTTCCTTTTGCTATGAATACTTTTCCAGCATATTGCCATCTACATGATTTTGTAATGTTCTTGTTTAACTAGTCAATTTGATTTAATAATTATAAGCTGGTGTTTGCGTTCTTTACAATACATATAGCTGATAATAATTTTTTAATTTATAATTTATCATATGTCATTGTAGATAATATTATATTTTAATTTTATTCAACATTTAATCAAATAAAGTTAAAAATACCAAAGAAAATATCTTAAATTTTTTATATATTTTATTTTACCCTATTAATAAATCTAAAATATAAAGAAAAAATAAAAAATAAAAAAAGAAAACAAAAATTACTCAATCAATTTATATTGTATAATATATATATATATATATATATATACATTATATAAGAGCTTAGGAAGCATTTTATTCTTAAAACTTACATATATATATATATATATATAATATAATATAATATTTAAGAGCTTCAATAAAACATTTCATTTTTAAAACCCCTCGAGAAAACTTTCAATTCACATATATAATATATAATTGTAATTAGACATGAGTAAATAAGTATAGATACATATTTTACTCTCCTGTAGATGTATATTTTAATTTTGTTCAAACCAAACCGAAGTTATTCCAAATTCTAAAAACTAAATCAGTCAAAACCCAAAAAACACACCTTTTCTTTAATTTGTTTTAGTTTTGATCTTCCCTTTCCTTCGCTTCATTTTCGTCACACGGGCCAAGCCCGTAAATGAACTAAACCAGACTGAAAATTTGGCCTCCTCCACCCTTGTTCTTTCTTTTTCTTTCAGGAATTCTTGAACCTGTTTTCCAAAATTAATATGAGATTTTTGCCTTCTTTTTGAGTTTTGGTATAATTTTTCTTTAGTCGGTTGGGCATTATGTGATTTCAACAGATTTGGTTGTGTAATTTTGATTTTGGAACTCCTCCTCCTCCTTATTGTTAATTCTGACTTGAATATGATTGAAATAGTTTTAATTTTGAATTTTGTGAGCTTAATTGGTTTATGGAAGAATGTATTTCTGTAGCTATTTTGTTGCGAACAGCACAAAAACTCTTGAATATTTATTTCTTTTGGACAAGTATTTTAAATTGTGGAAGCATTTTGGATCTTAGAACTTGATTTGACAAAAAAAAAAAAATGCATGTAGTAGAATATTGATTTAAATTGGTACTTGAGCAAATCTAAAGATAAAATTCCTTTCGTTAAAATCATAACCGGAAATTGAATCACGTAAATCAAAATTACTCTTGATATGCTGAATGAATAAATTTGATTGAATCTGAGTGTTTGTGAAATTGCATTCTCAATGTTGGTTAAATAATTCTTTTCGATATTCAAAAAATGACTTCAATGAGTTCGGAATTCTTCATATTTTGTCATTCTAATATGATTATGACATTTGTGGTGAGAACGAGATATCCGTTTTTGAAATTAATATGAATGAAGAGGAAATTGAGAACAAAAAACTAGTAAACTCATCTAACCTCAATTTTGTTTCCTTTTTATTTTTTATCTAGACGTATTTTGAACCTTATATAAAAATACAATATGTAAATATTAATTATTAACTTTTATTTATGGATAGATATCACAATCACACACATGCACAATACTTAAAAACTCCAAAATATATTGTGTAAATTATGATTAAAAATAATTAATTTACAACATACGGTAAATGTCTAGCAATTTTACCCTATGTAGTTTTGCTCTGAATAAACCTATCTAATAATTAGTGTATAATCCCACTTTTAATAGGATTAATGAGGACTCTTTCATTTTCTTTCTTTTTTGAAATTTTTGCAATGCATCATTGTTGCAACAACTAGTGATACAAGAAATTATTACTTTAAAGTAAAAATTAATTTCATCATATCATACATATTGAAGGAATCAAGTTATACTTCAAAAGTATTCTTTTTTTTCTTTCAACTCAATCAAATTTTTTCTGACTCGATTGTCCACCTAAGTGAGTCATTCTCCTTTATGGTATTAAGAAATCAAGCAAGGGCAATAAAGAAAAAAATATGTTCATCGAGCAAAAGTACCTACAAAATAAGTGATCAGTTTCTAGAACAGGTTCTTCCAGTATATAAGAGTGAAACAATACCCCTTTTCCCTTAAAGTTTTGCCTACGTTGTCATTAGCGATAATATCGTTGATATCTATATGCGAGGTATCATTGGAAACTCACCTTCCCACTACGACTCTATCCAATATCATTATCTATATTACCGTCCAAGTGACCTTCAATAAGGGATCTTCGACTACTTGTTTAGCCCTAGTTGCGATAACATGGGGAGAAATACAACCATTTTGTACCAATCTTATATGGCCATTGGCTCTTGCAGGGTTAATGAGCTGATGAGACACTGATAGAAACATCACATGTAATACCAACTATCTTCTCTTTCCCCTTACATGTAATGCTAACTGTCTCAAGAACTTTGACCGTCAAGTAATGAAGAACCAACATTTTTGGTATTTTAAGCTTTTCTTATCCCTTCAATTGGAGATTTTACAGATGTATTATGTTGTAAAGACGTTTCAAGTGTTTGATCATTTCGTGTTGGTTTAAATCTGTAACAAAGAGCCTTTTTGGAAAGCATAAAACTTAGAAAGGAATTGAGGTCAAATAGCTTTCCCTTTATCCATACGTTAAATTTCACTAAAATGCATCTTTTCATGCCCAAAGTACTTAATCCACAGCTGCTCTCCTAAATAAAATAGCAACATCCTTGTTGTGACCCTCGGTTTCGAACCTGGAAACTTTCCAGTGATGAAAATGTATTTTATCTTGGCCTTTTTCAAACACTATGCCTCTGTCCTTTAGCTTATTACAACATTCTTCATCTATATGACTAAAATTTCTTGAAAGACCAAATACTGTTAAATTACTATCTCTTCTAGTTTGCTCCCCAATGTTGGTTTGCCATGAAACTATTCTATCAGGAGTGTCAGGTATGTTTATTACAAAATCAATGTTCATGTACCCCATCTGTAACCATTCAAACAAATACATTTTATCATATGATGCAATAAATTCATTAACTAAAAAACTTATTATTCATTAATAAAGTTGTTTATAATAATCTATATCATATACCAATAAGAATAAAGTTTACACCTCAAAACGTATATAAATCTACAAACTTAATCACTCATTGATATGGTAAAAAGCATATATTGTATAAATAAGAAAGGAACTAATAGGTAGCCTGTGTAGCGCCCGGAAAGGGGCCGAAAAAAAAAAAAAAAAAAAACCACGTCGGCAGCCACGTCAGCAGGCCCGGTCAGCTGTCCCGGCCAACCGGGACCTGCCACGTGGCAAGACCACGTCGTTCCAAAAAGGGCCACGTTGGCGATCCGCGTAGGCGCGATCGGACGGCCCTGATTTAAATGCACGGACGGCCCAGATTTAATCAAAAACGGACGGCCAAGATTAAAACAAAATGGACGGCTGAGATCAAAAGACAAAGGGTTATAAATAGAACCCCCACACCAGACCACAAACCCTAGCCGCCTGCTGCTCGCCGGAGAAGACGAACCAGAAGCCGGCCGCCGCCACCCGCCGCCGCACCGGAGGAATTTCCGACCGCCGATCGAGGTAAATTTCGTACCCCCGACTCGTTTTTCCACGCTGATTCTTCCTGTGGCCAAATCAGAGCCAAAATCCCGCCGCCGCGCCCCTTCTCGGTTTTTGCCTCCGATGAGGCCCTTCCCGGCCTCCGTTTGATGCAATTTTTATATCACCGTGATCACCATTCTTTTCTCTACAGGTTGACCGGAGCTGAATCACCAAAACACGAACCTCGCCGGAGAGCCGCCGCACCCGAGAGCGCCGCCGCCGGTAAGCTCCGTTTTTCCGTGATTTTTTGGCCCCCCGAGGGCCCTAGGGTTGTTTTCTAGCAGGGACCGATGCGAGTGTGGCCGAATTCGGCCAAAAACGGCCGAAAACAGCCAACCCGAGGCGAATCGCCGCCACCAGCGGCGGTGCCGTCGCCGGAGGACGGCGGAGCCGCCGTGCCGGAGTTGCAATTTGGGTCGAAAGGGGCCCTGGGCCTAATTTGGGATTTTTTGGAACACGTGCAGGTACCAGTAGTGCGTTTCAGTTCCCCGAGGAAAATTCAGGGAAAATTAGGGACAGCCTGCAAGCGCACTGTGAAGCCGTGTTCGGACCCCGAAACGAGTAAGGACCCCTCACCCTATTTCCTTTCACGGTTTTAAAGTCCAATAAATGATAAAACGGTATTTCATGAATTAACGAATGTGTGAAATTGCTCAAGGTCGCTAATGGAGCCCGAGTCTAGTGTGTTTGTCGGTTAACTGTTATTTGGCATGTTTTACAGTTTTAAATACAGTATGAGGTTCAATATTTTCATTTTATAGTTTCGTGTGCATATTTTACTGTTTTATTGATTATGGATTGAATGACCGGGATATTGGTGCTATATGTTGTCTGTTTGGCATAAATTATCGTTTTGCTTGTTTGTATGTGATTGATAATGCTGACTGAGGGAAAAGGAGAATGAAAGATTATGTGAATGGAAATTGTATAATGTGTTCAGCCTGACTAGATATCCTGGGAGATGGTGGACGGACCGGGTCCGTAGGGAACCCTACCGGGATTGTGGTCTCCCATACCGGACGGGGTATGGAGATCTTATGTGTTTCACCCCCCATACCAGACGGGGTATGGGGACGGCCCGTTTCACCCTCATACCGGACGGGGTATTGAGGTTTATGGTTTTGGCGCCCATACCGGACGGGGTATGGGGACGGCCCTGGAATCTGATGACGAATGTTAAAGGTTAACGGGTAGCGGGACCCCTATGGACCCCCACGGATACTAGTAGGCTGGTAAATGAGGAAAATATATGTTGTATAATGATTGAATTACAAAAGGCGTGATAAGTGTTATGTTTTACAGTTTATATGATTCCATGATTATGATAATGTTATTGCTTTCGTATATTGTTTTATAAATTCCACCGAGGTAAGTGGATGGTAAAGGTTTTATTATTAATAAAAGGATTTGTCGTAAATCATGCTCCATTGGTCTTTTGTGTTTTCTACCCACCTTTACCTCCGTGACGGTGAGATATCGTGATGTCCTTACTGGGCTAGTGTAGCTCATTCCTTATTTAATCATTTCATATCAGGAAGACATGGTTCCCGAGCCCGTTCCTCAGGAGGACGACGAAGGGGATGCCTAGAGACTCCATTGTCATACTCATAGCTTTACTTTCGAGTTTCTTTTTTTTGTTAGTTTAATCTTTTATATTTTGAGCACGTTTTTGGTTTTCGTGTAAGGGATGTTAACTGAAATTTTGATCTCGCTTCCGCATTTGATATTTTTGAATATAAATTCCATTTTAAATTTCCGGGGCTGCTACAGCCTGTTACACAAGTCTTCTGGAGACTACAACAAGTGAATTCAAAATCCCAAGTCAAAGAAGTCATCACTAATTAACACAACAATGATGCATATTAATCTTATTGAAAGACGGGATCAGACACTAGTTATTAGGCTGGTTTATTCAGCATAAGTTCATGACAAAATTGAATAGGATAAAAAGTGCGAGACTGTTAGGATCCGTAAATCCCAACGTGTCCCCATAAGAAACTAAAGAAAATGACCCAGTCAACCGCACGTGCACCAACCATCCATATAGAATCGGTCCACCATATCAACATTCAGCCAAAGAACCGTTTCACTCTGCAGCAGCTCTCCACAACGGAAATGGACCATTATCCTGTGTCTTTTTCTTTGGAAATCATGGTCGTAGAAGTAGGAAGTAGTTATTAGCTTGTAATCCCTCTTTGGCTATTTAAAGCCTCGACATGTGAATGAAAAGAAAGTAAGAAATCATTCCTGGGTTCTTTTCTCACCTTAAGTAGAAAACATTTTTTTTCTTTCCTTCAAGCTTTGATTGGGACCTAATAGAGACATTTACCCTGTGATGTAAACTAATTATTTTAATCGTAATTTACATAATATATTTTAGAGTCTTAAATATTGTACATGTGTGTGACGATGATATTCATTCGTAAACAAAGTTAATAATTAATACTTTATTTAGGTATAGGATTCAAAATACATCCAAATAAAAAATAAAAAGAAACAAAATTGAGGTTAAATGAGTTTACCAAATTTTAGTTCTTGATTTCCTCCTCATTCGGGTAAATCTCGAATGTGGACATTTCTCACCACAAATGTCGCAGTCATATTAGAATAATAAAACACATCACAACCTTTCAATATGAAAATAACATTCTTGAACTTATTTTTAAAACATCTTGATTACAAAAAAACATCGAAATCACATTTTGAATATAAAAATAATATTTTGACCAATTTCAAGAATGCAATTTGACAACACTCAAATTCACCAAAATTTATTCACTCAACATCATATTTGAAAATTCACTTAATTACAACACAATTCAATATTATCAAGAGCGATTTTGATTTACATTATTCAATTTACTGTTATGATTTTAACAAAAAGAGATGATAATCGATTTTGAACATGTGATTTCACGATATTCCAATTTACTAATTTTCCAATTTAGTTAAGCGTTTTACCTCTTTTTTGAAAATTTTCTTAACTACCCATATGGTTACTACAGAAACCAATTTAAATTAATATAATGCTTCATGCATTTCTACTAAATCAAGTTCCAAGATCTAAGATACTCCTAAAATTTAAAATACTTATTCTTAAGGAAATAAATATTGAAGAACACGACACAACAGAATAAGTTAGCTTCAAATATGCATTCTTCCATAAACATTTAAACTAATCATTTTTACCAAAGTAGAAATCAAGCCAGAGTCACAAATAAGAACGAGTCCCAGAATCAAGATTACATAACCTAACCTGTTGAAATCAAAATTTCCAATCGACTGAAAAAGATAATACCAAGTCCAATACCAAACTCAAAAAGAAAGTAAAAATTCCATATTAATTTTACAAAACAGGTTCAAGAATTCCAAAAGAAAAGAAAGAAAAAGGGTAAATGAAGGGACATACCATTCGGATCTCCCTTCTTCCATCTTATTTCTATTTCCCTTCATTCCCGAAGAAAACCCTTGTGATTTTTGGTAGTTTGCTTCCCTAAATTCCTCCGTCTCACTCTCAATCAAGCAAAGGAAAGAAAAGCTCATCAAACCCTCTAAGAACCTCCCTCAAATCCGTTCGTCTTTAGCTCTTGTGTCAACTCCTTAATTTAAATTAATCGTCACTGTCAGCATCATCATCAACATCATCATCCTTGACAACTGCCTTGTTTGCCTCACCCTCTTTGGATAAATTTTAGTGATAGTTAATTAATATATAATAATGGCAGTGATTGGATGACAATGACATAAGATGAGAATGACAAATTTTTTTTTATATTTAGATGATTGTATATTAATGTATGTTAATAACATATTTTTATTTGGATGATAAGATGGTATAGTTGTATTTTTCAGTCAAATTACTAATTTACTCCTACCTACTATATATAATAAATAGTAAATGGTATATAAAAAATATGCAATGAAAAAAAAATACATTGTTTACCAAAATAATTACATTTGTATTTAAATAAATAATTATTACACATAATTAAATTAAATTTTTATATTTAATAAAATAAATAATAATTTAGGACGATAAAAATAAAATTAAGTATATTATATGATGGTATAAAGAGAAAAAAAATAACTTGTGGGTCACATACCACCGATTCGGTGGTTTTAGAATTTGTCCTAAATTTATTGGTCAGATACCATTTGCTATTATTGAAAATTGAAACAAATATGATTTTTTCACACCCATAAAGTACTATAAATTAAAATCTTAGCATTTATCACGATACAAACAGAGTGTTAATCTGAAAAAAAAAAAGAACAAAATCTTATCATCTTCTCTCTCTGTCGGCGAAGGATGAGGTAGCCAATGTTAAAAATCTTCCCCACCTGCCCCTCGTTTCACTCTGAAGAAAGAAAGAAAGAACGAACACAAATTAATCTCTTCTCTTTCTTTCAATAAAAGAAGAGGGAACGAAAGTTCAAAATTTTTGTCAAAAGGGAGATGTTTTATAAAATATTTATTTATTCTTATTTAGTCATGTCTAATTACTATTATATATTATAATTATATATGTATATATAGATTTTGGAAGTTCTCTCAAAAGGTTTTAAAAATAAAATGTTTTGTTGAAGCTCTTAACAATATCCGAAGTTTTAAAAATCAAATGTTTCATAAGCTCTTATATAATATATACATATATACACTACATATATATATATACACTACGATATAATTGATTAAGTAACTTTTGTCTTTTTATTTTTTATATTTTTTCTCATCGAATTTATCAGTTACTAATATAATAAAATAAATAAATAAAAAATATGTGAAAAATTCTTTTGATATTTTTTATTATTATTTTTTTAACTTTATTTAATCAAACATCAAAATGTAATTAAAATATAACATTATCCACAATGATGCACATTAAAACTTGATAAATTATATATTTTTCTTATAAGAAATTGGGAAATTTAAATTATAAAACATCCTCATATTACAAATGTTTTAAGCTTAAACTTGTAAAAACAAATATACAACTTTAAACTTGAATGAAAAATAAAAAAACAATGAGAAACAAGTATTTGTTTTACCAAGTAATCATATTAACTACATAATATGCATATAAGCCAAAACAAAAATTAAACCAATAAAATTTTGACAAAAGAAAAAATTGTAGCTTTAAAAAGATGATGTGAATAAAAAATGAATAGCTTACAATGAAAATGAAAATAAAAATTTGAACTTTTTTCTTAACCTGAAATCTAAAGCTAAAGAATTTTATGCATAAAATCATAAAAAAAGATAATTTCAATCGCAACTAATTTTTGCATTAAACATAATCATATTATTCATCACATAATATTAATTAAATTTTGACAAATAAATTGGAGTATAGAATAACAAATAATTTTATTAAGGAGAAAAAAAAGAGAGAGAGAGAAAATATAAGAATCAAAATCAAGACAAGAAAAAAATTTCAACTATTCAATACAAATTGAAATATAAATCATAAATGTAAAGGCCCCAGAAATTAAAAGAAAATGTATATATTTATTTTAAGTGCGGAAGCGAAATAAAATAGATTATGATTAATATTTCTTACACAATAACCAAAACAAATTAAACGTATGAAAAAATAAACTAACTTAAAGGAAATATTATGAATGAATGCTATAAAAAAAACTAATAAATTCTTTGGCTTCTACTCGCCATCTTCCTGCAGAACGGGCTCGGGAACCAAGTTCTCATGATCTAAAATGGTTAAGTAAGGAATGAGTTACACTAACCCAATAAAGACATCACACTATCTCACTGTCACAGAAGTAAAGGTTGGTAGAAAACAAAAACGACCAATGGAACATAATTTATAACAAACTCATTTATCAATAATAAAAACCTTTACTGTCCCCTTACCTCAGTAACATTCATGAAAACAACTTATGAGAAACAATAACATCATAAGATCATGCACACTCTGTAACATAACGCATATCATACTTTTGTATTTCAATCATCAGGCAACAAATTTCCTCTTTTATCAGCCTACTAGTATCCATGGGGATCCACAGGGGGTCCCCGCTACACGTGAACCATTCACATTAATAACTTAATTCCAGGGCCATCCCCATACCCCGTCCGATATGGGCGTCAAAACCATAAACCTCAATACCCCGTCCGGTATGAGGGTGAAACGGGCTGTCCCCATACCCCGTCCGATATGGGCGCCAAAACACATAAAGTCTTCATACCTCGTCCGATATGAGAGACCACGTTCCCGGTAGGGTTCCCTATGGACCTGGTCCGTCCACCATCTCTCAAGATATCTAGTCAGGCTGTCGACATTATCCATTTATCAATTCGCATACCTTTTTTCATTCTTTTCTTAATCTTAATTATCCAATCAAATATAAACATGTAAACCAATAATGGACACCAAACAAGGCAACACAATATCGGGTTCACAATAATTCAAACCATAATAAATGAAACTGTGATTCATGCATATGAAATCATAGAATAAACACATCAGGCACCATACTTCATTTAAAACTGTAAAATAAATCAAACAATAACTGACCGAAAAATACATCAAATTCGTGCCCCATTAGACACCTTAATTAATTATACATATATATTAATTCATAAATACTGTTTTATCATTTATTAAGCTTTAATGCCGTAATAGGAAATAGGGTGAGAGATCCTTATTTGTTTTGGAGTCTGAAATCGAGTTCTCACTGCGCTTACGGGCAGTCCCTAGATTCCCTGAATTTTTCCTCGGAAATTGAAACACACTTCCGGTACTTGCACATGTCCCCAAAAAACTCCAAATCAAACCCAGGGCCCTTTCGACCAATTTCAGAATTCCGGCACGGCGTCTCCGCCGTGCTCCGGTGACGTCGTCGCCGCCCACGGCGGTGATCTGCCTTGGGTTGGCCGTTTTCGACCAAACTTGCATTGGTTCATGTGATAAAACACCCCTAGGGCCCTCGGTGGGCCAAAAAATTCTAGAAAATCGAGACTTACCGGCGGCGAAACTCTCGGGTGCGGCGGCTCCTCCGGCACGAGTTGCAATTTGGTGTTTTACTCCGGTCAACCCGTAAAGAAAAGGACGGTGGTCACAGTGGTATAAAAATTACATCGAACGGGAAACGGGAAGGGCCTCATCGGAGGCAAAAATCGAAGAAACCCGCAACAGCGCCGCTGGACTTCGGCGGTGTTTTTCGGCCAATTGGCAGGTGGTTTGGCTCCGATTTGGCCACATGGAAGTTCAGCATCGAAAAACAAACCAATGGGAGAAATTTTACCTCGTTTGGCGGCTGAAAAATCCTCTGGTTCGGCAGCGGATGGCGGCGGCCGATTTCTCCAGTGGCTGGGTCGTCTTCTCCAGCGAGGATTCTGGCGGCTAGGGTTTGGGGTTGGATGTGGATGCGATTATTTATAACCTTCCCCTTTTAATCTGAGCCGTCCATCATGATCAAATATGGGCCGTTCGCACGCGTGAGATCTGGGCCGTCCATGCGCGCTTTTGATCTGTACCGTCCGTGCGCGCGGGAACGAATCTGGGCCGTCTGATCGCGCGCACACGGATCGCCCACGTGTCTCCGTCCCGCGTGGCTTCGCGCGTCAGCACCCTGCCACACGGTGTGTCCTCCGGGGTTGCTGACCGGGCTGCTGACGTGGCTGCTGACATAGCACTATTTTTCTAAATTGCGTTTTGATCTCCAATTTTCGATTTTCTTTTCAAAAACACCCCCAGAATTCAAATTTTCACCCCCTTTCCCCAAAATCAATTTCAATTAAATCCCAAAAATAATTTTACCCTATTTTATTATTATTATTATTTTTATTTCTATTAAATTAAATTAAATTAAATTAAAACCTTATAAATTAAATATTAAAATAAAATAAAATAAAACAAAATTCCAATAAAAATTAAAATAAAATAAAAAATAAAATAAAATATTGGGTGTTACAACTCTCACCCCCCCCCCCCCCCCCAAAAGAAATTTGATCCTCCAAATTTGTTTCTAACTCTTGGTCGAACCAATGGGGATACTGGGCTCTAAAGTCTGATTCTAGCTCCCAGGTGGCTCCCTTGGCGAGTGGTTTTGCCACACTACCTTTACAAATCATATTTTCTGGTTGTGGAGTATTCTGTTCTTTCAGTCCGTGATACCGACTGGTACTTCCTCATAAGATAAGTCCTCTTGGAGTGGAAGCAGTTCATGAGCCAAGACATGAGAGGGGTCCGGGTTGTACTTACGTAGCATGGATACATGGAACACATTGTGGACTTTAGAGAGCTCTGGAGGCAGTGCTAGTCTGTAGGCGGCAGTACCAATCCTGTCTAAGACTTCATATGGTCCAATAAATCATGGGTTTAGTTTTCTCCTCCTACCGAACCTACTAATTCCTTTGAAATGAGTGACTTTAAGGAATACCTGATCGCCTTGTTCAAACGCTAAATCTCTCCTTCGGGTGTCCGCATAATTCTTATGTCTGCTCTGAGCCGTCTGAATGTTCTTTCTGATTTTAACAATTTTAGACGTGGTCTCCTCCACCAACTCCAGGCCGAACAATTTTTTATCGCCCACTTCTTCTCAACAAATCAGTGATCTGCATGGGCGCCCATATAACGCCTCATACGGAGCCATGCCAATGCTCGTTTGGTAGCTGTTGTAGGCAAATTCTATCAGGGGTAGATGGTCGTCCCAATGGTCCCCAGAGTCAAGGACGCAAGCTCGAAGCATATCCTCAAGTGTACGGATTGTCCTTTCTGACTGTCCATCAGTCTGAGGATGGAAAGCAGTACTGAGAGACAGCCTTGTTCCCATGGCCTGCTGAAAGCTACTCCAAAACCAAGAGGTGAACTTGGGGTCCCTGTCGGATACCACTGTCACTGGAACTCTATGCAATCTGACTATTTTCTGGATATACATTCTTGCCAACTTGTCCAAGGGATCGGTCATCCTGATGGCTAAGAAGTAGAAAGACTTGATAAGTCAACAATTACCCAGATGGCGTCATGTCCTGAACGTGCCTTGGGTAATCCCGTTACGAAGTCTATGGCGATATGTTCCCACTTCCACTCCGGGATCGGTAAGGGCTGAAGTAACCCGCCTGGGCGTTGATGCTTTTCCTTGACCTGCTGACATACCAAGCATTTAGATACAAAGTCGGTTATGTCCCTCTTCATCCCATTCCACCAAAACCAGGGTCGCATGCTTTGGTACATTTTGGTACTTTCGGGATGCATGGCAAACTTGGAGCTATGGGACTCTGTCAGGACTCTGTCATGATGTCTCTCTTTAACTCACTGTCGTCTGGGACACACACTCTGTCCTAAAACCAGAGTAACCCATCGGCAGAGGCTCGAAATTCTGAGCTCGCTCCCTGTTCTACATCATTCTTGCAGGCTACTAGGGCGGGGTCGACTGACTGGGCTTCCCTTATTCTCTGTATTAACTCAGGCTGAACGGTCAGACGGCCCAAACATGCGACTCTCTTCAAGTCCTAAAGCCGAACCTGTTGTGTGGCCTCAATTTACCTGCATTCTGAAACCATTAAATGGACTAAGATACTTGCACTTTTCCTGCTGAGGGCATCTGCCACCACGTTGCCCTTACCCGGATGATACAAGATATCACAATCATAGTCTTTAAGGAGTTCCATCCACCTTCTCTGACGCATGTTGAGATCATTTTGAGTGAATATTTACTTCAGACTCTTATGATCGGTATAGATCTGGAAGGTCTCTCCGTATAAATAATGGCGCCAGGTTTTCAAGACATGTATGATTGCGGCAAGTTCCAAGTCATGGGTGGGGTAATTCTTCTCATGATTCTTTAACTGCCTTGACCCATAGGTTATGACATTCTCATGCTGCATCAGGACACAACCCAAGCCTAGATAGGAGGCATCACTATAAACTGTATATCCCCCCGATCCACTCGGTAAAGCCAGTACGGGTGCAGTGATCAGTCGTTCCTTTAATTCTGAAAAACTTCTCTCACAGTTCTCATTCCACTCAAACTTGGCATTCTTCTTTATGAGCCGAGTTAGGGGAGCCACTAGACTAGAGAATCCTTCGACGAACCTGCGGTAATAACCTGCCATTCCCAAGAAGATACAGATCTCCTTAACTGATGTCAACTTTCCCCAACCAAGTACCGCTTCAACCTTTTCGAGATTCACTGATACTCCTTCCTTCAATATGATGTGTCATAGGAAGGTGGTTTGCTCAAGCTAGAATCTACACTTACTCAACTTTGCATATAGCTTCTTCTTTCTGAGGACCTGCAAAACTTGGGCTAGATGGTGAGCATGTTCTTCTCTGCTGTTTGAATATACCAAGATGTTATCGATGAACACAATAACAAATTGATCCAAGAATTCTCTGAATACCCTGTTCATCAGGTCCATAAAGATGGTCGGGGTGTTGGTCAGCCCAATTGGCATGACTAGGAACTCATAGTGTCCGTACCTGGTTCGAAAGGTCGTTTTGGGGATGTCTTCTGTTCTTATTTTCACCTGGTGGTAACCTGATCGCAGATCTATTTTGGAGAAGACCTGCGCACCCTGCAGCTGATCGAAGAGGTCGTCAATTCTGGGAAGGAGATATTTGTTCTTGATTGTGATCTTGTTCAATCCTCTGTAATCAATACACAGTCTCAACGTTCCATCCCCCTTTCTGGCAAACGTGACTCCGGTACCCCAAGGAGACACACCGTGTCTAATAAAACCACTGTCTTGCAATTCAGTGATATGTTTCCTCACCTTTTCCATCTCAACGCGGCTCATGCAGTAAGAAGAAACCGAAATGGGCTGGGTGCCTGGTTGTAGGTCTATAGTGAACTCAACTTCCATGTCCACTGGCAGTCCGGGCAGTTCGTCCGAAAACACATCTAAAAAGTCTCGGACTACCGGAATCTCTTGGATACAAATTTCCTTCTTGAGCTTGCCTAGTTATAGAAAATAGCAAGGTTAAAGTACTTGAAAATTAAGGAAACTTGCCATCAATGAATAAGTATCAAACGATTTTATTAATTTATAAATGGCTTCTCATTAGGAGGATTAAATACAACCTTCTTGTTAAAGCAATCTATGGTGACGTGATACGCCGCTAGCCAATCCATCCCTAAAATTACATCAAAATTCCCCGTGTCTAACCCTATTAGGTCTACACTCAGTTTTCTATTTGCTATCTCCACGGCACAAGCCCTGTAGACAACTTTTCCTAATAGTGTTTCACCCCCAGCAGTAGACACAAACAATATTGAATCAAGTTTATCAGGTGATACATTAAGTTTGGATGCAAAAACATGTGAAACAAATGAATGCGATGCACCAGTGTCAAATAAAAAATGAGCAATATGGTCACAGATAGTGTACATACCATGTACCACGTCCGGGTCGGCATCGGCATCCTGTTGTGTGAGGTTGTAAACCCTGCCCTAAAAAGGAGGTCTTATTTGGTTCTGGTTCCTCGGGCACTCTCTCGCATAGTGCTGGACACTACCACATTTACGACAGGTGTTGTTGAGGCGATAGCATGGTCGGTCCCCGTGATCCCTGCTGCAGTACTGACAGATCTTGTCACGTGCTACCCCTAGAGCCTGAAGGGGGGGCCTGGATCACCGGTCTGGGACTCTTATTTTGATGGATAGACGCAGTAGGTGCTGGTCTGCAGGGTGGAGCTGAGGGTCTGTGACTCCCTGCTGACTGGGAAAGGGTGTTGAAACTCCTCTCCACGATCTGCGCTTTTGCCAGAACGGCTGAATATGTCTTTAGCTCTAGTACCAATAAGTGCCGTTTGATCTCTGGGCAGAGGCCCCACTGGAACCTCCTGGCCTTTCTGCCCTCATCCATCAATGTCTCAGGGGAGTATCGGCTCAGCTCTAAGAACTTACGAGCATATTCCGACACCGTCATGTTTTTTTGAACCAACTGAACAAACTCCGTCTCCTTTAAATGTCGGATGTGCTCGTGGAGGTACTCCGCATGAAAGGCTGCTAAGAACTGCTCCCAAGTGACTAGCGTAGGCAGGGTGGTCTGCTTGAGCTCCCACCAACGATATGCTTCCCCCACCAACATGTAGGAAGCAAGAGTAACCCTCTGCTCAGGAACCACTCCTAAGGTCTTGAAAGCCTTCTCTGTCTTCGCCAACCAGTACTGGACATCTTCAAAAGAGGACTCCCCTGCAAAAGTGGAAGGGTTTAGTCTTCTGTACCTCTCTACGTAGTCCGGGTCAATCAGAGAAGGAGCTGAGTCCCGTGGAAGAGGGACTGGGTCGGGCTGAGGATAGACTGGGGGGCCTTGTGGTGGCACCTGCTGATATAGTGGGGGCACCAGATCATACTGTGGCGGTGCCAGGCAATACTGTGGCTGAGGCACCGGATTATACTGCAGCGGTGGTGCCGGGTGGTACTGTGAAGGAGCAGGCTCTTCCCGGGGTAGCTCGGGATCCGCTCGTTGCAGTGGTGGCTCAAACTGTGGTAGTGGGGGAGGGTCGGGTAATTCCCTTCTCTCCTCTCGACTTTGTTGAGCAGCAATGATCCTTTCAAGCATCTCAAATATTCTGTCAACATCCTCCCGAAGCGAATCATCCCGGGCTGCTCGGTTTAGTAGGGATCTCCTTCTCCTCATCTCTCTGCACCTGCATTTCACAAGGAATGGTTGAGTAATAATTCTCAGTTTGGTATTCCTCTAAGTATTATTATGTAAGGGACGGTTCCGAGGAACGCGGCTTTGATACCAACAGTAAATGACCCGAAACTTAAAAGGAAATATATATATTTATTCTAAGTGCAGAAGCGAAATAAAATAGATTATAATTAACATCCCTTACACAATAACCAAAACAAATTAAACATATGAAAGAATAAACTAACTTAAAGGAAATACTATGAATGAATGGTATAAGGAAAACTAATAAATTCTTTGGCTTCTACTCGCCGTCTTCCTGCAGAACGAGCTCGGGAACCAAATCCTCCTTATCTGAAATGGTTAAGTAAGGAATGAGCTACACTAACCTAGTAAAGACATCACACTATCTCACTGTCACAGAAGTAAAGGTTGGTAGAAAACAAAAACGACTACTAGAGCATAATTTATAACAAACTCATTTATCAATAATAAAAACATTTATTGTCCCCTTACCTCAGTGAGATTCATGAAAACAACTTATGAGAAACAATAACATCATAAACATCATAAGATCATGCACACTCTATAACATAACACATATCATACTTTTGTATTTCAATCATTAGGTAACAAATTTCCTCTTTTATCAGCCTACTAGTATCCATGGGGATTCATAGGGGGTCCCTGTTACACGTGAATCATTCACATCAATAACTTAATTCCAGGGCCGTCCTCATACTCCGTCCGGTATAGGCGCCAAAACTATAAACCTCAATACCCCGTCCGGTATGAGGGTGAAACGGGTCGTCCCCACACCCTGTCCGGTATGGACGCCAAAACACATAAAGTCTTCATACCCCGTCCGATATGAGAGACCACGTTCCCGGTAGGGTTCCCTATGGACCCGGTCCGTCCACCATCTCCCAGGACCTCTAGTCAGGCTGTCGACATATCCATTTATCAATTCGCATACCTTTTTTCATTCTTTTCTTAATCTCAATTATCCAATCAAACATAAACACGTAAACCAGTAATGGAGACCAAATAAGGCAACACAACATCGGATTCACAATAATTCAAACCATAATAAATGAAACCATGATTCATGCATACGAAACCATATAATAAACACATCAGGCACCATACTACATTTAAAACTGTAAAATAAATCAAACAACAACTGATCGAAAAATACATCAAATTCGGGCTTCATTAGCAACCTTAATTAATTATACATATCTATTAATTCATAAATACCGTTTTATCATTTATTAAGCTTTAATGCCGTAATTAGAAATAGGCTGAGAGATCCTTACTTGTTTCGGAGTCTGAAATCGGATTCTCACTGCGCCTACGGGCAGTCCCTAAATTCCCTAAATTTTTTTCCGAAAACTGAAACACACTTCTGGTACCTGCAAATGTCCCCAAAAAACTCCAAATCAGACTCAGGGACCTTTCGGCCAATTTCGGAATTCTGGCACGGCGGCTCCGCCGTGCTCTAACGACGGTGCTATTGCCCACGGCGGCAATCCGCCTCGGGTTGGTCGTTTCCGGCCGAATTCGGCCAAACTTGCATTGGTTCCTGTGATAAAACACTCCTAGGGCCCTCGGTGGGCCAAAAAATTACAGAAAACTGAGACTTACCGACGGTGAAGCTCTCGGGTGCGGCGGCTCCTCCGACGCGAGTTGCGAGTTGGTATTTTACTCCGGTCAACCTGTAGAGAAAAGAACGGTGGTCACAGTGGTATAAAAATTACATCGAACGGGAACCGGGAAAGGCCTTATCGGAGGCAAAAACCGAGGAAACCTGCGGCGACACCGCTGGACTTCGGCGGTGTTTTCCGACCAATTGGCCAGTGGTTTGGCTCCGATTTGGTCACATGGAGGTTCAGCATCGAAAAACGAGCCAATGGGAGAAATTTTACCTCGTTTAGCGGCCGAAAAATCCTCCAGTGCTGCGACGGGTGGCGGCGGCCAATTCCTCCGGTGGTTGGGTCGTCTTCTCCGGCAAGGGTTCTGACGGCTAGGGGTTTGGGGTTGGGTGTGAATGCGATTATTTATAGCCTTCCCCTTTTAATTTAAGTCGTCCATCATGATCAAATCTGGGCCGTCCGCACACGTGAGATCTGGGCCGTCCATGTGCGCTTTTGATTTGGGTCGTCCATGCGCGCAGGAACAGATTTAAACCGTTCGATCGCGTCCACACGGATCGCCCACGTGTCTCCGTCCCGCGTGGCTTCGTGCGTCAGCGTCCCTGCCACGCGGCGTGTCTTGATTTGCCGAGGCTGCTGACCGGACTGCTCACGTGGCTACTGACATAGCACTATTTTTCTAAATTGCGTTTTGACCCCTGATTTTCAATTTTTTTTTCAAAAACACCAACAGAATTCAAAATTTCACCCCTTTTTTTCAAAATCAATTTCAATTAAATTCCAAAAATAAGTTTACTTTATTTTATTATTATTATTATTTTATTTCTATTAAACTAAATTAAATTAAATTAAAATCTTATAAATTAAATATTAAAATAGAATAAAATTTAACAAAATTTCAATAAAAATTAAAATAAAATAAAATTTTAGGTGTTACAGTAAACTCCTCAAAATTAGATATATAAATAAATAAGAGCTAACATGTAGGGATAGATAATCATCCACCTAAAAGAATTTTTTTTTTCCAAAAAAGTTAAAAAGATAAACCTCAATATCAACAAAAATGCAAGATATATCTAATTCAAAGAACAAAGAGAACATGTAGTAAAAATTAGAAATTTAAAAGAAATTTTCTCTTTTTTGCTTTTAGAAATTGAGAACAAACTAACTCAAGTTTAAAGAAAACATCATCTGAATTTAGAGTTCAAATCAGAATTACCAATAAAATTGTTGGACTTCAAATCTTAAAGTAAAGTGTCACCAGAAATGGGGGCGGGGGGGAGGACTTGAAACATAGAATCAAGCTTTCATAAAGTATCCAGAAATAGGGTGGGTGGACCAAATCTCCACTTGAAACATAAAATCAAGCTTTCATAAAGTATTCATTATCTATTTTCTTCCTATTTACAGATAAACGACAGAGAGAAAGACTTGTGAGTCAAAACTCCGAAGAGAAATAAGAAGTTATGAAGAGAATTAGAGATGATAAATGTTATAGTCAAGAGAAATCAAAAGAGGATTGGGATGCATCTGAAATGAAGAAATGATAGGAACACGCTGTGTAATAACCCACATTTGGCATTCATACACGCCGTGAAACCATGTTCTACCAAAAATTTCAGTATTCATATAACCAATACACGCAACTCAAAATTAAACATTTGCATTCATACCTGCAATTGTACACTACAGCAACTTACACAAAAAACAATAATCAATTATTAATATCATATTCCAGGCAAATACACACACACTGTTATCCAGCCATCATAGTATACACAGATTATCATTATGCAAACTCACTTTGAACTTATTTCATGCAAATACACGCACACACGACGTTTTCCAGCCCTCACGGTATACGCAGAGCATCACTCTGCACCTCACTTTGAACTCATACAAATGACTCTTTTCCCCAGCCAGCATAATCGGCTACTCACACATGCACACTACACCTCAGATATCATAAGAACACCCAGATTTCAATTTAGATTTTAGTAAATTTAACAATTCTCTCATAGTAATTTCTTATTAATCACATTTCTCTTCCTCTTAATATTTTCACTCTTTAGTTTACCATCACTCATTTCACATCCTACTCTCATCTTCTTCTACACTCCTCTGCACTCTATTCCCTTGCAAGTTATCTACAGGTCGAATTCTACCCTCTTTATCCCGGGGTTTCATTTGATGTTCCACTTTTTTTCTACTAAAATTCTCCTTTCTATGTCAATTCCCCCAATCTGTCTCCCTATTCCCCACTGATTAGAACTCTCACATGGTCCCCCTTCTACTCATCCGTATAATTTATTTTAGCAGATTTCATCCCCTTTAACAGCATTAAATTATTCCTAGTTTCCTTTCTTGAAAATCACCTACCGATCTACCCAGTTTCGCGATCAATTTTTGTATCCTTAGTTCATTCCGTTCAACAAGACACCTCTCTGTTTTCAACAGACCTGTCCACTGAAGTTTGTCCTATTTGTTTTAAATTGTTTAGGCCTCTAATAGATCATCAGAAGTTTTTTCTATCCCTCTAGAACTTCAGCATTTGCTACCGAGATGTAAGTCTTTCCCCTTACTATAGGTTTGATACTCGAAATAATCACACCAGCATTCAATAATATATCATTCATATGCACATAAATCTAAATCAATTTATCCTCCTGCGATCTAGGGAATTTATTTGCACCATTTCAAATTTCGGGTTTTAAGATCAAATTGATCTTACTTTTTGATTCCTGAGTGAAAGCGGCGGCCCCCTTTTTCCCACTAAATTTCCTAACGTTGGTGGCAATACTTCGGCAGAATCACTCGTTGTTCGCCTTCTATTTGTCCTTGGAAACAGTACCTCCCTATTCAACCTTCCGTCGTCTACACTCCGCGACTCCAGCTCCTCTCTCCCTTCTGTTAGGTTTTCTTTTCTCTTTCTTCCAAATGGTTGAGAAGAGGAAGTTTTTACAGGGGTTTTCAGAACCGTTCGATGTTAGGAATTAGATCCGCACCGTTGGCTCCCTTGCTTTTTTTAAAGTTCCCAATTTCCCCTTCTTTTTTTAGAATCTTTATCACCTAGCGTAACACTCCCTAACATTTGTATTTAGTTGTTGTGTAAAATTTTTATAAATTCGGATTCTAAGGCTATGAACTTTTTAAATTTATGTTTTAACTTTCAAATGAAATCGGGTTTAAAATATAAATTTTATATTTTTGCGAACTAATGTACTTATTTATTAATTTAATTATGTAATTATTATTTTATTTATTTTATTTTATAAATTTTAAAAATTTTAAAAAAATTGAAAAGAAAAAATGGCAGAAAATCCTGCAGAAAGGGCTGCAAGAAATTTTTCCCATCTGCATGGGGCCTTATGTGTCTCACCCACACGGGCGCACGCAGCCAGCACGGGACGTATGCCAGTGCACACATCCCATCCACGCGGGGCGCGAGGCGTGCAATCCGCGCGCGTCACATCATGCACAGACAAGCACGCAACTTCGCGCGCACTATGCACATGCCTATGCACGCAGGCCCTTAGCCAGCAC
The DNA here is from genome assembly GCF_054855325.1 of Carica papaya. NCBI lineage: Eukaryota > Viridiplantae > Streptophyta > Magnoliopsida > Brassicales > Caricaceae > Carica > Carica papaya. The sequence continues at coordinate 25,884,029 of NC_142311.1, read as the reverse complement.
GCGCCACCTTTTAGGAGGCGAGTGTTGTCGTTTGACTAGCGCGCCATTGTCGTTTGGGTAATGGGCCTTTAATTTTTGTACCACCATCGCATTATTGTTCTCTCGTCGATCGTCCATCAATCACACCTGTCAGTCGTCGTGTCGCGTTAGGTCATTTTTTTCCCTCCCTCTTTCCTCACAAATTTGTGTTACTTGACGAAAATCCAACGATTCCCTTTTTTTATAAGTAAGGACCTCTTCCACCACTTCTTCATCACTTCACTTCCATTCTTCCGTTCACCAAAACAAATCTTAGAGAGAGAGAGAGAATTAGAGAGAGAATGAGATGATAGAAGGAAAAAGAGTTAAGAAAGACTTCAAGCTTTCGGTAAGAAACTTGGTACTTATTTTGCACGTTTTAAAAAGTATTTTTAGATTAAGAAAAAGAATATTGCTTGAATATGAGATGACTTGTTACATGTTTAATTATTGTTATGTTTTAAATACGTTTATATAAATATTCTATGATATTGCATGATTTACATCATTCTACCAAGTGAATAAATAAACTGGATGAATATGATGGCATGATAAGATATGATGAAACATGATGTTATTTGACGAACATGTGAAATGATTATGGATATTTGCATGTATGGTATTTAAATTAATATGATCTATTAGGTTTTTTTATCTCTAAGGATTCTATTTCTCCCCCATTTGATATGAAACATGATGAAACATGATGTTATTTAACGAACATGTGAAATGATTATGGATATTTGCATGTATGGTATTTAAATTAATATGATCTATTAGGTTTTTTATCTCTAAGGATTCTATTTCTCCCCCATTTGATATGAAAAGATATAAGAGAATTACTCCGCATGGATGACGTCATAGCCTCTTATGAGAGTGGTGATGTGATATGATTATAGGAGTCACCTTTGGTGACGTATGACCATGACTATAATTTACATGTAGAATCACTATAGTTAGTACGACCGTGGTCATAAAATGTGTCATGGTTTCGTAAGGTATAAATGTGTTGTGGTTTAGCAAACCGCAAATGAATTTATCATTTCACAAGAGTAGTCAAAAGTTCATTTTGGCTTCAGTAGATAGAGGTTGGAATGGTTTCGCGCGAAGAATAAGTAAAATTAAGTTAAAGCATGTTATAATATGATTTGTTTGATTGGCTTTATTTATATGATATGATTATACGATTAATATGATTGATTTGATGTTGACATTTTTTAAAAATAAAATATAACGTTTTTTTTATTATTGAAATGACCCCACATGCACATTCCTCAATGGTAAGTGGATAAGGTATTATTTTAAATCAATTATTTTTTAAATCTTAATAATGTCATTTAAATACTATTTTCCTTACTGAGTATGTGGAACTCACCTATTTCTATGACCCTCCCTTCAGATGAAGACGATAGTGAGGAGCTGCTTATAAACTTACCCATTGAAGTCTATGAGGATCCCTTAGATCCATGAACCGTTACGAGTGTATATTTTGTCTTGTACTTTGATGAATCCAAATTTTGAAGAGGCTTGTATTTATTTTTATTTCGTCTCAATATTGTAATATTTGGAACTCAAAATTATTTTTGTAGGGGATTTGTAATATATTTTATTTTGCTACATATAATTATTTTAAATGTACTCGTATTTGTTTTGGTATTTGGCACCCTTATGTTTTAAGTAGTATTTGGGATGTCACACCTAGCCCCTACATTATTTTCAGATTGCCTCTTTTCTTTCAAAACTTTTTAAATTTGGTCCTTTCTTTTACCTTTTGTAGTATTTAAAAATTTGTTTCCACTAAATCTTTCTAAAATCCCCTGAAGGCCACCATTCGATCTTTGGGATGTTACACGCTAGTACAAAAAATGATCATTTGCATGTGCAAGGAAGAAAGGACGAAGGACCAATAGGTAGAGCCTAATGAAGAGAAAAGGGCAAAGTGAGACATAATTAAGGGGAAGGCTTCTTCAATTTTAAAAGAGGGGAGACATGCAAAAAAATAGAAGACATAAGTAAAAAAGAGGGAAGTAGAGCAAAAGGGCTCAGGTTTTAGATAGAAGAAAGAAGTGTGATTATAGGAGTTACCTGAATCAACTGAAGAATGATGAGAGCCATCTAAAGTGACTAGTTCAATTGAATGTGTTTGTACACTATCATGCTATGAATACAAAGATATGAAAAAATCATTGTTTGAAATTGTTAAACAATCATCAATATGGGGTAGGACAAGTTTTTCTTGTTTGTTTTGGTCATTGGAAATGAATGGAAAGACATGATCTACAAATGAAACATCTTGGGACACAAGTATTTCTTGAGATGTTAGATCATATAATTTGAAGCCTTTAATGTGGGAAGGGTAACCAAGGAATATGCATTTCATAGCTCATGGATCAAATTAGGACTAGTTGATATTTTAGATATCTTGCTATATTCAGAATGTGTTGGTATTTTGTTTTCAACTGCCCCATTTTGTTATGGTGTATAAGGACAAGAATTTTGGTGAAGAATCCCTTTTTTAGCATAAAAGTTTGGCATGCTGAACTCCATTCCATTGTCTGTTCGAATCCATTTTATTCTTTTATTGAATTGAGTTTCTACATAGAGGAAAATTTGACTATATTTTTTGTACCTTTGCTTTTATTTTCATAGAAAATAGTCAGATGTACCGACTTTGGTCATCAACAATGGTTAAGAAGTAATAGTGTCCATATAGGGAAGCAAAAGAAAATAGGTCCCAAATGTCAAGGTATATCAAATCAAAAATATTTTTAGTACCAAAATTACTTATTAGAAATGATGGATGTTTTTGTTTTGTATGATGACAAGTATCACAAGACAATGAAGAATAAGGAACAATAGGACTATCAAGTTTTTGCAACATTTTTAATTTTGATATAGATGGATGACTAACTCAAAAATGCCAAGTAGTTTGGTTAACAAGAAAATGAAGAATCAGTATTTATTACAGAATCATGTTTAACAAAGTAACTAATAGTTGATGTCTAACAAAGTAACTAATAGTTGAAATAATTGTGTCTTTGAAGACTTGAAGATGATACATGATGGGTGTCAAATCCACCAAAAATTAATTATTGTTCAACCAATAAAATAAAATTACAGTAGTGGTAAACATGGTTGAATCATCAGGGAATTGAAATCGTTTTTTTTTTTTTGTGACTAACAAACAAAAACACAAAGACTAGGAGGGGAGTTTTTTCTTTTGGAGTTAAAAATGATAAAAAGAGGTGACTACTGAAAATAAACCCTAACTAAAAAGACTGAAGGTGCTAAAAAAACAATTAAAGAAATAATCAGACGTGAGAATGATCCTAGTTAAAGAAGTAGTTAGATTCTAGTTATAAAACTGATCATTGATGCAATGACTAATTTTATTAAACTACAATAAACTAGTTCTAGTTGTCGAAAACATTCCGACAACCTATTATTTCTTAATCTTAAACCAACCGAGAAATGGTTGTTGGTTGATTCTTGTTAATAGATAGTCTTAGAAATGTTTCTATGATTTAATCTATCAACAACCTTGAGAACTAGAAGAACTTGGTTCTGATTGTTGAATTCAGCTGTCAGAACTGCTTAACCAGATCATTTATCATTCTTGGCTGAAAGATTAATTTACCACTAGATGCCAAAATAATCTAAACAATTATAGATTTAGAATATTCTGGCTGGCAATATGTTGTTGTGCCCCACGCCTAATGGGCCCTATTCAAGCGGTTAACAACAACAATAATGATATATGCAGGAAAATAAACAAATACTAAACTTCGATAAAACCAGAATTAAAGCAATTATATCTCACAATACAACTAGAATTTTGTTAAATCCACAGCCAGAAAAAAAGAGTTGTGAGCCACTCATGGTGGGTTCAGTACAAATAACATTTTAATGATTACTAGAAAGAGAAGGAAGAAAGTTCAAAAAACTATAAGTTCTTTGATGTGCGACAGCCAAGATAGATGTGTCCTTCAATTTTGTACTGCTTTTAAACCTGAGAGGATTAGGGTTTCTATTTAAGAAGATTGGAATCTCTTCGAATAATTTCAGTTTCCTTTTAACTTTCCAGAATAATCTCGTCCTTGATTTTTAGTTTCTTTTTCTAGAAGTAATGAGATTCTTCTTTGATATCAAAAGCACGCTCTTTTTCTTTCAAACCAACTACAACACCTGTCTAAGCCTTGGCCGAGGCTTAGTCGAGTATAACTTGGTTCTCCCCATGCTGTCACGATGTTAGCTATGCCCGAGGGTTACCTATGCACCGACTAGTTTTTTATTTTCAAGAGAATGTAAGTCTTATATGACACTTAGTTGTGTACTTGAGATCTGCAACCATTTTGATGTCTTAACCTTGCCTAAGGCTTATAGGCAGAAGCCTTCTTCTTTTGTTAGGGCATAAACCTTGGGCGAGGCTTATAGTTGGAGACCTGCTGCTTTCACACAAAACTTGCTTCTGCGAGATTTCTTTTCTTGAATTAAGATCTGCCTCTTTCACCTACATCAAAATAGCCAAAACCATCTAAATTGGGGAGAAAGAAGTTTAATTCATACTAAAAATAAACAATAAATAACATTGTTTATGTGTTCTATTAATTCCTTAGCTGAACTAATCATCTTCAAGTTCTGAATTTCTTGAATCCAGCAACCACTTTTATTGAATGCTAAAGAAATAATCATAATTGCACAATAAATGACTGACATATCTAAGGTTTGTTGTAAAATGAGGGGCATAAAGTACATCATGGAGTATAACATTTGGTGTGATGTGTACATTGCCAATATAAGTAATATGCACTATTTGGGAGTCGGGTAATTTTACAAACATATTATTAATAAATCTATATGAATCAAACAACTCAAGAGAACTTACTATATGGTCCATCACCCTGAATCAATAATTCAATTATCTACTTTATTAATATGTATATTGGGAATGATGAAAAAAGGTACCTTATTCTAATGTAGGTTGAAAATTAGCTAAGAGATTATTGATGCTTGGCTGGTGTACTATATTTTGTGTTGGTGCAGTGCCCTAAATTAGAGCAATGATTATGTTATAATAGTCCTTGGTGAATGAAGGAGGCGCAACTGCTGAGATATCACGTTGATTTTTAAATCCAGCATAGAAGTCTCCACTGTTACCATCTCTATTTGTTTGAGAATCATATGTGATTGTGCTTACTTGATCTATACTTGCATTATTTCTCTACTTGTGTTTATAACCTCGAGGGTAACTGTGCTTTTTATAGCACCTATGTGTGCCCAAGTAACCCATAGTATGTGCAACTTGCTCATTTGTTATTCCCATTTCCAGGATTTTTCTTCATGTTGTTGGAATTATAATATGTTCTTCCTCCTCTGGGTGTTTGCATAATATTATCTTTATTTACACACAATTGTTATATTCATATTGTTTTGTAGGTAACCCTACACTTGTGGTTATCTCATGTTGAATTGCCAGATAAAGCACTTTATTAATGTTTGGCAGAGGTTTTAATATGAGAATCTGCAATCTCATTCATGCATTTCAAGAAGTGAATGGTTTGGTCTTATTCTAAGTATTTTAGAAAAATATGGATAACATCACATCTAAAGACTAGTTGACATTTACAAGTAGGCATAGGCCTCAAATTCATCATTTCATCCAAATAATTTTTAACTTAGTGAAAAATTCTATCACCAAAGATGTATCTTGCTTCATAGAGTACAACTCTTGTTATATATCAGAAATCCTACTACATCTCCTTGAGCATATCTATCATGCAAATCTTTCCAAAGATCTTTTGCATGATTGATCCATAACATGCTTTATGTAGTTGACAGGGATAAAGACTAGATTATCTATTAAAGTATAATTATATTACATCCTTCCCATGCTCCATACATAAGATCATTTTTTCATGGACTTTGTATGGTTTCATGAACAAACTTTAGTTTGTTCTTTGAAATTAAGGCCATTTTCATAACCCTAGACATTGAGTAAAGATTTTCACCAATGAGCACAGTGGATGCGAGTTAGAGAGTTGGACTCTCATTCGAATGTAAGAAAAAAGGATTTTCTAAAGGCTCATCAACTTTTGTCACATTAGACCCAGCCATTATAATGTCTATATGGAATTAAACAACCATAAAACAATAACTATTCCTATCTTCTACGTTCTTTGATTTCCGTCAAACCATAATTAAATTACTGTAATCAGACATAAAACAATATTCTCCCCCTATGTTTTACATTATTCAAATTTCCATCAGAACGAAATCATATTATTTTATTATCAACAACTAGTGTAATATCTATGTAGAATCAAACAATAAAATCTATCTTCAATAGAGTGCTTCAAGTCTTATCAAATTAGAACCAAACTAGTATATTATCCATGTAGAATTAGAGAAAAAATATAAATATTTACTTTCCATCTTCTATTGTTATCTCAATCAAAGCCAAGAATCAAATGAACCAAGTAAGTGAAGGCTCTTGATTTTAGGATTTCATCTTCATCGTGGATGGCAAGGATTTATCTTCGTTCCTTTCTTCATACTTTGATACCATATCAGAAGATCTTGCACTTAATCCCATAGAATTGTTGAAATATTTGATTATTCCCATCTCTATGTATCACATAAAGGAGTTGGCAAAATCTCATCTTTTTTAGAAGACATATATTAGTGCTTATGATTGATTTGCACCCAACTCTCCACTAATCTTTAAGATCCAAAAAAACACACGTAAAAATATCAATCATAAATATGTTTTCCCTCATTCTCCTCGCCACGATTGCTCCGATTGACCTAGGATTACTAACTCTCAATTCCTCACCATAGTCATAAAGTCTCTCATATTGATTATTGCATAAACTTTCAAGCTCTTCCAAAACAATGTTCTTTGTTCATTGACGTTTACTCATTATTACATTGACCTTTAAATCCTCTCATAATTCTTTTAGCATTCACATTTATATTCATTTTTCCTTGTATTTTGCTCTTGTAGTGTAATGACCTAATTTCTCTAGAGAGAAAGGAGTGTCACCTCATATGTAAACCTAATAAATTTTTGCGCAACATTATGCTGATCTCTATAAATCAACAATATATCCTTTGTACGGAGTCGTAATTCATGAAACTCACAACAATCTTTCAAAATTACATCATAATAATACATTCAGATCTACTTTACAGTAAGCGTCCAAGGTAGCTAAAAGATTCTTCGAAATCTTTTTTTGATCTTGAACTCCCTCCTTACCTGAATTAATCTGCATTGGGGAGGGGTATGAATTGGAGTGAGTTTCACAAACTCAGTAAGAATAAAGTAGTGTTCAAAACAGAGATATGCAAATCCACATTCATACAAGTTTGATAAAACCAATGCAAATTTTATATTCATAGAAATATAATTTGCAAGACAACCATACTCATTATCATTATCGCAAAGTATAACAAAACAAACAATCAAGGACCATATCCTTTTTATTACCAATTCCAACATATTTATATCTAGGTACCGTGCATATCATTCTCATTTATAAATATCATCATATCGTATTGGATTTGTATTCAGATAATTTTGTTTCGTTCACATATACCATCAACCATACCAGATATGTATCTAGATCACCTCCATTTCCATTATATATTATCATTTTCCTTACCGGTATCACTGGGGGCCCATAGGGATCCCCGCTACATGTAGATGTATAAACATTTCTTTTACAGCTCATTGGTCATCCCCATATTCTGTCCAGTAATGGGCGCCACAATTATAGACTGCCTCAGTACCACGTCCAGTATAAGGGTAATTAAATCAATTCTCAACCCCGTTTGGTATGGGACTTTCCAGCCCCGTACGACTGAGAACACATCCACGGTAGGGTTTACTTTATGTACCAAATACGTACACTCTCTCCCATGATACCCGGTAAGCTTTTTCTTCTTCAAAGATTGTTTATATTTCATATTCCAATTTCAAAACCCCAAACATTCTTGATATTTTATTCTTTTTCTACCCAAATATTAGATTTATATTTTTAAAGAAAAATTCACATTCAACAATGGTATCAATTTATATTCTCACTCACACAGCCAACAACCAATCTTATCACTCTCACACACCTATTTACACAACTGAGATGCACACTCATTCCACCTATAACGAGTATACATAACAACAAACTACTCACACAAAATCATTTAAGCAAGCAATCACATGCATACATGTATGTCCAACATATATAGTTTACATCGTATTAAACATACACCCAACGTACTATGTAAGTAACAAGCAACCGCAATCCATATCTACACATATTGCTTATTTAAATTTATCTTGGTACTATTATATTTAACCATAAACTTATTCTAATTATGTACATATATATACGTTCTTACAATATACATATTTCATCTAATTATGATTTAACATACATAAACCACTTATACATAAACCTCCTCATCCTTCTTCTGCTAAGGTTTCTTTCTCTCCTTTTTTTTTCTTGGCCTAGGCCTAAGCTCCCTTATCTCCCTTTGGCCTGGTTATTACATGTAGACATTGTAATATACAAGGCTATAGGAATCTTAATCTTATTCTCCCTATAACATATTATTTAGAATGGGTTATAAAAATCTAGCGTGGTTGTCACATAGGTGCAAAGGTGGACACCTTGTGAACAAATTTAAAACTGATGTGACGTGGCTTCTGTACGTTACATGCTATGTCAGTGCGACCAAATGTTGTTGGGAGAGATTTAACAGAGACAAAAAAATTTATCATTTTTTTAAAAGTATTAAGAGAACTTTGAACAATAAAATAGTTCAAAATGAACTTTAAACATTTTTGTATAGGTCATAGGGTATTTTAGTAATTTACTATTTTTTACTTTCTTAAGTAAATTACATTGTTTAAAAATGCGTTTAACAAAAAGGTTAAAAAAACTACTCCTAATAAGCATAAAGTAAACACTGTTACTAGTAAATTATTATTGAAAGTGATTGTGTATAATAAATTGCACATAAGTTTTATTGCATGTAAAATAGCATATCCCCAAAAAAAATAATAAAATTTTATTCTCACTACTAATGGTTTTGTTATTAGTTGGAGGCGTTTAATTAACGATCCAACCAAACTAATTTGTGTGGACATGGGTTGTAGATTATTTTATGTTTATTCAAATAGTCGTACAATAATCATTAAAAGCTTTAGGTCTAAATCCACTAGCATTATCAAGAAACACTCTTGATTGTATAATTTGGAAACTTGCTCTTAATCAAATTATTTGAGCAAGTAAATTTGCAAATACCAAGTCATGAGTTGATAATAAACACAAATGTGACAATTTTATAGATACATTTATTGAAATAATACAATATCTAAATGGTCTATATGGTGGATATATAGCTCCACAAATATCTTTTTGCATTTTTTCCATAAATAAAGGGGATTCAATCCCAATTTGGTTGGTGACAACTTAACAATTAATTTTCCCTAAGAATAAATAATACATGATAACTCATTTATTCTAAAAATCTCATGACTATTCAATTGATGTCGTGAATTCTTAATTATCCTATGCATTATTATTGCATAAAATGTGCTAACCAATCATTCAATACCCTAAAAAGATTTGAATTAGTGAACTTTTAGTATAAAATTGATTTTTTTAATTACATAAATATTTATGGAGTATAACTCAGAAGAAAATACTAACAATTTTTTTAATATGTATTTTTTAGCAAATACGATTCTCATAACATAAAGATATTCACTACTTAGACCATTACATGTTTCAATATAATATCCATTTTGATAAACATCCTTAAAACTTAATGAATTTCTTTTAGACTTATGGCGAAGATTTAGATTTAGGGTTTAGAGAAGATAATCATGTGTTATTTATAAATATTGTAATACTCAGGCCCAAAAATTTGCCTGGGATAAAAAAATTTTATTTATAAAAAAATATATAAGTAATTAAAAAGTTTTCTTATAATTTAAATTTTATTAAATTTTTGAAAAAAAATGAATCAGGGTCCAAATTAAAAATAGTTTTAGAAAAAAAAGTAAAATTTTGAATACGGGAGGTGTTTTTGAAAAAAAAATTGAAAATAGATGGTTAAATCGCAAAAAGGAAAAGTTTGGTCACGTGGCGACCCGGTCACCAGTCCCGGCAAAGCAGAGCACGCCGTGTGGTAACCCCGTTGACATCGGCACAACGCAGGAGGCCACGCGAGCAATCCGCATGTCTAGCAATCTGATGATCCAGATCTCATCCCGTGCACGTGAACGACCCAGATGCTTTTCTTTTTTAGACGCAATCGAACAGTCATATTCAATCCGATCGTGCAATCCAGATTCATTCTCCGATTAAGATAGATCCAAGGGACGATAGAGGGCCACTTGTTCTTAAACAGACTACCCACATCAACATAGGAAAGGTATTTAAGCATCACATTTTAGGGAACCCTAACCCTAATCACACCAGCCCTTGTCGGAGAAGAAGAACCAGACGTCAGAGAAAGAGGTCGACCACCGCCACCCCCGGACCGGAGCCACCATCGACCGGTAAAAAAGGTAAAATTTTCTCATTTTCGTTCGGAATTCAATTTCAAGCCTCCAAGTGGCCATATCGAAGCAAAAGGGACAGCGGATGAGCCGAAAACTACAGGTAAAACTCGACCAAGCTGTCGCGACCAAAACCCTCTCCAATGCCCTTCTCATTTCTCGTTTTCTGTTTCATGTGATTCTTTAACCATCGTGTTCACCGTCTCTTTCTAGTGTAGGTTAGTTGAAGAAGAACCCCAGCTGTGAAGGACTGACGGAGCCGCCGCACCCGAAAGCCCTCTTGGTCAAATGTCGATTTTTTTATTTTTTTGGCAACCGAGACTTTCTAATGTATTTTTTCGTAGGAATACGTGTAAAATCGATAAAAATCAGCCTAAACTGGCCAAAACAAGATAGATCAGGGCGAACCGCCACTGTGGGTGGCGAAGCTGGCTCCGGAGTATGGCGTCGCCGCCATGCCGGAATCCTAAAATTTGCTAAAAAGTATTTTCAACACTAATTTTGACTTTTTGAGATATTTTTTGATACGTGATAAGTATTTTGATTTTCGCAGAAAAATTTTAAAAAATTTGGGAGCTGTTTGGAGGCGTAATAGATATCACGACATTTTAAAACATTGATCCAGGTACGAATCTCTTACCCTATTCCCTATTATGATAAATTTAAGCTTAATAATTGCATAACTTGTGTTTTATAAAAAATTAAAAAAACCTTTAAAATAATTACAAGTTACTAGTGGAGGCAGAACCAATCAATTCATATTTTTCCTGATTCACTATTTATTTACCTGTATTGGTTGAATTGCCTACTATTATAATGTACGTATTTAATTGATGGTTTTGTTTATTTTCTCGGTTGTTTGGTTTACCTCATTGCACATTCCCATGTTGGTCTGCTCTCAAATAAAATATCTCAAATATATTCTTAATGTACATATCGCCTATTTGCATAACCTATAGTTGATTTGTGAATACGAAATGTTAGGATGAATTTAACGATTGATTGATGATATAGACTTACTAGGTATCCTGGGAAATGGTGAACGAACCTGATACATAGAGAACCCTACTTTGGACATTACCTCAACTGGACAAGGCTAAAAAGTTCCATACTTGAAGGATTTAGAAGGCATGGTTCACCCTCATACCGAATGGGGTATTGAGGCGATGGCATGTTTGACGCCCATTACCGGACGGGGTATGGAGACAACTAGGTTAACTGAAAAATCTAGATGTTGGGTTAATTGATAAATTATAGGTGAGGTAGGTCACTGGTGGCAGCTGAAGCAGACCACCCTGCTCTTTCAATCACTTGGGAACAGTTATTGGTAGCCTTCAATGCAGAGTACCTCACAGAGCATCTTCGGTATTTAAAGAAAATGAAGTTTGCACACCTGGTCCAGGATAATATGATGGTGTCAGGGTATACCCGAAGATTCCTAGAGTTGGGTTAGCATTCCCCTGAGAGTATGATGGATGAAGGTAGAAAGGCAAGAAAGTTTGAGTGGGGTCTCCGTCCTGAAATCAGGCAACAGTTGTATGTGTTCGAGCTCAGTATCTACTCAGCAGTTCTGGGCAAGGCGCAGCTAGTAGAAAGGAACCTTCGTATCTTTCCTCCGGTAGTAGGATATTCTAGACCCCCAGTTCTACACCGCAGACCAGCACCTACAACACTGATTCAGCAAAATAAGAGAGCTAGGCCTATGACTCAAGCCCCTTCTCAGGGGCCGGCAGTAGGACATGGTAGGACTTACCAGCACTGTGATAAGGATCATGGAGACCGACCCTCTTATCGCCTCAACAATACCTATCGCATATTTGGGAGTACCCAATGCTATGCGAAAGAGTGCTGTAAAATCATAATCAAGTCAGATCTCCCATCTAGGGCAGAGTTTACACCCTTACCCAGCAGGATGTTGAAACTAACCTGGACGTGATACAGGGTATGTACACTATCTGTAACCACCTTGCACATGTTTTGATTGATACTGGTGTTTTACATTCTTTTGTTTCACATGCTTTTGTAAAAAAAAATTGAATGTATTACTTGAAAATCTTGATTCTATGTTATTTGTGTCTACTCTTGGGCATAAGACACTATTAGGGGAGATCATATATAAAGCTTGTATTGTAGGGATAATCGATAGAAAATTGAGTGTAGACTTGATAGAAATAGACACGAAGAATTTGGATGTAATTCTGGGGATGAACTACTTAGCGGCATATCACTCAACTGTAGACTGCTTCCATAAAAAACTTGTATTCAACCTTCCTAATGAAGAGTCATTCACAAATTAATAAAAGTGTTAGATTTTTTTTTCCTCATGCCAATTGCATTATTATATGACAGTTTAACTCGGTTGTTTTTTTTATATTAGGCAAGGCTAAGAAAGAAATCTGAATCTAAGAGATCCTTGTAGTCCGAGAATTTCTGAATGTATTTCCTAATGAACTACCTGGATTATCAATGAACAGAAAAGTCAAATTAACCATGGATTTTCAGCCTGGCACCCATCCCATCTCAGTTGCCCCTTACCGCATGAGTCGAGTAGAGATGGAAGAGCTGAGAAAATAAATCAAAGAATTGCAGGATAGTGGGTTCATCCCACACAATATATCTCCCTAGGGTGTTGGAGTCACGTTTGCAAGGAAATGGGATGGGTCTCTAAGGTTGTGTATTGACTACAAGGAATTTAAAAGAGTCACAATCAAGAACAAGTACTCCCTCTCCCGAATTGGTGATCTTTTCAATCAGTTACAAGGAGCCTATGTTTTCTCCAATATATACTTGCATTCGAGTTACCATCAGGTAAAGATCATAACAGAGGATATTCCCAATATAGCCTTCAAGACTAGATACAGATACTATGAGTTCCCGGTCATGCCATTTAGCCTAACTAATATACCAACTATTTTTATGGACTTGATGAATATGATTTTTAGATAATTCCTAGATCAGTTCGTCATCGTATTCATTGATGATATTCTGGTCTATTCAAAGAGTAGAGAGGAACACACTCATCCCCTGACTCATGTTTTACAAGTTCTTAGGGAAAAGAAGTTGTATGCAAAATTGAGCAAATGTGGATTTTGGCTTAGGCATACTACCTTTTTAGGGCACGTAATATCAAATGATGGGGTGTCAGTGAATCCTGAGAAAGTTGAGGCAGTATTCGGTTGAAAAAAATTAACTTTGGTTAATAGATCTATAGCTTTCTGGGAATGACATGATATTAACGCAGGTTTGTGGAAGGATTTTTTTAATCTAGCCACTCCATTGATCCGACTTACAAAGAAGAACATCAAGTTTGAGTAGAACGAGGATTGCAAAAGGAGTTTTACAGAACTCAAGAAGTGGTTAACTACTGCACCCGTGTTGGCTCTACCGAGTGGGACATGTGGATACACAGTGTATAGTGATGCCTCCTACATAGGGTTAGGTTATGTTCTGATGCAGTATTAGAAAGTTACAGCCTATGAGTTCAAGTAGTTGAAGAGTCACAAGAAAAATTACCCCACCCACGACGTGAAACTTGCCGCTATTATCTATACCATGAAGACCTAGCGCCACTACTTGTATTGGGAGACTTTTAATAGTTATATAGACCATAAAAGCTTGAAGTATATATTCACTCAAAAGGATCTCAACACGCATCAGAGACATTGGATAGAGCTCCTCAAGGATTATGATTGCAAGATTTTATATAACCCGGTAAGGGCAATATGGTAATCGATGCGCTCAGCAGAAAAAATGCAGGTATGTTGGCTCACTTAATGGTTTCTGAATACAGGGACAACAGATACAACTTTAGGACTTGAAGAGGGTTGCATGTCTGACCCATCTAACTGTCAAACTCAAACTAATTCAGAAAATAAAGGAAGTCCAATTGACCAATTCTACCCTAATAACTCTCAGGAATGATGCAGAACAGGGAGTAAATATGGAATTCTAGGTTTCTACCAATGGTTTCTCAGATTCTAGGACAGAGTATATGTTCCAGATGACAGTGAACTGAAAATGGGTATCATGATAGAGGCTTATTACTCAAAGTTCGTCATACATCTCGGAAGTACTAAGATGTATTAAAGTATACGACCCCAATTTTGGTGGAGCGGGATGAAGAGAAAGATAGCTTATTTTGTCTCTAAGTGCCTGATATGTCAACAAGTTAAGGAAAAACATCAATGCTCAGGTAGGCTACTTCAGTCATTCCAGATTCTAGAGTGAAAATGCGAATATATCACGAAGGACTTTGTGATAGAGTTGCCTATGGCATGCTCAGGACATGATGTTATATGGATAATTGTCGACCGGCTCACCAAATCCTCTCATTTCTTAGCTATCAAGATGACCGACCCTTTGGATAAGCTAGCGAGAATCTATATCCGAGAGATAATCAGGCTACATGGAGTCTCGATGATAGTGGTATCCGACAGAGACTCCAGGTTCACTTTTCAATTTTGATATAGTTTTCAGCAAGCAATGGGACCCTCAGCACTGCATTCCGCCCTTAAACCAATGAACAATCAGAATGAACAATTCGCACACTAGAGGATATGCTCCGAACTTGTGTTCTAAACTTTAGAGACCATTGAGATGATCACATACCTTTAATAGAGTTTGCCTACAATAACAACTACCAAGCAAGTATCGGCATGACCCCATACGATGCATTGTATGGCCAACCTTGTAGGTCGTGGATATATTGGGAAAAGGTGGGTGATAGAAAATTATTTGGCCCAGATCTTGTAAAGGAGACCATAGCCAAGATAGTTAAAATCAAGAGGAACATCCAAATAGCTCAGAATAGGCAGAAAAATTATGCGGACATTTGGAGGAGAGATTTGGAATTTGAAAAAGGTGACCGGGTGTTTCTTAAGGTCACCCATTTCAAGGGGATTAGTAGGTTTGGTAAGAGAGAAAATTAAATCTCTGGTTCATTGGATCGTTTGAAATCTTAGACAGGATTGGTACGTCCACTTACAAACTAGCACTACTCCTAGAGCTATCTAGAGTCTATAATGTATTTCATGTGTTTATACTATGTAAGTACAACCCGAACCCTTCACATATCCTATTTCACGAGCTCCTTTCACTCCAGGAGGATTTATCCTATGAGGGAGGTACCGATAGGCATTGTAGACCGGAAGAGCAGAGTATTTTACAACAGAGAAATTCCCTTTGTCAAGGTTCTATAGCAGAATTATACACAGGAAGAGGCTACCTGGGAGCTAGAATCGGATTTCAGAGCCCAGTATCCTCAACTGTTTGACTAAGTGAGAGGGTGATAAATTTGAGAGACTAAATTTTTCTTAAAGGGAGAGAGTTGTAATACCCAGGTCCGAAAATTGGCTCGAGTTAAAAAAATTTTATTTATAAAAAAATATATAAATAATTAAAAATTTTCATTCTAATTTAAATTTTATTAATTTTTTGAGAAAAAATAAATTATGGACCAAATTAAAAATAATTTTGAGAAAAATGGGTGAAATTTTAAATACGGGGGGATATTTTTGAAAAAAAAAATTAAAAACAAGGGATTAAATCGCAAAAAGAAGAAGTTTGGCTACGTGGGACAACTCGGTCAGTAGCCCCGGCGAACCAGAACACGGCGCATGGCAACCCCGCTGATATTGGCACCATGCGAGAGGCCATGCGAGAGGCCATGCAAGTGATCCGTATACCTGACGATTTGACAGTCTAGATCTCATCCCGCACGCGTGAATGGTCCAGATGTTTTTTCTTTTTAGACGTGATCGAACGATCAGATTCATTTTGATCATGCGGTCCAGATTCATTCTCCAATTAAGATAAATCTAAGGGACGAAAGAAGATCACGTGTTTCTAAACGAACAGCCCAGATTGACACGGGAAAGGTATCTAAACATCACATTCTAGGGAACCCTTACTCTAGCCGCATTAGCCCTTGCCGGAGGAGAAGAATCAGACGTCGAAGAAGGAGGCCGACCACCACCACCGTTACACTAGAGCCACCGTCAATCACCAAAAATGGTAAAAATTTTCCCTTCCAGCCTGGAATTCAATTTCGAGACTCCTTGTGGCCATATCAGAGCAAAAAGGACGACAGGTGAGCCGAAAACTATAGGTAAAGTCCAGCTGAGTCGTCGCGCCAAGACCCAAAACCCTCTCCGATAAACCCTTTCTCGTTTCATGTTTCACACAATTCTTTAACCATCGTGTTCACCATCTCTTTGTGGTGTAGGTTAGCCAAAGAAAAACCTCAGTCGTGAAGGAGGACCAGTGGAGCTGCCACACCCAGAGACCCCCCCCCCCCCTCCCCCGTAGGTAGGTGTCAATTTTTTAATTTTTTCGGCCAATCGAGGCTTTCTAACATATTTTTTTACAGAGATACGTGTAAAACCGGCCAAAACCGGCTAGGCCAAAGCTAATTGCCGTTGTGGGCGGCGAAGCCGGTGCTGGAGTACTGTGCTGCTATTGTGCCAGAACCCTAAATTTGCTGGAAAGATTTTTCAATACCGATTTTAACTTTTTTGAGTATTTTTTACTATGTGACAAGTATTTTAATTTTCGTATGAAAAATTCAGGAAAGCTAGAGACTGTCCGAAGGTGTAGTAGATAGCACGACATTTCGAAACATCGATCCAGGCAAGAATTCCTCACCCTATTCCCTATTATAGTAAATTGAGGCTTAATAATTGCATATCTTGTGTTTAGTAAAAAATTCTAAAAATAATTACAGGTCACTAGTGGAGTCAGAACTAGTCAATTCATATTTGCCCTGATTAACTATTTATTTTCCTGTACTACTTGAATTGTCTACTATTATATTATACGTATTTAATTGATGGTTTTGATTATTTTTTCGGTTGTTTGGTTTACCTCACTGCACATTCTCGTATTGATCTGTTCTGAAATAAAATATCTCAATTATGTTCTTAATGTATATATCGTTTGTTTGCATAATCTACAGTTGATTTGTGAATATGAAATATTAGTATAAAATTGATGATTAATTGATGATATAGATACATGTATGAAAGGCTTACTGGGTATCCTGAAAAATGGTGGACAGATCCGGTATATAAAAAACCCTATTGTAGACATTATCTCAGCCGGATAGGGCTAAAAGTCCTATATCGGAAGGGTTTGGGAGACATGGTTCACCCTCATACCGGACGAGGTATCGAAGCGATAGTGACGTCCACTACCAAACGGGGTATGAAGATGGCTGGGTTAACTGACAAATCTAGATATTGGGTTCAAGAGTAGGAGAATATCCTTATGGACCCCCAAGAATTCCAGTAAGCAGGTTAAAAGAAGAATTGTTAATCCTGTTCACTTCTATATGAAATCACAATGTTATCCAAGTATTTGTTTTTATAGATTGATTTTGGAAAACTCACAATAATAAGTATGGAATAAATAATTTTCTTTATATTAAACAAATTTACTTAAACAAAGGGCTTCATTAGCTGTTTTATAATTTTTACTAACCTTCAGTTTTCCGTATCAGTGATTAGCATGATATTTTTTTACTAGTGTAGCTCACTCTTCTATTAACTATTTCAAATCAAGAAAAACAAAATCTAAATCCTAATCACTAGGAGGATTATGAGTAGATTACCTCCTGGACTCCATCAAGTCCTAGTAGAGGTTAACCCCCCCCTAAGACATTTATTTACTTGTTTTTAATCATTTATTTGTTTCTTTTTTTTTTTTACAAATTGTTGTAGAAGGTACTTTCCTGTAGTTTTATTGGGCATTGAAATTTACTGTGTAAGGAATGTAACTCTAACTTTTTTATATGTTTCCTCATTTAAAATAAAAAATTCATTTCCTTTAAGTTACGGGTATTTACAAATATACTTGTTCTTTCAGATAATAATATAAACTTTTTCAGAGTTATCAACAGTTCTTTTATTATCATATATTGTGTTAATATTTACCCATTATTAAATGAGAAAAATATTTTTTTATCTTTAATATGGTATATGTTGTTGTTCTACCAACCAAATATATATCTTTATTCTTGATTTTTGATCCAACTAAATTTTAAAAAAGCTTCCATTTGTCTTCATTAATATAAAATAAATATATTTAATAACTAAAAGAGAGTTCAACATATATTAATATTTGGATTTAAATAACAAATGAATTAAGAAAAAATAACAAAATAATACAAGAGATAATTTTTTAGTTTTTGATATTTCCATCTCCAAATCAATATTTCCTTCTAGATTTCAAAAAAACTAAATATATTAAAATATGTCATATTAATAAAATCTTGATTGAAAGCACTTTTTTTAGAAACAAAATTTTTCTCATTTTCTTTTAGTTAAAGTTTGGTAAAGATCAACTAGATGCTTTAACGCACCGGTAAGTATATGATGAATATTCTTGGTGCCACATCATTAACACTACTTTCTACAATCTTTAGATTACTATTATGTCCACTTTTTTCTTTATTTTCTTCATAGTTTTTCATATATAGCGAACATAATAATTCTTTATTATGACATCTATAATATCTATTTAAAATTTAACCATATCCACATCTTGACTATGACCATGACGATGACCTCGTCTACATCTAAAATTATTAATAGTTATTGCATTCACTTTAAGAAATATGACGTAATCATTTTTCATTGATGGTTTATTATTTTGTTAAGCAAAAAGACATAAAATTAATTTAGATCATTTTTTGAAACATTTCTCTTGATATTATTACTGGATGAACATATTTGATGTTATACATGAAAAATAGAGAATATTTTCTCAGACCTATCTTCATCAATATTATTTTTTGCTCATAATTTTAATTAAGAATTTATACAAAGTACTATAAAATCAGATTGACTTATATTGAAATTCTTTTAATCTTAAATGCATCTAACCATAATATACTTTTTGGAAGAATTAATGTTTTTTTATGGTCATAATATCTTATCAGAATTTTTCTAAATTCAAGAGGATCTTTTACTAAGGTGTAGTGCCCGGAAAGGGGCCGAAAAAAAAAAAAAAAGCCACGTCGGCAGCCACGTCAGCAGTCCCGGCCAACCGGGACCTGCCACGTGGCAAGATCACGTCGTTCCAAAAAGGGCCACGTTGGCGATCCGCGTAGGTGCGATCGGACGGCCCAGATCAAGCGTGCGATCGGACGGCCCAGATTAAAACAAAATGGACGGCTGAGATCAAAAGGCAAAGGGTTATAAATAGAACCCCCACACCAGACCACAAACCCTAGCCGCCTGCCGCTCGCCGGAGAAGACGAACCAGAAGCCGGCCGCCGCCACCCGCCGCCGCACCGGAGGAATTTCCGACCGCCGATCGAGGTAAATTTCGTACCCCCGACTCGTTTTTCCACGCTGATTCCTCCTGTGGCCAAATCGGAGCCAAAATCCCGGCCAAACGGCCGGAATACATGGCCGAAGTCCAGCGGCGCCGCCGCGCCCCTTCTCGATTTTTGCCTCCGATGAGGCCCTTTCCGGCCTCCGTTTGATGCAATTTTTATATCACCGTGATCACTATTCTTTTCTCTACAGGTTGACCGGAGCTGAATCACCAAAACATGAACCTCGCCGGAGAGCCGCTGCACCCGAGAGCGCCGCCGCCGGTAAGCTCCATTTTTCTGTGATTTTTTGGCCCCCCGAGGGCCCTAGGGTTGTTTTCTCGCAGGGACCGATGCGAGTGTGGCCGAATTCGGCCGGAAACGGCCGAAAACAGTCAACCCGAGGCGAATCGCCGCCGCTAGCGGCGGCGCCGTGCCGGAGTTGCGATTTGGGCCGAAAGGGGCCCTGGGCCTAATTTGGGATTTTTTGGAACACGTGCAGGTACCAGTAGTGCGTTTCAGTTTCCCGAGGAAAATTCAGGGAAAATTAGGGACAGCCTGCAAGCGCACTGTGAAGCCGTGTTCGGACCCCGAAACGAGTAAGGACCCCTCACCCTATTTCCTATCACGGTTTTAAAGTCCAATAAATGATAAAACGGTATTTCATGAATCAACGAATGTGTGAAATTGCTTAAGGTCGCTAATGGAGCCCGAGTCTAGTATGTTTGTCGGTTAATTGTTATTTGGCCTGTTTTACAGTTTTAAATGCAGCATGAGGTTCGATGTTTTCATTTTATAGTTTCGTGTGCATATTTTACTGTTTTATTGATTATGGATTGAATGACCGGGATATTGATACTGTATGTTGTCTGTTTGGCATAAATTATCGTTTTGCTTGTTTGTATGTGATTGATAATGTTGACTGAGGGAAAAGGAGAATGAAAGATTATGTAAATGGAAATTGTATAATGTGTTCAGCCTGACTAGATATCCTGGGAGATGGTGGACGGACCGGGTCCGTAGGGAACCCTACCGGGATTGTGATCTCCCATACCGGACGGGGTATGGAGATCTTATGTGTTTTGGCGCCCATACCGGACGGGGTATGGGGACGGCCCGTTTCACCCTCATACCGGACGGGGTATTGAGGTTTATGGTTTTGGCGCCCATACCGGACGGGGTATGGGGACGGCCCTGGAATCTGATGACGAATGTTAAAGGTTAACGGGTAGCGGGACCCCTATGGACCCCCACGGATACTAGTAGGCTGGTAAATGAGGAAAAGATATATTGTATAATGATTGAATTACAAAAGGCGTGATAAGTGTTATGTTTTACAGTTTATATGATTCCATGATTATGATAATGTTATTGCTTTCGTATATTGTTTTATAAATTCCACCGAGGTAAGTGGATGGTAAAGGTTTTATTATTAATAAAAGGATTTGTTATAAATCATGCTCTATTGATCTTTTGTGTTTTCTACCCACCTTTACCTCCGTGACGGTGAGATATCGTGATGTCCTTACTGGGCTAGTGTAGCTCATTCCTTATTTAATCATTTCAGATCAGGAAGACATGGTTCCTGAGCCCGTTCCGCAGGAGGACGACGAAGGGGATGCCTAAAGACTCCATAGTCATACTCATAGCTTTACTTTCGAGTTCTTTTTTTTGTTAGTTTAATCTTTTATATTTTGAGTACGTTTTTTGTTTTCGTGTAAGGGATGTTAACTGAAATTTTGATCTCGCTTCTGCATTTGATATTTTTGAATATAAATTCCATTTTAAATTTTCGGGGCTGCTACATAAGGTAACTTAAAATTTTAATCCTTCATGAAAATTGTGACAAAGGAAAATCATTGTTTTGGCACAATTTTGCATGGGTGCACTTTATCTTTCTTATATTATATCTCTAATACTCATAACATTTAAATGAATTTTATCATCAAGTATTTATAATAAATAGTTCTTATATGTACTATCAATGGCAAAAAATTGGAGTTCTATAATATTTGCTATAATTAATTTATGAAAAGATATTATTAAATATATTAACAAAAAAAATGAAGATTACAAACTAATTAAAATGAATATATATGTATATATAATTTAATTAAAAAATAAAATAAAAATTCAATTAGAAAAATAATATTTATATACAAAAATATACTAGAACTAATTAGAATAATATTACAATATTAGAGTAATATAATGAATTAAAGTAGAGAAAGTGAAAGTGTATATGAGAAAATGCTAAATTGGAATCATATTGGTTATAAAATTTTTAAAGAAAAATATGATGATGGTAACAAATAAGAAACTAACAAAAGATGAATATAAGCTAAAATGTAAATTCTTTTCTCTATTTTCCATACAATTCAAATATTTTATAATCTCTATTTATAAACATACAATATATTATGAATGAATTAATGTAAAAATTAAATTAAATGAAAATTATATATTAAATTAAATTGAAGCACATCCATAAATCATGCTATATTATAGTAGTTTCGTATAAAAACACATTTGTTATTAGGTCAAAATATTAATTAAAATTAATTGTATAATTTAAAATTTTGTAATTTTTACACACACACAAATTTCAAATAAACAAAGATATTTATGTTCTTCTACCTTATCCTTATCGCATCTGTCTCCTTGGATGCCTGAAATAATGGCGGTTCTTGAAGCGGCATTCTCTGCCTACTGCTTCTCTTCATTCCATCCTTCTTCCTCCTCTAAATTTCACTTTAGTCCCAAAACCCCTCCTTCCCTCGTAAGGCTGCATATCTTCAAGTCTGCCGATTCGCTTTCTAGTAATTTCCTTTACCTTCCTTCTCAGCATGCAGTTGAAAGATTCTCCTGTGCACAATGTTCTACTTTGCAGGAGGCTCGTACAGACTCAAAAACAGAGAAAGTTCAGCAATCAAGTTTCAAAAGAAAACTTTTCGTGTTGAATTTACCTTGGTCTTTCTCTGTCGCGGATGTCAAGGACCTCTTTGGCCAGTGTGGAAGTGTAGTAGATGTTGAGGTACTTCTTCTCCGATGAATTTCTTCTAGCTTAACTTGTTCTTATAACATGGGGTTTTAGTGTCTTTCTTCAATTTAGATTATAAAGCAAAAGGATGGAAGGAGTAGAGGGTTTGCCTTTGTGACGATGTCTTCTGGCCAGGGGGCTCAAGCTGCGGTAGATAAATTTGATTCTCATGTAAGGTTTAGTTATTTGTTTATCCATTTTTATATAATGTAGCTTGCTCCTTTTCGTTAATTGAAGATTGAGTAGATATTTTCCGTTTCTTATCTTGTCGTTATTAAATTTTATTAAAGATTTTGGGAGAAAGAGTTTATGCAAGGAAAATTTCATAGTGAAAACCTGTCATGATTACAATGATCAATGAGTAACAATTGTTATCTACATAATTCTAAGTGTTGGTAACACAGCGCGACCTAGAAACCTTGAACAAATCTCCAGTGTTCAACCTATGCGGAACAAACTTGGAGCAAATAGTGCTCAAGATATTGCAAGGACAGGTTGATACATTGAGGATTACATGCAATGACTGCTTATGTAAGGAAGCATTCTTCAAATATCCAGATGTGTGAAAGTTGAAATCTTTTGGTCCAAATGAGATGAGTCTCGAGGAAGAAGTTATTTCTATTTTTTTCCCTTTGGTCTAAGATCTCTAGATTGCTTCAACAAGGCTCTTCTTGGCTTGAGAAATGGGTTTGGAGAATAATGGATTTTTGGAAATAGCTTTTTCTGGACGGCATTGAAAGTCAAGTTTGGTCTTGTAGCTGGGGTTAGAGGGTAAAGCAATCTACACAACCCAATAAAATCGGCTTGTGGAAATGGGCTGGGATGAGTCCTGTGGGTGCTTTAGATTGAAGGGTGGCCTCAAATCGAAGTGTGGGGTTTTAGGAGGATGACTAGAACAAAGGTGCCACCTTGTAGCTGCAGTTCCTTTTCCTTTTTTTTTTGTTTTTCTAACCAAGAAGAAAGGAGGCTAAGGTGAATGAATATTCTCCTGGATACAGCCAATACATTTTGGAAAGTCAACTTTGTAAGAAAATTTGAATGATTGGCAAGAAGAGGATATGTTAATGCAACATCTCTCTTACTGCCCGGTGGATGCCCCGATGACTGATGAGGAATGAACCAGCTTGGAATCTGGAAAGTAAATCGAGTGCGAAATCTTTCTATTTGCGTTTCTCTTATCCTAAAGGTTGACATTGTACTTTTCCCTAGAAATAAATTTGGAAGATTTATGCTTTTCCTAAAAGTATATTCTTTTCTTGCCCAGGAAACTTTAAGAGGGCCTATTGTCACAATTGAAAACCTTCAGAAAAGGCACATGGACCCTTTAAGGACTTCTTAGTCCTTTTTTAACTTTCCAATTTTCCCATAGTGAAAGCATGTGTCTTGCATACAAGACATGCCACTATCCATAGATTCATGAAGCTCACTAGAACTAGACTTGTGTAGTTTAATTGATGGTCCTTTGGTCAACCTTGCATTGAGGAGATTTATAGACAGCTAATAACTATATATGCCATTTTGATTGAGTTGGGTTGGTACTGGGTATGTTTTGGATGAGTTATGAGCTTGACAAGGTATTAGAGTGATAAGGGGAGAAAAAAGCTTTTATCTCTTATTCCTTGGCTACCTTACTTTTTTTTTTCCAAGGGAATCTAGTAGTACTTATTTAAGAGCATAAAGAAAGCTCTAGTTTTACTTTAAGAGTGATTGGACATATCTAGAACAAGTCAAGGAATGTGAATTTGCCAAAGATGACCTGAAAAATAGAAAGAGTACATCCATAAACCTTGTGAATGGGTATGAACCAAGTAAAAACTGATTTTAATATGGGTGAACCGGGAAGTGTGGACCCGACTGGTCCAGTTAGATTGAACCTGTTCACATATCAAATACGATAGTCACTAATAGTGCTCAGTGACCGAAGCATCATGCACCTGCTTTTGGTGATTGTTGGTAGTTTAGGTTTTGGCTATGACTTTTCCCAAAATGTGGGTTCCAAATCTGTGGTTGTTGATTATGGATGTGACTGGAAAATGCAAGTTCCAATAGTGCAACAATTCAGGGTGTTGCTTGCCAGTGTGGCTAATTCTGACTGTGGTAGGAGTTGCAACTAGGTGGAGCGGCTGGTTGTTGGCTAGTCTGATAGCCTGGGTGGTTTCATCTACCTGCTATGATGGTGAGAGTGTTGGAAAGGAGACTATGGCTTGCTTTGTGTTATTTAATTGGATTTCTAGTTTTTGTTTTTCTTTTGAAAGTTTATTTCAGTGATTCTTATGATTTTGGGAAATTGGGGATTTGTGTGTGGGAATTTGATTCATGATGTTGCAGAGCAGGATAGTTTTAGAACAATAGAGAAGTAAATAGAAAAGTCAGGGAGTGACAACAACCAAAATCATTTCACAATTATAATCACTTGATTTATAAGCACTCAATGAACAAGAGTATCAGTTTTTATTCATAAGTAGTTTTTAGAATAATAATGAGTATCCCATGTATTTAGAGGGTATTTACATGACTTAATGTGATATTTCTTAAATAGATAACAGAATTTTTTTTTGAAATAAAAAAAATTATATATACATATTAGAGCAATTAATGTTGCTGCCCAGGATCGAACTGGGGACCTTTAGTGTGTAAGACTAACGTGATAACCACTACACCACAGCAACCCTTGAAAAATGTGATTACTTGATTAAATAAGAGACAAAATCTTAATAAAATATACTAACTGCAAAACCTTACCAAAGTATAATAATTCTAATAGGGATCTTTATTACAAAAAGTTATGCTAGATGGTCCTGCATCTGGATAGGAACCACAAATAGGAACAATGGTAGGCTGATAGCTACTAGGAAATTATCAAGTCGTACTCTTTTAAGCTCTGCTGAGATATTTAATTGTGCTTTTTTGGGGATGAGCTGAGTTGGCTTTGGATAGCAGACAGCTTTGGGTCAGGTTGGCGGGGACAATGTAAGGCACTGTTTGGGAGTTGATGATAGTCTTCCAGTGAGGCAAAATGAGCTTCTTGTCCAATAAGATGATGGATTCGTTCTTTTTAATGGAAGAGTTGGATGTGAATTAGGCTATGATACTAATTAGTGGAGGAAAACCTACTTTGGTCGAGGAAAATATGACATAAAAATAAAGAACAAGAGAACAGGGAGACAAACTGATGTGGGACAATAGGGTTGATTTGTCCAATTGGGAATTTGGGGATAAAAACCTTACACATCAGACCTGGAGTGTCTTATACATAATATTTAAGAAGTCTTAAACATCACACTTAAGGGTTTAATTCATCACACAACCAGAAAATTGAGAAATTTTCAAAATATTATTGAATAACTGAATGCTCCAATAAGTAAAATTACAAGTTATTTATAATAATCTTTTAAGTAAAATTTTCTAAATAGAATTAAAATAAGAAATTGTAAAATAGTAAAATTAGGAAACTAAGAATAAGAAACTACTTTACTAATAATATTTGAAAAACTAATTCTAATATAAATAGAAAATATATTAATAAAAATAAAAATCTTAGGTTACTAAAACTATAATAATATTCTTAAATATTATGGACTCTTAAATAGTGTAGTAGTTTTACATTTAATATAATTATAACTTCTAAAGTATTTAGGAATTTAATGCGAGCTCATTCTGTATCACAAACAAAAACAAGAGGAGAATAAAGTGAAGTTATCATAGAGAGAACACATAATGAAACCATGATAATTCTCAATTATACTTGTATATGGTATTTTCTATTCTTATATAGGTTAGTTGTAATGTAGACGCTAATTACAACCATTTTTTCAACTTAAAGTTGAAAATATCAAAATAATAAGAGATGATCTAAAAATTCTCTAAATCGTAAGCACTTAAAAAAACCTACTAAAATTTGCTATTTCCTAAATAACCTAATAATAATAATAGATCCTAGTAATGATATACCAATTACAATAATAACTTACTATACTAATGACAGTTCATTTTAACTTCTCTCATTCTGAATATGCGTGTATTTGCTAATATCAGGGATTTGCATTTTTAGTTGCCATCATAATCTAAACAAGGAAACATTTTTCTATTTCATATTTGCTTATATGTTTACTCACCGTATTTTCTGGTCCAGGAAGTGTCTGGGAGGATAATAAGAGTAGAGTTTGCTAAGAGATTCAAGAAACCTTCTCCTCTACCTCCTCCAAGTCTCCCTTCTACAGAGACACACCACAAACTTTACGTCTCCAATCTCGCTTGGAAAGTCAGATCCAGTCACCTCAGGGAATTTTTCTCTGTCAATTTTAACCCAGTTTCAGCCAGGGTTGTATTTGATAGCCCTTCAGGAAAGGCTGCTGGGTATGGTTTTGTTTCTTTTGCATCAAAGGAGGAAGCAGAGGCTGCAATTTCTGCTCTAGATGGGAAGGTAAGAAAAATTAACTAGTCTTTTTTTCATTGGGCTATTAGGTCACAAGGGCAAGAATATGACAGTCAAAATATCTCAAAGGTGGAAATTTTGAATGCACTCTGTGTATATTTCTTTCTTTTTGAAATAAGGATGACTCTGTATTAGTGCCTTTAAACGATATATATACACAAAGAATTGGCATGTGGTACTATATAAAATGGATAAGCATAGAAAATATAAACAGAAAATAAATCTTAACATCAACCTTTGGTATGAGTGTGGTAGAATGCAAAGCTTGGAACATAACAACGCAAACTGTGAGAAAGAGAGAGCTTTCCTGAAAGTATCCCTAAGTCATTCTTAGTAGGAAGGTAGTGTACTGGAAGCAAACCAGCAATAACTAATTTATGAATAGAGCAAATATCTAGTTCTACATGTTTGGAATGAGCATGTTGAATTGGATTATAAGTAAATAGTACTTACCTTATCGCACCAAATTATAGTTTGCAAAGGTACAAAGAATTGTAGCTAAGTAAAGATTGTGAAACCAAAAATGAGGAGCAAAATAGGTGCCACTGTATGGTACTTTGCCTTGATGCTGGATTGAGAGAGAGTAGGCTGCTTTATTTAAAAAAAAGAGATAGAAGGCTACTTTTGGTACTCCAAGAAATCAAATTGGATTTGGGGAAAATATAA
This sequence comes from Carica papaya, assembly GCF_054855325.1. Taxonomy (NCBI): domain Eukaryota; kingdom Viridiplantae; phylum Streptophyta; class Magnoliopsida; order Brassicales; family Caricaceae; genus Carica; species Carica papaya. The sequence goes on along the minus strand of NC_142311.1, from coordinate 25,855,990 downwards.
TAGCCACTAAGGGATTAACAAGTGTTCTCATGATGTGGGATAAGGTACTATTTAGAAATTTGGTGAAAACCTAAATATTATACCTAGGATTCTTAGGTATCACACCTAAGATTTGATTGGATCACAATTGAGAAACTCTCAAAATTTGTTATTGATTAATTGAATAATGATCTTAAAGAGTTTAGAAAGATATTTATACGATGTTAAATAAGTCTTTTTCGAATAGATTAGGAAATATAAAATTAATAAGATTAGAAATATTACTTCAAATAAAATAGGAAACTAATACCAATAAGATTGGGCATCATACTCGTAGTAAAACAGAAATATGCATACTAATATAAATAGAAAACTAAGTACTGATAAAAACAAAACCTTAAAGTTGCTAAACTATAATGATAGACTTCTAAATGTAATATTAGTTTCATATTTAATATAATTATGACTTCTAGTCTATTTTATATTTAATATAATATAATTTGAGTTACTGTAACCCATAGTTGATGGTCCCACTAATACAGTGCAGGATAAGCTACATTTCTTGAAGGCGATCATCACAAGTATCATGCATGAATTGACAAACTTGGTTGGCAAAATAGCAAATGTTGGGTCTTGTGAGAGTAAGATATTGTATAGCTCCAACCAAGTGGTGACAGAGAGTAGGATCTAAAAATGACTTGGTTTCCATCAATCTGTATTATTTAAAAAGGAGTAGGAACATTAACATGATAATCTAAAACATTTTGCCTAACATTTTTCCCTAAACTACAAGAAGTACAGAAAAGTGGTCTTGAAACATTTCATGAAGAAGGGGTGAAGTCTGCTTTGTTACAGCTGAAGTAAAGGACCTGCAGTGCACAAAGTGGTGATTCCAAATAACTTGAGTTGTGGAAACGACAAGAAAACAGGAGCAACAGTAGAGGCCGTAGACATAGGTTGGCTGACTGGGAAATAATGAGGACTCTCTAAGCAATTGCAGTTGAGGAATGGAGTTTGCTTTTGAGATCCTTTGCATAAACGCATACAGAAGAAACCGAATAGAACAGTTATTAACTCGGATGAATTTTTTAGCTATGACAAAATTAGCTATTGCAAAAGGAAGAACAGGAGTATTTTTGAAAAGAGATTTATTCAGATTGAACCATGTGAGATACATAATAGATTATTAACTAAGGTGGTTTGTAGGAGATTGCACATCTGTCAGGAAGCCAAAGCAAGTAGTCTTGCTGATTGTTGAGACTGAAGAAAGCAGAGTATATTTGCATTGGATTTGTTGTAGGTGTAGAATGAGGACGAACATAATGATTTAACTCTGGGCAGGCTCGAGCCATATAGATCCTGCAGGTTATGGTCCAAGCAAATCTGGGGGAGTGTGAGGAGCACTTTTGGGTTGAAATCATGGGCTATGATTGCATCTGGAACCAGTGTGGTGATCACGCCTATGTCCCCTTTCCATAGGACTGCTTGCACAGTTGTGGTCATCAGATTTGGATATCGGGTATTGAGAAGGAATAGAAGGGTACAAGGTCACAGAGGTTTCTCTAGGCTGGTTGGTTTGTGATACTTAGATAGGTGTATTTCTTTTTGGTAGAAATCAGTTTGAAGTTCTATAAATAAAGGAAGAGGTTTGTGAATGCTTAAGCTGATTACAAGGTTTTCATAGTCATCTAATAATTCCTCAAGTATTTGAAGCACAAGATCTTTATCAGTGGGATAATTTCTAATGGAGGTTAGAGAATCGTAAAAGGGTTTAAGCTTTTGCAGGTATGCATCAAGGGCAAGGACATCTTCTTGGGTGTTGTAAAATTCGGATTATAAGTTTATTAACCAAGCATGGGCCTGATCGTGGAAAGTTGCTCAATTTCCTACCATATGTTTTGAGTTCTGTTTGATTTGAGTAAGCTGCAAAGCCTTGGAGAGAACAAGGGAATCCGCTTGCTGCAGTAGGAGGGAATCTGGGTTAGATTTGATGTTACTTGCATCGCCTAGGACTATGAGAGGACATGCACTTGAACTGTCAAAGTAGCCGGTAACACAATGATCTTTGAAAGCAAAAATTTCCTGAGTGATAAATTTTGAGAGTTTCACTAACATGCTTCCTAATAATTGAGACACTGAATGAAGGATGAGAGGTTTTGTGTAAGTGAGAAGACATGGCTGGAATGGAGTTTTAAGAAGAGGAAGATCTAGTGGCAGAACTCATTTTTACCCAGGTGCTCTGTTACCATGTAAATTTAGGATGAATTAACTGTGTTACTACCTTTAGTGACCATGTCCATACATAAAGAATAGTCCTCGTAAACTCAATACAATGGGTAAGCATAGAAAATATAAATAGAAAATATAAATAGAAAATATCTAACCAGAACTGAGAAGATCATGAGCGACTTTCTTTGGATGTTGGTAGGAAAGGCCAAAGATCATATGGTAAGATGGAATATTTGTTGTAAAGCTGAAATACCAAAATTTGAAAGTCAACGAATGAAATCTGTACTGAATTTAAAGAAAAATCAAAATTATGAACTGATGTACATCAGATAAGAATAAATTACCTTAAAACCCAAATTTGATCAAATAAGAATGAATTGTTTTCCCAAAATGTGAAAAAGAAAAGAAAAGGCAAGTTATATAGCGTACCCCTAATATGCAAGATTCCCACCATGATGTCTTTGATGAGTTCTTTTTGAAGGCTCTTGTTCCTTCTAAAGTAAAAGTTTTGTTTGGAGTGTGATTATGGGTAGGCTGAATACTGATTAGTTATATGCTTCAAGCTCACAGCCTAATTACTCTTGTTCCCTGGGGTATGTCTGATGTGTTATTGAGCTAAGGGGACTCATGAGCAGCTTTCCTTAACAGTGTATAGCTTGGAGAATTTGTATCGGATTTTGGATAATTTTGGTGCCTCTTGGATTTTGCCTGAGAATTTGGAGGGTTCCTTTTGCTCTGTTTTTCTGGGTATGAGATCGAAGAATCAGAATGAGTGATATGGTGTGGGGTTCTCTGTTTACAGGGTTATGGATTCTTTGACTGAAAAGAAATGCATGGATTTTCAAGGATCATACTTCTCTTTTGGTTCTTTGGGATAAGATATCATTTTTGGTTTCTTGGTGGGTTAAGGCGCATGGCTATTTGAAAGATCTTTCCTTGTCAATGTTTCATAATTGTTTGCTAACTATCCTCTCAAAAGAATAGGTGGTCACTATCATTTCTTATTTTATTTTTCATATTTTAGAGGATATTTAATCCACCATCTTTTGTTGTTTCCCTCCTATAACTAATATTTCCTTCTCCGAAACATGAGAATCAAACTCTCTGTTTCGATAATATTTAATATTTATGTAATGTGTTGTCTGAATTCGAGAGAATTTGCCATTTGCGCTTAATACTGTGATAACTTAGGAGTTAGCTTTTTACAGCCTTTATAGAGATGTGGGTTATTACCTCAACCTTGTAGTCATTCTTTTCCATTCATGTGAGGGATTAGATATGGAAAAAAGAGCTTAAAGCTTGATGGTGTGATCCCATCTTTTGGCGTCAAGGCAGATTTTTCAGAAAAATGTCATTATGTTACGGTGTTCAAGTTTTCCATTCTTGTTTTCTTTTTTTTTTTTCCTTTTTTTCTTAATAGTAGTTATTTATTCATCAAGTAGAAGGAATTACAAATAATTTTTTTCCCTCCTACAGGAACTGATGGGTCGATCCCTTCGCTTAAAATTGAGCGAAAAAAATGTTGATATATCTGAGAATGAAAATAAAGGAGAAGAGATGCCTGAAGCTCAAGCTGAATAGGCGTCTTCATCTGTTTTTGCTTGGTACCTGGAAGATTATGAAGGTGAACGACAGCTAGCAATAGCATCACACATATTCTGGTAAATATTAGAATTTCGAGCTGACTGCGGTTAAATTGGCAGCAGGAATTCTTTTCAACGCACTAAAAGTTATGGATCCAGTTAACCAAAATCAAACTCATATTTTATGAACTGCTTTACACAATCCCAAATTTCATAAAATATGCTATTGTGAAATATCCAGCGGATTCATTCTCTTGTTAAAAGCTTTACAGACATATTTTCAACAAAGCTTATCCTTCTATAAGCTATGATTCTTCAAATCTCAACAAGTAAATAGTGATGAAAAATAATCATATAAATGAACAGTAGTTATAGTTATGTTTCCATTTGAACAATATCCCGTGCGGGTTTTTATCCTCGCGATGTGGCATTTACATCAAATTATCTTCGACTGTCAAAAATTGATTTGATGAACTTCAATCGAAAATAGACTCCAAAATTTTGTTAGTAAATAGATTCTGTAACATAAGGTTTGTGCCACCGCAAGAATAAGACGTCGTTTGTTGAGCATTGACACTAGAGGTCTCATAACTAATCCTGTGGATGGTAAAATCCTCTCTCATATCATTCTGAAACGGGGAATCTCTTTTTCTCTCTTTTTTGCCCGACATGGCAAAACATGGTTAGAAGACCAGTTTTGAGATTTATTCTTCAAAAGGAGAATTTAAGTGCTTCCATGACAATATTCACGATGGGAATAAAGAAATCTGATTGAAAAGAGCAATCTGATTTTGTTTGACTTCAGGACATGCATCATAAATGCCATGAAAATTATTAGGAAATGAAAAATTGATTCACGATGAAATACATGCACTATTATATAGAACATAAATTCAGATCTCATTTGCAAACGGTGTTGGGTTGGATGAAATTAATATGCATGGAATTCTTCCTGGTCTAACGAATGATAGAAGAAGAAATAAAACTAATAGATGCTTGAAGAGAGTGGTGGGCTTGTCAACTGAGTTTTCTGGTTTTTTTTTTGGTTTTTATTTGAATTTAGGAGAAATCACATTTCAAAAAGCTAGTTGAAAGATGGTGATAGTGTAAAGCTCATGTAAAACCCATATTGAAGCATTAAAGTGAAAGCAGAAATTTATTATATTTGTGTGTGTGTGTTACTTTCACTGTTTACATCATCATTTTTTACTTGCAGTGGTAATGTAAAAAGTTTACAATTTGATTAAGAAATATTGATTTCTTCGCTTAAATGGCTAGGAAATTGATGTATGTTCTTAGAAGAATATTTTGTAAGCTTCAGGCAATGTTCAACTGAGGCCCACAACCATAATTTGATTTAACAATGGAAGCATTAAAATCTGTTAAATAATTATATATATATATATATTATCTGAGTAGATGACTCAACATATATTCCTTTCCTTTTGTGCTTTTTTAGTCTTCAAGATGAAGGATGAAATTCTGCTTCCCATCTAAACTGGTTTATGACCAAAAGCAATTTAGCCACTTGAGAGAAGAAAAAGAAAATCAAAAATATTTTACTCTAAAACAGTATTGGCAAGAATCACTCAAACCATTTTCCTTGGAAAAAGATAAATATAGAATTGAAAAGAAAAAAAAGAAAAAGAAAAAGAAAAAGAAAAAAAAAAAGAAAAGAAGTAGCCAATGAACACCCCTCCTCTGCTTTGCTTTCTAAGTAAGCTGCTTTCTTTTTTTGTATTCCATCTTTGTGAAGCCTCTACAAATTTTTATGCAGACAAAATCATCGACCCTCTTTCTAACTAGTAACAACTATTCCATACACATACAACCTATATATGAAAGCTTGTGACATGAAAGCTCTCAGACCATCCAATCCATACGCTTGTCATCAGGTAATTTTTTCTTACTCTACTAATTTTAGGAGTAGATTTCAGGGCTCTTTATTTTGATTTTTAGTTTCTAGTTAGTAGTCTATGAGCTTATTACAGCATTAAAACTGTTTGATTGCTAAATGCAAAAATACTCCAATATGAAATGCTCTTACTCGGATCGTTATGAATTGCTTTTGCAGGAGTTGATATAAACATCCAAATGTCACCAACACTAATAGTAGTAACAGTAATCGTATTAGCATTAGGCAGATAAAGTTCATAGTGGAAATCAAAATGGACCCAAAGATTTTGGTGCCGTACATGAACAGCAAGGACTGTTCCCAAGGTTTTTGCAGCATATACTGCCCGCAATGGTGTTATATCATCTTTCCTCCTCCTCCTCCATCGTTTGAATTCTCTAATGACAATCCAAGTCCCAATTTATCCCCTCTAGTTATCACGATCATCGGAATTTTGGCCAGTGCTTTCCTCCTGGTAAGTTATTATGCTATAATATCCAACTACTGTGGGGATGTGGACTCATCAAACCATGAGCCAAGCCAGGATTTAGAAGAGAACAATCATAGCCCTTCATCATCTCTCCATCAGCCATGGCAGCCTGCAAATACTGGCGTAGATGAGGCTATCATTAAATCCATTACGCTGTGCAAGTACAGAAAGGGAGATGGTCTGATTGAAGGAACAGAGTGCTCTGTTTGTCTCAGCGAATTCGAAGAAGACGAAAACTTAAGACTGATGCCGAAGTGCAATCATGCTTTCCATGTGCAGTGTATTGATACATGGCTTAAATCTCACTCCAATTGCCCTCTTTGTCGCGCTAATATAATCTTACTTGCTGCTTCACCATCTCGGTTTCCTACTCAAAATGAAACTAATACTGAAGGCAATGATGGAAGGCATGTGAATATAATAGAGGAAATAGAAGTAGTACGTGTTTATCGTGATGTTGGTCCATTGCCAAAGACACCAGTAATCGGTTTTAGCAACTCGGGGAGTTTGCAGACTAGAAATCACACAATAATTGAGATAAGATCAGAAGGAGAATGTGAAAAGGTTACAAGATGATTTTCTATGGATCATTCAGGCCAAAGCAACAAAGTTGAAGATATTGCAGTGGTTGAAGAATATAGTGGTACTATTGCCGGACCATCAAACCAAACAAGTAGAGAAGCATGTAATCTGGTCACGAAAAATGAGTACCGCTCTGCGTAGCGAGCCCGCATGTCTATGAAGAGATCGTTTTCCGGTGGGACATTTTTATGCTGCTAGTTTTGCAAGAAACAGTCTTGAATTCTACTTTATGCTTTCTTTTTGCATCCTAAACCTTTGAGGTTAGTAAATACTAGTAACTAGAGTATAATTGTCAACTAAAAGATGAGAAGTCTATCCCTTAGATATATACATAATTACATACAGATATACATATATAAATGTCTTGGAGTCATATTTAATTTTGTTTGCAAACTTGCTGCAATATTTAGCAGCAAGTCCTCTGCAGTCATCATCGATGCTCGTTGATGCAACACGAAAATGAAAAGGGTATAATTTTATTTCGTTATGAGTTAGACTTCAATGTTAATTACAATGTTCAAGTAGACTTTTATATGCAAAGATTTGTTACAAATAATCACTCACGAACAGATGTAGCAGTGTAGATAGATAATTTGTATTTATCTATATCAATTATAGCATCAAACAGTTTGTAGAAAAATATTGACCAATTAAGATATTAAAGGTGATTAAAATCAAGGTTAATCACAGATAATCATGTACCGTTTTTAGTCCAAGAAAGATGAATTTGGGGTTTGCAGGAAATGACTGGCAACCAACAAAGATTCTCATTTTATACATTGAAAGTTTTCTTGCATTCCACATTATGCATCCCAAACAAGTATTTAGATAATCGTATGTATATGATTTATATGACTTACCCTCTTACATATGTGCTATAGATATGTTTCATATAAAGTGTAAGTAATATACGATGATTTTTTAGTTATAGTTGCTGATTTTTTCTTTAAACAGAAATATATATATTTTATTAATTATGTGATATAAAGATACCATTATAACATAATATTTTGTAAAGAACACATGAAAATATACAACATAACTCGAATTTATAATATTTTATAAAAAGAAAAATATATCAACCATCTAACTACAAATTCTCTTTACATATCACAAGGGATGTTCTACATGTAAGCATCTAGAACCTCCTCTTTTTCCTACATCTTTACATAATTTTCTTGTACCACCTTCTTGTATATATATATATATATATTTTTTTTTTTTATATATATATATATTTTTTTTTATCACATTTTAAAATTCTCTAGAGAATTCTAGATTTTTTTTTTTTATAATCTTTAAAATAATAAATAAAAAAGATAGTTATTAGTTTAACATGCTTCAACTTCATACTTACAAGAGGCTAACATACTTCAAATAATTGACCTCACATTTTCATAAGCCTTCCCTTCTGGTTTTCAACTAAAGTATGCAGATCTTAAGGCTGGTGTTCAAACAAAATCCCATCTCATTCATACTCCAAATGCAACATGTATAAACATATGAAGATTGAAAAAAATAAGACCAGGCTTCCTAAATTACACAAAGCAAATAAGAATTAAAATATTAATTGTAACACCCCCAATTTTTTTTTTTTCAGGATTAAATATTAATAAATATAAATTTTTTATTATTTTATTTTGTATTATTATATTATATTTTATTTTACTTAGAGTAAAAAATGGAATAAAATGTAAGGAGGATTTAATTGAAAATAATTTTAGGGAAAAATGGTGAAAATTTAGTTTCTGAAAGTATTTTTGAAAGAAAAATCAAAAAATATGGGCCAAAACGCAATTTTAGAAAGTTTTACCACATCAGATGCTGGGTCAGCAACCCTGACCAACGCTAAGTGGCAGAGGTGCTGACGTAGGAGGCCACGCGGGAGAGGGCCACGTGGGTGATCCGCATGCGCGCGATCGAACGACTGAGGTCCGTTCTTGCGCGCACGGACGACCTGGATGCGCTCCCTCCCGAACGAAATTGAACGGCCAGATTCAAAAGTGATCGGACGGTCCAGAGTGAATCGCGATGGACGGTCCAGATTAGATCGCGATGAACGGTCCAAATTCACTCTCTATTTAATTGCGATCAGACAATCCAGATGAAACGTGATGGACGACCCAGATCAAAAGTTGATATATATAAATAACCCCCATCCGCACCAAACCCTAACCCTAGTTGCCAGAACCCCTCGTCGGAGAAGATGACCCAGTCGCCACCGCACCGGAACCCTTTTCGACCGCCAAAAAAAGGTAAAAACTTCTCCTTTTGCACGAAATTTAATTTTAAGTTCACCCATGCCAAATCGGAGTGAAAAGACTAACCAATTGGCCGAAAAACACCGGCGAGGCCAGGTGCCGTCGCCACAAAAAATTTCACAAACTGCCTCTGATGAGACCCTTCTCAATTCCCGTTTCGCATAATTTTTCAACTGTTAAGATCACCGTTTTCTTCTCTACAGCTTGACCGAAGCGAAACACCCAACCGCAACGTGAGCCAGAAGAGCCGCTGCACCGGAGAGCCTCGTCGTCGGTGAGTTTCAGTTTTTCGTATTTTTTCGGCCAACTGAGGCCCTTTAATGTGTTTACTCATAGAAATCGATGCAAAATCAGCCGAAAACGGTCGACCCAAGGAGGACCACCGCTTGGGCAGTAGCGCCGTCGCCAGAGCACGGTGGAGTCACCGTGTCGGATTTTTAAAATTGACCGAGTGGGCCCTAGAACTGACTTTGGATTTATTTAAAATATTTGTAGGTATTATAAGCGTGTTTTAGTTTCCGGAGAAAAAATTCAGGGAACCAAGGGACTGCCCGTAGACTTAATAAACCGTTTAACTTTTTGGCATTAAATCAAGTAAGGATCTCTCATCCTATTCTCTATCATAGAACTGAAGTTTAAATAAATAATAATACGATATTTTGTATAAATTAAATAGATGTGCATAATTAATGACAGATTGCTAATGGAGCCCAAACCGGACATTATTCTCTGTTGATTTATTTTACAGTATAAAAGTATGATAGTATCTGATTTATCTATTTTATGATTTAAACGCATGTATTGCTGTCTTACCTGACTATTGTTTGATTTGGGATTGGAGATATGATTGCATTACCTAATGCATATTTATTTGTTTATGTGGTATGATTAAATGGAGACTAAAGAAAAATAGGAAAGTGGTATGATTAAATAAACAGATGGAACGACAGTTTTACTATATATCTTAGGAGATGGTGGACGGACCGGATACATAGAGAACCCTACCGTGAATGTTGTCTCATACTGGATGGGTTATGGAGACTTTGTAATTTGGTGCTCATACCGGACGGGGTATGGGGACTGCCCGCTTCACCATCATACCGGACGGGATATTGAGGTCTAATGTCTTGACACTCATACCGGACGGGATATTGAGGTTTAATGTTTTGATGCTCATACCAGATGGGGTATGAGGATGGCCCTGTAATTAAGATTGTTAAGGGAAAGAGTTCACGTGTAGCGGGGACATCCCTATGAACTCCCACGGATACTAGTAGGCTGGTGAAAAGAGAAACGCTTATAATTTGGTCTATTGTTAATGGATATGTTTCATGTTGCTGATTATTCATGAAGTTATGATCTGTATGTTATTATTGTCTCTATAGGTTGTTTTCATAAATTTCACTATGGTAAGTGAACGGTAAATAATTTTATGATTGATAAATGAATTTGCTAAATTAAGTGCTCCATTAGTTATTTTGATTTTATACCAACCTTTATTTATGTGCCAGTGGTATAATATGATATCCTTACTGGATTAGTGTACCTCATCCTTTTTTTAACCATTTCAGATCAAGAGGTGTTACGGCCCCGGAAATCCAAAAGGAAATAAATATAATGATATGAGTGCAGAAGTAAAATAAAATATTTAGGTTAACATTCCTTACACAATAACTTAAAAGTACTAAACAATATCACAGAATAAGTTCTCCGAAAGAAATACGAGAAATGAGAAAAATAAAGAAAACTATAAAGCATCTAGCATCTACTCGCAGTCTTTTTGTGTATCGAGCTTGGGAACTAGGTCCTCCTAATCTTAAATAGTTAAATAAAGAATGAGCTACACTAGCCCAGTAAGGATATCACTCTATATCACCGTCACACGAGTAAAGGTTTGTAGAAAACCAAAAACAACCAATAGAACATAAATTTTAAACCAATACATTTATTTAAAATAAAATCATTTACCCTTTTTTCTTACCCTTGGAGAACCTGTGAAAACAACCTACAAAAACAATAACATCATACAGATCACAATTTCATGCATAATCAGTAACATAAAATATATCATAAATCCGTATTCATTAACAATAACTGATTATCACCGTTTCTCGTTTTCACCAGCCTACTAATATCCATGGGGATCCATAGGGGTGTATTCGCTACATGTGAACCATTCTCCTTAACAATCTTAATTCCAGGGCCGTCCCCATACCCTGTCCGGCACGAGCACCAAGACATTAAACCTCAATACCCCGCCCGGTATGAAGGTGAAGCAGGCCGTCCCCATACCCCATCCGGTATGAGCGTCAAATGACCAAGTCTCTATACCCCGTCCGGTATGAGACAACGTTCACGGTAGGGTTCCCTATGAACCCGGTCCGTCCACCATCTCCTAGGATATCTAGTGAGGTTGTCACCTTATCTGTTTTCCCTTAGTCTCCGTTACCAAGTTGAACATAATCACATAAACAATAAACATGTACCCGATAATACAATCATATCTTAAATTATAAAATCATACAGTAGTCAAGTAAGACAGTAATACATGTATTTAAAATCATAGAATAGATAGACCAGATACCATAATGCATTTAAACTGTAAAATAAATCAAGCAGGAATCAACAGAGAATAATATCCGACTCGAGCTCCATTAGCAACCTTAATTAATTATGCAAATCTATTAATTTGTACAAAGTACAGTATTATCATTTATTCAAACTTTAATTTCATGATAGAAAATAGGGTGAGGGGTCCTTACTTGATTCGACACCAAAAACTAGATTGTTACTGCGTCTACGGCGGTCCCTGGGTTCCCTGAATTTTTTTTCGGGAACTGAAACGCGCTTACAGTACCTATACACGTCCCAAATAACCTAAAAATCAGACCCAGGGCCCACTCGACCAAGTTCAGAATTTTGTCACGGCGGTGATCCGCCTCGAATTGGCTGTTTTGGGCTATTTTCGACCGAATTCAGCCAAACTTGCATTGGTTCCTGTGAGAAAACACACTTAGGACCCTCGGTGGGCCCAAAAATGTAGAAATCGAAACTCATCGGTGGTGGGGCTCTCCGGTGCGGCAGCTCCTTCAACTCATGTTGCGGTTGCTCCAGTCAACTTGTAGAGGAGGAAACAATGATCACAACGGTAGAAAAATCACATCGAACAGGAATCGGGAATGGCTTCATCGGAGGCAAAAATTGAAACACCCCGCAACGGTGCCGCTGAGCTTCGGTGGCATTTTTCGGCCAATTAGCCGATTCTTTCACTCCGATTTGGCCATGGGTGGATTTGAAATCAAATTCTGAGCAAATGGTAGAATTTTTACCTCGTTTGGCAATTAGAAATTGCTCCGGTGCGGTGGTGGGTGGCGGCAGTCGGCTCCTCAACAGCTGGGCTGTCTTCTCCGACGAGGGACTCTGGCGACTAGGGTTAGGGTTTGGGTGTTGATAAGGTTATTTATAGCCATCTGTTTTTGATCTGGGCCATCTATCGCATTTAATCTGGACCGTCCAATCGTTATTAAATAGAGAGTGTATCTGGACCGTTCATCGCGATTCAATCTGGATTGTCCGTGCGCAATTCAATCTGGGCCATCCGTGCGCGATGCAATCTAGGTCGTCCGTGCGCATTTTTTGATCTGGGACATCCGCGCACACGGGAACGGATCTCAGCCATTCGATCGCGCGTACGCGAATCGCCCACGTGGCTCCCCCCAGCATGGCCTCCTGCGTCAGCATCTCTACCACCTGGCATGTCCTGGTTGGTCGGGGCTGCTGACCGGACAGCTAACGTGACGTAACTTTTTTAAATTACGTTCTGACCCCTGATTTCTTATTTTTTTTTCAAAAATATCCTAAAACCCAAATTTTCACCCTTCTTCCCCAAAATTGTTTTCAATTAAATCTCTAACCATTTTTTACCCCTTTTTATTATTATTATTATTATTATTTTATTAAATCAAATTAAAATTAAATAAATCAAATTAAAATTATATATTTAATAATTATATTCATATAACAATAATTAATAAAAAGAAAAAAGGAAAGGTTGGGTGTTACAAGAGGACTTGGTTCCAAAGCCCGATTCGCAAGAAGATTGCGAGTAGATACTAGATATTTTTTTATTTTTTATTTATTTCCTTATTTCTCGTATTTTTTTCAAAGTATTGATTTTGTGATGTTGTTCAGTACTTTTAAGTTATTGTGTAAGGAATGAAACATTAACATTTTATCTCGCTTTCATACTTAAATTATTATATATTTTTTCTTTTGAATTTCTAGAGCCGTTACATTAATCAATACTATTTATTTCTAAATAATTATACTCCAATAAAATTGTTAAGCTGTTACAACCAGGATGATGCAAATTATACAAAATTTCTTTAAAATTTTTAACCTTTCAATATTTAGTTTTTCTTTTTAAAAAAAATTCAAAAAAGAGTCGCAACTAATCTTATTGCAAGCAAAATCAAGCACTAATTCTTCTACTAATCTTTTATCAGAAATTCAAAATGGAAGGATATAAAATAGGAATATGTTAGACACCTACTTGTAGATTTATTACTTAAATTGTGACTTATATGTAAATTTTAAGAATCTATCTATGCAGGTGTATAATGGTAAAATTCATTCTTAAAATTTAATAATTATTTATTGACTAGATTTGATAAAAAAATATCTAAATACTTTTTTAAAAAAAAAGTAAAAAGAAATAAAAGAGAAATATAATTAAATTATCTGATTTTTTATTCTCAATTTTTTTTCCCTCTACCCAAATCAATGTCGGAAGAACATTTCTAACCATAAAAGTCATGATTGCATGAAAGTAATAAAATATATTCGTGATAAAAGATAATATTTTAAATTGATCAAAGAAATAATTATTTTGTATTTAGGAAATATAATTTCATCTTCCTAATTATTATAATTTTTTAAGTCTAGTTATTTCTCTAATTATGTGTTTGTCGTTCGAGAATCTATCTAATGCTATTGTGATTGAAAACAAAACAAAATTTAAATCAAAAGATGTGAACAAAGGGCACAAGTAAATTTTTATTAACTTAATCCTTTCAATCATCATTTTTCTTCAAAACAAACAAATTCCATTTACATTTATCCAAAATCAAAATCTTGAGACAAACAAATGTCATAAACAGGTATAAAGAGGTTTCATTAATTCAGAAGGAAGATAGATTACAGTAGAATTTACAAATAAATGTCAACACCCATGATATTATTAGTTAGAAAGTTATCTTCTATAACACAAGATTATGTAGAAGAAGATGAATGAGGTCATCTTTGAAAATGGATATTATTGTGATATCTGTACTACCCGAAATTAAATTGTAATATTCAAAATTTATGTATAAAATTTATTTTTTAATTTTATAAATTATTATTTTATGTAAAATTAGAAAAAAAAAAATGTGGATGATGAAATTAAAAATAATTTTGGAAGAAATTGGTGAAAATTTGGATTATATGGGTGTTTTTGAAAAAAAAATCAGAAACTGAATGTCAAAATGCAATTTAAAAAAAATGAGCTATGTAGGACGCCCAGTCAGCAGCCCCGACGAACTGAAGCACGCAGCATGGCAAGGCACGCTGATATGGTGCCACGCTGTCGATCCGCATGCCCGCGATCGAACAGTGTAGATTTGTTCCCGCGCCCGTGGATGGTTCAGATCTGTTTTCTCCTCAGACACGATCGGACGGTCGCGATTAAACACAATGAATGATCCAAATCCACTTTTTACATAAACGCGATCAGATGATTCAGATCAAATTGCAAAGAACGGTACAGATTCACTTCATATTTAAACGTGATCAGACGATTCAGATCAAACGCGATCGGACAGTCCATATCAAACGCGATCGGACGGTCCAGATTAAAAAAAGATATATATAAATACCTCTCTTAATACCAAATCCTAACCCTAACCGTCAGACCTCCCGTCGGAGAAGAAGAGCCATTTACCCGGAAGGGAGCCGACCGTCACCTGCTGCCGCGCCGGAGCCACTCTCGACTACTAAAAGAGGTAAAATTTTTCCCATTTGCTCGAAATTCAAGAGCAAAATGACTGACGGATGAGCCAAAAATCGCGGGTAAATCTCGACAGCGCCGCCGCGGAAAAAATCAAAAAAGCCTCCGATTAGACCCCTCCCGATTTCCGTTTCGTGCAATTTTTCTACCATTGCAATTACCATTTTTTTTCTACAGGTTGACCGAATCAAATTATCCAACCACGAAGGTGAGCCGGCGGAGCCGTCGCACCAGAAACTCTGTCGTCGATAAGCCTCTATTTTTCAATTTTTTCGGCTAACTGAGACTTCTTAGTGTGTTTTCTCACAAAGAGGAGTACAAAATCGGCCAAAATCAACTGAAATTGGCCGAAAACGGCTAGCCTAAGGCAAACCACTACTGTGGGCGGCGGTGCCATCGCCGGAGCATGGCAGCATCGTCGTGCTGGAATTCCAAAATTGACCGAAAATGATTTCTAACACCGATTTTTTGGAGTATTTTTAGGGACCCGAAGACTGCCAATAGGCACAGCTGAAAACTTAGCATTTTAGATATCGATTCGAGTAAGAATCTCTCATCTTATTCCTTATTATGGAATTGAAGTTTAATTATGAATAATATGGTATTTTGCGTAATTTAAAAATATCGATAATTAAATGTTACTAATGGAGTCGAAACCGATTATTTATTACTGTTTGTCATGTTTTACTGATTGATTGATTTCATAGTTTCGAATGTATGATAATACACAAGAATTGGTATGATAATTCAATTGTGTTTTCTTGATGCATGAATTACTTGTTTTACGTGATTTATAGTTAATTGGGGAATTAGAAATCAAAGGTAAATGAAAAATCATTTGATTAAGTGAATAGATGAATGACAGTCTTACTGGATATTCTGAGAGATAGTGGACGAACCAGGTACATAGAGAATCTTACCATGAACGTTGCCTCATACCGGATAGGATATGGAGACGGCCTGTTTCACCTTCATACCGGACATGATATTGAGGGATGATATTTCTTGGCAGTCATACCGGACGAGGCATGGGGGCGGTTCGTTAGTTGAAAATGTTGAAAAATGGTTCACGCGTAGTGGAGACATCCTTATGGACCCCTATGGATACTAGTAGGCCGATGAATGAGAAATTTATTGTTCCGACTGATTGAATATGAAACTATAATATTGTTTACGTTATTGACTTTATAGATCGATTTTGAAAATCTCCCTACGGTAAGTGTACAATAAATAATTTTATTTTTATAAATAAATTTTACTTAAATTAAGAGTTCCATTAATTATTTTTATAATTTTTACCAACCTTCATTTTTGTATTAGTGAGTAGCGCGATATTCTTATTAGGCTAGTGTAGCTCACTCTTTCATTAACCATTTCAGATAAAGAGAACCAAGATCTAGAATCCGATCCATAAGAGAGTTGCGAATAGGCCGTTCAGTTTGTTTACTTTTCTTGTATTTCTTTGATTATTAGTTATTTTTTTAGAATGGTCATTCTCGTAATCCTATTAGATATCCTGAATTATTGTGTAAGGAATATAAACTCTAATTTATTGTTTCGCTTCTGCATTCAATTCATAATATATTTCTTTTCAAGTTCACGAGCTGTTACAATATCTCTTCAAGCACTCATCTTATTCGATTAATAATGAAATATTAGATAGGTCACAACAATGCATGAACTTATTTCATTGACAACCTATCTAAATTCTCTTACGTGAGATGGAAAGCTCTTCCTTGGGCCTTGCTCAAGCTTAATATCAACAACTTTGCTCGAGTTGACCTTAGATATGCAATTATTGGTGGCCTTATTAATGGCAAACATAGTCACTAGGTTGTTGGCTTTATATGCAACCTCAATATCAACACCTCCTCGTCAGCTAAAAGTTCATGGAGTTTTAGAAGGACTAAAGTTCGCCCAGAGAGAAGGAACTGAAAAGTTTATAGTTCATATCGATTTGTTATATGTCAAGCAACTTCTACAAAATCCAATTTGAATGCCCAAATTAATGCTCTTCCTAATTTAAATTGGGATATCTAGATATTAGATGTCCATAGAGAAAACAACATTTATTCTAATTATTTGGCTCAGTTGATCTTACCATACTCCGATAAGATATACTAAGATCTTACAATCACCGGAGGGCTTTCATGCTTCCCTCTACCTTAATCACTAAGATCTGTTTAATCGAGCATTAGTTAAGTTGTTATTTCAAAATTTTAAATTATAGTTCAATAAGGATGATATTAATATTTAATAATTTCTAAATATATTGTAGATATTAAAAAAATTCAAAAAAAAAAAAAAACATTCAGACTATGCAATAAAATCAAGTCCAAAACACATTTAATGGAGTGGCATGTAACTCATATATATAATATATATGCTGCCGATTACTATCTCAACAAGAAATTTTTAGCAGTGTATATATGCTGCTTTCTAAACCTTGTCTCGGGTGCTAAAAGTTTCTTGATAAATCTTTACTTGTTTCTTTTTAATAGTTTTTTCTTCAATCTCATAGATTTTGTTTGAAATAAATCTACCCAGTGCTTCGATAATCACACACAATTAATTAAAAATATTGATTTAATACACTTACAAATTATTATACAATTATCCAAATATAATAATTTTGGACTCTATAAGAAGACTTTGCCGGAAATCTTTTAAAAGAGTTCAATCATCTACATTTTCAGTCCATACTATGAAAAATACAGATCTTCAAAATTGCATGATTATCAAATTCCTATTGTTTTTTTTTTTTTTTTCAGTATTCATTTCTTTCTCTGCAAAAAATTATCGATGACTCTCTAGAAAGACAATGTACACAACCTTTCTTAGTCTACTTTTGTGCATAATGTTGTCAACAAACACCAAATATATATATATATATATTAGTTTATCATTGTCCAAATCTGAAAAAAACTAAGATTTATGACTATATATATATATATATATATATATATAAATTCTCGTACATAATTTAATACAAATAAATCACAATCATTTATCTTTTCAATACTATTTATAATACATTTGGAATAAGAATTTTAATCCCGCAACTATCAAAAATTATACTCATATTATTTAATAATGATGTATGACTTGAATCCATATCGAGGTTAATACTGAAATATTTTTCGATGGGAGATTGAAATATCACAGTATGTGGAAATCTATTTAAGAAAAAACACATGTAGGTGGGATATGGAGTTCAACCCCCTCGGTGAGGGGAGGGAATCAGATCCTTATAAGAAAGCAATTTAGGCTATGTGTTTGGAACAGATTAATAAATGCGATATAGAATTTATTTGCAAATCCAAACTTAAAAAGGCTAATTAGGAATAGGTGTAAATTGTGCTGAAGCGATTAAGAAACTGAGTATATAGAAAGATTGAAAAATAATAGAATTTGGAATTTATTGTTTGATTTCCACATGGAATTTCACATTTGTAAATTTACAGAAGATACATTATATGTCATTTTTAGATTTATTTCAAACGAGTGCAGTGAGATATATTTACATTAATTAAGAACATAGATAAAAAGACTTGAGAGGAGATGAAGAGCAATTACCGGTTCTGTACAGTACTCAAAGATGAGTGCAGGAGCAGCAACTTATTCCAACAAATTGACACGAAAACTCGATATTTTTGGTTAGCAGCATCAAAGAGGATTTCAGTCGATCCCTCTACCAATGTTAAAATTAAAATTGCACAGTATTTTTGGCTTCTCATAACACTTTCAATCTCCCTCAAACACTCGCTCAATTCCTTGTTTGTTTGTTGCCTAACAAGCTACGATCATAGCACCTGAATCCTCCATTAACTTTCCATTCATTTCTTTCTCTTCATCTTCATCCGCTTCCCACATAAAGTGTGCATATGATCCCAGCACCATACTGAACATGGTTTATATTCAACACAAATTTAATTAACAAATGAGTTGAAAACAAAAAAAAAAAAACAAACGAAATACATGCACACCAATCATCAGGAGAAGCACAAACAGCTTGATCGAAGTAACTTCTGGCTCTCTTCTCATCTCCCTGCGTTTCCCATATAAGTCCCCCATACAAACTCAACACTTCTCCGTCTCCGGGGCTCGCCAGTATCGCCCTCTCGTAATACTCTTCTGCTCTCTCTGCATCTTTCTCTACCTATTTATTCAAATTAATCAGTCACATCATTTTATTAACTAGCCGACTATAATTTTTACAGAGGTTTTCGTGTATATATTTACCTCGTATAAGAATTTGCCGTAGTTTCTCAACAAAAGTGAATTCTCGGGGTTCGACTTCAATATTTCTCGATAGTATTCCCCAATCTGCTTCCTCTTGTCTCCATTTTCTCCCTCTGTTTTACCCTTTCGTTTACATCCATCGTCACCAGAACCGCTGCCTAATCCCTCTCCCGGAAAGCCCAGTTCGTCCGACGGAATACCGCTCTCCGGCCAGATTCCAGCGGAGCCGACATCATTCCTTCCGAGGATCAGCGATCCGTAATCATCAACCTCATCCTCCTCGACTTCCGGAATTTTATCCGAAAAAGATCGGAAACCCATCCCTCCCATCTTCATGGACACGGAGAGACCATTCCTCTCCGATCTGACGATGTCGTTTTCCGACAGCGTTCGCCGGATTCCCGTGGGCCGAGAATGATCGGTTTTAAACCGGAGACGACTGTTCGGAGAGTTGATGGGAGAGAACGGTCCGGTGGTTGAGGGTTGAAGATAGAAAGAAGCCCTGGGCGAAGCAGAGACCAGGGTATGGTGAACCGGCAAGGAGCCGCTTCTCAAGAGAATAGCTTTCATGGCTGCTTGGCTACCCTTTTTATTGGTTTGTTTTAGTTGGAGAAACCAAGAAGCCCCTAAGCGGATGTGCATATATATACTTAAACTTTGACCGTTAGATGCGCTGACTTTCTTGTAGACTGATAACAGATTAGAGACACGTGTTAAACAGTTTTGACGGTAGATTTATGGTGGAGGGTTGGATACGCAGTTGAGAGAGAAACGCGTGTGCAAACTGCACGGGAGTGGTCGGCGAAAGTAACGATCTTCTCTCTCCTGTGAGAGTTGGCGCCGCAAGTCACGAGAGCAGCGTGATCCAGTTACGACGTCGTGCCACGTGGACAAAAAATGCGAGTAAATAATTTTCTCTTATATATAAATATTTTTACTTCAAAATAATATTACTTCGTTAACAATAATGTCAATATTAATTTTGAAGATATAATTTTTTCAAAAAAAATGTTATATCATTATTAAAGTAGTATATTTTGTAGTAATAATAATTTGATTGGGGCATCTGGTTAACGTACCACATGGGCTCCACGTGTGCTTCCTCGTTCATGCTTTAATTTAAACACTCTAAAATAATAATATATATATATATATTTTTTTTTTTTGTATGAAATTAATTATTTATATTTACTTCATTTATTTAAGAAAATAATAAAAATAACCTCCCATACAAAAATAAATTATTGAAAGAGAAGCAGAGCGGTTAGGGACAAAGGGAGGCAATGTCAATTTACTGTCGGTACGTGTAAATAAATCTAAAAAATTTTCTTATCAGGAACACATACGTCCATGAGTTTGAACAAAAAAATTTCCAAGTTATTTCCATTTTTTAAAAAATTTTAAATTGCTACCCATTTTATTTGATGTTCGTGTCCTAAGTAGTCATAGGTTATTATGATAAGACCATAAGTAGATAAAAAAAAAAATATTTAAGAATAATTTTATAGAATTATAAAGTCATTAAGTAGTGTTTTAACTTTTTTAATATATTGAAAAAAAATTTATAAGATAATTCTGCAAAAAAAATACTAAATATCTAAAATTATTATAAATGTATTCGATTAGTTTGAAATATATTGAAGTATTTAAAAATATGTTAAATGAAACAATTACAACATGTATATGAGAATATCCACCAACACACCTAAAAGTACTTAACATAGAAATAGACCTATTTATTTAAAATGCACAAAAAATTATGACCCATTATTTATACTAAAATTATCACCCAATTTGTAGTGTGATACTACCATATTTAATTACGAAAAATTTGTCACTGTAAAGTTAATATTTCAACTTGTATGCTATCCTAAAATTATTTTAATTCAAAAATTCTTTTTTAAAAATTTGACCAATGATAGAATTTTTATTGTTTTGATTATGTCTTTTGTTGTGCGGTTTGAGTTTATGCATCATGATAGTTGAATATTGTTACTAGTTTGAAATCTCTACATTTAGATTCATATTTATTATTATTATTTTTTATAAAGAAAATAATTTATTCTTTTTTACCTTATGATACAATACCATATACAATAATTTTTTTTTCTTTATGAATGTATGGTTAAATATTTTTAATTTGATCTTATATATATTTATTATAAATATATAAAGAATTCAAATTTTCATCGATTTTGAGTAAAATATTATTTTGTAAAAATTTTTATTATGTGAGACTCGTGTCAATTAAAAAAAATTATAAGTTTCACATAAAAGTAAAAAGAATTTTTTTATTATTTTAATTAATATAAGATAGAAAAAAATTATGAAATAAGGAATGTAATATTGATATAGGTTACAAACTCTATATTTATGAATAGATAATTAAAATTTTATAGGTGACTATTTTTCATAAAAAATAAAAAGATTACGTAGACTCTAAACAAATTTAATGGAACACTTTTGTATATCTTATAAAAAAATTGTGTTTTAAGGATTACATTTCTACTTATAAATATAAAAATCAATTCATACTCCCAATGAGATATGAGAAAAAGAACCAATTGTATGTTAACATAATTATCATGGAATTAGTTTATCTCTTAATTTAGAAATTCTATAAAGAAATTCAAAATTTTACTGCAAATTTTTAGCAATTTATATCTTCTTTGACCGCATCATTCGATCATAGAAAGTCTGTAAATGAATCCCAAAATTGCTTAAGTAAATATAGTATTTGGTTTATACATAATCTTGACCCCCACCCCACCCCCCAAAAAAAAAAAAAAAAGAAAAAAAGAATAGAACGTGTGAAATACCGAGATCCGGATCCGAAATTAATTT
Source organism: Carica papaya (assembly GCF_054855325.1). NCBI lineage: Eukaryota > Viridiplantae > Streptophyta > Magnoliopsida > Brassicales > Caricaceae > Carica > Carica papaya. The sequence goes on along the minus strand of NC_142311.1, from coordinate 25,833,840 downwards.
ATTACCCGAAATGGTACACGTCAGCATTAGCATTGGATGATGAAGACAAAAAATAAATAAATAATTAAAAAGTAATTTAATGAGAAGTGAACATCATCGTCATCACCTTACCTCTTCTCTCCCAGCTTCTTCTCGTTGCAGAGAGAGACAGAGTGTTTATTTACCCATTTTTTTTTTTTTTTTTAAATTTTTACTTAATTATAAAATTATTACACCCCACACGCACTAAATCCTAATCCAAGTTTTTGGAGATCTCTCAATTTTTTTTTTTTTTTTAATGAATCTGTCTTAAATTTCTTCAACTGTTTCTATGAAAATCTAATCTAATTTTTCTGTTTGCCATCTATGTAAACATGTTATAATGATTATCCTATCATATTCTAATCCTGTAGATCTATTGCCTTATTTCCCTCTTTAATTTCTTCCATATCTTTTTATTTTCTTCCTCTTTCTTCTTTGTACTCTTGAGTTTTGCCTTTTAATTTCAACCACGATTTCATCTTCGGAGCCTATAAATTTCGGTGTTGGATGTGTGTTTGAGTCATCAAACTCTCAAATCTTCAACATTTTGCATTCTTTTTTTCCGAGCTTCTGATTAAATTCAGAGGATTGGAGTTACTACGTATTCAAACCCTCGTTCTTTTTCCTTTTACATCACTCAGTTTTACAGACCACCTAGGGTTTCTGTTTTTTTTTTTTTTTAATAATTCTGGGATGGACTGTGGTCGGGATTCGGGTGGGAATGTAGTCCATGTGATCACTGGGAACATGCCAGCTGAGAATTGGATTCCAAATCCCAACGATCAAGTTTGGGCCACTGAAGAGGACTACCGCGTTTGGACCAACCCGGAGGCGTCAAACGACAACGGTTCCAGCTCTAACTACGACCAACGCCCCTCCCAAACACGGTCTGGAAGCGAGCAGCCGCCGAGCAAGAAGAACAGGAACTCCCAGGAAGCAAATTCCTCTACCAGCAACCGGGCCAAGGCAATCGGTAAGATGTTCTTCAAAACGAAGCTGTGCTGCAAGTTCAGAGCAGGGACGTGCCCTTACGTCACCAACTGCAATTTCGCCCACAGTGTGGAGGAGCTACGGCGGCCCCCTGCTAACTGGCAGGAAATCGTGGCTGCGCATGAGGAGGAGAAAGCTGCGGCTGCGGCAGCTGGGAATCCCGTGGCGGAGCCCAGGGAGGAATTTCAGATTCCTTCACTGGGATCTTCTGCATTTGGAGGTGAAATGGGGAGGTCGTATAAGGGTCGACATTGCAAAAAGTTTTACACAGAAGAGGGATGCCCCTATGGGGACAACTGTACGTTCTTGCATGATGAGCAGTCCAAGAATCGGGAAAGCGTTGCTATAAGCTTGGGGCCGGGTGGATATGGAGGTTCTGCTGGGAGTGGGAGTGGTGCTGCAGTGGCTACTGCCGCTACTGGTGCTGGTGCCGGTGCTGGTGCCGGTGCTGGTGCCGGTGCCGGTGCTGGTGCTGGTGCCGGTGCTGGTGCTGGTGCTGGTGCTGGTGCTGCCCAAAATGTCAAGCCTTCCAACTGGAAGACAAGGATATGTAACAAGTGGGAAATCACGGGGTATTGTCCCTTCGGAAATAAGTGCCATTTTGCTCATGGCGCTGCAGGTATGATTGCTTTTTCATTTCTGCTTTTGTTCTCTAGTTTTTAACTGGTCAGATAGTCTAGCTATGCTTTGAATTTTCTTGTGAATTTGTGTAAGAGGAAGCCGAGTACTTGTTTTTGAATTATAGATGTTTCAGTTTAAAGAAGATAAAATAGTAGTTTGATCTTTTAGGTTTAGGATAGGAGAGGACTTTCCCAATCTGGAGGTTTACAGTCCCCTTCTTGATTGACATGTAAAAGAAACCCATACAATTTAGGAATAAAGTTATCTCTTTGCTTTATCATGCTAAAATTCCTATGGAGCCTCCAGTGAAAAATGCGATATAGGTCTTGAAACTTGTACGGGAACCTCTAGTTAGAAGCTCTTGGATCCCGAGATGCAATCAACAAGAGATGTATGTCTACCCTATTGAATTTGCAAATGCTTTCAGTTGTCTGGCTGGAAACTTTTGCACTTTTGCCATCTCTAGCTACTACATCTTATGCTTTTGATCTTTCTATATTCCACATTTAATGGTTTCCTAGCACATCCTACTTTATTTGTATACTACCATTTCTTTTTCCATATACATCAGGTTTGAAGGTGACTTTAAAGAAAAAGAAAGAAAATAATATATTTTAACATAGTTAGAACCAAAGGAATCACAAAGTATGTGAAATTAAAAGGTCCAGAAGTTCCTAGATCCTCATTGACAAAAATAGGATGCCCAATAAATAAAACGGTAAGACTATAGCTTTGATGATTGCCACTCCTTTGTTCTAAATACAGAATATCAGTCACTCAAATTTTTTGGAGAGAAGGAAATTATGACAATATTGTTTCATGAATCATCATATTCTAGTATTTTGTCCAGGATTGGCATGGTACTATTTAAGGCTGAAGTTTCATACACAGCTTTATGTTCATGAAACTAGGATGTATCTGATAATTTTTTGAGACAACTAGAATGTGTTAATCATACACATGTTTGGTTTAAGTCTCATTTAATGTCTACCTTGCTCATTCACTTAATTATTAAACCAATCTTTTTAAGTAGAACGGTATCAATATTCTCATATTGGTACTATCTCTACTTCTATCCCAAATTTCTCTAAGTAGGGAAAAAAAATTTACCTTTGAAGAATTTAAGGTGAGAGTGGGAGTTGTTATATCTAAAACTATTCCTTAACTTGATGGGTGATACTTTCCTCTTTTTATATATGGTATCGGTTCTAGTCAAACTGTACATTTCGTGTGTCCTTATTAGCAAGTTGTATTATAATTGATGCATCTGTCATATTATCAAGGAAGTGAATGAATTTCCATTTAAGAAAAAAAGAAAAAAAGAAGGAATAGGATAGGAATTGATGGAAGTTGAACCAAATTGAAAATAATAGTTATTTTTTACGCATTGCAGAAATTAATTTCTGGAAACTGCAATCACACCTTTTATATTGTGGCATTACCTTCTTCTCACCTTTCTTAAATGTTGAATGCAATCTTTCCTACTAAGCATGTGAGTTTTTGTGATTTGGTTTTGGTTACATTGTGAAAGTCACTAGCTAATCAACAAGCAACAAATAGAAGGAATGAAAATTAATAAATATGTTCAATTTTTTTTTTTTCGAAAAGTAAGTATGTTTAAATTTAACATAAATTTTATACAAGCCATAACTTGTATAACTTCTAAAATATTTAGGAACTATGAAAATATAATTCACCATTAAATGTTGAAATTTTAAAATACAATTCAAGGACACAAGCTAAAACTAATAAAATTTTACAACTAAATTTTAAGTCTTTTAGACTTAATAGGAAACTCTTCAAGTATGTAAATCTTGTATCGAAATATTTTTTAGCTCAATATATTATATTTAAGTATCAGGTATACAAATATATTATTATGTTGGGCGGTACCCCTTTGGTGCCTTGTGCATAATAATATTTCACTTTTATTTCAAAAAAAAAATATATATATATTATGTTTATAGTATATGAGAATATGTATCTAATGTACCAGATTAACAGTTTGGTTTCGGTGGTTTCAAATTTCAGCTTGGTTTCAATTATCTGCATTCTTTTAAAATGGCAAACCAAAATTAAAAAGTAAAAAATCAGGTTTGGTATTTTTATGTTTTAATGAACACCTCTTACTAAACATGTCATTATTTAAGAACTGCACTAGTATCTCTCTCAAGCATTTCCTTTAGTTCCATTTATGACAGCAATAAAGCATTTGAAAGAAATTCATTATTGATTCTTTGCTTTTCAAGCAGGGAACATAAATGAAGAGGAGATCACATCCAAATTAGTTTTACTGTCTCTTCTTGCATGTCTTATTTTCAATCACTTGGGCCTTCTGTTAGCATAAACAATACCCGGAAAACAAAATTCCTTTTTATTTAATACAATTTGGAGAAAAAATCAATCCATTAACCTATTTTCTCAACTATAATTTATTTTTTTTACAGTTTATTTCTATATTTCTAGTTAGCTTGAACCAAAGAAGACTCCAAAAGGTGAGAAATCAGTCCAGTCGAGTTTTTGCGTCATGCATCCTCTCCTAGTCTCTTTTATCTTCTAGGGGATTACCTGTTATAGGACTAAAATATTTTCAGTTTCTTTGATGATGTTCATTGAATGTGTGTGTAAATGTGTTTGCTGATTTGAACAGTTGTAGAGGTGCAACACGAGGGGTAACAAGGTGTTTATTGTCTGGTGAACCAGCCACTATGTTGCATTTGTCCAATATAAAAGATGTTCTCGATTTGGAAAAACTGTTTTACAAGTTTTCATTAGTAGCATTTGGTCCATAAAAATTATAGCACTGACATTGTAAAAGAGTCTAATCCTGTGTTTGGTGGCATAAGGAGTAATCTAAGGAAAAAAAAAGTTATAATTTGAGGAACCATGGACTAACTTCTCCTTGAAATTCTTACCTCTCCTATTTTAACAACCAGATTTTACCATAGATAATATGCCTTGCATCTAGAAGATTGTGGGATTTGGCTCTCAATCTTTTCAACCTTTCCTGGGCAGTCAGTGGCTTCGTGGCTGATGAAATCTGGACTTAGGATGGCATATATGCTATCAGAGGTAGGAAAAAACCTCATATAACTCATTCCATTGGCTGCTGCTGTGTTGATGATCTGTACAACAGAGTTTTTGAGGACATTCTCTCTTCTTTTGTTAATATTGGAGATCATTGGTTCTGGACCTTGTGTTTTTTGTTTAGTAGAAGTCATTCAATCATGTCACAGGAGGATCTGGGAACCTTTATCGACATTTTGTCCTCTTCAGGATAGTTTTCTTCCATTTCTACAGGGGTGGCCCTTCCTTTGGGCCTCATTGATATATATTTTCTTTTCTCTGGAAAAGAGTTCCCTGAGCAATCCTTCTTTTCTTGAAAAGAACTAATTAATTTATAAATTACAAACAACTCTTGGAACCTTATTCTTCCCGTCCTATCTCTCTCTCAACAATGTCAGTGTCGGTGGCAATCCCTCTTGGCAGTCTCAGGCATCCATCATGTCAAGGTTTTTTTCTTTTTCTTTTTCTTTTTATTTTGCTTATCTATTTTATTAAATTTATTTTGATTATTTATATTTTGAGTACAATGGTTTTTTCAATCGTTATTAATTTAAATTTGAACTTATTTTTGAATTGTTAGTAATTGTTGGAAAGTACACTTTAATGTAGTTTACTAATTTATGTTTTAATAACATAATTTATTAATTAATCAATACATCAAATTAAATTGATTTTCTATTTAAAAGTATTTAGCACTGTAATTAACTCTAAAAACTATATAAATTAACATTTAACATCACAAAGGCATTAAAGTGACTGTAAGTTTGTTCTTTCGGGGGGGAAAAAAGTGACTCTAAGTCTGATATTATATTTTATCTTGTTTGGTAGTTAGCAAGCATAAGAATACACAAAGATTTCCCACCAATCCTATGCATATCAGATAAAATTTTATTCTCTCCAATCTATGCATATCAGTATGTTTTTCTGTTTTCTCCTACTCTATCCTGTCTATTTGCATCAAAACACTGCCATAGTATCAGAAAGTTAGCCTTTTGGATCAATGGTGCTAGATTACTAGTTCTTTATCTGTGTGGATGCTTCTGTTCTAGCATGACGCCACAGCATTTGATAGAATTCCATATGTTAAGCATTTTTTTCTAAATATAATAGGAGGAATTAGACCTTTTTAACGTAGAAACTGAATTTTCTGATCACAGAGTTACATCGATATGGAGGGGGGCTTGTTGATACAGATGGAAAGGATTCTTCTGCTCCCCCATCTGACTCCAAACAGGGAGGAGCAGCTTCAAAAACTCCAGCTGACACTGTGGTTGCATCAGCCACTTCAGTTACTCATACCGATGTTTATCATATCGGGGTTCCTGCACAAAGGCCATCCATTGTGATACAAAAGCCAGGGCAAAGAACTCTTCAAAAGTGGAAGGGCCCAGATAAAATCAGTAGGATATATGGTGACTGGATCGATGATATGGAATAGAATCTCGGTCCTGAATCCACAAATCTGCAGGAACAACAACATGAGCTCATGTAGCTTGAAGAATTAAGAAGCTCAATCCAGACAGCAGAAACTGGTGTAGCGTTTAGGACGATATGATGCATGCATAGAATCACACAGTTTGAGTTAGGGGAGGCTTCAGTCTTATGTTGCCTCCAAGGTTTTAGTGGATGAGTCTGCAAATTTAGTTGTATCACTATTTAGTTCAAGTATCTGGAAAGTTGAAGCTTCTATCACTCTCTGTACTCTATCAATGTTATCAAGTGTGATTGCTAGATGACACTTTCATGTAAGGAGATAGTAATCATCTTTGTAACAGTCCATCAAATTCACAGACTTTTTCTTCTCTCTCTCTTCTTCTTTTGTTGCCACCATGGAAGTTTGCTTGGTCTTGTTAACGAACATGATCTGTTGGAAGAACCAAAATGAATGGTTGATGTGGGAATATTTTAATTTGATTATGTGAAAGGGTTATATTATTAGGGTATTCGGTAACCAATTATTTTCTCATTTCTTCCTTAGAGATGCAAGCCTTTAACTATTAGTTAATGATTATTGCTTTTTTAAGTTTTAAAATTTTCAAAAGAACAATTAAACGCTAATTAAAATAACTATTATTAATTATTATTATTCCATCATTTAATTGTTTATAGTTGTTATTAGTCATTGGCAATTGAACTACTAGTATTTGCCAATTGATGCAGAATAGGTAGCTTTTAAAAGTATACATATTTTACTTATAAAAAATATGAGACAGAATAAATAAATAAATAAAAGTATAAATATTTTGAAAAGTTAACTGAAAGGAATATGAATATTTAAATTTTATTATCTAAAATTTTGAAAAGTTTACAATAAAAGAAAGTATGAAGATCTTATTTTCCTATTTTTTTTAAAAAAAAAAATTTATATTTCCTAATACTTTATATTTAACTTATTTTCATATTTTCTTTGTTTTTTTTTTTAATAGATTTTCTGTTTTTATTGTATCTTAGAGACTAAAAATAAGGTATCTTACCTTAATTATTAAGTAGACTATTATAATTATTGTTTAAACATTAAAATATTATTTTAATTATTGAGATTCAAGATCTTCAAGTTTGATTCTTGACATATTTATTCTAAATTTTCTCTTTAAACTCTTTTTATCCTACATCACCAATTCAATTATTACCATCACTAGCAGCTGATAATTAATTATCAAAATTAAATAATTGTTTAGATGTATTCTTAAAATTTTCATATATACTTGTATATCGACATACAGATAATCTTATTATTTTTTTTGCTGACCTCTAAAAGATTATATTGTTGTTTCATATCTTTAAACTACCTAGTAGAAGAGCTTGCGAATTTGCTTAAACTAATCGTTTGAATATGCTCATAAATTCCTCAGATATACTTATAAGCTGATACACATACAACTCTATTATTTTCTTTATTGGATTTTAAAAGGTTATACTATTATTTCTTGTCTCTTAGTTGCTTAGTAGAAGCTTGTTGAATCTTAAAGGGTACATTTATCTTATTTTTTTAATTCGCAATTGTTGGCGAATTATCCTTAAGGGCAATTTTTGCACCCTGAAGCTATATCAATTCCATCCAATGTTTATAAAAATCTTAAATGACAAATATAGATTCTTGGGCTGCTAAACTTACTATTTCTGCCACTAATGGTGATTGTCCTACTATTGTTGTTGTGTCTAATACTCTTATTGATTTCAAAGGTGTGCCTCCTCCAAAGATTCTTATATTACTACTGTATTATTTGTAAAGTCATTCTTTTATATATCAAAGTTGAGGTTTTTAATAAAGATGACTTCAAAAGATGGCAAGAATGTGTTGTTTTTCCTTTCACTGGTTCCAAGCTTGCTAAACAATCTTCTAATCAATTGAAACTTTGATTTCATGAAAATATAATTATCAGTACCATCTCTAACAAACTTTTCAATGGATGATGTTGCTCTTACTCTCACTAATTCGAAGCCTACTATATCATCCTCTAACCAATTGACAAAATATTCTCTTGCTGGTAGATTTGTATGAAAGACATAGGTAAGAGAAATGTAATTTTGAGTTTTAAATCATAAGGAAGGGTAATAGTACAATGGTATCACAAGAACATTATGTTTTAGAACTTCTCAAGAAGTTTGAGCATTTTGGGTTACATCTTTGAGTACCCCTTATAATACTAACACTTAATTAAAGAAAAATAAAACTTGTTCTGTTGATCAATATTTGTATGCACATATTACTGACAGTCTAACGTATTTGATAAACTTTTTTAAACCTAATATAACACATGCTACTTATAGATCAAACAAGTATACACATAATGCCAATAATGACAACTAGAGTATTTTATTAAAACTAGTGAAAATATTTGAAAATTTCCATGAACTATATTATTTTATGTAGTGGACTTCTAGCTATATTAGAAGGATATGATAATCTAACTAGATTTCAAATTTAGATTAGACAAAATTCACTAATGATTATATATTCACCCATCATATTAGTGCAATTATTAGGAAGTCAATTAAAAAAATTATTAGTGCTAAATTCATGATGGAATTAGAGTTTATTGTTCTAAAACTGGCTGGAAATGAAGCTGGGTGGTTAAGAAACTTCTTAGAAAATATTTCATTGGCCATAAAACCAATGTCTTATGTGGTTATGCTTTGTGATCACCAAATAACAACAATCATTATATTGAATAAGATTTTTAATTGTAAGAATAGATATACTCATTTAAAATATGATGTGACTAAACTACTAATTAAAGATATAATTATATCTATTGATTATGTGAGTTTAACATGTGAACTTTGCTGATCTTTGACTAAACCTTTAAGAAGAAACTAATAAATGAAACAACAAGAAAATGAAACTATAGTTAGTTTAAGACATGAACAATAATAATAACCTAACCTATGCGATCAATGTCCCATGAATTAGCTTTACATGAGTAGTAACAAGTCATTAATTAATTTCCTAAAGCACTATTATAAATATAAATAATGCAAAACTATGATGAATATGAAAATGAATTAGACTCTTAATCAAATTTTATATCCTTTATAAATGGTGTATTTAGCTACAGATATACATGATGGAATGATCTATATGAGTTTAGATGAGAGCTCCTTTTACGAGATTTATAGCAAAGTCTTTAGAGCATTAATGAAAAATTATACTAATAAATAACTACAAAATTTGTATGAGATATAATGTAGCAATGAAAATTTTAACTTACAACAAGAATTTTAAGTTCATAGAAAGTTAAAAGTTTAAATAGTTATTCTCTAACTTATAACTCATTTAGTTTAAATCTGTTTCATAATTTAAAAGACACAATATCTGATATATTATACTTAAAATCGAGCATAGTAATCTCTTTATTGTTCTTTCGAAATATGTTTGATCATTGAAAATTTTCAAAAATTAAGTAAACGCTAATTAAAGTAGTAGCTACAACATTATTCTACCATTTAATTCTTTCTAATAATTATTAATGGTTGACAATTTAATTATTGTCATCACTCGTCATTACCAATTTAATTATTACCGTTACTATAATTTAATTATCAAAATTAAATCTACATAAACTAACTGTTGACATTCATATGCAAATTTTTTAGATATAGTTGTACATCTATAGAGACATAACTTTATCATCTTCTTTGCTCAGGTTTAAAATATTATACTGTTGTTTTCGATCTCCTATCTTCTTACTATAAAAGCTTATTACATCTAGAGGGATATATTTATTTTATTTTCTTAATTAATAGTTATAAACGAATTATTCTTAAGGATACCTCAACTTATATTTATTTTACCCATTCTTTATGATAGTAAGTATAACAGTAAAGTATAATACAAGTTTTTTTTTTTTTTTTTATCCGTGATATGTCTCTTGAAACTATTGACAAATAAATTTTTGTTATAATTATTTTATTAAACAACTATAGTACCTCTCGTGAGAAAAAGTAAAGTAGATCCGATCTTAGAGACTAGTCATGGTCGAAGAAAATTAAATTTACTAAGAATCCATATAAAAAGAAAATTCAAACATTTCAGTAATTTGTAATTTTTAGGAAGATTTTTTTTTTTCTCTACTTATACATTCTTATATAGGAGAATCGCTGAATCTTTAGTTAATGAAAGAAATATACTTATCTATTTTATACCGTTATGGTAAGCTCCCTTAATGAATAAAATTATGAGTTTAATGTAGTTAATAAGTGCCCCCGAGATGTGAAGTATATAGTCCACGTGTGACACTTACAAGTTTATTATTGTCGCGTAATTAAAATTATGTTGTATAAGTGTCCTATGTAATTTGAATATTATCATTTTTATACATCAAATGATAATTAATTTAAATTTTTCTTCAAATTTATAAAATATGGTAACACTTATCAAAATTTCTTTCTTGGTTGTTTTAAGACTTTGAATTAGCCCTTAATATATTAATAGTTTAAAACAAAGTGTGTTATGGTAACAAAGAAGATTACATTTCCATAAATGGAAAAGAATATATATTCTATAAAAAGAAAAATTGGAGAGTGTAAAACATTTTTGGGAAATTTATAATAATAGTAAATAGAAATAATTGTGAGACAGACATGAATTCTTCTCACAATGACTCGTTCCATGGCCATCATCCCTACCGAACGCCAGCAACCAAATCACCTTCCCATGGACTTCCCTCCTTATTTTTCTCTCTTCTTACAGTCCACCCAAAATATCTTCTTCTTTCAATTCTCATTATATTATCTTCTTCTTCTTCTTTTCCAATTCTCTCTTGTTCGTCTTCACCAGAAATCTCCAGGCCGGAATCCTCATTTCTCCGGCCGCCGACCCTTTTCTTTTCCATGTCGAATTCAGCCAGCCCTCCTCAGCCCCATTCTCCAGATCAACCTTATTCCCCGCCCATCACCGTTCTCTTAGCCGTCTTTCTCCTAATCTTCTTCTTTGTCGGATTCTTCTCCATCTATTTCTGCAAGTGTTTTCTCGAGAACGCCGTTACCGCCTGGAATATCCGTCGCAGCTTATCGGGAAGTCTAGTGCGCACCGCAAGTTCTCCCATTAATCCTGGTCTTGACCCCAAAGCAATCCAAGCCTTCCCCTCTTTTCCGTACTCTTCCGTCAAAGAATACCGCCGGGAGAAGTACGGCCTCGAATGCGCTATCTGTCTCTGCGAGTTCACAGACGACGATATGCTTCGACTTTTAACGACATGCTACCATGTATTCCACCAAGAATGTATAGATCTCTGGCTGGAATCTCATCGGACATGCCCTGTTTGTCGCGGTGACCTAGATTTACCTGTAGATGAAATTGGGAAATCCCCTGTTTTCGTTCATAGCAGTAGTAATGGAAGCCATCAGGAACAGATCAGAGACGCCGTAGTGGAAGACGCAGTGTGTATTACGATCAGAGATGATGAAGAGAGGAGAGAAGAAGAAGAAAGGAAGTATGAAGAGAGATTTTCAAGATCGCATTCAACTGGACACTCGATAGTTAGGAGTAGGGAGGAAGAAGAAGAGAAGTATAGATTGAGATTGCCGGAGCACGTTCGGATAAAAATCACGAGAGGACATAATTCAACGGAAAGTTGTATTACATTTGGTGAAAATTGTTCAGCTCCGAAGACCGCCGGTGGTTTTGCAGAGCTTTCAGGCGTTCAAAATTCCGGCGACAAACTCTAACTCTCGTAACATCTTTCGCCAGTTTATTTTCTCTGTATTCAGATTAAACCATAAAAAATTTAACCTAGTAATTAACTAATTAACCATAAAATTAATTATAGAAGTTACTTTTCACCACTAACTTTCTTCGCTTTTTTTTTTTTTTTTACATATAATGCAACTAATAAAGGTATGTGTAATATATAGTTTATTACAACTCATGTTCTTAAATAGATGAGTAAAAAACATTAATAATCCATGTTCTTTTTCTAAAATAATTATGTGAATGATGATTCTAATTTTTTTTTTTTGCAACATCTTTAGATTCCTTAGAAAATTTTTTTAGAACATTTAAATGTTATTTAACAACTAGTTTATGGTCTAATTTCATAGATTGCAATTCAATCATCAACATTGCTTATGTACATATAAAATGTTGGCACCGAGTCAAGGACAATGAAATGAAACGAAACATTAAGCATAACTATTAAACAAATTAACTCATAATCTATTCTAATCTAAATTCCAATTTGAGGTTTTAGAAAATCATTAACCTAGACAAATATATGAGCATTTAAACAATAAATTAATCTTTTAATATCATTTACATTATCATTATGCATACCTTATAGAATAAGGTATTGAACCTATTATATATTTTAAGTTAAATATCGAAATATTATAAAAAAAAATTATATAGGATCATCATTCCACTTTACTTTGGTATATATATCTCTACTTTAACATGCATAATTTTTGCCAAAAACTTAACTCAAGCATGAGAAAATACATGACAAAATTATTTTGATTCAAACCGAAAATACTAGCACGATTACATTCATAAAAACTCAAAACGTAGATAAAATTAGTGGCAATTACCTAGCGCTAAACGACTTTGTTTGTTTCCTACTGTTTTGGTCTCACAAAATAATTTCACAAATTTTTTATCTTCACTCTCTGTAACAATTCTTTTTTTTTTTGTTTTTTTTTCTATTTCTAAATCATCTTATTTTTTTGGTTTCAAGTATCTATTAAAATTCTTGAGTTTTTAAATAAAATGCCAAAAAAAAAGACTTTCCTCATTTTCAACCTCTCACTCTTATGTTTTTCCTCTTTATCTCCTCCTTTAAGGATTTAAGCCCTTTTTTTTTTATATAGACGAAGTAAATCATTATCACGTAAATCGTCAATCAATCATCATCATCACGTGGTTCTTTTAGAAAGTCATGATTACCTTTTTAACTCCTAAATAATCATCATATTTTCTTCATTTTTATGTTTTTCAAGCTGCCAGCTACCATTTATCTTGTTATTTTGAATGAAAAAACTAAATGAAAAGGGAGAGCTTAACATAGCCCTTAAATACTAGATGGGGATTTAATCCTCGCCTTAAATGACGCGGTTTGATTGGATCAAGAATTGTATTTAGACGATGTTGCTTAAAGTCATGTTTGGGACAGTTTTTCGCACAACTTTTGTGTTTCAAAAAATACTTTTACAAGTAAACAAGTAAATAAAAAGTACTTTTAACAAAAAGTAAAACCCAAATATGTTTTTATTAAGTTTTAACACAGTTTTAACTTTTAATAACAATTTACAACTAAAATTTCAAAAGTTATTATTTAAAATAATAATACTTTATGCAGTTATTTTTATCAAATGTCAAACAATTTTTTTGTAAAAGTTTTTAGTGAACAATTATTTTAATAATATTTTAGAACTCCTAGCAAAACCTAAATGTCAACTAAACTTCCATTAAAACTGAAGCAACCAAGCTTGAACAGTGTTATTTGGAGGAAATAATGTAATGCCCAATTTTAATTTAATGTAAATTAAATTAATTTATACAATTTTTAAATTTTTTTTAATTTTAATTTAATGTAAAAATGAAGAAAATGTGATGGATGATGAAATTGAAAACGATTTTGGGGAAAAATGGGTGACAATTTGGGTTATGTGAGAATTTTTTATCGAAAAATCAGAAAATGGGGATCAAAATACAATTTAGAAAACTTGTATCACGTAGAATGCCTAGTTAGCAGCCTCGGCAAACCAGGACGTGCCGCGTGGCAACGGATGCTGATGCGATGCCACACGGGCGATCCGCGTGCCCGCAATTGAACAGCCCAGATCCGTTCCCACGCGCACGGACGGCCTAGATGCGTTCCCTCCCCAAACGCAATCGGATGGTCAGATTTAAACGCGATCGGATGGTTCAGATTAGATCGTGATGAACAGCTTAGATTCACTCCCTATTTAATCACGATCGGACGGTCCAGATCAAACACTATGGACGACCTAGATTAAATGGTGATGGATATAAATAACTCTCTTCACACCAAACCCTAACTCTAGCCGCCAGACACCCTCGCTGGAGAAGAAGACTCAACCGCCGGGAAGGAGAGCCGTCGCCACCTGCTATAATGCCCAATTTCAATTTAATGTAAATTAAATTAATTTATGTAATTTTTTTTAATTTTAATTTAGTGTAAAAATGAAGAAAATTTGATGGATGATGAAATTGAAAATGATTTTGGAAAAAATGGGTAAAATTTTGGGTTCTGTGGGTATTTTTAAAAGAAAAATCAGAAAATAGATGTCAAAATACAATTTAGAAAACTTGTGCCACGTAGAATGTCTAGTCAGCAGCCCTAACAAACCAGAACACACTGTGTGGCAACGGACGCTGATGCAGTGCCACGCGGGCGATCCGCGTGCCCGTGATTGAATGGCCCAGATCCATTCTCGCATGTACGAACGGCCTGGATGCGTTCCCTCTCCAAATGTGATCTAACAGTTAGATTTAAATGCAATCGGACGGTCTAGATTAGATCGGGATGAACGGTCTAGATTCACTCTCTATTTAATCGCGATTAGACAGTCCAGATCAAACGCGATGGACGATCCAGATTAGATGGGGATAGATATAAATAACATTTTTCACACCAAATCCTAACCCTAGTCGCCAGCCACCCTTGTCGGATAAGAAGACCCAGCCGCCAAGAAGGAGAGCCGTCGCCATCCACCGCCGCACCGGAGCTATTTTCGACCACTGAAAAAGGTAAAAAAAATTTCTTTTGCTTGGAATTCAATTTTAAATACCTCCATGTCTAAATCAGAGCAAAAGGACCGACCGATTGACCGAAAACTGTAGGCAAAGTCTGGTGCCGTAGCCGCGGAGAATTTCACAAAATGCCTCTGATGAGGCCCTTCCCGATTCCTGTTCGGTGTAATTTTTTCACTATTGTAATCACCGTTTTCTTCTCTATAGGTTGACCAGAGCAAAACACCCAATTGCAACGTCAGCCGGAGGAGCCGTCGCACCGGAGAACCCTACCACCGGTGAGTTTCGATTTTTTATATTTTTTCGGTCAACCAAGGCCCCTTAAAATATTTTCTCGCAGGAGTTTATGCAAAATTGACCGAATCCGGCAGAAAACAGCCAACCCAAGGTAGATCGCCGCTGCGGGCGACAATGCCATCACCGGAGCACGGCAGAGCTACCGTGCCAGAATTCTGAAATTGGCCAAAATTGGGTCATAAGACTGATTTTGGATTTTTTGGAATATTTGTAGGTATTTATAGCGCGTTTTAATTCTCGAAGAAAAATTTAGGGAATCCGGGGACCGCCGGTAGGCGCAATCAATAAGTTTTACTTTTCAAACATCGAATTGAGTAAGAATCCCTCACCCTATCATCTGTTATAGAATTGAAGTCAAATTAACAATAATACAGTATTTTGTACCCTTTAGAAAATATCTATAATTAATTACAGGTTACTAAGGCAGAACAAAAAATTATTTTCTGTTGATTCTATCGATTTATTTCATAGTTTTAATGCATAATAATATCTGATTTATCGATTTTATAATTTGAATGCATGTATTGCTGCCTTACGCGACTATTGTTAAATTGAGAAACCAGGATATGATTGCATTCCCTGATGCATATTTGTTTGTTTATGTGATTACGGTTGAATTGGAAAATGGAGACTAAGGAAAAAAGAAAAATTATGTGATTAAGTGAATGGATGAAACGACAGCCCTATTGGATATTCTGGGAGATGGTGGACAGACCGGGTACAATAGGGAACCCTACCGTGAACGTTGTCTCATATCGGACGGGGTATGGGGACGACCCATTTCACCCTCATACCAGATGGGGTATTGAGGTTTAGTAATTTGTTGCTCATACCGGATGGGGTATGGGGACAACCTGTTAATTGAGAATGTTAAAGGAAAGGGTTCACGCGTAGTGGAGACATCTCTATGAACCCCCACAGATACCAGCAGGCTGATGGAAAGGGACAGTTGTTATTTAATTTATTAAATATGGATTTATAATGTGTGCGTGCTACCGATTGCATATAAAATGATGATAAGTGCTATGTTATTGTCTATATAGGTTGTTTTTATAAATCTCGTTACAGTAAGTAGACGGTAAATGATTTTATTATTAATAAATACATTTATTTAATTAAGTACTCCATTAGTTGTTTTGATTTTCTACTAACCTTCATTTATGTGTCGGTGAGTAGCGTGATATTCTTACTGAGCTAGTGTAGCTCATTCCTTATTTAACAATTTCAGATTAAGAGGACTAGGATCCAGAGCCCGATCCATAAGAGGGCTACGAGTAGAATGTCAATTTCATTTTATTTTCTGTTTGTTTCCTTAATTTTTTGTATTTTCTTCAAACGGGTAATTCTCGTAGCACTATCTGGTACTTTAAGTCGTGTGTAAGGAATGTAAATCCTAACTAATTATTTCCCTTCCGCACTTAGGTTATTATTTATTTTCTTTAAAGTTTCAGAGTCGTTATAATCGGTATCAGAGTCGCATTCCTCGGACCTATTTCTTACACAAAATCCTTAGGAAACACCAAAAATAACAAATTGCCACTCAACCATTCCTTGTAAAATGCAGGTACAGATAGATGATGAAAGAAAGACCACCACTAAACCGAGCAGCCCGGGAGGGTTCGCTTAAAGAGGATGTTGACCGGTTATTTGAGATGGTGGAGAGACCCATTGCTATCCAATAGGCCCAGGAGGAAAGGAGGGAGTTACCTGATCCTCTCTCGCTACCATAGGTTGAGCCAACCTTGCAGCGGGAGGATCCCGAGCCACCCCGATATGACCCTGCAACACCACAGTAGGATCCGGTGCCCTAGCCACCGCATCATCCGGCACCACCACAGTACAATCCGGTACCTCCACCGTATCATCAAGTACCACTACAGGGCCATCCAGTCCATCCTTAGCATGGTCTAATCCCTCATCCACGGGACCCAACTCCTCTCATGATGGACACAAGCTATATAGAAAGGTATAAAAGATTAAATCCATCTACTTTTGTCGGGGGATCCTTTTTTGAAGAGACTGAGTTCTGGTTGCCTGAGACAGAGAAGGCCTTCAAGATCCTCGGGGTGATTCCCGAACAGAATGTCATCTTTACTACCTACATGCTAGTGGGAGAAGCAAACCACTGGTGGCAACTCAAGTAGACCACCTTGCTTTTTCCAGTCATTTGGTAACAGTTACTGACAGCCTTTCATGCAGAGTAACTCCCAGAGCATCTCCGACATCTGAAGGAGATGGAGTTTGTGCACTTAGTCCAAGGGGACATGACTGTATTAGAATATTCTCGTAAGTTCCTAGAGTTGGGTCGATATTCTCCTGAAAGCATGATAGATGAAGGCAGGAAGGCTAGAAGGTTCAAGTGGGGTCTCCGTTCTGAGATCAGATAGTAGTTGTTTGTGTTCAATCTCAGTACTTATTCGGTTGGTCTGACTAAGGCACAATTAGTAAAGAGGAGCCTTCGCACATTCCCTCAAGTAGTAGGAAACCTCATGTCCTCAGCTCCACACCGCATACCAGCGCTTACTGCACCTGTTCAACAGAACAAAAGACTCAAGCCGATGACTCAGGCTCCCCCTCAGGTTCCAGCAGCAAGACGCGGCAAGATCTGTCAGCATTATGGCAAGGATCATGGGACCGACCCTGCTATCGTCTCAACAACACCTACCACATATATGGTAGCGTCTAACATTATGCAAGGGAGTGCCCGAGGAACCAGAAGTAGACCAAACCTCCTATATAGGGCAGGACTTACAATCTCACTCAGCAGGATACAAAAGCCAACTCGGACGTTGTACATGACAAACCCAAGAAAAAAATTTGTATTCAAGAGATTCCAGTAGTTCGAAACTTTTTAGATGTATTTCTAGATGAACTACTTGGACTACAAGTGGACAGAGAAGTTGAATTTACCATAGACCTTCAGCTAGGCACCCAGTCTATTTTGGTTGCGTCTTACTGCATAAGTCGCGTTGAGATGGAGGAACTGAAGAAACATATCATTGAATTGCAGGACAGTGGATTCATCCGACATAGTGTGTCCCCTTGGGGCGCTAGAGTCACATTTGTATGAAAGGAAGATGGGACATTGAGGTTATGCATTGATTACAGAGGTCTGAATAGGGTCACGATCAAGAACAAGTATCCCTTCCCCAAGATCGATGACCTCTTTGATCAGTTGCAAGGTGTTCAGGTCTTCTCTAAGATAGACCTGCATTTATATTACAATTAGGTAAAAATCAGGGAAGAAGACATCCTCAAGACAGTCTTTCGAACCAGGTATGGACACTACGAGTTCTTGGTCATGTCATTTAGACTAACCAACGGTCTAGCCATCTTCATGGACTTGATGAACAGGGTTTTTAGACAATTCCTGGATCAGTTTTTTATTGTGTTCATTGATGATATCTTGGTCTATACAAAGAGCAGAGAGGAACATACCATCTTACTCAGGTTTTGCAGGTTTTCAATGAGAAGAAGCTATATGCAAAGTTGAGTAAGTGTGAGTTCTGCCTTAAGCAGACTACCTTCTTAGGACACATAATATCAAATGATGAAGTGTCAGTGAATCCCAAAAAAGTTGAAGCAGTGCTCGGATGGGAAAAATTGACCTCGCTTAAAGAGATACGTAACTTTTTGGGGATGGTAGGTTATTACCACAGGTTTGTGGAAGGATTTTCTAGTCTAGCTGCCCCTCTGACTTAGCTCACAAAGAAGAACGTCAAGTTTGAGTGAAACGAGGATTATGAGAGAAGCTTTTCAAAACTAAAGAGACGGTTAACTATCGCACCTGTGTTGGCCTTGCGAGCAGATCGGGTGGATATACAGTTTACAATGATGCCTCATACCTAGGATTGAGTTGTGTTTTGATACAACATGAGAATGTCATAACCTATGGGTCTAGGCAGTTGAAGAGTCATGAGAAAAACTACCCCACCCATGACTTAGAACTTGTCGCAATTATCCACACTTTGAAGACTTGGTGCCATTATTTGTACGAGAAGACTTTTCATATCTATATCGATCATAAGAGTTTGAAACACATATTCACTCAAAAGGATATCAACATACGTCAGAGAAGGTGGATAGAACTCCTCAAAGACTATGATTGTGACATTATGTATCACCCGACTAAGGGCAACGTGGTAGCCAACGCACTCAACAGGAAAAACATAGGTACCTTAACCCATTTGATAGTTTCAGAATGCAGGCAGATAAGGACCGCACAACAGGTGCAGCTTTAGGACTTGAAGAGAGTCACATGTTTGGACTACCTGACTGTTCAACCAGAGTTAATCCAGATAATAAAAAAAGCTCAGTCCGCCGATTCTACCCTAGTAGCCCTCAAGAAAAATGTAGAATGAGGAGTTAACTCAGAATTTCGAGTCTCTATCAATGAGTTGCTCAGATATCAGGATAAAGTGTGGGTTTCAAGTGACAGTGAGTTAAAAAGGGACATCATGATAGAGGCCCATAGCTCAAAATTTGTCATGTATCTCGAAAATACTAAGATATATTAAAGTATGCGACCCCGATTTTAGTAAAACATGATGAAAAGAGATATAACTGACTTTGTTTCCAAGTGTTTGGTATGTCAGCAAGTCATGCAGAGTATCAACGCCCAAGTGGGCTACTTCAGTCATTACCAATTCTGGAGTGAAAGTGGGAACATATCACCATGGATTTTGTGACAGAATTGCCGAAGGCACGTTCAGGATATGATGTCGTCTGGGTAATTGTTGACTGGTTTACCAAGTCTTCCCACTTCTTAACGATCATGATGACTGATCCCTTAGACAAGTTGGCAAAAATGTACATCCAGGAGATAGTCAGATTACATGGAGTGCCAGTGACAGTAGTGTCCGACAGGGACCCCAAGTTCACTTCTCGGTTCTAGTCTAGCTTCCAACAAGCCATGGAAACGAAACTGTCCGTTAGTACTGCATTATATCCTTAGACCGATGAACAATCGGAAAGAACGATCCGCACACTTGAGGATATGTTTCAAACTTATGTTCTTGACTTTGGGAGCCGTTGGGATGACCATCTACCCCTAATAGAGTTCGCCTACAACAACAGCTACCAAGTAAGTATTGGGATGGCTCCGTATGAGATATTGTATGACCGACCATGCAGATCGTCGATCTGTTGGGAATAAGTGGGTGATAGAAAACTGTTCGATTCAACCCTTGTAGAGAAGACTACAACCAAAATAGTTAAGGTCAAGAAGAATATACAGACGGCTCAAAGCAGACAGAAGAGTTATGCGGACACCCGGATGAGAGATTTGAAATTTGAGAAAGGCAATTGAGTATTCCTTAAAGTCATCCCTTTCAAGGGGATCCGTAGGTTTGGGAAGAGGGGGAAGCTGAATCCCCGGTTTATTGGGCCATTTGAAATCTTAGACAGAATTAGTACCACCGGCTACATACTAGCACTGCCTCCAGAACTTTTCAGGGTCCACAATGTGTTTCATGTGTTCATGCTACACAAGTGCAACCTAGACCCCTCTCACATCTAGGCTCACGAGTCTCTTTCACTCTAGGAGGATCTATCCTACGAAGAAGTACTGGTCGGTATTATAGACCGAAATAGCAGATTACTCCGCAACTAAAAAATTCTTTTTGTTAAGGTCATATGGCAGAATCAGACACCGAAAGAGACCACATGAGAGTTAGAATCAGACTTCAGAGCCCAATATCGCTAGCAGTTTGATTGTGAGCGAGAGAGACAAATTTGAGGGATCAAATTTCTTTTAAGATGAGGAGAGTTGTAATGCCCAATTTTAATTAATATAAATAAAATTATTTTATGAAAATTTTTAATTTTTTTTAATTTTAATTTAATGGCAAAATGAAGAAAATTTGATAGAGGATGAAATTGAAAATGATTTTGGGTTCTAGTGGTATTTTTGAAAGAAAAATCAGAAAATGGGGATCAAAATATAATTTAGAAAACTTGTGCTACGTAAGATGCCCCATCAGTAGCCTTAGCGAACTAGCACGCGCCGCGTGGCAACAGATGCTGACGTGGTGCCACGCAGGAGGCCACGCTGGCGATTTGCGTTCCTGCGATCGAACGGCCCAGATTTGTTCCCGCACGAGCGGACGACCTGGATACATTCCCTCCACAAACGCAATCGGACGGTCAGATTTAAAGGCGATCAAATGACTCAAATTAGATCACGATAAACGATCCAGATTCACTCTCTATTTAATCGCGATTGGATGGTCCAAATCAGACGCGATAGACGGTCTAGGTCAAACGCGATAGACGGTCTAGGTCAAACGCGATAGACGGTCCAGATTAAATGGGAATGGATATAAATAGCCCTCTTCATACCAAACCTTAACCCTAGCCGTCAGACACCCTTGCTAGAGAAGAAGACCCAGCCGCCGGGAATGAGAGCCACTGCCACCTGCCGTTGTGCCGGAGCTACTTTCGGCTGCCAAAAAAGGTAAAAATTTCTCCCTTTGCTTGGAATTCAATTTTAAACACCCCCATGGAAAAATCGAACCAAAAGGACTGGCCGATTGGCCAAAAATCGTGGGTAAAACCCGGCGGCACCGCTGCAGGGAATTTCACAAAATGCTTCCGATGAAGCCATTCCCGATTTTCTTTTGGCGTAATTTTTTCACCATTCTGATTACCGTTTCTTTCTCTATAGGTTGACTGAAGCAAAACACTCAACCGCAACGTGAGCTAGAGTAGCCACCACACTGAAGAGCTTTGTCGCCGGTGAGTTTTTATTTTTTATTTTTTATTTTTTTAACAAACTGAGTCCCCTTAACGTATTTTCTCATAAAGATTAATGAAAAATCGGCTGAATTCGGCCAAAAATGGTCGAAAACAGCCGACTTGAGGTGAGTTATCACTGCAGGAGAAGGCGCATGCCGAAATTCCAGAATTGGCCAAAGTTGGGTCCGAAGACTGATTTTGGGTTGTTTGGACATTTGTACGTACTTATAGTGTGTTTTAATTTAAAAAAAAATTCAGAAAATCCAGGGACCGCCGATAGGCGTAGTCAACAAGTTTGACTTTTCGGGCATCGAATTGAGTAGGAATCTCTCACCATATTCTCTGTTATGGAATTGAAGTCTAAATAAATAATAATATGGTATTTTGTATAATTTAAAAAATATTCATAACTAATTATGGGTTACTAATGGAGGAAGAACCGAAAATTATCTATTGTTGATTCTGTTGAATTATTTTACAGTTAATTGCATGATAGTATTTTATTGATCGATTTTATAGTTTTAAATGCATGTATTGTTTGATTTATGTGATTACCAATTAGTTGAAAATTTGAGACTAAAAAAAACCAGAAATTGTGTGATTAAATGAATGGAAGAAACGGCAGCCTTACTGGGTATCTTGGGAGATGGTAGACAGATCGGGTACAATAGGGAACCCTACTGTGAATGTTGTCTCATACCGGACGGGATATCAAGACTTGGTATTTTGGCACTCATACCAGACGGGGTATGGGGAGAGCCCGTTTCACCCTCATACCACATGGAGTATTGAGATTTAGTAATTTAGTGCTCATACTAGACGGGGTATGGGGACGGCCCATTAATTGAGAATGTTAAAGGAAAGAGTTCATACATAGCGGAGACATCCCTATGAACCCCCACAGATACCAGCAGGTTGATGGAAATGGACAGTTGTTGTTTAATTTATTGAATATAGATTTATAATGTGTGCGTGTTACCGAATGCATATGAAATCATGATAAATGCTATGTTATTGTATGTATAGGTTGTTTTTATAAATTTCGTTATGGTAAGTGGACGGTAAATGGTTTTATTATTAATAAATATAATTTATTTAATTAAGTGCTCCATTAGTTGTTTTGATTTTCTACTAATCTTCATTTATGTGTCAGTGAGTAGCGTGATATTTTTACTAGGCTAGTGTAACTCATTCCTTATTTAACCATTTCAGATCAAGAGGAGCAGGATCCAGAGCCCGATCCGCAAGAGGGCTACGAGTAGGATGTCAATTTCATTTTATTTTTTGTTTATTTCCTTAATTTTTTGTATTTCTTTCAAACGAATAATTCTCATAGCACTATTTGGTACTTTAAGTCGTGTGTAAGGAATGTAAACCCTAACTAATTATTTCGCTTATGCACTTAGGTTATTATTTGTTTTCTTTGAATTTTCAGGATCGTTACAAATAACATAGTGCATCGAGACGTACCTATGCTTCTTTTTTGTACATATATAACTTCGTAATCTCTTTTAGAGAGAGTAAAAGATCCGAGATAAAAGGAAAACAAAACCCTATTAGGGTTTTCCCCTCCACTTCCTCTTTATTTTGTTTTTTTTCTTTGTTATTGTTGTTTCCTTCGTCTATTTGCATCTAGATCTTACCTTACAAGTCACCATTGTACTTGATCTACTAATATTGTAACGACCCCGAAATTTTTTTTAAAAATGCATATAATAATTTGAGTGCGAAAGCGAAATAAAAGTTAAAGTTAACATCCCTTACACGATAACTCAAAAGTACTAACAAATATCACGGAACAAATTTTCTGAAAGAAATACGAAAAATGGAGAAAATACAGGAAATTATAAATTATCTAGGGTCTAGTCGTAGCCTTCTTGCGGATCAGGTTCGGGAATCGGGTCATCCTGATCTGAAATGGTTAAATAAGAGGTGAGCTACACTAGCCCAGTAAGGACATCACAATATATCGCTGTCAGAGAAGTAAAGGTTGGTAGAAAATAAAAAACAACCAATGGAGCACAAATTTTAAATAAATTCGTTTATCATAAATAAAACTATTTACAGTTCACTTACCATTGTGGAATTTATGAAAACAACCTATAGAGATAATAACATCATACAGATCATAACTTTATGCATAATTAGTAACATAGAACATATCATAAATTCATATTTATTAACAATAACATATCATCACCGTTTCTTATTTCACCAACCTACTAGTATCCATGGGGATTCATAGGGGTGTTCCCGCTACACGTGAACCCTTTATTTTAACAATCTTAATTCCAGGGCTGTCCCTATACCCCGTCCAGTATGAGTGCCAAATGACCAAGTCTCCATACCCCGTTCGGTATGAGACAACGTTAACGGTAGCGAGGCTGTCACCTTATCCATTTATCAGATCACATCCCATTTCTGTTTGTCCTTAGTCTACATCACCAAATCAAACAGAAATACATAAACAAGTAAACATGTATCCGACAATGCAATCATATCTTAGATCCCAAAAATAAACAGTGGTCAAATAAAGCAGTAATACATACATTTAAACCATACAATATATAAACCAGATACCATCATGCTTTTAGACTATAAAATAAATCAAACAGGAATCGACAGAGAATAATGTCCGGTTAGGGCTCCATTAGCAACCGTAATTAATTATGCATATCTACTTAATTTGTACAAAATACGGTATTATTATTTATTAAAACTTTACATCTATGATAGGAAATAGGGTGAGGGGTCCTTGCTTGATTCGACACCGAAAACTAGACGGTTACTGCACTTACGGGCGATCCCTAGGTTCCATGAATTTTCCTTCGAGAATTGAAATGCGCTTACGGTACCTACAAGTGTCCAAAATAAACACAAAAATCAGACCCAGGGCCCACTCAGCCAATTTCAGAATTTCGGCACGGCGGCTCCATCTCGGTTGTCTGTTTTCGGCCGTTTTCAGCCGAATTCAGCCGAACTTGCACTGGTTCTTCCGAGAAAACACACTCAGGGCCCTTAGTGGGCCCAAGAAATACAAAAAAACTGAAACTCACCGGCAGTGGGGTTCTCCGGTGCCGCGGTTCCTCCGACTCACATTGCGGTTGGGTGTTTTGCTTTGGTCAACCTGTATAGAAGGAAACGACGGTCAAAACGGTAAAAAAATCACATCGAACGGGAATCGGAAAGGGCCTAATCGGTGGTATTTTTTGAAACACCCCGCGACGGTGCTGCCGAGCTTCGGCGGCATTTTTCGGCCAATCGGCCTGTTCTTTCACTCCATTTGGCCATGGGTGCGTTTAAAATTGAATTTCATGCAAAATGAAAAATTTTTACCTTGTTAGGCGGTCGAAAATTTCTCCGGTACGGCGGCTGGTGGCGGTGGTCGGCTCCCCGGCGGCTGGGCTGTCTTTTCCGGCGAGGGGCTCTGGCGGCAAGGGTTAGAGTTTGGGTGCGGATGGGGTTATTTATACCCATCCGCTTTTGATCTGGATCGTCCATCGCTTTTAATCTGAATCGTCCGATCGCGATTAAATAGTGAGTGAATCTGGGCCGTTTATCGCGATTCAATCTCGGCCGTCCGTGCACGATTCAATCTGAACCGTCCGTGCGCGATGCAATCTGGGTCGTCCGTGCGCACGGCAACGGATCTCAGTTGTTCGATCGCGCGCACACAGATCGCCCACGTGACTCCCCTCGCATGGCCTCCCGCGTCAGCGTCTCTGCCACCTGGTGTGTTCTGGTTAATCGAGGCTGCTGACCGGACAGCTGGCGTGACATAACTTTTCTAAATTACGTTTTGACTTCTGATTTCTGATTTTTCTTTCAAAAATACTCCCAGAACCCAAATTTCCACCCATTTTTCTCAAAATTATTTTTAGTTAAATCCCTAACTAATTTTTTACCCTTTTATATTTATTAAATCAAATTAAAATTAAATAAATTAAATTAAAATCATATAAATAATAATTATATTTATATATAAATAATAATAATAATAATAATAATTAAAAAAGAAAAAAGAAAGGTTGGGTGTTATAACTCTCCCCCCTTAAAAGAAATTTGGTCCCCCAAATTTGCTTCTTACTCTTGATCAAACAACTGGGGGTACTGGGCTCTAAAGTCTGATTTTAGCTCCCATGTGGCCTCCCTTGGTGTGTGGTTCTGCCATATGACCTTCACAAAGGATATCTCCCGGTTATGGAGTAATCTGCTCTTTCGATCCGCAATGCCGACTGGTACTTCCTCATATGATAAATCCTCCTGGAGTGGAAGAGGTTCGTGGGTCAAGACATGAGAGGGGTCTGGGTTGTACTTGTGTAACATGGACACATGAAACACATTGTGGACCTTAAAAAGTTCTGGAGGCAGTGCTAGTCTGTAGGCGGTAGTACCAATCCTGTCTAAAAGTTCAAATGGTCCAATAAATCGAGAGTTCAGTTTCCCTCTCTTGTCGAACCTACTTATTCCCTTAAAAGAAGTGATCTTAAGGAACACTCGGTCGCCTTCCTCAAATGCTAAATCTCTCATTTGGGTGTTTGCATAACTCTTTTGCCTGCTCTGAGCCGTCTGAATGTTCTTCTTGATCTTAGCTATTTTGGATGTAGTCTCCTCTACCAGCTCTGAGCCGAACAATTTTCTATCGCCCACTTTTTCCTAACAAATTGGCGACCTGCATGGGCACCCGTATAATGCCTCATACGGAGCCATGCCAATACTCGTTTGGTAGCTGTTATTGTAGGCGAACTCTATCAGGGGTTGATGGTCATCCCAATGGCCCCCGAAGTCAAGAAGACAAGCTCGGAGCATATCCTCAAGTGTACGGATCGTCCTTTCTGACTGTCCATCAGTCTGAGGGTGGAAGGCAGTACTGAGGGACAACTTTGTTCCCATGGCTTACTGGAAACTACTCCAAAACCGAGAAGTGAACCGGGGGTCCCTGTCAGACACCACTGTCACTGGGACTCCATGCAATCTGATTATTTTCTGGATATACATTCTTGCTAACTTGTCCAGGGGATCGGTCATCCTGATGGCCAAGAAGTGGGAAGACTTAGTAAGCCGGTCAACAATTACCCAGATGGCATCATATTCTAAGCGTGCCTTGGGTAACCCTGTCACGAAGTCCATGGTGATATATTCCCACTTCCACTCTGGGATCGGTAATGGCTGAAGTAACCCACCTGAGCGCTGATGCTCTGCCTTGACCTGCTAACATATCAAGCATTTAGACACAAAGTCAGCTATGTCTCTGTTCATCCTGTTCTACCAAAATCGGGGTCACGTACTTTGGTACATTTTAGTGCTTTCGAGATGCATGGCAAACTGTGAGCTATGGGCCTCTGTCATGATGTCTCTTTTTAACTCACTGTCACCTAAAACACACACCCTGTCCTCGAATCAGAGTAACCCGTCGGCGGAGACTTGAAATTCTAAGCTAACTCTTTGTTCTGCATCGTTCTTGAGGGCTACTAGGACGGGATCAGCTGACTAAGTTTCCCTTATTCTCTGGATTAACTCAAGCTGGACGGTCAGATGACCCAAACATGTGACTCTCATCAAGTTATGAAGTCGAACCTGTTTTGTGGCCTCAATTTTCCTGCATTCTGAAACCATCAAATGGGTTAAGATACCTGCACTTTTTCTGCTGAGTGCATCGGCTATCACGTTGCCCTTACCTGGATGGTATAAGATGTCACAATCATAGTCCTTAAGAAGTTCTATCCACCTTCTCTTACGCATGTTGAGATCCTTTTGAGTGAATATGTGTTTCAAACTCTTGTGATCGATATAGATCTGAAAGGTCTCTCCATATAAATAATGGCGTCAAGTCTTCAAGGCGTGTATGATTGCAGCAAACTCTAAGTCATGGATGGGATAATTTTTCTCATGACTCTTCAACTGTCTGGACCCATAGGCTATGACTTTCTCATACTGCATTAGAACACAACTCAGGCCTAGATATGAGGCATCACTGTAAATTATGTATCCCCCCGATCCACTAGGTAAGACCAGCACAGGTGTAGTAGTCAGTCGCTTCTTTAGTTCTAAAAAACTTCTTTCACAGTCCTCATTCCGCTCAAACTTGGCATTCTTCTTTGTGAGTCGAGTTAGGGGAGCAGTCAGACTAAACAATCCTTCAACGAACCTACGGTAATAGCCTGCTATTCCCATAAAGCTACAAATTTCTTTAACGGATGTCAATTTCTCCAAGCCGAGCACCGCTTCAACCTTTTCAGGATTCACTGATACTCCATCCTTTGATATGATGTGTCCCAGGAAGGTGGTCTGCTCAAGATAAAATCCATACTTACTCAACTTTGCATACAGTTTCTTT
Source organism: Carica papaya (assembly GCF_054855325.1). Classification (NCBI taxonomy): domain Eukaryota; kingdom Viridiplantae; phylum Streptophyta; class Magnoliopsida; order Brassicales; family Caricaceae; genus Carica; species Carica papaya. Next base: position 25,805,560 of record NC_142311.1, on the reverse strand, counting down.
CTTCTGAGAACCTGCAAAACCTGAGTTAGATGGTGAGCATGTTCCTCTCTGCTTTTTGAATAGACCAGGATGTCATCGATGAACATGATAACAAATTGATCTAAAAATTATCTGAAGACCCTATTTATCATATCCATAAAGATGGCTGAGGCGTTGGTTAGCCCAAATGGCATGACCAGGAACTCATAGTGTCCGTACCTGGTTCGAAAAGTCGTCTTGGGGATGTATTCTGTCCTTATTTTCACCTGATGGTAACCTGATCGCAGGTCTATTTTGGAGAAGACCTGCGCACCCTGCAACTGATCAAAAAGGCCATCAATCCTAGGAATGGGATACTTGTTCTTGATTGTGACCATGTTCAATCCTCTGTAATCAATACATAGTCTCAACGTTCTATCTCTCTTTCTGGCAAAAGTGACTCCGGCACCCCAAAGGGACACGTTATGTCTGATAAAACCACTGTCATGCAATTCAGTGATCTATTTCCTCAGCTCCTCTATCTCAACGCGGCTCATGCGGTAAGGAGCAACCGAAATTGGCTGGGTGCCTAGCTGTAGATCTATGGTAAACTCGACATTTCTGTCCACTGGCAGTCTGGGTAGTTCATCCGAAAATACATCTGGAAAGTCTCAGACTATCGAAATCTCTTGAATACAATTTTTTTCTTGGGTTTGCCTAATTAGAGAAAATAGCAAGGTTAAGGTACTCGATGAATAAAAAAACTTGTCATCAAGGAATAAGTACTAAATGATTTTATTAATTTGTAAATCGCTCCTCATTTGGAGGATTGAATACAACCTTCTTACTAAAACAATGTACGGTGGCATGATATGCTGCTAGCCAATTCATCTCTAAAATTATATCAAAATTCCTCGTGTTTAATTCTATTAGGTCTACACTCAGTTTCCTATTTTCTATCTCTACGGCACAAGCCCTATAGACAACTTCTCCCAATAGTGTTACACTCTCAGCCGTAGACACAAATAATATTAAATTAAGTTTATCAGGTAATACCTTAAATTTTGATGCAAAAACAGGTGAAACAAATGAATGTGATGCACTAGTATCAATCAAAACATGAGCAATGTTATTACAGATAGTATTCATACCCTGTACCATGTCCGGATCGGCTTTGGCATCCTGCTGGGTGAGGTTGTAAGCTCTGCCCTGAATAGGAGGTCTGCCTTAATTCTGGTTCCTTGGGCACTTTCTCGCATAATGTTTGGCACTACCACATATGCGACAGGTGTTGTTGAGGCGAAAGCAGGGTCGGTCCCCGTGATCCCTGCCACAATGCTGACATATCTTACCACGTCCTATCACTAGAGCTTGAGGGGGAGCCTGGCCCTCTTGTTTTGTTGGATGGCCATGGTAGGCGTTGGTCTGCGGGGTGGAGCTGAGGGTCTGAGGTTTCCTGCTGCCTGAGGGAGGGTGTGGAAGCTCCTCTTCATCAGCTGTGCCTTGGCCAGAATGGCCGAATAGGTCTTGAGCTCCAGCACGAACAAATTCTGCTTGATCTCTGGGCGGAGGCCCCACTGGAATCTCCTAGCCTTCCTGCCCTCATCCAACAGCGTCTCAGGAGAGTATCGGCCCAACTCCAGGAACTTACGAGCATATTTTGACACAGTCATGTTCCCCTGGACCAAGTGGACGAACTCCATCTCCTTCAGATGTCGGAGATGCTCTGGGACGTACTTTACATGAAAGGTTGCTAAGAACTGTTCCCAAGTAACTGAAATGGGCAGGGTGGTCTGCTTGAGTTCCCACCAGCGGTCTGCTTCTCCCACTAGTATGTAGGTAGCAAGGGTGACCTTCTACTCAGAAGTCACCCCTAAGGTCTTGAAGGCATTCTCTGTCTCTGCTAACCAGTACTCAGCATCTTCAAAAGATGACCCCCCTGCAAAAGTTGATGAGTTTAGTCTCTTATACCTCTCTATGTAGTCCGGGTCAATCATGGGAGGAACTAGGTCCCGTGAAAAGGGACTGGGCCAGGCTGATGGTAGACTAGGGGGCCTTGTGGTGGTACTTGTTGATACGGCGGGGTCACCGGATTATACTATGGCGGTGGTACCGGGTGCTACTGTGGAGGAGTAAGGTCGTACCGAGGTGGCTTAGGATCCTCTCGCTACAGTTGTGGCTCAACCTGTTGCAGCGGGGGAGGGTCAGGTAGCTCCCTCCTCTCCTCTCGGCCCTGCTGGGCCGCAATGAGTCTTTCTAACATCTCAAATATCCTGTCAACGTCTTCCCTAAGCAAACCCTCCCGGGCTACTCAGTTTAGTGAGGGTCTTCCTCTTCTCATTTCTCTATACCTGCATTTCACAAAGAAATGTTGAATGATAATTCATTGTTTGGTGTTTCTCTAAGTATTATTGTGTAAGGGACGGGTCCGAAGAACGCGGCTCTGATACCAACTGTAACGACCCCATAAATTTAAAAAGAAATGCATATAATAATTTGAGTGTGGAAGTGAAATAAATGTTAAGGTTAACATCCCTTACACGATAACTCAAAAGTACTAACAAACATCACGAAACAAATTTTCTGAAAGAAATACTAAAAATGGAGAAAATAAAGGAAACTATAAAGTATCTAAGGTCTACTCGTAGCCTTCTTGCAGATTGGGCTTGGGAACCGGGTCCTCCTGATCTGAAATGATTAAATAAGGGGTGAGCTACACTAACCCAGTTAGAACATCACAATATATCACTGTCACAGAAGTAAAGGTTGGTAGAAAACCAAAAATAACCAATGGAGCACAAATTTTAAATAAATTTGTTTATCATAAATAAAACTATTTACAGTTCACTTACCACTGTGAAATTTATGAAAACAACCTATAGAGACAATAACATTATACATATCATAATTTCACACACAATCAGTAACATAGAATATATCATAAATTCATATTCATTAACAATAACTAATCATCACCGTTTCTAATTTCATCAGCTTACTAGTATCTATGGGGATCCATAGGGGTGTCTCCGCTACACGTGAACCCTTTATTTGAACAATCTTAATTCCAGGGCCGTCCCCATACCCCGTCCGGTATGAGGGCCAAATGACCAAGTGTAACACCCCAATTTTTTTTTATTATTATTAGTATTATTTTATTTTAATTTTATTTTAATTTTTTAATGATTATTTATGTAATAATATATGGTATTAAATTAGTTTCATTTAATTAAATAGAAATAAAAATAATAATAATAATAATAAAACGGATAAAATTATTTTAGGGATTTAATTGAAAGTAATTTTGAGAAAAAGGGGTAAAAATTTAGGTTTTGGGGGTATTTTTGAAAGAAAATTTGAAAACTGGGGGTCAAAACGTAATTTAAAAAAATTACACCACATCAGCTGCCCGGTCAGCAGCCCCGTCCAACCAGAACGCGTCGCGTGGCAGAGACTCTGATGCGGGAGGCCACGCAGAAGAGAGCCACGTATGCGATCCACGTGTGCGCAATCGAACGGTTGAGATCTGTTCCCGCGCGCACGGATAACCCATATCAAAAGTACGCACGGATGGCCCAAATTGCACGCGCACAGATGGCCTAGATTGAATCGCGTACAGACGGCCCAGATTGCATCGCGATGAACGGTCCAGATTCATTCCCTTTTTAATCGTGATCGGACGACCCAGATTAAATCGCGATGAACGGCTCAGATTAAAAGCGGAAGGTTATAAATAATCTCATCCACACCCAAACCCTAACCCTAGCCGCCAGAGCCCTCGCCGAAGAAGATAGCCCAGCCGCCGGGGAGCCGACCGCCACCACCACCCGTCACAGCACCGGAGCACTTTCTGGCCGCCAAACGAGGTAAAAATTCTCTCTTTGGCTCCAATTTCGATTCTAAACCCACCTGTGGCCAAATCGGAGCCAAAACACCGGCCAATTAGCAGGAAAATGTTGCTGCGGGTTTTCTTAATTTTTGCCTCTGATGAGGCCCTTCCCAATTCTCGTTCGATGTAATTTTTACACCATTGTGACAGCCGTTCCTTCTTCTACAGGTTGACCGAAGCAAAAAACTAAATCGCGACTAAAACCGGAGGAGTCGCCACACTGGAGAGCCCCACCGCTGGTAAGTTTTGGTTTTTGGTGTTTTTTCGGCCCACCGAGGGCCCTAGGGGTGTTTTATCATAGGAACCAATGCAAGTTTGGCTGAATTCGGCCGAAAATGGTTAGAAACGGTCAACCCGTGGCAGATCGCCGCCGCAAGCAGCGGAGCTGCCGTGCCGGAATTCCAAAATTGGTCAAATAGGCCTTGGGTCTGATTTTTGAATTATTTGGGACATGTGTAGGTACCATAAGCGCGTTTCAGTTCCCATAGAAAAATTTAGGGAGCCCAGGAACTGCCCGTAAGCGCAGTGAAAATCCAACTTTTAGATTTCGAATCAAGTAAGGATCTCTCACCCTATTTCCTATCGTAGAAATAAAGTTCTAATAAATGGGAATATCGTATTTTTACAATTAATAGATATGTATAATTAATTAAGGTTGCTAATGGAGCCCGAATCTAATGTATTTCTCTGTTAGTTCTTGTTTGATTTATTTTACAGTCTAAATACAATATAGTATCTGATTTATTTATTCTATGGTTTTGAATGCATGAATCACTGTTTATTTCATTGCTGCTCGATTTTGTGAATCCGATGATATGTTTGCCTTATTGGATGCTCCTTACTTATTTAAGTATTCATGATTATGTAAGAAACAGAAAACTAAGAAAAAATAAAAAAGGTATGTGAATTGATAAATGGATAAGTTGACAGTCTCACTAGATATCTTAGAAGATTGTGGACGGACCGGGTCCATAAGGAACCCTACCGAGAACGTTGTCTCATACCGGACGGGGTATGGAGACTTTAAATGTTTTGGCGCTCATACCGGACGGGGTATGGGGACGGCCCACTTCACCCTCATACCAGACGGGGTATTGAGGTTTATTGTTTTGGTGCCCATACCAAACAGGGTATGGGGACGTCCCTGGAATTACTTCGTTAAAGTAAATAGTTCGCGTGTAGCGGGAACTCTTATAGATCCCCATGGATACTGGTAGGCTGATAAAAGAGGGCAATTGTTGTTTGATGACTGAAATATAAAAGTATAACATGTGTTATGTTACAGAGTATGTATGAATTTCATGATCTCTATGATGTTATTGTCTCTATAGGTTGTTTTCATAAATCTCACTAAGGTAAGTGGACAGTAAGGGTTTTATTATTGATAAATGAATTTGTAAAAAAAAATGTGCTCCATTGGTCGTTTTTATCTTTCTACCAACCTTTACTTCTGTGGCAATGATATAGTGTGACGTCTTTACTGGGCTAGTGTAGCTCATTCCTTACTTAACTATTTCAGATCAAGAGGACTTGGTTCCCAAGTCTGTTCTACAGGAAGACGACGAGTAGATGCCTAAATATCTTATAGTTTTCCTTATAGTATTCATTTTTAGTATTTCCTTTAGTTAACTTATTCTTTGATATTGTTAGTACGTTTGGATTATTGTGTAAGGGATATTAATCAAACTTTTATTTCGCTTCCGCACTCAGAATTTTTATATATATTTTTTTTAAATTTCTGGGGCCGTTATAGTTGGTATCAGAGCCGCATTCCTCGGACTCGTCCCTTACACAATAATACGTAGAGAAATACCAAACCAATGAATCATTACTCAACCCTTCTTTATGAAATGGAGATGCAGAGAGTTGAGGAGAGGAAGACCCCACTAAACCGAGCAACCCGGGATGGTTTGCTTTGGGAAGATGTTGACAGAATATTTAAGATGCTGGAAAGACTCATTGCTGCCCAGCAAGGTCGAGAGGAGAGAATGGAGCTACCTGACCCTCTCCCACTACCACAGGTTGAGTCGCCGCTGCAGTGAGAGGATCCTAAGCCACCCCGGTACAAGCCTGCTCCTCCACAGTACCACCCGGTAGCACCCCCGTAGTATAACCCGGTGCTCCAGCCACAGTACTGCCTAGCACTGCCACAATATAATCCAGTGCCCCCGCCATATCAGCAAGTACCACCACAGGACCCCCTAGTCTATCCTCAGCCCGACCCAGTCCCTCTTCCACGAGACCCAGTTCCTTCCTTGATTGACCCAAGCTACGTACAGAGGTACAGGAGACCGAACCTTTCCACTTTTGCAGGGGAATCCTCTTTTGAAGATGGCCAGTACTGGTTGGCGGAGACAAAGAAGGCTTTCAAGACCTTAGGAGTGGTTCCCGAGCAGAGGGTCACCCTTGCTTCCTACATGCTAGTGGGAGAAGCAGATCGTTAGTGGGAGCTCAAACAGACCACCTTGCCTACTCCAGTCACTTGGGAGCAATTCTTAGCAGCCTTTCATGTGGAGTACCTCCTCGAGCACATCCGACATCTAAAGGAGATGGAGTTTGTCTAGTTGGTCCAGGGAAACATGACAATGTCGGAATATGCTCGTAAGTTCCTAGAGCTGGGCCGATACTCCCCTGAGACGTTGATGGATGAGGGCAGGAAGGCTATGAGGTTCCAGTGGGGCCTCCACCTAGAGATCAAGCAACACTTATTTGTACTGGAGCTCGAGACATACTTAGCTGTTCTAGTAAAGGCACAAATTGTGGAGAGGAGCCTCCACACCCTTCCTCAGTCAGCAGGGAATCACAGACTCTCAGCTCCACCCCGTAGACCAGTACCTACTGCACCTGTCTAACATAATAAGAGGCTCAGACCGGTGATCCAGGCTCCCCCTCAGGCTCCAGGGGCAACACGTGGTAAGATCTGTCAGCACTGCAGTATGGATCACGGGGACCGACCATGCTACCGCCTCAACAACACCTATCGCATATGTGGTAGTACCCAGCACTATGCGAGAGAGTGCCCGAGGAACCAGAATCAAGGAAGACCTCCTATTCAGGGTAGGGTTTACAACCTCACATAGCAGGATGCCGATGCCGACCCGGGCATGGTACAAGGTATGTACACTATCTGTAACCATATTGCTCATGTTTTATTTGACACTGGTGCACCGAATTCATTTGTTTCACATATTTTTGCATCTAAATTTAATGTATTACCTCATAAACTTGATTCAATGTTATTTGTGTCTACTGCTGGGGGCGAAACACTATTGGGAGAAATTGTCTACAGGGCTTGTGCCGTGGAGATAACAAATAGAAAACTGAGTGTAGACCTAATAGGGTTAGACACGGGAGATTTTGATGTAATTTTAGGGATGGATTGGCTAGCGGCGTATCACGCCACCATAGATTGCTTTAGCAAGAAGGTTGTATTTAATCCTCCTAACGATGAGCCATTTACAAATTAATAAAATCATTTAGTACTTCTTCCTTGATGGCAATTTTTCTTAATTGTCAAGTACCTTAACCTTACTATTTTCTCTAACTAGGCAAGCCCAAGAAAGAGAATTGTATTCAAGAGATTCTGGTAGTCCGAGACTTTTCAGATGTATTTTCGGACGAACTACCGGGACTGCCAGTGGACAGGGAAGTCAAGTTCACCATAGACCTACAACCAGGCACCCAGCCTATTTCGGTTGCTCCTTACCGCATGAGCCGCGTTGAGATAGAAGAGCTGAGGAAACAGATCACTGAATTGCAAGACAGTGGTTTTATTGGACATAGTGTGTCCCCTTGAGGTGCCGAAGTCACTTTTGCCAAGAAGGGAGATGGAACGTTGAGACTGTGTATTGATTACAGAGGATTGAACAAGTTCACAATCAAGAACAAATATCTCCTTCCCAGAATTGATGACCTCTTCAATCAGCTACAGGGTGCGCAGGTCTTCTCCAAAATAGACCTGTGATTAGGTTACCATCAGGTAAAAATAAGAATAGAAGACATCCCCAAGACGGCCTTTTGAACCAGGTACGGATACTATGAGTTTCTAGTCATGCCATTTGGGCTAACCAACTCCCCGACCATCTTTATGGATCTGATGAACAGGGTCTTCAGAGAATTTCTAGATAAATTTTTTATCGTGTTCATCGATGACATCTTGGTCTACTCAAAAAGCAGAAAAGAACATGCTCACCATCTAGTCCAAGTTCTGCAGGTCCTTAGAAGAAAGAAGCTGTATGCAAAGTTGAGTAAGTGTGGATTCTGGCTTAAGCAGACCGCCTTCCTAGGACACATCATATCAAAGGAGGGAGTATCAGTGAATCCCAAAAAAGTTGAAGCTATGCTCGGCTGGGAGAAATTGACATCAGTTAAGGAAATTCATAGCTTTCTGGGAATGGCGGGCTACTACCACAGGTTCGTTGAAGGATTTTCCAGTCTAGCGGCTCCCCTAACCCGACTCACAAAAAAGAATGCCAAGTTTGAGTAGAATGAGGACTGTGAAAGAAGTTTTTTAGAATTAAAGAAGCGACTGACCACTGCACCCGTGCTGACTTTACCGAGTAGATTGAGAGGATATACAGTTTATAGTGATGCCTCCTATCTAGGCCTGAGTTGTGTTCTAATGCAGCATGAGAAGGTCATAGCATATGGATCCAGACAGTTAAAGAATCATAAGAAGAATTATCTCACCCATGACTTGGAGCTTGCTGCAATCATACACGCCTTGGAAACATGGCTCCATTATTTATACGGAGAGACCTTTCAGATCTATACCGATCATAAGATTTTGAAACACATATTCACTCAAAATGATCTCAACATGCGTCAGAGAAGATAGATGGAACTCCTTAAAGACTATGATTATGATATCTTGTACCATCTAGGTAAGAGCAACGTGGTGGCAGATGCTCTCAGCAGGAAAAGTACATGTATCTTATCTCATTTGATGGTTTAAGAATGCAAGTAAATTGGGGTCACACAACAGGTTCGACTTCAGGACTTGAAGAGAGTCACATGTTTGGGTCATCTGACTGTCTAGCCCGAGTTAATCCAGAGGATAAGGGAAGCCCAGTCAGTCGACCCCGCCCTAGTAGCCCACAAGATTGATGCAGAACAGGGAGTGAGTTCAGAATTCTGAGTCTCTACCGATGGGTTACTCCGATTCTAGGACATGGTGTGTGTCCTAGACGATAGTGAGTTAAAGAGAGACATCATGACAGAGTCCCATAACTCGAAGTTTGCCATGCATCCCGGAAGTACCAAAATATACTAAAGCATGCGACCCCGGTTTTGGTGGAATGGGATGAAGAGGGACATAGCTGACTTTGTATCTAAATACTTGGTATGTCAGCAGGTCAAGGCAGAGCATCAGTGCCCAGGCGGGTTACTTCAGCCTTTACCGATCCCGGAGTGGAAGTAGGAACATATCACCATGGACTTCGTAACGGGGTTACCCAAGGCACGTTCAGGACATGAAGCCATCTGGGTAATTGTTGACCAGCTTACCAAGTCTTCCCACTTCTTAGCCATCAGGATGACCGATCCCTTGGACAAGTTGGCAAGAATGTATATTCGAAAAATAGTCAGATTGCATGGAGTTCCAGTAACAGTGGTATCCGACAGGGACCCCAGGTTCACTTCTCGGTTTTGGAGTAGCTTTCAGCAAGCCATGGGAACAAAGCTGTCTCTCAGTACTGCCTTCCACCCTCAGACCGATGGACAATCAGAAAGGACAATCCGTACACTTGAGGATATGCTCCGAGCTTGTGTCCTTGATTCTGGGGGCTATTGGGACGACTATCTACCCCCCTGATAGAATTTGCCTACAACAACAGCTACCAAGCGAGCATTGGCATGGCTCCGTATGAGGCGTTATATGGGCGCCCATGCAGATCGCCGATTTGTTGGGAAGAAGTTGGTGATAGAAAATTGTTCGGTCCGGAGTTGGTAGAGGAGACCACATCTAAAATAGTTAAAATCAGAAAGAACATTTAGACGGCTCAGAATAGGCAGAAGAGTTATACGGACACCCGGAGGAGAGATTTAGCGTTTGAGAAAGGCGATCGGGTGTTCCTTAAGGTCACCCCTTTCAAGGAAATTAGTTGGTTTGGCAAGAGAGAAAATCTGAATCTCCGATTTATTAGACCATTTGAAGTCTTAGACAGGATTGGTACTGCCGCCTACAGACTAGCACCGCCTCCACAGCTCTCCAAGGTCCACAACGTGTTCCATGTATCCATGCTACGTAAGTACAACCCGGACCCCTCTTATGTCTTGGCTCATGAACCGCTTCCACTCCAAGAGAACTTATCTTATAAGGAAGTACCAGTCGGTATTACGGACCGGAAGAGCAGATTACTCCGCAACCGGGAGATATCTTTTGTAAAGGTCGTGTGGCAGAACCACACGCCAAGGGAGGCTACATGGGAGCTGGAATAAGACTTTAGAGCTCAGTATCCCCATTTGTTCGATCAAGAGTAAGAGACAAATTTGAGGGACCAAATTTCTTTAAGGGAGGAAGAGTTGTAACACCCTAATTTTTTTATTATTATTAGTATTATTTTATTTTAAATTTTTTAATTTTTTTAATTTTTTTAATTTTTTTAATTTTTTTATTTTTATTTATGTAATAATATATGGTTTTAAATTAGTTTAATTTAATTAAATAGAAATAAAAATAATAAAAATGGATAAAATTATTTTAGAGATTTAATTGAAAGTAATTTTGAGAAAAATGGGTGAAAATTTAGGTTCTGGGGTATTTTTGAAAGAAAATTTGAAAACAAGGGGTCAAAATACAATTTAAAAAAATTGCACCACGTCAGTTGCCCGGTCAGCAGCCCCGTCCAACCAGAACGCACCGCATGGAAGAGATGCTGACGCGCGAGGCCACGCGGAAGGGAGCCACGTGGGTGATCCACGTGCGCGCGATCGAACGGCTGAGATCCGTTCCCGCCCGCGTGGACGGCCCAGATTGCACGCGCAAGAACGACCTAGATTGAATCGCGCACGGACGGTCCAAATTGCTCGCGATGAACGGTCCAGATTCATTCCCTTTTTAATCGTGATCAGACAGTCCAGATTAAATCGTGATGGACGGCTCAGATTAAAAGCGAAAGGTTATAAATAATCTAATCCACACCCAAACCCTAACCATAGTCACCAGAGCCCTCACTGGATAAGGCAGCCCAGCCGCCGGGGAGCCAACCGCCACCACCCGCTGGTGCACCAGAGTACTTTTCGGCCGCCAAACGAGGTAAAAATTCTTCCCTTGGCTCGGATTTCGATTCTAAACCCACATATGGCCAAATCATAGCCAAAACACTTGCCAATTGGCTGGAAAACGCCGCCGCAGGTTTTCTCAGTTTTTACCTCCGATGAGGCCCTTCTCGATTTCTGTTCGATGTAATTTTTATACCATTGTGACCACCGTTCCTTCCTCTACAGGTTGACTGGAGCAAAACACCAAATCGCGACATGAGCCGGAGGAGCCGCTGCACCGGAGAGCCCTGCCTGCCGCCTATAAGTTTCAGTTTTTGGTATTTTTTCGGCCCATTGAGGGCCCTAGGGGTGTTTTATCATAGGAACCAATGCAAGTTTGGCCGAATTTGGCCGAAAATGGCCAGAAACGGCCAACTAGAGGCGGATCACCGGAGCACGGCGGAACCGCCGTGCTGAAATTCTGAAATTGGTTGAATAGGCATTGGGTCTAATTTTTGAATTATTTGGGACATGTGTAGGTACTGTAAGCGTGTTTTAGTTCCTGGAAAAAAATTTAGGGAACTCAAGGACTACCCGTAGGCGCAGTAAAAATTCGGCTTTTAGACTTCGAATCAAGTAAGGATCTCTCACTCTATTTCCTATCATGGAATTAAAGTTCTAATAAATGGGAATATCGTATTTTTGCAATTAATAGATATGTATAATTAATTAAGGTTGCTAATGGAGCCCGAATCTGATATATTTCTCTGTTAGTTCCTGTTTGATTTATTTTACAGTCTAAATGCAGTATAGTATCTGATTTATTTATTCTATGATTTTGAATGTATGAATCACTGTTTATTTCATTGCTGCTCGATTTTGTGAATCCGATGATATGCTTGCCTTGTTGGATGCTCGTTATTTGTTTAAGTATTCACGATTATGTGAGAAACAGAAAACTAAGGAAAAATAGAAAAGGTATGTGAATTGATAAATGGATAAGTTGACAGCCTCACTAGATATCTTGGGAGATGGTGGACGGACTGGGTCCATAAGGAACCCTACCGGGAACGTTGTCTCATACCGAACGGAGTATGGAGACTTTAAATGTTTTGGCGCTCAAACTGGATGGGGTATGTGTAACACCCACTAATTTTATCATTTTTATAATTATTATTATTAATTTTTAATTTATTTTATTTAGTTTATTTTATAATTTTTGAATTTTAATTGATTAATTTAATTTAATTTAATTTAATTTAATAAAAATAAAAATAATAATAATGATAAAATTAGGTAAAAATATTAGTTGGATTTAATTAAAATTGATTTTGGGAAAAAAGGGTGAAAATTTGGATTCTGGGGGTATTTTTGAAAAGAAAATCAGAAAACGGGGGTCAAAACGCAATTTAAAAAAATTGTGCCCCGTCAGCGCCACGTCAGCAGCCACGTCAGCGGCCCAGTCAGCAGCCCTGGCCAACCAGGACCTGCCGCGTGGCAAGGCCACGCCGACTCGGGAACGAGCCACGTGGGCGATCTGCGTGCGCGTGATCGGACGACCCAGATGTGTCCCCGCGCGCACGGACGGCCCAGATGCACGCGCACGGACAGCCTAGATTCAATCAAGTACTGACGACCCAGATTTAATCGCGATGGATGGCCCAGATTTAATCTAAATTAAATCACGATCGAATGACCCAGATTAAATAAAGATGGACGACTGTGATTAAAAAGCAAAAGGTATAAATAAACCCCTCACACCTGAGCACAAAAACCCTAGCCACCAGCCCTCGCCGGAGAAGACGAACCAGATGCTAGAGGAGCCAGCCGCCGCCACCCCCCGCCGCACCGGGGAGTTTTTCGACTGCTGATCGAGGTAAATTTCATACCCCTGGCTCATTTTTCAATGCTGAGTTCCCCTGTGGCCAAATCGGAGCCAAACTCTCGGCCAAACGGCCGAAACTCAGCGGCACCGCCGCGCCCCTCCTCGGTTTTTGCCTCCAATGAGGCCCTTCCCGGCCTCCGTTTGATACAATTTTTATATCACCGTGATCACCATTCTTTTCTTTACAGGTTGATCGGAGCCAAATCACCAAAACACGAACCTCGCCGGAGAGCTGTCGCACCCGAGAGCACCGCCACCGGTAAGCTTCAGTTTTTCGTAATTTTTTGGCCCCCCGAGGGCCCTAGGGTTGTTTTATCGCAGGGACTGATGTAAGTGTGGCCGAATTCGGCCGAAAACGGCCAACCCGACGCGAATCACCGTCGCAAGCGGCGGAGCCGCCGTGCCGAAATTGCGATATTGGCCGAAAGGGGCCCTGGGTCTAATTTGGGATTTTTTGGGATACGTGCAGGTACCAGTAGTGCGTTTCAGTTCCCCAGAAAAAATTTAGAAAAAATTAGGGACAGCCTGTAGGCGCACTGTAGAGCCGTATTCGGACCCCGAAACAAGTAAGGACCCCTCACCCTATTTCCTATCACGGTATTAAAGTTCAATAAATGATAAAACGGTATTTCATGAATCAATAGATGTGTGAAATTGTTTAAGGTCGCTAATGGAGCCCGAGTTTGGTGTGTTTGTCGGTCAGCTGTTGTTTGGCCTATTTTACAGTTTTTAAATGCAGTACGAGGTCTGATGTTTTTATTTCATAGTTTCGTGTGCATATATCACTGTTTTATTGATTATGGGTTGAATGACTGAGAACCCAATATTGTATGTTCTCTTGTTTGGCATAAATTACTAGTTTGCTTGTTTGTGTGTGATTTGATGATGCTGACTGAGGAAAAAGGGGAATCAAAGGTTATGTAAATTGATAATTGTATAATGTGGTCAGCCTAACTAGATATCCTGGGAGATGGTGGACGAACCGGGTCCGTAGGGAACCCTACCGGGATTGTGGTCTCTCATACCGGACGGGGTATGGAGACCTTATGTGTTTTGGCGCCCATACCGGACGGGGTATGGGGACGGCCCGTTTCACCCTCATACCGGACGGGGTATTGAGGTTGATAGTTTTGGCGCCCATACCGGACGGGGTATGGGGACGACCCTGGAATCTGATTACAAGTGTTAAGGGTTCATGGGTAGCGGGACCCCTATGGATCCCCATGGATACTAGTAGGCTGGTAAATGAGGAAAAATATGTTGTGTAAAGATTGAAATGCAAAAGGCGTGATAAGTATTGTGTTATACAGTTCATATGATTTCATGATGATGATAATGTTATTGCTTTCGTATGTTATTTTATGAACTTCACCGAGGTAAATGGATAGTAAATGATTTTATTATTGATAAAAGAATTTGTTGTAAATTGTGCTCCATTGGTCTTTTTGTGTTTTCTACCCACATTTACCTCCGTGACGGTGAGATAGTGTGATGTCTTTACTGGGCTGGTGTAGCTCATTCCTTATTTAATCATTTCAGATTAGGAAGACATTGTTCCCGAGCCCGTTCCGTAGGAAAACGGCGAAGGGGACGCTTGAAGACTCCGTAGTTATATTTATAGCTTTTATTTTCGAGTTTCTTTTTTAGTTAGTTTGTTCTTTTATACTTTGAGCACGTTTTTTGTTTTGGTGTAAGGGATGTTAACCAAAATTTTTATTACGCTTCCGCCTTTGACCTTTTTAATACACATATTTCATTCTAAAATTTTGGGGCCGTTACAGTATGGGGATGGCCCGCTTCACCCTTATACCGGACGGGGTATTGAGGTTTATTGTTTTGGTGCCCATACCAGACGGGGTATGGGGACGGCCCTGGAATTACCTTATTAAAGTAAATGGTTCACGTGTAGCGGGGACTCCTATGGATCCCCATGGATACTAGTAGGCTGATAAAAGAGGGCAATTGTTATTTGATGACTGAAATATAAAAGTATAACATGTGTTATGTTACAGATTATGTATGAATTTCATGATCTCTATGATGTTATTGTCTCTATAGGTTATTTTCATAAATCTCACTAAGGTAAGTAGACAGTAAGGGTTTTATTATTGATAAATGAATTTGTAAAAAAAAATGTGCTCCATTGGTTGTTTTTATTTTTCTACCAACCTTTACTTCTGTGGCAGTGATATAATGTGACGTCTTTACTGGGCTAGTGTAGCTCATTCCTTACTTAACCATTTCAGATCAAGAGGACTTGGTTCCCAAGCCCGTTCCGCAGGAAGACGGCGAGTAGATGCCTAAATATCTTATAGTTTTCCTTATAGTATTCATTTCTAGTATTTCCTTTAGTTAACTTATTCTTTGATATTGTTAGTACGTTTGGATTATTGTGTAAGGAATATTAATCAAACTTTTATTTCGTTTCCGTACTCAGAATTTTTATATATATTTTTTTTAATTTTCGGGGCTGTTACACCAAGTCTCCATACTCTGTTCGGTATAAGACAACATTCACGGTAGGGTTCTATATGAACTTGGTCCGTCTACCATCTCCCAAGATATCTAGTGAGGCTATCACCTTATCTATTTATTAGATCACATCTCATTCCTATTTGTCTTTAGTCTCCGTCACCAAATCAAACAGAAATACATAAACAAGTAAACATGTATCCGACAATACAATCATAACTTAGATCCCAAAAACAAACAGTGGTTAAGTAAAGCAGTAATACATGCATTTAAACCATATAATATATAAACCAGGTACGACGGCAGGTGGCGACGGTCGGCTCCCCAGCGGCTAGGTTGTCTTCTCCGACGAGGGGCTCTGGCGGTTAAAGTTTGGGTTTGGGTGCGGATGGGGTTATTTATACCCATCCGCTTTTGATCTGGGTCGTCCATCACTTTTAATCTGGACCGTCCGATCGCAATTAAATAGAGATAGAATCTGCGCCGTTCATCGCGATTCAATCTGGGCTGTCCGTGCGCGATGCAATCTGGGCCGTCCGTGCGCGTTTTTAATCTGGACCGTCCGTGCGTGCGAGAACGGATCTCAGCCGTTCGATCGCGCGCACGCGGATCGCCCACATGCCCCCCCTCCCCCCCCCCCCTGTGGCCTCCCGCGTCAGCGTCTCTACCACCTGGCGCGTCCTGGTTGGTCGGGGCTACTGACCGGGCAGCTGACGTAACGTAACTTTTTTAAATTACGTTTTGACTCTCGGTTTCTGATTTTTCTTTCAAAAATAACTCATAACCCAAATTTTCACCCATTTTCTCCAAAATTGTTTTCAATTAAATCTCTAACCAATTTTTTACCCTTTTTATTATTATTATTATTATTAAATCAAATTAAAATTAAATTAAAATTATATAAATAATAATTATATTTATATATATATAAATAATAATAATTAAAAAAGAAAAAAGAAAGGTTGGGTGTTACAAATATAGTAAGAAAGCTTTAAGGGGAATAAGAGAGATTCTTAAATTGGGAAGGAGAATGATTTAAGCTTTTTGAACAATATTTTAAGTTTTTTCTATTTTTTAATATTTAAAATAAAAAATAAATACTTTTAAAATAACTTTAAAAGTTTGGGGATTAAATATCCACAAAAGATATTTTTTGGACTATATTATAATATTAAAAATAATAAAGTACCATATACTAATATACCTTATGTTAAATCCTAAAATTTCTAAATAAGTTAACATTTTTGTTTTTGTCTAAAAAAATTGTTAATATGTTATTATATTTTTTAATTATTCGCCTTTTATAAAATGTTTATAACCTTTTTAAGAGTCTATTCATACAAATAGTTTTTACAATAAATTAAATAAAATAAAAAAACTCAATTTAAATAAAGTTTCTATAATATCGCCTTTTTGTTCAAGTTTTAAATAATTAGAACTTTGAACATTTTAGATAACTGAATATTTTGCTTGACTTAAAAATTAGGACAACCTACTAGGGACGAGGTAAATTAGGTTCTTTAAAACTTTTAAGCTTTTAGTAGTTATTTATCAAACTTTCTTTTTATGCAATTTTGTCTAAAGTCAAGAGGAGTTCTCTTGTAAGAATATTTTCACTAATTAATATGTGTAAAGTAGTGAATAATAATTAAAATTATTTTTTTAATCAAGTTCTTAAAAAATGATAATAATAATATGAATAAATAACAATAAGATGATTAATTTTATAAATAAATCCTAAAGTGTATAAATTGGAATGTGAATTAGGATGTGATATAAAATTGTATTAAATAATAATTTAAACATAAAACAAAAAAAAAAAGAGTAAGAGATCACAAACTTTTTTATACAAATTTGATCATATCATTTGTGCCAACATATTCTCTCTCAATATAACTGTTTGAGTTTCTATTATTTTTTTTAATCAGTTATAATATGTTAATTGTTATTGATGTCTAAATCACTAACTATTTATATAAAAATTTTGATAATTTTTTTTTATCTTGATTTTTCTTATACTATTAGTTATTCTTGATGTTTAGCTCACTAATCACTAATTTTTCTTTACTTAGAAAGTCAATTAATATTGTTATTATAAAATTGAATTTATATCATTCATTAAAAGCAATTAATTTTGTTCGATATATGTATATATAGTTTTGTTATATATGTAATTATTATATGAAAAATATGCAATATATTACAATAAAAAATTGATTTTTGATACATTTATTTTATTACAATATAAACAGAACATCATGATATACTATGTCATAACATGTTAGTTTAATTAATTAATTAATATTTTTACTTTATCATAGTAATTTATTTACATTTATTTAACTAAAATTTCTTAACAAATTAATTTTTTTAGAAGAAGATTTTAATGTGTTATTTTCATTTTTTTTTTAAAAAAAAATATTAATCTTCAGTAAAATAATAATTAAATTTAAAGTTTGTAGCATAATTTAAATTAAATAAAATTTTATAAATTAAATTTGAAAGAGTCTGATTTTTATAATTATATTTATTTAGTTTTTAATTAAATATAAAAATACAAAAAATAAATATTTAAATCTTAAATAAAATACTTTTTAATTCAAAGTTATATAATGTCTCTTTAATTTAAATTGGAAATATTAATTAAAATTTTATCCCTCATTTAGTTTTTACAGAGCTGTTCATATACACACAACTGGTATTTTATTATTTTCCCTTCTCACTTCTTTCTCCCTCTCGAAATCAGCAGAGCCAGAGGCGCTCCCTGCTCGGCTTCCTCAAATCATCTCATCATCTTCACGCCGCTCGTTGCGGCAAAGCCAGATATTGAACTTCTCTCTCTCTCATCTCTTTTAACGTTGGAAGAAGAGCTGCCTGCGGCCGCGGCTGCGCCTCCTGTGTTCTTCACAGCAGCTTGCTCTTCATGTCTTCTTCGTAGTAGGGGGTCTTCACGGCTAGCAATCCATCTCTTCCCAGCTTCTGAAGATTTTTGTGCCTTTCCCTTTGAGGTAGTTTCTCAGTTTGGATCTTATGTGGTATAAATTTTAATTTTGAAATGCCTTCTTATTCCTAGTGAGTAGTGACGATCCAATTCAAATAGATTTCAAAAATTTCTTCATATTGGGATTATATCAAAGAACAAAGAAACAGGGATCGCTCAATAATTTTGATCAAACTGTAAAATGCACTGACCGTTCAAGAAAAAAAAAAAGAAAAGGGAGCTGAAATTGCTCCAGTTCCCTCCATTCTCTCGGCTCTCACGTTTCCCCAACTGAAAAAATAGATAATTGAGATTGTAAAATACCCTTGTATCCTTCCCTTTTCCCAACTTGAAGTAATTGTAACTAATTCAATAGGGATAGGCAGGAAATCTCTTACGTTCTGCAGCTTGTTGTGATTGTTGTGGAGTATGACTTGAAATTCGTAATCAATGATGCTCAGCAACACGGCTCAGATGTTTAGGTCTCTTACTCATCTTCCTGTTATTTGGTTATTTTTACTCTTTAATTCAGTGCCCAGGACTTGAGCCCTCTCAACCCATTTATTTTCAAAGCAGGGAGAGCTTCCATGCAAAGAATTGTTTATCATGAGGATATTATGTTGATGATATAACCAGATAATACCCCTTTCAATTCTTTAGGAATGCAAATAAGGAAAATGTTTTCTAGATTTTATTATAAAATTTCATATTTGTGTTTTTTCTTTTTGCAAGTTGTAGTTTTTTTACTAGTACTAAAATTATTTTTATCTGTTTTATTATGTTATTTTATTTTTTTATTGAGTTTAATTGTATTGAAATATTATTTTAAATTATATTTTTTAATTAATGTTTAAGATTTTTAATTAAGTTTAATTATTTATTTGATTTTATAACATTTTTTAAAGATAAAAACGGATAAATCGGGTGTGTTTTTGGTTGCAAGGTGGGTGGGGGTGGGTGAGTGAAGAAAGGGGTGCACAGGTAATTGAGATGGGTGATGGTAAGATTGTTTACCCATGAGGCAGGTGGTGGATAAAGAGCTTTCTACTCGCTCTGGGTATTGGGTGGGTATTGGTATGCAAATTTTATAGCTCGATGGGCATAGGGGTTGACAAACTGCTCATTCCTAGGCGTGACACGGAATCCTTGACTAACACATTAGCTATAACCTTCTGTTATATATTTGTCTTCTGACCCGAACATTCTCGAGAATTTGGTTTTAAATTGATGAAAAAACATGCTAGCTTTTTGAAAGTCGAACGGATCTTTATTACCCACAGTTCCCTTGGGATATAGAAAACAAGATTCCTGTTTTCTTGACTGCTTCATGTTCCTTGGGGTCTTTCTAATATTTGGCACTTCTCTTGAAAAATCCAGTGATAATGACAGGGTAGGAAGTAAACAGTTGACTTGATTTAGACGATTCTAAAAGCTTCATTCAAATCACGGACATTTCATCAAATTATGTTAAAGGTTAAATAGATGCAATATAAAAGTCTCATTCTGCAAATGGAATAAACAAGAATAGATTAAGGGAATCTTTTTCTAGCATCTTGTTCTTTGCTTGAAAAATTAAAGTGTTTAAAGTTAGCTCTACTGTCTAAAGACTAGGCATGTGCTAAAGTATTGACTTCAAAATTAGGTATTCTTAGTCATGTCAAAATCTGTTTTGAATGTCCAGTTGAGGGAATGATCATATATGCTGTCTATGATGCATATATAGAAGGAGAAAGGTGGCTTTATTGGATGTGGTTTCAATATTTTGAGAAGGCTGAAACTGGCTACTTTACTTGCCATTGTTGTTTGGATGTGTGGGAAAAAAATGAAGCCCAAGGACTGTAATTTGCTTAATTTGGCAAAGGTCTTTCTTTTCATAAGTTTGAGAAGTGGACTGAATGGAATAGGATAAAATTATAATTTTTATGTGCATGTAGATTTATAATATAAAATAAAGTAATTAGTTTAATTTTAAATGATTGGAAATAGGATAAAAATTGAGCAGTATTATAGTCGAAAACTATTTTTCCGATTTTAATATTTGTATACATTTATCTTTTTATAAATGGACGGTATCCTTTTGGTACTTTTTTTATACTATTCTAACTTTTATCTAAAAAAAAAGATATTTTTATACATTTATGCATCAAAATATATTGGCACTTAAAAGTAAAAGACATTTAACAAATAAAAAAATGGGACAAGAATTTAAAAAGTAATAAAATCTATTCTTTAAAAAGAGAAAATTTCCTTTGGAAAACAAAAATCCAGCAATTTCCAGATTATCTCGATTGAAGAAGTAGTTTTCCCATTTACATTTATGGCTTCTGCTGCTTCTTTCCCAGGTCTACGAACCTAATATCTGGAGCGGCAATCATTGGCATCCATCTCTTATGTTGATCTGAGTTATGTTTATGTCTGGATGTCTTACAATATGCTTCCACTTCACTCATGGAGGTTGATTGATTTATTTGTTTTTGTTTATTGAAGTTAATGTAAAACATGGTCTGTAGATTACCAAGTAGGTTGTTGAACATATGCATATCTTCTCTCTGCAAAGCCCGTAAGTTGGAGAAAGCTGAAGTGGTTTTAGTTGATAGTATAAGATTGGGAATCCTACCGGATGTGGTAACATACAATATACTTGTTGACGCATATTCTCGATTCGTTAGCGTCGATGCAGGATATTCTATTCTTCACAGAATGAAAGAGGCT
The DNA here is from genome assembly GCF_054855325.1 of Carica papaya. Classification (NCBI taxonomy): domain Eukaryota; kingdom Viridiplantae; phylum Streptophyta; class Magnoliopsida; order Brassicales; family Caricaceae; genus Carica; species Carica papaya. The sequence continues at coordinate 25,784,464 of NC_142311.1, read as the reverse complement.
GGTCTTAGTCCAAACGTTATAACATACAATTCTTTGATATCTGGTGCTGCTCGGAGACATTTATTATCACATTCTCTTCATTTGTTTGATGAAATGCTTCAATCAGGTTTACTTCCAGACATATGGAGTTACAATACTTTGATGCATTGTTTCTTTGAATTAGGAAAACCAAATGAAGCCATTAAGGTTTTTCATGATATCATACTCCTTAATCTCTCTCCTTCCTCTGCAACATTTAACATTGTGCTACATGGTCTATGCATGAAGGGGTTTGTAGATAATGCCTTTATGTTATTTAGAAATTTACAGCACCATGGATTTGTTCCTCAAGTAGTTACATACAATATCATTATCAATGGGTTGTGCAAGGCTGGCAGACTGCAAACTGCAAGGAGGATCCTTAAGGAGCTTCAAGAGTTCGGTCATGTACCAAATGCTATGACGTACACTACACTTATGAAATGCTGTTCCAGATCCAAGCAGTCTGAACAAGGACTTCAGATATTGTTGGAGATGAAGAACAGAGGATATACTTTTGATGGCTTTGCCTATTGCAGGGTAATTAGTTCTTTGGTTAAAACAGGTAGGGTAAAAGAGGCGGTGGACTACATGGACCAGATGGTGAAGAGTGGCGTGGACCTTGATCTTGTGGCATATAATACCGTAATTAACTTGTACTGCAAGCAAGGTAAGTTGGAAGCTGCTTTTGAGTTGTTGGATGAGATAGAAAAAAGAGGTTTGGGATGCGATGAATATACCCACACAATTATGATAGATGGATTGTGCAAGGCAGGTAATCTTGAGGGAGCCTTGAGACATCTGGGACGCATGAACTTGCTGGGCTTTGGTTCAAACTTGGTTGCTTGCAACTGTGTTATTGATGCCTTGTGTAAAGCTGGTCAAATTGATTGTGCAATGAAATTGTTTGAATCAATGGAGATTAAGGATTCATTTACATACACCTCCTTAGTCCACAATCTTTGCAAGGCTGGAAGGTTCCGTAGGGCATCCCAGCTTCTGTTGACTTGTTTAAGAAGTGGCCTGAAAATATTGAAACCTGCTCAACGAGCTGTAGTTAATGGTCTCAATAATTTGGGATTGAAAAGAGAAGCGAAGAAACTTAGGTCCAAAATTCGTGTGGCCAGGATATTACATCACTAATTTGACAATTTACGTGCTGAATAGTTGGAAGGCTTCTCTTATAATGTTGTTGACTTGGAATCAGAGATCCTTCTATTTTAGTGTGGTTTGTAAATGTCCCCTGTTGAAAGTTAACACAGGGCTGGTAAGACTTGATCCAGGGGATGATAGTAATGAATCTGGGAAATGGATGAATGACAGCCTAAAACCATATTTTCGTGCATATCCCTGGCATTTGTTAAATTGAATGTCCCACTCTACCAGAAAACTTTTTGGAGTATTGAGAAACAAGTTGTCTAAAATAATGAACAGTGCTGTTGACGTTCTATTTTTTCTCAATTGAACGTGTAGAATTCTCACTGCAATGATAATGGGAACTTTTTTGTTCTAGAATGTACATTAGAAGCAGCACAAATCATTGGAAACTTAACCATGTAAGTTGTTGCTTATTACTTGACTATTTATTTATGTAATGTGCTAATGAGATAGTTCTCTTAATTCCTCTTTTTTGTGATTATTATTGTAGTAATGTCATCTAGGTGGCAATTTAACATGGAAGTGGAAAGGTCCTATACTTTCAACCAAAGGCTCAACTGTCTTAGTTCTAATACTTCAAATGATTGTGGTGTGGGACAACTAATTTTGGAACCAACTTTTCTTGGGAAGGAATTAAATTTTGCCAATTGATATAGGACAAGTAGCATTGATGCTAACTTGTCCAATGATAGTTTAGAATTTGGAGGAAGATAGATGAGAAATAGAGGTAGTTCAAAAGCAATTTGGAGATCAATGTGAAAAAATGTAGAGAAGTAAACTAAGTATGATGGGTTAGACAAAATAATAATGAGGAGAACAAACACATAGATAAAAGGAAATAAAACCCTAAAAATTTCTGAACTCCTTGTTGTCTATGTAATTGTGTCATTAGTGTTAGCAATAGGTCTTTTTGAAAAAGTATTAGCCATAGACATTGGTTACAGTTAATAAAGAAAATATTAAATAATGGAAGAGAGAGTCAATAATTTTTTCCTTCTAGAAACTTTTTTTTGCATTGGCCCGAATGAAAATTGGGTTTATGTGTGTTTTTCCTTTCTTGACAGGGAAGAAAACGGGTCATGCAATTTTGTTTTTTTTTTCTTTTTTTTCAAAGTTTTCCGAAAAAGAACGATAAGTTCACTTTGATACCAACTGATGGAGAATTAGCTTTGGAACTAACTTGTTTGCAAGAAGTTAAGGAATTAGAGGAATAAAGTAGAAAAATGGAAGAATAGATAAAATCAGAAGAAATTAGAGATGGAATGAAACAAATACTTGAAGAATGCGACAAAACATGATAAGATAGATAGAACAATAGCTAAATACATTTTGTGAAAGAGGTAATAACCTGCCTAGATTATAAGATTTTCGGAATTTAATCCAAACAAATTGAAATGCTGTTACACTATATTGGGTTGAGGAAAGTGGAGAGAAAGGAAAGGGAAGGATGAGATATTCACCATTCTTCCACTTGTTTAAATAAAAAAAAAATTAATAAAGAAAACGAAGGAACCATCCCTCCCTTTCCTTAAAATTCTAATTTTTTAATCAATCCAAATTAGAAAAAAATGAAGGAAGACTAAATCCCTTAAAAATTTTAAACGGAAATTTTTTGTTTTGTTCTTAACCAGCTAATTGGGATAAAATGAAGAGGGTGGATGAAGGCGTGCATTACAACGTCTTCCTTTGTGGTGATGGTTAATGGATGATTTTCTTCTTTTTTCAGGGCGTCTAGAGGTTTAAGGCAGAGAAACCTTTTATCCCCCCTTTTGTTTATTATAATTATGGAAGCATTGAGTAGATTGTTGGAGAAAGCCACGGAGGAGTTGTTGAAGGTTGTGAAGGTGGGTAGAGGTGGTCATCAAGTGAAGATATTGTATTTGTTTTTTGTTGATGACACATTGATTTTCTAACAACTCGAAGAAAGGACGTTATTGAACCTTTAATGTTTACTTTTGTGCTTTCAAGCAAGTTAGAGGTTAGATATTAGTCTGAATAAATTTGAAATGGTGAAGTTTAGTGTCAGGGGGTATGGGTATAGGCTTGTGGTTGTTTTGGGTTGTGACTCTGTTAAGCTTCCCATAAAGTATTTAGGGTTCCCATTAGGGGCGAGATATAAAGATGCAAGTGCATGAGACCCAATGACTGAGATGTTTGAGAGAAGACTTGTTAGGTAGAAGAGGAATTGACTCTCATCAAAAACACTCTAACCAATCTTCCTATATATTTTTTATCTACATTGACTATTCCTGTGAATATTACAAAAAAGTTGGAAAAAATTTAATGTTGATTTCTTTTGGGGGATGATGAGAGGAGTAGGAGATATCATTTGGTAAAATGGAATGAGGTAAAGAAGCCTCTGGAGTTGGGGGGTTTGAGACTTAGATTGTTTGTTGACATGAACATGGCCTTGCAAGAGAAGTAGTTATGAAGATATATGAAGGAGGAATGAAGGTTATGGAGGAGAGTTATCGATGCGTGTTGGGATGTGGGGAATGGGAGAGGGGTAGATAGAGAAGTAGTGAGGCCCCATGGGATAGGTTTGTGGAGGAAGATAGGGTTGGGGAGACAATAGTTTTTGGAGTGTATCCAATGAAAATTGGGGAGAGGAGATAAAATCCGGTTTTGGGATGACAACTGGATAGGGAGGGGCAATCTTCGAAATCAATTTCTAAGGATATATGCTATTGCTCAAAGGAAGAATATGGTGGTGGAGAATGTGTTCAGAGGGGATAATGGAAGAAGGGTATGGAATATGAATGTGTCAAGGAATCTTAATGATTGAGAGATTGAAGAATATGTGGCGTTATTCTAGTTGTCGTTCAATATGCAATTGAGTGATAATATGGATAGAGTTGTGTGGAAACTGAAGAAGGATGGCGAGTTCACTATTAAATCATTCTATAATCACCTAGTTAAGAGGGACAAGGAAGGGCTCAGGTTCCTTGCTAAACAAATTTGGAAAGTGAAGGCACTTCCGAGAATTGGCTTGTTCGTATGGGAAGCAGGACGAGAATGTATTCTATCGATTGACAAATTGGTGAAAAGTCGTAAAATCCTGATAAATGGTTGTTATGTGTTCAAAAAAGAAGTTGAATTGTGCAATCACTTACTTCTTTGGTGTCTAGTGGTGTATAACATTTGAACTATGATATACGGTCTATTGGGTATTAAATTGGGTTACTACAGGTATAGTTAGAGATGAATTATGAGCTTGGGATAGATTCCTACAAAGAAGAAATTTGTAAAGTTTATTTTTTTAACTATTCCTTGGATGATGTGGAAAGAGAGGGATAATAGAGCGTTTGAAGGGTGTGAGGGAGAAATAGTCAGAGTTAGAGATAAGATACATATTTTTATGTCTTTAATTTTGGGTCATGACATATATAGGTGGGAGAATTTTGGGAATGTCATTCATTTATTAATTGAGATGTAAATATTTTGTATATGGGTGATACTCTCTTGGTGCCGTGTTTTCATAATGCATTCTTTTTGTCTCAAAAAAAAAAAAATCAAGGACGACTTCCCTTTTTGTTCAGCGAGTGTAGGTATCAAATGGTGATCCTATCTATGCATCTTTGTTCATTTTAGCACATTCTTAGGTAATTTCTCTTAGAAGCTTATGTGGAAACTAAAATTGCTTATGTAGTAATCTCCTAAAATTGCTTTCTTTGGTAGAAAGGTGGTGAAAGGAAGGATAATAACTATTGATAATCTTTAGAAGAGGGGAAGATTTTAGTTAATGAATGCTACTTCCATATGAAGGCAGCTGAGACTTTGGATCATCTTCTTCAGTTGTCTTTCTTGTCTTTCTCGAGTTCTTTGGTTTGAATTGGGTAATGACAAGCTCTGGGACAAAAAAAGAATTAAGCATGAAGCATATTGGGGTAATAGGCGCAAGAAAATACTCATCTTTTTCTTATCTTTGATTGTCTTGTGGGTCATTCAAAAGGAAGGAAATAGGACTTTTGAGGGCTTAGTTTCTCCCTTTACTAGACTTAGGATGGATAGTTCTAAAATTTGGTTTTCGTTTAAGGGTCATCTTCTTTCGCATATGTGATAGCCTCTTGTATCTTGTTGATATAGGTAGATTCTTTCTCTCTCTAAAAATAATAAAACAATGTTTGCAATTTTTATATTTCTTTTATTTGTAACTTATTATTTATCAACTCAGTGCAGTTTTCCCAAAATTGATATCTATCATATATATAAGAAACAAGTTACCAAAATATTTTGAAGAAGATAATGATTAAGATTGTTTAAAGGTACATGTAAATTTTCTCTTTAGATTGAAAAGTACAAAGAAATGTTGCATATTATCTTTTCAAACTATTAAATTGAGCTGTAACTGAGGATAACATAAAACTAATGAAACCATTGATAGAAAAAAAACACTTAATAATTTCTCAAAAAAAAAAAAAAAGCAAAACGATAGCATTTTCCTCATCCATCTATTGTTTTCTGATCATCAGATCAAACAGCCAAAATCAGAAGATGAGCACCACTAATCAGAAGACAGCTCCGGGACTGATCATATCCACCACTGAATCTATTCATTCATTTCTCCTTTCTGCTTCCAAAAATCTCCATCTCTCTCAAGAACTTAAAGAAATTGCTTTGGATCTCTCCTTGCAGAAAAGTGTGCCTTACCAGTCAATCCGAGCTATATGGATGGGACTGCATCCCTCTACTCGGCCTGAGTTGCTTCAGATTTTCTCTGGATCCGAGTTCATCTTTATCAGTCCAAAACCTAGGGGAAAGGTAATTGTGCTTTCCTTCTGAAAGGAACTTTGTCCACTTTTGTTTGGTTGGTGGGAAAACTTAGGAAAGGGAAAGAAACTCCTTTACTTATGCATGATCCTTTCATGCATGTTCTTGTGAATTTTTCCTATTAGTTAAATACTAAACTACAACGTGAAAAGTTCCATTTCTTTTGTTTTCCTATATTTTTTCCAAAACCAGGAGCATATGGTACCTTTGGCCATTAAGGCTAGCTACATCCTTTTCCTTTGTTTCCTTGCTTTTACTAAATTTTAGCAGGATATTTCCACTGTTTTCTTTTTCTCTTTTCTCTTGCATTTTTTAGTTAGCAAACAGAGAGTTATTCTTGTGTCTTTATTTAAATCGAGGTTCCAGAGTGAAGAACTCAAACAAAGATTGAGGAAGCTAGCAGAAGTAGCCGAGAGGAATGAATATCGCGAGCTTGTTAGGGATATAACTCCGAAGGATACAAATGAACCATTCTCTTCTTACAAGGATCAACTTGGTTTTGGTGAGCGTTACTTTTTTCCAAATAGAATGACATGTTTGATTTTTTTTTCATATAAAAACCCATAAGTTTTTTACTGTGTGGTATGGTTGAAGCTCATGTTTTTATCTTAGTCAGGAAAAATATTTCAAATTCAGAACTAATGTCGCTATGTTAGTGATTCATCTAGAGTAGTAATCTTAATGTCTTCTGGTAAGTCATGAATATTAAAGGTCCATGCAGCTTTTATGTGCATACCATCTTTCTTGAAAACCAGGAAACAAATCAGACATTGTTATGTTGAAAACTTCAGAGTCAGTTCAAATGTATAAAAGAAAATCCTTCGGGGAATTACATTAGACTATGTTTTTTATATGGCCATGACTTTAAAATCTCTTATTTGTTGTTACCATCTACTGCTGTTTTTGTCAAGAAGAATTGTAGAAATGTATGTAGGAGGAGGTGCATAATATCTTTAAATTTGGACAAAGTAGGATTACTTTTCCTCCTTGTGGGATTTGGGTTCAAGGTAGGGCTTTTTAGGTATTAAACCACAAATTTAGGAATTAGAGTTTGATGGATAGAAAATAATTAAAAAGGTATCTAGGAGCCACACCTAGGGTCTGTTTACCATTACACCTAATCTAAGAGTTCTATTCCATCACACAATCATATGGAACAGCTACGCTAAAAAATTTTTGTATCTGTATTTGATAATGGCTTCCTAATTATTGGCATCATGGAGGAGCTTATGAGGCTTTAACTTAAATCATAATCTAAATAAGCTATAGCTAGAAATTCTAATGGAGTAGTAAAAAGAAATCAAAGCATAAATAGGATTCTCATACTACTCTGGCCCTATTCTTATCCATATTGTGACAGCAAATTATTGTTGGCAAAAAATACAATTCTCAGTCTTTTTAGAAAATCCAAGTTAAAATCCAATTTCTTAGCCATTCTAATATTTCTTTTTCTTTTTGCAGAAATAGATTATTAGAAAGGGCTGAGAAAAGTACTATACTAGAGGACAAGGAATCCTCCTAAAACAATTGCACCCTCTTGGTGCTTATGAATACATACACTTTTTATTTCAAAAAAAGAAATCCTCCTAAAACAAGGAAAAGAAAAAGAAATACATCAAAACACACATCTCAGTCTGGAAAGAGAGAAACAACAGGGCTTTTGAGGGGTTTGAAAAAGATTTTAATAGCATAAAAAATAAATGGTTTTATTATTTTGGCTCTACTGTTTTAGGGCATAAGTTAGAATGTTTCGAAGATTTAGGTTATATTGTAAATATGCTAATTGACATGTAAATTTTTTGTAAATGGGTGGTGCTCCCTTAGCACTTCACATTAATACATTTTCTCTTCTTATATTTAAAAAAAAAAAACACTCATCTCAGTCCCTTTTGCAAGATGACCAAAGAGACATCTATAAAATAACTATGAAGCCTTTTAGCCCACAAAATAGCAAAGAAAACCATTCTGTCATAAAGGAAAAAGGAGTGCCACGACCCCTGAAAATCCTAGTGTTACACTCCAACCACAAGACCAACAAGCCAGCAAAAATAACTTTATCTCCAGAGCACACCAAAATCCGTAATGGGTGGTCTCCACTTCAAGGAAAGAAGAATATTTGTCTTCAAGCTAGGGGTCACCCTATGGTGGATGATGCAGATACCATTGATCCTTTTGATCTTTTTGATCTTTTTTCTATGTGATCTTTTGCAAGTGGGTTGCACACCCTTGTTGCTCTTTTAACATATTTTTCGTTTTATTCTCTTTTCCTTGTTGCTTTTTAACACATTTTTCATTTTATTCTCAAAAGAAAAATTAGAGTATACAATTTTGTTTTGTGTACTCCCATACTTTTTTTTTTTTTTTTTTTCTTGAGGAATTAGTACAATCCGTACTTTTAGTATGGCAAATACTACCTAAGATTTCATGATTGTCTTTTTTATTTTTCTTTAAACTGTAAATTTTGTCCACATTTCCTGTTTGTATTTAGGATTTCTCATCCATGAGCTTTACATTGTCATTTCATGCCCTGATCTGGTGTTTGAAAAACCGCAGGTTTACACGTCGCCCTTATAATGTTAACAGGCTATTTGGTTGGATATGCAACATTCAGAGCTTTGTTTAGTCACAATTCTGCTATGGTAGCATTGAAAACATAGTCCCTTTTCTTCTATTTGCTTTTAATCTTTCTGGCATTATTGGAACTGATTGTCTGTGAATTTTCTTTTACAAAGAGTGCTGCTGGAGGCATTCTCGGACTTGTTATGGGGATGCTTGTGGAAACATTTCTTTTCATCATCAGAACTTCTGATCATGAACGTAGCTCATCATTGCACAACTCCAGGATGAAGAAGAGTCAGTAATGTTTTGGGGTACAATTCCAGAATGCAACATTCCTGCTCCATTTGACACATGAAAATAAGTTTGTAGTTTCTGTTTTCCTATTTCATAAAAATATAATTGAAAAAGAAACATGCATGTTGGAAGGTATTGGATGGGATGGGATTCAATTAGACGTAAAACAAATGTCTAGTAGTTATAAAAAATATTTTGTTTATACTCTCAAGTCCATGTGATATTTTTTTAGTAGGTAACAGAGTTTGCCTACCTTTTCTTTGACGGTATGAGAATTATCTACTTGAACTTACAATATATTTGTACTTTGAGTCAAAGTTTTTTTTTAAAAAAAAAAAATAGAAAATTTTGGGGAATTTATATACAAATTTATATTTACTTAAGCTAAAAATCTGTAAAAATTTCGAACTTATTTGTTTCATTTTGTTTATAATTTATAATTATATTTATTATTTATGTCTAAAACATAATAATATTATAATATATTTATCTAAACGTACGAAAATTGTTTTTTATAGTCCAAGGAATTTGAAAATTACAGTTGAAAGTGTTGGTTTTTAATTTAAAATATTTCTAAAAATAATGAAAACATATTTACGTAATTTATTTCGAAAATAATTTTCTTACAATTTTTTAACGGCCGTGCGTATTAATAGGAAACCTTTTTCGTTGCCTGTAATTGGGCCTTTTGGTACTTATAAAGGCTCGATCTTGGCTGTTCAGGACCAAACGACGCCGTACCTTCTCTCTCTCTCTCTCTCTCTCTCTCTCTCTCTCCTCTCCGCTCCGCGGACCCTGTCCTCCTTCTCTCGGGTTAGGGTTTTTCAACTGTCATCTCCCTCCATATCTCTCTTTCTCTCTATCTCTGTCTGTCTTCTGTTAACGCTAGCTCCTAGCGTCCCAGCAGTAGTAATGGGAAAAAAGAAACCTAAAGAAGTCGAATCTACATCCCAGAATGACGTCGCTACGTCTCCATCCAACCTATTCAAAAACCTTTTTGGCGCTGCAAACGTTGAAAGCACCCCCGTCTCGTTCCTCTTCTCCGAAGAGAACCCCTTCCGAAGAAAGCCACGAGAACCCGCCTCCGCTAAGAACTCTGAAGATGCGCACTCTTTAGATTCTGAGCTAAAGATTGTCAAACGAAAGAGGGAGGAAAAGAAAACATCCAACTTTGATGTAGTTTCTGCGTCTGAGAAAGAAGAAAAACCAGCTGCCGACACTCCCATGGTGGCCAAGAAATCCAAGAAAGGGAAATCGAGTAATCTAGAAGAAAATTTCCATTCGGGACTCGTACCGAATGGCACATCAGGGAAAGATGACGGAAAGGCTACTGTTTCGGATTCTAATGCTGTTAGCAATGCAAATCTACCTATTTTAGACAACAAGAGGAGGAAGAAGAGAAAGAGGGATGAGATAGAGAAGGAGTACGAGGAAAGAAAGTATGGCGTTTCGCCTCAAGAGGAGGAGCAGGTAAAAGCAAAGGGAGAAGTATCAGGAGGGAAGAAGTTAGTGGGAGAGAAGAGGAAGAAAGTGGATGATGCAGCGGATGCAATGGTGTCCAAGGAAGGATTTGACGACGAGAGCAAGCTTCTGAGGACCGTGTTTGTTGGGAATTTGCCGCTGAAAGTTAAGAAGAAGGCACTGCTAAAGGAATTCAGTATGTTTGGTGAGGTTGAGTCGGTGAGGATCCGCTCCGTGCCAATTATTGATGTGAGTCTTCACGAACGTTGTTGCTTTTGAATTATGTTTTGCAATTTGATTGCTTTGCTGATGCATATTTATTGTTTCATTTTGTTAGACTAAGAAATCGAGGAAGGGAGCCATAATGCAGAAGCAAATTAATGAGCATGCTGCAAGGTATTTCAAGTGTTGCTTGGTTATGAATTACATGGCAGTTTCTTTAATGAAATTAGATTGTTAGACTAACAAATGGTTGTGAATCATTTTCAGTAGTTTAACTTTAGGTGCTCCTTTTGGTGAATTCCAGTATTTTTTTAATTATATGCATTAGGTATATTTTAGTACATGGTTTTTCTCTTATCTGGACGCTTCAACTGTTGTTGGGGTATTGTAGGTCAGCTATTGTTTGGTTCAAATTTCTTTGACCAAACGAGATATTGAATTGTGGGATAACTTTTTACTATCCTTTCTATTGATGCCAATTCTTTTTGACATTTTTTTATTGCAGCGTACATGCATATGTTGTTTTTAAAAGAGAAGAGTATGCTGAGGCTTCTTTGGCCCATAATATGGCTGTGGTGGGAATTTCTTTCTTCAGAGTGTTTTTTTGCAATATCATTATGCTTTTTTTTTTTATATTTTTATTATCCTGATGTTCCGAGGAAATGTATTATGTGCTGATTATGTGTTTATGCATGTCAATATAGGTTGGAGGAAATCACATCCGTGTTGACAGGGCTTGCCCACCTCGCAAAAAATTGAAAGGGCAGAGTACTCCACTCTATGATAACAATAGGACTGTCTTTGTGGGTAACCTCCCATTTGATGTAAAGGTATGTGCTTGTGTGGCTTATTGTAATATCGACCTCCGGTTTGAATTTCTTGTTGTCTAACTTTGTTAATCCATCTCATGGAATGCTTATTTGCTGTGGCAGGATGAAGAATTATATGAACTTTTCTCACGGATTAGCAATTTGGAATCCAGTGTTGAAGCGGTTCGTGTCGTTAGGGATCCTCACCTGAGTTTGGGAAAGGGTATTGCCTATGTTTTGTTTAAAACAAAGGTATGTACCTTTTGTTGATGCCCCTGAAATCTCTATATTGAAGATTAAGTCATGCATTTTTTCACTATGTTAATTTGAAGTTTACATAGGATGAAAAAGTTTTGTCGTGGAATGAATTTCCTTTTTACTTTAAAATTATTTATTCTTTTGTCATGAACCAAGGTTATTCTTTCACTAGCGTTAGTGTTCAGTCATTTTTGTCAATGTTTGAAAATCGAATAAAAGGGAGCAGAAGATGTAAAACAAATTCAGTGATTTGTATAGCATAATCATTTTTGTCTCCTTTAGAATTTTTTTCTTTTTAGTCAAAGACCATCATTATCGAGGGTTACAAATGTCCTTTGGCATGAAGGTCCTCTGTTTATTGTTGGATGAGGAAATAGATTAGAGATTCACAGTTTCCTCTCAAAGAAGTAAATGTAGTATAAAAGGATAATGTAGGAAAAACTATTGATTTGTTAACTTAGTTATTAGGGATGAACCTAGATATCAAACAAACTCTTAGATATCACACAGAAGAAAGGGTTTCTTAAGTAAAATTTGATTGCATCACGCATGGTATTGAGAAAAATGTGATGATCATTTATTCACTTAAGGCTTGAAGCTCGAAAGTAAAATTATATAGGTGTTTATAATGCTTAGACATAAAATTCGAATTTAACTGTGATTACAATATTCGAATGAAAAACTTATAACTTAAGGATTGAAACTATAAATAAGTAATTGTTAGCGAAATAAAAAAGTTAGGAATCCTCCATACCTCGTTTTCTGTCTCTAGGTGATTATGGCTTTATTTTGGAGCATTCCTTTCCTACAACCGAGGAACTTTTGGTGATAGAGAAGAACTCTTTTGATGTTATTTGAGAAGGTGAGATTGAAGATAATCTTGGGGTTATGTGCAAGGGGCTAGAAGACATTTTTGTTTTACTTGTGCAGCATGGACATCAAGTGGTTTTTCCCTTTCTTTAGTGAGTCCTTTTGGTTAAGGTGCGTACTTCTGTCTCATTCTGTGAAGAATAATAGTAAAGTTTTGTCCATTTTTGGTGCTTTTTGGAACTGAGAAGGATGAAGAGGGCTTTAGGAGGATTCTCTGGAAAAACTTGTTAGATGCAACATCAAGGCTCTCTTGTCTAGCATGCAAAGTTATTCTGTAGAGGTTCAGAACTTAAAAGGAAATAAATTCATGAATTAAATACGGAAGCGATTAATCTATTTAGAGTTTATATTCTTTATACAACAATTTTGAATAGCTAATAGGGTTACGAAAATATTTATTCTAAAATACAAACGGAAATTAAAAAAATAAAACAAAATGCGAATAACTAAATATTTTAAGACAATCTTCACTATTACTTGAAGGAAGTCCGGATAGTGAACTACTCACAAACATCTTACTAATTAAGATTTAGATCTTAGTTCTCTTAATCTGAAATAGTTAATGAAAGGATAAGGTTCATTAGCCCAGTAAGAATATCATACTAATCATAGATACGGAAAATTGAAAATTGGTAAAAAATCAGAAAAACTACTAATGGAGCCCTTACTTTATTTAAATACATTTAAACTTGAAGACATTTGTTTAATACTTACCATAACGAGTTTTTCAAAAACAACTTATGAAGATATATATTCATATCACTTTTCACTTACATGCATAAGAAAACAAGAAAATAATAGCTTTTTTTTCTTACCTGTTTACTGGTACCTCTGAGGGTTCATAGGGGTGTTCCCCCTACCCGTAAACCCAATATTCAATTTTACAATTGACCAGTCATCCTCATATCTCGTCTGATAACAGACACAAAAAGAGGGGGCTACTGTATAAATTGGATATGGAGAAGGCTTTTGACAATGTTAGTTGGGACTTAATAGACTATATGCTCAATCGTTTTGGTTTCAATTTAAAATGGCGAAAATGGATTAATACTTGCATCTCCACAAAAAGTTTCGCTGTCATGGTTAATGATGGTCCTTTCACTTTCTTTAATGCTTCTAAGGGGTTGTGCCAAGGCGACACGTTGTTTCCATTAATCTTCATTGTGGTTATGGAAGCATTAAACAAGCTTATTGAGCAAGTAAAAAATTTGAATCTCATTAGAGGAATCAGAATGAGTAAAGAGGAAAACATTAAGATCACCTATCTATTCTTTGCCGACGACAGCCTAATTTTCTGCGAACCCGATGTTAATATGCTGCTTAATCTTAGATGTATTCTTTTCTGTTTCCAAGCTGTTTCAAGGTTAAAGATCAACATGTTAAAATCTGAGATGGTGGATTTTGGGATTAATAACATTGTGGAACATCTTACTTCGATTTTAAAGTGCAAATCAGCAACACTTCCCATCAAATACCTTGGGGGGTCTCTTGGAGCGAAACATAAAGATCCAAAAAGTTGGGAGCCAATAATTGATATTTTTGATAAACGTCTTGCTGGTTGGAAAAGAAATTACTTGTCTAAGAGAGGGAGATTGACTTTGATCCAGAGCACATTATCAAACCTTCCAACTTACTATCTTTCCGTCCTTACCATCCCTACAAAGGTTGCCAAAATCCTTGAAAGTATACAGTGCAGATTCCTATGGGGAGATGAGAAAAATAAGAAAAATTTCATCTTGTTAATTGGGAAGAGGTGAAAACTCCCATCAGTTCTGGTGGCTTTGGTTTGAGATTCTTAAAGACTTTAATAAAGCCATGCATGGTGAATAGGTGTGGAGATATTGGAATGAATCAAACAGTTCGTGGAAAGAAGTTTTTGACTGCAAATGGAACATGAAGGGATGCCTAAATCATAATTTGATAAACTGTAGTAACTATGGTGTGAGTTTTTAGAAAAGTATCTCTAAAGTGGGCAATGAAGCTATGCACTGCTCTAAATGGGAGGTGGGCAATGGTAAAAAAATCAAATTCTGGTTAGATATTTGGTGCGGAAACATTAATCTGCAATCTCGTTTCCCCCAAATTTATGCTTTATCCACGGACAAACTAATGACTATCGAGCAAGCGTTTGATAACAGTATTGGCAGGAGCTGGAATATTGTATTGCACAGAAATTTGAATTATCGGTAACTTGAGGAGTTTGAAAATTTGATGGTTTTGCTGGAATCTATAAGAACTAGCAATAGAGAAAACAAAGCTGATGTGAACTTTGAATAAAAGTGGATCATTTAACATCAAATCCTTCTATAACCACATTGCCGACTAAAATAGTAGGATCAAGCAGGTGTACCCAGCAAAAATGATATGGAAGGCAAATGCACCTCCTAGATTCTCTTCTTTTGCTTGGGAAGATTCCAAAAATCGTATACTTACCATAGATAATCTCATGAAAGAGGCATTATCCTAACAAACAGATGCTACTTGTGCAAGAATAATTTAGCATCCTGTAACCATCTATTGCTTTGGTGCCCCAGCACTTATTCTCTATGGTCCATGGTCTATGGTTTACTAGGCATCCGTTGGGTCATGGCGGGAACCGTCGAAGATGAATTGCTTGCATAGGAAATGATAAGCAGAAAGACAAAAAATTCAGACTCATCCCTCTTACCATTTTCTGGGTTATTTGGAAAGAAATGAACAATAAAGTTTTTGAAGATAAAGAAGACAACTTTAGCAATATTTTGAACAAATAGTTTTATATTTTTAGTTTTATAATACTAGGACATAGCATCACCTATTATGATGATTTAAGGTTAATTGTAGATATGTTAATTGACTTGTAAATCTTTTTGTACACGAGTTGGCGCCCCTTTGGTGCCCTATTTTAGTATATTTTTATATTTTTATCTAAAAAAAAAACTACGTCCAATTATAAGGCAATAACCCATTTTTTAAATTGGATATGCCATGAAGGATTTAGCGGAATTTGTTAATACATTGATTGACGTGTAAAGTTTGTACATAGATGTTAATACATTGATGTCTTCAATTGTAAGATAAATGTAGATAAACTGGAAGTCTTCAATTGTTACGGGGTCATCTTCTTAGCTCCATGAAGGATTTAGCGGAATTTGTTAATACATTGATTGACATGTAAAGTTTGTACATAGATGGCACCCCCTTGGTGCCTATATTGTGCAATCCAACACGTCATATTTCAAAAAAAGATCTAGGTAAATTGGAAACAGTTGCTTTCGAGGGTGGCATTGAAGTTTGAGTGCTGTGGTGCTGTTCTTGGGTGAAAGATATATTGACTTCGAAATAGTTGGACTTGCCCCTGGGTACAAGATTTTAGAAACTAACATGTGGGAGCTTGTGAGCAAAAAGATGGAAAGGAGAATGGCAAGCTGGAAGAGGAAATTTCTAACTGGACATGGGAGATTAACACCTATCAAGAATATATAATCAAAATTTGCCTTCTATTCTGGAAGCATTCCCTAGGCAGGGGTATACATACAAAAATCCTAGACAGGAAAAATTAAAAAATATATATTATCGTTGAAAATAAATCTCTAAACACATGGTGCATCACTTTCTATATCACTAATACTCAAAAGTATCAGTAAAAGAAAATGTTGGCCAAGAAGACAGATCAAGGATGGCTGTACCACTGTTGATCCATGCTGTAACGTATAGTTGCACCATGCGCAGGCACTTGTATTTTAAAATATTATAACATATAAATATTGCTAAATAATAATATATTACTTATTTATTTTACGTTATTGTTTATTAAAAATTAACATAAATTAATTTTTTAGTAATAGTACTTTTAAAATTGATTAGATAATCAACATTATTATTTTATAAGACAATTAAACAAGAAAATTAATAAATATTATTTATTAAAGATGTTCTTGTTTAAATAAAAAATTAATGTAAGTTACAGCATTGGTCAAGGATGTTTTGCATAGCAACCATTGGTCTCTGTTGCTGGACAACTTTCCTCTACTGATACTCAAAGTATCAATGATGGCAAAAAATACACCTATTTGAGAATTATTTTCAACTTCACCTTATTTTAACAATTTTTAATATACTGTATAGAGATTTGTCCCAGTCTATTTCTCTCCTTTTTTTCTTTCCCTTCCAAGGTAGTCAAGGCCTTGGAGATGCTTTGATGTCAGTTCCTTTGGGTGGGATTTTGAAGATCATTATTGTTATTAATTAATAGCTTGTAGTTACCAAAACAGCATCTTAAAGTTTCTTGCCATTCGATCAAGATGAATAAACCCCTATTAGCTAAATGGTTGTGGAGATTTACAACATGCAAAGGTGAGATGTGAATGGAGGTGATTTGGACTAAAGATGGAGTTTTATGGGAAGAGGTTGGAGGATTTGGAATCATACTGTCTCTTGGGAATGGTGTGTGCAGGTGAATCAAAAGAGATCTGAATGTCCTCATGGATATTACTGTGTTTATTGTTGGAAACTGGCACTAGTGATGAGATTTGGGATGGGGGAGGGGGCTACGAGTTTATAGATCTAGTAACCTGCTTTACAGTCTTATTCTTTTGTCTATTTCAGTTATCCGGAGAGAGAGGAACAAATGAGTTCTTGAGGGCATTTGCTCTCATTTGAATAAGAGGTACCTAGTTCACTCTCTGAGTGCTCTGTTACTAAGGAAACCTGGTTAAGTCCCTGAATATTTTGTTATTAAGGAAACTAGTACTCAAGATGAGAGCACTGTGGGAACATGTTAGATACTTTTACTTCTGCTGTTTTCTTAGCTTTGGGCAGCAACTCCTTGGTGTGCCTGTACTTGTTTTTATATCAAAAAACAAATTCTGATACAAAAACTATAATAATATACTACTAATAGTACAATACTTTTAGATTTAAAAGGAGAATAATTTCTTATCTATTTAGAAAATTTAGGATAATTTCGTTCTGCATGAGAAAAATTCATTAAAGTTGAAGAGACAAAATATAAATTTCAAAAGCACATTTTCATGCAATGATGTTGTAATAAGCTGCAAAGCTTTTCTCTTTTTCCCTTTTTTACATTCTTAGATTAGAGTTTACCAATGTGGGTTTTCCCGGAGGGGATGTAACAAGGGGGACAAGCGTTGTTAAGGGCTGTATTGCTTTTGGTATCCACTGGAGGTCTTCTCTGCTGTCATAAAATGTGGAATATTTGGAGTATCACTCCATCATATTGAAGACTGAACTTTCATCTCAAATTCTCAGAAAGTTGCTCTGAGCATTCATTTGAAACATCTATACAAGATGAAGGGAAGCATAATTAGGAAAAGGCTTTATTTATTACTCAGAGCTCATATGTATTTAATACTGGATGCAACTATTATTGTGTATGGAAATAAATCTGTAGTTTTGGCATGCAGGAGGCTGCTAATATGGTCATCAAGAAACGAAACTTGAAGCTTCGCGACAGGGAGCTTAGGCTTTCTCATGCCACATCAAATTCCACCCCAACTAAGAGAAAGAATCCTTCAGCAATATCAGAAGCAAATTCGCCAGGCAAAAAGTTGGCAATTGAGTCAAAGGACAAAAGATCAACCACAAAAACTAGTCTGTCATACCAAGGATTGCGGGCAAGCAAGTCCAATATGAAAAAGATGAAAAATCATCCAAAAGGCATTGGACCGGTGCCAGTGAAATTTAAAAATGAGAAAAAAGAGAAGCCAAAAGAGTGGAAGCAGAAAAGGCCTGCAGTTGCTGCTAGAAAGGCAAAAACAAAAGCTACTAAGGATGGTGGCACCCCAAAACAATCAGGGGTTAAAAGGAAGCTGGATAGTCGAACGCCAGAGAGCTTTAACCAGAAAAAGAAGGTCAAGAGGTTTTAGGTCTTTAGCCATATCAATCATGTTGTAGTGTAGGGCATATAATAAGAAAAGCTACACCTTAGCTTTCTGCCAAGAGGATAAACATGTCCTATCTTATTTAGAGTACACACTTGTTTGTCAACTATGTATCTGTAACAAGCATGTCTTACATCTTTATGAGGAATCTTTAGCATGCAACCATTTTTATTATGTTTTACCAGAAAGGTAGGATTTTTTTTTTTCTTTCTAGTATTGACAAATTCTCATTTATATTGAAGTAAAATCATTAGTATTTTTTTCTGAGTTCACATCTCTGGAGGTCTGAATCATCTCTCCGATTAGCTTTTTTCTTTTAGGCAAGTTTTATAAAGGGCATGAAATTCGAGAATCAGATGCAGAACCGATTCTAGGCGTTCTGATTGGATGATTATTTTTATGTGTATTTAATTTTTAGGCAAAACGTAGTCAGCTTACTTACATCCATCAACCAAATAAAAGTATTGACATGATTATCTTAAACATAATAAATATTTTGACTGACCAAATTATTCAATATTTTATTAGTAGATAAACATTCAAAGTTACACTTTGTTTAATCAGGGTAAATATTGTTATGTTTTAGCAAGAATTGTTTGTAAATTTATATTGATTCTAATTACAAAATTGTATTTAAACGAGACAAATTAAGTCTTACAAATTTCTAAATGGAATTGTAATAACATTTATATTTGAAATACATTTATTTTAATTTGACATAAAATTTTATACGAACTCAATTTTTTTTTTTTATCGTTTATTTTAAAACAAATTATCATTTTTATGTTAGTCACAAATTAGATTCTTCTGAAGCAACTGACACCATTGAAAAAAAAAAAAAAAAAGAACAGACCAAGTGGCTTATCAGCGAGAAAACCCAGTTTGTCTGCAGAGGCGGGGAGAGTAAAAGCAAAACAGTAAAAGAAAATTTGAAGGAAGGAAATGAGAGAAGGGCAAGGGCTTAGAGAACTGAAAAACCAACCCCTTCTCTGTGTTTTAACATTTTGATTTTTCCAATTTTTAACATTCTTCTAAAATTGAGCTTCTTTTCTGTTTTGGACAACGGAAGCTGGAGATGAGGTGCGCAAGGGACTGAACTTTGTTCATGTCAATGGAAAAAAAGAGTAGGAGAGAGAAGCCACTTCTTGTCCACACAAGCCTTTAGCTTATTTCAATTTTTTTAACAGTGTTACTAGTTTTGAGAACAAATTTAAAAATTTGAGAACCATTTTATAACGAGAAGTAATTTTAAAGACTACTTTGAAAAATAAATTAAAATTCAGATTTGTTCTTTATTTTATTACTATTTCTAGAGGTTTATATAAAAAATGCAAATAAATAAATTTCAATTAGTATGAGTGAAAAAATTGTAGTTTTCAGTTAAAACTGTTGTCTAAATTCAAGTAAAAATATAATTGAGAAACGAAAAATAAAATTTACTATTCCTCTAGACTTGGGATTGCTTTTGCCACTGCATCATTCAATGAAAGGAAAACCCTTTTTTTTTTTTTTTTTTTATAAATAAATTCCAAATTACAAGAAATTTACCACAATGGAATGGATGTGTGTGGGCCAATATATAAAACCAGCAACATCAACCATTGTGAAACCACTACATGATATATTCTTTTCACCTTAAATCCTCTAAACAATGATGTACAGACAGCCAAAACTACAAGACAATTCAACGTCTAAATTAACATTCAACAGATCATAAACTACCCACCATAACCCCCCCACTTCAACCAACAAATGACAAACTGCACATGCATATCATCCAATGCCTCCTCGGTTAACGACTTCTATCTGCAGCATCAGCAACAAAATCTCATTATTTTTTGCTAATCTGTACATTAATGATGTTCCAGCTAAACAGTTGCCTGGAGATTGGAGGCTCAAGAACAGCAAGAGAGTCCAGCCACCGGAACGTTATGATTTGTTCTTGCTCATCAAAGTGGGGGTAATGGAGACGATACCAATCAGGAAAAGAGTTGCAATAGAATTGAAGTCATAAAGATCCCCAAGAGACTGCAACTCTCCCAGAGCTATTCCTGCCTGTACGAAATATAAATGCTTCAGTAAAACTTGCAACCTTATATATTAGAAGTGATACAAAGAGTTAATGCTTTCTAGAACTGGATATAATTCAGAGTTTTACGCTTTCAGGAAGATTTCCCACTCTGTAAAAAGGTCTTCATAGTTAATTCTCTAAACTTCTAAATACACTCTTTATTGAGTTCTTACTATTGAACTTGCTAATTGATTTTCAAGCCTAGATGATTATACTTGTAACTAAAAGTATTCCATTCACACATTACATATAATATCCACATTTGTAGATATAAAAGAAAAAAGAGTTAAAAAACATATGCAGTACCTTGACAGTCACATAAGCAGCAGGGATGAGTCCAATTAAGGTCCCGAGGAAGAAGATATGATAAGGCACGTTAACAATTGGTGAAGCAACATTAATGAAAGTATTTGGTAATGTCGGAGTCAGTCGTAGGAAAAGCATGTAGTTCAACAGCCGCTCTCTTCTTCTAGCCACCTGTGAGTAAAAAGATAATTTATCCTTCTTCTGAACAATACAAGCAAAGATTGAGAATGGGAAGGATTGAGACTTCAGACTGTCACTCACCTGATCCTGGAAGAAAGTCAACTTGTCAGGCCAAAGGGAGAAAACAAGGGGCCGGCCTATCAGCTTCGAAAGGAAATAGCAAGAAGAAGCACCAGCAGTGGCAGTGAACACAACGAGAGCCACACCTTTTAAGACTCCAAAAAGGGCTCCAGCTAGCAATGACATAAAAACAGTCCCTGGAATCATGAAAGTCTGCATGAAAATGTAGACAATACAATACCCCACCAGGACCTGTACAGTGTAGTCACTTGTGTAGCTCTCCAGATGATCTCTACAAGAACGACTCCACACAATAAATCAACTAATACATCAGGAAAAAAATCAAATGATTGAACAACAAGAAATGTAGTCAATGACTAGGAAAAATGAAGAGATCATTAGATCCATTGTATCTTTGATTTTGACCTAAAAAGCTCTTAGCTCCAGCCTTCCATGCACATCTGTGTATAATGTCTTTGAGTTCAGCACTTGCAACATTTACTTCATAGAAGGATATGAGATCCTGTTAGTGTCAGCAGATTTAGATGGGGTTTTAGATAGAAAAGATCCTTAAACTAAGGAGCGCAGAGAAGATGACGAGTTCCTAATATAGGTGAGACTTTGTTATTGTCAGCTGATACGTTGACTTTGGAACAGAAAAGATCCTTAAACTAAGGAGCATAAGAGAAGATAGAGGTCCCTGATATTCCATAAAATAACAGCTGGATCAATATTGCTATCCACTTTAAGTTGATCAGGTCCCCAAAGATCAACGATGGTAGGGCCGCTCAGAGGCATCTTAACAACTGATTCTAAATTTAGTAGGTATTCCTCGCAATTCAATTTTAAGGTTATCCCTGATACCCTTAGCTTTCTCAAGTAATCAGAATTGATACGCTGTCACCGCGTTTCAAAACTCAACCAGTGCCAAGAGTGGGTCAAAACTGCAGCAATTTTATAATTAAAGAAATCCAGAAGCAACAGCACAAGGAACAACTCCTCCAAACATGTCAACTTCCTCTCTCAACTTTGATAATTACCAATAGAAGGCTGCTTTATAAAGAAATCCACCTCTTATCAAATCTCGCGAGGCTAATTTTGGTGCAGCAACAGGAAATGAGAATGAAGCAACGGACATAGTTAGACAAACAGTTTTGTGTTCAATTCTGCAGGGGAGACATCCTGCAGGAATCCCTCAAAATTCTTTCTCGCGGATAATATAAGTTGCTATAGCATCGGGATTATAACATTTTTGCAGAAATCAATAACACAAATATAGTTCAAGTACAAAGCAACCAATTCAACACGTAATCTCGTTCAACTAAATTCAGCAAGCAAAGATAAGTTTTGATTAGGAAGATAACAAACAGATCCCTTGGAAATTCAATCACAGCCAAAAGTTCCATCCATCAGGATTAAAAGAAAAAAAATATTTTAGAAATGGAATTGTTGAAACAGAGAGAAATTTGGCCAAGCAAACAGAACGGAAACATACTAAGGAAAATCAATATCAGCACAATGAATCGAATCGCATCCGTTAATAAAAATATCAAAGGCTCGAATAGGCGTCAAAGCAAATTAATTTGGAAATCCTAAAGCTAACATCAATTGTCTAGAAAAAGAAAGAGCGAAAAAAAAAAATCAGATCTCGTGTAGCTTTAAAGGCATTAATTTAGGGTGGAAAAGAAGAAAGTGTCGACATTATAACAGACCTGAGGATTTGAAGGTCTTGGAGGGTTCGAGGTAGCTTGAGGAAGCTGTAATCAGAGGCAGGCATGGTCAGGTAAACGCAGAGGAGACCAAGCAAGAATCCAAGGACAACCATGGAAGCCATGGTTACCTCCCAAAAGCTCAAGGGGAATCTAGATCCCACCACCACCACCACATTATCACTACTCTCTGCTCGTTTCCCCATGTTTCTCATCTGAACGTCTACAAACAGAAGAAAGATTTAGAGAGAAAGAAGGAAAAGATGGAAGAGCCTTTTAAGCCCCTCCTCCTCCTTTCCTTTTCGGGCACTCCTCCCTCCCTCCCTCCCTCTTTCTCTCTCTCTCTCTCCCCTTATCTACGACTGAGAATGAACCAGAGAGAGAGAAAGAATATTCCCCTCCTCTGCACTGCACAATTATAATGCCGCAACTTGATGTATACACATACATCTAAACTATTGATTTATATTTTATATAATATACAGATTAATTATGAAATTAGGTTAAACCAGACTAATATTAATAGATTAAATCTCATCATAATTTCATAATTAGCGTATTTAAACAAATCATATTATAATATTAAGACGAGTCATATGGTTTTAACCCAATTTTATCATATATAATATTATTTATTATATATAATATATGGATTAAATAAAAAAATTAGATTAAACCATATAAGATTTTCTCATAATTTTATAGTTAGCGTCTTTGAATGAAAATAATATTGAGATGAATAATTTTTTGAAAAAAAAGTTTATTAAAATATTTTAAAAAAAATTATTTGGATTTGATGTAATTATTAATCTCCATCATGTTTATAGAAGTAACTTAAATTAGAATTCTCTATAAAATAATTTATGTTAAATAACAAGTAAATAATAGTTAATTTTGATTTTCTAAATGAAATAATATAATCTTTATTAGAAAGTATACTTAAATTATAGATATAATTAACTTAATTATTTTAAAAAAATAAATAAAAAATAAATGTTTTTTTTTTTACTTTTTTATTTTCTATTATAATAGAAAAATCAGCATTTTTTTGTACATTGTTAATTACCAAAAGTCATTTATTCTTAATTTATTACTTCAATTAATTAATTATGTAAAAGTTAAAAAGTACATTCTCTTTTTGCATATTTAATTCGTAAGTAATGATTATAATTATAGCATCATCATGCGTTAGACATACGTCACACCTTGTTTAGCAAGATTTTTAATTCAATCAATCAAGATCTTACACATCAAAATTGGCACGTTTAAATAGACTTATATTTTTTGTACTTTTAGTCAGAAAATTAAATCAAATTACTATTTTTCATCATATGCTATGCATTTATATTTTATTGGTCAAATTTTAAAATAATTATGTAAGAAATTCTAGTAAAATTTATAAAAAAAAATATATGTTTATTATTAATTTATATATTTTTATTATGTATAAACCAAGGAATTATTAATTAATAAGACTATCATATAAAGTGCATATATAAATAATTATAAATCAATTTAAACACATCTTTCATAAAAATAAATAAAGATGTGATATAAATTAAAATAATTTATTTTAATAATTATTAGACATGTGATGAGCAAAGAATAATATACAATGCATATTAATATTTTAATTATATGTTAATTATTTTAAAATTTGCATAAATAAATGATTAAACTGATCATATATTGTTAATATATTTATGTTATTTAATCATATTACTTAAATATATAGTTAATACGAAAATAATTAATAATTTTTTTGATGATGTGACTTAATATTGTAACACTTGCTCTAATTTTTATGTATAAAAAATAACATAAGATATGTTATTTAATGTAACGGCCCCGGAAATTAAAATGAAATGTATAAATTTATTCTAAGTACGGAAGCGAAATAAAATAGATTATGATTAACATCCCTTACACAAATAACAAAAACGATTAAACGTATGAAAGAATAAACTAACTAAAAGAAATACTATGAATGAATACTATAAGAAAAACTAATAAATTCTTAGGTTTCTACTCGCCGTCTTCCTGCAGAACGGATTCGGAAATCAAGTCCTCATGATCTGAAATAGTTAAGTAAGGAATGAGATACACTAACCCAGTAAAGACATCACACTATCTTACTGTCACAGAAATAAAAGTTGGTAGAAAACAAAAACGACCAATGGAGCATAATTTATAACAAACTCATTTATCAATAATAAAATCTTTTACTGTCTCTTTACCTCGGTGAGATTCATGAAAAAAATTTATGAAAATAATTATATCATAAATATCATAAGATCACGCTCACTTTGTAACATAACACATATCATGCTTTTGTATTTCAATCATCAGGCAACAAAGTTCCTCTTTTATCAGTTTACTAGTATCCATGGGCATCCATAGGGAGTCCCCACTGCACGTGAACCATTCACATTAATAACTTAATTCCGGGACTGTCCCCATACCCCGTCCGGTATGGGCGCCAAAATCATAAACCTCAATACCACAACCGGTATGAGGGTAAAACGAGTCGTCCCCATACCTCATCCGGTATGGGCGCCAAAACACATAAAGTCTTCATACCCCGTCCGATATGAGAGACCACATTCCCGGTAGGGTTCCCTATGGATCCGGTTCGTCCACCATCTCTCAGGATATCTAGTTAGGCTGTCGGCATTATCTATTTATCAATTCACATATCTTTTTTTATTTTTCGTAATCTCAATTATCCAATCAAATATAAACATATAAACCAGTAATAGAAACCAAATAAGTCAACACAACATCGAGTTCACAATAATTCAAACCATAATAAATAAAACTGTGATTCATGTATACGAAACCATAAAATAAACACATCAAGCACCATACTGCATTCAAAACTATAAAATAAATCAAACAACACCTGACCAAAAAATACACCAGATTCGGGCTCCATTAGTAATCTTAATTAATTATACATATCTATTAATTCATAAAATACCGTTTTATCATTTATTAAACTTTAATGTCGTGATAGGAAATAGGGTGAGAGATCCTTACTTATTTCGGAGTCTGAAATCAGGTTCTCACTGTGTATACAGGCAGTCCCTAGATTCCCTGAATTTTTCTTCGAAAACTGAAACACACTTCCGATACCTGCACATGTCCCCAAAAAATCCCAAATCAGACCCAAGACCCTTTCGGCTAATTTTGAAATTCCGACACAGCGGCTCCGCCGTGCTCTAGCGACGGTGCCGCTGCCCACGGCGGCGATCCGCCTCGAGTTGGCCGTTTCCAGCCGTTTTCGGCCGGATTCGGCCAAACTTGCATTGTTTCCTATGATAAAACACCCTTAGGGCCCTTGGTGGGCTAAAAAATTTCAGAAAATCGAGACTTACCGACGGCGAAGCTCTCGGGTACGGCGGCTCCTCCGACACGAGTTGCAATTTGGTGTTTTACTCCGGTCAACCTGTAGAGAAAAGGACGGTGGTCACAGTGGTATAAAAATTACATCGAACGGGAACCGAAAAGGGCTTCATCGAAGGCAAAAATCGAGGAAACCAGCGGCGGCGCCGCTGGACTTCGGCGGTATTTTTCGGCCAATTAGCTGGTGGTTTTGCTCCGATTTGGCCACATGGAGGTTTATCATAGAAAAACGAGCCAAGGGGAGAAATTTTGCCTCGTTTGGCGACCGAAAAATCCTTTGGTGCGGCGGCGGGTGGTTCCTCTAGTGGCTGGGTCGTCTTCTCCAGCGAGAGTTCTGGCGGCTAGGGTTTGGGGTTTGGTGTGGATGCGATTATTTATAACATTCTCCTTTTAATCTGAGCCGTCCATCATGATTTAATCTGGGCTGTCCGATCGCGATTAAATTAAAAATAAATCTAGACCGTCTATCGCGATGCGATCTGGACTGTCCGTGCGTGATCAAATCTGGACCGTCCACACGTGTGAGATCTGAGCCGTCCATGCGCGCTTTTGATCTGAGTCGTCCGTGCGTGCGGGAACGGATCTGGGCCGTCCGATCGCACGCATGCGGATCACCCACGTGTCTTCGTCCCGCGTGGCTTCCCGCATCAGTGTCCCTGACACGCAGCGTGTCTTGGTTGGCCGGGGCTGCTAACACGGCTGCTGACGTGTCGTTATTTTTCTAAATTACGTTTTGACCCCCGATTTTCGATTTTTTTTTCAAAAACACCCCCAAAATCTAAATTTTCACCAATTTTTCTCAAAATTAATTCTAATTAAATCCCAAAAATAATTTTATCCCATTTTATTATTATTATTATTTTTATTTCTATTAAATTAAATTAAAATTTTATAAATTTATTATTAAAATAAAATAAAATAAACAAAATTCCAAATTAAGATAAAAATAAAATAATAAAAGAAAAATTTTTTGGGTGTTACATTTAAAGTAACTAAATTTTATATTATTGTCAAGTAATTAATATTTTAGACAATTAGTATTGCTATTATTATTTTACATATTGGAATTGGCCCAACCCAATTTTAAGTTACTCACACAATTAATACATATTGAAAACTTTTCACTAGAAGTCATTTAGGCCTTAAAAACTTTTAGTGAGGTATAGAATTTGAAGCTTGATTTTGTCTTGTATTTACATGGCAATTGAAGTAAATGACATGGGCTATGTTTCCTTGGCCTTGTTTTGAATTTTGAGAATGATGAATCCCATTTACCTACTAGGAAAAAAAAAAAAAAAAAACAATCTTTGGTATGAAAATTCGGCTTAATTTTTATATTAAATTGGGTTTATTTTTAATAAATTTATTATATTTATAAATAATATATATATATTTTAAGTTAGTTAAATTCTCTTAGTTGATATAGATAGAATATGTTAAAATATGATATGACCTTTTAATTTTTTCTTAAAATGATATTTTGTACTCAAACAAATAATTTAATAACAAATTATTTAAATTAATACAAAATAATTTGGTAGGAGTTTTTTATTTCAGAAATTAAAAGCAATATGTCTCCTATTATTTGATTATGTTAGCATATTTAGTAGGGTAGGGTAAAAATTTAAGAAAACTCTTTAACATATTTAATTCAATATTTGAAAGCAAATATTTTCGTAAGTATTGTAAAATAATCTCAATCATAAAGTAAGTGATATTATCTACTTTATTTATGTAAATAATATTTTTTTTTCAAAAATGACACTATATTTTTTTGTTCAATTCTTATTTTATTGAAAAAAAAAAAAACTAAAAATGTTATATTTGTTGCCACTAATGACAACATCATTATTATAATTAACCACTAATTATTAATGCAAATTAAAAAATTATTTCTTAAGTAAAATTTAAGAAATTTTATAATATGATCTTTCTATTATACTACTCATTTGCTTATTAATTCTCTTTACCAAATTAGTTGTCTTCTCTACTGATGTATTAAATATAAATTTTATCCATCCAATACTTAGGTGAGAGAAAAAGTAGTAATGTAAGAGAATAAATGAGAGTTTAGCAATATTATTATCAAAAATAAATGAAGAAGAAAAATTATAGAATAATATTTTAATATTGATAAAATAAAAACCCTTACCTGCTCTTGTCATACGACACTGATGTACACGTAGTAAATGCACCGTTAATTTATCAAATATATATATATATATACAGGCAAATAAACTTAAAAAGTGTATATTTTTTAAAAAATTTGTTAGGAGATTGAAGTAACACGTGTGTTGTCCACATCATTCCTCAAAAAGTGTGCCACTTCTCCACGTGGCACACTTTTTCTTTTATAAGAAAATGTAAATTCTCATTATTAAACAATTAAATAAATATGCTAATTCAATTGTTATTGGGGGATTTCCATATAGCTCTCCAAACCCAACTATTATGATTTGAGCTGGACGCTGACCTATACTCAATATCAGCCGTTCATTTCAAACGCACCGTATCGCCACCGTCCATTTACACGCGTTGCTTTTTATTATGCGGCGCGAATCCCCCAGGGAATATGCCACGTGGCAACTTTATGCTAACCCTGGTTACTTCTCGGCTCCCTTAACCCTAGTACAACCTATATATATACTATCTACACCTACCTATACATACAATTTATATATAATACCCTCCTTTTAATCTTCTTCTTCTTCTTCTTCTTCTTCTTCTTCCCCCTCTTCCTTCTTTCCCTCCCCCCACTCCCACTTTTTCGTTTGACTCTCTCCCTCTCTCTATCTAACACCAATCCTTCATTTCGATTCGTCCAAATCAGAGACGCGGAAGGTACAGATTCTGGGAAAAATAATTACTATCTCAATCTTGAGAATCGAATCTTTTTCTGCGCCTCATGATTTAGGGTTTCTGTTTTGCAGATAAATTTCTCACCGCCTTCGCTTTTTCTCTATGCGTGCTTTGCATCTCCTGTACCAGCAATGGCCGAGCGGAGATTCACGATAGGCTACGCGCTTTTGCCTAAGAAGCAGCAGAGCTTCATTCAGGAGTCCCTGGTCAATCTCTCCCGTTCCAGGGGCATAGATTTGGTCAGAATTGATACCGACCGTCCCTTAGTGGACCAGGGCCCTTTCGATTGCATCCTCCACAAGCTCTACGGCGACGACTGGAAGCGCCAGCTTGCCGACTTCCACGCCGGTTGTCCTAATGCAGCGATTATCGATTCCCCTGATGCCATCGAGCGCCTCCATAACCGGATTTCGATGCTGCAGGTCGTTTCCGAGCTCAAGATCGAGAGCGACGGAGAGACCTTTGGTATTCCGAAGCAGATTGTCATCTACGATAAAGAGACGTTATTTGATCGACAGGCCTGGGAGTTGCTCAAGTTCCCGGTCATAGCTAAGCCCTTGGTTGCCGACGGCAGCGCCAAGTCTCACAAGATGTCTTTGGTTTTCAACACCGATGGTCTTAACAAGCTCAGGCCGCCAATCGTATTGCAGGAGTTCGTCAACCACGGCGGTGTTATCTTCAAGGTTTATGTCGTCGGTGAGTACGTGAAATGCGTCAAGAGGAAGTCTCTGCCGGACGTCTCCGAGGAAAAACTGAAGAGCGTGGAAGGTTCCTTGTCCTTCTCTCAAGTGTCCAATTTGGCCACTCATGAGAAGAGTGATGACAAGTACTACAAGATGATGCATTTGGAGGACACCCAATTGCCGCCACAGAGCTTCATCACCAACATTGCCAAAGGCTTGAGGCATGCAATGAACTTGAATCTGTTTAATTTTGATGTGATTAGGGATTCCAGGATTGGGAACCGCTACCTTGTAATTGACATTAATTATTTTCCTGGATACGCAAAAATGCCATGTTACGAGACTGTTCTGACAGATTTCTTCTTAGAGGTGGTGCAAAGGAAGGGAAGAGAGGAGGGGAGGAGCTTTGGTGAGGCTTCTAGTGAGAAGGCAAGCTTTGACCGACAGATATTTAGCTGTGACGGAGAAGTGAGGAAAATGGTGTCCAATACTTGCTGCAGTGACGGGGAAGACAAGGAAAACCCCATTCACGTTTGACAGATGTGTAGGGAATAGCCGTGAATAGTAGTCAGGCTCATTTTGTTGATTGATTTCTGGTGTTCTGTTTCCAGAATTGGGTCAAGCATTAGAACCATTGTGCCAATTCCGGTACTGAACGGACTTTCCTGTTTCATTTACAGTGGTAAAATAAACAGGTCATCTTTGGGGTTAGTTTTAGCCTCTTGACAACATTACGTGGTGGTCACTGTTGATCATATGTATATTCTGTCAACCATTGCTCATGAGATAGGTACTTCTCAAATACATCGTAAGTTTTAGGGAAGTTAAGTTGTATCTGAGGCTTTAACATTTTCTTTCTTTGGGTCAGAATTTGCACTAGTTTCAAACTTTTAGAAACATTAGGGAATGGAACTTCTCCATTTTGCCAACGAAAGTTTCACTATATTATCTTTTTTTGGGCTTATTGTGGATGAACAGAGGGATGTGTTTATTATGGTTGAACAAATAAATTCACCGAGACTTATTTAAAAAGAAAAATTCATCGAGAATTGGTTAATCTGGCTTAGTTCAGAGTAGATATTTTTTGGTAAACCCACGAGGCGGATAGATGTTTGCTGCTTTTTTATCACCATGTTTTTATCTGACACATGTCATATTCTTTTCTACACTTCTCCGACAATTCTTCTAATCTTTTGAATAGTTTGCATGCTGACATATTCCTTAATTAATTCTGTGATTGCAAAGGTTAGGATCTTTTGGATGGTAGTTTGGATCGTAACTTTTGGGATAGGATTCAAAGCTCAGTATTATTATTTATCTAAGTTTCTTGACATTTCCTCTACTTTTTGATTTCTGGTACTGTATTGACTTTTTAGGTGTAGAATTTAGTTCCATCAGGATTTTAATTGATTGTTTGTACTTGGTCTATTTTTACTGCCAGTTTTTGTCTTGCTATATGGAATATTTGAAACTGATCTATGGTTGAGCGGTTTCAGAGATTCCTTTTTAGAAGTAAGTTCAATTGATTTTTGTGGTAATTGACTTATGTTGACAATAGTTATAGGAATCCAGGTGACGTGTCTTTGCCCCTAATGGAGTTTTCACGTTGGATTTGTTATTGATTCATACCATATCTGGAAGATTTGATTTGATTGGCATGTCTCATAAATGGTAATATTGTCTCATAAATGGTAATATTGTGGTTCAGGCCGTAAATATTCAATAGGATATGTGGAATTATCCTTGTTGTAATTGCGTTGATATTGGGTGAACTATATGGGTTTTTTTTATAAATATCTCAAACATAACTGCATAGACGATTTTGTAGTTGCATTCCTTGTTCCTCTCTTTTTCATCCTTCAGTTACTGCATAGTGGTTAGATATTTTTACTTTCACCGGACTTCTGGAAGATGAAATGTCAACATGATGTAGGTTGCTGTTACTTTGTTGAGATAAACTGTAGTATCACCCAGAGGCAACAAGGTGGGAACTGCCTAATTACAGAAGACTTACAGACAATCAGAACTTAGAACATCCACAGGGTTCCCCAAGTCTACATCATCAAAAGTAGGATACCATAAGAACAAAATATTCAGGGTGTGGAATTAGTAATCTATAATCTTTGTCAAAAGGAAAAGCAGGTGCCTCAAAAACTCCTTTGTTTCTTTCTTTGCATATGACCCAAAAGAGAGGAACAAAAATAAGGAAGTATAGATTGTCTACTTGCATTGTGGAACCAATTAAAGCCAGGGAAATGATTCTTTGGAAATGCTAGTAAAATCCCATTGTCACAAACTTTTCAGACTTCTTTTTCTTTCCAGATCTTTGAATATGCTGATGATTCTTTAATCCTGTACATGTTAGTTGGAGTCTATTTACTTCTTCTAAGAAAATCTTGTTTTCATCTAATAGTACTTCTCTTATTTCCTCATATAAATCACAGCATTTTTAATTCTAAAAATTCTTTGCATCTGCAGTCTCGTTACTTGTGCATCACAACCGACTCTTATCTTCCACAGAAAGGAGAAAAAAGAACTTTCATCTTTAACACAAGGGAAAAAAAAAGAAAAAGAAAAAAGAAGCGTTCAACTGACATTCTTCAAACTTGGTTATTTATTTACCTTAAATTATTTTTTTAAGATCATCTACCTATTTTTGTATTTTTTTTTCTAAAGGAGATGACCTACTCTGTTTACTTCACGAGTATTGTGCTGTTATTAGAATTGAGATTGTTTGTTCTAGACCCCCGTTCAGAAAAGAGTTTCGGGTTTAAAAGAAAGATGAATCCATGAAATTATGCATCAGTAGAACTGTCTTAGCTACAATTTATAATTTTCCTGTATTGGTGCTGTCAGAAGTGTTGTCAAATGGTTTGTGCTATGAAGTGTTGGTTCATGTCCTTTGCATGCAATTAACATTCTTTTCACCTTAATCATTGTGTAAAAAATGGACTTGTTCTACATTTCACTTTGGAGTTTGCTTGGCAGTATCTTAGTGTTGCAACCAAACTTGGGGCTATCTGCTTGTAATCAACCTCAAGAATAAGGGAGTTGAACTACTGACCTTGGAGCTAAGAATGGCCTCGGTGCTCCTGGATACGGTCCATCTGTTTACCTTTTTATGTTAAGATGAAATCTGGCACTCAGAATCTTAGATGCATTGGCCATCACAATGGTAAACCTTTCACTTGAGTTTTGATGATTTGTTGCTCACAACAACTGATTTTGGGTGGGAAGTTACATGCCTGATTTTGGTTGGATGTGTTGTGCAAGTGCTATGTGGAAATTAGGGGTGCGTAACTCAAGGTATCTAGTAGCTCGGATTGGTAGTGAAGGTTGTTTGGGACATGGTGTCCGTTGAGTTGTAAAAATGTATTTTCTGAGCTTGTGTATGTGCAGAGAAAGGAAGTTGGTAAAAGAGATACTTGGTTATATGAAGTTTTCTTGGAGCAACAAGGAGGAGAATAATGGTTGAGAAGGGCAAAGAAGATTTTCGGGCATGGCTATTGATCTTGGTATAGTCTTACCAGTGATTCATTTTTATGATGGTGGGGGGTTCAAGTTATGTTATTATCAGTATGCATATGATGTTGGTTCTGGTTGGAGTGTACACATTGTTTTTGTAAATAGGTTTTGCATTCTCATATATTAGTATATAAAGAAAATCATGTCCGCACATGATGTGGGATTTGGGTTTCCATCTGTTTTCAAACTTTGCCTGTATTGTAGACGGGAAGCTCAAATGTAATAATGGTCAAAGATGAAGCAAGCATTGGCGGAATCTTCAACATTCTGGCGTGAGCTTATCCTGAAGTAAAGTTGACGCTAAGACTTAAAATTAACAAGAAGAAATTGAAATTTGTTGGCATAATTTATTGTATGTAGCATGACATTAATTAATTAAAGACATCCTCTCTGCTTCTGCTTCTGCTTCGTACCAAAATTAGATTTCTTAATTGATTAATGACTAATTTCTCTCCCATTTCAAATTGAATAATATCATTATTAAGTTGCGTTTAAGCCAAGTATATCCAATATCTGGCGGCAGTTATATAATAATCCTTCCTTTTTTTTCTTCTTCTTCTTCTTAGTTTCACATTATGAATGTAAATCATAGTTTTAAGGAAATTATCAGATAATAATATATTCACTCTTAATCTTTCTGATCTTATTATACATATACATATATATATATATATATATACATACATACATACATATAGCATTAAATGAAAAAGCTTGTCAGCTTTTAAAACTACCCAACCACCATGACTTCATTTTCCCTCAAGTCTCCTCTTTCTATTTCTTCTTTTTCCCCTTTAATTTCTTTTATATCTTCCCCCATTCTCAATTTCTCGTCTTCCTTTCATACATCCACCTAATATAATTGAGTATTAATGGTTAAAAGAAATTGGGCTTTCCCTCGTAAGCATGGCATTAAATGTTTAACCAATTATATTAGCTCTATCTAATTTCTTCTTCTTTGGGAATTTAAATTGACTTTAGTTTCACTATAGACCTCTCTAACCAGGGAAAATATCATATTCAGGTTACAGCTAA
Organism: Carica papaya; assembly: GCF_054855325.1. Taxonomy (NCBI): domain Eukaryota; kingdom Viridiplantae; phylum Streptophyta; class Magnoliopsida; order Brassicales; family Caricaceae; genus Carica; species Carica papaya. The sequence goes on along the minus strand of NC_142311.1, from coordinate 25,750,330 downwards.
TTAGATATAGTGATGTAGAGGAAAATTAGAGTAGCCTTCATTAGTGGCTCTCTTGTTTGGCTTCTTTTCGGACAATGCTGGCTTCTTAAATTGTTTTATGCATCACATTGTTGCACTCCTCTAATATATATATATACATATATATATATATATATATATATATATGATCTACCACATATGACATTTCAGATATCTTGTAATAATGTCAAATGTACAAAATATCTCATATATTTTTTAGAGTGTCAAGAGTCTTAAATATTTATTTATTCAACAAAATTAGATTGCATGCTTAAGAGATCAAAATAAGAAGAAAAATTAGAGAAAAACCTAATAAAGAAGAAAACTTGTTTAGAGAAGAGAAGTTGAGAGAGATGAGAGGTTGTCAATCAACTTAGCCTTTGCAATTTTATTCAATTCATCAACATACTTCTTGATTACTAATTCTTATGTTATATCCTTTACAATTCTTTGCCAAAATTTGGTAAATTTTTCTATTCTAATAACAATAACCATAACAAAAAGATGATCACAAAGTTGACATAACAGTAATAAAAGAAACTAATAAGAGCATTAACGTAAGTAAGACTAATTATAACTTGATTATACTTTTTTATGCTCTACCCTAAGCTTTTTATTTTGGTTAGGCTCATGACCCTCCTCCTGTGTCGTAACACTCCTTCTTCAAGAAAAATCTTCTCTTCATGGTTAAAAGTCAAAAACTGTGCCTTGAGGTGATAAATATCCTCCCAAGTAGTGACAAAGTTTGTCTGTTGTATTAGTACCTATTTATAAGTTTATTTTACCTATGAATCACCCTTCCATGTATTAGTACCTATTTACAAGTTTATTTTACCTATGAATCACCCTTCCATGTATCAGTTATAGCTGCTCTATCTTGAACTAAACATGAGGATTAGTCTCTGTAGAGTAATACTAACAGGTTGACCACCCTCCATATATCTTTTGAGGAGTAAATGGAATATGATGTGAATTAAGAACCCTAAAGGCCACTTTAATTTATAAGACATTAAAATAGTCTTCTTTTATGATCTTTTTGATTGATGATGAAAAGAGAGAGAAATATTACACAGAAAAGAAGATTAAGAGAAAGAATCTCATATTAAGGGGGAGAGTAGAAGTTATATCATTTATAGGATGTATTGAATTTTTCTGAGATAACTACTCTATAATTTTTTTTGAAAGTTGCTTTAACTATTTTCTTAATAAAATATATAAGAAGCACTTACTAAAGCGGAAACTTCGTAAACTTAAGGAAAATCTATATTTGTATATTTATACTTCTTATATAATATATTTATATTTCAATGAGAATAAAATTTTGTTTTCCATAAAAAAAAGGAGAAGATTGTTAAAGAAAATAAAATAACTTGTCGATTTTAATGAATAATATAATCTTATTTCCCACCAATGATACTATTTAAGTTTGTGAATTTACATAGAAGGCTTGACTCAAGTAAGAAGAACAAATTGAGAAAGATTACAAGAACATCAACAAGAAGACAAACAAATAAAGACAAAGAGTAGAGTTGTTTAGATTTATTTATCTTCTATGTAATTAGGGAACTTATAGTTTAAGGCTCAAGAAAATTCTATTTGAAAAAATTTCCTTTAAAAATATATTGAAAAAATACAAATGGTTTTTAAAATTAATTTCATAATATTTTTAAAGAGATTATCCTTGTGAAAAATAATTCTCAAAATTATTTTTGACATCGAGTTTGTACGTTGGAGGAATTTTATAAGTAAAAAATTTTACAATGATATATTTCTATGTGTCGGCAAATGAGATTTGAAGAATTACCTATATATGCTCAAAATATATCATTTTCAAAAGTTAATATAAGTTGAGGAGTGATTCAAGACCATATAGATAAAAAAACACAGAGAAGTACGCTTTTGATGATATATGTGATTGGTCTTGTATTTTATTTTTATATTCCATTATGAATCTGTAGTAACTGAAGAAAGAAAAAAAAAAGAAAAAAAAGGAAAAGAAAAAAAAAAGGAGGGGGGGGGGGACGACGTCAGTTTGAAAGAGGGGAAACGACATCGTTTTGATGAGGCAGATGAGGTATAAATTGGAGATTGGAAAACGAAGTCGTTTTGATGAGGCATGTGAGGTATAAATAGGAGACGGGAAAGAAAAGAAAGAAGGAAGGAAAAAAAAAGAAAGAAAAAAGAGAGAAAAGAGAAAACAGAGAAGGGAGAGAGTAGGAAGGAGAAAGAAAGAGAAAAGAAGGTTCGAGAAAGAGAGATAGGGGAGTCGGAGGGGAGAGGAATGAGAAGGGAGAGAGAAGAAGAAAGAGGATGGTGACAGTGCGATCAGCGGGAGGAAGGAAGATGGAAATAGGAGGTATAGTAATTTTAAGTTTTTTGTTAGTTAAGGTGGATTTGAGATTTTGCTGTAGGTGGAGGCGTATGGAGGAGGTTAGACCGCGGAAGGAGAGAGAGGAAAAAAAAATGTGGCGTAGAAGGGAGGTCTGTGAGGGAGAGGTGAGGTCCTGCGTGAGAGAGGGCGTATGGAAGAGGTTAGGCCGCGAGAGGAGAAAAAGGAAGGAGTGTGGTGTGTGTGAGTGCGGTCTGTGAGGGAGAGGAGTTGTTGTGTGTGCGTGAGGGTGAATGGAGGAGGTTAGGCCGCGGGAGGAGGAAAAGAAAGAAGTGCGGTGTGTGTGAGTGCGGTCTGTGAGGGAGAGGAGTTGTTGTGTGTACGTGAGGGTGAATGGAGGAGGTTAGGCCGCAGAGGGAGGAAAAGAAAGGAGTGCGGTGTGTCTGAGTGCATTCTGTGAGGGAGAGGAGTTGTTGTGAGTGCGTGAGAGTGAATGGAGGAGGTTAGGCCACTGGAGGAGGAAAAGAAATGAGTGTGGTGTGTGAGTGTGGTCTGTGAAGGAGATGAGTCGTTGTGTGTGCGTGAGAGTGAATGGAGGAGGTTAGGCTGCGGGAGGAGAGAAAGGAAGGAGTGCGGTGTGTGTGAGTGCGGTCTGTGAGGGAGAGGAGCTATTGTGTGTGAGGGAGAGGAGCTGTTGTGTGTGAGGGAGGGTGTATGGAGGAGGCTAGGCCGTGGGAGAAGGGAAAGGGAGATGTGTAGAGTGTTAGGGAGGTGATTTTGGGATTTGAGGGTGGAGTAGCCAGAGTAAGCCGTGGAGGGGGAGAGAATGAGAGATTTGGGAAGTGAGGTAAATATGTGTAAGGGAGAAAGTAGGGCGTGTGGACGTAGAAAGTTTGGGAGGAGAAAAGAGAGGCCGTAGACCGTGGAAATGAAGTGCCAGTATGGAGGTATGGGGGTGTCTCTGTGTAGGACGAGGGGATGTGTGGTGTGAGGGTATGGGTCGTGTATAGGTTGGTATAGCTGCTGTGAATTTGGTAGTTGGCAAGGGAACGTTATAGGTGTGGGTATGTTGAGTGTTAGTGCGTGCTTTATGGGGAGATAGATGTAGTCTAGGTACATAGGTTAACAGTATAAGAAGGCTTCAAGATAAGGTGGGGGAGTAAGGACAGGATGATGTTGTGCTGGGTCGGTAGCATCGGGGGACGCCGATATTAGTTATCGCTACCTAGGAAAAGTAAGTTGATCGCCGATGGTGGTGATGGTCAGGAGACTCCGACGAGAATGGATTTGGTCACCGATATTGGTGACGGTAAAGGATGGTATTTCAGTGTGTGTGAGTGGCCTATTAGGGGTCGAGAGATAGGTGGTTTATTGGTGGTCGCTGATATTGGTGACGAGTATGAATATTTGTACGCTTGGGGTGACGTTGGGTGGTGGTCACACATAGTATGCATGGTATTTGGGATATCGAGGTACGTTTTAGTCCTGCGTAGTCCCATAGTGATGACAAAGTAGGCTTAGGTTGGGTGATGAGGTACATATAGAAATACTAGATTTCATATTTGATGTATATCATAATTGTAACTTAATTTTTACTGTACTGAATTATATGAACTCACCCTCTATTGTTCATATACTATGTATGAACGGAGTCGGGATCGGAGTTGCTGGTTTCCGAGCCTAGCATATAGAGCAACAGAATAAGGATCTTTATGGATAGATTGAATGTGTAAAAGTTGGTAGTAGAGTGGATAGTATGTTTGTTGATAGTGTATACGGCTGTATTTCACGTGATGTTATATGTGTGATTACCGATCTATCTTAACTCTAAACAATAGATTGTGATGGTGTTTCTATGTGCATGCTTGACTTGAAACGAAATTTCTGTATTTGATCATGGATTTGTTGTAAACTACGTCATTAGAAATAAAAAAAAAATGGGGCATTACAGAATCACATTGGTTTTTAAGTCAAAATATTTTTTAAAATGTTAAAAGTGTTATAAAAAGTTATTTTCATAAATATCAGTCAAAATAATATGTGTTGTCAGAAAAACAAAAAAATTAATCTTTTAGAGTTGACTATTATTTAAGATTAACCTGTTAATGTTTCATAACACATCACACAAACTTTTTTACACATTTTGGATAAAATTCTGCATTATCTTTTTGGAGGTCAAATCGAATCAAATTGTTTCTAATGACTTTTAGACCTTCTTACATATAAATATATGTCTCCAACATATTCTAAAATAGGACTTTGAGTAAAAAAATGTAAAATTCAAAAGAAAAATATTTTTCATTCTCTTAATCATTTGTTGAACTTGCACAAGAGCTTGTCATTTTGTAAGTCTACTCTTTGAGGGGAAAACTATAATTTCTTCATTTTTGTTCTTTTGGGGAATTGTAAGAAAGTTTCATAAAGACCTTTGGAAAACTTTATATTTGGGGGGGGGGGGGACATAAGAGAAAGATGAGCTTTTCAATTTGATATGCAAGTTGTAATGTCCCGTGAAATACTAGTGATAAATTGACTTGATACCTTAATAGACAAGTTTAGTGTTCGAAGGAATATGAGTGATATGTGAGTTTGATACATTGATTGACGAGTTAGGATATTTAGAGGATCACGAGTAATTGGTGAGTTACGCACCATGAACAACTAGTTTGTTATAATACTTTAGAGAAAGTAGCATAAACTTAAGCAATTGACTCGAGAAAGAGGATGTAAGTAAAAGCGGTGTGGACGAAGCTCTATAAAAGGACTTGCACTCTCTTCCCTCTCCTATTTACTTTTAATTGTTATTTATCATTACTCGATATTATACTACTACTCTTATCATATATTTATAGTTATAATCAATCATAAGGACTCAATTATTCTCACATATATATATATATATAATGTTAGGGATATAAGTGTTATACTCACGATCTAATTATTCGTGTAATATATTGAATAAATTATTATTTAACAATTTATTTTAATATATGAAAATAGGAATTTTATTATCATATTTATTATCTTATCGTTTAATTTAGGTGACAAAGTTCTTAATTAAATTTGTAGGTTTTATGTCAAGATGGAGATTTTGATAATAAAAGTAAATTTTTTTATGATTTAATTTAAAATATTTTTAGTCATTGGATCATCAAGATAGAATATTTATGATATGATAAGAATAATATATATGTGATAGTCTGTATAAAATAAAAATTAATTGATCTCATTAATTAAATTATATATATAGATGATGCATATGGAGATATGATCATTGAATCGACCCAATTTAGAATTTCTAGTGGTTAATATTACCTTAAACTGTTAATAGAGTATTCTCTTATTTTGATGAGATGTAAAAAATTTTTTATACATGATATCATCATAATAATTGACAAATTATTTATTATACTTTAATTCTAAACACCTATAGTCATAAAACTGTAGTTGAAAGAATATTGAGTGTGATTAAATACTTGTACAATTAATGATTGATCAAGAAAGAATCTATCAACTTTGGTAATAAGTTTAAACTCTATATTGTCATTTATTATAACGACTAAATTAAGATTTTGGTGAGAGCAGTTGAATGAAGAAAAAAATTTCTTATGTAATTCATTAGTCAATTATAATTGACATGTAATATAGTTGGTTACCTGTTAGAATTTGACAGTTAAACCATATCTTAGGATTAACTTAGAACAATAATGACAGAAGGAAATATTATATCTTTCTTTAATATGTTCTTAAGAGTAATTGTACATTTCATGTTATCCGGTCGTTGAGAAATGTTGCTAGACATCAATCTTAATTAATAGATTGGTTTAATCAATTTGTTATCAGTTTAGTGTTGAATCTATAAAGTCACACACTAACGAATGTTCTGACTTTTACTAAATAAATTAATTATTTTAATTATTTAAAAATTAAATTAGAGAATTTAATTTAATTAATTAAATAAAATTTTTGATCTAAATGAAATATTATTATATTCTTTGGTAGCACCGAGAATATAATTACTATTGGAGATAAATTAAATTTTTTTATTTTTGAAATAGAAAATTAATAATTATATATTTGGGTTATTTAATAATATAATATGTGTGATTATTATAATAATTGAGATTATTATAAAATTTAATTTAAAATTAAATTAATTTATAAAATTATTTTATTAAATAATAATAATAATTAAAAAAGGGGAAATATATGTATATGAGATATATATGTAAGTAAAAAAAAAAAGGAAAAAAAAAGGAGGTAGGTGAGTCTAAATAGATTTGGACGTCTACAAGAAGAGTCCAAAAGGAACTTCATGCCACCTATAATATATATATATATACACACGAGTGGTTGTAATACCTAGGGTCAGAATTTGGCCCGAAATTAATTTTAATATTTTAAATATATATAAAAAATTAATTTTAAAATTAATTTATTTTAATTTTTTGTTGAATTTATAAAAAAAATTAGGTTAGTGATGAAATTGAAAATAATTTTAAGAAAAATGGGTGAAAATTTGTATTCGAATGATATTTTTGAAAGAAAAATCAGAAACTAGGGGGCAGAGTGCAAATAAAGAAAATTTTGCCACGTAGGACTGCCTAGTTAACAACCCCGACGAACCATAGCACGCCGTGTGGCAAGGCACGCTGACATTGATGCCACGCAGACGATCAGCGTGCCCTGCGATCTAACGGCTCAGGAACGATCCCGCATGCATAGACAACCCAGATTTGTTCTTCATTTAAATACAATTGGACGGTCGAGATTAAATCACAATGAACAGTCACAGATTTATTTTTTCTTTAAACGCGATCGGACGATTGAGATCAAATGCGATGAATGGTTTAAATTAACGTGAGATGGATATAAATATTTCGTACCATAGTGAACCCAAACCCTAGCCGTCAGCCTCTCACTGGAGAAGAAGAACCAGTCGTCGGAGAAGGGAGCCGACCGCTGACCGTCGCCACACTGGATCCACCTCCGACCGTCAAAAAAGGTAAAATTCTCTTATCCATTTGGAATTTAATTCCGAGCACTCCTATGGCCAAATCATAGCAAAAGGAATGGTGGTTGAGTTGAAAACCGTGGGCAAAGCTCGGTGGCAACGTCGCGGGCAAAACCTACAACCTCATTCGGTGAGCCCCTTCCCGTTTTCCATTTCGTGTAATTTTTTCACTGTTGTGTTCATCGTTTTATTTTTTATAAGTTGACTAAAGAAAAATTCCCAGTCGCGAAGGTGAGCCGGTGGAACCGCCGTACCCGGAAAATCTCACTGCCTGTAGGTTTATGTTTTTTGATTTTTTCGCCTAACCGAGACCCCTTAACGTATTTTTTCACAGAGATATGTATAAAACCAGCCGAAACCAGCCAAAAATAACCGAAAACGGCCAGGCCGAGGTAAACTACCACCACGGTCAGTGGTGCCGTCGTCGGAACACGGCGGTGCTGCTGTGCCGGAACTCCAAAATTGGTAAGAAAGGATTTTTTACACCAATTTTGGAATCATCGGATATTTTTAGGCATGTGACAATTGTTTTAGAATTTACAGAGATAATTCAGAAAATCTGGAGACCGCCAGTAGACACAATAGAAAGTTCAGTATTTCAGACATCGATTCAGGTAAGGATCGTTCATTCTTTTCTCCGTCACGACAAATCAAAGATTAATAATTAATAATTGTGTATTTTTATGAACAATTAGAGAACCCTAAAAATAATTACAAGTAATTAGTGGAGTCAGAACCGGTTAGTTCATAATCGTTTTAATTTCCTGTTTATTTCTCTATATTGCATATAATTGTTTACTATTATACTGTGCGTAACTCAATTAATGGTTTTTAAGGTCTTTTTTGTTATTTTGTTAATTGCTTTTTCTGCATTGCGTGCCGGTATCCCAGTAATTAGTTATTTAGTGGTGTAAAACTATATTGTTATTTAAGTGAATGGTGAGTATAAAATGAGAAATGGTTAGTGCATGATTATTATGCTGATAAAAATCTGTATATAAAAGATTTACTCGGTACCTGAAAAAAGGTGGACGGGCCCGGTACATAGGGAACCCTACCATGAACGTTACCTCAGTTGGTCGGGACTGAGAAGTCCCTTACCGGAAAAGTTTGAGAGATATGACTCATTCTCATACCGGACGGGGTATCGAGGTGGTGACATGCTTGAATATGAGTTTTCATAAGTTATTGTTGGGAAAAACTTGTTACATAAATATGAAATAAATGGCTTTCTTTATTGTAAATGAATTTATAATAAATTAAGGGCTCCATTGCTTTTTTCTTATTTATACAAATCTTGAATTTTTCGTATATGTGATTAGTGTGATATTCTTACTGGGCTAGTATATCTCACTCATTTATTAACTATTTTAGATCAAGAAAACCAAAATCCAGATCCCGATTAATAGGAGGGTTGCAAATAGTTTACCACCCGGGCTCCTTTCAAAAGCTAATGAAGGTCGTACTAGGATGCTTAGTGATTTGCTTTTCGTTTATTTTTTTGATTTTTACTTGCTCTTTTAGAATGAACATTCTCGTAGTTCTATTGGACATTCTAAATTATTGTGTAAAGAATGTAAATCATAACTCTATTATTTCACTTCCACATTTAATTTATAACTTTATTTCCATTTAAGTTTCGGGCCTTTACAGTGGGAGTTTTGAAAAAATGTGGAAAGGTGAGTTGAAAAATTTGCCGCACACTAAAAAGAAAAATTGAGAATTTTTCGATTAAAATTTTGTGAGAAAATTTTAATACATATATTATTCAATTTGTTCGTATGTTCCATTGATTAAAAAGTTGAATAACGAAGGTTGGTTTTAGTATAGATACATATAGAGTGTTCGTATTTTTAAATAATTTTAATTTGAGAACCCACTATCAGATATACTTTAAATTTGATTTTTAACATGTAATATAATTTTTAAGTACAAATAGATCAGATTGAATTGTTTTTTTTTTTTAAATTTTTATTTTTCGTTACGTGTTATACACATATTACAATTTACATCTTATTATTACTTTATGTGAGGACTTGATTAACAAAAACTTTTTTTTTATACACATTAAATGTTGAATACTATATAAGTAACTTGTCTATCACAATATGAGCATTGTTTAAAAAATAGTTAGAAATTGTGGTCTAAAATTCTCGGATTTTAACAATCCAATTCATCATCCTTCTTAAGTTTTATGAGTAGCCAAGTTATAAAGAATATTTAGAAAGGAATTTAATTAAGAAATTGATCTGACTTTATCTCAATTTGTTCCATTTGAAAAAGGAATGGTGCCAAAGAAAAGTGAAAATGTTTAAGTAATTTAATATTAAATCTTCTTTAACATAGTAACTAAATGTATCGTAGCTTTAAAACTTGTGGGACATGTTAAGTTTCTTCTCAAACTTGGAAGCAATTGTATTTTGTTGTGTGTATAATGGACTCCAAAAAAAATCTTATTTTCCGATATTATATCAATCAATCAATCATATAAAATCCATGTAGTTATAATATATTATATGATACATATATTGTGGGGTTTGAAGAAAAGAGTAGCTATTCATGAGGATGGTCTATGGCCACGTTGTCCATTAAATTCAAGACATAATAAGATCATTGCACATCAAACCAATTGAATTACACAAACCAAAACAAAAAGATTGTTTTCGTTAGGCAATCACATGCATGTATCAATTTTCTGCTACTTTCTATCAACATGCAAAATCTCCTATTTTCCTCAAGCTAGCTTCTTATACCATCTTTAAGGGATATATATGTATACATGCCTTTTATGTATATCTATATATTTACATACATACGTTCTTATACCATCCTTACATATATACCCTTATGTATATTCCATGTAAATCCATCAATGAGTGAAGTAGTTCAGTATCAGATTTATCCTGTAAAAGTAATTAGAAGAAGTCACAAGTTTTTTCGTCAAAGTATAGCGTTATGTTTCCTTTAATAGCTTGAAACGCACCGTTTTGGTTTCTTAACAAATGAATTTAATATATGAAAATCCTCCCAACCAATTTACATTAAAAGAAGCCTAAAAGTCCAACCAACGCTCAAATGCAAAATTTATTGCACACACAAAGACAAACAACCACCAAAATCTCAAGAGAAATTAATACAAAAAATATACACTCCTCCAGTTTATCATATCATGTATATCACCTTTTACAACTGTCACTCGTATATATATATATGTGTGTGTGTGTGTGTGTGTGTGTATATATATATACTGGGGTAGCTAGCTACTTGTTTAAGCGGCTGGCAGTAAATGAGATGCATCTAACTCCAAGCAGCTCTCTTTAAACTCTTCACATTCTTCTTTTGTGTATATGAATATATAAAATATATTTATCCCTCTGGGTTGTTTGTGGTGTTTCCTGTTTTGATAAATTTTAGAAAGTAAATTAAGATGATGAGGAGCAGCGAGAGTAGTTCATTTTCAGGGATGCAAGACGAGGATATAAAGAAGAAGAAGAAGAAAACGACGTCGGATCAGAAAGAAGGTGAAAAGAAAGTAGGATTGCTGAAGCTGTTTGCATTTGCAGATTTTAATGATTATATTCTGATGGGTTTGGGATCTATCGGTGCCTGCATTCATGGCGCTTCTGTTCCTGTTTTCTTCATTTACTTTGGAAAGTTGATCAACATTATTGGCCTCGCTTATCTTTTTCCTCAAGCTGCTTCTCACAAAGTTGCTAAGGTATATATACACATATACATATATGCAGACTAATCAATAATATATATTAATGAAAGTTGCTGAATTCATTTTGAGATTTGTCTTGTTTTTTTTTTTTTTTTTTTTTTTTTTTTGCAGTACTCTTTGGATTTTGTATATCTGAGTGTGGCTATATTGTTTTCATCATGGCTGGGTACGTTGAAATTTACTGATTAATTAAGTAATTTATCATAAGATAATTGGTGGAATTAAGCAAATTAAATTGTTTAATTAAGAAATATTAAGTAAATAATACATTAATGTAGAGGTGGCATGTTGGATGCATACTGGGGAAAGGCAAGCAGCGAAAATGAGGATGGCATATTTAAACTCGATGTTCAATCAAGATATTAGTTTATTCGACACTGAAGCTACAACTGGAGAGGTCATCTCTGCCATTACAAGTGACATTATTGTTGTTCAAGATGCTCTTTCTGAAAAGGTATTTTATTTATTTATTTTATTTTAAATTAATATATAATATATATATATATATATATGTCCTAACAATTAAATATATTAATTATTTTTAGAAATTAATTTTTTCCGCAATTGTTGAATTAAGAAAATTGTATAATAAATTGGTGGTGAGAAATGTGGGTGTAACAGTTTTGTGGCAAATAAATGAGTTGAATTGTAGCATTTATAAGGTGGTTGAGTGTTGTTGTCTTTCTTTTTTCCTTTTAAGATTTATTTAATAAAAATTAAAAAAATATTTAATTCAGATCTTATAATATTTTTATTTTAATCTTAATTTATGAATTTTGTTTTCTACGTTTTTATTTATTCAATAAAAAATTAGATACAGTAAAAAAGATGATATGCATGAATGACTCAAATTCCACCACTAACAAACTACAAAATGAAAAAATATATATATATATAATGATGCAAGCTTCTGAATTCGATAAAAGATGGTAATGGTAAGTTCGATTTTAAGTTTTGTGATTAATCAATGAAATATATGTGATGATACAGGTAGGTAATTTTATGCACTACATAAGTCGATTCTTAGGAGGATTCATAATTGGATTCGATTTTAAGTTTTGTGATTAATCAATGAAATATATGTGATGATACAGGTAGGTAATTTTATGCACTACATAAGTCGATTCTTAGGAGGATTCATAATTGGATTTGCACGAGTATGGCAAATAAGTTTGGTGACGCTCTCCATTGTTCCGTTGATTGCTCTTGCCGGTGGCCTCTATGCCTACGTCGCCATTGGTCTTGTTGCTAGAGTTCGAAAATCTTATGTCAAGGCTGGTGAAATTGCTGAAGAGGTCTCTCTTAATTACTCTCTCTTAACTAATTATAATCAAACACGAATTGTATTCCTTCAAACAAATTACAAATAAATAAAATGATGATCATAATTAATTAGGTGATTGGCAATGTGAGAACGGTGCAAGCTTTTGCTGGAGAAGAAAAAGCAGTGAGATCTTATAAAGAAGCTCTTATTAATACATACAAGTATGGCAGAAAAGCTGGATTAACAAAGGGTTTAGGACTAGGCTCCATGCATGCTGTCCTCTTTCTCTCGTGGGCTTTACTGGTTTGGTTCACCAGCATTGTTGTTCATAAGCATATTGCCAATGGTGGAGATTCTTTCACTACCATGCTCAATGTTGTCATTGCTGGCCTGTAATCAACTCCTCCTTTTTCTTTATCATCATTCTCTATATACATATATATGTATAAATGGGTTATATATGTGATGATTGGCAGGTCACTTGGACAGGCAGCACCGGACATCTCTGCGTTTATCCGAGCAAAGGCGGCTGCCTACCCAATTTTTGAGATGATTGAAAGGAATACCCAGAGCAAAGCCAGTACCAAAAATGGCAGAAAACTAGCCAAGTTAGAAGGACACATTGAGCTGAGAGACGTTGGTTTTAGCTACCCTTCTCGTCCTGATGTCGTCATCTTCAACAGGCTGTCTCTGGATATTCCTAGTGGGAAAATTGTAGCCCTTGTGGGCGGAAGTGGGTCTGGAAAAAGCACCATTATATCTCTCATAGAAAGATTCTATGACCCACTCTCTGGTCAAATCCTGTTAGATGGTAATGACATAAGAGAGGTTGACCTAAAATGGCTCAGACACCAAATTGGGTTGGTGAACCAGGAGCCTGCTTTGTTTGCAACCAGCATTAGAGAAAATATTCTCTATGGTAAACATGATGCCACCTTGGAAGAGATCACACGTGCTGCTAAGCTTTCTGAAGCCATCACCTTTATCAACAACCTCCCTGATAGATTTGAAACTCAGGTTACTTACATATATGTTTATAGATTACCCACTAAATGTTCATAAAGAATGTAATTAATATTTATGTAAGCTAACTTAGTACTATGTAGGTTGGAGAGAGAGGGATCCAACTTTCAGGAGGACAGAAACAAAGGATTGCAATTTCGAGAGCAATTGTTAAGAATCCATCAATTCTTTTGCTTGATGAGGCAACAAGCGCGCTTGATGCTGAGTCTGAAAAGAGCGTGCAAGAGGCGCTGGATCGAGTCATGGTGGGTCGGACAACTGTGGTTGTAGCTCATAGGCTTTCAACAATTAGGAATGCAGACATAATAGCTGTTGTTCAAGAAGGTAAGATAGTAGAAACTGGGAGCCATGATGAGCTCATTTCTAATCCAAACAGTGCCTATTCTTCTCTCCTTCAACTCCAGGAAGCAGCTCCTCTTCAGTCTTACCCTTCCATAACCAGACCACTCAGGTATACATATATAAACATATATTACTTGAATCTGTTCTAGAGTGTCTAGTCAATGATCAACCATATATGTGTTAAGTGCATTGATTGTCCTAATTGCTGATTTCTTGTGGATCAAGTATCAAGTACTCGAGGGAATTATCCCGGACCAGGACAAGCTTCGGTACAAGTTTTCGTTCTGATTCATTTAGCCGTGCTGGTGCTGATGGGATGGAAGGTGTTAGGCCAACAAATGTTTCCGTTAAAAGACTGTATTCAATGATCCGCCCTGACTGGACCTACGGGCTGTTCGGAACCATTGGTGCACTTATTGCTGGAGCTCAGATGCCTTTGTTTGCACTTGGAGTATCTCAGGCTCTTGTAGCCTTTTACATGGATTGGGACACAACACGTCATGAGGTGAAGAAGATTGCAATCTTGTTCTGCTGTGCTGCATTTGTGACACTCATTGTTCATGCCCTCGAACATCTCTGTTTCGGAATTATGGGAGAGCGACTCACCCTTCGAGTAAGGGAAATGATGTTTTCAGGTACATGCAATTTGTTTGTTCGCTGAAATTAATTAATTGGGCATTAGTTTACTGATACAAGATTTCTTGATTTGTTTTCTCTTATGCAGCTATCTTGAGGAATGAAATTGGATGGTTTGATGATGTAAACAACACAAGTTCAATGCTTGCTTCGCGTCTTGAGAGTGATGCTACGTTGCTAAGAACCATAGTTGTCGACCGATCAACCATTCTACTACAGAATGTAGGATTGGTTGTAGCGGGATTTGTGATTGCTTTTATACTAAACTGGAGAATTACACTCGTTGTTTTGGCCACATATCCTCTTGTCATAAGCGGTCACATAAGCGAGGTAATTGTCTTGAATAGAAATTCATATATTTTATTAGTTAGATAACACTTCTATATTAATGATCACATAATTTGTCATTTAAAATACACGCAACACAATCTAAGAATGTATATAATAGAATTTCTTAAGAAATGGTTGCTGACCTGAAGAAATTAAATTTTTAACTAACTGTCAGTATTTTTAATGGTGACCAGAAACTCTTCATGCAAGGCTATGGGGGCAATTTGAGCAAAGCTTATTTAAAAGCTAACATGTTGGCTGGTGAAGCTGTGAGTAACATCCGAACTGTTGCAGCATTTTGCTCAGAAAAGAAGGTACTCGACCTTTATGCTCGAGAACTTGTGGAACCATCGAAGAAATCCTTTAACCGCGGTCAGATTGCAGGCATATTTTATGGCATCTCCCAGTTCTTCATCTTTTCGTCATATGGCCTTGCTCTATGGTATGTGATTTTTCCTTTTTTTATGGCCTTATATTCGATATTTTGTAGTCCATACATGTGTAGTATTGTTTGGTTTCGTGCAGGTATGGTTCTGTTCTGATGGGGAAGGAGCTGGCAAGCTTTAAATCAGTAATGAAGTCTTTCATGGTCCTAATTGTAACAGCTCTAGCCATGGGTGAAACCTTGGCACTAGCACCAGATCTTTTAAAAGGAAACCAAATGGTGGCTTCTGTGTTTGAAGTAATGGACCGTAAGTCAAAAGTAATGGGAGATGCTGGAGAAGAGCTGAGGAATGTGATCGGTACAATCGAATTGAGTCGTGTCCAGTTCAGTTATCCTTCAAGACCAGAAGTTACCATTTTCAAGGACCTTAATCTAAAAGTAAGAGCAGACAAGAGCATGGCATTGGTTGGCCAAAGTGGCTCTGGTAAAAGCTCTGTGCTTTCTCTTATTCTTCGATTCTACGACCCAACAGCCGGCAAAGTCATGATTGATGGTCAGTTTTTTGATTATGCTAATACATATATATTGGATTATATCTCAGGATTGAAGTATCGTAATGTATTGTATTGTTATAGGGATGGACATTAGGAAATTGAGGCTGAAATCTCTACGGAAACACATTGGACTTGTTCAACAAGAACCAGCTCTTTTCGCAACAACAATATATGAAAACATCCTGTATGGAAACGAAGGAGCTTCTGAATCAGAAGTGATCGAAGCAGCAAAGCTAGCGAATGCTCATGGCTTCATAAGTGCACTTCCGGAGGGCTACTCAACACAAGTAGGTGAACGAGGAGTTCAACTCTCTGGTGGACAAAAGCAACGAGTAGCGATAGCCCGAGCAGTTCTTAAAAACCCAGAAATTTTGCTTCTAGATGAGGCAACAAGTGCGCTAGACGTTGAGTCAGAACGTGTTGTTCAACAAGCTCTAGATAGGTTGATGAAGAACAGAACAACAGTAATGGTGGCACATAGACTTTCCACCATTAAAAATGCAGACCAAATATGTGTTATACAAAACGGGAAAGTAATAGAGCAAGGGACTCATTCTAGTCTCATAGAAAACACAGATGGAGCATACTTTAAACTAGTCAGTCTCCAGCAACACCAATACCCTCAATAACTATACGAAATTCACTATTTTTACCAACTTTTATCCTATATATAGATACATATATATATATTTATACCCATTTCTCCTTAAAACCAAATAGGCTCCTAACTTTAAGTTGCATCAATTGTTCCTTCCCATCAAGAGAGATTTCTATATCTATATCTATATCTATTGATAATTCATGAGGTACATACTGTTTACCGTTCAGTTGATAAGAATATACACATGCAGTGACCATTTGGCTTGTATCTCTTGCAGCTGCTTTTCAGCATGTAATGGAGATTGGAGGAATTGAAAGATAACATTTTCATTCATTTATATAAGTTACAATGAATGGATTTCAATTGCTTTTCTTATTAACTGGTAACTTTAAAATCTGGTTATGAATTGGAAAAAAAAAAACTTGTCTTCTTGACTGCAAAATCAAGAGAGGCAGAGCGACAAATCAGAAAATCCAGTTAGGACTTTCATCAAACAGGTTATGGGTAGGAAACAAAAAGGCTGAAGAACGGATGCAGATTCATTATTCTCAGCCGACCAATTTATACACAAGCTGCAACCACAATCCCACTAATTCAACAACTAGATAAACACATCTCCTTAAATATCTGACACTTACCCACTAATCACAAGATTAAGACAACTAATTAACTTAATTATAAACAGGAAAATAAAAACATTAACATCCCAGGTGATAGAATGCACCAATCATCTGCTATGAAATTTTCAGCCTTGGATTGATTAGGAAAATAAAAAACATATAATGCAGAAAAAGGAAAGTAGGTGACATAATATTGTTGTACGGTTATGTAACTAATTAAAATCCAAGGAGAAGAGGAAATATTATATAAAATGAACTTGGGCATACCAAATTCACCAACTTTTTAGAAACAGTGGGTGAGTCAAATCTTCTAGGAAGTTTCCATAGATTGAGATCAATTAAATATTATCTTCTCTTTTCTTCTATTGTGAGTTTTCGTGTTGTTCTCCAAAGAAAACACATGGACTCATGTTTTTTCATAAATCACCAAAGCATTTCTATCACAAACTAAGCTCCATAAGTAATATATATCTCCAATATTTTTTTCTTAAATAATTAATTGGGTTGATTCTCTCAAAAATTGAAGTTATATTTAATATGTTTATTGAAAACGTGAATCATGTATAAATTTATCAAAATTAGTACGAAATTAATTTTTTTTAATAGAAATAATCTATCAGAATTAGAAATACGAGACTTTTATATATATTATCATCCTCAATATTGATTGAAATGATTCTCCAAAAATTTAAGTTGATAGGAGACTATTCAATTAATTATTTGTATTTAAATAATTTTTTTTAATTAACTTTAATTTATTTTCTTAATTAAATAACACATCGACACCAAATATAAAATTATTTCGACAAAAAATGATATTGCAATTCTAAAGTAACAAAATCAAGAATTATAACTTCTAAACACCTTATGTAAAAGTCCAAAATGCACGTAATAAAATGACACTGAAATTTATTAATTTGTAGAAACAGTTTAAAATTTAAGATTATATTTCTTGTACAGTTTAATTAAAATATCTAATAAGATTACGAGAATACCTATTGAAAATATAAAAAAAAAGTTTAAACTGAAAATCTAAGTGATCAACCTCCGCTGCGGAATTAGAAAAAAGCATAGGGCAACCTTTTTACAAATTTTCTTATTGTTTAAAATCCGGATCTTCGTCGTCATGATATGAAATGATCAATAAGAAAGGTATGAACTATACTAACTCTGTAAAAATATCAACTCTTTACTACCGATACAGAAAAATCAAAGGTTTGTAGAAACTATAAAACAACCAATGAATCTTATTTTTCGATTTAAGTAAATTCATTTAACTTGAAAACATTTATTCTTTATTCACTTTTAAGTTCCCAGATACCATTTAAAAGAACTAGAACAACAATACACATCATATATTTTAAAAGACCATCAGTAATCAAACTTTACTTTTTTACTTACTTACCGGTGTCGCTAGAAGTTTATAAGGGTTCCCAATACACGTGGACTAAGTATCTATTCTATTAATAAACTGGTTGTCCCCATACCTCGTCCAATAATGGACGTCAAATATACAACCTCCTCAATACCCTGTCCGGTATGAGTATAATCAAAACAATTCCCAACTCATTTCGGTATAGGATTTCTTAGCCCCGTTCGACTGAGAGAAATATCCACGGTAAGATTTACCCTATATACCAGGTCCATCCACCTTTTTCCATGACACCCGGTAAGCCCATTTAATTTTTACAACGTTGCATACACATACAAGTTCCCATTATCATTTAGCCACCAAATACTTACAACAATCTCATTTTATAATCACAGGAAAATAGAACAATCATTTAATATGCGATATAAATTAAGACCCAATGATTCAAGAAAACGTAATTAAAACATTTGATTCAAACTAAATTAACGGATAAGGATGAAAATGGTTAAGTAAACTAAATAAATAAGAAAAGTAATTAAAATCAATAAATTAAAGTACATGAGGTAACAGTAGGCAAATAAAGCAAAATTACAACAAATAAGCAACATAAATGAGATATGGGCAATTATACACTGACCGCTTACTAGCTCCATCAGTGACTTATATTTAATTAATCAAGGGATCTCCAACATTTATAATTTTCCATTCATTATTTATTTAACTTTAATTTCACCGTAACGGGAGAAAGGATGAAGGATTCTTATATTGAGTCGGTGTCTGGAACACCACTTTTCCCACTACACATCTCGGCAGTTCCTGATTCCCGACTTTCTTGAGTTTTTCTGTAAAAACCAAAGCATACGTCAAATATCATAGAAATATGCGAAAAACAGCCAAAAAGGTCAAACTTCTCCCAAGGGTTGGTTTAGGGTTCTAGCACAGTGCCGCTGTCGTGCTCTAATGTCAACTTCCGTGCCTACGGTGGTTCCTCCTCTTGGTCAGGCTAGCCCGGGCCAAAAACCTGTCAAATTTGGGGTTAGGTAGCCTCTGTTGGTGGAAAAACAAGGAAAACTAAAATTTGCCGGCGGTTTGGGGCTTCCGATGTGGTGCTCTAGTGTCAACTTCCGTGCCTACGGTGGTTGCTCCTCTTGGTCAGGCTAGCCTTGGCCGAAAACCTGTCAAATTTGGGGTTAGGTAGCCTCTGTTGGTGGAAAAACAAGGAAAACTGAAATTTGCTGGCGGTTTGGGGCTTCCGGTGTGGTGGCTCTGTCGTTCCTCACTTGCGATCACTGTTCTCCTTCGATTTGCCTTCACTGAAAATACGTTAGATAACTAATGGCCAAAAAACAAAAGGGAACAGGAAGAGGATTCGGGCTCACCGGATGGGTTTTTCGATTTCAGGTGCGGTGGTTCGGCTGAGCTCTGCCCTCTATTTTCAGTTTCTCTTTTGACTTTTCAGCACCGATAAGGGTTTGAGATGGTTTAAAATCAAAAAGTGAAGCAAATGGGAAGAAAAAACTCACATTTCGGCGTCGATTTGGCCTCCGGTGCGGCGACGATGGTGGCTGGCTTCCTTTCCTCTGGCGACTGATTCGTTTTTCGCCTTCCCTTATTCTTCTTCTCTAATGGTCATGACAGCTAGGTTTTTGGGGAGCCAGGTAGTGAGGTTTAAATACCTCTTCGGCTTCAATATAGGCCGTCTGTGTAAGGACACGTGGAGCGACATAGACTGTTCAATTACGCATAAAGGAAAAAGCGATATGGACCATCAGATCATAGGCACGTAGGCTGTTCGGTCGAGTCTATTCGAGGAATTGATCTCAATCGTCCATGCGCGCAGGAGAGGCCTTGAGTCGTTCGATCGGCCTAGCACGCGAATCACCCGTGTGGCTTCCCATGTGGAATCGTGTTAGTGTGTCTGTCACGTGGCGCTCAACGATTCCTCGTGCTGTCGACATGGCCGTCCCATATGGCTGCATTTTTTTTTTAATTATTTGACCTCGATTTTTGAAAATTATTTTCAAATATATCCATAATGCATATTTCTTCAAAGATTTAAGCAAAAATTAAAACTAAAAATTTCTAAAATTATTATTAGTATAAATTTAATCATCCTGAGCCTAAATCCTAAGCTCGAGGTATTAACACTCTCTCATCCTTAAGAAAATTTGGTCCCTTAAATTGCTGCTCTTACACTAGTAAAATAATTAAGAATACTAGGCCCTGAAGTCTGATTCCAACTCCCAAGTGGTCTCGTCCTACAAATGGTTTTGTCATAGGACCTTAATGAAAAGAATTTTTCTGTTGCGAAGTACTCTACTCTTCTAGTCCGAAATACCAGCCGATAGCTACTCGTAAGATAAATCATCATGAAGTGGAAGTGGCTGGTAAGACAAGACATATGAGGGGTCCAGGGTTGTACTTGCGTAGTATTGATACATGAAATATGTTATAGATTCTAGATAGTTCTGGAGGTAGTGCTAGCATGTAAGCAGATATCTCAATCATGTTCAAGATCTCAAATGGTCCGATGAACCAGGAGTTCAATGTCCCCCTCTTTTCAAACCTGGTAATACCCTTAAAGGAGGTAATTTTAACGACCACTCGATCGCCTTTATTAAATTCCAAATCTCTTCTTTGGGTATCCGCATAACTTTTCTATATACTCTGAGTTGTCTGGATATTTCTCCTGATTTTAGTAAACTTCGCTGTGGTCTCATTTACAAGATTTGGGTCAATCAATTTTTTGTTACCAACCTTTTTCCAACAGATCGACGATCTACAAGGTCGACCATACAATGCCTCATATGGAGCCATGCCAATCCCAGTACCCTTAGAAATCTAGAACACAAGCCCTGAACATATCCTCCAGTGTGCGAATGGCTCGCTCTGATTATCTATCTATTTAAGGATTGAATGTTGTGTTAAAAGACAATTTTATCTCTATTACTTATTGAAAACTTGTCCAAAATCGAGAGGTGAACCTGGGGTCCCTATCTAATACCACTGTAACCAGAACTCCATATGTTTGACTATCTCCCGAATATAGATTCTAGCTAATTTGTCCAAGAGATCAGTCATTCTGATGGCTAGAAAATGAGAGAACTTAGTGAGTCAGTCAATAATCACCCTGATCGCTCATGCCCCGAGAGTACCTTAGGCAACCCCGTTATAAAGTCCATGGTGATATGTTTCCATTTTCACTCCAGGATTAGTAATGACTAAAGTAGCCCGTCTGAGCGTTGATACTTTACTTTGACCTGTTGGCATACAAGGCACTTGGAGATAAAATTAGCAATTTCTCTTTTCATCTCGTTCTACAAAAATTGGGATCACATGCTTTGATACATCTTAGTACTTTCCAGATGCATGGTAAACTTTGAACTGTTAGTCTCTATCATGATATCCTTTTTTAGTTCGCTATTATTGTGGACGCATAATCTATTCTAAAATGTGAGCAACTCATCGGTAGAGACTCGAAATTCTAGGTTTAAATCCTGTTCTGTATCATTTTTAATAGTTACTATAGTGAGATCGGTCAGTTGAGTCTCCTTTATTCTTTGGATTAATTCAGGTTGGACTGATAGGTGGGCCAAATATGTGGCTCTTTACAAATTTTGGAGTTGTATTTGCTGCGTAGCCTTCATCACACTGCACTTAGAAACCATTATGTGAGCTAGCATACCTGCATTCGTCTTACTGAGAGCATCGGCTACCACATTACCCTTGTCTGGGTGATACAAAATCTTATAATCATAATCTTTGAGGAGCTCTATTTAACACCTCTAACACATGTTGAGATCTTTGTGGGTGAATATATGCTTTAAATTCTTATAGTCTATATAAATTTTAAATGTTTCTCCATATAAGTAATAACATCAGGTCTTCAAGGCGTGAATAATGACAGCAAGTTCCAAGTCGTGGGTGGCGTAATTCTTTTCATGAGTTTTCAACTACTTGGACCTATAAGCTATAACTTTCCCGTGCTGCATCAGAAAGCAAACCAATCCTTGGTAGGATATATCACTACATACTATATATTAACCTATTCCATTCGACAGCGCTAAGACTGGTGCAATAGTCACTCAAACTTGACGTTTTTCTTCATAAGTTGTGTTAGGGGGGCAGTTATGCTTGGAAATTCTTCTACAAACTTACGGTAATAAATTATCATACCCAAAAAGTTTCAAACTTCCTTAACCGAAGTCAACTGCTTCTAACTCATCACTGCATCAATCTTCTCTGGAGTTATTGAGACTCCATTCTCTGATATAATGTGCCCCAGGAAGGAAATTTGTTCAAGCCAAAATCTACACTTAATTTTACATATAGTTTCTTTTCTCTGAGAACTTGTAAGACCTGAGTCAGAAGCTGAGCGTGTTCCTCTCTACTCTTCGAATAGACTAGGATATCATCAATGAATACTAAGATGAACTGATCTAAGAATGACCTAAAGACCCTATTCATCAAATCTATAAAGATTGCATGTGCATTAGTTAACCTAAATGGTATGACCAAGAACTTATAGTGCCCATACTGAGTTCTGAATGTTGTCTTAGGGATGTCTTATACCTTAATCTTTACCTGATGGTATTCCGAATGCAAGTCAATCTTGGAAAAAATATGAGTACCCTGTAACTGGTCGAAAAGATCATCAATCATGGGAGGGGCTACTTGTTATGGATTGTGACCTTATTCAGTTCCCTATAGTCAATACACAACCTAAAAGACCCATCACTTTTCGTTGCGAACGTGACTCTGGCACCCCAAAGAGATATGCTATGTTGGATGAACCCATTATCCTACAACTCTTTAATCTGTTTCTTTAGTTCTTCCATCTTGATACGGCTCATTCAATGTGGGACAAACGAGATGGGTTAGGTGCCAAGCTAAAGATCTATGGCAAATTTAATTTCTCGATCTACTGGCAGTTTTGGTAGTTTATCAGAGAATATTTCCAGAAAGTCTCGAACGATAAGAATATCTTGAATGTAAATCTCTTTCTTAGGCTTACCTAACGTGAAAAAGAATAACTGAGTTAAGGCATTTGATAAACAACGCAGTTACCATGTATAAATAATATCTAAAACTTTCATTAATTTGTAAAATATTTTTCGTTAGAAATGTTGAACACAAGCTTCTTATGAAAACAATCCACAGTTGCGTGATATGCTGCTAACTAGTTTATTCCAAAATTATATCAAAATCTCCTGTGTCAAGTGCTATCAGATCTACGCTCAATTTCTTGCCTACTATTTCTATGATACAAGCCTTGTATATAACATTCTTTAGTAGTGTCTCATTCCTAAGTGTAGATACAAACAGTACAGAATCAAGGCCTTCAGGTAACACATTTAAATTTTGAATAAAAATATGTGAAACAAAAGAATGTAAAACACTAGTATCAATTAAGACATGTGCAAGGTGGTTGCAGATAGTATACGTACCTTGTATTATGTTCAGGTTGGTTTCAACATCCTGCGGGGTGAGTGTATAGAATTTGCCCTGGACTGCGGGTCTGGCTTGGTTTTGATTTCGCGGACATTCTCTCGCATAATGTTGAGCGCATATGCGGCAGGTATTGTTGAGGCAATAACAGGGTCGGTCCTCATGGTCTTTGCCACAGTGTTTACAAATCTTGCTACGTTCTGTCACCGGGGCCTGGGAAGGAACTTGAGTTGCAGGTCTTGATCTCTTATTATGCTTATTCGGTGTAGTAAATATTGGCCTACGATGTGGAATGGAGGCCTGGAGTGCCTACTGTTGGGGAAAAAATGTAGAGGTTCCTTTCTATCAACTATACTTTAGCCAAAACTGCTGAGTAGGTGATGAGCTCGAACACATATAATTGCTGTCTAATTTCAGGACAGACCCCAACTCAAACTTTCTTACCTTTCTACATTCATCTGTCTTGCTCTCTAGAGAGTATTGACCTAACTCCAGAAATTTTCAAGCATACTCTAATACTGACAAATTCCTCTAGACCAGGTATGCAAACTCTATCTCCTTCAGATGTTGGAGGTGTTCTAGAAGGTACCCAGCATTAAAGGCTATCAAAAACTGTTCCCAAGTGACTGGAGTGGTTAGAGTAGCATGTTTTAGTTGCCACTAACGTCCTGCCTCACCCACGAGCATGTAAGTGGCAAGAATGACCTTCTGTTTAGGAACTATTCTAAGAGTTGTGAATGTCTTCTTTGTCTTTATTAACCAGTATTCAGCTTCTTCAAAAGTGGATACCATGCAAAAGTAGATAAATTAAGTCTTTTGTACCTTTTGATGTAACTTGTGTCCATCACGGGTGGAGTTGGGTCCTACTGAAAGAGAACTGAATTATGCTGGGGAAGGATTGGGTGGCCTTGTGGTGGCACTTGGTGGTATGGTGGGGGTACTAGATTGTACTACAGATGATAATGTGGAGGAGTAGGGTTGTACCATAGTGGTACTGGATCCTCTCGGTGTGGAGGTGACTTATACGGTGGCAGTGGTGGAGGGGAATCAGGCAGCTTCCTCATCTCCTTCCTGGCCTGCTGGGTAGAGATGAGTCTCTCCAGCATCTCGAAGAGCCGATCGACATCTTCCCAAATCGATCCCTCCCGGGCTACTCTATTTAGCGGGGGCCTTCCTCTCCTCATGTTCTTGTACCTACATTTCACAACAAAGGTTTGAGATTCAGGTTGTATTGAGTTATTCTAACCCTATGTGCAAGGAATGGTTCCAAGAAACGCGGCTCTAATACCAGCTATAAAAGCCCAAAATGTATATAATAAAATGATACTGAAATTTATTAATTTGAATAAGCAGTTTAGAATTTAGGGTTACATTCCTTACATAATTTAATTGAAATGCCCAATAGGGTTACGAGAATACCCATTGAAAATATAAAAGAAAGAAGTGTAAACCGAAAACCTAAGTGATCAACCTCCGATGCGAAACTGGAAAAAAACGGAAGGAATATTTTTTACAAATTTTCTTGCTGTTCAGGATCCAGATCTTTGTCATCCTGATCTGAAATGGTTAATAATAAAAGGGTGAGCTACAGTAGCTCAGTAAGAATATCAACATTTTATTACTAATACAGAAAAATCAAACGTTTGTAGAAACCGTAAAACAACCAATGGAGCTTATTTTTCGATTTAAGTAAATTCATTTAAGTTAAAAATACTTATTCATTACTCACGTTTAAGTTTCCAGATACCATTTATGAAGGAAAGAACCAGAATAACAATACACATAATACATTCTAAAAGACCATCAGTAATCAAACTTTACCTTGTTACTTACTTACCGTGTTGCTGGGGGTCCATAGGGGTTCCCAAGGACCAAGTATCTATTTTATTAATTAACCAGTCGTCTCCATACCCCATGTAGTAATGGACGCCAAACATGCAGCTGCCTCAATACCTCATCCAGTATGAGCATAATCAAAATAATTCTCAACCTCTTTCGGTATGGGACTTCTCAGCCCCATTCGAATGATGGTAATGTCCACAGTAGGGTTTACCCTATGTACTAGATCCGTCCACCCTTTTCTAGGATACCCGATAAGCCACTTTAATTTTTACAATGTTGCATACACATATAAGTTCTCATTACCATATAGCCACCAAATACGTACAATAATCTCATTTCATAATTACAAAAAAATAAAACAATCATTTAATAGATGATATAAATTAAGACCCAATTATTCAAGAAAACGTAATTAAGACATTTGTTTCAAACTGAATTAACGGATAATGATGAAAACGGTTAAGTAAACTAAATAAACAAAAAAAGTAATTAAAATTAACAAATTACAGTGCACAAAGTAACAGTAGGCAATTAAAAGAAAATAAAAACAAATAGACAACACATATGAGATAGAAGAAATTATACATTGACCGGTTAATGGCTCAATCAGTGACTTGTATTTAATTAATCAAAAGATCTCCAACATTTATAATTTTTCGTTCATTATTTATTTAACTTTAATTTCATTGTAACGGGAGAAAGGATGAAAGATTCTTACCCCAGTTTGGTCCAGAATACTGCATTTTTCACTACACTTCCTGCCGGTTCTTATTCTTAGATTTCTTAAATTTTTCTGAAAAAACTAAAACATAGATCAAACATCATAGAAATACGCAAAAAAGGCCAAAAAGGGTCAAAATTCTCTCGAGAGTCGATTTAGGATTCCAGCATGACGACGTCGGCGTGCTCTGCTGCCGGGTTCGTCGCCTATGGTGGTTCCTTCTCTTGGTCAGGCTGGTTTTGGCCGACCCTGGGCGAAAACCTACGAAATTTGGGGTTAGGTGGCCTCTGTTGGTGAAAAATGAGAAAAATCAAAACTTACCGACGGTTTGGAGTTTCTAGTGCGGCAGCTCCGCCATTCCTCCCTCATGGTCGCGGTTCTCATTCGGTTGCCCTGCACTAAAATATGTTAGATAACCAATGGTCGAAAAATGAAAGGGAACAGAAAGAGGATTCAGGCTCATTGGAGGGATTTTTTGGTTTTGGGTGCACCAGTTTTGGCAGAGCTTTGCCCTCTGTTTTTGGCTTCTCTTTTAATTTTCAATGCCAATAAGGGTTTGGGATGGTTTAAAATCGAAAAACGAAGCGAACGGGAAGAAAAAATTCACTTTTCAACGTTGATTTGGCCTTCGGTGCGGCAGTGATGGTGGTCGGCTTCCTCTTCTCCGACGATTGGTTCGTTAGTTCGTTTTTCGGCTGTCCTTCTTCTTCTTCTCTAGTGATCTCGATGGCTAGGGTTTTGGGAAGCTAGGTAGTGAGGTTTAAATACCTCATTGGCTTTGATCTAGGCCGTCCATGCAGGGACACGTGGAGCAGCAAGGACTGTTCGATCGCGCCTAAAGGAAAAATCGATCTAGACCATCCGATCAAAAGTATGTGGATCGTTCAATTGAGCCTATTTGGAGAATCGATCTCGACCGTCCACGCGCACGAGAGAGGTCCTGAGCCATTCGATCGGCTTGACACGCGGATCACCTGCGTGGCTTTCTGTGTAAAACCATGCTGGCGTGTCCGTCATGTGGTTCCCAATGATTCATCGTGCTGCTGATGTGACTGTCCCATATGGCCGCATTTTTTTATTTTATGATTTGACCCTGACCTTTGAAAATTATTTTCAGATATATTTACAATGCATATTTCTTCAAAAAAAATTTAAAAAAATTAAAAATAAAAATTTCTAAAATTAGTATTAATATAAATTTAATTATCTCGTGCCTAAATCCCTAATTAAAAACAACCAAAAATCTAATAACTCATGTAAGTATTTAGCATCCTTTGCAACAATACCAAATTACAATGAATGAGAATACAATTTTTTAATACAGATGTGAAACACATATTTTAGAATTCAAATGTACACCCTTATAGAAAATACAAAAAGAACTAATTATCCAACTAAAAAATATTTGGTCTCTCTAATATTGTTTTATGTTAATTAAAATAGAATAATTAATTATATTTAAAAAATTATTTTATATTCTTAATAATATATATATCTATAAATTGTTGATAGATGTAATTTCACAAAGATGAAATATGAGAATTTGTCTATTAGATAGTTCATATATCTAATAGACAATCCTTTCTAACAGTATATAACATTGAGTAAAAAGTTAAGACATCAGTTTATTTCTAGAAAATGTTTTACAAAGTTAGTGTGTGTGTATATATAATTATATATATATATATATATGTTGAAAATTTTTCATCTGTTATTTTTGCTTGTTAATGAAGAGAATGAGGTAAGCGAGTTTGAAATAGTTACTGTGCCTGTTTGACCAGATACTTAGAAATTTATGGTGTCATGACTTTCTTTGGTTGGTTTATTATTTATTATAAACAACATTGAGGATCCAAGTCAAAACCAAATTCTATGTTGCTACTACAAACAAGCAAGATATTTCATACTTTACTATAATTTTGTATTTACTCCATAAATTAATCACAGCCTCTTTTGAACATATATATAGATATAATATATCTGCTTGAATTACCACAATTATGTTTGATTTAGTGTGTGTAAGTCAATTAATTTATAATACATTTGGTGTAGTTGATACATTTAGTGTAATAATTTATATAAATATTTTGAAAATTATTTTAATAATTTAAATTATTTTAAATATAAATATTTTATTAATCTATTCAAAAATAAATTAATTACATTTTTAGTTTTAATAAAGAATTAAATTAATAAGTATCTTTAATTGGAGTAACTACAGATCATTTGCATTCAACTTACAAATAACCATTGAAGAATTGAATTCAAACCCAAATTTAAATTCATATTTGCAACATCAATTATATATATATATATATATATATATAACTAAAGCGAAATAAAATGGTCAAAAAGAACCCAAATAACAAAATAGAGAAGTCACACCAACCAATAAGGTAGCTCAAATCTCCTAATTATAATAATAAGTAATCAATGTTTCAACTCCCTAACTATATTTACGGGATATTGTACATATACAAGTGTCAATTATATATATATATATATATGCATGTACACTAATTATATTATGTGAATTGAGTAAATATTTACAAGGTAATGTGAAAAGTATGAAGAAATAAAATGAAGTTGTTTATTTTGGTGATCAACCAAGGAGGCAATGGCAACCTGGTAGGGAGCAGTTAGAGACTGCTTTAATCTTCTGAATATATTTTTTAATTATACAAGAAACACCTCTGCTTCCAATCATGTTGCGATCATCGTAGTACAAGACAATTTCTCTACGAACGAAGTGATGATGATCATGACCATCATATATACATACATATATATATATATATACATACATACACATACATACATACATCAGGAATTAATTCGTATATTTATTAAAATAATTATAGAATAATATGGGTGTTGCAAGATATGATTAAAAATTATTATTGAAATTTTCATAATGGTTAGGCCATTATTTACATATCTGCTTCAAATTATTATAACATATTCTTGGAAATAAATTTCTGATCTCGAATAAATAATCACAAATCTCTAAAAATAAGAGAGAAAAAAAATTGTTTAATTGACTAAAATATTTCTATAACTTTTAATATCAGTGAATAACTTTTACAAAATATATTTACAATTTCTTTTGAATAAGTGTTTCAAAATTACAATATTTTATATCTTTGTAAAGAAAAGATGGTCAATTGACACATTAGAATAACGTGTTTTTAAGTGAAGAGTCATATGTTTGCTAATTAATACTGATGCATTTTCAAGAAATACTGCAAGCACTAACAAGTGATAATAAGTACTAATTTTGTTAATTAACAATCAGATTTACTACTAATTAGCACTATATATAAGAGAAGAGGTACAAATCTAAAAATTTATCCTTCATTTATTTAGATTTTTTATAAAATTTACATATACCTTTAGTTCAGACTTAAAAATCAGTATTAGACAATGTAAAAGATATATTGACCATGTAAAAAGATAGATTATTAGTTAGTACGACAGTGGTAACATTTTCTATCTAAATATTAAATATCTTAATATTAACAACAATGTAAATATTGGTCCTCATAAAGTCTATATCATTATTTAGGAATGGTTAGGAAATTATATATCTAGTATAAGAAAATTTCGTTTAGTCTTGATGTATAAAATTCATATGAGTATAGGACAATATGGTTTTGTAATTAACAATCTTTAAGACATGAATATAACTCTTTTGATTAAAAATAATAATTCTAATTTAGAATAAAGAATAACCCATTACGAAAGATTATAGTTAAAACCTATATCGATAATACTATGTCAATAGTTCTTCTTATGATATCAACACTACGATAGACATTGTTATAGTAAAAAAAGATATTTAAAGTTACTGTCATGCCTCGTATACCTTTGAGGGACCCACTCTTTAGTTTGTCAATAGTCATCGATAATGGATAAAAGATTTTATTTTAGAATAATCTATGGTTGAATGATACCACATTAGAGAGGTTCACCTTAGGATTTTCACATTGCTTTTTGACCAATATGTAAGGTGGGTGACGGATTCACATTATGAAATCTTCCTAGTCTTCAAACATCAAGATAAAGAGAAGAATGTTAGTAAATTGTGGTCTAATCTAAAAGAGATATTACAGAGGATAGTGTTAAGTAGACATAGACAAGATAGATATGTTTGGAGTTGGGATAGTAAAGGCCTATTCTCAACAAAAAAATTTTGAAGATCTATCAAGCCTATAACATTTGAGTTAATGACTTTAGGCATCTTAGTACGCAAGGTATGTATCCTTTAAATAAAAGTCTTTGCATGGCAATTACTAAAGGGTCGCATGTTAGTTATAAATTTTTTTTTAGCATTGTTGTTGTAGACTGAAAGTATGAAATAAATATCCAATTTATAGGTGCAATACAAAAAAAATAATCCTATTTTGCTACAACATAGAAAGGTTTATTAGTCTAATGCACTTCTTTATCTTAGTGGGACATATCATGATATTGTCTAGGAGATATTCAAACTATCTTTAGTACATGGTAATTTGTAAGAAAACCCATGTATTATAGGAGTGCGTTAGCATTACTCCTTTTATATTATATATTTAGAAGTATGATCAATTTGATTTGCTAGAAATAAAATTATTTCTAAGAAAAAAGAAATATCCACACTAGATATATGACTTAGTATGAATAATACTAATATGGTACGTCGACTCACTTTAATGAGAATATAATAACTATTCAATTAACCAACTACTAGTCTCCTTACATATGTGATAAGGTAACGATCACATATATTGAAAAAGGGATGTACCATGTAGGGTAAACTAGCACCCACAACTATAGATGGATCTTAATGAATAAGGATGGTTAGTGTAAATGCATTTTCTAAAAAAAACATGGGTGCATGTGATGCAATTACGATAATAACCTATAATGTGTCAATAAATCAATCTATCGATATAATAACTGAGAGTGATTTAGTTGTGATCACATCTTGGGTGGTTATATTACAACCCTATAGAGATTAAATCAAATTACAAACTCTATAAAAAATGAGATGGAAAACTTGAATTCAGCACCTCCAGCTCATGCCAATAAAAAGAACTTTTATGATCAATGCACTTATTAAGATAGGAATGGGTAAGGGCACATATTTAAATGGTTATAGAAGGTTTCTTTGCACTGGATGGGATCTTGAGGAAATAATTTCTAACATATACATATGACCTCTCTTTTAACTTATGTAGGTAAAAATAAAGGGTAATTATTCATTCTTTAACTTGATATGAATAGAAAACTAACAATTGATGAGCTCATGCTATCAATAAATTATTGAAATACTAAGTTTAGACGTAAACAGTGCCAAATAGAGCTTCATAAGAAAATCTTTTTATTTATTGTTTTGTTTTTCTTTTAAAATTGTTATTGACTTTGATTAATGTGATTTTCTTGTCAGAAAGAATGTGAATGAGTTGTAGACTCGTATGAAAAATATTGAATGAATACTTAATCTATCATGTATTACTTTAATGTAACTTGTGTCAGTGTGCCAAGTGTTGTTAAGTTTATGGTGCAAAAGTAATAATGTTAGGTGTGAGAAAGAGTAGTAGTAACGATATCAAAAGGTCCTCGAGAGTTTTCAAAAGAGGAAAGCATAAGGTAGGAAACCATTTGTTTATGATGATTTTTACTAATAAATATATTCAGTTAATAAAAGGTACATTAAAACGCTGAAGGCATTATCTTTGCTAACAACAATTATTTGTATATGTATAATTCTAGTAATAAAATAAGATTTGTTAGTAAAAATGACTCTTATTATATGTCCTTTTTCTTTGTAGTGATACAAGTAAAACAACATTAGTATAGTAATTTAAAAAATCAGTATGCTGCAGAGTCAAAACGCCCTGTATTCCTGTACATTATATTTTTTTTTTGCAATAAATTTATATATTCATTAATAGATATTTTATGTAAATCAATCACGACATCTCTCCAAATGATAATATATATTAGAGGATTGTGTCATTCGAATTTACAATTTTTTATAAAAGAATAGACATATGAGTCATTTAATTAACTGAGTGGTTGATTATTTATCTTAGTTACAAAAAATTCATCCTCCTCCTAACTATAATTCTTGCTTCTGCCATAGTTTGTATGGTTAAAACTGTACATAACGTAATTAATTTGAAATACTAAAGAAAAAAAAAAAAAGGGATAACATGTATGGTGTTTTGGGTTTATTTTGATCGCATAGGTGCAATAAAATTCAACTTTACCAGACTGAATGGAAATATTTTGTACCTAATCCTGATTTCTTGATGAAATCCATATTCAATTAATTTAGTTTTTTTCTTGCTTCCATCCAAGAAGGGTAGCTGGGTGATTATTTACTACAAATTAAGAAAGAATGAAAAAGACATCACCCTTTAATTTGAATATCACCTCGATAGCATGCACTTACGTATACATAACACCCAACATAATCACCCACTTTCTTGTCTCTGTGTATATGTGTGTGTGTATATATATATATATGATATGATATGATATGAGATGTGATGCTCAACAACGTGTCATATTATCTCTAACAAATTTAACTCATCTTCTTCGTTACTTAAAAGCGTATATAGATATAATGGGAAGATCGCCGTGCTGCAATGATGAGAATCTAAAGAAAGGGCCATGGACGGTGGAAGAGGATGAAAAGCTGACGGCTTATATCAACAAAAATGGTCTTGGAAGCTGGAGATCACTCCCCAAACTTGCTGGATTAAACAGGTGTGGAAAGAGTTGCAGGTTAAGATGGACTAATTATCTGAGGCCTGATATCAAGAGAGGCAAATTCTCTCAGGAAGAAGAAAAACTCATCATCAATCTCCATGCTGTTCTTGGAAACAAGTATAAACAGATACATATATACATATTTGTAGTTATATACACTTTATAATTATGTATAACATATAATTGGCATGGTGGGTGCAGGTGGTCAAGAATTGCAAGTCATCTTCCCGGGAGGACAGACAATGAAATCAAGAACTTTTGGAACACCCACATAAGGAAAAAGCTTCTGAAAATGGGAGTTGACCCTACCACCCACAAGCCCAGAATTGACCTGAATCATCTTCTTCTAGGTCTTTCTCATTTGATTTTTAATGCTGATGATCAGTTTAGCAGTATGATCAATTTGGAAACTGCCCTTAAGTTACAGGCAGATGCTGCCCAATTGGCCAAAACTCAACTTCTCCAAAACCTGCTTAAGTCCATTCTGAGTCCTACAAAGTTACCACCATACTTTCCTAATTTATCTCACAATTACATCAACAATATGACTGAACCAAATTGGAAACTACACAATGATCCAAATTGTAGCAGCAGCAACGCAACCACACCATTATTACAAGAAAATTATGATGAAGGTGAAGCTATGATGAATGAGCTATGGGCGTGTTTTGATCAGAAGGATGGAGCTCATCAATATTTATGTAATGAAAATGGAGAGGAAAATGAAAATCCAGTTTCCAAATTGGTATCAGGTGCTGATGATCAGGATTATAACAATAAAAATAATAATGATAATAATAATACAGATCAAATGGTTAGCAGCAGTACCCAGATGCCTCAGCTCTTATCTGCATCTTCATCCCCAACCTACGACATGTTTCAGACCACTTGTGACAACCTCATCATGGATGATGACGATGCAACCTACTGGAATAACATTCTAGATGATCACGATCAGTACTGTAATAAACTAATTAATTAGGTAATCACATATATATATATATATATATATATATATATATTTCTCCTCTTCTTCATCTTCATTTTCTTTTTATAATAGTAATTAATTATACTCGTAATAAGTTTTAACAATTCTGCTTAATTTTTGCAGCTTTACGATTTGAATTGCACCCTTTCTCGGGATAATACATACCAAACGATTGATACATGGAATGAAGATCGTACGTTAATAGCCACGGATGAAGAGATTTTTTATTTTATTTTTTATAAATTTATCATTTAGTTCTGGTATGTTTATATATTTATAAACTTTGTTCCATTGTATGTTAAGTTACGAACACTTTCCAATTGCATATGTAACAATCTTTCTCCAAATTAATAAACATTTTCTTCATTGTTTGGTTAATACATATATATAGCTAACGTGGGTACGTGAAATCCATGCAAATCAGGAAAGACACATATATAAGTTAGGTAATAAAAATAATTACCATTTATTTATTGATATTTAAAATATAAATACTTCAATTTATTTATATATTTTATTTAATTGATAAAATATATAATAAAAAAATAAAAATAATTCAATGTATCTGAAGAATCAATATTTGGTATTGAAAAGTTGTTAATTATATGAAATAGCAAAGGATTAGTAAAACTAAAATAATGGATTAGACCTGTTAATTAAAACGTCAATCATGTCGCCACGATTTCCAACTTCTTTCGGACATATACATTTGGTCTTAAGTGTAACATCAAAGAGTTAATATAATACACTAAGGAATATACCAATTTACTTTGATAATATTTTATATCGTTAATCAGTTATCGTTTAATTGTTGGATTGTAGTGTATTCTAGTAAGTAGAAGTCAGATAAATTAGTTACATTGTTGCGTATTAGGTATTTCATTTACGTATGGATCTAAGCCATTGACTGCTAATAGCTATAATTACCAACCTTATTATTATATTTTTTACTTCACGTTACCTTATAATAATTATAAGCTATATGTTTTCTTAACTTATGTGTTTATAAAATGTAATCAGGCTGTAAATAATTTAATTCAACGTATTTTATAATTACTTAATATAAATTTTTGACTTCTTTGCTTCACCATAACTTATTTAGGTCAGGGTGACATTTATTAAAAATATTAAGTTTACAAACTAAATCTGTCTTTGGTGTATAACTGGACCAAAAATGAACTAAGATAAAAATGTATCTATCCTAATTCTTTTAGTCCGGACTAACCAATATAACTAAGATATATGTTTGATTTAAACTCAATTCGATTTAAACCAAGTTATATTGAGTCTATTGAATTTCATTTGATCCAATCTATTTAGCGTCAAACAAGAAAATAAGATAAAAACAGGTTTTATCATATCAAAACTCAACCAGCCCCTATAAAATGCGAATTTAAATATGTTTTTAATCTAGGATATTTAAAATCTTTTAATAGACAGTGTTGGGTTTCGTGGGTTATTTAATCAGCAACTTATTCAATCATTATATTACACCAATATTAATATATCTATATATTTATACATATTATTTATTTTAAGAAGATACGAAGAAAAAAAATCAAGTAAATTACTTAAATACGAAAAATAAAAACTTTAAAAGTTAAGATTTTTATGATTATTTTTAAAGTTACTTTTGGTAATGTAATAAGTATAATATCAGTAAGAAAGTAAAAGAAAAACACCAAATAAGTGAATATTGTTCTCAACGTAAATACATTATATAAAAATAAATAAATCATTAACATTGTTGCTAATTATTGTTGTATAGCTTTAAAGGTATTATGGAGCTTTAACAAACGCAAGGATGTTTGCATTCATCAATTTTACTATGGACAATGATCTAATTTTACTATGATTATACATCCTTTCCAATAGATTTTTATATATTTCTTTGTGACTAAAATGATCTAGATTTTACAATAATAATTTATTTACCTTTATTATGAGCTAATTTTTTCCTCTTTAAATTTTTTTTTTTTTGTGTAAAAAAAAAAAAAGTATGCTAGATTTTAATAAAATTTTCTTCTTATTCAGAAACACAATACATTTACTTAAATTTAATTAAATTTGATCACAACATGTTGAGATTTAGCTAAATTTAATTATATGAATCTTATTGATACATTAGTAAATTAAATTTTTTATCTCATTAAAATAAATATTATAGATCAGCTACCAACAATCTATATTACTCTTACAAAATATGAACTTTACATTTTTAAAGATGTTTGAACTCGTAGTTTCAAAGAAAACATAAGAATTTTAACCATTATATAACCATGTTGTTATTTTTTTTTTTGCTCGGTAACTTAAAATTTCAATTTGTTGCAAGTTCGACAATTACTAAGATTATTTAACATGGATTATTATGTGAATTCACATGTTTACTAATTCTAAGCTTCTTAATGAAATTGATGCTTGTATCACTTTCTTATAGTGTAATGCTAGATACTTGAATCACCTAGATGTTAACTTTAAACTGGTTAGGAATAAATGAAGGAACTTTTCTACTTAATTGTAAAATCAAGAGAGACAGAGCAACAACTTAGAGACTTCACTTATGACTTTTATCAAACAAGTAATGAGTAGAAAAAAGAAATGATGAAGAACTGATCTTATCGTATTATTTCCAATCAGCAAATTTATACACCCAAGTTACAACCAGAAACCTACAAAATTAACAGCTAAATACCCGTGATAAACACATTCCTAAAATATCTACCACTCACCACTATCCATAAGACTAGGACAATTAATTTAAATAACTTAAAACATAAAAGAGCATGTGATTAAATAAAGAAAACATGTGACTTAGTAGTTTCTGTATTATATGTCATAGACTACACCATGTCTTATAAGGTAATGACTGGATCATATTTCTTTAAATCATATTTATTCGACTTAAGTAAAATAACTTAACTTCATTAATAATAAAAGAGTAGCAGAAACGTTACATTTCTTAAATACAAAGTATAAACATATCTACAAGATTCTAAATTTCTTTATTTATATTAATAAACAAAAATACGAAACAGTAACCTTAATATTAGAGTCTAGGCTTTAGAGATTTTCTCTGTATCATCGCTTACTCTGCAGCGGTATCTTCTGTATCTGAGGGGTGATAGGAGGGATGAGATAAAATATGTCAATAAGTAATATTATGAAATCACAATATAATACATGTAATATATAGTTTCTTTACACACAACAGAACATATATCATATTACCTTTCCAAAACATATACGAATCAAAAGACGAAAGCATAAATCATAAAACAGATGCATGTTGTATACTTCATCACTATTATGGATGATCAATCAGTTACCATACATTATGCATAGGCACATATACTTATCACTTGTTTCTCATGTAGCCGAACACAGAACGACATACATGAGTACGTTGAAACACTGCTACCCCCCCAAACACGAAATGGTTAAAGCACGCACATCAGACTGTTTTTCCATACACCCGAATACGAAACAGTTTTGTATGGGTATCCACTTATCACTTCGCCAATACACCGGAACACGAAAGGTTATGTACGGTCAGATTGAAGTCTAGCATAATGCACGTGCTTTCGGATAATTTCTTTCTATAATGAGTGATACACACATATCAAAATCACATTTCAAAAACACAAAGCGAAATAACATTTATAATGAAATAAAACTTTAACAAATACTTACTTAACAAATAGGAAAAACAAATTAAACATGTGCATATTTATACTGAAAATACGTAAAATACTTCAAAACTACGTAAGCTATAAATTCATAATATTCACTTATCTTAATTTTTTAGCAGTCATAGCCTTAATTCCGGTAGAGTTCTGCCTTTATTTATGACTTTTTTTAAAAAAATTCGATAGAGTTTCGAGACGATTTTTGGTCACTTTCTTGACTCAAAAATATCAAATACAATAATAAAAAACTAATATAAAAAATTAAAGAGAAACTAAACTTCAAAACTTAAGAAAAAAATTATATTTCTAACAGTTTATAGCTTCTTTTTTATCATGAACCTTATTCTTCTTCTCTTCGTCTTTCTTTGCTTTCACAAATTTAGCACAGTTTTTTCAAGGTTTTTATCTAAAACCTCTAAATACTCTTAAATATCATATACTTCGTACTCCTTTTCTTTTTTCACTTCTATGCTTCTTACTATTTTTCTCTCATTCAGAATGTCTCTTACTCCCTTCTCCTATCCCCTATTTATAGGAGTGGGGAGCCACAAGGAAAAAGCTGTCACCATTCTATTTTACTATTTCATCTAAAAGTTGTCACCTTTCATTATATCATTTCATTTAAAAGGTTACCACTCTTCACATATCATTTTACCTAAAAGGCCTTTTCACATGTCATTTCATCTAAAAGGTTATCACTTTTCACATGTTATTTCATTTAAAAGTTGTCATTTTTTGTTATGTCATTTTGTCTAATAGTTATCATTTTTTATTATACCAGTTCATTTAAAATATTCTCACATTTTCTCATGCTTATTCTAGCTCCTTCATTCTTATTTATCTGTTTTCTGTTTGACTCTACACTATGTTCTTAACCTAATTATATATTTTCAAACACATACAAAGCTAAATTAAATATATCAAATATAAGAAATTAACTCGAATGTATTTTTAAGCTATCACATTATATTTAACACTCTCTCATAATGCAGAAACTTACAAGACCAATTATTTGTCTAAAATATTTAAACTTTGCCAAAAGAAGAGCTTTTGTAAACATATCAGCTAGCTGGTCATTTTTATTGCAATATGCAATTTGTATGCTTCCTTTTGTCACCAATTCTCCAATAAAATGATGTCAAGTCTCGATATGTCTTGTGCAACTATGATAAATAGGATTCTTCGTCATAGCAATGGTGGACTGATTGTCACAATAAATGATAGTTGCCTCTTGCTTTTGCTTTATGTCTTCTAAATTCTTTGCAACCACACTGCCTGACAAGTTGCTAAAGTTACAGTAATGTAGTCAGTTTCCAATGATGATAAAGGTGTAGATGTTTGCTTTTTTGAGCTCCGAGATATGACACTTGATCCTAAACTAAAAACATATCATGTGGTACTTTTGCAATCATCAACACAACCTGCTCAATCACTATCCGAATATCCATGCAAATTCAAATTACCAACACTATAAAATAGACCATATGAAATTGTTCATCTCAAGTACCTTAACACTCTTTTTGCTGCCCTATCGTGTATCTTACTTGGTTTTTGTATAAACTTGGACAAAAGACTAGTAGCTTACAAGATGTCCGACCTAGTATTAGTGAGATATAGTAGGTTTCCTACCAAACTTTGATAAACATGAGCATCAACTTATTCTTCTCCATCTTTAGCACTGAACGTTTGATTAGTTGCCATTGGAGTTTTCACCATATTGCAATCTTTGCAACCACACTGCCTGACAAGTTGCTAAAGTTACAGTAATGTAGTCAGCTTCCAATGATGATAAAGGTGTAAATGTTTGCTTCTTTGAGCTCCGAGATATGACACTTGATCCTAAACTAAAAACGTATCCTGTGGTACTTTTGCAATCATCAACACAACCTACTCAATCACTACCCGAATATCCATGCAAATTCAAATTACCAATGCTATAAAATAGACCATATGAAGTTGTTCATCTCAAGTACCTTAACACTCTTTTTGCTGCCCTATCGTGTATCTTACTTAGTTTTTGTATAAACTTGGATAAAAGACTAGTAGCTTACAAGATGTCTGACCTAGTATTAGTGAGATATAGTAGGTTGCCTACCAAACTGTGATAAACATGAGCATCAACTTATTCTTCTCCATCTTCAGCACTGAATGTTTGATTAGTTGTCATTGGAGTTTTCACTATATTGAAATCTTTGCAACCACACTGCCTGACAAGTTGCTAAAGTTACAGTAATGTAGTCAGCTTCCAATGATGATAAAGGTGTAGATGTTTGCTTCTTTGAGCTCCGAGATATGACACTTGATCCTAAACTAAAAACATATCCTGTGGTACTTTTGCAATCATCAACACAACCTGCTCAATCACTATCCGAATATCCATGCAAATTCAAATTACCAACGCTATAAAATAGACCATATGAAGTTGTTCATCTCAAGTACCTTAACACTCTTTCTGCTGCCCTATCGTGTATCTTACTTGGTTTTTGTATAAACTTGGACAAAAGACTAGTAGCTTACAAGATGTCCGACCTAGTATTAGTGAGATATAGTAGGTTGCCTA
The DNA here is from genome assembly GCF_054855325.1 of Carica papaya. NCBI lineage: Eukaryota > Viridiplantae > Streptophyta > Magnoliopsida > Brassicales > Caricaceae > Carica > Carica papaya. Next base: position 25,710,114 of record NC_142311.1, on the reverse strand, counting down.
CCAAACTTTGATAAACATGAGCATCAACTTATTCTTCTCCATCTTCAGCACTGAACGTTTGATTAGTTGCCATTGGAGTTTTCACCATATTGAAATCTTTGCAACCACACTGCCTGACAAGTTGCTAAAGTTACAATAATGTAGTCAGTTTCCAATGATGATAATGGTGTAGATGTTTGCTTCTTTGAGCTCCGAGATATGACACTTGATCCTAAACTAAAAACATATCCTGTGGTACTTTTGCAATCATCGACACAACCTGCTCAATCACTATCCGAATATCCATGCAAATTCAAATTACCAACGGTATAAAATAGACCATATGAAGTTGTTCATCTCAAGTACCTTAACACTCTTTCTGCTACCCTATCGTGTATCTTACTTGGTTTTTGTATAAACTTGGACAAAAGACTAGTAGCTTACAAGATGTCCGACCTAGTATTAGTGAGATATAGTAGGTTGCCTACCAAACTTTGATAAACATGAGCATCAACTTATTCTTCTCCATCTTCAGCACTGAACGTTTGATTAGTTGCCATTGGAGTTTTCACCATATTGCAATCTTTGCAACCACACTGCCTGACAAGTTGCTAAAGTTACAGTAATGTAGTCAGCTTCCAATGATGATAAAGGTGTAGATGTTTGCTTTTTTGAGCTTCGAGATATGACACTTGATCCTAAATTAAAAACATATCCTGTGGTACTTTTGCAATCATCAACACAACCTGCTCAATCACTATCCGAATATCCATGCAAATTCAAATTACCAACGCTATAAAATAGACCATATGAAGTTGTTCATCTCAAGTACCTTAACACTCTTTCTGCTGCCCTATCGTGTATCTTACTTGGTTTTTGTATAAACTTGGACAAAAGACTAGTAGCTTACAAGATGTCCGACCTAGTATTAGTGAGATATAGTAGGTTGCCTACCAAACTTTGATAAACATGAGCATCAACTTATTCTTCTCCATCTTCAGCACTGAACGTTTGATTAGTTGCCATTGGAGTTTTCACCATATTGCAATCTTTGCAACCACACTGCCTGACAAGTTGCTAAAGTTACAGTAATGTAGTCAGCTTCCAATGATGATAAAGGTGTAGATGTTTGCTTTTTTGAGCTCCGAGATATGACACTTGATCCTAAACTAAAAACATATCCTGTGGTACTTTTGCAATCATCAACACAACCTGCTCAATCACTATCCGAATATCCATGCAAATTCAAATTACCAACGCTATAAAATAGACCATATGAAGTTGTTCATCTCAAGTACCTTAACACTCTTTCTGCTGCCCTATCGTGTATCTTACTTGGTTTTTGTATAAACTTGGACAAAAGACTAGTAGCTTACAAGATGTCCGACCTAGTATTAGTGAGATATAGTAGGTTGCCTACCAAACTTTGATAAACATGAGCATCAACTTATTCTTCTCCATCTTCAGCACTGAACGTTTGATTAGTTGCCATTGGAGTTTTCACCATATTGAAATCTTTGAAACCACACTGCCTGACAAGTTGCTAAAGTTACAGTAATGTAGTCAGCTTCTAATGATGATAAAGGTGTAGATGTTTGCTTCTTTGAGCTCCGAGATATTACACTTGATCCTAAACTAAAAACATATCCTGTGGTACTTTTGCAATCATCAACACAACCTGCTCAATCACTATCCGAATATCCATGCAAATTCAAATTACCAACGCTATAAAATAGACCATATGAAGTTGTTCATCTCAAGTACCTTAACATTCTTTCTGCTGCCCTATCGTGTATCTTATTTGGTTTTTGTATAAACTTGGACAAAAGACTAGTAGCTTACAAGATGTCCGACCTAGTATTAGTGAGATATAGTAGGTTGCCTACCAAACTTTGATAAACATGAGCATCAACTTATTCTTCTCCATCTTCAGCACTGAACGTTTGATTAGTTGCCATTGGTGGAACTAATAGCTTTGAGTTTATAATATTAATTATTAGTTATTAAATATGAGTTTGAAAATATAATTTTTTAACAAGTATAATTTAATAATTAAAAATGAACATTTCTAATAAATACTTATAAACTCAAACTTACAGCATCACCACCCTCTTTGAGTGCATCTTAACTCACCATGTGGCCGCAGTTGAACTATTCTGTGTTAGACCATGTTTCATTTATATATAAACATTTATACTAATTCCTATACTATATCTAGTTCTAGTTGGTGGCATTGCATAACCATATTTTTATTTGAATTACCTCCTTTCTCACCTTCAATTCTCTTGTAGGTTCCCAATTTTCATAGTAGAAATTCAAAATTCAATATAGAGTTGGAGATAGCTTAAGTATAAAAATTATTATTTGAAAAGTCATTGATTCTAATTGTTCTGTTCATTTATTTGGAAAATTTTTTTTTTTTTTTAAAATAGATCTAGTTTATAATAAAGATTTATTATAAATTAAGATATAACATTGATTGAAATTAAAGAATTAAATTGATAATTTAATGTAACATGATCTTTTTATTATACATGTATTATATAATATACATAATACAAAGGAAATGCAAAAACGATTAGGTATTGTAAGGCTCAACTTCTCATCTTTTGACTCCTGGGCTAACAACAACAGAAATTTGGATGAACAAAAACCAAATTCACTGCGTAGTAAGTGGCTGAAAATTAAAATTTAACTAAACGTTATGTTTAACCATTATATAATTAAAAATTTTACAAAAATAAAAATTGTCCAATTAAATTTTTTCTAACTGCATCGCAACAGTTATACAAATGACTTTCTAACAAAAATTTCTGTTGAATTTAAAATTGACTGAAAATTCCTAAAAAAAAAAAAACTATTTTAAATAAAATAAAAGTAATATCCCAATTGTATTATCATCTAATTGAAAATATAGCTATCATAATTCTACTAATTGTCTAATTAACTATATTGTAACTAAAATTATTTAATTAAAAATTTTGCAGTAATTATAATAATTTAGTTAAAAATAATAATTTATCTAATTAAAAATTTTAATGAAATTAAAAGTGTGTATTTGAAATTTTATTATTCAAATAACTAAATAAAAAGTATTATATTTTTGTTAATTTTTTAATTTACGTAAAAACTATACTAGAATTAAAAAAAAAAATTATATATACTTAATCTTCAAATGTATTGTAAACATTTTATTCATAGTTTGTTACTTTGATTGAATAATTAAAATATTTAATACAAATATGTTTATGAAATTTGTAAAAAACTTTAGATTACAAAATATTTTTTCAAATTCAATTTTTTCAGTTAAAACCAAACCGACTAGTTGAGTAACTTCAGTTTGTAAGGATAGTTGTTTCTCAAAATTAGATTTTCTCAATATGTGAATATTTTCACCAAAAAAAAAAACTAAATACACATCCCCTTAATGGATCCCACATATATACCATAGTGCAAAGCAAAAGCTAAAATTGAATCCGGACTTCTAATGCTCATTTCCACTCCCTCAGAGGCAACCAACAAGGAAATTTAAAGGAACAAAAACTGGATTTATTGTGCAGTGAGTACCAAACACACAGAAACATATATACCAGATGAAAGAATATATAAATGCGGAGAGATAGGCAACCCAAGAAAGGTTATCCTCAATAATACAAATTTCACAACAGCTCAACCAGCAATGAACTAACACAACTCCTATTACCCAAGAGCGTGGAGCAGGTATAGTAACCAATGGGGTTAAAGTCACCGTGTATCCGCTAGCTTTCTGAAAATTTATCCTATCAACCAAAAATACAACTCTTTGACCATACACAAAAGTACACCAACCTTAATAGTTGCAGTCATCAGCTTGCTGTGCCAGTTGTTTCATCTCAGAACAAGCTCCATAGTGTTTATAACTTCAGTTTATCATAACAGTGTGGTTTTATCTGTATCCACCACCATATGGCTGTTGTGGAGCATAGCCACCAGAACCCATCATGGGGTTGTAACCACCAGGCATGATGGAACCAGGAGTCCCAGTTTGTGGTTGCATTGGTGCCCCTCCCATATTCATTCCCATGCCTACGTTCATACCCATGTTCATCCCCATTGCCATGCCCATTGGTGGATTCATATTTCCATAGCTGCCTCCCATACCCATGCCAACACCTGGACCACCGCGCATGCCCATGCCCATACCCATACCCATGCCCACGCCCATGCCCACGCCCATGCCCATGCCCATGCCAGAGCCTATCATCGGATTTGGTGGAGGTCTAAGACCGCTAGCACCAGTGCGACCTAATCCAGAACCAGATCCCATGGCCTTGCCCATTGTTACGGTAGATGTTACTGGGGTGGCCGCAGGTTGTTTTTCCATCCTCTTTTCTTTCCTATTAATCGCATCAAAATCAACGCCAATGTCTGCCAACGGATTTATTTTAGCTGCAGAAAAGGTTAATGTTATTTCACATATAATAATATATAAACCTGAAGATTTTTTAAAGAAAAAAACTATAGAAAAATGTAAGCACTCACGCCCGGAGATATTCAAATTGACTAGTCCCCTACTCAATGTATCTGCCCAAACTGTTGACTTGGGCTCAAATTTCGGTCTAGATGATTGAGGAACTGTAGCAAGTGGTCCTGATGAAGATGGAACAGCTGGCTGTGATACCACTGAAGCATTTGATCCTGTTTGTGAAAAGAAGTTACCTAGGACATCATTGTTGTGTTGTGCAGATGGTCCTGTTGGATGCAAAGCCAATGATGTTGCAGAACTAGGCTGTGCAAGGAAGTTTCCATTGTTAAGCTGTGCACCTGGTCCAATTGTAGTATGATGTGAAATTTGTGAAGTCACTGAGGCTGGAGAACTTGGTGGAAGGAAGTTTCCACCGTTAAGATGTGAGGCTGTTCCAGGTAACATATGCTGTGGAATCTGAGTGTTCACAGGATTCAAAGAACCTTGTTGCGGAAGGAGGTTTTCACTGCTAACCTGTTGAGGTCCTGTTGGATTCTGAGGTAGAGAAGACACATATGAATTCACAGGAGCAGAACCTCCCTGCGGGAGGTAGCTCCCACCACTAAACTGTGCAGTTTGTCCAAATGGAGTTTGTGGGCCCATGTTTGAGGCTACTGAAGATACCGAACCTGCCTGTGGGTGAAAGCTTCCATACATGTCAGAACGTGGTTGTGCCGGTTGGGCAGTTGAGGCTGAAAATGCTGGCTCAGAATAAACAGCAGAAGAAGGTACAGAAGGTGGGAGGATGTCTGCCAGAATATCAGTTTCCTGCAGGGGAGGTGTTGACAGTTCTTGAGGCAAGAACTGTGAGTTTACCGAAGGAGGTTGAACATTGGAGATACTGGGTGCTGGGTATGTAATAGCTGAAAAGGAGTCCCCAAAGCCAAAGTTATCATTTGTGTCCACTTTTGAGGCTGGCAACTGGGTATTTTCCACATGGTCCGCAGTTGCCTGGAAAGGAGCCATGGCTTTCTGCTGTTGAGTTGGGTCGGTGGCAGTAGAAGGGATAGCCTTAAAAGGAGTGTCTCCAAATGGATCTTCAAATGACTGCATCAAAGACAACTATTTTAAACCCAATGATGACCAACTGAATTTGAGGGGGTTAGCGGGGACATAATAATTAGTTAGAACTACAGATGTGGAAAAATAAACAAAACATAAAAGAGAAGAGGCATTCACAAGTGGCTCATATCTACTTCAAGAAGGGCAAGACATAATATTTGGAAATATTGGAAATGTCCTTCCAATTAGTATTAGTTTCAACCTCGTCACTATGTTAAGGGAGATCAAGTTCATCACTACATAAAGGGAGACGGAAGCAAAAAGAAAACATGTGGCACCGTGAAGAAAGGGTGCGATCCAGAGTGACTTTAACCCCATTAAAACATTTCTTAAGCAAGTAAACCATACATACCTGAGTCGTCTGAGTTGTAGAAAATGCAGGTGCGAGGCCAGAGTTTGCATGAGCATCAGCTTCAGAGGTTGCAGGTAAAACTGGCATAATAGCCAGTGGATTTGAAGAAAATGAATCTGACAGAGAACCAAGTAAGTCCATTTCAGCACTATTTGCAGAAGGGCCAGATGCAGTAGCTGTGGGAGAGGGAGATATATTAGGAATAGCTGTAGAAGAGACAGATGCATTAGGAGCAGCAGTGGAAGCAGCAGCAACAGGGGAAGCAGCTGTCAAGACAAAGAAAGTTCAGTCATTTTTGTGTACTACAGTGATGCTGAGAGGACCTTATAAAACCTATCTTCATAGAGCGAAGTGAAATGACAAGCTAAAAGTACAAGCTAACAGAATTCACTGACCAAAAGCTTTTTCCTGAATGATTGTAATACCTTCTTCATCATGATGTGAGGTTATGCACAGTAATTGAGCCACAGGCCAAGGCAGGAGTAACTAAATGAGGTTTCTCTTACCATGAACAGCCACAAGTATGTTTCTTTTTAAGTAAAAAATTAGAACAGTATATAAAGGCACCAAGGCTGTGCAACCCGATGCAAAACCTTTACCAATCTATCAAAATGTCAATCGCATCTCTAAAGTCCTCATATGTATAATGTAAATGATCCCTAATCAAAAAAGTCTAGAGTCCGGAACCAAACATCTTAGTTTACAAGTATGTTTAATAATAGTTATTAAGCTTTAGTTTATACCCCTTCAAAAGGCCTTCCATTTCCTTTCTTCCAACTTACCCATACGGTAGGGGGAACAGCTACAAGTATGTTTAATAATAGTTATTAAGCTTTAGTCCATCATAGCTGAAGAAACAACGAATACAGCATCCACGACCCAACATCTATGATTCTTGTAGTGTAACACATCTTATCCCAAACACAGCCCAAAAACAATTATAATAATAATAATAATAATAATAACAATAACAACAAATGAGGAACTGCTCAAGTACTTACAATTTCTTTTTGTTCTGGAAAGGATTTTGTTCTTATCTTTACAGCAAATAAAACATTTTAGGGAGAAAATGATTCCAGTATTGCGTGAATGTCAATCAAGAAAAAAGTTTCATCTCAACTTCATCTCATTTTCAGTAATATCTTGGATATTAATATTTCCATATTATTACAAGTAGATACCTGAAATGGGACTGCGGGGGTCAAATTCATCAGAAGCCCCAACTTCCTGGTGGGTGGGGGATGCCGAACCCACTAAAGCAGCAGGTGCTTGGATTGGATTATTGCTTGCAGGAGGAGAAGCAGCTCTGGGAGCAGGCACTGCTGCAGTCTCTTCACCCCTTTGATCAGAAGGACAATCAGAATTGAAGACATTATTACAAATAATATCTTCACCAACTTCTAAAGACAAAACTGATACCTTTCACTGTAAACAGGGCTTCGTGATTCGCTAACTGCTTCTTCATAACTAGGTGGAGCACCAATGTTTTGCTCAGAAAACTTGCGCTCAAGTCGTCTACCAATAAATACCAATGGATGAAAGAAAAGAATAAAAAAAAAGTTCTTAAGTAAATAAGTTTCTAACAAAGCCTTAAAATGTTAACAAAAGCAAGAACTCGTATGTTTAGAATTTACCTTCCATCTTGAGATTGATCTTCAGCTCTGGCACCACTGCCCCTGCAGAAAATTAAGTTCGTAGAAATTTAAATTGATTGATAAGCATATCCCATATTGAAGAAATTAAAGTACCTTCTTTTTTAAGCCAAGCCACTAAATTCAGGAATATTTAAGCAAAATAATATAAAACTTGAATAAAAGGTGAAATATCAAGTTCCCAATAGAAAATGAAACATACCGAGATGATGATTGACCATCATCATCAAAAGCACGATCTCTGTCAGAGCTCCGACTTCTTGATCCATATTGATAGTCATCAACACTTCTACTTCTTCCCCGATAATCATCATCCCTAAAACCTTCTCTGCCGTAATGTTCTTCATAATCTCTACCATAACGATCTCTATCCCGACCGTACGAGTCCCCATATCTGCCTCGGTCATCATCCCTATAGCCATACTCTCTTTCTCTCCCATAACCATTCTGTTCTTCATCTCTACCATAGCGGCCTTCATCGCGATCATAATCATATCTGTCACCATATCCTCCAGAGCTTGAATATGAACCAGGCCTATACATTCCACTTGCTGCTGAGCTGCGAAATCTGTGATACAAGGTGTCAAAAATCCCACAAGAATTTAAATTCCTATTGAAGGATAGAAATTAGTAGCTCACTGCTTATTTGAAGATGTATTTATCATGAGAAAGGGAAAAACCAAACAGAAGATAGCACTCAAAGCTACAGGAGGAAAAATACAGATGCCATTTACACAAAATGAAACTTTAACAAGAGTGCAATAAATCAAGCTATGTTTGTCTGAAGTGATGAAGATAAGATTATATATAAAATATACTTCCATGCGTATAACTTCATATACAAGTTGATAACAAAAATGAAAGAATCAATGGCAAAACAAACGTGTAAAATGCTACAGTAACTTGCCAGCCTGAAACAATGTCAAACATAGATGTTCATTTGTATATGAAGAAGCAAAGGGCCTCAGGCATACCCAAGTGCAGTTACACTTAGGATACTGAAATTAAAAACAGTGAGACAAGCAGTTCAGACTAAGACAGCAGATAACTGCAGTGAAAAATTATAAGTGGAAAAGGGATCATATTGTAATCAACTCTGAACTCAATTGCGCATCATTTAGCTTGATGGTACAAAAACCAGCAGAAAAGTAATTTAAAAACAGAGATGCGCACCCAGACAGAGAGAAAAGACATAAAAAAATCAACTGTTGCCAACTCTTTCAGGGAGAAGACTCACTTGTCTCGGTTAGCGGCAGCCTTCTGCCGAACTTCAAATATTTTTTCTTTGTCATTCACTAAGACCACAAGGCCCTGAGATTTCTTTCTAACATTGTTACCCTGATCCCTTCCACTGGAATCAATATATTGGAAGTCGGACAAAGTCTGCAAATTGAAAAAGGCATTTTGTTAAAACAAATAATTTGTAGGTGCTAATTTACTTGAAGTTCTCATTGGTGCAAATAATTGCAAGATTGTGTAAGGAAATGAACATTACAGATATTTGATAAGCATGTTCTCTAATCTCATCTATGACCCGCTCTGACCCATGAGCTACCAGGTATTCCAAAACAGTCAAGGCCTGAAGCGCAATATAAAGAACTTTTCAATACAGTTGTTACAACAATATGTGGGGAAATAGTGTAGACCCAAGACATGTTGACATTCTTAACCTTGTAGACATGTCGCCAATTCTTTCCAGTATCGCTAATCCTTTTCCATACTACTGCCATAATCATCTGGTATTCATGACTGCATGAATTTTGATCAATTTAACTCCTATCCATTTTATTTAAAAAAAAAAGTGGCAAAGCACCCATAGAGCGTTTATTGCTTACTAATTTCTTGTAGCTTGCGCAATGTCTGCAAGAAGAGATCCATGAGGACCCCAAGGCTCATTGCTAGTAGCATCAAGGACCTGGGGAAAAACAAAGACAAGTAGATAACATTAAAATCACATAATCATATTGTCAAAACATTCCAAAGACCAACTCTCAGACAAGGAACAGTAGCCCCAAACAAACTTCCATTACATTTTAAATATACCTATACAGTACTGCCACCCACTAATGCTCTATAGGTCAATGATAACATGTCAGCGTAAAATTCCTAAAAGAGATATTGTTTAAAAATGTGTTGAATCTTTACCTTCTGCTCTATTCCAGGAACCTTGAGCACTTTCTTGTTGACCTCTCTCTTACTGCAAGACAGAAAAAGAAACCAAATATATTGAAAAAAGTTCTGTTACAAGAAGCCGTTTAACGGCAAAGTAGTATATGAATATAAGTAAACTGGCTCTGAATCCTATCATCACTCATCATCGAGGGTCATCTAAAAATCAAGATACCATCCTTCTCACACCAACTTTTCTAGTAAGGAATGCTAGCAATATATATGACGCATTAAAGTAAATGAAACTAAATTTTGAATTACTTACAGGTCCCTAACAGTCTGACCAATGACCTTCTTCATCTTCAACAGCACTTAAAGCAAGCCACAATGTTGTTAAAACAGTAATGGAACTCCCCAAACCTATATGGAGCATGCACAAACCCCTTTTAAGGCACTGCTTAAAGAAAATATAATTGATTACGCTGCAACTGGTTGGTAAGAACTACGGAAAAGACAATAAATTCAATTTGAGACTTAAAACAAACACGCAGATCCTCATTTTTACAACAATTTCCTCAGTTATTTAATAGAAGTAACAATACAGAATTTTGTAAATCATAAGTCACAACCACACAGAATGAAAGTAAAAAAATGTACTCAAAACAAAACCTTCAATGAAGGTATAAAAATGTGCAGAGATAGAGTATGAATAAATACTAAATCTAAAACAACAAAAATGAAAAGAAAACACTGAAATCTTCAAAGAAATCAAACCAAGCAAGGAAAACCAGTATCAATTAATTGAGTTTGTGCATTAAGCGTAATCAAATGTAGTTATGCTTGAATTGAACACCTAATTCAATGAAATGAATATTTGCAAAAAGTAAAACATGCCTAATTCAGTGAAGTAAAATATAGAAGAGCTTAAACTGATGCACGCAGCAGGTTTACCAAAAACTATGTTTTCAATTGAACCAGATCTCAAGAAACTAGGCAGATATTAATTCAAGGCATTCAATCGAATGCTTCGTTTGCAATACAACAAAACAATTCAATATCAACTAATCTAGAAGGATGCCATGAAGTGAATTAGAAGAAGGTGCAAATTTCAAATCAATGAACAAACTGATCAAAAAGAAAAGAATAATAAAAGAAAAGGAAGAATCACTCACCTAGCAAGTACAATCAACCAAAATCGTAGAATCATAAATAGATTCAGGTAAATTGAGCTAGAAGTTAAACATAAAATTAGATCTGAAACGAAACCAAAAACAAAAAATACGGCAAACTCAGATCTGGTTGAAAGAAAAGGAGATCGTACCTGATGCAATGGGAACCGAAACACAAATTGAAATCCAAGGACGAATTCGATTATCAAAATGACTCCGTACTGCAGAACAGAGAGAAGCGAGGAGAAGAGAGAGAATAGAAGAGAAGAGAGATGAAAAGAGGAGCGGAAAGTGCGAAGAGCTCCTCAGAAATCGTTTGGTGTGGGAATTAGATATTGAAATGAAACAAAGAGGCGTTCGTTCTCTCAGTTTGATTTCGCTCTCTTTATTTCCGGGTTAAGCGAGAGAAACACAGAGCGCATAAATAAATTAATATAATAATTGCTATTTAAAAAAAAAAAAAAAAAGACAGCCCAACCTATACGCAGAATATTGAGGGTTGCAACTTTTTGTTTTTTATTACTAGAAAATTACTATTTCGGAATCATGATTTTATAAAAGACTCATTTAATAAAAATATATTTTATAAACAATACGTATTTTTAAGTTATATTTTTTAAAAATTAAATTTATATTTTAAATTATATAACTTTAATAATATTTCCAAATTTCTCTTCGTTATTTTTCCATATGGTATGATTTTTGGATTATTAATAATATATGTTTATAAAATAATATTGTATTTTTATTTATAATTCATCATTTTTTATTTTATGGTTTACTATTACTCATTTTAAATCAGTTATTTTTCTTTTATTTTATTATTTATTTTCTATTTATTAATTCAATTACTTATTCTATATATTTTCTGTACTTTGGCTTATATATTGATAGCATACCGTTGATTTATTTATTAAATAATTTTCTATTTTTTGTAGTTTTTTGTAATTTTGTAAGACAATAATTTGTTGTTTAAAATTAAAAAATAATATTTTTATATAAATGTAGTTTATCTTTCTATTTTTTATGTAAATTTATATTTTTCTTTTTTGTAAATCTATTTTATATTTTTAAATACTTTAAATTTGATTGTATTTTTTGTTATTTAATATCAATTTTATTATTTTACGCATTTTCTTTAAAAACTAAAAAAAAAGCAACAAAAACATGCAATTTTGACAATTCCATTAGCTTTTTAAAAAAATAATAGAGTTTTTAGTTTAAATACAAAAATAGCTCACGTATTTTCTCTTTATCAAAATATTTTGTATTATTTTCATGTTTAAATATATTTTATACTCCTAAAATATGTTTAAATAAGTTTTAAATACTAAATTTATGTTATTACTATCAGCTGAGCTACTATGTGCTCTAACATTTGATAAACATGCCCGAGTGGCTTCCACATAACCATTATACTTGCAATGTTTTTTTACACCTACTTTGACTAAAAATCTAAAGTATAATTGTAAAGACCTGGGATTTGAATGAAAATAAAGTCATAAATTAAATGCAGAATTGAAATAATAGAATTAGAGTTTACATCCTTACACAATATTTTAGAATACCTAATAAGGTTACGGGAATATCCTTTCTAAAAGAACAAACAAAAATAAAAAAAATAAACGAAAGATATAAGCAATCCTATGACGACCTTCACTAGCTTTTGAAGGGAGTCCAGGTGGTGAACTATTCACAACTTCCTTATTAATCAGGATCTGGATCTTGATCCTCTTTATATGAAATAGGTAATGAATTGGTGAGTTACACTAACCTAATAAGAATATTACATTAATCATATATACGAAAAATTGAAGATTGGTAAAAATAAGAAAAATAACCAATTGAGCCTTTAATTTAATGTAAATTCATTTACTATAAAGAAAGCCATTTATTTCATATCTGTATAACAAGACTTTCTCAACAATAACTTATAAAAATTCATATTAATGCACTATTATTTATCATATAGAAGATAATAAGAAACGATCATTTTATATTTTTACCCGTTTACCAGTGCCCTTGGGGTCCATATGGATGTTCTCGTACTCGTGAACCCAATATCCAATTAAACAGTAATTGGTCATCCCCACACCCCGTTCGGTGTGGGTGCCAAACATGTCACTTGTAACACCCAAAATATTTTTTTATATTATTTTTATTTTTATTTTTTTTTTGTATTTGAATTTTTTAGATTTTAATTTATTTTAATTTAATGAAAATAAAAATAATAATAATGATAAAATTGAGTAAAAATATTATTTGGATTTAATTGAAATTATTTTGGGAAAAAGAGGTGAAAATTTGGATTATAGAGATATTTTTGAAAAGAAAATCAGAAACCAGGGGGTCAAAACGCAATTTAGAAAAGTTGTGTCACGTTAGCAGCCACGTCAGCAGCCCGGTCAGCAGCCCCGGCCAACCAAGACACGCCGCGTGGCAAGGAAACGCTGACACGGGACGGGCCATGTGGGCGATCCGCGTGCGCGCGATCGGACGACCCAGATCTGTTCCCCCGCGCACGGACGGCCCAGATCAAACGTGCGGATGGACGGTCCAGATTTCACGCGTACGAACGGCCCATATTCAATCAGGCACGGGCGGCCCAGATCGCATCGCTATGGACGGTCCAGATTTAATCTCAATTAAATCACGATCGGACGATCCAGATTTAATCTTGATGAACGGTTGAGATTAAAAGGCAAATGGTATAAATAACCCCATCCACACCTGACCACAAAACCCTAGCCACCAGTGCCTCGCCGGAGAAGAAGAACCAGACGCCGTAGGAGCCGGCCGCCGCACCAGAGAAATTTTCGACCGCCAATCGAGGTAAATTTTCTCCATCTGGCTCGTTTTTCGATGCTGAATCTGCTTATGGCCAAACAGCCGAAAAACCCCGCCGAAGTCCGGCGCCGCCACCGCGACTCCCCTCTGTTTTTGCCTCCGATGAGGCCCTTCCCGGCCTCCGTTCGATGCAAATTTTATACCACTGTAATCACCGTTCTTTTCTCTACAAGTTGATCGGAGTCAAACATTAAAATGCGACTCACGCTGGAGGAGCCGCCGCACCCGAGAGCACCGCCGCTAGTAAGTCTCGGTTTTTCTTGATTTTTTGGCCCACCGAGGGCCCTAGGGTTATTTTATCGCAGAGACCAATGCAAGTTTGGCCGAATTCGGTCGAAAACGGCCAACCTGAGGCGGATCGCCGCCGCAGGCGGCAGCGCCGTCGCCGGAGCACGGCGGAGCCGCCGTGCTGGAATTCTGATATTGGCAGAAAGGGGCCATAGGTCTGATTTGGGATTTTTTGGGACACGTGCAGGTACCGGTAGTGCGTTTTAGTTTTCCAAAAAAAATTCAGAAAAATTAGGGACAGCCCGTAGGAGTACTGTAGAGTCGATTTCAGACCCCGAAACAAGTAAGGACCCCTCACCATATTTCCTATCATGGTATTAAAGCTAAATAAATAATTAAACTGTACTGTGTGACTTTATAGATGTATAATTGATTAAGGTTGCCAATGGAGCCCGAGTCTGATACATTGTTGGTTAGTTGTTGTTTGATCAAATTTTCAGTATTAAATGCAGTATGATGTTTGATGTAATTATGTTATGGTCTCGTATGCATGAATCATAGTTTCTTTTATTATGGTTTGTATTATGGTGAACCCGATACTGTATTGTCTTGTTTGGTGTCAATTATTGGTTTACATGTTGTGTATGATTGGATGATTGAGATCAAGAAAAAAGACAAAATGGATAATGTGGACAGCCTGACTAGATATCCTGAGAGATGGTGGACGGACCGGGTCCGTAGGGAACCCTACCAGGAACGTGGTCTCTCATACCGGACGGGGTATGGAGACCTTATGTGTTTTGGCGCCCATACCAGACTAGGTATGGGGACGACCCGTTTCACTCTCATACCGGACGGAGTATGGAGGTTTTGGTTTTGGTGCCCATACAGGACGGGGTATGAAGACGGCCCTGGAATCAGGTTATTAATGTTAATGGTTCACGGGTAGCGGAGACCCCCTATGGATCCCAATGGATACTAGTAGGCTGGTAAAAGAGGAAAATATGTTGTTTAATGATTGAAATGCAAAGGCGTGGTAAGTGTTATGTTATAAAGTCTATATGATTTCATGATGATGATAATGTTATTGCTTTCATATGTTGTTTTCATGGATCTCACCAAGGTAAGTGGACAGTAAAAGTTTTTATATTAATAAACGAGTTTGTTATAAATTATGCTCAATTTGTCATTTTTGTTTTCTACCCACCTTTACTTCCGTGGCGGTGAGATAGTGTGGTGTCTTTACTGGGCTGGTGTAGCTCATTCTTTATTTAATCATTTCAGATCAAGAAGATGTTGTTCCCGAACTCGTTCCGCAGGAAGACGGCGAAGGGGACGCCTAAAGACTTCATAGTTATATTTATAGTTCTTATTTCGAGTATCTCTTTTAGTTAGTTTGTTCATTCATGTTTTGAGTACATTTTGATTATTGTGTAAGGGATGTTAATCAAAATTTTTATTACGCTTCTGCATTTGAGATTTTTAATACATACATTTCATTTAACTTTTTCGGGGCCGTTACAGTTGGTATCAGAGCCAGGTTCCTCGGACCCATCCCTTACACAATAATTCTTAGAGAAATACTCACCGATAAGTCGTTACTCAACCATTCCTTATGAAATGCATGTAAAAAGAAATGAGGAGAGAAAGACCCCCACTAAACCGAGCGGCCCGGGATAATTCCCATCGGGAGGATGTAGACAGATTATTTGAGATGATGGAAGGGTTCATAGCTGCCCAGCAAGGGTGAGAAGAGAGAAGGGAGTTACCCGACCCTCCTCCACTACCGCAGGTTGAGCCTCCGCTACAGCAGGCTGATCCCGAGCCACCCTAGCACGAGCCTGCTCCTCCACAGAACCACCCGGCACCACTGCCGCAGTACAACCCAGTGCCTCAGCCACGGTACTACCCGGCATCGCCACAGTACAGCCCAGTGCCCCTATCATATCAGCAGGTGCCACCACAGGACCCCCCAATCTATCCCCAACCGGGTCCAGTCCCTCTTCCACGAGACCCCGCTCATTCCTTGATAAACCCGGGCTACATAGAGAGGTACAGGAGACTGAACCCCTCCACCTTTGCAGGGGGATCCTCTTTTGAAGAGGCCCAGTACTGACTGGCGAAGACTGAGAGAGCTTTCAGGACCTTGGAAATAGTTCCTGAGTAGAGAGTCGCCCTTGTTTCCTACATGCTGGTAGGAGAAGCAGGACGTTGGTGGGAGCTCAAGCAGACCACCCTGCCTACACCAGTCACTTGGGAGCAGTTCTTAGCGGCCTTCCATGCCGAGTATCTCCCTGAGCACATCCGACACCTAAAGGAAATAGAGTTTGTTCAACTGGTCCAGAAAAACATGACAGTATCAGAATATGCTCGTAAGTTCCTAGAGCTGGGCCGATACTCCCCGGAGACATTGATGGATGAGGGCTGAAAGGCTAGGAGATTCTAGTGGGGTCTCCGCCCAGAGATCAGGCAACACTTGTTAGTACTGGAGCTCAAGACATATTCAGCAGTCCTAGCAAAGGCACAGATCGTGGAAATGAGCTTCAACACCCGTCCTCAGCCAGGAGGGAGTTCCCGACCCTCAGCTCCTTTCCGTAGGCCAGCACCTACTATGCCTGCCCAACCAAATAAGAGGCCCAGACTAGCCATCCAGGTCCCTCCTCAGGTTCCAGGGGCTGCACGTGGGAAGATCTGTCAGTACTGCGGTAGAGATCACGGGGACCGACCTTGCTACCACTTCAACAACACTTGTCGCATATGTGGCAGTGCCCAGCATTATGCAAGAGAATGCCCGAGGAACCAGAATCAAGGAAGGCCTCCTATCTAGGGCAGAGCTTACAACCTTACCCAGCAGGATGCCGACATCGACTCGGATGTGGTACAGGGTATGTATACTATCTGTGACCATATTGCTCATGTTTTATTTGACTCTGGTGCATCGCACTCTTTTATTTCACATGCTTTTGCTTCCAAAATTAATGTATCACCTGATAAACTTGATTCATTGTTGTTTGTGTCTACTGCCGGGGGTGAAACACTACTAGGAGAAGTTATCTACAGGGCTTGTGCTGTGGAGATAGCAAATAGGAAACTGAGTGTAGACCTGATAGGGTTAGACACGGGGGATTTTGATGTAATCTTAGGAATGAATTGGCTAGCGGCGTATCACGCCACCATAGATTACTTTAACAAGAAAGTTGTATTTAATCCTCCTAACGAGAAGCCATTTACAAATAAATAAAATCATTCAATACTTATTCATTGATGGCAAGTTTTCTTAACTTCTAGTGCCTTAATCTTGCTGTTTTCTCTGAATAGGCAAGCCCAAGAAGGAAATTTGTATTCAAGAGATTCTGGTAGTCCGAGACTTTCCAGATGTGTTTCCGGACGAACTGTCCGGTCTGCCAGTGGATAGAGAAGTCGAGTTCGCTATAAACCTACAGCCAGGTACCCAGCCCATTTCGGTTGCTCCTTACCGCATGAGCCGCATTGAGATGGAAGAGCTGAGGAACCAGATCACTGAATTGCAAGCCAGTGGTTTTATTAGACACAGTGTGTCCCCTTGGGGTGCCGGAGTCACTTTTGCAAGGAAGGGAGATGGAACGTTGACTGTGCATTGATTACAGAGGACTGAACAAGGTTACGATCAAGAACAAATATCCATTTCCCCGGATTGATGACCTCTTCGACCAGTTGTAGGGTGCACAGGTCTTCTCTAAAATAGACCTACGATCAGGTTACCATCAGGTGAAGATAAGAACAGAAGACATCCTCAAGACGGCCTTCCGAACCAGGTACGGACATTATGAGTTCCTGGTCATACCATTTGGGCTAACCAATGCCCCGACAATCTTTATGGATCTGATGAACAGGGTCTTCAGAAAGTTCTTGGATCAATTTATTATCGTGTTCATTGATGACATCTTAGTCTACTCAAAAAGCAGAGAAGAACATACTCACCATCTTGCCCAAGTTTTGCAGGTCCTCAGAAACAAGAAGTTATATGCAAAGTTGAGTAAGTATGAATTTTGGCTTGAGCAGACCGCCTTCCTAGGACACATCATATCGAAGGAAGGGGTATCAGTGAATCTCGAAAAGGTTGAAGCGGTACTTGGCTGGGAGAAGCTGACATCAGTAAAGGAAATCCGTAGCTTCCTTGGGATGACAGGTTATTACCGCAAGTTCGTTAAAGGATTCTCTAGTCTAGCAGCTCCTCTAACTCGACTCACAAAGAAGAATGCCAAGTTTGAGTGGAATGAGGACTGCGAAAGAAGTTTTTCAGAATTAAAGAAGCGGCTGACTACTGCACCCGTGCTGGCTTTACCGAGTGAATCAGGAGGATATACAGTTTATAGTGATGTCTCCTATCTAGGCCTAGGTTGTGTTCTGATGCAGCATGGAAAGGTTATAGCATATGGGTCCATACAATTAAAGAATCATGAGAAGAACTATCCCACTTATGACTTAGAGCTTGCCGCAATCATACACACCTTAAAAACCTGGCGCCATTATTTGTACAGAGAGACCTTTCAGATCTATACCGATCATAAGAGTTTGAAACACATATTCACTCAGAAGAATCTTAACATGCGTCAGAGAAGGTGGATGGAACTCCTTAAAGACTATGATTGTGATATTTTATACCATCTAGGTAAGGGCAACGTGGTAGCAGATGCTCTCAGCAGGAAAAGTGCAGGTATCTTAGCCCATTTGATGGTTTCAGAATGTAGGCCAATTGGGGCCACGCAACAAGTCCGACTTCAAGATCTGAAGAGAGTCACATGTTTGGGCCGCCTAACAGCCCAGCCCGAGTTAATCCAGAGAATAAGGGAAGCCCAGTCAGTCAACCCTACCCTGGTAGCCCGCAAGAAGGATGCAGAACAGGGAGTGAGCTCAGAATTCTGAATCTCTGCCGATGGATTACTGCATTTCTAAGACATGGTGTGTGTCCCAGATGACAGTGAGTTAAAAAGAGACATCATGACGGAGTCCCATAACTCGAAGTTTGCCATGCATCCAGGAAGCACCAAAATGTACCAAAGCATGCGACCCCAATTTTGGTGGAATGGGATGAAGAGAGACATAGCCGACTTTGTATCTAAATGCTTGGTGTGTCAACAGGTTAAGGCAGAGCATCAGTGCCCAGGTGGGTTACTTTAGCCCTTACCGATCCCAGAGTGAAAGTGAAAACATATCACCATAGAATTCGTATCGGGGCTACCCAAGGCACGTTCAAGACATGATGCCATATGGGTAATTGTTGATCGACTTACTAAGTCTTTCCACTTCCTAGCCATCAGGATGACCGATTCCTTGGACAAGTTGGCAAGGATGTATATCCGGGAGATAGTCAGATTGCATGGAGTTCTAGTGATAGTAGTATCCGACAGGGATCTCAAGTTCACTTCTCGGTTTTGGAGTATCTTTCAGCAAGCTATGGGAACAAAGCTGTCTTTCAGTACTGCCTTCGATCCCCAGACTGATGGAAAATCAGAAAGGACGATTCGTACACTTGAAGATATGCTCCGAGGCACTGGCGGCTAGGGTTTTGTGGTCAGGTGTGGGTGGGGTTATTTATACCCTTTGCTTTTTAATCTCAACCGTCCATCAAGATTAAATCTGGACCGTCCGATCACGATTTAATTAGGATTAAATTTGGACCGTCCATCGCGATACGATCTGGGTTGTTCGTGCCTGATTGAATCTGGGCCGTCCGTGTGCGCGGGAACAGATTTGGGCCGTCCGATCGCGCGCACGCAGATCACCCACGTGGCCCATCCCGTGTCAGCATTTCCTTGCCATGTGGCGTGTCCTGGTTGGACGGGGCTGCTAACTGGGCTGCTAACGTGGCTGATGACATGACACAACTTTTCTAAATTACGTTTTGACCCCCGATTTCTGATTTTCTTTTCAAAAACACCATCAGAATCCAAATTTTCACCCATTTTTTTCAAAATCAATTTCAATTAAATCCAAATAATATTTTTACCCAATTTTATCATTATTTTTATTTTTATTTTCATTAAATTAAAATAAATTAAAATAAAATAAATTAAATTAAAATCTAAAAAATTCAAATACAAAAAAAAATAAATATAAATAAAAATAATATAAAAAAATATTTTGGGTGTTACAACTCTCCCCCCTTAAGGAAATTTGGTCTCCTAAATTTGTCTCTCACTCTTGGTCGAACAAATGGGGATACTAGGCTCTAAAATCCAATTCTAGCTCCCAGGTAGCCTCCCTGGGCGTGTGGTTCTGCCACACGACTTTTACGAATGATATTTCGCGGTTGCGGAGTATCCTGCTCTTTCGGTCCGTGATATCGACTGGTACTTCTTCATAAGACAAGTCCTCTTGGAGTGGAAGTGGTTCATGAGCCAAGACATGAGAGGGGTCCGGGTTGTACTTACGTAGCATGGATACGTGGAATATGTTGTGGACTCTGGAGAGCTCTGGAGGTAGTGATAGTCTGTAGGCAGTAGTACCAATCCTGTCTAAGATTTCAAAAGGTCCGATAAATCGGGGGTTTAATTTTTCCCTCCTGCCGAACCTACTAATTCCCTTGAAAAGAGTGACCTTAAGAAACACCCGGTCACCTTTCTCAAACGCTAGGTCTCTCCTCCGGGTATCTGCATAACTCTTCTGCCTACTCTGGGCTGTTTGAATGTTCTTTCTGATTTTAACTATTTTGGACGTGGTCTCCTCTACCAACTCCGGGCTGAACAATCTTCTATCGCCTACTTCCTCCCAACAAATCTGTGATCTACACGGGCGCCCATATAATGCCTCATATGGAGCCATGCCGATGCTTGCTTGGTAGTCTGATACATTGTTGGTCAGTTGTTGTTTGATCAAATTTTCAGTATTAAATGCAATATGATGTTTGATGTAATTATGTTATGGTCTCGTATGCATGAATCATGGTTTCTTTTATTATAGTTTGTATTATGGTGAACCCGATACTGTGTTGTCTTATTTGGTGTCAATTACTGGTTTACATGTTGTGTATGATTGGATGATTGAGATCAAGAAAAAAGGCAAAATGGATAATGTGGACAGCCTGACTAGATATCTTGGGAGATGGTGGACGGACCGGGTCCATAGGGAACCCTACCAGGAACGTGGTCTCCCATACCGAACGGGGTATGGAGACCTTATGTGTTTTGGTGCCCATACCGGACTAGGTATGGGGACGGTCCGTTTCACCCTCATACCGGACGGGGTATGGAGGTTTATGGTTTTGGTGCCCATACCGGACGGGGTATGAGGACAGCCCTGGAATCAGGTTATTAATATTAATGGTTCACGGGTAGCGGGGACCCCCTATGGATCCCCATGGATACTAGTAGGCTCGTAAAAGAGGAAAATATGTTATTTAATAATTGAAATGCAAAGACGTGGTAAGTGTTATGTTATAAAGTCTATATGATTTCATGATGATAATAATGTTATTGCTTTCATATGTTGTTTTCATGGATCTCACCGAGGTAAGTGGACAGTAAAGGTTTTTATGTTAATAAACGAGTTTGTTAGAAATTATGCTCCATTGATCATTTTTATTTTCTACCCACCTTTACTTCTATGGCGGTGAGATAGTGTGATGTCTTTATTGGGTTGGTGTAGCTCATTTCTTATTTAACCATTTCATATCAGGAAGACGTTGTTCCCGAGCCCATTCCGCAGGAAGACGGCGAAGGGGACGCCTAAAGACTTCATAGTTATATTTATAGATCTTATTTCCAGTATCTCTTTTAGTTAGTTTGTTCCTTCATGTTTTGAGTACGTTTTGGTTATTGTGTAAGGGATGTTAATCAAAAATTTTATTACGCTTCCGTATTTGAGATTTTTAATACATACATTTCATTTAAATTTCTGGGGCCATTACATCACCACCTCGATACCCCGCCTGGTATAAGGGTGAACCATATCTCTAAAACCTTACTGGTAAGGGACTTCCCAGCCCCGTCCGACTGAGGTAACGTTTACGGTAGGGTTCCCTATATACTGACCCCGTCTGTCCTTTCCCGGGTACCTAGTAAGTCTTTTTCATACAGATTTCCATCAACATAACAATCAACTATGCAATAACATATTTCATTTTATACTCATCGTTCACTTAAACAACAATATAGTTTAACACGGTCAAATAACAAATGATCGAAATATCGGCATGCAATACAGGGGAAACAAATAACAAACTAATCAAAAAGATCCTAAAAACCATCAATTGAGTTACGCACAGTGTAATAATAAACAAATATAGGCAATACATAAAAATAAACAGAAAATCGAACCACTGTGAACTAATCGGGTCTGGCTCCACTTGTGACCTGTAATTATTTCTAAAATTCTCTAATTTTTCATAAAAATACACAATTATTAATTATTAAGCCTCAATTTGCTGTAACGGAGAAAATGGTGAGAAATCTTCATTCAAAACGGTGTCCGAAATACCAAACTTTCTATTGTGTTTACTGACGGTCTCCGGGTTTCCTGAATTTTCTTGTAAAAATTAAAACATGCTTCACGTACCTAAAAATACCCTAAAAAAATCCAAAATCGGTGTTAAAAAATTTTTTCAATCAATTTTGGGGTTCTGATACGGCGGCACCGCCGTGCTCCGACGACGACACTGTTGTGCTCCGATGGCAATTTATCTTGATCTTGTTGTTTTCGATCGATTTTGGCCGATTTTGACCGTTTTTACACATATCTATGAGAAAAAACACGTTAGGGGATCTCGGTTGGCTGAAAATATCAGAAAACAGAAACCTACCAGTGGTGGAATTTTTGGGGTGCGGCAACTCCGCTAGCTCACCTTTATGACTAGGATTTTTTCTTCGGTCAACCCGTAGAAAACAGAACTGTGAGCAAAACGGTGGAAAAATCACCTGAAACGGAAAACGATAAGGGGCTCATCAGAGGAGATTACGAATTTTGCCCGCGGCAGTGCTGCTGGGCTTTGCCCACAGTTTCCAGCTCACCCGTTGTTCGTTTTGCTCCGATATAGCCACAGGGGTGCTCGAAATCGAATTCCGAACGGGTAGGAAAATATTTCATTTTTTTTACGGTCAGAGGTGGCTCTGTACAGCGGCAGTCGGCAGTCGTCTCCCTTCTCCAGTAATTGGTTCTTCTTCTCTAGTGGGAGACTAGCGGCTAAGGTTCGGGTTCAGTGTGATGTGAAATATTTATACTTATCTCACGTTAATCTGGGCTGTTCATCGCGTTTGATCTCGATCGTTTGATCGTGCCTAAGGAAGAAAAGAATCTGGACCGTTCATCGCGTTTGATTTCAACCGTCCGATTGCGTTTAAAGGATGAACAAATATGGGCTGTCCACGCACCCCGAATCGATCCTAAGCTGTTCAATCGTATGACATGCAGATCACCCGCGTGGCACTGACGCCAGTGTGCCTTGCCAAGTGGCGTGCTCTATTTCGCCGGGGTTGTTGACTGGACGGTCCTATGTGGCAAAATTTTTCTTTATTTACACTCTAACATCCAGTTTTAGATTTTTCTTTCAAAAACACTCTTCAAA
This sequence comes from Carica papaya, assembly GCF_054855325.1. NCBI lineage: Eukaryota > Viridiplantae > Streptophyta > Magnoliopsida > Brassicales > Caricaceae > Carica > Carica papaya. Next base: position 25,686,671 of record NC_142311.1, on the reverse strand, counting down.
CCTAAATTTTTACATCTTTTGTAACGGCCCCGGAAATTTAAAATGAAATGTGTATTAAAAATATCAAATGCGGAAGCGAAGTCAAAAATTCGATTAACATCCCTTACACTAAAACCAAAAACGTGCTCACAAAATATAAAAGATCAAACTACCTAAAGGAGAAACTTGAAAGTAAAAGCTATGAATATGACTATGGAGTCTTTAGGCGTCCCCTTCGTCGTCCTCCTGCGGAACGGGCTCGGGAACAATGTCTTCCTGATCTGAAATGATTAAATAAGGAATGAGCTTCACTAGCCCAGTAAGGACATCACGATATCTCACCGTCACGGAGGTAAAGGTGGGTAGAAAACACAAAGAGACTAATGGAGCATAATTTACAACAAATTCTTTTATCAATAATAAATCCTTCGCCATCCACTTACCTCGGTGAAATTCATAAAACAGTATACGAAAGCAATAACATTATCATCATCATGAAATCATATATAAACTGTATAACATAATACTTATCACGCCTTTTGTAATTCAATCATTACACAACATATTTTCCTCATTTACCAGCCCACTCGTATCCATGGGGATCCATAGGGGTCCCGCTACCCATTAACCCTTAACACTTGAAATCAGATTCCAGGGCCGTCCCCATACCCCGTCCGGTATGAGCGCCAAAACTATAAACCCCATTACCCCGTCCGGTATGGGGGTGAAACGGGCCGTCCCCATACCCCATCCGGTATGGCGCCAAAACACATAAGGTCTTCATACCCCGTCCGGTATGGGCGCCAAAACACATAAGGTCTTCATACCCCGTCCGGTATGAGAGACCACAATCCCGGTAGGGTTCCCTACGGACCGGGTCCGTCCACCATCTCCCAGGATATCTAGTCGAGCTGACCACATTATACAATTACCAATTTACATAATCTTTCATTCTCTTTTTCCTCGGTTAGCATCAACAATCCACATAGAAACAAGCAAAACAGTAATTTATGCCAAACAGACAACATACAGCATCAATATCCCAGTCATTCAATCCATAATCAATAAAACAGTAAAATATGCACACGAAACTATAAAATGCAAACATCAAACCTCATACTGCATTTAAAACTAGAAAATAGGCCAAATAACAGTTAATTGACGAACACACTAGACTTGGGCTCCATTAGCGACCTTAAGCAATTTCACACATTCGTTGATTCAAGAAATATCGTTTTATCATTATTGAACTTTAATACCGTGATAGGAAATAGGGTGAGGGGTCATTACTCGTTTCGGGGTCCGAACACGGCTTCACAGTGCGCCTACAGGCTGTCCCTAATTTTTTCTGAATTTTTTCCGGGGAACTGAAACGCACTACTGGTACCTGCACGTGTTCCAAAAAATCCCAAATTAGGCCCAGGGCCCCTTTTTGGCCAATATCGCAATTCCGGCACGGCGGCTCTCCGGTGAGGTTCGTGTTTTGGTGATTCGGCTCCGATCAACCTGTAGAGAAAAGAATGGTGATCACGGTGATATAAAAATTGCATCAAACGGAGGCCGGGAAGGGCCTCATCGGAGGCAAAAACCGAGGAGGGGCGCGGTAGTGCCGCTGAGTTTCGGCCGTGTTTTTCAGCCGTTTGGCCGGGATTTTGGCTCTGATTTAGCCACAGGGGAAATTAGCGTGGAAAAACGAGTCGGGGGTATGAAATTTACCTCGATCGGCGGTCGGAAATCTCCCCGGTGCGGCGGCGGGTGGCGGCGGCCGGCGTCTCTGGCGTCTGGTTCGTCTTTTCCGGCGAGGGCAGGTGGCTAGGGTTTTTGTGGTCAGGTGTGGGGGTTCTATTTATACCCTTTTGCCTTTTGATCTCAACCGTCCATTTTGATTTAATCTGGACCGTCCGTTTTTGATTGAATCTGGGCCGTCCATGCGATTGCATCTGGGCCGTCCGTACGCACGCTTGATCTAGACCGTCCGATCGCGCGTACGCGGATCGCCAACGTGGCCCGTCCCCGGTCGACGTGGTTTTGCCACGTGGCAGGTCCTGGTTGGCCGGGACTGCTGACGTGACTGCTGACGTGGAGTTTTTTTTTTTAAACCTAATTAAAATAATTAATAATAAAATAATAAATTTTTTTTTTTCAAATTTCCGGGCGTTACATCTTTTGTCCAAAACTATTTCCAATTTCATGCATAACTTATTTTTTCTATAAATTAAACTAATTTATTTTAAAAATAAATTTTTTTATATATTTAAAATGTTAAAATTGATCTCGTGCTAAATCCTGAACTTGGTTATTATAATAATTTCATGCCTTAAAGTCTAACACCTAGAATTCCTTAATTCTTATCTAGAGTGAACATTTATCATTCATTGTTCGTGGTGGAAGGTATTAATTGTTCATCATGCATTAGCTATTATTTTTTAATAGTTTCTTTCACCATTAATTGTCAATCATGAAACTTTTTTCCTTAATAGTAGAATATCTCTTTCTTTCATATGGTAATCTTTTTTTAACTTCACTTTCAATAGTATATTTTTAGATTTTTATCAAGAAACATATATTTTGAAGATTATAAAATTTATTACTTAAATACTTTCCTAACTCTTACGTTATCCAATTTCATTCAAGTTAGTCCTTTATAATTTTTTGCACTCAAGTTTACCTTGTACTTTAAAAAAAAAAAACTTCTCAAAGCAAGCCTCCATCATTTATATCTTATAACGTCGTTTATGTTCAATTTCATTTGGCTATACGTGTAGCACAACTTTTCACTTAAGAACGCATGCGTCATAAGTATAATATCTATTTTGTTAACATCCTTAAATAAAATAAAAAAAAAAGATGTCATTTTCCTCCTCAATGTCTTCCTTCTCTTAATAGCTTTTCATCTTTTATTGAAGGTGTATATCCTTCTTTTCCAGACATCAAGTGGAGCTTAAACAAAACATCAAGAATTAATATGACATCACTTTTTTTTTGTTTCAAACCCTAAACATGGCATTAAGAATAGCTTATAGCTTATACCTTAATCAGAGGATGAGGTGGATATATCATTTCTAATACTTGACCCATTAATAGAAGTACAAAATCATATTCTACACATACCTTAATAAGGTAAAAAGAAATTTTAATTGCCACCCGCCATGCAGGTAAAACTTTCTACTTGTTGCTAGTTCTATTTACCTTTTTTTTTTTTTTTTTTTTTTTTTTACTTTTAAAATATTTTATAGAATATTCAAATAATTAGTTAGCATTTAAGTAAAAAAAAATTTAAATGTTAATCAAAATAAAATATAATTTAAAGTAATATTTAAATACAATACTTAATAACAGATACAACATTATAAATAACATTTTAATATATTTACTAATCATAATTTAATTATTTAAGTATAATTTAAAATAAAAATAATTTTTTAATTATATATATATATATATATATATATCGCAAAGCGGAATAGGGTGCGTGAGGTTGGTAAATAATTAAATTCATACTACCTTATATATTTTTTAATTTATAACTTTTTATTCACGATGGATTAACATGTCATTTTTTTTAATGTCTATCTCTCTCTCTCTCTCTCTCTCTCTCTATATATATATATATATATGGAATGTAGCCTGTATATCAACTTCAAAAAGACATCAAATAATGTCAAGTAAATCTAAAGACTTCAATGATTTTAAAATATCAAATAATAATTAAAAAGAAAAGAAATCAATAAATACAATATAAGATCTAAAAGAAAAGATAAATCAAGTAAATTTTATAGAAGAGTGAAATCAAATCACACATGAAAGTAAGTTTCAAAAATAAAAATAAAAAATAAAAAAACTAGAAAATCGCGTATAAGTAGCTGTTAGTAGAAATGTACAAATATTTTATACACATTGTTGATTTTATTATATATGACGTAAGAGATGATGCTAGTTTTTGGCGTAAACTAATCCCTCAAAAAGATGAATTTATACTTTGAAATTATAGAAGGATCATTTGCATGAATTGGATTGGAGAGAGGTACGAAGAGATTACTAGTTGTTAGTTTGGAACTTGATATTGCCTTTTTGAGTTTAAAAAAAAAAAAATGAATATGAGAAAGAAGGAATGTTTGGTAAAAATTAAACCCAAAAAATTCGTTGGATAGCCCAAAAGCCCAACTTGAAATCGTATTTTTTTTTTTTTTTTTTTTTTTGCCTTGTCTTTATCGCGCTCACGAAACGACGTCGTTCTAGGGATGCTTTAAGCAAGTTTTCTTCAACGGAAACAACAAACGCAAAAAGAGCAGAGAAAGTTCGGACCTGCGGTGTGAAGGAGAAAAGGGAGATGATTTTGGCGAGTTAAAGACCCCAGTAGATGAAGAAGGTTGACAAGGTTACAGAACCAAAAGCAGAAGATGATGATGATGAAGCCCCAAAAGTAGAGAACGCAGGGAGAGAGAGAGAAAGGCAAGATGGTGTAGGGCAAAGGGAAGCCGGCTGCTATGATGATTTATTATGAGCGAGTATTTCGACACGAGAGGCAGTGGAGAATGATAAAAAGGAGCCGAAACCTTGGGCTACAAATGGTGATCATTCGATGTGTAATTATTGAATTGTGAGGATGGTAGCATGAATTTGATAATGTGACTGCTTGGCTTTTTTATTAACATAAACAAAATGAAGCCTTATCAGTTGTTCAATCTTTAATTCAGATTTCACCATGAACGACTAGAATTTTACTTGGTGAAGAATATGGTAGAAAAGAAAAAGTATTACTTCATCTATAGTCTCCGATTTTATTTTATTTTTTTAAACCAAGAGTCACAAAAGAGAAGCCTCCTTTCTAATTCCTTTCCTCTGCTTCAGAGAAACCACACACGTTTCTCTCAAATCCTCACTCCGAAACCCTAAACCCCAAATCAAGTCCTCTCTCTTCTCTAACCTCTTCCCTAAAACAAGACAAGGAAGACCCAGAAATTAAAGACTTGAGGAAATCTCTTTTCTGCCTCTCTGCTCGCACTCTACTCTCACTCAAACCTCCTTCCATCGACCTCTCTCCGCCAAAAACCAGAAGCTTCGCCGTCTTAAACCCTAAAGCTCCCAAACCCCAGTGGTTCATCAGATTAGCACTCTTCATCATCATTATCGAAAAAACCGTGGCTTCAAACAACCTGATTATATCTCTTCCTTCCCTCCACTAGACCCCCAGGCTGCTCGCTTTACTTCGACTTAACGACGTCGTTGAAGATCGAATAATTACTGTTAAGGTTGGGCTGCTACAACTAAAATGGGTTGTGTTATTTTATGGACCTGGGAGGATAATAAAATTCACTTATTAAAGTAATTTAGTTCAGAAAATTAATTAACCCTATATTAATCTAGTTATTACGTTTAATTTCTTTTCATAAAACAAAGATAAGAAAAGAATTCAAGAATTCATTATTTTTATTTTTTATTTTTTGACACTGGAATCGTACATACTAAGTAAATAATTGAAAGATTCTCAAAAAAAATATTTACTTATTGAGTCAATTTTTGATAATAAATCAAACTCTCTTTTCAGAATTTAATGAATGTCGTACCAATTACAGCCTTTATAAATTCCATCATTTGTTGTTATGAATTTGGTTCATACTAAAAAGATTTATATAAATAAAACATCCTCAAAGATTTTTAATTGAGAATTTATTAATCAGTCTAATAAAAAATATATATATTTTGTATAATATAATAAACTATTCAAGAGAATTAGGTGACATAACTTCAAACTTTAGGTGGCGTCTTGTATTTTGTGAGGAATCAAAAAATTTAGCCTATTAATTATTTCTAATATTCTTTATGTCAAAAAAATTATTGATTCTAATATTCTAACATTATAATTTGATTTCATGAATTTTTTATTTGTTTAAAATATTCATGACTTTAACTACGTTAATATATTGATAATAATATTAAATTTATTTTTTATAATAATAATTTATTAATTTAATTAATAAGTTAAAATTATTTTTTGAACTATTTTTTCAAAACGTCAATATATACCTTGAGAATTCTAAAAAAAAAATTCTGTTAAAAAAAAAACTAAAGTACTTGTTGATATATGGGGACCAAAATATTAAAAATTAAATTGTAATAAATGTTAAATTTTAAAAATTAATTTAATAATTTTTTCAAATTTTTTATTCAAAAAAAAATATGCAGTTACACGTTAGATAAATTATATATTAATTTTAAAATGTAGTATATTATTTAAGAAGATATGGAGACGGTAATTAAGTAAATTAGTTAGGTCACCCACAAATAAAAACTTAAAAAGATTAAGATTATGATATTTATTTCTACTTTTCAAAATGACTTTAAGGACTAACATAATTTTTATTTTACTAAAAAATTGTAAAATACTAAAAAAAAAAAAAAAAAGAATACGTTTAAATTATTTATAAATATTAAATAAATAATTTTCTAGACAACAAATGACATCTTCCACTAACTTTTTGAAATCTGCACATTCCGACCACATAAATCCTCACACTTATCTTAATTTTAAATAATAAAAATTAATTCTAAATTGGTGACAGCTTAATCAAGAGATAAGAAGAGTTGTTGTTTACTAAAGACTTTCTAGCTGTGACTTCCAACTGCTTCCTTACAAACATACAAACATCCAATTCAACAAATCAATACCTACTAAAGATGTTTCATTTTTCCTCCTTCCCATCTTAAAGATGACTTTTCTGTAGTAATTTGATCTATTCAAATCTTCCTAATTTTCTTAATAATATTTATAAAAAAAAAAATAATAATCCAACTCATGATTACTTCTTTAACAACTAAAAACAGAATTTTTTAGATTTTCTTTTTTTATTTTTAAATCTTTTGTTAATTGTATATCAACCAAATGTTGTGCGTAATGTTTAAATCTTTTCTTTGAATAGAAAAAGGTAAGAGCATTATATATATATATATATATTTTTAAAAGAAACTTGATGCATTTTAATAATTAAGTAAGACTTACACATCAATAGTAATATTATTGATTTTATGACGAAAATACGTATGAAACGCTCCAACTATATTCTCATACCAACTACTCAATTAAAAAAATATTAAGGAGTGTTTATGCGTTAGGATTTCTTCATTTTACCTCTAAATTAACGTACATACAAATACTCTATTCAAAGAAAAATTAAGTTTCGCAAAGCTCCATAACCGAGTAATCGATAGTACTCATATGTGACTACAATTTATGAAAGAAAAATCATACATGCATTTTATTTTATTGATAAGTTTTGAGTTTAAAACGTTGTTTTAGGTACAATGATCTTAGTTATTAGCTAGACCATTATACTTTTTTTAATTTTTTTTTATATCTATATGTTATGACTTTTAACAACTAATTAAGTTTATTTGTTGAACAAGCTAAGATTTTAAGCTTTGAAAAATTTTCATCTATTGTTTAGATTTTATATCAAGAATATGAAGCACTAAACTTTGGTTCTTAAATTTATTGAGGAAACAAACAAATTATTCTTTACTCGAGAATCCTGCTATGTTTTCTTTCTTTTTATTTACTATATATAAAATTCTTCTTTTTAATCTTCAAAATGTATGTGCATAATAATGTTAAAAAATGAAGATTAGTGTAAAGTTGCGCTAGTGAAATCATCAGATTTACTCGTGTAATGATATGAGCATGCAATATCTGAATATATATATACTGAAATATATATATATATATATATATATATATATATGAAAGTAGAGGATGAGTTGAGCCTTCAAACAATAACAAATGGTTAAAAGTATTTGAATCAAATTTATTTAGGAGATTTTTATGTGAGAGAAATCTTTGTATTTTATTGCTTACACTCCCAGTGCAAATGATACTGGAAGGTATATGAAATAAATGCTCACAATAAATTGTAGAACCACCTTAAACATATAAATAGCACCATAATCTATACAACACTAAATTTAAGAGATCAAATCATCACTACAAAGGGGGCAGAGTCGGTAAAATTGATCAAGCAAATTGGTGGCACCCACGCTTCCACAGCCTAAACTCTCCAATCAATCAATTTAACTTTACTTCCTCCATTGAAACTAGTCATACTCGAACATAATAATATGAAGACATGTAAGATGGCCACTAGAGAAGTCGAGACATTCATCTGGTCTGCACTATATATCTTTAACCTCTTAATTGCGTTAATGCTGAGACCCTTATTGAGTTGACTTAGATAGAAAGCTCCATGTTCACTTATTCCCCTCTTGCAGCCTTCCTTTATTTCATTGTTGAAATTGAAACCTGTTATTATTTCAATTTTATTATTTAATTTTAGTTACAATCATTAATTCAATAGGAAATTTTGAATTATCGAAAAATAATTAAGCCTTTACTTACATGAATAATGGAGGTATGTAGGTGAATTTTCGATTCCTAGTAATGAGTCGGTGGCGGTGGAGATGTGTAAATGTAGACTGGAGGTGGAGGAGATTTCACAGGTGGAGGTGGGGAGTGGTAGTAGTATGGGGGAGGAGGAGATGGTGAAGGAGGTGGTGGAGACTTGTAGACATAGGGTGGTGGAGGAGATTTCACAGGTGGAGGTGGGGAATGGTAGTAGTATGGTGGAGGAGGAGATGGTGAAGGAGGTGGTGGGGACTTGTAGACGTAGGGTGGTGGAGGAGATATCACAGGTGGAGGTGGGGAATGGTAGTAGTATGGGGGAGGAGGAGATTTCACAGGTGGAGGTGGGGTGTGATAGTAGTATGGGGGTGGAGGAGATTTCACAGGTGGAGGTGGGGAGTGGTAGTAGTATGGGGGAGGATGAGATGGTGAAGGAGGTGGTGGGGACTTGTAGACATAGGGTGGTGGAGGAGATTTCACAGGTGGAGGTGGGGAGTGGTAGTAGTATGGGGGAGGAGGAGATTTCACAGGTGGAGGTGGGGAGTGGTAGTAGTATGGGGGAGGAGGAGATTTCACAGGTGGAGGTGGGGAGTGGTAGTAGTATGGGGGAGGAGGAGATTTCACAGGTGGAGGTGGGGAGTGGTAGTAGTATGGGGGAGGAGGAGATTTCACAGGTGGAGGTGGGGAGTGGTAGTAGTATGGGGGAGGAGGAGATTTCACAGGTGGAGGTGGGGAGTGGTAGTAGTATGGGGGAGGAGGAGATTTCACAGGAGGAGGTGGGGAGTGGTAGTAGTATGGGGGAGGAGGAGATTTCACAGGTGGAGGTGGGGAGTGATAATAGTATGGGGGAGGAGGAGATTTCACAGGTGGAGGTGGGGAATGGTAGTAGTATGGGGGAGGAGGAGATTTCACAGGTGGAGGTGGGGAGTGGTAGTAGTATGGGGGAGGAGGAGATTTCACAGGTGGAGGTGGGGAGTGGTAGTAGTATGGGGGAGGAGGAGATTTCACAGGTGGAGGTGGGGAGTGGTAGTAGTATGGGGGAGGAGGAAAGGGTGACGGAGGTGGTGGGGACTTGTAGTAATAATGCGGAGGAGGCGAATGCGATGGTGGTGGCGGACTCTTATAATAATATGAAGGAGGCGGAGATGGGGATGGTGGAGGTGGGGACTTGTGATGAGGTGGAGGAGACGGAGATGGTGGTGGCGGAGACTTATAATAGTAATGAGGTGGAGACTGGGATGGTGGTGGGGGAGATTTATAGTTATAAGAAGGAGGAGGTGGTGATTTATAAACATAAGTGGGGGTAGGAGGTGGTGGAGAAGTGTAATAGTAAGGTTTATGTTTATGACATTCCTTGTAAGGATTCTTAGGAGCATAGGCAAATGGCTTAGCCGATAACACAACTTCGTACTTATTCTTAGACTTCACCTTGAGCTTCGCACCCTTTTTACCCCAGTGGAGGTTGGTAGGGATGTTACAAACTGAGCCTTTAGGTGCCATGTGAAGTTTGGCCTTGCATGCCTCTGCTCCATATTTTGCATACTTGAAACCCTCTACCGTGATGCTGTATTTTCCATTGATCTTGGTTTTGCCATATGCCTTGATCTCTCTCTCCCCAGACTTGCATGTCACCTCTACCACAGCACCTAGTCTCACCAAGAAAATTGTTGATCAATTTACTTATTATAATTCTAAATACATACAGTTGACTGTTATTTTCTTAAAAATTAATTGTCATGTATTTATAAAATTTATCTCAACAGTTAACAATAATGCACTTCATCAACACGTAATTTAAAAAGGATTACCTACATATTTTGACTTTAATTAATTATTTGTTCTGTAAATTATAAACTAGGTTTAAAAAATAATCAAAGTTATTTAATAGATTTATATACTCAATTGTCATTTGTATAAATTACCAACATTACTTGGTTTATGCTTGAAACTAACTAATAAAAATATTGATTATAATCTTTTTTTTTTTATATATATATAAAAAAGATTGATATTGAAAAGACGTACCCTTGAGATGTTTCTTATCGTGTGACTTCTTAGGATGCCTCCAGTCGTAGCATCTGTAACAGTAGACCTTGCCAACTACCTTGACTACAAATGGATAGTGGTGGTGAGGAGGATAGTGAGGAGTAGGTGGTGGTGGAGAAGTGTAATAGTATGGAGGAGGAGTGTGTTTAGGTGGTGGTGGAGACACGTAGTGATAAGGAGGAGGATAAGACTTAGGTGGTGGTGGTGGAGATTTATAGTAGTAATGTGGTGGTGGTGGAGATTTCATTGGTGGTGGTGGTGGTGGTGATTTGTAGTAGTAATGTGGGGGAGGTGAGGGAGATGGTGGAGGTGGAGATTTGTAATAATATGACGGAGGAGGTGAGGGAGATGGTGGTGGTGGAGATTTATAATAGTAAGGGGGAGGAGGCGAGGGAGATGGTGGTGGTGGAGACTTATAGTAGTAAGGAGGATGTACTGAAGGAGATGGTGGTGGTGGAGATTTATAATAATATGGAGGAGGTGATGATGGCGATGGAGGTGGTGGAGACTTATAATAGTAATCTGGAGGTGGCGGAGACTTTTTCGGTGGTGGTGGAGATTTGTAGTAATAAGGTGGTGGAGGAGATGGCGATGGAGGTGGTGGAGATTTGTAGTGGTAATGTGGTGGTGGTGGAGATTTCTCCGGTGGTGGTGGGGATTTATAGTAGTAAGGTGGTGGTGGAGAAGGAGATGGTGGTGGTGGAGATTTGTAGTGGTACTGTGGTGGTGGTGGAGATTTCTCCGGTGGTGGTGGGGATTTGTAGTAGTAATGTGGTGGTGGTGGAGAAGGAGATGGTGGTGGTGGAGATTTATAGTAGTAATGTGGTGGTGGTGGAGATTTCTCCGGTGGTGGTGGAGAATTGTAATGATAAGGTGGTGGAGGAGATGGAGATGGTGGTGGTGGAGAATTGTAATGGTAAGGTGGTGGCGGTGAGGGAGACGGAGGTGGTGGAGACTTATAATGATAAGGCGGTGGAGGAGGAAAAGGCGAAGGAGGTGGTGGAGAGCTATAAAGATAAGCATCACCCAAAACAGAATGCACATTCCATGAAACAAGTAGGAGAGTGAAGGGTAGTAGGAGATGAGGCCGGAGTCGACCCATTATTGGGCCGTCAGACCGAGTTGCCATCGGCCACCGGAGAAAGTCACTGATTGAAGAGACCTTCACTGGTTTATTTTTGTGAGTGAATGAGTTGGGAGAATGGAAGAATTAGTTTGTTTATATATAGTAAGTGGAGTCGTTGAAGCAGAGCTGTCATTAAGGGACTGATTCAATTTGTTGTTTTAATTTCTTATTAAAAAAATATATATATATATTTCGTGACCCAACTACTCATTTGATATCAAATATTTAATAATTCCACTCCTTCAGCTTCTCTAATTTGAAATTACAAGTTACATTTTCAAAATCTATATTTTTAATAATTCCAATTCTGCAGCTTTTTAACTTAATCATCTAAAAATGGTAATAATTTTTTTGTTTAAAAAAAAAAAAAAAAGGTTCAGACTATATGATATTATGATACATAATTAGAATAATTAATAAGTAAATTAAATTAAATTAATTAGAGTTAATTTAGTTATTGTCTTTTGGAATTTTTAGCTGCCCATACTAAATTAATACTTAATTAAATAATAATGCACGTTTTGTCCACCTTATAAGGAGTTAATGATTGAGTAATTAAATTAATATGTTGACTAAATAAATAATTTTAAAAATCTAATTTTTGTTTCCGTTGCATGTGATTATGAGAATGGCATGTGAAATCCATCAAGTGGGCGTCGCAGCTAATTTGAGAAAGAAAGTGTTGAATTTCATTTCGTGCAAGAAAAAAATCATCCACACACTTTATTTATTTATTTAATTTCTGGTCGTCATTATTTTCCTTGTATACTGATCCTAATTACTCCACCTGTAAATATGATTTTTTTGAGGATTCAACTTTAATATTTTTTTTTTTAAAAAAAAAACCCTTTATTAATAATAATTTATATATATATATATATATATTCACATCATTAACCTAACTTTTAATAATTTTGCAATTTGTCCTGGGTGATGTTACTGGGGACAGTCAATTCCGTGTAACGAAACAACTCTTAAGAAAGTCAAATTAGAGTGTTTAATAAATATGTGTTATTTAGAAAGAATATCCACTCCAGTTCCGAATGGGTTTTCATACATTTAAATATTAAAATTGAAGAAACTCACCTTCAATCAAGAGTAAGCTCAATTATTCCAAAACCTTTTACAATGATTCCCTTATATTATTTTTCATTTCATTTTCTCAAGTTATCACTTTGGAAGTATATACATATATATTCTTATTTTTAACATGGAAACCGGTAAATAAATAGAATCCCACTATCTTTGTAATTGGTAGATGTTTTTTTATTTTTTTTTTTTCCTAAGGTTGTCAAAATTATTTGTAATAAAATATTTAGCACAATTAAAAATGTTTTATTTTATATGGAATATAAATACAAATAGTTAACTTTTTTTTAATTATTATTATTTCTTTTAAAAAAATCATCTCACAAATAAAAGAATTGTGCTCATTAAATTTAATTTATAATTTCTAATAAAAATATATAGTAAATACGAGTTCAAGTTGAACGAGTTTTGGACTTATAAGTCTAAAATTGAATTGTTCAAGCCAACTAAATAATTTCACATTTCAAATTTGATTCGTCAATTCATCATAACATTTATATGCAACTTTTAGACTTGTTTCTTCTTGTTTTCTCACTCTTTTGTATCAGAAAATATATATATATATATCAGATCACAAATTTGTTTGTTATATCTATATATGATTATTACTAGCTAGGTTACTAATACAAACACACATATATCTATGAGTCAGTATTTATATGTGTGTATCGTAAAAGAAACTTTAGCTGGACGTGTATATGTATATATATATATATATGTTATACATTATTGCTGTTTACAATTACTACTAAATTAAACAATATAATTAACATATTTAACGAATGTAATTAATTGTGCACTGTGAAATACTTAAATAATACTTATCATACACACTGGTTATGAATAAAACTTTGTTTTTATTTATTTACAAACACTAACCTGTAAAGGATTATGAAGAGGTTAATTTATTTAGATCTATTTGACTTGTTTATCATAAAATGTTGAATAAGTTAACCTATTAGAAACTTGATCAGTTTCTCGAATATTCATATTAAATTTCTATATTATAGCATTAATGAGAGATATTCTATTATATATATATATATATATATGATGTACGTACATATAATGTTATGAATTTGTATTTGTAGATGTATACATTTAATTGGTCAAACGTATTTTTGTGACTAACTTATTTAACCAATCAAACGAGTGTAAATAATTTAATATGACAATAATTGAAATCTGTGTAGACTAAATCTGTACCTATTTAACTCTGTATCTAAATATATAATATAAGTGAATCGTGTCAAATTTTACTACCATAGTCATGTATACATAATGATGGAATTATAGTATTGAACAGGGAAAAAGAAGATGGAAACAAAAACAAAAAAAATGGTTTCCAGAACTAATTTCATTATGAATAATGGCATAGTTATATATATATATATATGTATATACATCAATCATCTTTACCTAATATCCTAAAATATAAATGCCCTGCCTTTTTATTTTCCATATCTTTGGAATTAATGGGTTTTTCTGGGTACTCTCATTTGCATAGTGAAACACAAAACTATAATTTAGAAACTGTCTCATCATTAATACAAGTAATTATAGACACCCATGTAAATTAAATTAAATTAAATAAAGAAAAAATTACAACACAACAACAGGAAAATACACTGAATATCGACAAGAATTTCAGAATAACCTTTTTAATGGATTTAGAAATTTACATTTGAGAGAGTCGAATCAGCTACTGGTGCTTGGCTATCATGTTTACCCATAAAACTTGGTATTATGTTTCCCTACTGAAGTAATAAGGTTTGTCACCAACACTTCTACTATAATAACGATAATATCAAAATCCTCATAAATAAAACATAAAAATATATTTAGTAATTTAATTTTCAAATATTATATTTTTTATACAATTTTTATTTGTTACCACCAACAGTAATAAATATAGTATAATAGAAACATATTTTTAAATACATACACGTATATCAAATCGTGTGTAAAAATTATAAAAATTTATAAGTACTTAAATTTATTCATCAATGAAGCAGCATGAAGTAATGCTCGACCTTTTAGAGAAATCCAACGTAGATGCAGCAAATGCTAGCAATGATATCAAAGTAAATAGGAATCAAACAAGTGATAATGAATTTCGAGACCGATGAAGCAAACTCTGGATATGGCAGAAGTTAGGGCATGGAAGCAAACTCCTTTGTGGCAAAAGAAGCTCCTTGATCACAAAGGAGAAGAGTGGTAAGTGCTCTAAAATTTAGGATCAATGCAAAAGTTAAGGGTCGAGCTTTACTCATGTCTTATGAGCGGATCTATGTGTTGATTACATAGCTCTATGTGATATTTATTTAAACACATTATCAAACACGTATGACTATCGTTAATGACGTTAACAGTTAATAACAAGTAAGAATGCAATTTGAATAATTTTTATAAAATATGGTTGATTCGTAAAAAAAAAAAAAATAATAATAATAATAATTTAAATAATTTTTTAAACTATAAAGTAAAATTTAGTATTTCTGTCATTCAATAAATTATTTTCTTATGAGAACAATTTTAAAAAAATTAATTACTTTTCGTCAGTAAAAAAGATATATATATATGTATATTAATCTACTCATCTTCTTTTCTTGATTTTAAGTCAATATAAAGAACCAACTTTTTATTTTTTAGAGAAAATTAATTTGTATACTTCTTGGCCGGCGTCTGTAGGTGTCTATGAACATTTTATCCATATATGAATCACTGATCTCAAAAAGTTTTTAGACATATCTAAATTAAAATTTAAGTAAGCAATTAATTAATTAATCATGGATTTCTATGCAGTAAGTATAAATTTTGTACTGTCTTTCCTCTCGTCATCCATCTAACTAATCTTGGCATAATGCTTGTTGTCTACGTCTCTTTTACCAACTTAATTGCCTTTCCTTTCTAATTCCTGTCTCTTCTTGTTTTCTTCTGAAAATTCCTGCGAAAGCATACACACACACACACACACACGAATATACCTGTGTGATTCAGCACACGTTTAGTCAAAATTCATTTTACTTTTAAAAATATAAATAAATAAATATATAGTGTATAAATATGGCATATAGTTATTATAATGTGAATATATGCAAAAATATTACTATATGCTATAAAAATTATTTTATGTTTTAATAACAAATTTTAAATAACCTTCTCAAAGAAATTTAATAAGTACGAATTTAATTGTTGAATAAAATCCAAAGAATAATATTTTAGTGTCATTTATTGATTAATATCATAATTTCTTCTTGATAACAGTACACATATTACCTTATTAAGGGGATCAAATCTAAATTAGTTTTTTTTTTAAAAAAAAAAAGAAAAAAAAGATAATGTAGAAATATTATTTATTGTTCAAAATATTCACATGTAGTACATATTCCATACTTTTGATTATCCTAAGCAGTATATTTTAAAATAAATATTCATGTATCTCTTATAATTATATAACAAAATATTTTATAAGAAAAAACAGTACATCTTGAATTAAATTTACCCTTTAAAAACAAAAAAAAAAAAAGAAGGTGTATAGAACATGCCTCGGCATCAAATAATTTGTTTTTTTTTATTTATTTATAAAAAAGCACGTTTTGGATGATATAATTATATATGCCATGCCATGTGATCAGGATTCAACACGTGCGTAAAGAATCTTGGTTACCTTATTACTAATTTATTTAAAGAGTCGTTAGTGATTTTTTTGGAGCGCCAGGCACAGAACACAAGTTACTACGCCCAAGTTGCTTACAAAACTGGTACATACGTATATATTAAAAATAAAGTTGGCAGACCTAACTAAACCTAAACATCGTCGTTGGTAATTTGGATTCTAATAATTAGGGTCCACAATATTTAGTTTTGTCGTTTTTTTTTTTTAAAAAAAAATATATATATATATAGAAATTATACGGGTATAGAAAGTATAGTTTGAATTAATTATCTCCTACTCATTAATATACAATTTCATAATTAAAAAAACAAGTTTAAGATCATTAGATTAAGTTAATGTGTGTATGTCGGGCATAGTGAGATGTATTAACAGGAACAAGTAGTGATGTTAGATAATTTTTTTTAAAAAATAAATTTAAATATTTAAAATAAATAAATAAATTATAAATTAAATTGTATCGAAAAAAATATATATATATTAAATACCAAATTGTAACTAATATTAAACTTTATATGTTAATACGGTAAACTGCCTGCTTGTAAAAAGCATAAATATTATTTTACTTATATGAAAGTAAAAAAAAAAAAAAAGGTTTCTAATGAAAATGTAAAACAATTCTCATATCTTATTCCAAAAAAAATTGAGAAAATGATGTGTGGCAGTTTATGGTGTTCCTTTTGTATATAGTGGACTCTATGTATCTTACAAGTATGAGTACTTTAATTAATTATCTTGCTACATGAAATTAGGTAAAAGATAGTTTTTAAAACATTTGATAATTTCTATCAAATAATTTATTATGCTAATTGCAATTAGGTAACTTATTAGTATGAGTTATTCAACAATTTTGATGAAGTTGGAAACTAAACGGAAGTTGAGTATGTAATATAGAGACATTGTACGTAGTCATATAATCTGTAACATCCCATTCATTTTATTATTTTTATTATTTCTATATAAATATAAATATGTATTAATTGAATTGAATTGAATTTAATTTATTTTAATTTGATTAAATGAAAATGATAGTAATAATAATAATAATGGGAAAAAAAAATTAAGAATTTAATTGAAAATAATTTTGAGGAAAATGAGTGAAAATTTAGGTTCTGTGAGTATTTTTGAAAGAAAAATCGAAAAAACAGAGGTCAAAACGCAATTTAGAAAATTTACGCCACGTCAACTGCCCGGTCAGCAGTCCTGACCAACCAAGACGCGACAGGTGGCAGAGACGCTGACGCGGGAGGCCACGCGGGGAGGAGCCACGTGGGCGATCCGTGTACGCGTGATCGAACGGCTGAGATTCGTTCCCACGCGCACGGACGGTCCAGATTGCATCGCGCACGGACGGTCCATATTAAATCGCGTACGGACGGCCCAGATTGAATTGTGATGAACGGCTCAAATTCATTTCCTATTTAAAAGCGATGGATGACCTAGATCAAAAGTGATAGACGACCCAGATCAAAAGCGGATGGGTATAAATAACCCCATCCGCACTCAAACCCTAACCCTAGCCGCCAGAGCCCCTCCCTGGAGAAGACAGCCCAGCCGCCGGGGAGCCGACCGCCGCCACTCGCCACCACACCGGAGCAATTTCTGACCGCTAAATGAGGTAAAAATTCTACCATTTGCTCAGAATTTGATTTCAAATCCACCCATGGCCAAATTGAAGAGAAAGAAATGGCCAATTGGCCGAAAAACGCTGCCAAAGCTCAGCGGCACCGACGCAGGGTGTTTCGATTTTCGCCTCCAATGAGGCCCTTTCTGATTCTTGTTCGATGTGATTTTTCTACCGTTGTGATCACTGTTTCCTCTTCTACAGGTTGACCGGAACAAAACACCCAACCGCAACATGAGCCGGAGGAGCCACCGCACCGGATAGCCCCACTGCCGGTGAGTTTCAGTTTTTTACGTTTATTCGGCCCACAAAGGGTCCTAAGTGTGTTTTCTCACAGGAATCGATGCCGAAAACAGTTGAAAACAGCTAACTTGAGGTGGATCACCACCGTGGGCAGTGGCACCATCGCCGAAGCACGGCGGAGCCACCGTGCCGGAATTTTAAAATTGGCCGAGTAGGTCCTGGGAATGATTTTGGGTTATTTGGGACATTTATAGCTACCATAAGTGCGTTTCAGCTCCCGAAGAAAAATTCAGGGAACCTAGGGACCACCCATAGATGCATTAACCATTTAGCTTTTCGGCGTCAAATCAAGTGAGGACCCCTCACCCAATTTCATATCATGAAATTGAAGTTTGAATAAATGAATATACTGTATTTTTTACAAATTAAATAGATATGCATAATTAATTAAGGTTACTAATGGAGGCCGAACCGGACATTATTCTCTGTCGATTCCTGCTTGATTTATTTTATAGTTTAAATGCATTATACTATTTGGTTTATCTATTCTATGATTTTAAATAATGTATTACTGTCTTACTTGACCACTGTGTGATTTTGGGATTTAAGATATGATTGCATTATCGGGTGCATGTTCATTGTTTATGTGATTGTATTAAATTTGATAACGGAGATTAAGGAAAAGCAGAAAAGTGGTGTGATCTAATAAACATATGAGGTGACAGCCTCACTAAATATCCTGGGAGATGGTGAACGGACCGGGTTCATAGGGAACCCTACCGTGAACGTTGTCTCATACCGGATAGGGCATGAAGACTTGGTCATTTGGTGCTCATACCGGACGGGGTATTGAAGTTTAATGTCTTGGCACTCATATCGGACGTGGTATGAGAACGACCCTGGAATTAAGATTGTTAAGAAAAATGGTTTACGTATAGCGGGAACACCCCTATGGATCCTTATGGATACTAGTAGGCTGGTGAAATGAGTAACGGTGATGATTAGTTATTGTTAATGAATATGAATTTATGATATGTTCTATGTAACGGTCCTGGAAGTTTAAAATGAAATATGTGTATTAAAAAGGTCAAATGCGGAAGCGAAATAAAAATTTCGATTAACATCCCTTACACTAAAACCAAAAACGTACTCAAAGTATAAAAGAACAAACTAACTAAAAAAGAAACTCGAAAGTAAAAGCTATAAATATAACTACGGAGTCTTTAGGCGTCCCCTTCGCCCTCTTCCTGCGGAATGGGCTCGGGAACAATGTCTTCCTGATCTGAAATGATTAAATAAGGAATGAGCTACACCAGCCCAGTAAAGAGATCACACTATCTCACCGTCACGGAGGTAAAGGTGGGTAGAAAACACAAAAAGACCAATGGAGCATAATTTACAACAAATTCTTTTATCAATAATAAAATCCTTTACTATCCACTTACCTCGGTGAAATTCATAAAACAATATACGAAAGCAATAACATTATCATCATCATGAAATCATATGAGCTGTATAACATAATACTTATCACGCCTTTTGCAATTCAATCATTACACAACATATTTTTCTTCATTTACCAGCCTACTAGTATCCATGGGGATCCATAGGGGTCCCGCTACTCGTGAACCCTTAACACTTGTAATCAGATTCCAGGCCCGTCCCCATACCCCGTCCGGTATGGGCGCCAAAACTATAAACCTCAATACCCCGTCCGGTATGATGGTGAAACGGGTCGTCCCCATACCTCGTCCGGTATGGGCGTCAAAACACATAAGGTCTCCATACCCCGTCCAGTATGAGAGACCACAATCCCGGTAGGGTTCCCTACAGACCCGGTTCGTCCACCATCTCCCAGGATATCTAATCAGGCTGACCACATTATACAGTTATTAATTTACATAACCTTTCATTTCCTTTTTCCTTAGTCAGCATCATCAATTCAAAACGGGCCGTCCCCATACCCCGTTCGGTATGGGCGCCAAAACACATAAGGTAGAGATACCCCGTCCGGTAGAGAGACCACAATCCCGGTAGGGTTCCCTACAGATTCGGTCCGTCCACCATCTCCCAGGATATCTAGTCAGGCTGACCATATTATACAATTATCAATTTACATAACCTTTCATTCCCATTTTCCTCAGTCAGCATCATCAATTCACACACAACCAAGCAAACCAGTAATTTATGCCAAACAAGACAACATACAACATCGGGTTCTCAGTCATTCAACCCATAATCAATAAAACAGTGATATATGCACACGAAACTATGAAATAAAAACATCAGACCTCATACTGCATTTAAAACTGTAAAATAGACCAAACAACGGCTGACCGACAAACACACCAAACTCGGGCTCCATTAGCGACCTTAAACAATTTCACACATCTATTGATTCATGAAATACCGTTTTATCATTTATTGAACTTTAATATCGTGATAGGAAATAGGGTGAGAGGTCCTTACTTGTTTCGGGGTTCGAATACGGCTCTAAAGTGCGCCTACAGGCTGTCCCTAATTTTTTCTGAATTTTTTCTGGGGAACTAAAACGCACTACTGGTACCTGCACGTGTCCCACATATCTCAAATTAGACACAGGGCCCCTTTCGGCCAATATCACAATTTCGGCACGGCGGCGATTCATCTCGGGTCGGCCCTTTTCGGCCGAATTCGGCCACACTTGTATCGGTCCCTGCGATAAAACAACCCTAGGGCCCTTGGGGGGCCAAAAAATTACGAAAAATCGAAGCTTACCGGCGGCGGTGCTTTCGGGTGCGGCGGCTCTCCGGCGAGGTTCGTGTTTTAGTGATTTGGCTCCGATCAACATGTAGAGAAAAGAATGGTGATCACGGTGATATAAAAATTGTATTAAACGGAGGCCGGGAAGGGCCTCATCGGAGGCAAAAATCGAGGAGGGGCGCGGCGGCGCCGCTGGGTTTCGGCCGTATTTTTCGGCCGTTTGGCCAGGATTTTGGCTCCGATTTGGCCACAGGGGAACTCAGCATTGAAAAACGAGCCGGGGGTATGAAATTTACCTCGATCGGCGGTCGAAAAACTCCCCAGTGCGGCGGCGGGTGGCGGCGGCCGGCTCCTCCGGCGTCTGGTTTGTCTTCTCCGGCGAGGGCAGGCGGCTAGGGTTTTTGTGGTCAGGTGTCGGGGTTTTATTTATACCCTTTTGCCTTTTGATCACAGCCGTCCATTTTGATTAAATCTGGGTCGTCCGTGCTTGATTGAATCTGGACCGTCCGTGCGCGTGCATCTGGGCCGTCCGTGCGCTTGCATCTGGGCCGTCCGTGCGCACGTTTGACCTGGGCCGTCTGTGCGCGCGGGGACGCATCTGGGCCGTCCGATCGCGCGCACGCGGATCGCCCACGTGATTCGTTCCCGGGTCGACGTGGTCTTGCCACGCGGCAGGTCCTGGTTGGCCAGGGCTGCTGACTGGGCCGCTGACGTGGCTGCTGATGTGGCGCTGACGGGGCGCAATTTTTTTAAATTACGTTTTGACCCCCAGTTTTCGATTTTCTTTTCAAAAATACTCACAGAATCCTAATTTTCACCATTTTTCCCAAAATCAATTTCAATTAAATCCAAATAATATTTTTACCCAATTTTACAATTATTATTGTTTTTATTTTTATTAACTTAAATTAAAATAAACTAAATAAATAAAAAAAATAAAATTAATAATAATAACAATAAAATTCTAAAATTGTTGGGCGTTACATTCTATGTTACTAATTATGCATGAAGTTATGATCTGTATGATGTTATTGTCTTTATAGGTTGTCTTCACAGATTCTCCAATGGTAAGAAAAATAGTAAATGATTTTATTTTTAATGAATGTATTGGTCTAAATTTAGTGCTCCATTGGTTGTTTTGCTTTTCTACTAATCTTTACTTCTGTGACGGTGATATAGTGTGATGTCTTTATTGGGTTAGTGTAACTCATTTCTTATTTAACCATTTCAAATCAGGAGGACCTGGTTCCCGAGCCCGATCCACAAGAAGACTGCGAGTAGATGCTATATGCTTTATAGTTTCCTTAATTTTTCTCATTTCTCGTATTTCTTTCAGAGAACTTATTCCGTGATGTTGTTTAGTACTTTTAAGTTACTGTGTAAGGATGTTAACCTTAATCTTTTATTTCGCTTCTGCACTCAGATTATTATATGTATTTCTTTTTGAATTTCCGGGGCCGTTACATAATCTGCATAGAGAAACAAATAGTAATATATATTATATATAAAGAAATCAATTAGACACTAAAATTAATTCAAGTTTAAAGAGATAATAAATAAAATGTAATGGCCCCGAAAATTTAAAAGAAAATGTATATAATAATTTGAGTGCGGAAGCGAAATATAAAGTTAACATCCCTTACACAATAACTCAAAAATACTAACAAATATCACGAAACAAATTCTCTAAAAGAAATACGAGAAATGAAAAAAATAAAAGAAACTATAAGATATCTAGCATCTACTCGTAACCTTCTTGCGGATCGGACTCAGAAATCGGATCTTCCTGATCTGAAATAGTTAAATAAGGAATAAATTACACTAGTGTAGTAAAGATCTTATAATATTTGTATAATAAATTAAGTGCATACTCTATTAAAATATTATTGTATATTTTGTAAATGTTCGTGTATATTTTAGGAATAACATGTTACATATGCTACCATTAAGTGAAGACATCCCAACCTATTTCTTTAACTCTATATTATGACCTATTCATACCCTTTCACCTCCATCTCTGTGTCTCTTCCCATTACAACGAATGCTCTATAATTCTTTCCTTTATATAAAACCAATGAACATAACAGAAGAACCTCCCCTAACCTTACTTTCTTTTATTAGACCATGTTTAGAGTAAAAATACATCCCTCTCTCATTTTTGATAAAATTGGGTAGAAATTCGTTTTTTTTAAAAAAAAAAACTTTACAAGCAAATATAAAAATAGATTTAGAAGGTAATACACACATATGTTCATATAATGTTGGAAGATAAGGTCAAATAACCAACATTATTTATAAAATGATTAAATTCTAAATTAATAGTGTTCTAACTATATTGTTAAGATAAAATTAGTTTTAAAGATATGTTTTTTTTTTATGCTTAAAAATATTTTTACTTTTTTTGTGTGTGCACATTTTATAGTTTTTCATTCTTGAATATATTTGTTTTTTTTTTTTAAATTTTAAATGTCTATGTTGTTATATACTTAAAAAGGTTTGAAAATCATTATGATGAAAAGAAAATTTGAAAACTAGTATTATACTTTAATAGTTTTTAGTTTTTAAATATTTATATTAAAAACCATATATTATTATGTAAATGTCTATCTAATAATCTAAAGGTTTGGTGGAAAGCATCGAAAAATTTAAGTTTAATTAAAATTTCAATCCAAGTAAAATTTTGTCTTACTAATTTTTATCACCCTCAACTGTTTGAGCTTGTTGGGCCTGGTACCAATTTACTGTCAATATGAAATAATATTTCTTTTCTTCTGGTAACGGCGGACAGAAACCCTCTTCAATTCCCTGTCGAGGCAAGTCTCCATCTCCGTTATTAAGTTTCTTTTACTTTTTTCTGTTCGTATTATTTCTTTCGGCTAGATTCCAATTCAGGTTTATGTCCATGGCTTCTCACAAGAAAATTGTTTTACAATCCATTAGTCCCCAGTAGAATCAGCACCAGCAGATGGTTTCTTGGTTTCAAGAGTTATTTTTCATTTTCTCGAGTGGAATTTGCGTCTGGCATTATGTGTCTTTCATTCATAAACATATTAATTTTTTTCACTTGAAATTGATGCTCGGTTGTTTCAGATTCGAGGGATGCTTAATTAAATCATTAATAATTCATTTATGACCTCGAAAACCTCTTTTTTAGTGAATAGGTTTTCTTTCGGCACTTAAATTGGAATAATGTAAGCTGCAATTGACAATTTTAGTTTGCTATGTTTATGGGGAAATAGTCTGAAGTTATCGTAAGTTAGGTTGCAATCGGAAATATAACTACTGAGTGACATGATCCATTTTTTATTTTTTAATTTTGTTGCTAAAGTTGTAAACTCATTTTATGTTTCATGTTACTTACAAATGAAAAACAGCTTGAATTGGACTAATATTCTGCTTTTGAACTCTTAAGGAAAGTATGCGAAATGATTACTAACACTGTTGATAGATGGAAATTGAAACTTGAATTGCTTATAGATACCAGTATATATGGTAAATATTGAAGTGAAAGCTTGTGGTCTTTAAATTCCCGTCTAATGAACCAAGGCTTTGCTTATTTATAGGATTTTCAGTTTAGTTAGCATCTGCTCATTTGTTATGTAAGATCTTATTCCACATGGATAAGAATGTCATTGGTGAAGCCGATTCTCACTGAGAATTTTTGTTTAAGCTGTTGGCTGGTGGTTTGGGTTAAAAATTTGCTTGCGTAGTTGTGTTTGGGCCAAGGCTATACAAATAGTATTGAAGCATTTGCCAACTTGTGTCACTGCATTGATGTAAGCTTGGATCTTGGTCCCGTGTTAATTGTAATTGTTGTTCGGCCTTAATGAGAAACCAAAAGAGTGAGAAAGATTGCGATACCTTACCCCGCATGGCCTAGAAATATGATTAATGGACCAATTGAAGGTTTCAGGTCAATCATAATATTTTCTTCTTGTGATAGCTTCTGATTTATTACTTTGTTGCCCATGGCAATAGTTACTTCTTCAAAATCTATTTTAAATTACTGTTGACTAATGCATAAGATATTCTTATTTAGCTTGCAATATATTGCAGTTTGTTAGAAGGTGCTACTTCTACTTTGATGAGCAGGCAGTGACTACCGTCATCAAGATGGCATATGAAATTAGTGAGCAAAAAAGTAAGCATTATTCGCAGTTTATAAGTATCTATTGCTAGGTTCCATGTGCATACATTTACTTTTTAGTCAATGTATGGTACAAGCTAATATTTTCTGCCATGCATAAGTTCACCCTCTTTATGCTTATTATGGCTTATAGGAAAAAAAAATAGCTAGTGTTATTTATAAATGTTGTTATCCGTGCATAAAAATAGTTGGCATATGTAGATAGTTGAGTGAAAAAGAATCCGCCCTTTGTTTGTCCTGGTTTCTATTTTGAATAAAAAAGAATATTTCTTGCTTGACCATATCAACTTAAATCATGCTAACTTCTGTGTGAATAAAAATTTTCAATGTTTCTTCTTAAAGGTTATGAAATTCTCCTGAGAATGGAATCAAACAAGGAAATGCTGTATCCTATAGTATAGGTTGCTATAATCAGATGTCTTTCATGTTTGGTCACCTGCACACGTAAATTAATTTTAATTTTTTCTTGTTTATAATTTTGTAACCTTAGATATTGCATGCCTTTTATCTGAATTTTCACCCACATTGATGTAACATATGTCTGCTTTTCTACATGCTGACACAGAGACACGATGTATTTTTTATGTGGGCAAACATTTTATGGTGGACAATGTAATTACATGACAGAATGTTATGATTATAATAACTAAAAATAATAGTTGCTTGTTGTTAGTGATTGTTCATCTATTTGTTATCATTAAGTACTATTTTTTTTTTAAAAAAGAAGTCATTAAGTACTACTTAAATTTCCTTTTCCATCCATGCATTCTTGTTTGTTTTTTGGAAGGTGACATTTTCTTTTTATGTATGATTGTTTAGCATGCATGTGAATTAGTGTGTGTGCATGTCTACACATGTGCCTAAATCTGAACACTAACATATATGTATTTGTAGAAAATATAGGAAAATAAATTTGTTTCTTTTCTGTTTTGCCTAGTGGAGAGAATCTCAGAATGGTTATAACCATTTCTGCAAGTCCTTCTCCCCATAAATTTGTTAGGAAGATTTGTTAGTAAGTTGTTATTTTTGTTGCTTTATTTTCTATAAATTATAGCACCACCAAGAATGAAATTAAGACAAGTAGAAGAAGATTTTCCATTCTTCAAACCTTCATAGTATCAGAGCAATTCTGATCCAGGAGAATCATCCCGATTGAGCCGCAGTCAAAAATGGCCTCAGGAAAACTACCGTCTTCTCCACCCGAAATTTCATCGGGCTCTTACTATCCTTCTCCTACCAGCCATGCTTGGTTGAACCATCCGCATCACTCCTCACTGGGTGTAAGCTGAATGGTAGCAATTACCTTCAGTAGTCATCGTCAATATTACTTTTCATCCAAGGCAAAGGTCGCAAAGAGTATCTCATCGGTGAACTCTTACCTCTACCGGCGAATGACCCAAATGCTTGAATATGGAAGATTGACAGCAATATGGTGATTTCGTGGCTCGTAAGCTCGATGATGCCGGACATCGCAAAAAATTTCCTTCTCTACGAGACTGCGCAGAAAATTTGAGAGATAGCTCGAGAACTCTACTCCAACAAGAAAAATACATCAGTTATTTTCGAAATCGAGTCCGCTCTTCACGAACTAAGACAAGGTGAGCTAAATGTAACTTAGTATTATAATCTTCTATCTCGCAGTTGGCAGCAATTGGACGCCTTCGGAGAAAGGAGGTGTAATTGTCCCGAGGACGTTAGAAATTTCCAGTCATTTGTGGAGGAGAAACGTATTTTCAAATTTCTGTTGGGTTTGAACAGCAACCTTGATGAAGTCCGAGGGCGGGTGCTTAGCATCAAACCATTACCTAGCATCTGCGAAGTCTTCTATGAGATTCAACAAGAAGAAAGCCGAAGAAGAGTGATGATGGGTGATGCGCAACTCACTCAATCTGTTGAAAACGCTTCCGTACTCTCGATGAGAACTCAGGACTCGAGGGGGAAGAAATGTCGGCCTTGGTGCAATCATTGCAAAAAGCCTGGTCATGTCCGCGACAAATGCTGGAAACTCTATGGAAAACAAGCCGACCAAAAGTCGCCCAGACCAGAAACCGACCACCATGGCAGTCACGCGTCCGCTGGAGAAGCCTCTCTAAGTTCTGTGTAGAGTAACCCCTTTAGCCCTAAGCAGCTGAAAGCACTTCAAAAAATTTTGACCCAAAAAAATTATCAACCTCCCATCAACGTATTAGTGGCACACAAATGTAAAATTCATGGTTTATCTGTGTGTTCAACAAAGCAGGTTTGGGTGGTTGATTCTGAAGCGTCGGATCATATGATTGGAGATGTGTCACTGTTCCAAAATTACAGCAAATCTGAAGAAAATATTTTGATAAAAATTGCTGATGAATCTATCTCCAAATTGGCTGGATGTGGCTCCGTAATTTTATCTCCAAATTTGACACTTCATTCAGTCTTTTATGTGCCAAAATTAAACTGTAATTTGTTATCAGGGAGCAAACTTTGTGGAGAGCAGAAATGTGTTACTAAATTTGTCTCTAATTTGTGTGAATTTTAGGACTTGAACTCGGGGAGGATGATTGACAATGATAGTATGATTTCAGGACTACACCTTCTTCAAGCAGACACTTTTAGGGGACAAATTCAAAATGCAGTATATGCAAATTCTATTTCTATAAGTCATTCAGATAATGACCAAAACGCAGTATGTGCAAATTCTATTTCTATAAGTCATTTCGAAATCTCTCTTGGGAAATATTTCACTGATCATGGCATTATTCACCAAAGTTCGTGTGCCCATATTTCACAACAAAATAGTATATCTGAAAGGAAAAACCGACACATCCTGGAGGTTGCTCACTCAATCATATTTACCACTCACATCCTAAAATTTCTTTGGGGAGAGGCTATACTTACTGCCACTTACTTGATAAATCGGATGTCTTCCCGTATTCTCAATTTCCAGTCACTATATAAATTACTCTCACAAACCTTTCCTGAATCCCATATCCTAAATAGCCTCTCAAAGTTTTTGGGTGTTCTGCATATGTTCATATTCACCCACATCTTCGAGGGAAACTTGATACACGGGCTGTAAAATGCATTTTTGTTAATTACTCTGCCCATCAGAAAGCATATAAGTGTTTAGTTACGGGTACACGTTGATTCTATAAAACCATTGATGTAACATTTTTTGAAAACCAACCATTTTATTCTACAACTGATATTCAGGGGGAGAACTTTACTCAGGAATATCAGTTGTGGAATATTAGCATACCTCCTCTCTATTCATCCCCCTGGAACCTGAACCTATCACCAATACTTCACCAAAAACCACACAGAAAGAACCTGAGCCAGTGTTAGGAACAGAAAACACATTTCCTGCAAATAATGAGTTACGTGTCTACACTAAAAGGAACAAAAACCAAAGAGGGAAGGCACCTGAATCAGACAAGCCTTGCCATGAATCTGTTCCGGCTCCAAGTACTCAGAAATTTACAGGTAATGAGATATCTATCCCTACTACTAATATTGACAATGAATTGCCTATAGATTGAGAAAAGGGACTCGAACATGTACCAAACATCCGATACAGGACTATATCTCATTTGGTAAGTTATCTTCAGAATATCATGCCTTTGTGTGCAGGCTAGATAGTAATTCACCAGAGCCAAAGTCTATTCATGAAGCTCTGGAAATACTGGAATGGAAAACTGCTATCCAAGAAAAGATTAGAGCACTTAAGAAAAATGAGACATGGGAGTTAACTAATCTGCTCACAGGAAAGCGTCAGGTTGGATGCAAGTAGGTCTTTACAACAAAATACAATCCTGATGTGAGTATAAATCGATACAAGGCTCGCCTAGTAGCAAAAAGCTTTACTCAGTCTTATAGGATAGACTATCAAGAAACATTTGCTCCAGTAGCCAAGTATAATACAATTTGGGTATCACAGTCACTTACTTCTAATCTTGATTGGCCACTGTGTCAGGTAGATGTAAAGAACACGTTTCTAAATGGTGACCTAGAAGAAGAAATATACATGGATATCCCATCAGGATTTGAACTAACTGATGATCCTCAAAAAGTGTACAGGCTCAAAAAGTCACTATATAGTCTGAAGCAATCTCCAAGAGCTTGGTTTGACAGGTTCACAAAAGTAGTAAAACAAGAAGGGTATGGACAATACTAATAAGATCATACACTTTTTGTTAAACACTACATCTTAGATAAAAAACTATCTTGATTGTCTATGTAGATGATATTATTTTGATAGGAGATCACATTGACGAAATTTAGAGACTTAAAGAATTCCTAGCTAAAAAGTTTGAAATTAAAAATCTTGTAATGATGAAATACTTTCTTGGTATGGAAGTAGCCTGCTCA
This sequence comes from Carica papaya, assembly GCF_054855325.1. NCBI lineage: Eukaryota > Viridiplantae > Streptophyta > Magnoliopsida > Brassicales > Caricaceae > Carica > Carica papaya. Next base: position 25,657,263 of record NC_142311.1, on the reverse strand, counting down.
AAAAGGGGAATTTCAGTATTACAACGAAAATATGTCCTTTATCTCCTGAAAGAGATCGGAATGCTTGGAAGTAAATCTGCTAACACACCTATGGATCCGACAGTAAAACTTAGATTCGACATCAATGATAAAAAGGTTGATAAAGAAAGATACCAAAGACTGATGGACAAACTCATCTATTTAGCACACACTATACTGGACATCAGTTTTGTAGTTAGTACAGTGAGTCAATTCATGAATCAACCAACTAAGAAGCACATGACAACTGTATATCGAATTCTGAGGTACTTAAAAATGACTCCAGGTTAAGGATTGTTCTTTCAGAAAACAGAAAAAAAAGGATATTGAAATCTTCACTGATGCTAATTGGCCAGGGTCAGTAACTGACAGCAGATCTACATAAGGATATTGTACCTATGTCTGGGGCAATCTAGTAACTTAGTGCAGTAAAAAACAGTCTGTTGTATCTTGTAGTAGTGCAGAATCTGAATTTCGAGCATTTGCTCTGGAATATGTGAATGAGTGTGGTTGAAAAGGATACTTTTAGAACTGAAAGTTTATGATGGTACCTCTATGAAAGTTTGGTGTGATAACTAATCAACTACTAGCATGGCCAAGAATCCAGTTCATCATGACCGAACCAAGCATGTAGAAATCGATTGACACTTTATCAAAGAAAAATTGGAAGATGGATCTATAACCCGTATGCATATCTCAACAAGTCAACAGGTTGCGGACATTTTAACAAAAGCTCTACCAAGAGGAACCTTTGATAATATTGTATCTAATCTATACTTAACATCTATGTAAACTAGATTGAGGGGGAGTGTAGAAAATATAGAAAAATAAATTTGTTTCTTTTCTGTTTTGCCTAGTGGAGAGAATCTCAGAATGGTTATAACTATTTTTGCAATTCCTTCTCCCCATAAATTTGTTAGGAAGTTGTTATTTTTGTTACTTTATTTTCCATAGATTGTAGTACCACCAAGAATGAAATTAAGACAAGTAGAAGAGGATTTTCCATTTTTCAAACCTTCAGTATTAAAAGTGAGTTTATAAATTCATCTAAAGATATTTAAATGCATTAGCAGTTAAACCTTTGCCTCTGTCCAAATTTTGATTATTTTAACTTTGCTAATTGAATTGAAATGATTGCATGATATGTGCTGATTACCAGCAGATTGTTCCATACTGAAAACTTTGTGGTAAACTGTTAGCTACTTTCTGTATATGACTTTGTAAAAAAGCACTGTTGTTATTTGCATCTGATTGGTACCTGTTCAATGTATATCTTCCTTTTTTTTGTCTTCTCAAAAAACTAGAGTGGTTTTATCATAGAGCCATGAAAGCTAGGAGGGAGCAGTAAGAAAAATAAATTCGAGACATGATAGAGTTTATCAGTTATTGGTTATTATATGGCTTGAAATTAGATATAAAATTTGCACTATGTTTGGGTAAAAATTGGTGCTGGAATAAAGATGAAAGGAAAGAAAAGAAAAAAAATGGCTTTTGAAATAGAAGTGTTTCAGTTGTTTGAATAACTAAAAAATGAAAAACTAAAGTAAGAATTATTATAATATTTTGTTTGATTTAGCTTGTGAAGGGAAGGAAATGATTGTTTGTAAGAAAGTAGTCAATAATATCTTTATTAATAGAATGGCAAATGAGATTAAAATATTAAATTTCTCTTTAAATTTTTTAAGGCCTTTTTTTTCTCTTAATTTTCTTCTAATTTAGTGGAATGGAAGACTTAGAATTTTAAAGGAAATGAATGATATTGAGCATCCCTTTCCATTACTAATTATTAGTGTTTTATCTGTGGCAAGAAGTTCCCTTCCTAATCTTTTTGGAAGTTGAGAAGCAAGAGAAATGTGGATGATATTTTTTCTAAGAAAGATAGCTTCTCATTGATACTTTTGTACTGGGGGCTTTGTCATTTTCTGGAAGAATGGAATGACGTAAGGATGAGAACAGGGCATCTTTTCTGTAGTCTGTCTGCTTCTTTCCCATGCTCATGAATTTCTTGTTCTTGAAATGAATTGTATTTTTCAGTTTTCTACAAAAGAATGCTGATTGGATCAGTAGACTGTCAAACAGATAGAATACATTACCTTACATTTGACTGACCCTTAAAAGACAATCAGGGTTCAAGACCAGAGTGATTTGCTATTATATCCTAGTTGCCTGGGGGATGAGGAAAATGTAGTAAAACTTTTTTGATAGAAAATAATAGTTACTATTCATGAGAAGCGGGTTTCTGTCTGTATACAAGGTGTATAGGATGAACGAAAAATTTGAAATAATGCATGGTTTTCATCTTTTTTCATGGTACTGATGCATTTGCCAACAACTCTTTTTTGATGGTTGGGCTAAATTTTGGTCAATAGAGTATCAGATTCACTTGTCTTTTCTTTTGTTTCCTATGATAAATTTGCAATAAATTGAACTGAAATTTGGCTTTTAACTTTGAAAATTTGATTTTGATATGCAGAGATAGGATTTGGCCTCCTTGGTTTTGGTTTCTTTTTCTCAATTCTAGGTGTAATTCTTTTCTTTGACAGGGGTCTGCTTGCTCTTGGGAATGTAAGGTTTTTTTCCCTTTTGTTTAAACTCTTATAGAACTTTGTATTACTCTTTCCTGATATAACATTTTGCAAACAAAGTTGTAACATTATTTATGCCTATCCTGTAATCAGATATTCTGCTTGACTGCTGTGGCAATTTTGCTTGGTTGGCAGTCTACTTGGACACTTTTTACTAGCAGAAAAAATTACAAGGTATTATATGAGTTAGATTATACAATGCTGAAGCCACAAAGACACTCATTCTCTTAAAGACTTCTCTTCTTTTTTAAATTTCCTCTTTACTTGAGCTTCTCAGGGACAAAAATGCTTTACTTGAGAGATCTACTTCACATTTGGAATTGAACAAAAACGAGTATTTTTGTTAGATAGTCTATGGGAAATTTGGAAGTACATCAAAAATTGCTGTCTGATTTGGCAAACAAAAATCGAGTATGTTATAAATAATTTATTAATCAGTTGAATATTTAGGAATTAAAATAAGTTACGAATTAGTTAGTTTATTAGATCTTATCAGATTCAGGTGCTTCAAAGCTTAGAGATACAAGCAACGGAATGGAAAGTAGCTTTATGCTTGTTTCAATACATGAGGGAACATTGGACTCTTCATAACACCATACTCTATATAAGCTAACACATGGTCATTGAAGAAAACAAGGAGAAAAAGTTTGTGTGACGAGGAAAAATCCTATAATTTTCTTCAATCTTACATGGGTACAAATATGCCAAATATATAGGCATTTGGCCAAGACAAAAAACAGTTAAAAGATGCTAACAAAAAGTTAAAGAGTTAGTGGAGAGAACACCCAGCTGTCTTAACAATACCAGCTGTCCCTAATGTAAGTATACATGTATATATACATTCCTACATATGAACATTCTACACTCCCCCTCAATTTAGGTTACATAAATGTTAAGTAACCCTAGATTGGATATAAGATTATTGAACTCCCTTTTTAGTAGTGCCTTGGTGAGTATGTCAGCTGTTTATTGACTAGTCGGGATGTATAGGAGTGACACATTTGGACTTTCAATTTTTTCTCTGATGAAGTGATGATCAATCTCAACATGTTTAGTTCTGTCATGGTGCACAAAGTTCTTGGCCATGCTAATAGTTGATTGCTTGTCACACCAAATCCTCATTGCAATAGGAGCAGAAAATCTTAGTTCTAGTAGAATCTTTTTAAGCCATACTCCCTCACATATTCCATGTGTAAGTGATCGTAATTTAGCTTCAACGCTGCTTCTTGATACAACAGATTGCTTCTTACTACGCCAAGTGACTAAATTACCCCAAATATAAGAGCAGTAACCAGATGTGGATCTTCTATCTGTCACAGATTCAGCCCAATCAGCATCAGTATAGATCTCAATATCTTTGACCATATTCTTTTGAAAGAATAATTCTTGTCCAGGTGTCATCTTTAGATACCTCAGAATACGATAAACAACCCACATGTATTTTTCAGTAGGTTGAGACATGAACTGACTCACAATAATAATAGCGAAACAGATGTCAGGTCTTGTATGAGCCAAGTAGATAAGTTTGCCTACAAACCTTTGATACATTTCTTTATCAACAGACATTGTCACTTTTGAAACCAAGTTTAGTGTTTGTTTCCATAGGAGTCTCAGCAGGTTTACAACCAAGTATGCCTGTTTCATTTAGGAGATCTAAGATGTACTTTCGTTGAGATATAGAAATTTCTTTTTTGGATCTGTCAATTTCCATTTCAAGGAAATACTTGAGCAACCCAAGGTTTTTGATTTCAAATTCTCTAATTAGAAAGTCTTTCAGTTTCTGAATTTTTTCACTGTGATCACGTGTAAGGATAATATCATCCACATAAATAATTAATATAGCTCTTCTCCCTGTGATACAATGCTTGACAAACAGGGTATGATCGGATTGACATTGCTGATATCTCATATGTTTTACTGCCCTGGGGAATCTGTCAAATCAAGCCATTGGAGACTGTTTGAGGTCATACAGTGCCTTCTTTAATTTAGATACCTTTTGAGGATTCATTTTGAGTCCAGGTGGGACTTCCACGTACACTTCTTCATCTAGGTCACCATTAAGGAAAATGTTTTTTACATCAAGTTGATAGAGAGGATAATCAACATTAGATGCTAAAGAGAATAATACCCGAATTGTGTTGTGCTTGGCAACATGAGCATATGTTTTTTGATAGTCGATGCTATATGATTGGGTAAATTCTTTAGCAACAAGTCGAGTTTTGTAGCGGCTTATACTATCATCAAGATTGTACTTGGTGGTGAAGATCCACTTGCATCCAACAGGAGCATTCCCTAAAGGTAGATCAGATAATTTCCATGTTCCATTTTTCTCAAGGGCTGAAATTTCTTATTGGATAGCATCATTCCATTTAGGAATCTTGAGAGCTTCATGAACTGTTCTTGATTTAGAAGGGATGCTATCAAAGTTGCTCACAAGTGCATGATACTTCGAAGACAGCTTGCCATAAGAGACACAATCCTGTATGAGATGCATAGTACAAGAACGAACCCCCTTTCGTAATGCAATAGGTAAACCAATATCATCAGTAGAGTCAGAAATCTCATTATTTGTGTTATTTTAGGTGCTTAGTTCAGGAGTTGAGTCATGGCAGAGTATCGATGGTTCAGGTACTTTATCTTTACCTTGAGTTTTGTTTATCGTTGTATAGACATGCAACTCACTAACTACAGGTAATGTGTTATCAGTCTCTGTGATAGGTTCAAGTTCTCTGATGGTTTCAGGAAGATGATCTTTTTCTGAAGTTGTCAACGGATGATCTTTTTCTGAAGTTGTCAATGGAGTTTGTAGAGGAGGGATATTCACATCCCACAATTGATATTCCTGAGTTCCAGATGTTTCCCCCCTGAATATCAAGAGTGGGATAAAATGGTTGGTTTTCAAAAAAAGTAACATGCATAGTATTATAGAACCGACGGGTTATCGGACAAAAATATTTGTAACCTTTTTGAGAATTGGAATACCCGACAAAAACATATTTAAGGGCTTTAGGATCCCTCTGAGGTGACCGTGAATGTAAACATAGACAGAATAACCAAAGGCTTTAAACGGAATTGTGTGAAGGATGTGCGATGTTGGGAAGGTTTGAAGTAGTGAATCATAAGATGTTTTAAACTTAAGGATACGGGAGGACATTCTGTTGATCAGGTATGTGGCTGTGAGGATAACCTCTCCTCAAAGGTATTTAGGGACATTTGTGGTAAACATGAGAGAGCGGGACACTTCAAGAATGTGCCTATTTTTCCTTTCGGCTACACCATTTTGTTGAGGAGTGTAGGGACAAGAACTTTGATGGACAATACCTTGACAAGAAAGGAATTTGCCTAGGTTGGATGCAAAATATTCACATGCATTATCTGTTTTCAACACTTGTATTTTTGTTTGAAATTGGGTTTGAATCATAGTGTTGAATTTTTAAAAGATTTCACCAATCTCAGATTTTTCTTTCATCAGATAGACCCAGGTTATTATAGTGTGATCATCAATAAAGGAGATAAACCATTTTGTGACAGTAATATTTTTTACCCATACCGGTCCCCATATATCACTATGAATTAATGTAAAGGGTTTTGAGGGTTTGTAAGCAATACTGGGATATGAATTGCGAGTATGTTTAGACAATTGACATATTTCAAATTGAAATGAATTTAGATTTTTATTTTTGAATAAAGCAGGAAATAGTTGTTTTAAGTACATATAATTTGGATGTCCTAATCTATAATGCCATAACATAATAGATTCATCAATATTAGAAGATCCTACAGATACTGAATTAGCACATACTGCACTTGAAGTTTATCTATTAGGAGGTGAGATTTTGACTGGTAGAAGATAAAGTTCTGAGTCCTTAGCACTGTTAATCATTGTGCTAGTGGTCAAGTCCTGAAAAACAAAAGAATCACTGTCAAATTTAACAACACAGTTCAAGTCGTTACGTAATTTACTTACAGACAGCAGATTGCAGTCTAGATTAGGCACATAAAGAACGGACTGTAATATCAAATTTGGTGATATAATGGTTGAGCTAACTCCTGCAACTCTAGAACTTGTTCCATCAACAATTCTGATTAATGAGATTTCGTTATATTCACTGTACTAATGAAGGAGTGTAATGTCTCCGGTCATATGATCAGATGCTCCTGAATTAATAATTTACATTTGCTTTTTCATAGAGTAAGCAGATAAATTGAGTAAGCAATTACTTCTTTGAGCAAGGAAGCACTACCGAGAATATCCTTTAGAGAAAACATTTGCATGAGCCTCTAATTAGGTTGGATTGAAAGGAGAGCTCTCGGTAGTACTGGCTGCAGGGGATAATTCTTTTGAAATTACCATATTGCTCTAAGTGTTATTTTTGTAATTTTTCCTATCTGCTGGCTTGTCATGTAATTTCCAGCATTTATCCCTAATATGACTCGGGTTTTTGCAATAATCACATCAGGGTCTCCCTTTTTTTCCTCCAGCTTCAGAAGTACGCCCGACGAAAGTAGAGGCGTGCTCGTGATTTAGGGCACCAGGCTGAGGTTCACTGAGCAGCGGCCTCTAAGCAGCAAGGGTAGAAGTTGTGTCTATAGGGTTCGTATCATAGTAAAAATCACTCAGCATGATCTTCTTTGTATTCTTTTCTCGACGGACTTCAGAGAAAGCTTATCTGAGATTTGGCAGCGGCTTTGTACCCAGAACGCAACCACGAACCTTATCCAAGTTTTTGTTGAGTCCCATAAAAAATTTGAAGACCCTTTTGTGTTCAGTGTGAGTTTTGAAGAGTTTCGAGTCTTCGGAACAATTTCACGGGTGTTCCTCGAAGACGTCAAGTTGCTGCCAGTGCCGAGAGAGTGCATTGTATTACTGTGTTACAGTGAGCTCCCATGGTCGCAAGTCCTGCAACTGAGTCTCGATTTCGAAGGTGGCAGAGGTATTGTCTCGGCTGGAGTAAAGCTTGCGTGCGGCCACCCATATGTCGTGTGCGATTTCATACAGCAAAATTTTTTGTCCAATGTTTGTCGTCATTGAGTTGACTAACCAAGACATTACCAGATTGTTTTTGGCCTTCCATGAACGGGCACTTGGATCATCCGTTGGTGGTTGAATAGCTTCTCCCGTAAGGTATTTATCCCTGCTCTTCCCTCTGATGAACATGAGAGCGGACGAAGACCATTGGAGATAATTACTCCCATTCAGTCTGTGTCCAGTGACAAATAAAGGTGTCTGGTCAATGTGAGAATGGTTGATAGGTATTGAATTGAAGGAACCTGAGACATGATCAATGTGAGAGGAGTTTTGCTCATCCATGGCCATTTCGGCTTGAGTTGGATGATGAAAGATTTTGGATATGAGTTACCACTCTGATACCATGAAGAAAACAAGGAGAGAGTTTGTGTGACGAGTAAAAATCCTCTAATTTTTTTTAATCTTACATGGGTACAAATGTGCCAAATATATTGGCCTTTGGTCAAGACAAAAGACGGTTAAAAGATGCTAACAAAAACTAAAAAATTAGTGGAGAGAGCACCCAGCTGTCCTAACAATACTCGTTGTCCTAACAATACCAACTATCCCTAATGTAAATATACATGTATATATACATTTCTACATATGAACATTCTAGTTTTCTTTTAAATAAATAACAAGAGTGCTTTATCCTTGAGAAATTTTAGTAACATTTGGCATGTGGTTGAGTTGGAGATTCCTAAGTTGCATTCATATAGTTTTAAGATGCTGAGTGTTGGCTTTGAAAAACAAGGGAAAAAATGTTGGGGAGTGTCCAAGAAACTTTTTTCAACTTCAAATGGATAGCATCTTTCTCTATGGAATTGATGCTGCTCAGTTTCCTCATGCCTAACTTTAACAAGAACACTGTAAAACTTGTGCAAAATTTATTTCCCCATTCAATTTCAAATGACTTATTTCTTTTTTCTTTGTGGATTTATCAGTGTTAATAGTTCATTGTTCGTTAAAGCCATTTTTTCTCCCTTATTGGCTATGCAATTTCTATGTTATATCCTATTCTTTCATGATAGTTTTGAATTGTCTCCGTCTATTATTGTTTTATGATACTCCTTTCTTTCGGGCTGGAGTTAAAGGCTTTCATATAGTTTATAAGAAGTACTTTTCCCTTGTTTTAATTCTGTCAATCTAAAGACAGAATTGCATGACAGTACAATGATTTGACATGAGCAGATCTGGAACAAAGCAGGCATTACATTTGATTTTTTCTTCTGCAGGGTACTGTTTCTTTCCTATTTGGCCTCTTTTTCATTTTTGTTCGTTGGCCAGTAGTTGGAATAATCTTTGAAGTTTATGGTTGCGTTGTCCTATTTGGGTTAGTTTATAATTTTAGTGATAAATTCTTAGCTAGATAATTAACTTTATGCTTTCAAATTCTGTTTCCTAATTGGATTGACATTTTGTTGCAGTGGCTTTTGGCCTTCTGTCAAGATGTTTCTTAATCAGATTCCATTTGTTGGGTGGATTATACGATACCTGTAATGGTAAGTTAATTTATGTTCTTTTTGTTAATGTGGATAGAACTGATAAATGAAAGTATGATGAAAATAGGAAGCATTTAATTTATAGTTGTAAACATGAAATCTGGTTCTTATTTTGGAAGAAGATTCTTGACCTAAATCATTTATGACGTTGTAAAGCACGAAGGCACGTATAGTATAATGGATATTTGTTGTTTTCTTGACACCCTATTTTTCATACATCCAATGAATTCGACAGCTTGTTGAGATGCAGCCATAAATTTGTTTTTTAATGCATTTGCTGGTGAAAAATAGCTAATTGCTTATATCTGCCGTTGTTGATCAGTATTTAACTAAAGGAGAAAAAGGGTAGTCAAACCAGAGACATGGAAGGAAAATATTGGTCTTATTATTCTTCCTAGTATACATGTTCCCAATATGGATATATATATATATATGTATATATATGTATACATGAGGAAGCTAGGTTTATGTAACAGCCGGATCTGAAAATTTAGTTCAGGATAATTTAATATATATAAAATAGTAAATTAAAATAATTTTAATTTTAATTTTTTTAAAAAATTAGATTTTAAGATATATTTGAAAATATTTTCAAAAATAAGAAATAAATTAGAAATAAAAAAATTTAAAACGAAATTTAGAAAATTGGAGTAAAAATGAGATTAATAAAATTTTGACCACATGGACTGCCACGACAGTAGCACGGTTGATCTTTGTGCGCAGTGTGGCGGACACGTGGACACGCGGGAGGCTCTGCAGGCGATTCGCATACCAGCAGATCTAACTGTGCAGATCGCATCCTGCTTGCATGGACAACTCAGATCCATTTCTTCTTCAGGCGTGATCGAACGGTTGGATTTGATTAGATCATGCGGTTCAGATTAATTCTCCAAACAAGAATGATCCAACGGCTGAATATGAGCCACATCTCTTCGAATGGAAGACCTAACTTTAATAAAAAGGAGTATTTAAACTCATTTTCATAGGAAACTCTAACTCTAGCCGCTAGAGAGAAGATCATATAAGAAGAAGAAGGGCAGCCGAAAATCGAACCAGTCGCCGGAGAAAAAGACCGGCCATCGTTGCCGCTGCACCAGAGCCACCGCCAACACCGAAAAGGTAAAATCTTTTTCCTTTTTCGTTTGAAATTGAATTTCGAACCTCTTCACACCCATATCGAATCCAAAAGGCCAAAGGGTGAGGTGAAAAATGCGAGCAGAGCTCGGCCGAGCCGTGGTGGCTGTGACTCGAAAACACCTCTGATGAGCTCCTTTTCGTTTATCATTTTTGTCACTTTTTTTACCTTCGTGTTCCTCGTCTCATTCCAGGCTAGCTGAAGGGAAGCCCCAACTGTAAGAAAGGAATGGTAGGCCACTATACCAAAAAAATTCTTCGCCGGTAGGGTCTCGGTTGTTCCATTTTTCGACCAACAGAGGCTCCCTAATCCTGTTTTTTGCAGGTTTCCATGTAAAATTGGACAAAATCAGCTGAAAACAGCCAGACCAAGAGGAAGCATCGCGGTGGGCGGCGAAGCTGGTGCCATTGTTGTGTCGGAATCCTAAACTGGCCGAAAAAAATATAAAAATGCTCATTTTGAATTTTTTAGAGTATTTTAGAATACGTAACGCATGTTTTTTATTTTTGCAAAAAAATCCAAAAAACTCGAGAACTGTCAGGAGGTAATGTGAAAAAGACGGTGCATCAAACACCGATTCGGGGTAAGAATCTCTTACTCTTTTCTTTTGTTACGGTAAATTAAAGTTTAATAATTAATAATAGTGTTTATTGTAAAAATTAGAAATTTCTAAATTAATTACAGGTCACAAGTGGAGTCGGAAATGGTCAGTGTATATTTGTCCTAACTGTGTTGTCTATTTATCCCTATACCTCCTTAAATTGCTATTATTTATTAATTTAAATTACTTTCTTTTCATTGATTGCTTGACTAATTGTTCTCACCTGTTGATTGATTCGAAGCAAATGCCCTAATCATGTTTTCTTGATTTTTGTATTGTTTATTTGCATGACTTACTGATGATTTATAAATATGATATGTTGGTATGTAATGGGTGATTAGTTGATGATGTAGATATATGTATGAAATGTTTATTGGGTACTCTGGGGAAGGGTGTACGAATCCGGTGCATAGGAAAAATTCTACCATAGACATTACCTTAGTCGAACAGGGTTGAAAAATTTTATACCGAAAGAGGTTGGGAGGTACAGTTCACTCTCATATCAGACGGAGTATTGAGGTGGTGATATGTTTAGTGTCTATTACCGGACGGGGTATAGGATGACCGGTTAAATAATAAATTGGATATTGGATCCATGTGTAGAGGATCCCTATGGAATCTCAGAGGTACTAGTAAGCGGGTGCGAAAGTAAGTTTACTGTTATCGTTCATTTAAATATGTAATAAAGTGCTATCATGGGTATTGTCTTCATAGATCGGTTTTGGAAACTCATAAGGGTAAGTATGGAAATAACGGTTTTTATGTTAAATGAATTTATTTAAAAAGAGATAATATTTCCATTAGTTGTTTTATGATTTTTACCAATATTTAATTTTTTATATCAGTATTAAGCGTAATATTCTTATTAGAATAGTGTAATTCATCCCCTTTAACCATTTCAGATCAGGAAGATTAAGATCTAGTTCTTGAACAGTAAGAACGTTACGAATAAAAGCTGCATTCCGCATCCCATCAGAGTTGACCAGTGGAAGTTAATTCTATAGGATTTTAGTGTGTTTTCTTTTATTTATTTATTTTGTTATTTAAACTTCCTTAAAAGGACATTCCCGTAATCCTATTGGGTATCCTGATTCATTGTGTAAGGAATATAAATCCAAAAATCTTAATTGCTTCTGCCATTACAATATATATTCATTTTCTTAAGGTTTTGGATTTTTACAGTTGGTATTAGAGCCGTATTCCTGGAACTATTTCTTGCACAAAGATTAGAATCATTCAATATAACCTGACATTCAACCCTTCTTTATGGAATACAGGTATAAAGATATGAAGAGAGGAAGATCTCCACTAAACAGGGTAGCCTGGGATGGGTCACTTTGAGAGAATATCGATTGGCTCTTCGAAATGCTGGAGAGACTTATCTTTGCCCAACAGGCGAGAGAAGAGAGGAGGGAGCTGGCTGACCCTCCACCACTGTCACAGTATGAGTCATCCCTGCAATGAAAAGACCTAGTGCCACTCCGATACAGCTCTGCTCCTCCACTGTATCATTCAGCACCGTCACAGTATAATTCGGTACCATACATCTAGGTGCGGCCACAGGGTCATTTGGCCCCTATCCTGCATAATTCAGTCCCTCTTCAACAAGACCTAGTTCCGCTTGTGATGAACCCAAGCTATATTGAGAGGTACAAGAGACTTAACCCATTTATTTTTGTAGGGGTATCCACTTTTGAAAAGGCCGAGTGCTGGTTAGTAGAGACAGAAAATGCATTTACAACTCTTGGGGTGGTTTCCAAACAGAAGGTCATACTTGTTACCTACATGCTCATGGGTGAGGCAGGTCGCTGGTGGCAGTTGAAGCAGATCACCCTGCCCATTCCGGTCACTTGAGAACAATTCCTGATAGTTTTCAATGCAGAGTATCACCTAGAGCACATTCAGCATTTGAAGGAGATGAAGTTTGCACACTTGGTCCAGGGTGAGATGACAATGTCTGAGTATGCCCGAAAATTCTTGAAATTGGACCAATATTCTTCTGAGAGTATGATGGATGAAGGCAGAAAGACAAGAAAATTTGAGTGGGGCCTTCGTCCTGTGATCAGACAACAACCGTATGTATTCGAACTCAGTACCTACGCAACAGTTCTTGTCAAGGCACAGCTGATAGAAAGAAACCTTCACATTTTTCCTCAAGCAGTGGAAAATTCCAGACCCCCAGTTCCATGTTGCAGGCCAGCACCTACTGCACCGATTCAGCAAAACAAGCGACCAAGACCCGCGACTCAAGTTCCTTCTCAGGTCTCGGCAACAACACAGTAGGACTTGCTAGTATTGTGGCAAGGACCATAGGGACCGACTCTGCTATCGCCTCAACAATACCTGCTGCATATGTGGAAGTACTCAGCACTACGTGAAAGTATCCGCGGAATCAGAATTAGGTCAAACCTCCAATTCAGGGCAGAGCCTACACCCTCACCCAGCAGGTTGCTAAAGCCAACCCAAACGTGATACATGGTGCGTATACTATTTGTAATTACCTTGCGCATGTTTTAATTGATGTTGGTGCTTCACATTTTTTTGTTTCACATGCTTTTGCAATTTGAATATGTTACATGAAAATTTTGATTCTGTGTTGTTTATGTCTATTTCTGGGAATGAGACACTACTAAAGAATGTCATATACAAAGTTTGTATCGTAAAAATAGCATATTAAAATTGAGTGTAGACCTAATAGCACTAGACATGGAGGATTTTGATATAATTCTGGGATGAATTAGTTAACGGTGTATCATGCTACCGTAGATTATTTTCATAAAAATCTTGTATTCAATCGTCCTAACGAAGAGTCCTTCACCAATTAATAAAAATTTTAGATATTATTCTCTCATGGTAACTACATTAGTTATATGATGCTTTAACTCAGTTGTTCTTTTATACATTAGGCAAGTTTAAGAAATAAATTTGCATTCAAAAGATTTTTGTGGTATGAGAATTTCTGAATATTTTTCCTGATGAACTACCTGTACTGTCGGTGGATAGGGAAGTTGAATTTACGATAGATTTTCAGCCTAACACCTATCCCATTTTAGTTGCCCCTTACTGTATGAGTCATGTTGAGATGGAGGAACTGAGGAAACAGATTAAGGAATTGCAGGATAGTGAGTTCATCTGACACAGTATATCTCCTTAGGGTGTCGGAGTCACATTTGCAAGAAAAAGGAATGAGTCCCTGAGGTTGTGTATGGACTACAGGAGGTTGAATATGGTCACGATCAAGAACAAGTATCTCTTCTTTAAGATCGATGATTTTTTCGATCAGTTATAGGGTGCTCATGTTTTCTCCAAGATTGACTTGTGTTCGGGTTACCATTAGGTAAAAATCAGGGAAAATAACATCTCCAAGACGATCTTTAGAACCTGTGCGGGCACTATGAGTTCTTGGTCATGTCATTTAGGTTAACTAATGCACCAGTTATTTTTATGAACTTGATGAACAGAGTTTTTAGATAGTTTTTAGATCAGTTTGTCATAATATTTATTGATGATATCCTGATCTATTCAAAAAATAGAGAGGAACACGTTCAGCACTTGACTCAAGTTTTAAAGATTTTTCGAAAAAAGAAGTTATATGCAAAACTGAGCAAGTGTAAGTTTTAGCTTGAGCAGACTACTTTGCTAGAGCATATAGTATCAAAGGATAAAGTGTCAGTGAATCCGGAGAAGGTTGAGCCAGTAATGGGTTGAGGAAAATTGACTTCGGTTGAGGAGATTCGTAGCTTTTTGGGAATGACAGGTTACTATCGCAGGTTTGTTGAAGGATTTTCCAACCTAGTCGTCCCTTTGACCCGACTTACGAATAAGAATATTAAGTTTGAGTAGAATGATGATTGTGTTTTACAAAACTCAAAAAACGGTTGATTACCACGCCAGTTTTAGCTCTGTCGAGTGGGACAAGTGGATACACATTGTACAGTAATGTTTCCTACCTAGGGTTGGGTTGTGCTATGATGTAGCACAGAAAAGTCATAACTTATGGGTTTAGGTAGTTGAAAAGTAATGAAAATGATTACCTCTTCAACGACTTGGAACTTGCCTCTATTATCCACGCCTTGAAGACATAGCGCTACTATTTGTATGGGGAGACTTTTGAGATTTATACAGAACATAAGAGCTTGAAGTATATATTCATCCAAAAGGATCTCAATATGAGTCAGAGGCGTTGGATAGAGCTTCTGAAGGACTATGATTGTAAGATCTTGTATCACCCAGACAAGGACAATGTGGTAGCTGACATGTTCAGCAACAAAAGTGCAGGTATGTTGGCTCACATATTAGTTTCTGAATGTAGGGTAATAAAGGTTGCGCAACAGATAAAACTTCGGTATTTCAAAAGGGCCACATGCTTGATCCATTTAATTATTCAGCCTGAACTGATTCAGAGAATAAATGAAGCCCAACTGATTGATTTTACTCTAGCGGCTCTCAGCAAGGATATATAACAGGACATAAATCCAGAATTTTGAGTATCTACCGATGGGTTGCTCAGGTTTTAGGACATGATATATGCTTCAAATGACAGTTAACTAAAAAGGGATATCATGACAGAGACTCATAGTTCAAAGTTCACCATGTATCCCTGAAGTACTAAAATGTATCAAAGCATGCAACCCCGATTCTGGTGGAGTGGGATGAAAAGAAAAATTACCAATTTCATCTCCAAGTGCTTTCTATGTTAGCGAGTTAAGGTAGAATATCAACACTCAAGCGGAATACTTAAGCCATTACTAATACCGGAGTAAAAATGAGAACATGGTTGCTTAAGACACGTTCGGAGCATGATGCAATCTGGATAATTGTTGACTAACTCACCAAATCCTCTCACTTCTTGGTCATCAGAATGACCGATCCTTTAGACAAGTTAGAAATAATCTATATTCGGGAGATAGTCAGGTTACATGGAGTTCTGTTGATAGTGGTATCAAATAGGGACACTAGATTCATCTCTCGGTTTTGGTCAAGTTTTCACCAAGTAATGGGAATGAAACTGTCTCTTAGCACAATATGCCACCCTGAAACAGATGAACAGTTAGAACGAACTATTCGCACACTAGAGGATATGTTCAAGGCCTGTGTTCTAAACTCTGGAGGGATTGGGACGATCACCTACCCCTGATAGAGTTCGTCTACAATAACCGGAGCTACCGCGGATGCTGAAAAGGTAATTTTTTTTCATTCCGTTTAAAATTGAATTTCGAAACTCCCCACACCCATATCGGAGTCAAAAGGCCAAAGGGTGAGGCAGAAAATGCGAGTGGATCTCAATCGAGCTGCCGCGGCTACGATCCGAAAATTCCTCCGAAGAGCCTGTTCCTGTTTCCCATTTTTCTCACTTTTTTGACATTCGTGTTCCTCGTCTCATTCAGTTGCAGGTTAGCTGAAAGGAAGCCTCGACCGTAAGAAAGGAACGGTGGAGCCGCCGCATCGAAAAAATCATATGCTGGTAAGGTCTCGGTTCTTCCCTTTTTCGGCTAACAGGGGCTCCCTAACCCTGTATTTTTTCAGGTTTTCATGCAAAATCGGCCAAAATCGCCCAAAACTGGCCAAAAATGGAAAGACTAAGAGGAAGCATTATCGTGGGTGGCAGAGCCGGTGTCGGAGCTCGGCGACGCTACTGTGCTGGAACTCTAAACCGGTCGAAAAAATTTAAAAATATTCATTTTAACCTTTTTTGGAGATATTTTGGAATATGTAACCGTGTTTTTGATTTCCACAGAAAAAATCTAGGAAATTCGAGAACCATCAGGAGGCACAGTGAAAAAGATGGTATTTCGAACACCGATCCGAGATAAGAATCTCTCACATTTTTCTCCCGTTACGGTAAATTAAAGTTTAATAATTAATAATGGTGTGTTTTATAAAAATTAAAAATTTCTAAATTAATTACAGGTCACGAGTGATACCGGAATCGGTCAGTATATATTTGCTCTAGTTGTGTTGTCTATTTATCCCTATACTGTCTAAATTGCTATTATTTATTGATTTAAATTACTTTCTCGTTCATTGATTGTTTGATTGATTATTCTCACTTATTGATTGATTCGAAGCAAATGTCCAAATCATGTTTTCTTGATTTTTATATTATTCATTTGCATAACTTACTATTGATCTATAAATATGAAATGTTAGTATGTAATGGGTGATTGGTTGATGATGTGGATATATGTATGAAAGGTTTATCGGATACCCTGGGGAATGGTGTACGAACCTAGTGTATAGGAAAAATCCTACTGTGAATATTATCTTAGTCGAACGGGGTTAAAAAGTTTCATACTGTAAGGGGTTAGGAGTTATAGTTCACCCTTATATTGGACGGAGTATTGAGCCGGTGATATGTTTGGTGTTCATTGCCGGACGGACTACGGGGTTGGTCGGTTAAATGATAAATTGGATATTGGGTTCACGCATATGAAGGATTCCTATGGACTCCCAAAGGTACTAGTAAGTGGGTAGGAAGATAAGTTTACTATTATCGTTTATTTAAATGTGTAATAAAGTGTTATCTTGGTTATTGTTTTCATAGGTCGGTTTTGGAAACTCATAAGAGTAAATATGGAAATCACAGTTTTTATGTTAAATGAATTTATTTAAAAAGAGATAATGATTTTATTGGTTGTTTTACGATTTTTACCAACATTTGGTTTTCTATATCGGTGTTAAGTGTGATATTCTTATTAGAGAAGTGTAGTTCATCTCTCTTATTTAACAATTTCATATCAGGAAGATTAAGATGCAGATATTGAACAGTAAGAAAGTTGCAAATAAAAACTGTCTTTCACATTTCATCAGAGGTGTCCAGCGGATATTAACTTTATAAGATTTTAATATGTTTTCTTTTATTTATTTATTCTATTATTAAACTTTTTTAAAAGAATGTAAATTTTAAATTCTTAAGATTATTTTCGTCATTATAATATATATTTATTTTCTTAAAATTGTGGGCCTTTACAGTTTATAAGGATAAAAAGTTTTGGGTGTCCTGCAAATTACTCAATGAAAAAGTTTACTGCCAAGGCCTCAAAAGACACGTGGAAGTATTTAATATGTTATTAATTAAATAACTACTGAGTATATGAATAAGTATTAACTTGTCCATGTATTCAATACTTTCTAATATCTAGAAAGTAAAAAATATATAGGAGTATTCAAAATTCTTAGAAATGCACTTAGTTTTTCAAGAATTTAAGTGTTTAATTACCTAAAATATTTAGAAAGTCAAAATTATCTTGATATTAATATATCATTAATTAAAAATAGTAATATTTTTAAGATTTTGATAAGTTTTATTCATATTATAAATTAAAAAAAGTTAAATTAAAAGGTTAAAGTTATGTTTTAGGTATCTCATAAAATATAAATTATAAAAATATTTTTAAAAATAATTCATATAAATAATAATAATTTTTAAATTCATACTAATGTAAAAAAAAAAAAAATTAATTAAAAATAATTTTAACAACAAATAGTCTATGAGTATTTTTAAAATTTATAAAATAAGTTATAGTCACTTACTAAATAGAGAATTTCTATTCGAAAAAAGTTTTAAATTGGTAGCAAAAGAAAATAATTTATCAGAGATCAAAATGAAGTTTCAAAATAAATATGCAACAGAAATTTACAACAGAGATTTTTATTTCTTAAAAATTAGAAAACCACCAATCTTTTATATGGTACCTGTTACGTTGTTGGAGAACAAAAATTAACATTAATCTATTATAAATGAACTAGCTTATAATTCCTAGAAGAATAATCAATAGCTAGACTGGCCCTTTAGGCTTTAATCCTTATCCTTCATGTGAAAGAAACATATTCATTTAATTTCTGCCTCAATTTGGGTTCCTATGTGGTGAAATTTTTTTCCTATAAATTTCTCTGCAACTGCTATCACAATTACATATATTAATTGGCCTATGCACGAGACTACGTACAGCCATATTTATAATGCATATCTAACAGTTCAATATTTGGAGGACCCAACACATAATTATGACGATTTCTACATCCTCATCTGCTGATTTATTATATTATGGCATTTATCCTTCAGCATATATATGTAAATATATATATATGTTAATTTAAGGAGTTAAACGTAGTGTTTGTGTTTGTCAATTAGTTTTTCTGGTTTATGTCCTAATCCCTTCAAAACAGCAGCAATAAATATCATCAACTAATTTTTAGTTAGCTAATAAATTAAGTAATAGTTTCTTGGTAGACATATAGTATTAATATGTGTTGTGAGTGGATATTTGAGGTTGTAATGTGTAGGTATGGTTTTTAATTTTCTGGGCATTAAAGTGAGATCTACTTGCCATCTTTAATGCTTTGGCCTGTCCTCCATTCATTAATTAATAGGTTCGATGAGAGCAATTTAAGAACCCTATTAACTAGACATGCCATCTTGCATGATTCTCTCCTGCGCAATTTGATCTTCAAGACTGTGGTAGATTAATATCAATTTAGATATGTCTCCATGTTTTCATGTTTGTTCCCAAAAATTTTCTTCAACTGGGTTTTCTTTTTCTTCTTCTTTTACTCTTCATTTCTAGTACAAGGACATATTTATGCATATACGTGCATATATATAGTTGCATATATACAGAAGCCAAATATTTATAGTCTCCTGTATCTGAACTGAGAGTTTTTCTTCTTCTTTCTGGGAGTAATGGATCTTACAGAGCTATCTTTGGCTCCAAGAGAGTGTGTGATGAGTAAAACCAGAAGCAGTAATTCATCTTCAGAGTCTGAGTTGAGCAAGTCTTCTAGGAAGAGGAAGCTCTTTTCAGTTAACTTTCAAACAAGTGTTGACCTTCAACTTAAGGACCCTCTACCCTGGGACTGGGAACAATGTCTTGATCTTGAGGTATACATATAAATATACTATATCTTTCTCTTTAATCACATGTTCCCATGCAGGTTAATTAATAATGAAAAATTCTCATTTCCATATATTTTTTTCATACACATATATACATATGTTTAATACCCTCCTGTTAGAATTGTTTTATTTGACACGTAAGTAGTGTTTGGCAGTCGGAAAGGATCTATATTTTATATAATGTATATATATCCTTCTCTTAGTTAGATGTCGAGCCATGCAAGTTAATTAATATATATTTCCTAAGGTATTATATATTTGCATCAATCATATTTTCTCATATAAATGTTTCCATACCCTCCTGTCGTTTGAATGGTTTTCATTTGATAGGTATAACTAAACAGTGCTTTGGTGTTATTATGGCAGTCAGGTAGAATGTATTATGTGAACAAAAAGAGCTTGAGAAGAAGCTGGAGCTACCCCAAGGAGAAGAAGTTGGACCTTGAACTCAACATCTCCACAAACCCTAATTTTACTGGTCAACAGAAGTTAGTAGTTGAAGATGATAATCAACAAAATTCATCAACAGGGAGTGGTAGTAACATGGTGGCTTTGCCATGTATGAATTGCCATCTGCTTGTAATACTCTTTAAATCCTACCCTTCATGCCCAAACTGCAAGTACGTTCATGCTCTCTCCCCACCTCCGCAAACACAAACTCGAACGCCAAATTTCATATCTCACTAGAGGTGTAAAATGCGAGTTGCTTGTCGATGTATTGACCATTAACAGGTTGTTTATCTAATGTTTCGTGCTTTTCTATATTAGTGTTGATGTTTTTAAAGTTGAGAGTAAAATATGGTAAAACACCTTGACCCTCTTGAATTGATTATTTTGTTGAATTACTATTTGGATTCAAGAGAGTACATAAAATTCTTAGTGGGAAATCCCCTTTAAGCAATTAGAGTGTTTTTTTCTACCTCTAATTTTATTAGTCATAAGAAATATATATTTAGAGTATGTTGAATTCATGCAGTATTTTTGTTACATAATTAAAGTAATATAAAAAGAGCTTTCGATAAAATTAATTTTAAGATTAATTTAGTATAATGCTTGATAAATACATTATTATTTTAATATAAAATATTGTATCAAGATTAGTTAATTATATTATAAAATTAATAATAGATATTAAAATAATGAAAAAAATTTACATTATAATAAAAAATATAATTACTACAATTATTTAAATCATATCAACTAGATGAAAATCTTTCCCCTCTTTTTCTATTGAAAAATCAAATGTGGATTTTCAGTCACAAAAGCAAAACTTGAGGACAAACTGAAACCATTAACTCTTAACTGTAAATTCATGACCGTTCTTGTATTTAAATTTCAAATTGTGTTTACCTAATCATATAAGAAAATCCATTTATCTGCATACTTTTTTATTTTGCTTCACAACTTATAATTAGATTTCTTTTTCTTTTTTTTTTTTTTATGGAAAAAAAATTCAGTTACTACAATGATATGACCAATAAATATATCATATCTTGACTGATTCTTTCGAATCCAAATAATGCGAAGCAATGAGTTGGTTATTCATGCTTGCTATAGCTATTAGTTCCTAATATAATTATAGGTCATTTAGCTTTCAATTTTGTTTGGAAAAACCATTTAAGATGAATGAAGCTAAAATTTTAAACATGAAAAACATAAATTGGGATCCAAAGCTGCAAACCCATTTGGCACATCACCAAACCAGAAAGGGAAGTCAATTTATAAATTGAAAATAAAACTTGTTTAGCATAGAAAGTTCCTAAAGTCTTGCCTCCTGCACAACAATCGTTTCAATACAAATGCCTCATTGATACGTGTGGGTTGTTCATGATTGACTTCTTCCTTGACAAGTTGATGCCCTCAATAATGGAAATTGTTGAAACATAAACATTGACTGTAATGAAGGACAATACTTAATTTAACTAATATTTGTTGAACGAATTCTTAAAAGTCAAAAAGTGTAATAAACGTATAAAAAAAAAAAAAAAGAGTAAGAAAATTAGAAGATTTGAAAAAAGAGAAATGCTAAAGAGAAGAAAAATAGAAGACAAATATGTAAAAGAAATTATTTTTTTTGCAAAGTAAGTGATTCATGTTGGATTTTAAATTTATTATGTAAGGTTCTATGTGTAAATTATTATTTATAAAAAAACTATTTAATTAATTAGATCCAGTTAAAAGTGAAATGATTCGATTAATTGTATATTAAGTTTTAATTCATCAAATTAAAGTATAAATTTTATTATTCATGTGTAGAAACTAAATTTATAAGTTTTGATTTTGTGATGGGTCAAATTGAGAATAAAAAAATTGATTGGCAGTATTTACCTATAAATATACAGTTATGGTCCCCAAATTACACATAAGGTTTTCTATTCGAACATCTCATAACCAAATATATAGAGTGAAAAAATTCTAAAGGATTACGTGCTAATTTAAAAAATTTACTACATGATGTGAAAATTTCTTTCGCTATAGATTTAAGTACGCTTCCGTTTCAGTTCTAAACCCTTTAGTTTGATGTGAAAATGTGGTTTCATTTAGATTTGTTTCAGATCTATTTTATTTCCTACAATTCAAATATGTTGACTCAAGAATCATCTTTTGATATTTTGAAAAAAAATATTTAAAAGAAATTTGAAAAAAGAAGTCTTGAAAATTTTATTTTTTGAGTTTTATGTAAAAATTATTTATAAAATAAAATTTTAAAGCCTTTTAAAGTTGGAATAAATTTTTCCAGAAAAATTTTGTGAAGTTTTCCTTTAGAGCATATGATATGACGAAAAACATCACATATCCTCACATATCCTCAACATACAGAAAGGTGTCTAAGCAATATGGTGTGATGAAACACGAAACATAACATTGTCACTGGGAGATATCTAGGCAATGTAAATTTGATGGACCGTGCCATATAACATCATTACATTAAGAGGTGTCCCAACAATATGACGTGATAGTGTGTCATACTATCTTATAACAAATGTTTTTTTGAAACATATGAAGAAGTAATATGATGCACTTTATCATATTACACCTGCGGCAATAACTTTTTCAAACATGATTTTATGAGCATTTAGTGCTCAAATGTGACTTATTTTTGCATCTAATGACTATTTTTTCATTTTAATCTTTAGTATCTTCCTCTATATGATTTTAAAATTACTTTATAACAAATTATTTTAAGAATCAATCAGAAGTTCTCATTTTTCTTGTTGAGTTAATATTGAACCCTATAATGAGCTTCAACTAATATATTCATTTTTTAGAGAATAAAAAAATCTAAAATCTTTTCATCCAATGTTTTTTATTTTATAAATTAAATACGAAAAATCCTCTTAAGTGGTTTGTGCTTGTGAGAAACATGAGTATATTAAGTTAAGCACCAAAAAAGCTAGTTATTATAAAAGTTCGTTACAATAGTGGAAAACTCAAGTAGTTAATTGGATAAAAATGATGCATATATAGTTTGGGTGGTCAAATTCATAAATTCTTGTTTGTAATCTCTTAACTCTTCTTTTAATTTACTTATTTTTCATGTTTAATTTATGCTTTAGTTTCTTACATATTTAATTTGTGATGATTTTTGCATAATAAATTTAAAATTTTAGAAACTCAATTCATCGTCCTCTTGAGCTCCTTTAGATATTTATGCCAACAAAGATCATTTCATACTTCATGGACAATCTTAAGTTTCTTTAGATTTTTTGCCAACAAAGATCATTCCATACTTCATGGATAATTTTGGGAACTTTAACATGATCAATTACAACATGGGACATGAGACCAATTCCACAGTATGAGTCCATTATTTGGCCAGGATGAAGATAACAAAGTGAATATTATCGAATTCCCTAAGACTTTTATTGAATATCTAGAACTGAAAAGAAAAACTATAACTGACTTACTACTTCAATCCCACTAACTCCTAAGGGGTATGGGGGCTTGATGATTATCAATTCTTATTTCTTTATATTCGAGAGTTCGCATTAATTAATCATAAGCACATAAAGCTGAAACCAATCCACTATCAAAATATTTTGGATTGTTTTTTCAATGAATTCATTAGAAAGTTGAAATAAAAAATGTTTGCATAACACTCTTCATCTCCATTTCTCTCATCCAATTATCTCGATTTCCATGAACCACTTTGTCTCCCTTCTGCCCTCGATCATAAAGACCCTTGTCTCCCTTTTTCATCTCTATTGCTCTTGATTCACACTCTTCTACCCAATTGAGAAAACCTTCAAATATTTGCTCCCTTCCTCTTTATTTGATTAATGTTGATCTGTAAAAAAGGTTATTATTTCTTTATTATAAACAAAGCTTAAGAGCTTACATTTTTCACATTTAAAATTTTAACATCATCTTTCTTAAATAGTCTTTTGTAATGGAATAAAAACTCAAGAACTAAACCATAACAAATTTAGAATTAAATTTTAGAAAGTGATGATAATTAGTTCTTATTAATACTAATAAAACATATAGACCATTCACTAAAACAACATCAAAATTTCGTTACAACTTTTAAGGACTTCAATCGTGGTTTTTTGTTGCCCAAAATCTTTTTAGCAGTCTCTAAGCTATCACATAAATCTCATTTTTTTAAACAAGACAAAAATGATGATTTTGAAACCTTTGCTAAATGATTGTATTAATGATAAACCACGACTATTGCGAGGGAGGTTTTAACACTTTAGCGACAGTTGTAGATGGTCACTAATTGAAAGGCATAATTTGGTTTGAAATTCTCATAGTTGCTAAATTTTTTTTTACCTTCTCAAAAAGAACATTTTCTTAATAATTTTTTCTTTATTCTTTTGATATTGTTCATCAAAAAAATTTAGCATATACATGTAATAAATCTAAAAATTAAATTATAATCTAAAATTGACACATTAAAATAAGATATTCATACATAATCTATATTATTATAAACATACAAATACAAGTAACTAATATAATGCATAAAAAAGTTATCACTGTTAGAATTAAATTAAAGTAGATCTGAAAATAAAACCGTAAACAAATCTCATACTAAATAAAAAAAAAAAATAAACAAGAAAGCGTACTTGAATCCATAATGGAAGAAATTTATACGTCCTGCTGTAAATATTCCAAATTAGCACGTAGTCTTTTAAGTTCTCACACTCTCTCTATTTCTAGTGATGAAATATCATAATAAAAAAATCCTATATGTAATTTGGGGACCATAACTGTCTATTTATAGACAAATTTTACCTATAAATTTTTTATATTCATAATTTGACCCATCACAAAATTATGAATTACATATTTAGTCTTTACACATAAAATAAAGTTCACACTTTAATTTGATGCATTGAGTCCCAATACACCTTTTAACCGTATCGGATTAATTCTAACCAACTCCAATTAATTTGATACTCTTTTATACACAGTAATTTACATATATAAGCCCATATGGTAAATTTGAAACTCAATAATCTCCTACTTGAGGTATATGTGTTACCTCATAATTATGTATTAAATAACTATATGAGTATTTAAAATTTTGTTATCATTACCTTAATGCATCTCTAAACAATTTCGTCCATCAATTATATCAACATAGGATCAAAGTTGTCTTTGCTACATCTGTCGTAATTAAACCCATCAATGGTCATGTATATTAATATAACTGAATGACATGGATACAAAATGAATGTGTAGCATGGAAATTACATGAAATGTGACCCAAGCATATTTATTTCCAATTGGTCCTACCTTAACCTTAGTGAGATCAATTGCAAGAAAACTCAGAGATAAAATATAAACATAAACAAAAAATATTATAACTGAAGTTAATTAAAAAATCCATAAACCAAATCCAAAATACAAAACTTATGACATGTCTGTATCATAAAAGTAATATAGTACAAAACTCTCACTGAAACTATACATCGTCAAAAAGTACTACACCCATACAAGCAATGTGCTTATGAAAGACCTTAGGTAGTAATCCTTTTGTAACCAGATCCAAAACTATGGAGTTCACCTCGATGTGCTCTATTGATATCTTCTTATTTTGAACTCTCTTTTTAATAGTTAAGAACTTGATATCTATATACTTTGATTTTGTTGAACTCCTGTTGTTGTTGGAACATATAACTGTAGAATTACTATTATAAAATAACTTTAAATGTCTTTCTATACTATAAATACTGCATAGCCTAGTGACAAAAGTTCGTAGCTATGTTCTATGATTGGATGCCTTATAACATGCTATAAACTCTTTCGCCATAGTGGAAGAGGTTATGAGTGTTTGCTTAGCACTATTCTAGGAAATGACTCTCCCAACAAGTAGATATAACCTGATGTAGACATCCTGCTATCTTGGCATCCAACGAAATTAGAATCAGAGTAACCAATGATCTCTAATTGATCTGATCTCTTGTATGTGAACATGTAGTCTTTTATTATCTGAAGATACCGCATAACGCATTTGACTGATTTTCAATGATCCACACATGGATTACTTAAATATTTCTCTAACATTCCAATAATGTATGCAATATCCGAATGCGTATAAACTTGTGCATACATAAGACTCTCTACAGTTGAAACATTAGGAATCTTTTGCATCTTCTTAGTCTCAAAGTCATTCTTAATGAATTAATTAAGAGTAAACTTACTTTTTAGATACAAAGATGTCACCTGCTTTATAATCCTGCATACCAAATCTCTTAAGTACTTTTTTTATATGGCTCTTTTGTGATAATTCAAGAATAGTGCGAGAGCAATCCCCTTGTATCAGAATCTCTAATATAAAAGAGATGTTCTCAAGATCTTTCATATCAAATTTCTTTTGTCAGAAATCTCTTTGTTTCGTGTAATAAATCCACATCACTATTGGTAAGCAGTATGTCATCATATACAAAACTGAACGAGATAATAACCTGAGGGAATTTATAATACAATTAACGGGAAGTTTGCTTAAGTCTATAGATGGATTTCTTTAGTTTGCAAACCATTTGTTTCGCATTCTTTGATACAAAGTTTTCTAAATGCATCATATAGATCGTCTCAATAATATCACCATTGAGAAATTATGTCTTAGCATCCTTCTGATGCAACTCAAGATCAAAATGTGCCACTAAAACTATTTGAGTTCTCACACTCTTTCTATTTTTAGTGATGAGATATCAAAATAAACAAATCCTACGTGTAATTTAAGGACCATAACTGCCTATTTATAAGTAATCCCTGTCTGTAAATTTTTTATATTCCTAATTTGACAGATCATAAAATTAAAAATTATAGATTTGGTCTCGACACATAAAATAAACCCCACACTTTAATTTGATGTATTAAGACCCATTACACTCTTAACTGTGTCAGATAATTTCTAACCATCTCCATTAATCTGATAGCTTTTTATACACAATAATTTACACATATAAGCCCACCTGGTAAATTTAAAACACAATAATCACATCTAAATTAATGCCCTAAAGAAACATAATGCAAAAACCCCCTAAAAAACCTGGCCATTAACACTATCATTTTTTGGTATTAACTTGGTGCTCTAATAATGAAAATCTCTACTCCAATATGTAAGCATAATGATAGCTATTAAATTAGAAGTCAAAACTAGAGCAATTAGTGGAAAAGAAAATTTGAATACAAAATACTTTGAGTGCTTCCGAAAAAAAACTTATTTTCTTTAAAAAAAAGTAAAAAAAAAATAGTTTGTATTTGTTCACCAATTAAATAATAAGGGTTCAAATGAGAGGTTTCTGAAAATGGAGGCTACAACAACTATATGGTCTTCGTAAATAAATACGAACAAGAAAAGGCAATTATCAGAGCATGTAAGAGTTCATGGCTCCATATGATTTTTTATTACTTCTGACGTATAAAAAAACTTTATATAGTTTTCTCTTTTCAGTTTTCAAGGAGAGACCATTAAATAACATAAGAATTTATCGTGAAAATTTCTCACCATAAGAATTTTTTTTTCTTGTGTTAGTTAATATAGTACTTCCTGCAAAATAATTTTCCTATCTTAGTTTATTATCTTGTAAAATCTAAATTTAAGGTTTGTGTTCTTGCCCCTTCAAATACATTCTGTCATTTTATTTTGTTATGTCATCATGTAATATTCTATGTACAAGAAATTCAAAAAAGAACCTTCACAAATTGTATGAATATCTTAATAAACACAATATATGTATGTCTTTTCCTTATTGGAATCACAAAAACACATCTAATCGAGGGTTAATATTTAAAATTTAGAAAAAAACATTTTAAAAAAAAACAAAGCATCAACTAAGGCATGCATTTAGAGAAATTGCTCAATCTCTAACTTTGATGGGACTTATTTGAAAAAGAAGAAAAAAGATCATACTACGTTCACCATATTGCATATTGCATATATGACTGTTTACTTACATTTTTGTATCAAAATCATAGTCAACTAGATTTTAGACCTTCTTACTAAAATTAGGGGACATATTAGCGTACCTGAAATCACGAGGTGCATTAAGGCATGCACCAAAAATTCATCAATGCTCATTGAGTTCACGTTAGGGGCTTATCCTAATCTACCCTCGGGATCTGACTAAATCATAATGAAGTATCTGGAATTTTTAGATCATTCTCACAAAAAGCATTTCATAAATATCAGCAACAATTTTTAGTTTTGCAAATTCATAAGACCAACTTCTGCCTTACTTCAACACTCTAAAAAACACATACAGATTAGAGTTGTGATTGCTCGAAAATACCTCTGAGTTAATTTTTTATGTTTAATATATTTAATTTAGCATTTATATATTTTTAGAAATATAAAATAAAGTTAAGAACATAGTTTATAATCAAATGAAAAAAGGATGGATAAAAATAAAGGAGATAGAATAAACATGAAGAGACAGAAAAATGTGGAAACATTTTAGATGAAATGGTATAATAAAAAGTGGTAAATTTTAAATGAAATGACATAATAAAAAATGACAACTTTTAGATAAAGTGACATGTAAAAAATAAAAACTTAGATAAAGTGACATAATGGAAAGTGGCATTTTTTAGATGAGGTGACATGTGAAAAGTGGTAATTTTTTAGATAAAACGATATCTGAAAAGTGGTAACATTTTAGATGGAGTGACATGATGAAAGATGACAACTTTTAGATGAAATTGTATTATGAAACAGTGGCAACCTTTCTCTCGTGGCTCTCCACTCCTATAAATAAGAGATGGGAGAAGGGAGAAAGAAGTATTTTGGATGAGAGAAAAATAATGAAAAACATAGAGCTGAGGAAAGAAAGAGTACGAAGTCTATGATTTTTTAGAGTATTATAAGGTTTTAGATAAAAACCTTGGGAAAACTCTACTAAATTTGTGAGAGTAAAAGAAGAGGAAGAGAAGATGAGAAAGGCTTGCGATCCAAAGAATGTTATAAACAGTTAGAAATGTAAGTCTTTTCTTAAATTTTGAAGTTTGGTTTCTCTTTAATTTTCAGAATTAGTTTTTAAGTATTGTGTTTGATATTTTTGAGTCAAGAAAGTGAAAAAAAATCGTTCCGAAACTTTACCAGATATTTGAGAGAAAAAGGTCATAAATAAAGCCAAAACTCTACTGAAATTAAGATTGTGACTGCTAAGGACCTAAGGTAAGTGGATATTACAGATTCATTAGCCTACGTAATTTTGAAAATATTTTACTTATTTTCAATATAAAAATATGAAAGTGTTCGAATTATCTTTCATATTTGCTAAGTAAGTATTTGTTAAAATTTTATTTTGATATAAGTGTTATTTTGTATTTTATTTTCGAAATGTGATTTTGATATGTGTGCATTACCGCATTATGGAAAGAAGTTGTTCCGAAAGCACTTGCATTATGCTAGACTTTAATGTAACTGTATATAATCGTTCTCTGTTCGGGTTATTGGTAAAGTGATAAGTGTGTACCCATACATAACTGTTCCATAGTCGATTTTTTTGGAAAACAATCTTTTATGTGTGCCTTAAGCATTTCGTGTTCGGAGGGTAGCGGTGTTTCAAAGTACTCATATATGTCGTTCTGTGTTCGGGTGCATGGGGAACCAATGGTAAGTATGTGTGCCTACGCATAATGTATGGTAACTGATTAACACTCTATAATAGTGATGAAATATACAATGAACCAATTGTGAATATGTTTTCTGATTTGTGCATTCGTTTTCTTATTCGTATATCTGTTTTGTAAAAATTATATGATATATGCTTTGTTGTGTGTAAAAAATTATATATTGTATGTATTATGCTGTAATTTCATACTATAGCTTATTGAGATATTTTATCTCACCCCCTATCATTCTCCAGATGCTGGAGATACCATTGCAGAATAAGCGGTGATACATAGAAAATTTTGGTAGCTAGACTCTGAGATTAATGTTACTGTTTCGTACTTTTGTTTAATAATGTAAGCAAAAAAATTTAGAGCTTTGTACATATATTTATGTTTTATATTTAAGAGATGTAACGTTTATACGATTCTGTTATGATTAATAAAGTTCAATTATTTTACTTAACTTGACTTTATGTGATTTAAGTAAATAGGTTCTAATTATTTTCTAATAAGACAGGGTGTGGTTCGTGAAAACAGTATAATCATTTAGCAATTGATCAAGTATTTCAAATTCTTTTAGTTCCTCTGTAACAACCCGAACTCCAATATCGGTGGGTACGGATGTTAACACAATATTTTTAATTAGTAGAACAGATAAATATTAAATATGCAGTGGAACTACACTTTAATACACATCCCTTGTGATAGAATAATTATTCATTTATAAATAATTGAAGTATCTAAATTAATTTACAATATTAAAATAAAAGCTAATAAAGTTTTTCTTCATCATTTTCTATTGATCTTGAACTTGTTCCTCATCTCTTTTTACCTGGATGAAGATGAATTGTGGTGAGTTTAACAAACTTAGTAAGAAAAAAGATTGTATAACGGAAACTTACATACATACATTCACGCAATATATAAAATATAATAATATTTGTAATAAAAAAAATATCAAACAAAGCATCTCAATCAAAATACTCAACAAAACAAATCATCACACGAAATATATTCTAATCCTCACTCTTATAACCTAATTCTTGCTCTTATTTTAAATTACACTTACACTCAAAATATCACAATACACTTGAAATATCACACTAAGGTTTCATCACGCAATATCATTTATATTGTCATCGAGAAGAGGCGAAAAGAAATATTCCATTGCATGGTTAGGACACACAATCTCACATTGGCTACAGCAGTTATGTTTGCTAAGTGACCCGCTCACAAATACTGATCTACGTCTAGACTAGGTTTCATACACTATTCATGTGCAGCTTCACCATACCTGCTGAACTTCAGCCACACATGTACCCTCCCCTCCTCAATTCAGACTAAACATGTAGGTATCTAGAGTCCTTACACTCCACACTCTTTCCAAATCTCTCTGATTTCTAAATCAATTATTCCATACCTAAGATCTTAATTTCTACGCATAAAAAAATAAAAACACACACACACACACAAAATACACAATATCATCACGCACATTAAAGCCATACATTTCAACTCACTTTATGAATTATCTTGTACCAGATCACACAACAAATACAATGCGTCGTACATCTGTACCAGATCACACAACATGTGCAGTGTACTCAAATTCAATATGTACACACACTGTTTATACATTTCACATGCATAACATATGTACACACATATATATTATAATACAGACATGTACCATCATTATATATCTCACACATAGTATATATTTATGTTCACACACACACACATACAATCTCTATTAATAAATACACACATTCATACTTAAACGCGTAAACACAATCACACACAATATACTATATATATATTTATTCATACATTTGTTCTCATAAGCTCTGTTCTTATCAATTTTGTTCTTATCAAGTCATATCTAATGCATCGTGTATTTATATATACATACACACATGCGTAACAACGTACATATGCTCTACATAAAAATAAACAAATATAAATTCGACATACTAATTATATTTATATTACATTATACATACATTTAAACATTCACAAATATTACACTATATATATACACATTTACATAAATATATAATTTATGTCTCCATATAGAATACACATAATTTTTATCTACAGTGTGACCAAAAGAGCTTTAGGAATCCTTTCTGGCTTTATCTACAATTCTTTCAAAAATTCAGATATCGTTTGGATCATTTTTCTCATTTTCAATGGAAAATATACATTAATTTACAAATAATTTCGAAAACTATACACACATAAAGAGGAGGAATATATTTTACCTTTTGACACACGGTCTTTGTCGCCAGTGTCACCACGTGCCATCACACGCGTGTCATAAAATATGTCAGGCGCTGATGATCGAATTAGTGCGCGTTGTCGCATGCGGTGTACCAATATCATATTTGGTCACCACCCTTCCATTTTTCTTCCTTATTTTTTTTCTTCTTTTTTCTCCTTTTTTTATTTTCTTTTCTTTCATTTTTTTTTCTTTTATTCCTTTTTTTCTTTTTTCTTTTCTTTTTTTTTCTTTTCCTTCTCTTCATCTTTTTCTTTTCTTTTTCCTTCCTTTTTCCTTTTATTCTTCCCCTTCCTTATTTTCTGCAACTTCTCTTCTTCTCTTTTTTTTTTCTTTCTTTTCTTTCTCTTCATTTTTTTTCTTCTTCTTCCTTTCCCACAACTTCTCTTCTTTTTTTCCTTCTTTCTTTTTCCTTTATTATTATTCTTCTTCTATCTCTCTCTACCTGATATGATTTTTCTCTCTCTTCTTCTCCTTCTTTTTCTCTTCCCCTTTTTTTTTCCTTTCTTCTTCTCTTTTTCTTCTTCTTTTTTTTTCTTTTTCTCCTCTCTCTCTCTCTACCCGATATTATTTTTCTCTCTCTTCTTCTCTTTCTTCTTCTCTTCTCTTTTTTTTCCTTTCTTTTTATCTTCTTCTTCTTCTTCTTTCTTTTCTTTTCTTATTATTCTTCTTTCTGCCTGACAATCTCTTTTTCTATCTTTTTCTCGTCCCACCTTCGCGACTGCCGCTCACTCCAACTCCTCACGCGGCCGAGGCTATTCCTCTCACTCCGCTCTGTTAGCCCCGATGCCGCCTGGGTTACCCTGGCAGCTAAGGTTCTTCTTTCCTCTCTAAGAGCTGAAAATAAAGCTCTTATATGGGCTTTTGGGAGCCGTCAAATCTGTAGGATAAATCTAGACCGTACGTTTTTAGATCTCGCCATGTATATGGCTGAACGACCCAACCCGTCCTGACACCTCACCGCTGATGTGTCTCGCATTTTTAAAATTATATTTTGACCCTATTTTTGGTATTTGTTATCATTTAGGTCCTTATTATTCATAAAGTATCACCAAAATTTATTTTTTTATTTGAGCCCCTAAAACTTTAATTCATATAATTTTATGCTTAATTAAACTTTTAAATATATTTTTTTGAAGTTTGCAAAATTGCAGGTGTTATAAATAACGTCAACAGATTACATGGATGGTTATTTGAAGTTTCTCATAAATGAAAATTTAAAAGATCAAAATTTCTAGAAAGAGAGGAGATTCGCACATGAGAGAAATTTTCCCAACTAATAGAGATTCTCCAACAGAGATAAACATCTTCTTAGTAAGAAAAAAATACCCTACCAACAAGTGAAAATTTTCCCAAGTAGGGAGATAAGTGATTCCAATTCCTTGACATGCAATTTGGAGGAGCAAATTGTTTTAAGGGGAGGAGATTTGTAATACCTAGTTAGTGCCCAGTTGGGTACAAAAGAAAAAAAAATAAAAAAAAATATAATTGATTATAAATGAAAAAAAGAAAGAAGAAAATTAAAAAAAATAGAAAGGCTCAGAGGTGTGTGTGCCTATGGAAGCACAAGGAAATGAGGTGGCAAATATATATATATATATAAGTATATATATAATTAAAGAAGAAAAAAAAGGATGTGAGTAGGACGTAAGCAATAAAGATATACATAAGTATATGTATATATATGTAAAAAAAATAGTAGAAAAAGAAAGAGAGCGAGGAGAGAGAGGCACAACTGTGATAGGAGAAAAAAGCTGAAGTAGCATTGATGAGAGAGAGAAGGGTCTCGCCACATTACGCGATGCTGCAACTGAGAGAGAAAGAAAGAGGAAGAAGGTTACGTGGGTTATATGATGCGGTGGCTGTGACCAGAAGAAAAAGGAGAAGAAGAGAGAGAAAGAGAGAGAATAATAATAATAATAATAATAATAATAATAATAATAAAGAAAAAAAAGAATAAAAAAGAGAAGAGAAGTTGTGGGAAAGGAGGAAGAAGAAGAAAAAAAAAGGAAAAAACGGAAGAGAAAGAAAAGAAAGAAAAAAAGAAGAAGAAAAGTTGCGAGAAAGGAGGAAGAAGTAGAAGAAAAAGGAAAAAGGAAGAAAAAAAAGAGAAAGAAAAGAAAAAGGAAAATAAAGGAATAAAAGAAAAAAAAAAGAAAGAAAAGAAAAGAAAAAATATTAAGGAAGAAAAATAGAAGAGTGGCAACCAAATATGATGTTAGTGCACCGCATGCGACAACGTGCGCTAATTCAATCATCAGTGCCTGCCATTTTTAGTGACACACGAGTGATGGCGCATGGTGATATTGGCAATCGGGACCACGTATCCCAAGAAAAATTATCCAAATTCTATTTGGATTTCTGATAGGACCGCATATCGAGCTAGAAAAAATTTCCAAAGCTTTATCGATCACACCATAGGTAAGAATTATGTGTATTCTGTATGGAGAGATAAATTATATATTTATATAAATGTGTATATATATATAGTGCAATATGCATAAATATTTAAATGTATGTGTAATGTAATATAAATATAATTAGTATGTCTAATTTGTATTTGTTTATATTTATGTAGTGTATATATATCTACGTTGTTATGCATGCGTATGTGCATATAAATGAGATATGAATTAATGAGAACATAATTGATAAGAACAAAACTCATAAGAATAAATATGTGAGTACTTACATATAGTGTGTTATGATTGTGTACACGTGTTTAAGTATAAATGTATGTATCTATCGATAGAAATTGTGTATGTAAATATAAATATATATTCTGTCTAAGACATGTACTGAGGATACATGTTTGTATTATAATATATATGTATTAAAATGTGTATACATATGTTATGCGTGTGAAATGTATAACCAGTGTGTGTACGTGTGGAATTGGGTACATTGTACTTACTATGTGATCTGGTGAAGATGTACCATGCCTTGTACTTGCTGTGTGATCTAGTACAATTACGCGAGGAATATGAGTATCATGTGTTTGTTGTGCGATCTGGTACAAGACGATTCAGAAAGTGGGTTAAAATGTGTGGCTTTGATGTGCATAATGATATTGTGTATTTTGTGTGTGTATGTGTATGTTTGTATTTTATTAAACGAAGAAATTAAGATATTAGGTATGAAATAAGTGACTTGAAAATCATAGAGATTTGGAAAGAGCGTGGAGTGTAAGGATCCTAGATACCTGCTTGTTTAGTTTGTATTGAGGAGGGGAGGGTGTGTGTGTGTGGCTGAAGTTCAGCGGGGATGGTGAACCTACACATGGATAGTATTTGAAATCTAGTCCAGACGTGAATAAGTATTTGTGAACGAATCACTTAGAAAACGTAAATGCTGTGGGCAATGTAAGATTGTGTATCCTATCTATGTGATAGGGGGATCCTTTTCGCTTCTCCTCAATGACGATATAAACGGCATCATGCGATGAAACCTTAGATGTAATATTATAAGTGTATTATGATATTTCGAGTGTAGATGTGATATTCAAGTAGAGAAATATTATGAATAAAGAATGTGAATAATAAAACAAGAATGATTTCATAAATAATATTTAGAAATAAGAGCAGAACATGATGAAAAAGATTAAGATAAGTTTTCGTTAATGTTTGTTGTGTATTTTGATTATGATGCTTTCTTTGACATTTTCTTGATTATAAATATTATTATATTTTATATATTACGTGAATGTATGTCATGAAGCTCACCCCAATTTACCCCCATTTAGGTCAGAGGAAGTACAAGATCAATGGAAGATCAAAAAGGAAACCTTATTTGTTTTTATTTTAGATTTATAAATTAATTTAGATACCTCAATTATTTGTAAACAAATAATTATCCGGTCACAAAAGATGTGTATTAAAGTGTAGTTCCGTTGCATATTTATTATTTATTTATTCCACTAGTTAGAAATATTGTACTAATGTCCGTACCCACCGACATTGGGGTTCTAGCTTTTACAGGTGGTATCAGAGCATACATTCCTTAGAACCATCCCTTGTAATATAAGGCATATGAACTTTAAGAGGTCTAAGACCTAAAAAACTTAGGAAAATGACTCCTAAGAAATGCTTTGGTCATCCTCTAAAATATTTTTCAAATAAAAAATAAGAGAATAGTATTCCACAAACCTAACGATAGGACCACATAGGTTATTTCCTGGCAAACTTAGGACTCTATAGATTTGGGGTTCACCATTAAGTTAACAGACGACGATACATAACTAACCACTGTCGTTGAACTTTATAAGTGTTATGGAAAACCATCAGAGCCTTAACCTTTTTATTGACCTATCGACCTCATAGAGTCAAATGACTGCAACAAAGTTGTTAGGAAAAAGCATATAATTTCATTTAAAATAAGAAAGTAGTTCCTAAAAAGGGGAGAAATCTCCCAACTAAGGGAAAAATTTTCTAGAGGGAGAAACACTTTCCCATTTGGAACCAATGCCTCAATTGGGAGAAAACTTACCATGCAGGTGGAAGTCCCGAAAATAGCACCAGAAATCCCTCAAATGAGAGATTTCCTTAACAATAACAACATTTCCTAAATAAGAGAAATCCCTTAGGTTGAAAGAAAATTCCCCAAGTTGGAAAATTTTCTAATATGGAGAAATTCCCAAAATTAGAGGAACTCCAAATAGATACACTCCATATAACAAACCTAGGGCTGATAGGAACCAAATGACAATTTAATTTTCTAAGAATTCTCCTTGCATCCCTCTAGGAAAACAAATACCCTCACTATTTCAAAATTTTTTTCCAACTTCGTTTAGAGACTCCAGTAGTGATTTCGAGTCCTAGGAAAACAAATAACCATATTTTTAGATAATAAACTATCATCCTAGGAACTAAAATCAAACAATGCCTAGTTAAAATCCTCATTTCTAAGAGTTCTAGTACTTGTAGAAAAATTCCATAGGTGAGGGATATAACCGTAGGAGCTATCCTCACATCTAACTATTCATAAATTTCAATATGTTTCTTATCAAAATAGTGCAGTGGAAGCGTGATGAACCACCATCACCAACCGAATGATTTTTTTCTTCCAAACCAAAAAGAGTAAACTGATGGTGTGACAAAACGGTGACTCGTATCTTAAGACCATACTTAAGAGTAGTCACATAATTCTTGGGAACTTGGAGTGTACTTGCAAGAATTAGAACTAAACGTAACTGTTTACAGCAAAACTAATGAATTAATCTGCTACTAAAAGAATTCGTAATCACTTTTAAAAATAATCATTAATTCTGTAACACTCTAAGCCATTTCAAACAATCACACTTTAATTGTTCGAAGTTAGAAAACTAATGAATTAAATTAGGCACATGAAACTTAACAATTGATATAACTTTAGCTCAAATAGTACTTCTCTAACTATACTATCTATTTTGAAGAAAATTTGAATAAAACACCATCAAATTTAATTTTTGAAACT
This sequence comes from Carica papaya, assembly GCF_054855325.1. Taxonomy (NCBI): domain Eukaryota; kingdom Viridiplantae; phylum Streptophyta; class Magnoliopsida; order Brassicales; family Caricaceae; genus Carica; species Carica papaya. Next base: position 25,619,715 of record NC_142311.1, on the reverse strand, counting down.
AAGAAATACACTCATAAGCAAAATCCCTAAAGGACATATTCTGATAATAGAACCATCACCATGATAATTTTAGATAATAGGCTCCCTTACACTAATGGAAATGATAAAATAATTAGGTACCACAAACACCCTTAAACCTACTGACCTTTAGTAGTAAAAAAATTAGAAAACAAATATCATAATCTAAAATTGTTCTCCTAGGATAAAATGTTATGATTGTTCCAATTTGTTGATAAATATACCAACCTAATATAGGAATGGTTGTTTTGGGGTCCTTACAAATGAAAATTTGGAGAACCAAATTTATTGGGCAATGGAGAAGATTTATAACACCTGCAATTTTGCAGACTTGAAAAAAATATATTTAAATTTTTAATTAAGCATAAAATTAAATGAATTAAAGTTTTAAGGGCTTAAATGAAGAAAAAATAAAATTTTGGTGGCATTTTATGAATAATAAGGATCTAAATGATAATAAATACCAAAAATAGGGTCAAATATAATTTCAAAAATACGGGACACCTTAGCAGGTGAGGTGTAAGGATGGGTCGAGCCATTTGGCTATGTCACACGTTGTGAGATATGAAAATGTACGGTTCAGATTTATCTTGCAGATCTAACAGCTCCCAAATATCCATACTTTGAGAGGAAAGAAGAACCCTAGCCGTCAAGAAAGTCTAGGCAGCATCGGGGTTGAGAGAACGAAGTGAGGGGAGGAGCCTTAGCCGCATGAGGAGGAGGAGTGAACGATAGTCGTGAAGGTGGGACGCGACGGAAGGGGAGACGTCACAGGAAGAAGAAAGAAAAAGAGAAGGGGAGATCGTCGGGCAGAAAGAAGAAGAAAAAGAAAGGAAAATAAAGAAGAAGAAAAAGAAGAAAGGAAAAAAAATGGGAAGAGAAGAAGAAATAGAATAAGAGAGAGAAGAATCATGTTGGGTAGAGAGAGAGAGAAGAAGAAGAAGAAGAAAGGAAAAAAAGGGAAGAAAAGAAAGAGAATAAGAGAGAAAAATCATGTCGGGTAGATAGAGAGAGAGAGAGAGAAGAATAAGAAGAAAGAAAAAAAAAAGAAAAAAAAAGAAAAAAAAAGAAAAAAAAGAAGAAAAAAAAAGAATAAAAAAAGAATAAAAGAAAAGAAAAAAAAGGAGAAAAAAGAAGAAGAAAAAAAATTAAGGAAGAAAAATTGAAGGGTGACAACCAAATATGATGTTTTTGTGCCACATGTGACAACACACGCTAATTCGATCATCAGCGCCTGACATTTTCGGTGACATGTGTATGATGGTACATGGTGATGCTGGCGACCGAGATCGTGTGAGCGGGTCACCTAGCAAACGTAACTGCTATGGGCAGTGTGAGATTGTGTGGCCTATCCATGCAATGGAGGGATCCTTTTCGCCTCTCATCGATGACTATAATATCCATCTAAAAGAAAAAAGAATATACAAATAAATAAAATTGGGAGTTTGGATGTAAATGAAAGGAATTTTTCAAAAATTGGGGCTTTTAAGTAAATTCAAGGACTTAAATGAAAATAGGTAAGAAAAAAGGGGGTAAAAACATAAATAATGAGAAGTAGAAATAGACAAAGGAAATTAGGAGAACGAACGGCCCAGATCGGACAGCTTGAAGAGATTTGATGGAGGAGATTTTAAAAGAGAATAGATGGCCCAGATCAAGCTGGTGAGATCAAACAGCCAAGGAGATAGATATATAAGGAAAGAGATTAGGGTTTTTTCTCATTTTAAGAGGAGAAGTTGAAAATGAGAGGGGAAAAGAGAGAGTCGACTGGGTGAGAGGGAAGAGAGGAGATCTGTCGAGTAGGGGGGGAGAGCTGAGAGGAAAAAAAAAGGAGAGAAAAGGAAGAGCGAGGCAAGAAAGAGGAAGAGAAAGGAGAGAAAAAGGAGGAAGAGTAAGAAAAAAGAAGGGGGGGGGGGGGGGGGGGAGTGGGAAAGAGAAAAGGAGCCAAAGAGCGGTCACCGCGAGGGAGGAAGAAAATATGAGAGAAGCGGAGGTGGGAGAGTGTGGAAGCCGAACCAAAAAGAAAAAAGAGGATGAGGGAACGACCGAGACGTCGTGTGACAGTAGAGACTGAGGCAAACGAGGTTAAGGTTTGTCGTTTTTATCTTTTCTTCCTCTATTTTCCAATCAAGCTATTTCTATTTTGCACTAACCAATTTTTTTAGGCATAAAAATCACCATTCCAATTGCAAGCACGCAAGCCAGGGTGACTGAAAGGAGGCGACTAGGAGCTAAGTCTAGGCCAAATCGTCTATGCCAAAAGGTAAAATCGTTATGTTTTTGTGTATTAGTGGTGGTTGAGCAGTGATTGGGCAGGGCTAGTGTTGGGTTATCTGCGCGGGCCCGGCCGGGCTAATCACCCTTGCAAAAACTAAGGAGGTTTCCTCGGGAATGGGGAAAGCCGACCCATTTAGGAAGCTAAAGGGTCTTCCCTGAGCACGGGAGCCCGATCAACCATTTTTTGATTCGATCCACTATTCGAAAAGCTAAAAAGATTTTTCTTGGGAAACAGAAATCTGGTTTGCCATCCGGAAAGCTGAAAAGTCTTTCTCAAAAAAACGAAAATTTGATTCGTCGAATAAGGAGCCAAAAGATTTTCTAGGTATGGATCCTGATAGATTCAAGTATTCTGTTGGGTGGTTGTTGGAACCTATAATTTGATTAAATTAATTTATGTATTTCAAAGTATTTTAATTAATTATGTCGTGTGTACAGGAAAATTTGGACTTTCAAATGGATCTAGAAAGATGTGTAGGAGAGTAAGTATTTCTAAATCTCAACTGGATTAAATTTCGAAATGTACATAAATTCTATAAAAATTATGAATTTTAAAATTGAATGGACATTGGTCCAATTTCGATGGAAAAACATAACCCAAATTATGATATATAAACCTAAGAAATTGGAATCTTATGAGGAGACGAAACCATAAAACAGATCCAATGGACTGAGAGTTATTTGAATTGAGTTATTTGAACTGATGAAATCTAAAATTGAAAGGGAAAATTCCCTATTAAGGAAAAAATTGTAAAAGAAAAAGAAATAAAATAAAAATGTAAAAATAAAAAGGAAAAGAAATAATTGAGGTTAAGAAATCACCACTTAAATAAACTGAGAATTTTAGAATGAGAGGGTAGGAGTGAATAGGGTAGGGACCCTGAATACCTTCTCGTTTAGTTTAAATCGATGAGAGAAGTGTGTATGTGGTTGAAGTTCAGCAGACATGGTGAACCTACACATGGATAGAGTCTGAAACCTAATCCAGACGTAGATAGGCATTCGTGTGAGTGTGGGTCATCTAGCAAACATACTTACTGTAGCCATTGTGTGACTTATGTGTGTGCTTTCTATGGGATTGAGGAATTCATTTAGCCTTTCCAATATGATGACATAAACGGGATCGCGCGATGAAACCATAGAAATGACCATTTGAGTGTATCTGTGATCTTTTATATATGTGTAATTATGTTTCGAAATAAAAATTGATATTCAAGTGCATTTATGACTTTCGAGAGTATAAAAATATGCAATTGAGGTTTGTGTATGATATTCAAGAGAATTTATCAGATCGATCAGAAACATGTGAAATAGTGAAAATAAGAACATGAATTTGCACTAAAACATTTTTATTGCTTTTGTTTCTTACCATGTGTTTTGCATCAAATTTTATATGGGTTGAGAGAACGCAAATACTTATTAGGTTGGTGAAACTCATTAAATTTCTCCTTGATATTTTTCAGAGGAGAATGAAGAGGCAGCACCGTTGCCAGACGAGTAGAACCTATAAAAGGGTTCTTGTTTTTGTATATTTTGTGCATATTAGAAAAATTTTATTTTGTTATATTAGACTCTAAATTTTAACCTCATGTTTTGTATATATAGTTACTATACATGAGAATTTTGGAACGAGAGGGTAGGAGTGAATAGGGTAGGGACCCTGAATATCTTCTCGTTTAGTTCGAATCAAGAAGGGGAGTGTGTGTGTAGGGCTAAAGTTCAGTGTACATGGTGAGAGCTCAAATAGCCTCCGAGGCAAAGTAAGTGGGAACCTGAGGTGCCATTCACACCTTCCTACTTTAACTCCTCGACCGTCAATTCCGAACTGAAAGCTCTCAAGAAACTTGAAAATAAAAATTGAAATTGTAGAAAATTTAGAATTGCTGATGAAAACAAAACTTCCACAGCTGAGAAAGTGGAAAGGGATTAAGGGTACTTTTGTCTGAACCCGCGGATCGGTTTTTGTCCTCTCAGCTAGTCGAGATGTATCCACGAGCATTTTCAAAGCAGTTTTAAAGTCTAAAAATGGTTAAATTTACTGTAAAATTAGTTTCTATTATTTTTTATGTAAATATTTAAATGATATTATTTTTTAAGAATCTATATATATAGTATTAAAAAATTTTAAATAAAAATAATACTAATTTGGTGATGAAATAATACTAATACATAATAATTATATAAACATTATCCACTCAAATAGTATATATAAAAAAATACTAATTAGTCAATCAAAATAATACTGAAAAACATTAGATGACATTTTCTTATTTTTTGGAGTACAAATAAAAATAATATACATTAATATTAATTATAATTATATATAATATAAAAATAAAAATTTAGATATTATCAAATAAAATTTAAAAATATAAAAGTAAAATTAATGTGATAATTATAATTATCTATATTATATAAAAATAAAGTTTCAGATATTATCCACTAAAATTTTAGAATATAAAAATAAAATTAATATAATAATATATATAATAGTTATTTATTTAAAGTAGAAAAAATATAAAAATAAAATTTAATCTTTAATTAACTATAACTCACATAGTATATAACTTTTAGATATAAAAATAATTTTGATAGCATATAATATTTATCTATTTGAAATTTCTTATATAGAATTTAATTTTTAATTACCTAGAATTTATATATTGTATAATTAATTTCTAAAATTAGAACTCGTGTGTTACATGAGATAGAGATCTAGTCATATATAAAAGTAAAACTAAAAGTTAACACGTGTCAATTTTTTCTTTAATGTTTTTATTTAATGTGATAACAAATAATTGTTATTTAATTTACAATTTTGAAATATAAAAATAATCTTTAAATATAGTAAAAAAATAATATGATAATGTAGATAATTTTTATTTTATTTAATATTATAATATATAATAGTTATTTATTTAAATATTTAAAATATAAAAAAAATGTGAGTATGATAATACTATTATGTAATTATTTTTTAGTTGACTATAACATTCGAAACTGTAAAAGTCGAAAACTAATATTAAGGATTTGAATATTTGTAATAATACAGTAATACTGAATTTCTCACAGCGCGGAAAAGTTTAAAATTTAAAAATTACATTCTTTGCATATTTACTTATAAATACCCAGAGCGATCTATTCAAATGTCTCATTACATAAAATAAGGAAACTCTTACAAAATGATAATTAACCTCAATCTAAGTCTAGTAGAATGGAAAAGAATATTCTCTTAGCTATTCTTTCACTTTTCGGAGTTTGAGTCTTGGTCATCTTGATCTGAAATGGTTAATAAGAAAGGGGTGGACTAGTTCAATAAGAATATCAATATCTTACCACCGATATGGAAATAAAAGAATTGTAAAAAACATAAAATAACCGATGCAACATGTTTTTAATGAAATCCGAATGTTAATGCATTCTTTATTCATTTTTCTGAAAATGTTATTATTTCCTTCCACAACTAGTAGTCTTTCAAACATAATATACTAAGATAAAGTCAGGATGACGATTTAATCACAATAAGCATACATTTCAATGAATATATAATGTTTGGTTCTTTACTATTTTGCTTGAAATTGGGTTACTTACCATATAAATTCCCATCGTATTATTTTTTTTATTTTTCCTACTGGTATCGCTAGGGGCCCAGAGGGATCCTGTAACACCCGGACTGAAAAATTTGGCTCGAGATAATTTATCAATTTATAAAAATATATATAAATAGTTAAATCATTATTTTAATTTAAATTTTGTAAAATTTTTGAGAAAAAATAAATTACGAACAAAATTGAAAAAAATTCTGGAAAAAAGGGGTGAAATTGTGAATAATAGAAGTGTTTTTGAAAAAAATAAAAAATATGGGATAAAATCGCAAAAAAAAAATGGTCACGTGGGACGGCCACGTTAGCAGCTACACCAAACCAGAACATGCCGCGTGCCGAACACACTGGCATCGGCTCCATACGGGAGACCACGCAAGCGATCCGCATACCTAGGCAATTCGACAACTCAGATAGCATCCCATGCACACAAGCAGTCCAGATGCATTCTATTTTCATAAGCGATTAAATAAATGAGATTGATCGTGATAGACAGTTCAGATTAACCCACGTAATCAGGCTAAAAAGACAACGACTGGATGACTCTTCTCGCTCCAAGTCGATGTGGATGAACGATCAGGATCATAGAGAAGGGAGGTATTTAGACCTCTCTTCAGTCAGCCCTGAAACCCTAGCCGACACTTAACTAGAGAAGAAGAAGAAGGAGGGCGCCCAAAGGGAAGACCAGCTACCGGAAGGACGTTGTCGCTGCTGCACTCGAGCCACCGTCAATTGTTGAGAGAGGTAAAATTTTTACTTTTTTGCTCGAAATTCAATCCTAAGTCTCCTTGTGGCCATATCGGAGCCAAAGGGCCGATGCGAGAGCCGAAGACCATGGCCAAAGCTCAGCCAAGCTGCCATGGCTAAATACCCAAAACCCTATTTGATTACCCCCTTCACATTTTCTGTTTCACATGATTTTTTTAATATTGTGTTCTCGGTCCTTTTCTGGTACATGTTAGCCAAAAGGGAACTTCGACCATGAAGAAGGGCCGGCGGAGCCGCTGCACCCGAAGACCTTTTACTGGTAGGGTTTCAGCTTGTTTTTTTCTTTAGCCAACTGAGACTTCCTAACTTGATTTTTCGCAGGTTTATGCACAAAACCCGCCAACCCGAGGCAAATTGCCCCGTTGAGGCGGAGTTAGTGCCGGAGCATAGTGTGCCGCTAAATCGAACCCTAAAATTTGCTGAAAAGGTTTTAAAATGCCTATTTTGGCCTTTTGGGGTTTTTTTTGAATACGTTACTAGTGTTTTAATTTTCGTAAAAAAAATTCAGGAAATCTGGGGACTGACAGGAGGCGCAGTGAAAAGTATAGTATTTCGGACACTGATTTGGAGTAAGAATATCTCACCCTTTTTCCCTATTACAGTAAATTAAAGCTTAATAATCAATATTGTTGTGTTTTGTGAAAATTAAAAAATCTTAAAATTAATTACAGATCACTAGTGGAGCCAAAACTAGTCAGTGCATATTTTTATAGTTGCAAATGCTTACTATTATATGTGTGCGTTAAATTACTAGTTTTAATTGATTTCTCGGTTATTTAATTTACCTAACCGCATAACACCCTTTTTTTGGTTCGTTTTGCAATAAATGTCTAAATTATATTCTCTTGATTTATGTACCGTTTTTTTTGCATAACTTACTACTGATTTGTAAATATGAAATATTAATATGTAATTGGTGATTGATTAATAGTATGAATCTATATATGAGAGGCTTACTGGGTACCTTAAGAAAGGGTGGACGGACCCGGTACATGAGAAAAGTCCTACTATGGACATTACCTCAGTCGGACGAGACTGAGAAGTCTCATACCGGAAGGGTTTGGGAGATATAGTTCACCCTCATACCGGACGGGATATCAAGGCGATGACATGTTTGGCGCTCATTATCAAACGGGGTATGGGGATAGCTAGTTAAATGATAAATTGGTTATTAGGTTCACGCGTAGAAGGACATCCCTATGGACCCCCAGAGGTACCGGTAAACAGGTAAAAAATTAAGTTGCTAATCTTACTCACTAAATATAAAATCACAATGCTATTTGAGTCATTGTCTTCATAGGTCGATTTTGGAAACTCATAACAGTAAATATGGAATGGAAAGTTTTATGTTAAATGAATTTACCTAAGCTAATAGCTCCATTGGTTGTTTTGTAATTTTTACCAACCTTTGGTTTATGTATCAGTGATTAGTGTGATATTCTTAATGGATTAGTGTAGCTCAACCCTCCTATTAACTATTTCATATCAAGAAGACCAAAATCCATATCCTAGATAGCAGAAGGGTAGCGAGTAAGGTTACTCCCAGATCCCATTAAAGTTACTAATGGAGGTTAACCCCATAGGACTTTTATTTCTTTATTTTCAACCATTTATCTCATTTTTATGAACTACTGTAAAAAGAACATTCTCGAAACCCTCTTGGGAATTCCAATCTACTGTGTAAGGAATATAAATTCTAAATTACTATTTGCTTATGATATTTTAATATATATATATTTTTTAAAGTTTTGGATCTTTACAGTTTGTATCAGAGTTGCGTTCCTCAGAACAGTTCCTTACACAAAGATTAAGTCACTAAAATATAACCCGTTGCTAAACCATTTTTTGTGAAGTACAAGTACAAGGATATGAGGAGAGGGAGGCCCCTACTAAACCTAGCAGCCCAGGATGGGTCGCTTCGAGAGAATGTTGATCGACTCTTTGAGATATTTAGAGAGACTTATCTCCGTCCAACAGGCCTGAGAAGAAAGAAGGGAGCTATCTGACCCTCCACCACTGTCACAGTTATAGCCACTCTTACAGCAAGAAGATCTAGTGCCACCCTAATACAACCATGCTACTCCACCTTATCATCTGACACCACAGTACAATCCAGTGCCCCCACAGTACAATCTAGTGCCCTCACTATACAACCAGGTGCCGCCACAGGGTCACTCGGTCCTTCCCCAACATAATCCAGTCCCTCTTTAGTGAGACCTGGTTTCACCCATGATGGACCCAGACAACATTGAGAGGTATAAGAGACTAAACCTATCTACCTTTGCAGGTACATCCTATTTCAAAAAGGCCGAGTATTGTTTTGCAGAGACATAGAAGGTCTTCACAACTCTTGGGGTAGTTTCCGAATAGAAGGTTGTACTTGCCACCTACATGCTCGTGGGTGAAGCAAGTCAATGGTGGCAGTTGAAGCAGGCCACCCTGCCTATCCCAGTCACTTGAGAACAATTTCTAGTAGCCTTCAATGCAGAGTATCTTCCAGAGCACCTTGGGCATTTGAAGGAAATGAAGTTTGCACACTTGGTCCAAAGAGAGATGACAATATCTGAGCATACTTGAAAGTCCCTAGAATCGGACTGATATTCTCTTGAGAGTATGATGGATAAAGGGAGGAAGGTAAAGAAGTTTGAGTGGGGCCTCTGTCTTGAGATTAGACAACAATTGTATGTATTAGAGCTCAGCACCTACATAGTTAATATAGAAGAACCTCTGTATTTTTCCTCAAGTAGTGGAAAATTCCAGACCCCTAGTCCCACACCGTAAACTAGTAACGACTGCACCGATTCAGCAAAACAAGAAACCTAGGTTGGTGACTCAAACTCCTTTTCAGGCCCCGATAACAAAACGCAGGAGTTGTCAGTACTGTGAAAAGGACCATGGGGACTGACATTGTTATCGCCTCAACAACACCTATCGTATATGTGGGAGTGCCCGGCACTACGTGAGAGAGTGCCCACAGAATTAGAATCAGGTTAGATCTACAATTCAGGGTAGAGCTTATACCCTCACCCAACTGGATGCTAAAGCCAACCTGAACGTGATATAGGGTACGTACACTATCTGTAATTACTTTGCACATGTTTTAATTGATACTAGTATTTTCTATTCTTTTGTCTCACAGACTTTTGTAAAAAATTGAATGTGTTACCTGAGAATCTTGATTATGTACTGTTTATATTTATTCTTAGGAATGGGACACTACTAGGGAAAGTTATATACAAAATATGTATCGTAGAGATAACATATAAAAAATTAAGTGTAGACCTGACAAAAATAGACATGGGAGATTTTGATATAATTCTGGGGATGAACTGGTCAGCGGCCTATCACGCCACTGTAGACTATTTTCATAAGAAGCTTATATTCAATCTTCCTAATACAGAGTTATTCACAAATTAATAAAAGTTTTAGATATTATTCCCTCATGACAATTGCATTGTTTATATGACACTTTACCTCGGTTGTGTTTTCTATATTAGGCAAACATAAGAAAGAAGTTTGCATTCAAGAGATCTCTGTGGTCCGAGAATTTTTGGATGCATTCCCTGATGAACTACCCAGACTGCTAGTTGATAGAAAAGTTGAATTTACCATAGTCTTTAGCCTGGCACCTAGCTGATCTCGGTTGCCCCTTATCGCATGAGTCGTGCAGAGATGGAAGAGCTGATGAAACATATCAAACAATTGCAGGATAGTAAGTTCATCCGATACAATGTGTCTCCTTGGGGTGCTGGAGTCACGTTTGTAAGAAAAGAGGATGGGTCTCTGAGGTTATGTTTTGACTACATGGGATTAAACAGAGTCATAGTAAAAAACAAGTACCCCCTCCCTAGGATTGATGATCTTTTCGATCAGTTACAGGGTGCTCAGATTTTATCCAAGATAGACTTGCGTTTGAGTTGCCATCAAGTAAATATCAGGGCAGAAGACATTCCCAAGACAACTTTCAGAATCATTTACGAACACTATGAGTTCCTAGTCATGCCTTTTGGGCTAACCAATGCCCCAACCATTTTTATGGACTTGATGAAATGGGTTTTCTGGTAATTTTTGCATTAATTCATCATTGTTTTTATTGATTATATTTTGGTCTATTCAAAGAGTAGAGAGGAAAACGCTCAGGTTTTATGGGTTCTCAGGAAAAAGAAGTTGTATGTAAAATTGAGTAAATACGGATTCTACCTTGAGCATACTATCTTTCTTGAGCACATAATATTAAAGGATAGGGTGTTAATGAATCCTCAAAAGGTTGAGGTAGTACTCGGTTGGAAAAAATTAACTTTGGCTAAGGAGATCCATAGCTTTTTGGGAATAACATGATATTATCGCAAGTTTGTGGAAGTATTTTCTAACCTAACCGCTCCATTAACCCGACTTACAAAGAAGAACAACAAGTTTAAGTGGAATAAGAATTACGAAAGGAGCTTTACAAAACTCAAGAAGTTGTTAACTACCACACCCGTATTGGCTATACTAAGTGGAACAGGTGGATACACAGTGTATAGTGATGCCTCCTACCTAGGGTTGGGTTGTGTTATGATGCAGCATGAGAATGTTATAGTTTATGGGTCTAGATAGTTGAAGAGTCATAAAAAGAATTGCCTCACCCACGACTTAGAATTTGCTGCTATTATCCACGCCTTAATGACCTTGCGCCACTACTTGTATGGGGAGATTTGAGATTTACACAAATCATAAGAGCTTGAAGCATATATTCACTCAGAAGGATCTTAACATGCGTTAGAGGCATTGGATAGAGCTCCTCAAGGGCTACGATTGTAAGATTTTGTATCACCCGAGCAAGAGTAATGTGGTAGCCAACACGCTCAGTAGAAAAAGTGCAGATATGTTGGCTCACCAAATGATTTCTGAATGCAGGGTAATAAGGGCTGCACAACATGTACGACTTCAAGACTTGAAGAGGGTTACATGTCTGGCCCATCTAATTGTCCAACCTTAACTGATTTAGAAAATAAAAGAAGCCTATTTGACCAATTCTACCCTAACAACTCTCAGGAAGGATACAGAACATGGAGTAAATCCAAAGTTCTGAGTCTTTACCAATGGGTTACTCAGGTTCCAGGACATAGTGTGTGTCCCAGATGATAATGAACTAAAAAGAGACATCATGACAGGCTCATAGCTCAAAGTTCACCATGCATCCCGAAAGTATAAACATGTATCAAAGTATACGATCCCATTTTTGGTGGAGTGGGATGAAAAGAGAAATCACTGATTTCGTCTCTAAGTGTCTTGTATGTCAACAGATTAAGGCAGAGCATCAACGCCCAGGTGGGCCACTCCAGCCATTATTGATCCCGGAGTGGAAATGGAAATATATCACCATGGATTTTGTAACAGGGTTGCCTAAGGCACGCTTGGGACATAATGTTATCTATGTAATTATTGATCGACTCACCTAGTCCTCTCATTTCTTAGCTATCAAAATGACTGACCCCTTAAACAGGCTAGTAAGAATTTATATATGAGAGATAGTCAAGCTACATGGAGTTTCGGTGACAGTGGTATCCGATAGAGACCCTAGATTGAATTCTCGATTTTAGTCTAGTTTTTAGTAAGTAATGGGAATGAAACTGTCCACTGCATTCCACCCTTAAACTGATGGATAATCAGAACGAATAATTCGCACACTATAGGATATGCTCCGAAATTGTGTCCTAGACTTCAGAGGCTATTGGGATGATCATTACCCTTAATAGAGTTTGTTTATAATAATAGTTATCAAATAAGTATCGGGATGGCCCCGTATGATGTATTGTATGATCGATCCTGTAGGTCTTCGATTTGTTGGGAACATGTGGGTGATAGAAAGTTGTTTGGCCCATATCTTGTAGAGGAGACCACAATCAAGATAGTTAAAATCAGGAAGAATATCTCGACAACTCAGAGTAGACAAAAGAGTTATGCAGACATCCAGAGGAGAGATATGGAATTTAAGAAGGGTGATCGAGTGTTTCTTAAGGTTATCCATTTCAAGGGTATCAGCAGGTTTAGTAAGAGGGAGAAATTAAATTCCCGATTCATTGGACCGTTTGAGATCTTAGATATGATTGGTACGTCCGCCTATAAACTAGCACTACCTCCAGAGCTATCCAAATCCATAACATGTTTCATATGTCTATATTACGCATGTACAACCTAGACCCCTTGCATATCCTATCTCACAGGTCACTTTCACTCTAGGAGGATCTATCCTATGAGAAGATATCGGTAGGCATTTTAGACCGAAAGATCAGAGTACTTCGCAACAAAGAAATTTCCTTCGTCAAGGTTTTATGGCAGAATCACGTAAGGGAATAGGCCACTTGGGAGCTAGAATCGAACTTCAGAGCACAGTACCTCCAATTGTTTGACTAATAAGAGGGTGAAGATTTTGAGAGACCAAATTTTTTTTAAGGGGAAGAAAGTTGTAATATCGGAGCCCAAAAATTTAGCCCCAGGATAATTTTTTAATTTATAAAAATATATATAAATAGTTAAATCTTTATTTTAATTTAAAGTTTGTTAAATTTTTGAGAAAAAATGAATTAAGAACAAAATTGAAAACAATTCTATGAAAATGGGTGAAATTGTGAATAAAAGAAATATTTTTGAAAGAAAAATTGAAAACAAATGGTAAAATCCAAAAAAAAAATACACCCATATGGGACACTCACATTAGCAGCCATAACGAACTAGAACACGCCGCGTGGTGGACAGGCTAGCATCAGCTCCACGCAGGTGATTCATGTACTTAAGTGATCTGACGGCCCAGATCCCATCCCATGTGCACGAATGGTTCAAATTGTTTTTTTTTTCAGATGCGATTAGACAGATGAGATTGATCACGATAGACGAATGAGATTGATAGCAATAGATTACCCAAATTAGCCCATATAATCAGCCTAAACAGGCAATGATCGAACGACTCTCTTTGCCCTATATCGACACGGATAAATAGTTAGGATAGGAGAGAAGAGAGGTATTTAAACCTCTCTTCAGTCGGCCCCAAAACCATAGTCAACACCTAAGTAGAAAAGAAAAAGAAGGAGGGCAATCGAAGGGAAGATAGGTTGCTGGAGGGACACTGTCACCATCGCACTCGAGCCATCACTGACTATTGAGAGAGGTAAAATTTTCTCCTTTCTGCGCATAATTCAATCTCGAGTCTCCCTATGGCCATATCAGAGCCAAAGGGCTAACAAGAGAGCCAAAAACCATGGGAAAAGTTTAGCCTAGCTGCCACGACCAAAAATTCAAAATTCTCTTCGATGACCCCCTTTCCATTTCTTGTTTTATGTAATTTTTTGACCATTATATTCTCTGTCACTTTCTGGTGCAGGTTAACCAAAAGAGAACTTCGGTCGCAAAAGAGGACCGGTGAAGCCACCGCATCTGTGACCTTCCGCCGGTAGGGTTTCGATTTTTTGCTTTTTCTGGCCAACTGAAGCCTCCTAACTTGGTTTTTTTGTAGGTTTATGTACAAAACGAGCCAGAACCAGCCTAAACCAATCAAAACCAGCCAGCCCAATGTGAATCGCCACCTTGGGCGGCGGTGCAAGTGCCGAACACGGTGGCGCCGCCATGTCGGAACCCTAAATTTGGTCGAAAAGGTTTTAAAATGCCTATTTTGATCTTTTAGGGTATTTTTGGATACGTGACGGGTATTTTAATTTCTACAGAAAAAATCGAAGAAACCCAAAGACCGTCAAGAGGCACAGTGGAAAGTACAGTATTTCGAACACCGATTCGAGGTAAAAATCCCTCATCTTTTTCTTTGTTATGATAAATTAAAGCTTAATAATCAATAATGCAGTATTTTAAGAAAATTAAAAAATCCTAAAATTAATTACAGATCACTAGTGGAGGTGAAACTGATCAGTACGTATTTGGCCTTGTTACTTTTTATTTTCTCCTATTCTTCCTAAAATATTTACTATTATATTGTGTGTGTTAAATTGTTACTTTTAATTGCTTTCTTCGTTATTTAATTTACCTAACTGCATAGCCCCCCATTTGTTGGATCATTTTACAATAAATGTCTCAATTATGTTCTTTTGATTTATGTACCGTCTCTTTATATGATTTACTACTGATTTATAAATATGGAATGTTGATATATAATTGGTGATTGATTAATAGTGTGAATCTATGTATGAGAGGCTTACTGGGTGCATTGGAAAAGGATGGACAAACTCGTTACATAGGAAAAATCCTACCGTAGACATTACCTCAGTCGAACAGGGTTGAGAAGTCTCATACTAGAAGAGTTTGGGAGATATGGTTCACTCTTATACCGACGGGATATCAATGCGATGGTATGTCTGACACCTATTACCAGACAGGGTATGAGTACAGCCGGTTAAATGATAAATTGGTTATTGGGTTCACGCGTAGGGGGACATCCCTATGAACCTTCAGAGGTACTAATAAGTAGGTAAAAGGGTAAGTCACTATCCTTGCTCATTAGATATGAAATCACAATGTTATTTGAGTTATTGTCTTCATAGGCCGATTTTGGGAACTCATAGTGATAAGTATGGAATGAAAGTTTTATATTAAATGAATTTACCTAAATTAATAGCTCTATTGGTTATTTTATAATTTTTACCAATCTTCAATTTACGTACCAATGATTAGTGTGATATTTTTACTGGGCTAGTGTAGCTCACTCTCCTATTAACTATTTTATATCAAGAAGACCAAGATCCAGATCTTGAATAGTAGAAGGGTTGCAAGTAAGGTTACCTCCCAGATCTCATCAAAGTTACTAGTGGAGGTTAACCCCATAAGACTTTTATTTCTTTGTTTTCAACCATTTATCTCATTTTTATGAACTGTTATAAAAGGGACATTCCCGTAGTGTTATTGGGCACTCCAATCTATTGTGTAAGGAATGTAAACCCTAAATTACTATTCGCTTCCACTATTGTAATATATATTCTTTTCTTTAAGGTTTCGGGTCTTTATAGATCCCTATTATGCATGGATTCATAAACACTTCCTTCTTAAATGATCAGTCGTCCTCATACCCCATCCACTAATAGGCGTCACAAATTAAAGACCGTCTCAATACCCCATCCAGTATGAGCGAAATTAATTAACTCCCAACCCCTTTCGGTATGGGACTTTTTAATCCCGTATGACGGAGGATATGTCTACGATAGGGTTCACTCTATGTACCAAATTCGTATACTCTTTCTCATGATACCCGATAAGCATTTTTATTCAATGACATCGATTTATGCATGCATATTTTTCATTATTATCAAGGTGAAATTAAACAAAGTAAAATATGATAATGAAATAAACTAGAATTAAATAATACAAAATAAAACAGAATGAAATAAAATGCAACAATTCAATATGTGTGGTTAATACATTGGTTCCAGATGGACATAACGAAATAAGAATGGAAACATATTACAACAACTTAAAAGAAATAGAAAATTGCAAATTAAGTAGATAAATAATGGAAATGAAAATAAAATAAAATAAGTAAATAAAATAAAATAAAAATAGAGATAAAAATAACGAATAGATAACACAAATAGAACTAATGATGAACATAAACAAATCTGTTAACTGGCTCCATCGGCAACTTGTATTTAATCATCGAGGAATCATAAAATTATTATCAATTAGACTTTGATTTAACCATAACAAGAAAAAAGGTTGAGGAATTATTAAACTAGATTAGAGACCAGAACACCGCCTCTCAACTACGGTTAGCGGCGGCTCCCTGCACACGAATTTCTTTGAGTTTTTTTGGTAGAATTAGGAAACATGCATCAAAACGGTGTGGAAATACATAAAAAGCAACAAAAAGGAGCAAACAAAACTCATTGAGGTCGATTTGGAGTTCCAGCACAACAGTGCAACTGAGCTCCGCCGTCTGGTTCGTCTTCCTTGGTGCCCATCTCCCTTAATTAGGTCAAAACTAGCAGGGTTATGGTGGCAATTAGCTTAAATCATGGATATGAAGTATTTTACAGGAAAAAAAATAAATTTTGGTCTTACCGGCGTTGGTTTGGCCTCCAACAAGGCAACACAACTACACTCTGTCATCTACTCCCTCGGGTTGCAGCTTTTCTTGGGTTATTCTACATCAAAAATAGTTTTAAATGGTTTAGAACGGAAAAATAAGAAGAATGAGAGAAAATCGTGCTTACTAGCGTCGTTTTTCAGCTTTTGACACGGCGGCACAATCGTTCCTCCAACGCCTGAGCTCCCTCCAGTGCCCTCTGCTTCTTCTTCTCTGGTCAACTTGGTGGCTAGAGTTTTGGAGGCCGACAAAAAAGAGGTTTAAATACCTCTCTCTCTTTAACCTGGGTCATTCGTTTGAGTTCGCGTGGAGCAATGGGAGCCATCCGATCAAGCCTATTTATGGCATCCCAGATTTCCCTCTGATACGCGTTTTAGGCCATTCTATCGATCAATCCTGCGAATTTGAGCCATTGATCACGTGGCCATTGGATCCATCATGGGGGTCGTTCGTTCCAATTGAGGTGGGATCGCGATCTGACTGTTTGTTCGAGCGAGAATGAATCCAAGTTGTTTAATCCTTCAAGCACGTGGATCACCAAGCGTGAAGCTGCCTGCTGGCACGGTTGTCACATGGTGCATCCTGATTCCCTGTGCTGCTGACGTGGCCGTCCTACGTGACCCATGTCCTTTAATTTACGAAATGACCCCGATTTTTACAAGTTTCTTTCAAGTGAGTCCCCCCTTTATTTTATAAGTTGGCCTTGATTTTTGAAATTTGTTTCAAAAAGGTCCGAAATGAATTTTTTTTTTCTTCATTATTTTTGCATTTTCATAATAAATGAAAATTTTTATTCTTATTATTATTATCATTTTTTAAAAAATTCGATTTACTATTACAAGACTAATTATCCGAACCCGGGATGTTATAGAAACTACGCACTATATAAGCTCTTGATCATTTATTTTTCTGACATTTCAATTATCTTGTAGATCTATCACAAAAAATTAAGGTATGAAAAATTTTTTGGTAGTATACCTTGGGTTGGCCGTTTTCGGCCAGTTTTAACCGATTTCAGCTGATTTTGTACTCATTCCTATGAGAAAATACGTTAAGCGGCTTCGATTTGGCCGAAAAAGTCAAAAAATTTGGACTGTTCATCGTGATTTGATCTAGGTCGTATGATCGCGTTTAAAGGGAAAACAGATCTAGACCGTGCACACGCACAGAAAAAAATTTAGACAATCCGATCGCGGTCACGCGGATTGCCAACGTGGCCTTCCGCGTGGCACCACGCCAGCGCGCCTTACCACGCAACGCGCTCCGATTTGTTGGGGCTGCTGACTGGGCGTCTTACGTGTCACATTTTTTAAAATTACATTTTGACCTCTAATTTTTTATTTTTCTTTTAAAAATACCCTAAAATCCCAAATTTTCACCCATTTTTTTCAAAACTATTTTCAATTTCATCAACCACCTATTTTTCTTCGCAATTTTCGGTTCATTTTCCGGTCCTTTTGCTTTAATTTCGGTTCATTCATAAAGTTAACAAATATATATAAAAAATAATATTTATCTCATATATAAAAAATTATTTGTCAAAATCATATACTTCTAACTTTTAATTTTCATCTTTATAAAAAAATAAAACTAAAAAATAGCTTTTAGTTTTAGTTAAAAAGTTTATTTTTTTGTGTCTGATCAAATTTTTACCATTTGGCAGCAAAAATAGAAGCAGGAGCTTAAGCCAAGAGTTTTGTAGCGCCCGGGAAATTGAAGAAGGAAAAAAAAAAAAAAAAAAAAAGGGGGGGGGGGCCACGTCAGCAGCCACGTCAGCAGACTCAGTCAGCAGTACCGGCCAACCGGGACCTGCCACGTGGCAAGACCACGTTGATCCAAGACGGGCCACGTTGGCGATCCGCGTATGCGCGATCGGACGGTCCAGATCGAACGTGCGATCGGACGGCCCAGATGCAATCACACGGACGGCCCAGATTCAATCAAAAACGGACGGCCCAGATTAAATCAAAATGGACGGCTGATATCAAAAGGCAAAAGGGTATAAATAAGACCCCCACACCAGACCACAAACCCTAGCCGCCTGCCCTCGCCGGAGAAGACGAACCAGAAGCCGGCCGCCGCACCGGAGGGATTTCCGACCGCCGATCGAGGTAAATTTCATACCCTTGACTCGTTTTTCCACGATGATTTCCCCTGTGGCCAAATCGGAGCCAAAATCCCGGCCAAACGGCCGAAGCCCAGCGGTGCCGCCGCGCCCCTCCTCGGTTTTTGCCTCCGATGAGGTCCTTCTCGGCCTCCGCTTAATGCAATTTTTATATCACCGTGATCACCATTCTTTTCTCTACAGGTTGATCGGAGCCGAATCACCAAAACACGAACTTCACCGGAGAGCCGCCGCACCCGAGAGCACCGTCGCCGGTAAGCTTCAGTTTTTCGTAATTTTTTGGCCCCCCGAGGGCCCTAGAGTTGTTTAATCGCAAGTATCGATGCAAGTGTGGCCGAATTCGGTCGGAAACGGCTGAAAATGGCCAAACCGAGGTGAATCGCCGCCGCAAGCGGCGGCGCCGTTGCTGGAGTACGGCGGATCCGCCGTGCCGGAAATGCGATATTGGCCGAAAGGGGCCCTGGGCCTAATTTGGGATTTTTTGGAACAAGTGCAGGTACTAGTAGTGCGTTTCAGTTCCCCAGAAAAAATTAAGGAAAAATTAGGGATAGCCTGTAGGCACACTGTGAAGCCGTGTTCAGACCCCGAAACGTGTAAGGACCCCTCACCCTATCTCCTATCACGGTATTAAAGTTCAATAAATGATAAAACGATATTTCATGAATCAACGAATGTGTGAAATTGCTTAAGGTCGCTAATGGAGCCCGAGTCTAGTGTGTTTGTCGGTTAACTGTTACTTGGCCTGTTTTACAGTTTTAAATGCAATATGAGGTTTGATGTTTTTCATTTTATAGTTTCGTGTGCATATTTTACTGTTTTACTGATTATGGATTGAACGACTGGGATATTGATGCTGTATGTTATCTGTTTGGCATAAATTACCGTTTTGCTTGTTTGTATGTGGATTGATAATGCTGACTGAGGGAAAGGAGAATGAAAGATTATGTAAATGGGTAATTGTATAATGTGGTCAGCCTGACTAGATATCCTGAGAGATGGTGGACGGACCGGGTCCGTAGGGAACCTTACCGGGATTGTGGTCTCCCATACCGGACGGGGTATGGAGATCTTATGTGTTTTGGCGCTCATACCGGACGGGGTATGGGGACGGCCCTGGAATATGATTTCAAGTGTTAAAGGTTAACGGGTAGCGGGACCCTATGGATCCCCACGGATACTAGTGGGCTGGTAAATAAGGAAAATATGTTGTGTAACGATTGAATTACGAAAGGCTTGATAAGTATTACGTTATACAATCTATATATGATTTCATGATGATGATGATGTTATTGCTTTCGTATATTGTCTTATGAATTTCACCGAGATAAGTGAATGGTAAAGGTTTTATTATTGATAAAAGGTTTTGTTGTAAATTATGCTCCATTGGTCTTTTTGTGTTTTCTACCCACCTTTACCTCCGTGACGGTGAGATATCGTGATGTCTTTACTGAGCTAGTGTAGCTCATTCCTTATTTAATCATTTCAGATCAGGAAGACATTGTTCCCGAGCCGGTTCCGCAGGAGGACGACGAAGGGAACGCCTAAAGACTCCATAGTCATATTTGTAGCTTTTACTTTCAAGTTTCTCCGTTAGGTAGTTTGATCTTTTATATTGTGAGCACGTTTTTGGTTTTAGTGTAAGGGATGTTAATCGAATTTTTGACTTCGCTTCCGCATTTGATATTTTTAATATACATTCCATTTTAAATTTCCGGGGCTGTTACAATTTTCCTCATACATATGCTTATATACATAGATATACTGTGTTTTTATGGCAACTAAAATAACACTTTTAATTGTAAGGTACATAAAATATTGACATGCAATAATTTAAAGGACTGCCTTTAAATATCGTCAATTCCCAATAATATTATAGTAGTTCTTTTATCACATGTTACTATGTTGTTCCTTTTTTTTTTTAATAAGCAATATTAGAAATACAATGAATTAGGAGATTAAATATTAAACTATAAGAGAAAATAATTGCATAATATAAATATAGGAATTAAATACATAACAATGAGTAGTAAATAATAAATGAATGATATCATTTTGTCGACCCCGTCTCCGCACTGATGGTATTATAAAATAAATTTGTAACTTATTCTTATAAGAAATAGTATAATCTTTTTGTATATTTGACATAAATTGAGAGTTGTTTTATGAGAATATATTTTTATTTTAAATAATATTTAAATTAAATATATTTTATTATTAGATCAAATATCATATTAGAGCGCAAATACATACATGTTGACATTATTGCACTGTAATAAATAAGAGAAGCCATAAAGATAGATAAAATTATAAAAGAAAAATTACAACTAGAGGATTTTGATAATGGAATTTGTAAATTCTTATATTCACTTTTTGTGTAAAATCAGCTATTGATTTTTGTAAATTATTATGGAAACATATTCAATATCAAGTATACAACAAATTAACTCATTGAACGGCAGAGATCAGGACAACCACTTACCCACATCAAAGAAACACTAAAAAGAAAGTGGAAGACAAACCATTGACTAGAGTGCAAAATCTACTTAACATATTGAAATGTTCTTTTGATAGTTGTATTAAAGATCAATTTTGATGGATATTATAGTTCTCCAATTATTTATTTTAATAATTATTTTATCACACTAAAAAGTATAATTCACTATAAATGTAAGATTAAAGTAGGTGATTATGCTAAATTATAGTTTGCTATTATTTATTTGTATAAGAAATTATTAGATTAGCTATTATTATTCTTTTTCTTTTTCTTATTAAGAAAGGACCAGTATCCATTTGAGTAGAACAGTTTTTATAATATATTTTTGTAAAAAAAAAAATTTTATAGATTTTTTTTTCTAATTAACAATTGAATTACCTTCCTTGAACATTATCTCTATATCCATAGAATAGAAAAGTGCCTCAAAATATTTGACATCACAAATGAGTTTAAGAGTTAAGACATTAATGTAGATAATATTTGGAGAATTTCCTTATGATAATTATATAATCACATAAATTAAACTAAAAAGAAAAATATAATTTTTTTTTTTGAAGATAAACAATGTATAGACGAGATTAAAAGGAGCAACTCCAATGGCTAATGCTTGTGAATTATACCCTTTGTGAATTAGTAAGGGCTGGCTTATAGATATCATCTTCTATATATCTATGCAGGAAGGCTTTTTAAGGTCCTTTTTCTCTTAACGGGAAGCAAAATTTTTCGAAAGTGCACAAACAAAACGGTGTCGTTTTGCGTGTGTCCAGTAGAGAAATAAAAAAAAGCCTAAATGCTTCTCTCATGCAACGTACGTATCGCTGCATGCCACACCCTTTGACTTAATAGTTTTATACTACAATAAATTACTCTCTTGAATTTCTTTCCTTTTATTTTCTGTATTTCTCCCGAATTATTTAATTTCTTTATTAATTTTTAACAAACATGGTTTTAATATATTTTCGTTAATAATATTATAAAACTAATTCTTTTCCTTAAAATAATATAAAACTCTATTTATTTTCCAAGTATGGCTGTCTAATTTATATCTGCATTTTCTCTAACTGCGATGAATAAAAGAAAGAGATAAAAGGGAGAACAATGTGTTCTTGTTGCGTATGACATGGGGAGAAAATGTGGAAACCGAGGCTTCAAACCGTAAGAAGGACGACGCTGGTGCTGGCCGCTGCTAATTTGGTGGTGTTCATAGTCGGCACCGCTCTCCTCGTTGTTTCATCCTCAGGTTGTGACCTTATAAACCTTTTCCCAATCGGAGCTGTTTCCTTCGCTGCCGCCGTTAAGATCGCCACCATGATCAAGACCGGCATTGCGCAGCTCGTTATCGCTGAAGCCATCACCGATTCTCCGTTGCAGACCGAAGTCGTTGACGCCGCTCTCCGCCACCATAGACGGGTATTTTAACCTCCCTATTCTGGATAGTTGTAATGTGTTTTATGTTATATCATACGTACGTCTGCTTTGAATCTACTGCACTTGATTTCTACATCTCTAATGGGGTTTCTTTTCCATTTCTTAATGAACAGATGAGATACAAGACATGGGTTTGTTGGAGCCGGTTTGGATTTCTAGTTACAGCTCTGCAATTTTTGGGGGCCGCTTACCTTATGTTCCATGTTGTTGAAAATGTTTCCCGTGATGGATTGCCCAGGGACTGTTTGTTAGGTAAAATGACATATTAACTTTAATTTTCTGCCCTTTTCATATTAAGCTTTCCTTTCTTACTCTTTTTTTTTTTGGTATTATTTGAGTCTTAAGTTTTGGATACTTTTACTTCTCCCCTAAATATTGAAATCATATTATGATTGTTTCTTTTTATAATATGATCTAGTGATCGATACTGAATTATCTTGAGCATAAAGCAGTAACCAGAATTCTGTCTCTGGCCTTCGTTTGCTCGTATAATTGGTGTTGACATGTTGTAATATTAAATATCCTTTTGTGTGCATCCTTTGGACAAGGAAAGGAAAACAAACAGTTTGCATCATGCATAAATGATTACTTGCTGCTCATTTTCTTGTTACTTTTGTTGTCTATTCTGTTTTGCTCAGGATTAGGCAATCTTTACGTTTAACTATGGCCAATAGCAGTAGGTTTGCTGCAGAACCAATGGGTTCTAGACCTAGTTTTTATATGTCCGCTGTAGGACATTTCAAACAGGACTAGAATGATGCCTGTTCTCGTACTAGGAATGCAGGTGTTGAGTATTCTGTTTAGGGCAGATGTAAATCTAGATATAAGCTCTACTTCCATTGTGATATATATCTCACAAATATGTTTTATTCTGGCTGAAAGTAGCCTTGAGCTTTTTCTGTTGCTGGTCAAATTAAAAATAAATAACTAGCCCTTAACTTGAATTGAGGTGGAGGACTTATTGAATGTACGTCTATTGGCTGCAAAGCCTAGAGCCAAACTGTAAAGGTTTAGCCTTTAGAATTAATGTTTTCAGTTTTCTTCTAAGAAATTGTATCTCTCCCTTTCTCTCTATCTGATTGATCTATTCTAATTTCTCATTTGATCACATGGTTGTCAATATATGTGATGCAGGAATTTCAAATGGTAGCAGATGGAAGGCAAAATTGCTGCCTTTGTTAATGTTCATGGTCTGTTTTGTTGCAGTAGTGCAATGTTTTACAGGCTCTGATGTTCTAAGGTGGAGATCTTTTTATGCAACTGAAGATGATGTATGGAAAGCTCACTATCATGAAGTATTTGATCATGGCATTCGGGAGGCTTTATGCTGTCTGGGACGCATCCAATACTTGTGTGTCTTTCTGCATTTTTGGTTATTATAAGTTATTCATTGATGTTTGTTTGCAATTTTCAGAGAATTTATTTTTCCAGGAGTGTGGCTGAGGAAGATGAAGTGTACTCAGTAGCACGATTATTGGGTGATCTAGTTGCTTATCGTGCAACAGGCACTGGTCATTTAGAACTTTTAGCAGGTCAGTACTGAAAATTCTGTCACATATCATCATCAGTTGCATGTCTCTGCTTCTTGTATTTCTTCAAAACTACATGATTGAAGCTAGTATGTATGTCTTCTTTAATCTGTTACGATTTCTCCAAAAAACATTCACAACAAGGGTATATGAGAAGAGCAAATTTTTTGAGTTGGCTAGTGTTGGAGTTGGATGCCTCTTATATGTATTAGATTCTTGAGATATATGTAGCTTAGTTTTGTAGTACTCAATAAGTGGTGGTTTGAATTCTGAAGACCATAATAGAGAGAACGTGGCACATGGTATAAGGAACATTACTTTAAGCTTCCTTTTTAGGTGTTATATTTTCTTCAACTCAAGGATAAATAGGTGAAAGATATATTCAGATTTAGAAGGCACTAAATTTCTTCTTTTATCTAATATCATTTCTCCAAAAGATATTTACAATTGCAGTACGTACGTCTTCTTTTAATTGATATGATTTCTCCAATTATTGGAGTATATAAAAGGGAATTTCTCCGATTATCATTTGCTGTAGGTCCAAACTGCATCATGAGATAGCAAAGAGGAGGTACTACTATTCCTCTGACTCTATACCCTTGGGGCAAAGGAGATAGCAAGTGGTGGTGATAATTCTGTTATTGTGGTTGTTGCTAATCCATATGATTCTGGATTAATTTATCTTTTTTTTTTGGTCTTTTCAACCCTTATTTTGCTGTGTTACATCATTTGAATATACCTTTTGTTCTGGCTGTTGTGGGGGTTACTGAGAATAAAGTTGTTTGTTTGCTATTTCACTAAATATCAAATAAGAGAAATCTAGTTCTTGAAAACATAAACATTCAACTACTGTGTCACAGATAAAAAAGTTGGGTGTTTCTAGGTTCTTTCTATAAGCCTCATTAGCATCAGGATGATGAAAATGTAACTATCATTTAGTTGATTTTTTGGGAAGAAAGTTTTTCTCATTACAAAAAGCTCCTATCTCCTTTATGGGGAGAATTCTCCTTTTGGTCTTGTCTTTCACTTGCTAGTCCAATTGTCATTAATTTATGACAAGTAACTCTTTCTTGATTTCATGCTAGAAATTTCTGTACTTTCAGTGATGTTATAAACTGTATTATTCAGGTTTAGCTTTGCTGCAGAGGAATAACCGACCCACCACATCCTATGAAGGGTTTATAGAGGCACCTGAAGAACACCTAGTGGGGGCTGCTACCTTCCACAAATTTGCGGAAGCTGCCTACACGGTATTCTTATAGACCATTTTGTTTGACTATTTTTTCTTGAGATTAAAAGAGTATAAGTTAACAGTCGCCAAATCATTGCTGTCCACATCCAGAAACCCAAAAACCAAAATGTCTAAATTGTTCCCCAAATCGTCTTCATCTAGCACAAGATACACAGTCAAAAAATAAGTGAAACCAAGAACTCTTAATGAGATAAGGCAACTAATGGTAGAACTACAATTATCCTACAATGTAGAGAAATGAAGAGAAAGTATGATGGAAGGGAATAGAAGACTAGATAGATAGAGGGAAATAGAGGATAAAGGTAAAGACTTTAAAGAAAGAATAGAAGAATATTAAGTAGACATAAAGAACAAGAGACAGAAGGACATCTTGGATTTCAAGGATCAAATCACTAACTCAAACAAAACATTGGTAATCGGAAATAGTTTATCAAATAACTGAGTTAGGGTATCCAATTCGTAGACACTTAAATAAAATAAAAATAGGAATTCTTACGTGTAACTAAGAATTTTAGAAACTAGGAAAATAAGCTAACTAATTGGAATACCCTATAATAGAGTATTTAAATAGGGAATAAAAACTTATACAATTCATAAACCTATCGATTAGTAGTTTCTAAATAAGCTAAATATCTTAATATTTGTTGGAAATTTTGTAATTAGTGTACAAATTCTTAAGGTTTATATATCAATTTAGTTTCTAATAGTATCTCTGTAATTAATAGGGAACAATGGATGGGAGAATTTATAGGATTTTTGGTGTAATTAGTTGTCTTTCGTATAAGATCTCCTCATACTATAAGTAAGACCGTAGAAGGTGTGAATATAGAATCAGAGAAAATTAAAATCAAATATTTATTTCTCTATTTTCCTCTCGACAACGTGGTATTAGAGCTGAACTTTTTTTTTTGACTAAACTCTAAAAAGTTATTGCCATAGCCATCACAACATTAATAAACCTCCAGTATGTCAGAAATTTTGATTGCTCACTCCTTGCCACCACATAATATTAACCAAACCCATAATCCTTGAGTTTCCTCTAACTCTGGAACTCATCCAATCCAAATTACTAACATTAGTCTTAACGGTGATAATTTTTTACGTTGACTATAGTCAGTTTGGATTTACATAGAGGAAGAGGAAAATTGGTTGCCTTACAGGTGCTACTTTGGAACCAGCCAGTGCGAATCCATCGCATGCACCTGGGAGATATAAAATTCCATAGTTATGGCATAGATTTTGAATTCTATAGAGGGGGATGTTAATTCTAATTACATATGCTACACTACTGCCAAAGAACTACCGAATAATGTTACCCAAATGCACTCTGATTTGAGTAACCAATCTCAAGTGTATGAACTCACTTTGAGGCTTGGTGATATTTCTCAAGATAATGAACCAATCATAAAATATTTCAATTCTTTAAAGCGTGTTTGGCAGTACTTAGACTTTCAAGCCGCTTACCACATGATCCAAAAATATTACCAGCATTGTGTTCATTTTCTTTTCCATTAGTCTAATTGGAAGACTTAATGTTCATTCTTAAATCAGATAATTCTTCACCTGACTTGGTTCCTCACCACCCTTCCTTGCCACTTCCAGGAACAACTAGACTGATGGCCAAAATGGTCACAAAGCGGAGCATGGGTAAACCAAGCTCAACTAATGAAAGAAAGATTGGGGTAGACAGGGATTAGAGAATTGAAAAGACTCAACAATTAATTATGATAGGTCAAATAAGGGGAAGAAGAGAAAGAAAGGAGGAGCATCAATTGTTGCAGTATGTTAAATAAAATTATTTCTTACTTTGTGCAGGATCCTAACAATCCAAACAAAAAGGTGGTAATTAGATAAGGATCCTAACAATCCAACCAAAAGGTGGTAGTTACATAATGCATGTCAACATCGAAACTAAACGTAATATGTTTCTAAGAGATGAAATTAGGGGCTTTCTCCAGCCAGGTGGTGCATAATTTGTGAAAGATTAGATAGGTGGGCTGAGGGATTTACCAACAAATGGAGTGGTGAGAAGGGTGGTAATACTTGTATTGAGAGCAGGGTAGAGCTTGAAGATAGTGTCCTGGACGAATGTCCTTTATCTTGTGTTTTCCAATACAAGGGGAATAGATGGAACTAGGTGTTCACAGGTGATCCACTCACCAATATCCTAGCCATTCAGATTATGAAGGAGAGGAACAGGAGGAAAAAGGCACACTGAATCTCATCTTCAATAATGCTCTAACATATCATATGTCCTAGCAGTTTCAAACATCAGGTTCTATGTGAAGTGACTGTAAAACTCTATACTGGCCCTTTTAGTTCATTCATTGCATCATATTCTACCTTTATATATTTCAGAAGAAGAAACTAGACCCTTCAGTCCTGTAACGGAAATAAAGGTTTCAAGCCTTATACTTAATTGACTGCTTTTATCCAACAGAGTTGGAAACTGCTGAAGGTGATGCTTTCGAGATGTTCAAGGAATTCCATGATATGGGACAATTTTTCGTTCACATTATTGCTACTTTCTTGATCCTTGTTCTTAAAGTGGAGGGAGTGGTCAAGCTAAAGTGTTAATAGTAGATTGAGCAAGGTGATGCTTGCTGTTGTTGGGGATGCATAACAACTTTTGTGGAGGTGTCAAAGCCTTGATGTTTTTGTCATTAATAATTTTTTTGATGTATGATTTCTATCAAGAATGATTAAATTTGTATTTTTTTGAATCTCACAACCCTATATATACAAATTTTCTATAATAAAAAAGGAAATAAACCATTAATTACATTAATTATATATTGTGTATTTTACTCTAATACTTTTTAATACAATTATAAATTTTCTTTAATACTCCATTTCAAGCTGGGTACTAGATATTGTTCATCTTCAGCTTGCCAATGATAGACTAGAATGCTAAATTACTCAGATTTTTAGTCAATATATCTACAAGTTTTGAACTAGTCGGCATGTATGGGATATATATTAAATCACTGTCTAGTTTTTCTTTGATGAAATGTCTGTTAACTTTAGTATGTTTGGTCTTGTCATATTGTACCAGATTATAGGTAATGCTTATGGTTGGTTTGTTATCACAATATAGGCCCATGCAGTTTCCCACTTGATTTTCAAATATCCTACCGTGAGTCTTTGTTTGGAATTCTAGTTCTGCATTTGATTTTGTAATTATATTTTACTTTTTACTCCTTGTAACTAGGTTAACCCCAAGAAAAGTGCAGTAACCCATGGTAGATCTTTAGTCTACTACTGACTCAGCATAGTTTGCATTCGTATAGGCTTCTAAAAGCAACCTAGTCATTATTTATAAACATGATCCTTTTCCTGGATGACCTTTTTAGGTAATGCATCACTTTGTAGATTTTCTGTAAATGTACTTATTTAGAATTATGCAATAACTTATAATACTTACTGCATAGACAATGTCTACTCTTGTGCGTGATAGATTTATCAGTCTTCCAACTAATATATGATAAATCTCCTTATTTTTTGATGTATCATTATTTACCAGTCCTAGTTTATGATTGAGACCTATAAGAGTACTAGTTAGCGTAGATGCTAGTTTGTCCTTATCTCTTAGCAGGCCATGAATACATTTTTATTGGGAGATGAAGATTTCTAATTTTGAACGGACAACTTCAATTTTCAGAAAGTACTTCAATTTAGAACTTCTTGGTTTCAAATACTCTAGACAGATGTTACTTGAGCATCATTTTCTCTTTTTCATCATCTCCTGTTATGATAATGTCATCGACATATATTAGGAGAGCAGTAACTTCTCCTGTCTCATAATGTTTGATAAGTAGAGTGATCTCCTTGAGACTGCTTGTACCCTTAACCCATCATTACCTTTGTAAATATACCAAATCATGCTCTAGTTAATCTTTAAGTCTATAGAATGCTGTCTTCAAATTACGAACTTCATATGGTCCAACCTCTTTTTCAATCCTAGTGGGATCTCCGTACAGATTTCTTTATGCAGATCCCTATGTAGGAATGCATTTTTCACATCGAACTATTGCAATCACCTTTCAAAATGAGTAGCTAAGATAGTAAGATCTATTGGTGCGAATGTTTTTTGGTAATTTATCTCATAGTTCTAGATGTAGCTTTTTGCTAGAAATCTTGCTTTATACCTCTCAATTATCCAATCTACCTTGTTTTTTATTCTACACACCCACTTGAAACCCACATACTTCTTCGCTTTGAGCAAGTCTGCAACTCCCCATGTTTAGTTCTCTAGTGCCAATATTTCAACATTCATATAATTTTTCCATTTCTCACAGGATAATGCCTTAGGCACAGTGTAGGGTTAGATTCCGCATTCAACTCATAAGAAAATTTTTATGAGACTATAACATTTACCAAATGATACTAATTATGATATAAAATGAAGGGGATGTTTAGTGCATTTCCTAGTTCCTTTATAAATTGCAATGAGTATATTATCAAATGACACAAATTGTACTTTAGAATGTAACCTCTGATATATTTTAAAAGTTGTAGGACAAATAATGTGAAATAAAAGGTCACAAGAAGGATGTTACCAATTGGTGGTGCTGTGTGCCCTGGACAGAATCATCGCCTAGAGCAGCTGAGTTGAAGATGATGGCGCGGGTCTTAGCGACCTGGGCAGAGACGCGAACAACAAGAGGGGCTTTGGCTAGTTGTGTGCGTGGCTGAGGCGGCTGGGCTCATGGTTGTGGCAGGCTGGCTGGACAAGTGCTGTACAGGTGTAGGCATTAGGTTCTGGTAGTTGGCGGTTGAACGGTTCCTTCGGCTGCTTTTGGCCATTAGGTTCTGTTAAGTAGGTCCAGATATGATGGCTGGTTTGTGGTGGAGATCGCCAGTCTATTGTTGTCGTCAGCTAGGTTGTAATGGCCAGCAATGAAGATTGACCTCTTTTAGGATTTCTTATTTTTGCAATAAAGGCCTAATAAAGTTTATAAAAGAATCTTAAGATTTCTTAACCTACAACTCTGATACCATGTCAAGAATAGTTGAATGTGTATTTTATATATGTAAGTTTTCTAGAATTGAAAAGGAAATAGACCATTAATTACATTAATTATGTAGGGTGTATTTTACCATAATGTCCTTAAATCTGATTATATACTTTCCATAGGAGGGGTGGTCAATTAATATTTTGTAAATTTGATAGTAAAAAGACTTAAGATCATACTTCGTGATCTTATTACGTGGTCTTTCCTCCTATATTTGTGGGACAAATGGTCCTGGCATCAATTGGTGATTGAAAATTTCTCAATGAATTTCTTCAGCCTTGTTTTTCGTTATCATAAATGATGGCCATCCAGTTTTTTCAAGGTCTCTCTAGGGGGCTTAAGCATAGACATAGACTCTCTCTCTGTTTCTCTTTATCTTTATCATGGAAGCTTCTTTGTGTATCTTCTTTCTCTATTATTTTTATTCTAATAAGTGTGCATTGCTTGGATACTTCCAAAATAGGTTTGACCTTCCTCTCAACAACTGGCGGTTCTAGCCTTTTCAACTCTTTATGGTGCCATCACCTCCCCTCTGTTTTTGTTCTTCACAAGATCACTGATGAGAGATTGACCCTCTCTCTTGGCCTTTATGGTATTGGAATAGCTTATAGCCATGTTGCTCAATCCTGCACCTTACCATTTCCTTTGGAAGCTTACACTTGTCTCACCTGTCATCTTCATTTCTTCCTCTCAAATCTTTGAACAGAGATTCCTTCACTTTTAGAGTCACCAAATTGTGTTATAGACCATCTCCTGCGACCATGCTGGGTTCCAGAAGTAATAGAAGATCTTGAGAAGCCAAAGAAGATCCTTCGCAGATTAATGGGATTAGACTTTCTCTCCAGACCACTTTCTTCATTGTTGACAAAAATGTGACAACTGGTTCTCCCAAACTAAAGCAACATTCAGTACATGGAGGATTGTCAGTGAAAGAGGAAGATAAGTTGGATAGTCAACTCCCTATGCTGCCTCATGAAAAACTGCACTTTCTGGCTTGTTGGGCTTGGAAGAAAGGTCTATTAAGTGTTAACCTGCTTTGGCAGGTTTCAGCTGCTCATTTCCCTTCTCGAAGGCTGTAAGCTTTGGCATAGAAAGCTTGGTCATGTATCTTTAGGTTTATGCCTAGCACCAAGGCTCTTAAGGCCATTCCCAGGCGATTCTGAAATTTAGCTGGGAATCTTTCATAATACAGGGGCATGTCTGTATAGGGCAGAGATGTACTCTCTTTTTTGCCTCAAGGACTGCAGCTTCATTCTTTCTACGAGGAAGTGTTATGTTGGTCACCATCCTTGCTTTTCACACGGGCAGAACAACTACACAACTAACCTCTTCCATCTTGCCCTCGTCTCTTGGCTCCAAGATCATTTTTTGAATTCGTAATGCATATGTGTCATCTCTAACCAGCAAGTTTCTGTAAGGATCACCTGTTTACCTTCCTTCATGTTTAAATCATACATCTGACTGCTGGCTGACAGAAGCCTCCCCGAACATTCAGCCTCTGTTCCTTCAGCAACCAGCAGTCTCCTTGTTCCACCATCATTCTTGAGCCTCAACTTCAAGAAGCATCTTTAGCTTTTTCATTTCAATTTGTAAAGGATTAGAGAAGAAAAATACTGAATAATTCTTGTATCTTTATTGAAATAAAAGTCTCGATATGTATACATGTATGTGGATTCATTATGGTAACCAACATAAATTACCTTAATTATTTTCTTTCTAATTACGCTTATGTATTTGGAAAGATAATCATACTATTATGTATAGGGAATATTTTATAATATTTTAACACTTCTCCTCAAGTTGGGGTATAGATATTAATCATGCCCAATTTGTTTTGAAAATACTCAATCCGTATTCCATTCAAAGATTTTGTGAATACATGACCAAGTTGTTCTCATTTTTTCACATAACCAGTAAATATGAAGTTTTTCTGAATTTTCTCTCGAATGAAATGATAATCAACTTCGATATGTTTGGTTCTCTTATAATATATATGATTTGAGGCAATGTGAAGGGTGACTTGATTATCGTATCAGAATTTTACAGGAGATGCGGGCTTCAAACCCACTTCATCTAACAGATGATGTATCCATAAGGTTTCGTATATGGATTGGGAGATAACTCTATATTCGGACTCTGTGTTTGAGTGAGATACAACTATTTGTTTCTTACTTTTCTATTATACGAGATTCTCACAAATAAAAACACAATAGCTTATAGTAGACCTCCTATCAATCTTAGATTCAGCCCAATCAGTATCTATAAAACATTTAATGTGAGTATGTTAATGATTTCTAAACACTATGCCAAGTCCCATGACACCTTTTAAGTGACACAAAATCTATTTTAAAGTCTCATAATATTTGACTATAAGTGTTGATATAAACTGGTTAATAATACTGACAGGGTATACAATATTTGGACGAGTCATAATGAGTTAATTTAATTTCCCAACTAATCGCCTGTATTTCTCTAAATCATTAAGGGGATCATCATAATCTTTTGTAAGATATACACTTGGTACCATTGGTGTATTGCATGACTTAGCTCCCAACTTTCGTATTTTTTCAAGTAGATCAAGTACATATTTTTTCTGAGATAACAGAATCTCTTCATTTTTTTTTCTCACTTCAACTCCCAAAAAGTACTTTATCTATTCCAAGTTTTTGGTATTAAACTTGGTGTGCAAGAATGACTTGAGAGAAGATATTTCTGCACGGTCATTTCCTATAATCACAATATCATCAACATAAAAAATAAGAAGTATAATACCAGCTTTTGATTGTCTATAAAAGATTGAATGATCGCACTTACTCTTCTTCAATCCGAACTCACATACTACCTCACTAAATTTGCCAAATCACGCACGGAAACTCTGCTTTAGACAATATAAAGATTTTTTCAAATGATAGATTTTCTCGTACTTCCCATAACAATAAACCCAGGTAGTTGCTTCATATACTCTTCTTCTAAGACTATGAAAAAATGCATTTTTAACGTTTATCTAGTGTAAGGGCCAATCTCGGGAGGCTGCAATAGATATGAATAAACGGATAGAGGTAAGTTTGGCCACTGGAGATAATGTATCAGAATAGTACACTCCATAAGTTTGAGCATAGATTTTTGCTATTAGTCAAGCTTTAAGTTTCGCCACAGAGCTATCTGCATCCACTTTGACTGCAAATACCCATTTGCACCCTACATTATTTTTTCCTTTGAGTAAATCTAATAGATCCCAGGTATGATTATCATCAAGAGTATTTTCTCCTCAAGCATAAGCATTACGCCAATCAGGATGATTCAGAGCCTCCTTAATTGTCTTGAGTATAAAAGTTGAATATATAAAAACAACGAAAACATTAGAAGAAGGAGACGTTTACCTTTACAAAAATCAATGGATAGATCAAGATCCTGTGAGGCAGAATCAGATGACGACAAATGTGGTGGATGACATGTATCATTAGTTTGTTATCTTCTGGAATAAACATGAACAATCGGTAGTAGTACTTGGATCAGAGACACGCGAGCACTATTATCAACAAGCTCAAGTAGAGCTGGACGCACATCATTTAAAGGAATATTTTTATCTGTTTGCTCAGTAAAGGCACCTACTGTGAAATTATAAATGAACCACTCGTCGTCTGCCTCATAACTTGTAGACTTGGATGATGAGGAAAAAAACGATATATTTTTTTTAAAAAAACACATAAGTTGATACTAAATATTTATTGAGATTTTGAGAGTAGTACTTGTATCCTTTGTGGAGGTGAGAATATCTCAAAAATACACACATCAAGACTTTTAGGTCTAGTTTTGTCACACTAGTTCGCACATCTTGAACATAAGAGGTGTTACCAAATATTTTATATTGCACCAAAAATAAGATTTGTTTAGAAGAAGAAAATTATAAGGAACATTCTCATCAAACACTATAGATGACATATAATTAATTAAGAAATAAGTTGTG
The DNA here is from genome assembly GCF_054855325.1 of Carica papaya. Lineage (NCBI taxonomy): Eukaryota > Viridiplantae > Streptophyta > Magnoliopsida > Brassicales > Caricaceae > Carica > Carica papaya. Next base: position 25,585,177 of record NC_142311.1, on the reverse strand, counting down.
GAAACGACATTTGCCCAGAATTGCTTGGGGACTTGTGTTTGAAATAAGAGGGCTCAAGTTGCCTCAAGTAAATGCCTGTTTTTTCTCTCAGCGATCCTATTTTGAAATGGTGTATTAACACATTAGGATTGGTGAATGATCCCATGTTGAGTCATATAGTTCTGAAATGAATCTGACATATATTCCTTAACATTATCACTCCTCAATACGTGCACAAAAATTTTGAATTGTGTCTTGATTTCAATACAAAAAGTACAAAAGTGAGAAAATACTTACGAACGATTATTTATAAAATATATTCAAGTCATTCTAGAATAATTATCCACAAAGGTAACAAAATACTTAAAACCAGTTTCGGACGGAACAGGACATGAGCCCCAAACATCAAAATGATAAAACTCAAAAGTAGATTTTGCTCGTTTATTGATTCTTGAAGCTGATGGACTACGGTGATGTTTTGCAAACTGACATGACTCACAATCCAGTGGGGTTACATCATGGAATTGAGGACGTAACTTCTTAAACACAGATAGAAGGATGTTCCAATTGATAATGTGCTTTAAATAGAGAGATAACACTAGAACAGTAACTGATCGAGGTACCTAAGTATCAAGAATGTAAGGATCATCTCACATATTTTGTTTACCAATAATCTGTTTCGTCATAAGATCTTGAATAACATAGTGATTAGAAAAAAATGTAATGCAACAATTCAAATCTTTAGTGAGTTTACTCACAGAAATCAGATTGAATGCAAGTTTAGGTAAACTTAATGCAAATGATAAAATAATAGATGACGTTGGTTTTGTGGTCCCCGAATTCACAATATTATAGGTCAACCCATCAGTAACAGTTATAGGAAAATGTGGTTTGTATGGTCAAAACTTAAAAAAAATATTAGGATTATCTGTTATGTAATCTGTAATATCAGAATTAATCACCTATCTTTTTGAGGAGAAGATAAGATATTTTTTTTCTAATTTAGCAAGAGCATAAAATTGATTCAAAAATTTCTAATACTGAGTGAATTTAGTATACTCGTCAGCTTAAATCATAACAGTTTTATTAAAAGATGAGTTAGCAGTAGTAGCAACAATATTAGCGGTCTGTGTCATCCAATTGAGATTCTATAATTTTTTATAGTATTGCTTTATATGTCATTTTTCACAGTAGTAGTAACAGATAATATTATTATACATTTCAATATAGTAATTACAAAAATATACTACTCAAAATATTCAAAACACAACAATTAGAAATATTCGGAAAACACTGCAAATAAACTAGAAATTCTGACTTTTCACGCACGGAAACTCAAGAGAACCGCACTGCCACCACCAAAGCTCACGCGTCGTCACACGCGCTGCCGCAGGAGTTCATGCGTCGTAGCGGGAAAGTCATGCGCCGCCAGCGGAAATCACCAAAATGCTTCCTTTCAGCCGAAAATCGCCACAGAACCCACCGGACAATTGAAATCCAGGAGGGGCTTGCAAAAACACCTCAAATTGCACTGGAAAACTCTAGAAAACTTGCTGCCGTGCGGTCTGCTCTGCTGCGACTTTTCTCCACTCCGACCTTCTGGTTTCTTGCTCAGAACAGGCCGACCGAGCGTCTCTTCATGCCCTGCCCTCATGCCAAACTTGACCTGCACTTGAACCAGTCTTCTCCAGTTCATCCGACGCGTGAGGACTAAAAATCGCTGGAAAATGACTTCCTCCACCTCTTCTGCGTGCACCACCATGCCGGCTGCGATCTGAACTGGCCGGAGAACGGTGGTCGACTTCCTCCAGCGCTGGAAATGGATTGTTCAACGCTTATTTAGTTTAACCCTTAAAAATGCTAATCCTAACTCTAACTCTAATACTATGTAAAAGGTTAGCGAATAAAAATACTGAATAATTTTTGTATTTTTATTGAAATAAAAGTCGGGATATATATACATGTAGACGGATTTATATATGCTAATCAACATAAATTACTCTAACTATTTTCTTCCTAATTACGTTTACATATTCGGAAAGATAATTATATTATTATGTATAGGGAATATTCTATTATATTCTAACACAATTAAACATAAAGAACTTAATCCTCACTCTTGTGGGATCTAATCCAATAATCATGGACCTTGATCCAGAAGAATCCGTAAAGGGATATGAAGAACCACCCAGTGTCCAAGATAAAGTGATTAGACAATGACCTCTTCATAGTGTCCAAGACAATGAGATAATAAGATAACAAGACAGACAGAATCCTAGGATAGAGGATTTTTTTACTCAAGAACACTTTCACGTTCCAGAAACTTAGGGCTGAATTTCTTATTCTTTGACTATTGTTTTTATGTTAAGAATGACGCTTATATAAATCTTTATCTGATGCAGGGACCCTTACTTGATTTAGGGAGAAATCCTATGTTATTTCCATGTGCATGGATTTCTAGGCAAGGGATTTTGACTCCTTGGACTCGTAACAGGTCATTGGTCCTGCAGCTCCTAACATGTTTAATATGCATATCCCGTACACAATTGATCTGCAACTCCAGTTATAAAATTTTACCACCATAATTATCTGGGATGGTTTTGGCCCAGATAATACAGTCATGCATTAAACTTAAATAGGTGCATACTTTTGTAAGTTGCTGGCTGAATATGGGAGGCCGAATCGTGTTACAAAAAGTGGTTGTTCTTGATGCATGTGTGTTTAAATGTGTCTGCATGTGTGTATGCATGCAAGTGTCTGCAGTTGTGCATGTGTGCTTGTGTATCTTGTGTTTGTGCATCCATCTAGAGTTATTTTTACAGTGTATATGTAGACATTTGATGGTCTATATATATCATATGTCAGAATATTGATTGCGTATTGTTCCTTGTTTCTTCTTTAGGCAGCCCATACTTGATGGTGATAACTGGTGGCGAGGTCATGCAGCAGCCTTTTTAAATTTTGTTAATTTACCACCGGATGTTCTTCGAAGAGGTCGTGTTTGCCAGGTGAGTTTTCTAATGGCCACAATTACTTAGATGGTACAGCAGAAAATAACCTGGATGTTTCTTAGGGTTGTTTGATGCTTCACAACTTCATGTTCCCCGTGAGAGAGTGGAAGCACCGTTTATAGGATCAATAATATGGATAACATTTTGATATTAATAATTTTCATCCTCTGAATTTAAATTTGTTCCATTTTTGTCTGTTACCTTTGAGACATTATTTCTCTTTCTGTCTTAGGAAAAATGTGAGGCTGCATACTTTGTTGTTGTTTTACATCAACTTAGGTGTGTGGTGATTGCCGTCCGGGGAACAGAGACCCCTGAAGACCTCATAACTGATGGTTTAGGCAAGGCATGTCCTCTTTCTGCAGCAGATTTGGATGGGTTAATAAAGTATCTTCCTCTCTCTATTATGTTTGTGATATACATTTACATCTAAATGGATAAATGAGCATATGTAAAATAAATTCTGTATGTGAAACCAAATATTCATACATGTGCAACATACATAAGTTCAATAAATTTTCTTTCTTTTCTTTATTTTTTTCGGGGGTCACTGCCTGTGTATAAATAAAAGCAAGAAACAGAACCTTCAAGGTCCACAGCCTCTCCTTCATTTTTGTGCTTGACCTGTAATCCAAACTTGAAGCACACCCATCTAAAATTCTCTGATCCAATTAGAAAAAAGTTTCCATCTGTCAAAGCTCCTTTATTGTGCTACCAAGGAGTTGTATCTGTGTCCCAGAACTGCCTAGACCAAGAGCTCCACAAACTGCAAATGACACTCCTTTTTGCTAGATTATATAGAGTGAGAATTTTATTCCGATCGGCTTCCAATACAAACTAAATATGACTTAGGTAGCTGTACTCTTCCAGAAAGCTTTACAAGGGAAGAAATTTATACCCTAGCAAGAGAAGAGGACACACGAGAACTGTGGTATCCATTAACCTCAAACTGCTCTTTGGTATCTGCTGTCCAAAACAAATGATGTATGTAGGACAAGTTAGGGGTTGAGCCTACTAAGAAATTGGGAAAAATTTAGATATCACATCTAGGGTTCTTAGACATCACAATTAAGGGTTGATTAAGTCATATAAATCAATTATGAGAAATTCTCAAAAATATTATTGAATACTTGAATGATTAATAAGTGAATTTATGAATTATTTATAATAATCTTCTCTTGGCTAGAGTTAGACTACAAAGAGTAATCTAATAGAATTAAGAATACTAATTTTAATACAAATAGAAAATAATACTAAAAAAATAAAATTTCTAAGTCTAATAAGACTCTTAAACAAATGAACTAAAAATGCTACATAATAAATAGAATCCTATCATGACTATGTGCCATCATTTCTCCCCAGGAGGAAAAAAGCTCGGCTCTGTTGAGTTGAAATCATAAAATATGGCATGCATGACAGGGTTTAGCCTCTTGAGGTGAACTTCTGTAATCCAAGTGCAATCAATTTAATGGAGTTGTTCTTTTTGATCAGCAGTTGCAAACTTAGCCGTCTTCTTGTCTTTGAAGTTTCTAATATCTTTTGTGATCATATGTTCCAAGAGAATGTTTCTTTTTTCCATGGAAAAGAAGTATGCATTTTTCCTTCCATTATGGTGTACATTGCGATCAGATAGCCAACGGGGAGCAAGATCATATAAGATGACATCTTTATACTTACCATATTGAAAGAGACAAGACATTTTTGCAGTCTTCTTGTCTTTGAAGTTAGTGGGAAGCCGACACTATATTCATGCAACTCCCGTCGTCGATGACAAACTTTTTGGCTTTTAGTCCACAAATGACAAATGTTTGGAATATAGTAGTACAACGCCAATCTTATTCCTTAACTTTAGGTTCTGCAAGGATACGCCTGACTATAGACACAAAGGAAGCATCCACTCGACAGTTGTCATCAGCTAAGTCATGATCGTCAAGGGAAACGTTATCATCCCTATCTGTTGTATTATCTTCTTCTTTCTCTTCCGCTGTTCCAATATGCAAGTTATTTTTTTGAAGGCATTGATAACCTATATGGCCTAGCCTCCCAGACTTGAAGCAAACCATTCTTTTGCCTCTTGTATTGGGACCTAATTTTTTCTGAGTTGAAGTTCGTTATGCAGAACTTGCTCACTCATCACAATGTGTTCCACAGTTCCTCCTGGGTGGTTTCAAGTTTCCTCGAAGTTGAATACTTAAACTAATCTTCAATATCCAAGGCAACTTGATTAGTTTGTGCTATAGTTTGTGCTCTCTCTTTTAATATCAACTCTTAATCCTGCCTTGAACCGAGATGCTGATTGACTATCATTGTCGACTAAATGACTCTGAATTTTTAGTTCTTCTAAATTTTTGTGTATGCTCAATTACCAACATGTTGCCTTGTACTAAAATATAAACTTGATCACGAAGTTTGTCAAAGTAGTTGAGAGGTAGACACTTTTCATCAAGAATAGTTTTCATCTCATCCTATGTTTTAGTTGTTTGTTGTCTCCTTGTTATATTTTCATTAATTGTATACAACCATATTTTTGCAAGTCCAACCAACTACATCTTAGCAAATGGAACTCTTTGTGCATCTGACATTTCATACCAGTTGAAGTATTCTTCAATTGGATTAAGCCAATCAAGAAAGAAACCAGGATCCCTTTTTCTACTAAATCAGGGGCGTCGACCTTTATCTTTTTGGTAATCTCTGCAGCATTATCTTCAACATGTCTTTTAGCAGGATGGACTGCTTGAGCAACATGCAAATTTTGAATTGGTGGACCTGCTTGTGTTGTGCTTATGTGTCTCTGTTCTTCGAGGATTGTTTCGATTGAGTTTTGCATCAATTCCAATTTAGTATTAGTGGTTGTCTCAAGTTCTCAATTGTGGCATTTAATTCAGCATTGGTCACCATTATTGAAGTTGAATTCTTCTTAAAAAAGTTTCAACCATCAAAACAAAACAACAGGCTCAAGATTTACTCGCGGCTGGCCTTGTATGAGCTTTATGCGTCGGCTTCCGGTCACCGCACAGTGGTGACCGTTTGGCAGGCGGCTCAAACAGAGGTGCTGATCCCAAATTGGGGGCTGGAGTAGAAAGTTTCATGGCGGGGCTTCAGGTGTAGGCTGATTGGGCCTGCTAGAGTGGGTGGTGATGATGTCGACCACCTCCGGCAGGTGATTGGTGAATGGTGTTGGTGATTGTTTAAGGGTTTTTTGATTTGTTTTCAGATAGGTTTGGGACTGTTTGAGTTTAGAGTTTTTGAGAATCTGGGTGTAGAATACTTTTAGCTCAAATACCAAAATGATATAGGACATATTAGGTCAATTTGTCTAATAAGAAATTAGGAAAGATCTAGATATCACATCTAAGGTTCTTAGACATTATACCTAAAGATTGATTGAATCAAACAATCAATTACGAGAAATTCTCAAAAGTATTATTAAATATTTGAATGATCAATGTGTGAAATAACAAACTATTTACAACAATATTTTCCTAACTAGAATTTAACTAGGAAATAATAATTTAATAGAATTAAGAATATTAATTCTAATACAAATAGAAAACAATACTAACAACAAATAAACTCTTTAACTCTAATAAGTCTCTTAAATAATAAACTGAAAATACTCCAACGATAAATAAAATTCTACTATGGTTATGTGCGATCAACAAACTTATAACAATTACTAACAAAAGCATCCTTATCAAATGTTGGATTGAACAAAATAGAAGGTTTTTCTTTGAAGAGAATCACCTATAGTTAACTTGAAAAATGATCCTTGAGAGCTGAATTACTGCCTCCCTCCTCTAATGCTCTTCCAAATCCCAGTTTCAAGAGACAAGTTAGTTTGAAGACCTTTGGGTAAGGACAATCTTTGATTGAATACAAAAAGCACTAATGTGGATATAAATTTTAGACATATACATGATAGTTTTTAACCTTGACACTTTTTTGAGTAGGCATTAACCTTGAGGTATGGCTTTGTTCAACATCTTGCACAGGCACACTTGTTGTACTAATGTGCTTGGATCTTCTCTTATTTTGATTGGTGGTTTTAAAGGTCCACTAAACGCAATGACCTTAGCTTGTAACTCTCTCTTCTTTGTAGAGATAGTCACAATAACCCTAAGATGAAGCATCGCGTGGAATCATCTTTCCCACGTTATGGACATTTGGGTATAGTGGAAGCTGCAAGGGACCTTTTCATGCAAATTGAAGGAAATCATGGAAACAAAGGTAATGGGCCAACTATTTTGACAATATTTTTTCTCCTACTTGATTTCCCTTGGCATGTCAGATTTATTGTTGGTGCTCCTGTTAATATTTTTATTTTTCATTTTGAGAAGAAAACAATAGAAAGGTCAACATTTTTATTTTTCTTTTTAATTTTTTTTTTATGAAAAATGAAATATTATTAGATAGAGGAGAAATTTCCCTTAGCCAACAAGAGGAAAAAAAAAAAGGAGAAAACATAAGTATCAAAATGTTATCTGATAATTCTATAACTTGATTTTATTAAATTACCAGAATTACATATATATTGTTAAAGAAAGGGTAAATTATGTTAAAGAGTATAAGGATAAACCTTTGTTATCAATTATAATCTATTGTTCATTTCCTTCTTCCATTTTAAACAATCTGTATATATAGGGTTGTAATATTTAATCAAATACACAGAAACTAACTCTTTTGCAAACTCTGATCGGTCTTAATTGCAGAAATAAGAAAAACACAAAAAAACCCTAATGGGGCCAGCCTTATTAGCCGGCCACCACCACAGCAGCACCCATCCTTCGTATCTTGGAAAGTAGGCATGCTTCTGCTCCACCTAGACAGCCTTCATAGCCAAAAAACACCCAGCCGCCTTCTGGTTTTGCAAGATTTGTTTTTCGGCCGCCATTACCTGTTTTGGTGCATGGATCTACTCTGTTTTCTTGCAGATTTGCTCTGTTTTTCTCCTTTTTTTTCTGCTCTGTTGAGCTCTGTTTTCTGTGCCCTGCTTGGTCTGTTTCACATCCTGTATTGCTCAGTTTTGTACCAAGATCTACTCTGCTTTCGTTCAGATCTATTTTGTTTTTCATCGTCGTTCTACTCTGTTTCTAACGACCCGTTTTACTCCTTTTCAGCTGCAATTCGTCTGTTTTCAAGCCTTTGTCTAGCCACAAACAATACCTCTAGCCGTTGCCCTCTGCAGCCATGAGCCAGTCCAATTGTGCAGCTACCAGTTGTGCAACCAGTCAACAGCTGTGCAGCCAACCAGCACGTGTCTGCCCTGTTTTTTTCTTTCCAATAAAGCAACTCCAATCAGCATTGTTTTAATTGGCTTTGATTGCCTAGAAATTTCTTAAATCATGTCAGAGATTACGTCCCAAATCACGAGAGCAAATCTCAACATGATAACCTTAGACCTTAATGAATTCAAATTGGAAATTGAAAGACTGAGTATTCGACTTGAGTCTTTCAAAAAACAAACAGATACTAATTTATTAGCATTCTCAGGTATGCTTTTCTTGTCACACAATTTAAATATCTCAGATAAACATTTTGAAAATTATTGGATTGTGAATTTTGGAGCAGCAGATCGTATAACTACTACTTTTAAACATTTTCATGCATATGCTTTATATTCAAGTAATAAAAAATTCTCACAATAAATAGTTCCCCTAATACTGTTGCAGGGAAGGGCAATTTTAAATTTAGTCCTGTTCTTACCCCAAAAAATATAGTATATGCTCCCAAGTTGTTTAGTCCTATTCTTACCCCAAAAAATTTAATATATGCTCCCAAGTTGTGTGCTAATCTTGTGTCAATCAATAAGTAATCATAAGACTTGAAATGCAAAATAATATTTAACTCTTCTCACTATGGCTTTGAGAATTGGGATTTGTGGAAGATGGTTGGATGTGTTTAAGCAGAAACAGATTCTATTACATGGATGCACCCAGGAAATCATTCTCTGCTATTACTATTGACCCCACGAAGAAGATTTTACTCTATCATAAAGGACTTAGACACCCATTATTTCCCATCTTAAGGATTATGTTTTCTTTATTATATAAGAATTTGATTATAAAAATTTACAATACGACATCTGTGAGTTTGCAAAATATAAACGTGTGACACTTCTTATTAGTAATAAACGAAATTTAGTTCCATTTTCATTGATCCATAATGATATTTTAAAACCAATTGATATACCTAATATTTCTGGAACTTGATGTATCTGTCTCATTTATTGATGATTGACTAGAATCATCTGAATGTTTTTACTTAAAATCAAATATAATATTAGTCATATCATATCCCAATTTTGTAACCTGAGTGCATGTTTACAAGGAGGAGGATAATAAGTATTGAGTATAAACTGGTGCAAGAATCCAACTTTGATCTAGGAATTGAGATAACTCTTGAAAAATCTATAAAGTTTAATAATGACATACTTATTGCACTTTATAAAGGTATAAGAAATTGCACTAAACATACTTTTTATCCTTTCTCATAATTTGCGCCATTTGATAAGTATTTACCGTCCTGTATAGCATCTGAGACATTATCTTGTGAAAAATGGAAGAATACTATGAATATGAAAATGCAAGCACTTGAGAAATACCAAACACAGAAAATGGTGGATCTACCTAAAGGTAAGATACCGGTGGGATGCAAATGGGTCTCTAAAATCAAATTAAAGTTAGATGGGACAATCAAGAGATATGTTTCATGCAATCATGATAAACCAGATTTTTTCCAATACTTATTACTGATAGTTTATCATAAAGTAGTTTTATTGGAGTTGAATTTTCAACCCTTAATTCTTTTAGGATATAATCAAGCCAAATATCTTCACAAATTCTACGAGTCATAATCCTAAAATCCGCTTCTATTAAGCCATAGACTATTTCTTACTTCGTTGTGTCACTCAGTTTCTTCATGCATATGAGCAGTACCCAGATATTGATCTCCCATCAGTTACTAACCGTGCGCAATAAACATTGGTGAATGTTTTCACGTCCCTCCATGAGTTATTCTTGAAGTATAATCTCTTACCTAAAGATGACTTTAGGTATCACAGGATTTGGTTAACAACTCCCAAATGTTAGTTAGTAAGATGATTCACTATGCTAATAGCAGACCCTATATCAGGTCTTGTGTGTAAGAGGTAGATCAACTTCTCCACTAATCTTTGATATTGCCCCTTGTGCACCAGGGAGCTTTCGCCTTGTGTTCTAAATTTTATATTTTTCTCTATATGTGTCTTTGTTCGTTTACAACCTAGGGTTCTTGTGATGCGGGAGGATATGAGAAAGATCATTTTGACTCCCAGAATCACAACCCAACGCATGCAATACAGAAACTTAACCGCTTAATTAACTCTTCCTTCTACTTAAATGATATGCAAAAATAAGAATTAGGAAAATAAAATGAGAAAAAGAAAGACCCAACGGATTTATCTGATAAGTCGATTCTAACTCCTTGGCTTAATAAGACTTCGGAAAATTCCCTAACTTCGAAAAACTTGAAAACGCTAAAATTAGCACATAACTAATTCTTAAAAAAAAGCTCAAATCTTCTAATTTATTAATTCTCAAAGGTACGATTACAAAACTTGAACTTAAGCCTTTACATAGGCTTTTATTGGCTATTTCTAATCAGAATAGGATTTATAATTCCTATCCAAACTCTAGAACTTAAGTTAATTAGAAAACAAATACATAAATATTAAAATAATCAAATCTTATTCTAAACTTAATTAAACAAATCTAAATAATTAAGATAATTATTAAAATAATATTTTCTCCCTATTCAAATCTTCAAGGGTTTTTATCTTCTTTGGACTTCAATTTTGAGTAGAAATCCTCCTCTATTTGGCATTAATCACATGGGATAATTGTAGAGGCTTAGGAAACCTTGTAGACTTAGAAAAAGTAAGAAAAAAAGTCCTAAAGGACTTAGGAAGGCCAAAGTCGCGTGGGCAGCCTGCTAGGCACGCGTGCAGCATGCAGGCCGCGAGGGCGGCGCGTGTGTGAGGTGCATACCTGTCGCACGAGGCTGGGTCGCGTGCGCTGGGCTTGCGCCTGGCCTCCTGCGCACTTGTGCGTCGCTGCACGCATGCTGCATGTGTCTTGCGCGCATGCCAGCATGCGCTGGTCATGCGGGATTGCCTGTTCGCACATGCATGCTGGTTGTGTGTGCGGGTAGCTCCTTGTGTGCTTGTGAGTGTGCTGTGGGGCATGCGGGTGCTGCTGTTCTCACATCTTACGTGCGTGACCATGCGGGTTAGGTGTTCGCTCGTGTAGAGGCCACGTTGCGCATATGGAAAGGCCCACACACATGTAGGCCACGAGTATGCATACCCATATCACATTTTGGGGTTCTTCTTGGGCCGGGATTCGTGAGCCGCGTCTTTCCTTAGCCGTAAGGCCTAATAACTTCCTAGTTTCCCGTCTTTTCTGATTCCGTCTCTCTTTTGGCCGAGATCCAGGTGTAATTAATTCAGATTTGCTGTCTTGGACTTTTACCTGGGTGGTTTCAGTTTGGTCATTATCTGTCCGAGAACACTTGCGAATATGTCCAGGAAGCTTGTTACCGTTTAGTCTTTTCCGTCCTTCAGTGGTCACAGAAACCTTCTGTTTATTATAGATCTTTTCCTCAGTTATTATCACGTTATCTTCTCTCTTTAAGCAAGTCAATGATATATTTTCTTTGTGAGGCTGTGATTTCCTTCATAAACCTGGCCACTTCCTTCCAAGGAAGTATTTCAAGCTTCCCAAATCTTTTGTTTTAAATTCCTTGATTAAGAAGCATTTGAGCTTTTTAAGTTCAACCTCATCGCCCCTGGTTAGGATTATCTTGTCCTTATGCACTAGCAATACTACCAATTTCCTATTATCAAAATGCTTCACAAAAGGGTATAGTTTGTTTAGCTCCATATGTAGCCAATTTTTTTTATTTTTTTTGTTGAATCTATCAAACCATGCTCTTGGGATTATTTTAATCCATAGAGTGATTTTCGTAGTTTGCATACTTTACTTCTGTTTACTTATGTCTCAAAGCTCGATGAAATATCCATGTACACATTTTTTATGAGTTCCCCATTAAGGAAGATATTTTTCCCATCATGTTGATGAAGAGGTCAATTAAAGATTAACAGTCAAGGATAACACACGAATTGTATTTAATTTGGCTAGAGGGGAAAACATCTTCTAGTAATCAATGCCATAAGATTGAGTGAATCCCTTGACTACTAATCAAGCTTTAAACCTCTTAATACTTCCATCACTTTTGTATTTACATTGAAGATCCACTTGCATCCCGCTGTTTGTTTAGGTAGGCCTATAAGTTCTCAAGTGTTATTTTCTTTAGAGCCTTCTTTTCTTATAAGACAACTGCCTTTCATTTTGGGATACTCATTGCCTCCTAGATTGTATTGGGAATCATTATCTAAGTTTGTAAGAAATGCTTGAAATTGTTCGGACAACCCTTTATATGAAACAAAATCATATAAGGGGTGATTAGTGCATTGACCTTACCCTTTTCTTAGGAAAATTGGACGATCATCAATCATGGATTCACTTATATTCTCCTCAAATAGAATGTTACTTGATTGTGCATGAGAACTCTCGTTTAGAGTGGACTCTTGTCATTTCTTGTGATGTGTTTTATATCCTCTTGAGTTTTCTTCATTGAGTATGCTGTGAACTTTCCATTCTTGGCTAACCATAGGCTTACTAGTTGTTGGCAATACTATCTCCACTATCTTGCAGGGAGTAGGGGTTGTCATCACTGTCTTGCAACTTGTTGGGGATAGGTTGTGACTCGATAGCTTGATTGTTTTCCCTCATTTGACCAAAGAGTTGATTGCTTCTTCCTATTTGATCCCAAATCTGGGATTCTTATTGCTTTTTCTCTTCCTGAATTCCAGGTTTAGAGTAGAAAGATTCTTCGCATCCATAGAGATATAGAGTTGTTTGTTGCTTGGGAAATAGCATTTGTATCCTTTTTGGTTGGGAATGTAGTTAAAGAAGATACATTTTATCGATTTATGCTCAAGTTTACTGCGGTATTGTGTGTGAATGTGAATAAATGCTATATACCCAACTATTATTGGAGTTATGGATGAAATTGTTTGGTTTAGAGGGTACATCATGAGTAGTTTTTGGCTTGATATTTGAAGGTTTAATACTTTAGAGGGCATTCTATTGATAAGGTAAGTGACAGTGAGTGTGACTTCCTCCTTACCCAAACAAAGTTTGGAACGTAAGTACAGGATAGGAATTATCTAGTTACTTCTAGGATGTGACATCTCTTTCTTTCTATGACCTTATTTTGTTGGATATATCAACACATGAACTTTAAATATATAAGGCCTTCGTTTTTTAAATGTCTTTTGAAGTTTTTCCAAAGTACTCATTGGTATTATCAATTCTAAATATTTGAATTTTTATATAAAATTGGGTTTGGATAATTGTATTGAACTTTTAAAATATCTCTTTAACTTTAGATTTTTCTTTCATAAGATACACTTATGTGATTTTAGTATAGTCATCAATAAATAGAATAAACCACCTTTCTCCCATAATATTTTTTTACATTGGAGAGTCTCCATATATCACTATTAATTGGTGAAAATAGACTTAATATTTATGAGCTTGAGTTTGATAAAAATTACGAGAATGCTTTATAAATTGATATATTTTCAACTGGAAATTCTTAAAATTTATTGAAGATTTTGAAGAAAATATTAATTTTATTTTCTAATATAACTTTTTTTATTACATTTGGGTATATATATAGAATTCTTGTTTACAAATAAGGAAATTAACATTATAGCAAGGATTCTAATTATTACATCATTACGATAGAAATCACATAGGAAAAAATATCTTAATTAATTGGGCAACATAATATTCTAGTTAACACTCCCCCTCAATTTGGTACAAACATATAACCCATACCCAACTTGCAGACCAAGTTATAAAGAGATTTATTGCAAAATCCTTTAGTGAAGACATCTATTACCTGTTTACTTGAAGGCACATGATATAAGCATAAAAAGCCATCAACCACTTTCTCTTTTATAAAGTGTCAGTAACTCTCAATGACCGATCATGTTGAACTGGATTATGAGTAATGCTAATAGTTGCTTTATTGTCACAGAATAAAGATAGGTTTTTTTCCTTTGAACAATTTTAATTATTTCTTTAACTTTTGTAATCATAATAATTCACATATTTCTTGGGCCATTGCTATATATTCTGTTTCAACATTGGAATGACTAACTACACTTTGCTTCTTACTTTTCCATATAACCAATTTGCCTCCTATGAGTGTGCAGTAACCAGTGGTTGACCTTCTATCATCTGGAGATCTAGTCTAATCGGTATCTATAAATGTTTCTATCTTAATGTAATCATTTTTGGAGAAGAACACATATTTTTCTGGTGCAGATTTTAGATATCGTAATATGCGAAAAACGACATGTAAATTACACACGAGAATCATGCATGTACTGACTCACTAGGCTAATAGCATACGCTATATCAGGTTTGGTATGTGAAAGGTAAATGAGTTTTGCAACCAATCTCTGATATCTTTTCAAATCAACTGATGTACCACTACCTGCTTGTAGTTTGTAATTACTTTCAATGGAAGATTTTATCGGCTTGCAATCCATCATACCAGTCTCTTCTAATAAGTTTAAGATGTATTTCTTTTGAGAAATGAAAGTTCCTTTGTTAGATTTGAAAACTTTAATTCCCAATAAATACTGCAATTTTCCTAAATCCTTTATTTCAAACTCTTGAATAAGAAGTTCTTTCAATCGTGCTATCTCCTTTGTATTATCTATACTCACCACCATATCATCTATATAGACGATAAGAAGAGTGATCCTACTCTCATAATGTTTGGTAAAGAGAATATAATCGACATTGCTTTGTTGATATTTAAAAGAGATTATAACTCTTCTAAATCTTTCAAACCATGTTTTGGAGACTGCTTCAATCCATATAAAACTATCTTTAATTTGCAAACCTTCTCTTGTGTTTTTTCATCTTCAAATTTAGGAAAAATTTTCATGTATACTTCTTCCTCTAAGTCTCCATGGAGGAAGGTATTTTTAACATCAAACTGTTGTAAGTCCAAATCAAGGTTAGTTGCGCAATACAATAATATTCTGATTGTATTCATCTTTACGGTAGGTGCAAATGTATCATGATAGTCAGCTCCATAGGTTTGAGTAAACCTTTTACCCACCAATCTTGTTTTATATCTTTCAATCGACCTATATACTTTGTGTTTCACAGTGAGCACTCATTTACAACCAACCATCTTCTTTCCCTGTGGAGGTAAAATAAGTTTTCATGTTTCATTTGTTGGCAAACATTTCATTCTTTCAATCATGGTTTACTTTTATTTGGAATTTCCTAGAGCTGCTCTCCAATCCCGTGGAAAAGACACAGAGAAAACACACAAGATAAAAGCTCTATAAGAGTAAGATAGAGAGTAATAGGAAACAAAGTTAGATATAGGATGTTTAGTACACGTCTTGATTCATTTTTTAAGTATAATGGGTTTATCAAACAAATCACAAGATAAAAGTAACTCACTAGTATTTTCAAGAATTGAAAAAGATACTTGGTCTAATGCTGACTGTAAGATAGTTTTTTCTGTTTTATCTCTCCTTGCATACCTCTTCAAGTTTGGTTTATGCAAATGTTTGACATTTCCTCATTGAATATGATCTTCCGAAGTAGAATTCTTCCATTAAATATGATTGTTAAGGGTTACCAAGTTGGGAATAATCTCTTCTCACTCTTCCCCTGAAGAGGTGTTGGGACTGAAGTTTTCTGACTCTCTAAAGGTAACATTCATATTCACAAAATACTTTTTATACAGTGGATGATAACAATTATAGTCATTTTGAGTAGGGGAATATTTAACAAATACACACTTGAGATTCTAGGTCTTAGTTTACCCACATTTCTAGTATGGATAAAATAAACACATTCAAACACTTTTAAGAGAACAATATAAGACATTTGTCCTTACAAAATCTCTAGATGACTTTTAAAATCAAGAATTGACAAAAATATTATGTTGATAAAATAAACAGTTGAGAGAACTGCATCCCCAGTAACTTTTTGGTGGATTTATAGTGAACATCAGTGATTGAAGTACCTCTAATATATATCCATTTTTTCTTTCAGCGATCTCATTTTGTTCACTAGTGTAAACACGACTTATTTGTTGGATTTTTCCTTAGACTTCAAGTAGGCACAGAACCCACAATCGATATATTATGTACCGTTGTCAGTTTTTAGAATCTTAAGTTGAGCATTTGAATTTTGTACATATCATTTTATGAAATCAATGAAAGTATAAAAACACATTACTTTTTGCTTTCAATAGGTAAATCCATGTTAATTTAGTATAACAGTAAATAAAAGTAACAAACTATCTATGAACAGATAAAGAAGTATTATGAGTAGATCCTTATGCATAAGAGTGAATAGCTATAAAAGAAATAGAACTTCTATTATTACTCAAATGATAGGAATTTCATTTATCTTTAGCAAGTTCACATGCATAACAAAACAAAAAATTTATTGAAGTTTTTTTAAACAAATTGAAATATAATTTTTTAAATACAAAAAAAGAAAGATATTCCAACCGCAGGTGCTATTATAGTATTAACAGATTAACTTTCATATTCCCAATGGTGGCTTGATTCCCAATTAAATTATGACTTCTGTCCAAAATATACAAGTTATCCTGCAGTCTACCGGTATTAATTCTCTTATCTGTTAGAAGATTTTGAAAGATAAAATAATTAGAAAAAAATTCAATCTTATAGTTAAAATCTCTAGTGATGATACTAATTGATAAACAATTGTAAAAAAAATTAGGTACATGTAAAATTAAATTTCGTGTAATAGTCGGAGTACAATTAATGAAATCTGTTCTAAATATAGGAGTGTATGACTCATCTGCTATATGGATATTTTCTCCTTTAATACAAACAATATAGGTTAAGAAATTTTTACGAAAGCCTACAATGTATTTATTAGTTACAGAATTTAGAATCCAAATATCAAAATTGAAAATAGTAGGGAGAAAAAAATACCTAATTTTACTATATTTGGTGCACTAATAGTGGATGAAAAGTTAAGTTGAGATAAAATACGCTTCAGATTTTGAATATTTTCGTTTGAAAAAGCTCCAAATGTTGGTGTGTTAGGTGTTTCACTTGCTAAATTTGTTGAGCTCTTGTAGGTCAACTTTTCTTTTTATCACGACCTCTAGTTGGTCGACCATGCAATTTTTAGTAAGTTTCCTTAGTGTGTCTCGTCTTGTCATAATATTCACAATTTCGTTGGTTTGAATTGATCAGATTGAGCAACTAATTCAGTTTTCTTAACTAGTGCTGTATAAAGCATGACATTTCTTTTATTTTTTTCTTCTTGAACATAAACATAAATTTGTTATAATGAGGGAAGAGTATTCTTATCAGACATCTAGATTCGTATATGATCATATTCGGTTTTTGAATCAGTCAAAAAGTCATAAATTCGCTAATTCTCTATCAGTTTATGAATTTTGATTGCATTTCAAGCACAATCTGTCTGAAAATCTTGATGGTAATCTAATTGCTGGTACAGTCCATTGAGTTCGGAAAAATATTGAGAACTATTCATCTCTTATTATTTTGTGTCATGAATCTTATTTCGAAGTTCATAAATTTAGGCATCATTACCCATTTGAGTATGTGATAGATGCTTCATTTAATATTTTTGCTGTGATGTTGAACAATAGATAGGTTCGGGTAATGTGGAGTTGCATGGAATTGATAAGTCAAGATATTAGTGAAGAGTTTTTAGAATCACATGTGTTATATTTCAAACTAACAACATTTGGTTTTTTCATATCAACAGTAATGTAATCCTGTAATCCTCTAGTTTTAATAAATAATAAAAAAGATATTGATCAAGTAAGATAATTATTTCCATCAAATTATATGGACTGATTTGTAATAAGGAGTTATCGGAATTAGAAACAATAATTTTTTTTACTTCTATCATTTTTAAAGTACTAAAAATAGGGAAAGAATAATACCTAGTAACTAATCACATAAGTAAAGGACAAACTTTCTAACCAGCACCAAAGAAGGAAATATGTTGCAAGTCTGAAGATAGTTACTAGAAACAGAGCGGTCCAGCAAGGAAGCGGTAGCAGATGCGGCGGCAGATGCGGCGGTACTTGGAAAAAGGATTAGAAACGACTGGTTGGAGTGGCTTGCGCACGCAGAAATTGAATCGGCGCTGGATCACAAAACTTGAAGGCGGATGCACACAGAGGAGTTGGATCAGTGTTGGTATTGCGAAACTAGACGCGGATGCGCATGGAGGAGCTAGATCGGCGTGGGTATTGCGTAACCAGATGCGGACGCGTGCGGAGGAGCTGGTTCGGTGCCAGATCTCGAAACTAGAAACAGCTTATGTGCGGAGAAACCTGATCTGTGTCGGATTGCGAAATCTGTTCCGGTCCGGTCAAATTTGCGTGACAGAGGATAATATGCGCCAGATTTGTAAATCCAATCCCCGTGCGCATACTAGAAGGCTGATTCGAGCCAGAGGAAAAGATTTATGGCGGCGTGTGTGACTCATGCGCACGGAAAAGACCACTGGAGTAGGCGCGGGAGCCTGGCGGTGAGGCAAACTGGTGGTGGTGGGAGTAGATCTTTGATAGATAGGTACTAACTCAACCCATTGTACTATTTTAGGGTTTGAAGGAAACTCTGAAATTAGAATCCTAAAATAACTTTATTTGACTTTGATATCATAAAGATTTTGAAGAAAAATATTAACTTTATTTTCTAATACAATTTATGTTGTTATATTTGGGGTATATATAAAATTTTTGTTTACAATGAGAAAATTAATATTATAATAGGGATTCCAATTAATTACATCATTATGGGAAAGATTATACAGAAAAAGGTATCTTAACTAATTGAATAACATAATATTCTAGTTAACATTTATATGGATGAATTTGCATCTTCTTGCCGTTTTTCAGAGGTAAACCTGAGTGGTTGTTCCTAAATACAATTGCTGTTGAGAATATAGAATCTATGATGTGTCTTAGCATTCTAAATCATTCTCTCAGAACTTAGTTCCTGAAATTCAATCAGGTTTGAACCAAATTTTAGCAACACAATTCAGCTTTTAATTGAGTTTACTAACAGTTAATAGGTGCAATTTAATTTTAGGAACAAAAAGTACTGTATCTAATATTATATCTCTGGTTAGAAATACTGAACCCTTTCCAACAACTGGTAGGGTTTATAAGTAGTGGAGATTCTGGAATCACTAGTCATGTGGTCTGAAGCACAAGAATCTACAATGCAAGTGTTGTCCTATTTTTGCCTTAAAGTTATACCAGTTATGAAGTTACTTGAGTGAGCCATTGACCCAGTATCATCCTCTGGGCTGTTTATTTAATGGGGATTGATTAATTTTTGCAAACACTCCATGCTCCTTACTAAATAACATTGTTTCTGTTGGAGTGAGAGTGTTCCCTTGCAGCTACATTCCTTTTGCTTCCCTACCGTTTGGATTCCTTGAAGGTCTCCAATCTGCTGGTTTCCCATGGAGCTTCCAGCAGATTTCCCTTGTATGTCCTAGTCTTTGATAATGATCACACCAAGGTCTTTGTTTCTTCTGTTGTTTCTCTCCTGCCTTATCCGGCTGTTTTGGGCAGCAAGTACAGAACCTTTAGGTGTTTGCGGAGGATTGAAGCTTATAAGCATGACTTTGTTTCTGTTTTCCTCCTTGCATACCTTGAAGAATGCCTTGCAGACACTGGGTATTAATTTCGAGCCCAAAACCCTCCCTTAGACATCAAGTTCTTTGTTGAGTTCGAGCAAGAACTTGTAGAGCCTTCTTCTTTCTACAATATGTATATACCTCAAGCCATCGTCGAGAGAGTTCCATTTATGTTCTTTGAACCTGTTGAGCTGCTGCCAATTGTGGGTCAAGAGGTTGAAGTATTGGGTTACGCTGAGTCCCCTTGCTGCAGGTCATGGAGTGTGCGCTCCACTGCAAACAACTCAGATGAGTTGTCTACTTTGAAGTAAATTTCTTTTGTTACGTCACAAATCTCCTTTGCAGACCAAATGAAAGGAAGTACTCCCTAATTTCGTTTGTCATTAAGTTAATGAGCCGGGAAATCACCATATCTTTTTCAGTTTTCTAAGCTCAATATTTTGGTTCTTTGCTGGTGGAACTGTGGCTCCAGTGAGATAATTGTCCTTCCCCTTTCCACATACAAATATCATCATTAATTGCAATCACGGGAGATAATTCTAGCCATTTAGTTTATGTCCGGTGATGGACACTCCGGGATTGTCCATTCCTCTGTTAGTTACCAAAAAATTTTCAGGGATGGATGTGACTTTCAGATGCTGAGGATTGCTCGCTGGTCACTCCTTATTTTTTCATTTTTGTGATGGTTTACTAACAAGGATGAAGGTGATTTTGAGATGGCTCTGATACCATGTTATTTGATAATTCTATAGCTTGATTTCATAAGGTTACTAGAATTACATGTATAGAGAGTTACAAGAGTTGTGACCCGACAATTTAGGGAAGACTCCTATTCTATTGAATCCCCTAGGAAAGAAAGAGATTTACACTTATTTTATGGGATCCTAGGATCAAATCCAGATGCTCGTTATCAGCTCTTACAATCTAGAAAACAAATATTCTCCTACAATCTAAGAGAAATCTTCTCCGACAATCTAGGAAATAAATCTTCTTAGAGTCAGCTCTATTTATGACTTCTACACAGAATAACAGCACATCTCAAGTCCTATGCAAAATAGCCATAGACATTCCTAAAGAAGCCATGAACTTAAGCCCACAAAGAAGCAAAGATATTTTCTCCTGTTATTTATTAGTAGCATATTGAATTTTCATTTGTAGACACTAATTTAACTGGTTAAATACTGTACTGAATTTCAAAATTAGGAGATTAATTTGAACTAAGCCCCTTCAGTTTCCACTTATCTTCTTTTATAGTTCTCCATGTAAATGTGGAGAATGACAACTAGTCAAGTGACTGTTTCACCTTTTGAATTGGCTGGTCTATTCAAAATTTCATAACAGTTTTCAGTTGTTTTGCTTCAGCCACAAGATTTAGGGGTGTTTACGTTGTCAGGATGAATCAGAGTGCTGTCTTTGAATTGAAGATTTGAGAATCTAGGCAAAAACAGGATATTGTTACTCATGAAATTCTTGAGACAAGTGGCTACGTTGGCCTTTCACGGTTAGTAGTATTTCAAAAATGTACTCAATGATTGGGTTAATGTTGGTTAGTGGAAAGATCACTATAATGGAAAAAATTATGTGATCAACAGGGTTTCTATGAATTGTTCATAAAAATAAATATCACTCTTCTTGAATAACCTTATAGACAGGCCAATGAGCAAAATTGTTGACAGAGGTGTTCAACAAGTCGAACAGACTTGTAACCACATTCTTCTTTGGTGCCCATTTGCTCACCAGTTTTGCCTGTTAGCCTATGGTCGCTAGGATTGATTGGCTCATTGCTGGCACTGTTAGGTGAGTTATGGGCTTGGAAGAGTTTTCTGAGGGAGGAAAAGCACTTAAGACTTGTTTCTCTATTTACTATTTGGACTATATGGAAGGAGATGAATAGAAAGACTTTTGATGGGATTGAAGTTTATTTTGATAGATTTAAGAATTCTTGACTCCAAGCTCTAAGTTTTTTAATAAAGAGCCGACCGTTGTATTCTAGTGAAGATTTTGGGGACTTTATATATATTTTGCTTGATTTATAAATATTTTGTATGCAGACTTGCATCCTCTTGGTGCTTTATAATCTACATTTTCTGTTCTAGAAAAAGTTGTATATTTTCAATAATAATATTATAAGTGTTTCAATTTTCTTGGATGCTTATGAATATTTTTTATAAATATATATATTTTTTTCTGAAAGTTAGATGTTTATGAATATTGTTAATTGTTCTTGTTAAAAAATGAGTTACTTGCCTGTTTACGTATTTACTTAGGGTATGTTTGGGAGAGGGGACGATATGGGAAATTTAGAGACTGAAACGTTTAACCTTGTTTTGGGGACTGGTGAATGATTCATCTCATTCTCCCTCAAAAGGACCAAATTTTTTCTCTTGTAAATTGGAGGAGAGTGGACAGAATGGAAATAAGAGTAAAATTTAATTTGGTTGATTAACTAAATTACCCTCATCCTTTTATTATGTTTACAAAGAAAAAGGTTATTATTTCTTTTACACATAACTAATTTTTTAGCATTTTCTCTTTCACCTCCTATCCACACAAGGTAAACTATTCTGCTCTCATTTCTATTACCATCTTATCCAAACAATAGAAAAGATTTTCTGTTCCTTTCCATTCCATTATTTAAGTCTCTCTCTCCCCCTCCCGGACAAAGCCTTAGTAGATTTTTTATGTGAAATTTTTTTTTCTATAAAATTATAAATTACTCTTTGTTAACTTGTATATTCTCTCTGTATTTGATGTAAATCGACATGTAGAGTCTGAATCAATTGGTTTTCTTTCCTCATTGCTTGGAGCTGGAAGGGAATGTGATGGCTATAACATCCGCATAGTTGGACATTCCTTAGGAGGCGCCATCGCTACTTTGCTGGGACTAAGGGTATGGTCTTTTCACTTTAAACAGTGTGATTAACACAGCCTTTTCTTACTTTTAATAGTGTATGTGCATGTTTGACGGTTGATAATTTGCTTAGACAAAGTATCACTTGTATGGGGGAGTGGTTTTGCATTCACTGAAATCAATATTGTTGGCATGTAAAACATATAGCTTTTTTCTCACAAAATCAATGTAAGATTTTGGAAGAATAAGTTACTTATAAATGGTACTTCACATGGTATTAAGCTAGAAGGAAGAGTTGGCTGCAATCTTTCTATTGAAAGACATAAAACTTTCACCATAATTTATAGTGGGTCTCAGTTTTGTTCACACAGTCGAGTTCTTTACCCAATGGATTGTCCTCATAGAAATAATAAAGTAGGATCATGACTGTGGTTTGCCGAATATCCATGTCTTCTTATTAAGATTACTAGTCGAGGATAACATTCAGGGTTCAAATTCCAACATCCTCTGACGACAAACATATTGGACAATTTTCTATCTGCTCTAGTCTTTGATATAATCATCAACATCAAAGCTTGTCTTCCTCAGACAAATGGGTTGGCTGATCTATCAATTTACTTTCAAGGGAGAGATTTTTTTGTTTTTTTGTTTTTTTTTTAAATTCCTTTCTTTTGGGCGGGAGGGGGGCTGAGGAATAATATCTTGAGCTACCGACCACTTTAGTCACAAAACTATAGCCCTTATTATATGTGAGTCCTAAATCTTTCTTTTCTTTTTTTTCACAATTAGGTTCTCTAACTGTAGTAAATGTTTCAATCCAAATTGAGAGACTAAGATAGTAATCTTCAATCAATAAAATTTTGAGTTGTTTACATCACAATCTTATTTCTCATGGCAAAGGTGTTAAAAATTCATATTTCAAGTAAGAAAAAAGAGCCTTGAAAATCATATGGTTCATGGATTTACGTCATGATCAGTCTCAGAAGAATTCAGACTGTTGAGCCTTGTGTAGGGAAGTGGGTGCTTCATGTGCTGCAAGGTTTTGGCTTTTTTGACTTTTTTTGCCCTTTTTATCAAGTCCTGCTCAGTAATGCAGCATATGAAATTTTCTTTATAGGAAAAATAGCATAATACAAATGTGTGCATGCATGTGGATGAATACACAAGATCCCAGCTTGTCAAATGAGAACCCTATTTATTTGAAGATCAGAGGATTTGGAGGTCTAAAATGACGCAATATGTTGTGGCTATGCCTCTTCCATTCTGTACAAGAGAAAAGCTACAAAGTTGTATTTTAGTTTCTATCACCTGTTCTCCTTTTCTCTCTGTCACTGACTTGACGTTTTTCTATTTCTTCGATGCTCAGCTATACCGCAAATTCCCCAATTTACATGTCTATACATATGGAGCCCTCCCATGTGTGGATTTAGTTGTGGCAGATGCATGTTCTGAATTTGTTACAAGGTAATTGACTCAGTCATGCTGTTGAAGTTTCAGGAAATTACCTTTTTTAAAAAAAAAATAAGATTCTTGTTTTTTCATTGGAATTCTTTTGAGTTCTCTGCAGCATTGTATACGACAATGAATTTTCTGCACGCCTTTCAGTTGGATCAATCCTACGGCTTCGTGCAGCTGCCATCATGGCACTGTCTCAAGATGCCAAAACGGATTCAACCTTGATCTTCAGGCTTGCACGACGATTTCTCTATGTAAGCAATTACCAAAGAAGTGAGGTTGAGGTGAAGGCTCTATCAAATGTTGATTCTGGGATTCGCTCTGAAGGTCTGAAGCAAAACTTCATCAAAAGTTACCATAGAAATGTCTTTGATGCTCATAAAAAAAATGAATGGCATATGAACTTGTATATTTACTATCATGATAATCAAAGACTTACACTCCTTTGGAGGATTGATGTGTTTTGTACTGAAAGATTTCCACTTTTACTGCAGGGAGGAAGGAAGAAAATCAGGAAATTTCCCTCTGGAATAAGGCTGACATGGAAGAAAATGCTTTTGAAGTTGCTAATAATTCCAGTAATCCTTTTCATTCTATGAATGCTGATGAAAATCCATTAGACAATCCTATATCTCAGTTTATGGAAACTGTTCCAAGGTCTGACATTGGGTCTGCATTTAACTCTGCTGAGATGTTTCTACCTGGCCTAGTAATTCATATTGTGCCACAAAAAGTTAATCTGCCACTGTGGAAGGGATGGAGAATTCGAGAAAGCACAGAAAGTTATAAAGCCTTTGTAGCAAACAGAGAATGCTTCAAAGATATTGTTGTATCAGAATCTATGTTTCTGGATCATCTTCCCTGGAGGTATTAAATTTTCTCTTTCTCTCTCTCGTTCTCTCTCTCTCTGTTTTTTTTCTCAGATGGGGGTTGAGTTTTTTAGAGTACTTAAAAGAGTTGTTTCTTATTTAAAAAAAAAGAGTTGTTCCTCAGTTGTAGTTTGTGAAATTTATGAATTAGGGAATATTATGTTCCCTACTGGCGGATATCATTATTGGACAATGAACACTAAAATCAGTTGGCAAACAATTATTTTTCTTAGTTTTTCTGTCATTCCCTATTTTAGATTTAAGGACTTGTTTGAAAGATAGAACCCTATAATCTCTGGAGTAAGAAAGCATTCTTCTTAAAGTAATTCGCTGTATATGCTCTCTTAAATACGGCCATGTCTTTAAATATATAACTCATAGCAGGAGGAAGCAGTTATATTCTGGGAATAAAATCCCATAATGCCTAAATTGCCCTTGTCGTTGCAGTAGTTACTTCCTCTTTATAATACCTCCTAGACTGCACACACGTAAACTACATACTTTTAACATTACTGCTTAATCACTTCATGTGACTATTAGTACAGATTTTTTATTTTTGTTCCTTGTGTATCATACACATTCTCAGAAGGAACTATTTTGTTTCTAATATCATTTCCCCCCTTGAATTGGTATGTGTTCTCAAGTGCAAAGTGAGGATAGCGTAGAGCCGTATGATTCACAAGTTGCCCTGATGCATCTGCTGGAGAAAGACCTTCCTAATGAATAAGGACCTCATACTGTCATTTTTTGTGTGGGATGCCAACTGAGTTAGGAGAAGGATGAGGAATACCTGTTGGATAATGGGAAATGTAGAGGAGACAGCTTGCTGACCATGAAAGCTTTGACGGAGACAATACATGGAAAACCGGGCGTAACTTGGAAATCGACAAGGAGAAGGATGAGGAATACCTATTGGATAATGGTTACTGTAGAGGAGATAGCTTGCTTGCCATGATGCTCGCCATGAAAAGCTTTGACGGAGGAGACATGGAAAACTGGGTGTAACTTGGAAAGTGACAACAATTCCAATTCATAACTAACCTCTCCAACCAATTGGATCACATTTGAGAGGACCATAAAAACGAGTAGACCACTTCTGCACTCATTTATTGCTAATAGGATTTGCTTGTATGGATGAAGCTTCAAGAGGACCAGATCTCCCACATTAAAAGACATTTCCAAATGACAACAGTCATATACTTGTTTTATATGTTGTTGAGGTTGAAGTAATTGAGATTGGAGATTGTAAAATCATATTGCCATTGTCGAGGTCGCAATCAACTGCTTCAAATTTAGATAAGCCCAGACGACAAGAAAGGAGTCAAGAGACTAGTCTACCATCACTTCAAATGGAGTAGCATCTAAGGAGGAAAGATTACCCTATGTTATATGCATCTTCTGCATACGAAATCCATTGCACCCATTGAGAGGAATGGTCCCCTGTAAAACAACAGTGATACAATTCTACAGTCTTATTAACAACTTCAGTTTGACCATCAAATTGAAGATGTTATGCGGAACTAAAAGCAAGCTTGTGCCATAAAGATTGAGGAGTTTTTTCCAAAAAGACTTAAGAAAATAGTGTCCTGATGACTTATAAAGACTCTGGCAATCCATGGAGTTTAAATGCTTCAAGTTTTAATGCACCTACTTCTAATCAAAAGCATAACATCAAATGCTTCAAGTGTTTAGGTACTGAACACTTTGCATCTCAATGTTCTAATAAGATAATCATACTACTCAAAGACAACAATGATATTGATAGTGCAAGTGATAGTGACGATAATGACAACATGCCATCATTGGAAGATGTTGAGTACCTAGCTCAGGAGAAAACTTTTGTTATTAGAAGTGTTGTAGTTTGAGAGGAAAAATTATATTTTGTATTACAATTACAGTTGGTTTATATACAGGAGTGCTAGTCTTTAGAAATGGAATCACATCCCATAATCTGTGGGATATGACACCACAAAAAAAAGAACTAATCAAATCAACCTAGTTCTAGGAAGACTAACTATTATATTCAGACTTTCTTAAATTAATCTATACATGTGTAAAACACATTCTTTCACACTCCCCCTCAAATTGGTGAATAGGTATTCACCATTCCCAGCTTGGATACAAAACTCTCAAACACTGAACTACTTAACCCCTTGGTGAGTATATCAACAAGTTAGCCATGTCTACACATAAGGTGTACAAATTAATCCACTATCCAACTTTTCTTTGATGAAGTGTCTGTCAATCTCGATGTGTTTCGTTCGATCATACTGCACTGGGTTGTGAGCTATGATAATTGCAGATTTGTTATCACAATAAAGTTTCATAGGGCCATCCTACGTAATCTTCAGATCCTCTAGAGTTCACACATTTCCTGAGCCATTGCTCAATATTCTGCCTCAGCACTAGATCGTGCTACCACATTCTGTTTTTTACTCTTCCATGTCACCACATTCACCAAGGAAGGTGTAATAACTTGAAGTTGATCTTCTGTCAACAATTGATCCAGCATAGTCAGCATCTGTGTATGCCTCAAGGACTAACCCTCAATTCCTCTTGAAAAGAATGCCTCTACCTGGTGTTCTTTTGAGATATTGCAAAAGTCTGTATGCCACCTGCTGGTTGACTTCCTCTGGATTGTGCATGAACTGACTGATCACACTCATCGCATACGCTATATTTGGCTCAGTGTGAGAAAGATAAATGAGCTTCCCCACCAACTGTTGATACATCTCTCTATTCACCATAGCATCTTCTTCTGCCTCTCCAAGCTTGAGATTCGGTTCTATTGGAGTACTCACTTGTTTGCATACTGTTTTGCTGGTTTCTTTGAGTAGATCTGTAACATACTTCTATTGAGAGATAAAAATGCCTCGCTTAGAATGAGCCACTTCAATTTCAAGGAAATACTTCAATCTTCCTAATGTCTTGATCTTAAATTCCTTAGCTAAATATTGACTTAGAAGTTTTCTCTCCCTATCATCATCACCGGTCACAATTATGTCATCAACATATACCAATAGGACTGTAATTTTAAATGAGTGTTTATTACATAAAGTGTGATTCTCTTGACTCTGCCTATATCCCATAGCTGTCATTACTCTAGCAAACCTCTCAAACCATGCTCGTGGTGATTGTTTAAGTACATACAAGGACTTTTTTAGTTCACATACTGTACTAGCAGTCAACCCTTTATTATAACCTAGCAGAACTTCCATATAAATTTTCTCTTCCAGTTCTCTATGCAAAAATGCATTTTTAACATCAAACTGCTGCAAATTTTAATCACCATTAGCTGTTATTGACAATAAAACTCTAACAGTGTTTATCTTTACAACTGGAGCAAAAGTTTCTTGATAATTAATCCTATAGGTTTGAGTATAACCTTTAACCACCAATCTAGCCTTGCATATTTCTATTGATCAATCTGCTTTATATTTTATTGTGTAAACCCATTTACACCCTACGAGTTTCTTTCTTTTAGGTAACTTCACTAACTCCTAAGTTTTGTTTTCTCCAATGCCTCCATCTCCACATTCATGGCTTGCTTCCATTTTTCATCGATTAAGGCCTCAGATACATTGGTAGGGATGGAGATGGTGTTTAAGCTGACAAGGAAAGCTCTATGAGATGGTGAAACATGTTTAAAGGACAGGAAATGTGCAAGAGGATATAGAGTTTGGTTTGTACATTCTCTAACTCCTTTCCTGATAGCAATAGGGAGGTCTTGGTCATTATTGTATATCTCATATTCAAATTGAGAAAAAAGATTAGAAATTGCTACCTCATTCTCAAGATTTAGGTTGGAGTCTTGGACTTGCACAGATTCAGGGATAACCTTCTTCCTCCTCGAGAACACTTTGCCTTTGCCAAATCTCACGCTATCAATGGTCGGATTCATATTGTCAGTGGGCTCGGTGGGAGAAACATTTTCAGGAAGCTCGGTAGAAACATCCATGGGACTAGGCTGTCTCACAGGAAGTGGTGAGGATGGCAGATCAAGAGGCAAAAAATTTGTCTTATCCTTGTCTTCCATTACTGAATTCTCTCCCTGAAGATAAGGAACGGTGAAATAGGATTCTTGTTCATGGAATATCACATCAGTTGAGACATAGAACCTTTTTGATGAAGAGTAATAGCACTTATATCTCTTTTGAGTTAAAGAATATCCCACAAATACGCATTTTAATGCCCTTGGATCTAATTTTCCTCGGTTCTGATTATGAACATGAACAAATGCCACACACCTAAATATACAAGGAATAAGACTATTTGTGGTGTGTAGGTTTGGATAGAACTTGGAAAGGACATCCATTGGACTTTTAAATGCTAGGACTCTATAAGGCAAACAATTTATGATATGGGCAGCTATAAGAACCACTTCTCCCCAAAAAGATTTATGCACATTTTTCTGAAACAAGAAGGATCTTGTTGAATCGAGGAGATGACCATTTTTTCGTTCTGCTACTCTATTTTGTTGTGGAGTGCCCACACAAGAAGCTCATGTACTATTCTTGCTTTCTGAAAGTATGTAGTTGGGGCTTGATTGAAATAGTTTTTAGCATTATCTGACCTAAATCTTTTGATATTGACACCAAATTGAGTCTTTATTATAAAATACAAATTTGGAAGAACAACGCTAATATTGGATTTCTGTTTAAGTAAAAAAATCCAGATGACTCGAGTACAATCATCAATAAACGACACAAACCATTTAGCTCTTTTTACATTGGAAATAGTTGAAGGACCCCAAATATTACTGTGAATGAGATCAAAAGGAATAGAACTCCTTTTATTACTAATTGGAAAAAATACACGTTTGTGTTTAGCAAGTTCGCACACTTCACAATGAAAATGTTTAACTTCTAGACCCTTAAATAAAGAAGAAAATAAAAGTTTAATAATCCTAAATGATGGATGTCCAAGTCTGCGATGATGAAGCCAAATTTGTTCTTAATTAGATGAAAAAGAATGTGAGACAGGAAAATGAGATGTCATGCTCTTGGTAGTGTTGGATTGACTTGGTAAAATGAAATGTAAAATGAAGAATTGCTAAATAAAAAAAAATGGTAAATGATTTAATGTTTTGAGATAGTAGAGCCTATCCCGTTCTCTAGCATGTCCAATTGTCCTCCCCAAATCCTTGTCCTAAAATACACAATAACTCTGATTAAAAACTACTTTATAATGCCGATGTTTAATGAGCTTTTGGATAGAAACAAAATTTGTGGTTAACCTAGGGACGTGAAGAACATTTTTTAACAACAGTGATTGGCTTATCTTGACACTACCTATGCCTGCTATAGTAGTTAATGATCCATCGGCTGTGATTATTTTCCTATTACTTTGACACGGGTATATGAGGAAAATATTTTTGAGGAATGGGTCATATGATCGGTAGCTCCTGAGTCAGTAATCTAAGAGTTGGTAAAGGTTATATTTGAGACATTTAATCCAATGGAGAAGGGAAGTTTACCTGGATACGCCAGTGAACAAGTATCTGATGGTTTTTCAAGATTGCCAATAAGTGATCTCACCCTCTCAATTTCTTCTTGGCTGAGATTTCCCATCTCTTGGGATATCCCTTCATGCGGTTGCACTGTTACAATCTTGGCGTGCCCATTGTTCCTTGGTTGCTCTCTTTTTTATCCCCATTCGTGGCTTGGTGGTTTTCCGTGCAATTTCCAACACCGCTCACGAGTATGACATGCCTTCTTGCAGTAGGTACACCATAGAGTGTCTTTGTGGTCATGGTTTTGAGTCTTTGGCTGGCTGGTTCTTCCATTCTCAACCGCTGGCATTTTTTTGCATTTGTGGCTAGTCTTTGTGGTCACGGTTTTGAGTCTTTGGCTGGCTGGTCCTTCCATTCTCAACCACGGACATTTTTTTGCATTAGTGGCTATTTTATTTTTGTTACTAGCAACTAAAGCCGAACTGTCATTTCCCTTTGGTTCAAGCATCAATTCTCTTCTACTTTCTTCTCTTCGGATGAGCGACACCACTTCATTGAAACTTGGAACTTCCTGTTTACCAAGAATCTGAATTCTAACTGAATCAAATTCTTGATTGAGTCCAACCAGAAAATCATAAACTCTATTTTGTTCAATAAACTCCTTCAAAATTGTTGCATCATCGGGACATTTGGTCTTAATTAGCTGATAATGATCAAGTTCTTGCCATAGAGCCTTCATTTGATTGGCATATTCAGTAACAGTCTTATCTCCTTTTTTTACAGCAATCGTCTTAACTTTGACTTCGTAGACTTGGGCAGCATCCTTTGCCTTGGAGTATGTTTCTTGAATTGCATCCCGTATATCCTTGGCAGTGGTTAAGAATGTATGTCGCTAATCTCTAGAGTCATGGAGTTCCATCGCCATGCCATGATCATAGAATCCTCCTCATCCCACGCTTCAAATCGTGGATCTTCCGGTTTTGGCCCTGTCCCTAAGATGTGACTGATTTTTCCTTTCCCTTTCATCACAGTTCGGACAAGTTGGGACCATTTAAGA
Organism: Carica papaya; assembly: GCF_054855325.1. Classification (NCBI taxonomy): domain Eukaryota; kingdom Viridiplantae; phylum Streptophyta; class Magnoliopsida; order Brassicales; family Caricaceae; genus Carica; species Carica papaya. The sequence continues at coordinate 25,553,689 of NC_142311.1, read as the reverse complement.
TAGTTTTTTCCTTTCAGCCTATATGCTGCCTGAATATTCTGCAATTCCCCGGCTTGAGGTCTAACAATTTCTGCATCCTCCAACTGTATCATAGCTGTTGTTTCTACCGCCTCCGACATTCTTAATCGAACCAAGCAGTCCCAAGGTAATTAAGGCTGGTTTTGAGTCAGGTATTCTCTTACAAAAGTTTCCTGGCAGCCGTGGTGGTAGGGCAAAAATAGGGGGCAGCTTGCAATTTCGTACAATTCCGTACAGAGTGGCAGGTCAAAACAATTGCAGCGGCGAATCAATGGAACCTTGGTGATGAAGTAGAGTTTTAGAAAACTCCTCAACAATAGAACAGAAAAAAAAGAGAAAAAAAAAGAACCCTGCTATGAAGGCAGAACTCTGCTATGAAGGGTAGGGTTTCAGTTCCTAAAAAAAGAGTCTAAAACTCTAACACCATGTTGTAGTTTGAGAGGAAAAATTATATTTTGTATTATAATTATAATTGGTTTATATACAGGAGCTCTAACCTTTAGAAATGGAATCATATCCCATAATATGTGGGCTATGACACCACAAAAAAATAAACTAATCAAATCAACCTAATTTTAGAGAGACTAGCTATTATATTCAGATTTTCCTAATTTAATCTATACACGTGTAAAGCACATTCTTCCACAAGAAGAATACTGAACGTTCAAGTCAAGCAAGAAGAGAGTAAGCAAAGAGAGAATATCTTCCATACCCGTTACCTTGGGAATTGGAAGGCATGTAGTCTAATCATAAATAGAGGTAGCTATACCAACATTGCTAGTACTACCCTTGTTGATGAACTTGGGTTGACGTGCAGAAAACATCTTAATCTCTACATATTACAGTTGTTGAATGAATATGGAGAGGTAAAGGTGACTAAGCAAGTATTGGTGTCTTTTTCTATTGTGAGATACACTGATGAAGTTCGTCGTGACATTGTACTCATGTATCCTAGTTACATTATATTGGGAACGCCCTAGCAATATAACAAACATGCAGTTCATGATGGCTTTAGGAATCGCTATTCGTTTAGCATGAATTATCAGAATTTTATTCTTGCACCACTATTACCTAAGAAGGTATTTGAAGATCAAGAATTCTTTTGAAGTGAAGTCAGGAGCAGAAGAGGAAGTAGGTGACAAGAAGAGAAAGTGTTATTATAGGGAAAAGAAGGAGCTAAGGAAGGAGAATTTATTATCTAATCTTTCTTTATCAATGGTGTTGTTTTGCATGAGTTTAGGGATATTTTTCCGAATAAAGCAGAGTTAATAAAGCCCTTACATAAGAAGGTTCCAATTAGAGAACGAATTATTTTGAGGAAAGAGTGGATGATATGAACCAAGGTAGGCCAAATCAAACTAGGCCACAAGAAAGCTCAAGATCACTTAAGAGTTAACAGCCTTATGAGGATTCATGGGCATATGAACTTGAAGGCTCATGGTTTCAAGGAAAGACATGACCAATTGATGTCAAAAGATTACGGCCACCTTAAAGAAGAGTAAGATGCCATCCAAGATGGATCTCAAGGCCTCATAAGCATGAGAGGCCATGGTTTTGGCACCATAAAAGATGAATGTTGCGGTATGGGCCATCCAAACTTGGTAAGTTGAGGTTTGGGTTGTCTAAAGGAAGATTAAGGCTAATTGGGCTGTATAAATGGAGATGACAACCTCCTGGACTGTCCAAGACAAGGCCATGATGTTTATGCCATGGACAAAGTTCATATGGTTGCATACAAGGGCTAAACATAACATATGATGGACTTGGAACACATGGAATGACTATCACAAGTTCTTTCAAACTTTTGCTCAAGAGTGGATCATTGAAGGAAAATGTTAGATCAGATTTAAAAGCCTACAAGGGAAGAAAACAAGGCCCATCCAGCCAAAAGAGAGCTAGCTATGCCAAGCCCTATAAGATAGGGTCACATGACCGAGATAATTTCTTTCCCAAGAGTGATTTTCTCCCCTCTTCATTTAATGTCATAAATCGGTTTCATGAATCCTAATTCAAGTAGGATTTGAAGTAATTCACTCAAGGAATCCATCCTCATCCTTTTAAGAGTTTTAATCGGTTTTTTCTCTCCCTAAAATCATATTAAAGGGTGTTGGAATCATATTTGACATGTGAAAGCTCTAAGGGATAAGTTACACCTCAATGCCGATCCTCACGAGGAAAAAGAGTCATTTTCTTCATGAAACATGGGTAAATTTTCTCTTATCTTCGTCACCAACAATTATTAAAATAAAGAGGCAAAAACCAAGCAAACTACTCCAAGATAAAGGCGACCACAATCCTTGAAGAAATAAATAATTATCCGACAGGGAAGAGTCTTAATTTATGTTACTTTACAATTCTCAATTTTATTATTTTCTTTAAGAGTTTTAGATAGAAATTTGAGATTTGTTTTCTAAATTTTAGACTTTGAGTTCTATTATAATTCTCAATACCTATGGTTACAAAAAGGCTTCACTTCTTTGGTTGTAATCAGTTCAAGTTCAATAAACTAAAAGCTTTTTGTTTTGGTTAGCCTTTGGCTATTGTGTGCTCTTTGGGAAGGTTTTTGTTAACTTTCTTATTGAGTAAAGAACTGATTCTACTTATCAAAGTACCTTTTGAGGTGTTTTATCAAATCTTGTATTTTTTCTCAGTTACTTTAACTATTAATCACATGTTGATTATAGGTTAAGTAGGAAGGTTTGTTTAGGGTTTAAGTTTTTGTGCCAAATTGTATATGTGGATTTTTTATTACATTGGTTGATTCTGGATTCCGCTTCAGGTTCTGATTTTAGATTTAAGTTTAAGGATTCATTTGAAAGAGAAACTCTAGATATCTAAAATAAGTACTCTTCTTAACATAATTCTTCATCTATGCTGTCTTTAAAAGACAGCCATGTTTTTTAATACATAACAGGAGGTAGTTAAATTCTGGAAATAAAATTCCAAAAATTGCCTAAACTATCCTGTCATTACAAGATTTATTTCCTATTTATAATCTTCTAACAGCACACACATACACTACATACTTTTAACACTATAACTTAATCTCTTACATAATTATTGCACATAAAAAACGCTTCACATAATAATTACACAGATTTTTTATTTTTATTCCTTCTTGGTACACTTCAAAGGAACTATTTTGTTCCCGATAGGGAACCAGTTATTTTTTTATTTTGACCCAGTTGATCCTTTTTTAGATGTCACCATGCCATGCTAAAGGTATTGGAAGCTCAAAATGCCCCATGTCTATCGGCTGAAACCCAAATGGTGTAAGTCGTGTAAATCAGGGTCTGATGCAAATCCTGGGCTTGAATCTGCTATTCTTGGCGCCTTCAACCGCACCGGTCACCTCTCTAAAATCTTCTGGCGTTGCATCTCAGAGTTCGGAGCTGGAATGTTGATCAAGCAAAATAACAGAAATTTGCCAAAATCTGCCGAGGTACACTTTCAGCACACACTGACAGAATCCTGAACATTAAAGATTCTTGTAGTCTTTTTTATCACAATAGAGATTCTAGTTGCAAAGCTTTTTCCTCATTTACTAATTCAAATAAATGCGATTAGAAAAGAAAGTGTTCAAGAGATATCAAATTAACATAGGAGTAAAAGTTTTGTTCTCTATTGGGAGAAGGTAAGGCTACGTTTTTCATTTTTCAAAAAAGAAAACAAGAACTATTCTCATAGAATTCCTTTGAATGATACATTGTATTCAACTTGCTTAGGATGAGAATTCTATTTGCAAAATTTTAAGTGGAATTGAGACAATACATTTTAAACTCAACAATTTGATGCATTATTTCAATTCCACATGTAATTTGTTATAATTTTCATCATTTTGTAGTAAACAAAGTTTCATGTAATTTATTATGATATTTCAAGAATCCTGGCCATTGATGACCTAGCTTTTGCACTCTATTTCTCCATCAACACCCACCAAAGTCCATTCGACTGAGAAGAAGATGAACTAAATAACAGTCATATCGCCTATTTCATTGGTGCAAGACAGAAACAGGGACGAATTTGCATGGTTGCAATACACAAGGAGAAAAGTTATTCATTAAAGAATAACATGAGTTTATTAAAATTGAATTTCTTTACAACTGGTAGGGCTTAAAATTTTATAATATTCTCAACAGTAATCCTAAAAAACAACCTAATAATAGACTAATTAGTGTAACTCCAAAGTAAATAATCATCACTAAACTAAATATATAAAACTAGAATTAACATATTTAGGAATTTATATATATCACATGTAAATCATTTTTGTAGACTTCTCCCGGAGAGAGAAGCAAAAGACAGATTTCATTTTCACTTAAGTTACTGTCTAATACATGAGGCATACTGTGCAGTTTTATTGATAAATGCAACACATCACGGAGGCATTAGACACAAGATTCTTCTCAAAGTAAGATTCAACAATAAGATTGTTTACCCATTATTTTTACCTTCTATTGACGGTGAAAATTTTGTTCATATTTGTGGAGAAAGATTTTGAAGAACACGTGTAAAAGAAGCATCTTTCTTCCCGTTAGTCATTGCGATATCTCAGATTTATGTGAGTGTTTGATATGCATAAAACTTAAAGATTGAAAAATTTTCAAAATGAATCCGAAAAATCGATAGAGTATGCAACCTTCTTCTCTGTTTATCCAGCAAATGATGGAGAATATCTGGATGATGCTTGCAGCTAAAGTGGTGGAGGCAGAAGATTTCACCCTTTGTTCTTTGATATAATATATATATATTTTCATTTGTTGGATCGAAACTGTTATTTTCTTCATCACTCTCTTGTTTTAAATAATAAATATAGGAACTTTTGTTTCAGCTTTTCTATTTATATAATATTTATACTGTATAATTATATTTATATTATAGAAAATCTTTAGTCACATCCAATAGATTTACTGAGTTGTTGAAATTAATGTTGTTCAAACTTATGACTGAGTTTGAACAACGTTAGAGTCAGACTAGCATTCGTTAGGGCTTCACTAGAACCTCCTAAGAAAACAAAAAAATCTTTGAAATATGCTAAAAATAGAAAGATTATTAATTAACAAATAGCATGTGTCTATTATAATTAATTTCTCTAAAACCTATAAGGATTACACGTTTATAATATTCTCAACATTTAACTCTAAAATAACAATAATTAAAAGAAAATCTAAATAGCAGACTAATTAATACACTTTCTAATTAAATAAGAAATCAAATCATAATTAATAACTGATTTATGAAAAAGTAAAAAACATATATTTATTTTCAACAGTACTATTATAGTGGAACATATTTACTTTTTAAAATTTATTATAAAATCTATTGAAATTGTAAATTATTACTCGATCGGATATCATCAAATCTAAACTCACATCGAGTCTTTAGCATATTAAATTCGAACCTGCATCGAACACACCATATATTTAATTTTTTTTTTTTTAGTTATTTTAAACTATATTGAATTTGAGAATTATTTGACCATGGCCTCCAGCACAAATAACTATCACATAATTTACTTTTTTTTTAGCAAACAGAACTCACCAGCTTCACTCTTCTCTTTGCTAAAATCAAAATAAAAAATCACTCTTTTCCTCGTAATTTTTACAAAGATAAAAACTAAAATAACTTGCTCTTTTTCGTTCTTTTCTTTCTCCTTCTTACCACCTCTTACCTCTGCCTTTTCTTGTTCAAACACTCCTTTTATAAGCGAGGAGGATGACTATTTTCAAACTTGCATCTTTAATCTAATAACCAGAAAAGCCGTCAATCCAGTCTGTCGCACCTCCAGATTCTTTAATTTTCACTCACCTTTGTCACGCCTTTATTTTCCTCCCTTAATTGTCGGTGCTTGCACTAATGAAGAAGATAAAGAATATGGGTTTGAGATGAAAAAAATAAAGTATTACGGAACTTACTTACCTTTTCTCAGTTAAGTTTTGGGTAACAACATGCATAATGGAGTGTGCTATGCCAACTGTATTTTCTGTTGTAACAGCCAGCTATTTTGTTATTTTTGTTATCCATTTTTGGTGCTCCTTTTATTTCTTTTCTCTTTGACCTTCTTCTTAGATATATATAAATAGCAGTAGCCTTCTTGTATGAGGTGTAAGAAAATTATATATTTTAAATAGAAAAGTTTCTTGGTTCGACAACTTACTCTGTTTATAGTATCAGAGCACAATCGATCCAAAGAGAGAAAACAAATAGTTTTTAAGCATGGAGGAAATTATTATCATTGCAGAGACTGTGACAGGAAGTGTTCAAGGAGTTAGGCATAACGATGAAGATCCATTACTTCTTCAATCATCTGATCATCCAAGCATGATTCTTGTTTCCACTCCATTAAATAGAAACAACTATCTAGCCTGGAGTCGTTATGTGAAGATAGCTCTAGGAGCCAAAAGAAGGATCAGAGAGTTTTGAAAAATGGAATAAAGTAAACTGTATGGTACAATTGTGGATACTAAATTCCACTGCCAACGACATTGTAGATGCATTCTTGCATACTGCATCAGATACAAAGGAACTTTTGTAGGAATTAGAGGAGAGATTTTGGAGAATGCAATGGTCCGTTACTATACCACTTGTAGAGGGAGATTTCTTCCATTTCTCAAGGGAACCAAACAGTGGTTCAGTACTACACAAAGCTTAAGAAGTTATGGGAGGAGCTGCAATACTTGCAACCAGTTCCATAATGCAGCTGTGGAGCAGTTAAGTAGGTAATAGACTATAACTCTTCTAGCAAGTTGATGCAATTTTTAATGGATCTGAATGATAGATATGATAACATAAGAAATCATATTTCGGTAATAGAACCATTACCTTCTGTGAACAAAGCTTATTCAATAATTTTGAGAGTTGAAAAGCAAAAGAAAATTAAAAGTGTATACACAGATACCCTGAATATAGTTGCTATGATGACAGTTAATAACAAAAGAATATGTCATGATGCAGAGAATTATGGCAAGGATAGAGGTAGAGCTAAGAAGATTGATAAATCTAATTTACGTTGTTCAGATTGCAACTTTATTGGACACAACAAGGAGACATGTTTTAAGATCCATGACATTCTTGATTGGTACAAAGACCTCATGGAAACCAAAGGAAACAAGGTTTTAAACAGATGGCAAATATGGCAGATGTGGATACTGAGATCAATATTGACAAGGAAGGAACAATTTCACCTAGGAAAACAACAAGATTCAGGAGCTGATTCAACAAGAAATGAGTAAATTTATTAAAAGGAAAGGTATCACAGGGGGAGGTCTTGTTAACATGTCTCATTTCCAAGATTTTACAAGTATAATTTCACACCATTTTGCTTTTAGTATACTTGATCTATTAGAACCTAATAGCTGGATTGTGGACACAGGAGCCTCAAGTCATACGTGTAGTGATCTAAAACTCATTCAAAAACCAAATCCAGTCAAAGCCATTACTCTTATTTTCTTACCTGATAATTCAGTCAATATGGTACATCATGTAGGAGATGTACATTTCTCTCCCAATCTTATTTTAACATCCACTTTGCATATACCAGTTTTTCAATATAATCTACTATCAGTAAATAAACTTTCAGAAACCTCTTTGATTAAATTTGTTTTCTCTCTTAACTATTGCTTGTTATAGGACCTATAGAATGAGAAAATCCTAACTGTGGGAAGGGTGATTGGGCGACTTTACATTTTGGATTCAAGGAGCATTAGTCCTGACTTGATTGATTATCACACAAATTTGTTAAAATAAAATAGCAAGACTATCAATTTAGTTCATTCTCTCAGTTGCACTTGTATTGATTCCAACAAAAAAAAAATCAATTCAGTCCTTATCTCTTTGGCATAAAAGACTAGGACATGTTTCCTCTTTAGCTTTGTCTCATTTACATTTTCTAAAAAATAAACATGTTTCCCTCGCTCCTTGTGACGTTTGCCAAACAGCTAAGCAACAGAGAACATCATTTCCACTCAGTCATATTAAAACTACGAAAACTTTTCAATTAATACATGTGAATCTTTAGGGACCTTAGAACCAAAAATCTTTGATAGGAGCATATTTTTCTCTCACAATTGTTAATGATTTCAGTCGTTCAACATGGACATATTTGTTAGCACAAAAATCTAAGACTACTCGAGTTTTAAAATATTTTTTTCAGTTCATTGAAACACAATTTGGCATAATTGTTCAAATTTTAAGATCAGATAATGTACTGAGTTTATAAATAAAGAATGTTAGGCATTGTTCTTGAATAAAGGTATTTTACATCAAAAAACTTCTCCTTACACACCTCAGGAAAATGGGGTAGTAGAGAGGAAACACAAACACAATATACAAGTCGCAAGGGCCTTGATGTTTCAATCACAGTTGCCAAAACGTTTTTTGGGGAGAATCCATACTCTTTGCCACACATATTATCAACAAACTGCCAACTTCACTTTTAAATTGGAAAACACCATTTAAAGTTTTACATGGATATTTACCTTCTTATGAAGATTTCAAATATTTTGGTTGCTTATGTTATGTGTCAAATGTCATACCTCACAAAGATAAGTTTGATCAGAGGGCCATCAAGTGTATTTTCTTAGGTTTTAGTCTTGGACAGAAGGCGTACAAAGTGTTGACCTTAAATTACAAAAGGTCTTGATCTCCAAAGACATTGTCTTTTATGAAAATATTTTTCCATACTAATCGTCATCATCTGCTACACCTTTACCTATCGTTCCTCTTGATGATGATCATAATTTTACAGATGAACCTTCATCTTCTATCTTTTAGTCTGATTCTTCTCCACCTAGTTCTCCTACTACCACCATAGTAGAATCTCTTATTAATTCTTCTGATATATTCGTACCCAATCAACCTAGAAGAAGCACTAGAGCTAAAATTAAACCCTCATGGCTCACTGATTGCGTGTGTAATATTGTCCAATCGCCTCCACCATGTGCTAAGGTCAGTACCTCAGTAGTAGTTCCTGCCAGATCATCATACCTGATTAACACTTTTCCCTATCATCCTTCACCAATGTTTCATGATCACTACATATAATTTCTGGCTAATGTTTCTACAGCTATAGAACCAAGTTCTTATAAATAGGCTTCCACTGATGCAAGGTGGGTGAAGGTTATGCAAGATGAGTCAGCATCACTTGGAAGGAACCAGACTTGGGTTTTAACTGAATTGCCTAAAGGGAAGAGGACAATAGGCTGCAAATGGGTCTATAAGGTGAAATACTTAGCAGATGGCACTGTTGACAGATTTAAGGCAAGGTTAGTTGCCAAAGGCTACAATCAAATTGTTGGGATAGATTATTATGACTCTTTTTCTCCTATGGCAAAAACAATAACAGTCAGAGTATTCTTGGTGTTAGCAAGTGCATATAGTTGGCCTCTTCTTCATTTAGACATCAATAATGTTTTTCTTCATGGGACACTGCATAAAGAAGTATATATGCAGCCACTTGAGGGATATACTAAGGATACAAATGGGCAGTTATGTAAATTACTGAAACAAGCATCTCAAGAGTGGAACTATGAATTTTGTTATCAATTGCAGCAATTTAGTTTTAAACAATCAGAACTTGACCATTGTTTATTTACTAGGAGAAATGGAGGTTTTTTTCTTGCACTACTTGTTTATGTGGATGATGTATTAGTTACAGGAAGTGATGAAGCTGAGATCAATATTGTGAACGCTTTCCTTGATGACAAATTTACTATTAAGGATCTAGGACCAACACATTATTTTCTAGGGATTGAGATTGCTAGATCTTCTGAATGGTGTACTTGAATCAGCGCAAGTATATCCTTGATATTCTTCAAGATGTTGGTCTACTTGGTACTAAACCAGTCAAGACTCTATTGCAAAAGGGACAAATATTACAAACAGATGTAGGTGATTTGTTTTCTAAACCTGACAGATACAGGAGATTAATAGGGCGGTTGCTTTATCTCAATATTACAAGACGAGAGCTCACACATGCCATTTAACAATTAAGTCAATATGTTAACTCTCTATGTCAAGTACACTGGGATACAACAGTTCATCTTTTATGACATCTCAAAGTCCATCCCTTCAAAGGATTGTTTATGTCCTCTTAGAATGATCTCAATTTAAGAACATATTGTGATGCAAACTGGGCTATATGTCAGGATTCTAGAAAATCTCTCACAGGCTACTCTATTTTTTTCGGCTCTTCCTTGGCTTCATGAAAAATAAAAAAAATAAAACAAACTACTATTTCACATTCTTCAGCAGAAGCTGAATATAGAAGCATAGCTTCCACTGTTTGTTAGTTAAAATGGCTTTTCTACTTATTACATAATTTTGGTATTAACGTTTCTATGCCAATTTCCTTATATTGTGACAACAATGTTGCGCTTCATATTGCTGCCAATCGAGTGTTCCATGAACGCACCAAACACCTCAAAATTGATTGCCATCTGGTCCGTCATTATTTGAAGGAAGGTTTCATTCAACCTCAGTTTGTTCCTAATAAGCAACAACTAGCAGATATTTTCACCAAGAGCCTCTCATTTTCTCAGTTTGATTTTCTCTTGTTTAAGCTGGGATTGGTTGATTTCCATCAATCTCCACCTTGGGGGCGGGGGGTAGAGAATTAAGATATTCATCTGCTGCATTTTCTGTTGTAATAGTATACATAATGGAGTGTGCTATGCCAGCTGTATTTTCTGTTGTTATTAGCCAACTGTTTTATTATTTTTGTTATCCATTTTTGGTGCTCCTTTTATTTGTTTTCTTTTCGACCTTCTTCTTATATATATATATATATATAAGTAGCAGTAGCCTTCTTGTATGGGGTGTAAGAAAATAATACATTTTAAATAGAAAGGTTTCTTGGTTTGACACCTTACTCTGTTCAGAGTATATATATATATGTAAACTTTAATATTTATATATAAGCCACTCCCTTTAACCGAACCCCATTTTTTCACTTCTTGAAATTAGTTTAGGATTGGCTGAATTATTCTTATTGATTAATGTACAACAATGTGAGAAAGACAAACTGGTTTAAGTTAGTGGTTGAAGAGGACCAAATGAATTACAAAGATTTTGAGGTCGAGACGATGGCGAGATTAAGTCAAAATGACATGAATGAGTATTTTACTTTTTCAAGATTTGAATTTGATTTATCAACTCTACAGTAAAAATTTTGTGCTAATGCTCGTGAGTAATATTTTAAATTAGTCTTATTGTGTCCGTTGTTTACATGCCTCAGCATCCAAAGTTTGGACCAACTTCTCCTTTTATAATATGTAAGATGAGGGAAAACCTCGATATGGGCATAATAATCACTAGAGAATTAAAATATTAAACCTATCAAATATTTAAAATTCATTCAAATTTATGTTTTAATTGTATTGTATAATTTCTCTTAGTCAGCAGATTGATTTTAATAAGATCTAATTTTAGATAATTTTTAATTAAAAAAACAAAAAATTTTGTTTTTTAATTTTATTGAAATATTATCACAAAACTTTCTATTTTACCAAATATTTTAACTAGTTAGTAAACATTAAGATTTATCTAGACACAATACTTTTAATCACTTAAAGCGTTAAAAAACTATTAATTCATATGTATGATTTATTAAGTTCAGTTGTTTAGCTAGTTGTAGATTAAATAATCAATTCATGCATTAACAATGTAATTAAATAAATTCATTTATTAAATATATTGGATATGAAACCATAAATTAACATCTATAAATATGTCGTGATCCTTGAAAGACAATAAAATAATTTTCAAGAAAAAAATAATTTTTTTATCAAAAAGATTTTATACAAATACATTTTCTTCATGTATTGTATCAATAAGAAACGTAATATGTGTAAAGTGCAAACTATTATAAACAATGATTAAGAGATATTTAAAATGAATTGTATTCAAGAAAAAATCAATTCTCTTAACTTATCATGAACATGAATTTTCAAGACTATTTGTGATGTCTCAATCATAAAATAGTCTCTCTTATATTGAGATTGATAGCTTATAATTTAAGCATTCACGGTCTAAGTCGTATAGTTATTAGTTTAGTGAAGACTTAGAGAATGAAAGCTAATTTCTTATTATCATGGTATATCATATTCTATGCAAGTTGAGCATGGTAGAATTAATTCAAGAGAATAACTCTTGCACTAATATTTTATGTATAGACTCTTATTTTTCACCTATTTTTATAACAAACACCTACACAAATATCATTATATGTCTTATTTCAAAATTTAATAAGATCGACATTTCAACTATAAATGGTATATTATATAATCTATACAGATTAAATATATTCATGTTATATTAATAATTTGATTAAGAAAATATGTATATTTTGTTTAAGGAGATAATATATTGAAAAGCTCTACTTCTATTGCAAAAAGTTTAAATCGGCTCCTACGCTATTCTATTCAAATATAATATTTACCTTTAAATTTTATTCGAATAAACTTTTATCATTAATGACATGTTTAAAATTATCAAGTAGATGCACACGTGATAAAAAATATGTCCACGTCAACATCAAGTTTCAAAAATATAGTCAATATGACATCTATGTAGTTTGTTATGTTATTATTAGTTTACTTTTTTTGTAATGTAGTATTTTTAGATAGCGTTAAGTTTGATGATAGTGTAAAAATATGAATAAAAATAAAAGAAGTTAAAAGTTTTAAATTAAAAATTTCGTTAAAATTTAAGTTTAACTTATATATATTTACATATTTAAGGATATTAGAAAGGAATTTACATGTATGAATAGTGATGTATAGTTTATGTGACTTTTATATAGTTATACATAAAATTACATATGTACAAGAAAATGGATGCCTCTTATATATTATAATGCATATAACATAAAGAGTATGTAGGTAGAGAGAAGCACGAAGCGAATGAGAAAAAAAAATAATAATAATAATTACTTCAGGTGATGGCTACATAATATGGTACTAATATAAATATGTATACATATATATACATGTATATATGTGCTAAAAATGTGAAAAACGGAGGGGATAAAAACAAAATAAAATTGGTAAAAGGGAGCCCCAAAAACACCAGTTAACGCACAACAGACTCTTTTTGTCTATGACCCTCACAGTACCTTCTTCTTCCTCTTTCTTCTTCTTTTCTTCTTTATTCTTCTTCCTCCTCCACACGAAACACAAGTTTCATTTTACAGCCATTTAGCTGACCACAAACAGCCGCGAATAGTGGCTGTCACCATTTTTCTTCAACCTTGACCACCGAACAGCACAAGTTATGGAACATGAATAGTGTTTGTGTATTATACCTAGAGTTTTAGTTTATTGTAATTTATAGTTAATTAGTTACAATAAATTTAATTGGTAATATAAATTAGTGTAAGAGACATATTAATTTAATTAATTCAAAAATTAGTTTTGAAAATATACGAATCATTTAGTTCAAACCATAAATTAGTGTGGGAATGTATTATTAAGCTAATCAATCTAGAATTCCATTTTGGCAATTTACAAGTTATTTAGTCCAAGTCAAATTAGTGTATGGAATTAAAAATTTACAATCATTTAGTTAAAAGACATACAGTTGGTAATAAAAAAATTAGTGTAGAGAATGTATTAGTTTAATTAATTTTAACATTTGGGTGAATTAGGAGATTTTTAGCTCCAACTATAGTTTTGGTATATAAAATATTTTAGTTTGGTTAATTCCGGTCTTACTCGGGTTAAATTATGATTTTGGAGAGTAAATTAGAATTTGTGAGAATAATGTGTGTATCAAAATTGTCGAATTTAGGTAGTTAAATATATAAAATTGATCTGACTGCAAATATAATGTGCTGTTCAGAGTGTTTATAATATATTTATGTTTGGTTTAGATGTATTTGTGTAGTAAAACTTGCTGATTTCAAATAGGTTATGGGATTGTTCTTACAATAAAATTAAGATTGAAATATGAGTTAGTTCATTCAAAGGAATGATTTTCAAGATCAATGAAAATGTGCAACCTAATCACTAGAGAGAGAGGGGGGCAAAAAAAAAAAGAAAAAAGAAGAATTATTTCAAAAAAGTATGTCCATGACATCAATTGTTGCTTGGATCTCAAATTCTTAGTGTTATAAAATTAATCATTCAATTATCAATTGAAGTTTTTAATTTTAAAATTTTAAAGCTTGGTATAGAAGAACCTCTAGTATTTTCAAGATATATTACCAAAAATTATGTACATCAAGAGTCTTTAAAGATGATTATTTATTCATTTCTCTTTCTCTTTCTTGTAATATGATAATGAAGTGCAAAAGAGAGAATCTTGTAAAATGAATCAAAATCCACCATTTATCAAATGAGGCAACCAAAATCTCAAGCAAGAAGAATCATCATCATGTTCATTGATTCTCACTTATTCTTCTTCTTTAATTCTACTAATTAATCATATTAACTACATATATATACACATACATATACATATCTTTTTTTCTTTTTTTTTTTTTTTAATTTTTTAATCAAACAAGAAGATTAAGAAAGTTTCTACTGATCATTTATTGTGTTATCCCGGTGTTTCAATCACATTGGACAATCACTGATACCATGATTTTCAATCAAACTCAATAATTATGCAAAAATTTAAACAATCAATTATTTACCAAATAATTATAGGCAAAAACTTAAACAATAAACTTATTTACCAAATAATTATTTGAATTAATCAAATTTGAATGAGGTGACAGCGTTACCAATTTATATATGATCATGATTTTTCTTGTTGCTCTAACTATCTTCAATAATGATTGTTAATCAATTTGTGCTCCTAAATCTTTATTCACATTTCTTGTACAAATTTTCTTAAGCCTATAAGAGTTAGTGCCAGAAGGTATATTTCTTTTAGCAACCCACGTTTTCTTACTCCAATATATATATATATATATTTCTTTTAATAGAACATGAGTGTGAAATGTGATATTTCTTACCATAATAAGAGGTTACTATAATTAATAGATTTTGTTTGAAAAAAGGTTCTTAAAAAGCTTTTGATTCTTAGGGGGATTATGTTCCAACCCCACTTTGTCACATACACTACTTCAATTAGATAATAACATGTCAAGCTTTTCCTTGTATTGAACAAATTTAGATAACATAATATTCAAACCCTCAAATTTCCTTTTTAAGAAAATATTTTCATCCAACTTGGATTTTAAATACTCATTTTCTTTGTTTAAAGAATCAACTTCTTTAGAAAAAAACTAGATGCACCTTAGATAAGTTTTCTCTTCTTTGATCTCAATTTACTAATTTATCATTTAATTCCAAGAGTATCTAGCAATGCATCATGAGTAAATTTAAGGTAAGAATTTTTGTCTTATCTTACTCATCATTTTGGGACGACTAAGCATTCTTGATCTTCAACATCTTTGTTTATAGCTCTTGTCGACATCACTCCATAGAAGAATCTTTTTATTTTTCTTGAGCTGCTTATCTTGATAAGATTCCTTATAGATAAGTTCTAATTTCTCATATTTTTTTCGGTTGATTTACACATTAAAATTTCATAAAAAATGTTATCATTAAGAAATCTTTGGGGCATTTAATTGAACTCATTTCATATTATTATCACTCTTAATTTTTAAAATATGATCCACTATATAAGTTACTAAGAATTATATTCTACCGTTGAAACTCATATATTGAATGAAAATTTTTACTCTAACTTTTCAATAACTAAAGTTTGTTACATGACATTAAACAAGGTTATGTTTTTTTTTTGTTTTTTTTGCTCTAGATAATAAAGTTAAAAATTTAAGTTCTTCCGACCATCCAACGATCTATACTTTTCGGTATATAAATTTCTATGTGTAACGACAGAGTGTAGTAAATTAAGATCTATCCAAACTAAATGAACCCACTTACTTCAATAGTTACGCTTAGTAAAAATACAAATAGTAAAAAATTTAAGTGAACCTACTTTATTATTTTCTTAAATTAACACAACGACATATAAAATACTACTAAAATGGTGTAAAAAATTATGGTGAAATATTGTTGATGAGTTAGGTGTTAAAAACAAGTGCATATATGTAAATATATTTATAAGTATACAAGATGAACAAGGCGAGAAAAGGTATCCAATTGGATAAACCCTAACTGCATACATGTATATATATATATTCATTGTTCAAAAGTTTCTTCTTTTGTTATATAACTTGATAAAACTAGCTTAGCTTTATGGAATATTAAGTGAATATTAATTGAACGACTTCTCTCATTAATTCAAAAGTAAACTATAAAGGTAAGCTAAAACATTTTAGGGTAATTCATCTTAATGATCACCTAAAAAATAATACTGGAAATTTTCATGAGAATAACTTTCGAAAAAGCTGTACCCATGATGATAATCCGAGGTTAATTAAATTTGGAAAAAGTAGTTTATGGATAGTTGTCTCTCTAGTTTCTATATATATAGGTACATACTCCTCAAAAGCATATGTAACCACTACAGTTTCTAGGAAAAAGAGGGAAACAACTAGAGATTTGAGCATTAAACAAGAATTTGGCCTCTAATTTTTTTGGTGTATATATATATATATCTGGCAAAGACAAAGGACAATTAAACTATCAAATTAGCAAATTGGAAGTCTTCAATTCAAGCCACATATACCTTTAAATATCCGGTCGTATGAGGATCTAAAAAGATTATGATTTTGGCGAGAAGAAAAAATTAAGTAAAAGGAATATACAATATAGTTGCCATTTGGTCTTGAATAAGAAGACCATTCATTCTGATCTTTATGTCATTTCATTGATCTCATTCATGCATTTAGACTCTCTAGTAATTTTCATTTTGCTCATTCAAAATCTTTCTGGTCTGCAAAAATCAGCATCTTCTTACCTTTCTAAATGTTCCCCCTTACTGATGGCGAACCATATCTTGCATTTTATATGTTTATACGCAATAAAAAAAAGCCCTTTCTGCATGCAGTGATAAAAGAGAACAATTTGATTCTGATGTAAACTTACTTGTTAAGATTGAAATAAATATATATATTTTACATATAATATATTGATTAAGAAACATAATTATTTAAATTCACTTAGAGTGCTTAATATATTTAACAATAAGTTTATACAGAAAGTGTTTTCAAATGATTTCATTGTATTTAGCACATTTTAGGGTGCTCCTTTATGTCTTGGAATGTCAAAACCTTATTTGTACTTGAAGAAAACACGTAATTTAGTAACTTAAATGTTAGAAGTAAAATATAAAATTTATTGGGTGTGATAAATATAATTCTTCCTACAATTTCACAAGAGTTGACATTAATCCAAAAAAACACAAACAAGAATATTCTTACAATAGCAACCCTAATTCCAACATGGAGGAACTTTTTACATCAACCCACCAAAATGGCATACTTAAAGCATCCAAAACTCACGAGGCAACTGCGAATAGAAGTTTGAATACACACAAAAAGCCTCTAAACTAAACATCAACAAATTATAATTTCCACTTCACAAAAAGCTTTTTGATTAATAAACAGTAGTACGTGATCGTGAAAGGACATGTCAAATTGGAATAGGCTGCCACAAAAAAGCTAGGAAAGAGAATTTATGAGACTAAAATCAACAAAATTGTATAACATAGAGTTGCTGGTAATACATATTTCAAACTAATCTGGCAAAAAGTCGAAGTATTAATATAATTTTAGCATTTGTGACAGATAACATGAATCATTATAAAATCTCGACCTCTTTTTTAAAAAAAGAGTGCTGCCACATATATAGAATCTACTAAATTTATACAATATTATATTAAAATTTATAAATCAACAATACACCAATTGTATGGATTTATAATTCATGAGACTCACAAAAATATTTAAATTACACCATTATTATATATTTAGATATGCTTAACTTCTAAAATTGCTAAAAGCTTCTTCAAAGTTTTTATTTGATCTTAAACTTGCTTTTGATTTGAACTAATTTGCACTTGGGAGATGTTCTTTTTGATCTGAACTAATCACTTTAATATACATGTACGACCTAGATACTTACATATTTAAACTCATAACAAATATGCATGTTTGTATATTAAAACACACTCACATAATCTATTAAGCAAACAGTCACATGCGTATACGTTTATATTGGTAGCATTATATTTAACCCTAATTAATTATCTATAAATATATATATATATATATATATTCTTACAATACATATGTTACTTATAATTATAATTCAACACATAAACTGCTGCAATTATATTAATCATAATCTCATAATACATATAAATATATAAAATACAAACAAATAGCAGACATTCACATATATACCTATGTGAATGTGGTTAAAAACACACAACTTATATCCATACAAAATACATAAATATCATTCATACTTTAAATCTACATATACACAGCTCCTACACTTGCATAAATATATACATTATTTTATACACACACACACGTACAAGTTAAGTGTATAAATACCCTCATACAAACACACATATATATATATATATATTTACATTTTTGCATAGCTTCATACATGTTTACATATATATATATATATATATATATATATATATACAAACACACAAAATTTATTTAACATACTCCGGTAGCTTACTTATATATATATACATGTTTTAATTATACCTAATAAAATAATATAACACACAACCCCTCAAACATTTATATGTACATATTACAGAAACACACACAACCCTTCCTGCATCTATATGCATATAAATTAATATATATATATATGTATACAGATGGTATTAATATATATTTAACATATTCACAACACAAATAGCAACTTCCATATATATATACCATGCACACGCATGCAACAACAGACTATATACTTATATTTTTTACACTAGTATCAGTTTGTACATATTCATATAATCACACACGTTCCATTAAACATATATATGCTACTTTATGAAATTTTTTATTAAAATAACACTTGAAAGTCAATTATTAGATTTTAAACAATTATTTTAAGTCAACAAACCATTTATAAAAAATTATGAGATCCCTAAATAAAAATTGACTTAATTCTTACTTGAAGTTTGATCGGAAAAGGTATTGAAATCCTTTATGGGTTTGGGTCTGTGGTCCTGTCTAATTCCAGTTATCACTTGGATAATTTTTCTAATTTATAAACAAGAAAACACGTGTATTACACAATAAACAGTTTCAAAAATAATACAACACGAAAGGATAACTAATTTTACTTTGGGTACACGATCCCCGTCATTGAAGTCACCATGCATTGCCACCTGCGCCACTACCAAAATCATCATGCACCGTCGCGTTTTGATATGGAATCGTGGTGTGTTTAGATCAAGAATATATCTCACCGAGCCACCAAGCTTCCACGATGTGCAGAGCCTTCCTCTGTTGCACTCGGATTTGGGAAGAACGTGCGTACATAAGTCATCCACCGCACACATCAAGTCATTGCATTTTATTCCTTACATATATCTGGTCGAACTGGGAATAGATTTACTCATGTTCAGTCATCGCGACCTCTTTACTTTGCTGACTGCCGCACTCCGCGTTGGTTTTCTCTTCTTTTTTTTCACCGTATCATTTTTTCTTTCTCTCTCTCTCTCTCTCTCCCTAATATTGTTTTTTTTTTCTTGGCTGTCGGATCTCTCTCTCTCTCTCTCCCCCACTCTCAGCTAAATCTTTCTCTACCCTTCAATCTCTCAGCGTCCTCTTTCCGTTCGCGACAACAAATCCTCATCTCGACTTCGCACTGCATCATCCCTCTGTCTCCTGACCGCCTCCCTTGTGGTAAGAGTTCTAGATACTACATTCATACAATAATATTACCAATACATAATGCTTTTAAAGATTAAATTAATTTTATTTCTTCAAAATGCCACTATTTATAGATGTAGTATTTTTTTATTTTTTTAAAGACAAAATAAAAATATCGGTAAGAAGTAGCAGATGACATATCCTACAACAAAGGAGGAACCAAGAAAGTAGGAAGTTTCTAAACTAAATAGTTTCCAATAGAGTTATAAAGAACTCCATAAACTAAGGAATGAGTAACTATATTACAATCTCTATATATCTAATAAACAAAAATAAAAAGAAAATAACTACATTAAGAATAGAAGTCATAGAGACACAAACCTAAATCCACATAAAGTATTTATCAAGACTTTAAGAGATTAATGGCACATTGTGAATTCCCTTCAATTTATACCAACGTGATTCTCATCCAAATCACCACTTGCATAACAAAGATTATAGAATGAGCTTCAACGGCATCAACAGTCAATGGGTTAGGTATGCTCTCACGCTTGTAAAGTTAGTGTTACCATCATGATATCTACATATAAATTCAAGACTAATCCATCTATCTTTTCTAATTAAAACATTAAAATTGATTTTTATATAAAAATAATTAGACTTAAAACCTTAATGGTATTATTGTCTCCCAAATCCTCTAATTGAACCTTCGAATACCTAACAACTTCAAGATCTTTAGTACATGCAACTAATTTTTAATTGAATTATAAGGTGATATCCAGACATTCCAAGACACTTATTGGTTCCTTGATTGTCATGTACCCTATACCACATATAAGAACCATATAAAGCTTGTCCTAGATGTCGCGAAAGCTCTCCATAACCAAATAGTAAAACTTATCGAAGATTGATGAGTATAACAAAGTAAATTAATTTTTTAGACTATTTTAACAACCTAAATTATATAAAAGATTATTGATCTCTACTCTAAGCAGTGTTTTATCTTTATCGTTAGTAAAGAATAATTTGTATAACGAGGAGAGTAGAAAGAAGAATATGTACATCGATACTTTACAGCCTCTTGTCACAACCATAAAGAGGGGTAGAAGTAAAAGTAAAAGTCTTAAGAAGCGCAATAAATCCAGAGGTAAGTCATAGCTAAAATGAAAATTAAATTATTATCATTGGATAAGGAGTATATTAAACAAAATTGAAAGGCTTTGAAAAAAGAACATAATGGTGAAAAAAAAGACAAATGATCATAATACTACTGTAATAATAGAGTATTGATGCAACAGCTTCCTAACATGCTACACCCAAGAAGAATGTCTTCACTATGTACAAAGCGAAAACTTTTTATAAAATGAAGATCGATAACACTAGCTATGTAGATATAATGAGTATTTATGATACATGTGTGCAAATAAATGTTGGTTGCACATTGACTTTGAAAAATGTGCGTGACATATTTGCTCTTGAATTTGATTTATATTCATGCCCTCGATCTAAATAGTTATTATAACTTCTTTAGTGATAGAAAATGCAAACTCACCAAAGGTTCAATATGTTTACTAGAAGCAGATTAGTGTTATGCACTCTACAAGACTCAAGTAAAGACGATTAAAGGTGCTTTGAGTGCAGCTGAATATGATGTTTTTCTAGACTTATGGTATATGAGGTTAGGTCATATGAGTGAAAAGGGTTACAAATTATTGAAAAGAATTTTCTCATTTTCTTTGTCAAATATATGAGTTTAAACTCTTATGATAATTATTTATATCACAAGCAATATAGAATTTCTTTTAGTAGTCTTTTGAAAGAAAAAAGAATGTGGTTGAGTTAGTTTACTTTGATATATGTGGTATCATTGATGTGAAAACTGTAGGAGGTAGTAGATATTTTGTTACTTTTGTTGATAATGCTTCACGAAAAGTTTGGGTGTTTGTTTTTAAAATAAAAGATAAGGTTTCCTAGTACTTCAAATTCCATGCCATAATAAAAAGATAAAAATAAACATTTTTAAAGTATTTTTTTGTGATAACAAATGTGAATACACTTCAAATGAGTTAAAGAATTATTATTTACAACATGGAATCAAACATAAAGAGATTGTTCCTGGCACTCCACATTATAAGTGTACTTAAAAAAATAGACAGAACCATTATAGAGAAGCTCATATACATGCTAAAAATGACTAATCTACCAAAGTGATTTTAGGCTGAAGCACTTTACACTACATACTACTTAATGAATTACTCTTCACTAGCTCCTTTATATTTTAATATTCCTAAAAGAGTATGATATGGGAACAATATTACTTACTTTTACTTGAAAGCATTTGGGTGCAAGAAATTTGTGCATGTGCTTAAAGAGTAAAGACAAAAACTTGATGACATGACCGTTCCATGTATTTGTATTGGTTATGAAAATGCAAAGTTTGTGTATAAGTTATGGGATTTGGTGAGGGGAAAAAAGTCATTTGGTCTAGAAATGTGACCTTTTTGGACTTTGAGACATCAGAAAAGATTGTAAAAAGTAAAAATATTCTTCTTCTTGTACTAATTTCTCCAATAAAAAATGTCATAAATGAGGGAGAGTTGCACGAAAAATGTGAAATTAATGCTATATCAACATTAATTAATATCAACCATGATGTTGAGCAGGAGGAATAGCCTTTTCCACATAAAATTGTAGAAGAACCTTAGATTAGGAGGTCAACTAGAATGTATAATCTATTTACCAGATATCCTAATTTTCAGCATGTCATGATTATTAAAGAAGGGGAGCCAAAAAGCTTCCAAGAAGCTCAAAATCATAAAGAGAAAGCTTAGTGGATAAAGTAAGGAATATGAAATAAGTTATCTGAAAAATAACAATACTTATGAGCTTGTTGAACTTTCAGAAGGTAGGAAAGCTTTAAAAAATAAATGGGTTTACAAGCTTAAGATAGATAAAGAGAAGCTAGTGAAATATAAAGCTTATTCGGTAATAAAAGGTTTTAAACATAAGAAAAAAGTTTATTTTGATAAGATGTTTTCTCCTATTATGAAGAGCCCCATTCGAGTTATTATTGGTTTAACTACTAGGTTAGATCTTGAGTTTGAGTAGGTAGATATGAAAACTACATTCCTTTATAATGATTTGAGAAAGAAATTTACATAGAACATATAGTTTACAGGCTGAAGAAGAGTTTGTTTAAGTTGAAATATGCTCTAAGACAATGGTACAAAAAATTTAACTCTTTCATAGTGAGTCATGGCTACATTAGAATAGATATAAATCATTGTGTGTACTTTAAGACATTTCTAGAAGGTAAGTTTGTTATTACTTTATTCTATGAGGATGATATGTTGATAGTAGAGAAAGATGTTACAGTGACTAGTGGTTTGATAAAGGAGTTGATTGGCTCCTTTAATATGAAAGATTTGGGACTAGCACAATAAATTTTGGGCATGAAATTACTCGTGATAGAAAAGTTAGGAAGTTTTAGTTATCACAATAGAAGTATATTGAGCAAGTTCTAAATAGATTTAATTTGAAGAATATTAAGCTAGTTAGCACACCTCTTGCTAATTACTTTGCATTTATCAATAAATCTCGTCCACCTAGTTAAAAGGAAAAGGAAAAAACGATAGTCATTCCATACTCCTTTGTAGTTTAGAAGTTTAATGTATGTTATGGTTTCCACCTGCCCAAATATTGCTCATGTTGTTGGTTTCGTAAGTTTTTTTAAATCCTAGTAAAGATAACTAAGAGGCAGTGAAATGAATTCTTAAGTATTTGAGAGGTACTCTTAAAACAAGTGACCTTGATGATAGGAAGTTGACTTCAAGATATATGTTTAGTTTTGTAGGGGAAGTTGTATCATGGAAATCTAAACTGCATAAGTTTGTTATTCCATCCACAACTAAAGTAAAATACATAGCTATGACTGAAGTAAGTAAAGAAGTTCTTTGGATAAAAAAATTTCTTGAAGATTTGGGTTTGAAACAAGATGGGTATTTAGTGAATTATGATAGTCAAACTGAGGCAGAGTACATAGCTATGATTGAAGCAGGTAAAGAAATGCTTTGGATGAAAAACTTTCTCAAAGATTTGGGTTTGAAGCAAGATGGGTATTTAAAAAATTGTGATAGTCAAAGTGATTCAAAAATGAGTAAGAATGTCATATATTACCGTGAGATTAAGCATGTTAATGTGAGATATCATTGAATTTATGAAATGATGAATAATCAAGAAATGTTACTAAAGAAGATTTACATTAATAAAAATCTACTTAACATATTGATCAAGATGGTAAGTCATGACAAGCATCAGTCTTTATTAAGATGGTGAGACTGAGTGATAATTGATCAATGGATGTGTAGACATTTCTCCATAGACAGGAGGCAGAGACTGTTTATCTTGGCATGATGGACCAATCAATTCTAGCCCATTAGGGCTAATAAAGAAAATAACAAAGAAAAATAAGAATTATAAAATCTGCCGTTAGAAAAGAAAATTTTAAGAGAGGGGTTTTGTTTTTGTGACACATGCATGGGAACTAAGGAGAAGGGACAATTTTCTTTAGTTTTTCTTTTCCTTCTTATCTATGGACGAAAACTAAAGAGAAAATATAAGTAGTTCACTTTTGTTTTTTCACACACACACACATGGGAACCAAAGAAAGAAAAGAAGAGGCTTGGTTTTGTCTCTCATGAATGTAAAAGTGAGAAGAAAATATAATGGGTTGTTTTGTTTCTCTCACTCATGCATCATAACCTACAAGTGTTTTCCAAATGAATTTTGGAGGTTTATTCTCTATATTTCTTAGTGTGATCATTCAAGAAGGATTGTATTTTGCTAGATAAGTATTTATTTCTTTTCTCTATTACTGGTTATCTATAGTGTGAGTTATTTGAGAATATTTTATATTTGATTTTTTTAATAGTAAATTTGACTCAAAATTTAACCTGTAATTTTTTTCTCTACACAAAGATTTTACACGCAAAATCTTATGTCTCTTTCTTTTGTAGATTTTTTTTTTTTTTACTTGCCATTATTTTACTTCGTTGTATGTTAGCTTTGATTTGCCTTATTGATTGGTTTGGTATTATTAATTAGACTAGGTGAATTAATTTAGTAATTATCCTAATTTACACAAGTTTATACATTTCTTGATGGAGACCCGACAGGTTAGACATGTGTTAGTTATATTAACCAACTCTAGTTAGTTAATGTTTATATAAAGCCACTTCTTCATATTTATATGTAATTATTATCCTTGACATAATTTTAGATTGAAGAATTTCCCAGTTGAATTCCTCCTCTTTATAATGTTCTATTTTTGGGGGAAGAAAAAAGAATATACAGGTCAAGAATATATAATTCGTTCAAGATGTATTTTCAGTAATTTTGGTGACGGTAAAAAGAAATGAATGGCATTAGTAATAAAGTAAAGAAAAAAAAAAAGAACAATGGGAAGATCACCGTCCCTCGTGCTTGATTTATATTTAGAGTTAATAACACATTTACTCGGAGAAATGGTGATTGATCAGCATATAAGTTTTGAAAGTCAACGCGATGGAGGAAAATAAGAAAAATAAAGTCAAAAGAAAGGGATAATTATTTTTTAAAAAATATATATGAAGAAGCACCAGCCGCAACAAAATCACTCTAACCGACCACATTAAATATGTTCAGCCAACTCTTCTGATCTCCATTCTTTGACTACAATTAGCTCAGTCAAATACTCGCCAAACATGCCTTTTAAGTTCTCTCTCTCTCTCTCTCTTAATTATGTCCAATTTTCACTTCCTCACTGATCATGATACACGAACGCTGTCTGTCAAGCTAAATTCGTTCTCTACCAACCTATATATATATATATGATATTTCCTTCACACACCAACCTCTTCCATAATTCTATAATCTCTCTTCTCTCTCGTTTGTATGTCTGTTGTGTTGTGTTATTATTTTGTAGCAGTTAATACAGGAAGGTAGCTTACCAATGGTTGCAATTAATGTTTTAACACCAGTCGACATTGACAAGGTCATGCAATCTGCAGGGTCCCGGACACAGTCAGCGTCAAGCTCGTCCTCTCATTCATTTAGCCAGGTCTATACCTTGCCACAAAGTAAATCCAGACAACCTAGTAGAAACCAACTTACCTGTGATATGCCTTCAGCTCCACCTGCCACGGCCTCTTCTGTTTCAGAACCCACCTGCCCCACCTCTATTTCTAATAATACTTATACGTGGAGAGAGCTGCAAGGCTGCAACAACTGGGAAAATCTACTCTCACCCACCTTGCACCCTTTGCTTCGTCAAGAAATCATTCGTTATGGAGAACTTGTCACTGCATGCTACAAGGCCTTCGATCTGGACCCAAACTCCAAACGCTACCTAAATTGCAAGTACGGCAAAGCCAACATGTTTAAAGAAATTGGCATGGAGAATTCAGGTTACCAAGTTACCAAGTACATCTACGCTACTCCTCAAATCAGTATCAACAACATCCCCGCTATCCACTCATGCGGTCGGTGGATAGGATACGTCGCCGTTTCCAATGAAGATATGGTGAGAAGGCTGGGGAGGAGAGATATTCTAATTAATTTCCGTGGGACCGTGACAAATCCTGAATGGATCGCCAACTTCATGAGTTCCCTGGTTCCAGCCAGGCTCGACCCATATAAGCCACGGCCAGAGGTGAAGGTAGAGTCTGGGTTCTTGAGCCTTTACACTTCAGATGAGAGAGATCACAGCAAGTTTGGCCTGGGAAGTTGCCGTGAACAGCTTCTCTCTGAGGTTTCTAGGTTACTCAACAAGTACAAAAACGAGGAGGTGAGTATAACTTTAGCAGGTCATAGCATGGGGAGCTCATTGGCTCTTCTTCTTTCATATGACATTGCAGAGCTGGGCTTGAACAAAATCAAGTATTCCCTCAACACAGAAATACCCATCACGGTTTTCTCTTTTGGAGGACCAAGAGTTGGAAACCTGGCGTTCAAGCAACGGTGTGATGAATTAGGAGTCAAAGTACTGAGAATAGTCAACGTTAATGATCCCATAACCAAGTTACCAGGCGTTTTGTTTAACGAAAATTTTAGGGTTTTAGGAGGAAGATATGAGCTTCCATGGAGCTGCGTCTGTTATGCTCATGTTGGGTCTGAGTTGATTCTAGACTTTTTTAACATGCAAAATCCTTCATGTGTTCATGACTTGGAAAGCTATATCAACTTACTCAAATCTCCCAAGAATAATATAACTACAACACCGCAGAAGAGTGAAAAAGATGGAAATTTCTTGAGTAAAGCAAGAGAGTGGCTATTGAGTGCTCAGTATTTAAACCTTTTGCCGTTGGAAACCAATACAATAAGCAATATGATAATGAACTTCTTTTAGATCAGTATATACATTATAAATAGTAATATATGACCATTATGAACATGAAACAGTCTCCAAAGGACAAAGAACTATTTCGCCTTTGTATATGTAGTAAATATATAATTTTACATACACATATATGTGTATTTTATTTCAAAGTACATAGTTGTTACATATGTGTCATAATTAATTGCTAGAGATAAACTTTGTTTATACGTATTTGTATATGAATGAGAGTTTCAAGTTTTTTAATAACAAATCGATATTTACTTAATTAAATTATCAGTACTTTTTTTAATAAAAAATTATAAATTTCAGTTTAAGTATAAATGCTATATTTTATTGTATTATATTTAGTGCTTGATTAATGTATTAACCTTTTTTCAAAAAAATAATTTTTAAAGAAAGTGAGAAGAAACCATGTGATAATTTCTGCAAATTCATTAAATCAAAGAATGTATTTCTTTTCGTTAAAATAATGAGTTATACTTTACATACATGAAAAGTGGTATTTGTCAATATATATGCACTGAGGCAATATTCCTCATATGAAAAGGAAAAAAAAATAAAGGACCTAGGGCAAGAAAGTAGGAACACTAGCTCGGCTTTGAATCCCGAGAAACAAATAAAATTTTATATCACCAAGTTGGATTAAGAAATAAGTTCAAGTTTCCTAATTAAAGCTTTAACTAAGTTTCCTGGTAAAGCTAATTCTTTTGCAGGTAATATTGAAATTAAATAAAGGAAGAACAAACACCCATGCGTACATTAAAAGACACCAATACAAAATGAATTCCAAACGTCATAAATATATTTTATAAAGCTATGTATATTTCATTCATAAGATTTCATACAAGTTGGCTAATTAAAACGACAACAATTAGTAAAAGTTATAATAGAATTTAAATTTTTTTTTCTGCTTTTTGTAGCTATTTAATTCACAAATATATAATTCTTACTCAATTGCATAAATAAATACATGTGTATATATAAAAAGATACTAATATTTAGAAAATTAAAAATTAAAAAATATACCAAAAATAATGAAAATTAAATGTTTTAAAATAGTGTGTATTGTCAAAGGTATTGACTATATGTATTTTAAAGTGCTTAAATGTCAAGTGTATCGAGTTAAAGTACAAAATGTTAAGAAAAAAAGACTAAAGTAGCTAGTGATAAGTGTAAAATGTTTCACGTGTCGATCATAAGTGTTAGGTAAAATTTAAGACACATCCAAATATGGAAAGAGTAACATGAAATTATACAAAAATGCACAAGACCAATACACTTAACACTTGTACATTTCACTTTAACACTTACACAGTATACTTTAACACTTGTACATTCCGCTTTAACACTTACACCGTGCACTTTAACACTTGCACATTTTATTTTAATATTTATGTTGTACACTTTAATACTTGGACACTTGAGATTTTATAATGTCGCTTTAACTACTATCAATAAGGGTACTAAGTATTTCCATGACCAACATGGACAGGGGTATACTTAACACTGATATGATAACACTTGTACAGTTTAACACATATACGATAACACTTGCCATGGTAGTATTTTGCCAATGTGGCTATTTAACACTTAACACTTACATTTGATCATCAGTCCACATGGTATGATTTATCAACACTTACCTAACTGAATTTTGTCTACGCACGGCACACTCTCATCTATGATAAATGATCAAATGGATTTTAATGTCTTGACACTTTACATTGTCTCTCGATTTTTAAGATTAATGTTTACACTTGTTTTGCATGTTATGTTGTCTCATTACTGAATTATAATTGTTCCCTATTAATTAATCCTCTTAAGTCATAAACCTTTATGTGATTTTTTTTATCTTGTTCTAGAAAATGAGTTTAGTTAATACGTTTGATTTATTGGGTACATGGTCAAATATTTCTTTTGTTTCCTACAAATTTTATTTAGAATATACTTGATTATTTGAGAACATTCATAACGGTCAAGTTTTTTTTTTCATTCATATTTTCAGTTTGTTTGGATTCTCTTAATGGTGATAAACATAAATTAAACCAGGTTGACCTTGACTCTTTTTTTGTTTACCTATTTACCCATAATTAAGCCTATTCAATATTAAATTTCTGAATCATTTTATAGTCATTATTTTCTCCTTGTCCTTTTATAGTAATAAAAATGAACATGTATAAGGTACTTGCTATTGTTTGTATGGTTTTGCATTGTTGTATAAAATTTTCTCATTTTCCTAATTAAAAAATCTCTAATTTTATCTTAGATGTTTTGGGTTATTTTCCCAAGCGAATTTCCTTATACCAATTTTACCATCCCTCATTACTATCCACTTAATGCCCATTATATGAATGTTAAATCCTTAACATGTTTTATTCTCAAAACTCCCCTTTTCTTTAATATATAAAAATATACAAATATTTGTTTGTTTTATTATAATTATTTTATTTTATGATTGTTATTATTATTATTATTGTTATTATTATTATTATTATTATTATTACTATTACTATTATCTATTATTATTATTATTATTATTTATTTTATTCTTTTTTTAAAATAAAACATATTCCTTTGATCAATTTCTTACCCAATTGATTTGAAACATCAATACTTTAAAACTCACCTTTTAGCCCTAAACCAATTTAAAATAGAAGTTTTATAGACTAAAAATTGTGAGAACTGAAATCAAAATCAAACATATGCCCCAACAGAGTATAAATCCAATGCATTTATAAGAATTTATGGAAACAAAGACCTTATTCCTTCTAATTCTTTAGAAAAATACTAAAATATTTATCAAAATACATTACACTAACCAAAAACTTAAAATTCCCTACAAATAGAGTTCAAATTGGGTCTTCCCCCAACACACTCTCGGCACTCTAACACAGTTTCTACTTGACTTGGCCAAAGTATAATTAATCAAATTGGTATCATTAGCCCTTCATTTTTTTTTTATGTCTCTCATAAAGATTCATGTTGTTGTTGCCACAAGATTAGAATCAATGTGAAGAAAATTCTTACATAGAGCTTGAATAAATATACAAAAAATTGACTGTGTGAATAGGAATGAGGTGTGTAAGTAAAAAATAAAAGGTGCCTTGGGACTTACTAAATTAAAAGTGATTAACAAAGCTTTATTAACAAAGTAATTATGGTGTTATGATAGAAAAGAGGGAACCTTAAAGTAAAGGATTATCTCAGTCTCATGTGGATACCATAACGAAAAAGTGTTTCCACCGATCCACATCCCTAAGGGATCCTTTGCTTGCTAGCATGGTATCATTAACTTTATCTAACAACATTATAGTGAAGGGTTTTAACCACAGGATGGCTTCATAGTGGCATTTGGGAGAAGAAATAAAATTGAATTTTGGTGTGATGTATAACTTTATTAACAAAGTTGTGGTGGTATTATTGGGGGGAAAAAAGGTAGTTGTATGATAAAGAATTATCTTAGTCGCATATGGATACCATAGTGAGGAAGCATTTCCACCGACCCACATCCTTAGGGAATCCTTTGCTTATTAATGTGGTATCATTAAGTCTATATAACAACATTATAGTTGTAACTCCCCGTTTTTTTTTCCTTTAATGGTGCAATCTAAGACAATCCCTTGACCCAACACGCAAGTCTCATGCCAAATCAATCACACACAAAGAAAACTTATCCACACTTCATTATTCAAACTCAGTGTAAACTTACAATCCTACATATACATCACATGATAAGACAATCTCATACACCTCCAGCAGACATTATCCATACTAATATAAACTTTTACACACTACAATCCGCCCACAAAGAAAATCCTTGCCCTGTGCCGCTAAAGACTAGACTCAGAAACCAGCAACTCAGATACCGCCTTCATCCCTACTTAATCTGTTAATGATAAAAAGTGAGTTCACATAACTCAATATGGTAAAAATTAAGTTGCAAGTATAATACGCAATAACAAAAAATTCAATATGTTTATATGCATTTCATCTACACAACCTAAGTCATACCTTAGAACCACCCTAGAACTAGTCATCATTAACTTACCCCGAAACTCTAGTTATGGTTACCAGTAGCACATATAACCACAGCAAATCCAGTATTCTCATAGGTACCCTATCTATACAACCTAAGTCCTACATTAACACCACCCTAGAACTACACCAACCCAATTTGTCCCTGTAAGTTAGTTATATTGCATATCAAACGTGACCGCCTTCCGAAGTCACACCATGAGCACACATGTTCTCACTTATCACCAACATCGGCGACTAATACTCAATCTTCTACCTCTCGACCCCTAATAGGCCACACACATACATATACTATTCTTTCACGTCACCAACATCGGCGACCCAATCCCTTGCCCGTTGGGGTCTCCCGACCATCACCACTATCGGCGATTAACCTACTCTTTCTAGATAGCGACACCAATATTGGCATCCCCCCTAAAGCTACCACTCAAGGACCACACCATCCCGTACTCGCTTCACTATGTTATCTTGAGACTCCCCTATTCCTTTACCCGGTATACTGACCCTACACACATCTCCCCGTATGACACACACTAACATTTGACACATACGCCGACAATGTTCCCTCACCAACCCTTAAATTTACAACAGCTATACCAACCTATATCCAACCCACATACTCACACCACACAACTACCAACACACCCCTACTCCCACGCCTTACAAGCCCCTCCTTTACTTTCCCAATTTTTAGCATCTACACTCTCCTCTCCTTCTATACCTACCTCTCCCTACAGTCATACCGCGCCTCTTCCCTCACCTGAATCTCTTCATACACACCGAACTCCTCTTCCACAGCCCACTCTATCGCACAATCATGAACTCTCCTCTCCCTCACGGACCTCACACCCTGCTTCCCTTATTCTTCTACCTCCCAAGGCCTTTTTGAAACATCTTAACTCACACAGTCACCATCACCAACACTTATCCCTCTCACGGCTTCCTCCGCATACCCTGCTCGCATACACACAAACTCTCCTCGTTATCCCGAATCTCACACACTCACCAACCTCCTCGTTCACTCTCTCTTCTCGCGACCTTCTTTCCTCTGCACACCCTGCTTGCACACACACAAACTCTCCTCGTCATCCCGTATCTCACACACTCACCAACCTCCTCATTCACTCTCTCTTCCCGCGACCTTCACTATGTGCTTACACTCAATTTACACAAAAAGATCCATTCTCTCCCACGGACCTCTCCTACTCTCCAACGTCTTAATCCTCTCTCTTCCCGCAACCTCCTTCGTGAACATCTCCACTATTCAACCTGCAATCCACACCGCCTATCTCTACATCTCAGTTCAGTCACTCTACATACTAACTAAAACCTGGATTTTTCAACCTGCAACCAACATTTCGAAATCACACCGCACCTATACAAGAACTCAAAATTTTTACTGTACCTCCTATTTCCATCTTCCTTCCTCCCGTACCTCGCATTGTTCTGTTCCTCCTTCCTGTTCACTTACTTTCCTCGTTCCTCTCCAATCCAGCTCCTCTCCTTCTCTCTCTCTCGAATCTTCTCTTCCCGCCCCCGATCTCTTTCTTCTCTGTTTTCTTTCTTTTCCTCTCTTTTCTTTATTTTCTTTCTTTTTTTTTCTTTCCCTTCTCCTATTTATACCCCACCAGCCTCTCATCCTACCCGTCCATCTCACCTCATCCCAACTGTCCATTTCCCCCTTCTCCAAACGACGTCGTTCCTTTCTCTACTTCTCCAAACAACGTCGTTTTCCACCCCCTCTTCTCCAAACGACGTCGCATCCTCCCACTCTTCACTAACGATGTCGTTTCACCCCTGAGATTCCCACCCTACCTATACACCCATACATACATACAATTTTTTTTTTCTTTTTTTTTCTCTTTCTTTCGAGTTATTACAATAATGAAGGGTGTCAACCATAGGATGGCTTCATTATAGCACTTGGTAGAGGAAATAAGATCAAATTCTGATATGATGTATGGCTTGAGGACTTATCGCTTATGTTTGGCTTTGCTTAAAATCTATTTTCTTACTCAAAATTAGATTGGGGTAGTTGAGGACTTCATTATATGGAATGAGAATGCTTCATCTTAGAGCATTATCTTAAGAAGAAAAATATTTTATTAGGAAGTTAAATATTAGATCAGCTTAATGGAAACCTTGAAAAGGGTTATCTTGTGGAGAAGCAGAGATGTCAAGTTAATTTGAAAAGGCAATGAAGCAAGGTTCATATAGATGATCCACTTTTTGCAAAAACTAAAGTAATTCTCCTTTGTCTTAAAATTGTCAAATATCATACTGTCTCTTGCATCGAAATCCTTGTTGATGCAAAATATGCAGTGGAGTCACTCCTCCAAGATGTTACACCGACTAATTGAAGGATAAAAAAAGTAGTCACTAAGATTAAGGTTTTATCCCAAAACTTCTTCTCTTGTACATTTAGATGGATCTCTCGTCATCTAAATCTTAAAGCTACCATTGTTTCAAAATAAGCCCTAAGACAAAAGCATATTGGGTCTATCCATTCTTTTGTTTGAGCAATAGTTTGCAAAATAATTAATTTACGTTTTTCTTTAAGAAGAAAACAAAAAGAAAATGATCCTATGCATTTTAAAATTATATATTTATGCCCGACTTTGAAACCACTTTGTGAACATTGAGTCGCAAGTTTATTGCAAAAGGGTTAATTTTTTTAGTTCCAAAAAAATGGCATTAAAAAAATTTTCCAAAAAAATGGTTTGGAACTATTTTGCAACAGAAGAGAGACTGTCCATTCCCAAGATAATTGCAAGTTTTATAATCCTTTAATTTACTTATATTAATTACCTAATCATTAAATATGTAAAACCATGTTTGTAAATGACATCTTCATAAAAATGAATATTTTATCAATCAATAAATACGATTACATCTTTAATTATTCACGATTTTCACTAGTTCAATTAATTATAATTTATGTACCGGCATATAAATATATGATACAATGAATATTACATAAATAATTATCATGCGCATATCATATATCCATCAATGGCATCACAATTATTCAATAAATTTGATTAACAACTTGAATATGGCTCCATTAATTTATATTTTAAATTTATTTATAATTGGGTATTTAATACTAAAAATAAATTTGTGAAATCTATATATTATTAAGTTTGAAATAGATTTTGGGAAGTGCAAAATGTGAACTTACTTGACGGACTAAAGACTTAAGAACAATAATCAATGATGAAATGATTGCAAATTTTGAAATTGAAAAATTCTCGCCATCTATTATGGAAAAAGCTTGGGAAACTTTTTTCCAACCGTAATATAACACTTGATTTCAGATTAAAGTACATTACAAACTTACTTTTTTCTCCATCTTCTTCCTCTTTCCTCCTTTCTCTTCAACACGTAGCCTCCAACAATGGAGGAGAATCTTGAAAATGGGGCTAATGGAATTGGAAAAATAAGGCTTTTTTTTTTTTTTTTTTATAAATTTTTCTCTGGTAAATCTGGAGCTTGATTGGTTTAAGGGAACTTGTTGGGTTTAAATGTGAAGAAGAAAATGATCGTGTGGTTTTAAATTTTTTTATTAATTTAAACATTTAGAGTTGACTTGTTAAAAATTCAACCAAGAGGAAGTAGAGAGTCATTTTGATTGAAGAATTTAAAGCTATGACTTTGTATATATATACCTGTGTGCCAACACACGCGTATATATAGTATGCTTTTTACTTTGTTGTCCTTCTTTCCTATTACACGTATGCCAACACCCAAATACATATTACAATTCGATTAATCATGTATACATGTATTTTAATTCAATTAATTATTTGTTATGCGTTTAACAAATTTGTTAAGTGCCTGTTTAACTCTGTTTTTACTGTGAAAAAAAAAAAAAAAAAATTAGTTAAAGAACAGAGTTGTTTTTAGGTAACAACAAAAAAAATTTTTATATAGAGAGAAAATTAGAAACTAAAAATTGATCTTTTGACAAATAATTTGTGGTATTAGAATTTAAATAATATCTTTAGTGAATATATTTATTAACATTTTGTTTCAGTGATTTTTTAGTAATATTTAAAAATGATTAAATTATTATTTGAGTGAAAAATAATAATATACACTTCTATTTTTGCAGTTTTCCCAAAAATTTTCTTAAAAAATAACATAATTTTAATTATTTATTTTTGCAAATCATGCAACTCATTCAGTTGCTTGTTTATTCTTTTCTTTTATTACTTTCCAGTTTTGGATGGATCCAAAATAATTTCTATTACATATAATTGAGTTTTTCTTTAGAAAGATAATTAATATAGTTGTAATTATTTTACAAATTCAAAACAACTAATTATAATTTATGTTTCTTCTTATGTTAATTTCAGTGTTTAGGGTATAAATTTTTAGATAGTTTTGAATTTTTTAGGCCCATGGCTTTAGGAATTTCAAATTTATTAGATATTAATTAATACTTCGGAATTTTTTGTTGCAATCCACAATGCTCTTTAAATTTTTTCTAAACTCTTTCCAAGTTTTTATTTATTTTTTATTTTTTCAAGTTTATGTTGTTTTCTGAATTGTTAAAAAGTTCTTTAGTTTTTTGATGTTTTTCTATTCTTCTATAATTTTTAGAATTTATGGTTAATTAAGTGTTAGTTTTACCACTACGGGTTAACTAGATTTTTAATCTGTACTAAACACAGGATATGATTTTAGAAGAATATAAATATTATTTTATGTAAATAAGAAATTTATAATAATAAAAAAATATAAAATAATTATTACATCTTTCTTTTATATAAAAAATTTCTAAGGTAAAGGAGACGTGAAAAACAAATAAGTAATCAAAAATTTATATAATGTATAATTTCAAAATGTGTAGTTAACTATTTAAATAAATAACTAATATTTATAGTCAAAAATTAAATTTTATTTTTATTTATATTGAAAAATTTAAATAGATAACTATTATAAATATTATCACTTCAATTCTATTTTATCTATACATATTGTATATGTTATTATTTTATCTAAAATGACAAATAACTCGTTAAGATTCTTTGTAATTAACTAAAAATGAAATTCTATTTTAAAATATATATCATCATATTAATTTAATTTTAAAAGTAAATGAATTTTATGAGGTAATTTTTTATTTTTTTTTATATATATAATAGACTTTTAGATTTAAGATATTAGGGTTAATCATTGTTTAGGGTGCCAACTGTAAGCTTATGGATTAATTTAATTATTGTCAGTGATAATTGTTATCTTTATAAGATTTTTCTCCATCAGTTGATTCATAGAAATTTTTTTCTCAAAATTTAGATAAATTATTGTAATTAATATATATTAGACGGCTAATAAATTGTTATCTTTTTCTATTCAATTATTTACTTACAAGGGCTTAATCAACTAGTTTTCATTTTATATCACTTTAAAATTTATATAATTTGGATTATTTTATCACTTCTTCTGACTAGAATTACAAATAATTTTCCCAACGTGGGGGAGAGAATTTTATAGTTGGAGAAAATCTTCCTGTGCTTGTGGGAAATCTCCATGTGAGAATCTTATAGACCATACCTCATTTTATAGAGTAATGAATAGAGCATACTTACTTAAATCATATAAATTCAAATTAAATAAAATAACTTAACTTTATTAATCATAATAGAATTGCAAAAGTATTACATCCATTAGATGTAAAACATAAACATATGTATAAGACTCTAAATTTTTTTACTTACATTACTAAATAAAAGTAAAAAATAGTAACTTTAATATCAAAGTCTAGATGTCACAGACTACACCCTATCTTATAGGGTAATGACCGGAGTATACTTAATTAAATCATATAGACTCGAATTAAGTAAAATAACTTAACTTTATTAATCATAAAAGAGTCTCAGAAGCATTACATTTCTTAAATGTAAAACATAAACAAATATACGAGTCTCTAAATTTTTTTACTTACATTATTAAACAAAAATATGAAATAGTAACCTTAATATCAGAGTCTAACTTTAGAATTTTTTTCGTATTATCGCTCACTCTACAGCGGTATCTTTAGTATCTGGAGGGTGAAAATGGTGAGATAAAATATCCCAATAAGCGATACTATGAAATCACAGCATAGTACATGCAATATATAGTTTCTTTACACACAATAAAACATATATTATATAACATTTTCAAAACAAATATAAATCAAAAAACAAATGCACAAATCAGAAAACAGATTCATGTTGTATACTTCATCATTATTATGAAAAATCAATCAGTTATCATACATTATGTGTATGTACAGATACTTATTACTGGTTTTCCATATACCCGAATATAGAATGACATATATGAGTACCTTGAAACGCTACTATCCTCCGAATATGGAACGGTTATGGCACGCATATCATACTATTTCCCTATACACCCGAACACAGAATGATTATGTACAGTCAGATTGAAGTCTAGCATAATGAAGATGCTTTCAGAATAATTTATTTTCATAAGTAGTGATGCACACATGTCAAAATCACATTTCGAAAATACAAAGTGAAATAACACTCATATCAAAGTAAATTTAACAAATATTTAACAAATACGGAAGCCAAATAAAACACATACATATTTTAATACTGAAAATATATAAAATACTTCAAAACTACATATGTGACATCCCAAGTGTTAATTAAGGCAAATGGGTGTCAGATACAAGTTGAAAATAACGAGTGCATGATAAAATTTATGCAGCATAACAAAATCATTACAAATGCCTTACAAATACATATGAGTTCCAATACATACATATACTGAGTCCAGAAGTGGCTGTAAAATACAAAACATAACATAAGAGCCAGTTCTTTCACTATGCTATTGGACTCATCAGAGTGCCAGAACAGTCATGCACTCAGACCTGTAGATCCATGGGATCCTCATAGACTTTCAAAGGTAGATTAGCCTACGGTTCCTCATTTTCTTCCTTATCTAGGAGGAGGGGGATATGGAAAGAGTGAGTTTCATATTCTCAGTAAGAAAAATAATATTAAATTAAGATCATAAGATTTTAAAAGTTAATTATTTTATCTTACCATTTAACTTCCTCGTTTACCTATATCACATTATGAAAAACCATTTATTTGTTAAGAAAACGATACATTAATACAGACAATCAAACATACATCAGACCAGATAATAGAGAAAATCAAATAAATCATGAAATGCTCACATTTTCATATCATGCTTTACGAAGTTGTTACAACTTCCATCTCTGAGAGCAGATACAGATTTCTAACTACCCAAGTGGAATGAACAAATCAGATATAGATACGGCAATTTGCTCAGATCCATTTATGGCTAGCCAAACCATGGTATGATTTATGACCATAGCCGTACTAGCCATAGTAGCCCTAACATATATCTATTATCATGCCAGATAATAGAGAAAATCAAATAAATCATGAAATGCTCAGATTTTCATGTCATGCTTTGCGAAGTAGTTACAACTTCCATCTCTGAGGGCAAATACAGATTTTTAACTACCAAAGTGGAATGAACAGATCAGATATAAATACGGCAATTTGCTCAAACCCATTTCCGGCTAGCCAAACCATGGTATGATTTATGACCACACTCGTACTAGCCATAGTAGCCCTAACAGATATCTATAGTCACAACATTACTTAGCCATAGGTGACCCCTACAAATAGTGCGATACCACTCTCGTCAGAGGATACGGTGTCATCCATTGGGAGCTGTCCTCTTACATCTTTCCAGACCAGATAGGGGAGGGAAAAACAGATACTACGAAGGGTAAGGAGAACAGATAGCCCTTAGAGATGAAAAGTCTAATGAGACAGTTGATGCAATATGCATGTCAATATAGATACACTTTGGACCATACATAATTCATTCT
Organism: Carica papaya; assembly: GCF_054855325.1. NCBI lineage: Eukaryota > Viridiplantae > Streptophyta > Magnoliopsida > Brassicales > Caricaceae > Carica > Carica papaya. Next base: position 25,514,611 of record NC_142311.1, on the reverse strand, counting down.
ACTTTTTTCTTTTTTTTATACTCATTACTGTTACCAATTACATATTATATTTATTATATGCAAATTTATCAAGTGTCTGCAATTCACATAGCATGCTTGAAAACAAAAATAATTTGACCTATTTGAACACAGAGGCATACAAAACAAACAAAATAATAATCATATTAATTTAGTTTATCTAAAAATACTCCTTAAGACGTCGAAAGAAATACTAGATTTCTTATCAAAACCTTGATGTTTTTTCCTTCACCGTTCTCTTTTCTTTATCTTCTTCTATCACTAGACTACTATCTCTCTCTCTCTCTAAACTTTAAAAAAATGGAAGGATAGAAGTGTGGAGAGGAAGGGAAGGGGGAGGGCAATTTATAGAGTTTTAAAACTATCGGATTCGTGCCAAGTGAAAAAAATCTAGTGAAGAGAGAGGAGAAAAAGATGTTTGACATAAAAAATAAGGGAAAAAGGACTCCTCCACTAGTGGCAACGATGCGTTGCCCGAGGCAGCAACGACACACTGCAGGCTAGCCTACAGACGCATAGGCCTCTTGCCGTGCACACAGGCCCTAGGTGCATAGGGCGCTGCGCGCTCAGGCCTACTGTGCACAGGCCCCAGGCGCACAGGGCCTGTCTGTGCACGAGGTGACGTATGGACGGCCCGCTTGCGCACGACAGGACACGCGTAGGTCCTGACTCCATGCAGTGCGCGTTGGGTTCATGTCTTGTGCGTGCGTGTATACGGAGGGGACGTGCGCGCTGTGTGAACATCTCGTGAGTGCTGTGGGAACATGTTGTGGCTACTGTGCTCGCATGCGTGCACGCACAGTGTCTAGCACCTGTGCGGGCAACCTGACTCCCTGCAGAATTTTTCCCGCTAGATTTTCTTCCCTAGTTCGCCATTTTCTAATTTTTTTCTCAATTTTTATATTTAATTTAAATGAGTTAGAGTTAAAATTAATTAAAATAAAATTAAGTAAAAATTAAATAAATAAAAAATTAACTAAAATTACGAATTACGATAAATATTAAGCAGCATAAATTAATTAACTTTAACGTGGCCAAAGTCCCGAATAAATGGGTTTTCCAAATTATTTTAGCACAGCGATGGGCGAGGTGTTATAACGTAGGCTATGAATATATAATATCCACTTATCTTAGGTGCTTAGCAGTCGCAATGTTAATTTCGGCAAAGTTTCGGCTTTATTTATGACATTTTTCTCTCAAAACTCCAATATAGTTTTAGGATGATTTTTGATTACTTTTTTAACTGAAAAATATCTAAAGCAGTACTAAAAAACTTATCCCAAAAATCAAAGAGAAACCGAACTTCAAAACTTAAGAAAAGACTTACCTTTCTAACAGTTTATAACCTCATTTTGATTGTGAGCCTTCTTTCTCTTCTCTTCCTCTTCCTTTGCTAACACAAATTTAGTAGAGTTTCATCAAGAACTTTATCTAAAATCTCAAAATGCTCTAACAAATTACACACTTCGTACTCCCTTTTCTTTCTTCACCTCTATGCTTCTCACTATTTTTCTCTCATTCGGAAGGTCTCTTTCTCCATTCTCCCATCCCTTATTTGTAGGAGTGGGGAGCCACAAGAGAAAGGTTACCACCATTCTATCATATCATTTTATCTAAAAGTTGCCACCTTTCATCATGTCATTTCACCTAAAAGGTTACCACTTTTCATATACCATTTTATCTAAAAGACTTTTTCACATGCCACTTCATCTAAAAGGTTACCACTTATTACATATCATTTCATCTAAAAGTTACCACTTTTCACATGTCACTTCATTTAAAAGTTGTCACTTTCCGTTATGTCATTTTATCTAATAGTTACCACTTTTCATTTACTATTTCATTTAAAAGGTTCCCACTTTTTTCATACCTCTTCATGCTTATTTTTGCTCCTTCATCATTATCCATCATTTTACCGTTTAACTCTAAACTATGTCCTTAACCTTATTATGTATTTCCAAATACATATAAAGACTTAATTAAATATTTTAAATATAAGAAATTAACTCAAAGGTATTTTTAAGCTATCGCACTAGCTTCAAAACTTTCTTCTGTATCACTACTCACTCTGCAGCGATATCTTCAATATCTGAAAGGTGAGAGGGGGGTGTGATAAAATATTCCAATAAGCGATATTATGAAATTACAATATAGTATATGTAATATATAATTTCTTTACACAGCAAAACATATATTATATGATCTTTCCAAAACAGATACGAATAAGAAGACGAATGCACAAATAAGAAAATAGATTCACAATCGCTTCGTTATATACTTCATCACTATTATGGAGGATCAATCAATTACCATATATTATGCATAGGCACATATACTTATCACCGATTCCTCATGTACCCTTATAGGGAACGAGATACATGAGTACTTTAGAAACACTACTACCCCCCAAACACGAAACTGTTATGGCATGTAGATCAGACAGTTTTCTTATGCACCCAAACACAGAACGGTTATGTTTGGGTACACACTTATCACTTTGCCGATACACCCGAATACGAAATGGTTATGTATGCCATATTGAAACCTAACATAATGCAGGTGTTTTTAGAACAACTTATTTCCGTAATGAGTGATGCACATATATCAAAATCACATTTTGAAAGCATAAAGTAAAATAACATTTATATCGAAGTAAAATTTTAACAAATACTTAGCAAATACGAAAAACAGATTAAACACTTGCATATTTTTATACTGAAAATATGAAAGTACTTAAAAACTACTTAGAATATGAATCCATAATATCCATTTATCTTAAGTTCTTAGCAGTTATAATCTTAATTCTAGTAGAGTTCCGACTTTATTTATGACATTTTTCTCTAAAAAATATTGCAGAATTTTTAGATGATTTTTGGTCACTTTCTTGAGTAAAAAATATCCAAACACAATACTCAAAAACTATTCCCAAAAAAAAAAATAGAACTTCAAAACTTAAGAAAATGCTTACCTTTATAATGGTTTATAATTTCCTTTTGATCATGGGCCTTTTACCTTTTCTCTTCCTCTTCCTCTACTCTCATAAATTTAGTAGACTTTCCCCAAGGTTTTTATCTAAAACCTCAAAATACTATCAAAAATTACATACTTCGTACTACTTCTTCTTCCTTCATCTCTATATTTCTCACTATTTTTCTCTCATCCAGAATGTCTCTTTCTCCCTTCTCTCATCCCTTATTTATAGGAGTGGAGAGTCATGAAAGAAAGGTTACCACCATTATGTTATACCATTTCATCTAAAGTTGCCACCTTTCATTATGTCACTTCATCTAAAAGATTACAACTTTTCACATGCCACTTTATCTAAAAGGTCTTTTCACATGCCACTTCATCTAAAAGGTTTCAACTTTTTACATGACATTTCATCTAAAAGTTGTTACTTTATGTGATGTCACTTTATATAAAAGTTACCACTTTTCATATGACTTCATGTAAAAGTTACCACTTTTCACATTCATCTAAAAGTTACCATTTTCTATTATGCCATTTTATCTATAAGTTACCACTTTTTATTATACCATTTCATTTAAAAGATTTTAACTTTTTTCCATGCCTCTTCATGCTTATTTGTGACATCTCAGGTGCTAGTTAAGGCAATTGGGTGTCAGATACAGATTCAAAATAATGAGTGCATGATAATATTTATGCAGTATCAATCAAAACTTGTACAAGATGACTACAGATAGTGTACGTACTATGTATCACATCTGGGTTGGCTTTTGCATCTTGTTCAGTGAGGTTGTAAGCCCTACCCTAGATAAGAGGTCTGACCTAATTTTGATTCCTCGGGCACTCTCTCACGTAATACCGGGTACTCCCACATATATGATAAGTATTGTTGAGGCGATAGGAGGGTCTGTCCCCATGATCCTTGCCACACTGTTGGCAAGTCCTACCGTGTCCTATTATCGGAGTCTAAGGAGGAGCCTGAGTCACTGTCTTAGGTCTCTTGTTCTGCTGAACAGGTGCAGTGGATGCTGGTCTGCAGTGTGAAATCAAGGGCATGAGGTTCCTTACTGCTGGAGGAAAAATGCGAAGGTTCCTCTCCATTAGCTGTGCCTTGGCCAAAACGGTCGAGTAAGTACTGAGCTCAGACATATATAGATGTTGTCTAATCTTAGGACAAGGGCCCCACTCGAATTTCCTTGCCTTTCTGCCTTCATCCATCATGCTCTTAGGGGAATACCAACCTAACTCTAGGAACTTTTGGGCATACTCTGATACAATCATATCACCCTGGACCAAGTGTGCAAACTTTATTTTCTTCAGATGTCGGAGATGCTCTGAGAGGTACTCTACATTGAAGGCTGTTAGGAACTGTTCCCAAGTGATTGGAACAGGTAAGGTGGCCTACTTGAGTTGCCATCAGTGACCTGCCTCTCTCACTAGCATGTAGGTGACAAGTATGACTCTTTATTCGGGAACTACCCCAAAAGTCGTGAAAGCCTTCTTTATCTCACCTAACTAGTACTTGGCCCCTTCAAAGGAGGATGCCCTTACAAAAGTAGATTAGTTTAGTCTTTTGTACCTCTCAATGTAGTCTGGGTCTATCATGGGTGGAATTGAGTCCCGTGGAAGAGGGACTGGATTGTGTTGGGAAGGGACCAAATTGTCCTGTGATGGTATTGGATGATACAGTGGAGGCACCAGATTATACTGTAGTGGTGTTGGGTGATGTAGTTGAGGCATCGGACTATACTGTGGTGGTGCCGGGTGATGCAGTTGGGGCAACAGACCATACTGTGGTGGTGCCGGATGGTACTGTGGAGGAGCAGAGTCGTACCGGGGTAGCTCAGGATCCTCCTGATATGGGTGTAGCTCAAACTATGACAGCGGGGAAGGGTTAAGTAGCTCCCTCATTTCCTCCTGGGCTTACTGGGTAGCGATGAGTCTCTCCAACATTTTAAATAGTCGGTCAACATTCCCTCGAAGCAAACCATCCCGAGCTGCTCAGTTTAGTGGAGGTCTTCCTCTCCTCATCTATCTGTACCTACATTTCATAAGGAATGGTTGAGTGATAATTCAATTTTTTGGTGTTGCCTTAGGTCTTTGTTTAAGGAATGGTTCCGAGGAACGCGACTCTGATACCGACTATAAAGGCCCAGAACTTAAAAGGAAATAAAGTCGTGAATTAAATGCGAAAGTAAAATAATAGTGTTTAGGGTTTACATTCCTTACACAATAATTTAGAATACCCAATAGGGTTACGAAAATATTCCTTCTAAAAAAATAAACAAAAATCAAAGAAATAAACAAGAGACAAATAACTGAGTATTCTAAGACGATGTTCACTAGTTTCTGAAGGGAGTCCGAGTGGTGAACTTATTCACAACTCTCTTGTTGATCAGGTTTGGGTCTTGGTTCTCTTGATCTGAAATAGTTAATGAAAACGTGAGCTACACTAGCCCAGTAAGAATATCACACTACTCACTAATATAAAAACTGAAGGTTGGTAAAATCATAAAAACAACCAATGGAGCTCTTGATTTAAGTAAATTCATTTCTAAAATTGATCTATAGAGATACAATAATTCAAATAATATTCCAATCTTATTTTCGAGTGAGCAATAACAACCACTTTTCTTTTTTATTTGCCTACTAATATCCCTTAGGGCCCATAAGGATGTCCCGCTACACATGAACCAATATTCAATATTGTCAACTAATCGGTCGTCCCCATACCCCATATGGTATGAGTGCCGAAAATATCATCCCTCAATACCCCGTCCGATATGAGGGTGAATCAGGCCGTCCCCATACCCCATTCGATATGAGCGCCAAAAATACCAATTCTCGATACCCCGTCCAATATAAGGCAATGTTCACGGTAGGGTTCCCTATGTACCCAGTTTATCCACCATTTTCCATAATATCTAGTAAGGCTACCATTCATTAATTTATATGACCAATCAATTTTCCATTTGCATATTAATTACCAATTTCACAAATTAACCGTAAATCATGCAAGATAAGCAATATATATATCAAGGAAGCACAATTGAATCAATTAACCATTCTAGTATATGATCATGTATTTAAATCTGTAAATTCAACCATCAGTTAAACAAGACAACAAATAAATGACTAATCGGTTTCTGGCTCCATCGGTAACCTATAATTATTCTCAAAATTTTTTAAATTACATAAAATACCATATTGTCGATTATTAAGTTTTAATTCTATAACATGAAATAAGGTGAGGGATTCTTATCCGAATCGGTGTCCGAAGCACCGAACTTTCTACTGCGCCTATTGGCAGTCTTCGGATTTCTTGAATTTTCCTACGGAGATTAAAACACAGTTCATGTACGTAAAAATACCTCAAAAAATCCAAAATTGGTGTTAAAAACTTTTTCTGGCCAATTTCAGCACGGCGGCATCGCGATTCTCCAGCAATGGCACCGCAAATCGGGGTGGCAATTTGCTTTGGCCTGGCCGTTTTTGACAAGTTTTGGCGGATTTTATAACTATTCCTGTGAGAAAACACGTTAGGGGGTCTCGATTGGACGAAAAAAATTAAAAAACAAAAACCTACCGGTGGCGAAATTTTCTAGTACGGCGATTCTGTCAGCTCACTTTCGTGATTGGATGTTTTTCTTTGGTCAACCTATAGAAAACAGAATGGTGAATACAATAGTAGAAAAATTGTACGAAATAGAAAACGGGAAGGGGCTCATTAGAGGCGGTTTTGGGTTTCACGCGCGGCAGCGCCACTAGGCTTTGCTCGTAGTTTCTGGCTCATCCGTCGTCCTTTTTGCTCTGATTTTGCCATGGGGATGCTCAAAATCAAATTCTAAGTGGATAGAAGAATTTTTACCTTTTTTGGCGGTCAAAGGTAGCTCCAATGTGGCGGGGGGCGGTGGTCGGCTCTCTTCTCCAACGACTGGTTTTTCTTCTTTGACAGGAGGCTGGTGGCTAAGGTTTGGGTTTGGTATGATGCGAGATATTTATACCAGTCTCGCTTAAATCTAGATCATTCATCGCGTTTGATCTCAACCGTCCGATTGCGTTTAAAGAGAAAATAAATCTGGACCGTTCATTGTAATTTAATTTCTATCGTTCGATCGTATTTAAAGAAGAAATAAATCTGGACTGTTCATCGTGTTTAATCGCGACCGCCCGATCACACCTGAGGAGAGAACGGATCCAGACTGTCCACGCATGCGGGAACACTTCCGGGTCATCCAATCGCGTGCACGCAGATTACAAGTGTGGTCTCTCGCGTGACATCGAGTTAGCGTACCTTGCCACGTGGCACCCTCCAGTTCGTCGAGGCTGCTAACTAGGCGGTGTTACGTGGCACAATTTTTCTTAATTATATTTTTACCCTCAGTTTCTGATTTTTCTTTCAAAAACATCATCCTAGTCCAAATTTTCACCCATTTTTTCCAAAATTGTATTCAATTTCATCCTCAACCTATTTTTTCCCTAATTTCACATCAAATAAAAATTTATTAATTTTAAATTATATTTTTATATATTTTTAAAATTTTAAAATTAATACTGGGCCAAATTCTAGGCCCGGGTATTACACAAAGTAACATGCGGACGATCCGCCTGCGCATAACAGGATGTGCGCGCAGGTCCTAACCCTGCACCGTGCATGCTGTGCGCACGTCCCATGCATGCTGGTGTGTGGATGGTACGTGTGCGCTGTGCGCACGCCTTACGGCCATTGTGCGCACATGTGCGCATGCACAGTGCCCTGCACCCACGCGGGCAAACCTGTTTTCCCGTGGGGTTTTTCCCGAGAGTTGGTTTTCTCCCGTTTCGCCATCTTATGATTTTTTTTTTCTAATTTTTTGTTTTGACAAAAACAAATAATGTAAAATAAATTAAAATAAAAATAATAGTAAAATTAATAAAATAGATTGAAATGAAATTAAAAATAGATTAAAATCATGGATCTCGAGAATGACATAAATTAATTTAAATTTAGGGCAGCCAAAGACCGAATAAATAGAGTTTTTAAATTATTTTAGTACAGTGATGGGCGGGGTTTTACATCCCTCTCACCTCAAAAAATTTGGTCCCCAAATTTGTCTAGAATAAGTCTGGATACTTCTTCCACATTTCGTCATCTAACTCGCACTTCACTTTTTCTGGGGTATGATGTTGCCATCGTACGTTCACCATAGTAATCGTCTTGTTACTAAGACCTTATCAGTCCATCTGAGAATTTCTACAAGAACCTCTTCATAGGACATATCGACCTGTACTTGTACCTGCACCTCATCACGAGGAATAACATGAGAAGGATCAGGGTGGTACTTCTTGAGCATCAAGACATGAAAGACATCATGTAAACCCGCAAATTCCCGAGATAGAGTGTGGCGGTAAGCAACGGGTACAATGGACTTGATGATAGGAAAAGGTCCCACATATCGAGGGCTCAGCTTCCCTTTCTTTCCAAATCACATCTTGCCTTTGTAGGGATAGACTTTTAGAAAGACTTAATCTCCTACGGAAAACTCTAAGGGTCGCCTACGATTATCAGCGTAGGTCTTTTGGTAGCTCTAGGCAGTTGCCAAATTCTTGCAGATGATTGCAACTTTCTCAATGGTTTTCTAAATGAGGTCTGGTCCTAAGTGGTGTTGGTTCCCGACTTCACTCCAGCAAGTAGGGGAACGATAAGGCCTTCCATACAAAGCTTTATACGGGGCCATACTGATGCTGGAATAGTAGTTGTTATTATAAACAAATTCACAAAGAGGAAGATTCTCATACTAGTTATCACCAAAGTCGAGAATGTAAGCACATAACATGTCTTCCAATTTCTGGATCGTATGCTCAGAATGACCATCCATCTGGGACTAATAAGTGGTGCTGAAGTACAACCCAGACCCCAAGGCTTCTTGGAAGTTGTCCCAAAAGTGAGAGATGAATCGGGGGTCATGGTCGGATACAATGGATGAGGGAACTCCATAGAGTCGAATAATTTCATCCACATATAGGCGGGCTAACTAATCATGGAGTTCGTGGTTCAAATAGGCAGGAAATAGATAGTCTTGGTCAGCTTATCCACAATGACCATAATGGCATTTCGACTAAAACATGTCCTGGGCAATCCGGTGACAAAATCCATAGTCACGTGCTCCTATTTCTATTCGGGAATTAGAAGACCCTATATCAATCCACTGTGTCTCTGATGTTCTGTAGTTATCCATTGACAAGTAAGGCATCAAAAGACGTATCAACTATATCCTTCTTTATTCCTGGCCACCAATATTGTTGATTCAAGTCTTGATACATCTTGATACTCCCGAGATAGATGGATAACTTGGAAGCATGGACAATCTTGAGTACATTTGTGCATACTGCATCAAGGACCCAAATTCAATTCTGAAATCTAAACAATTCGTCATCAGAGATCCTAAAATCAGTAGATTTGTCCGAAGTGAACTTACCCAAGCTTTTGATGAGTTCCAAGTCTGTGGCCTGTGCTTCCCAAATTTTTATAAAAAGATCCGAGCTTGGATTTGGGCGGGGTAGGTGCCCTTTGCCATAATAACTAAGGTGGAGTGATTAGACGGTATCCATCATCTTTGAACTAGAGGCCATGGTTTGTGCTAGCATAGTAGGCTCTCGTCGAGTTAGGGCATCAGTGAGTACATTCCCTCTGTTGGGGTGATAAATGATCTGACAATTATAATCTTTTAGAAGATCCATCCAATGTCTCTATCTCATGTTTAATTCCTATTGTGAAAAGATATATTTGAGACTCTTATGGTTAGTGTAGATTTCGAAAGTCTTTCTATACAGGTATTGCCTCCATAACTTCAAGGCGAAGATAATGGCTGCCAGCTCCAGGTCGTAGGTAGGGTAGTTCTGTTCGTGGACTTTGAGCTGTCAGGATCTAAAGGAAACTACTCAGCCATGCTACATCAAGATAGACCCCAAACCGATATGAGATGCATCACAGCAAACTTGAAATCTCCCCTCATTGTCCGGGAGGATCAACACAGGGGTAGAGGTGAGATGGCATTTCAACTCCATAAAACTTTCACTGTATGCATAATTCCAAATGAAGGGTACACCCTTTCTGGTGAGTCGAGTCATGTGGGCAGCAATCTTGGTAAATTCGTCAATGAATCGTTGGTAGTGGCCTGCCAAGCCAAGGAAACTATGTATCTCAGCCACATTAGTGGGTGCGCTCCAGCTGGTCATTGATTCTACATTTGACGGGTCTATAGAAGCTCCTTCACTTGAGATTACATGACCGAGAAAAGAAACTCATTCCAATAAAAAAGAACACTTGCTTAGTTTTGTATGGCGTTAGTTTTGGTGGAGGGTCTCCAACACTTCAGCCAAATGTACAATATGTTCGCCATGGCTTTTGGAATACTCCAAAATATCTTCAATAAAGACAATGATGTATCGATCTACTGCGTGCTAGAAAACTCCGTTCATTAGGTCCATGAAAGCTTCTGGGGTATTGGTCAATCCAAATGGCATAACCCTGGACTCATCAGTCTGTATCTACACCAAAAGGTAGTTTTTAGAAAATATTCTTCCTTCACTCTCAACTAGTGGTACCTGGTTCTGAGATCAATCTTAGAGAAGACTGTGGTTCCTTGCAGTTGATCGAAGAGATCGTCGATTTAGGGTAATGGGTACTTACTTTTGACAGTCACTCAGTTGAGTTTTCTATAGTCCACGCAGAGTTAGGGGGTACTATCCTTTTTCTTTACGAATAACACCGGAGCGCCCCAAGGAGAATTGCTAGGGCGAATGAATTTTCAGGTGATAAGATCAAAAAGCTGATGTTTTAGCTATGTTAGTTTAGTGTAACTCATGTGATATGTAGGCTTTGAGATCGGTTGAGTTTCGGGCAATAATTCAATCAAGAATTCTACCTCACGTGGGGAGGTAGACTAGGGAATTCAATGGGAAAGATGTCAGGAAAATTGCAAACAATGGATATGGAACACACTAAAGTCCATATTCCTATTCAATTGTTAAGAAAATGATAACAACTTTTATTTTGGGGATTGTAAAGTTACAATTTTATTTTCATAGTCCATTATAACTCTATATTTTTTTAACCAATCCATTCCTAATATTATATCAAATTCTAAAAAATCTAATAATATCAAGTTTACACATACTTCTAGCCCTGAAGTCTTTATCTTATAGTCTTTATATACAAAATGAGCCTCTAGTAGTCCTCTAGAGGGAGTTTCCACAACTAGCATTTTTCCTAAAGCTTCTGGTCTCAATTCTAGGTTACCAGCAAGTGCATAGGAAATAAAAGAATGAGTTGCTCTAGTATTGATTGAAGACTTGGCAGGAGAATTATGAATAGAAAGCATACCCTGGATAAGAATAGGAGTAGGAAGGACTTCAATTTCATCTAAATGGTACACTCAACCTTGTGCTATGGGTCTGGCTTATCTTTCAGTAACTGAGGGTAGTCTTTTATAAAGTGTTGGGTGCTTCAACACTAATAGCAAGCGTGATTGATACGCCGACAAGGCAGGTCCCCATGTGAGCGACCATAATGTTGACAAGGTGGGTTAGTTCGGGCAAGTGACCGTAGGTAGGGGCAAGGCAGGAGGAAGGGCAATTCTGGTTCATTTGTCTTGGGGGTTATTCACTGGGTCAGACAATCTCTTTCTAAGCTATTGGGCCCAAACTCCAGCAAAACATTGGTGCTTAGTTGAGATATCAACAGCCAACTGGGCATGTTCAAGCACCTCTGCATACGAGCTGGGTCTTAGCATCATGACGCGGTCATAAATGTCAGCACGAAGGCCCTTGAGAAACTTCCTAACCTTTTGACTTTTGGGGGTGACCATCAAAGGAGCAAACTTAGACAACTGAACAAATCAAGCTGCATATTGGGCTACAAACAAGCTTTTTTGGTGGAGGTCCTAGAATTCCTCCTCTTTTTTTTCCCGAACATAAGTAGGGAAGAAATTATCAAATAAAACATCCATGAAAACTTCTCAAGTAGTAGGGGTAGACATGACTTCTTTTTTAAGTTGCCACTAGTGTCCGGCTTCACCATTTGACATAAAGGCTATAAGAAAGACCTTTTGTTCTTCGATTAGGTCTGGTACAGAGAATAGCTTTTCTATTTGTAGGAACCAGGCTTCGGCTAGTAAAGGATCAGGACCACCTTCAATGTATGGGGGTTTAAGTTTTCTAAACTTTGCTATATTATAGGAGATAGACCGATATGGGTTTCAAAATTAAAGGGCAGGGGGTGGACAAGTGTTGACCTTGTTTTGTCTTACGACTGTAGTTAATCCTTGAACGACTCGAAAAAGTTCTACAAATTCAGTCCTGGTCGGATGATCAGGGGCTTCAGGTCATTTAGTATGCTCTACAGATGGTCTTCCTTGCATCATTCCTACAAAAGAAAGGAATACATGACTTGGAGGTTTAATCTTTGAAAGGAGGACATTTATCTTTCCTAAGTACTCTAAATGGTTTATCTATCCTAAACCTCAGTGTAAGGGATTTGTTCCGTGATATTCTGCTCTAATAACACCTGTGACATCCAAGGTGCTAGTTAAGACAATTGGGTGTAAGATACATATTCAAAATAACGAGTGCATGATAATATTTATGCAATGGAATCAAGACCTTAACAAATCCCTTACAGATACATATATATTATTCTAAATACATACATCACTGAGGCCAAAAAGGGTTATAAAATACAAAACATAAGTGCCACTTCTTTCACTATGCTACTAGAATTCATTAGAGTGCAAAAATAGATATGCACTCAGACTTATGGATCTACGAGATCCTCATAGGCTTTTGAGGGTAGGTTTGCTTGTGGTTCCTCATTTTTTTTATCATTTAGGAGGGGGGGAGGAATGGAAAGAGTGAGTTTCATATGCTCAGTAAGAAAAACAGTATTAAATTAACATTGTAAGATTTTCAAAAGCTTTTTATTTTATCTTACTGATTAGCTTCCTCATTTATTTAACTCATCATTAGAGAAAATATTTATTTAAATATCAAAATAGTACGTTAGCACAGAAAATTAAATATACATATATTATGCCGAATAATGAAAAAAATCAAATAAATCATAAAATGTTCAAAGATTTTGTGTTATGCTTCGTGAAGTCATAACAAACTTCCATCTCTGAGGGCAGATACAGATACAGATTTCCAACTGCCCAAGTGGAACGACCAAATGAGATATAGATACAACAATTTACTCAGGCTCACTTCTGGCTGGCCATAACATGGTACGATTTATTACTACAACCGTACCAACCATAGTGATCCTAATAGATAATCTATAGTCACGACATTACTTAGCCACAGGTGACCTTTATAGATAGTGCAATACAACTCTCATTAGAGGGCACGCCGTCATCTACTAGGAGCAGTCCTCTTACGTCTTTCCATATCAGATAGGGTAGGGAGAAACAGATACCCCAAAGGGTAGGGGGAACAGATATCCCTCAGAGATAAAAAGTCTAACGAGACACTTGATGCAATATACATGTCAATACAGATACATTTCGGACCATACAAGCTTCATTCCACTTTTTTCTTTCTTTTTCTTTTATTTTACTTTTATTCATTATGAACTACATATTATATTTATTACATCAAATTCATCAAGTGTCAGTAAATCACACAACAATACTTGAAAATCAGAACAATTCGACTCATTCGAATACAGAGACACGCAAAACAGATAAAATAACTATCATATTAAATTTGTTTATCTAAAAATACTTCTTCGGTCGTCGAAAGTAATACTAGATTCCTTATCGAAACCTCAATGTTTTCTCCTTCACTGTTTTTCTTTCTTCTTCTTCATCTCTTAATATTTTACTATCTCTCTCTCTCTCTCTCTCTCTCAAAATCTTTGAAAAATAGAAGAAATGAAAGTGTGGAGAGGAAGGGAAGGGGAAGGGCAATTTAGAGAATTTTAAAAATATTGGATTCGTGCCAAGTGGAAAAATTCGGTGAAGAGAGAGGAGGAAAAGATTCTTGGCAAGAAAAACGAGGGAGAAAAATTTCCTCCACGGGCAGCGGTGGAGCTCTGCCTGAGTTGGTAGAGCCCAATTAGCGCGTTGCAGGCTAGCTTGCGCGCGTGCAGGACCAAGGCATACTAGGTATCGCCCGCGTAGGCCCCAAGTGCACAGGGCCTGTTCGCACAGGCCTACAGCGCGGACGGCACATACGCATTGTGCGGCGCCAGTCTGTGCGCGAAGTGACGCGCACAAGTCCCGACCCCGTGTCATGCTCGTGGATGGAAAGTGCTCGCTGTGCGCATGTCCCGTGCATGCGTGTGAAGGGGACGTGCACACGTCTGTTGCGTACTAGCGTGCAGATGGGGCGTGCGTGCTATGTGGACACCCCACAGCCACTGTGCGCACATGCGCGCGAGCACAGTGCTCAGCAGCCACATAGGCAAACCTGTTTTCTCGTGGGATTTTTCTCCGTGAGTTGGTTTTCTCCTGTTTTTACCGTTTTTTGATTTTTTCTAATTTTTTATTTTGACAAAAAAAAGCAAAATAATGTAAAATAAATTAAAATAAAAATAATAGTAAAATTAATAAAACAAATAAAAATAAAAATAAAAATAGATTAAAATCACGAATCTCGAGAATGGTGTAAATTAATTTAAATTTAGGACGGGCAAAGGCCTAAATAAATAGAGTTTCTAAATCAGTGTAGTACAGCGATGAGTGGGGTGTTACATTATTCTAGATCCTTCATCATTATCCATCGTTTTTTCATTTGACTCTAAACTATGTTTTTAATCTTATTATATATTTCAAATACATTAAAGGCTAAATTAAATATATTATAAGAATTTAACTCAGGGTATTTTCAAGCTATCACATCCTCCCCCCTTAAAAAAGAAATTTGTTCCTCCAAATTGGATTTACTAGTGGTCACAAGTAGATGTGGGTATTAGGCCTTCATTGCCTCTTCTAGCTCCCACGTGGCTTCTTCAGTCGAATGATGCTACCATAGTACTTTTACTAAGGAGATTACCTTGGACCGTAATATCTTTTTTTTGCGATCCACTATCTACATAGGAAGCTTAATAGAGGATAGGTTGTCCTAAAGTGCAAGGGATTTATATTGGAGTACATGCGATGGATGTGGGTGATATTTCTTTAGCATTGACATATGGAAGACACTGTGTATGTTGGATAACTCAGGTGGCAATACCAAATGATAGACGATAGCTCCCACTCTATCCAATATTTCAAAAGGTCGAATAAATCTAGGACTGGGTTTTTCTTTCCTCCTAAATCTCATTATCCCTTTCATTGGTGAGATTTTCAAAAATAGATGGTCGCCTACTTCGAATTCTAAATCGTTTCTCCAATTGTCGGCATAATTTTTTTGCCTACTTTGAGCTATTAGAAGATGTTTCCTGATCAATTTGACATTCTCTGTAGTTTATTCTACCAATTCAGGTCTAATCAGTTTTCGTTCCCCAACTTTTTCCCGATAGATAGGTGATCTGCAGGAGGGTGTTTCATACAAAGCCTCATAGGGTGCCATTTGAATACTAGACTGATAGTTATTGTTATATGTGAAATCAATCAGAGGAAAATGATCATTCTAATTACCTCGTAACTCAATGATGGAGGTCTATAGCATATCTTCTAGAGTTTGGGTTGTTCGTTCTGATTGACCATCCATCTGAGGATGAAATATCGTACTAAATCATAACTTGGTCCCCATGGCATTCTGTAAATCGGTCCAAAATCTTGAAGTAAAGCAGAAATCTCGATTGGAGGCGATTGTGATTTTAATTCTATACAATCTCACAATCTCCTTCTTATAGAGTCTGGCTAGCTTGTCAAGTAGGTCATTTACTCTGAAAGCCAGGAAATGAGCAGATTTAGTTATTCTATCAACGATAATCCAAATGACATCATGTTGGGATCTTGTTTTAGGTAGACCCACCACGAAATCTAATGGTAATATGTTCATATTTCCACTCTACTACCGGTAAGGGCTGAAGTAGTCCTGCTGGTCTCTGACGTTCAGCCTTCATTTGTTGGCATGTGAGATATTTAGAAACAAACTCTACTATATCCTTCTTCATCCCACTCCATCGATATTTGGTCCTTAAGTTCTTATACATTTTAGTGTTGTCAGGGTGCATAATAAATCTAGAGCAGTGTGCTTATTCTAATATCTCATTTTCAAATTGTTTTTATTCGGCACACATCCTCTATTTCCAAATCTCAATACATCATCTTCCAATAATCTAAATTGTAGCCTAAGTCCCTTACGATATCTTCCATAATCGACTTTAAGGTAAGCTGCTGGGCTTCTCTAATTTTCTGCACCAAAATAGGTTATACTTTTATATTGGCTAGGTATCCTCCTAATCTCTTATTTCAGACATTTAGATTCAACTTCTAGAACTTCTTTACAAGTCTCCACTCTAAGGCCATCATGTAGGCAAGAGTGCAAGTACTCTTCCTACTAAGTGAATTTGCAACATATTGCATTTTCTTGGATGGTATAGAATCTTACAATAATAATTCTTAAGTAAATCCATCTATCTCTTTTAACACATATTAAGTTCTTTATGCGAAAACAAATACTTCAAACTCTCATTGATCAAGGATGATCTTTTAATTTTTTGTTTTTATAATTTTCATTTTTATTATTTTCTATTTTTATTTAATATTAAAAATAGATGAATGGTTTTAATTAATTTACCAAAAAATGAGAGGATATTAATATGTGTGATATTTTTAGGGTTTACTTATTTTAGTATATGTGTTATTTTTGCAAGCTCCTGAAAGCTATATAAGAGGATTTCATTGTAAGAATTAAAGCAGAGAAGAATAAAAGTTATCTTATCTTCTTCAAAGATAAACCTTCTCTCTATTTTCAATTAATATCTGTTTGAGAGTTGTTAGGTTCTATCACTACCATATGAATTAGATTGATATCAGAGCATTTTGATCCTATTTGATTATGGTTAAAACTAAATAAGGTTATAAGGAGATCAAAGAACCATTTTTCTATTCTCAACGTTCAGCGAAGACCCTTAAGAAGAACCACAAGTTTTGAGTTTGTTATAATAGCACATGACTCTATTCTAGTTGACTTGGCCAAGCAAATTGCTAGTTTGTCTAAACAGATGGCAAATGTTATGTCTTAGATAAATGATCAATCTCATGATGATTCTAATAAAAACTCCGTGGAGACAATTAAAAGTCCCAGTTCGAGTTTAAGAAAAAAGAAAAAAGATCATTCTCCTCAAGAAGAGGAAGAAGAGAGGATGCGAAGACCTTTTAAGGTGGAGGAAAAAATTGATATTCCATCGTATTATGGTTCAATTGATGCTAAGAAGTTAGATTCTTGGATCAATAAGTTGGAGACTTAGTTTACCTTATATAGGTATAGTAGTGAAGACAAGGTCTCATTGGCAAGACTAAAGATGTCAAGTCATGCCTTAGCGTGATGGAATTCATATATACAAACCCACAAGGGTGAAAAATTACTTGGGATAATTTTCTGGATCTCATCCGAAAAGAATTTTATCCAATGTGCTACTAAGAAGATAGATGGAAGCGATGGCACAACCTACGCCAAAAGCGAGACCAATTAGTGTAAAAATATACTACTGAGTTTAGACGTCTAGTTGTGGCATTAGGAATTTCGATAAATTCATATGAGAAGTTCATAAAATATACCTCAGGACTATTGCCACCTATAAGTACTGAGATCTCACTTTATAAAAAAAACGATGTGTCTAGTGCAAGTATGATATCTATGACTATTGGAAAAAAAATAGTCGTAACGAGCAATCCTTTGAAGGCTCAAGATCAAGCTCAAAACAGAAAAAGTTTAAGAAGGCTACTTTAGCCTTATCATCCTTATCTTCAACGTCAAGTGCTAGAAGGTACTATGATCACTATAAGATTATTGGTCATACAATGGATAAATGTTGGAAGTTGCACCCAAAAGAAAGACCAAAGGATAAGATTGTGGCAATAACAACCTGGGATAATGAACTTATAATAGTTGATCAGGTTCAAAGAGCAGATCCAAACTTATGTCTAATGGCAACAACAAAAGTTATGGATTCATAGTCACTTACCAAAAATGAAAAACAATAGGAGTTATTTGTCTTAAAAATTCAAGTAAAGCAAGAGGTGATTACTTTCGTGGTTAGTAATAGAAGCCAAAGAAATCTCATCTCTGAGCAATTGGTGCAAAAGTTAGGATTTTCCACAATCCCTCACCCTAAGCCATACCCATTAGGTTGGATTCACAAAGATGTGGGGCTTCAAGTTAATCGACAATGTACTTTTTGATTTGCTATTACAAGTCAATTTATTAATGAAGTGACCTGTGATGTAGTCCCCCTTGATATATGTTAGATAATACTTGAAAGTCCTTATTTATGGAACTGAGATCCCATTTATTATCGTCGAGCTCAAAGAATTCAATTTACTAAAGAAGGAAGGATATATCTCTTTTCTGGTGAAAAATGAAACAAACTGTTGTTTGATCACTGTGTGTCAAGCCAAACGGATGATTAACTCATCAAAGAAGTTTGTATTACTAATTATACAACCTTCTAAAGATGAGGGACGCACATAGGTAATCAATATTGTTAATCCAACTCACTTTGCTATCGCTAAATCATTTTAAAATAAAGAGAAAAATGAGATAAAAAAGTTGTGCAGAGAATTTCTTTTCCTATTTTCTGAAGAATGAGGTTTACCACCACAGAGGAAAGTGGAACACGAGATTCAACTAATCTCATATTCATCACTTTTGAAGTTAAACATGTATCAGTATTCTATAGTAAAGAATGAAGAAATAAAGAAACAAGTATCTGATTTGGTTGAGGGTGGTGTTATAAAACTAAGCAATTCATCTTGTGGATCAGCAGTGGTTCTTATTCCTATAAAGGATGGTGGTTGGTATATGTGTATTGATTACCGTTCCTTAAACAAAGTCACAGCGAAGAATCGATACCCTTTTCCCATAATAGATAATCTTCTAGATCAATTGAAGCATGCCTATTATTTCACAAGGTTAATATGGTTACCATCAAGTTCGAATTCAAGAAGAAGATTCTTGGAAGACAGCTTTTAAGACAAGACAAGATTTGTTTGAGTGGTTAGTCATGCCATTTAGACCTTGTAATGCTCCTGCTATATTTATGCGATTGATGAATGATGTCTTGCGACCTTTCGTTGATCAATTTATCATTGTTTATCTTGATAACTTCTCATCCACAACTATACTTGGGAGGAACACTTAAATCATTTGAGAAATGTATTTGAATTGTTAAAAAAACATGAACTTTGTCTTAATGAAGCAACATGTGAGTTTAGGCAGATCATTACTATACCTTGGATTTTTTGTGGGTAATAGTGAATTGCAAATCGACCCAGGAAAAGTGATGGCTATTAAAGAGTGACCCTGACCAACAATGTCACTGAAGTCTGAAGTTTTATAGGAGCTTGTTAGTATGTTAGAAAATTTATTCAGAATTTCTTTATGATAGCTGGTTCCTTACTTGAACTAATAAAAGAAAATCAATGGTTTGAGTGGACTTAGAAATATGAGGACACATTTCATCCTCTAAACAAAAAGATATACGAGGCGCCTGTTTTAGTTCTACTAAATCTATAAAAGCCTTTTGAACTTGAGGTTGATGCATTTGGATATGCAATGGGTGTTGTTCTGATGCAAAAAGGAAGAGTTATTACTTATTACTCTGAATTATTTCAAGGGTCTCAAAAGAACAACCCAATTTATGACAAATATTTGCTTGCCCTACACCAAGCCGTAAAATATTGGTGTGTGTATCTTTTGGGTAAAAAAGTAGTAGTTTACACTGATCATCAACCCCTTCAATACCTTCAAACACAATCTAAATGACAACAAGGCCATCACATGAAATGGATGATACCTTCAACAATTTAACTTGATCATCAAATACAAAAAGGGAGTTTTGAATAAATTGGCTGATATGCTATCTCGGCCACCAATAACAACACTTTGCTTGTGTGCTGTAATGGAGATTCAGCCAAACATATATAAAGAATATGTCAACATGTATGAACATGATCCAATTTTTTGTGATAAAATGACTGTGGTGAAAATGGAGAAATCCTCAGAGTTTACATTGTGAGATGGATTACTTTACAAAGGATCACAATTATGTTTTCTAAGAAAAGCAAATCGTAGACAATGGATGCTAGAAACACATATTTTAAAGGTAGTAGGACATTTTAGAGTAAATAAGACTGTACAAAATCTTCAACGTTATGTCTACTGGCCCTAAATGCAACAAGGTATATTACGTTTTGTTAAAGTGTGTATGCTATGTAGCACTTCAAAGCCATCAAATGGAAAGATTTGGTTTTACACACCATTACCAGTTCCAAGTAGACCATGAAATAGTATCTCTATGGATTTCATGGGAGGTTTATAACTACTAAATGAGGATATAACTACCTATATGTAGTAGTAGATAGATTTTCCAAGATGATAATACTTATAGCATGCGAAAAAACCATCACGGGAGAATAAACAAAAAAAAGTTTTTTAAGAATGGTTGGACACAATTTGGATTACCAAGCTCTATTGTTTTAGATCGTGATAGTCATTTTCTTGGAAGTTCTGGAGATCATTGTGGTCTATGATGGATATAAAGTTGAATAGAAGTACAACTTTTCATCCTCAAACTGATGGTCAAACTGAAGTTGTCAACCGGACCATTGTTGTAGGGACCCAGAACTTAAAGGATATGAATTTATATTTTAAATGCAGAAGCAAACAATAAACTTCGGGTTTACATTCCTTACACAGTGAATTAGAATACCCAATAGGGATAGAGAATGTTCATTCTATAGTGGTTCGTAAAAAGAAATGAGTAAATGATTAAAAGCAAGTAAATAAATATCTTAGGGGGTTAACCTCCACTAGCACTTGATGGAGTCCGGGAGGTAATCTACTCATAACCTTCTTGTTGATCGGGATCTGAATCTTGATCTTCTTGATCTGACATAGTTAGTAGAAGAGTGAGCTACATTAGTGCAGTAAGAATATCACACTAGTCAGTGATATAGAAAATCAAAGGTTGGTAAAAATCATAGGACAACTAATGGAGCCCTTTATTTAAATAAATTCGTTTAACATAAAGGAAACGGTTTATTCCATACTTACCCTCGCAAGTTTTTCAAAATCAACCTATAAAGACAAATACTTGGATAACATTATGATTTTATGTACAAGTGAACAAAATTAGCAGTTTTTCTTTTAACCTGCTTACTTGAACCCCTAGGGTTCCTTAGAGATATTCTCTTACTCGTGGACCCAATATCTAGATTTATCAGTTAACTTGGCCATCCCCATACCCCATCTGGTAATGGGCACCAAATACGCCATTGCCCCGATATCCCGTCCAGTATGAGGGTGAACCATGTCTCCTAAATCCTTTCGGTATGAGACTTCTTATCCCACTTCGATTGAGGTAGTGTCCACAATAGAGTTCTTTATGTATCGGGTGCGTCCATCCTTTCCCAAGGTACCCAGTAAGCCTTTTATACATATATCTATATCATCAATTAATTGTTAGTTTCATACTAACATTTCGTATTGTTTTCGCTCCTCTGGAAAATCATGATGTGCGCATGCTGGCTACTCTGCTTTAGTATTCACAAATCAATTGTAGGTTATGCAAATAGGTGATATGCACATTAAGAAGATAATTGAGATATTTTATTTCAAAACAGACCAACATGGGAATGTGCAGTGAAGTGAACCAAAAAACTGAAAAAATAATCAAAACCATCAATTACATACGTATAATATAATAATAGGAAATTCAAACAGTACAGGGAAATAAATAGTGAATTAGGGAAAATATGAATTGACCCATTTTGGCTCAACTAGTGACTTGTAATTATTTTTAGGATTTTTCTAATTTTTCATAAAATGCAAGATATGCGATTATTAAGCCTCAATTTACTGTAACAAGGAATAGGATGAGGGATTCTTACTCGGATGGGTGTTTCGAAATACAGAGTTATCTACTCCAGCACCGGCTCCACTGCCCACGGAGGCAGTTCGCCTCGGCCTAGCTAGTTTTGGTAAATTTAGGTTTGTTTTAGCTGGTTTTATACATATTCCTATAAAAAAACATGTTAAGAAGCCTCGGTTGGTTGGAAAAATAAAAAAAACTGACACCTACCCACGGGGGGGTCTCCGAGTGTAGCGGCTCTGTCAGTCCTCCTTCGCGGTTGGGGTTTTTCTTCGGCTAACTTGTACCAGAAAGAGACAGTGAACATGATGATCAAAGAATTGCATGAAACGGGAAATGGGAAGGGGGTCATCAGAGAGGATTTTGGGTTTTGGCCGCGGTAGCTTGGCGGGGCTTTGCCTGCAGTTTGTAGCTCACCCGCTGTCCTTTTTGCTCTGATATAGCCACAGGAATGCTCGGAATTGAATTCCAAGCGGGAAGATGAAAATTTTATCTTTTTTGGTGGTTGGCGGTGGCTTTGGTGCGGCGGTGGCGATGGTCGGCCTCCTTCTCCGGTTAGGGCTGGTGCAACTAGGGTTAGGGTTCCTTGGAACGCGATCCTTAAATACCCTCCCCGTGTCGATCTAGGCCATCCGTTCAGAAACACATGGCCCTCTCTTTTCCCTTGGATCTATCTTAATCGGGGAATTAATTTGGGCTACATGATCGGATTGAATCTAACCGCTTGATTGTGTCTAAAGAGGGAATGCATCTGGATCGTTCACGCGCGCAGGATGAGAATAGGACCGTCGGATCGCCAGGCATGCGGATCGATTTCATGGCCTCCCACGTGGTGACGATGTCAATGGGGTTGCCATGCAGCGCGCTCTGGTTTGCCGAGGCTACTAATTGGGCCGTTCCACGTGGCCAAACTTCTCCTTTTTGCGATTTAACCTCCCTATTTTTAATTTTTCGTTAAAAAATACCCTTGGATTCAAAATTTCACCCTTTTTTCCAAAATTATTTTTAATTTCATCCCTAATTTATTTTTTCTTAAAAACTTAATAAAATTTAATTAAAATAAAATTTTTAATTATTTATATATATATATTATAAATAGAAAAATCATCCCGGGCTAAATTTCTGGGCTCGGGTGTTACAATTATACATCTTTTGCCGGGGTATAATGTTTGACACCTTAAGAGTTGGGATGAGATTTTACCATATCTACAATTTTCCTTTAACAAAAATATTCATAGCTCCACTAGTAAGTCACCATTTGAAGTTTGTCTTGACTACTTACCACAAAGTCCATTTGATATTGAGTTTACACCTAAGTGATCGCCAAAGAAAGTACAAGACAAGAATGGTCCCAAGAAGGCTCAAAAGTTCTTAGAATGCATTTGACGGGTCCATGGTGAAGTAGAAAAGCAATTACAGAAAGCTCAGTAAAAATATAAAGCTAGACATGATCGACATAGAGTAAAAAGTGAATTCCAAGTGGGAGATCTAGTATGGCTACACTTGGGAAAGGAGAGGTTAAAAGGAGAAGACAAGAAGTTAAAACCTATTCGTTATAGTCTTTTTAGGATCCTTAGATAGATTAGTGATAAAGCATGTCAACTAAAATTACTTGGCTATATGAAAATATACTCTGTGGTCAATATCAAAAATCTAAAACCTTTCGAACTGTCAATGTTAGATAATGAACCTAGAGAAGTTATGCCTTCAGTGGAGGATTTGCATATTAACAACGAGAACCCACTACTGGAAGATTCTATCCTTAAAAGGAAAGTCACAGAAACTCGTAGGGAAATAAAAGAAGCATTTCGTATTGGAAAGAAAGAACAAAAATCTAGTGCATCAAAATAGTTCACTAGAGAAATAGGAGAATCTACGTTTCCCAATCTCAAATTTTAAGATCCAACAAGAGTTGAATTCCTCTAAAATAAAGGGGAATAATGATCAATGGTGATTTTTTAATTTTTTTTTAATTTTTTTAATTTAATATTAAAAATAGATTAATGGTTTTAATTAATTTACTAAAAAAATGAAAGGATATTAATTTGTATGATATTTTAAGGATTTGCTTATTTTAGTTTGTGTTATTTTTGTAAGCTCCTCAAAACTATATAAGAGGATTTCATTGTAAGAATTAAAATAGAGAAGAATGAAAGTTATCTTATCTTCTTCAAAGATAAACCTTCTCTTTATTTTCAATTAATATCTATTTGAGAGTTGTCAAGTTTTATCACTCCCATACAGATCACTTATGATATGTGTGAATCTCGAAAATTTCACAATATAGATAATGACGCTAGATCTTTAAGGCAAAAACTATGACGACTAGTTTTAAGTCATGGGTAGGATAGTTCTGCTCATGATTATTTAATTATCTAGAACCATAAGCTATCACTTTTTCGTATTGCATCAACACACACCTAATCATTGTTTTGAAACATCACTGTAGATAGAGAATCCACTAGTACTGTTAAGAATAATCAATACTAGGGCTGTTGTCAATCGCTTATTCAGTTCCAAGAAGCTTTGTTCACACTTATCATTCCACTCGAACTTTATGTCTTTTCTAGTGAGCTGAGTTAGTGGAGTAGCAATCTTTGAAAAAGTTTTAATAAACTTCCTGTAGTATCCAGTTAGACTGAGAAAATGTCAAATTTTAGTTATCGTTGTAGGCCTTTTCCAATTTACTATTGCTTCTACTTTAACTGGATCTATTGATATTTTATCCTTTAAAATTATATGTTTAAGAAATGCAACCTCCTTTAACCAAAACTCACACTTCTTAAACTTAGTGTAAAACTTTTTTTAAGTATCCCAAGAACTATTTCCAGATGCTTCGCATATTCAGCCTCACTCCGTAAATTAGATCAGTATATCATCAATAAAGACGATGACAAACTTATTCAAGAATGACTTAAAGACTCTATTCATCAAATCCATAAATGTCGTAGGAGCATTTGTTAGACCAAAAGACATGACTAAGAATTCATAATGGGCATACCTAGTCCTAAAGGCAATCTTGGGAACATCTTTTTTCTTAATCTTTAGTTTATGGTATCCATAATGCATATTAATCTTTGAAAATACTTGGGCTCCTTGAAGTTGGTTAAACAGATTATCGATACGAGGCACTAGATACTTATTCTTTATGGTAACTTGGTTTAGTTACCTATAGTCGATATAAATCCACATGGTACCATCATTCTTCTTTACAGATAGTACTTGAGCTCCCCATGGTGATACACTTAGTTTGAGGAAAGCCTTATCCAATAATTCTTGCAATTGTTTCTTGAGTTCCTCTAATTTGGCTTTTACTTTTTGATATGAAGCCTTAGAGATAGGGTTCATACTAGGAATTAAATCAATGAAGAACTCGATCTCCTGATCCGAAGGTAGACTTGGAAGATCTTTTGGAAAATTCCTTCACCACTAGTATCTGTTGTAGATTGACTTCTCTACTTTTATTCTCCACTACATATTCCAAATACCCTGTATATCCCTTCTCAAGTAATCATTGAGCTTGAATGCAAGATATGAGACATGGTTGTTGGGACTCCCTAATCCCTCTGAATTTGAATGCCTTATGATTGGGAATATTAAAGGTCATTGTCTTCCCATGACAATCTATATTAGCATGGTACACTGTCAACCAATCCGTTCCTAGTGTGATGTCAAAATCATGCATGTCTAAGAATATGAGATCTGCTGGTAACTCTTTGTTGGTAATCTCTACAATGCATGCTCGACAGATCGTACTAGTGGTCAAGTCTTTATTGGCTGGGATAGAGACTACTAATACATAATCTAAAGGTGACTGTTCAATGTTCAGATGCTAAGCAAACTCATGCGATGTAAAAGAGTATGTAGATCCAGGGTCTATTAAGACTTTAGCTAAGGTACTAGAGATAGTGAACATACTTTGGATTACATACTGAGAGGCTTGAGCATCTAGCTCTATAATGGCATATACTCTTCCTTAAGTTCTTGGCCTGGTCTGTTCTTTGTTGATAGGATCCTCTTTGATTCGATATTGAGTACTACCACATTTGAAGCATTCATTTGTTAGCTTGTAGCAGGGTCTACTACCATAATTCTTTCAATAATGGGGGCAGATTTACTTTAGCTTCTGTTTTAGGGCTATAGGAGGAATTATGAAACCTGTCTTCTACCTCTTATCAGGTTGTTGTGGCTTTTGAGCCTTCTTCTTATTGTTTGGTATGAATGGTTAAACCTGTTTGGTAATTCTGAATTGAATTACAACTCTAAATTGAATGCCTATTTATAGTGTAGGTCATGTGAATAATAAGGAAAAAATAATCTCATAATTAATGGTATAAATTACATAGGAAATTAAATCTAGACTAGAATGAAAAACTAGCAAGAACTAAGAAAATTACAACTAAAATAACATATATATGATTTTTCTATGAGGAAAAATCTTTAAATAGGGAATATCTTAATTAATTGTGGCTGATTTAGGGGAAGAGATTTTGCCGAAATATTTTTTTTTTCCTCAAGTATTTTCTTTTTCTGCGAGATTTGGCATTTAAGGAGCTTTCTTCTTTCTCAAGATAGCTTGGAATTTATGAGCAATTTCCCCTCTTTGCTGATCTTTAATTGTGAAGATTTTCTATATGACTAGGAAATAAAATTCCATGAGAATTTTTCCTTTTCATTTCTTGCAGAATGTTTTCCTTTTCTTGTTTATTTCCCTCTTGCACTTGGGGTGAATATAATATACTATTATACCATTGGATTAATGGCCATGTTGTCATCTTTTCTTGGGCTTCTTTAATGGGTCCAATTTCATCTTCCTTATTGATCCACACTTTGATAAAAAGTTGGAAGGTTTGTTGTAATCTTTTAACTCTCCCCCTTGAAATGGGCCCACTTGGCACTGAAATATCCTCTCCACCAACTTGACCCATGTCCATGCTCACATCATTCTTGGTAGTCATTGCTCTTCAAAACTAAGATTTTATCCTAGATCTCCTTATGCAAGCCTCTTTGAAACTTCCTACCTCTTAGGCTTCCATTTGCTACTAAATTGGGCGTGAATCAAGTCAGCTCTATAAACTTTTTTGCATATTTTGCCTCACTCATGTTCCCTTACTTTTATTCTAGGGACTTTATTTACTTCTATTCTTGAACAAAGTCAGGAAAATACTTATCGTAGAATGCCGCTCTAAATGCTTTTGAAAGGATCGGTGTCCTCAGGGATCCCTTCTTCAGGCGCCACTAATGTTTTGCAGCTCCCTTGAACATGAATGTGGCTAATTGTACCTTTTACTTTGAAGTGGAGATGAGAACATTGAATATCTTCTTCAACTCCATGATCCACTGTTAGGCTAATATCGGGTTAGTTGCTCTAGCAAATAATGGTGGGTTCATCCTCTTAAATCTTTCAATGAGTTTTCCATTATTTTCCTCCATTAGCTGGGTGTTACTGGTACTAGCATTATTACTGTTAGTAGAACTTTGGCTATGGAATATATGTTGACTTACCACTATAGCCAAGCCTTCGACTATACGCGTGAGTCTATCTAGACTCTGCTCGATTCAGTCTTCTAGAACCCGATATGCCTAGTCTCTCAGCATCCTTGCCATTTTCTACATTCATGAAATTCAAACTTAGAGGTGTTTCACTATATTTCGCAACTCTATTTAAGTCTCATGTAACCCTAAGCCTCCTATTTAAGGGATGTCCTAGAATCGTACTCTGATACCACTTGTCACAGACCATACCTTGTCTTATAGGATAATGATCGGAGCAGACTTACATAAATCACATAGATTCAAGTTAAGTAAACTAACTTAAATTTATTAATCATAACAGAGTTGCAAAAGTGTTATATCCCTTAAATATAAAACATAAATATATGTACAAAACTTTAAATTTCTTTTCTTACATTACTAAACAAAACTACGAAACAATAACCTTAATATCATAGTTCAAAATTTTCCTCCGTATCACTGTTCACTCTGCAACAGTATTCTCAGTATCTGAAGAGTGATAGGGGGTGAGATAAAATATCCCAATAAATACTATTATAAAATCATAGTATAGTACATGCAATATATAATTTCTTTACACACAACAAAACATATATCATATGATCTTTCCAAAACAGATACGAATTAGAAGATGAATGCACAAATAAGAAAACTTATTCACAATTGCTTCGTTGTATACTTCATCACTATTATGAAAAATCAATCAGTTACTATACATTATGCGTAGACACAGATACTTATCACTGGTTCTCATATACCTGAACATGAAACAACATATATGAGTGCCTTAAAATATTGCTACCCCCCGAGCACGGAATGGTTAGGGCACACAGGTAAGATTATTTCTCCATACACCTTAACACGGAATGATTATATAAAGGTACACACTTATCACTTTGCCAATACACCCGAACACGTGACGGTTATATAGTTTCTTTACACACAACAAAATATATATCATATGATCTTTCCAAAACAAATATGAATAAGAAGACGAATGCACAAATAAAAAAATATATTCATAATTGCTTCATTATATACTTTATCACTATTATGGAAGATTAATCAATTACGATACATTATGCATAGACACAGATACTTATCATTAGTTCTCATACACCTGAACATGAAGCGACATATATGAGTGCCTTAAAACATTGCTAACCCTCGAACACGGAACGGTTAGGGCACACAGATCAAAATTTTTCTCCATATACCTTAACACGGAATGGTTATGTATGGGTATACACTTATCACTTTGCCAATACACTCGAACATGCGACGATTATGTATGACCACATTAAAGCCTAGCGTAATGTAGGTGTTTTCAGAATAACTTCGTTTCATAATGAGTGATACACATATATCAAAATCATATTTCTAAAACACAAAGTGAAATAACACTTATATAGAAGTAAAACTTTAATAAATACTCAGCAAATACAAAAGAAAATTAAACACTTGCACATTTTTATACTGAAAATACGTAAAATACTTCAAAACTACGCAGGTTATGAATCCATAATATCCACTTACTTTAGATCCTTAGTAGTTGTAATCTTAATTTTAGTAGAGAGACTTTATTTATGACCCTTTCCTCTAGAAAAACCAACAAAGTTTCTGGATGATTTTTGGTCACTTTCTTAACTCAAAAATATCCAACAAAATACTCAAAAACTAATCCCAAAAATCAAAGAGAAACCGAACTTCAAAACTTAAAAAAAGGTTTATCTTTCTAACAATTTATTACTTTTTTTATCGTCAGTCTTCTTCCTCTTTCTCTTCCTCTACTCTCACAAACTTAGCAGAGTTTTCCTAAGATTTTTGTCTAAAATCTCAAAATATTCTCAAAGTTCACACACTTTGTACTCCCTCTTTTTCCTTCACTCTTATGCTTCTCGTTATTTTTCTCTCATTCGGAATGTCTCTTCCTCCCTTCTCCCATCCCCTATTTATAGGAGTAGGGAGCCACGAGAGAAAGGTTGCCACCATTTTGTCATGCCATTTTATCTAAAAGTTGTCACCTTTCATCATGGCATTTCATCTAAAAGGTTACCACTTTTCACATGCCATTTTATCTAAAAGATCTTTTCACATGTCATTTCATTTAAAATGTTACCATTTTTCGCATGACATTCATCTAAAACTTGTCAATTTATGTGATGTCACTTCATATAAAAGTTATCACTTTTCATATGTCACTTCATCTAAAAGTTGCCACTTTCTGTTATGTCATTTTCTCTAAAAGTTACAACTTTTTATTATACCACTTCATTTAAAAGGTTCTCACCTTTTTTTTTTTTGCATTTTCATGCTTATTTTAACTCCTTCATCCTTATCCATCCTCTTTCTATTTAACTCTAAACTATGTTCTTAACCTTATTATATATTTTCAAACACATATAAAGACTAAATTAAGTATATCATAAAGATTTAACTCGGGGCTATGTTCAAGCTATCATAGAGAAATCCCCAAGGTGGTGAAAACCCCCATAATGGGAAAAATCCAACCCCCCAAATGGGAAAGGTTTCTCAAGTGGGAAAAATATCCCCCAAGCGGGAGAAATATCCCCCAAGAAGGAGAAAATCCTCAATCAAAAATTGTGATCCCTCATGTAGAAAAATTTCCCAAAAAGGAAAAATTCCTTAAACAAGAGAAATTCCTTTAGTAGAACTTTAATAATAACAAACCCTAAGTTGGCTAGGAACCCAACAGCCATCCACATTCCTTCATAAGAACATGTTTGCATCCTTCTAGGGAAAAAACCCAAATTGCCCTAGGAGTTTCAAAACTCTTGTCTCTCTTCCAAACAAGTTTTGTACCCAAGAATAAATTGACACCTTATTAAAACCCTTTATCCTTAAGTCCTACTTCCCGAGGTAAAATGCCGTAAGTGAGGGGCATAACCTTAGGAGCTTGTTTTCACATCCAACCATCAGTCAACTTCCCATATGTCTCCCATCAGAGTATGCATAATAAAAGTTTGTTGAACAACCACATTAGTAGTAATTCTTTCTTCAAACTAAAGAGGAGATCAATGGTGTGATAAAAATTTTAAAATAGGGTCTGGGGACCGGGGACCTATTTGAAAAGAATTTCAAAAAGTAGGAGTTTTTTATAAATTCAGAAAACCAAAACATCAATGGTTGTCGTGGTCTCTAGCCCAATGGGTACACACTGTGTGGCAGACATGCAGGATATGGATACATGCGTGGCAGCCCACATAGCGATCTGCGTGGTGACATGATTCAATAGTCTGTATGTATAGGTTGTTCGTGCGATTGGGAGGATGTCACGCATGGATCGTGATTGAGCAACTGTGGGCGTTTATCACCCAAGTTGATCCAACGGTTGGGAAGTCACTTCATACAGATCATGATCCAATGGTCCACATGTGTCATGATTATGCAGCTAAGATTTATTTTAATCAAGATCGTGATCTAATGGTCTGTGTGTGTCACAATTGTGTGCCCATGATTCATTTTCATGCCGATCATGATCTAACAACTAGGATTGCTTTTTGCTCAACCCAATCGAACGACCATGAATTCCTTCTATTTAAAATTCAAACGAATGACACAGTTATCATGTGATATAATCTAATGTATGAATTTTGAACGTGCGAAAAGTTATTTTTGCCCTTAATGAAATCCTAGATCGTGAGATCATAATCTAAAGGGTTCAGATCCGATAGCTGAGATGGAATCTTTAATGTGAAAAGATGATTTTTTCCCCACTTAAATCGAACAGCCTAGACCTATTTGTGGAGATCTGACAACTGAGAAAAAAAGGGTTTAAAGAATTTTCCTGCACTCATGCAAGAGGAGAGCCACCATGGAAGAGGTGTGAAGATTGTGCAACTACGATCTCATCAAGGAAGGGAGGCTCGTGGTGGGGACTGCGAACCAGAGAAGGGAGAAGAGATCGCCACTAGCAATCTCACTAAAGAAGAAAGAAGAAGGAAGAAGGAAGGAGAGGAAGAAGGGAATCATTATGCAGGAGAGGAGGTAGAGATCGTTTAGCCACGATCTCCGCTAGGAAAGAAGAATAAGAGGTAAGAAGAAGTGCGGAAGAAGGGGAAGAAAGGAGAGGAGAAAAGGGAGAGTGAATGAGTGCTGCGAGCTGCGAGCACAGGGAGTGATAGGGAGCAACGGGAGCATGATAGTGGGGGCAGCAAGGGCTATGAACAGTGGGGTTATGTGCGGGCAGCTATACCCACATGTGCAAGTGGCATGCAGAAAGGCCTGTACTGTAGACGATGTGGCTGATTTCCCGACACCCAAGGGGTATGGGCATGAGGAGAGTGCAAGGGGAAAAGACTAGGGCCTCTTTTACACACAATGTCATGTCCACTATCGCAAAAATAAGTTGGGAAAAGGAAATGAGGGTGGTTGGCGTGATGGTGCCGTTAACACCCATGACTGTGAACCTGAAGTCGGATCCACAAAATTCACGGCCTTTTACCTGTGTGGCATTTTGCCACCATGTGAGGTAATTGGGCGATGGATCACGTCGGATTATGCAAACTGACCTTGAAAAGCCGTGCTTGATTTCAGAAACTGACCGGAGGTCACATCCAATGCCCTTCTTGTGTTACTGGTCAATCTTCCTGCTTTTTCCATTCGGGTTGCCAGGTCCAACTCAGTCCAATCGGTCTGACCAGTTCAAACCATCCCCAAACTGATTCTATTAGAGCGGTTCAACTTTATTCAACTAGTTTGACCAATAAATCGGTTCTATATTTGTTGTAGGTTTCTAGATCCAGTCCCTCTTCTTTGTTTAACGAACCAGAAGTGTTTTTTGGGGGATTCAAAATTTGGTTCATGGTAAAACTCAAAAAATTTGTAGTTTTGTATAATTTAATTCAAATTAGAATTAGAATTAATATGAGTAAAAATTTAGTAATTAGATTTAGGAAACTAGATGGTATTTAATAATTTTATATTAAAATTCAGTCATAGAATTTGTCTAATAGCAGTGCATAGTTTCATGTTGGCCTTTCGAAATCAAGGAAAGGAGCATTAAAGGATCGTAATGTGAGCAGTAGTAATCCAAAATAAATTGTAAGTATATCTAGTAGCTAACCCAAAGCCTTATTTGCATATTTTTTTGAAAGTACAACATTTTCAAAATTTAAAATTAAGGAGTTTTCATATGGTTTAAGAAACTAATAATTTAAGTAATCA
This sequence comes from Carica papaya, assembly GCF_054855325.1. Classification (NCBI taxonomy): domain Eukaryota; kingdom Viridiplantae; phylum Streptophyta; class Magnoliopsida; order Brassicales; family Caricaceae; genus Carica; species Carica papaya. The sequence continues at coordinate 25,481,901 of NC_142311.1, read as the reverse complement.
AAGTAATAACTAAGAATTTAATGATTGAAAATTTATAAAGTTTGCATTCACGATGCTTGTTGCGTGATTGCTTGATGTATGTGTATGTATTGTTTACATGTGAGAAATATGATTTAATGATGTTTTGGAGTAGTTAGTATATTTGAGTTTAAATTTGTGTAGAACGGATTGATGAATGATTAGGAACTAATGAGTTGAAGTTGCATGGAAAGGAATTTAGGAATTAAGAAGAAATTAAAAGAAACAAATTAAATAAATAAACTTAAAACTTAAATAACTAAACACTAAATAATAACTCAAAATCCTTATTCGGTTAATTTTTGAATAATTTATAAGTTATGCTAAAATAATGAACGAAATGATTAAATTATTAAACAATTGTAAAATCAAGAGAATGTAAAACTGGCATGTGTTAAAGTAAATTAATTAAGGTATATATCAAATTTTTAAGTCTTGAAATAGATAGGCAAAGCAATAAATTCCAAATAAATCAAATTTCAATAACAGAATTAAATTTAAATCACAAATAATAATGAAACTTAAGAAATAAATAATGAAAATGTGGTAAATTGAAAAGAGGATAGAAATGAAAACAATAAATCAAACAGCGCAACAAATCACAAATGTATTAAAACAACAAATATATTAAACAAACAAATCTAAATTAATTAAAGTAGGTAAATCGAGAAGGAATTAAAATAGAGAAAAGGAAACTAAGGGAAAATTAGTCAAAGGATTACCGTGGAAATTTAGGAAGGAACTAAATGAAAATAATTCATCCCATAAGAGATTGAAATAGAATCTATAATCTAAACAAAAACAACAAATTACAAAAAAAAATCGAATAATAAATAAATAATATAACACCACATTAAACCGAAAATTTCAAAATAAATACAAATCTCAAACCACCGAAATAAATAAAACTTAGATTAATTAGAAAGCCTAAATTGAAAGGAAAGTAAAATAAATAGAATGATTGAGTTTGAGGTGTACGAAATACTGATCAAAACAATGTTAAATTAATAAGACATGTAAAGTTTTCGAATAAAACTCAAGAACCATAAACAATCATATAAATAAAGCAAAAATACAAGAACATCTATAAGAAATTTTTTAAATATGCATTAGAATAGTATAGTTGAAATTCCACGGTGGGTGAACCCTGCCAATGGGCTTTCAGGGTGTATGAAAGCCCTTCCAGACGTGGTTGGGATGCATGTAACAAGAAAAAAGGAAAACTAAAAAAAATAAAATAAAATGAAATAAAAATAATAATAATAAATAAATAAATAAAAGAAACCCTAAAAAAAGAAGGGCCGAGAAGAAAAAGAAGAAGAAGGAGAAGAAGAAGAAAAAGAGGAAAGAGAATAAGGGAGGGTGGCGAGCAGCCGATCAACGTGAGGTACAGAAGCAGTTGTCGGAGAAGCAGACTCGCCCGCGATCATCACATGACGACCTAGGAAGAAGGAATCCTGTTGCAGCAAGAGAGGGAGATCTGTTCCAAGTGTGTGACACAACGACAGGAAGACAGATCCATTCTTAGCATATAACACGATAGCAGAGAAGGAAACTAGAAAGTGTTGCAAGCAACAGGAAAGGAATGGATGGCTTTAGCCAGATCTCTTTCGAACTGGGCGTGCCATGACTTCCTTAGTGATTTCTACTCATTCGCAATGACGCATGCTGACTCTGGCAATGGCGTGTGCAATGGTGCGTGGGGATTCTGATACCTTTTCCTACCAAACTTTAGGTAAAGATATCTTAACCCTCTCTATAACTGTTTAACTAAAGTTTGGCCTTTATATCAACTAAGATCGATTACGATTTTGAATTTCACTTGTGTAAGATACCAATGGTGATTATTTAATTGAATTTATGCAGTGTTGGTATATGATTGATCATGCATATATGTTTTAATTTTTTGAGATTTGTATGTTGTGGTGGGTGGATATACCTTGCAGGTCAGCACAGGGGAAAGGTTGTTTATGGCTGTTTGTGCGAGTGGGGTGCATGCGTGTGTTAATTTATGTATTTGTATTGTGGTAAGTGTGTATTTTGGTGTGTATGTCTACTGAGAATGTGTGCATCAGTATAGGTGTATAAATAAAGAGTGCATGCTCTGTCATAAAAATGTATGTATATATATTTATATGGAGATAATTGATATATATATATAATACATATAAACCAAGTCCCTATTAAATAAATTCTATTTGATTGTCTATATCTAAATATAAATAATAAACTGTGTGTTTGATATACATATATGCATGAGGTTGTCTTCTTAATATACTATGTGTGCGCTTGATATGCATAAATAAGCATAGTTGGATGCAAATTTTTCTCCTAAAATATAAATATAATATTTAAGTAGAACAAAAATAAAATCTCAAGAATATATGAGTTTCTGAAGTTGGGATATGAAATAAAAATTATCTTTGAAGAGGAAAAAACTTACTGGGTATCATGGAAGAGAGTGTACGGACTTGGTACATAAGGTGAACCCTACCTAGGATATGTCCTCAGTTGCACATGGCTGGAAAACTCTATACCATATGGGATTGAGAGTTGGTTTTATATGTTCATACCAGATATGGTATCGAGACTGTCAGTAATTATGACACTTATTATTGGACGGGGTATAGGGATGACCGATGAATTGTTAAAAAAAAATATTTTATACATATGCATGTACCGATGATCCCTATTGGCCCCTAGTGATATCGGTAATGGAAATGACAATATGTAATAAAAATAGAAATGGTAAGTAACCCTAATTTTAGTGAAATGGTATGGAACCCAAAGTTTTACAATTTTTGAGATGGGTGTTAATTGTACTTCTCACTGTAATTCTAACGATATCTTAATATTATATGTATGAATGATTGCGTGAATTGATGGTATTATTTTTTTAAAAATGGAAACTATCTGAATATGTATATGATATAATTGACGGTATTTGTGAATGTAAACAAAGTTGGTTTAATATAAATTCGATTTAATGTGATGGTGATTATAAAAGAGAATGAAATTGTGATGGAAAACAATAATGGGAACTCTACATTAGAGGAATTGGAGTATAAAGTCAGGAAATTAAACATGTTTCTAAGTTTAAAGTTGGTTTTATTAAAATAAATGTTCCATCGACTGTTTTACTATTTTCTACAACACTTCGATAGCTCATTACGTTGTTTGGTTTTTATATCCTTATTGAGCTTGTGTAGCTCACCTAATTCATTATCTTTTCCATATCAAAACGTTCAGGACCCCACTCCCGAATAGTAAGAGATTTGCTCAGAGGCTGTTCCACTTCATCTTACTTTAATTTAGACCATAATTAAGGTTATTTATTTCTTTATAGTAAGTATTTATTTTAGGGCTTAAACACGTCTCATGGATTTTGGATATTTTAAAACTAAAGTGTACAAGGGATGCACTTTTAAATCCTTAAATATTTGCTCCATGAGACATTTCTATAAATTATTTTTCATTACACAGTGAGATCAATCAGGACTCCGAATGGGGGTTCGGGTTGTTATAATGCATGTCTTTGTTTGGGTCACCTGGCTAAGTAGTACGATGATCAGTCTGTACATGATCGTATTGTCCTTGCTCATGTGGTAGTAGTGATCCAAATCCCTAAATGGTACTTGTTCTGTTAGACACTGTGCATGTGATTACGATCGACAATTGAAATTAGAAAGAACAGTAGGAAAATCGAGTTTACATCAAATATCAAATAAAACTTTAGAAACACTTAAACTCTAGGGTTATAGTTTAGGATTTAAAACTATCTTATTTGAAACTCGTTGATTTTTAGAAGATAATATCAGTTTTACATGTATGTTTGATTATGTGTTGTATGGGCATGATTAAGGCATAGTATACTAGATATACTTACTGAGCATGTGTTTTACTTATCCCATTCAAATTCTCATAATTTTCATATAAGAAAACATAGATTGTAGTGCCCAAATATGAATTTCTACATTTTGTTCTATTTCAAATATGTTCCATTTTAGGTTGATTCTGATACCTCAGAGTTGTAATTTATTATTTTATAATGTTACAAGGGATAAGTGGATGCGCTTCCACATTAAGTTGTGTTGTGACTGGTTACTTCTTTGAACTAGGCAATGTCCGACAATTATGGTTCTCTAGTGAGACTGCAGGCTGTCATAATGACTGTGAACTGTGATCTATAAAATGTGATATAACGACCCATATTCTCTGTTGAGAAAGGAACGCTACCCTATGTAAAAAACCTAATAAACTTGTGCAACAATATGTTAAAGTTTAAATATCAATCATACATCCTTATATGAAGTTACCATTCATGAGGCTAGCAAAAATCTCTAAAATTACATCACTATAATATGTTTAGATTTGTTTTATAAAATGATCTCCCAAAACCATAGAAGGTTGTTCAAAGTCTTTCTTTAACCTTGAACATGCTCCTTATTCAGATTAATTTGTATTGGAGGGTGTGAATTGGGGTGAGCTTCAAGGGCTCAGTAAGAAAAGGGTAGTGCCCATATAGAGACATGAAAACAACCAATCATACAAGTCTTTAAAACACATATGAAGATTTTATTCAAAGCAAAATCCCCAAACATGGAAAACAATATAATAAAACAAATTTTCTCATTTGTCATTCCACGTATTTGTTTCCTTTTTTTCTTTTTTTATACCATCTTACATATCTCAATTCCATATTCATTAACAAATTATCATTAGAATAGATTCATAATCAGAAGTCATACGTATCAATCAAATTTAACCATTTTTCATTCGTCATTCCATTTTAAAATTAGAATTTTATTTACTTTTAAGCTTCATTATGATATACCATTTTATCTGATATCATTGAGAGTTGATAAGGACACCCTATAAGTATGGATACTCGAACATTTTCATGACTAATGGATAATTGTCGATTGTTCTCATACCCCAACCGGTATGAGAGTCATTGAGAGTTGATAAGGACACCCTTTAAGTATGGATACTCGAACATTTTCATGACTAATGGATAATTGTCGATTGTTCTCATACCCCAACCGGTATGAGAGTCATTGAGAGTTGATAAGGACACCCTTTAAGTATGGATACTCGAACATTTTCATGACTAATGGATAATTGTCGATTGTTCTCATACCCCAACCGGTATGAGAGTCAAGGTCATCAGTCGTCCCCACACCCTAACCTATGTGGGTGTCGTAATCAATCAACTGTCCCCATATCCCAACTCGTATGGGCACCATTATCACTGGTCATCCTCATACCCCAACTATATGGGTGCCGCTTCTTCTGTATCCACAATAGGGTCCGTCTCATACAACTAGAACACAATCACCACATAATTGAAGCATAATCATGAAAATATTTCATCTGTGGTATTAATTCCACTTATTCCATATATTCATTTACCTCCTTTATATTTCTGTTCTTTTGTAACACTACTTGACCATTTTGTCTTCCTATTATTAGTTCACCAATTTTTCTAACCTTTAGTTAGCTCTAATTTATATTCGTAAATTATATCATATATAATGTTTCTTTCTAATTTTCTTATTCACAGTACAATACAACATACATTACATATTCATAAATACAACTACATACATACATGATTACACCATATGTACCTAAAACACATAATATATTTACACTCATATTAATATACATGCCCAATTATAGAAAGTCATTCACATATAGTCCATATTTATATATAGATTTTTTTAAAAATATATACCAAGACATAATTTGAAAATAATCTATGAAGTTCTAAATAATCACTTTAAAATCAATAAACCCTTTCTTTTATAAAAACATGGAGTCTTCGGATGGAAACTGATCCAATTCTCACCTAAAGCTTAATAAAAAAGGATATAGGAGTCCTTACTATATTCGAGTCTACGGTATTCTCAAATTTTGGTTACCATTCGAATAGTTTCCTCATTTTCAAACCAAAAGTATGCATGCTAAATGATGAATAAATATTATTTATTATTTTATTTATTCATTTCATTCATTCATTATTATTATTATTATTATTATTATTATTATTATTACTACGAAGATTTGATCCAGATCCCGAAGGAATTGTGAATCAAGTCATGACATGCATCAACAACAAAGCAAACATGCCAGGGAGGTATGACATATTTCCTACTATAACCATTAAGTTTTTCCCTTGTGATGAAGGCCCAAATTTGAGGACGAATCTTTTTGATGAAGGGGGTGATGATGTGATCCTAGACAACCTAGAATTAGTCCCAAAGATACAATCTTGTATCAATGAGGAACGCCCAGCATAGGAAAGTAATTTCATCCTGGAGCGCTTTCCTAATTAGGATTATTCCAAGAGATGGACCAAGTTTGTCCAAGCCAGAAGGCTTAAAGCCTAGATAAGATTAATGGGCTTAAAGAATAGAAAAGAAGTCCAAGTTTTGGGTCCAACTTGAGAAGGCTTCAAGACCTTATGACCAAGATGGGCCACGGCCCAAGGATGCCATAGCCATGGGCAGCCCACGCTTGAAGAGGAGGCTCACACGTGTGTCGAACAAGCTGCCCAACCCACATGACCCACGAACAAGCACGCGTGCCTGCACGGACCGAGTATGAGCGCTCGGGAGCACCGATGCACGCAACCCTCTATGCTCGCGCAAAACCAGTCGCGTGTGCACAGGCCCAACGCCGAATGCACGTACCCCGCAAGGACGGCCCAGCAAAACAGCCCAAGCCCGCTAGCCTGCGACTCTCGCAGGCTTTCTCCCGCACTCCCATATGGACTGGCCGGCCTGACCCATCCAGGTAGCTGAAATGGCTGGCCCCCTTTTTCCCTTTTTAAATTATTTAAATATTTATTTATTTTATTTTATTATTTTAAAACCTTTTAAAAAGGCTTGGGACCCACTTTTCAAAAATCCATGTGTTAAAATTAATTTCCACATGTGTTTTAAATGGATTTCACATGGGATAAATATGCATTTAAATTAATTATTATTTTAATATAAGTATATCTCTTAAGATTATTTAATTAATATATTTAGAATAGGATAATTATTTTATTATGTATTTATCCTATATTAAGATAGAATTTTATTTAGGATATTATTTTATTGAATTACCTCAAGATTTTGTACTCATCTAGATAGTCCAAAAAAAGCTATAAATAGACCTTTGCTCCTAGGATATAGACACAACCTTTGATAATAAATTTTGAGAGTATTCTTGAGAGCTTCGACTTTTCTTCTTTTAGTATTTTTGCTAAAATTAACTTCTTCAAGTTCTTTAGGAAGCAGTAGTCTTCAAAAGTCTTACTGAGCCCAGAAGCGGGGATCAACTTATCGGTAAGTACATGATGTTTTTCCTTTTCTTGTTTATTTCTCCTACTCTTTGTTTTTACTTTCCTTTTAGGATTGTAGATTCAATTAGAGGGAGGGGTTATTCTAGCTGTTATAGTTTTGATATTGCATATGTTTAGTGGGTTTTAGAAGTAGATTCGATCCTCCCCATACGCTCACACGTCATCTGGTATTAGATCTTTGGCTCCTAGAAACCCAAATCTATCTTTATTTGTTTTAGCATTTTGTTCATTAATAATTCAAATTAATTTTTGATTTGTTCGTATTTCATCCTACTTGAATTCATATCTATCCGTTAAATTCAAGTAGTTCGTGTTATTATTCAAAAATAATTATATATCAAAAATACAAAAATATCTCAATTACACCCCATGAGGAAATTGACACGTTATTTGCATAATCTGCATCAAAAGGGATCACTAGCCGCCTGCTAAGTGTGAGAGTAACCTTTGAGGTTCAAAGGAGGAATTACTCGAGAGCCACTAGGTGTGTATGAAGAAAACCTTTTCCACTGCATAAAGTCAAAAGGAAGATTTCCTCACCCACTGTGAGCGAAACCTTTTTTTGCTTCATGTTTATTTCATTATTTAAGTTTAATTTTTGAATTGCATTTCTGTAATTTGCATCAACATTGCATAAAAAAACTTGACTGATATTAGAGTGTAACTGACAAATTAGGGGTAGTATAGGAAGATACACCTACTGATTATATCCATCAAGATTGATCGGATCTCTACGCATCAGTCCAAATTGTCCTTCTTTATGATCTACGCTTTTGTTTTCTTTATTTTACGATTGTTCCATTACATAATTAAGCGACAATTCTTTACTAGTTTCTTAACACACAAAGGGCACACCATTCCTTTTTCTATGTGCTTATTAGCTTAAGTAGATATCAGAATCTTTTAGGTTTCTTGTTCTGTCATAAAGACTAACGTGCAGACCTGACTCAAGCGATTCCAATTCAGAATGCTCAACTCGATAGATGAAGCTATCAATTGAGGGATTACGAGGTAAACACGAGCGAAGGTGAGGGAGAAAATGTATTCTTTTCACTAATCTTTCTTCTAGGTACTACACTATGTCTCAATCCATCGAAGAAACTCCACTTGGGAGTAATGTCCTTGTTGTCCGAAGAGCTCTCTATGTATAAGTTAGGAGTAAAGACAACGAGCAAAGGGAGAATATTTTTCACACGCAAAGTCTTGTCAATGATAAGGTATGTGGCATGATCATTTATAGGGGTAGCTGTGCTAATGTGTCAACCATCCAAATCCCTACCAGTTACAGTGGTTGAATGAGTGTGGTGAAACCCAAGTTACTGAGCTAGTTATAGTACCGTTCTCTATTGAAAAATATCACAATGAGGTATGTTGTGATATCATACCTATGCATTCTAGTCACTTGATACTTGGGAGACCTTGGCAGTTGATAGAAAGGTACAACATTACGACCACACCAATCGATATTCATTGTGAAAGGATGGTCTGAATCATTTCCTTACACCTTTATCACCAAAAGAGGCACATAAAGATCAAGTCAAAATTAAATGATCCTTTGATGAATACTCAAGAAGGGTAGAAGAGAGAAAGAAGGCCATAGAAAAAGTCAATGGCCCATTGAGCATAAGGGATGAACATTAGACAGCTAAAGATGGTCCATTGCAAGAAAAATAAAGCAAGAAAATAGGGGAGTGTCCTAATGACAGGGACAGAATGTTGAAGAATATCTATTGTGAAAAAGAATGTTCCATTGTACTTACCTACAGGGAGACTCATTTTGCCCTTAACCACTCTTTGCAAAGTCATAATGTTTTTCTACTACAGATAATTACCATGATAAGTGAGCTATGAAGATTTGATCCAGATCTCGGAGGAATTGTGAATCAAGTCATGACATGCATCAACAACAAAGCAAACATGCAAGGGAGGTATGACGCGTTTTCTACTGTAATCATCAATCTTTTCCCTTATGATGAACGCCCAAATCCAAGGAGGAATCTTTTTAAAAAAGGAGGGGATGATGTGATCCTAGACAACCCAGAATCAGTCTCAAAGATGCAATCTTGTATTGATAAGGAATGCCCAGAATAGGAAAGTAATTTTATCCCTAAACACTTTCCTAATTGGGATTATTATAAGAGATGGACCAAGTTTGTCCAAGCCAGAAGACTTAAGGCTTAGGTAAGATTAATGGGCTTAAAGAATGAAAAAGAAGTCCAAGCTTTGGGCCCAACTCAAAAAGGCCTCAAGACCTTATGGCCAAGCTGGGTCACGACCCAAGGATGTCACAGCCATGGGCAGCCCACGCCTGAGGAGGAGGCCCACACCCGTGCTGAATAAGTCACCTAGCCCAGACGACCCACGAACATGCACGCATGCCCGTGTGGACCACGCATGAGTGCCCGAGAGTGCCCACGCACGTGGTCCTCTAAGCCCGTGCAGAACCAACCGCATGCATGGAGGCCCATGGGTCGAATGAGCGCACCCCACTCGGACGGGCCCACTGAAATGGCCCAAGCTTGCCAGCCTGCGACTCCCGCGGGCTTTCTCCAGTGCAACTGCGCGGACTGGCCTGTCTGGCCCATCCAGGTAGCCCAAACTAGCTGGTCCTCTTTTTTCCTTTTTAAATTATTTAAATATTTATTTATTTTATTTTATTATTTTAAAACCTTTTAAAATGGCTTGGTACCCACTTTTCAAAATACCCGTGTCAAAATTAATTTTCACATGTGCTTTAAATGGATTTCACACGGGATAAATATGGAGTTAAATTAATTATTATTTTAATATAAGTCTATCACTTAAGATTATTTAATTAATTTATTTAGGATAAAATAATTATTTTATTATGTATTTATCCTATATTAAGATAGAATTTTATCCAATGTATTATTTTATTGAATTATCTCATGATTTTGTACTTATCTAAATTTTTTTAGAATGGCTATAAATGGACCTTTGCCCCTAGGATGTAAACACAATCTTTGATAATAAATTTAATAGTATTCTTGAGAGATTTGGCTTTTCTTCTTTTAGAATTTTTGCTAAAATTAGTTTTTCATGTTTTTCTAGAAGTAGGAGTCTTCAGAAGTCTTGTTGAGCCAAGGAACGGGGATTAACTTATCTCTAAGTCCATGACACTTTTTCGTTTCTTGTTTATTTTTTCAAGTCTTTGTTTTTTATTTCCTTTTAGGATTTTAGATTCAATAAAAGGGAGGGGTTATTCTAGCGGTTATAGTTTCAATATTGGATATGTTAAGTGAGTTTCAGGAGTAGATTCGATCCTCCCCATACCCTCATGCGTCGTTCTTGCTCTTCTTGCTCCTCTTCTTCTTCTTCTTGTTCTTCTTATTCTTTTTTTTTCTTTTTCTTCTTCTTCTTCTCCTTTTTCTTTTTCCTCCTCTTCTTCTTCCTCTTTTTCCTCTTATTATTATTATTATTATTATTATTATTACTACTACTCTTCTTCTTCTTCATCATCTTCTTCTTCTTCTTGATCATGGTTATCCCTACAAGTGGTAGCAGAACCACCTCATATTAGATCTTTGAGATTAAAATCATTTTTGGATTTAGTTTACCATTTTTTGTAATAAAATTTTGGATTTAATGCATAGAAATACGTGGCCACCTCATATTAAATCTTTGAGATTAAAATTATTTTTGTATTTAGTTTACCATTTTTTTGTGGTAAAGTTTTGGATTCAGTGTATAGAAATATGTGGTTTTCAATTTCTTTTTTTAATTTTGGTCGCGGCGATAGAAGGAAAGCGGCAAGCAAAGGCTCCCACATGAAGAAGAAAGGAGCCACCAACAGGATCGATGCGGTCCCATAACTACATCGATAATGTGACTATAGTTGTTTGGCCGCGACAACACATGCGGTAGCGACCAAGGGAGGGGCTAACAGGTTCCTGCCGAAAGGCCCCCTTCTCCCAGCGCAAGGGAGAAGAATAAGAAAAAAATTTTTTTCTAGGGTTTCTTCTTATGATTTGGGTTTCAGGCCACGGGCACAAATGAGTGGGTTGCAAGTAAAATGTAGAATGAAAGAGAAAAGAAAGTGGACCAATCAACTGTTGACTTTGATTGGTCAACAGTCAACCATTTACCAGACAATTTTTTAAAGAATTAAATTTAAAAAGATTTAAATTAATTAAAATTTTATTTATTTTATTTATTTTTAAGGACATTTTGAATCATTTGAAGGATATTTTGGATATTATTTTTTTCTTGTGCAATATAAATTTGGTATAATTTTGAATTTAAATATTGGTGTATATGTATGCATTTTGAAATGAATCAATTTATACAATGTCACTAAAGTGACATCTCTTGTGTTAAGTTGGTTTATTTTAGAATGTAAATAGTTGTATAAGTGTAACTTATGTGAATGTTAATAAGTCCAAATGATGGTTAATATTTAGTATGATTGCATTACTTATGGTATTAAATGTATGACAGTTATTTAGTTTTTTATGTGAATTATAAATCAGTTCAAAGGAAGGTTTATTGTTTGACATGTTCTTACTAATAGTATTTAATTACTGCGCCAAGATATCCTCACAAGTTAATATTCTATCTATAGATAGAGTGTTAATGGAGTGCTCAGTATCTTGAGATGGGTTTTACCTTTATTTAAATTCACTATTATTGTTTCTAGTTTAAAATTTTATGTGAGTATTGATTATTTTTTTTATTGTATGTTCTCTATTTAGTTTCGGGTTCTACTGCAAATATTTTCGCGATTGTTAATTCAATTCTAATATTAAATTGCATAAACTTCAAGGCATGGAAAGTAAATGTTCTTATTGTACTTAGAGTTATGGATTTAGATTTTGTTTTACAGGTCGATCAAACTGATACGCTTATTGTTGAGAGTATCTCTGATAATAAAAGGGAGTTTGATAGGTGGGATTGATCGAATTGTATAAGTTTGATGATTATGAAATGTGCCATTATAAAAACTTTTCGAGGCACTATGTCCAATGATATCACTATGGCTAGGAATTTTTTGAGGATGTCGAGAAACAGTTCACCAAGAATGAGAGGACTGAAGCAAGCACACTCTTAGTGAACCTTGTTTCCATGAGATACAAATGGAAAAGAAACATAAGGGAGTACAATATGAAAATATCTCATATTCATTCCAAACTCAATGCACTGAGACTGGAATTATCACAAGAATTACTAGTGCACTTGGTTTTGATATCTCTTATATCTCAGTTTAGTCAGTTTAAGGTGAGCTACAACTGTTAGAAAGACACTTGGTTCCCTAATGAGCTCATCTCTCACTGTTTTAAGGAGGAGGAAGGCTGAAGTATGAGAAGACAGAAAGTGCTCACTTAGCCATGATCTCAAAGGACAACATGAATATGGGAAGAAAGAAAGATAAACATGTTACGGTTCCAGCACCATAGAAGAAACAACAGAAGGTACAAAATAAAAATGTATGTTTTTTTTGTAAAGCTCCAGGTCATTAAAAAAAGTAGTGCACCAACTATCATGCATGACTTACAAACAAAGGTATACTTCTTAACTTCATTTGTTCTGAGGTTAATTTGGCTTTGGTACTTAAACCACTTGGTGGCTAGATTCTGGTACAACAACTCACATCAGTCTGTCTATGTAGGGTTTCCTGAGTTGTCGAAAGCCAAGTGAGGATGCCATATTCGTTTACGTTGACGACGGTAAATTAGTAGAAGTAAAAGTGATTGGAACATTTAGATTATTATTAACTTATGTTTATTTGGATTTGAATGAGACTTATATTGTATCATCATTTAGACAAAATTTGATTTCTATTTCTGTTTTGTACAAATTTGGTTATTATTGTTCTTTTGAAAATGGAAATTTTAGTCTTTTTCATGATTCAAAGTCGGTTGGTATTAGTTCTTTATCAGGTTATGATAATCTATATTTACTTGATACAATTGCTTTTTACAATGAATCCTTGCATGTAAGTACACAAGGTGTAAAATATAAATTAACAAGTGAGAATTCCATCTCATTATGGTACAAGAAATTAGACCACATCTCTAGAAAGAGAATTGAGAGATTTGTGTCAGACGAAATTTTCAATCCCTTAGATTTTATAGATTTTGAATGTGTGTTAATTGCATCAAGGAGAAATAAACAAACATCAGGAGATTAGGTGTCAATAAGGTTATAGATGTATTAGAACTAATATATATGGATATTTATGGACCATTCACTATAGCTTCTTGGAATGGTCAACAATACTTCATAAAATTCATAGATGACTATTATAGATATAACTACCTTTATCTCATTCATGAGAAATTATAGTTACTGAATGTGTTCAAAAATTTTAAAGCTGAAGTTTAGAACCAACTCAACAAAAGAATTAAGGCTATCAGATATGATCGTGGTGATGAATACTATCGTAGATATGAAAGATAAAGTGAATAGTGTCCAAGATCGTTTGCTAGATTCCTAGAAGAATATGGCATCATCCCACAGTACACCTTGTCGTGTTCGCATAACATGAATGGTGTTGCTGAAAGATGAAACAGATCACTTAAGGACATAGTGAGGAACATGATTAATCACTCTATCTTAAATCTCTTTGGGGAAAAAAATTAAAGACCACAATATATATAATCAACAGAGTTCCAACTAAAGTGATTGCAAAAATTTCTTATGAGATTTGGACAGGCAAGAAACCTAGTTTAAAGTATTTATGCATTTGGGGTTATAAGTTTTATGATCTCATGACTAAGTTCATTTTTGAGACAATAAATACTTGATTCTTTAAGGATGTTGAGTTTGTAGGGGCAGAGAGAGTTCGGGACCTTATATTTAAAGAGGAATACATTGATATTCCATCTACTACTATTGACAATTATCATGATCATGTTCTTATACCTAACATTGCTCAAGAAGAAATTCCAAACTTAGACAATATCATTATACCTCCTGTTTAAGCTCAATAAGTTGTTCCAAAGGAACAAACTCCACAACCTCAAGAACCAATGCCATTAAGAAAATCCACTAGAGAGAGGAAAAGTGCAATTTCGAATGATTATACTATATTTCTCCAAGAACATGAGGTTGACATTACAATAGTAAAAGATGATCAAGTCAACTTCCATTAAGGCATGGAAAGTTCTAACTTTCAAAAGTGGATTGATGCCATGAATGAAGAGATTAAGTACATGAAGGACAATGACATATGAGACTTTATCCCATTGCCTAAATGTGTGAAACCTATTAGTTACAAATGGATATTTAAAACAAAAAAGGATTCGAGAAGCGATGTAGAGAGATACAAGACTCGTCTTGTCACTAGTGGTTTCATACGAAAAGAAGACATTAATTATAAGGAGACTTTCTCTCCAGTTTTATTTAAAGACTCTTTCAGAACTATAATGACTTTAGTGATGCATGTTGATCTTGAGTTGCATTAGATGGATGTTAAGATAATATTTCTTAATGGTGACAATGAAGAGATAATTTTTATGATGTAGTCAGAAAATTTTGCACCGAGTGATGCCAAACAAATGGTTTAGAAATTAAAGAAATCTATCTATGAACTTAAATAGGCTTCTCGTCAATGGTATCACAAATTCCATCAAGTTATAATCTTCTTGGTTTTGAGATGAATGTAATAGATGACTGTGTATACCATAAATTCAGTAGAAATAAATATATTTTTTTAGTTTTATATGCCAATGACATATTGTTTGCTGTGCTAGCAATGATATAGACTTATTGCACAAAATTAAGAGATTTCTAATAAAGAAATTTGAAATTAAAGATATTGAGGACGTATTTTTTTATATTAGAGATTCAAATACACAAGGATCGGTCTTGGGGTATTCTTAGATTATCACAAAAGAGTTATATCAAAAAAATTCTTAAGAGATTTGGCATGCATGACTGTAAACTAGGTGACACCTCTGTGTTTAAGGGAGATAAGTTTACTCTAAGTCAATACCCCAAGAATGACTATGAGACTAAAGAAATACAAAAGACTCATTATGCTATAGTTGTAGGGAGTCTTATGTATGCTCATGTTTGTACGGGTCTAGATATTACGTACATTGTTGGGATGCTAGGGAGATATTTGATCAATCTAGGTATGAATCATTAGAAAGCAACAAAATGCGTCATGTGGTATCTATAAAGAATGAAGGATTACATGCTTAACATATAGGAGATCAGATCAGTTGATGATTATTGGTTATTCTGATTTTGATTTTGTTGGATACTAAGATAATAGAAGATACACATCAGACTATATTGTCTTACTTATTCGAGGAGTTATTTCCTAGAAGAGTGTTAAGGAGACACTCATAGCCTCTTCCATCATGACAATATAGTTTATTATGTGTTATGAGACATCCAATCATGAAATATGACTGTGAAATTTTGTCATTGCATTGTGCATTATAAATAGCATTGAAAGACCACTAAAGTTATTTTGTGATAATAAGTCTGCAGTTATTTATTCCAATAATAACAAGAGTTTTAAAAAGTCAAAACATATAAAAATCAAGTTTCTAGTTATTAAAGAAAGAGTTCAGAGTGGACAGATATCGATAGAGCACATTTGGACAGACTCCATGGTTGTAGATTCGCTCATTAAGGGATTACTACCTAAGGTATTTCATGAGCATATTGCTCATATGGGTGTTATATCTGTTGAGGATGGAAAGTTTCAGTGGGAGTTTTGAACTATAGTTACTTTTATGATTTAAACATGTCTTATGTTAAAGCTTTGGTTGTGGATTATAGATTATATTTTTGGTTATTTTTTAGTTATAATGAATGTGATTTATTTTATCTTTGAACTTACTTAATTTGATTTCACTAAGGTTTACTATAGGACCAGTTGGAAATAGACATGCTTGGGTCACATTGTATGTAATTTTCATGCTACACATTCATGTTTGATGACTTTTGATGGGTTTAGCTGCAACAGTTGTTGCGAAGACCGCTTTAATCCTATGTTGATATGATTGATGGACAGGATTATTTAGGGATGCATTTATGTAATGATAGCAAAATGTTGAGTACTCATAAAGTTATTTAATGCATAATTATGAGGTAACATATATAAACCAAGTGGGAGAATGTTGAGTTTTAAATTTATCATGTGGGCCTATATGTGTAAATTATTGTGCATAAAAAGTTACCAAATTAATTGGGGTTTGGTTAAAAGTGATCCAATACGGTTAAGGGTATATTAAAGGTTAATGCATCAAATTAAAGAGTGAGCTTTATTTTATGTGTAGAGACCACATTTGTAATTTATAATTTTGTGATGGGTCAAATTAAAAATATAAAAAATTTACAAATAGGGTTTGCCTATAAATAGGTGTTTATGGTCCCCAAATTATGCGTAAGATTTTTCTATTATGATATCCCATTACCAGAAATAAAGAGAGTGAGAGAACTCAAAATGTTATGTGCTAATTTCGAAGATCTACCACAAGATGTGCAAACTTCTTCTGCTATTGATTCAGGGTATGCTTCCATTACAGATCTAATCTCTTTGATTTGCTATGAGCATAGTTATTTAGATTTCATATCTAGTTTTGAAATTCCTACATAACGTACTTAGTATCAATTATTTTACCATTTAACTATGTGCGTTAGATCAAAACTATAGATAAGAGTTCGGGTCGTTATAGAAAATGTGAATTAAAATCATTCTATAAGTTTGAATATTAAAATATAATGAAAATAATTTTTAAGAATTAGTTGTAACATGATGAATAATTGAGGAGCTAAAATATTAATTTTTATTTTATATATGGGACAATACATTTAAAAAATTTATATACTATTCAAAAGAATTTAAATTATTTTTTTGCTCAAATATAATAAAATTTTAAATTTTTGTCCAAATAGATTTTTATCACGAATATGTCAAATAAAATTGGACATATGCTCATGTAGAAAATAATGCATCCACGTCAACATCATATTTTAAAAATACTATTAGCATGGTAGTTATATGACCACCATACTGACAACCACTTTCCTTCTTTATTTTCATTTTTTCGATGAATAAACAGTTCTATATTAAACATAAATTTATGAAAAAACTAATAAGAAGACATAAAATCATGAGAAAATCTCAGCAATAATGCCACTTTAATGTTTTTACCCTGATTTAAACATTATCACTTTGTTCAGTGGCATTCAAAAATGCAATGTCACAAAAGAGCTTACTAGTAATTTAAAAACCAATCACGTAGTTATCACAGTTGTAATATTTTTAAAGCTTGATGTCCACGTAGGCATGTATTCTACCATGCGAGTATTTGTCTAACGTGTTAGACACATTGTTAGAGATAAAGGTTTATTCGAATAAAATTTTCAAATACAAATTATATTTGACCTAATTTCCAATTGGAGTATAGAGCCAATTATCAAGGAAATAAGACGTCTTTCTAATGGGTTTTAATTTGAATGAACCTGGGTTTTGGGTTGAAAGGGAAATTAGTCACATGTTTCCATGTGTATATGCTTAAAAATTCGATTAGAAATAAATCACTTAAAAATTCAATTCAATTAGTTATCCATCTGTTTATTATCTTTAATAAATTAAATTTGCCCCGGTATAGATAAGTAGTAATTGTATGGAATTATATTTTGTAGTCTTTTGGATCATATTTTGTAGTTTTGATGACAGATTATCTTTATGAACTTTTTTACGTGAGATATCACTTAATTGTATGGAATAAGTAACATAGGCAATAAATAATTAAATTAAATAAATGAAAAACTAAATTGGTATATAAGATACTGATGACAATGAGCAATATTTTTTACACCTTAAGATATTTAAATCATGTTGTCAAATTGTAAACTCTTGGATGTTTAATTAAATTTTTATAAAGATCTAGGTTTGGTTCGAGTTGTATATTCTCGTGTATCTTGTTTAGGAAATTGTACTATAATTTGTATATAGGTGATATCTAATTAATAAATTTATAAATTTTACTAATCTATGTTTATATAGACACAATAAATAGTAGATAGTGATCTATCCAATTTGAAATTTCTTCTATGTAAATCAAGAAATTTCACCATTAAAAAAATTTGAATTTTACATCATTGTTGCCATATTCTTACTTTTTTTCATAACCAGTAGAGCCATTTTTGCTTTATGAATTTTCTTAAAGACTTTTATTTTGTTTAATTTCACTAATCCACAGATCTGATGAAACCATGTCGAACGGAGTCACGGATAAGTAACATCACGTGATGGGTGTCAAATCCACCAAAAATAAAATCCTAATTAACCAAAAAAATAATATTGTAGTGGTGATAAGAAGGGTCGAATCCACAGAAAATTGAAATTGAAAACTAATTTTCTTCCTTAACCAACGAATAAAACAAACAAACAATGGGGGTTTTGTAGAATTTAATGTACAAAACATAAAATAAATTGTAACGAATCCGGAAATTCAAAAGGAAATACATATAATAATCTGAGTGCGGAAGCGAAATAAAATATTAAGGTTAATATCTCTTACACAATAACTTAAAAGTACTAAACAATATCATGGAATAAGTTCTCTAAAAGAAATACGAGAAATAAGAAAAATAAAGGAAACTATAAAGTATCTAGCATCTACTCGTCGTCTTCTTGTGGATCGGGCTCGGGAACCAGGTCCTCCTGATCTGAAATGGTTAAATAAGGAATGAGTTACACTAACCCAGTAAGGACATCACACTAATCACCGTCATAGAAGTAAAGGGTAGTAGAAAATTAAAACAACCAATGGAGCAGTAGATTTAAACCAATACATTTATTTAAACTAAAACCATTTATCATTTTTCTTACCATTGTGGAATTTATGAAAACAACCGATAGAGATAATAACATCATACAGATCACTATTTCATGCATAATCAGTAACATAAAATATGTCATAAATATGTATTCATTAACAATAACTGATTATCACCATTTCTCGTTTTTACCAGTCCACTAGTATCCATGGGGATCCATAGGAGTCCCTGCTACATGTGAACCATTTCCCTTAATAATCTTAATTCCAGGGCCGTCCCCATACCCTGTCCGGTATGAGAGCCAAAACAATAAACCTCAATACCCCGTCCGGTATGAGGGTAAAGCGGGCCGTCCTCATACCCTGTCCAGTATGAGCGCCAAACAACAAAGTTTCCATACCCTGTCCGGTATGAGACAACGTTCATGGTAGGGTTCCCTATGAACTCGGTCCATCCACAATCTCCTAGGATATTTAGTGAGGCTGTCATCTTATCGATTTATTAAATCACATCTCATTCCTATTTGTCCTTAGTCTCTGTTAACAACTCAAACATAAATATATAAACAAGTAACATCCATCCAACAAAGCAAGCATATCTTAGATTCCCAAAATCAAACAGTAGTGAAGTAAGCAGTGATACATGCATTTAAAATCATAGAATAGATAAACCAAATACCATAATGCATTTAAACTGCAAAATAAATTAAACAGGAATCGACAGAGAATAATGTCTGGTTCGGGCTCCATTAGCAACCGTAATTAATTATGCATATTTATTTAATTTGTACAAAATACAGTATTATCATTTATTCAAACTTCAATTCCATGATAAGAAATAAGGTGAGGGGTCCTTACTTGATTTGATGCCGAAAACTAGATTTTCACTACGCCTACGGGCGGTCCCTAGGTTTTCTAATTTTTTTCTTGGGAACTGAAACACGTTTACGGTACCTACACATGTCCTAAATAACCCAAAAATCAGACCCAGGGCTTACTCGGCCAATTTTGGAATTATAGCACGGCGGCACTGCCGTGCTCTGGCGATGACACCGCCACGATCCGCCTCAGGTTGGCTGTTTTCGGTCGAATTCAGCCAAACTTGCATCGGTTCCTGTGAGAAAATACACTTAGGGCCATCGGTAGGCCGAAAAAATACGAAAAACTAAAACTTACCGACGGAGGGGCTCTCCGATGCGGCGGCTCCTCCGGCTTACGTCGCAGTTGGGTGTTTTGCTTTGATCAACCTGTAGAGGAGGAAACGGTGATCACAACGGTGGAAAAATCACATCGAATAGGAATCGGAAAGGGCCTCATCGGAGGCAAAAACTAAGACACCCCACGGTGGCGCTGCTGAGCTTCGGCGGTATTTTTCGGTTAATTGGCCTGTACTTTAGCTCTGATTTGGCCATAGGTGGGTTTAAAATCAAATTTTGAGCAAAGGATAGAATTTTTACCTCGTTTGGCGGTCAAAAATTGCTCTGGTACAGCGGCGGGTGGCGGCGGTCGGCTTTCTGGCAGCTGGGCTGTCTTCTCCGGTGAGGGGCTCTGGCAGCTAGGGTTAGGGTTTGGGTGCGGATGAGATTATTTATACCCATCTGCTTTTGATCTGGGCTGTTCATCGCTTTTAATCTATACCGTCCGATCACGATTAAATAGGGAATGAATCTGGGTCGTTCATAGCGATTTAAGTTGGGCTGTCCGTGGGCGATTCAATTTGGGCCGTTCGTGCGCGATGCAATCTGGGCCGTCCTTGCGCATTTTTTATCTGGGTTGTCCGTGCGTGCAGGAACGGATCTCAGCCGTTCGATCGCGCGCACGTGGATTCCCTCGTGGCTCCCTCCCACGTGGCCTCCCGTATTAGTGTCTCTGCCACCTGGCACGTCTTGGTTGGCTAGGGCTGCTGACCGGGCAGCTGACATGACACAACTTTTTTAAATTACGTTTTGATCTCCGGTTTCTGATTTTTCTTTTAAAAATATCTCCAGAACCCAAATTTTCACCCCTTTTCTCTAAAATTGTTTTCAATTAAATCCCTAAATAATTTTTACCCCTTTTTTTATTATTATTATTATTTCCATTAAAATAAATTAAACTAAATTAAATTCAATATAAATTTACATAAATAATAATTATATTCATACAATAATAACTAACAAAAAGAAAAAAAAAAGAGTTGGGTGTTACAACTCTCCCCCCTAAAAGAAATTTGTTCTCTCAAATTTGCCTCTTACTCTTAATCGAACAGCTGAAGGTACTGGGCTCTAAAGTCTGATTCTAGTCCCCATGTGGCCTCCTTTGGTGTGTGGTTCTGCTATACGACCTTTACAAAGGATATTTTCCGATTGCGAAGTAATATGCTCTTTCGATCCGTAATACCGATCGGTACTTCCTCGTAGGATAAGTCCTCCTGGAGTGGGAGAGGTTCGTGGGCCAAGACATGAGAGGGGTCCGGGTTGTACTTGTGTAGCATGGATACATGAAACACATTGTGGACCTTGGAAAGTTCTGGAGGTAGTACTAGTCTGTAGGCGGTGATACCAATCCTGTCTAAGACTTCAAATAGTCTAATAAATCGGGGGGTTCAGTTTTCTCCTCCTGTCAAACCTACTAATTCCCTTGAAAGGAGTGACCTTAAGGAACACTCGGTCGCCTTTCTCAAATGCTAAATCTCTCCTCCGGGTGTCTGCATAACTCTTTTGTCTGCTCTGAGCTGTCTGAATGTTCCTCATGATCTTAACTATCTTAGATGTAGTCTCCTCTACCAGCTCTGGGCTGAATAATTTTCTATCACCCACTTCTTCCCAACAAATCGGCGATCTGCATGGGCGCCCATATAACGCCTCATACAGAGCCATGCCAATGTTCGCTTGGTAGCTGTTGTTGTAGGCAAACTCTATCAGGGGCAGATGGTCGTCCCAATGGCCCCCAAAGTCAAGGACATAAGCTCGAAGCATATCCTCAAATGTACGGATTGTCCTTTCTGATTGTCCATCAATCTAAGGGTGGAAGGCAGTACTGAGGGACAGCTTCGTTCTCATGGCTTGCTGAAATCTACTCCAAAACTGAGAAGTGAACCTGGGGTCCTTGTCGGACACCACTCTCACTAAGACTCCATGCAATCTGATTATTTCCTAGATATACATTCTTGCCAACTTATCCAAGGGATCGGTCATCCTGATGGCTAAGAAGTGGAAAGACTTGGTAAACCGGTCAACAATTACCCAGATGGCGTCATGTCCTAAGCGTGCCTTAGGTAACCCTGTCACGAAGTCCATGGTGATATGTTCCCACTTTCACTCTGGGATCGGTAAATGCTGAAGTAACCTGCCTGGGCACTGATGCTCTGCCTTGACCTGCTGACATACCAAGCATTTAGACACAAAGTCAGCTATGTCCCTTTTCATCGCATTCCACCAAAACCGGGGTCGCATGCTTTGGTACATTTTAGTACTTCCAGGATGCATGACAAACTTTGAGCTATGAGCCTCTATCATGATGTCTCTCTTTAACTCACTGTCACTTGGAACACACACCCTATCCTGAAATCGGAGTAACCCATTGGTGGAGACTCAGAATTCTGAGCTAACTCCCTATTCTGCATTGTTCTTGAGGGCTATTAGGGCGGGATCAACTGACTGAATTTTCTTTATTCTCTAGATTAACTTAGGCTAGATGGTTAAATGGCCCAAACATGTGACTCTCCTCAAGTCCTGAAGTCGAACCTGTTGTGTAGCCCCAATTTTCCTGCATTCTGAGACTATCAAATAGAGTAAGATACCTGCACTTTTTCTGCTGAGTGCATCGGCTACCACGTTACCCTTACCCGGATGGTACAAGATATCACAATCATAGTCCTTAAGAAGTTCTATCCACCTTCTCTGACGCATGTTGAGATCCTTCTGAGTGAATATGTATTTCAAACTCTTGTGATCGGTATAGATCTAAAAGGTCTCTCCATATAAATAATGGCGCCAAATCTTCATGGCGTGTATGATTGCGACAAGCTATAAGTCATGGGTGGGATAATTTTTTTCATGATTCTTTAACTGTCTGAACCTATAGGCTATGACATTCCCATACTGCATTAAAACACAATCTAGGCCTAGGTAGGAGGCATCACTGTAAACTGTATATCCCTCCAATCTACTCGGTAAGGCCAGCACAGGTGCAGTAGTCAGCCGCTTCTTTAGTTCTGAAAAACTTCTTTCACATTCCTTATTCCACTCAAACTTGGCATTCTTCTTTATGAGTCGGGTTAGGGGAGCCGCTAGACTAGAAAATCCTTCAACGAACCTGCAGTAATAGCCCCCCATTCCCAGAAAGCTACGAATTTCTTTAACTAATGTCAATTTCTCCCAACCGAGCACCGCTTTAACCTTTTTAGGATTCACTGATACTCCATCCTTTGATATGATGTGCCCCAAGAAGGCGGTCTGCTCAAGCCAGAATCCACACTTACTCAACTTTGCATACAACTTCTTTCTTTTGAGAACCTGCAAAACTTGTGCTAGATGGTGAGCATGTTCTGCTCTGCTTTTTGAGTAGACCAGGATGTCATCGATGAACACGATAACAAATTGATCTAAGAATTATCTGAAGACCCTGTTCATCAGATCCATGAAGATGGTTGAGGTGTTGGTTAGCCCAAATGGCATGACCAGGAACTCATAGTGTCCGTACCTGGTTTAAAAAGCCGTCTTAGGGATGTCTTCTGTCCTTATTTTTACCTGATGGTAACCTGATCGCAGGTCTATTTTGGAGAAGACCTGCGCACCCTGCAACTGATCGAAGAGATCATCAATCCTAGAAAGGGGATACTTGTTCTTGATTGTGACCCTGTTCAATCCTCTGTAATCAATACATAGTCTCAATGTTCCATCTCCCTTCCTGGTAAAAGTGACTCTGGCACCCCAAGGGGACACACTATGTCTAATAAAACCACTGTCTTGCAATTCAGTGATATATTTCCTCAGCTCCTCCATCTCAACGCGGCTCATGCGGTAAGGAGCAACTGAAATAGGCTGGTGTCTGGCTGTAGATCTATGGTGAACTCGACTTTTCTGTCCACTGGCAGTCCGAGTAATTCATCCAAAAATACATATGGAAAGTCTCGAACTATCGGAATCTCTTGAATACAATTCTCTTTCTTGTGTTTGTCTTGTTAGAGAAAATAGCAAGGTTAAGATACTCGACAAATAAGAAAACTTTCCATCAAGGAATAAATACTAAATGATTTTATTAATTTGTAAATGGCTCCTCATTAGGAGGATTAAATACAACTTTCTTGCTAAAGCAATCTATGGTGGCGTGATACACTGCTAGCCAATTCATCCCTAAAATTACATCAAAATCCCCTGTGTCTAATTCTATTAGATCCACACTTAATTTCCCATTTGTTATCTCTACGACACAAGCCCTGTAGACAACTTCTCCCAATAGTGTTACACTCCCAGTAGTAGACACAAATAACATTGAATCGAGTTTATAAGGTAATACATTAAATTTAGATGCAAAAACAGGTGAAACAAATGAATGTGATGCCCTAGTGTCAAAGAAAACATGAGTAAGATGGTTACAGATAGTGTACATACCCTGTACCACATCCGGGTCGGCTTCAGCATCCTGCTGGGTGAGGTTATAGGCCCTGCCCTAGATAGGAGGTCTTCCCTGATTCTGGTTCCTTGGGCACTCTCTCACATAGTGTTGGGTACTACCACGTATGCAACAGGTGTTGTTGAAGCGGTAGCATGGTCGATCCTCGTGATCCTTGCGGCAATGTTGACAGATCTTACTACGTCCTGCCACTGAAGCCTGAGGGGGAGCCTAGATCACCGTTCTGGGCCTCTTGTTCTGTTGGACAGGTGCAGTAGGTGCTGGTCTGCGGGGTGGAGCTGAGGGTCTGTGGTCCTCTACTGACTGAGGGAGGGTGTGGCTCCCTCCACTAACTGTGCCATGGCCAGAACGGTCGAGTAAGTCCTGAGATCCAGTACAAATAAATGCTGCTTGATCTTTGGGCGGAGGCCCCACTGGAATCTCCTAACCTCCCTGCCCTCATCCATCAGCATCTTAGGGGAGAATCGACACAACTCCATGAACTTACGAGCATATTATGACACTGTCATATTCCCCTAGACCAACTGAATAAACTCCCTCTCCTTCAGATGTCGGATGTGCTCTGGGAGGTACTCTGAATGAAATGCTGCTAAGAACTATTCCCAAGTAACGAGAACAGGCTGGGTGGTCTGCTTGAGTTCCCACCAGCGGTCTGCTTTTTCCACCAGCTTGTAGGTAGCAAGGGTGACCCTCTACTCGGGAGTCACTCCTAGGGTCTTGAAGGCCTTCTTTATCTCCGTCAACTAGTACTAGGCATCTTCAAAAGAGGATTTCCCTGCAAAAGTAGATGAGTTCAGTCTCTTGTACCTCTTTACGTAGCCTGGGTCAATCATGGAAGGAGGTGGGTTCCGCAGAAGAGGGACTAGGCCAAGCTGAGGATAGACTAGGAGGCCCTGTGGTGGTACTTGCTGATATGGTGGGGGCACTGGATTATACTGTGGCGGTGCCGGGCAATACTGTGGCTGGGGCACTGGATTATACTGCAGCAGTGGCACCGGGTGGTACTGTGGAGGAGCAAGCTCGTACCAGGGTGGCTCGGGGTCCTCTCGCTGTAGTGGTGGCTCAACCTGTGGCAGCGGGGGAGGGTCGGGTAGCTCCCTTCTCTCCTCTCAACCCTGCTGGGCAGCAATGAGTCTCTCCAGCATCTCAAATATCCTGTCAACGTCTTCCCAAAGCGAACCATCACGGGCTGCTCGGTTTAGTGGGGGTCTTCCTCTTCTCATCTCTCTGTACCTGCATTTCACAAGGAAGGGTTGAGTAATGATTCATTGGTTTGGTATTTCTCTAATTATCATTGTGTAAGGGACGAGTCTGAGGAACGCAGCTATGATACCAACTATAACGACCCTGGAAATTTAAAAAGAAATACATATAATAATCTGAGTGTGGAAGTGAAATAAAAGATTAAGGTTAATATCCCTTACACAATAACTTAAAAGTACTAAACAATATCACAGAATAAGTTCTCTAAAAGAAATACAAGAAATAAGAAAAACAAAGGAAACTATAAAGTATCTAGCATCTACTCACCGTCTTCTTGTTGATCGGGCTCGGGAACCAGGTACTCCTGATCTGAAATGGTTAAATAAGAAATGAGCTACACTAGCCCAATAAGGGCATCACATTAATCACCGTCACAGAAGCAAAGGTTGGTAGAAAATTAAAACAACCAATGGAGCGGTAGATTTAAACCAATACATTTATTTAAAATAAAACCATTTACCCTTTTTCTTACCATTGTAGAATTTATGAAAACAATCGATAGAGATAATAACATCATACAGATCACAATTTCATGCATAATCAGTAACATAAAACATATCATAAATCCGTATTCATTAACAATAACTGATTATCACCGTTTTTCGTTTTCACCAGCGTACTAGTATCTATGAAAATCCATAGGGGTCCCTGCTACACGTGAACCATTCCCCTTAACAATCTTAATTCCAGGGCCGTCCCCATACCCCGTCTGGTATGAGAGCCAAAATAATACCTCGTCCGGTATGAGGGTGAAGCGAGTCGTCCCCCTACCCTGTCCGGTATGAGCACTAAATAACAAAGTCTCCATACCCTATCCGGTATGAGACAACATTCACGGTAGGGTTCCCTATGAACCCGGTCCGTCCACGATCTCCTAGGATATCTAGTGAGGTTGTCATTTTATCCATTTATTAAATCACATCTCATTCCTATTTGTCCTTAGTCTCCGTTACCAACTCAAACATAAATACATAAACAAGTAACGTGCATCCAACAAAGCAAGCATATCTTAGATTCCCAAATCAAACAATAGTGAAGTAAGCAGTGATACATGCATTTAAAATCATAGAATAGATAAACCAAATACCATAATAGATTTAAATTGTAAAATAAATCAAACAGGAATCGACAGAGAATAATGTCCGGTTCGGGCTCCATTAGCAACCGTAATTAATTATGCATATTTATTTAATTTGTACAAAATACAGTATTATCATTTATTCAAACTTCAATTTCATGATAAGAAATAGGGTGAGGGGTCATTACTTGATTTGACACCGAAAACTAGATTTTTATTGCGCCTACGGGCGATCCCTAGGTTCCCTGAATTTTTTCTCGGGAATTGAAACGCGCTTACGGTACCTACACATGTCCCAAATAACCCAAAAATCATACCCAGAGCCTACTCTGCCAATTTCAAAATTCCGGCACGGCAGCTCCGCCGTGCTCTGGCATCGGCACTGCCGCGATCCGCCTTAAGTTGACTGTTTTAAGCTAAACTTGCATCGGTTCCTATGAGAAAATACACTTAGGGCCCTCGGTAGGCTGAAAAAGCACAGAAGATCGAAACTTACAGACGGAGGGGCTCTCCGGTGCGGTAGTTCGTCCGGCTCACGTCGCAGTTGGGTGTTTTGCTCTAGTCAACCTGTAGAGGAGGAAACGGTGATCACAACAGTGGAAAAATCACATCAAACGGGAATCGGGAAGGGCCTCATCAGAGGTAAAAACTGAGACTGCCTGCGGCAGCGCTGCTGAGTTTCGGCGGTGTTTTTCGGTCAATTAACCAATGCTTTAGCTCCGATTTGGCCATAGGTGGGTTTAGAATCAAATTCTGAACAAAGGATAGAATTTTTACCTCGTTTGACAGCCGAATATTGCTCCGGTACAATGATGGGTGGCGGCGGTCGGCTCCCTGGCGGCTAGGCTATCTTCTCTGGCGAGGGGCTCTGGCGACTAGGGTTAGGGTTTGGGTGCGGATGAGATTATTTATACTCATCCACTTTTGATCTGAGCCGTTCATCACTTTTAATCTGGACCATCCGATCACAATTAAATAGGAAATGAATCTAGACCGTTCATCGCGATTCAATCTGGCCGTCCGTGGGCGATTTAATTTGGGTCGTCCGTGCGCGATGCAATCTGGGCCGTCCATGTGCGTTTTTGATTTGGGACGTCCATGCCCGCCAAAACAGATCTCAGCCATTCGATCGCGTGCACACGGATCGCCCACGTGGCTCCCTCCCGTATTAGTGTCTCTACCACCTGGCGCGTCCTGGTTGGCCGAGGCTGTTGACCGGGCAGCTAACGTGGCACAACTTTTCTAAATTACGTTTTGACATCCGGTTTCCGATTTTTTCCCAAAATTATTTTCAATTAAATTCCTAAATAATTTTTACCCCTTTTTATTATTATTATTATTATTATTTCTATTAAAATAAATTAAACTAAATTAAATTCAATATAAAATTACATAAATAATAATTAATAAAAAGAAAAAAAAAGGGTTGGGTGTTACATAAATAATGAATAGAATAATATTAAACAAACTCTTGGCTGCAAGTAGACTAAAGCAATTATAAAAAGGGTTCCTAGTTGACAAAATTGCTAGCTCCAGTAATGTAGTTGATCATAGATTCAAGAATTTATTTTACTAAAAATATCGCAAACCAGTTATAGTTGTTGAAAAAGTTCTGACAACCAATCCTTCCTTATTCCTAAACCAACCAAGAAATGTCCATTAGTTGGTTCTTCACTGCCAAGTAGTCTTAGGAACGTCCACATGATTTAACTTATCAACGACCTTGGGAGCTAGAAGGACTTGATTCAAGTTACCAGATTCATCCACGTGAACCGGTTAATTAGATTATTTACCTTCCTCAATGCGTCACTGATAACTACTTAGTGCTAGAACCACTCAAATAATTACGGATTTGAGGAGTTCAGCTAGTTCTTTGTGATTTCTCTTCTCGTACGATAGGCCCTGTTCAAACAGATTCTAAACAATAAATATATATAGGTGTAGAAAGTAAATAAAAACCAACTCTAAAATAAAACTCAAATAAATTTGATTAGATCTCATAAACACATTGTTGGAGTTTGCTAAATCTATCAACTAGGAAAAGAAAGTGAGTTAGGCACTCATGGTGGTACAAAAAAGTTCTTAGAGAGTAAAGAGAAGAAGAAAGATAAAGAAGAATAATTGCAGAAGCTGCTGTGTGCAGCGTTCGGAAGAAGAGAGATACCCCTGCCTTGACAGCCGCCTCCTTTTTTATAGAAGAGGAGTCAGAATTTTCTTCTTTTTGTTTTGATCTACAATCTTCCCTTGATTTTGGCGTATCAATAGCTTCTAGATTGGTCTCCATGATTTTTTGTCAGCAAATATGGGCCTAAATGGGATCTGATTTCAAATTTCAAGGGTGCGCATTTTGTTTTTGAATTGATTACTATGCACAGTTCTTGGTCTTGCCCAAGGCTCATGATCCACTACATGAATTCTTCCTCTCTTCATGTTGTTTTTCTCTATTCTGCCCTTGTATCCCTCACTGCAACAAAACATAGAAAATAGCTTGGATTAGATGATGTACCATCAAATTCAATAACCCAAAAATGGGTAATAATGATGTTGTTTTCAGGCCTTATTAAACTCTTCCATGCTTATCATATGCTTGCCCTCAAGCACAACATAGTACACTCATGAACCACCATTCCAAAACTTTTAACTCACTTAT
The DNA here is from genome assembly GCF_054855325.1 of Carica papaya. NCBI lineage: Eukaryota > Viridiplantae > Streptophyta > Magnoliopsida > Brassicales > Caricaceae > Carica > Carica papaya. The sequence goes on along the minus strand of NC_142311.1, from coordinate 25,452,157 downwards.
TCCCAACCATTTTATCACAACTCATTTGTTACATCTCATCCCTCAAATTGCTGAAATGGCCATCGGCTAGTAATACATGAATTTGAGTTTCAAGTACTTATACCCGCAGTTAATCATTTTAACAGCATTCAAACACGACATAGGAGAGTATTGTATTTTTTTTTTAAATAAAGCCATAGTTCAAAACATGCAAATCCAGATAAGCTACAATATTCTAGATGTGCTTTTTCCTCAAAGATGAGAATAACTAGATTTTGAACAAGCGATACTCAAGCATGTCATGTTGGAAATACATAACTAAAGGTAACAATTCCAGGTGTGGGAAGATGAAAAACAATTATAGTTCCTAGAGGATGGTGATAAGTGCAATTCAAGTTTTAAGTTGCGTTATCTGAGTTGTTTAAAGACAAAAGGGAGTTTTGAAAAAATATTCTACGTACGATGCCAAAATAAATCCATCAAAAGTAAACTGGCTACCTTCAATGAAAAATGCAAAATGTAGAATACCCACACTTAAATTATACGTTGTCTCCAATATGATGTAGAGAATGGAAAAGAAAAAAAAAAGGAGGGATAGAGTACTCCTTTGGTTTCATTGCATGAATAAGGTGTGTATGAGCAAGCGGTGTGTGTTTGAAATGACTCTGCAATTTGGTTGGGAGTAAGGTGGCCTAAGCTTTGGGTTAGGCTTGTTTAAATACTTCAGAGGTGGAAGTGAGTTGAACTTTCAATGGTTTTTCTCTTGGGAGATGTGAGACAAAAGTTAATGCAGTTAAAGTAAAAGAGAATAACAAAAAAAAATTGCAATAAAGCAGGAATCGAATGTAAAATGAAAGTAAAAGGGGTAGGAAACTCCCTTGTGGTCATCATCTATGGTGGCAGGGGGTGGACTGCAAGCTTTGACTCATTAGCTGCGTCAAGCTTTGACTCAAGCTTTTTTATTCAACTGATGTATGGTGAAATCCATGGAGTGTAGTTTAGTCTTGATTACCCCAATGTGCATCATGGTGCGGTTAATGAATTCTTGAAAGTTTGGGGGTGGTGGGGTTGGTTCTTGGTGTGTTTGTTGTTCGCACAACTTGCTGTAGATGCGTTTGTTGTGGGGTATGAGTGGTCTTAGTGGTGCGAAACAAGGGCTGTCATCTTTCCATTCCAAGAGACTTATATTATCTAAGGTGTGTATGTCCAAAGGGGCTTGCAGACAAGCGATGTGGAGGTCAGTGTCATCGATGTCAAACTTGGTGGAAAAAATTACAAGTCGGGTGATGATCGAGACTAGGATCAATAGCATGTAGAATGACATGATGTTGGCAAATTGTGAGGCAAACTAATATCCCAAATTCACTCACTGTCTCTGCATCATGCACACAAAAAAATAGATCTCACTTTTGGACACGATACTTGGTGCATCCTTGCATCCTGAAAAAGAGTACGTGAGGAACCAGTGGATGTACTTCATTCATGGGTCATGCAGGTAAAGGTCTTTTGATTTATCGGGGTCGTAGGGGTCTGGGTGGTTAGTGCACAGTTCATTATAGATAGTTACAAGGTTGAAATCATCATAAAAATTTCAATATGGATACGTGTATTTGGGGTCATCAAATCCTAGGGCTGTGTTGAACTAGGCAACGACGAGGTTGAACTGTTGCCCTCTCAGTTTGTAGGAAATAAGTGGGAGTGTTGAGGATGAAATATGAGGGTTTCTAGAATTTAAAACTTGAGTAGGATTTCCTAACGAGTTCTATGTAGGCAAATATATCTATGATAAAGTAATTTTCCCAACCGATGAAATAGAGAAGCCTGTGCACACCATTGTAGATGCCCAAGGTTCTCAAAATAGGGTCGTGAACAGACTTATCTAGGATTATATGTAGTTTGTGGCCACATCATAATGTGCCTTCTCCTCTTTGTTCTCAAATGTGAGGTGCCCTTGAAGTTTGGACTCCAAAGGTTGGTGGAGAGGTTGACCTCGTCAAACTCTGGCCCTCTTTGGTGGCTGTGTGAAGGGTTCTTCTTCTTCAGCAGTTGTATTGGTAAGGGTTAATGATATAAATGCTTGGTTGTTCGAGGTTAGAGGAGAGTCAAGGATGTCAATGACTGGGTTGTGAATCTTCGATTTGGAACTCAAGGGGTTAGCAGTATTTGGAGAAGACTACTCTCGTGTTGGGGCCTGAGGGATAAAAGTTGGTAGAGGAGCCTGGGTTGCTGACCCAGTAGTGCGGAGGTGAGTAAAGGACTGGAGGCCGCTCATCTTTCTCACTAATCTCTTCTGCCTCATTTGGTTTTAATGTAAGCAGATGGGGGGTTCAGTTTGAAGTTAGGGGTATGGTTGCAGAGGAAGTGGAAATGGGTGGTTAGGTTTTCTTATTTTTAAAAGAGTTTTTTTTATAAATAAAGTGGTGCCAGGTGGTGTAAACTTTGCTTAAGGTTTATGTGGGGATTGACACATAGCTCTATTATAAGGCTCTTTGCACAAGCCTTAGGCAAGGCTTGTGCATAAGCCGAATAAGGTTCTGATGGGCCAGAGACAAGCCTTAGGCAAGGTTTGTGCAGTTCCTCCAGGACCTGGCCTTACTTTGGTTTTCAACATCCAAAATCCTTGTTCTTGTACCCCAATCATCACACAATTCACGTTAAATACAGGAAAAACATGGTAAAGAGATTGAAGTAAGTACTACTTAATAAATTCAAAAGAAGAAAAAAGGGAAAAGAAATGATTTGCCTCCCATTAAGTGCCCTTTTTTACTATTCAAGGTCGGACTACGTTCTACTGCTGTTAGTCGTGTGCCTCGGGTAAGTTCAAGGTTACCTCTTAAATGTTGTGTGCAAAAAACCCTCATAGAAAGATTTAAGTCGATATTCATTTACCATGCAAATTTTGTTGGTGTTAAGACTCCTGATTTCAAATTTGCCATAAGGGGAGATGCTAGTGACAACAAATGGTCCGATCTATCTCCACCTTAGCTTCCCAAGGAACAACTTAAGTCGAGAGTCAAAGAGGAGGACCTTCTGTCCTATCAAGAATTGTTTCGTTGAAAGAACTTGGTCATGGAATATCTTGGTCTTCTCTTTATAGATTCTTGAATTCTCATAGGCCTCAATTTGTATTTCTTCTAGCTTTTACAGTTGCAACTTCCTATGCTCGCCTGCCTCTTCCAACTTCATGTTGCAGCTTTTGATAACAAGTATGTCTTATGCTCTAGCTCAACAAGTAGGTGGCATGCCTTTTCGAAGACTAGCCAGTATATGAACATTTTAATTGGTGTTTTAAATGCTGTCCGGTATGCCCATAGAGCATCACCTAGCCTTCTACTATAATCCTTTTTATTCAGGTTGATAGTCTTTTCTAAAATGGATTTGACCTCTCGATTGGTAATCTCTGCTTCTCTGCTGGTTTGTGGATGGTAGGAGGTGGATATGCAATGAATGACATGATATTTTTTTAAGAGAGCTCCCACCACTCGATTGCAAAAATGTGTTCCCCAGTAACTTATTACTGCTTTTGGAACTCCAAACCTCACAAATATCTGTGCCTTTAAGAAGTTAACAACCGTTTTAACATCATCAGCCCTTGTTGCCTTTGCTTCGACCATTTAGAGACATAATCCACTGCTAACAAGATGTATGTGTTTCTAAAGAAAGTCGGGAATGGTCCCATGAAATCGACGCCCCATACATTAAAGATTTCGCACACCAAAATGGCACAAGCAATATCTAATCTTTGCAGTCGATGTTGCCTGTATGCTGGCAGTTTTCACATGTTTTGCTGAAGGTATATAAATCACAGAATAAGGACGGCCAGAACAGGCCACACTCCAATACCTTCCTTATTGTCTGCTTAGGACCGAAGTGCCCTCCGCATGTATATGAGTGGCAAAACCCGAGGACTGAGGCTACTTCGGTTCCTGGAGTACACCTTCTAATTATTTGGTTTATTTTTTATCTGGAGTATATGTAATGCATTGCTTTATTTTTTATCTTTTCCTTCCTAACTCTTGGGAGATTAGCTTGTAGCTTCTGGGTAATAAGTTAGTTGATGATGTCTGCATACCATGGCACTTCTTGTTTTACTAAAAATAAATGCTTATCCAAAAACTCATTGTTCAATGGTGAAGACTCCCCATTAGATGGAAACCAGCTGAGGTGGTATGCCACTAAGTACTCCATTCCCTTTTTGTCCCTTATTTCAAGATCAAATTCTTGTAACAAAAGTATCCACCATATCAACTTTGGCTTGGCTTCTTTCTTCTTCAGTAAGTACTACAATGCTGCATGGTGAGAGAATACTATCACTTTTGTTCCCAGCAAGTATGACTAGAATTTATTTAGGACGAATACAATAACAAGCAATTCCTTCTCTGTGATAGAATAGTTCATGTGAGCACTATCAAGGGTGCGGGAGGCGTAGTAAATTACATGCGAGTCTTTTTCCATTCTTTGTCCGAGCATTGCACCCACTACTTGGTTGCTTACATCGCACATTATTTCGAATGGTAAGTTCCAAATTGGTGGCTGCATGATGGGTGTTGTCACTAACTTCTCTTTGAGTAATTTAAATGCTTCTATACAATGCTCCACAAAAGTGAAGTCTACCTCTTTTTGCAGTAATCGACACAAGAGTTGTGTTATTTTCGAGAATTCTTTGATGAGTCTCTTATAAAACTAACATGTCCCAAAAATAAGCATATCTCCCGCACACTTCTTGGGTAAGGCATTGACTTGATGACGTCTACCTTTGCTTTGTCAATTTTTATGCCCTTTGAAGATACTACGTGATCCAGAATCAGTCCTTGGTCCGCCATGAAGTGAAATTTTTCATAGTTGAACACCAAGTTAGATTCAAGGCATCTTTTTAGCAACTTGGTGAGGTTGTTGAGGAATTCATCAAAGGAGTCCCCATAAACTATGAAGTCATCCATGAACACCTCGATGCTTCTTTCTACAAAATCAGAAAAAATATTGATCATGGATATCTGGAATGTGGTAGGTGCGTTGCACAGGACGAACAACATTTATCGATAAGCAAAGGTCCTAAAGGGGCATGTGAATGTGGTCTTTTCTTGGTCCTTGGGTGCGACTAGAATTTGGCAAAATTCAAAATATCCGTCCAAGCAACAGTAATGAGTTTTGCTTGCTAACCTTTCCAGCATTTGATCAATAAAAGACAAAGAAAAATGATTTTTCCTTGTAGAGGCGTTCAACTTGTGGTAATCAATGAGATTTCCTCTCTTTCTTAGTTTTCTATTACTGTGACCCCATCCTCTTTGGTACAACTTGAATTGGACTCACCCATTTATTATTTGAGATTGGGTAGATGACCCCAGCATCTAGCAGGTTCAAAACTTCTTTCTTTACCACCTCCATCATTGGTGGTTTCATATACCTTTGTGCCTTTCTGCTGGGTTTACTGTCCTCTTCTAGTAGAATCCTATGCATATAGGTGGATGATGAAATTTTTTTAATATCTACAATGGTCTAGCTGACTGCCTCTTTATGCTCACAGAGCACTCTCACCAGTTTTTCTTCTCTAGCTTTGTTGAGTTTGTTGGAGGTTATGACTAGAAGAGTCTCTCCTTCACCTAAGAAGATATAATTAATGTGCTCAGGTAGCAACTTCAACTCTAACTTGGGAGCCTGCAAAATAAAGGAGGGGTCTTTGTATGAGCAGTGGGGAGATCTAATTAAAGAGCCATACCTTTTACTCGGTTAAAGGACTCCAACTGAAACACAGCATCTTGCAATTCCTGAGCAGTTACATGGTTTTCTTTTAGTACTGTTAAGTTGTCAGCATCAAGGTTGTTGCAAGTTCAATGTTCACCTCATCCCTACGGCTAGATTAAAGTGTTGTTGGTTCAGGACTTCTAGGGCATCGATGTTGTAGACTTGAGATAAGTTAGATGGATATTTCATTGTATCATACATATTAACCTTACCATCTCACCGTTGAATTCGATAGTGATGGTTCAATTTTGAATGTCTATTTTTATTCTTCCTGTGCTGAGAAAGGGCATACCCAGCAAGAGGTCAGAAGAATTTGGGGATTTATCATCTTCCAAGTCCGATACATAGAAGTCAACTGGGAAGATAAGGTTATCCACTTGAACTAGTACATCTTCTAAAACTCCTTCAGAGTAAACAACAGATTTGTCTGCCAGTTGAATGATGACTCCAGCTTCTTTTAGTTGCCTAACACTTAATTTGGAGTAAATAGACATGGGCATTACATTGATGGAAGCCCTGAGATTGCACATGGTCTTTCTGATGCCCAAGGTACCTATTTTACACGAGATTGTGAACATACATTAGTCTTTGCACTTGGGTGGTTATTTCCTCTGTATGATAGCCGAGACATTCTCCCCCACTTTTACTCTTTCATTGCTGCGTAATTTCCTCTTGTCAGTGCATAATCCCTTTAAAAACTTAGCGTATTTGGGTATTTATTTGATTGCATTAAGAAGGGGAAGATTGACTTCAATCTTGTGAATGTCTCTAGGATTTCCTTGTCCTATTTTTTTCTTTGTTTGAGTAAACCTATGTGGGAATTGTGAGGAACTGGAATTGAATTACCATGATTAGAGTTTGTTTTAGCTAAGGAGACACTGCCATTTATTGTTAACTTGATGGCCTTGCCCAAGGCTTTTAGTTCTACTTCCTTCTCTTAGCCTCGACTAAGGGTTGTTTTGGCAGGGACCCCAAGTAGTTTTTTCCCACTTTGCAAGGTGATTGCGCTAACATTTGGCCTCAGATTCATTTTTGTCTAGGATGGAAATTTGCCTTGGGATTCTAACCTTCTCATGGAGGTTGTCAATTAGCTAACTTAGGTCTCCAAATTTTGAATGCTTGCTCTTGTCTCTTGTTGAAATTGTCGGGCATTAGTAGTAAGTGATTTAATAATTTCTTCAAGAGAAATAACTTGTTTTAGAGGTGCTACTTATGGTGGCGGCAGTGGATATTATTGGTAATTCTGCTGCCGTGCTCCGTAGCTGAAGTTCTGGTGGTCTCTCCATCCAGGGTTACATGTGTTTGAAAAAGGGTTGTACCTTTTTTACAGTTAACTTTGAAATCTGTCTACAACATTGATTTGTTGCTGGTCATCTTTCTAGAGTATAGGACACATGTTTGTGGGATATTTAAAATGTGCACAAATTCCACACACTCTTACTCGCTAAGTGTTTTCTGTGGCAATGCTTTTTACCAAGTGAGCTAATTTAGAAATTTGAGGCTCAAGGGAGGATATACTTACCTCATTCACACTATGATGGGTGTCGAGAGTGGAGCCGAATTGCTTAGAAGTGGCTGCCATGATTGATATTAGCTCTTTTACTTAGCATGGTGTCTTGTTGAAGATGGCACCTCTACTGGCAGCATCTAACATCTTTTTTTCTAAGAGTAGTAGCCCTTCATAGAAATAATGTATCAAAGAATGATCTGATATATCATATTGCAGACAACTCACGCATAACTGTTTGAACCTCTCCAAGTAATCGTGCAAGCTCTCGAAATCTCTCTGACGAATCCCACATATCTCTCTCCTTATTCCAGCTACTTGAGATACTGGAAAAAAAGGTCTAGGAAGGCCTTCACCATCTACGCCCAAGTCGTTATTGACCCAGGTGATAGGTAAAATAACAATTCTTTGGCTACATCATCCAAGGAGAGCGAGAATGCTCACAGCTTGATTTGCTCTTTAGACATGCCTTGAGGTTTCATACTAGAGCATACCACGTGAAATTTCTTGAAGTGTTTATGTGAGTTCTCATTCTCCATGCCTCGAAACTTAGGGAGTAGGTGCATCAAACCAGATTTCAATTCAAAGGGGACATATAGTGGTGGTAAGAAGGGTTGAATCCATAGGGAATTAGAAAATAATTTTCTTCCTTGACCAACAAATAAAAAAAAAACAAATAAGGGGGGTTTTGTAGAATTCAATACGCAAAATATAAAACAAACAATGAATAAAATAATATTAAACAAACTCTTTGCTGTAAGTAGACTAAAGCAATTATAAAAAGGGTTCCTAGTTGACGAAATAGCCAGTTCTAGTAACATAGTCAACCATAGATGCAAGGATTCACTTTACCCAAAATATAGCAAACCAGTTGTAATTATTGAAAATGTTCTGATAACCAATCCTTCCTTATTCCTAAACTAAGTAGAATCAAACAATTATAAAAAGGGTTCCTAGTTGACAAAATAGCTACCTCTAGTAACGTAGTTGATCATAGATGTAAGGATTCATTTTACCCAAAATATGACAAACTAGTTATAGTTGTTAGAAACGTTTCGATAACCAATCCTTCCTTATTGCTAAACTAACAAAGAAGCGTTTGTTAGTTGGTTCTTCGCTACCAAGTAGTCCTAAGAACGTTCACATTATTTAACTTGACAATAGCCTAAGGAGATAGAAGGAGTTGATTCAAGTTGCCAGATTTATCCACGTGAACCGGTCAACTAGATTATTTATCATCCTCAGTACGTCACTGATCATTGCTAGGTGCCAAAACCGCTCAAACAGTTATGAATTTGAGGAGTTTGGCTAGTTGCTTGTGGTTTCTCTTCTCATATGACAGGCCCTATTCAAACAGATTCAAAACAACAAATATATATATAGGTACAGGAAGTAAATAAATACCATCTCTAAAATAAAACATAAATCGATTTGATCAGATCTCATAAATACATTGTTGGAATTTGCTAGATCTATTAACTAAGAAAAAAAAGTGAGTTAGCCACTCATGGTGGGTTTTTCAATTCAAAAGAGTTCTTATAGAGTAAAGAGAAAAAGAAATATGGAGAAAAAAAATTGCAAAAGCAGCAGAAGCTACTGTCTGCGGCATTCGAAAGAAGAGAGATACCCCTACTTTGACAATCGCCTCCCTTTTTATAGAAGAAGAGTTTGGGTTTTCTTCTTTTGGTTCCGATCTTCAATCTTCCCATGGTTTTTGGTGTATCCTTAGCTTCCAGATTGGTCTCCATGATTTTTTATTCGCAAATCTGGGCCTAAATGGATTTAACTTTCAAGTGTGCGCCTTTTATTTTTGAATTAACTGCTGCACGCGGTTCTTGGCCTTGCTTGAGGCTAGGTTGCTGAGTATCGAACCCAAGCCTTGCCCAAGGCTTGCTTCTGTGCTCATGATCCACTTCACAAATTCTTCCTCTCTTCATATTGTTTTTCTTTTTTCTGCCCTTGTATCCCTCACTGTAACAAAACACAGAAAATAGCTTGGATTAGATGACGTACCACCAAGTTCAATAATCCAAAAGTGGGTAATAATGATGTTATTTTTAGGCCTTATCATCATGCTTGGTTGCCACGTGCTGGTTTGTCTTCTCTGGGAAGATTTGATTAGATTTGATCTTCCTCTGCATCATAAATCCAATCACACTCTCCACTGGAGTGCTGCACACCAACAAATCTTTTTTTATCGATCGAGGTCGTGCATGATATATCTTCTTTATTCGTAACTCTTCCTCTACATCGCAGATCCAGTCGCACTCTTTACCGTAGTGCTGTACACCAATAAATCTTTCTCATAAATCTGCATCGTATATGATAGATCTCCTTCGTGCTGAACTCTTTCACCGTAATTTGCTTCCAGAAAGTAGATTTGGTCCAACAGTCATCGGTTTCTAGTTTCACCACACCGCACCAACTCAGCTCCTTTTGTCGCACCGCACAGAGTCATCTAATGTAGATAAACTTTACTAATAGATTGCTTGCCACCATATGTTTTCTTCTACTTTTGACTCTCTCTCTCTTTTTCTCCTCATAGTCATCTTTGCTGTGATATCTCAAGTGCTAATTAAGGCAAATGGGTGTCAGATATAAATTCAGAATAACAAGTGCATGATAAAATTTATGCAGCGGACAAAATCATTACAAATCCTTTACAAATATATATGAATTCTAATACATACATATACTGAGGTCAGAGATGGCTACAGAAAACAAAACATAAGGGCCAAATCTTTTATTATGCTATTGGACTCATCAGAGTGCGGGAATGATCATGCACTCAGACTTGTGGATCGACGAGATCCTTGTAGACTTCCAATGGTAGGTCAGCCTGCGATTCCTCACTTTTTTCCTCATATAAGAGGAAAACATGGAAAGAGTGAGTTCCATATGCTCAATAAGAAAAACAGTATTAAATTAAAATCGTAAGATTTCAAAAGTTAATTATTTTATCTTACCTTTTAACTTCCTTGTTTACCTATCTCACATTATAGAAAATTATTTATTTGTTAAGAAAATGATAGGTTAACACAGAAAATCAAACATACCTTATGCCATATAATAGAGAAAACCAAATAAATCATAAAATGCTCAGTTTTTCGTGTCATCTTCGTGAAGTTGTTACAACTTCCATCTCTAAGGGCAGGTACAGATTTTCAACTATCTAAGTGGAATGACCAGATCATATACAAATACAACAATTTGCTCAGGCCCATTTTCATCTAGCCAAACCATGGTATGATCTATGATCACAGTCATACCAGTCATAATAGCCCTAACAAATATCTATAATTACGATATTACTTAGCCACGGTGACTCCTACAGATAGTACGACACCACTCTCGTTAGAAAGTACGCCTCATCCACTTAGAGTGGTCCTCTTACATCTTTCCAGACTAGATAGGGGAGGGAGAAACAGATACCCCAAAGGCCAAGGGGAACAGATACCTCTCAGAGATAAAAAGTCTAACGAGACACTTGATGTAATATGCATGTCACTACAGATACACTTCGGACCATACAGGCTTCATTCCACTTTCTTTTTTTTTTCTTTTCTTTTATACTTTTTACTGTTGCTTATTATATATTATATTTATTACATTAAAATTCATCAAGTGTTTGCAATTCACATAGCATGCGTGAAAACAACAACAATTCGACTCATCTGAACATTGAGGCATACAAAACAGGTAAATTAACAATCATATTAAATTAGTTTATCTAAAAATACTCCTTAAGACGTCGAAAAAAATATTAGATTTTTTACCAAAACCTTGATGTTTTATCCCTCATCGTTCTCCTTTCTTTCTCTTCTTCTCTCACTAGACTACTATCTTTCTCTCTTTTTCTCTCTAAACCTTTGAAAAATGGAAGAATGGAAGTATGAAGAGGAAAGGAAGGGGGAGGGCAATTTATAGAATTTTAGAACCATTAGATTCGCACCAAATGGCAAAATCTGGTAAAGAGAGAGGAGAAAATGATGCTCGGCATGAAAAATGAGGGAGGAGAGCCTCCTCCATTGACGGCAGCAGCGCACCACCCAAGGTAGTGGCAACGCACTGCCCGAGGTGGCAATGCTCTTGCCGACGCGTAACAGGCTGACCTACAGGCGCACAGGTCTCCTGCTGCGAGCACAGGCCTATTGCGCGTAGGCCTCGGGCGCATAGGGCCTATCCACGCATGAGGTGACACACAGACGGCTCACCTGCGCGTGATAAGACGAGCGCCCAGGTCCTGACACCATGCTGTGCGTGCTGTATGCGGGCGTGCGTGCAGAGGGGACATGCTCATTGTAGGCACGTCCCGTGCACGCATACGTGCAGATGGGACGTGCGCGCCGTGCGCACATCCCACAACCACTGTGCATGCATGCATGCGCGTAGGGTGCCCAGCACCCGTGCGGGCGACCAACCTTCTCGTGGGATTTTTCCCATAGGAATTTTTTTCCTGTTTCGCCGTTTTTCGATTTTTTTCTAAATTTTTATTTTTAATTTAATTTATTTAAATTAAAAATATTTGAAATAAAATAAAATAAAACAATTTAAAATAAAATTTAAATAAAAATTAAATAAATAAAAATCAACTAAAATCACGAATCACGATAAATTTTAAATAGCATAAATTAATTAAGTTCAAAGTAGTAAAGACCTGAATAAATAGAGTTTCCAAATCATTTTAGCATAGTGATTGGCAGGGTGTTACACCTATCTTTGCATGATCTCCCATTTATAAGCAAGAGAAAATGAGTCTTGCACACTGCTTTTTCCTTCTCCGGTGTGTAGGTCTATTCTTCTTCTCTTTCGTTGACTTTTAAAGGATTGCATGTACTAGGCTAAAATGACATCGTTTTGGAAAACCCCAAAATGAAACTGTTTTGGAAGTAAAGTGGAAGAAAAAAAGAAGAGACTTGCACGCCGGAGAAGAAGGGGCATGCAGGAGTCTTCCTTTCCCATTATAAAAACAAAAGGAGCTAAAGGGAGGGGAAGAGTTGCGCGAGAAAAAAGAAGAAGAAGAAGAGTTGTACGAAGAGAGAGAAAAGGAGTTGTTCGTAGAGAGAGAGAGAGAGAGAGAGAGAGAGAATGAGGTCGTAACAAATTTGACTTTTATGAGGCAGATCATGGCGAAAGCAGGTGAAAGCCTAGGCTGCTTTGCCTGTACGCATATAAGACGGAAGAAAAAAGTGACGACTAGTATAACTGCTCGAAGAAGAAGAATGTGTGTGCGACAGTTATATCTGAAGAAAGAACGTCGATCTGCATGCACGACGTTGGCTTACAGCGATCCAACTATAGGGATCTACATGCAGAAGGGAGATTAAGCATATCTGCTCATGCACGCGCCAATTCAGTGGCAGTTACCTATCGGGTAGTGGCGATACGTGGTAGTTTCCAGTGGCAGCACATGTACGCTCTGGTGACAACGTGTGGAGGTGTGCAATGGTGTGATTTCCTGGTAGTTACACGTAATGAGTTTCAAAATCCTAAAACCTTGAACATAATTTGACTCGATTGAATTCTCTATGGTTTAAATTAATCCCGCAGAATTAGTTTGATTGATGGATTGAGTAGATAATTTAAAATTAAATTAATTATTAGCATAAATGTTGGAAGAGTTGAATGTCGAGTTCATCGTTAAACCAAAGAAAAATTTAGTTTAACAGGTTGAATTTGGCATTTGGGGACCCTTCTGCGAAGTAGATCTATGAAAGGAAATTAGGTAACTATGTTCGTCCCCTTGAATGTAAATTGATTTTGTTTAAGAGATTAAATAATAGTATCTAAAAATATGTATGTTTTAGCTAAATTAACAGGCTGAGTTAACACTTGATGAAGTAAACAAAGTGATTAATAGTAATGTGACCCAAAAATAGTAGTTTGTTTGGCAAATCCAATATCTTGATGGAGATAGATTGACTTATCATTCACATTTAATCTTATAATCTCAAGAAGTGAAGTGTTACACAGTTCTTCAATCATTAATCTCCTATTATTTTTAATTTTTATTCCATTATCATTTATTATTAACATAACAAAAAATTAATAATATGATATCTATTAAATTTTACATATTAACTCAAAATATTTAACAATGAAAAACATAGATTAATATGTCTTATTACCATAATTTTTTATCATTTTAATTTACTCTATAAGTAATTAATTAGACCACATATATACATCAATTATTGGAATATGGCAGAAGTAATATAATATAAATGACTTTTAAAAGAGACGAGTTCAAACTTATAATTTCTTATGAAAAAAGGAACATACTAATTTTTCAGCTAAGTAGTGTTTACTATTCTGTAAGTGAATTAACATATTCTTTTACAAATTATTTTAAGCATGATAAATTAATAATGACTTGACAATGCTGACGGGCCCTTCCACTTTAATTTATAGATTGTTTTAATATTTTGTTAAAATTATCCTTTATATTTTCTATGTTTTTTTATGCAGTTTTCTTAAGGTTTTTGTATATTATTTTATTGCTTTATTATATTTTAAATTTAACTTAGGAATGAATGTTAAAAGATATGTGTTAGAGAAGAACATAAATTTACAATGTAAGTAGAGTTATGAGTAAATATGATTTTAAAGTTAAGTATGAATTAGGGGATTTAAATATGGTTAATGAGTATAGTTGGAAATATTTGAGTATGATAGTGAGTTTGAATTAGATTGTAGATATTAAAGACAAAGGAGATCAAGTTAGTAAAGGCAAAACAACAAGTTAGTAGTGAACCTTAGGAGTAAATTAATCTTAAAGTAGCAACCTTAATAAGGAAGTAAATATAAGTGACAACGAATATTAAAAGACTCAAAAATTCATTTAATCGATATCAAGGAGGGGAGTGTGTGCGCGTAGCCAATTTGGCAGGTGAAGTGTGGTGAAGCCTACCCGTGGATATAGCCTCAGCCAGATGTGGTTGGGAAGTCCCATATATATTTATTCCGTTTTTGAGTGTTTATGAAAACTGATAAGTGATGCTCAATACATAACTATTTTGTGTTCGTGTATTAGAAAAGCGAAAGTGATAAAGTGATGTAATATATCTACGTGGTAGAAGAGATCCTTACTGCCCTCATTGATGGAGATGGAAAAAGCATCACGCAATGAAACTATTTGTTAATGAAACAAAAATGAATAAAAGTGAACCTATAACTAAGTATAAAGGATATGATGTGACATCCCAAATGTTAATTAAGGCATATGGGTATCAGATATAGAAATAAATTACGAGTGCATGATAAAAATCATATGCAGCAGAGAAAATTAATACAAATTCCTTACAAAATATATTTGTTCCAAATACACATATAATTGAGGTCAGAAGTGGCTACAAAATACAAATGTCAAAATATAAAAAGGGCCACTTCTATTACTATGCTATTGGACTCATCAGAGCGCGAAAATAATCATGCACTCAAGGTTTGCGAATCAACAGGATCCTCATAGGATTTAATGGGTAGGTTAGCATCAGGTCCCTCACTATCTTCCTCATCTTGGAGGGGACGCATGAAAACAATGAGTTTTATATGCTAAGTAAGGAAAACAGTATTTAGATAACATCATAAGGTTTAAAAGGTGAATAATATATAAACACTTACCATTAGGTCACGTCAGAGTCCTATCCTACCTTATGAAAATAATTTATTTATTAAGGAAACATCATTTCATAGTCACAACAATAAAAAACAAACAACATACTTGACAATAGAGAAAATCAAATAAATCATGAATGCTTAGATTTTTGTATCATACTTTGTGAAGTCGTTTCGACTTTCATCTCTGAGGGTAGATACGAATTTTTGACTACCCATATGGAATGATCATATCATATACAAATAATGACAATTTGCTCAGGTACATTTTCAGCGTGCCAAACATTTGTACAATCTATGACCAGGGTTGTACCGACCATAGTGGTCCTATAAGATATTCTATAATCATGATAGTAGCCAAAAGTGACACCTAATAGATATTTACATCACTACTCTTGTTAAAGGGTTCACCATCATCCATAGGGAGCGGTCCTCTCATGTCTTTTCAGACCAGATGGGAGTGGAAGAAATAGATACCCCTCATAGATAAAAAGCTTAACGAGACACTTAATGCATTATGCATGTCAATATGGATACGTACTTCGGATCTTTCAAGCTTCATTCCACTTTTTTTTCTTTTCTTTTTGTATATTTATTTTCCAAATAACCTTACTGGTTTCATAGTATTTTATTTATACGCAAATCATTAAGTGCCTACAAATCACATAGCATGCTTGAAATCAAGAAAAATTCATTTTATTAAAACTCCTAAACATATAATATGCAAATCACACAAAATCTCATACTCATTATTTTAATTTCTAGAAATACTCCTTAAAACGTTTAAAGAAATATCAGATTTCTTGCTTAAACCTCAATAGTTTTTCCTACACTATTTTTCTTCTCCTCCTCTCCTCTCTCTAAATTACTTTCTCTCTCTCTCTAACTCTTGGAAGGTTGAAGAATGAAAGTGATGAGAAAATGGGAGGAATGGCCCTTATTTATAGAAAATGGGGGCTGTTGGATTTGCGCCAAGTGGCAAAATCTAGTGAAGAGAGAGAGTGTTGAAGATATAAGAGATGTTTGATTTGACGCGACACAAAAAATAGAGGAGAATCCTCCTTCACCAGTGGTGACACACCCTAAGCGATGGCACGCTGCCCAACTTGAGCGGCAACACACTGCCCGAGGCAACAGTGTGTCTTACCTCCCTGGCACGCACTGTAGGACTAGCCTATAGGTGCCGCGTGTAGGCCCCAGCCCCACAAGCCTATCTGCATAGGCCTGCTGCACGGATGGCGCGCGCACAATGTGCGATGCTAGCCCTATCAATCCCTCTCCTGCGGGTCTTTTCCCGCGAAATTTTCACCCTTTTTTTCATTTTCTCCTGAAAATTGTTTATTTTTTAAATAATAATAATAAATCAAAATAAAATTAGGTAAATGTAAAATAAAATATTAAAATCGATAAAATTTACATATTACGATTTAAAGCTGCGAAAAAAATTAAATGAGTTTATTGTGGCCTTAAAGCCCAAATAAAAAAGTTTTTCAAATACAATCTAGCACGGTGGTGAGTGGGGTGTTACATTCCGCCCACCTTAAAAAATTTTTGTCCCCAAATTTGTCTCAAATAGGTCCGAAAGCTTTTCCCTCATCTTGCTTTCTAACTCCTACGTTGACTATTTTGGAGTATGGTGTTGCCACTGCACCTTCACCATGAGAATCGTCTTGTTGCATAAGACTTTGTCGGTCCATCCAAAATCTCCATGGAAAATTCCTCGTAAGTCATATCGGCTTGTTCCTGTGTCTCAGCCTGAGGAATGATATGAAAAGGGTCTGAGTGATACCTTTTGAGCATAAAGATATAGAAAAAATCATGTAGACTTCCAAACTCTCGGGGTAGAGTAAGGCAATATGCTATGGGTCCAATGCGCTCTACTATCCGAAAAGGTCCCGCATAACGAGGGCTCAACTTTCTTCTTTTCCTGAACTACATTTTTCCCTTATAGAAAAAAATCTTAAGGAAAACTTGGTCTATAACGACAAATTCCAGGGGTCTCCTACGATTATCAGCGTAACTCTTATGGCGGCTCTGGGTAGTAACCAAGTTCTTACGGATGATCGCGACCTTCTCAATAGTCTCCTAGATGAAGTCTGGTCCCAAATGATGATGGTTTTTTACTTCACTCTAACAAGTGGGAGAACGGGAGGGTCTATCGTACAAGGTTTCATACGGAGCCATGTCGATGCTGGAATGATAACTATTATTATAAGCAAATTCACACAAGGGAAGATACTCATACTAGTTATCACCAAATTCAAGGACATAAACACGCAACATGTCTTCCAACGTTAGGATAGTACGTTTTGACTGACACCATCAGTTTGAGGATGATAACCTACGCTGAAGTACAATCAAGAACCAATAACTTCTTGAAGGTTGTCCCAAAAGTGGGAGGTGAATCAAGGATCTCGATCAGGCACAATGGATGAGGGAACACCATGGAGTCGAACAATTTCATCGACATAAAGGGGGGCTAATTTGCTAGTGAAGTCAGTAGTTCTGATGGGCGAGAAATGGGTAGTCTTGGTTAGTCTGTCAACGATGATCCAAATAGCATTACAACCAGAACAAGTCCTAGGTAGTCCGGTGACAAAATTAATGATTACATGCTCCCACTTTCGTTTCAAAATCGGGTGACCTTGTAACAAATCGCTTAGTCTCTAGTGTTCTGCCTTAATCCTCTAGCAAGTAAGGCATCTGGAGATGCAGTCGACAATGTCCTTTATTCTCGGCCACCACTATTGACGCTTCAAGTCTCAGTACATCTTGATACTCCTAGGATTGATGGATAATTTAGAGGCATGAACAGCCTTGAAAACATCCGTCCTGATAGCGACAGGAACCCAAATTCAGTTCCAGAATCTAAATGACCCATCATCTAAGATCCTAAAATCAAAAAATTTGTCAAAAGAGAACTTACTCAGATTCTTAGTGAGTTCTTGGTCCGTGGACTGAGCTTCCCAAATCTTCATGAAAAGATATGGTAAGGTTAGGATTTGGGTGAGATAGGTAACTTTGGCATAGTAGCCGAGGCAGAGTGACTGTATGACATCCACTAACTTCTAACTGGAGGCCATAGTTTAAGCCAACACAGCAGACTCTTTTTAGCTCAGTGCATGATCAACTATGTTCCCTCTACTGGGGTGGTAGATTATCTTACAATCGTAGTCCTTCACGAGATCCATCTAACATTTTTGTCTCATATTCAACTCCCTTTGTGAGAAGATGTACTTCAAACTTTTATGGTTAGTGTAAATCTCAAAGGTCTGACAAAATATAATGACACCATATCTCCAAGGCAAAGATGATGGCCACCAAATTCAGGTCCTGAGTAGGGTAGTTCCACTTATAGAGTTTCAACTGTCGGGATCCATAAGCGACCACTCTACCATGCTGCATCAAAACGCATCCCAAGCCAATATGAGATGCATCGCAGTAGATCTAAAATCTTTCCTTGTTATTAGCGAAGACCAACACCAGAGTGGAGGTAAGACAATACTTCAATTCCATAAAACTTTCACTACACTAATAATTCTAAATGAATGGTACGCCCTTTCGAGTGAGTCGAGTCAAAGGAGCAACAATCTTAGAGCATTCATAGATGAATCGCTTATAGTAACCTGCCAAGCCAAGGAAACTACGTACCTCGACCACATTGGTAAGTAGATTCTAGTTGATCAATATTTTAACATTGGTTGGACCACAAAAACTCTTTCACTTGAAATTACATAACCAAAGAAGGAAACTTGATCCAACCAAAAGGAGCATTTGCTAAGTTTAGAATACAGTTGGTTCTAGTAAAGCATCCCCAACACTTCAGACAAGTGAACCGTATGTTCCTCCAGGCTCTTGGAGTACACTAGGATGTTTTCAATGAATATGACGACGTACCGATCCAGTGCATGCCAAAAAACTTTGTTCATGAGAACCATGAAAGCAACAGGGGCATTAGTTAACCTGAATGACATCACTCTGAACTCGTACAAACCATATCTACACCAAAAAAAAGTCTTCGAAATATCTTTTTCTTTGACTCTCAGCTAGTAATATCCTAATCTGAGGTCGATCTTGGAGAAGACCGGTGTTCCTTGTAATTGGTAAAAAAGGTCATTGATCCGAGGTAAGAGGTACTTATTTTTTACTATTACTTGATTGAGTTCCCGATAGTCTACACATAGTCTGAGGGACCCATTCTTCTTTCTCACGAATAATATTAGAGCGCCCCAAGGAGAATGACTAGGGAAAATAAACTTCTGGCCAGGCAGCTCAAAAAGCTAGTTTTCTAGTTTTGCGAACTCAACACGATTCATGATATAAGCAAGTTTTAAGATTAGTTGGGTTCTGGATAGCAGTTCGATTAAAACTTCTACCTCTCGTGGGGGAGGTAGACCAGGTAGTTCGACAAAAAAAAAGTTCCAAAAGGTTGCAAACAACCAGTATGGATTACACAGCAGGATCAACATCCATATTCCTGTTTATTCAATTATTAGGAAAGATAAAAATAAATTTTTATTTCTTTTTCAGGGATTGCAAGGTTATAACTTTATTTTTACAATCAATAATTGCCCTATATTTTTCTAACAAATTGATTTTGAGAATCACATGAAATCCTAAGAAGTCTAATAGTATTAAATCTACAAATACTTCTATTTTTAAAGCTTTTATCTTATAATTTTTATATATATAGTGAGCTTCTAGTAATCCCCTAAAGGGAGTCTCTACTGTTAATATTTTCTCTAAAGGTTCCGGCCAAAAATCTAGTTTACAAGAAAGTGCACAGGAGATAAAAGAATGAGTAACACTTATATCGATCAAAGCCTTGTAGAAGTATCATGAATAGAAAGCATACCCTGGATAAGGAGGGGAGTGGGGAGAGCACTGGGTTCATCTAGGTGGTATACACGACCCTGGGCTACAAGTCTAGCCATGTCCTTCGACCGCTGAGGGCAGTCCTTTATAATGTATTGGGTGATTTTGCATCGATAGAAAATGTAATTGATACGCCAATAGGGTAAGTCACCATGCGAGTGACCACAATACTGACATGGTTGGGAAAGTTGCGCAGGCTGTACAATAGGTGGAGGTAGGGCAGGGAGAAGGGCAACTTGGGTTCATTTATGAGGGTGGCTACTTACTGGGTCGGGCAATCTTCTTCTGGGTTGTTGGGGTTTTGATTATTAGTTATGAACTCGAGCCATTGGTGGCTTGCCGAGATGAGGTCTTCGATCAACTGGGCATGTTCTAGCCCCTCTGCATATGAGCTGGGTCTCAGCATTACAACCCAATTATAGATGTCAGCACGAAGACCTTTTCAAAATTTTTCTAGCTTTACGACTTTCAGGGTGACCATTAGAGAGGCAAACCTAAACAGTTGGACAAATCGGGCTGCATACTGGGCAACCGTCAGACTTCCTTGGGGGAGGTCCTGAAATTCCTCCTCTTTCTTTTCTCGAACATAGGTTGGAAAAAAGTTATCAAAAAATGCATCCATGAAAACTTCCTAGTTGGTAGGGGTAGGCAGAACTTCCTTCTTACATCGCTACCGGTGTTCTGCTTCACCGTATAACATAAAGGCTGCTAGGAAAACTTTTTATTCTTTGGTTAGGTCTAAGACAAAGAAATGCTTCTCTATTTGTAGGATCTAGGCTTCAGTTACTAAGGGGTTAAGGCTACCTTCAAAATGCGGCAAGTTAAGAGAGATGGACCTCTCAGTTATTCGGTATTTTAGGGCAGGGTGTTGATAGGGGTTAGCTTGATTTTATACTACGGCTGTGATCAACCTTTTGATGGCTCGAAAGAGTTCGGTAAACTCGGCTCTAGTTGGATGGTCCTAGGCCTCGCATCTTTTGGTACGTTCTATAGAAAGTCTTCTTCGCGTCATTCCTATAAAAGAAATGAAAACACGAGTTAGTGGTCTAATTTGGAAAAGATGACTTATTTTCCTAAATATCTTAAAGGTCTTTCTACCTACAGCCTCAGTTGTAAGGGATTTGATCCGCGTAATGGCCCTGATACCATCTGTGATATCCCAGATGCTAATTAAGGCATTTGAGTATCACATACAGAAACAGATTATGAGTGCCTGATAAAAATCATATGTAGTAGAGTAAATTAATACAAATTCCTTACAAAATATATGAGTTCCAAATACACATATAACTTAGGCCAAAAGTGGCTACAAAATACAAATGTCAAAATATAAAAATGGCCACTTTTATCATTATGCTATTGGACTCATCAGAGTACGAAAACAATCATGCAGTCAAAGTTTGTGGATCCATGGGATCCTCATAGACTTCAATGGGTAGGTCAGCTGACGGTCACTCACTATCTTCCTTATTAACTTCAATAAGTGAGTTGCATATGTTTAGTAAGGAAAATAATATTTAGACAACATCTTAAGGTTTAAAAGGGACATAATTACAACATAAACACTTACCATTAGGTCACGTTAGAGTCCTATCCTACCTTATGAAAATAATTTATTTATTAAGGAAACATCATGTCATAGTCACAACAATAAAAAACAAACAGCGTACTTGACAATAGAAAAAATCAAATAAATCATGAATGCTCAAATTTTCGTATCATGCTTTATGAAGTCATTCCGACTTCCATCTCTGATGGGATATACGGATTTTTGACTACCCATGTGGAATGACCAGATCAGATACAGATAATGACAATTTGCTCAGGTACATTTTTAGCTTGCCAAATCATGGTACGATCTATGACAACGGTCGTACCGACCATAGTGGTTCTATCAGATATTCTATAGTCATGACAGTACTTAACCAAAGGTGATCTCTAACAGATATTTGCATCACCGCTCTCATCAAAGAGTACGCCATCATCCATAGAGAGCGATCATCTCACGTCTTTTCAGACCTGATAGAGGAGTAAAAATAGATATCCCTCAGAGATAAAAAGTTTAACAAGACACTTGATACATTATGCATGTCAATATAGATATATACTTCAGACCTTTCAAGCTTTGTTCCACCTTTTTTTTGTATATTTATTTTCTAGATAACCTTACCGGTTTCATATTATTTTATTTACATGCAAATCATCAAGTGCCTACAAATCACATAGCATGTTTGAAATCAAGAACAATTCATTTTATTAAAGCTACTAACATAGAACATGCAAATCACACAAAATCACATATTCATTATTTTAATTTCTAGAAATACTCCTTAAGACATTTAAAGAAATACCAGATTCCTTACTGAAACCTCGATAGGTTTTCTTACACCATTCTTCTTCTCCTCCTCTCCTTTTCTCTCTAGATCACTTTGTCTCTCTCTCTCTCTATAACTCTTGGAAAGTGGAAGAATTGAAGTGATGAGAAAATGGGAGGAAGGGCCCCTATTTATAAAAATGGGGGTAATTGGATTTATGTTTAGTGCCGAAATCTGGTGAAGTGAGAGAGCGTTGAAAATGGAAGAGATGTTTGATTTGACACGGCACAAAAAAATAGAGGAGAATTCTCCTCCACCAGCGGTGGCACATTGCTCGAGGTGGCAGTGTGCCTCACCCGCCTGGCACGCACTACAGGCCTAGCCTATAGGCGCTGGGCTACCCTGCCGCGCGTAGACCTACAGCACACAGAGGTGCTGCGCACAGGCCTGCTGTACGGACGACGCGTGCACAGAGCGCGATGCCTGCCCTGTCTGCGTGCGATCCAACGTACGCAGATGGGCCTGCTAGTGCGCACAAGTCTGGCCCCATGCCTCACACGGATGGGACGTACGCACTGTGCCCACATCCTGCACCTCTCACGTGCGGTGCCCCCGTGGGCAATCCCTCTCCCACAAGTGTTTTTCTGCAGGATTTTCTTCATTTTTTCCGTTTTGTCCTGAAAATCTTCTTTTTTTCAAAAAATAAAAATAATAACAAAAATAATAAATCAAAACAAAATTAGGTAAAATCAAATCAAATCAAAAATAAAATAAAATAAAATATTAAAATCAACAAAATTTATGAATTGCAATTTAAAGCTGCCAAATAAAATTAAATGAGTTTAGTATGGCCTTAAGGCCTAAATAAATAGGATTTTCCAAATACAATTTAGCACGACGGTGAGCCGAGTGTTACATGGTACATAACATAATTGAGATTTAATGCTCATTTAAGTGTTTATGTTCTTAAAGGACAAAGGATAAGAATAATTGCAATATAATATACTGACTTACTGTGTGGTAATGAGTGAAGGATGGAACGTAATATGTGAATAATGTAAACAAGAAATTAATGAGAAATTATAGTGTGTTGAAACCATATGGATAGGGAAAAGTGAATTAGAATTGTAATTGTTAGGGGAGAAATTCAAAATAAATGGTAATGAATTCATGAATAAGATGACAAGGTAAATCTAACCAATAAGAAATCTCGACATCATGTATTTTTAAGGAAAATGAAAAGCATTTAGAAATCTCTCCTGTCAGATGTTTTCTATTTTTATACAAATTTAGATGAGGTTACTCTATTATTTGATAGTGTTTACCTACTTACTAGGCTCGTTAGCTCATCCTATTTATTATTCATTTTTTTATATCAAAACATCTAAGATTCTGCTCATGACCAGTGAAGGGGAATCTAGTAGATGTATTTATTTTGCTTTAGTAAGACTTATGATTATTTATTTTCTTTATTGCAAGTATTTATTTTGGATGTTAGACCAACCTCATTGATTTTAAATATCTAATTTAAAGAGACAAGTTATGTAATTTCTATTTTAAATTATTATGCGAGGTTACGTTAGGTTTTTTCATCATTTTATAGTGTGTATGCTGTCCGGATTCCATATGAGAGTTTGGATTGTTACAATTGGTATCAGAGCAAAGTTCCTCATAACCATCCCCTTCACATGAGGTTTAAATATAAGACTATAGTTGAGAATAGAATTTCAAAAGAGTAAATCTTAAAATTTTTGTTTGGTGATGTAGGCAAACAAAAATGAGGCGAGGATGACCCCCTCTAAAAAAATCTTAGGTAAAATTTTTATGGGAAGATGTTGAGTGTTTCTACAACTTGGTGGAGAGGCTTATTACTGGTCAATAGGCTAGAGAAGAAAGAGGGGTCCTTCCTGAGCCTCCCTCAATTACTCCAAGGGGGATTCGCCATATCCTCCACTTCCACCTCCACCTCAACAAGGCCCAATTCAACTAGCGATGGATCCAAGCTATATTGAGAGGTACAAGAGGCTTAATCCAGTCCAAATTGCATGAGCATCTACTTTCTACGAGGCTAAAAAGTCCTTTAGAGTTCTAGAGTGACTAATGAACAAAAGGTTATCCTCGCTACCTTTATGCTTACGGGAAAGGCAAAGCATTTGTGGGAAGTTAAACAAACTACTCTATCCATACCCATCACTTGGAAATAATTTTTAGAGGTATTTAACGCCAAACACTTCCCCAAACATATCCGCCATCAGAAAGAGATTGATTTTTCCCATCTACCCAAGGAAGCCTCTCAATTGCTGATTATGCCTGAAGATTCATAGAGCTTAGCCGCTATGCTCCCAAGATTATGTCTAATGAGGGGAAAATGGACCGAAGATTTCAATGGTGTCTCCGTCTAGAGATTAGAAACCT
The DNA here is from genome assembly GCF_054855325.1 of Carica papaya. NCBI lineage: Eukaryota > Viridiplantae > Streptophyta > Magnoliopsida > Brassicales > Caricaceae > Carica > Carica papaya. Next base: position 25,427,710 of record NC_142311.1, on the reverse strand, counting down.
ATTGGTAGTACTTGAGTTTCGTATCTATCAGTAGGTTTTAGTTAAGGCACAACTCATTGAGAGTACTATTAGTACCTTTACACCAGCAACATGTAGTTCTAGGCCTCCAGTCCCCTACAAGAAGCCACTCCCAAGTTAAGGCCATTAGAATAAGAGACCCAGGGTAGCTCCATCTGTCCCACTATAGTCTCTGTCAGTTAGACAATGTCAAAATTATATTCATTATGGCAAGAATCATGGTAATATCTCTTGTTCTAAACTCAATAATGGTTTTTTCAAGTGTGGAAGTATAGAGCATCGGATCTGCAATTGTCTTCAAGCCAAAGAGCAACTTAAACCAGCATTGCATGGCAGAGTCTATGCCATCACCCTGCAATATGTTGAAGTTGCTTCCGATGTGATTCAAGGTATGTACTATATTAATAAGCACATAGTACATGTTTTGATTGATCCTGGATCTACTCATTCTTTTGTTTCACATACATTTGCACGAAACTTAAATGTATCTCCTATATTTCTTGATTTTTCTTTAGTAGTATCCATGCCTGCAAGTGGTAATCTGTTATATTGTATAAAGTAATGTGTTATAGAGATTATATGCAGGGAATTTGAGGTAGATTTGATATTACTATATATTAGGGCTTTTGATTAGATACTAGGAATGAACTAGTTAGCAGCCTATCATGTTACTGTTGATTGTTACTATAAAAAGCTTATATTTAATATTCCTAATAAGATGTCATTCTTCGTGCTAACAACTTTCCCTTTTCTTCCTTCTTAATTATTTTTGCACAAAGAAAATAATCTATCATCTATTGATTTTAATTTATGTAATGTGATTTAACAATCTTAATATGTATTAGGCAAGACAAGTAAGGGACTAATATCCAAGAAATTCCAATAGTCAAGGAATTCCTGCATGCCTTCCCTGATGCCCTATCAAGATTGCTTGTTGATTGAGAAGTGGAATTCGCCATCAATCTTCAGTCAGGTGCTCAACCGATTTCATCAGTCCCATACAGGTTGAGCTAAATTGCAATGAAGAATTGAGGAAGCAGTTTCAAGAACTTTTGGATAAGGGTTTCACCCAGTATAGTGTATCCCATTGTGGTGCTCCAATCACATTTGCAAAGAAGAATGAGGAGAAATTGAGATTGTGCATAGAGTACATGGAGCTAAATAGAGTTACAATAGAGACTAAGTACCATTTCTCAAGAATTGATGATCTCTTTGACCAGTTATAGGGTGCATGATTTTTTTTTTAAATTAACCTATGTTCAGGGTACCATCAGATAAAGATAAAAGCTAAAGACATTCCGAAGACAACTTTTTGAACTAGGTATGGCCATTATGAATTTTATATTATGCTGTTTGGGTTGGCTAATGCACCTGCAATCTTCATAGACATGTTGAATAGGCTCTTTAGATCGTTTTTGGATCAATTTGTCATAGTCTTCATCGGTGACATCTTGGTCTACTGTAAAAGCAAGGAGGAACATGTTTCGCATCTAGCTCAAGTTTTGCAGGTTCTCAAAGGAAAAAAATTGTATGCAAAGTTGAGTAAGTGTAGTTTTTGACTCGATCATGTTGCCTTTTTGAGATATGTAATATCAAAAGATGGAGTATTAATGGATCCCCCTAAAATTGAGACCATAGTAAACTGGGAATAACTTACTATAGTAAAGGATATCAAAGGATTTTTAGGATTAGCTGGGTATTATCGCAGATTTATGGAGGGATTCTCCAAGATTACAACTCCTCTTACACGACTTACAAAGAAAGATGTCAAATTTAAATGGGATGAAGCATGTGAGAAAAGTTTCATGGAGCTTAAGAAATGATTGACTACTAATCCTGTGTTGGCTTTACCGAATGAAACTAGTGGATATGCAATGTAAAGTGATGATTATTATCAGGGATTGGGATGTGTACTAATACAACATGGACAAGTCATAGCTTTTGGCTCTAGACAACTGAAGACACATGAACGAAATTACTCCACTCATGACTCAGAGCTCACTGTAATTGCCTATGCTCTGAAACTCTGGTGTCACTAGTTATATGGTGAGACGTTCGAGATCTATACTGACCATAAAAGTCTAAAATATATTTTTACTCAGAAGAATCCCAACATGCACCAAAGGTAATAGATGAAACTCCTAAAAGATTATGACTGTAAGATCTTATATCATCCAAGCAAGGGCAATATAGTACCTGATGGACTTAGCAGAAAGAATATAGGTACAATGGCTTATATAATGGTTTCTGAGTGGAAGCTGTTAGAGGCTGTACAGGAAATTTAACTTCATGATCAGGCTGAAGGTGTCTATTTAGCCAATTTAAATATTCAACCTGCAATACTTCAACAGATCATAGATGCCCAATTGACTGACTTCACATTGTCGGTCATTAGAAAGGACACAGAGCAGGGTTTGACGCTAGAGTTCAAAGTATCTGATGATGGGTTACTTAGATTTAATGATAGGGTATGTGTTCCCAATAATGATGAACTAAAGAAAGACATTTTCATATAGGCTCATTACTCTAAATTTGTCATGCATTCGCCCAATACTAAAATGTATCAAAATTTGAGACTGTGATTTTAGTGGAATGGCATGAAAAAGGACATTGTTGAGTATGTTTCTAAATGCCTTACTTGTCAGAAAGTGAAAGCAAAACAATAGTGTCCTGGTAGACCCCTCCAACCTTTGTCAATTTTCGAGTGAAAATGGTAACATATCACCATCAACTTCGTGATTGGATTACCAAGGACCTAGGCAGGCCATGATGCTATATGGGTGATCGTGGATAGGTTGACCAAGTCCTCCTACTTTTTGGTAGTGAAAATGACAGACTCCTTGGATAAGTTAGCTAGAACTTATATCCGTGAGATTGTAAGACTGCATGGGATCCCAGTTTTGGTGGTTTTCGATAGATATCCTAGATTTACCTATAGGTTTTGGATAAGCTTTCAGCAAGCCATGGAAAACCATTTATCTTTCAGCATAGCTTTTCATCTCAGAAAAATGGACAATTAGAGATAACCATTCGCATTTTGGAGGATATGCTACGAGCATGTGTTTTAGACTTTGGCGGATCTTGGGATGATCATTTGCCACTAAAGGAATTTGCTTATAACAAAAACTATTAGGCAAGCAATGGTATGACCCCTTATGAAGCATTGTAGGCCGACCCGTAGATCACCTATCTACTATGAAGAAGTAGGGGAAAGGAAACTAATTGGCCTAGAGTTAGTAAATAAAACTACTGCAAAGATTACTAAGATTAAGAAGAACATTTAGGTAGCCCAAAATAGACAGAAAAGCTATACTGATAACCGAAGAAGGGACCTAAAATTTGAGGTAGATGATCATGTCTTTTTAAAGATCACACCTCTCAAAGACATCAGCAGATTCGGGAAGAAGAAAAAGCTAAGCCCTCGATTTATTAGCCCATTTGAGGTTTTAAAGAGAATTGGACCAATTGCCTACTGAATAGCACTGCCCCAGAGCTATCTCGATTTTGCAACATATTCCATATATCGATGCTGCGGAAGTACAATCTTGATCTATCCCATGTAATACCTTATAGACCTCTTTCAATTCAGACGGATCTGTCCTATGAAGAAGTTCTTATTAATATCTTGGACTAAAAGGAGAAAGTGCTTCAGAACAAAGTGATTCCCCTAGTCAAGGTCTTGTGGCAAAACCACACTCAAAAAGAAGCCACTTGGGAGATAGAAACGAAATTTTGAGACAAGTACCCCCATCTATTTCATATTTTGTAATTTAGATTAACATTATAATGATATTTTATATTAATAAAATAACTTTAGAGGACCAAATTTTCCTAAGGGCAACAGATTATAATAGGCTAAAACGACGTTGCTTTAGAAAACTCCAAAACAACATCGTTTTGGATGTAAAGGAAAAAAATTAGAATTAGAGGAGTACACGCCTCTAATGAAAGAAGAAGAAGAAGATACTTACATGCTGAAGAAGAAGGGGCATGCAGGAGTCTCCCTTTCCAGTTATAAAAATAAAAGGAGTCAAAGGGAAAGGGAGAGTTGCGTGAGAAAAAAAAAGAAGAAGAAGAGTTTTTCGAAGAAAGAGAAAGGGAATTGTTCAGAGAGAGAGAGAGAGAGAGCAAATCCAACTTATGTGAGGTAAATTGTGAGGAGAGTGGGCGAAAGGTGAGGTAGTTTGCCTGTGCGCATGTGAGCCGGAAGAAAAAAGTGATGACTGGTTAAATTGCTCAAAGAAGGAGGACATTCATGTGGTGGTTCTGTTTGAAGAAAGAACGTTGATCTGCATGCACAACGTCGGCTTACGGCGATCCAACTGTAGGGATCTATGTGCAATAGGGAGACTAAGCAGATTCGGTCATACGCGCGTTGATTCTATGGTAGTTACCAGTCGGGTAGTAGTGACGCATGGCAGTTTCCGGCAGCGGTGCATGTACGCTCCGATGACAGCGTGTGGAGGTGTGTAGTAGTGCAATTTCCTGGTAGTTATGCGTAATGTGTTTCAAAATCCTAAAACCTTGAACATAATTTGACTTGATTAAATTCTATATGGTTTAAATTAATCTTGCATAATTAATTTGATTAATGGGTCAAGTAGATAATTTAAAATTAAATTATCTATTAACATGAATGTAGGAAGATTTGAACATCGAGTTCATCATTGACCAGAAGAGAAATTTAGTTTAACATGTTGAATTTGGCATTCGGGGACCCTTCTGTGAAGTAGATCTACGAAGAAAATTAGGTAAGTGTGTTCGTACCTTGAATGTATATTGATCTCATTTAAGGGATTAAATGATAGTATCTAAAAATATGTATGTTTTATTTGAATTAACAGTTTGGTGCAGGATGCCGACGAGACCTTCCACTTTAATTTATAGATTCTTTTAATATTTTGTTAAAATTATCTTTTATATTTTCTATGTTTTATTATACAATTTTCTTAAGGATTTTGTGTATTGTTTTATCACATTATTATGTTTCAAATTTAAATTAGGAATGAATGTTAAAAAGAGATGTGTTTGAAAAGAACATAAATTTACAACGTAATCAGAGTTATAAGTAAATATGATAACTAAACTTAAGCATGAATTAAGGGATTTAAATATGTTTAATGAGTATAGTTAGAAATATTTAAGTAACATAGTGGGTTTGAATTAGATTATAGATACTGAAGATAAAGGAGATTAAGTTAGGAAAGGCAAAACAATAAGTTAGTAGTGAACCTTAGGAGTACATTAATCCTAAAGTAGCATCCTTAATAAGGAAGTAAATATAAGTGAGAAAGAATCTTAAAAGACTTAAAAATCCATTTAAAAAGTATCAACGAGGGGAGTGTGTGTGTGTAGCCAGTTTGGCAAGTGAAGTTTGGTGAACTCTACCCATGGATATAGCCTCAGCTAGACGTGGTTGGAAAGTCTCGTACATATTCGTTCTATGTTCGGGTGTATGTGGAAAGTGATAAGTGATGCTTGGTGCATAACTGCTCCGTGTTTGGGTGTATTGGAAAAGTGAAAATGATAAAGTGATATGATATATCCACATGGTAGAGGAGATGCTTACTACCTCGTTAATGCCAGCAGAAACAGTATCGCGTGATAAAATTATTTGTTAATAAAACAAAAATGAATAAAAGTGAACCTATAACTAAGTATAAAGGATATAGTATATAACATAATTGAAATGTAATGCTCATTTAAGTGTTTATGCCTTAAAGGGCGAACGATAAGAATAATTGCAATATCATGTACTGATGTGTTGTGTTGTAATGCGCGAAGGATGGAATGTAATATGTGAATAATGTAAACTAGATATTAGTGAAAAATTATAGTGTGTTGAAACCATAGGGATAGAGAAAGGTGAATTGGAACTGTAATTGTATGGGGAGAAATTCGAAATAAATGGTAATGAATTCATGAATAAGATGACAAGGTAGATCTAACCGATAAGAAAAATCTTGACATCACATATTTTTAAGGAAAATAAAAAGCATTTGAAAATCTCTCCCGTCGGATGTTTTATGTTTTTCTACAAACTTAGATGAGATTACTCTATTATTTGATGGTGCTTACCTACTTACTGAGCTCATTAGCTCACCCTATTTATTATTCTTTTTTTTTCATATCAAAACACCCAAGATTCTACTCCTGAGAAATGAAGGGGAATTGTAGTAGATCTATTTATTTTGCATTAGTAAAACTTATGATTATTTATTTTGTTTATTGCAAGTACTTATTTCGAGTGTTAGACCAACCTCATGGATTTTAAATATTTAATTTAAAGAGACAAAGGATGTAATTTGTATTTTAAATTGTTGTGCGAGGTTACTTTTTTAGGTTCTTTCATCATTTTATAGTGTGTATGCGGTCAGGACTCCATATGAGAGTTCGGATTATTATAGTGCATGCCTCTCATTGCTATGGTTTTTTTCTATACTTGCATGTTACATCAAGTGCCATGAGATGCCTAAGATACTCCTTAAAACATACCTAGTTTTGAGGTCTACCACTAGGATAAAGATATCAAGGCCTATCTTATAAGGAATCTTGACTATCAAGATAAACTCCAATTACCAATTTTTTAGATTTTTTAAGAAATGACTCTATATTTATTTCTCTATAGATCTTGCTTTATTATCTCTAGAGTCTCAAGCCCAAGAACTTCAAAAGTTATAATACACTAAGGACGCATGCTCAAAGTTACCACATATATGCCAATTGGTGGTAAGCACACACCTACTGATAATAGGCATGAAGATTAGTTGAAATATTTTTCTTAACCTTGAGATTTACTTAGTATTATATTTGGCCATTTATGACCATACCTAAAGATGAACATTTATTTGAATTGTAAAGCATCATTGTACTGATTTATGGGACTCTGGTGTCAACTATTACATTGAATTACATCATTGGTGGCTTTCTTTTTTGACCTTGTATGTGTAGAATTGCATGTTTTTTCCTTACCTTACAATATTTCTAATTTTTTTCTAAATTTTTTTAAATGAAACAAAGTAGTGGGTAAAGATTGTGCCTAACTAAATGCTCAATGAATAAAGAATATTTCACCTCCTTCAGTTCTGCATGGTGCTTTCCTAAGGCCATCTGCAAAATTATTTAGTATGATGTTCTTTCATCCTTTTTTTAGGTAGCTTTTTATTCTCAATAATGTTGAGCATCTTCATGCATTTAAATTTCACCTAACTCCTATAGCAAATGATTAGAAGCTTTGTGCACCTAACCCTACTAGACATCTTCATATGCATGAACTTTAATGAAGAGATCTCTTTAGCAAAGCTCCACTATTTCACATCTTTAATTCACTAAAGCACCAAAAGCGTAAGGCATGAAGAACTCTCTTCTACAAGTAGCATGAGTAAAAGAGCCACTATTAATAACCAAAATAGAATCATGAGAAGCAAGATTTGTCTCCTCATTCTCATAAAGTAACACGTAAATCTTCAGATACTATAGTTGTCACTTTTTTTTTCTCGTCGTCCTCCTAATTTTCTTGATTGGTTCCTTTTTTTGCTCTTTATTTCACTTGTAGTAAACTTTTTGGATGTGGCATTTCTTACCGTAATGATAGTGCATTATGTCTTTCTTTGATTTAAACTTACTTCTAGGCTTTTCATGATTTTCAAGCCCTCTACTCATGCTCCTCCCTTCAATTTCCAAAGCTTTAGAATTTGATGAAGGAGAATTAGTACTCTTCATTTTTATCTCCTTATTTAAGACTGTACTCTTAGTCATTCTTAATGTAATTTTGCCATTATGAGGTCAATTCGACACATAAGACCTTAAGGTTTCCCAACTATCATGTAAGGAGCACAAGAGTTATAAAACCTATATCTCATCATCAAAAGTAATACTCATTGCATCCATTTCATTAATGACACCTAACATTTCATTTTAAAGGTTGGCCATAGAAGTACCATCCTTATGATGAAAGTGTATAAATTTCTTCATTATATACAACTCGCTTCTTCCATTTTTGCTGCCGTTAAGTCCACCCGTCCTAATATAAAGAAAATGAGCATCAGTTTTATGAGGAATATGATTATGCACATTATCAATAGCTCGTTGCCAAATATAGCCACAAACTTGTCTATCCAAAAAAGGTCCAATTCTTACCATTTATATCTTTAGGCTTATATGAATCAACAAAAAAAAGAGCATGATAGTCTTTACAATAAATGAGATATTTCCTTCTTCCTTTCTATAAGTGATAATTAGAGTCGTTAAACTGATCATCCTACTGATTTTCACCTCCATCTTTCCACTAATCAAAGAGCAAACATCATTCTAATACCACTATTAGGAAATTCACACAAAAATTTAGAAACTACCAAGATCTATCTTTCCCATAATGAAGAATACTAATGGTCAAGGATACCTAATTATCATCTCAATTTCCTACTAATAAAAATAGAGTGGCCAACTGTAAGTAAATAGAAAGTATGAATTTACATGGAAAATCCTTCAATATGAAGGAAAAAACTGTGGATCCCAAGTTCACACCATAAATCCAGTATCCTAAATCAACTAGCACAAAAAGATTCCCTCTAGTAAAAAGTATAGCCAAGTTACACAAATTATACTAACTTAATGATGTCCTTCAATGTCTAATCAAATACGCAATTATCCAATACAAGGAATAACCAAATAAAGAAGAGAGATTGAAGTAACTCACTAAAAAGGGCAAAAAGTAAGTATATTTCCAAAAGACTATTTTGAACAATTCAATAATAAAAACAAAAATTCAAATTGTCAAAGTGAAGAATGAGATGTCTACTACAAGCATCCAAAAAATCAGTTATATTTGATGGTAGACGACTTATACATTGTCTTTACAAAATCAAAATTCAAGGTTATCTTCAAGAAGTACTCTTTTTTTGTTCTCTCACAAATTTCCATCTCTTTTTCTATAAAGTGGTTGTCATAAAATATATATATATCTATAACCACCCTAAATGTGCCTTTTAAACCCTAAAAGCGGGCTCTTAAGAAATTACCAAATGCCACTTGCAAATGGCATTGACCTTCTAGATTTTGGGTTATAACATAACAGAACCAAAAAGACTTCACATTCTAAACATACATGCCATTGTTTATATAGGAATGACACCTCTAATAGTTATTGTCTTATAAGTTTTAAACATGAAAATCAATTAAAGAGACATATTGCCGAAGGACATTTTGTTAGTTTGATGTATTTTCTTTCTTTTTTTTTTCTAAAAACTCATTAACTTGTATTTGTTAAGGTTTTTGATGAAGTGTGATAAAAAGCAGTTATGCAATTAAGGTTTTAAACTTATGAGAGAGCTAATTGCTAGAACGGATTTCAATGGTGTAGGCAAAGTGTTTGAATTAACATTCGACTAAGATAATAGGTATGATATTGTTCACTCCTTTGAATGTTGATTCATATTTTTAGGATTTTTTATGGGTTGTATTAAGAAATTTTTTCATTTATATTTGATATAATATTTTTAAGGGGTCTAACTATTCTTTAACTAGATGGTCCGAACTCTTACTTTTTTTTAGAATAGTGTGGGTACAAGTCATGGTGATACTTTTCTTATGTCTTTATTTAAAAGTTACTTTTTTTTAGAATAGTGTGGGTACAAGTCATGGTGATACTTTTCTTATGTCTTTATTTAAAAGTTGTTATGTATATTTTTATTAAGAGGTTACATTATTATTAGTATTCACATAGAACATAATTAATATTTAAATGTGACAGTCCGCAGTTTCCTACCAAGAAACCAGGCCACCAAATACAACTAAATCAGATAAATATAACATTAAATTAAATTAAAATACAATAGAAGCCCTTGTACATAACGTAATGTTAAATTACATTCATGAGATTACAAAATTTTACAGAATTAAACTAATTACGATGAACTCGAACAAAAGCAGGACCATTCTGATTCAAGTGCTAGTAGCTCAACTCCTTGATCTGGAAAGATGATAATAATAAGGGGGTGAACAATTTCAATGCACTCAGTAAATATAAAAACTAAACTATGCCCTAGGCATGCGACATACAAATCATACAAATATTCATAAATGTAAAACTTTTCTTTTTCTTTTTATTTGTAAACTACGAAGACTAGTGTAATTTTATAAATTTCTAAGTTTTCCCTTTTACTTTCTCTCACATCTAAATCTCCTAAGCTTGCCCTTTGCCTTACATCTACCTTATTACTAATTTACTCTTATATTCCATTTTATCATATTCTATCCCTCATTATCTTCCTTCCTAACCATCCCTCATTATCCCTCTATCAATTTTATTCCTCAAAATCCCTATAGGTTCATTTTATCCCTTGAAATCCCTCAACTAAAATTTTTATTCCTCAATTTTCCCCTAAGTCATGTTTATCCCTCATAATCACATACCATAATTTTTTAGCAAATCACGGCTCATTCAAGACATCCATAACCTCTCAACGAGTATCCATGATTCTTGATTTGCCTCAGTCTAATCACTAAATTAAAGTTATTAAAAGTTTAGAGATTTCTTTGAGATTGAACCGATGTATCTGTTATCCAATTGGTACCACTGTGAGATTAGGATTCACATTATTGCAAAGATATGCACACACAGACAAAACATGCAAATTAGTCATAGTAATCTATCGCAGGATGACCTAAAATAGAACACACATCCTAACCATGTCAGGAAGGGCTTCCATCCACCCAAGGATAGGGTTCACCACACCCTTGAATTTCAATCATACTAGTCTTAAACGGATTGTCTCTAAGTTTTTGCTTCTTTTAAGTTTTTGTTTTATTTTCTTTTTCTTCCTATTCTAATTAAGATTGATATTTTATTTGTTTTCTTTTATATTTTAAAATTCTACTCATCCTTCTCAACCTTCTCTAATTAAATCTTCCTAAATCAATCTTGATGTTTTATTTTATTATTTGAATTTTTATTTGTTAATGTTAATTTACTTTATGTAACTCTTTGTAATTAAAGGATTAAATTAGTTATTATTGCTATTATTTATTATATATTATTATTGCTTTATTTTATTTTTATCAAGTTGATGCATTTTATTTTTATTTTGTAATTCTTTTAAGTATTATTCATCAATTATTTTGCCTAATTCCTACTTCATTCCCTGATTTTTCCAAAATTGACATTCTACTTCAATTTTATTTCTTTTTAACTTAAATCATATCTATTCAATCCTCTTATCACGTTCAGAAATATACAAAAGATACAACCAAACATTCACAACCATCAGCAAGCAAATGAGTATGAAAATTATAAAAATTACTAAAATTTCATTTTCACACCACATCACTCTTACCTATTTGCATGCTCTTAATTTCATAAAATTACAATGAAAACACTTTAAAAAAAAACAATGATATGAACGCTTCAGGTTGGTTACTAATTATATTTACAAAATCTGGAGCGAAATGATTTGAGCTCCAAAAATCATCCCAAAATTAACAGAAGCCTGTACAACAACTATGTTTTCTTGAGTTAATGATGAATATGAGATTTTCATGCAATCCTACTGCATGCACATCGCGTTTCTATAGCTATTCCAGTTACTAGGACGTTTATCTAATTTAATAATTTTTTTTCTTATTTTATCTATTTGATCAATTATATAATTTTTAAAACATTACTTTCTTCTCATTTTATATTAATCTTACACATAACTCATTTTATTTAATTTACTCTTAATTTTAATTCTTTTGATCAAGTAGTTTATGATTATTCCTAAAGTATTAATTCTATATAATGATTCTTTAACTTATTTTATCTATTCTTTATTCAATTCTTGAAAAAAAATCATTTATAGAGTGCTTCTTTCATATTACTTCAAAATTATTTTCTTATAATATTTTTTCCACTCAAAATAAAACCTAATAATTTGTTTACATAACTATTAAATCAACATGATTTCCAAAAATTATTCCTTTTGCTATTTTAAATTAACTTGGCCTATATATTTTATATCATGGCTAATTTAACATGTCCATTAATTGTTTATTCAATCAAATTCATTGCTCATTAATTACCTATTTAATTCAATTCTTATTAATTATTTATTCAATCAAATTTAATTTGTAACGGTCACTATTTACCTAATTCTTAATTAAATCTTAATTTATTTATTCTTCCCCCATATATATAAATACATACACACAAATATGCAGCACAACACAGATTTACATATATATAGACATGTCCTACCTGGATACACATCTGTATACCTATATATTTGTATATACATATATATATATACACACACACCCCACATTTGCATACCAATTCATGCATTTTTATATATGTATTCACACATACAGACATACTTACAATTATACATATTTATATTTGATTCACATAGATTTACGTCTATATATATATTCTAATACATATATTAATATAAATATATAGATATACTCATGTTTGCGTAGACTTTGTATATGAATATTGTAATATCTCAAATGCTAATTAAGGCATGAGAATGACAGATATAGAAATAGATTACGAGTACATGATAGAAATTATTGCAGTAGAACAAATTAATACAAATTTCTTATAAACTATATGAGTTCCAAATACACATATAACTGAGAGCAGAAATAGCTACAAAATACAAAATATCAAAATACAAAAAGAGCTACTTCTATCATTATATTATTGGATTCATCATAGTGTGGGGACAATCATGCACTCAAGGTTTGTGGATCTATGGGATCCTCATACACTTCAAGGGGTAGGTCAGCGGACAGTTCCTTACTATCTTCCTCATCTGGCGGGGGAGAGACATGGAAATGGTGAGTTCCATACTCTCAGTAAGAAAAATAGTATTTAAATAATGTCGTAGGGTTTAAAAAGTAAATAATAATATCATAATTACTTAACATTAAGTCACGTAAGAGTCCTATCTTATTTTATGAAAATAATTTCATTCATTGAGAAAAGATCATGCCATAGTCACATAAATCAAAGTCAAATATCACATTCAATAATAGAGACAACTAAACAAATTATGAAATGCTCAGATTTTCATATCACACTTTGCGAAGCTATTTTGACTTACATCTCTAAGGGTAGATATGGATTTTTGACTACTCATGTGTAATGAATATATCAGATATAGATAATGACAATTTGCTCAGACACATTTTTGGCTTGCCAAAATATGGTACGACTATGACTACAACCGCACTGACCATAATGGTCTTAGCGAATATTCTATAACTACGACAGTATTTAGGCAAAGGTGACCATCAAGTGTCATATCGCATTATCGCTCTCGTCAGAGGGTACACTGTCGTCTATAGAGAGCAGTCCTCTCACGTCTTTGCAGATAAGATAGGGGAGGGAGAAATAGATATCTCTCAGAAATAAAAAGCCTAACAAGACACTTGATGCAATATGCACATCAATACAGATACATACATACTTTAGACCATTAATGCTTTATTTTACTTTTCTTTTCTCTTTTTTTATTTATTTTCCAGAGAACTTTACTGGTTTCATATTATTTTATTTATATGCAAATCATCAAGTGCCTATAAACCACATAATATGCTTGAAATCAAGAATAATTCACTTTATTAGAACTACTGAACATAGAATATGCCAATCATACAAAATCACATATTCATTATTTTAATTTTTTTAGAAATACTCCTTAAGTCGTTTAAAGAAATACTAAATTCCTTATAAAAATCCCAACTATACCGTTCTTCTTTTCCTCATCTCTTTCTCTCTCTAGATTAGTCTCTCTCTAAACTCTTGGAAGGTGGAAGAATGGAAGTAGTGAAAAAATGGGAGGAAGGGCCCCTATTTATAGAAAATGGGGGCCGTTAGATTTGTACCAAGTGGCGAAATTCAGTGAAGAGAGAGAGTGTTGAAATAAAAAAATGCTTGATTTAATGCAACACAAAAAACAGAGGAGAAATTCCCTCCATAGGCGGCGACAACTATCTGAGGCAGCAGCGTGCCTTACCCGGTCGAGGCGCGCTGCTGGTCAAGCCTACAGGCGCTAGGCTACCCTACCGCACGCAAGGCCTATAGAGCACTAGGGCACCGCGCGCAGGCGTGCTGCACACAGGCCCCAAGTGTGCTCGCCAATCTGCGCAGACAGCGCACGCATAGTGTGTGATGCTTGGCCCTTGTTCAGGCATGATATGACGCGCACAGACGGGCCTGCCTACGTGTGATAAGACATGCATGTAGGTCGAGCCTCATGCAGATGGATCGTGCACACTGTACGCACGTCTCAAGCCTGTTGCATGGGCACAGCGCGTAGTGCCCGTATAGGTAACCCTCTCTCGCGAATGTTTTCCCACAAGATTTTTTCCCTCTTCTGTTTTCTCTTGAAAATTAATTATTTTAAAAAAAATAATAATAAAAATAACAAATCAAAATGAAATTAGGTGAAATTTAATATAATAAAAATAAAATAAAATAATAAAATCGACATAAATTTATGAATTATAATATAAAGCTATAAAATAAATTTAAATGAGTTCAGGTAGTCTTAAAACCCTAATAAATAGGAGTTTTCCAAATATAATTTAGTACAGTAGTGAACGGGGTGTTTCATCCCCCCACCTTAAAAAATTTGGTTCCCCAAATTTGTCTCGAATAGGTCCGGAAACTTTTTCCTCATCTCATTTTCCAACTCCCACATCAGCTCTTCTAGAGTATGGTGTTGCCACTGTACCTTTACCATGGGGATCATCTTGTTGCGTAAGACTTTGTTGGTTCATCCAATAATCTCCACAAGGAGTTCCTCGTAAATTATATCGGCTTATACCTGCGTCTCATCATGAGGAATGATATGAGAAGGGTCAGGGTGGTACCTTTTGAGCATAGAGACATAGAAAACATCATGTAGACCCGTAAAATTTTGAGGCAGATTAAGGCGATACGCTATGGGTCCAATGCACTCTACGATTCGAAAAGGTCCCGTAAAATAAGGGCTTAACTTCTTGAATCGCATTTTTTTCTTGTAGGGAAAAACCTTAAGGAACACTTGGTCTCCAACGGCAAAATTTAGGGGTCTCCTACGATTATTAGCATAACTCTTCTAGCAGCTCTGGGCAGTAGCCAAGTTCTTACGAATGATCACAACCTTCTCAATAGTCTCTTGGACGAAGTTTGGTCCCAAATGACGCTGGTTTCTGAATTTTCTCCAGCAAGTGGGAGAACAACAAGTCCTACTGTACAGGGCTTCATACGGAGCCATACCGATGCTGGAATGATAATTGTTATTATAAGCAAATTAACAAAGGAAAAGATACTCATACCAGTTATCGCCAAAGTCAAGGATGCAAGCACGCAACATGTCTTCCAACGTTTGGATAGTATGCTCCGATTGACCATTAGTTTGGAGATGATAAGCGGTGTTGAAGTACAATCCAGATCCAAGAACTTCTTGAAAGTTGTCCCAAAAGTGGGAGGTAAATAGAGGATCTCGATGGGACATAATAGATGAAGGGACACCATGGAGCTGAATAATTTCTTTGACATAAAGGCAGACTAATTTGCTAGTGGAGTTAGTGGTCCTTATGGAAAAGAAATGGGCGGTCTTGGTTAGTCTATCAACGATTACCCAAATGGCATTACAACCAGAACAGGTCTTGGGTAGTCCGATGATAAAATCCATGGTTACATACTCTCACTTCCATTTCAGAATTGGGAGGCCTTGTAAAAACTACTAGGTCTCTGGTGTTCTACCTTTATCCTCTACAAGTAAGACATCGGGAGATGTATTTGACAATGTCCTTCTTCATTCCCAGCCACTAGTGTTGGTATTTCAGGTCCTAGTATATCTTGGTACTCCCAGGATGGATGGATAGTTTGGAGGTATGGGCAGCCTTGAAAACATCCATTTTGACATTAACAGGATGCCAAATTCGATCCTGAAATCTAAACAACCAATTGTTTAAAATCAAAAAAATTCGTCAGAAGAGAACTTACTCAAATTCTTGGTGATTTCCTGATTTGTGGACTGAGTTTTCCAAATCTTCATGAAAAGACCAGGCAAGTCTCTGATCTGAGCGAGATAGGTACCATTGCCATAATAGCTAAGGCAGAGTGATTGCATAGCTTCTATTAACTTCCAACTGGAGGCCATGGTTTGTGTAACACCCTGCCCATTATTGTGCTAAAATTATTTGGAAACTCTATTTATTAGGGCCTTTGGCCGCTTTGAACTTAATTAATTTACGTTGTTTAACATTTATAGTGATTCGAATTTTGGTTTATTTTTATTTATTTAATTTTTAGCTAAATTTTATTTTAATTAATTTTATTTTAAATGATTTTAATTTAACTAAATTAAATTGAACATGCAAATTTAGAAAAAAATTGAAAAATGGCGAAACAAAAAAAATCCTGCGAGAAGGCTGGTTGCCCGCACGGGTGCTGGGTATTGTGCATGCGCGCATGCACGCATAGTGGTTGGAGGACGTGCGCACAATGCATACGTCCCATCCACACGCATGCACTTTCCAAATTTCGTACTGAGCATCTTTTTCTCCTCTCTCTTCACTGAATTTCTCCACTTGTCACGAATCTAACATTTTCAAAATTCTATAAATTGCCCCCCTTCCCTTCCTTTTCACACTTTCATTTTTCCATTTTTCAAAGGTTTAGAGAGAGAGAGAGAAAGATAGTAGTTTAGTGAGAGAAGAAGAGAAAGAAAGGAGAACAGTGAGGGAGAAAACATCAAGGTTTCAGTAAGCAATCTAGTATTTCTTTCGATATTTTAAAGAGTATTTTTAGATAAATTAAATTAATATGATTATTATTTTTCCTATTTTGTATTCCTCTGTGTTCAAATAGGTCAAATTGTTCTTATTTTCAAGCATTCTATATGAATTACAGATACTTGATGAATTTGCATATAATAAATATAATATGTAATCGCTAACAATAAAAAGTATAAAAGAAAAGAAAAAGAGAAAAGTGGAATGAAGTATTTATGGTCTGAAGTGTATCTGTATTGACATGTATATTACATCAAGTGTCTCATTAGACTTTTTATCTCTAATGAGTATTTATTCTCCTTGCCCTTTAAGGTATCTGTTTCCCCATCCCCATCTGATATGGAAAGATGTAAGAGAACTACTCCCAGTAGATAACGACGTACCCTTTAATGAGAGCGGTGTTGCACTATCTATAGGGGTCACCCATGGCTAAGTAATGTCGTGACTATAGATATCTGTTAGGGCCACTATGATTGGTACGGTGGTGGTTATAGATCATACTATGGTTTGGCCAGCTAAAAATGGGTATGAGCAAATTGTCGTCTATGTACCTAATCTGGTCATTCCACTTGAGTAGTTGGAAATCTGTATCTGCCCTCAGAGATGGAAGTTGTAACGACTTCGCGAAGCATGACATAAAAATCTAAACATTTCATGATTTATTTGATTTTCTCTATTATCTGGCATGATGTATGTTTGATTGTCTGTATTAACGTATCGTTTTCTTAACAAATAAATGATTTTCCATAATGTGAGATAGGTAAGTGAGGAAGTTAAATGGTAAGATGAAATAACTAACTTTTGAAATCTTACGATGTAAATTTAATATTATTTTTCTTACTGAACATATGGAACTCACTCTTTCCATGCCCCCCTCCCCAGATGAGGAAGAAAGTAAGGAACCGCAAGCTGACCTACCCTTGGAAGTCTATGAGGATCTTGTGGATCCATAAGTTTGAGTGCATGACTATTCCCACACTTTGATGAGTCTAACAACATAGTGAAAGAAGTGGTTTTTATATTTGTTTTGTATTTTGCAGTCACTTCTGGCCTCAGTATATGTATGTATTGGAAGTTATATATATTTATAAGGGATTTATAATGATTTTGCTCCGCTGCATAAATTTTATCATGCACTCGTTATTCTAAATCTATATCTGACACCCATTTGCCTTAATTAGCACTTGGGATGTTACAGTTTGGGCCAACACTACGGACTCCTTTCGATTTAGTGCATCAATGACCATATTTTCTCTACTGGGTTGGTAGATGATCTTGCAGTCATTGTCCTTTAGGAGATCCATTCAGCATCTCTATCTCATGTTTAACTCCCTCTACGAAAACATGTACTTCAAGCGTTTGTGATCAGTGTAAATCTCAAAGGTCTGACCAAATAAATAATGACATTATATCTTCAAGGTAAAAATGATGACTGCTAACTCCAAGTCGTGAGTAGGGTAGTTCCACTCATGAGATTTTAACTATTAGGATTCATCAAAATGCATCCCAAGCTAATATGATATGCATCACAGTAGACCTGAAATCTTTCAGTGTTGTCAGTAAAGATCAACACTAGAGCAGAGGTAAGACAATGCTTTAATTCCATAAAACTTTCACCACATTCGTAATTCCAGACAAATGATATGCCCTTTCGAGTGAGTCCGATCAATAGAGTAGCAATCTTAGAAAATTCGTCAATGAATCGTCGATAGTAACCTGCAAAGCCAAAGAAACTACATACTTCAGTCACATCGATGGGCGGATTCTAGTTGATCATTGTTTCAACCTTGACAGGATCCACAGAAACTCCTTCACTCAAAATCACATGGTTGAGAAAGGAAACTCAATCTAACCATAAGGAGCATTTGCTACGTTTAGCAAATAGCTAGTTTTGACAAAGTGTCCCAAGCACTTCAGACAGGTGGACTGCATGTTACTCTGGGTTTTTAAAGTACACTACAATGTTATCAATAAACACGATGATGTACTGATCTAGTGCATGCCAAAAAATCTTGTTCATAAGGTCCATGAAGGCAGCAGGGGCATTAGTTAACTTGAACACTATCACCTTGAACTTGTACAGACCGTATCTAAATAAAAAAATAGTCTTCAAAATATGTTCTTCTTTGACTCTCAGCTGGTAGTATCCCAATCTAAGGTCGATCTTGGAGAAGATCGTGGCTCCTTAAAATTGGTCGAAAAGATCGTCGATTCAAGGTAGAGGATACTTACTCTTTATTATTACTCGATTGAGTTCTCGGTAGTCCACGCATAGTCTAAGGGAGTCATCCTTCTTTTTCATAAATAATACCGGAACGTCCCAAGGGGAGTGATTAGAGAGAATAAACTTCTGGCCAATAAGCTCAAAAAGCTGGTTTTCTAGTTCTACAAGTTCAGCACGACTCATGCGATAGGCAGGTTTCAAAATTGGTTGGGTTCTAGGTAGCAATTCGATAGAAAATTCTATATTTTGTAGGGGAGGCAGACCAGGTAATTCGACGGGAAAAACTTCCAGAAAGTTACAAACATCTGTATTCCTATTTATTCATTTGTTAAAAAACAAAAATAGATTTTATTTCTTTCACGGGGACCGCAATGCTACAACTTCACTTTCACAATTAATAATTGCTCTATATTTTTTTAAACAATCCATTCTTAGAATAACGTCAAACCTTGAGAAATATAAGAGTATTAAATCTACAAATACTTCTATTTCTGAAGCTTTTATCTTAATATTTTTATATACATAGTGAGCTTATAGTAATCCCCTAGAAGGAGTGTCTATAGTCAATATTTCTTTTAGAGTATCAGGCCTAATATTAAATTTACAAGCGAATGCACAGGAAATAAAAAAGTGAGTAGCACTTGCATCGATCAAAGCCTTGGCAGAAGTAACATTAATAAAAATCATACCTGGATAAGGACAGTAATGGGGAGGGCATCGGGTTCATCTAGGTGGTACACGTGACCTTGAGCTACAAGCCTGGCCACGTCCTTCGGCCGCTGAGGGCAGTCCTTTATAAGATGTTTGATGCTTCTGCACCGATAGCAAGCGTGATTGATATGCCAAAATTGTACATCGCCATGCGAGCAACCACAATGCTGATATGGTTGGGGAGGTCGGGCAGGCTATCCAGTAGGTGGAGGTAGGGCAGGGAGAAAGGCAACTCAGATTCATTTATTGGGGTGACTACTTACTGGGTCAGGCAATCTTCTTCTAGGTTGTTGGGGTTGTAGTTATTGGGTACGAACTGGGCAATGCGCTGATGCCTGACCGAGATGAGATCTTCGGCTAATTGGGCATGTTATAGCATCGCAATTGAATCATAGATATCGGTACGAAGGTCTTTTAGGAACTTTCTAACTTTACGACTTTCAAGGGTGACCATAAGAGGGGCGAACCTAAACAGTTGGACAAATCAGGTTGTTTATTAGGCAACCGTCAGATTTCCTTAGTGGAGGTCCTGAAATTCCTCCTCCTTCTTTTCTCGGACATAGGATGGAAAAATGTTCAAAGAACATATTCATGAAAACTTCTCAGATGGTAGGGGTAGGCAGGACTTCCTTCTTAAGTTGCCACCAGTACTCTGCTTCACCGATCAACATAAAGGCTACTAAGGAACCTTCTATTCCTCGGTTAGGTCTAAGACAGATAAAAACTTCTCTATCTGTAGGATATAAGCTTTGGCTACTACGGGGTCAAGGCCACCTTTAAAGTATAACGGGTTAAGTTTTCTAAACTCTACTATGTTGTGAGAGATGAACCTCTCATTGTTCAGTACTCCAGGGCAGTGTGTTGACATGGGTTGGCTTGGTTCTGTCCTACGGCTATGGTCAATCCTTAGATAGCTCAGAAGAGTTTGGTAAACTCGGCCCTGGTTGGATGATCTTGGGCCTTGGGTCTTTCGATACGTTTTACAAAAGATCTTCCTCACGTCGTTCCTATAAAAGAAAGGAAGGCACGAGTTGGTGGTCTAATGTTTGGAAAAGATGACTCATTTTCCTAGATATCCTAAGGGTCTTTCTACCTACAGCCTTAGTTGTAAGGGATTTAGTTCGAGTAACTGCTCTAATACCATCTATGACATCACAAATGCTAATTAAGGCATGAGGGTGTCAGATACAAAAATATATTACGAGTGCATAATAGAAATTATATACAGCAAAGCCAATTAATAAATCCCTTACAAAATATGAGTTTCAAATACACATAAAATTGAGACCAGAAGTGGCTACAAAATAAAAAATATCAAAATATAAAAAGAATCACTTCTACCATTATGTTATTAGACTCATTAGAGTGCGGGACAATCATACACTCAAGGTTTTTAGATTTAGGGATCCTCATACACTTCAAGGGGTAGGTCAGCAGACGGGTTCCTCACTATCTTCCTCATCTGGGGGGGAGGGCATGAAAAGAGTGAATTTTATATGCTTAGTAAGAAAAATAGTATTTAAATAATATCGTAAGGTTTAAAAAGTAAATAATAATATCATAATTACTTACCATTAGGTCACGTTAGATCTCATCTTACCTTATGAAAATAATTTATTCATTAAGAAAATATTATGCCATAGCCACATAAATCAAAATCAAACATCACATTCAACAATAGAGAAAATCAAACAAATCATTAAATGCTCAGATTTTCGTGTCATGTTTTGCGAAGTCGTTTCGAGTTCCATCTCTGAAGGCAGATATGAATTTTTGACTACCCATGTAGAATAACCAGATCAGATACAGATAACGACAATTTGTTCAGGTACATTTTTAACTTGTCAAACCATGGTACAACTATGACCACGGTCGTACCAACCATAGTGGTCATATAAGATATTCTATAGCCACGACAGTATTTAACTAAAAGTGACCCCTAAAAGATATTCGCATCACTACTTTCGTCATAGGGTACGCCATCATCCACAGGGAGTAGTCCTCTCACGTCTTTGCAAACCAGATGGGGGAGGGAGAAACAGATACCACTCAGAGATAAAAAGACTAACGAGACACTTGATGTAATATGCATGTAAATACAGATACATATATACTTCTAACCATTCAGGCTTCACTCCACTTTTTTTTTCTTTTTTTTTTAATTTATTTTTCAGATAACCTTACCGGTTTCATATTATTTTATTTATATGCAAATCATCAAGTACTTATAAACCACATAGCATGCTTGAAATCAAGAACAATTAACTTTATTAGAACTACTAAACATAGAACATGTAAATTATACAAAATCACAAATTCATTATTTTAATTTCTTAAAAACCTTAAGAAGTTTAAAGAAATACTAAATTTCTTATCGAAACTTCGAAGTTTTTCCTACACCATTCTTCTTCTCCTCCTCTCCTTCTCTCTCTAGATCACTCTCTCTCTCTCTCTCTCTCTCTCTAAACTCTTGGAAGGTTGAAGAATGGAAGTGATGAGAAAATGAGAGGAAGGGTCCTTATTTATAGAAAATGGGGATCATTGAATTTACACCAAGTGGCAAAATCTGGTGAAGAGAGAGTGTGTTGAAATGCAAAGATGCTTGATTTGATGCGGCACAAAAATCAGAGGAGAAATTTCCTCCATTAGCAGCGGCGGCACATCCCAAGCAGCGGCACACCGTCCAAAGAGGGTGGCGACACACTGCTTGAGGCGGCAATGTGGCTCACTCAGCCGGCGCGCGCTGCAGTCCTAGCCTACATGAGTCGGGCTACCTTGCCACACGCAGGAGCAAGCATGCGCGCATGCAGGGCCTACGGCACATAGGAGCTAGCCTACGCGCAGGCCTATCCGCACAGGTCTGCTGCATAGACAGCATGTGCATAGTGTGCGGTGCCTAGCCCATCCGCTCACGATGTGACACACGTGGACAAGCCTGCCTGCGCGCGACAAGACGGGCGCGTAGGTCTGGCCTCGTGCCTCATGCGGATGGGACGTGTCCATTGTGCGCACGTCCTGCGCCTGTCACGCAAGCATAGCTCGTGGTGCCCGCGCATGTAACTCTCTCCCGCGGGATTTTTCCCCCTCTTCCATTTTCTCTTAAAAATCAATTATTTAAAATAATAATAATAAAAATAACAAATTAAAATAAAATTAGGTGAAATTAAATATAATAAAATAATAAAATCACTATAAATTTACAAATTACGATATAAAATTGCGAAATAAATTTAAATGACTTCAGGTGGTTTAAGATTCGAATAAATAAGGATTTTTTAAATACAATTTAGCATGGTGGTGAGGTATTACAAATATTTGCAGTTACACACATAAGTCAGTATATATATATATATATATGTACAGATTTATAAACATATATATATATATACATCCAGCTCTGTACAAACTTATATATAAATACACAACATAGTTTTACATATAAACATACACTCACACAAAATAGTATATATACATATATATGTATACTCACATAGAGAATAGTGTATGTATATATGTATACTCACATAGGGACTTGCATATATATATATATATATATATATATATATATTTACTTATATAAGCACATAGATTTTGATTTTATATACATATACGCCTGTAGTAAACACATTCAGATCTGTACAACTCCTATTCATATGGTAAAATATTACGAACACTGGAATTGTTAAGGATAAAATACAGGTTAATACCATCTTGATTTACTTACTAATAAAAGTTATATGCTTGCATTTTGATCATTAGTTGGTCAATATAATAAAATTAATGTAAACATAAACAATTATTCTCGAGTAATTAATACAACCACGGAAGGGGATAACTTGAATTTTCAAAGTTTTGTTATTTTACTAGATGGTAAGAAATGTAACTTATTAGTGTTTAATGCACACATAAGAAATAAACGAATTGAATAGTTCGAAAAACATGAAAGAGTTAAAGGGAGATAGTGCCAACATTTATCTTATAAAGGTTCGGGTAATGAATAAATCCTTGTCATAAGTCACCAACTTAAGAACTACTTTATATTTCAACAATCTTTTTACAAATTCTAACTTAAAATATCTAACTTCGTCTCATAAATATTAAATAAAAATATTAAAATTCTTTTTAATAATTTTTTACTCATCTTTTATAGTATCCAAGAAAATAGAAGAAAATATTTTAAATAAAGGAATTAAAAAATTAGAACTGAATACAAGGATGAAACTATTGTTTGAAAGCTCAATTTTTGTTTGCAAAAGTTGTAATAAATATGAGAAGTGGAATGTACTTATAACCTATAGGTCAAAATGATCATTAGACCAAAAAAAAAATTGATTTAGGCATCAAATGCATGAAATAATATTCCTAAAAAATTACAGGTATACACATTAATGTGTAAAAATCGTTACATTTTTAATCACATATTCTACTACTTGTTTTATCATATTTGTTTTGAAAAAATCTTAAATAATGTATTATTTAAGAGATGTTTTATGTATATGATAAATTATGTCATATTATATAGTTTGAACATCTCTTGATGCGATGATGCATATAACAGATTCTTTTACATTGCTTCATCAGATGGAGAACGAAGCATGTGATTAATTTTGTCACATCACCTAAAGTTGAAATTTTTTAATAAAAAATAAAATTTGACCAAATGTTTTTTCCAACTTCATATATTTTTGAAAAGCATTTTCAAATAATTTTTCATATAGAAAACTTAAAAACTTTAAACCGTCCTTAAAAATTCAAGTAATGTCATCATCAAAATAAAATAATTTTTTCGACAACTTAAAGTTTAAAAAATTTTACACGTGGAATAGGTTATCCAATTTTTGGTATTATCAATGACAGTTTTCCACATTTTTTGCCAAACATGTTCAACTTTGACGGCACAAAATATTTCTCTCCCATTGTCTTATAATAAAAAATGTAATAAAACTATTTATAATAAAAATTAGGATTAAAAAGTAATTTTCTTTACAAGATTTGAGAATTAAATTACTAATTTTGCCTAAAATTTTTTTAAAAAATTTTATTTAAAAATTAAATTTAAGTTGATCTCATGTAAAAAAAAAAAAATTTAATGCAAATGCTTGATTTTATTATATTCGCTTTCCCATTTCAATATAATATTTAATTTAAGGGGGAAAAGTATTTTATTTGGTCAGTTTGCCTCCTAAGGCGTAAACAAGAGCTGCTCAATGAATTTAATTTTATCTAATAATATTATTTGTGAAAAATTATTAATTTAATTTTTTGAACAATCATTTTTTTTATAATTCAATTCCAAATTTGTTTTTGTTATAACTTAGATTTCAACTTACTAAATTATTTTAATGCATGTTTTTTTAATAATTTTTTATTAGAAGTAAAAAAAAGTTTGTCTCATTTGAATGACATAAAAGATAAAAAGCATATGATTATTTTATTTCATACTAGAAATTAAAGAAAACTAATTATTGCAAACATTTTGCCTTCCCTAATACCAATTATATCATTTCAATACTTTTTATCCTCATTTAAGTATTATCACTTTATTCAGCAATATCTGAAAAATATAATATTACAAAAGAACTTGTTAATAATTTTAAAATTAATCGCATGATTATCATGATAGTAATATTTTTAAAATTTGATTTTTACGTATATACGTATTCTAATATTTGAGTATCTGTTTAACAGTGATAGATACAAAATTAAAAATAAAAATTTATTTGAATAAAATTTTAAAATATAAATTATATTTAAACTAAAAAAATAATGTAAAATCATATTTAAATTATCTTAAATAGTAGAGTTATTCATATCTATTAGTAATGCCTCCTTAAATAAAAGGGGCAAAAATAAAATTTTGAAAATTAATTTTGAAACAAGACTTGCAATATAATCTTGATACAGGGCAAGAAACACATGTAATAAGCATTCCGTGGCCTTTTTGGCTGACACTAGTACTTTCTTCAGAATCTTCTTACGTCTCTTGCAGATAACGATGACTAAAATTCTTCAGAAATATATATATATATATATATAAAATATTGAAAGTCCTCATGTGATTCTTTAGCTAACTCCAACAATGATCCATATTTTATCACGTAATTTTTTATTATTTTGCACTTAATCTTTTGCAAATAATTCAACCAACTGGTGTTTCCTTTACATGGAGCGTCTAGTTCAAAACCGATAATGCCATGTGAAAGAGACATTAATATTACAATTTAGTTGCGCATTTAGTCAATGGAATCATGTACTTAGTTTACTAACATTATTGTCTTATAATTAACATTTCAATCAATTTCATATTTATCCACATATGATAATCACAATTTTAACTTTGAAAAAAAATATATTTATTATTATCAATATATATTTTGTTTTTATGTTTTACCAGCTAGTTTTAGTTCTTATTAGTAATCAGGAACTTCTCCATTGTTGCATCACTTAAAGTTTTTTTTTTTTTTTTTTTTTAATTATTGTAAGAGTTCTTTATGTGTTTAACAAAAAAATGAATAAAAAACATTGTTTGAGGCGACTATCCTAAGATGACAAAATCTATAAGTGCAAGGAAATTAAAGAAGATATTTAAGATAAATTAACCTTACATATATAACATATATTGTAAATATAATGTAACATAAATGTATCAAGTGTAACAGCCCCGGAAATTTAAAATGGAATTTTATATTCAAAAATATCAAATGCAGAAGCGAAGTCAAAATTTGAATAACATCCCTTACACTGAAACCGAAACGTGCTCACAAAATATAAAAGATTAAACTACCTAAAGGAGAAACTTGAAAGTAAAAACTACGAATGTGACTATGGAGTCTTTAAGCGTCCCCTTCGTCGTCCTCCTGCGAAATCGGCTCGGGAACGATGTCCTCTTGATCTGAAATGATTAAATAAGGAATGAGCTACACTAGCCCAGTAAAGACATCACGATATCTCACCGTCACGGAGGTAAAGGTGGGTAGAAAACACAAAACGACCAATGGAGCATAATTTACAACAAATCCTTTTATCGATGAATAAAACCTTTACCATTTACTTACCTCGGTGAAATTCATAAAACAATATACGAAAGCAATAACATCATTATCATCATGGAAACATATATATGAACTGTATAACATAATACCTATCACACTTTTCGTAATTCAATCGTTACACAACATATTTTCCTAATTCACCAGCCCACTAGTATCCATGGGGATCCATAGGGGTCCCACTACCCGTAAATCCTTAATACTTGAAATCAAATTCCAGGGCCGTCCCCATACCCCGTCCGTTATGGGCGCCAAACCATAGACCTCATTACCCCGTCCGGTATGAGGGTGAAACGGGCCGTCCCCATACCCCGTCCGGTATGGGCGCCAAAACACATAAGATCTCCATACCCCGTCCGGTATGGGAGACCACAATCCCGGTAGGGTTCCCTACGGACCCGGTCCGTCCACCATCTCCCAGGATATCTAGTCAGGCTTATCACATTATACAATTATCTATTTACATAATTGTTCGTTCTCTTTCTCCTCAGTCAGCATCATTAATCCACATACAAGCAAGCAAAACGATAATTTATGCTAAGCAGACAACATACAGCATCAATATCCCGGTCATTTAATCCATAATCAATAAAACAGTAAAACATGCACACGAAACTATAAAATGAAAACATCGAACCTCATGCTACGTTTAAAACTGTAAAACAGGCCAAATAACAATTAACCGACAAACACACTAGACTCGGGCTCCATTAGCGACCCTAAGCAATTTCACACATTCCTTGATTCATGAAATATAGTTTTATCATTTATTGAACTTTAAAACCGTGATAGGAAATAAGGTGAGGGGTCCTTACTCGTTTCGGGGTCCGAACACGGCTTCACAGTGCGCTTGCAGGCTGTCCCTAATTTTCCCTGAATTTTCCTCGGGGAACTGAAACGCACTACTGGTACCTGCACGTGTTCCAAAAAATCCCAAATTAGGCCCAGGGCCCCTTTCGGCCCAAATAACAACTCCGGCACGGCGACTCCGCCGTGCTCCGGCGACGCACCGCCGCTGGCGGCGGCGATTCGCCTCGGGTTGGCTGTTTTCGGCCGTTTCCGGCCGAATTCGGCCACACTCGCATCGGTCCCTGCGAGAAAACAACCCTAGGGCCCTCGGGGGGCCAAAAAATCACGGAAAAATGGAGCTTACCAGTGGCGGCGCTCTCGGGTGCGGCGGCTCTCCGGCGAGGTTTGTGTTTTGGTGATTCGGCTCCGGTCAACCTGTAGAGAAAAGAGTGGTGATCACGGTGATATAAAAATTGCATCAAACGGAGGCCGGGAAGGGCCTCATCGGAGGCAAAAACCGAGAAGGGCGCGGCGGCGCTGCTGGGCTTCGGCCGTGCATTCCGGCCGTTTGGCCGGGATTTTGGCTCCGATTTGGCCACAGGAGGAATCAGCGTGGAAAAACGAGTCGGGGGTACGAAATTTACCTCGATCGGCGGTCGGAAGTTCCTCCGGTGCGGTGGTGGGTGGCGGCGGCCGGCTTCTGGTTCGTCTTCTCCGGCGAGTGGCAGGCGGCTAGGGTTTGTGGTCTGGTGTGGGGGTTCTATTTATAACCCCTTGCCTTTTGATCTCAGCCGTCCATTTTGTTTTAATCTGGACCGTCCGTTTTTAATTAAATCTGGGTCGTCCGATCGCGCCCACGCGGATCGCCAACGTGGCCCTTTTTGGAACGAAGTTGTTTTGCCACGTGGCAGGTCCCGGTTGGCCGGGACTGCTGACCGGGCCTGCTGACGTGGCTGCCGACGTGGGTTTTTTTTTTTTTTTTTTTTTTTTCCCCTCCTCGGTTCGGGCGCTACAACTCTCCCCCCCATAAAGAAATTTGGTCCCCAAATTTGGCTCATTACTCTTGATCAAACAGATGGGGATATTGGGCCCTAAATTTTGATTCCAGTTCCCAAGTCGCCTCCCTGGGCGTGTGGTTCTGCCACAGGACTTTTACAAATGATATTTCCCGGTTGCGGAGTATTCTTCTTTCTCGGTCCGTGATACTGACCGGTATTTTTTCATAAGACAAGTCCTCTCGGAGTGGAAGCGGTTCGTGAGCCAAGACATGAGAAGGGTCCGGATTGTACTTACGTAGCATAGATACATGAAACAGATTATGAACCCGGGAGAGCTCAAGAGGCAGTGCAAGTCTGTAGGCAGTGGTACCAATCTTGTCTAAGATTTCAAAGGGTCCAATATATCTGGGGTTTAATTTTCCCCTCCTGCCGAACCTGCTAATTCCCTTGAAGGGGGTGACTTTAAGAAACACCCGGTCGCCTTTCTCAAAGGCCAGGTCTCTTCTCCGGGTATCGGCATAACTCTTCTGCCTACTCTGAGCTGTCTGGATGTTCTTCTTGATCTTAACTATCTTGGACGTGGTTTCTTCTACCAAATCCGGGCCAAACAATCTTCTATCGCCCACTTCCTCCCAACAGATCGGCGACCTGCACGGACGCCCGTATAGCGCCTCGTATGGGGCCATGCCGATGCTTGCTTGGTAGCTGTTGTTGTAAGCAAACTCTATCAGGGGTAGGTGGTCGTCCCAATGGCCCCCGGAGTCAATGACACAAGCTCGGAGCATATCCTCCAGTGTACGAATTGTCCTCTCTGATTGTCCATCGGTTTGGGGGTGGAAAACAGTACTAAGAGACAGCTTTGTTCCCATAGCTTGCTGGAAACTATTCCAAAACCGAGAAGTGAATATGGGATCCCTGTCGGATACCACTGTTACTGGAACTCCATGTAGTCTGACTACCTCCTGGATATACATTCTTGCCAACTTGTCCAAGGGATCAGTCATTCTGATGGCCAGGAAGTGGGAAGACTTAGTGAGTCGGTCAACAATTACCCATATAGCATCATGTCCCGATCGTGCCTTGGGTAGTCCCGATACGAAGTCCATGGTGATATGTTCCCACTTCCACTCTGGAATCGGTAAAGGCTGAAGTAACTCGCCCGGGCATTGATGTTCTGCTTTGACCTGCTGACATACCAAGCATTTAGATACAAAGTCGGCTATATCTCTCTTCATCCCATTCCACCAGAACCGAGGTCGCATAGTTTGGTACATTTTCGTACTTCCTGGATGCATGGCGAACCTTGAACTATGGGACTCCGTCATGATGTCTCTTCTTAACTCACTGTCGTCTGGGACACACACTCTGTCCCTGAAACGAATCAATCTGTCGGCGGAGATCTGAAATTCTGAGCTCACTCCCTGTTCTGCACTCTTCTTGCGGGTTACTAGGGCGGGGTCGACTGACAGAGCTTCCTTTATTCTTTGGATTAATTCGGGTTGGACTGCTAGGTGGCCCAAACATGTGACTCTCTTCAGGTCTCGCAGGCGAACCTGCTGTGTAGCCCCAATGGACCTACATTCCGAAACCATCAGATGGGCTAGGGTGCCTGCACTTTTCCTGCTGAGGGCATCGGCCACCACGTTGCCCTTACCTGGATGGTATAGGATGTCACAATCATAGTCCTTGAGGAGTTCCATCCACCTTCTCTGACGCATGTTGAGATCCTTCTGGGTGAAGATATGCTTCAAACTTTTATGATCGGTGTAGATCTGAAAGGTCTCTCCATACAAATAATGGCGCCAGGTTTTCAAGGCGTGTATGATGGCGGCAAGCTCCAAGTCATGGGTAGGATAGTTCTTCTCATGATTCTTTAGCTGTCTAGATCCATATGCTATAACTTTTCCATGCTGCATTAGGACACAACCCAGGCCCAGATAGGAGGCATCACTATAAACTGTGTACCCTCCTGATCCACTCGGTAGAACCAGCACTGGTGCAGTAGTCAGTCGCTTCTTTAACTCTGAAAAACTCTTCTCGCAGTTCTCATTCCATTCAAACCTTGCATCCTTCTTTGTGAGTCGGGTTAGAGGAGCTGCTAGACTAGAGAACCCTTCGACAAACCGGCGGTAATAACCTGCCATCCCTTGGAAACTGCGAATTTCCTTAACTGTTGTCAGCCTTTCCCAACCAAGTACCGCTTCAACTTTTTCGGGGTTCACCGACACCCTTTCCTTCGATATAACATGTCCTAGGAAGGCGGTTTGTTCGAGCCAAAATCCACACTTGCTCAACTTCGCATACAACTTCTTTTCTCTGAGTACCTGTAGGACTTGGGCAAGATGATGAGCATGCTCTTCCCTACTTTTTGAGTAGACTAAGATATCATCGATGAACACGATGACAAATTGGTCCAAGAATTCTCTGAAGATTCTGTTCATTAGATCCATAAAGATGGCCGGGGCGTTGGTTAGCCCAAACGGCATAACCAGGAACTCATAGTGTCCGTACCTGGTTAGGAATGCCGTCTTGGGGATGTCTTCTGCTCTCACTTTTACCTGATGGTAACCTGATCGTAGATCTATTTTAGAAAAGACCTGTGCACGCTGCAACTGATCGAAAAGGTCATCAATCCGGGGAAGAGGGTACTTGTTCTTAATTGTTACCTTGTTTATCCTTCTATAATCAATGCACAGTCTCAACGTTCCATCCCCTTTCTTTGCAAAAGTAACCCCGGCACCCCATGGGGAAATGCTGTGTCTAATGAAGCCCCTGTTTTGTAGCTCAGTGATTTGTTTCCTTAGCTCTTCCATCTCGATGCGGCTCATTCAGTAAGGAGCTACCGAGATGGGCTGGGTTCCTGGCTGTAAGTCTATGGTGAACTCGACCTCTCTGTCCCCTGGTAGACCGGGCAGTTCATCCGGAAATACGTCTGAAAAGTTTCAGACTACTGGAATCTCTTGGATACAAACTTCTTTCTTGGGTTTACCTAGTTAGGGAAAATACAATATCAAGGCACTGGGCATTAAGAAGAAAAGAATTTGTCATTGGAGAAAATCAGTACCGAATAATTTTATTAACTTGTAAATGGCTCCTCGTTGGGAGGATTAAATACAATCTTTTTATTAAAGCAGTCTATGGTGGCGTGATACGCCGCTAGCCAATCCATTCCTAGGATTACATCAAAATCTCCTGTGTCTAACCTTATCAGGTCTACCCTCAATTTCCTATCTGCTATCTCCACGGCACATGCCCTGTAGACAACCTCTCCTAGCAATGTCTCCCCCCCAGCGGTAGATACAAACAATAATGAATCAAGTCTATCAGGTGATACACAAATTTTGGAAGCAAGAACATGTGAAATAAAAGAATGTGATGCACCAGTATCAAACAAAATATGAGCAATGTGGCCAAAGATAGTATACATACCATGTACCACGTCCGGGTCTGCGTCGGCATCCTTCTGGGTAAGGTTGTAAACTCTGCCCTGGATTGGAGGCCTCCCTTGATTCTGGTTCCTAGGGCACTCCCTCGCATAGTGCTGGGCACTGCCGCATATGCGACAGGTGTTGTTGAGGCGGTAGCAGGGTCGGTCCCCATGATCCCTGCCGCAGTACTGGCAGATCTTCCCACGTGCTGCCCCCATAGCCTGAGGAGGGGCCTGAATGGCAGGCTTGGGCCTCTTACTAGGTTGGACAGGCATGGTAGGCGCTGGCCTGCGGAGCGGGGCTGAGGGTCGGGAACTTCCCACTAGCTGAGGGCGGGTGTCGAAGCTCCTTTCTATGATCTGCACCTTTGCCAGGACTGCCGAATATGTCTCAAGCTCCATCACCAATAAGTGCTGTCTGATCGCCGGGCAGAGACCCCACTGGAATTTCCTAGCCTTTCGGCCCTCATCCAACAATGTCTCCGGGGCATGTCGGCCCAGCTCCAGGAACTTGCGGGCATACTCTGACACTGTCATATTACCCTGGACCAATTGAGCAAATTCCATTTCCTTTAAATGTTGGATGTGTTTAGGGAGATACTCCGCATGGAAGGCCGCTAGGAACTGCTCCTAAGTAACTGGTACAGGCAGGGTGGCCCGCTTGAGCTCCCACCAGCGTACTGCTTCCCCTACCAGCATGTAGGAGGCAATGGCAGCCCTCTGCTCGGGAACTACTCCCAAGGTCTCAAAAGCTCTCTCAGTCTCTGCCAGCCAGTATTGGGCCTCTTCGAACGAGGATCCCCCTGAAAAAGTAGAAGGGTTCAGTCTCCTGTACCTCTCTATGAAGCCGGGGTCGATCAAGGAGGGAGCGGGGTCCCGAGGTAGAGGGACTGGGGCCGGCTGAGGGTGGACTGGGGGACCCTGTGGTGGCGCCTGCTGATAGGGTGGGGGCACTGGAATGTGCTGTGGCGGCACCTGTTGGTACTGTGGATGTGGTACCGGATCGTACCGCGGCTGTGGTACCGGGTGGTATCGTGGAGGGACAGGCTCCTGCCGGGGTGGCTCGGGATCAGCCTGCTGTAGCGGGGGCTCGACCTGCGCTAGCGGAGGAGGTCCCGGTAACTCCCTTCTCTCCTCTTGCCTTCGCTGGGCAGCTGCGAGAGCCTCCACCATCTCGAATAGTCTATCTAAATCCTCCCGAATTGAATTATCTGGGGCCGCTCGGTTTAGTGGGGGCCTTCCTCTCCTCATTCCTATGTACCTGCATTCACAAGGAATGATTGAGTAACAATATATCGGTGAGTATTTCTCTAAGGCACATTAGTGTAAGGGATGGGTCCGAGGAAATGCGGCTCTGATACCAAGTGTAACAGCCCCGGAAATTTAAAATGGAATTTTATATTCAAAAATATCAAATGCGGAAGCGAGGTCAAAATTTGAATAACATCCCTTACACTGAAACCGAAACGTGCTCACAAAATATAAAAGATTAAACTACCTAAAGGAGAAACTTGAAAGTAAAAACTACGAATGTGACTATGGAGTCTTTAAGCGTCCCCTTCGTCGTCCTCCTGCGAAATCGGCTCGGGAACGATGTCCTCTTGATCTGAAATGATTAAATAAGGAATGAGCTACACTAGCCCAGTAAAGACATCACGATATCTCACCGTCACAGAGGTAAAGGTGGGTAGAAAACACAAAACGACCAATGGAGCATAATTTACAACAAATCCTTTTATCGATAAATAAAACCTTTACCATTTACTTACCTCGGTGAAATTCATAAAACAATATACGAAAGCAATAACATCATTATCATCATGGAAACATATATATGAACTGTATAACATAATACCTATCACACTTTTCGTAATTCAATCGTTACACAACATATTTTCCTAATTCACCAGCCCACTAGTATCCATGGGGATCCATAGGGGTCCCGCTACCCGTTAATCCTTAACACTTCAAATCCATTCCAGGGCCGTCCCCATACCCCGTCCGGTATGGGCGCCAAACCATAGACCTCATTACCCCGTCCGGTATGAGGGTGAAACGGGCCGTCCCCATACCCCGTCCGGTATGGGCGCCAAAACATAGACCTCATTACCCCGTCCGGTATGGGCGCCAAAACATAGACCTCATTACCCCGTCCGGTATGAGGGTGAAACGGGCCGTCCCCATACCCCGTCCGGTATGGACGCCAAAACACATAAGATCTCCATACCCCGTCCGGTATGGGAGACCACAATCCCGGTAGGGTTCCCTACGGACCCGGTCCGTCCACCATCTCCCAGGATATCTAGTCAGGCTGATCACATTATACCATTATCCATTTACATAATTGTTCGTTCTCTTTCTCCTCAGTCAGCATCATTAATCCACATACAAGCAAGCAAAACGATAATTTATGCTAAGCAGACAACATACAGCATCAATATCCCGGTCATTTAATCCATAATCAATAAAACAGTAAAACATGCACACGAAACTATAAAATGAAAACATCGAACCTCATGCTACGTTTAAAACTGTAAAACAGGCCAAATAACAATTAACCGACAAACACACTAGACTCGGGCTCCATTAGCGACCCTAAGCAATTTCACACGCCAACGTGGCCCTTTTTGGAATGACGTGGTTTTGCCACGTGGCAGGTCCCGGTTGGCCGGGACTGCTGACCGAGCCTGCTGACGTGGCTGCTGACGTGGTTTTTTTTTTTTTTTTTTTTTTTTCCCCTCCTCGGTCCGGGCGCTACATCAAGCATGAGTAAAAATATAATTAGAAGTTCGCAAGATTAGAGCAATTATTAAAGAGCATTACAAAATAAAAAATTTATTATTTTTGTATCAGAAATATATGTGATTGTTGAGTTTTATACAAAAGTTTAAATCACAAATTACTTATAGCCTGAGCTTAACTTTTTGAAAGTACGTGATTATGTTTAAAAAATTGTGTTAGCATTTGGGTATTGGGCCCTTATAAATGATATTAAAGTACTTATCAACTTAGTGACTTAATTTTAATTCTACAAATTTTTAGATTGTGATTTTTACTGTGATATATGAACTTAATGGAGACATCAAATATTTGCATACCGTAAATTATGATGTACTTGTTGAGTTCTATAAAGGAGTACAAGTCATTTACTACTAATAACTTGAACTTGAACTTTTTGAAAACTAATATGTTTAGCCCAAAAGGTTAACGGGTTAGTGGTTCTTGAACTTTAGTTAACAAATAA
The DNA here is from genome assembly GCF_054855325.1 of Carica papaya. NCBI lineage: Eukaryota > Viridiplantae > Streptophyta > Magnoliopsida > Brassicales > Caricaceae > Carica > Carica papaya. Next base: position 25,392,480 of record NC_142311.1, on the reverse strand, counting down.
TAAAGAACAAGCATAGAGTATCATTCCCAACGACAACATTTTTTGCGTGAATTCATATTTCATTATACTTTTGATGTGAGTTGAGACAAATAATTTAATAGAGTTAATTGAATTATTATCTTAAAAATAATTAAAATTAAATCTAAATTACTTATATTGAGTGTTTATCGAAGAATTAAAGACATTCAGGAGTTAATTTCACCAACACAATCTATTAAAAATATTTAGAAATTGAGTTTAGTTATTGTTATGTATGTAATGGTAAATTTCCTATAATTTAATACTCATTCTTAGGTTATGTTAATGACCTTACCAAATAATAAATCTTAAAATATTCTTCCATGTTAGCTCCTTAATTAAGGCTAATAATGTAATATACGGGTCCGAAATTTAGTTCGGAATTAATTTTAAAAATAAAAAAAATATATATAAATATAATTTTTAAATTTATAAATTTTTGTTTAATGTAAAATTAGGAAAAAAATAGGTGGATGATGAAATTGAAAACAATTTTGGGAAAAAATGGTAGAAATTTGGGTTCGAATGGTATTTTTGAAAGAAAAATCGGATACTGGGAGTCAAAACGCAATTAAAGAAAAATGCACTACATAGGACTGCCCAGTCAACAACCCCAATGAAGTGGAGTGCGCTGCGTGACAAGGCTCGCTGACTCGGTGCCACGTGAGAGACCATGCTGGTAATCCGCATGCCCGCAATCGGACGGCCCGGATGGGTTCCCGTGCGCGTGGATGGTCTGGATCAATTCCCTTCTCAGGTGCAATCGGACGGTCGCAATTTAACGTGATGAACGGTCCAGATTCATTCTCCCTTTAAACGTGATCGTACGATCGAGATCAAATCACGATGAACGGTTCATATTTATTTTCTCTTTAAACGCGATCGGACAGTCGAGATCAAACGTGATAAATGGTCCAGATTTAAGAGAGACAGGTATAAATAACTCACTTCACACCGAACCAAAACTCTAGCTGCCAGCCCCCTACAAGAGAAGAAGAACTAGTCGCTGGAGAAGGAAGCCGCCCGCCGCCCGCAGTCGCGTTGGAGCCACCTCCGACTGCCAAAAAGCGTAAAAATTCTCCTATTCGCTCGGAATTTGATTTTGAACGCCTCCATGACCAAATTGGAGTAAAAAGAATGGCAGATGAGCAAGAAAACATGGGTAAAGTCCAGCACCACCGCCACGGGAAAAATAAAAAATTGCCTCTGATGAGCCCTTTTTCGTTTCCCATTTCGTGCGATTTTTCTAACATTGTGCTCACCATTCTATTTTCTATAAGTTGACCAAAGAAAAATACCCAGCCACGAAGGTGAGCCAGCAGAGCCGCCGTATCAGAAAATTTCGTCGTCTGTAAGTTACGGCGGTGCCACCGTGCCAGAATTCCAAAATTGGCCAAAAAAGGTTTTTAACACTGATTTTAGATTTTTTGGGGTATTTTTAGGTACGTGAAATGTGTTTTAACCTTTACAAAAAAATTCAAGAAATCCAATGACTGCTAGTAAGCACAGTTGAAAATTCAGTATTTCGGACACCGATTCGGGTAAGACTCCTTCACCTTATTCTAGTTATAGAATTGAAGTTTAATTATCAATAATACGGTATTTTGCATAATTTAAAAAACTTCGAGAATTAATTATAGGTTACTAATGGAGGCAGAACCGGTTATTTATTATTGTCGTCCTATTTAACTGATTGATTGATTTTACAGCTTTAAATGCATGATAATATACTAGAATTAGCAAAATGATTCAGTTATGTTTTCTTGATGCATGTATTGTTTGTCTTGCATTGATTTACGGTTAATTTGTGAAACTGAAAATTTAATGCAAACAGAAAATTGATTAGTTAAATGAATTAATGAATGGTAGCCTTACTGGATATCTTGAGAGATGGTGGATGGACCAGGTACATAGGAAATCCTACCGTGAACATCACCTCATACCAGACGGGGTATCGAGGATTGGTATTTTTGGCGCTCATACCAGACGGGGTATGGGGACGGCCCATTTCACCCTCATACCGGACATGGTATTAAGGGATGATATTTTTGGCACTCATACCGGACAGGGTATGAGGAAGGTCGGTTAGTTGACAAGGTTGGATGTTGGTTCACGCGTAGTGGGACATCCCTATAGATCCCCATGGATACCAGTAGGCAAATAAAAAAGAAAAGTTGTTATTCTTGCTTACTTGAATATGAGATTATGATGTTGTTGAGCTATTGTCTTTATAGGTCAGATTTGAAAATCTCGCAATGGTAAATATGCAATAAATGGTTTTACTTTATGATAAATGAATTTACTTAAATTAAGAGCTCCATTAGTTGTTTTTATAATTTTTACATACCTTCATTTTCTGTATTAGTGAGTAGTGTGATATTCTTACTGGACTAGTGTAGCTCACTCCTCCATTAACTATTTTAGATCAAGAGGACCAAGACTCAGATCTCGATCAACAAGAGGGTTGTGAATAGTTCACCACCCGGACTCTTTCAAAAGTTAGTGAAGGTCATCCTAGGATGCTCAGTTGTTTACTTTTCGTTTATTTTTTTGATTTTTATTTGTTCTTTTAGAAGGGACATTCTCGTAACCCTATTGAGTATTTTAAACTATTGTGTAAGGAATGTAAACCTTAACTCTATTGTTCCGCTTTCACATTCAATTAATGTCTTTATTTCCTTTTAAGTTTTGGGCTACTACAAATAAGATGAATATCATATTCTGTAAAATTCTAACAGTTAATTGTCCCTTTTGGGTTATGCTAAAATGACTTTATAAGATATTCTAAGGTCTCTTTCAAGTTGTTGCTCAACCTTACAATATATCTTATAGATTGATTGAGTATCCTTTATATTCAACGATCAATTTAGCAATATAACAATTTCAATTATTATAATTTTTTTCTTCCATTGCATCACCATAAATAAATCAATATTTCATTACCAGAAAACATTAAGCATAAAAGAATGTAATTATCCTACATAGTAAACAAACTGAACATCAATTTATTTAACTTAAAATATAAGGTTAGATTCATTGATCCCCAAACAATTAAATTACTCTATAACAAAATTAAAGTGCAAAATAACAAATAGATGAGTTCATCCTAAACATGATAATAATTAAGAAAATATGAAAAGAAAATTTAGCTGATGTGCTCTATAAGATTGAACATGCATAGATCTATACTCTTCCCCCCGATATCAAAATTTTGTTATGGGAGTTTACTCATTTCAGATCTTCTTCAACTCTCTTAAACAAGACTCTTTAAGTTGGTCACATCCTCTAAAAAGCTCCTAGTGATGCAATTTAAGCTTTAATTTTATGTTATAAGGATGTATATGATGGCTCTCACATCTTTTTTCCTTATATATCCTTTAAAAATAGGGCTTCAAAACACCCTATACATATTTTTTAACTAAATCATGACGTAGTGGACTCTTCCTCATTACAAGGGAGCATACAGTGTGCTTTTTGTTGATTTTCGTTGTAGCGGGGAGCACTTCTCATTGCGGCAGACACATTGTGTTTATTCATTTTTTAGCCAAAGTTGAAGTCAATAAATGATTAAATTTGGACCTAAACTCCTCATGAAAGTTATAGTCCTAGATGTAAGCTAATAACTCCATTTGGAATTTTATAATTCAAGTTATATTCTAATTGCTCATTAATGCTCAAACTATTATAAGATTGGATTTTCTAATTTGAAACATAATTTGAGAATGCAAATGAATCTTGGATTTGAGTAAGTAAGCCCACTCTAGAAAACTTAAGATGTCTAATATGAACTTTAAGAAGGTATCTTTTTTTACTCGAGAACTCTAAGGGTGTAAAAACCCTTAAAGGTTAAATCAGACTGTCTAAAAATTAAACATTTTGCTTCAACAGTTATTTTCCTTCAAAACTTTGTTGAACCATCCTATTTGCTTCCTATTTTTTAATATAACTAAAATACAATAAATTTTCATATAAAATGCTATGAAAACCAATTGCAATTAATTATATAGATAGTAAATTGATCAATATAAAACTAAGTCACAAGACATTACATGTACTAACTATATAGATACTAAATTAGTCAATAGATAGATTAAGTGTATAGACATATTAATTTGGTTACTTCTAATATATCAATGATTTAAAGTTATCAAAATTTTATCATGATTGTTGAACTCTAGATAATGGTACAACGTTATATACTAAACATAATTTGAGCTTGAGGATTTAAGGGCAAATAATTTGGGTTCAGAAATTATTAGACTAGTGATTTTTTATCTTAAAAAATTACAAATAATCCAAAGTACATGCTAACTTGCTGATTTCAAGCTAGTTTGATAATAGATTTAGTTGTTATTTACAATTATGATATGTTACCTCAATAAAGGCATCAAAGATATGAATTGTGGTGCCCTAATTCCACATCAAAAAAATTGTTAATTGTTGAGTTTCATAAGAGTTCAAGTCACACAGTCACTAGTTTTAGCTTGAGCTAGTGAAGATAAATTGTTTGGGTCCAAAAAGTTTGGGATAAGTGGTGCTTAGGCAAAGGATACTAATAATGGTAGTAAAATACATGCCAACTTTGTGACTCTAAACTAGTAAAATCTTGAATCTTATAAGCCTTTAGATTATGATTATAATTTGGTACAATCTATTTGATAGATTATTATACTGGTTGTAATTATACATTATTCTACCAGCTTATTTACATTCTTTAAAATTCCCAGATTACTTAATATGCTTAACATGAAATACCGTTGAACCTTATCAGATACCTTTTCATACCATACTTCATAGAGATGTATCCAACTTTCCCTTTTTCCCTCCTCATTGAGTGAATTAGTTAATGATAAATGATGGAATTATCTTAAGCATTCCTTCTTTTGACAAAGGTCAATTGAAAAGGAGAAGTAATATTTAGAAGCAAATATTAGAATCGATTAACACTAATTTTGAAAATATCTTTATAGCATTTATTGTATAAAGGGATGAGCCAATATTTTTTTCACTTGATGTTCCTTCTAATTTTAGCATGAGTACTGAAAGTATTCATTAGTTTGGAAGAGAACAAAGTTGAATACGCCAAGAACTGAATAAAAGATGAAGCCCAGACCAAAGAATATATTTAAATGGATTAAGTTTATTTATTTTTTCAAATTGTAAGGTTTAATATTAACCTTTTTTTTCAATTTCTTCCAAAACTATTTTTTTTTTTAAATTTTAGTCCATTTCATTGAACACCAGAAACAAGCTAAAATAGATCAATTTTATCAATTCTCTATTACTTAGACCAATGGCCATGTAAAAAATGTAGTTTAGTTCGGCTTGGACCAGAATGTGAAAACTCTTAAAGGAGATCATATTTATTTGGTTTACTTCTCTCAATATGTATCTCATATTGAAAAAAATTTAGAACAAAGCTCACTACTTAATGATTTATTAAATGACAAAAACCTTGATAAAATAGATATGACATTCAATATAAAAGCCCAAAATCCATATTAAGGATTTTGAGTATTTAGCATGACTGTAAAGATAGAGTGATACTAAATGTATCATTGTGCAGAAGAGTTTAAAGTTTAAAAGTTATATTCCTTCCACATAAACTTGCAAAACCCAAAAAAGGTCTATAACACCGTCTCATATCCTAAACAAATGCTACTATAAAATAACTGGTTAACTTTAATTCGAGAATGGAAGGGATGGTATCCTAATTAATCTCACACTATTCAGGATCTGGATTTTGATCGTCCTGATCTGTAATAGTTAATAAGAATAGAATTAGCTACACTATCTCAATAAGAACACTACAAATCATACCACTACTATAGCAACCAAAGTTGTATAGAAAACCATGAAACAACTAATGGAGCATTTTCACTTAGTGAAAACTCAATGCTGATGCATCCTTTTTTTTTTATTTTCTTTTTACTGAAAACATTTATATTCCATTCTCATTACCAGAAATCATATTAACATGCAATATCAAAATATCATCAGGTCATCATGAAATATACATTCAATATACATCTCGATAAATGTGTATGTTTAAGGTTGCTTACCATTTTACCTCTGTTACATGTTGTTGTTTCCATTACCGGTATCACTGGGGTGCTATAGGGATCCTCTTTACACGTGGATATTTATCATTTCTTTCATAATTATCGTTCGGTAATGGGCACCACTTTTACCGACCATCTCTAAACCCCATATAGTAAAAACGTCGTTAAACAATCTCTCAATCCTGTTCGGTATGAGATTTTCTAGCCCTATGCGATTGATGATACATTGATGGTAAGATTCACCCTATGTACCAAGTCTGTACACTCTCTCTTATGATACCCAGTAAACGGTTTACTCAATTCATCATTTTATATGCACATACATTATTACATATAAATTTCATTCTTGAATATATACGTTATTATTATTATTATTATTATTATTACTACTACTATTAATACATTACTGATACCCGATGCAATATGATGTCGTAGCCCCCATACACCATCAACCCACACCTACCTCTATTCACACGCATTCATGCTTCACAATACACACATCCAAATTACAATACATGAGGAGTGTAAATAGATGAAAGAAAATAAAATGGCTGAAGCAGTAAAGAAAAATATATTGATAAAACCATAAATAAAATGCCACAAAAAAGGATAAAACAAAAACAAAATAAAATTAAACAAAACCCATATAAATAGAATATATAAAATAAAATATGAATAAACAAAATAAAATGAAATAAAATAGAATATGAATAAATCAAAGAAAATAAAATAAAATGAACAACAAATAAAATAAAATAAAAATAAAATAAAATATGAATAAATAGAATGAAATAAAAGAATACAAAATAAAATATGAATAATAAAATAAAATAAGAGAGAACAAGATAAAATATAAATAACAAGTAGAATAAACAAAATAAAATAAAATAAAATATGTAATATCCGGGCTCGAAATTTGGCCTGGGATTAATTTTAAAATTTTAAAAATATATAAAAATATAATTTTAAAATTAATAAATTTTTTTAATGTGAAATTGGGAAAAAAAATAGGTTGAGGATGAAATTGAAAATAATTTTGGGAAAAAGGGGTGAAAGTTTGAGTTAAGAGGGTATTTTTTTTTAAAAAAATCGAAAACTGGGAGTCAAAATACAATTAAAGAAAGTTGTGCCACGTAAGACCGCCCAGTCAACAGTCTCGACGAACCAGAGTGCGCCGTGTGGCAAGGCACATTGACTTGGTGCCACGGGGGAGGCCACTCTAGCAATCCGTATGCTTGTAATCGGACGGCTCGAATGCGTTCTTGTGCGCGTGGATAGTCCATATCCGTTCTCTCATCAGGTGTGATCTGAAGGTCGCGATTAAACACGATGAACTGCTCAGATTCATTTTTTCTTTAAATATGATCGTATGGTTGAGATCAAATCGCGATGAACGGTCCAGATTCATTTCTTCTTTAAATGCGATCATACGGTCAAGATCAAATGCGATGAATGACTCAAATTTAAGGGAGACAGATATAAATATCTTACATCACACCGAACTCAAACCCTAACCGCCAGCCTCCCACCGGAGAAGAAGAATTAGTTGCCGGATGAGGGAGTCGATCGTCACCTGCCGCTTATCGTCACGCTGGAGCCACCTTCGATTGCCAAAAAAAGTAAACATCCTCTTATCCGCTCGAAATTTGATTTCAAGCACCCCCATGGCCAAATTAGAGCAAAAAGAACGGTAGATGAGCCTAAAACTGCGGGTAAAGCCCAACATTATCGCTACAGACAAAGCTCGACGGTGTTGCCGCGGGCAAAACCCAAAACCGCCTCCGATGAGCCCCTTCCCGTTTTTCATTTCATGTGATTTTTTCAATATTGTGTTCAATGTTCTGTTTTCTACAAGTTGGCCGAAAAAAATGTCCAGTTACAAAGGTGAGCCGGTAGAGCTGCTGCACCGAAAAATTCTACTACCGGTAAGTTTTTATTTTTTGACTTTTTTCGGCCAACCGAGGCCCCCTAACATGTTTTCTCGCAAGGATGGGTATAAAACCAGTCAAAACTGGCCGAAAATGGCCAGGCTGAGGAAAACCACCCCTGCAGGCGGTGGTGCCACCGCGCCAGAGTTCTAAAATTGGCTGAAAAAGATCTTTAACACAAATTTTGGGCTTTTTGGGGTATTTTTAGCTACGTGAAGTGTGTTTTAATCTCCACAGGAAAATTCAAGAAACTCGGGGACCGTCAGTAGGTGCAGCTGAAAGTTCAATTTTTCGAACTTCGATTCGGGTAAGAATCCCTCACTTTATTCTCTGTTATGAAATTGAAGCTTAATAATCGATAATATGGTATTTTGTATAAATTAGAAAACTTTGAGAATAATTACAGGTTAATAATGGAGGCAGAAATTAGTTAGTCATTTATTTGTTGTCCTATTTAACTGATTATTGAATTTACAGTTTTAAATATATGATGATATACTGGAATGGTTAAATGATTCAATTGTGCTTCCTTAATGTACATATTTCTTATCTTGCATGATTCACGGTTGATTGTGAAATTGGTAAGTAATATATAAATGGAAAATATATTGGTTATGTGAATTAATGAATGGTAGCCTTACTGGATATTCTGAGAGATGGTGGACAGACTTGGTACATAGAGAACCCGACCGTGAATGTTGCCTCATATCGGGCGGGGTATCGAGGATTTTTTTTTTTGACGCTCATACCGGACGGTGTATGAGGACGACCTGATTCACCCTCATACTAGATAGGGTATTGAGGGATGGTATTTTAAGTGCTCATACTGAATGGGGTATGGGGACGGCTCGATTCACCCTTATCCTGGATGAGATATTGAGTGATGGTACTTTTGGCGCTCATACCGGATGGGGTATGGGGACGGCCGATTAGTTAAAAATGTTGAATATTGGTTCATGCATAGTGGGACATCCTTATGGGCCCCTAGAGATACCAGTAGGCAAATAAAAAGGGAAGGTTATTACTATTGTTCACTTGAAAATGAGATTGAAATGTTATTTGAATTATTGTATCCCTATAGGTCGATTTTTGAAATCTCGCAACAGTAAACATATGCAATAAATAGTTTTTTCTTATGATAGATAAATTTACTTAAATCAAGAGCTCTATTGGTTGTTTTTAATATTTTTACTAACCTTTAGTTTGTGTATCCATGAATAATGTGATATTTTTATTGGGCTAGTGTAACTCACCCTTTTATTAACTATTTCATATCAAAAGGATCAAGATCCAGATCCCGATCAACAAGAGGGTTGTGAATAAGTTCACCAACCGGACTCCCTTCAAAGGCTAGTGAATGCCATCCTAGAATACTCAGTTATTAGCTTTTTATTTATTTCCTTGATTTTCGTAATTTCTTTTAGAAGGGACATTCCCGTAGCCCTATTGGGCATTATAAATTATTGTGTAAGGAATGTAAACCTTAAATTCTATTATTTTACTTCTGCATTTAATTCGTGACTTTATTTCCTTTTAAGTTTCGGGCATTTATAGTTGGTATTAGAGCCGTGTTCCTTGGAACTATTCCGTACGCAAAGACTTAAAAGCACGAAATATGAACTATCGTCCAATCCTTCCTTATGAAAAATAAATACAAAGAAATGAGGAATGAGGTCCCCTACTGAACAGGACAGCCCGAGACGGGTCGCTTTGAGAGGATGTTGATCGACTTTTTGAGATTTTAAAGACTCATCTCTACCTAGAAGGCCAGAGAAGAGAGGAGGGAACTGTCTGACCCTCCACCACTTCCACACTATGGGCCACCCCTATAACGAGAGGATCTAACACCACCTCGATGCAACTCTACTCCTCCGTCGTATCTTTCGACACTGTCATAATACAATTCGGAGCCCCTACCATATCATCTGACACTGTTACAGGGCCACCTAGTCCCTCTCCAACAACATCTGGCCCCTCTTCCACGAGACTCGGTTTCACCCATGATGGACCTGATAGAGATTGACACAGAGGACCCTGATGTATTTCTAAGAATGAAATGGTTAGCGACGTATCACGCCACCGTGGATTGCTTTTACGAGAAAAAATTTATTTAAGCCTCCTAGTGAAGAGTCATTTATAAACTAATAAAAGTTTTGAATATTATTCCCTCATAGCAATCCCCTTATTACATAGCGCTTTAACTCAGTTATTTTCTTTAACTAGGCAAACTTAAGAGAAAAAAATTCATTCTAGAGATCCCGGTAGTTCGAGACTTCCTAAATGTGTTTCCTAATGAACTTTTCAGACTACCAGTGGATAAGAAAGTTGAGTTCACCATAGACATTCAGCCTGAAATGCAGCCTATTTTAGTTTTTCATTACTGCATGAGTCATGTAGAGATGGAAGAGTTGAAAATATAGATCAAGAAATTGCAGGACAGTGGGTTCATCCGATATAGTGTTTCTCTTTAGGGTGCTAGAGTCACATTTGCAAGAAAAGAAAAAGAGACATTAGGATCATGCATTGACTAAAGAGAATTTAACAGGATCGCGATCTAGAACAAGTAACCCCTCCCCAGGATCAATGACCTTTTTGATCAGTTGTAGGGTACCCAAGTCTTCTCCAAAATAGATTTACATTCAGGTTACCATAAGGTAAAGATCAAGGCAGAAGACATTCCCAAAATAACTTTTTGAACCAGGTACGGACACTATGAGTTCTTGGTCATGCTATTTGGACTAACCAATGCACCAGCCATCCTTATGGACTTGATGAATAGGATTTTCAGATAATTCCTGAATCAGTTCGTCCTTGTATTTGTCGATGATATCCTTATCTATTCAAAAAGTAGAGAGGAACACGGTCACCATCTGACTCAGGTTTTACAGCTTCTCAAATAAAAGAAGTTGTACACAAATTTGAGTAAGTGTGGGTTCTGGCTCAAATAAACTATCTTCCTAGGACACATCATATCAAGGGATGAAATGTTAGTTAACCCCAAAAAAGTTGAGGCAGTACTTGGTTGGGAGAAATTGACCTCAATCAAGGAGATTTGTAGCTTTCTAGGGATGACAGATTATTACCACAGGTTTATGGAAGGATTTTCTAGCCTAGCTGCTCCTTTAACTCAGCTCACAAAGAAGAATGTCAAGTTTGAGTGAAATGAGGACTGTGAAATGAGCTTTTCAGAACTAAAGAAGCAGTTGACTACTTCACCTGTGTTGGCTTTGCCGAGCAGGACAGGTGGATATACAGTTTATAGTGATGCCTCCTACCTAGGATTGGGTTATGTTTTGCTGCAGCATAGGAAGGTCATAGCCTATGGGTCCAGGTAGTTGAAGAGTCATGAGAAAAACTACCACACCCATGACTTAGAACTTGCCGCAATTATCCATGCCTTGAAGACTTGGTGCCTACTTGTATGGTGAGACTTTCATATCTATATCGACCATAAGAGCTTGAAACACATATTCATTCAAAAGGATCTCAACATGCATTAGAGAAGATGGATAGAACTCCTTAATGACTATAATTGCAACATTTTGTGTCACCCGGGCAAGAGCAACGTGGTAGTTGATGCACTCAATAGAAAAAGTGCAAGTATGTTAGCTTACCTAATGGTTTCAGAATGCAGGGTAATAGGGACTACACAACAGGTACGACTTCAAGATCTGAAGAGAGTTACATGCTTGGCCCACTAGGCTGTTCAACTTGAGTTGATTTAGAGAATAAAGGAAGTGCAATATGCCGATTCTACCCTAGCAGCCCTCAAGAAAGATGCAGAACAGGGAGTAAATTTAGAATTGCGAGTCTCTGCCGATGGGTTGCTCAGATTTTAGGACAGGGTGTATGTTCATTGTGATAGTGAGCTAAAAAGGGACATCATGATGGAGGCTCATATCTCAAAGTTTGTCATGCATCTCGAAAGGTTTTAGATGTATCAAAGTATGCGACCCCAATTTTGGGAGAACAGGATGAAAAGAGAGGTGGTCGACTCTATTTTCAAGTGTCTAGTGTGTTAACAGGTTAAGATAGAATATCAATGCCTAGGCGGACTACTTCAACTATTACCAATTCTATAGTGGAATTAGGAACACTTCATAATGGATTTTGTGATAGGATTGCCTAGGGCACACTCGAGACATGATGCCATTTGGGTAATTATTGACCGACTCACCAAGTCTTCCTATTTCTTGGCCATCAAGATGACCGACCCCTTGACAAGCTAGCTCTTATATCCGAGAGATAGTCAAGTTACATAGAGTGCCATTGATAGTAGTATCCAACAGGGACCCCAGGTTCACTTCTTGATTCTGGTCTAGTTTTCAACAAGCCATGGGAACAAAAATATCATTTAGTACTGTATTCCACTCTCAAACCGATGGACAATTAGAAAGGACGATCCACAAACCAGAGGATATGCTCAGAGCTTGTGTTTTTGACTTCAAGGACCATTGGGATGATCATTTACCCTTAATAGAGTTCGCCTACAATAACAGCTACCAAGCAAGTATCGACATGACTCCGTACGAGACGTTATATGGCCGCCCATGCAGATCACTGATCTATTGGGATGAGGTGGGTGATAAGAAATTGTTTGCCCCAGATCATGTGGAGGAGACTACAACCAAAATAGTTAAGATCAGGAAGAACATCCAGATGGCTAAGAGCAGGCATAAGAGTTATACGGATACCCGGAGGAGGGATTTGGAATTTGAGAAAGGTAATCGAGTGTTCCTTATGATCACTCCTTTCAAGAAAATCAGTAGGTTTGATAAGAGGGGGAAACTAAATCCCCAGTTTATTTGGCCATTTGAAATCTTAGACAGAATTAGTACCGTTGCCTACAGAATGACACTACCTCCAAAACTATCTAGGGTCCATAATGTGCTTCATGTGTCCATGTTAAGCAAGTATAACTCGGACTCCTCTCACATCTTGGTCGACGAGCCCCTTTCACTCTAGGAGGATCTGTCCTATGAAGAGGTGGGTATTGTGGACTAAAAGAGCAGAGTACTCCGTAACTAGAAAATTCGCTTCGTTAAGGTCCTATGACAGAATCACACACACAGAGAGGCCACATGGGAGATTGAATTAGAATTCAGAGCCCAGTATCCCCAACTGTTTGATTGAGTGAGAGAGAGACAAATTTGAGGGACCGATTTTGTTTTAAGGGGGTAAGAGTTGTAATACCCAGACTCGAAATTTGATCGGAGATTAATTTTAAAATTTAAAAAATATATAAAAATATAATTTTAAAATTAATAAATTTTTATTTAATGTGAAATTAGGAAAAAAAATAAGTTGAAGATGAAATTGAAAATAATTTTAGAAAAAAAGGGTGAAATTTTGGGGTTGGAAGGTATTTTTGAAAGAAAAATCAGAAACTGTAGGTCAAAACATAATTAAAGAAAGTTGCGCCACATAGTAATGCCCAGTCAACAACCCTGACCAACCAGAGTGTGTTGCATGGTAAGGCACGCTGATTCGGTGCCACGCGGGAGGCCACACTGGCAATCTGTGTGCTCGCGATTGGATGGCCCATATGCATTCTCGCGCACGTGGACGGTCCAGATTCGTTCTCTCTTTAAACGCAATTATACGATCAAGATCAAATCGCGATCGGACGGTCGAGATCAAACGCGATGAACAGGTCAAATTTAAGAAAGATGGATATAAATATATCACATCACACTGAACCCAAACCTAGCCGTCAGCCTCCCGCTGGAGAAGAAGAACTAGTCGCCAAAGAAGGTAGCCAAACACTGACCGCCATCACGCCGGAGCCACCTCTAACTGCTAAAAAAGGTAAAAATTCTCTTATCTTATCCACTCAAAATTTGATTTCGAGCACCTCCATGGCCAAATCAGAGCAAAAGAAATGGTAAATGAGTTAGAATTCGCGGGCAAAGCTCGATGGCGCTGCCGCAAGCAAAACCCAAAACTGCCTTCGATTAGCCCATTTCTATTTCCGTTTTGTGCGATTTTTTCACTATTGTGTTCATTGTTCTATTTTCTACAGGTTGACTGAAGGAAAATGTCCAGCTGCGAAGGTTAGCCAACGAAGCTGCCACACTGAAAATTTTTTCCACCGGTAGGTTTTTTGACTTTTTTCAGTCAATTGAGGCCCTCTAACGTGTTTTCTCACATAGATGGGTATAAAATCAGCCCAAAACCGACCGAAACTGGCCTTAAATGGCCAGACCAAGGCAAACCGTCACCGTAGCACAGTGATGCCGTTGTGCTGGAATTTCAAAATTGGCTGAAAAAGTTTTTTACTATCGATTTTGGGTTTTTTGGGATATTTTTAGGTACATGAAGCATGTTTTAATCTCTGCAAAAAAATTCAGAAAACTTAGGGATCGCCAGTAGGCGCAGCTGAAAGTTCAGTGTTTCGAATACCGATTCGGGTAAGAATCCCTCACCTTATTCTTTGTTATGGAATTGAAGATATTCGATAATATGGTATTTTGTGTAAATTAGAAAATTTTGAGAATAATTACAGGTTACTAATGGAGCCAGAAATTGGTTAGTCATTTATTTGTTGTCCTGTTTAACTGATTGTTGAATTTATAGCTTTAAATACATGATAATATACCGGAATGGTTAAATAATTTAATTGTGCTTCCTTAATGTATATATTTCTTATCTTGCGTGATTCACGGTTGATTGTGAAATTGGTAATTAATATGCATACAGAAAATTGATTGGTCATGTGAATTAATTAATGGTAGCTTTATTAGATATTTTAGAAGATGGTGGACGGACCGGGTACATAGGAAACTCTACCATGATGTTGCCTCATGCTGGCCGGGGTATCGAGGATTGGTATTTTTGGCGCTCATACTAGACGGAGTATGGGAACGACCCGATTCACCCTCATATTGGACAGGGTATTGAAGGATGGTATTTTTGGTGCTCATACTGGACAGGGTATGGGGATGACCTGATTCACCTCATCTCGGACGGGGTATTGAGGGATAGTACTTTTGGTACTCATACCGGAGGGGTATGGAAACGGCCGGTTAGTTGAAAATGTTAAATATTGGTTCACGCATAGTGGGACATCATTATGGACCCCAAGGGATACCAGTAGGCAAATAGAAAGGGAAGGTTATTGCTATTACTCACTTGAAAATGAGATTGGAATGTTATTAAATTACTGTATCCCTATAGGTCGATTTTGGAAATCTCGCAATGGTAAACATATGCAATAAATAGTTTTTCTTTATGATAAATAAATTTACTTAAATCAAGAGTTCCATTGGTTATTTTTATAATTTTTACCAACTTTCAGTTTCTGTATCGGTGAGTAGTGTGATATTCTTACTAGGCTAGTATACCTCACCATTTCATTAACTATTTTAGATGAAGAGGACCAAGATCCAGATCCTGATCAACAAGAGGATTGTAAATAAGTTCACCACCCAGACTCCCTTCAAAGACTAGTGAAGGTCATCTTAGAATACTCAGTTATTGACTTTTTGTTTATTTCCTTAATTTTCGTAATTTTTTTTAGAAGGGACATTCTCGTAGCCCTATTGGGCATTATAAATTATTGTGTAAGGAATGTAAACCTTAAACTCTATTATTTTGCTTCTGCATTTAATTCGTGACTTTATTTTCTTTTAAGTTCCGGGCCTTTACATGAATAATAAGAATACAATCTGGGCATTCGTGCGAGCAGGAACAAGTCCAAGTCATTTGATCCTTCAAGCATGTGAATCGCCAACATGGCTTTTGGCATGGTGGTGCCTGCTAACACGACCATCACGCAGCGTATTTTAGTTTGCCGTTTTCCAAACTAAAATACTTGGGGTATCTAACC
This sequence comes from Carica papaya, assembly GCF_054855325.1. NCBI lineage: Eukaryota > Viridiplantae > Streptophyta > Magnoliopsida > Brassicales > Caricaceae > Carica > Carica papaya. The sequence goes on along the minus strand of NC_142311.1, from coordinate 25,376,644 downwards.
CTGAAGTGTGATTCTAGCACTCAAGTAGCCTCATCCTATAAGTATTTCTTCCATAAGACTTTAATGAATGGCATTGCCCTGTTGCGAAGCAGTGACATCCCAAATGCTAATTAAGGCATGAGGGTATCAGATACAGAAATAGATTATGAGTGCATGATAAACAATTATATGCAGCGGAACAAATTAATATAAATCCTTTACATCAATTACAATATATATAACTGAGGCTAGAAATAGCTATAAAATACAAAATATCAAGATACAAAAAGGACCACTTCTGTCATTATACTATTGGATTCATCAGAGTATGAGAATAATCATACACTCAAGGTTTGCGGATCCACGGGATTCTCATAGCCTTCAAGAGGTAAGTCAGTTGATGGTTCCTCACTATCTTCCTCATCTAAGAGGGACATGGAAGGAGTGAGTTGCATATGCTCAGTAAGGAAAATAATATTTAGATAACATTGTAAGGTTTAAAAGGTGAATAATAACATCATTAATACTTACCATTAGGTCACGTCAGAGTACTATCTTACCGTATGAAAACAATTTTTATTTATTAAGGAAAACATTATGTCATAATCACCATAATAAAAATCAAACATCATACTTGACAATAGAGAAAATCAAATAAATCATAAAATGCTTAGATTTTCGTGTCATGCTTCGCGAAGTCGTTCCGACTTCCATCTCTGATGGCAGATATAGATTTCTGACTACCCATGTGGAATGACAAGATCAGATTTTGATAATGAAAATTTGCTCAGGCACATTTCTGGTTTGCCAAACCATGGTATGAATATGACCACGACTGTACTGACCATAGTGGTCCTATTAGAGGGTACGCCGTAATCCACAGGGAGCGGTCTTCTGACATCTTTTCAGACCAAATCGGAGAGGGAGAAACAAATACCCCCTAGAGATAAAAAGCCTAATAAGACACTTGATACAATATACATATCAATACATATACATACATACTTCGAACCATTCAGGCTTCATTTGTAACACCTCGCTCATCATTATGCTTAATTAATTTGGAAAACTCTATTTGTTCAGGCCTTTGACCGTATTAAACTCATTTAAATTAGACTGTGTATTATTTATCGTAAGCCGTAAATCTAGTTGATTTTTAATTATTTTGCTTTTATTTAATTTTAATTTTTTTATTTTTGTTATTTAATTTTAGAAAAATTGAGAAAAATAAGAAAAACAACGAAATGAGAAGAAATCACGTGGGAAAAATCCCAGGGGGAAGTAGAGCCACCCGCACAGATGCTGTGCATGCGCACACGTCCCATTCTAACGCATGCACGCACAGTATGTGCACCTAGTGCGCACGGTGCAGGGACAGGTCTTGCGCGCATCTTGTCGTGCGCAGGCGGGTCGTTTGAATGTCACCTTGCGCGCGGACAGGCGCTACACCTGTGCGTGCCTTGTCTGCACAGCAGGCTTGCACGGATAGGCCCTGCGAGCCTTGGTCCTATGCGTAGGCAAGCCCCTGCGTGCATGACAGGAGGCCTGTGCGCCAATAGGCCAACCTACATCGCCCCAGTCGGGGCACTACAGCCTCAGGTTGCGCAGCGCCGCTGTCGGTGGAGGAGGCCCTCCTCCCTCATTTTTCATGCCAAGAATTTTTTTTTCCTATTTCTTCACTGGATTTTGCCACTTGATGCGAATCTGACAGTTTTAAAATTCTATAAATAGGCCTTCCCACCCCATTCTTCCCACACTTCCATTCTTCTATTTTGCTAGACTTAAAGAGAGAAAAAAAGAGAGAGAGTAATCTAGTGAGAGAAGGAGGAAAAGAAAAGAGAACCGGTGAAGAAGAAAACATTAAGATTTCGATAAGAAATTTAGTATTTCTTTCAACATCTCAAGGGATATTTTTAGATAAAATAAAATTATTAAACATGATGATTGTGATTTTTCTTGCTTGTATACCTTTGTGTTTATAATTCAAATAAGTCGAATTATTCTTCTTTTCAAGCATGCTATATGAATTATAGACATTTGATGATTTGCATGTCAAAAAATATAATATAAAGTCGGTATTATTGTTTGGTAAAAATAAAGAGTAAAAAGAAAAAGAAAAGAGAAAAGTTGAATGAAGCATGAATGGTTCGAAATGTATATCTGTATTGACATGCATATTGCATCAAGTATCTTGTTAAGCTTTTATCCCTGAGGGGTATCTGTTACCCTAGCCCTTCTGGGTATCTGTTTCCCCCTCCCCCATCTTGTCTGGAAAAATATAAGAGGACTAGTCCCAGTGGATGACAGCATACCCTCTGACGAGAGTCGTAATGTGAATATCTGTTAGGGGTCACTCTTGGTTAAGTATTGTCGTGACTATAGATATCTAATAGGGCCACTATGGTTGGTATGATTGTGGTTGTAGATCGTATCATGGTTTGACCTGCCGAAAATGGGCCTGATCAAATTGTCGTATCTGTATCTGATCTGGTCATTCTACTTGGGTAGTTGAAAATCTGTATATGCCTTCAGAGATAAAAGTTGTGATGACTTCGCGAAGCATGACACGAAAATCTGAGCATTTTATGATTTATTTGATTTTCTCTATTATCTGGTATGATGTATGTTTAATTATTCTTATTAATGTATTGTTTTCTTAATTAATAAATTATTTTCATAATGTAAGATCGGTCTACAAGGTTGCTAAATGATAAGTTTTTAAGTTAAAAAATTCACCTTTAGAACCTTACGATGTTAATTTAATATTGTTTTTCTTACTGAGCGTATGGAACTCACTCTTTCCATGCCTCCCCCATATGAGAAAGAAAATGAGGAACCGTAAGCTGACCTACCATTGAAAGTCTATGAGGAACCCGTAGATTCACAAAATCTGAGTGCATGATTGTTTTCGCACTCTGATGAGTCCAATAACATAATGAAAGAAGTGACATTCTTTTTTGTCTTGTTTTTCTTTTGTATTTTATAGCCACTTCGGACTTCACTTATATGTATATAATTAGAACTCATGTATATATTTGTAAGGGATTTGTATTAATTGTTTCACTACATAACATTTTATCATGCACTCGTTATTGTGAATCTGTATCTGACACCTCTTTGCCTTAATTAGCATATAAGATGTCACATCATTCCACTTTTCTTTTCTCTTTTTTTAATTTATTTTTCATATAACCTTACCGATTTTATATTATTTTATTTACATGTTAATCATCAAGTGCTTATAAATCACATAGCATGCTTGAAATCAAGAACAATTCACTTTATTAGAACTATTATACATAGAATATACAAATCACATAAAATCAAAGATTCATTATTTTAATTTTGTAAAAATACTCCTTAAGATGTTTAAAGAAATACTAAATTCCTTAACGAAACCTCAAAGTTTTTCCTATACCGTTCTTCTCCTCTTCTCCTTCTCTCTCTAGATCATTCGCTCTCTCTCTCTAAATCTTGAAAGGTGGAAGAATGGAAGTGATGAGAAAAATGGGAGGAAGGGCCCTTATTTATAAAAAATGGGGGCCGTTGGATTTACACCAAGTGGCAAAATCCAATGAAGAGAGAGAGAGTTAAAATAGAAATATGCTTGATTTAATGCGGCACAAAAATGGAGGAGAATTTTCCTCCACCAGCGACGGCGTGCCCCAAGCGGCAGCACGGTGCCCAAGGAGGGCGATGACACACTACTTGAGGTGGCAGTGTGCCGCACCTGGCTGGCACGCATTGCAGACCTAGCCTATAGGCACCAAGCTACCCTGCCGCATGCGTAGGCTTGCTGCACGGACGGCGCGCGCACAATGTGTAGTGTCTAGCCCTTATCTGTGCGTGTCATACGGGGTCTACTTACGTGTGACAAGACGTGCGCATAGGTCTAGCTCCGTGCCTTGCACAGATGGAACGTAAGCATTATGTGCACGTCCTGCGCCTGTCGCGCATGGTGCCGGGGCGACAACCATCTCCCGTGGGATTTTTCCCCCTCTTTCATTTTCTCTTAAAAATCAATGATTTAAAATAATAGCAATAATAAAAATAATAAGCCAAAATAAAATTAAGTGAAATAAAATAAAATAATAAAATTGGTATAAATTTATGAATTGCGATATAAAGCTACGAAATAAATTTAAATAAGTTTAGGTGGCCTTAAGGCCCGAATAACTAGAGATTTTCCAAGTAAAATTTAGCACGGTGGTGTGCAGAGTTTTACATTCCCTCTACCTTAAAAAATTTGATCCCCCAAATTTGTCTCAAATAGGTCCGAAAACTTTTCTGCTATCTCACTTTCCAACTCCGACATTGCCTATTCTGGAGTATGGTGCTGCCACTGTACCTTCACCATGGGGATCGTCTTGTTGCATAAAACTCTGTCCATCTATCCAAGAATCTCCACGGGGAGTTCTTCGTAAGTCATATCAGTGTGTACCTGCGTCTCATCATGAGGAATGATATGAAAAGTGTCAGGGTGGTACCTTTTAAGTATAGAGACGTGGAAAACATTATGTAGACCCACAAATTCTAGAGGTAGAGCAAGGTGATATGCTACGGGTCCAATGCACTCCACGATTCGAAAAGGTCCCAGGTAACGAGGGTTCAACTTCTCTCTTTTCCTGAACTACATTTTTTCCTTATAGAGAAAAACCTTACGGAAGACCTGGTCTCCAACAACGAATTCCAAGGGTCTCCTATGATTATCAGGGTAACTCTCCTATCTTCTAGCGGCTTTGAGCGGTAGCCAAGTTCTTACGGATGATGGCAATCTTGTCAATAGTCTCTTGGATGAAGTCTGGTCCAAAATGACGATGGTTTCCAACTTCACTCCAACAAGTGGGAGAACGGCAAGACCTACTGTACAAGGCTTCATATGAAGCTATGCTGATACTGGAATGATAACTATTATTATAAAAAAATTCACACAGGGAAATATACTCATACCACTTATTGCCAAAGTCAAGGATGCAAGCACGCGACATGTCTTCCAATGTCTGAATAGTACGCTCTGACTGACCATCAGTTTGGGGATGATAAGCGGTGCTGAAATATAATCCAGTCCCAAGAGTTTATTGAAAGCTCTCCAAAAGTGGGAGGTGAATCGAGGATCTCGATCGAACACAATGGATGAGGGGACACCATGGAGTTGAATAATTTCATCGACATAAAAGCAAGCTAATTTGCTGGTGGAGTCATTGGTCCTGGTGGGAAAAAAATGGGCGATCTTGATCAATCTGTTAATAATGACCCAAATAACATTATGGCCAGAACAGGTCCTGGGTAATCTGGTGACAAAATCCATGGTCACATGCTCCCATTTTCATTTCGGAATCGGGAGGCCCTTTAACAAAATGCCAAGTCTCTGGTGTTCTGTCTTAATCCTCTAGCAAGTAAGGTATCGGGAGATATAGTTGAAAATGTCCTTCTTTATTCCCGGCCACAAGTATTGGCGTTTCAGGTCCTGGTACATTTTGGTACTCACGGAATGGATGGATAGTTTGGAGGCATAGACAATCTTGATAACATCCGTCCTGACTGCGATAGGAACCCAAATTCGATTTTGAAATCTCAACAACCCATCATCTGATATCCTGAAAATAGAAAATTTGTTAGAAGAGAACTTACTCAAATTCTTGGTGATTTCCTTATCTGTGGATTGAGTTTCCCCAATCTTCATGAAAAGATCAGACAAGACTCAGATTTAAGCGAGATAGGTACCATTGCCATAATAGTTGAGGTAGAGTGACTGCATAGCATCTACTAACTTCCAACTGGAGGCCATTGTTTAGGCCAACACTGCAGACTTTTTTCGGCTCAGTGCATTAGCGACTACATTTTCGCTACCAGAATGGTAGATGATTTGTAGTTGTAATCCTTTAGGAGATCCATCCAGCATCTTTATCTCATGTTTAACTCCTTATGCGAGAAAATATATTTTAAACTTTTGTGGTTAGTCTAAATTTTAAAGGTTTAACCAAACAGGTAATGACGCCATATCTTCAAGGCAAAGATGATGCCGCCAACTCCAAGTCATGAGTAGGGTAGTTTTGCTCATAGGGTTTCAATTATCAAGATCCATAAGTGACCACTCTACCATGCTGCATCAAAACACATCCCAAGCCAATATGAGATGCATCACAGTAGACTTGAAATCTTCCAGTGTTGTTAGGGAGGATCAACATCGAAGCAGAGGTAAGAAGACAATTTAATTCCATAAAAATTTCACCACATTCGTAATTCCAGACAAATAGTAAGCCTTTTCGAGTGAGTCGAGTTAATGGAGCAGGAATCTTAAAAAATTCGTCGACGAATCACCGATAGTATCCTACTAAGCCAAGGAAACTACGTACCTGACCATATTGGTGAACGAATTCCAGTTGATCACTATTTCAATCTTGGCTGAATCCACAGAAACTTCTTCACTTGAAATCACATGACCGAGGAAGGAAATTCGATCCAATGAGAAAGAGCATTTGCTAAGTTTAGCATACAATTGGTTCTAGTGAAGTGTCCTCAACACTTTAGAGAAGTGGACCACATGTTCCTCCAGGCTCTTGGAGTACACTAAGATATCATCAATGAATACGATGATGTACTAATCCAATGCATGCTGGAAAACCCTATTCGTGAGGTCTATAAAGGCAACAGGGGCTTAGTTAACCCAAACAACATCACCCTGAACTCATGCAGGCCGTATCTACACTAACAAGTAATTTTCAGAATATTTTTTTTTTGACTCTCAGCTGGTAATATCTTGATCTGAGGTCAATCTTGGAACAAACTGTGGATTTTTACAATTGGTCGAAAAGATCGTCATTTTGAGGTAAGGGGTACTTACTTTTTACCGTTATTTGGTTGAGTTCCCGGTAGTCCACACATAATATGAGGGAGACATCCTTTTTTTCTTAAATAATATTGGAGAGCTCCAAGGGGAGTGACTAGAGCGAATAAACTTCTAGCCAAGAAGCTCGTGAAGATGATTTTCCAATTCTGCAAGCTCAGCACGACTCATGCAATAGGCAAGTTTCGAAATTGGTTGGGTTTCAGATAACAATTCGATTAAAAATTCTACCTCTCGCGGGAGAGGTAGACCAGGTAGTTTGATGAAAAAAAATTCTAAAAAGTTGCAAACAACATGAATATAATACACAGCAGGATCAGCATCCATGTTCTTATTTATTCAATTGTTAGAAAAAATAATAAAAATAGATTTTATTTTTTTGGGGGATTGCTAAGTTACAACTTTACTTTCACAATCAATAATTACTCTATATTTTTCTAACAAATCCATTACTAAAATAACATCAAATCCTAATAAATTTAAGAGTATTAAGTCTACAAATACTTCTATTTTTAAACCTTTTATCTTACAATTTTTATATATACAGTGAGCTTCTAGCAATTTCTTAGAGGGAATCTCTACAGTTAATATTTCTCTTAAAGGTTTAAGCCTAATATCAAATTTACAAGCAAATGCACAGGAGATAAAAAAATAAGTAGCACCTGTATCGATCAAAGCCTTAGCAGAAGTATCATGAATATAAAGCATACCCTAGATAAAGACAAGAATAGGGAGGGCATCGAGTTCATCTAGGTGGTACACGCGACCCTGGGCTACAGGTCTGGCAACGTCCTTCGGCCGTTGAGGGTGGTCTTTTATAAAATGTTGGGTGCTTCCACACCGATAACAGGCATGATTAATACGCTAATACGGTAGATCATCATGCAAACGACCACAATGATGACATGGTTGGGAAAGTCGGCCAAGTTGTCCAGTATGTGGAGGTAAGGCAGGGGGAAGGGCAACTCGAGTTTGTTTATTGGGGTGGCTACTTACTGGTCAAGAAATATTCTTCTATGTTGTTGGGGTTATTGTTATTGGGTACGGACTCAGGCAATGTACTGGTGTCTGGCCGAAATGAGGTCTTCAGCCAACTGGGCATGTTCTAGCACCTCAGCATACTAGTTGGGTCTCAGCATCGTAACCTAATCATAGATATCAGCAAGAAGGCCTTTTAGGAACTTCTTAGCTTTATGACTTTCAAGGGTGACCATAAGAGGGGTAAACCTAGACAGTTAGACAAATCGGACTATATATTGGGCAATCTTCAGATTTCCTTAGCGGAGGTCCTAAAATTTTTCCTCCTTCTTCTCTCAGACATAGGCTAGGAAAAGGTTATCAAAAAAATGCATCCATGAAAACATCTCAAGTAGTAGGGGTAGGCAGGACTTCTTTCTTAAGCCTCCACCAGTGTTCTGCTTCACTGATCAATATAAAGGCTGCTAAGGGAAGCTTCTGCACTTCGGTTAGGTCTAAGATAAAGAAAAGCTTCTCTATCTACAGTATCCAAGCTTCGGCTACTAAGGGGTCAGGGCCACCTTTAAAGTACAGTGGGTTAAGTTTCCTAAACTCCCTTATGTTGTGAGAGATGGACCTCTCAGCTATTTGGTGCTCTAGGGCAGGTGTTGATAGTGGTTGGATTGGTTATGTCCTACAGCTGTGATCAATTCTTGGATAGTTTGAAAGAGTTCGATAAACTCGACCCTAGTTGGATGGTCTTAAGCCTCAAATCTTTCGGTATGTTCTATAGAAGGTCTTCCTCGCATCATTCCTACAAAAGAAAGGAAGGCGTGAGTTGGTGGTCTAATTTTCTCGAAAATATTATTCATTTTCTTAGATATCCTAAGGATCTTTCTACCTACAACCTCAGTTGTAGGGAATTTAGTCCGTGTAACTGCTCTGATACTATTTGTAATATCCCAAATACAAATTAAGGCATGAGGGTGCCAGATATAGAAACAGATTATGAGTGCATGATAAAAATTTACATATAGTGGAGCAAATTAATACAAATCTCTTACAAAATATATGAGTTCCAATTATACATATATATAAATGAGGGTAGAAGTGGCTATAAAATATAAAATATCAAGATACAAAAAGGACCACTTCTATCATTATGTTATTGGACTCATCAGAGTGTAGGAAAATCATGCACTCAAGGTTTACAGATCCACGGGATCCTCACAAACTTTAAGGGGTAAGTCAGCTGATGGTTCCTCACTATCTTCCTCATCTGAGGGAGCATGGAAAGAGTGAGTTCCATATGCTCAGTAAGGAAAATAATATTTAGATAACATTGTAAGGTTTAAAATGTCAATAATAAAATCATTAATACTTACCATTAGGTCACGTCAGAGTTCTATCTTACCTTATGAAAATAATTTTTATTTATTAAGGAAAACATTTTGTCATATCACCACAATCAAAATCAAACATCATACTTGACAATAGAGAAAATCAAATAAATCATAAAATGCTCAGATTTTCGTATCATGCTTTGCGAAGTCGTTTCGACTTCCATCTTTGAGGGTAGATACGGATTTTTGACTACCCATATGGAATGACCAGATTAGATATAGATAACGGTAATTTGCTCAAGCACAGTTTCAGCTTGTCAAACTATATTACCACTATGACAACGGTCGAACCGACCATAGTGGTCCTATCAGATATTCTATAAGTACAACAGTACTTAGCCAAAGGTGATCCCTAACAAATATTCGCATCACCACTCTCGTTAGAGGTTACACCGTCATCCACAGAGAGCAGTCCTCTCACATCTTTCTAGACCAGATAGGGGAGGGAGATACAGATACACTTTAGAGATTAAAAAGCCTAACGAGACACTTGATGCAATATCCATGTCAATATAGATGCATACATACTTCGGACCATTCATACTTCATTCCACTTTCTTTTCTCTTTCTTATTTATTTATTTCTAGATAACCTTACCGGTTTCATATTATTTTATTTACATGCAGATCACCAATTGTCTATAAATAACATATCATGCTTGAAATCAAGAACAATTTACTTTATTAGAACTACTAGACATAGAACATGCAAATCACACAAAATCACATATTTATTATTTTAATTTTGTAAAAATACTCCTTAAGACGTTTAAAGAAATACTAAATTTCTTACCGAGATCTCGAAGGTTTTCCTACACCGTTCTTCTTTTCCTCCTCTGCTTCTCTCTCTAGATCACTCTCTCTCTCTAAACTCTTAGAAGGTGGAAGAATGGACATGATGAGAAAAATGGGGGTCGTTAAATTTATGCCAAGTGGCAAAATTCGAAGAAGAGAGAGAGTGTTGAAATAAAAAGATGCTTGATTTGATGCGGCATAGAAAATAAGGAGAATTTTCCTCCATTGGTGGCGGCACACCCCAAGCGGCGGCACACCGCCCAAGGAAGGCAACGACACACTGCTCGAGGTGGCAATGTGCCTTACTTGGCCGGCGCGCTCTGCAAGCCTAGCCTACAGGTGTCGGACTACCCTACCGCACGCAGGCCCAAACTCGCAGGCCTGCTACGCGGATGATGCGCGCACAGTGTGCGTCGCCTGGCCCTTGTATGCATGCGATGTGACGTGTGCAGACGGGCCTGCCTACGCGCGATAAGACACATGCGCGGACGTGCCTTCCTATGCGCGACAAGACACGCACGCAGGTTTGGGCCTGTGCCTCGCACAGTTGGGATGTGCGCGCATGCACGCACACAACATGCGGTGCCTGTGCGGGCAACCCTTTCCCACTGGTGTTTTCCCGCAGGATTTTTTTCCTTCTTCCATTTTCTCCTAAAAATCAATTATTTTAAAAAATAATAATAAAAATAATAAATCGAAATAAATTAAGTGAAATTAAATAAAATAATAAAATTGGCATAAATTTATGAATTACAATATAAAACTGCGAAATAAATTTAAATGAGTTCAGGTGGCCTTAAGGCTTGAACAAATAGAGATTTTTCAAATATAATTTTGCACAGTGGTGAGTGAGGTGTTACAAAAGCACTCTCTCCTTTCATTCCAAGATATTGATTGGTACTTCTTCGTAAAACAGGTCCTTCTAAAGTGGAAGCGGGTTGTAAGATAAGACATGCGAAGGTTTAGGGTTGTACTTATGCAGCATAGACACATGGAAGACATTATTTACTCTGGATAATTCTGGTGGCAATGCTAGCTTGTCGGCAGACATCCCAATTATGTCCAAAATCTCAAATGGTGAGTTGTGTAAGGGGAGCTACTATGCTTCAGAATCCTTCTACAAACCTACAGTAATAACCTGCCATACCCGAAAAACTCCTAACTTCTTTGACTGTACTTAGTTGCTTTTAACCTGTCACAGCCTCAATTTTATTGGGATTTATTTACACTCTTTTCAATATTATGTGCCCCAAGAAAAAAGTTTGCTTAAGCCAAAACCAACATTTACTTATCTTTGCATATAGTTTCTTTTCTCTAAGAATCTGCAAGAGTTGGAGTAGATTGCCACAGACCACACCCTTTTTTATAGGATAATGACGGGAGTATAGTTACTTAAGTCATACAGACTCCAGTTAAGTAAAATAATTTTACTTTATTAATCATAAAAGAGTGGCAGAAGCATTACATTCCTTAAATGTAAAATATAAACATATGTATAAGGATCTAAATTTTCTTACTTACATTACCAAAGAAAAGTCTGAAACAGTAAACTCAATATCAAAGTCTAGCTTCAAAAATTTTCTCTGTATCACTGCTCACTCTGCAGTGATATCTTTAGTACCTTGAGGGTGATAAAGAGGTGAGATAAAATATTTCAATAAGCAATATTATGAAATCACACCATAGTACATGCAAATATATAGTTTTTTTTATACACAACAAAACATATATCATATAATCTTTTCAAAACATATACAAATCAGAAGATGAATACACAAATTTGGAAAACAAATTCATATTGTATACTTCATCACTGTTATGGAGGATCAATAAATTGTCATACATTATGTATAGTCACAGATACTTATCACTAGTTTCTTATGTACCCAAGCATGGAACGATATACATGAGTACCTTGAAACACTGCTACCCTTGAAACACGGAACACTTAGGAAACGTAGATTAGAATGTTTCCCCATACACCCGAACACAGAATGATTATGTATGGGTACACATTTATCACTTCAACAATACACCCGAACACAGAACGGTTATGTATGGCAAATTAAAATCTAACATAATACAAGTACTCTGAGAATAACTTCTTTCCATAATGAGAGATACACACATATCAAAATCATATTTTGAAAACAAATTGTGAAATAACACTTATATCGAAGTAAAACTTTAACAAATACTTACTTAGCAAACACAGAAGATAAATTAAACACCTGCACACTTTTATACTAAAAATAATTCAAAACTATGTAGGCTATAAATTCATAATATCCACTTACCTTAGGTCCTTAGCAGTCGTAATCTTAATTTCAGCAGAGTTCCGACTTTATTTATGACATTTTTCTCTCAAAAATCTGGTAGAATTTCGGGATAATGTTTTGGTCACTTTCTTCACTAAAAAAATCCAACATAGTGCTCAAAAACCAATCCCAAAAATTAAAAAAACAATTGAACTTCAAAACTTAAGAAAAGGCTTACCTTTCTAACGGTTTATAACCTCCTTTTGATCGTGAACATTCTTCCTCTTCTCTTCCTCTTTCTCTACTCTCACAAATGTAATAGAGTTTCTTTAAAGTTTTTATCTAAAACCCTAAAATACTCTCAAAATTCACACACTTTGTACATCCTCTTCTTCCTTTAGCTCTATGCTTCTCACTATTTTTCTCTTATTTAGAATATCTCTTCCTCCCTTCTTCTATCCCCTATTTATAGGAGTGGGGGGCCACGAGAGAAAGGTTGCCACCATTCCGTCATACCATTTTATCTAAAAGTTGCCACCTTTCATCATGTCACTTCACCTAAAAGGTTATCACTTTTCACATGTCGTTTGTCATTTTATTTAAAAGGGTTTTTCATATGTCACTTTATTTAAAAGGCTTTTTCATAAGTCACTTTATTTAAAAGGTTGTCACTTTTCACATGCCACTTCATCTAAAAGATGTCACTTTCAATTATGTCATTTTATCTAATAGTTACCACTTTTTATTATACCATTTAATTTAAAAGGTTCACACCTTTTTCCATGCCTCTTCATACTTATTCTAGCTCCTTCATCCTCATCCATCATTTTTCTGTTTGACTCTAAACTATGTCCTTAACCTTATTATATATTTTCAAACACATATAAAAGCTAAATTAAATATAAGGAATTAACTCGGAGATATTTTCAAGCTATCACATCCTCCCTCCTTAAAAAAGAAATTTGGTCTTCCAAATTGGACTTACTAGTAGTCATAAACAAATATGGGTATTTGACCGTCATTTCCTCTTTTGGCTCCCATGTGGCTTCTTTCATCGAATGATGTAGTCATAATACCTTTAATAAGGAGATGACCTTGGACTGTAATATCCTTTCTTTGCGATCTACTATCTGCACTAGAAGTTCAATAAATGATAGGTTATCCTGAAGTGCAAGGGGTTCATATTGGAGTACATGTGATGGATCTAAGTGATATTTTTTCAACATCGATATATGAAAGACATTGTGTGTATTGGCTAACTCAGGTGGCAATGCTAAGCGGTAGTTGACAACTCCCACTCTATCTAGAATCTCAAAAGGTCCGATAAATCTAGGATTGAGTTTTTCTTTCTTCCCAAATCTCATAATCCCTTTAATTGGTGAGGTTTTCATAAATACATGGTTGCCTACTTCGAATTCTAAATCTTTTTTTTTATTGTCAGTATAACTTTTTTGCATACTTTGAGCTATCAGAAGATGTTTCCTGATCAATTTCACCTTCTATATAGTTTCTTCCACTAATTCAGGTCCAACCAGTTTTCGTTCCCCAACTTCTTCCCAACAAATAGGTGATCTACAAGGTCTTCTGTACAAAGCCTCATAGGGTGCCATTTGAATGCTGGGTTGATAGCTATTGTTATTTGCAAACTCAATAAGATGTAAATGATTGTCCCAATTACCTCGCAACTCAATGACGTATGCTCGTAGGATATCTTCTAGAGTTTGGATTGTCCGTTCTAATTGACCATCCATTTGAGGATGGAAAACTGTATTAAGGGATAGCTTGGTCACCATAGTATTCTATAGACTGATCTAAAATGTTGAAGTAAAACGAGGATCTCGATCGGAGATGATTGTGATTGGTATTCCATGCAATCTCATAATTCCCCTGATATAGAGTTTGGCTAACTTGTCCAATGGGTCATTTATTCTGATAGCCAGAAAATGAGCAGATTTAGTTAATCTATCAATGATAACCCAAATAACATCATGTTGGGATCTTGTTTTAGGTAGACTCACCACGAAATCTATGGTAATATATTCCCATTTCCATTTCGCTACCGAAAAGTTCTGAAGTGGTCCTGCTGGTATCTGACATTCAGCCTTCACTTGTTGGCATGTCAGATATTTAGAAACGAACTCTGCTATATCCTTCTTCATCCCACTCGATTGGTAGTTGGTCCTCAAGTTCTAATACATCCTAGTATTGCAATGGTGCATAGTAAAGCTAGAGTAGTGCACTTCTTCTAATATCTCATTTTTTTATACTATTATTATTTAGCACACATGCTCTATTTTCAAACCTCAATACACCATCGTCCAATAGTCTGCTTCTGGCCTAAGTCCTTTATTGACATCTTCTATAATCGACTTCAAGGTAAGATCAGACTGCTGGGCTTCTCTAATCTTCTGCATCAAAATGGATTTTTCTTTTATATTGGCTAGGTATCCTCCTGATCTCTTATGTCACACATTCAGATTAATTTTCTGGAACTCTTCTACGAGTCTCCACTCTGAAGTCATTATGTAGGCAAGAGTGCAAGTACTCTTCCTACTAAGTACATCTGCAACCATATTGCTTTTTTCCGGATGGTATAGGATCTTACAATCATAATCCTTCAGTAAATCATCCATCTCCTTTAGTGCATATTAAGTTCTTTCTACGAACAAATCTTTAAACTCTTATGGTTTGTGTGAATCTCGAAACTTTCACCATATAGATAATGATGCCAGATCTTTAAGGAAAAAACTATGATGGCTAGTTCTAAGTCATGGGTAGGATATTTCTACTCGTAATTCTTTAATTGTCTAGATCCATAAGCTATTACTTTTTCGTATTACATTAACACACATCCCAATCGTTATTTTGAAGCATCACTGTAGATAGAGAATCCACCAGTACTATTTGGAATAGTCAATATTGGGGCTATTATCATCTGCTTCTTTAGTTCTTGAAAACTTTGTCACACTTGTCATTCCACTTAAAATTTGTGTCCTTTTTAGTGAATTGAGTTAGTGGAGTAGCAATCTTTGAAAATTTTTCAATAAACTTCTTGTAGTATCCAGCTAGATCGAGAAAACTTCAGACTTCAGTTACTATTGTGGGCCTTTTTCAGTTTACTACTGCTTCTACTTTAACTGAATCTACTGATTTTCCATCCTTTGAAACTATATATCCAAGGAAGGCAACATCCTTTAACTAAAACTCATACTTCTTAAACTTGGTATACAACTTCTTTTTCCTAAGTATCCCAAGCACTAGTGCCAGATGCTTTGTATGCTCAGCCTTGCTCTGTGAATAGATCAGTATATCATTAATGAAGACGATGACAAACTTATCTAAGAATGGCTGAAAGACTTTGTTCATCAAATCTATAAATGCCACTGGAGAATTTGTTAAACCAAAAGGCATGATTAAGAATTCATAATTGCCGTACTTGATCCTGAAGATTGTCTTGAGAATATCCTTTTTCTTGATTTTTAGTTGGTGGTATCCAGAATGTAGATCAATCTTTAAGAATTCTTAGGCTCTTTGAATTGGTCAAACAGATCATTAATACGATGCATTGGATATTTATTCTTTATCGTAACTTGGTTTAGTTACCTATTGTTGATACGGAGCCGTATGGTACTATCCTTCTTCACAAAAAGTACTGGAGCTCCTCATAGTGATACACTTGGTCTGATGAACTCCTTATCCAATAATTCCTGAAATTGTTTCTTGAGTTCCTCTAATTCGACTTTCGCACTCGATACGGAGCCTTAGAGATAGGGCTCGTATAAGGAATGAAGTCAATAAAGAACTTGATCTCTCAGTCCACAGGTAGACTTAGAAGATCTTTGGGGAAACCATTAAAAAATTTTGTCACCACTGGTATCTATTGTAGATTGACTTCTCTACTTTCATTCTCCACTACATAAGCAAAATACCCTATACATCCCTTCTCAAGTAATCGTTGAGCTTGAATGCAAGATATGAGACATGGATGTTAGGGCTCCCTAATCTCTTTGAATTTGAAGGCCTTATCATTGGGAACATTAAAGGTCACTGTCTTTCCATGACAATCTATATTGGCATGGTATGTTGCCAACCAATCTCTAGTATGACGTCAAAATCATGCATGTCTAAGAGTATGAGATCTACTGGTAACTCTCTGTTGGCAATCTCTATAATACATGCTCCCAAGACTGTATTAGTGGTCAAGTCCTTATTGGCTGGGGTAGAGACTACTAATACATATTCTAAAGGCGACTATTCAATGTTCAGATGTTGGGCAAACTCATGTAATGCAAAAAAATGTGTAGATCCAAGATCTATTAAAACTTTAGCCAAGATACAAGAGATAGTGAACATACCTTGGATTACATCTTGAGAGGCTCGAACATCTCGCTCTGTAGTGGCATATACTCTTCCTGAGTTGTTGGCCTGGTATGCTCTTTATTGATAGGATACTCTTTGATCCGATGTTGAGTACTATAACATCCTAAGCATCTATTTATCAACTTGTAACAAGGTCTGCTACCATGATTTTTTACACAATGGAGGCATATTTGCTCTGGCTCTTGTGCTAGGGCTCTCGGAGGAATTATGAAACTTGTCTTCTGTCTCTTATTAGGTTGTTGTTTCTCTTAGGCATTCCTCTTATTGTTGAGTATAAATTATCGAGCCTGTTGGATCTGTTGTGGGATGGGGCTTGTAGCCTCTTTTGCAATTAGGGCCTGTTCTAGTGCTTCTTGGTAGTCATTAATCTTAAGAGCTGTGATTTTATCTCAGATCTCCTTACGCAGGCCTCTCTAAAACTTCCTAGCTCTTAAACTTCCATCGACTACTACGTTAGGCCCAAACTGTGCCAAGTCTATGAACCTTTTTATATATTCTATCACCCTCATATTCCCTTGCTTTAATTCCAGAAACTCAATTTGCTTATATTTTCAAACAAAATTAGGGAAATAATTCTTGTAGAATGTCGCTCTAAATGTTTTCCGAAGGATTGGTGTCTTTAGGGATCCCCTCTTCAGATGCCACCAGTGTTCTACAGCTCCCTTGAACATGAATGTGGCTGATTGTACCTTTTGCTCTGAATTAGGGCTGAGAACATCGAATATCTTCTCCAACTCCATGATTCATTATTTGGTTAATATCGGGTCAGTTGCTCCAGCAAATGATGATGGGTTCATTCTTTTAAACCTTTCAATGAGTTTTCTATTATTTTCTTCAATCGGCTGGGTGTTACCGGTACTAGCATTATTACCATTAATAGCACCTTCGTTATGGACTGCATGTTGACTTCCCACTGTAGCCAAGCCTTCAACTATACGCATGAGTCTATCTAGACTCTGCTTAATCTGGTCTTCTAAAACCCAATGTGCCTGATCTCTCGATATCTTTACCATTTTCTACATTCATAAAATTTAAAGTTAGAGACATTTCCCTATGTTTCACAACTCTATCTGAGTCTTATGTAACTCTAAGCCTCATATTCAAGTGATGCCCTAGAACTACACTTTGATACTACTTGTCACGGACCACACCCCATCTTATAGGATAATGACTGGGGCATACTTACTTAAGTCACATAGACTTAAGTTAAGTAAAATAACTTAATTATTAGTCATAAAAGAGTCACAAAAGTATTACATCCCTTAAATGTAAAGCATAAATATATGTACGAGGTTTGAAATATCCTCACTTACATTACAAAACAAAAGTATGAAACAGTAACCTTAATATTAGAGTCTAGCTTTAGAAATTTCCTCCGTATCACCACTTACTTTGCAGGGGTATCTTCAGTACTTGAAGGGTGATACGGGGGGTGAGATAAAATATCCTAATAAATAATATTATGAAATCACAGCATAGTACATGTAATATATAATTTTTTTGCACACAACAAAACATATATCATATAATTTTTCTAAAATAAATACAAATAAGAAGACGAATGCACAAGTCAGAAAATATATTCATATTGTATAATTTATCACTATTATGGAGAATCAATCAGTTACCATACATTATCCGTAGGCATAGATATTTATCACTGGTTTTCCATATACCCGAACACAGAACGACATACATGAGTACCTTGAAATACTACTACCCCCGAATATGGAATGGTTAGGGCACGTAGATCATACTATTTCCCCATACGCCTGAATACGGAACGGTTATATATGGATACACATTTATCACTTTGTCAATACACCCGAACATAAATTGATTATGTATGGCCAGATTGAAGCCTAACATAATGGAGGTGCTTTTAGAATAACTTCTTTCTATAATAAGTGACGATGCACACATATCAAAATCATATTTTGAAAACACAATGTGAAATAACACTTATATAACAAATACTTAGCAAATATGAAAGATAAATTAAACACTTGCACATTTTTATACTGAAAATACGTAAAATACTTCAAAACTGCATAGGCTGTGAATCCATAATATCCACTTACTTAAGTCCATAGTAGTCGTAATCTTAATTTTGACAGAGTCCGACTTTATTTATGATCTTTTTCTCTCAAAAATCTGGTAGAGTTTTGGGATAATTCTTTGGTCACTTTCTTGACTCAAAAGTATCCAACACAATACTAAAAAATTAATCCCAAAAATAAAAAAAAAATCAAACTTCAAAACTTAAGAAAAGACTAACCTTTCTAACGGTTTATAACCTACTTTTGATTGTGAACCTTCTTCCTCTTCTCTTTCTCTTTCTCTATCTCACAACTTTAGTAGAATTTTCCCAAGATTTTTATCTAAAACCTCAAAATACTCTCAAAAATCACATACTTCGTACTCCCTCTTCTTCCTTCACCTATATGCTTCTCAATATTTTTCTGTTATCCAGAATGTCTCTTCTTCCCTTCTCCTATCCCCTATTTACAGGAGTGGGGAGTGACAAAAGAAAAGTTGCCACCATTCCGTCAAACTATTTTATCTAAAAGTTATCACCTTTCATCATCTCACTTCACCTAAAAGCTTACCACTTTTCACATGTTATTTTATCTAAAAGACCTTTTCACATACCACTTCATCTAAAAGGTTACAATATTTCATATGCGACTTCATCTAAAAGTTACCACTTTTTATATGTCACTTCATGTAAAAGTTATCACTTTTAGTTATGTCATTTTATCTAATAGTTACCACTTTTCATTGTACCATTTCATTTAAAAGATTGTCACCTTTTTTCACATCTCTTCATACTTATTCTAGCTCTTTCATCTTTATCCATCCTTTTTATGTTTGACTCTAAACTATGTCCTTAACCTTATTATATATTTTCAAATACAGATAAGAGCTAAATTAAATATATCAAATATAAAAAATTAACTTGGAGATATTTTCAAGCTATCACACAGATGCTGGGCGTGTTCTTCCATGTTCTTAGAGTAAACTAAGATGTCATCAATGAAGACTATGATAAATTGACCCAAAAAGGGTTTAAAAATACTATTCATTAAATCCATGAAAATTGCGGGTGCATTAGTCAATCTGAACAGTATGACAAGAAACTCATAATGTCCATACCAAGTTCTAAAGACTGTCTTCTACTTTGATCTTTACTAATGGTATCTTGAATGCAAGTCGATCTTAGAGAAAATCTGGGCACCCTATAATTGATCAAAAAGGTCATCAATCCTGGGAAGGGGATATTTATTCTTAATTGTGATCATTTTTAGTTCCTTGTAGTGTATGCATAACCTCAATGTCCCATCGCTCTTCCTTGCGAAAGTGACTCCAACACCCCAAGGAGATATGCTATGTCAGATGAAACCATTATCTTATAGCTCTTTGATTTATTTTTTTAGTTCCTCCATTTCGACACACTCATTCAGTATGGAGCAATCAAGATTGGTTGGGTGTCAAGTTGGAGATCAATGGCAAGTTCTACCTCTTGATCTACTAGCAGCCTCGGTTATTCATTAGAGAATACATCAAGAAAGTTTTGAATAATAGAAATGTCTTGAATGCAAATATCTTCCTTGGGTTTGCAGAAAATAAATAATTAAGTTAATGGTAGACAATTAAATTCAATAAATTACCTCCGTACACCAACAATTTTTGAAATTTTATTAATCGATAAAAGCCTTTTCATTAGGGATGTCAAATACAACTTTCTTGTGGTAGTAGTGAACGGTAACATGATAGGCTACTAACCAATTTATCCCTAGAATTACATCAAAACTCTCGTGTCTAGTGTTATTAAATCTACACTCGGTTCCCTACATGCTATTTCTATGATATAAAATTTGTATACAACATTTTCTAATAATATTCCATTCGCATGTATAGACACTAATAAGGTAGAATCAAGACATTCAGGTGGTACGTTTAAATATTGAGTGAAGGCATGTGAAATAAAAGAATGAGAAGCATCAGTATCAATTAAAACATGTGCAAGATGTTTACAGATAATATACATACCCTAAATCACATCTGGGTTAACTTCGGCATCCTGTTTGGTGAGCATGTAGACTCTGCCCTAGATTGCGAGTCTGGCTCAGTTGTAATTCCTCGAACACTCTTTCACGTAATGTTGAGCGCTCCTGCATATGTGGTAGGTGTTGTTGAGATGATAACCAAGTCAGTCTCCATGATCCTTGCCACAGTGTTGGCAAATTTGACCACGTCATGTTTCGAGGCCTGAGGAGGATCCTGAAGTGCAGGCCTCGGTCTCTTGTTCTACTATTTCGGTGTAGTTGGTGTGGGCTTAGGATGCAAGATTGAGGGCTTGGAGCTACCCACCACTGAGGGAAAAGTATGGATATTTCTCTCGATTAGCTGTGCCTTGGCTAAAATCGCCGAATATGTGCCGAGCACAAACATATACAATTGCTATATGATCTTAGGGTGAAGACCCCATTTAAACCTCCTTGTCTTCCTACCTTCATTTGTCATACTATCAGGGGAGTATCGACGCAACTCAAGGAACTTCTGAGCATACTCTGTAACTGATAAATTTCCCTGGACTAACTATGTAAACTCCATTTCTTTAAGGTATCGAAGATGTTCTAGAAAGTACTCAGCATTGAAGGCCACCAAAAACTATTCCTAGGTGACCTAAGTGGGCAAAGTAGCCTATTTGAGTTGTCACCAATGTCCTACTTCACCCACGAGCATATACATGGCAAAGACAACTTCTATTTGGGATTCACCCCAAGTATCACGAAGGCCTTCTTGGTCTCTGCCAACTAGTAATCGGCTTCCTTAAAAGTATATGCTTCGGTACAAATAGATGGGTTAAGTATCTTATACCTTTTGATATAACCCGGGTCCATCATGGGCAGAGTTGGGTCCTGTTGGAGGGGAATTAGATTATGCTGAGAAAGGATTAGGTGGCCCTGTAGAGGCACCAGATTGTACTGTGGAGGTATTAAATTATACTGTGGAGGTACTAAATGTACTGTAGAGGTACCGAATTATACTGTGGAGGGACTAGATTGTACCGTGGGGATATTGAATCCTCTTGATGTGGAGGTGATTCATACTATGGTTGGGGTGGAGGGCAATTAGGTAACTCCCTTCTCTCCTCCCTAGCCTGCTGGGAATAAATCAACCTCTTGAATATTTTAAAGAGTCGATCAACGTCCTCCCATAATGATCCTTCTTTGGCTGCTTTATTTAGCGGGGGCCTTCCTCTCATCATATTTCCTTATCTACATCACATGACAATAGTTTGAGATTCGAATTATGTTGAGGTTCACTCTTAACATGCATTAAATTATTTCAGCCCTATATGCAAGAAATGATTTTGAGTATTTAACACGATTGTAAAGACAGAGTGATACTGAATTTATCATTGTGTAGAAGAGATTAAAGTTTAAAAGTTACAGTCTTTGCACATAAACTTGTAAAACCCAAAAAAGGCCTACGAGACCATCTCAGATCCTAAGACAAATGCTACTATAAAATAATAGTTAATCTCGTACTATTCGAGATCCAGATCTTGATTGTCCTGATCTATAATGATTAATAAGAATAGGGTGAGCTACACTACCTCAATAAGAATATCACAAACCCTACCATTGCTATAGTAACCAAAGTTTTATAGAAAATTATGAAAACAACCAATGGAGCATTTTCGCTTAGTGAAAACTCAATGTTGATGTATCCCTTTTTTTATTTTCTTTTTACTGAAATTATTTGTATTCTATTCTCATTACTAGAAATCATATTAACATGTAGTATCAAAATATCATCAGGCCATCATGAAATACACATTCAATATCATCTCGATACATGTGTAGGTTTGAGGTTCCTTACCATTTTACCTTTGTCATATGTTACTATTTTCATTACTGATATTACTGGGGGGCCATAGGAATCCTCTTTACACGTGGATATTTATCATTTCTTTCATAATTATCGATCGTCCCTATACCCCATCGGGTAATGGGCACCACTTTTACTTGCCATCTCTAAACCCCGTACGGTAATAGCGTCGTTAAACCATCTCCCAACCCCATCCAGTATGGGACTTCTTAACCCTGTGCGACTGAGGATATATCCACGGTAAGGTTTACCCTATGTACGAAGTTTGTACACTCTCTCCTATGATACCTGGTAAACAGTCTAATCACTTCATCATTTTATATGCACATACATTATTACCTATACATTTCATTACTGAATATACATTATTATTATTGTTATTATTGTTATTATTATTACTACTACTACTTTACTGATATCCAGTGCAGAATGGCATCATAGCCCCCATACATCATCAACGCACTCCTACCTCAATTCACGCGCATTCATGCTTCATGGTACACTCATCCAAATTACTATACATGAGGAGAATAAATACATGAAAGAAAATAAAATGTCTGAAGCAGTAAAATATAATATATCAATAAAACCATAAATAAAATACCAAAAAAAAAGGATAATAATAAAAAAAAAATAAAATAAAATCAAACCCATATAAATATAATATATATAAAATAAAATATGAATAAATAAAATAAAATGAACAACAAATAAAGTAAAATAAAGATATGAATAAACAGAATGAATAAAAGAATACAAAATAAAATATGAATAATAAAATAAAATAAGAGAAACTAAGATAAAATATAAATAACAAGTAGAATAAACAAAACATAATAAAATAAAATATGAATAATAAGAATAAATAAAAAAATAATACAAAATATGAAATATACAATAAAATAAAAGAAAATAAAGCAAAATATGAATATCAAAATAAAGTAAAAGAAAATAGCATAGAATATGAATAACAAAATAAAATAAAATAAAATATGATTAATAAAATAAAATAAAATAAAATATGATTAATAAAATAAAATAAAATAAAATATGAATAACAAAATAAAATGAAAGAAAATAATAAAATAAATTATGAGTAAAAATGAAATAAAATAAAATCAAAATGTACATATTAACTATAAGCAAAATCAGAATTAATTCATTCCATCGCCAACCTAGAAACTGGATTAACAAAACACAATACAGTTTTAGATTAATATTATATATTATATATTATATATTATTATTATTATTATTTAATTAGGGCTTCGATTGAACCATCACAGGGGGAGGATTTGAGTTGTTCTTACTTAGAATCGGGGTCAAAAACACCACCTCTCGTCGGTAATCACGGCCGAACGTGGTGCTCTCGGGTTTCAGATTTTCTAGCAAATCAAGAGTATTTTGTTAAAACAGTGATGGAAGAGTGAGTAACGATGAAAAAGAGCAGGAAAAAAGTGGTTACCGGGTCGATTTGGGGTTTTGGCACGGCACCATCACCTAGCTCTACCGTCTGGTTTGTCTTCTCCAACAACCCTCTTGGCTCTTAGATTTGCCCTTTGTTGACTAGGGTTTTTGAGCTGACAAGGAAGGGGTTTAAATACCCCTCTTCTCTTAAATTTGGTCGTTTGATTAGGCTTGTGTGGTGAATGGAGAGCTGTCTGTCGGGGTCCATTAATGTAGGTTTAAGTCCACAAATCTTGATTGTTCATCGCTCAGTCATTAGATCGCCACGTGATTGATCAGGGCCATTCGTTCAATATTGGGTGGGATCTGGCTGTTCGTGCGAGCGGGAACAAGTCCAAGTCATTCGATCCCTCAAGCATGCGGATCATCAGCGTGGCCTCCCGCATAGAGGTGCCTGCTGACACGGTTGTCACGTGATGCATTTTAATTCACAGTGCTGCTGACGTGGCCTTCTCACGTGGCCCATTTCCTTCAATTTATGAAGTGACCCCAGTTTTCCAAATCTTTTTCAAACAAGTCCCCTTTTAAATTATAGACTTGCCCTCATTTTTTAAATTTATTTCAAAAAGGTCCATAATGAATTTTTCCTTCATTATTTTTTCATCTTCTTAATAAATAAAGATTTTAAAATATGAATATGAAATGAAAAATAAAGAAAATTTATTATTTGTCTGAATTTCAAATATCCCAAGCTTGGGATATTACATTCAATATGGGCCTTAAGGCCCAAAGCTTTTAACAAGCTAATTTATGCCACTGCATTCATTTCTTGTTATGAGGGAACAACATAAAAAACTTTTTTATTTTGTGTTTAAATGGAAAAAACAAATAGACTATCTAGATTAGATAGAAATAAGGGAGTAGAAAAGGTCTACATGTTTTTGAAAGTCTTTCCAAAGAGCTTGACAATATCCTACTGATTGAAGATCCAGTTCCCTCTTCATCTTTGACAAACTTAATTTGATTCCTCTCTTTCTAATAATAATAGTGTTAAAAAATTATGATTAACCTTAATACGAAAGTAATAAGACAAGATGTTTATTTTTCTGCCGACGATCCTTAATTGTTAATCTCTTTTGTTTTCTCCCCAATGCTATTAGAATTTCAGGTAATATCATACTCTAAAACTAAAGTTTGTTTATGGTTTAACTCAATGTGAGAGAGAGAATAATAATATATATTTTTTTAAATGTTATATTTTTTCTTTAACAAAAGTAATTTTTTTCTCCCTTATATATACTCACCAAGAATCATATTTTTTTACAATAAGGGTTTCTCTCTTATAGACTCACGAAAAATTATGTCTTTTTACAATAAGTGTCATGAGCGTTTCTAATTTTATACAACATCTCCCACTCAGCCACACATGCCATTCTAACCACAATATACTACCATATCAACATATTTCTCATGCTTTATACAGGAAATGGGGTGTGCGACCAAAAAGCAACAAACAGCGTTATATTAAGTCACCATTTAACTAATACAACACTTTTATATTTATAATACCACAGATCATTTGAATATCACCGTTAGTATACACTGTCCCTCTATGCTATAATTATATTACTTGGTTATATACAAAATATAACTACTCGGGCTATTGTGATGATGTTAGAAAGATTCTTCCTTGGACATTCATGACAATCCATCTCAACTTGACTATTTCTTAACATGCTCCACTGGACCGTATAGGTCGTGACCATTGAAAACATATTAAAGTAGCAACATCAAATCTTGACTTCATGTGATAGCTCCAAGTCGGAGGGTATCATACAAGCATATTATTATTTTATTTCATACTAAAAATTAAAGAAAACTAATTATTATAAACATTTTGCCTTCCCTCATACTAATTATCATTATCTTCATTGTTTGAATAAAAAAATTTAATTATTCTTATTAAGTTAATCTTTGATTACTATAACTTTTAAACTCTATTGAAAATAAAATATAAGTAAAATAAAAAGATCAATTTATGTAATTCTCTATCAAACTTTTTACATAAAAAATCATGAATTAGAATCATTTTCAACGTTTATACATTAAAATATAATGATTAATAATTTTTAAGAATTAGTTGTAACATGATGAATAAATATTGAACTTTGGTGTCAACTATTACATTAGATTTCATCATTTGAAATTTTGTTTTGTGACATTGTGTGTGCAAAATTACATGTTTTGTGCTACCGTACAGAATTTTTAATGTTTTTTCTAAAATTTTTTGAAATATAACAAAGTGATGGGTAAAGATTATGCATATGTAAATGCTCAATGAATAAAGAATATTTCACTTCCTTGGGTTTTGCATGGTGCGTTCTTAAGGCCATCTTCAAAATTATATAGCATGATGTTTTTCCATCCATCTTTTGGGTAGCTATTTATTCTCAATGATATTGAGCATCTTCATGCACTTAACCTTCACCTAACTCCTATAACACACAATTGGAAGCTTCATGTACTCAACCCTACTAGACATCTTCATGTGCACAAACTTCAGTGCAGAGCTCTCTATACCAAAGCACCACTATTTCCCACTTTTAATTCGCCAAAGCACTAGAAGTGTAAAACATGAAGAGCTCTCTTTTATTAGTGGCATGAATGAAAGAGCCACTATTAATAATACAAATAAAATCATGAGAGGTAAGGTTCGCCTCCTCACTCTCACAAAGTAACATGAAATCTTTAGAGATTATAGTTGTCACTTTTTTTTCGTTGTTGTCCTCTTGATTTTCTTCATTGGTTTCTTTTTTTTTTTTTGCTCTTCCTTTCACATGTAGTAAACTTCTTGGATGTGACCTTTCTTGTCATAATGATAACACATTATGTCATTCTTTGATCTAGACTTACTTCCAGCCTTTTAATGATTTTGAAGCCCTCTACTCATGTTTCTCCTCCCTAGTTTCCATAGCTTTAGAATTGGATAAAGGAAAACTAGTACTCTTCCTTCTTATCTCTTCATTTAGGACTATACTCTTTGAGGCAGAAGGGTATGGGGAGGATCAAATCAATTGCTATAACCTATTCAACATATGCAATATTGAAACTTAATCGCCTAAAACAATTTCTCCCTCTACTTGAATCTACAATACCTAATAGGCATACATAAATAAGAACTAAAAAATTGAAAAGAAGGAAAAGTAAAATGTCATGGACTTACCGATAAGTTGATCCCCGCTCATTGGTTCAATAAAACTTCTGAAGACTCCTACTTCTTAAAGAACTTGAGAAGATAAATTAGTAAAATACTAATTAAATAAGAAAAGCTTAAGCTTTCACTTTTATTCTCAATTCAAATTGTAATGTGTTTACAACCTATGGGTAAAAGTCATTTTATAGACTTTCCCAAGATAGCTCTTAATGGTTACAAACACTTGAGAAATTAATAAAATAATAACATGATAAATTCCTAAGATAAAATTACATAATAATTTGATTATCTAGGTTAATTTAAGACTAAAATATTATATAATTTACTCCCTAGATAGAACTTGAAATTAAATACATTAAAAATATTGATTAAATAATCAAAGGATAATTATCCATGTGCTAAATGTGAATTTTTTTATTTGCCTTGAAAAACACATGGGACATGTGGTGAAAAAAAAAAGTCCTAAAATTGGCCATTTTCTCCCCTTCACACACACACAAAAGTTGTACGGGCAAGGAAGCTTGCACGTGTGCATGCACGGCTTGGGCTGGGCCTACACACATGGCCCGTGAGCCTTACGACTCCATGGCCCACCCGGTACATACACCTGTTGGACCCGCTGCTGCTGGGTCGGGTGTCATTTTTGGTTTACTGGGTCGTTCAGTCGACCCAACTCATCCTTCCTTGGGCACAAGGTCCTTGGCCTTAGGCTCGGGTTGAGGGCCGATATTTTGGCATTTCTGAATGGGCCTCTTTGGCCAGTCTTCGTGGGCGTGCAGCGTGGGCTGCAAGCCAACTTCGTGTGTGCGGCCTATCAGCCCATGAGTTGGGCCTAGTGGGTCACAAGGCATATGGGGTGGCTTGGGTTACCCAGTCGATGGATCTCCTCTGTCTCGAGCACATGTTCCTAGATGGAGCACGTATGTTGCGTTGTTTCCTCCTCAATGCGTGATTTTGTGCACATGGTCTTTAGGTCAGGTTTCTAAATTTTTGATCGACTCTGAACTTAGATCTTCAGCTTCCTGGATCATTCCAAAGGTCCATGATTCATCATCTTCGGTGCTTTTTTGGGTCGGTAGTCTTGGTGGCCTGTATGGCCTCTCTTCTTTAAGGGTGTTAAGGATCTATCTTACCCGATCTAGGCTTACTTAGACTATATCTTTAGGCTTCACGAGATTGGACCTTCTCTCTAGATTTTGACTCCACTTTCTTGGTTGGAGCTTCTTTCGAGTTTTATCTTCGGATTGGTGCAAATTCTAATTACTGTTTACTAGATATCCTGAATGCCTTCCTGATGCAGAGCCTAGGATTAACAATGCAATCTAAAACCTCGCATATACATCAGCAACTAGAAACTCAAAACCTAAGTAAATCCTCCCTACTTGAACCGCACTCAACAAAGGAGTTGAAAATCAAGAAAACTGGAAAGAAATAGAGAACTAGAATTAAAAAGAAGCCACGAGACTTATCTCGATAAGTCATTTCAATTCCTAGTACAACAAGTTAATCGAAGACCCATTCTCTCACTCTTGCAAGGTTGAAAGCTTAAAATAAAAATACCTGAATTTTATTAATAAGGTAAAAATTCTTAATTAATTACAACTCTGAATTGAAGGCATATTTATAGTGTAGGCCATGCGAATAATAAATAAAAAAATAATCTCCTAATTAATGGTAGTAATTATATAGGAAATTATATTTAGACTAGAATAGAAAACTACCAAAAATTTAAAAAAATTATAACTAAAATAGGATAGATATGATTTTCCTATGAGAAAAACTTTTTAATAAGGAATATCTTAATTAATTGTGGTTGATTTAGGGGAAGAAATTTTGCCCAGGTATTTTCTCTTTCTCAAGTGTTTTTCTTGTTTGTAGGATTTGGCATTTAAGGAGTTTTCCTCTTTCTCAAGATCGCTTGCAATTTCTCCTTTTGTTTAATCTTTAATTGTGAAGTTTTCCTGCAAGATTAGGAAATAAAATCCCATAGAATTTTCTTTTTTCATGTCTTGGAGAATTTTTCTATTTTCTTGTTTATTTACTTCTTGCACTTGGGGTGAATAGTATTTAACATTATACCCTTGAATTAATGGTCTTGTTATCTTCTTTCCTTAGGCTTTTATAGTGGGTCCAAGCCCATCTTCCTCATTGATCCATGCTTGGACAAAGAGTTGAAAGGTTTATTGTAATCTTTTAGCTCTCCCCCTTGTAATGGGCCCAATTGGAATTGAGATATCTTTTCTGCCAACTTGATCCATATCCACGCTCACATCATCCCCTCCCTCTTCAAAAAGATTCATTCTCGAATCTAGGCCTACATAAAAAAAAAAGAAATGTCAGATACATTAAATATAGCAAACACATCGTACTCACCTAGGAGATAAATTTTATAGGCATTGTCATTGATATACTCTAGGACTTGAAAAGGTTTGTTTTCTTGAGGGTCCAACTTAGATTTTCGTTGATCGGAAAATATTTCTTTTCGCATATAAACTCATACCCAATTGTCGAGTTAGAAACGTACTTGTTTCCTTCCTTTAATGGTGTGTGTCGTGCATAGATTCATTCTTCTTCTAGATATGTTGTATGGCCTTCTCGAGTATAGTTTTAACAAGTTCTACTCTCCTTTGATAATCAATGTCCTAAATTTCCTATAAAAGTAAAGGCATAAGGTCCGATGGAGTTAAATGATTAAAACCATAAATAATATCAAAAGGTGAAAACCATATAGATTTATGAATGCTCCTATTATATACAAATTCTACCAAAGGCAAACAATCCTTCCATGTTTTTAAATTTTGACAAATTACAATTCTCAATAAGGATCCTAAGGTCCTATTAAAAACCTCAGTCTGGGTAATGTGCAATAGAGAATAACAATTTTGTTCTTATTTTATCCCACAGAACTCTCCAAAAGTGACTAAAGAATTTTATATCCCAATCACTCACAAATGACATGGAGTCTTACTACATCCCTGAAAAACAGGTTTGTGATATTTGTTGCATTATTAATCTTATTCCATACAATAAAGTGTGCCATTTTATTAAATCTATCCACAACGACAAATATGTTATCACTACCTCTTTTGGTCCTAGGCAATCCTAGTAAAAAATCTATAGATATATCTATTCACAGTGTTGTAAGCACAAGTAAAGGTGTGTATAATCCATGAGGTAAAACCCTACTACAAATGCGTTTAACATCTTTTCTCATGTTAGGCTAATAAAAATGCTCATGCAATATGTCTATAGTTTTAGTTACCCCAAAGTGCCCCGTCAAGCCCCCACTATGATCTTCACGCACCAATAATTCCCTAAGTGAACAATTAGGCACACATAACTTACCATCCCTAAGAAGAAAGCCATCATACCTATACAATTTCTAGAATGCAGAATGCTCACATGTATGATAAATAGTGAAAAAATCATTATCATTAACATACATCTCCTTAATCTATTCAAATCCTAACAACTTACAGCTAAATGTAGAAATCAAAGTATACTTGCGAGATAATGCATTAGCAAAAATATTATCCTTACCTTGTTACCACCAATTGACAGTCAAAGAAGATATTTCGAGGACTGCCTTATAGTGCAGGTACAGATTGTACGAGTTTACGGTAATATCGTTCGGATTAACCAATGCCCTTGCAGCCTTCATGGACCTAATGAACAGAGTTTTTCGACACGGACTAAATCACTACATCATCATTTTTATTGATGACATCCTAGTATATTCCAAAAGCCTTAAAGAACATGCAGTGCACTGGACTGAAGTGTTGGAGACTATTTGTCGGAACCAACTGTACGCTAAACTGAGCAAATGCACTTTCTGGTTGGATCGAGTTTCTTTTTTCGGTCATGTAATTTCGAGTGAAGGAGTTTTCATAGACCCGTCCAAGGTGGAAACGTTAGTTAACTGGAGTCCTCCAACCAATGTGGTCAAGGTACATAGTTTTCTTGGTTTGGCAGGTAACCAACGGTTCATTGATGGATTCGCTAAGATTGCCACCCCATTGATCGACTTACCCGAAAGGGGGTACCATTCATATGGAATTATAAGTATAGTGAAAGCTTCATAGAATTGAAGGATCATCTCACATCTGCACCTGTGTTGATCCTCCCCAATAATATGGGAAGATTTTAGGTCTACTGTAATGCATTTCATATTGGCTTGGGGTCTTGATACAAAACAATAGAGTAGTCGCTTATGGGTCCTGACAATTAAAACCTCATGAATAGAACTACCCTATCCACGACCTGGAGCTAGTAGCCATTATCTTTGCCCTGAAGATACGGTGTCATTACCTGTATGGTCAGACCTTTGAAATTTATACTGACCATAAGAGTTTAAAGTATATTTTTTCGCATAAGGAGTTAAACATAAGACAGACGCTGGATGGACTTCTGAAGGGCTATGCTTGTAAGATTATCTATCATCTTAGGAGAAGAAATGTGGTCGCTGATGCAAGGAGTATGCTGTGTTGGCTCAAACTATGGCCTCCGGTTAGAAATTGATGGGCGCTATGCAATCTCTCTGCCTTAGCTATTATGGAAAAGGCACATATTTTGCAAAGATTCAAGCCCTACTAGATCTCTTTATGAAAATTTGGGAAGCTTAATCCACGGACCCGAAACTCACCAAGAATCTAGGTAAGTTCACTTCTAACTAATCTCCTGATTTCAAGATTTTAGATGATGGACTGTTTAGATTCTAAAATTGAATTTAGGTCTCCATTGTTGAAAGGGGCCTTGGGCATAATTTGGGATTTTTTTTGGAACACGTGCAGGTACTAGTAGTGCGTTTCAGTTCCCCGAGAAAAATTCAGGGAAAATTAGGGACAGCCTGCAAGCGCACTATGAAGCCGTGTTCGGACCCCGAAACGAGTAAGGACCCCTCACCTTATTTCCTATCACGGTTTTAAAGTTCAATAAATGATAAAACGGTATTTCATGAATCAACGAATGTGTGAAATTGCTTAAGGTCGCTAATGGAGCCCAAGTCTAGTGTATTTGTCGGTTAACTGTTATTTGGCCTGTTTTACAGTTTTAAATGTAGCATGAGGTTCGATGTTTTCATTTTATAGTTTCGTGTGCATGTTTTACTGTTTTATTGATTATGGATTAAATGACCGGGATATTGATGCTATATGTTGTCTGTTTAGCATAAATTACTGTTTGCTTGCTTGTATGTGGATTAATGATGCTGACTGAGGAAAAAGAGAATGAACAATTATGTAAATGGATAATGGTATTGTGGTCAGCCTGACTAGATATCCTGGGAGATGGTGGATGGACCTGGTCCGTAGGGAACCCTACCGGGATTGTGGTCTCCCATACCGGATGGGGTATGGAGATCTTATGTGTTTTGGCGCCCATACCGGACGGGGTATGGGGACGGCCCGTTTCACCCTCATACCGGACGGGGTAATGAGGTCTATGTTTTGGCGCCCATACCGGACGGGGTATGGGGACGGCCCGTTTCACCTTCATACCGGACAGGGTAATGAGGTCTATGGTTTGGCGCCCATACCGAACGGGGTATGGGGACGGCCCTGGAATGGATTTCAAGTGTTAAGGATTAACGGGTAGCGGGACCCCTATGGATCCCCATGGATACTAGTGGGCTGGTGAATTAGGAAAATATGTTGTGTAACGATTGAATTACGAAAAGTGTGATAGGTATTATGTTATACAGTTCATATATATGTTTCCATGATGATGATGATGTTATTGCTTTCGTATATTGTTTTATGAATTTTACCGAGGTAAGTAAATGGTAAAGGTTTATTTATCGATAAAAGAATTTGTTGTAAATTATGCTCCATTGGTCTTTTTGTGTTTTCTACCCACCTTTACCTCTGTGACGGTGAGATATCGTGATGTCTTTACTGGGCTAGTGTAGCTCATTCCTTATTTAATCATTTCAGATCAAGAGGACATCGTTCCCGAGCCGATTCCGCAGGAGGACGACGAAGGGGACGCCTAAAGACTCCATAGTCACATTCGTAGTTTTTACTTTCAAGTTTCTCCTTTAGGTAGTTTAATCTTTTATATTTTGTGAGCACGTTTCGGTTTCAGTGTAAGGGATGTTATTCAAATTTCGACTTCGCTTCCGCATTTAATATTTATAATATAAATTCCATTATGAATTTCCGGGGCTGCTACAGTTGGTATCAGAGCCGCATTTCCTCGGACCCATCCCTTACACTAATGTGCCTTAGAGAAATACTCACCGATATATTGTTACTCAATCATTCCTTGTGAATACAGGAACACAGAAATGAGTTGAGGAAGGCCCCCACTAAACCGAGCGGCCCCAGATAATTCAATTCGGGAGGATTTAGATAGACTATTCGAGATGGTGGAGGCTCTCGCAGCTGCCCAGCGAAGGCGAGAGGAGAGAAGGGAGTTACCGGGACCTCCTCTGCTAGCGCAGGTTGAGCCCCCGCTACAGCAGGCTGATCCCAAGCCACCCCGGCAGGAGCCTGTTCCTCCACGATACCACCCAGCACCACAGCCGCGGTACGATTCGGTACCACAACCACTGTACCAACAGGTGCCGCCACAGCACATTCCAGTGCCCCCACCACATCAGCAGGCGCCACCACAGGGTCCCCCAGTTCACCCTCAGCCGGCCCCAGTCCCTCTACCTCGGGACCCCGCTCCCTCCTTGATCGACCCCGGCTTCATAGAGAGGTACAGGAGACTGAACCCTTCTACTTTTTCAGGGGGATCCTCATTCGAAGAGGCCCAATACTGGCTGGCCGAGACTGAAAGAGCTTTTGAGACCTTGGGAGTAGTTCCTGAGCAGAGGGCTGCCATTACCTCCTACATGCTGGTAGGGGAAGCAGTACGCTGGTGGGAGCTCAAGCGGGCCACCCTGCCTGTACCAGTTACTTGGGAGCAGTTCCTAGCGGCCTTCCATGCGGAGTATCTCCCTAAACACATCCAACATTTAAAGGAAATGGAATTTGCTCAATTGGTCCAGGGTAATATGACAGTGTCGGAGTATGCCCGCAAGTTCCTGGAGCTGGGCCGACATGTCCCGGAGACATTGTTGGATGAGGGTCAAAAGGCCAGGAAATTCCAGTGGGGCCTCCGCCCGACGATCAGACAGCACTTATTGGTGATGGAGCTCGAGACATATTCGGCAGTCCTGGCAAAGGCGCAGATCATAGAAAGGAGCTTCGACACCCGCCCTCAGCTAGCGGGAAGTTCCCGACCCTCAGCCCCGCTCCGCAGGCCAGCGCCTACTATGCCTGTCCAACCCAGTAAGAGGCTCAGGCCTGCCATTCAAGCCCCTCCTCAAGCTATGCGGGCAGCACGTGGGAAGATCTGCCAGTACTGCGGCAGGGATCATGGGGACCGACCCTGCTACCGCCTCAACAACACCTGTCGCATATGCGGCAGTGCCCAGCACTATGCGAGGGAGTGCCCTAGGAACCAGAATCAAGAGAGGCCTCCAATCCAGGGCAGAGTTTACAACCTTACCCAGAAGGATGCCGACGCAGACCCGGACGTGGTACATGGTATGTATACTATCTCTGGCCACATTGCTCATATTTTGTTTGATACTGGTGCATCACATTCTTTTATTTCACATGTTCTTGCTTCTAAAATTTGTGTATCACCTGATAGACTTGATTCATTATTGTTTGTATCTACCGCTGGGGGGGAGACATTGCTAGGAGAGGTTGTCTACAGGGCATGTGCCATGGAGATAGCAGATAGGAAATTGAGGGTAGACCTGATAGGGTTAGACACAGGGGATTTTGATGTAATCCTAGGAATGGATTGGCTAGCGGCGTATCACGCCACCATAGACTGCTTTAATAAAAAGATTGTATTTAATCCTCCCAACGAGGAGCCATTTACAAGTTAATAAAATTACTCGGTACTGATTTTCCCTAATGACAAATTCTTTTCTTCTTAATGCCCAGTGCCTTGATATTGTATTTTCCCTAACTAGGTAAACCCAAGAAAGAAGTTTGTATCCAAGAGATTCCAGTAGTCCGAGACTTTCCAGACGTATTTCCCGATGAACTGCCCGGTCTACCAGGGGACAGAGAGGTCGAGTTCACCATAGACTTACAGCCAGGAACCCAGCCCATCTCGGTAGCTCCTTACCGAATGAGCCGCATCGAGATGGAAGAGCTAAGGAAACAAATCACTGAGCTACAAAACAGGGGCTTCATTAGACACAGCATTTCCCCATGGGTTGCCGGGGTTACTTTTGCAAAGAAAGGGGATGGAATGTTGAGACTGTGCATTAATTATAGAAGGATAAACAAGGTAACAATTAAGAACAAGTACCCTCTTCCTCGGATTGATGACCTTTTCGATCAGTTGCAGGGTGCACAGGTCTTTTCTAAAATAGATCTACGATCAGGTTACCATCAGGTAAAAGTGAGAGCAGAAGACATCCCCAAGACGGCATTCCGAACCAGGTACGGACACTATGAGTTCCTGGTTATGCCGTTTGGGCTAACCAATGCCCCAGCCATCTTTATGGATCTAATGAACAGAATCTTCAGAGAATTCTTGGACCAATTTGTCATCGTGTTCATCGATGATATCTTAGTCTACTCAAAAAGTAGGGAAGAGCATGCTCATCATCTTGCCCAAGTCCTACAGGTACTCAGAGAAAAGAAGTTGTATGCGAAGTTGAGCAAGTGTGGATTTTGGCTCGAACAAACCGCCTTCCTAGGACATGTTATATCGAAGGAAGGGGTGTCGGTGAACCCCGAAAAGGTTGAAGCGGTACTTGGTTGGGAAAGGCTGACAACAGTTAAGGAAATTCACAGTTTCTTAGGGATGGCAGGTTATTACCGCCGGTTTGTCGAAGGGTTCTCTAGTCTAGCAGCTCCTCTAACCCGACTCACAAAGAAGAATGCAAGGTTTGAATGGAATGAGAACTACGAGAGGAGTTTTTCAGAGTTGAAAAAGCGACTGACTACTGCACCAGTGCTGGCTCTACCGAGTGGATCAGGAGGGTACACAGTTTATAGTGATGCCTCCTATCTGGGCCTGGGTTGTGTCCTAATGCAGCATGGAAAGGTTATAGCATATGGATCTAGACAGCTAAAGAATCATGAGAAGAACTATCCTACCCATGACTTGGAGCTTGCCGCCATCATACATGCCTTGAAAACCTGGCGCCATTATTTATATGGAGAGACCTTTCAGATCTACACCGATCATAAGAGTTTGAAGCATATCTTCACCCAGAAGGATCTCAACATGCATCAGAGAAGGTGGATGGAACTCCTCAAGGACTATGATTGTGACATCCTATACCATCCAGGTAAGGGCAACGTGGTGGCCTATGCCCTCAGCAGGAAAAGTGCAGGCACCCTAGCCCATTTGATGGTTTCAGAATGTAGGTCCATTGGGGCTACACAGCAGGTTCGCCTGCGAGACCTGAAGAGAGTCACATGTTTGGGCCACCTAGCAGTCCAACCCGAGTTAATCCAAAGAATAAAGAAAGCCCAGTCAGTCGACCCCGCCCTAGTAACCCGCAAGAAGAGTGCAGAACAGGGAGTGAACTCAGAATTTCAGATCTCCGCCGACGGATTGATTCGTTTCAGGGACAGAGTGTGTGTCCCAGACGACAGTGAGTTAAGAAGAGACATCATGACAGAGTCCCATAGTTCAAGGTTCGCCATGCATCCAGGAAGTACGAAAATGTACCAAACTATGCGACCTCGATTCTGGTGGAATGGGATGAAGAGAGATATAGCCGACTTTGTATCTAAGTGCTTGGTATGTCAGCAGGTCAAAGCAGAACATCAACGCCCGGACGGGTTACTTCAGCCTTTACCGATTCCAGAGTGGAAGTGGGAACATATCACCATGGACTTCGTATCGGGACTACCCAAGGCACGATCGGGACATGATGCTATATGGGTAATTGTTGACCGACTCACTAAGTCTTCCCACTTCCTGGCCATCAGAATGACTGATCCCTTGGACAAGTTGGTAAGAATGTATATCCGGGAGGTAGTCAGACTACATGGAGTTCCAGTAACAGTGGTATCCGACAGGGATCCCAGATTCACTTCTCGGTTTTAGAATAGTTTCCAGCAAGCTATGGGAACAAAGCTGTCTCTTAGTACTGCTTTCCACCCCCAAACCGATGGACAATCAGAGAGGACAATTCGTACGCTGGAAGATATGCTCCGAGCTTGTGTCCTTGACTCCGGGGGCCATTGGGACGACCACCTACCCCTGATAGAGTTTGCTTACAACAACAGTTACCAAGCAAGCATTGGCATGGCCCCATACGAGGCGCTATACGGGCGTCCGTGCAGGTCGCCGATCTGTTGGGAGGAAGTGGGCGATAGAAGATTGTTTGGCCCGGATTTGGTAGAAGAAACCACGTCCAACATAGTTAAGATCAAGAAGAACATCCAGACAGCTCAGAGTAGGCAGAAGAGTTATGCCGATACCCGGAGAAGAGACCTGGCCTTTGAGAAAGGCGACCGGGTGTTTCTTAAAGTCACCCCCTTCAAGGGAATTAGTAGGTTCGGCAGGAGGGGAAAATTAAACCTCAGATATATTGGACCCTTTGAAATCTTAGACAAGATTGGTACCACTGCCTACAGACTTGCACTGCCTCTTGAGCTCTCCCGGGTTCATAATGTGTTTCATGTATCTATGCTACGTAAGTACAATCCGGACCCTTCTCATGTCTTGGCTCACGAACCGCTTCCACTCCGAGAGGACTTGTCTTATGAAGAAGTACCGATTAGTATCACAGACCGGGAAAGCAGAATACCCCGCAACCGGGAAATATCATTTGTAAAAGTCATGTGGCAGAACCACACGCCCAGGAAGGCGACTTGGGAACTGGAATCAGAATTTAGGGCCCAATATCCCCATCTGTTTGATCAAGAGTAATGAGGCAAATTTGGGGACCAAATTTCTTTATGGGGGAGAGAGTTGTAGCGCCCGGACCGAGAAAAAAAAAAAAAAAAAAGCCATGTCGGCAGCCACATCAGCAGGCCCGGTCAGCAGTCCCGGCCAACCGGGACCTGCCACGTGGCAAAACCACGTCGTTCTAAAAAGGGCCACGTTGGCGATCCGCGTGGGCGCGATCGGACGGCCCAGATCAAGCGTGCGATCGGACGGCCCAGATTTAAACGCACGGACGGCCCAGATTCAATCAAAAACGGACGGCCCAGATTAAAACAAAATGGACGGTTGAGATCAAAAAGCAAGGGGTTATAAATAGAACCCCCACACCAGACCACAAACCCTAGCCACCTGCCGCTCGCCGGAGAAGACGAACCAGAAGCCGGTCGCCGCCACCCGCCGCCGCACCGGAGGAATTTCTGACCGCCGATCGAGGTAAATTTCGTACCCCCGACTCGTTTTTCCACGCTGATTCCTCCTGTGGCCAAATCAGAGCCAAAATCCCGGCCAAACGGCCGGAATGCACGGCCGAAGCCCAGCGGCGCCGCCGCACCCTTCTCGGTTTTTGCCTCCGATGAGGCCCTTCCCGACCTCCGTTTGATGCAATTTTTATATCACCGTGATCACCACTCTTTTTTCTATAGGTTGACTGGAGCCGAATCACCAAAACACGAACCTCACCGGAGAGCCGCCGCACCCGAGAGCGCCGCCGCCGGTAAGCTCTATTTTTCCGTGATTTTTTGGCCCCCCGAGGGCCCTAGGATTGTTTTCTTGCAGGGACCGATGCGAGTGTGGCCGAATTCGGCCAGAAACGGTCAAAAACAGCCAACCCGAGGTGTATCGCCGCCGCCAGCGGCAGCGCCGTCGCCGGAGCACGGCGGAGCCGCCGTGCCGGAGTTGTGATTAGGGCCGAAAAGGGCCCTGGGCATAATTTGGGATTTTTTTTGGAACACGTGCAGGTACCAGTAGTGCGTTTCAGTTCCCCAAGGAAAATTCAGGGAAAATTAGGGACAGCCTGCAAGCGCACTGTGAAGCCGTGTTCGAACCCCGAAACGAGTAAGGACCCCTCACCTTATTTCCTATCACGGTTTTAAAGTTCAATAAATGATAAAACGGTATTTCATGAATCAACAAATGTGTGAAATTGCTTAAGGTCGCTAATGGAGCCCAAGTCTAGTGTATTTGTCGGTTAACTGTTATTTGGCCTGTTTTACAGTTTTAAATGTAGCATGAGGTTCGATGTTTTCATTTTATAGTTTCGTGTGCATGTTTTACTGTTTTATTGATTATGGATTAAATGACCGAGATATTGATGCTGTATGTTGTCTGTTTAGCATAAATTACTGTTTGCTTGCTTGTATGTGGATTAATGATGCTGACTGAGGAAAAAGAGAATGAACAATTATGTAAATGGATAATGGTATAATGTGGTCAGCCTGACTAGATATTCTGGGAGATGGTGGATGGACCGGGTCCGTAGGGAACCCTACCGGGATTGTGGTCTCCCATACCGGACGGGGTATGGAGATCTTATGTGTTTTGGCGCCCATACCGGACGGGGTATGGGGACGGCCCGTTTCACCCTCATACCGGACAGGGTAATGAGGTCTATGTTTTGGCGCCCATACCGGACGGGGTATGGGGACGGCCCGTTTCACCCTCATACCGGACGGGGTAATGAGGTCTATGGTTTGGCGCCCATACCGGACGGGGTATGGGGACGGCCTTGGAATGGATTTCAAGTGTTAAGGATGAACGGGTAGCGGGACCCCTATGGATCCCCATGGATACTAGTGGGCTGGTGAATTAGGAAAATATGTTGTGTAATGATTGAATTATGAAAAGTGTGATAGGTATTATGTTATACAGTTCATATATATGTTTCCATGATGATGATGATGTTATTGCTTTCGTATATTGTTTTATGAATTTTACCGAGGTAAGTAAATGGTAAAGGTTTATTTATCGATAAAAGGATTTGTTGTAAATTATGCTCCATTGGTCTTTTTGTGTTTTCTACCCACCTTTACCTCCGTGACGGTGAGATATCGTGATGTCTTTACTGGGCTAGTGTAGTTCATTCCTTATTTAATCATTTCAGATCAAGAGGACATCGTTCCCGAGCCGATTCCGCAGGAGGACGATGAAGGGGACGCCTAAAGACTCCATAGTCACATTCGTAGTTTTTACTTTCAAGTTTCTCCTTTAGGTAGTTTAATCTTTTATATTTTGTGAGCACGTTTCGGTTTCAGTGTAAGGGATGTTATTCAAATTTCGACTTCGCTTCCGCATTTGATATTTATAATATAAATTCCATTATGAATTTCCGGGGCTGCTACACTCTAGGGTATGGGTTGTATTTCAGTATCACTTATCATCCCCAAATGGATGGTCAGTCATAACGAACTATTTGAATATTGAAAGACATATTATGTGCTTGCGCTCTCGACTTTAATGATAACTGGTATGAGTATCTTTCCCTTTGTGAATTTGTTTGTAATAACAATTATCATTCCAGCATCGGCATGGCCACATATGAAACATTGTACGGGAGGCCTTACCGTTCTCCTACTTGTTGGAGTGAAGTTGGAAACAAGCGCCATTTAGGATCAGACTTCATTCAGGAGACCATTGAGAAGGTCGCAATCATCTGCAAGAACTTGGAAACTGCCCAAAGCTGTCAGAAGAGTTACGCCGACAATCATAGGCAACCCTTGGAGTTATCATGGAAGATCAGGTCTTCCTCAAGGTTTTCCCCTATAAGGGAAAGATGAGATCCGGGAAGAGAGCAAAGTTGAGCCCCCCATTATGTGGGACCTTTTTGGATCATTGAGCTCATTGGACTTGTGGCATACCACCTCACTCTATCCCTAAGAATTTACGGGTCTATATGACATCTTTCAGGTCTCAATGCTTAAGAGGTACCACCCTAATCCTTCTCATATTATTCCTCACAATGAGGTGCAGGTACAAGCCGACATGACTTATGAGGAGGTTTCCATGGAGATTCTTGGGTGGACCAATAAGGTCTTGCATAAAAAGACGATTCCCATGGTGAAGGTACGATGGCAGCATCATACCCCAGAGGAAGCCACGTGGGAGTTGGAGAGCGAGATGAGGGAGAAGTATCCGGATCATATCGTAATTTGTGAATCTAATTTATTTTTAATTATTTTAATTTTATTTAATTTTATTTTAATTTTTATTATTTAATTTGCATTTAATTTAATTTTAGAAAATTTGGAAAAAAATTGTAAAAAAGGCGAAGCGGGAAGAAATCCCACAGGGAACTAGACCCGCTCGCACAGGATGTCATGCATTGTTTGATCACGCATGCACGCACAACAACCCATCCGTACGCACACACATACGGGACGTGCGCACAACACGCACGTCCCGTTCGCACGTACCGCGTGGGAACAAGTCCCACGCGTGTCTTGTCATGCGTAGGCAGGCCGTCCGCGCGCCACCTTGTGCGTGGACAGGTACTGCACATTGTGCACGCACCGTCCATGGAGTAGGCCTGAGCGGATAACCCTGCATGTGCAGCGCCCAGTGCGCCAAGGCCCTGTGCGCGTGACAGGAGGCCTGTGCACGCGATAGGAGGCTTGTGTGCCTACAATGCACCATCATTGCCTCGGACGCTACATCGCCATCGCCTCGGGTGGCGCACTACCATCACCTCGGGCAGCGCACCGCCGTTGCCTCATGCAGCGCACCGTCGTCGCCTCGGGCGAGGCGCTGCCATCACTATTGGAAGAGGCCTTCCTCCATCGTTTTTCATACTGAGCACCATTTTCTATCTCTTCATCGGATTTGCCACTTGGCACAAATTTGACAGTTCAAAAATTCTATAAATAGGTATTCCCACCCCATTTTTCCCCACACTTCCATTCTTCCATTTTTCTAAACTTAGAGAGAGAAAAAGAGAGAAAGAGAGTAATCTAGTGAGAGAATGAGGAAAAGAAAAGAAAAACAGTAAAGGAGAAAACATCAAAGTTTCAGTAAGGAATTTAGTATTTTTTTCGACATCTTAAGGGATATTTTAGATAAAATAAAATTATTAAACATGATGATTGTGATTTTGCCTGCTTGTATGCCTTTGCATTTATAGTTCAGATAAGTCGAATTATTCTTATTTTCAAGTATGCTATGTGAATTATAGAGACTTAATGATTTGCATGTAATAAATATAATGTGTAATCGGTATTATTGCCTGGTAAAATTAAAGAATAAAAAGAAAAAAAAAAGAAAAGTAGAATAAAGTATGAATGGTCCAAAGTACATCGATATTGACATGCATATTGCATCAAGTGTCTCATTAGACTTTTTATCTTTAAGGTGTATATGTTCCCCTAGGCCTTCGGGGTATCTATTTCCCCCTCCTCCATCTAGTCTCGAGAGACATAAGAGGACTGCTCTTAGTGAATGAAGGTGTACTCTCTGATGAGAGTGGTAACGCGAATATCTGTTAGATGTCACCATTGGCTAAGTATTGTCATTGCTGTAGATATCTGATGAGGCCACTATAGTTGATACAGTCGTAGTCGTAGATCGTACCATGGTTTGACTAGCCAGAAATGGGCCTAAGAAATTTGTCGTATCTGTATCTGATCTGGTCATTCCACTTGAGTAGTTAGAAATATGTATCTGCCTTCAAATATGGAAGTTGTAACGACTTCGCGAAGTATAACACAAAAATTTGAGCATTTCATGATTTATTTGATATTTTCTATTATCTGGCATGACGTATGTCTAATTGTTCATATTAACGTATTATTTTCTTGATAAATAAATTGTTTTAATAATGTAAGATATGTCTATGAGGTGACTAAATGGTAAGCTTTTAAGTTAAAATAATTCACCATTAAAACTCTACGATGTTAATTTAACACTGTTTTCCTTACTGAGCATATGGAACTCACTCTTTCCATGCCTCTCCAGATGAGGAAGAAAATGAGGAACCACAGCCTGACCTATC
This sequence comes from Carica papaya, assembly GCF_054855325.1. Taxonomy (NCBI): domain Eukaryota; kingdom Viridiplantae; phylum Streptophyta; class Magnoliopsida; order Brassicales; family Caricaceae; genus Carica; species Carica papaya. The sequence continues at coordinate 25,333,606 of NC_142311.1, read as the reverse complement.
CTTGGAAGTCTATGAGAATCCTGTGGATTCATAAAATTTGAGTGCACGATTGTTTCCGCACTCTAATGAGTCCAATAGTATAGTGAAAGAAGTGACATTCTTTTGTGTTTTGTTTTGGTATTTTATAGCCACTTCAAGCCTCAGTTATATGTATGTAATTGGAACATATATATATTTGTAAAGGATTTGTATTAATTATTCCGCTGCATAAAATTTTATCATGCACTCATTATTTTGAATCTGTATCTGATACCCATTTGGCTTAATTAGCATCTGAGATGTCACATGGGCCTTTTTAACTTATCTTTATGGGTGTGCGGCATGGGTCGCATGCCAATTCTCATCGTGCGGCCTGCTAGCTTGCGACTCGGGCCTAATGGGTCGCAGGGTAGGTGGGGAAGCTCGGGTTACCAACCTACGAGATGTCCTCAATCCCACACATGTATTCCTGGATAAAGCATGTGTGCAGCTTCCTCCTCCATGCACAGTTTTGTATGTGTAGTCTTCAAGTCGGGTTTTTGGATTTTCAATCAATTTGAAACTTAGATCTTTGGCTTTCTGGATCATTCCAAAGGCCCATGATTCGTCATCTTTGGTGCTTTCTTGGGCTAGTTGTCTTGGTAGCCCATATGGCCTCCCTTCTTTGAGGGTGTCAATGATCCATCTTACCTGATCTAGACTTGTTTGGACTGAATATTTGGGTTTCACAGGATTGGGGTTTATCTCCGAATTTCGACTCTATTTCCTTAATTGGGGCTTCTTCCAGGTTTCATCTTCAGATTAGCACAAATTCTTATTACTGTTTACTAGATATCTTGAATACCTCCCTATGATCACGTCACTCTTAGTCATACTTAATGTAATTTTGCATTTATAAGTCAAATTAGACACAGAAGACCTGAAGGTTTGCAAACTATCATGTAAGGAGCCCAAGACCAATAAAGCCTATATCTTATCATCAAAACAATATTCGTTACAGCCATCTCACTAATGACACCTTGCATTTTATTCAAGTGATCAGCCATAAAAGTACCATCTTTATGATGAAAATGCATAAAGTTCTTCATCATATATAACTTGTTTCCTCCATCTTTTAGCATAAAGTTTACTTATCATAGTCTAAAGAACATGAATATTAGTTTTATCAACAATATGATTATGCGCATTATCATTAACCCATTGTCGAATTAGCCATAAACTTGTTTATTCAAAAAATTTGACTTCTTACCATTTTTATCTTTCGGCTTACGTCGATCATAAAAAATAAGAGCATGATAGTCTTTATAATAAATAGGATCTTTCATTTTTCCTTTATGTAAGTGAAAAGTAGAGTCATTGAACTAATCATCCTACAAATTTTCACCACGATCTTTCTACTAATCAGAGAGCAAACCTTGCTCTAATATCACTATTAGGGAAATTTACACAAAAATGCAGAAACTAACAAGATCTATTTTTCTCATAATGAATACTAATAGTCAAGGATACCCAATTATCATCTTAATTTCCTAGTAATGAAAACATAATGGTTAGCTATAAATAAATAAAAAGTATCAAATTTAAATGGAAAATAATTCACTATGAAAGAAAAAACCATGGATTTAAAGTTCACACTGTAAATCTACTATATTAAATCCATTAGCACAAAACGAATCTCTCTAGTACAAGCTAAATCCAAGTTCCACAAATTATACTAATTAAATTATGTTCTTTCAATGCCTAATCAAGTACCCTATCCAATACAAGGATCAGCTAAACCAAGAAGAGATGTGAAGAAGGGTTAAAACTAAGTCTATTTCCAAAAGACTGTTTTGAACAATTCAATGGTCAAAACAAAAATTTCAATTCTCAAAATGAACAATTAGATGTCTATGACAAGCCTCCGAAAAATCAATTATATCCAATGTTAGATGGCTTATGGATTGTCTTTGTAAAATCAGAACGCAAGGCTATTTTTAAGAAGTACTCTCTTTCACTTCTCTCATAAATCTCCGTCTCTTTTTCTATAAAGTGGCTGTAGTAATATATATATATATATATATACACACACATATATATAACCACCTTAAAAGGCACCCCTAAGCAAGCTTTTGAGAAATTATCAAAATGCCACTTGCAAATGCCATTGACCTTCTAGATTTTAGGTTATTACACATTAAAAGCAAAAAGACTTCGCATTCTAAACATACATACCATTATTTATATAAGAATGACCCCTCTAATAGTTAATGTCTTATATGACTTAAATATGAAAATCAATTAAAGAGACATATTGCTTAAGGATATTTTGTGGGTTTGATGTATTTTCTTTCTTTTTTCTGTGCCCAAAACTCACTAACTTGCATTTGTTAAGGTTTTCTATAAAGTAGGATAAAATGCTTTTGTGCAATTAAGGTTTTAAACTTATGAGAGAGCAAAATGCTAGAAAGTATTTCAATGATGTAGGCAAAGTGTTTGAATTAACGTTCAAATAAGACAATGGGTATGATATTATCTACTCCTTTAGATGTAGATTCATATTCTTAGGATTTGTTTATGGATTATATTTTAGACATTTTTGCACTTGTATTTGATATCATATTCTTAGGGTGGTCTAACTATTCTTTGACTAGATAGTATGTATGTTGGGTTTTAAATTTATCATGTGGGCTTATATGTGTAAATTATTGTACATAAAAGGCTATCAAATTAATTAAATCCAATTAAAATTGATCCGATATGGTTAAGAGTGTATTGGGCCTTAATGCATCAAATTAAAGTGTAGGGTTTATTTTATGTATAGAGACAAAATCTGTAATTCCTAATTTTGTAATAGATCAAATTAGGAATATAAAAAATTTACAAATTGGATTTGCCTACAAAGAAGCAGTCCCCAAATTACACGTAGAGTTTTTCTATTTTGATATCTCATCATCAAAAATAAAGAGACTTGAGAACTCAAAAGGCTATGTGCTAATTTAGAAGATCTACCACAGGACTTGCAGATTTCTTCTATTATGAATTCAGATATGTTTATGTGTTTATTCTCTTTTATTCAATTTGAGATTTGTGTACAGTTTAATTTTCAGATCTAGTTTAATTTAATTCTAACAAGTGGTATCAGAGCCACCTTGTACTGAATCAAAGAGAATAAACACAAAAGCGTACCTGAATCCATAATGAAAGAAATATGCACGTCCTGCAATAGATCTTCCAAATCAGTATGTAGCCTTTTGAATTCTTACACTTTCTCTATTTTTGATAACGAGATATCAGAGTAGAAAATTTCTACGTGTAATTTGGGGACCATAACTGCCTATTTATAGGCAAACCCTGCTTGTAAATTTTTTACATTTCTAATTTGACCCATCACAAATTTAAAAATTACATATTTGATCTCTACACATAAAATAAAGCCCACACTTTACTTTGATGCATTAAGGCCCAAAACAACCTTAACCGTATCAGATCACTTCTAACTAGGCCCAATTAATTTGATAGCCTTTTTATGCACAGTAATTTACACATATAAACCCACATGGTAAATTTAAAACCCAACAATCTCTGACTTGGGATATATGTGTTACCTCATAATTATGCATTAAATAACTTTATGAGTACTCAGAATTTTACTATCATTACCTGAATGCATCCCTAAATAATCCCATCCATCAATCATATCAACATAAGATCAAAGTGGTCTTTGCTACATCTGTTGTAACTAAACCCATCAATGGTCACGTATATCAATATAACAGAATGACAAGGATCAAGCATGGATGTGTTGCATGGAAATTACATGCAATGTGACCCAAGCATGTTTATTTCCAATTGGTCCTACTTTAACCTCAGTGAGATCAACTAGTAGAAAACTTAAAGATAAAATATAGACATAAACAAAAATATTATAACTAAAATTAATTATAAAATCCATAAACCAAATTCAAAATATAAGGGAGGTGGCCAATTGAGCATAAAGGATGCCCAACAGACAGTTAAAGATGGTCCATTAAGGGAAAAACAGAGAGAGAAAACAAGGGAATGTCCTAATGATAGGGACAGAATGTTAAAAAATATATCTTATAAAAAAGGAAGTTCGATTGTACTTACTTACAGGGAAGTACATTTTAACCTTAACTACTCTTTGCAAAGTCGTACTGTTTTCCTCTTACAGATAATTACCATGGCAAGTGGGCTACGAAGATTTGATCCAAATCCTAGAAGAATTGTGAATCAAGTCATGACATGCATCAACAACAAAGTAAACATGCTAGGGAGGTAAGACGTTTTCCTACTGTAATCACTAATCTTTTTCCTTGTGATGAAGGCCCAAATTCAAGGAAGAATCTTTTTGAAGAAGGGGGGATGATATGATCATAGACAACTCAGAATTTGTTCTAAAAATGTCATCTTTTATCAATGAGGAATGCCCAGAATAGAAAAGTAATTTCATCCCTGAACGTTTTCTTAATTGGGATTATTCTAAGAGATGGACCAAGTTTGTCCAAGCTAAAAGGTTTAAGATCCAAGTAAGATTAATGGGTTTGAAGAATTGTAAGAAAGCCCACGCCTGAAGAGGAAGCCCACACGCAAGTCGAACATGCAGCCTAGCCTACACAGCCCACGAACATGCATGTGTGCCTTCACAGACCACGTGCACGAGCGCCTAGGAGTGCCCACGCACACAGCCCTCTAGGATTGTGCAGAACCGACCGCGCTTGTGTAGGCCCAAGGGGCCGAACACGCGCGCCTCACGTGGATAGGCTCGCAGATGGCCCAAGCTCACCAACCCGCGTCTCCCACAGGCCTTTTCCTATGCAACCCGCGTGGACCGGCCAGCCTGGCCCATTTAAGTGACCAAAACCCGGCCAACACTTCCCTTTTTAACTATTTAATATTTATTTTATTATTTTAAAAATTTAAAAGGCTTTTGGGACCCAATTTTTAATTATCCATGTTTTAAATTAAAATCTTACATGCTTAAAATAATTTCCACATGTGTTTTAAATAGAATTCACATGGAATAAATATTATATTATTTTAATTATTATTCTATTGTAAGTTAATTCCTTAGGATTATTTAATTAATTTATTTAGAATAGAATAATATTTTATTATATAATTATTATAGATTTAGATAGAATTTTATCTAAAGTATTAATTTATTAAATTATCTCATGAGTTTGTACTCATCTAGATTGCTTGGGGAAGGCAATAAATAGGCTTTTGCCCTTATGATATAAACACAACATATTTGACAATCAATTTGAGAGAATTCTTAAAAGCTTTAGCTTTTTCTCTTTTAGTATTTTTGCTAAAATTAGCTTCTTCAAATTCTTTGGGAAGCAGGAGTCTTCAGAAGCCTTGTTGAGCCAATGAGCAAAGATCAACTTATCGACAAGTTTGTGGTATTTTTATTTGCTTTGTTTATTTTTCCTAGTCTTTGTTTTTGCATTCCTTTTAAGACTATAGATTCAATTAGAGGGAGAGGTTTATTATAGGTGGTTATAGTTTTGGTATTGCGTACGTTGAGTGGGTTATAAGAGTTGATTCGATCATTCCCATACCCTCCTGTGTCACTAATGTTTTAAGGATGTTGAGTTTGCAAGGGGAGAGAGAGTTCAGGACCTTGTCTTTGAAGAGAAATACATTATTATTTCTTCAGTTGCTCTTGACAATGATCAGGATCAAGTTCTCATAATTTGCATTGTTCAAGAAGCAAATCTAGATCAAGAAAATATCACAATACTCAAGAAGCTATTCTAGAAGAATAAAATTCACACCCTCAAGAATTGATGTCATTAAGAAGATCCACTAGAGAGAGGATAAGTGCAATTCCAAATGATTATATTATCTTTTTTCAAGAACATGAGGAAGACATTAGAATGATGGAAGATGATGCAATCAACTTCCATCAAGCCATGGAAAGTTATAACTCTTATAAATATATTGATGTCATGAATGAAAAGATTAAGTTCATAAAGGATAATGATGTTTTGGATCTTGTCCCATTGCCTAAAGGTGCGAAATTTATTGATTGGAAATGAATTTTTAAGACCAAAAGGGATTCAAAAGGTAATGTAGAAAGATACAATGCATGTCTTGTCACTAAAGGCTTTACATAGAAAAAATGCATTGATTATAAAGAGACTTTCTCTCTAGTTTCATCAAAATACTCTTTCAGGACTATAATGACTTTAGTGGCACGTTTTGATATTGAGTTGCATTAGATGGATGTTAAGACAACATTTCTCAATGGTGACATTAATGAAACGATTTATATGGTGCAACTAGAAAACTTTGTATCAGGCAATGTGAAGCAAATGGTTTGCAAACTAAAAAAATTAATCTATGGACTTAAGCAAGCTTCCCGTCGATGGTATCATAAATTTTATTAGGTTTCTCATTTAGTTTTGATATGAATATAGTGAAAAATTGTGTATATCATAAGTTCAATGAGAGTAAGTATATTTTTTTAATTTTATATGCTGATGACATATTGCTTACCAGTAGTGATATAGGCTAATTGCATGAAATCAAGAGATTTCTGATAAAAAAAATGTGAGATGAAAGATCTTGGGAATGCCTTTTTTGTATTAGGGATTCAGATACACTAGGATTGTTCTTGGAGTATTTTTAGATTATCACAAAAGAGCTATATCAAAAAAATTATTAAGAGATTTGGCATGCAGGATTGTAAACTAGGTGACACCCATGTATCTAAAGGAGATAAGCTTGCTCTTAATCAGTACCCCAAGAATGACTTTGATACTAAGGAGATACAAAATATTCCTTATGCTTCAGCTGTAGGGAGTCTTATGTATGCATAAGTTTATAAGCATCCAGATATTACGTACATTGTTGGGATGTTAGAGATATATCTAAGCAATCTAGGTATGGATCATTAAAAAGCAGCCAAACGCGTTATGCGATATCTTCAGAGAACAAAAGACTACATGCTCATATACAGGAGATCAGATTAGTTGGAAATCATTGGTTATGCTTATTTTGATTTCGCCAGATGCCAAGACAACAGAAAGTTCACGTCAGGCTACATTTATTTACTTACTGAGGAAGTCATTTCTTGGAAGAATGCTAAAAAAATACTCATAGCCTCTTCCACCATGGAAGTAGAGTTTATAGCATGTTATGAGGCGTCCAATCATGGAACATGGTTGTGAAATTTTATCACTGGATTGCACATTATTGATGGTATAAAAAGACCGTTAAAGTTATTTTGTGATAATAAGTCTGCAGTTATGTATTCCAACAATAAAAGGAGTTCGATAAAATCAAAGCTTATAAATATCAAGTTCTTAATTATTTAAGAAAGAGTTCAAAGTAAGCAAATATCAATAGAGCACATCGGCACGAACTCCATAGTTGCAGATCCACTCACAAAAGAATTACCACTTAAGGTCTTTCATGAGTACATTGCTCTTATGGGTATAGTACTTTTTGATGATATATAGTTTCAGTGAGAATTTTGTATCATAGTTACTTTTATGATATAGATATGTCATAAGTTTTGTATTTTGGATTTGGTTTATAGATTTTATAATTAATTTCAGTTATAATGTTTTTTTTTTATTTTTATATTTTATCTCTAAGGTTTCTGCCAGTTAATCTCACTGAGGTTAAAATCGGACCAGTTGGAAATAGACATGTTTGGGTCACATTGCATGTAATTTCCATGCTACACATCCATGCTTGATACATGTCATTCGCTTACATTAATATACGTGACTATTGATCGGTTTAGTTACGACAAATGTAGCAAAGACTGCTTTGATCCTATGTTGATATGATTGATCGAGGGGATTGTTTAGGGATGCATTCAAGTAATGATAGCAAAATTCTAAGTACTCATAAAGTTATCTAATACTCAATTATGAGGTAATACATATAGCCCAAGTGGGAGATTGTTGGGTTTTAAATTTACCATGTGGGCTTATATGTGTAAATTACTATGCATAAAAGGCTATCAGATTAATTAGGTCTAGTTAAAAGTGATCTTATACGGTTAAGGGTGTATTGGGCCTTACTGTATCAAATTAAAATATGAGCTTTATTTTATGTATAGAAACCAAATATATAGTTCCTTATTTTGTGACGGGTCAAATTAGGAATATAAAAAATTTACAGGCAAGGTTTGTCTATAAATAGGCGGTTATGGTCCCTAAATTACACGTAAGATTTTTCTATTATGATATCCTGTCACAAGAAATAGAGAGAGTTTAAGAACTCAAAAGGCGACGTGCTAATTTGAAATATCTACCGCAGGATGTGCAAATTTCTTCCATTATGGATTCAGGTACACTTTCGTATTTATTCTCTTTGATTCAGTACGAGATTTATTTACGGTTTTATTCCAGATCTAGTTTAATTTAATTCTAACAAGGTACTTTTACTTCTTTTTAGAATAGTGGGGGTACAAATCATGGTGATACTTCTCTTATGTCCTTATTAAAAAGTTGATATGTATGTTTTTATTAGGAGGTTACATTATCATTAGTATGTATACAAAAATACTAATAATTAAATGTATACATTTTTATTTTATACTTTTCAATATTGGTTTTTGGTGTAAATATTTGCCTTTTTGTTTCATAAATGAAGGCTTTACTTTGCAATTAATATTGCAATAGCTGGGATAGGTAAATCTAGCTTCATATTAACTTGTATTTTATTTTGTGTTAATTTTAACTTCATAATTTACTGTTAACTCCATGCATTATTATTATTTTTAATAAGTTAAAGATGTTTTAATGTATTCTAATCTTGATGAGATTTTGAATATTGAAATTATTGTTTCCTAGGATTTGAATTGTTAGCTTTGGGACCACTATTATATCTTATTTTCCTTCCTTTAACCATTAGGGAACCAGATACACATTCATACAAGTAGAGAAAATTTATTTAAGAAATTATAAGTATTAGTATATCTTTATTCCGAATTTCCCAATTTTCTTTGGCTTTGTATTTTATATATTCGTTTTCTCCCACCGGCCTTCTTTTGGGTTTAAATATATATTTTTGTTCCTTTTTTCAAGTCTAATTTCATGGATGTCAATTGCAAAGTGATTAGAGAACTTTATCCAAATATTTATTCCTAACACTTTCTTTTTCTAGTTTATCTTTCATTGACCACCAGAATTTTGTGTTCTAATTTTTCTCGAAGTTGCTAAAATGATCTATAAAACAAATGAGAAAGAAATGGTAGGCTTATATTAGTGATGGCTTAGAGAATTTTAATACCATAGTAATTGTGAGAAATTTTGCTTAGATGATGAGAGATTTACATATTAAACTTGCTAGTAATAATTATGCTAGGATGAATAATGTAATCTGATGTGAGCAAAGAAAGGGAAAATAATTTTTTCTTAGATGGAGAATCAATCAAGGAGTGAATTTTCTTCCTAAACTGCATTGAAAATCAAGAGAAAGAGGAAAAAAAATCACATGCCTTAATGGAAGATTGAATCTTGTGGATTTTGTGAGATTATAGAAGTAATTAATCCTTTCCCAAATGGATCATAATCTTCCTTATTTCTTCCCTCAATCATCTCCATAATTAATTAAGATCTTCTCTAATTGAAGAGGGCGATCATATCTATCCTATTTTAGAAAATAATCCTTTTAATTATTGAAAGTTTCTTATTTTATTTTAGATTTATTTTCCTATGTAATTTTGCCACTAATTGAGGAGATTATTTTTTCTTATTATTCACATGCCTTACACTATAAATAGATCATCAATTCCTAGTTGTGAGAATGCAAAATTGAGATCAATAAAATTAAGCTTTTAGCTTTGCTTAGCCGTTGGCTAAGTTGATCCTCAGGGAGGTGTCTTCTACCTTTTTATTGAGTGGAGAATTGATGTCTACTTATCAAGGTAACATGTGGCATTTTCATCAATCTTTTCCTTGAATTAATTTTAACTTATCAAGGTTTTCCTTGTGGCATTCTAGTTAATTCAATTATCCCTATTATCTTGGTTTTCACTCCTCTGTTGAGTGTGGGTCAAGTAGGGAGGGTTTATTTAAGAATAAGTTTCTATATGATGATGTTATATGGGGAGTTTTGGATTACATGTTTTGATTTTGGGTTTCGCATCATTATATATAGGATTTTTTATCACGTTAGTTGATCCTGAGTTCTGCATCATTTACTATCAAAGCTTAGCTTCAAGATAAATCTTACTATTTTACATCTTTTTTTATTCTTCATATTAAAAAAAAAAACATACACTGCATCCTTTCTTATGCATAAAAAAGAACAAAAAAAAATCATATTTGTGTTGTCTTTCTTACACTCTAAGTTTCTTTCTTCCATTGTTGTTTTGTTCCATTACATCTTTAAGTAGCTAATTTGCATCATAGTTACTTAGTGTCCTACATAAAAACACATATTATCCTCATTCGTGTGTTTGAACTCGCTACTTCTACTATTATTTCACCACTGTCTTTCTTAGGATTCCTTGAAGTTCCTAAACGAAGCTTGATTACCTTGATTCGATAAAAATTCAATTATGACATTCAACTTGAAGGAAGGAGAATGAGTGAAACGCAAGAGTAAAACACGTAAGGAAGTGTTGTTTTTGTTAATAACCATTCCTTGCAGATTTTCAATGACCTTATACAATGTCCCATCCGATGATATTTTCTTAAAGAAAGCATAATTTCATAATTAGTGAAACTGCGACATAAGAAGTGTTTAATTGGAGGACGAATCATCCTTGAAGAGGAAGGGGATGATGTGAGCAAAGAAAGGGAAAACAATTTCTTCTTAAAGGGAGAATTAGCCAAGGAGTGAATTTCTTTCCTAAACTGCATAGAAAATCAAGAAAAAGAGGAAAACAAATCACATGTCTTAATGGGAGATTGAATCTCATATATTTTGGGCGATTATAGGAGCAATTAATCCTTTTCTAAACTGATCATAATCTTCCTTAATTCTTCCCTCAATCATTTTTCATAATTAATTAAGATCTTCTCTAATTGAAAAGGGAGATCATATTTATCCTATTTTAGAAAACAATCCTTTTAATTGTTGCAACTTCCCTATTATATTTTAGATTTATTTTCTTATGCAATTTTACCATTAATTTAGGAGATTATTTTTCCTTATTATTCATATAGTTTACACTATATATAGGTCATCAATTCTTAGTTGCAAGAATGAAAATTTGATATCAATAAAATTAATATTTTAGCTTTGGTTAGCTGTTGGCTAAGTTGCTTCTTAGGGAGGTGTCTTCCACCTTCTTATTGAGCAGAGAATTGATGTCTACTTATTAAGGTAACTTGTGGCGTTTTCATCAATCTCTTCCTTGAATTAATTTTAACTTATCAAAATTTTTATTTTGCCATTTTAATTAATTCAATTATCCCTATTACCTTAGTTTTTACTACTCTGTTGAGTGCAGGTCAAGTAATAAGGGTTTATTTAGGAATAAATTTTTGCATGCTAATGTTATATATGGGGTTTTGGATTGCATATTTTGATCTTAGGTTCCATATCATTACATGCAGGATCACGTTAATTGATCTTGAGTTCCACATCATAATTTTTTTGCTAAAATTCCTATTTATATGGTAAATATTACTAACATTAGAATTGTTAAGGATACAATACAGTTTAATACCACATGATTTATTTACTTTTAGAAGTTTTATGCTTGTATTTTCATCGTTAGTTGGTCAATATAATAAAATTAATGTTACCATAAACAATTATTGAGGAGTGATTAATGTAACCCACGAGGAGAATAAATTGAATTTTTTAGTTTTGTGATTTTATTAAATGGTAAAAAATGCAACTTACTAGTGTTTAATGCACACAATAAGAAATACATGAATTGAATGCTTTGAAAAATGAAAAAGTTAGGGATAGAGAGTGTGAATTTTCGGGCAATAAACACATCTCCATAAGTCATCAATTTAAGAATTTCATATATTTCAACAATCTTCTTACAAATCCAAGCTTAAGATATCTAATTTCATGTCTTAAATATTATATATAAACATTAAAATTCCTTTTAAGAATTTTCACTCATCTTTTATAAAATTCAAGAAAATAAAAGAAAATATTTTAAACAAATGAATTAAAAAATTAGAACTAAATACAAAGATGAAGCTCTTGTTTGAAAGCTCAATTTTTGTTTGTAAAGGTTGTAATTGTTAGGAGATAGCTCTCCCCTCCTTTCTTTTCTCTTCCTGATTGTACTATGCATTCTTATCCTTATCTCTCCATTGGGTATATATATATATATATATATATATACAAACAGTTCTCACAATATAATAATATTTTTCAATCTCTTCCAAACTTTGACGTGGTATCAAAGCCACAAATGGCATCTGCATCGACTCAAAATACGGTTTCCACCTCATACCATTCCTCCATTAAACTCACAAACAAGAATTATCTTGCCTGGAAAACACAGTTTCTCCCCCTTCTAAACTACCAAAAACTGATGGGATATGTTGATGGCACTTCACCTACTCCACAAAAAACTACAAACAATCCTAATAAACCCGACGAAATCGTCCCCAACCTAGATTATGAAACCTAGTTTCATAAAAAACCAAATGTTGCTCTCCTATCTATCTAAAAAGGTCTTCCCCTATGTCATCGGCAAGGCCTCCTCCCATGAGGTCTGAAATGCATTAGCCAATACTTTTGGCTCCATCTCTCACAATAGATAATTACAACTCAATATTGAGCTATAAAACTCAAAAAACATGATTTCACAGTCTCCCAATATCTCTAAAAAGCAAGGTCACTTGCTGATGAACTAGCATCTGTAGATCAAACAATTTCCCCATCTGAGTTGAATGCCATCATCTACAGAAACATCAGAAGTGAATATCACAGCATAACTACTGTTCTTAACCTACAACCCGATCCTGTCTCTTTCAATAAACTGCATAGTCACTTGTTGGCCCACAAAATTCTAATAAACAACCAACACACTCTTCTAGTGGCCAACATCACTCAGAAGCTCCTACCTCAATATGCCCCTTCCAACTCTCAATCGTTCTCCCATTCCCGACAACAATGTCGATATAGAGGCCCTTGCCAAATCTGTCATTTGCGTAATCATACAGAAAATAAGTGCAGAAGATGATACGAACAACGAACACCTAGTGATAGTCAGATCAACTTCTTGCACTCCACCACAACAAACTGCAACCAAACACAGTAAGCTCCTTGGGTTGTTAACTCAAGCAAAAACTATCACGTCACCCCATACTTGCTTCCTCCATCTTACAAATCTCTACTCAAGCAACGTTCAAATCAAAATTGGTAATGGACAAGGTTTGGATATCACCCATATTAGCTCTACTCATCTCACTCATTCAAAAGAAAAATTTCTCATTAAACTCTGTTTTTCAAGTTTCCTCTCTCACTTAAAATTTATTATCAGTCCACTAATTTTGTCTTGATAACAAATGTTTCTTTGAATTTTGGCTTGTAAATTTTTTATTAAGGATCAAACAACCAAGGAGGTGCTACTACAAGGATTCAATAAATATGGTCTTTATATCATGCCCCACTAGCTCCAAAGATGGTAAACCTGGCACAGCTGACCTTTAATGACTGACATCAAAAATTGGGCATCCACATTCCAAGCTGTGTCCAAGATCCTTAGGCAGAACAATCTAGTTTTAGGTCCTTCTTCCTTGTTTTCCTAGTGTCACTCACCACAGTTAGGTTCCTTTAGAGCTCGTTTTCTCTTATGTTTGGGGTCCTTCCCCCACAATTTCATATCTAGGCTTCTATTATTTTCTTATTTTTGTTAATGATTTTATCAGGTATACCTGGATTTATTTCCTTAAATATAAGAGTAATGTTTGTGATTACTTCATCAAGTTTCAATCTTTAGTGGAAAACTAATTCAATTTAAAACTTAAAGATCTTCAATCCAATTGGAGTGGTGAATATAAAAAACTTTATCATCATCTCACTGAAAACGACCTCCTTTATCGCCTTGCATGTACCCACACGCATGAGTAGAATGGAATGTTGAATAAAAAATCAAACATATTGTTAACACAAGTCTCACTCTTTTAGCACAAAGTCATGTCCCCTCTTGGTATTGGTCGTATGCATTTCAAACAGCTATATACACTATCAATCTCTTGCCCACAAAATTTTTAAATGATAGTAGTCCATACACCAAGCTGTTTCAATAACAATTTGATTTTCGTAACCTCCACATTTTGGCTCCATATTGTTTCCATTACTTAGACCCTATAATTGCCATAAATTTTTTTTTCGTAGCCAACTGTGTTTATTGGGAACTTCACTAAATCATCTTAGACAACTATGCTTGGAGAAAGATTCTGGACATATTTACGTTGCCCACCATGTCATTTTCGAAGATAACAATTTTTTTCTAGTACCAAAAGGACTCTTTGTCAATCCCAACACTTTCTCCTCCTTCTGTGTGGCTTGAATTTTGGAACTCATCAACTCAATCCCCACTAGCCTTAGTAACTTATCCTAATCCTCTAGCCCCAATAGAATCAAACTCTCTACACTCTCCCTTTTATCCACCCACCATTCAAAATTAAAATCCATCCCAACAGACTTCAACTATCCCACCTCCTCATGTCGTCTCTCTTCCCTCATTTTATCATCCCCCTAGTAATACCTTATCCCCTCCTTATGCTAATTTAAATTCCTCTGACTTATCTAATTCCCAACTCCCACTCGATCCCCCTCCTCCCCATCATTCTCCACTTACCCAAACCTATCCCGTGATCTTATGTCTCACCTCCCTTGTAAAATGCTCTTCCTTTCTAGCTTCCAAATCCTCCCCTGAAATTGATGACCTTCACACTGAGCCTCCTACTTACTTTCAAGCTAAGTTGTTCACTCAATGGCAACAAGCCATGCATGATGAGATTGTTGCTTTCCAACGTACAAATACCTGGACCTTAGTCCCCAAACCACCTACTCTTAATATCTTCAGCAATAAATGGGTTTACAAAATTAAAAAAAAAAACCCAGATGGTTCCATTACTAGATACAAAGCATGCTTGGTAGCCAGAGGCTTTCACCAATAATCTAGTATCGACTTTCATGAGATTTTCAGTCCGGTGATCAAAACAACTACCATCTGAACCATTTTTTCCTATGCAACTACTCAAGGTTGGTCGCTATGACAACTAAATGTCTCTAATGGATTTCTACATGGCTTCCTAAATGAGGATATCTATATGGACCAGCCTCAAAGATTTGTTGATCCCTCCAAACTGGATCATTTTTGCAAGCTCGCTCAGTCTCTTTATGGTCTTAAATAGGCTCTTCAGTCTAGTTTGAATGACTTTATTCCTTCCTCCTCTCCCTGGGATTTCATGATTCGAAAGTGGACACCTCTTTATTCATCTAAAAATATGGTATTACTACTGTTTTTCTCCTAGTCTACGTGGATGATCTCATAATCACTGGTTCTTCTCAACAGACAGTCCAACACATTATCTCCTTTCTCCAACATGAATTTTCAGTCAAAGACTTTGATCAGGTTTTCTACTTCTTTGGTCTCCAGGTCACTCATACACCAATGAGTCTCTTTTTTACTCAACAACAATATCTCCCTAATCTCTTTAATTAACTTGCCATGCATAACATCAAAGGCTACTCAACACTCATTACCACAACCAAGTTACCCAAAATTGATGGCACTCAATATCGGAGAACAAGTGGTTCACTCCAATACACAACCCTGATGCACTTGATATTGCCTTTAGAGTTAACAAACTTTGTCAGATTATGCATTCTCCCATTGATGCACACTAGAAAGTCTTCAAGCGGGTGCTCAGGTATCTAGCTCAAACCATCTCCTATGGCTTATTCTTCACATCTGTATCCCCCTGCCAGCTTTAATGCTTCACCAACAGTGACTAGAATAGGTGTCAAGATGATTGTCACTCCACTAATGGCTATGCCATCTACATGGTACATAATCTCATCTCTTGGGTCTTCAAAAAGTAACCAATAATTGTTCATTCCTCAACTGAAAGTGAATACAAGGCATTGGCAAATGGTACCTCATAATTGATTTGGCTTCAAGGCTTACTCTTTGTACTTGGCATTTTTTCCTCAAGTCATCTGATCCTCTAGTGTGATGATAATATTAGAATTATTTAAATTTCCTCCAACCTCATCTTCCACTCCTGCACCAAGCACATCGAGCTTGACTACCACTTTGTACGTGAGCTAGTCACTACTGACCAACTTCATATTCGTTTCATCTCTACTGATGATCAGATAAGCGATATCTTCACCAAGTCAATACCTACTGCTCGATTTCTCTATCTTCGATAAAAGCTTCATCTCTTTTATCAAACAACATCGACTTGGCGGGGGGTGGGGGGGGTGTTAGGAGATAACTTTCCCCCCCTTTCTTTTCTCTTCCTAATTGTACCGCACATTCTTATCCTTATCTCTCCATTGTGTGTGTATCATTTGAACATATTTATAATCGGATGCCATACATATCAATTTATCTTCAGAAGATATTAATATTCAAATACCATTCATATCCATCAAATTTGATCATTCTCATTCATAAATACATATCCATTAGATCAAATCGAATTCATATTCAAATAAAGTATGTATATCATATCAATCACTTTTATATTTCATTCAAGAGTCAAAATGTAACTGCCCTGGAAATTTAAATAAAATATATGTATTAAAAATGTCAAATGTGGAAGCGTAATAAAAATTTTGATTAACATCCCTTACACAATAACCAAAACGTACTCAAAACATGAAGGAACAAACTAACTAAGAGAGATACTCGAAATAAAAACTATAAATATAACTATAAAGTCTTTAGACGTCCCCTTCGCCGTCTTCCTGTGGAACGGGCTCGGGAACAACGTCCTCTTGATCTGAAATGGTTAAATAAGGAATGAGCTACATCAGCCCAGTAAAGACATCACATTATCTCATCGCCACGGAAGTAAAGGTGGGTAGAAAATAAAAATGACCAATGGAGCATAATTTATAACGAACTCGTTTATTAACATAAAAACCTTTACTGTCCACTTATTTCAGCGAGATCCATGAAAACAACATATGAAAACAATAACTTTATAATATCATGAAATCATACACACTTTATAACATAACATATACCACACCTTTACATTTCAATCATCAGGAAACAGATTTTCTCTTTTACCAGCCTACTAGTATCCCTAGGGATCCATAGGGGGTCCCCTCTACCCGTGAACCATTAACATTTATAACCTGATTCCAAGGCCGTCCCCATACCCCGTCCGGTATGGGCGCCAAAACCATGAACCTCAATACCCCGTCCGGTATGAGGGTGAAACGGGTCGTCCCCATACCCTGTCCGGTATGGGCGCCAAAACACATAAGGTCTCCATACCCCGTCCGGTATGAGAGACCACGTTTCCGGTAGGGTTCCGTACGGACCCAATCCGTCCACCATCTCCCAGGATATCTAGTCAGGCTGTTCACATTATCCACTTATCAATTCACATAACCTCTTGCCCTTTTTCTTGGTTTCAATCATCCAAACACACACAATATGTAAACCAGTAATGGATACCAACAAGACAATATAGTATCGGGTTCATCATAATACAAACCATGATTCATGCATACGAAACTATAACGTAATTACATCAAACATCATGCTGCATTTAATACTGGAAATTAAATCGAACAATAACAGACCAACACTGTATCAGACTCGGGCTCCATTGGCAACCTTAATCAATTATACATTTATAAAGTCACACAGTACAGTTTAATTATTTATTTAACTTTAATACCGTGATAGGAAATAGGGTGAGAGGTCCTGACCTATTTCGGGGTTTGAATTCGATTCTACAGTGCGCCTACAGGCTGTCCCTAATTTTCCTAAATTTTTTTTCGGGAAACTAAAATGCACTACCGGTACCTGCACGTGTCCCAAAAAATCTCAAATCAGACCTAGGGCCCCTTTTGGCCAATATCACAATTCCAGCACGGCGGCTCCGCCGTGATCCGGCGACGGCGCCGCTGCAAGCGGCGGCGATTTACCTCGGGTTGGCTGTTTTCGGCCGAATTCGGCCACACTTGCATCGGTCCCTGCAATAAAACAACCTTAGGACCCTCGGTGGGCAAAAAAATCACCAAAAATCGAAACTTACCAGCGGCGGTGCTCTCGGGTACGGCGGCTCCTCCGGCGTGAGTCGTATTTTGATGTTTGGCTTCGATCAACCTGTAGAGAAAAGAACGGTGATCACAGTGGTATAAAATTTGCATCGAACGATGGCCGAAAAGGGCCTCATCGGAGGCAAAAATTGAGGAGGGGCACGGCGGCATCGCTGGGCTTCGGTTGGGTTTTCCAGCCGTTTGGCCGGTGGTTTGGCTCCGGTTTGGCCATAGGCGGACTCAGCATCGAAAAACGAGCAAGGTGGAGAAAATTTACCTCGATCGGCGGTCGGAAACTTCTCCGGTGCGGCGGCAGGTGGCGGCAACTGGCTCCTCCGGCGTCTGGTTCTTCTTCTCCGGCGAGGCACTGGCGGCTAGGGTTTTTGTGGTCAGGTGTGGGTGGGATTATTTATACCCTTTGCCTTTTAATCTCAACCGTCCATCAAGATTAAATCTGGACCGTTCGATCGCGATTTAATTGGGATTAAATATGGGTCGTCCATCGCGATGTAATCTGGGCCGTCCGTGCCTGATTGAATCTGGGCCGTCCATGCACGTGAATCTGGGCCGTCCGTGCGCATATTTAATCTGGGCCGTCTGTGCGCGCGGGAACAGATCTGGGCCATTTGATCGCGCGCACGCGGATCGCCCACGTGGCCCGTCCCCTGGTCAGCGTTTCCTTGCCACGCGGCGCGTCCTGGTTGGCCGAGGCTGCTGACCGGGCCGCTGACGTGGCTGCTGACATGACATAACTTTTCTAAATTACGTTTTGACCTCCGGTTTCCGATTTTCTTTTCAAAAACATCCCTAGAATCTAAATTTTCACCCCTTTTTCCCAAAATCAATTTCAATTAAATCCAAATAATATTTTTACCCAAGTTTATCATTATTATTATTTTTATTTTCATGAAATTAGATTAAATTAAATCAAATTAAATTAATTAAAAATCAAAAAAATTCAAATAATTACAAAATAAAATAAATAATAATAATAATAATAATACTTGGGGTGTTATAACTCTCCCCTCTTAAAGAAATTTGGTCCCCCAAATTTGCCTCTTACTCTTGGTTGAACAAATGGGGATACTGGGCTCTAAATTCTAATTCTAGCTCCCAAGTAGCCTCCCTAGGCGTGTGGTTCTGCCACATGACTTTTACAAATGATATTTCCCGGTTACGGAGTATTCTGCTTTTTCGGTCCGTGATATCGACTGGTACTTCTTCATAAGACAAGTTCTCTTGGAGTGGAAGCAGTTCATGAGCCAAGACATGAGAAGGGTCCGGGTTGTACTTACGTAGCATAGATACGTGGAACACATTGTGGACTCTGGAGAGCTCTGGAGACAGTGCTAATCTGTAGGCAGCAGTACCAATCATGTCTAAGATTTCAAAGGGTCCAATATATCGGGGGTTTAATTTTCCCCTCCTGTCGAACCTACTAATTCTCTTGAAAGGAGTGACCTTGAGAAACACCCGGTCACCTTTCTCAAACGCTAAGTCTCTCCTTCGGGTATCTGCATAACTCTTCTGCCTACTCTGAGCTGTCTGAATGTTCTTCTTGATTTTAACTATCTTGGACGTGGTCTCCTCTACCAACTCTGGGCCGAACAATTTCTATCGCCCACTTCCTCCCAACAAATCGGTGATCTGCACGGGCGCCCATATAAAGCCTCATATGGTGCCATACCGATGCTTACTTGGTAGCTGTTGTTGTACGCAAACTCTATCAGGGGCAGATGGTCGTCCCAATGGCCCCTGGATTCAAGGACACATGCTCGGAGCATATCCTCAAGCATACGAATTGTCCTCTCTGATTGTCCATCAGTCTGGGGATGGAAGGTAGTACTAAGAGACAGCTTTGTTCCCATAGCTTGCTGGAAGCTACTCCAAAATCGAGAAGTGAACCTGGGATCCCTGTCGGATACTACTGTCACTAGAACCTCATGCAATCTGACTATCTCCCGGATATACATCCTTGCCAACTTGTCCAATGAATCGGTCATCCTGATGGCTAGGAAGTGAAAAGACTTGGTAAGTCGGTCAACGATTACCCATATGGCATCATGTCCTGAACGTGCCTTGGGTAGCCCCGATACGAAGTCCATGGTGATATGTTTCCACTTCCACTCCGGGATCGGTAAAGGCTGAAGTAACCCACCTGGGCGCTGATGCTCTGCCTTGACCTACTGACATACCAAGCATTTAGATACAAAGTCGGCTATGTCTCTCTTCATCCCATGCCACCAAAACCAGAGTCGCATGCTTTGGTACATTTTGGTGCTTCCTGGATGCATGGCAAACTTCGAGCTATGGGACTCCATCATGATATCCCTTTTTAACTCACTGTCATCTGGGACACACACCCTGTCTTAGAAATGAAGTAATCCATCGGCAGAGATTCAGAATTCTGAGCTACCTCCCTGTTCTGCATCCTTCCTGCGGGCTACCAGGGCGGGGTCAACTGTCTGGGCTTCCCATATTCTCTGGATTAACACGGGCTGGACTGTCAGGCGGCCCAAACATGTGACTCTCCTCAAATCATGAAGTCAAACCTGTTGCGTGGCCCCAATTGGTATGCATTCTGAAACCATCAAATAGGCTAAGATACCTGCACTTTTCTTGCTGAGGGCATCTGCTACCACGTTGCCCTTACCCGGATGGTATAAGATGTCACAATCATAGTCCTTAAGGAGTTCTATCCATCTTCTCTGACGCATGTTGAGATCCTTCTGAGTGAATATGTGTTTCAAACTCTTGTGATCGGTATAGATCTGAAAGGTCTCTCCGTACAAATAATGGCGCCAGGCTTTCAAGGCATGAATGATTGCGGCAGCTCCAAGTCATGGGTGGGATAGTTCTTCTCATGATTCTTTAACTGTCTGGACCCATATGCTATAACCTTTCCATGCTGCATCAGGACACAACCCAGACCCAGATAGGAGGCATCACTATAAACTATATATCCTCCTGATCCACTAAGTAAAGCTAGCACGGGTGCAGTGGTCAACCGCTTCTTTAATTCTGAAAAATTTCTTTCGCAGTCTTCATTCCACTCAAACTTGGCATTCTTCTTTGTGAGTCGGGTTAGAGGAGTTGCTAGACTGGAGAATCCTTCAACGAACCTGCGGTAATAACCTGCCATTCCTAGGAAGCTACAGATTTCCTTAACTGATGTCAACTTCTCCCAGCCAAGTACTGCTTCAACCTTTTCGGGATTCACTGATACCCCTTCCTTCGATATGATGTGTTCTAGGAAGGCGGTATGCTCAAGCCAGAATCCACACTTACTCAACTTCGCATATAACCTCTTGTTTCTAAGGACCTGCAAAACTTGGGCCAGATGGTGAGCATGTTCTTCTCTGCTTTTTGAGTAGACTAAGATATCATCGATGAACACGATGACAAATTGATCCAAGAACTCTCTGAAGACCCTATTCATCAGATCCACAAAGATTGTCGGGGCATTGGTTAGCCCGAATGGCATGACCAGGAACTTATAATGTCCGTACCTAGTTCGGAAGGCCGTCTTGGGGATGTCTTCTGTTCTTATCTTCACCTGATGGTAACCTGATCGTAGGTCTATTTTAGAGAATACCTGTGCACCCTGCAGCTGATCAAAGAGGTCATCAATCCGGGGAAGGGGATACTTATTTTTGATCGTGACCTTGTTCAATCCTTTGTAATCAATGCATAGTCTCGACGTTCCATCTCCCTTCCTTGCAAAAGTGACTCCAGCACCCTAAGGGGACACACTGTGTTTAATAAAACCACTGTCTTGCAATTCAGTGATCTATTTCATCAGATTTTCCATCTCAATGCGGCTCATATGGTAAAGAGCAACCGAAATGGACTGGGTACCTGGCTGTAGGTCTATAGTGAACTCGACTTCTCTATCCACTAGCAGACCGGGCAGTTCATCTGGAAACACATCTAGGAAGTCTCGAACTACCGGAATCTCTTGAACACAAATTTCCTTCTTGGATTTGCCTAGTCAGAGAAAACAACAAGATTAAGGCACTAGAAGTTAAGAAAACTTGCCATCAAGGAATACGTATTGAATAATTTCATTAATTTGTAAATGGCTCCTCGTTAGGAGGATTAAATACAACTTTCTTGTTAAAGCAATCTATGGTAGGGTGATACGCCGCTAGCCAATCCATTCCTAAGATTACATCAAAATCTCCCGTGTCTAACCCTATTAGGTCTACCCTCAGTTTCGTATTTGCTATCTCCACGGCACGAGCCTTATAGATAGCTTTCCCTAGTAGTGTTTCACCCCTGGCAATAGACACAAACAACAATGATTCAAGTTTATCAGGTGATACATTAATTTTGGAAGCAAAAGCATGTGAAACAAAGGAGTGCGATGCACTAGTGTCAAATAAAACATGAGCAATATGGTTACAGATAGTATACATACCCTGTACTACATCCGGGTCAGCGTCGGTATCCTGCTGGGTAAGGTTGTAAGCTCTGCCCTGGATAGGAGGCCTCCCTTGATTCTGGTTCCTCGAGCATTCTCTGGCATAATGCTGGGCACTGCCACAAATGCGACAAGTGTTGTTGAGGCGGTAGCAGGGTCGGTCCACGTGATCTCTGCCGCAGTGTTGATAGATTTTCCCACGTGCTACCCCTAGAGCTTGAGGAGGGGCCTGGATGGCTGGTCTGGGCCTCTTATTTGGTTGGGCAGGCGCAGTAGGTACTCGCTTGCAGAACGGAGCTGAGGGTCGGGAACTCCCTCCTGGCTGAGGACGGGTGCTGAAGCTTCTTTCCAAGATCTGTGCCTTTGCTAGGACTGCTGAATATGTCTTGAGCTCCAGTATTAACAAGTGTTGCCTGATCTCTGGGCGGAGACCCGACTGGAATCTCCTAGCCTTTCGACCCTCATCCATCAATGTCTCTGGGGAGTATCGGCCCAGCTCGAGGAACTTACGAGCATACTCTGATACTGTCATGTTTCCCAGAACCAGTTGAATAAACTCCGTTTCCTTTAGGTGTCGGAGATGCTCAGGGAGATACTCCACATGAAAAGTAGCTAGGAACTGCTTCCAAGTGACTGGTGTAGGCAGGGTGGTCTGCTTGAGCTCCCACCAACGTCCTGCCTCTCTTACCAGCATGAAGGAAGCAAGGGCAGCTCTCTGCTCAAGAACTATTCCCAATATCCTAAAAGCTCTCTCAGTCTCCGCCAGCCAGTACTGGGACTCTTCAAAAGAGGATCCCACTGCAAAGGTGGAAGGGTTCAGTCTCTTGTACCTCTCTATGTAGCCCAGGTCGATCAAGGAATGAGTGGGATCCCATGGAGGAGGGACTGGACCCGGCTGGGGATAGACTGGGGGGTCCGATGGTGGAACCTACTGATATGCTGGGGGCACTGGGTCGTGCTGTAGCGGTGCCGGGTAGTACCGTGGCTGGGGCACCGGGTTGTACTGCGGCAGTGGTGTCGGGTGGTATTGTGGAGGAACAGGCTCGTGCTGGGGTGGCCCGGGATCAGCCTGCGGTAGCGGAGGCTCAACCTGCGGTAGTGGAGGAGGGTCGGGTAACTCCCTTCTCTCCCCTCGCCCTTGCTGGGCAGCTATGAATCCTTCCATCATCTCAAATAACCTGTCTACATCCTCCCGAAGTGAATTATCCTGGGCCGCTCGGTTTAGTGGGGGTCTTCCTCTCCTCATCTCTCTGTACCTGCATTTCATAAGGAATAGTTGAGTAACGGTTTATTGGTAAATATTTCTCTAAGCATTATTGTGTAAGGGATGGGTCCGAGGAACGCGGCTCTCATACCAACTGTAACGACCCTAGAAATTTAAATGAAATATATGTATTAAAAATGTCAAATGCGGAAGCGTAATAAAAATTTTGATTAACATCCCTTACACAATAACCAAAACGTACTCAAAACATGAATGAACAAACTAACTAAGAGAGATACTCGAAATAAAAACTATAAATATAACTATAAAGTTTTTAGGCGTCCCCTTCGCCGTCTTCCTGTGGAACGGGCTCGGGAACAACGTCTTCCTGATTTGAAATGGTTAAATAAGGAATGAGCTACACCAGCCCAGTAAAGACATCACACTATCTCACCGCCACGGAAGTAAAGGTGGGTAGAAAACAAAAATGACCAATGGAGTATAATTTATAACGAACTCGTTTATCAACATAAAAACCTTTACTGTCCACTTATTTCAGCGAGATCCATGAAAACAACATATGAAAACAATAACCTTATAATATCATTAAATCATACACACTTTATAACATAACATATATCACACCTTTACATTTCAATCATCAGGAAACAGATTTCCTCTTTTCCCAGCCTACTAGTATCCCTGGGGATCCATAGGGGGTCCCCTCTACCCGTGAACCATTAACATTTACAACTTGATTCCAGGGCCGTCCCCATACCCCGTCTGGTATGGACGCCAAAACCATGAACCTCAATACCCCGTCTGGTATGAGGGTGAAACGGGCCGTCCCCATACCCCATCTGGTATGGGTGCCAAAACACATAAGGTCTCTATACCCCGTCCGGTATGAGAGACCACGTTCCCGTTAGGGTTCCCTACGGACCCGGTCCGTCCACCATCTCCCAAGATATCTAGTCAGGCTGTTCACATTATCCACTTATCAATTCACATAACCTCTTGCCCTTTTTCTTGGTTTCAATCATCCAAACACACACAACATGTAAACCAGTAATGGATACCAACAAGACAATACAGTATCGGGTTCATCATAATACAAACCATGATTCATGCATACGAAACCATAACATAATTACATCAAACATCATGCTACATTTAATACTAGAAATTAAATCGAACAAAAACAGACCAACACTGTATCAGACTCGGGCTCCATTGGCAACCTTAATCAATTATACATTTATAAAGTCACACAGTACAGTTTAATTATTTATTTAGCTTTAATACCGTGATAGGAAATAGGATGAGGGGTCCTTACCTATTTCGGGGTCTGAATTCGACTCTACAGTGCACATACAGGTTGTCCCTAATTTCTCTGAATTTTTTTCTGGGAAACTAAAACGCACTACCGGTACCTGCACGTGTCCCAAAAAATCTCAAATCAGACCTAGGGCCCCTTTTGGCCAATATCGCAATTCCGGCACGGCGGCGATTCACCTCGGGTTGGCTGTTTTCGGCCGAATTCGACCACATTTGCATCGGTCCCTGCGATAAAACAACCCTAGGGCCCTCGGTGGGCCAAAAAATCACGAAAAACTGAAACTTACCGGCGGTGGTGCTTTCAGGTGCGGCGGCTCCTCCGGCGTGAGTCGTGTTTTGATGTTTGGCTCTGATCAACCTGTAGAGAAAAGAACGGTGATCACAGTGGTATAAAATTTACATCGAACGGAGGCTGGGAAGGGCCTCATCGGAGGTAAAAACTGAGGAGGGGCGCGGTGGCGCTATTGGGCTTCGGCTGGGTTTTCCGGCCGTTTGGCTGGTGGTCTTGCTCCGGTTTGGCCATAGGCGGACTCAGCATCGAAAAACGAGCAAGGGGGAGAAAATTTACCTCGATCAGCGGTCGAAAACTTCTCCGGTGCGGCGGCGGGTGGCGGCGACCGGCTCCTCCAGCGTCTAGTTCTTCTTCTCCGGCGAGGCACTGGCAGCTAGGGTTTTTGTGGTCAGGTGTGGGTGGGGTTATTTATACCCTTTGTCTTTTAATTTCAACCGTCCATCAAGATTAAATTTGGACCGTTCGATCGCGATTTAATTGGGATTAAATCTGGACCGTCCATCGCGATGCAATCTGGGCCGTCCGTGCCTGATTGAATCTGAGTCGTCCGTGTGCGTGAATCTGGGCCGTCCGTACGCACGTTTGATCTGGGCCGTCCGTGCACGCGGGAACGGATCTGGACCGTCCGATCGTGCGCACGCGGATCGCCCATGTGGCCCGTCCCCTGGTCAGCGTTTTCTTGCCACGCGGCGCGTCCTGGTTGGCCGGGGCTGCTGACCGGGCCGCTGACGTGGCTGCTGACGTGGCACAACTTTTCTAAATTGCGTTTTAACTCCCGGTTTCTGGTTTTCTTTTCAAAAATACTCCCAGAATCCAAATTTTCACCCATTTTTCCCAAAATCAATTTCAATTAAATCCAAATAATATTTTTACCCAATTTTATCATTATTTTTATTTTTATTTTCATGAAATTAGATTAAATGAAATCAAATTAAATTAATTAAAAATAAAAAAATTCAAATAATTACAAAATAAAATAAAATAAAATAATAATAATAACACTTGGGGTGTTACACAAAATTCTATCAACTTTTACATTTAATTTCGTGATAATCTCTTTTCCAATATCATAAATGATCCCTAGGAATCTCCTCTATAGGTGGATACTTAAAATATTTTTATAACAAACCATCAGCCGTCCTTATACCTCAAACTATATAAGCACCATTAACATCGGTCGTCCCCCCTCAATAGAGGTGAACACCATAAATATCGGTCATCCTCACCTCTCAACCTTGGTGAGGGTCATAAATACCGATTATCCCCACATCTCAACCTATATGGGCATCATATACATCAGTCGTCCTCACTCCTCAACATAAGTGAGCGTCATAAATATTCGTCATATCCACATTAGGGTTCACCGCACATAATCATCACATTTATGGTCAACTTACGTACATATACATTTCTTTACCATTATTCATACCCAAATTTCAACGTTTATATACATTATTGTTTCATAAACTCATAGATGCATATAATACAATGCACATCGCATATTCATAAATATAACTACATGTACACATAATTACATCATATGTGCCTAAAACACACAATATATTTGCACTCATATCAATATACATACATAATTATAAAGAGTCATTCACATACAGGCCATATTTATATGCAGATCTTTTAGAAAATATATATACTAACACATAATTTGAAATTAATCTAGAAAATTCTAATAATCATTTTAAAATCAATAAATTATTTTTTACAAAAATGTAGAGTCCTCGAATGAAAACTGACTCAATTTTTATCTAAAATTTGATCGAAAAATGTATTGAATCTACGACCTTCTCTAATTCTGACTACTGTTCAGATAATTTCCTTATTTTCAAAACTGCGTGTTAAATTACACATAATTATTATTTATTATTTTATTTATTTTATTTTATTTATTTTATTATTATTATGTTCTTTCTTTTTACGAAGACAACACGACGGGAGAACTAATTTTACCTTGGACATGCGGTCCCTGGTCGTTGGAGTCACCATGCGCCACCACACGCGCGGCCGGAGCCCACTGCAAAAAGTAGCATGTGTGGTCAGATCCGCTTTGTCTCCTCCCACTCTCGGGGATCTGAAATAGATCCCGCTGCCATTGCGAGCACTGCGTATTCTCTCCCTGAACATAACTGACTTGTCACGATGTCGATCTTTTTCTTTTACTGCATGCAGGACCGATCATAAAATTTCCTACTTTACGCACTAATAGCTGTGCAGATCTAGATCTAGCCATCTGTTCTCTCCCTGTCGTGCGCCTAACCGAACTTTTTTTATCGCTGGAGAGTAAGGAATGCTCCAATTAGATTTGATATGTCGCACTTGTCCGACCCGATTTAGAATCATGTTCATGCAGGAAGAACGATGCTACGTCTTCTCACGTGCGAAAGGATTGCTCAGCTTCATCATACATGTTTTGCTGCTGCTTCTTATTCTCTCATGCCACACCTCTTTTTTTAGGGTTCTTTTCTTTTAATTTATTTTTTTGATAGTTATTTATTTATTAATTTATTTATATAAATATATCTTACCCAAAAAAATTTCAAAATAACTGGGACGTCACCGTCAATTTTTGAGATGTTACAATGTGTGTAAAATTGCATGTTTTTTACTTTTCTTACAAGATTTCTAATTTTTTTATAAAAAAAATTGAAATACAACAAAGTAGTGGGTAAAGATTGTGCCTATCTAAATGCTCAGTGAATAAAGAATATTTCATCTCCTTGGGTTTTGCATGGTGCATTTTTAAGGGCATCTACAAAATTATTTGGTATGATTTTTTTCCATCCATTTTTTGGGTAGCTATTTATTCTCAGTGATATTGAGCATCTTCATGCACTTAACCTTCACCTAACTCCTATAACACACGATTAGAAGCTTCATGCACTCAACCCTACTAGACATCGTCATGTGCACAAACTTCAGTGAAGAGCTCTCTTCACCAAAGCACCACTATTTCCCATCTTTAATTCACCAAAGCACCAGAAACATCAGACATGAAAAGCTCTCTTCTATAAGTGGCATGAATGAAAGAGCCACTATCAATAATTCAAATAGAATCATGAAAGGCAAGATTTGCTTCCTCACTCTTACAAAGTAACATGAAATCTTCAAAGATTATAGTTGTCACTTTCTTTTTCTCATCGTCCTCTTGATTTTCTTCATTGGTTTCTTTTTTTGCTCTTTCTTTCATGTGTAGTAAACTTCTTGGATGTGGCCTTTCTTGCCATAATGATAACACATTATGTCTTTCTTTTATCTAGACTCACTTGTAGCCTTTTTATGATGTTGATGCCCTTTACTCATGTTTATCCCCCTAATTTCCACAGGTTTAGAATTTGAAGAAGGAGAATTAGTACTCATCTTTTTTATCTCTTCATTTAGGACTATACTATTAGTCATACTTATTATAATTTTGCCTTTATGAGTCGAATTATACATAAAAGCCCTAAAGGTTTCCCAACTCTCATGTAAGGAGCCCAAGAGTTATAAAGCTTGTATCTTATCATCAAAAGCAATACTCGTTATAGCCATCTCACTAATGACACCTTGCATTTTATTCAAGTGATCAACCATATAAGTACCATCCTCGTGATGAAAATGCATAAAGTTCTTCTTCATATACAACTTGTTTCCTCCATTTTTCTAGCATAAATTTCACCTATCTTAGTCTAAAGAAGTTAAGCATTAGTTTTATTAACAATATGAGTATGCACATTATCATTAACCCATTGCCGAATTAGCCACAAACTTATATATTCAAAAAAGTCCACTTTTTATCATTTATATCTTTAGACTTACAAGCCACGAGTCATACCTATCTTATAGGATAATAATGGGAGCATACTTATTTAAATCACATAAATTCGAGTTAAGTAAAATAGGGTTGTAGAAGCATCACGTTCCTTAAATGTAAAATATAAACATATATACGAGGCTTTAAATTTTTTTTTTTTACATTACAAAACAAAAGTACGAAAAAGTAACCTTAATCTCAAGGTCTAGCACAAAAACGTTTTCTCTGTATCTAGAGGGTGATAGGAGGATCAGATAAAATATTTCAGTAAACAATATTATAAAATCATAGTATAGTATATGCAATACATAGTTTTTTTACATACAATTAAAACATATATCATATACTCTTTCAAAAAAAAATCAGATATACGAATAAGAAGACAAATACACAAATTAGAAAACGAAATCACAATCGTTTTATTGTATACTTTATCACTATTATGAAGGATCAATCAGTTACTATGCATTATGCAAGTACACATGTTTATTCTCCATGTACCGAAACACGAAACAGCATACATAAGTATCTTGAAACATTGCTATACTCCGAACACAAAGCGGTTAAGGTAGGCAAATCAAACTATTTTCTCATACACCTGAATACGGAACGGTTATGTATAGGTACACACTTATCGCTTTGCCAATACACCAGAACAAGGAACGATATGTATGGCTATATTGAAGCCTAGCAACACTACTACTTCCCAAACATAGAATGATTAGAGCACACAAATTATACTATTTTTCTATACACTTGAATACAAAATAGTTATGTATGGGTACACACTTATCACTTTACCAATACGCCCTAACACAAAGCAGTATATATGGTCACATTGAAGCCTAGCATAATGCAAGTGCTTTCAGAAAAACTCTTTTCTATAATGAGTAATGCACACATATCAAAATCACACTTCGAAAACAAAAAGCAAAATAATACTTATATCGAGGTAAAACTTTAACAAATATTTACTTAGCAAATACGAAGGTATAAGTTAAATATTTTCTAAAAATATGTAAATCATAATATCACAAAAATATATTTGTACATTTCTATACTAAAAGTACATAAAATACTTCAATGCTATGTTGGCTAATGAATCCATAATATTCATTTATCTTAGGCCTTTAACAGTCGTATTTTAAATATTTTCTTTATCTACTACTTTATGTATCCACTCAAATATAGTCTCCCTTTATATTGCTTTAATTTTTTGTGGAGCATGTAATCTTAATTCCAATAGCATTACAACTTCATTTATGTCCTTTTCCTCTAAAAAATTTGGTAGAATTCCAGGATAATTTTATCAATTTTTTTACTTAAAAACTTTTCTAAAAAATTTAAAAGAAACTGAATTTTAAAACTTAAGAAAATGTTTATCTTTCTAACAGTTTATAAACTCATTTTAACCGTAAGCCTTCTTCCTCTTCTTTTCCTCTTCCTTTGCTCTCATAAATTTATCAGAGTTTCTCTAAGGTTTTATCTAAAAACCTCACAATACTCTTACAAAATCACACACTTCATACTCCTTATTCATCCCTCACCTTTATGCTTATCACTAGTTTCTCTCATCCATAATGTCTCTTCCTCCATTCTTTTATCCCCTATTTATAAGAGTGGGAAGCCACGAGAGAAGATTTTCACTATTATGTCATGCCACTTCATCTAAAAGTTATTATTTTTTATTATATCATTTCATCTAAAAGTTGTCATATTTTATTATGCCACTTCATCTAAAAGTTGTCACTTTTCATTACATCACTTTATCTAAAAGTTATCACTTTTCATTATGCTACTTCATATAAAAGTTATCACTTCTCATTATGCCAGTTTATCTAAAAAGTTCTTACCTTTTTTTATACCTCTTCATGCTTATTCTAACTTCTTCATTTTTATCCATCCTTTTCTGTTTGACTCTAAACTGTCCTTAACCTTATTAAATATTTTCAAATATATATAAAAACTAAATTAAATATATCAAATACAAGAAATTAACTAGGGGATATTTTTGAGCTGTCACATCCTCCCCCCTCCCCCCTCCCCCCTCCTTTAAAAAGGAATTTGGTCCTCCAAATTAAACTTACCAAGTATTACAAACAAATAAGGGTCCTTAGCTTTTATTTCCTCTTCTGGTTTCTAGATGAATTCCTTAATGGAATGGTCTTTCCATAGTATATTTACCCATAGAATCATTCCAGATCGTGATATCGTTTTTTTGCGATTCGGTATTTATATAAGGATCTCAACTCCTTCTAATATCTCAATTGGTTTTATGCATTTGGGATTTAACTTTTATTTCTTCTCAAATCTCATAGTGTCTTTTGTTAATATCTTTGGAAACACAGGGTCATCCATTTCAAATTTTAAGTACAACTTTTCTTGCCTACTTTAGGCAAATATTTTCTTTTTTTATCAACTTAATCCATTCGATTGTTTCTCCACTAATTTCGGTCTAATTTATTGTTTATTTGATTTTTTTTCAAAAAATAAGTGATTTATCTAGTCTCCCATATATGGTGCTATCTTTTCATTAGACTGATAGTTATTATTATATGTGAAGCCTAGCAAGGAAAAAAGTCTGCCTCATTAGTCAAATGCTATATCTGGAATGATAAGTATTGTTGTGTACAAACTATATCAGAGGCAATTGGTTCTTTCCATAATCTCATGATTCAAGAACACAAGCTCTACACATATCTTCCAGAGTTTATATCTTTTTTCTCGATTGGCTATCTATTTGAAGGCGAATGGTCTACTGAAGGATAGTTTAGTTCCCATAGTATACCATAAGCTAGTCCAATGCATTAATATGATCATGATATGGATATCATGAACTAGAGTCTGGTATAACTTATTCGATCATGGCAACTCATGACAGCATCTCCAAAATGTATGACAACTTAATACTTCATTAATTATTCTTGGTTCATCTACTATAGATAATTTTTACTAAGGTTGAAAATTCTTTATCTTCCAAATAACTTGTATAATTGATTTTTTACTTTGAATGCTAGACCGAACCAATCTATGGAGCTTATGATTACTTTATGGCACTACTACGAGGACAATAGTTATTTCTCTCCCAAAAACATAATCATGATTCCTCAATTTCTTTTTGGAACTTCAATTTCTTGTTTATGTTTTCTTGAGTTCTTAAGTACTCTTAAGTTGGTTAATTCTTTACTAAGCACTCTCAAGTCTATTATTTTTCTTCTATGTACTCCCAACATACAGTTTATCCACTAAAAACCTACCTTGTAATCTCATATGTTTCAGAACACAATCTAGAATTCTTTATTTAGCTCTTCATCAAAATACTATAATCCTCAAATTCATCAGAGTCCGGTGTCTTCTAAAATTTCTTAATAATTGATCTGGTTTCCCTAAAGGCTTCAAAATTGGTATGAAACTATTTATCATCATAATGTTATTAGGATCCTTTAGTAATAAGGTCAACCTATGATCTTGTAAAGATCACTTGCACTCTATAATTATTTTTATCTCTCCAAAGTTATTTACTTTAATCTCTCAAAGATTTCTAATGATTATGCTCAGATGGATAGCCTTAGATGATCCATAAAGCATCTTCATAAAGGTGGCTTAGCCATACCATGTTTGGGAACATTTGGTGAAGCATCATTACTCTTGGTTTACTTTAGATGACATCTCACAATCCTTATTGAGTCATCTTGGATATCATCCTAAAGTCTTTCAAAGGTCCACCAATGACTTTAGTTTTTGTTACCTTTATCTACTGCCATGTATGGTGCAAATGGTGCCTAGTTTTGATACCCTTCTGGCATTTCTGGCCATACTTTTAACTTTTTACTATAACTCTAAGAATTTTTCTTTTCTCTTATTTTTAGCAAACTTCGAAAAAAGAGTTCTTCTAGAGATTTAGTCCATTCTTAAGGACTTCCACTAGAGTTTTGCTTCGTCTTTAGAGTATCATTATTCTCTATTTTAGGGTGGATTATAGTACGTCCAAGAATTTGTTCTTATTATGCTTGACTAAGGTTGAGATCAATCATCATCTCTAGTTAACTTCTAGTTAAATCCATACCTTTCATTGATTTTACTTTTTCAGAGTCTATTCTTTGTAGGATATTCTTTATGACTTTGAGATGTTTGGATTCATCGTTCTCATCATTATTTTGTATGCTCACAGAAATTTTAAGGGGAGCTTCAAATGTCTCCTAAGTTTCATATACTCCTTTGGTAGATCAATTATGCTTAATAGTCACATTCCTAAAAGTTTCATCCTTATGAGGGGAAAAAATTTCTTCATTGGTCTTAAGGTTGCCATTTATATTCAACTCAACTTTCACCTGGCATACACTTCCTTTTGTTAGATAAGTGTCTAACAGGTTTGGTCATATTTTTAGTAATATTTATCTAATCCGATGTATCTGATCCTAAGAGTTTAGTGCACCATTACACTTTATTCGGAAAAAACTAATTAAGAGATATGGTATGTTATTAATCCTCAACTGTGGATAATAACTCTACTCCTTAGGTTTTTAACTTATTTCCTAATAAGTCAGTCTTTACAAGGGTGTTTTATATTCCCATATTTGAACTAGTCCTTAAAAAGGAATAACATTCTTTCCTAATAGCGTTAATAGCAGTTTCTCTTTAATCAACAAAATAATTAATATCCTCTAAAGCATATACATTATTCACATGGTTTCATAATTCATAGTTCTAAATATTGCAATGCTCGATTTCCATAATATTAATAGTATATCTTATTCCAACTCTAAACCACATGAAAACTTGTCTCACTTAGTAGTTTCTTGGGTGATGATAACTATTTAAACCTAAAGGGTTTAATAGAACTTCTTATCACTTCTCAAAATAACACTTTTCCTAAATTTATTATTCCTTAGATACAATAAAAAAAGTTATTGAGCTCCAAATATCTCATCTAACACTTCTACTTATATGTGTGAATCTATCAAATATTTTTTCTGATCCTGTCGTCTAGATTTTAATAAGTAGGTTTCGCATTGGCCTTACTATTTCCTATATCCAAAATTTAGGGTTCGAATAGAGTTTATACGATGTTCTACTCTATCATTCCAAATTTAACTACTTTATTCTAAGTTCTATGTAACCTTAAGCCTCGTATTCAAGAGATGTTCCTAAAATCATGCTTTGATACCACTTGTCACATATCATACCCGTCTTATAGGGTAATGACCAGATAGTATACTTACTTAAATCATATAGACTCAAGTTAAGTAAAATAACTTAACTTTGTTAATCATAATAGAGTCGCAGAAGTGTTATATTCCTTAAATGTAAAACATAAACATATGTACTAGTCTTCAAATTTTCTTTCTTATATTACAAAACAAAAGTATGCAATAGTAACCATAATCTCAGGGTCTCGCATCAAAAACTTTTCTATGTATCACCGTTCACTTTCTAGCAGTATCTTTAGTATCTTGAGGGCGATAAGAGGTGAGATAAAATATCTCAATAAATAATATTATGAATTGACAGCATGGTATATGCAGTATATAGTTTTTTACATACGATAAAAACATATATCATATACTCTTTGAAAAAAAATAAATATATGAATCAGAAGACAAATACACAAATCAGAAAACAAAATCACAATTGCTTCATAGTATACTTCATCACTATTATGGAGGATCAATCAGTTATCATACATTATGCATAGATACATATACTTATCATTGGTTCCCCATGTACCCAAATATGGAATGACATACATGAGTACCTATAAACACTACTGCCCCAAAATACAGAACGATCAGGGTACACAGATCACACTATTTTCCCATACACACGAACACAAAATGGTTATGTATTGGTACATACTTATCACTTTACCAATACATGCAAATACAAAACAATATGTATGGTCACATTGAAGCCTAGCAACACAACTATCCCCCAAATATGGAATGGGTAGGGCACTCATATCACACTGTTTCTCCATATACCCGACAACGGAGCAGTTATGTATGGGTACACACTTATCACTTTGCTAATACACCCAAATACAGAACGGTATGTATGGCCACATTAAGCTTAGCATAATGCAGGTACTGTAACGGCCCCGAAAATTTAAAATGGAATGTGTATTAAAAATATCAAATGCGGAAACGAAGTCAAAAAATTCGATTAACATCCCTTACACTAAAACCAAAAACGTGCTCACAAAATATAAAAGATCAAACTAACTAAAGGAGAAACTCGAAAGTAAAAGCTATGAATATGACTATGGAGTCTTTAGGCGTCTTCTTCGTCCTCCTCCTGCAGAACGGGCTCGGGAACAATGTCTTCCTGATCTGAAATGATTAAATAAGGAATGAGCTACACTAACCCAGTAAAGACATCACGATATCTCACCGTCATGGAGGTAAAGGTGGGTAGAAAATACAAAAAGACCAATGGAGCATAATTTACAATAAGTCCTTTTATCCATAATAAATCCTTTACCATCCACTTACCTCGGTGAAATTCATAAAACAATATACGAAAGCAATAACATTATCATCATCATGAAATCATAGGAACTGTATAACATAATACTTATCACGCCTTTTGCATCTCAATCATGACACAACATATTTTTCCTTATTTACCAGCCTACTAGTATCCATGGGGATCCATAGGGGTCCCGCTACCCATGAACCTTTAACACTTGTAATCAGATTCCAGGGCCGTCTCCATACCCCGTCCGGTATGGGCACCAAAACTATAAACCTCAATACCCCGTCCGGTATGAGGGTGAAACGGGCCGTCCCCATACCCCGTCTGGTATGGGCGCCAAAACACATAAGGCCTCCATACCCCGTCCGGTATGAGAGACCACAATCCCGGTAGGGTTCCCTACGGACCCAGTCCGTCCACCATCTCCCAGGATATCTAGTCAGGCTGACCACATTATACAATTATTAATTTACATAACCTTTCATTCCCCTTTTCCTCAGTCAGCATCATCAATTCACACACAAACAATGCAAACCAGTAATTTATGCCAAACAAGACAACATACAACATCGAGTTCTCAGTCATTCAACCCATAATCAATAAAATAGTAATATATGCACACGAAACCATGAAATGAAAACATCAGACCTCATACTGCATTTAAAACTGTAAAATAGGTCAAACAACAGCTAACCGACAAACACACCAGACTCGGGCTCCATCAGCGACCTTAAACAGTTTCACACATCTATTGATTAATGAAATACCGTTTTATCATTTATTGAACTTTAATACCGTGATAGGAAATAGCATGAGGGGTCCTTACTCGTTTCGGGGTCCGAACACGGCTTTACAGTGCGCCTACAGGCTGTCCCTAATTTTCCCTGAATTTTTCTCGGGGAACTGAAACGCACTACCGGTACCGGCGGTGGTGCTCTCGGGTGCGGCGGCTCTCCGGTGAGGTTCATGTTTTGGTGATTCGGCTCCGATCAACCTCGATCGGCGGTCAGAAATCTCCCCGGTGCGGCGGCCGGCTTCTCCAGCGTCTAGTTCGTCTTCTCCGGCGAGGGCAGGCGGCTAGCGGTTTTTGTGGTCAGGTGTGGGGGGTTCTATTTATACCCTTTTGCCTTTTGATCTCAGCCGTTCATTTTGATTTAATCTGGGCCGTTCGTTTTTGATTGAATCTGGGCCGTCCGTGCGATTGCATCTGGGCCGTCCGTGCGCACGCTTGATCTAGGCCGTCCGATCGCGCATACGCGGATCGCCAACGTAGCTCGTCCCCGGTCGACGTGGTCTTGCCACGTGGCAGGTCCTGGTTGGCCAGGACTGCTGACTGGGTCTGCTGACGTGGCACTCTCTTTTTTTTCCCTTATTTTAATAAAAATATTTAATAATAAAATAGTAAATTTTTCTAAATTTTTCGGGCGTTACAGGTACTTTCATAATAACTTCTTTTCATAATGAGTGATGCACATATATTAAAATCACATTTTAAAAAAAATGAAATAATACTTATATCAAAGTAAAACTTTAACAAATACTTACTTAACAAATATGAAAGTACAAATTACATGTTTTTTAAAAATATATAAGCTATAATATCACAACATCTATTGCATTTTTTAGACTAAAAATATGTAAAATATTCCAAAACTACGTAGGCTAATAAATCATTAATATCCACTAATCTTAGGTCCTTTAGTAGTCATATTTCAAACTTTTTTATCTATAATTTTATGTATCAACTCGGATAGAATCTCCCCTTATATTACTTCAATTTTCTTGTGGAGTGTGTAATCTTAATTCTTGTCGAGTTCTGACTTTATTTATAATAGTTTCTTCTCAGAAATCCATTAGAGTTCTGGGATGATTTTAGTCACTTCCTTGGCTTAGAAATATCTAATGCAATACTCAAAAACTAATCTCAAAAATTAATGAGAAATCAAATTTCAAAACTTAAGAAAATGCTTACCTCTCTAACAGTTTATATCTTTATTCTGACCGTGAATCATCTTTCTCTTCCTTTGCTTTCACAAATTTATCAGAGTTTTTCTAAGATTTTTATCTAAAAACCTCATAATACTCTTACAAAAGCACACACTTTGTACTATTTCTTCTTCCCTCACCTCTATATTTCTCACTATTTTTTCCATCCATAATGTCTCTTCCTCCATTCTCTCACTATTATGTCTTGCCACTTCATCTAAAAGTTACTATTTTTCATTATATCACTTTATTTAAAAGTTGTCACATTTCATTATGCCACTTCATCTAAAAGTTACCAATTTTTATTATATTACTTCATTTAAAAAGTTGTCACTTTTCATTATGTCACTTCATCTAAAAGTTATTATTTCTCATTTTACCACTTCATTTAAAAGGTTTCCACCTATTTTCATGCTTCTTCATGCTTATTCTAGCTTTTTCATCATTGTCCATCCTTTTCTGTTTGATTCTAAACTATATCCTTAATCTTATTATATATTTTCAAACACACATAAAAATAAATTAAATATATCAAATAAAAAAAATTAACTCGGGAGTATTTTCGAGCTATCACATTATGTTAATCACCAAAAATAAGAGCATGATAATCTTTACAATAAATGAGATCTTTCATTTTCCCTTTCTATAAATGAAAATTAAAGTCGTTAAACTAATCATCCTACTAATGTTCACAAACATCTTTCCATTAATCAGAAAGCAAACCTTGCTCTAATATCACAAGTAGGGAAATTCACATAAAAATGTAGAAACTTTCAAGATCTACCTTTCCCATAATGAAGAATACTAATAGTCAAGGATACTTAATTATCATATC
The DNA here is from genome assembly GCF_054855325.1 of Carica papaya. Lineage (NCBI taxonomy): Eukaryota > Viridiplantae > Streptophyta > Magnoliopsida > Brassicales > Caricaceae > Carica > Carica papaya. The sequence continues at coordinate 25,295,078 of NC_142311.1, read as the reverse complement.
AATTTCCTAGTAATAAAAACATAATGGTCAACTGTGAGTAAATAAAAAAGACCAAATTTAAATAGAAAATCCTTCAATATGAAGGAAAAAATTATGGATCCAAAGTTCACACCATAAACCACTATATTAAATCAATTAGCATAACAAGATTCTTTTTAGTACAAGCTAAAGCCAAATTTCACAAATTATACTAATTTAATTATATTCTTTCAACATCTAATCAAGTACCCTATCCAATACAAGGATCAACTAAATAAAGAAGAGATGTTGAAGCAATTCATTAAAAAGGGTAAAAACTGAGTCTATTTCCAAAAGACTATTTTGAACAATTCAATGGGCAAAATAAAAATTTCAATTGTCAAAGTGAAAAATCATATGTCTACTACAAAAATCAATTATATTCAATGGTAGATGGCTTATGGATTGTCTTTGTAAAATTAGAACTTAAGGTTATCTTCAAGAAGTACTCTATTTCATTTTTCTCACAAATCTCCATCTCTTTTTCTATCAAGTGGTTATAGTAATATATATATATATACATATATATACATATATATATAACCACCCTAAAAGTGCCTTTTAAACCCTAAGTGAGCTTTTGAGAAATTATCAAAATGCCACTTGCAAATGGCATTGGCCTTCTAGATTTTGGGTTATAACATATTAGAACCAAAAAGACTTTGTATTCTAAACATACATGCCATTATTTATATAAGAATGACCCCTCTAATAATTATTATCTTATATGACTTAAATATGAAAATCACTTAAAGAGACGTATTGCTGAAAGACATTTTATGGGTTTGATGTATTTTTTTTCTTTTCTTTTTGTTTCAAAAACTCATTAACTTGCATTTGTTAAGGTTTTCTATGAAGTAGGATAAAATTCTTTCGCACAGTTACGGTTTTTAACTTATGAGAAAGGATTTCAATGATGTAGGAAAAGTGTTTGAATTGACCTTCGATTAAGATAATAGGTAGCAAAGTCCAGCTCTTTCCTTGCTATTTCCCTGTTTTCTCTAATCTACGGGGATAGCTCTAAATAGCTTATGTAAAGTAGAGTTCCATCCTCCCCCAATGCTTCCTCTTGTCGAATGAAAGCTTCTTCACCTCTGCTATTAGTTTTGTAATAAGCTGATGAAATTTGATTTAAGAAGAAGAAAAATTTCGAGTGAAAACTTGCTAGGAAGTCAATATAAAGAGATGACAGAAAAATCTAGACTGAGAATTTGGGGAAGAAAGTCATCAATTATTAACTGCAGTCAGATGGTATTTATACATATAGAAAAACTTGTGTTTAACTTTCAGCTAATTATAAACAAGACCCTACACTTAAACATAATTACATTTGCAATCCTATATTTACAAGTAATCTCAATTAACTCTAATAAATATTGATCACTCCTTTGAATTTAGATTCATATTCTTAGGATTTGTTTATGGGTTGTATTTTAGACATTTTTGCAATTGTATTTGATATCATATTCTTAAGGGGGTCAAACTATTTTTTGACTAGATAGTAAGTACTTTTACTTCTTTTTAGAATAGTGAGGGTAGAAGTCATGGTGATACTTCTTTTATGTCCTTATTAGAAAGTTGTTACTTGTGTTTTTATTAAGAGGTTATACTATCATTAGTATATATACGGAACATAATTTATAATTAAATGTATAAATTTTTATTCTATACTTTTTCAATATTGGTTTTTGGTGTAAATATTTTCCTCTTTGTTTCATAAATGAAGCTTTTACTTTTCAATTAATATTGCAATAGCCTATAAATTTTGCATCTTTAAGTTAGGATTGGTAAATCTAACTTCATATTAAGCAGTAAATTCATTTTATTTTTTGTCAGTTTTAACTTCATAATTTACTATTAACTCCATGCATGATTATTATTTTTTAATAGGTTAAAGATGTTTTAATGAATTCTAATCTTGATGAGATTTTGTACATTGAAATTATTGTTTCTTACGATTTGAAATGTTTGCTTTGAGACCAGTGCTAAATCTTATTTTCGTTCCTTTAACCATTATGGAATCGGATACATATTCATGCTGTAACACCCAAGTGAAATAAAATTATATTTTATTATTTTTATTTTTTATTTATTTAATTTTTATGTAATTTATTTTAATTTGATTTAATTTAATGAAAAATAAAAATAATAATAATGATAAAATTGGGTAAAATATTATTTGGATTTAATTGAAATTGATTTTGGAAAAAAGCGGTGAAAATTTGGATTTTAGGGGTATTTTTGAAAAGAAAATCATAAACCGGAGGTCAAAATATAATTTAGAAAAATTGTGCCATGTCAACACCACGTCAGCGGCCCGGTCAGCAGCCCCGGCCAACCAGGATGCGCCGCGTGGCAAGAAAACGCTGACTAGGGGACGGGCCACGTGGGCGATCCGCGTGCGCGCGATCGGACGGCCCAGGTCAAACGTGCGCACGGACGACCCAGATTCACACGCACGGACGGTCCAAATTCAATCAGGCACGGACGGCCCAGATTTCATCGCGATGGACAGTCCAGATTTAATCCCAATTAAATCGCAATCGAACGGTTCAGATTTAATCTTGATGGATGGTTGAGATTAAAAGGCAAAGGGTATAAATAACCCCACCCACACCTGACCACAAAAACCCTAGCCACCAGTGCCTCGCTGGAGAAGAAGAACCAGACGCCGGAGGAGCCGGCCACCGCCATCCGCTGCCGCACCAGGGAAGTTTCCGACCGCTGATCGAGGTAAATTTTCTCCCTCTTGCTCGTTTTTTGATGCTGAGACCGTCTATGGCCAAATCGGAGCCAAACCACCGGCCAAACGGCCAAAAAACCCAACCGAAGCCCAACGGCACCGCCGCGCCCCTCCTCAGTTTTTGCCTCCGATGAGGCCCTTTCCGGCCTCCGTTCGATGCAATTTTTATACCACTGTGATCACCGTTCTTTTCTCTATAGGTTGATCGGAGCCAAACATCAAAACGCAACTCACGCTGGAGGAGCTGTCACACCCGAGAGCACCACCGTCGATAAGTTTCAGTTTTTTGTGATTTTTTGGCCCACCGAGGGCCCTAGGGTTATTTTATCGCAGGGACCGATGCAAGTGTGGCCGAATTCGGCCGAAAACGGCCAACCCAAGGTGAATTGCCGCTGCTTGCGGCGGCGCCGTCGCCGGAGCACGGCGGAGCCGCCGTGCCGGAATTGCGATATTGGCCGAAAGGGGCCCTAGGTCTGATTTGGGATTTTTTGGGACACGTGTAGGTACCGGTAGTGCGTTTCAGTTTTCTGGAAAAAATTCAGGGAAATTAGGGATAGCCTGTAGGCGCACTGTAGAGCCGTATTCAGACCCCGAAACAAGTAAGGACCCCTCACCCTATTTCCTATCACGGTATTAAAGCTAAATAAATAATTAAACTGTACTGTGCGACTTATAGATGTATAATTGATTAAGGTTGCTAGTGGAGCCCGAGTCTGATACAGTGTCGGTCTGTTATTGTCTGATTTAATTTGCAGTATTAAATGCAGCATGATGTTTGATGTAATTATATTATGGTCTCGTATGCATGAATCATGGTTTCTTTTATTTTGGTTGGTATTATGCTTAACCCGATACTGTGTTGTCTTGTTTGGTGTCGATGACTGGTTTACAAGTTTGTGCATGATTGGATGATTGAGACTAAGGAAAATGGCAAAAAGGTTATGTGAATTGATAAGTGGAAAAAGTGGACAGCCTGACTAGATATCCTGGGAGATGGTGGACGGACCAGGTCCGTAGGTAACCCTACCGGGAACGTGGTCTCTCATACCGGACGGCGTATGGAGACCTTATGTGTTCTGGCGCCCATACCGAATGGGGTATGGGGACAGCCCGTTTCACCCTCATACCGGATGGGGTATTGAGGTTCATGGTTTTGGCGCCCATGCCGGACGGGGTATGGGGACGACCCTGGAATCAGGTTATAAATGTTAATGGTTCACATATAGAGGGGACCCCCTATGGATCCCCAGGGATACTAGTAGGCTACTAAAATAGGAAATCTGTTTCCTGATGATTGAAATGTAAAGGTGTGATATATATTGTGTTATAAAGTGTATATGATTTCATGATATTGTAAGGTTATTATTTTCATATGTTATTTTCATGGATCCCGCTGAGGTAAGTGGACAGTAAAGGATTTTATTATTGATAAAAGAATTTGTTATAAATTATGCTCCATTGGTCATTTTGTTTTCTACCCACCTTTACTTCCGTGGCAGTATGATAGTGTGATGTCTTAACTGGACTGGTATACCTCATTCCTTATTTAACTATTTCAGATCAGGAAGACATTATTCCCGAGCCCGTTCCGCAGGAAGACAGCGAATGAGACGCCTAAAGACTCCATAGCTATATTTGTAGTTCTTATTTCGAGTATCTCTTTTATGTTAGTTTGTTCTTTCATGTTTTGAGTATGTTTTAGTTACTGTGTAAGGGATGTTAATCAAAATTTTTATTACGCTTCCGCATTTGAATTTTTTAATACATATATTTCATTTAAATTTCCGGGGCCGTTACAGTTGGTATCAGAGCCGCGTTCCTCGGACCCATCCCTTACACAATAATGCTTAGAGAAATATTCACCGATAAATCGTTACTCAACCATTCCTTATGAAATGCAGTTGCAGAGAGATGAGGAGAGGAAGACCCCCACTAAATCGAGCAGTCCGGGATGATTCCCTTCGGGAAGATGTGGACAGAATATTTGAGATGCTGGAAAGGATCATGGCCACCCAGCAAGGTCGAGAAGAGAGAAGGGAGTTACCCAAACCTCCCCCACTACCACGGGTTGAGCCACCGCTACAGCGAGCGGATCCCGAGCCACCCCGGCACGAGCCTGCTCCACCACAGTACCACCCGTCACCACCGCCGCAGTATGAACCGGTGCCCCAGCCACCGTACTGCCCAGCACCGCCACAGTACAATCCGGTGCCCCTACCATTTCAGCAGGTGCCACCACAGGGCCCCACAGTCTATCCTCAACCGGGTCCAATCCCTCCTCCACGGGACCCCGCTCCTTCCTTGATCGACTCGGGCTACATAGAGAGGTACTGGAGACTGAACCCTTCCACCTTTGCAGGGGGATCCTCTTTTGAAGAGGCCCAGTACTGGCTGGCGGAGACTGAGAGAGCTTTCAGGATCTTGGGAGTAGTTCCTGAGCAGAGAGCTACCCTTGCTTCCTTCATGCTGGTAGGGGAAGCCAGACATTTGTGGGAGCTCAAGTAGACCACCCTGCCTACACCAGTCACTTGGGAGCAGTTCCTAGCAGCCTTTCATGCGGAGTATCTCCCTGAGCACATCCGACACCTAAAGGAAATGGAGTTTGTTCAACTGGTTCAGGGAAACATGACAGTATCAGAGTATGCTCGTAAGTTCCTAGAGCTGGGCCGATACTCCCCAGAGACATTGATGGATGAGGGCCGAAAGGCCAGGAGATTCCAGTCGGGTCTCCGTCCAGAGATCAGGCAACACCTGGTAGTACTGGAGCTCAAGACATTTTCAGCAGTCTTAGTAAAGGCACAGATCATATAAAGAAGCTTAAGCACTAGTCCTCAGCCAGGAGGGAGTTCACGACCCTTAGCTCCGTTCCGCAGGCCAGCACCTACTGCACCTGCCCAACCAAATAAAAGGCCCAGACCAGCCATCCAGGCCCCTCTTCAGGCTCTAGGGGCAGCACGTGGGAAAATCTGTCAACACTGCAGCAGAGATCACGGGGACCAACCCTGCTACCGCCGCAACAACACTTGTCGCATTTGTGGCAGTGCCCAGCATTATGCCAGAGAATGCCCGAGGAACCAGAATCAAGGGAGGCCTCCTATCCAGGGTAGAGCTTACAACCTTACCCAGCAGGATGCCGACGCCGACCCGGATGGGGTACAGGGTATGTATACTATCTGTGACCATATTGCTCATGTTTTATTTGACACTGGTGCATCGCACTCTTTTGTTTCACATGTTTTTGCTTCCAAAATTAATGTATCACCTGATAAACTTGAATCATTATTGTTTGTGTCTACTGCCGAGGGTAAAACACTACTAGGGAAAACTATCTATAGGGCTTGTGCTGTGGAGATAGCAAATAGGAAACTGAGGGTAGACTTGATAGGGTTAGACACGGGGGATTTTGATGTAATCTTAGGAATGGATTGGCTAGCGGCGTATCACGCCACTATAGATTGCTTTAACAAGAAAGTTGTATTTAATTCTCCTAACGAGGAGCCATTTACAAATTAATAAAATTATTCATTACGTATTCCTTGATGGCAAGTTTTCTTAACTTCTAGTGCCTTAATCTTGTTGTTTTCTCTGACTAGGCAAGTCCAAGAAGGAAATTTATGTTCAAGAGATTCCGGTAGTCCGAGACTTTTCAGATGTGTTTTCGGATGAATTGCCCGGTCTGCCAGTGGACAGAGAAGTCAAGTTCACTATAGACCTACAGCCAAGTACCCAGCCCATTTCGGTTGCTCCTTACCGTATGAGCCGCATTGAGATGGAAGAGCTGAGGAAATAGATCACTGAATTACAAGACAGTGATTTTATTAGACACAGTGTGTCCCCTGGCGGTGCTGGAGTCACTTTTGCAAGGAAGGGAGATGGAACGTTGAGACTGTGCATTGATTACAGGGGATTGAACAAGGTCACGATCAAAAACAAGTATCCCCTTCCCCAGATTGATGACCTCTTTGATCAGCTGCAGGGTGCACATATCTTCTCTAAAATAGACCTACGATCAGGTTACCATCAAGTGAAGATAAGAATAGAAGACATCCCCAAGACAGCCTTCCGAATCAGGTACGGACACTATGAGTTCCTGGTCATGCCATTCGGGCTAACCAATGCCCTGGCAATCTTTATGGATCTGATGAACAGGGTCTTCAGAGAGTTCTTGGATCAATTTGTCATCGTGTTCATCGATGATATCTTAGTCTACTCAAAAAGCAGAGAAGAACATGCTCACCATATGGCCCAAGTTTTGCAGGTCCTCAGAAACAAGAGGTTATATGCGAAGTTGAGTAAGTGTGGATTCTGGCTTGAGTAGACCGCCTTCCTAGGACACATCATATCGAAGAAAGGGATATCAGTGAATCCTGAAAAGCTTGAACCGGTTCTTGGCTGGGAGAAGTTGACATCAGTTAAGGAAATTCATACCTCCCTGGGAATGGCAGGTTATTATCGCAGGTTCGTTGAAGGATTCTCCAGTCTAGCAGCTCCTCTAACCCGACTCACAAAGAAGAATGCCAAGTTTGAGTGGAATGAAGACTGCGAAAGAAATTTTTCAGAATTAAAGAAGTGGCTGACCACTGTACCCGTGCTAGCCTTACCAAGTGGATCGAGAGGATATACAGTTTATAATGATGCCTCCTATCTGGGCCTGGGTTGTGTCCTGATGCAGCATGGAAAGGTTATAGCATACGGGTCCAAACAGTTAAAGAATCATGAAAAGAACTATCCCACCCATGACTTGGAGATTGCCGCAATCATTCATGCCTTGAAAACCTGACGCCATTATTTGTACGGAGAGAACTTTCAGATCTATACCGATCATAAGAGTTTAAAACACATATTCACTCAGAAGGATCTCAACATGCGTCAGAGAAAGTGGATGGAACTCCTTAAGGACTATGATTGTGACATCTTATACCATCCGGGTGAGGGCAACGTGGTAGCAGATGCCCTCAGTAGGAAAGGTGCAGCTATCTTAGCCCATTTAATGGTTTCAGAATGCAGACCAATTGGGGCCACGCAACAGGTTTGACTTCATGATCTGAAGAGAGTCACATGTTTGGGCCGCCTGACAGTCCAGCCTGAGTTAATCCAGAGAATAAGGGAAGCCCAGACAGTTGACCCCGCCCTGGTAGCCCGCAGGAAGGATGCAAAACAGGGAGGGAGCTCAGAATTCTGAATCTCTGCCGATGGATTACTTCGTTTCCAAGACAGGGTGTGTGTCCCAGATGACAGTGAGTTAAAAAGGGACATCATGATGGAGTTCCATAGCTCGAAGTCTGCCATGCATCCAGGAAGTACCAAAATGTACCAAAGCATGCGACCCTGGTTTTGGTGGCATGGGATGAAGAGAGACATAGCAGACCTTGTATCTAAATGCTTGGTATGTCAGCAGGTCAAGGCAGAGCATCAGCGCCCAGGTGGGTTACTTCAGCCTTTACCGATCCCGGAGTGGAAGTGGGAACATATCACCATGGACTTCGTATCGGGGCTACCCAAGGCACATTCAGGACATGATGCCATATGGGTAATCGTTGACCGACTTACCAAGTCTTCCCACTTCCTAGCCATCAGGATGACCGATTCATTGGACAAGTTGGCAAGGATGTATATCCGGGAGATAGTTAGATTGCATGGGGTTCCAGAGACAGTAGTGTCCGACAGGGATCCTAGGTTCACTTCTCAATTTTGGAGTAGCTTCCAGCAAGTTATGGGAACAAAGCTGTCTCTTAGTACTGCTTTCCATCCCCAGACTGATGGACAATCAGAGAGGACAATTCGTACGCTTGAGGATATGCTCCGAGCTTGTGTCCTTGACTCCGGGGGCCATTGGGACGACCATCTGCCCCTGATAGAGTTTGCCTACAACAATAGCTACCAAGCAAGCATCGGCATGGCTCCATATGAGGCGTTATATGGGCACCCGTGCAGATCATCGATTTACTGGGAGGAAGTGGGCGATAGAAGATTGTTCGACCCAGAGTTGGTAGAGGAAACCACGTCTAAGATAGTTAAAATCAAGAAGAACATTCAGACAGCTCAGAGTAGGCAGAAGAGTTATGCAGATACCCGGAGGAGAGACCTAGCGTTTGAGAAAGGCGACCGGGTATTTCTTAAGGTCACTCCTTTCAAGAGAATTAGTAGGTTCGGCACGAGGAAAAAATTAAACCCCTGATATATTGGACCCTTTGAAATCTTAGACAGGATTGGTACTGCTGCCTACAGACTAGCACTGCCTCTAGAGCTCTCTAGAGTCCACAACGTGTTCCACGTATCCATGCTACGTAAGTACAACCCGGACCCTTCTCATGTCTTGGCTCATGAACCGCTTCCACTCCAAGAGGACTTGACTTATGAAGAAGTACCAGTCGGTATCATGGACCGAAAGAGCAGAATACTCCGCAATCGAGAAATATCATTTGTAAAGGTCGTGTGGCAGAACCACACGCCCAGGGAGGCTACTTGGGAGCTAGAATCAGAATTTAGAGCCCAGTATCCTCATTTATTCGACCAAGAGTAAGAGGCAAATTTGGGGGACCAAATTTCTTTAGGGAGGGGAGAGTTGTAACACCCAAGTGAAATAAAATTATATTTTATTATTTTTATTTTTTATTTATTTGATTTTTATGTAATTTATTTTAATTTGATTTAATTTAATGAAAAATAAAAATAAAAATAATGATAAAATTGGGTAAAATATTATTTGCATTTAATTGAAATTGATTTTGGGAAAAATGGGTGAAAATTTAGATTCTGTGGGTGTTTTTGAAAAGAAAATCAGAAATCGGGGGTCAAAATGCAATTTAGAAAAATTGTGCCACGTCAGCGGCCCGGTCAGCAGACTGGTCAGCAGCCCCGGCCAACAAGGACGCGCCGCGTGGCAAGGAAACGCTGACTAAGGGACGGGCCACGTGGGCGATCCACGTGCGCGCGATCGAACAGCCCAGATCCGTTCCCGCGCGTACGAACGGCCCAGATCAAATGTGCACACAGACGGCCCAGATTCACGCGCACGGACGGCCCAGATTCAATCAGGCACGAACGGCCCAGATTGCATCGCATAGACGACCCAGATTTAATCCCAATTAAATCGTGATCGAACGGTCCAGATTTAATCTTGATGGACGGTTGAGATTAAAAGGCAAAGGGTATAAATAACCCCACCCACACCTGACCACAAAAACCCTAGCCGCCAGTGCCTCGCCGGAGAAGAAGAACAAGACGCCGGAGGAGCCGGCCACCGCCACCCGCCGTCGCACCGAGGAAGTTTTCGACCGCCGATCGAGGTAAATTTTCTCTCCCTTGCTCGTTTTTCAATGCTGAGTCTGCCTATGGCCAAATCGGAGCCAAACCACCGGCCAAACGACCGAAAAACCCAGCCGAAGCCTAGTGGCTCCACCGCGCCCCTCCTCAGTTTTTGCCTCCAATGAGGCCCTTTTCGGCCTCCGTTCGATGCAATTTTTATACCACTGTGATCACCCTTCTTTTCTCTACAGGCTGATCGAAGCCAAACATCAAAACGCGACTCACGTCGGAGGAGCCGCCGCACCCGAGAGCACCGCCGCCGGTAAGTTTTGGTTTTTCATGATTTTTTGGCCCACCGAGGGTCCTAGGGTTGTTTTATCGTAGGGACCGATGCAAGTGTGGCCGAATTCGGCCGAAAAAGACCAACCCGAGGCGAATCGCCGCCGCTTGAGGTGGCGTCGTCGCCGGAGCACAGCGGAGCCGCCGTGCCAGAATTGTGATATTGGCCGAAAGGGGCCCTAGGTCTGATTTGGAATTTTTTGGGACACGTGCAGGTACTGGTAGTGCGTTTCAATTTTCCGAAAAAAATTCAGGAAAATTAGGGACAGCCTGTAGGCGCACTGTAGAGCCGTATTCAGACCCCGAAACAAGTAAGGACCCCTCACCCTATTTCCTATCACGGTATTAAAGCTAAATAAATAATTAAACTGTACTGTGCGACTTTATAGATGTATAATTGATTAAGGTTGCCAGTGGAGCCCGAGTCTGATACAGTGTTGGTCTGTTATTGTCTGATTTAATTTCTAATATTAAATGCAGCATGATGTTTGACGTAATTATATTATGGTCTCGTATGCATGAATCATGGTTTCTTTTATTTTGATTGGTATTATGCTTAACCCGATACTGTGTTGTCTTGTTTGGTGTCGATGACTGGTTTACATATTTGTGTATGATTGGATGATTAAGACCAATAAAAAGGGTAAAAAGGTTATGTGAATTGATAGGTGGAAAATGTGGACAGTCTCACTAGATATCCTGGGAGATGGTGGACGGACCGGGAACGTGGTCTCTCATACCGGATGGGTTATGGAGACCTTATGTGTTCTGGCACCCATACCGGACGGGGTATGGGGACGGCCCGTTTCACACTCATACCGGACGGGGTATTGAGGTTCATGGTTTTGGCACCCATGACGGACGGGTTATGGGGACGACCCTGGAATCAGGTTATAAATGTTAATAGTTCACGTGTAAAGGGGACCCCCTATGGATCCCCAGGGATACTAGTAGGCTGCTAAAATAGGAAATCTGTTTCCTGATGATTGAAATGTAAATGTGTGATATATGTTGTGCTATAAAGTGTATATGATTTCATGATATTGTAAGGTTATTATTTTCATATGTTGTTTTTATGGATCCTGCTGAGGTAAGTGGACAGTAAATGATTTTATTATTGATAAAAGAATTTGTTATAAATTATGCTCCATTGGTCATTTTATTTTCTATCCACCTTTACTTCCGTGACGGTGAGATAGTGTGATGTCTTTACTGGGCTGGTATAGCTCATTCCTTATTTAACTATTTCAGATCAGGAAGACATTGTTTCCGAGCCCGTTCCGCAGGAAGACGGCGAAGGGGACGCCTAAAGACTCCATAGCTATATTTATAGTTCTTATTTCGAGTATCTCTTTTATGTTAGTTTGTTCTTTCATGTTTTGAGTACGTTTTAGTTACTGTGTAAGGGATGCTAATCAAAATTTTTATTATGCTTCTGCATTTGACATTTTTAATACATATATTTCATTTAAATTTCCGGGGCCGTTATACATGCAAGTAGAGAAAATTTATTGAAGAAATTACAAGAAGTATTAGCTTGTTATTATTCTGAATTTCCCAAATTTCTTTGTCTTTGTATTTTTATAAATTCATTTTCTCCTACCGACCTTCTTTGGAGTTTAGATATTTTTGTTTTTCTTTTTCAAGTCTAATTTCATGAATGTCAATTGCAAAGTGATTAGAGAACTTGACGAGCTAACTAATTGGCAATTATGGCAGTACGTGTTCTATTTTATCTTTCTTAGACCACCCGAATTTTAATGTTATAATTTTTTTTGAAGTTGCTAAAATGACCTATAAAACGAATGAGAAAAAAAAACGGCAGGCTTACATTGGTGATGGCTTAGAGAATTTTAATACTATGGTAATTGTGAGAAAATTTGATTAGATGATGGGATATTTACATATTAACCTTTCTAGTAATAATTATGCTGGGATGACTAACGTTAGTGATATGATTTGAGCCAATCGCATAAGAACACAATGGGTAATCTTTTCCTAAAATTCCTATTTATCTGCTAAATATTACTAACATTAGAATTGTTAAGGATACAATACAGTTTAATAATACCACATGATTTATTTACTTTTAGAAGTTTTATGCTTGTATTTTCATTGTTAGTTGGTCAATATAATAAAATTAATGTGAACATAAATAATTATTGACAAGTGATTAATACAACACACGAGGGGGGATAAATTGAATTTTCTCAAAGTTTTGTGATTTTATTAGATGGTAACAAAATACAACTTACTAGTGTTTAATGCACACAATAAGAAAATAATGAATTGAATGCTTTGAAAAATGAAAAAAGATAGGGAGAGAGAGCGTGAACATTGTCTGGCAATAAATATATCTTCTTCATAAGACGTCAACTTAAGAATTCCATTACATTTTAACAATCTTCTTACAAATTTTAACTTAAAATATCTAACTTTATGTCATAGATATTAAATAAAAACATTAAAAAAAATTTAAGAATGTTTTACTTATTTTTTATAATATCCAAGAAAATAGAAGAAAGTATTTTAAATAAATAAAAAATAAAAAATTAGAACTCAATGAAACTCTTGTTTGAAAGCTCAATTTTATTTGCAAAAGTGGTAATAAATATGATAGGTGGAATATACTTATAACCCATGGGTCAAAATTATCATTAGACCAAAAAAAAAATTGATTTAGGCATTAAATGCAAGAAATAATGTTCTTAAAAAAGTGCAGGTCAACATCTTATCTATAAAAATTATCACATCCTTAATCACATATTCTGTTACTTGTTTCATCATATTTTTTAAAAAAATAAAGAAATATTTAAATAACGTATTATTCAAGGAACGTTGTATGCATGCATGTGACAAATTTCAACATATATTACATGTAACAGATTTTATTACATTGTTTGTAGCAGCCCCGGAAATTCATAATGGAATTTATATTATAAATATCAAATGCGGAAGCGAAGTCAAAATTTGAATAACATCCCTTACACTGAAACCAAAACGTGCTCACAAAATATAAAAGATTAAACTACCTAAAGAAGAAACTTGAAAGTAAAAACTACGAATGTGACTATAGAGTCTTTAGGCGTCCCCTTCGTCGTCCTCCTGCGGAACCGGCTCGGGAACGATGTCCTCTTGATCTGAAATGATTAAATAAGGAATGAGCTACACTAGCCCAGTAAAGACATCACGATATCTCACCGACACGGAGGTAAAGGTGGGTAGAAAACACAAAAAGACCAATGGAGCATAATTTACAACAAATCCTTTTATCGATAATAAAACCTTTACCATTCACTTACCAGGTGAAATTCATAAAACAATATACGAAAACAATAACATCATTATCATCATGAAAACATATATATGAACTGTATAACATAATACCTATCACACTTTTCGTAATTCAATCGTTAACAACATATTTTCCTAATTCACCAGCCCACTAGTATCTATGGGGATCCATAAGGGGTCCCGCTACCCGTTAATCTTTAACACTTGAAATCATATTCCAGGGCCATCCCAATACCCCGTCCGGTATGGGCGCCAAACCATAGACCTCATTACCCCGTCCGGTATGAGGGTGAAACGGGCCGTCCCCATACCCCGTCCGGTATGGGCGCCAAAACACATAAGATTTCCATACCCCGTCCGGTATGGGAGACCACAATCCCGGTAGGGTTCCCTACAGACCCGGTCCGTCCACCATCTCCCAAGATATCTAGTCAGGCTGAACACATTATACAATTTCCATTCACATAATCTTTCATTCTCCTTTTTCCTCAGTCAGCATTATCAATCACATACAAATAAGCAAAACGATAATTTATGCCAAACAGACAACATCAGCATCAATATCCCGGTCATTCAATCCATAATCAATAAAACAGTAAAATATGCACACGAAACTATAAAATGAAACATCAAACCTCATGCTGCATTTAAAACTGTAAAACAGGCCAAATAACAGTTAACCGACAAACACACTAGACTCGGGCTCCATTAGCGACCTTAAGCAATTTCACACATTCGTTGATTCATGAAATACCGTTTTATCATTTATTGAACTTTAAAACCGTGATAGGAAATAGGGTGAGGGGTCCTTACTCGTTTCGGGGTCCGAACACGGCTTCACAGTGCGCTTGCAGGCTGTCCCTAATTTTTCCTGAATTTTCCTCGGGGAACTGAAACGCACTACTGGTACCTGCACGTGTTCCAAAAAATCCCAAATTAGGCCCAGGGCCCCTTTCGGCCCAAATCGCAACGGCAGCTCCGCCGTGCTCCGGCGACGGCGCCGCTGCTGGCGGCGGCGATTCGCCTCGGGTTGGCTGTTTTCGGCCGTTTCCGGTCGAATTCGACCACACTCGCATCGGTCCCTGCGATAAAACAACCCTAGGGCCCTTGGGGGGCCAAAAAATCACGGAAAAACGGAGCTTATCAGCGGCGGCGCTCTCGGGTGCGGCGGCTCTCCGGCGAGGTTCGTGTTTTGGTGATTCAGCTCCGGTCAACCTGTAGAGAAAAGAATGGTGATCACGGTGATATAAAAATTGCATCAAACGGAGGCCAGGAAGGGCCTCATCGGAGGCAAAAATCGAGAAGGGGCGCGGCGGTGCCGTTGGGCTTCGGCCATGTATTCCGGCCGTTTGGCCGGGATTTTGGCTCCGATTTGGCCACAGGAGGAATCAGCGTGGAAAAACGAGTCGGGGGTACGAAATTTACCTCGATCGGCAGTCAGAAATTCCTCCGGTGCTGCAGCGGGTGGCGGCGGCCGGCTTCTGGTTCGTCTTCTCCGGCGAGCGGCAGGCGGCTAGGGTTTGTGGTCTGGTGTAGGGGTTCTATTTATAACCCTTTGCCTTTTGATCTCAGCCATCCATTTTGTTTTAATCTGGGCCGTCCGTTTTTGATTAAATCTGGGCCGTCCGTGCGTTTAAATCTGGATCGTCCGATCGCACGCTTGATCTGGGCCGTCCGATCGCGCCTACGCGGATCGCCAATGTGGCCCTTTTTGGAACAACGTGGTTTTGCCACGTGGCAAGTCCCGGTTGGCCGGGACTGCTGACCGGGCCTACTGACGTGGCTGCCGACGTGGCTTTTTTTTTTTTTTTTTTTTTCCGGCTCCTTTCTGGGCGCTACATTGTTTCGTCGGATGGAGAATGAAGCATGTGACTAACTTTGTCACATCATCTAAGGTTGAAATTCTTCAAAAAAAAAAAAAAAAAAAATTTGACCAAATATTTTTATCAACTTTATATATTTTTAAAAAGTATTGTCAAATAATTTTTTATATAAAAAACTAAAATATTTTAACCTGAGCTTAATTATTGAATTACCTTATTATGTATACAAACTATCTTCATTAATTGTAAGTCTTCTTGATTTCTCCTTTCAACCTAATTTTTGTTTGAAAATCTTCATATCTCTTGCTCTCTTTTTTAACTATGTCTCAAAAAATTATTAAAAAATTAAGTAATGTCATGATCAAAATAAAATAAATTTCTCGACAACTTAAAGTTTAAAAAATTTTACTCGGTGGAATAAGTTATTCAATTTTTCATATTATCAATGACGGTTTTTCACATTTTTTGCTAAACATGTTCAACTTTGATGGCATAAAATATTACTCTACCATTGTCTTATAATAAAAAATTTAATAAAACTATTTTATAATAAAAAATTAGGATTAAAGTGTAATTTTTTTTACAAGATTTGAGAACTAAATTACTAATTTTGCCCAAAAAATAATTATATTTGAAGCTAAAAAATTACAGGCTAATATCATGGGAAGATAATAAAATTATCAAGGTTTTAAACTATAATAAATACATAATATTACAAATAATGATATTACTTTTGAAAAATACTAATTTTTTATTAATTTAAAAAATACATAATGAATATCAAATATTAATAAATATTGATTTATCACTCAATAGCAGTCATAATCATTGCTGGAATATCAACTAATGATAATTAAAAAAAATTAAAAATTTATTTAAAAATTAAATTTAAGCTGATCTCATGCAAAAAAAAAAAATTTATTGCAAATGCTTGATTTTATAATCTTCCCTTTCTCATTTCAATATAATACTTGTAACACCTCGGTCCAAAGAAACACGGATAAGATCTTGCTTTAAAACGATGTTGTTTTAAAGCTGAGCATCAAGAGTAAGAATGGTCAAAACAACGTCGTTTTGATAAAAGAAAAAGGAAAAAAAAAAGGGCAACCAAAGGCATGTACACCTTTAGCAACCGAAGAAAATGATTAAGAAGAAGCCCAGACCTACACGCCGAATGAGGAAGAAGAGGAGTGCAGGGCTTTGTGTCCTCCCGCCTATTAAAAAAAGAAGAAATCGGGAAGAAGGAAGAGAAACATAGTCGAATGAGTAGAAAGAGAGTGAGTCGCAAAGAGAGAGAAAGAAACTCAGGAAGAGAGAGAGTGTGTGTAATATCTAGGTCCAGAATTTAGTCCAAGATTAATTTTAAAATTAAAAATATATATATATAAATCTAGTTTTGAAATTAATAAAATTTAATTTAATGTGAATTATGAAAAAAAAAATAACTTGAGGACGAAATTAAAAATAATTTTGAAAAAAATGGGTGAAAATTTGGGTTTAAATAGAATTTTTGAAAGAAAAATCGAAAACTGGGGGATCAGAATGCAATTAAAAAAAATTGTGCCATGTAGGACTGCCCAGTCAGCAGCCTTATGAATCGGAGCGCGCCGCGTGGTAAGGCACGCTGACTCGGTGCCATGCAGAAAGCCACGCTGACGATCCACGTGCCCCATGATCAGACAGTCTGGAAGCGTTCTCGCGCGCGTGGACGATACGGATCTGTTCTCTCCTCAGACATGATTGGACGGCCACGATTAAATGTGATGAATGGTCCAAATTCGTTCTCTCTTTAAACGCGATCAGACGGTCGAGATCAAATTATAATAAACAGTCTAGATTTATTTCTTCTTTAAACGTGATCGGATGGTCGAGATCAAACGCGATAAACAACCTAGATTAATGCGAGACAGGTATAAATATTTTGTATTACACTGAACTCAAACCTTAGCCGCCAACCTCCCATCAGAGAAGAAGAACCAGTTGCCGGAGAAGGGAGTCGACCACTGTCCATCGCTGCGCCGGAGCCACCTTCAACCGTCAAAAAATGTAAAAACTCTCTTATCCGCTTGAATTTTGATTCCAAGCACCCCCATGGTCAAATCGGAGCAAAAGAAATGGCGGATGAGCCAAAAATCTCAGGAAAAGTTCGGCGGAGCTGCTGCAGGTAAAACCCGCAACTGCCTCCAATGAGCCCCTTCCCATTTCTCGTTTCGAACAATTTTTTCACCATTGTGTTCACCGTTTTATTTTCTACAGGTTGACCGAAGACAATTGCCCAGCTGCAAAGGCGAGCCAGCGAAGCTGCCGCACTAAAAAATCCCACCACCGGTAGGTTTTCGTTTTTTGACTTCGGCTAACCGCAGTCCCCTAATGTGTTTTCTCGCATGGATTGGTATAAAACCGGTCAAAACTGACCAAAAGTGGCCAAAAATAGTCAGGTCGAGGCAAACTGTCGTCGCCGGAGCACGGCAGTGCCGCCCTGCCGGAATTTTAAAATTGGCCAAAAAAAAATTTTAACACCGATTTTGGAACTTTTGGAGTATTTTTAGGTACGTAAAGCATGTTTTAATCTTCGCAGAAAAATTTAGAAAACCCAGGGACCGCTAGTAGGCGCAGCAGAAAGTTTAGTATTTCGGATACCGATTCGAGTAAGAATCCATCACTTTATTCTCTATTATGGAATTAAAGCTTAATAATCGATAATATGGTATTTTGTATAATTTAAAAAACTTTGAGAATAATTACAGGTTACTAATGGAACTGAAACCGGTTAGTCATTTATTTATTGTTTTGTGTAACTGATCGTTGACTTTACAGCTTAAAATACATGATGATATACTGAAATGGTTGATTGATTCAGTTGTGCTTCCTTGATGTATATATTGCTTATCTTGCATGATTTATGATTGATTTGTGAAATTGGTAATTAATATGCGAACGAAAAATTATTTGGTCATGTAAATTAATGAATGGTAGTCTTACTGCATATCTTAGGAGATGGTGGATGGACCAAGTACATAAGGAACCCTACCGTGAATGTTGTCTCATACCGGATGGGATATCGATGAATGGTATTTTTGGCGCTCATACCGAACGGGGTATGGAAACATCCTGATTCACCCCTATACCAAACGGGGTATTCAGGAATAGTATTTTTAGTGCTCATACCGGATGGGGTATGGGACGGCCGGTTAGTTAAAAATATTGGATATTGGTTCACGCGTAGTGAGACATTCTTATAGGCCCCCAGGAATACCAGTAGGTAAATAAAAAAGGAAAATTATTGTTATAGCTCACTTGAAAATGAGATTAGGATGTTATTTAAGTTGTTGTCTGTATAGGTCGATTTTAAAAATCTCGCAGCAGTAAATATATATAATAAATAATTTTACTTATGATAAATGAATTTACTTAAATCAAGAGCTTCATTGGTTGTTTTTATGATTTTTACCAACCTTCAGTTTTTATATCGATGAGTAGTGTGATATTCTTACTAGACTAATGTACCTCACCATTTCATTAACTATTTCAAATCAAGATGACCAAGACCCAGATCCTGATCAACAAGAGGGTTGTAAATAGTTCACCACCCGGACTCCCTTCAAAAGCTAGTGAATGTCGTCCTAAAATGCTCAGCATATAATCTTTTATTTATTTCTTTAATTTTTATTTATTCTTTTAGAATGGTCATGCTCATAGCCCTATTGGGTGTTCTAAATTATTGTGTAAGGAATGTAAATCTTAAACTCTGTTATTTTACTTCCGCATTTAATTTATGACTTTATTAATTTAAGTTATGGGCCTATACAGAGAGAGACAGAGAGAGTGGGAGGGAATAGACCAGACCGACAGCAAGGTGAGCTGGTGCGCGCAACATGCAATAGAGCATAAAGGACCAAAACTAGAAGGCCGAAGAGGGAGAACACATGATGGTGCATGCGGAGAAGAATTAGAACTGCGGTAGTGACTAGGCACAGTTCCACGCATCCCCACCCTTCTCCGGCATGGTTCCACTATATTCATGTCAGATCTAAGTGCGCGACTAGTTTTGCGATGATTTTTGACTGAAGCATGGCAGCGCATGGGTGGTTCTGGTGGCGCGTGGTGGTTCCAGCGGCGACAGTTCAACAATGTGAAGTAGTATACGACACTTCAGCGACTGTGCGTGTTGAACCAAAGACATGCATATGGTGGCGTGTGATGATTCTAGTGACTAGGATCGCGTATCTATGGTAAAAACTCGATCTGTCTTTATATTCTAATTATTTTCACAAGTGTCCATCATTTAACCCAGATGTTTTCTATTTGTAAATGAGAGAATCATCTAAACGGTAGTTAGGATTTAAAGAAGACTGTAAACTTAAACTAGTAATGAGTCTGATATGTTTTCTGATCAAATTGTAGGTAAGAGATTTGGTTAGTCTCATTCAAAGGCTCCCATATTTTTATAAAACTTTATTTTCGTTAAAATAAATTGTTTACATACCTTACAAACTATTTAAGTTTTCTAACGTGATTTTTGCGAACTAATCATGTGTATGTGTGCAATGCATATGATTGGAGATCTATATGATATTGCGTATGATCTATGTTTATATGTGCATATTGCTACTAGTGTGTCTTCGTAAATTTTGTGCATGTCAATTACCGAGTTATAGGTGTGCGTGACACACATATATATGTATAATTGTATGTTGTATAACGTATGTATGCATGAGATAACAACTTATATATACATGCTTATGAAATGTACATATGTCTTGTATATATACTTATGTTATATGTGTTACATGTATATATATATTTATTTAAGTCGATAATTGTGCATATAAGATGTATACAGTATGCATATTGTGTTGGCATGTTTATATATAATATATATGATGTATAGACATGTGCATTGGTGAGTAGGTCATTTAGTGATGGATCTAATTAGTAAAAGAATAACATAAGAATATTTAAAAGACGAGAAAATATGTTTAACCAGTATCAATAGGGGAAGAGTGTGTGTATAGCCATTTTAACAAGTGAAGTGTGGTGAAACCTACCTGTAGATACGGTCAGCCAGACGTGGTTGGGAAGTGTCATACATAACTATTTCTGTTCATGTATCTATGAAAAGTGATAAGTGATACCCAATGCATAACCGTTCCATATTCGGGTGCATTGGGGAAGTGATAAATGATAAGTGACAAATAATAAGTGATATATCTGCATGGTAGAAGGGATCCCTAGTGCTTTCGTTGATGTCAACGGAAACGGCATCGCGCGATAAAACTCTTAAAAGACCAAAAAAATAAAAATTATAAACCTTAATAAAAATATAACTAAGAATAAAAGTACAACTGAGAAGTAATAAATAAATAATGCAAAGTGAAAGCGATATTAACGTATGCAATGATAAGTAATTTAATGACAAGTGCAAGTGTTATAAAACTAATGAAAAATGTTAGTTATTTATGTAAATGTGATGTTACAATATATGTTATGTCTATGAAATCATATATGAATGAGAGATTATTAAGATATGTGAAATTATGGTTACTGTATTACTTGAGAATTTGTTTTAAAGAAAATAAGCATCTATTTTATAAATCTTGTATGATTGAGTGTGTGCATGTCTTTGTTATGAGCACTGCCCCTTTTTTTACTCAGTTCGTGAAACTCACTCCAATTCACACCTCCCTTAATGCAGCTTAGTTCATATCAGAAGTAGGTTGAAGACCAAAGGAAGACTCTAAAGAATCTTCTGTGATTTTAAAAATTTTATTTTATAAAATATATTTAAATATATTATAATAATATAATTTAGGGATTTTGTGAGTCTCATAGATTGTAACTCTGAATAAGAAATGTATAGTTGATTTTTAAATTTTAGCATATTGCTGCATAATTTACTAAATTATGTGCACAGAATAACGTTTATTTCTCAATAGAGAAAATATGTTGTTACAATATTTAATTTAAGGGGGATAAGTATTTTGGTTGATCGGTTTGCCTCCAAAAGCAAACAAGAGTTGCTTAATGAATTTAATTTTATCTAATATTATTATTTGTGAAAATTTATTAATTTAATTTTTGGAAATATTACTTTTGTTATAATTCAATTCCAAGTTTGTTTTTGTTATAACTTAGATTACAACTTACCAAATTTGTAACGGCTCCGGAAATTTAAATGAAATATATGTATTAAAAATGTCAAATGCAGAAGTGTAATAAAAATTTAAATTAACATCCCTTACACAATAACCAAAACGTACTCAAAATATGAAAGAACAAACTAACTAAAAGAGATACTTGAGATAAGAACTATAAATATAGCTATGGAGTCTTTAGGCGTCCCCTTCGCCGTCTTCCTGCGGAACGGGCTCGGGAACAATGTCTTCATGATCTGAAATTGTTAAATAAGGAATAAGCTACACCAGCCCAGTAAAGACATCACACTATCTCACTACTACGGAAGTAAAGGTGGGTAGAAAACAAAAATGACCAATGGAGCATAATTTATAACGAACTCATTTATTAATACAAAAACCTTTACTATCCACTTACCTTGGTGAGATCTATGAAAACAACATATGAAAATAATAACCTTATAATATCATAAAATCATACACACTTTATAACATAACATATATCACATATTTACATTTCAATCATAAGGAAATAGATTTCCTCTTTTACCAGCCTACTAGTATCCCTGGGGATCCATAGGGGGTCCCCTCTACCCGTGAACCATTAACATTTACAACCTGATTCCAGGGCCGTCCCCATACCCTGTCCGGTATGGGCGCCAAAACACATAAGGTCTCCATACCCCGTCCGGTATGAGAGACCACGTTCCCGGTAGGGTTCCCTACGGACCCGGTCCATCCACCATCTCCTAGGATATCTAGCCAGGCTGTCCACATTATCCACTTATCAATTCACATAACTCTTTTGCCTTTTTCCTTAATCTCAATCATCCAATCATACAAAATATGTAAACCAGTAATTGACACCAAATAAGACAATACAGTACCGGGTTCACCATAATACAAACCATAATAAAAGAAACCATGATTCATGCATACGAGACCATAACATAATTACATCAAACATCATGCTGCATTTAATACTGAAAATTATATTAACAATAACAGACCAACGCTGTATCAGACTTGGGCTCCATTGGTAACCTTAATCAATTATACATCTATAAAGTCACACAATACAGTTTAATTATTTATTTAGCTTTAATACTGTGATAGGAAATAGGGTGAGGGGTCCTTGTTTCGGGGTCTGAAATCGACTCTACAGTGCGCAGGGCTGTCCCTAATTTTCCTGAATTTTTTTCGAGAAACTGAAAAGCACTACCGGTACCTGCACATGACCCAAAAAATCCCAAATCAGACCTAAGGCCCCTTTTGGTCAATATCATAATTCCGGCACGGCGGCTCTGCCGTGCTCCGGCGACGGCGCCGCTGCTTGGGGCAGTGATTCGCCTCGGGTTGGCCGTTTTTGACTGAATTCGGCCACACTTGCATCGGTCCCTGCGATAAAACAACCCTAGGGCCCTCGGTGGGCCAAAAAATCACGAAAAACCGAGACTTACCGGCGGCGGTGCTCTCGGGTGCGGCGGCTCCTCCGACGTGAGTCGCGTTTTGATGTTTGGCTCCGATCAACCTGTAGAGAAAAGAACAGTAATCACAGTGGTATAAAATTTGCATCGAACGGAGGCCGGGAATGGCCTCATCGGAGGCAAAAATCGAGGAGGGGCGCGGCGGCGCCGTTGGGCTTCGGCTGGGTTTTTTGGCCGTTTGGCCGATGGTTTGGCTTCGGTTTGGCCATAGGCGGACTCAGCATCGAAAAACGAGCAAGGGGGAGAAAATTTACCTCGATCGACGGTCGGAAACTTCCCTGATACGGCGGTGGGTGGCGGCGGTCGGCTCCTCCGGCGTCTGGTTCTTCTTCTCCAGTGAGGCACTGGCGGCTAGGGTTTTTGTTGTCAGGTGTGGGTGGGGTTATTTATACCTTTTGCCTTTTAATCTCAACCATCCATCAAGATTAAATTTGGGCCGTTCGATCGCAATTTAATTGGGATTAAATCTGGACCGTCCATCGCGATGCAATCTGGGCCGTCTGTGCCTGATTAAATCCGGGCCGTCTGTGCGCGTGAATCTGGGCCGTTCGTGCGCACGTTTGATCTGGGCCGTTCGTGCGCGCGGGAACGGATCTGGACCGTCCGATCGCGCGCACGCGGATTGCCCACGTAGCCCGTCCCCTGGTCAGCGTTTCCTTGCCACGCGGCGTGTCCTGGTTGGCCAGGGCTGCTGACCGGGCCGCTGACGTGGCTGCTGATGTGGGTGCTGACGTGGCACAACTTTTTTAAATTGTGTTTTGACTCCCAGTTTCCGATTTTCTTTTCAAAAACACCCCTAGAATCCAAATTTTCACCCATTTTTTCCAAAATCAATTTCAATTAAATCCAAAAAATATTTTTACCCAATTTTATCATTATTATTATTTTTATTTTCATTAAATTAAATTAAATTAAATTAATTAAAAATAAAAAAAATTCAAATAATTACAAAATAAAAATAATCACACTTGGGTGTTACAAAATTATTTAATACATGTTTTTTAATACTTTTTATTTGAAGTAGAAAAAAGTTTGTCTCATTTGAATGATATAAAAAATAAAAAGCATATGATCATTTTATTTCATACTAGAAGTTAAAGAGAACTAATTATTGCAAACATTTTGCCTTCCCTAATACTAATTATTATTATCTTCATTGATGGAATAAAAAAAAGTAATTATTCTTATTAAGTTAGTATGTAATTCCTACAACTTTTAAAGTTTATTAAAAATAAAATATAAGTAAAATAAAAAGATCAATTTATTTAATTCTCTATCAAAATTGTTACATAGAAAATCGTAAATTGGAATCATTTTCTAAATTTATATTAAAATATAATGAAAATAATTTTTAAAAATTAATTGTAACATGATGAATAATTGAGGAACGAAAACATTAATTTTTTATACATGGAACAATACATTAAAAAATTTATATGTTATTCAAAAAGTTTACTTCATTTTTTTTGTACTCTTTTCTTATTCAAGTACAACCTAAATTTTTAATTTCTATCATAATATAATTTTATCATGAACTACATGTCAAATACAATTAGACATGCGCTCACATAGAAAACAATGTATCCATATTAATATCATATTTAAAAAATGTTATTAGATGGTAGTTATACAACCGCTATATAGCTATTATATTATCAATTACTTTTTTTTAATTCCTAAATAGTTCTATGTTAAATATAAATTTATAGAAAAATATAAAATTAAAAAAAAATCTTAGTAGTAATATCAGTATAATGCTTTATTATTTTTATTTAAATATCATCATTTTATTCAATAACATCAAAAAATGTAAAATCATAAAAAATAATATTAATAATTTCAAAATTAATCACATAATTGATATGATAGTAATATTTTAAAACATAATATTCATATAGACTAATTTTTTAATATTTGAACATCTATCTAACGATGATAGATACAGAGATAAAAGATAAAAGTTTATTCTAATAAAATTTTGAAGTATAAATTATATTTAAATCAGAAAATAATGTAAAGACATTTTTTAATTGTCTTAAATAGTAGAATTAATAATATATATTATTAACGCCTCCTTAAATAAAATGGGCAAAAATAAAATTTTGAAAATTAATTTTTAAACAAGACTTGCATATAATCATGATATAGGGCAAGAAACACGTGTAATAAATATGCTGACACTAGTACTTTCTTCCGAAGATTTTTACGTCTCTTGCAGATAATGATGACTAAAATTCTTCAGAAATATATATATACATATATATATATAATTGAAAGTCCTCGTGTGATTCTTTAGCTAACTCCAACAATGATCCATATTTTACGACATAATCTTTTGCAAATAATTCAACCAACTGGTGTTTCCTTTACATGGAGCGTCTAGTTCAAAACCAATAATGCCATGTGAAAGAGACATTAATATTACAATTTAGTTGCATTTAGTCAATGGAATCATGTACTTAGTTTACTAACATCATTGTTTTATAATTAACATTTCTATCAATCTTATATTTATCCACATATGATAATCACAATTTTAACTTCAAAAAAAAAATATTTATTATATTACGTTTTGCTATCTAGCTCTAGTTCTTATTACTAATAAGGAACTTCCCCATTGTTGCATAACTTTTTTTTTATAATTATTATAAGAGCTTTTTTATGTGTTTAAGATGATAAAATCTATAACCACAAGGAAATTAAAGAAGATATTTAAGATGAATTAACCTTACGTATGTAACATATATTGTAAATATAATATAACATAAATGTATCAAATATGAATAAAAATATAATTAGAAGTTCACGCGATTAGAGCAATTATCAAAGAGCATTACAAAATAAGAAATTTATTTCTCTTGTATCGGATATATATATGATTGTTTAGTTTTATACAAAAACTTAAGTCACAAACTACTTATGAGTTGGGTTTAAATTTTTGAAAGTACACGGTTATGTTCAAAAAGTTACATGTCAGCATTTGAGTATTGGGCCTTATAAATGATATTAAAGTACTTATCAACTTGTGACTTAGTTTTGATTCTCCAGGCTTTTAGATTGTGATTTTTATTGTGATATATGAAACTAATGAAAGCATCAAATATTTAAATAGCGTAGATTGTGATCTAATTGTTGAGTTCTATGTAAGAGTATAAGTCATCTACTACTAATAACTTAAACTTGAGCTTTTTGAAAACTAATATGTTTAGTCCAAAAAGTTAATAGCTTAGTGGTTCTTGGACTTTAGTTAACAAATAATAAAGAACAAGCATATAGTATAATTCCCAACGACAACATTTTTTACATGAATTCATATTTAATTATACTTTTAATGCTAGTTAATACAAATGATTTAATAGAGTTGATTGAATTATTACCTTAAAAATAATTAAAATTAAATCAAAATTACTTATACTTTATTGAGTGTTTACTGAAGAATTAGAGTGTAACGGCCCCGAAAATTAAAAGGAAATGTATATATATTTATTCTAAGTGCGGAAGCGAAATAAAATATATTATGATTAACATCCCTTACATAATAACCAAAACGAATTAAAATATGAAAAATAAACTAACTTAAAGGAAATACTATGAATGAATGCTGTAAGGAAAACTAATAAATTCTTTGGCTTCTACTTGCCGTTTTCCTGTAGAACGGGCTCGGGAACCAAGTCCTCCTGATCTGAAATGGTTAAGTAAGGAATGAGCTATACTAGCCCAGTAAAGACATCACACTATCTCACTGTCATAGAAGTAAAGGTTGGTAGAAAACGAAAACGACCAATGGAGCATAATTTATAACAAACTCATTTATTAATAATAAAACCCTTTACTGTCCACCTACCTCAGTGAGATTCATGAAAACAATTTATAAAAACAATTACATCATAAATATCATAAGATCACGCACACTCTGCAACATAATACATATCATGCTTTTGTATTTCAATCATCAGACAACAATTTTTCTCTTTTATCAGCTTACTAGTATCCATGGGGATCCATAGGGGGTCTCCGCTACACGTGAACCATTCACATTAATAACTTAATTCCAGGGTCGTTCCCATACCCCGTCCGGTATGGGCGCCAAAACACATAAAGTCTCCATACCTCGTCCGATATGAGAGACCACGTTCCCGGTAGGGTTTTCTATGGATCCGGTCCGTCCACCATCTCCTAGGATATCTAGTGAGGCTGTCAACTTATTCACTTATAAATTCACATACTATCCTTATTTTTTTTAGTCTTAATTACCCAATCAACATAAATACGTAAACCAGCAATGGACACCAAATAAGGCAACACAACATCGGGTTCACAATAATTCAAAACCTAATAAATGAAATCGTGATTCATGCATACGAAAACTATAGAATAAACACATCAAGCACCATATTACATTTAGACTGTAAAATACATCAAACAGAAACTGACCGAAAAATACATCAAATTTGGGCTCCATTAGCAACCTTAATTAATTATACATATCTATTAATTCATAAATACTGTTTTATAATTTATTAAGCTTGAATACCGCAATAGGAAATAGGGTAAGAGATCCTTACTTGTTTCGGAGTCTGAAATCGGGTTTTCACTGCGACTACAGGCAGTCTCTAGATTCCCTAAATTTTTTTCCAGAAACACACTTCCGGTACCTGCACGTCCCCAAAAACCCCCAAATCAGACGCAGGGCCCTTTCTGCCAATTTCAGAATTTCGGCACGGCGGCTCTGCTGTGCTCCGGTGACGGCACCACCGCCCACGGCGGCGATTCACCTCGGGTTAGCTGTTTTTGGTCGAATTCGAACAAACTTGCATTGGTTCCTATGATAAAACACTCCTAAGGCCCTCGGTGGGCCAAAAAATTCTAGAAAACTGAGACTTACCGGCGACAAAGCTCTCGGGTACAGAGGTTCCTCCGGCGCGAGTTGCGATTCGGTGTTTTACTCCAGTCAACATGTAGAGAAAAGGACGCTGGTCATGATGGTATAAAAATTACATCGAACGGGAAACGGGAAGGGTCTCATTGAAGGTAAAAATCGAAGAAACCCGCGACGGCGCCGTTGGACTTCGGCGGTGTTTTTCGGCCAATTGGCTGGTGGTTTGGCTCCGATTTGGCCACAGGGAGGTTCGGCATCGAAAAACAAGCCAAGGGGAGAAATTTTACATCGTTTGGCGGTCGAAAAGTCCTCCAATACAGAGGCGGGTGGCGGCGGCCAGTTCCTCCAGTGGCTGGGTCATCTTCTCCAGCGAGGGTTCTGGCGGCTAGGGTTTGGGGTTGGGTGTGGATGCGTTTGTTTATAACCCTCCCTTTTTAATCTGAGTCGTCCATCATGATTTAATCTGGACCATCCGATCGCGATTAAATTGGAAATAAATTTGGACCGTCCATTGCGATGCGATCTGGGCCATCCGTGCATGATCAAATCTGGATCGTTCGCGCACGTGAGATTTGGGTTGTCCATGCGCGCCTTTGATCTGGGTTGTCCGTGCGCGCGGGAACGGATCTGGGCCGTCCGATCGTGCGCACGCGGACCGCCCACGTGTCTCCGTCCTGTGTGGCTTCCCGCGTCAGCGTCCTTGCCACGTGGCATGTCCTAGTTGGTCGGGGCTGCTGACGCGGTACTATTTTTCTAAATTATATTTTGACCCCCGATTTTCGATTTTCTTTTCAAAAATATCCTTAGAATCTAAATTTTCACCCATTTTTCTCAAAATCAATTTTAATTAAATTCAAAAAATAATTTTACCCAATTTTATTATTATTATTATTTTTATTTCTTTTAAATTAATTTAATTTAAATTAAAACCTGATAAATTAAAAATTAAAATAGAATAAACTTAAACAAAAATTCTAATAAAAATTGAAATAAAATAAAAATAAAAATAAAAAACAAAATAATAAAGGAAAATTTTGGGTGTTACATAAAGACATTAAGGACTTAATTTGACCAACAAAATCTATTAAAAATATTTAGGAATTGAGTTTAGTTATTGTTATGTATGTAATGGTAAATTTCCTATAATTTAATACTCATTCTTAGGTTATGTTAATGACCTTATCAAATAATAAATCTTAAAATATTCTTCCATATTAGCTCCTTAATAAATCTTAAATTTCCTATAATGTAATAAGATGAATATCATGTTCTATAAAATTCTAATAGTTAATTGTCCCTTTTGGGTTATGCTAAAATGATCTTATTCCAAGGTCTCTTTTAAATTGCGTGCTCAAGCTGACAATATATCTTATAGATTGATTGAGCATCCTTTATATTCAGTGATCAATTTAGCAATACAACAATTTCAATTATTATAAGCTTTTCTTCCATTGCATCACCATAAATAAATCAATATTTCAATAATAGAAAATATTAAGCATAATAAAATGTAATTATCCTACATAGTAAACAAACTAAACATCAATTTATTTAACTTAAAATATAAGGTTAGATTCATTGATCCCCAAATAATTAAATTACTCTATAACAAAATTAAAGTGCAAAATACTAATAGATGAGTTCATCCTTTTTTTTTAGTTAAATAGATGAGTTCATCCTAAACAAGATAATAATTAAGAAAATATGAAAAGAAAATTTAGCTGACGTGCTCTATAAGATTGAACACACATAGATCTATACTCTTCCTCCCAATATCAAAATTTTGTTATGGGAGTTTACTCATTTGAGATCTTCTTCAACTCTCTTAAACGAGACTCTTTAAGTTGGTCACATGCCTTAAAAAGCTCTTAGTGATGCAATCTAAGTTTTAATTTTATGTTATAAGGACATATATGATGGCTGTCACATCTCTTCTTCTTATATATCCTTTAAAAATAGGGCTTCAAAACACCCTAGACATATTTTTTAACAAAATCATGATGTAGTGGAGTCTTCCTCATTACAAGGGGCATATAATGTGCTTTTTGTTGTAGAAAGGAGAATTTCTCATTGCGGCAGACACTTTGTATTTATTCATTTATGAGCCAACTTGAAGCCAATAAATGATTAAATTTGGACCTAAACTCCTCATGAAAGTTGTAGTCCTAGATGTAAGCTAATAATTCCATTTAGAATTTTATAATTCAACTTATATTCTAATTGTTCATCAGTGCTCAAACTATGATAAAATTGGATCTTTTAATTTGATACATAGTTTGAGAATGCAAATGAATCTTGGATTTGAGCAAGTAAGCCCAATCTAGAAAGCTTCAGATGTCTAATCTAAACTTTAAGAATGTATCCCTTTTACTAGAGAACTCTAAGAGTGTAAAAATTCCCATTTAACCGCCAAAGGTTAAATAAGCTAAAGTCTAAAAACATCATTGAACCTTCCTGTTTGCTTCCTATGTTTTTAATATAATTGAAATAAAATAAATTGTCATATAAAATGCTATGAAAACCAATTGCAATTAATTATATATATACTAAATTAATCAATATAAAACTAAGTCACAAGACATTACATGTACTAACTATATAGATATTACATTAATTAGTATATAGATTAAGTATATAAACATACTAACTCAGTTACTTCCAATATATCAATTATTTAAGTTGTAAAAATTTTACTGTGATTGTTGAATTCTAGATAATGGTACAAAGTCATATACTAAAAATAATTTGAGCTTGAGGATTTAAGGGCAAATAATTTGGGTTCAAAAGTTATTAGGCTAGCAATTTTTTATCTTAAAGCATTATAAATAATTCAAAATACATGCTATCTTGCTGATTTCAAGCTAGTGTGATCAAGGATTTAGTTATTATTTATAATTATGATATGTTACCTCAATAACAGCATCAGAGATTTGAATTGTGGTACCCTAATCCCACATAAAAAAAAAATTTAATTATTGAGTTTCATAAGAGTTCAAGTCACACACAATCACTAGTTTAAGCTTGAGCTTGTGAAGATCAATTATTTGGGTCTAAAAATTTTGGGACAAGTGTTGCTTAGGCCAAGGATATTAATAACGGTAGTAAAATGCATGCCAACTTTGTGATTTCAAACTAGTACAATCTTGAATCTTATAAGCCTTTGGATTATGATTATAATTTGGTGTAATCTATTTGATAGATTATTATACTGATTATAGTTATACAATATTCTACTAACTTATTTACATTCTTTAAAAGCCCCAGATTACTTAATATGCTTAACACGAAATACCATTGAACCTTATTAAATACTTTTTTAAATTAAAATAAAGGATGAAGCCCATATCAAAGACTAGATAAAAATAGATTAAATTTATTTATTTTTTTCAAATTGCAAGTTTTAATATTAATCTTTTTTTCAATTTCTTCAAAAATTATTATTATTTTTTAATTTTAGTCCATTATAGTCCACTTCATTGAACACCAGAATCAAGCTAAAATAGATCAGTTTTATCAATTCTCCATTACTTGGACCAATGCCCAGATAAAAAATGCAGTTTAGTTTGGCTTGGACCAGAATGTGAAAACTCCTAATAGAGACCATATTTATTTGGTTTAACTCTCTCAATATGTATCTCATCTTGAAAAAATTTAGAACAAAACTTACTACTTAATGATTAATTAAATGCCAACAACCTTGATAAAATAGATATGACATTCAATGTGGGCCTTAAGGCCCGAAGCTTTCAACAAGCTAATTTGCACCACTGCGTAGATTTCTTGCTCTAGGGGAACAATATAAAAAACTTTGTTATTTTGTGTTTAAATAGAAAAAGCAAATAGATTATTTAGATTATAGGGAAATAAAAGAGTAGAAAAGGTCTACATGTTTTTGAAAGTCTTCCCAAAGAGCTTGACAATATCCTGTTGATTAAAGATCTAGTTCCCTCTTCATCTTTGACAAACTTAATTTGATTCCTTTTTTTCTAATAGTAATAGTAAACAAAAGAATTTTGTGTTATGATACCCATCAATGACCCACTTGATTCTCGACTTTTTCTTGAATAATAGCTCCTCTCTATAATACAACTTTTAGAGCTTAAGTTTCGACTGGACTTCATTTTTCAAGTTGTTGGATATAGATTCTTCCTTCTGCAAATAGCATACTTCCTTTTCGAAGATGTTGCTAAAATATTTTTTATTCTAATTAGAGTTATGCTAGTTCATTTTTTTTAAGGATATCATTGGTAAGTTGATGATTAAAAAAAAGAATTATTCTAGGCTTGTTCAACACCTAAGTTACTAAAGGGGTCACTTAGTTAAGCTTCCTCAAACCTGAAAGGTATTACGTCTTAAACTTTTATAGTATAATTCTTATGAGTAATGGGTTACAGTGAGAGAATGGAACAGGTAAATGGTGCATTATAACTTTTGAAAAGAGAATCCTCCGATCATTAGTTAGGGTTTTATCGAGCATTGCTTTGATCGTACCAAACCCGACTCCTTTATTAGAAAAAGTGAATTTCTTTTTCCATAAAGCAGTCGTATATATTCTCCAAATAGTTGAAGAAACTACATAGATAATTTGTAAACGTACCAAGTATGTCCAATGAAGGATTAGTTTGTTTGCATACTGATTAATCATGCCCAAAAATCCTTTTTCGAGTTCCTATACGAGGTAATATACATGAAAAAGCTTTGAGTTAGGTTTATCTAAATTATTTTTTTCTTATTACATTGATGTTATAATGTAAGATGGACAGGATATTGGCTATAATATTGTCCTTTGGAGTAAAACAATGTCTTCTGCCACCTTATGCACTCTAAGTAACACTATTGAGAACACCAATTTTCTTTAGCTTTTCAAAATCCTCTAATTTGATGTTATCAAAACAGGGTGACCTAAGGCGAAAGACACTCCTTAAAAAACATATCTTTTAGTTTTAAAGATTTTTAGAGTTGTCACTGATATACTGGAAACAAGATCAGTATGATTTTAAAGATTTTTAGTTCAAAAATCATACGAGATAGGAAGGAATTAAACACCTACCATGTAATGCAAGCGAATTAGTAATGCAATTCACATAAAGAAATTAAATTTCCATTATGATGTACATGTAGGAAAGTGATAGCCATGCATAATTACATTATTACAATAAAAATGTCAAAAGAAAAATATAGAACAACAAAATAGAAACTTGTAAAAACCTAAAATTTAAAAGGACATGAATTTATATTTTAGATGCGGAGGCAAACAATAATGTTAGGGTTTACATTCTTTACACAATAAATTAGAATGCCCAATAGGGTTACGAGAAAGTACCTTCTACAACGGTTCATAAAAAGAAATGAATAAAATGATTAAAATAAGTAAATAAATATCCTAGAGGTTAACCTTCACTAGCACTTGATGGGGTTCGAAAGGTAATCTACTCACAACCCTCTTGCTGATCAAGATCTGGATCTTGGTTTTCTTGATTTGAAATGGTTAACAGAAGGGTGAGCTACATTACCCCAGTAAGAATATCATGCTAATCACTAATAGAGAAAATCGAATGTTGGTAAAAATCACAAAACAACTAATAGAGCCCTTAATTTGCGTAAATTCATTTAATATAAAGAAAACTATTTATTCCGTACTTACCATTGCGAATTTTTTAAAATAATCTATGAAGACAATCAATTCGAATATTATTCTTATGACACATTTACATGAATAATAATAGTAAATTCACCTTATTTCCTGCTTACCGATACCTCTGGAAGTTCATAGGGATATTCTCCTACTCATGAACCTAATATATAGATTTTTCAATTAATCCGGTCGTCCCAATACCCCATTTGGTAATGGACACCAAACACATCATCGCCTCAATACCTCGTCCGGTATGAAGGTGAACTATATCTCCCAAACCCTTCCGGTATGAGGGTGAACCATATCTCCCAAATCCTTCCGGTATGTGACTTCTCAGTCCTGTCCGACTAAGGGAATGTTCACAGTAGGGTTTCCTATGTATCGGGTCCGTCCACCCTTTACTAGGGTACCCAGTAAGCCTTTTATATATAGATCCCCATCAACAAAACAACCATCAATCACATACCAACATCTTATTTTATATTTACAGATTAATCAAACGACATTTAAGCAAACAGTACAATTTCATACCTTAATAATTAAGAACATAATTAGGGTTTTTATTTTAAATCAGTTAATCAGATAAAAAATCACGGTTTAAGCAATCAATAAATGAGAAAATAATTTAAAAGTAATAATTTAAATCATACAGTAGAACAATAAGCAATTTAGGCGGTATAAAAAAATAAATAGGTAACACAGACGAGGTAGGGCAATCGTACACTAACAAGTTTCTGGCTCCACTAGTGACTTGTACTTATTTTTAGAGCTTTTTTAATTTTCATAAAACACAAGACTTTCGATTATTTAAACCTCAATTTACCGTAACAGAGAATAGGGTGAGGGATCCTTACCCGAATTGGTATTTCGAAACGCTGTACTATCTACTATGCCTCCCAACATGGCCTAAGTTTTCTGAATTTTTCATGTGAAAATTAAAATACTCGTCACATATCTAAAATACCAAAAAAAAACTCAAAATCATTGCTAAAAATATTTTCAGCCAATTTTAGGATTCCGACATGGCAGCGCTGCCGTGCTCCAGCACCAGCTCCACCGCTCACAGTGCTAGTTTGCCTCGATCTGGCCAATTTTGATTAGTTTTACACATATCCCTATGAAAAAACATATTAGGAAGCCTTAGTTGGCTAGAAAAATAAAAAAAATCGAAACCTGCTGGCGAAGGGCCTCCAGGTGCAGCGACTCTACCTATTCTCCTTCGCGGTTGAAATTCTTCCTCAGCTAACCTACACCAGAAAGAGAATGTGAACATGATGGTCAAAGAATCATGTGAAACAGAAAACAGAAAGGGGAGTCATCGTAGAGGGTTTAGGTTTTTTGCCGTGGCGGCTCCGCCAGGCGTTGCACGTGGTTTCTAGCTCATTCACCGTCTCTTTTGCTCCGATATGGCCACAGGGAGACTTGAAATTAAATTATGAGCAAGGAGGGGAAAATTTTACCTTTTTTGGTGGTCGGCGGTGGCTCTAGTGCGGCGGCAGCTAGGGGTGAGCCTCATTCTCTAGCGTCTGGTTCTTCTTCTTTAGCGAGGGTTGGACGGCTAGGGTTAGGTTCTCCTACAAAGAGGAGTTTAAGTACTATTCTCCTCTTTGATTCAGACCGTCTATTTATGTTGACGTGGAGCAAGGAGGACCGTTCGATGATTTTTCGTTTAGGATGATCGCGTGGACGAATCCAAACCGTCCATTGCGATCCATTTTGTTTGTCTGATCACATCTGAAGAGAAAATGCATCTAAATTGTTTACGCGTGCGGGATGAGGTCTGGACCGTCGGATTACCAAGCACATGGATCGCTCGCGTGGCTTCCCAAATGGTACCGATGTTAGCATGTCTGCCACGCGACGTACTCTAGTTTGTTTATGTTGCTGACTAAGCTGTCCCATGTGGACAAACTTTCTCTTTTTATGATTTAACCCCCTGTTTTAAACTTTTCTTTCAAAAAGGCCCCCATATTCAAAATTTTACCCATTCTCCCCAAAATTGTTTTCCATTTTGTCTCTAATCCATATTTTTTAAAAAATTCACTAAAATTAAAATAAAATAAAATAAAATAAATTATTTATATAATTTTTATAAATAAAAAAGAGTATCTCGGGTCGATTTTTGGGCTAGAGTATTACAACTCTCTCCCTTTAAGAAAAATTTGGTCTCTCAAATTTGTCACTCTCTCACTCAATTGAACAATTGGGAATACTGGGTTCTGAAGTCTAATTCTAGTTCTCAAGTGACCTATTCCTGAGTATGATTCTGCCATAGGATCTTGACGAATAGAATTTATCTATTATGAAGTACTCTACTCTTTTGGTCTACAATGCCTATCGGCACCTCCTCATAAGATAGATCCTCCTAAAATGAAAGGGGCTCGTGGGACAGGATGTGTGAGGGGTTCTTGTTGTACTTACATAGCACAAACACATAAAATACGTTATGGACTCTAGATAGCTCTGGAGGTAGTGCTAGTCTGTTGGCAAACGTACCAATCCTGTTCAAAATTTCAAACGGTTTAATGAACCAAAGGTTTAAGAAATACTCGATTGTCTTTCTCAAATTCCAAATCCCTCATTCGGATGTTCGCATAACTTTTATGTCTAATCTTAGCTGTCTAAATGTTCTTCGTGATCTTAACTATCTTAGTTGTAGTCTCCTCCATAAAATTCAGGCCAAACAATTTTCTATCACCCACCTCTTTCCAACAGATCGACAACTTACAGGGTCGACCATATAATACCTCATACAGAGCCATGCTGATACTTGCTTGATAGATGTTATTGTAGGTGAACTCTATCAAAGGTACGTGATCATCCCAATGGCCCCTGAAGTGAAGAACATAAACTTGGAGTATATCCTCCAATGTGCGAATCGTTCTCTCTGACTGTCCATTAGTTTGAGGGTGGAATGCAGTGCTAAAGGACAGTTTCGTTCCCATGGCTTACTGAAAGCTCTACCAAAACCAAGAAGTGAACTTGGGTCTCCGTTGGATACCACTATCACCGGGACACCATGTAGCCTGACTATCTCCTAGATATAGATTATCGTTAGCTTGTCCAAGAGATCAGTTATCTTGATAGCCAAGAAGTGAGATGACTTAGTGAGCCAGTCGACAATTATCCAAATAGTATCATGTCCTGAGCATGCCTCAGGAAACCTTGTCATGAAGTCTATTGTGATATTTTTTCATTTTCACTCCGGGATCAGTAATTGCTGAAGTAGACCGTCTGAGTGTTGATACTCTGCCTTAACCTGTTGATATACTAAACACTTGGAGACAAAGTCGGTTATCTCTTTTTTTATCCCGCTCCACCAAATTTGAGATCTCATACTTTGATACATCTTATTACTTCTGAAATGTATGTCAAACTTTGAGCTATAAGCCTCTGTCATTATATTCTTTTTCAGTTCACTATCATCTAGAACACACACCCTGCTCTAAAATTTGAGCAACCCACTAGTAGAGACTCAGAATTTTGGATTTACTCCTTGTTTTGCATCTTTCTTGAGAGCCGCTAAGGTGAAATCGGTTATTTGAGCTTTCTTTATTCTCTAGATCAATTTGGGTTGGATAGTTAGGTGGGTCAAACATGTAACCCCCTTCAAGTCTTGAAGCCATATCTGTTGTGCAGCTCCTATTACCTTGCATTCAGAAATCATTAGGTGAGGCAACATACATGCAGTTTTTCTGTTCAGCGCATCGGCTACCACATTGCCCTTGCTCGGGTAATATAAAATCTTGCAATCGTAGTCTTTGATGAGTTCTATCCAATGTCTCTGAGGCATATTGAGATCCTTATGAGTGAATATATGCTTCAAGCTCTTATGGTCTGTATAATTCTCAAAAGTCTCCTTATAGAAGTAGTGGCGCTAGGTCTTCAAGGTGTGGATAATGGCGGCAAGTTCTAAGTCGTGGGTGAGTTAATTCTTTTTATGACTCTTTAACTGCCTGGACCCATAGACTATGACATTCCCATGTTACATTAGAATACAACCTAACCCTAGGTAGGAGGCATCACTATATACTGTGTATCCACCTGTCCCACTCGGTAGAGACAACATGGATGCAGTAGTCAACTGCTTCTTGAGTTTTGTAAAGCTTCTTTTGAAATCCTCATTCCACTCAAACTTGACATTTTTCTTTATAAGTCGGGTCAATGGGGCGTCTAGACTAGAAAATCCTTCTACTAATCTACGATAATATCCTGCCATTCTTAGGAAGTTACAGATCTCCTTAACCAAAGTCAATTTTTTTCAACCGAGTACTACCTCAACCTTCTCAAGATTCACTGCACCTCATCCTTTGATATTATATGCCTCATAAAGGTAGTCTACTCAAGACAGAACCCACACTTGCTTAATTTTGCATACAACTTCTTTTTCTTGAGAACTTATAAAACCTGAGTCAGGTGATGAGCATGTTCCTCTCTGCTCTTTGAATAGATTAGGATATCAACAATGAATACGATGATGAACTGATCCAAAAATTGTCTAAAAGTTCTATTCATCAAGTCCATAAAAATGAGTGGCGCATTGGTTAGCTCAAATGCCATGACCAGGAACTCATAGTGTCCGTACCTAGTTCTGAAGGTTGTCTTGGGAATGTTCTCTGCCTTGATCTTTACCTGATAATAACCTAAATGTAAGTCTATTTTAACTTGGGCACCCAGTAACTGGTCAAAAAGGTCATCAATTCTGGAGAAGGGGTACTTGTTTTTTATTGTGACTCTGTTCAATCCCCTATAGTTAATACATAATCTCAACGTCCCATCCTTTTTTCTTACAAACATAGTCCCAGCACCCCTAAATAATACACTATGTCGATTGAATCCACTATCTTGAAATTCATTAATCTATTTTCTCATCTCTTCCATCTCAACGCGACTCATACGGTAAAGGGCCACCGAGATAGGCTAGGTGTTAGATTGAAGATATATGGTCAACTCAACTTCTCTATCCACTAGCAATCTAGATAGTTCATCTGGGAACACATTTAGAAATTCTCAGACTACAAGAATCTCTTGAATACAAACTTCTTTATAAGGTTTGCCTAATGTAGAGAAGATAATCGAGTTAAAGCACTATATAATAAGGAAATTTTCATGAGAGAATAATATTTAAAACTTTTATTAACTTGTAAATGACTCTTCATTAAGAAAGTTGAATATTAATTTCTTATGAAAATAATCTACGGTGGTGTGATACATCACGAACTAGTTCATTCCCAGAATTATATCAAAGTCCCCCATGTCTATCTCTATCAGGTCTACACTCAATTTTTTATTTGCTATGTCTACGATACAAGCCTTGTATATAACTTCTCATAGCAGTGTCCTACTTCTAGGAGTAGACACAAACAACATAGAATTAAATTTTTCAGGTAATACATTCAAGTTTTTTGTAAAAGTATGTGAGACAAATGAATGTGAAGCACTAGTATTAATCAAAATATCTGCAAGGTGATTACAGATAGTGTACGTACTCTGTATCACATCCGGGTTAGCTTCAGCATCCTACTAGATGAGATTGTAAGTTCTGCCCTGGATAGGAGGTCTGACCTGATTTTAATTTTGCGGGCACTCTCTCGCGTAGTGTTGGGCACTCCTAGATATGCAGTAGGTATTGTTGATGCGATAACATGGTCGGTCTCCATGATCCTTACCACAGTGTTGGTAAGTTTTACTACGTCCTGTTGCTAGGGCTTGAGAAGGGGCTTGAGTCATAGGCCTAGGTCTCTTGTTCTATTAAACTGGTGTAGTAGGTGCTGGTCTACAATGTGGAACCGGGGGTCTGAAATTGCCTACTGCTGAAGGAAATATACTAAAGTTCCTCTCTACTAGTTGTGCCTTAGCCAAAATTGCTGAGTAGATACTGACTTTGAACACATACAACTATTGTCTGATCTCAGGATGAAGACTCCACTCAAACTTCCTTACCTTTCTACCT
Organism: Carica papaya; assembly: GCF_054855325.1. Taxonomy (NCBI): domain Eukaryota; kingdom Viridiplantae; phylum Streptophyta; class Magnoliopsida; order Brassicales; family Caricaceae; genus Carica; species Carica papaya. The sequence continues at coordinate 25,255,525 of NC_142311.1, read as the reverse complement.
TCATCCATCATACTCTTAAGAGAATACCGACCCAACTCTAGGAACCTTTGGGCATACTTTGACACTGTCATATCATCTTGGACCAGGTGTGCAAACTTCTTTTCTTCAAATGCCGAAGATGCTCTGTGAGGTACTCTGCATTGAAGGCTACTAAGAACTGTTCCCAAGTGACTAGAATGGGCAAGGTGGCCTGCTTCAGCTGCCACCAATTACTTGTCTCACCCACGAGCATATAGGTGGCAAATACAACCTTCTATTCAAGGATCACCCCAAGAGTTACGAAAATCTTCTCTGTCTCTACTAACCAATACTCGGCCTCTTCGAAAGAAGATCCCCTGCAAAGGTAGATGGGTTTAGTCTCTTGTACCTCTCAATGTAGCTGAGGTCCATCATGGGTGGAACTGAGTCTCGTGGAAGATGAACTAGATTATATTGGGGAGGGGCCGACTGACGGAGTAGAATTGTATCGTGGTGGCACTAGATCTTCTCATTGTAGGGGTGGCTTATATTGCGGCAGTGGTGGAGGGTCAAACAGCTCCCTCATTTCTTATTAGGCCTGTTGGACAGAGATAAGTCTCTCCAGCATCTCAAAGAGTCGATCGACATCCTTTTGAAATGACCTATCTCGGGATGCTCAGTTTAGTAGGGGTCCTCCCCTCCTTATATCCTGGTACCTGCATTTCACAAGAGAAGATTGAGTGTCAAGTTGTATTTTAGTATTTTTAAATCTCTGTGTAAGGAATGGTTTCGAGAAACATGGCTCTAATACCAAGTGTAAAAGCCTAGAATTTAAAAGGACATGAATTTATATTTTAAAATGCGGAAGCAAATAATAATGTTAGGATTTATATTTCTTACATAATAAATTAGATGCCTAATAGGGTTACGAGAAGGTCCCTTCTACAACGGTTTGTAAAAAAAATGAATAAAATGATTCAAAAAAGTAAATAAATATCCTAAGGTAATCTTTACTAGCACTTGATGGGGTCTGGAAGGTAATATACTCACGACCCTCCTGCTGATAAGGATTTAGATCTTGGTCTTCTTAATCTAAAAAGGTTAATAGAATGGTGAACTACACTAGCCAAGTAAGAATATAATGCTAATCACTAATATGAGAAATCGAAGGTTGGTAAATATCATAAAACAGCTAATAGAACCCTTAATTTGAGTAAATTCATTTAGTATAAAGAAAATCGTTTATTCCATACTTACCATTACTGGTTTTCCAAAATGATCTATAAAGACAATCAATTTAAATATCATTCTTATGACATATTTATATGAATAATAACAGTAAACTCACCTCATTTCCTGCTTACCGGTATCTCTTGGGATCCATAGGGATATTCCCCTACTTGTGAATCCAATATATAAATTTGTCAATTAACTCAGTCGTCCTTATATCTTATTCGGTAATGGATGCTAAATACACTATCACCTCAATACCTCGTTCGGGATGAGAGTTGTAACACCCCCCACATCACTGTGCTAAAATGATTTGAAAACTCTATTTATTTGGGTCTTTGGTTGTCCTAAATTTAAATTAATTTATGTCATTCTCGAGATCCGTGATTTTAATCTATTTTTATTTTTATTATTATCTATTTTATTAATTTTACTATTATTTTTATTTTAATTTGTTTTACATTATCTTATTTTTTTGTCAAAAGGAAAAATTAGAAAAAAAATTCGAAAAACGGCAAAACGAGAGAAAACCAGCTCGCAGGGAAAACCCACAGGAAAACAGGTTTGTTTGCGCAGGTGCTGGGCACTGTGCACGCAAGCATAAGCGCACAGTGACCGCGAGGTGTGCGCAAAGCACACACGTCCCTTCTGCACGCACGTCCCCTTCGTGCACGGTAGTAGGCATGTGCGCCTGCAGGTTAGCCTGCAGCGCGCCGGCTGGGCTCTGCCAACTCATGCAGAGCTCCACCGCTACCTTGGGCGGTGCACCACCGCTGACACTGGAGGAAACTTTTCTCATTCGTTTTTCATTCCAAGAATCTTTTCCTCATCTCTCTTCACTAGATTTTGCCACTTGGCCCAAATCCAACGGTTCTGAAATTCTATAAATTGTCATTACCCTTCCCTTCCTCTCCACACTTCCATTTCTTTTATTTTTAAAAATTTATAGAGAGAGAGATATATAGTAAAATAACGAGAGAAGAAAAAGAAGAAAGGAAAATAGTGAAGGAGAAAATATCGAGGTTTCGGTAAAAAATCTAGTATTACTTTCGACGTTCTAAGGAGTATTTTTAGATAAACAAATTTAATATAATAGTTATTTTCTGTTTTTTGTGCCTTTGTATTCGAATAAGTCAAATTGTTCTAATTTTCAAGCATGCTGTGTGATTTACTAGAACTTGATGAATTTATATGTAATAAATTTAATATGTAGTTCATGATGATAAAAGTAAAATAAAATAAAAAGAAAAAAAAGTGTAATGAAGCCTGTATGGTTTAAAATGTATCTGTATTGATATGTATATTGCATCAAGTGTCTTGTTAGACTTTTTATCTCTGAGGGGTATCTGTTCTCCTTACATTTTGGGGTATCTGTTTCCCTCTCCCCTACCTGGTCTGGAAAGATGTAAGAGGACCGCTCCCAGTTGATGATGGCGTGCCCTCTAACAAGAGTGGTATCGCACTATCTGCAGGGGTTACCCGTAGCTAAGTAATGTCGTGACTATAGATTATATGCTAGAACCACTATAGTTGGTACAACCGTAGTCATGGATTGTACCATGGTTTGGCTAGCAGGAAGTGGGTATGAGCAAATTGTCGTATCTGTATCTGATCTGGTCATTCCACTTGGGTAGTTAGAAATCTGTATTTGTATCTGCCCTTAGAGACGGAAGTTTGTAATGACTTCGTGAAGCATGACACGAAATCTCTGAGCATTTAATGATTTATTTGATTTTCTCCATTATTCGGCATGATATATATATATTTGAATGTATATTTGATTTTCTGTGCTAACAAACTATTTTGATATTCAAATAAATTCTTTTCCTATTAATGAGTTAGGTAAACGAGGAAGCTAATTGATAAGATAAAATAATACTTTTGAAATCTTATAATGTTAATTTAATACTGTTTTTCTTATTGAGCATATGGAATTCACTCTTTCCATTCTCCCCTCCCCCCTCCCCCCAGATGAGGAAGAAAATAAGGAATCACATGCAGACCTACCATTGTAAGTTTATGAGGATCTCGTGGACCCACAAGTCTGAGTGCATGTCTATTCCTGCAGTCTGATGAATTACAGTAGCATAATGAAAGAAGTGACCTTTATGTTTTGTGTTTTGTAGCCCATTTTGGCATAAGTGATGTATGTATTTAGAACAATATATATGTATTTGTAAGGAATTTATTAAGGTCTTGATTTTGCTGCATAAATATTATCATGCACTCGTTATTCTGAATCTGTATTTGATACTCAATTGCCTTAACTGGCACTTGGAATGTCATAAGGATGAACCATATCCCCAAACCCTTCCAGTATGGGAGTTCTCAACCTCGCCTGACTGAGAGAATGTCCACAGTAGGGTTCCCATGTACTGAGTTCGTCCACTATTTCCCAAGGTACCTAGTAAGCCTTTCATATATAGATTCCAATCAACAAAACAACCAACAATCGCATACCAACATCTTATTTTATATTCACAGATCAATCAAATGACATTTAAGTAAATAGTACAATTTCATACATCAATAATTAAGAACTTAATTAGGGCCTTTATTTCAAATCATTAATCAGATAAAAATATCTATTTAAGCAATCAATAAATGAGAAAATAATTTAAAAATAATAATTTAAATCATATGATAGAACAATAAGTAATTTAAGCAATATAAAAAAATAAATAGGCAACACAAATGAGTTAGGGCAATCGTACACTAACCAGTTTTCGGCTCCATTAGTGATCTATAATTATTTTAAAGATTTTTTTAATTTTCACAAAACACAAGACTTTCTATTATTTAAGCCTCAATTTACTGTAACAGGAAATAGGGTGAGGTATCCATACCCGGATCAGTATTTCAAAATACCGTACTATCTGCTACGCCTCCCAATGGTCTCCGAATTTTCTTAATTTTGTTGCGAAAATCAAAATACTCGTTACGTACCCAAATATTCAAAATTAGTGTTGAAAACTTTTTTGGCCAATTTTAGGGTTCTAGCACAGCGGCACCACCGTGCTCCAGTGCTGGCTCAACCGCCCACGACAATGATTTGCCTCGACCTGACCGATTTTTGTCGGTTTTACACGTATCCTTGCAAAAAAATACGTTATGAAGTCTTAGTTAGCCAAAAAAATAAAAAAATTGAAACCTATTGGTGGGGGAGTCTTCGGGTGCAGCGACTCCGCATGTTCTCCTTCGCAGCTGGGATTCTTCTTCTGCTAACCTACACTAGAAAAGACGGTGAACATGATAGTCAAAGAATCGTGTGAAACGAAAAACAAAAAGGGGGTCATCAGAGATGGTTTAGGTTTTTTACCACGGCGGCTCTACCAGGCTTTGCCTGCAGTTTCGGGCTCACCCACTATCTTTTTTGCTCTGATATGACCACAAGGAGACTCAGAATTGAATTTCGAGCAGGGAAAGGAAAATTTTACATTTTTTGGCGGTTTGTGGTGGCTTTGGTGCGGCAGCGGCCGGGAGTCGGCCTCCTTCTCCGATGTTTAGTTCTTCTTCTCCGGCGAGGGCTAGACGACTAGGGTTAGGTTCTCCTACAAATAGGAGTTTAAATACTCTTCTCCTCTTCGATCCAAGCTGTCTGTTTATGTCGACGTGGAGCGAAGAAGACCCTTTGATGATTTTCTATTTAGGCTGATGGTGTGGACGAATCCGGATTGTTCGTCGCGATTCATTTCATCCGTCCGATCGCGTTTAAAGAGAGAATGTATCTGGATCATTCACGCGTGCGAGATGAGGTCTAAACCGTCGGATTGTCAAGCATGCGGATCACTCGAGTGGCTTCCCGTATGGTGCCGATGTCAACCTGCCTACCATGCGGCGTGCTCTAGTTTGATCGGGTTGCTGATTGAGCTGTCCCACGTGACCAAATTTATTTTTTACGATTTAACCCATGTTTTTAATGTTTCTTTCCAAAACACCCTCGTATTCAAAATTTCACTCTCTCTCTCCAAAATTGTTTTCAATTTCGTTCATAAACTATTTTTTTCTCAAAAATTTACTAAAATTAAATTAATTATTTATATAATATTTATAAATAAAAAGATTATCCTGAACCAATTTTTGGATCGAGTGTTACAAAACTGATACAAAGGAAAACAAATTTTATTAGGTCAAAAGGAAAAACTAAGAAACAAAATTAAAATTTGAGGAACTCTATTGCTTTTAGCTAAAATGAAGGAAAACTATAACCTTCGAAATACACATGCTAGATAGAAGAAAGAAAACAATGAATAAAGCATGAATGAACTATCAATTGGATAAATAAGTAGTGAATGAATAATCAACCAAACATCAATATTTCTCACAATAATCTCTTTTCGTTTTAATCAAAAATAAGGAAAGGATGAACAAAAACTTAATGTTCTTGATTCCTCACTAATTTAAACCTGCTTATCTTATCAATAACAAAAAGTTTTATGCCAAAAACCTTGGCAAACATAATTCTCATAAAGTTCATCATCAACAAAAGAAATCGTAACCTGTTTATCATGTTCACGATGAAATGTTTATGGAAGATAGTCACTACTAGAAAGAAAAGATGGTTTTGAAAAAGAAAAGAGTTGTCAAAGAATCAGTCACAGAAAAAGAAATCCAAGGCTTTCTAAGAAGTGCCAAGAAAAACGAATATAATTACAGTTGATATGATTTATTACTGGAGAAATAAAGTTATCCATGATGGTTATAAAGTCAGTCCAACAATATGCACTGCAACAATCAAAGTTAGTTCTTGAAGCATTGACAACATCATCATGCTACAAAGCAAGAATGGTCCAGCGAGATTTAGGAAAAAGGGAATAAATGGAAGTTTGTCTTTATCATGCTTAGATGAAGAAGGTTTTTGTGGAAACTAACGCTCTCTTTATCGTAACTAAAACTGCTGCAAATCTGGAGTTGGCAAGGACACTAATTTGCACTAATTCCTTGCTCCACTATTAACCCCTTAAAGAACTTCGATCTAATTTCCAATTGAAGGATGGTGCCAATTATCAAGGAAATAAGGGAACTATCTACTGGGTTTTAATTTAAATGGACTTGGATTCTGAGAGAAACTAATATTTATATCCATAAGCTTGTTATATACTTAGCAATTCCATTAGAAATAAATTACTTACAAATTCAATTTAATTATATCAAACTTAGTTCTCCATTTGTTTATAATTTTTAACATTTATTTATTTATTTATTTTTTACTATAACAAATTAAATTTGGCCCTTCATAGATAAGTAGTAAAGTGAAACTTCTCTCCTTCTCTAATATGGTTAGTGATTGTCTTCCACCCATGATTATCCTTCTTTTTTAGGATCATATTTTGTAGTTCTGATTATGAATGGTTCCTATTAATTAAATTTTTTATGTGAGATATCATTTAATTGTATGGTATTATTAACATAGATAACAAATAATTAAATTAGATAAGTGAAAAACTAAATTGGTATACAAGATATTGACCACAATGAACTATATTGTTGCACCTAAAGATATTTAAATCATGTTTTCAAATTGCAGACTCTTGGATGCTTAATTAAATTTCTTAAAAAATACGTGTTCAAGTTAGTTTATATACTCTTGTATATTTTTTTTTTGCTTCTATGTCAAACAATACAAGTACCATCAAACCTTAAAAAATATAAGTATTTTAAAGTAATAATTTTTTTTTTTAACTTTTGATAAAGATTGTATTAGAAGCTAAAAATAATTATTTTAGAATTTTTTTTTGGAAATAAAATAATATTTTCAATGTATTATTAATTTTATATTTTATTAATTCACAATTTAATATTTTAAAAACAAAATAAAATATTAATTAATTATAAATAGTTTACATTTATTATAAATTATTTAAGTAATATTTATTTTAATATTAAACACAATAATTTGAAATTAATATTTATATGAAATAGAATATGTAAAAGAATTGAATTAAAATAAAAATTTTAAAATAAATTTAGTTACTGAAATAATTATTTTAAAATATAAAAATAATTAAGTTTTCATGTAAATTTTTATTATACTAATTTTATAACATAACTAATTAAATTAAATATTTAAATATTTCTTAAAATAAATTTTACTAAATAATATTTATATTTTTATTATTAAAAATTATCTCTAAAACTCTTTTACCCGCTCGTAACACAAATTTTACCAAGACTAAAGAGATCCTTAGCAACTCATGGGACGAATTCTAGTCCTTTTGACCACCTATAAAAGCCAAATTATTATTACATCCTCCCTTATTTAATACACCTTTTTTACCAAGAAAAAAAGAAACAGGTTAATTTTGAGCAGACAAATTACTCTTTCTCCTTCATATCCAGTCTGGTCGCCGCCGACTTAGTTGGCGCAATCTACCGAGAGCGCCTCCTCTCCTGCTCTGTATCTGCAATTCGAGAAAGGTTAAAGGGTATTCTCTACTCTCTCTCTCTCTCTCTCTCTTAATTTTTTTTAAAAGCCAATCCACTCAAGCCTACCCGAGTTGACTCGCCTTCTTTGAGTAAATTTGCGATTTTGCTGGACTTGATATTTTTTTTTGTAGTATATTGTCTTCCTTTGCTAGTCATTGCAATGATCAAACTGTAAACACGCAAAGTACCAACATGATTGTAGTAAAGGGCCAGCTTGGTCGACTTATAGAGTACTTAGCTTAAATTTGAAACTGTTGGTCAGTGTCTAAACAATTATGTTTAACTTGAAATCAAGCTGCTTGGTCACCCTAGCAAGGTCCACTTTTGTGTTACACATTAGATCTATTACAGTTAATCTTGTTGGGTCAGATTGGTAACCTTCACAGGGCCTCTGATGAAACTCTATAAGGAAGGAGCCCTTTTTATGATTAATTGTTGGAAATTAGTTTCGTATTAGAGCGTTTGTTCTTTCCAAAAAAGAAGTTAGAGCATTTATTGAACATGAAATATTGATTGATAATGCGAGTAATAACTTGGCTTGATTTGGGAAACTAATATTAGATTTTTGTGGGATCAAATTTGGAAGAATAAAGTTAACTCATATAGCTTTTTTTGCTTGCAAAGATGAAAATAAAAGAACTCCTGCCATTTACACCACGATAAATGACAACTTTTTTGGTATTTGTTCAATCGGTAGATTCTGGAAGCCGAAGATCAAGGACTGTTTTGTTCTGCAGAATGGTGAAATCCAGTGGAACATCCCTCTCCTTAGGAATCTTAATGATTAGAAAATTGATCAATTGGTATTTTTTCTCTAGTTTACAATCTTCATGTGTTTTTTCTTCTAGGGAGGTTTTGTGGAAGCATTCCAAGGACAGTAAATCCTTGGTATTGTCCTTTTATCACCATCTTGATGCTGACTGGATTCTAGATTGTTTCTCTTGTAAACAAATTTGGAAGATGAAGGTGGCCCTTCATATACACTTTTTTTGCTTGGGTGATAGTGTGGGAGGGGATTTTGACTTTACATAACATGATGAGAAGAGGATGAATTTTGGTCAATGACTATTTTCTTTTCCTTAAAGGGTGTGAATGCCTTGATTGTTCTATTCTTCATTGTGTGGAGGCTAGAAGGCTCATGGGTTTGATCTTTATCTGCTTAATCTATGGTGGTCATGGGTGGCTGCAGGAGAGATGAAATTTCAGCTTTCAATGGTATCAATGTAGTGAATTCATAAAGGAAACTACCTCTCTTATCCTCTTTGGCCTTTTTCAATATAAAAAGAATTATGATTAATAGATGAGAGAGAAACAAACTACAAAATTAGAGAGTAAGGTAGAAGTCAGAGAAAAAATAATACAAAATGGTGCCCCAATTCATTGGTAACAAAGATAAAGAAATTTATCTGAAAGAACCTTGCGCCTTAACTCATAAAGAAGCCAATAATGTCGATCTATTTGAAAGAGATCAATGAAGAAAGTAGCGGTTGGTGAAGATTCTGTTGTTTCACTTTGGCTATAGTATCCAAAGCTTGAAAAATGGCACCTCTTTAAGGACTCCTTGATTCCTTTTTCATCTCATCCCCCTTTATAGAGGAAGATATAAAACTTTCTAGAGGGGGGGGGGGGGGGGACCAACATCATGCCAAATGTATTAAAAGGATTTGTTCAAAGCTTCCAAGATACATCCAAATGGAGGATAAGGTTTTCATGGGATACGCTTCTTCTGAAGAACATGACGGATACATATGACAAAAGAGCTTGGTCAGACTTGCAAGACAAATCATTAGTGTTAAGTTTTTTAAGTATAGCAAGCAATCTAGGGAAGGCAAAAACCTTTACCTCTGATGAAAATTTTTACCTTTCAAAAATTACTGGTGATAAGTTCATTCTAACTGCTCAGATTATGAGTCCAATCGTTGAAAAAGGATTTACAAGCATAAAACACCCGATGAGTTTTGGACCAAATTTTGTTGTCCACTTGGGAAGAAAGGTTGTTGGACTCATTTATATTAAGCAAGGACAATGTATCTATAGACTCTCAATCATTTAGATTTCTAAAGAAATGCATATTCCATTGGGTATGTCCAGGTGAACAATTTGAGGAAATTATGAATAGGGGCATTGTGGCATAATAAAAAGTTGTAACCGCGAGGAAAATTAGTGGCTAATTATTGATCATCCGTCCAAATATTGTAACTTGTTTCCTTGTAGTTGAGTTTGCTGCTTGTGAACTCCTTATTTCCTGTTTTTAGGTTGCTCACCTCCCTCTTTTGGCTGCCATCATAGATGTTTTTTATCACTTGGGCTAGTCTACTACTTCCTTCTTTAGTTAGATTTTAAATTGTGATGCTGGACTGGGTTAGATATTAGGCTTGATTAAAGGGGAAATCCTAATCTTAGAGCAATCCAAAGTGCTTGCTTTAAGAGTGGGTACCTAACACATCTAGCATGTGGTTGGTTGTTATGGTTCCCTCTTAAAGGGGAAATCCTTATCTTAAAGCAGCAACATGGTAGGGGTCACATCTAGCATGTTGTTGCTTATTATGGTTCCCTCTTAAAGCAATAGTCTTTTGCTTCCCTTATTCAATTATTAATCTAGCAAATATTTTAGAAAACTATTCTAGATGGTCTCCCATCAAATAGAGATATTGGTTGCTACTTTGCTAGTATTTTGCAAGAAAATGAACTATTTAAGGGTAGGTAAAACTTAAGTATGGACTAGAGCCTTAAGGCATAATGGGAGTTGATCATCCTTTTACTACATATAGCCCTAATAACTTTTGTAATATTCATTAGTCGAATTGCTAGTTGCAGAGGGTGACTCTATTTCTTTCGAAGATCGTTGTGTTAGGATAAACTAGGTTTTTAAGGACAAAGCTCCATCTTGATAGCCAGTAATAATGGCAAAAGATATTGCATATCCCATTGGGTGCCTTTATAAATTAGATATTTAGTCAGTGTGACCTTTGGATAAGGTTTTGAAAGTCTATCTCACTTAAAGCTTATGTTAGGGAGAGAAAACAAAACTAGTCTAAAACTTATAAGAATCGTGCATTCTATATTTTATGGTCGTCCTATACGGATAAGGGGAAGAAAATCTTTATCATGATGGTTATTAACAAGAATCTGAATAGGCTTCACAATGCCATTAAAAGGAGATGATTAAAGAAATTATTTTTAGGGCTATCTAATTCATTGGTTTTACATGCCCACTAGACCTTGTCTTCACTATCTCTAATGGGAGGAGTTTGCTTACATTTAGCATATGTCTCCCTTTTTTTAAGTAGGCACAAACTTTAATTCATATAGATTCCCTTGTGAAAAGTTGGTTGAAAGCAAGATCATATCCACCATTAGGGGTTTCGTAATCATCATTCCTAGCTTCTAGATCTTCTACCGCCTAATGCACAATTTATGTAGTAAGTGAATATGGATAGGATTATGTCTTCTTATATTTATTATTTTAAAAAAATGTCTTCTTATATTTATTAAGTTTTTGGTGACTATCGGATACGAAAATTGTGTCCTTAACGTTGTGCAAGAGATTCTCCCTGGTCTTCTCCCAAACCACTTCCTTATTCTCTCGAAGTCCAATCATTCAAGATGGAACCCCCCTATTTAGGTTTGAAAATATCTAGCCCACCTATATGGGTTTGAGAATAAGTGGTTGCATAATCATGTTTTTGTGAAGAATGCAATTGAGTGGTAGAGTGAGCAAGTAGCGAATGGTTGTGAGGATTTTTTAAATTCATGAAAACACTCTATTACCTGAGAGATGAATTCAATGTGTGGAATTAGGAGGTTATAGGGAGATTGGTGGCAAGAAAACAAAGATTCACAAACACCTCTTTTCTTAGTAAGTTGGCCTACAATAATATTATATTTTAAGATTAATTGTGTAGATGTCCTCTTTGAAGAGGAAATTAATTGCTAATAGAACTCAAATGTGGAAATTACAATAATGTAATTGTTAAAGAGGAAATTAATTGGAGGTAAAAGTCTAGAGTTAGGTGCATTAAGAAAGGTGATGCAAATATGGGCTTTTTTTTTTCTTTTCATCATGGAAGTGCTAATGGGAAAAGACAGAGAAGTTATGTTGGAAATTTAAGCTTGCTGATGGCACTATTGTGAGACTCCTTGTTTATCAGCCATAAGAAATTTGACTTCTGTAGGAGTTCTATAGGGAAGAGGATGATGATGGCTTGTTTTTTGAAGGTATTGATCTGAGCCCTATTACCATGGGAAGAGCTCAATAAGTGGAGACATCCTTTGTGGAGGAAGAGGAGAAGAAATTCGTTGGGCCTTGCTTGTTGATAAGGCTCATAGCATTAACAGTTTTCTTATTGCTTCTTTAATACATATTAGAACTGCATTGGTGGTGATTTAATGAAAGTTTTTGATGAAATATATCTTAATGGAAAAAGTACTCGCTGGAACTCCACTGTCATTTACTTTGGTCCCCAAGAAGATAAGTTGACTGTAGTTTCGAATTTTGGTCCCGGTAGCCTAGTGATTGGTGTGTATAATTTTATCACTAAAGTGTTTCCGTTAAGGTTGGGAGATAAGATACCACACCGAGTCAAGTCAACTAATCTAGAAATAATGTTAACCTTAATGTTAGTACATGTGCCCACACTTAGAATCTCAAGGACTTAAAGTAAGGAAAACATGTCAAGAATTCGCTCTCTCCAAAAGCAATGACATAGTTTTCATCGATAAACTAGAAGTTAGAAATCTTGATCTCCTTCCTAGTACACAAACCTTTAACCAAGCCCCTCTCATGACCACGTGTTAAGATACAACTAAGAGCATCTATCACAAATGTGAAGAGGAACGGTAAAAGAGGATCCCCTTGTGTAACTCTTCCTATCCACAAAACTAGCTTTTGGCTCACCATTAATAGTAATTGCATAAGACAGTGAACATAAACACACTAATCCATCTCCTCCATCTTTTTTCAAAACTTCCAGCAGGATTGTGTTTTAAGACACTTCAAAGTGCCCTATGAAAAAAAGTGTTGCGCAAATTTTAGAAGCAAGAGTTTAACATACAAATGAGGATTAAAGTGTGTTTATATATATTATGTTACGCATTAGGATAGAATTAGATACTTAATTGTATTTTAGAACTAAGGCTTAAAGAAGAAAAGAAACTTAGATATCTAGAAAAGACAAATATGGAAATAATGGATGAATTTGGTTTTATCCCTAAGGAGGAAACTGAAGATGTCGTTAATTTTTAATCCCGACGTATGCTAAGTGCTAATGAGATGTGTATGTATGAATGTATGTTGATTTTTGGGTGGAAAACAAAAATAAAAGTTTGCTTTATGGAGCTGAAGAGATCAGTCTTGCATCGAGATAAAGAAGGATAGTTGAACACAAAAGTAAGTACTTTTTCCGATTAGTATATTGGGTGATCAGGGTTTCATTCTTTTATTTCCTTTCTTTCTTTTTCTTCTCTCTTTTTTTTTTACTAAATAGGAAATTTAATCACTTGAACAAAAATGGAAAAAAATTCAAGTGGACAAAATAAGATGATAATGATGATGATGATGCTCAACAGTAAAAGTGAAAAACAAAGAAAGCTTCAAGTTGTTGCTTCTTGCTTAGATCTATATATTTTTTTTATATGACTGATAATAACAGTGCAATAAAGAAAAGAACAAATGCAAAGATAGTAAGGTTATATCGAGTCTAAGTTCTGATACTAAATGATGCAGAATCCATTACCAACAGTGCAATCTAAAACTCACACAATACTCAAATAGCATTAAAAACTTAAATCTTAGCTATGCAATCCTTACTTAATTACTATCAATTAAGTGATAAGAATTAAGATAATTGAGAAATTAAAAGAATTAGAAAAACGCCGTAAAAATACTTTGATAAGTTGAGCTAATGCATTGCTTAACAAGAAGGTTGAAGAACACCTCACTTGTTGAAAATAAATTTTGTAATTTTATTATTTTAAACTTGAGTGAGTACAACTATAAATTGAAAATTTATTTATAGTGTAGGTTATGTGTATTACGAAAAAATAAATCTCATAAATTAATTATAAAAATTACATACAAAATTAAATCTTGAAATTAAGAGGTTACAACTAAAATAAGCTAGATAGGATCTCCCCTTGTGGAACTCTTTTAAATGGGAAAGATCTTAATTAATTATAGAAGAATTGGGGGGAGAAATGGTGGAAATTTAGGGCCAGCCATTAAAGAAGCAAGATGGCCGCCCAAAGCTTTCTTTTTCCATGGGATTTGGTGTTTTAAAGGAGTTTGCCTTCTCCTTCAAGATTACCTGCGGTTTAGGAGTATTTTACCCCTTTGGCTGATTCTCCTTCTTAGGGGAAAAGATTTCTGCCGGATTAGGAAAGGAAATCCCGTGGGAAAATTTTCCTTTTTACGGCTTGGAGAATTTCTCTGTTATGAGGAAATTCCTTTTCCTTTTCTTGCTTATTTCACTCTTCCACTTGGATTGAGATTTATGGACCATTATGCCCTTGGGTCAATGTACTTATTTTCTTCTTTTGGGCTTCTTTACTTGATCCAAAGCCATCTTCTTTATTGACCCATTCTTGAGTGAAAAGTTGAAAGACTTGTAATCTTGTTGCTCTCCCTCTTGTGATGGGCCCACTTGGTATTGTAATACTTTTTCCAAGTGACCCAAATGCATCCAAAGTGCGCAAGTCTCCCTTGAATCTCTCTTGGCCGCCATCATCTCCATTGGATTTGGCTTTGTCGCGGGTTGAGCTCTCTTGGCTGCAACTTGTCTTCCTTTGGCCATCATCTCTTCTTGGTTTTGTGCTTGGCCGCCACATATCTTCCTTTCACTGTCCATCTCTTCATGTCCATGCTCACATCACTCACCTTGATAGCAGAATTTGGATTCTTGATTCCTCTAGTACATAGCTTCCAAGTCTCCTGTACTCATATTACCTATAGTCCCAATTGTAATATGAGGCTTTACCTTGGGCTTTTTGGGATGCTAAAGTTCCTGTAAAGATTCACGTTTTTGTTTGGACTACTGTCCTAAACAGGCTCAACATTAATAAATCGTTACAAGTTCATAGATCTAACCCTGCTTGTTTACTTGTGTTATGTGTTTTAGGGAGGCTGAATCCCGTTATCATCTCTGTCTACATTTGTGTTGTGGCTTTGTGACTATGGTCTAGGATTCTGTTAGCTTTGCCTTTTTGTGTGTTACCCTTGAGTGTTTCTTTTCTACATTCATTAAGGGAGGTGGGCTTCAGAAGGAAACTAGGTGCTTTAGAGAGCAGCTGTTTATGCTGGTTGGTGGTTTTGTAGTTAGAGCCTGACACTAGACTCTTCATGGGTTGCTACTATCCTCTGTCTTCTCTTTGGGGATAGTAGATTGGTTTGCTTTTATTCTTTATGGGTAAAAGCCCAAGGATCCTTTAGGGTATCTTTTTGGATATTCTGTAAACGGGATGAGAGGCAATAATTGCTTGTGATTTTTATGTAAATGTTTGTTGTTGTTTTGGGAGGGTTTTCTTATCCTGTCTCGGTACTGTTTTCTCCTCTTTCTATTAATAATATTTTTTTACTATAAGAAAAGGGCCTGTTGAGGATTTTTATTAGTGACCATATTCCCTGATAAGGTGCATTTGACAGGCAGATCTGATCCTGGCGGATAATTCATAAACGATTTCTTTTGCAAATGTGTCAGGAGCTCATTAGCACTGATGGTTTTTAAGTAGAAATCAGAAAAACTTAGGGAGAGAGAAAGAGAGAGAACAGAGAGAGAGAGTAGTCGAAGATTGACTGCTGATTAAAGTAATGAGTTAAGTGTTACAAGATAGTCCCAGCAATCCAATATGAACTTATCTATACTTGATTTGGAAGTCTGTTGGGATTGTAACCACTATAACAGAATAACAGAAATAGACACTGCTGCTGACTTACTCATTCAGAAATAGACACTGCTGCTGACTTACTCATTGGGCCTACCTTATTTCTCGCTAGCACACAACTACATATGCATAGAACAGAATGACATCACAGCCTAGCCGTATGCCTCTAGTAAACTTTCACAGGCTTACTAGTGCTGATAGAATGGTATACTTCAAGAAAGGGTTTTTCTTTGTGGAATATGTTTCATAAGAATATACTGAAGTAAAAAATGCAAGAAGGCCATTTCAAACAACCTCCTGGCACACTCACTTGCACAAGAAAAACTAAAAATATATTTATGTATCTTTTCCCAGTCCTTTTTTATGGTCAATATAAGAAAAGTAACATGTCTTTGTTGCCCCATTCTGAAGGATCTCTATCCCATGTTGAGCCTCTTGTATCTCCAAGAACATGATGAAACATTTTGTGCTGTCTTTAGTCTTTCTTCAGAAAGCTTCTTTTTTCTTGTCCGCCTCCTCATGTACAACATTTTAAAGTTGATTTTCATAGTAGCTTTCTCTGGCAGAACAGAGTTAAAGATCAGGTGTTTTGTATTTTATTCTCGCCCTAAGTAGAGAGTTCATTTGTTGGATTCTAATCATGATCCAAATGCCCACAGGTGAAAAGAATATCTAATGTTTCTATCATACTGCTGTCTCATATGACCTTTGTTCTTATGTTGAAATCTATCTTTATTTATATCTCCATGATAATACAATTGGGCATAGTGGTATTGTCCTCTCTTTTGAAAGGTTGAGGAACACGTCTTATTCTTTGCCATTGCATTTTTTGTTTCTTTCTAATAAAGCTTTTTTTCATTAAAAAAAAACAATTGAGCATAGTGGTTATCCCAAATATCTACTCCCCTCAACCCAGTGGGTGTGCTGACCTTGACCCAGTCTTGAGTCCATCATGCACTCCACAGTTAGCTTAAGACATCGTGTGAAAAACTTGAGATTGCATGGTGCAAAAAGCTTTTACCGGCAGTAAAAAGTCTTTGATTCCCTTCAAAGTGAAATTTATGTTCACTTTTTTAGATTCCCTTAATTTCTTTTCCTCATGCAGATGCTAGCTATTCTATAAATGGAGGATGAGAAAAAGATGAGCTCTTCTGGAAGACAAGACAGTTTGATGATGCAGACTCTAGAACAAAGAGAAGTTTCTACAAGCCTCAATGACATAATGATTCGTCGCCTAAAGAACCGGGAACGCCAACGTAGATACAGGGCAAGAAAACGACTAGAAGCAGATAGCAAAAAGTCACTTATTCTCAAGCAATCAAGCATGCCACAGGCTGAAATGGAATTTAATGTGTCCCAAAACAACTTGGAGAAACGAATTCTTTGTAAACGAGATTGGAAAAAGGAGGCTAGAAAGGCTCACATACACAAGGCTGAAGATGACATGATTAATTCTTGTGTTAAGGCTAGTGTGACCAAAATATCAGAAAACCAGATTACTTGCTTGCCTTCAAGGAGTGATGGTGAGGTACCAGCAGAAAGGGAATCACATTTGGACAATTCTCTTAGTTATGAAATGTATAACAAGTTTGGTGTCCGAGATTGGAAAGCCAGTGCAAGAAATAAGAAAAACTAGAACCTTTGGATCAGCATCTAACATATTGTGTGATACTGAGGTAGTAAACTAATTTTCTTATAAACCTAACTGCAAAAATTGTGGTAGATTCTGCAGTCTGAAAATGTGATGACCAGAATAGCCATAGCGAGGTAAGTAAAGCTCGCAATGCTATTGATAAACAAGCACCAAGTTTGTCTTTTACTAACCTTTTCTTACTTCTCTGCCTCAGATAAAAATAGAACTTGAGATTGTACGAGTAGAATGCTGCACTGCAGAGCCGAACTCCAGGTTAGAAAATTCAGGCTAGTCATCTTCAATGATGTTATAAAAGGGGATTTTAGCATGTCAAGCAGGGTTAATTAAATCTAGTTTATGCATTTTTACATGCAAATGCAGTAGTTTTTATTGTTGTTCGAGTTGGATTGTAGCTAGTTATATGCAGACAATATAACTATAATTGTGTATAAACATTGTGCATATGTGATAAAGTTAAATCTAATTTATGCGTATGTACATGTAAATGCAGTAGTTTTTGTTGTGATTCGAGTTGGATTATAGCCAGTTTATATGCTGACAACATGACTACAATTTTTAGATAAACACTGTGAATGTGATAACTATGATTTATGCATATTTTCTTGCAAGTGCAGTAATTTTTGTTATTGTATGAGTTGGATTATAGCTATAGTTTACGTGCAAAGATTGTTCTGCAGTATGCGAACTCATATTTTAGGAAAATTAGTACTTATGATTATAAAATTAACTATCATAAATTGGAATATCAATTTCTTCAACGTATATTGGCATTCTTCCCTATCATGAAAAAGAATGTGAATTGAAATCCGTTGCCTATTTTTCCATCTTTACAAAATAATTTAGCATAATAAGTACCAAATAAGAAACAAGTCAATTGTCTCGCTCTCGTTAAGTTTTTTGATGCTGAGATTCGTAGTTTTATAATCTGCAAATTTGTGTCTTTAATCCAACTAGTGAATAAGAAAACTAGGTTAAGTAGATCTAATTTACCGATCAAAATATACTATTAGGTTTTCAACTATGACATGCCTATGTATGAAATAATCAAGATCAAGAGAGTGAACGAAATTAATAATGTTGGGAAATAAAAATCTAATGGGAATCAAAGAGTGTTGCCAAATGACAACAAAATCAGAATCAGTGAGAACTGGATAATAAGAAGATGAGAATCAAGGGATACTACTAAGAATAAATAAAGAAAAAATAATCGTATTGCACAAAGTTTACGAAAGAATATAAGCAGATGAAGCAATATTTTTTTAGTATTTTTGAGTATCTAACGTCTTTTCGTTACTTTTTTACTTTTAATTCACAGATTCTTTAAAATGGAGATGAATTATAAGAATGAATTTTGCATAAATGGGATGGAAAAGACCTAGTGTGAACTCGTAAATCAAATCCTCTCTTAAAAAATATGAATTCTATATTTTGCAAAGAATGGTTTGTACTATTCATTAAAGGATGTCTATTTACAAAACTAAAATAATTAGAGGTTAATATTTTTATTTCGTTACGTTCGCAAAAGATTTCTTTAAGTTTGAGTACATAGAAACATAAACGTAACTATTGTGACACCACGATCAAATTATGATGAGGAGAACTTAAAATACATGAATGAGAATGAAATTTTCTTTTAATGAATTCCTTTAAGTGCATTTCAATTAAATAGTACAACTGAGAGAACAAATAAAATTTTGTTGGAGGTTTGATCCTCACATGTTTTGAGGTTTGCTCGTTATATGTTTTGGCTTATATCTTTTACTAAGTTTCTCATGGACAATAAGGATCGGAGGTAATATCTAATATTAAACTTGAGAAGCAATAGACAACCATGAAATAAGAAATCAACGCCATATATTCTATTTATGAATCCCTATGAAGGGATTTGTCACATGGGAATAAATAGTGTATAAAAAAAATGAGAAATCTGATGAAAAGATGAAATTAAAAAGTGATACTTGTGGCAAAAAGATATAAATAAAAGCAAGGAATCGACTCTAAAGAGACATTTTTCCTAGTCGTCCTAAACATCCATTAATATTGGACATGCTATTATTTTTTACTATAGTTGTGAAATTTAGTAGATGGATGTTAAGGTTCCTTTCATAGAAGCAATAAAAAAAAAGTCTACACGATTCAACTGAAGAGTCTTGTTTTTGCCAAAAGTTTCAATTTCATTTCAATTTTTGTTCATGAAATAACAAT
Organism: Carica papaya; assembly: GCF_054855325.1. NCBI lineage: Eukaryota > Viridiplantae > Streptophyta > Magnoliopsida > Brassicales > Caricaceae > Carica > Carica papaya. The sequence continues at coordinate 25,236,174 of NC_142311.1, read as the reverse complement.
GTAAGCCTTTATACAATGTATGAATTTAAAACATCGTTATAATTAATAACTCATTACACCTTCAAAATTATATCACAAGTCATGCAATAAAATCAATATTCACTTTTATAATTTTATAGAAATGTCTCTTAAAATGTGCAAAAAAAAATACTAAATTCTTTACCGATTATCAATGACTCTTCGTAAGTTAGCCCCTCCTCCCTAATTTTTTCTCTTTTTCTTATTTTTCTCTCTAACTCTTTCTCTCTCTAGAATTTTGGTCTTGAGGGTGAAAATGGGTGAGGAAGAAGGGTGGAGAAGGTCCTTATTTATAGAGAAAGAAGACTGTCAGAATTGCGACAAGTGTCATAAATTCATAAGGAGAGAGAAAATGATGATGCCATTATATCATCATCTAAGTTAGTCGACCAAGGAGGAGGCACGACTCCTAATAGGGTAGTGTGTGGGGCTCGAGGAACCGCGTACGCTGTCTAAGTCTGCTGCATGCGTAGATTACTATGCGCACTCGGACAGTATGCTAATGCATGCGTAGGGTGGGTTCCCGCACGCACAGGCCATCTTGCACTATCACGTCGCATAGGCGCATGTGGAGCCGCACGCGTGAAGCGAAGTCCTTACGTGCAGAATACGCGCACGATATTCGCGCGCTGGGTGTGCATTGAGCCGCACGCCCGACGGTCATATCTATACGCGAGATTCGCATGTTGGGCGTGTGCTGCATGGGCGCCCTGGCCAACGGAACATGTGCCTGTGCGCACATCTTGCTGCCTTGAAGCTCGTGTGCGTGGGCAGACGATGTGCGGGCAGTTCTGTGTGGGCATGCTGGCATCCCATGCGTGCTGACTTTCCTGCGACATTCCTGCTCTCTCTTTTAAAAAAAAATAAATTAAAATAATGTAATAAAATTTTTGATAACATTTGAAAATAAAGAGAAATAATATAAATTCAAAACAAATAAAATAAAATAATATTACACTATAGAAGTTTAATAGCCAAATACTCGAATAAAATAGTTTTAATACCACATGAAGTGTAAAGGTACGGGGTGCTATAGTTACTCTAAATAAAAGTTCTTACACTGATTCTCCACTTTTCGGTTGTAAAGTTGCAGAATCACGATGAAGAGATTGAAGTTTCATCGTGATCACCTTTGGGAGCTTGGTACATTGTCTGCGAGGTCATCCATGTTTCTTTAGCTTTCTTTGCCACTGTAATTTTAAAGAAAAAGGATTCATGCACTGCTTGTTCGAAGTGCTTTAAAATCTTTTTTTTTTAAAAATTTTCTTTTAACTTGCCCTCTTCATTCGGAGGTAGGTACCCATTCTTAACAAAGTACCACAAATCTTGAGACTTGAATAGGGTTTTTATTTTAATACTCTGAAATTCGTAGCATTCACTTTTGAAATTTGGGATTGATGGTTGAGTAATGCTCATTGCATTACCATTGGTTGCGATGAGTTGTATGTCAATCATAAATGAATATGCTCTGATACTAATTTTATTGGAGAATGAGCCTTAGATGAACTCACTATTTTGTAAAGTTGTTGTACTACAAGAAAAAAATATGGTAAACAACAAGTAAAAGCAGCAAAAAAATAAAGAATTAATTTGAGAGAACTTTAATCAAACATGTAGTGACATGAATTGTAGCTGAAAGTTTTGCATATAGTGACTTATTTTACAATAATCAGAAAATGTCTTCAAATAGACTTTATAAAGCAACTGAAAGCAATAAAATAGGATAATAATCTGACACCAAATTAAAGTGCTATTACTACTAACAAATTAAAATATCTTAACAAATTAAAAGTCAATCAAATATCCATATGTTATTTTTGAATCAATCTTTAATATGAATCATTGATTCATCGACAAAGATGGCTTACTTGACTTAGTTTACTTGAAGCACCCATAGAAGCTCTAGTCTTCTAAATGGAGACACAAATAGGAGGATTTCATCCTGGTCATTGTAACACATATGTCATTCAGGGCATAAGAGACATGTTGATTTGACATGATCCTCACTTTCCTCTAACTTATCACTAGCAGTTTACTTAAGGTTTAGACATTCCATTGGTTCTAAGTTACAAGGCCAAAATAGGTCATCGATTCAAATAAATCCTATGGTTTATATTCCATCTTTTGTATCTTTTTTAGTTTTTTTTAGAAATAAATCGATTGATTTTAATTTTTTCTTCTAATACTTATATTTGCTTTGTTACTCTGCCTAGGCTTGGTTGGGGATTTCGTAATAATACCACTTTAGGATCTCTTACAAGGATAAATATTTTTTTGGTAATGCTAATCTTATACCCATCAACAAGGTCATTGTGATACCAATCAAAAAGATTGTTTTTATTATATGTTTATCAATATTGAGCATCTTAGTAGATAAGAAATTCATTAAATGAAATCTAATTTGAACTTAAACCACTAACTCAAAAACTCAAGTTCAAGTTATTAGGAAAATTGATTTGAGCTTTTATGAGAAACTCAAATAATAATGTATCTTTGCAATGTACGATTGAGGTATCATATTGCCACCACCATCATCATCTCTTTTTTTTTTCCTTCTTCACACTCATCATCATAATCATCTTTTTATTCCTCTTCTTCATCTTCATCTCCATCTTCTTCTCCACAATCATCGTCATCATCATTCATCATCTTCATCATTATCTGCTTCTTCTTCTTATTGTTCTTCCCACCTTCTCAGTCTTTCTTCACTAGCTTTCGCTTCTTCTCTACTTATTACTATTTTTTCTCTTCAGTTACTTCTTTATGTTCTTCTTGTTAGTTTTTTTTAATCGATGTCTACGTCTTCTTTTCTTCTTCTTCAATTACTTAGTGTTTTTATTGTTCTCGATTTAGCTATTGTTCTTCTTTTTCTTCTTCCTCTTCTCTTTCTTTATCTTCAATTACTTCTTTATCTTCTTCTAAATTTTTCTCTTCTTCTCCTTCATTTACTTCTTTTCTTTTTTTCATTGTTATTGTCATCATTGTCACCATCATAATCATTATCATCTTCTTTTTCTTCTTCACTTATATCTTTGTCGTCTCTTCACCCTCTTTGTTTTGTTAATTGCATCTTTTGCTTTTACTTCTTCCTCAACTTCTTCTTCATTACTTTTTATTATTCTTCTCTTTTTTTCTTAATTTCGTTTTTATTTGTAACCATCATCATTGCCACTATCATCACTATCTGTAACACCCAAATTTTTATTTTTATTATTATTGAAATTATTTTGATTTTATTTTATTTTAATAATTAATTTATAGGTAATAATTATATGATTTTAATATAATTTAATATAATTTAATAGAAATAAAAATAATAATAATAATGATAATAAGGGGTAAAATTATTTTTTGGATTTAATTAAAAATGATTTTGAAAAAAATGGTGAAAATTTAGATTATGGGGATGTTTTTGAAAAGAAAATAAAAAACCGGAGGTCAAAAAATAATTTAAAAAAATTGTGCCACGTCAGCAGCCCGGTCAGCAGCTCCGGTCAACAAGGACACGCCGCGTGGCAGAGACGCTGACGCGAGAAGGCCACGTGGGCGATCCGCGTGCGCGCGATTGGACAGCTGAAATCCGTTCCAGCACTCACGGACGGCCCAGATCAAATGCGCACACGGATGACCCAGATTGCACGGTGCAGACAACCCAGATTGAATCACGCACGAAAGACCCAGATCGCATCGCGATGGACGGTCCAGATTCATTTCTAATTTAATCGCGATCAGACGGCCCAGATTAAATCGTGATGGACAGCTCAGATTAAAAGAGGAGGGTTATAAATAATCTCATCCACATCCAACCCCAAACCCTAGCCGCCAGAGCCCTCGCCGGAGAAGACAGCCCAGCCATAAGAGGAATCGACTGCCGCCACCCGCCGCCGCACCGGGGCACTTTTCGGCCCCCAAACGAGGTAAAATTTTTCCCCTTGGCTCGGATTTCGATGCTGAACCCCTGTTGCCAAATCGGAGCCAAACCACCAGCCAATTGGCTTAAAAACGCCGCTGCAGGTTTTCTCAATTTTTGCTTCCGATGAAGCCCTTCCCGATTCCCGTTCAATGTAATTTTTATATCACTGTGACCACTGTCCTTTCCTCTACAGATTGACCAGAGCGAAACACCAAATCGTGACTCGCGCCGGAGGAGCCGCTGTGATCCAAAGCTCCGTCGTCGGTAAGTCTCGATTTTTTGAGCTTTTTCGGCCCACCGAGGGCCTTACGTGTGTTTTATCATAAGAACCAATACAAGTTTGGCCGAATTCGGCTGAAAACGGCCGAAAATGGCCAACCTGAGGTGGATCGTCGCCGCTTGCGTTGCCGCCGTCGCCGGAGCACGGCGGAGCCGCCGTCCCAGAATTCTGAAATTGGCTGAATAGACCCTGGGTTTAATTTAGAATTTTTTGGGGACATGTGCAGGTACCGGAAGTGTGTTTCAGTTTTCGAAAAAAAATTCAGGGAATCTAGGGACTACCCGTAGGCATAGTGAGAACCCGATTTCAGATTCCGAAACAAGTAAGGATCTCTCACCCTATGTCCTATAACGGTATTTTATAAATTAATAGATATGTATAATTAATTAAGATTGCTAATGGGGCCCGTACCTGATGTATTTGTCGGTCTGTTCCTGTTTGATGTATTTTACAATTTAAATGCAGTATAGTATTTGATTGTTTATTCTGTGGTTTCGTATGCATGAATCACTGTTTAATCTATTATGGTTTGAATTATTGTGAACCCGATGTTGTGTTGCCTTGTTTGGTGTGTGTTACTAGTTTACGTATTCATGTTGATTGGGTAATTGAGACTAAGAAAAATAAAAAGGGTATGTGAATTTATGAATGGATAAGTCGACAGTCTCATTAGATATCCTGGGAGATGGTGGACGGACCGGGTCCACAGGGAACCCTACCGGGAATGTGGTCTCTCATATCGGACGGGGTATGGAGACTTTAAATGTTTTGGCGCTCATACCGGACGGGGTATGGGGACGACCCGCTTCACCCTCATACTGGATGGGGTATTGAGGTTTATGGTTTTGGCACTCATACCGGACGGGGTATGGGGACGGCCTTGGAATTAAGGTGAATGGTTCACGTGTAGCGGGGACCCCTATAGATCCCCATGAATACTAATAAGCTGATAAAAGAGGAAATTTGTTGCCTAATGATTGAAATACAAAAGTATGATATGTGTTATGTTACAGAGTGTGCATGATCTTATGATATTTATAATGTTATTGTTTTCATAAGTTGTTTTCATGAATCTCACCGAAGTAAATGGACAGTAAAAGGTTTTACTATTAATAAATAAATTTGTTATAAATTATGCTCCATTGGTCGTTTTTGTTTTCTACCAACCTTTACTTCTGTGATAGTGAGATAGTGTGACATCTTTACTGGGCTAGTGTAGCTCATTCCTTACTTAACTATTTCAGATCAGGAGGACTTGGTTCCCGAGCCCGTCCCGCAAGAAGACGGCGAGTAGACGTCTAAGGATTTTATAGTTTTATTTATAACATTCATTACTCGTATTTACCTTAATTAGTTTATTCTTTCATACATTGAATACGTTTTTGGTTATTGTGTAAGGGATGTTAATCATAATCTATTTTATTTCGCTTCCGCACTTAGAATAAATATATACATTTTCTTTTAATTTTCGGGGCCGTTACAGTTGGTATCAGAGTCGTGTTCCTCGGACTCGTCCCTTACACAATAATATTTAGAGAAATACCAACCGATTAATCGTTACTCAACCCTTCCTTGTGAAATGCAGGTGCAGAGAGATGAGGAGAGGAAGACCCCCACTAAACCGAGCAGCCTGGGATGATTCACTTCGGGAAGATGTAGACAGAATATTTGAGATGCTAGAAAGGATCATTGCTGCCCAGCAAGGCCGAGAGGAGAGAAGGGAGTTACCTGACCTTCCTCCACTACAACAGGTTGAGCCACCACTACAGCGAGCAGATCCCGAGCCACCCTGGCACGAGCTTGCTCCTCTACAGTACCCCCCAGAACCACCGCCGCAGTATAATCTAGTGCCCCAACAACAGTACTGCCCGGCACCGCTACAGTACAATCTAGTGCCCCCATTATATCAGCAGGTGCCACCACAGGGCCCCCCAGTCTATGCTCAACCCGACCCAGTCCCTCTTCCACGGGACCCAGCTCCTTCCCTAACTGACCCGGGCTACGTAGAGAGGTACAGGAGACTGAACCCTTCCACTTTTGTAGGGGAGTCCTCTTTCGAAGATGCCCAGTACTGGTTGGAGGAGAAAGAGAAGGCTTTCAAGATATTAGGAGTGGTTCCCGAGCAGAGGGTTACCCTTGCTTTCTACATGCTGGTGGGGGAAGCAAGTCGTTGGTGGGAGCTCAAGCAGACCACCCTGCCTACACCAGTCACTTGGGAGCAGTTCTTAGTAGCCTTTCATGCAGAGTACCTCCCCGAGCACATCCGACATCTAAAGGAGATGGAGTTTGTCCAGCTAGTTCAGGAAAATATGTCGGTATCGGAATATGCTCGTAAGTTCCTAAAGCTGGGCCGATACTCCCCTGAGACATTGATAGATGAGGGCAGGAAGGCTAGGAGGTTCCAGTGGGGCCTCCGCCCAGAAATCAAGCAGCACTTATTGGTACTAGAGCTTAAGACATATTCTGCCATTGTGGCAAAGGTGCAGATCGTGGAGAGGAGTTTCATCACCCTGTCTCAGTCAGCAGGGAGTCACAGACCCTCAGCTCCACCCCGCAGACCAGCACCTACTGCGCCTGTCTAATAAAATAAGAGGCTCAGACCGGCGATCCAGGCTCCCCCTCAGGCTTCAGGGGCAGCACGTGGCAAGATCTGTCAGCATTGCAGCAGGGATCACGGGGACCGACCATGCTATCACCTCAACAATACCTGTCGCATATGTGGTAGTGCCTAGCATTATGCGAGAGAGTGCCCGATGAACCAGAACCAAGGAAGACATCCTTTTCAGGGCAGGGTTTACAACCTCACACAGCAGGATGCTGATGCCGACCCGGACGTGGTACAGGGTATGTACACTATCTGTAACCATATTGCTCATGTTTTATTTGACACTGGTGTATCGCATTCATTTGTTTCACATATTTTTGTATCCAAACTTAATGTATCACCTGATAAACTTGATTCAATGTTATTTGTCTCTACTGTTGGGGCTGAAACACTATTAGAGAAAGTGGTCTACAGGGCTTGTGTCGTGGAGATAGTAAATAAGAAACTGAGTGTAGACCTAATAGGGTTAGACACGGGGGATTTTAATGTAATTCTAGAGATGGATTGGCTAGCGGCATATCACGCCACCATAGATTGTTTTAACAAGAAGGTTGTATTTAATCTTCCTAATGAGGAGCCATTTACAAATTAATAAAATCATTTGGTACTTATTCCTTGATGGCAAGTTTCCTTAATTTTTAAGTACTTTAACCTTGCTATTTTCTTTAACTAGGCAAGCCCAAGAAGGAAATTTGTATCCAAGAGATTTCGGTAGTCCGAGACTTTCCAGATGTATTTCCGGATGAACTACCTGGACTGCTAGTGGACAGGGAAGTTGAGTTCACTATAGACCTACAACCAGGCACCCATCCCATTTCGGTTGCTCCTTACCGCATAAGCCGCGTTGAGATGGAAGAGCTGAGGAAACAGATCACTGAATTGCAAGACAGTGGTTTTATTAGATACAGTGTGTCTCCTTGGGGTGTCGGAGTCACTTTTGCCATAAAGGAAGATGGAACGTTGAGACTGTGTATTGATTACAGAGGATTGAACAAGATCACAATCAAGAACAAATATCCCCTTCCTAGAATTGATGACCTCTTCGATCAGCTGCAGGGTGCGCAGGTCTTCTCCAAAATAGACCTGCGATCAGGTTACCATCAGGTAAAAATAAGAATAGAAGACATCCCCAAAACGGCTTTTCGAACCAGGTACGGGCACTATGAGTTCCTAATCATGCCATTTGGGCTAACCAACATCTCAGCCATCTTTATGGATCTGATGAACAGGGTCTTCAGAGAATTCTTGGATCAATTTGTTATTGTGTTCATCGATGACATCTTGGTCTACTAAAAAAGCAGAGAAGAGCATGCTCACCATCTAGCCCAAGTTTTGCAGGTCCTCAGAAAGAAAAAACTATATGCAAAGTTGAGTAAGTGTGGATTCTGGCTTGAGCAAACCGCCTTCCTAGGACACATCATATCAAAGGAAGGAGTATCAGTGAATCCCGAAAAGGTTGAAGTGGTACTTGACTGGGAGAAGTTGACATCAGTTAAAGAAATCCGTAGCTTCTTGGAAATGGCAGGTTATTACTGCAAGTTCGTCGAAGGATTCTCTAGTCTAGCAGCTCCCCTAACCCGACTCACAAAGAAGAATGTCAAGTTTGAGTGGAATGAAGACTGTGAGAGAAGTTTTTCAGAATTAAAAGAGCGACTAACTATTGCACCCGTACCGGCTTTACCGAGTGGATCGAGGGGATATACAGTTTCTAGTAATGCCTCTTATTTAGGCCTAGGTTGTGTCCTGATGCAGCATGAAAATGTCATAGCCTATGGGTCCAGACAATTAAAGAACCATGAGAAGCCCCACCCATGACTTGGAATTTGTCGCAATCATACACACCTTGAAAACCTGGCACTATTATTTATACGGAGAGATCTTTCAGATCTATACCGATCATAAGAGTTTGAAACACATATTCACTCAAAAGGATCTCAACATGCGTCAGAGAAGGTGGATGGAACTCTATAAAGACTATGATTGTGATATCTTGTATCATTTGGGTAAGGGCAACGTGGTGGCAGATGCGCCAGCAGGAAAAGTGCAGGTATCTTAGCCCATTTGATGGTTTCAGAACGCAGGCAAATTAGGGCCACACAATAGGTTCGGCTTCAGGACCTAAAGAGAGTCGCATGTTTGGGCCGTCTGACCGTCCAGCCCGAGTTAATACAGAGAATAAGGGAAGCCCAGTCAGTCGACCCCGCCCTAGTAGCCCGCAAGAATGATGCAGAACAGGGAGTAAGTTCAGAATTCTGAATCTCTACCGATGGGTTACTCCAGTTCCATGACAGGGTGTGTGTTCCAGACGACAATGAGATAAAAAGAGACATCATGACAGAGTCCCATAGCTCGAAGTTTGTCATGCATCCTAGAAGCACCAAAATGTACCAAAGCATGCGACCCCGGTTTTGGTGGAATGGTTTGAAAGAGGGACATAGTTGACTTTGTATCTAAATGCTTGGTATGCCAGTAGGTCAAGACAGAGCATCAATGCCCAAGCGAGTTACTTCAGTCCTTACCGATCCCGGAGTGGAAGTGGAAACATATCACCATGGACTTCGTAACGGGATTACCCAAAGCACGTTCAGGACATGACGCCATCTGGGTAATTGTTGACCGACTTACCAAGTCTTCCCACTTCCTAACCATCAGGATGACCAATCCCTTGGACAAGTTGGCAAGAATGTATATCCGGAAAATAGTCAGATTGCATGGAGTTCCAGTGACAGTGGTATCCGACAGGGACCCCAGGTTCACTTCTCGGTTTTGGAGTAGCTTTCAGCAGGCCATAGGAACAAAGCTGTCTCTCAGTACTGCTTTCCATCCCCAAACTGATGGACAGTAAAAAAGGACAATCCGTACACTTGAAAATATGCTCCAAGTTTGTGTCCTTGACTCTGGGGGCCATTGGGACGACCATCTACCCCTAATAGAATTTGCCTACAACAACAGCTACCAACCGAGCATTGGCATGGCTCCGTATGAGGCGTTATATGGGCGCCCATGCAGATCGCTGATTTGTTGGTAAGAAGTGGGTGACAAAAAATTGTTCGGCCCGGAGTTGGTGGAAAAGACCACGTCTAAAATAGTTAAAATCAGAAAGAACATTCAGACGCTCAGAGCAGGCAGAAGAGTTATGCGAATACCCAGAGGAGAGATTTAGCATTTGAGAAAGGCGACCGGGTATTCCTTAAGGTCACTCATTTCAAAGGAATTAGTAGGTTCGGCAGGAGAGAAAAACTGAACCTTTGACTTATTGGACCATTTGAAATCTTAGATAGGATTGGTGCTACCGCCAACAGACTGGCACTGCCTCCAGAGCTCTCTAAGGTCCATAATGTGTTCCATGTATCCATGTTACGCAAGTACAACCCGGACCCCTCTCATGTCTTGGCTCATGAACCGCTTCCACTCCAAGAGGACTTGTCATATGAGGAAGTACCAGTCGGTATCACGGACCGAAAGAACAGAATACTCCAACCGAGAAATATCATTTGTAAAGGAAGTATGGTAGAACGACACGCCAAGAGAGACTACCTAGGAGCTAGAATCAGACTTTAGAGCCCAGTATCTCTATTTGTTCCACAAAGAGTAAGAGGCAAATTTGGGAGACTAAATTTCTTTAAGGGGGGAGAGTTGTGACACCCAAATTTTTATTTTTATTATTATTGGAATTATTTCGATTTTATTTTATTTTAATAATTAATTTATTAGGTAATAATTATATGGTTTTAATTTAATTTAATTTAATTTAATAGAAATAAAAATAATAATAATGATAAAAATGGGTAAAATTATTTTTTGAATTTAATTGAAAATGATTTTGGAAAAAAGGGGTGAAATTTTGGATTTTGGGGTGTTTTTGAAAAGAAAATCAAAAATCGGGGGTCAAAACACAATTTAAAAAAAATTGTGCCACGTCAGCAGCCACGTCAACAGCCCGGTCAGCAGCTCCGGTCAACCAGGACACGTCGCGTGGCAGAGACACTGACGTGGGAAGGCCACAGAGAACGCCACGTGGGCGATCTGCGTGCGCGCGATCGGACGGCTGAGATTCGTTCCTGCGCGCATGGACGGCCCAGATCGCATCGCGATGGACAGCCTAGATTCATTTCCAATTTAATCTCGATCGGACGGTCCAGATTAAATCGTGATGAGCGGCTCAGATTAAAAAGAGAGGGTTATAAATAATCTCATCCACACCCAAGCCCAAACCCTATCCGCCAGAGAAGAGAGCCCAACCACCAGAGGAACTGACCGCCGCCACCCGCCGCCGTACCGGGGCACTTTTCGGCCGCCAAACGAGGTAAAATTTCTCTCTTTGGCTCGAATTTCGATGCTGAACCCCCCTGTGGCCAAATCGAAGCCAAACCAAAGGCTAATTGGCCAAAAAATGCCATCGAAGCCCAGCAGCGTCGCCGCGACTTTTCTCGATTTTTGCCTCCGATGAGGCCCTTCCCGATTCCCGTTCGATGTAATTTTTATACCACTGTGACCACTGTCCTTTCCTCTACAGGTTAACTGGAGCAGAACACCAAATCGCGTCTCGCGCCGGAGGAGCCGCCGCACCCGAAAGCTCCACCGCCGGTAAGTCTCAATTTTTTGAGTTTTTTCGGCCCACCGAGAGCCTTACGTGTGTTTTATCACAAGAACCAATACAAGTTTGGCTGAATTCAGCCGAAAAGGACCAATCCGAGGCGGATCGCCGCTGCAAGTGGCGGCGCCGTTGCCAGAGCACAGCGGAGCAGCCGTGCCAGAATTCTGAAATTGGCTGAATAGACCCTGGGTTTGATTTGAGATTTTTTGGGGATATGTGCAGGTACCGGAAGTGTGTTTTAGTTTTCGAAAAAAATTTCAGGAAATTTAGGGACTGCCCGTAGGCGCAGTGAGAACCCGATTTCAGACTTCGAAACAAGTAAGGATCTCTCACCCTATTTCCTATCACGACATTAAAGCTTAATAAATTATAAAACGATATTTTATGAATTAATAGATATGTATAATTAATTAAGATTGCTAATGGGACCCGAACCTGATGTATTTGTCGGTCTGTTCCTGTTTGAAGTATTTTATAGTCTAAATGTAGTATAGTATTTGATTGTTTATTCTATGGTTTCGTATGCATGAATCACTGTTTAATCTATTATGGTTTGAATTATTGTGAACCCGATGTTGTGTTGCCTTGTTTGGTGTGCGTTACTGGTTTACGTATTTATGTTGATTGGGTAATTGAGAATAAGAAAAATGAAAAAGGTATGTGAATTTATGAATAGATTAGTCGACAGACTCATTAGATATTCTGGAAGATGGTGGACGGACCGGGTCCACAGGGAACCCTACCGGGAACGTGATCTCTCATATCAGACGGGGTATGGAGACTTTAAATATTTTAGCGCTCATACCGGACGGGGTATGGGGACGACCCACTTCACCCTCATACCGGACGGGGTATTGAGGTTTATGATTTTGGCACTCATACCGGACGGGGTATGGGGACGACCCTAAAATTAAGGTGAATGGTTCACGTGTAGCAGAGACCCCTATAGATCCCCATTGATACTAATAAGCTGATAAAAGATGAAATTTGTTACCTAATGATTGAAATACAAAAGTATGATATGTGTTATGTTACAGAGTGTGCGTGATCTTATGATATTTATAATGTTATTATTTTCATAAGTTGTTTTCATGAATCTCACCGAGATAAGTGGACAGTAAAGGATTTTATTATTGATAAATGAATTTATTATAAATTATACTCCATTGGTCGTTTTTGTTTTATACCAATCTTTACTTCTGTAACAGTGAAATAGTGTGATATCTTTACTGGGTTAATGTAACTTATTCCTTACTTAACCATTTTAAATCAGGAGAACTTAATTCCCGAGCATGTTCCACAGGAAGACGGCGAGTAGAAACTTAAAGATTTATTAGTTTTCCTTATAGTATTCATTTATAATATTTCCTTTAATTAGTTTATTTTTTCATATTTTTAATACGTATTGATTATTATGTAAGGGATGTTAATTATAATCTATTTTATTTCGCTTCCGCACTTAGAATAAATATATACATTTCCTTTTAATTTATGGGGCCGTTACACTATCACTATCATCTCTTCTTTAGGAAAAATGTAGCTTTACATCACTAAATCACATAAAGTTTCTACTTCAAAACTTAATAAGGAAAAAAAGGTGAGAAAAAAAGGAAAAACACATTATTATGATCATGACCATGTGTGATTTAAAAACTTAAAAGAAAAAAATCTTGGAGAAAAATCTTTGGAAAATGTAGCTTTACATCACTACATCACATGAAGGTTCTATTTAAAATTGATGAGAAAAAAAGACAAAAAATACAAAAAGGAAAAATACATTACTGCGATCATGACCATGTGTCTTAGCCAACTCAAAAGAAAAAAGTCCAAGAGAAAAATTTGGATGCATGGCTTCCTAGAATGGCAGTACTATCATGTTAGGGCAGTCGAGAAAAGTGCTCCAGTGGTACCTCAACTTTAAGCAAAAACATGAAGACAAAAACTTATAAAATTAGAATTTTTTTTTAACATAATAAATAGTATATTCAAATCAGATAGCCAACCGAACTAAATTACTATATTCAAATTTTTACAATAACTTTTTAATTATTGTAAATTTCAAACTCTGTCAAAAACAAAATATGGGCAACACAGAAAAAATTGATATTTTTCATTTTAGAACTTCCTGGTGTATGAAATATCATAAAACTTAATTAGAACATAATGAATAGTTTATGAGAATAAAATGATAATTAGTCTAAAATCTTATTGTAATCAGACGTATGTTAAAAAATAGAAAACATTAATTAGAAAATACTTTTACATAGGTAAAACCACAAGTATTTAAGAAAATAATTGATAAAAACAAGGCTTTAAGGTATTAAGAACTTATAGTACCTATTGCAGATAACACCCAATAAGCAAAACATTAATCATAGAAAAATACAATATGATCATTAACTTTTGAGCCAAAAGAAATAATAATTTACCTTCAAGAATTTCATCACTGTTAGATTAGCTAAACAGAGATCTCATCCCTTAAAAGTAACAATTTATGTTTCTCTTTAATCTTCACTATTTCACTAGGAGAGGCAAATTGACTTGAAGGCACCTTAGAGTTACATTGTTCAGCGGATAAGGCCACAGCTAAAGCATTCACTACGTCAGTACAAAACCACAAGTTTATAAATCAAGGAAATTTAATGAAGAAAAGTACATAGAAAATGGTGGACATTGCTCTTTATGGACCGAAGCAGAAATATTGGCAAACACATCAGGCTGACTGGAAGACTTGAATCTTCAATCGTGATATAACCAAGAGAAAATCACCAACAACGGAAGCATCATTGCCAAGCCATAATTCACCAAAGAATCAACATCTTCAATTTTTTCCAACTGGTTACCAAAAGTAACCCAGATATATCTAGAAGCAAATATTTGATCCTGCAAACATGTGTTCCTTTCCTTTTCAATGTACACTACACGAAAGAGGGTTCATGATATACCATAGAAGGGAATGCAGCAGTTTCACCTTGGTGTTCAAGTCACAGATCTCATCATTGGGATTGATCAACATTTGGGTCTCACCATTCTGGGAAGGCTGATCCTGAATTATGTCAACTCTAACTGTGACAGACTTTTTTCTTAGCAAGGCTCCATAAGCTGAATCAGTATGTATCGTTTCCATGAATGAGCCAAAGAAGTTTGTCACTGGAACCTAATGTGGAGCAGCAAGTTGGTTGAGACAGCTTACAGGGTATCTCAGTTGAGTTTCATTAACAAGGAGCCATTAAATTTCTTTCAACTACTCTTCCTAGAAATCATTCAATGAAGTTCAAAAATCAACTGAAATTCCTTAAAACACTATCTTAGTGACTTAGATAACACCAGTTACCTTTGGTGGTCAGACAATTACCCTAAAGAGGATTTTAGTGTAGACTGCTACAATGTGACATTTATGATGCAATATACTATTTTAAGTCCAGAACTTCCATACCTGCTCCAAAAGTCTCTGGTAAAGGTCTGTTCGGTAATATGCAGTTGACATCAGCTTATTCTTATCGTAAGAATTAAAAAGGCTGCACAATTTTAAAAATAAAAGTAGTTTAAAACTGCACATATCAGTTTTAAAAAAGATCTCCATGAACTAAAAAGTCTCCATAAATCTCCATAGAACCCCATATATCTCCATAATCATTCATACAACATAGTAAAAGAAGTAGTAAATTTGATTTTTATGAATATATAAAAAGCTGAAAAATCACACTACAAGTTTCAATAGTATTTCCCGTCAGTAAAGGTTTGTTCGGTAATATGCAGTTGACATCAGCTTATTCTTATCATAGGAACTAAAAAGACCGCACAATTTCAAAAAGAGAAGTAGTTTAACGCTGCACACCTCAGTTCGAAAAAAGATCTCCACGAACTAAAAAGACTCCATAAATCTCCATCTCTCTCCAATGAATACAGTAATGAAATATTTAATTTAATTTTTATGAATATATAAAAGGCTGACAAATCACACTACAAGTTTCAATAGTCCTTCTCTTGTTATGATAACAGTCTCATTTAACCCAGTTATTTTATCTCCAAATGTACAAAAGCCCGCAAAATGATAAGTAACTAAACTATAAAGTTAAGTTTTTGACCAAGGCTAGATGGTTTTGGGATTCTGCTAAGACTTGCTTAACCACAGCTGGATGAGTTGTGGGACAGTACCAGATTGGGAAAAGCCAGGAAAAATATTATCCCCCTTATGCCCTTACATTTTTAGTATAATTTGGAAAGAAGTAGCATGTTTGGTTAGATTTAATGTAATGAGATGTTATGTAATTGATTTCATAGTTTGGAGGCAGTACTCATGATTGCAATTACAAGGTTGATTACAAGGGTATATATCAGAAACAATTAAGGTAATCAATTTTGACTGCAAAATTTTTTCCAACATATAGGCTCAATATTAGGAAGCAAATATGCTCAAAAGAACTTCTGAAGGACTTTGCTCTCTTTTTGCTAATACTCGATATCAACAATAGCAGACTTTTGATATTTTGTTTAAAAGGTCATCCTCTCTTCAACTCGGACAACTTAGAAGACCTTATAGATGTTTTGTTTGGTTCTCGTTGGTAACTACTTTTGTACTTGAGTGGCACCAAGGTGCCTTGTGGATATCATTCTATTTTCCTTAATTGCTTGTCTCTGTTTAAAAGCCCTAGAGATGTGGTTGAGAGAACTGAGAAGGGGTTGAAGACTTTCCTCTGGTCGGGTTCAAGTCCATGAGAGATCACTTAGTTAGCAGGGAGTGATGTTGCTCGCTCCAAGCTGCTGGGAGATTGGGAACTCTATTGTAAGAATCTGTCTTTTAGTTAAATACTTATGAAAGTCTCTTTTAACACCTGGCTCTTTGTTGCTCAGGATTGTTAAGAGCAATTCTGGTCCATACCATATTGGATGGGTCTCCAAAGAGTCAAATAATCCCAGTACAGGCAAGAGCCCCTAGAATTTCCTCTATGCTTCTTTTTAACCTTGCTCAACTTGAAGGTAGGTTATGATTCTCATTTTCCTTTCTTGTAGACACATAGATTAACAATATCCTTTTAGCATCTCGATTCGCTCAACTTTACAGTTCCTTTGCATTCACCACACTCTTTATCCTTTTGAATCCTTCAAATGATTCCCGTTCCTTTTCCAGAAATCTTAATTATCAGGAAGTTGTTGACATGATTTCAATAAGTCAAGCCCTTCTGTCTGTTGGATTCTCCAACCACCTTAAACACGTATTCTGGCCTTGGGAATCATAAAATATCTACTCGTGCAAGTATACCTGCGATTTTGATCTGTAATCCTACATCTCGCAGTGATGTATCAATAGGTACTTCTGGAAGGATCTTGCTCCTAATGTAAGAGGTTGCTCGGACTGCAACTTTCAGTAAGCTCAATAAGAATGATTTGTTTCCAGCTTGGAGATTATATTTTGCTTTGTAACCAGTAGTTTGCGTGATGTGATGAGCCGCGGAGACTCATAAATCTTTTCAAAAATTGTGATACGGATTGGGGAAGTTCGCACCAAATTTACAATACTTTGGTGGCTCTTGGATTTCACATGACAGAATTCATGATTTTCTTTTTGCTGTTCTGCTGGGTATGTATATGAAGAAGTAGCAAAACTAAGTTCTCTAGCTGGTATGAGGATTTTTTTGCTGGACCATGGGCATTACGTTTGGAGAGAAATGCTAGAATTTTAAGGATCACATTTCAGCTTTTTCTATTATTTGGATATCTTTCTCGGCTTCCCTGGCACTTCAAAGGATTTATATTTCTAAGTTGTTTGTCAACTATAATGATTATCTAGCTATTCTTTAGCAAGATTAGTTGCTTTTCTCCTTTTTCTTCTATTTTTCTTTTTCTTTTGGGAGGATATTAAATCCTTCTTCTCTTATATTCTCTTATCTCTTTATAATACCACTTCTTTTCCAGTAAAAAAAGAAGACCTTCATTTTCCTTTCAAAAAAACTACAATGGTTGAGTATATTAAGCACCAGGCAACAACATTTTTTGAACTACTTAGAGCACTGGGAATACCATTTCCCTGCCAATAACAGCTAGCAGACTTCTTTGCAGATATACATCTACTATGGCAATCATGATCCAGCATATAATCAAGCATCTCTCCATTCCTTTCTTGCTAGGAAGGGGACAATAAAAGATCACCTTGTTCCCTTTAAAATCTGAGTTAGAAAAGGCAAAGCTATAACAAAAAGTGAAGTGCTGAAAGACAATATTACAGCAATAAAAGGAATATATAAAATGTTATATTCCTTCAATATATTCCTAGATGGAATGTAAAGACCATAAAGCAAAATAAAAGGAATATGTAATTTGAAAAAAAATTGAAGGCCACAAAAATAGTATCCAACTTATGCAAATCATGCTCTCACTAACAATTATGCAAGAAATAATTTCCTATTTAGCATACCTGCTCAATGAATCATTGTTATACATATTTAGCCTCTCAAAGAATGCCAGGGTGTAAAAAGTAAAACGATCTACGACAGAGACACCAACCTGAGTAAGTAAAGAATTTAAACAAGATAAGAATCAAGAAAGAATATCTATCTATTCTCACATTCTAAAGGCTTCTATTAGATACAAAGTGATTATTTTGCCTCCACATAACAGCCAAGTATGTGAAATATAAGATAATACCAAATACCCTCTTACATCAGAGTCCAAGTGATGTGAGTAAGAATTCTCTCCTTTGATACTACTTCCAATAGCCAAAACCCCAGAGGAATGAAGCTGAAAATTGTAAAAGCAAAAGAAATTTCTTCCCACTCAGTATCAAAATCAAAGCAAACCTGAACAAATAAATCAGAGAGATTTCTTCAATAATTCTCCCTGCTCGTGAAAAATAACAGTAAAATAATATAAAACATAGATATCAATGCCAAGATTTTTGGCAATACATGACCGGTTTATTATCATCGTTGGTACTTAGTGTGACAAAAGCCCTGATCATAGCATGCCCTTGTTAGAGATATGTATAAACCAAATAACATTTTTACTACACGTTAATTTTATTCATCAAGTGAAGACACATGTTCTATTTAAAACAAGAAGTTGCTCTCTCCCGCCACTTCCAACTGCTATGTTCCAGTCCCCTCGTATGTGGTACTCTTTCCCAGCTCGGACTCCGCCTCTGCTTCTGTTTTACCTGCAGCTGCAAACAAGATTTAACAAAACAAGGACTCTCGGCCTTCCCTCGCAGTTTGTCCAGTCACATTACAGTGTTTACTACCACAGAAACTCTGTTGTAATTTGAATTACATCAGCTACATTTGATTTGTACTAACAGTTTTTGCATGTATGTTTAATGATCACATTGTTATCATGCTAGCTCAAAATTAGATTCCAAAGCAAGTTGCCAGGAACTCTGACTTGTGAAGAAATTAAGGAGGAAGAAGAGTTACAGCAGAACTAGAAAAGATTTTAGGAGAAGATGAGAGAAATTTTGCGAGAAGAAAGGCTGAAAATGCAGAAAAAAAAGGAGAAATTGTTGTAGAGAAAAAAGCTGTAATCTTTAATTAACATTTTTTCTCTGCCTAACCACTTCCCACTCTGCCTATTTATTTCCTTCTGCTATAATGGTAGGAACAGAAGAGACAACTAATCCATCAATGACACCTCAGCCATACATGTCACCTAGTCCACCTCAGCTACACATTTCACCTGGTTCTGACAGTACTCCCTCCATGTAAATAATCCTTGCCCTCAAGGATTCATGTGACCTGAAGCTGATTCACCAACATTCTAATATGCCCATTTTCTTTAGACCTGGTTACCAAGTTAGAACAGTACTGATTTACAAATGTGATATTTGATATATACTCAAACATCCTTCAACCAACTTCTATTATTATTGAAGCTCACCCCTAACTGAATTTTAGAAGGACAGTCACCATATACAATTACAGTTTGGATTTTAATTGAAGCTTCGAACTCAATTTTTCTCATGAGGTCTTGTGGTGACACCCTGCTTTGGACTGTTTAATGCTGATAATTAATTTCATCGAATGTTCCATTCCTCGACAGTTCATGTGGTTGAGTATTTTAACAAGCACCTCATGCTCATCCATCAATCCACCTTTATTTCCAAAATTTTTAACATACTTTGGCTTCTCTACAAATTCGACCAGCTTCTCAACCATTATAGATTCTATATTCTTCACTATTATCTCATCATCAACAAAGAAGACAATTTCAGTGGGAAGTTCGGGTGGGAAAGTTAAAGATGATGGACAATTCTTCCACGTGGTAGGAGAAGAAGTGCTGCCGACAATATTGCTCGCACTTCATTCAGTTTTTGTCACACTGATAAGAACTCACGACCGGAGAAACTGATGCCAATGAAGGAAAACAATAAGAACTCGTTCTGCCTTCATCTTCATCTCCTCGATCTTGTGGGCCAGCATATGTTCACTCTTTTCTGGAGCCGCTTCCTGATCGAATTGAAGCTCTGACCAGCATCTAAAATTCACAAATAATGAAGCTGGTGTAGATGGAGGAAAAGAACTGCAGCTTAGTTGCAGCATCCTCTTCCTCGATTATGTGCTCCTGCTGGCATTCGCACTCTTCCCATTCTAATTGAAATTTTGTCTACCAATCATTTTGGAAGTTTATTCTTATGTTCATTTTTTCTTTTAATTTTTTATTGAAATATATTAAAACAGAAAAACAGGGAAGAGAAATTGGAGAGGAAAGAAGAGTAAAGAGAAGGAAGATGCAGAAGAAGGAATCATAATCATCGAGGTTCGAACGGCTCTGATACCATTTTGTCAGGAACCTGGTCTGATTTGTGAATAAATTAAGGAGAAGAAGAGTTACAGTAAAATTAAAAAGGATTTTAGGAGAAGATGAGAGCAGATTTAGGGAGAGGAAAGTTTGAAAATGTAGAAGAGAAAGGAGGAATTATTGTAGTGAGAAAAGCTGTAATTTTTAATTAAAATTTTTTCTCTGTGAAGTCATGTTATACTCTTTTTTGAAGAGGAAACATGCCACAAGCAACTTTTATTTTTTGAAATAGCGGCAAGCAATTTCCTTTAGATGTATATATGGAAATGCAAAGCTTCCCCCAATGCAGCTTATTTTGCCTGGGGAGCCTACTTGGCCATTGTCTCACAATGGACAATCTCGAAAATAGAGGTTGTATAATTTCTGATCAATGCCTGTTGTGCGTAAGAGACAATGAATCCCCTAACAATCTCCTTTTATGTGTCCTGACAGGACAAGGTCACGGAACTTGGCTATTAATTTTTTTGGTGTCATTTGGTGATGAGCAGGTCCATTAAAGATTGAGTTGTTTTCCTGGGATGGTATTTGCAGCCACCAGATTAAGAAACTTGTCGCACTTATTCTTCATGCCATTCTTTAGACTATTTGGTAAGAGAAGAATTGTGAGTCCTTAAAGGGCCTTCTTCCAATTTTTTTGGTCTTAGTGCTAAATGGTTCCAACATTAGGTTTAATGGTCATCCCCTTCTTTTGGAAAAGACCTTCATGATCTTATTAGTGCCTTCTACTAGTTTTCTGCAACTTTGCTTCCCGATGTCTTCTACGAGTCTTCCTTGCAATTTTGCTTTCCTTGGGCTTGGCTCTATCTTTATACATGGGTTGCACCCTTTTGTCCCCTTCAATACATTCTATTTATCTTTTCTCTCAAAAAAGAAACTACGAAAAGCTTCACCTGATTTTTACTATCCAAAAAAATTATGAGATTTTATTTTCGATTCAGTCACAGAGCTGTGACAATGGGATTTACAATTTATAGTGCCTCCAACAATCTGTTTGGATAACGTGGTATAAAAGGAATAAGAAAGCATTTGAAAGGCTTGGACTATTCTTTCCATATGGCTGATAGTGCGTAAAAATATCATCTTCATTTTTAGGTGCTTAATTGGAATAATTGCTATCTGATTTAAGTTATCCCATTCATTTTGATGCAACACAGAAGATGGGAGCAAAATAAGGGAAAGCAATATGAAGAGGGACAGAATTCATGGAGAAGCTGTCAGACCAAGAATAAGTCTTGCCCAAGACTTAGGACCAGCAAGAAGCAGCAGACTCGAGTTCCCACTACAACCTGTCTGGATTTGTATGTCTAGCATCATACGGTTCGTGTTTAAAAAATAAAATCAGAGAGAAAGAAAAGAGAGCACAAATAATCTACTTCTTTAGTCACCAGAATTTGTGACCGAGTAACTGAGTACATTTATCACAAATCTTTTCCATCATGTCAAAAGATTGGTGATAATTCAAACCGAATGCCACGAGTAACACTAGTAGCCATTTGAATCTATCACCAGCTGAGTAACCGGGTGAATTCATCACAAATTTTTGCCATCGTGTTAAAAGGTTGGTAATAATCTAAGCAAGCAAAGTGATCAAATTTAGACAAATAAATTTACTGTTTTTAGCATGAACCAATTGCATGAAATCCTTATTTCTCGATAGGTTTAGTGGCTGTTATATTGGGTATTGGCTGTTTTTCTCAATGAAAAACTTTAGTGCTAAAAATTTTGTAAAACTTTTATGTTGTGTTTGGATATTGGTTAAATGATTGTTCACTTGTATGGTTGTATGAAAATCTATTCTATGAATCCCTAGTTGATGGTTGTTCTTCCAATTTGAAAAGTCGAAATGGAACGGATCGAATTGTGATAGAATTGATGAGAATGGTTGGGTTAGAAGTGAAGGGTAGGAAATTCATGGTTTGCATTATGAAGTGCTTGTGGGCAAACACAAAATAAGTATGGAGGAGTTTGATAGTGCGTAAAAACATCATCTTCATTGTCCATTTTTAGGTGCTTAATTGGAATAATTGCTATTTGATTTAAGTTATTCTATTCATTTTGATGTAGGACAAAAGATGAGAGCAAAATCAAGGAAAGCAGTTTGAAGAGGGACTGAATTTATAGAGAAACTGTCAGACCAAGAATAAGCCTTGCCCAAGGCTTAGGACCATCAAGAAGCAGCAGACCCGAGTTCCCTTTCACTCGTGCCTCAGCCAAGAATAAGGCATCAGCGGAATTACAACTTGCAAACCCGCTCAAGTAAGCCTCGGCCAAGGTTTACGACTTAACAAAAGGAGGAAGCATAACCTACCCTTGGGCACAGCTAACACCAAAGCAGTAGGAGGCAGGCCCGATTCACACTCGACAAAGCCTCGGTCAAGGCTTAGAACATATTCAACTGCTAATTTGAAAAAGGTGTGCTCCTAAGATTCAAAAGAGAGAATCCCGCCGCAACTAGAATAGGCAACCAAAAATCAAGGGGAGAATTATTTTGGGAAGCAAGTTAAGTGTCGAAATCATTGGGAAGAATCCTAAAAGGAAACCCTAATTCTTTTAGCTATAAAAGAAAGCGGCCGGCAACAAACAGAGATCATCACGTTGCAACGTTTGCAACTTTTCTGCACTTTCCTTCTTCCTCATTCCACTTAATCAAAAAGAAATCTTGGGCTAGAGTTCATCATGAGTGGGTATGCACTTTTTTTTTTCCCAGTTAATTAATTTGGTAAAACTCCAAAGTGTATTGTAAGATCGAATTGAGTTAATTTTAATTGTGTTTGAATGCAAGTATTTGTTTATTTCTCTACGCATATACATATTTGTTGTTATTAACTGTTTAAATAGACCGGTTGAATGCATGACATAGCAGCATACAACCATCCAAGACAGCTCAAATCCATAATTGTTTGAGCTAAGGAGGTACCAATGGCAATTAGTCCTAACCTAAGGGAACAAACAATCCGGTTGACTGGTTCATGCAGATGAATCTGGCAACCTAAATCAAGTATTTCTAGTTTCTAAAGCCATTGACAAATTAAATTCCAAAGACGTTCCCCATGGTTGTTTGATCGATGAGAATCAGTTAGTAAATGTTTTTTGACTGCTTTAAGGAAGGATTGGTTGTCGGAATGTTTCTGACAATTAGAACTGATTTGTTGCATTTTGATAATATTGATTTTTGCATCAGTAATCAATTAGATGATTTGGAGTGTAGCTAATTCATTAACTGGGAATGCTTACATAATTGATTAATCTACAGTTTCTTCAAATAGTTTTTTTTTCCTTTAAATACAAACTCATTTATCTTAAATATTTTTACCATATTTTCCATTCAAAAGAGAAAAATCCCTCATTTAATTTTGTTTAAACTGGTCATAAACAGGGAAGACAACCCTCGGTCCTCTGTGGAATCGACCTTATTTGCCACTGCTACAATTTAATGTTATTGAAAAATAGGATTTTTATCTTGAGTGGATTCGGCACCCATCAAAGTTTAGCACCGTTATTGGGGAACTAAGTAACTAATTGTTTTTCTTTTTTTTTTATGACCATATCTGATTGTGAGAAACATCTCCTCTATGATCTAGAGATAGAAAAGACAGGCAAGAGCCCGAGAAACTAGATTAATCAGAGAAAACAGTCGCAACCATAGGATTGAAGAGCTGAAGAAGACAGTGAGACTGCAAAAACTGAAAAAAATCAGACTCGATGGCGCAGGAATGCACTCTGAGGGAGTTGGCTACTTCGCCTATGAACCAACAGCCCCTCTGTATTACATGTCCTGAATTAGATGTACCCTTCGAGTTGAAGTCGAGTCTGATCCATTTATTGCCTAAATTCAGGGAACTGGAGAATGAGAATCCACACAAATACCTTAAGGAATTCCACGTGGTGTGCTCCAGTATTAAACCATAGGGAGTTTTTGAAGAGCAAATCAAGCTAAGGGGCATTCCCATTCTAGTTGGACTACGCGACCAAAGATTAGCTGTTTTACCTAACTCCCGATTCCATTACAAGTTGGTGAGAGATGGTCATGTTGTTCCTAAACAGATTCTTTCTTACTTCCCAAGCAGCCGAGATAAGAAGAGAAATCTGTAGCATCAAATAGAAGGACACCGAGAGCCTCCACGACTAGTGAAAAAGGTTCACCCGTAGAATAACATATTCGAACAATCACTGATCCATTATTTCTATGAGGAACTGATCCTTACAGAAAGAAGGCTACTTGATGGTGCTAATGAAGGCACGATAGTGAACAAGACTCTCTAATAAGCGAGAGAATTAATATCAATCATGAGGTAAATATTTCTTCCCTTGAATCTCAAATTTATGAGCTAACGCATCTAATACAGAACATGGTTGTAGAAAACGAATAACTTGCGAGAATATGTGGGATATACGCACATACAGAACATCCAATGAATATATGTCCCACACTTCAAGGGAATGATACATAGTATGTCAATGCCGTGAGAAGATTCCAGAATCAGCAATAAAGGAGATACGACCCTTACTCAAATACATACAACCTTGGATGGAGAGACCATCCGAATTTCAGCTATAGGGGGAGGCAGCTGCCCCTAAGCAAGGTATGTCTCTCGAAGAAATAGTGAAATCACTTGAAACTAACACGCAATAATTCCAATAGGAAACGAGGGCCAATATCGGAAACTTGGAGACCCAGATGAGTCAACTCGCAACATCTATTAGCAGACTGGAGTCTCAAGGGAAATTGCCTTCCCAGACTGAGGTATATCTGAGGCCTAACGTGAGCGCAATCATGTTGAGGAGTGGCAAGGAGCTATAGAGTATCCCTCATCGGCCAACCCTTGGGCAAGGCTCATGAAGGGACGCTGAAACAGAAGATTTGGCCAAGGGTTCCAGCTCAACTTGTAAAGAAGATAGCCACGAAGCAGTGCAAGATTCTAGGCAACCTGAGACATTCGCAGTGAAACCACATTCCCAGAGAGGTTTGCCAAGACAAAGAAGAAAAAATAAGATCGAGAAATTCTAGAAATTTTTTGCAAAGTAGAAGTAAATCTCCCCCTTCTTGATGCAATCAAACAAATATCTTGTTATGCTAAATTCTTGAAGGAATTGTCCACACACAAGAAGTTGAGCTGTAGTGAGAGAGTCAGTATGAGAGAGAATGTGTCGGCTATCATACAAAGGAAATTGCCTCCAAATGTAAGAACTAGAACATATTTTCTATTTCGTGTAAAATTGGTTCTTTAGACATAAAGAAGACCATGTGCGATCTTAGAGCTTCAATCAACATGATGTCATTGTCCATTATTCCCAACTGAAGACTGGACAATTGAAAGAAATAGGAGTTATTATCCAATTAGCTAACAAATCCATTGTTTACCCTGAGAGAGTGTTGAAAGATGTACTGGTGCAAGTAGACAATCTAATATTTCCAACCGATTTCTATGTGTCAAACATGGAGGATGACAAGTCACCAAACTCATTTGACCTTTTTGCTGGGAAGATTGTTTCACAACATTAACAAGACAAAAATTGATGTGCAGGACAGTACTCTCACCATGGAGTTCGACAGAGACTTAGTCAAGTTCAACATCTATGATACCATGAAGTATCCCACCGACCTGCCATGTGTATACAGTGTGCCATCCTGGATTCTTTGCAGCAGAGGTATTTCGACTTACGTTTTAGAGATGAGATACATACAGTGCTCAGTAAAGCATTACACTCTAACGATTTGGAGGATTTGGAAGAAGACTACATGGCTGATGGAAAGTTGCAAGAAACTGTGTTTGAACTGGATTCATCAAAATGACTTAAAGGTAACACTCCACAATTTGATTTTCCTATTTTTCACACCAAGATTTTGCCTTCTATTTTGCAGTCTCCTAAGTTAGAATTGAAGCCACTGCTAGGGTACTTAAAGTATGTTTTCTTAAGAAAGGAGGAAACACTTCCCATCATAACTTCCAACAAGCTGAGTAAGATAGAAGAAGAGAAACTAATTAGAGTACTTTGCGAGTATAAAGAAGCAGTAGAATAGACCATTGCTGACATAAAAGGGATATTGTCCTCAACGTGTGTGCACAGGATACTGTTGGAGGAAGCCAGCAAACCCAGCAAAGAAGCACAGAGGCACCTGAACCCGCCTATAATGGATGTGGTGAAGAAGGAAACCCTAAAGTTGCTAGATGCTAGAGGGTAATTTACCTGATCTCAGATAGCAAATAGGTGAGCACAGTACTAGTACTATAGAAGATTGGAATAACGGTAATCGAAAACTAGGATGATAAGAAAGTGTCAACCAGGGTACAAAACGGATGGAGAGTCTATATTGACTACTGTAAGCTGAATGTTTTCACCAAAAAAGACCACTTCCCCCTTCTGTTCATCGATGAGATGCTAGAGACTTGCTAGGAGAACACATTATTGCTGCCTAGATGGGTATTCAGGGTCTATCAGATTTCGGTTGCTCCAAATGATCAAGAAAAGACCACCTTCACCTGCTTCTTCGGCACCTTTGCTTATAGAAGGATGCCTTTTGGACTCTACAACGCCTCAGCCACTTTCCAGAGGTGCATGATAAATATTTTTTCTAATTTTGTGAAGCAGATTATCAAGATCTTCATGAACAATTTTACAGTATACAAAGATTCATTCAATGTATGCCTGAACAACCTCACTAAATTGCTAAAATGGTGCCTTGAAACCAATCTTGTCCTGAATTATGAGAAATGCCATTTCAT
The DNA here is from genome assembly GCF_054855325.1 of Carica papaya. NCBI lineage: Eukaryota > Viridiplantae > Streptophyta > Magnoliopsida > Brassicales > Caricaceae > Carica > Carica papaya. Next base: position 25,209,246 of record NC_142311.1, on the reverse strand, counting down.
GGTTGATCAAGAACTGATCTTGGGTCACATAGTGTCTTTGAAGGGTATAGAGATGGATAAAGTGAAGGTCAATGTGATTAAGTCCCTACCCTATCCTAAGAGAGTGCAAGAAATTTGTTCCTTCCTCGGGCATGTTGGTTTCTATAGGAGATTCATCAAGGACTTCTCAATAATCACCCAATCTCTATGTAAATTGCTGCAGAAGGAAGCCAATTTTGAGTTTGATGATTGCTGCAGAAGGAAGCCAATTTTGAGTTTGATGAATCCTGCAGAAACGCATTTGACACATTGAAGGAAAAGTTGATCACAGCACCTATCATGCAACCACTGGATTGGAACCTAATATTTGAAAATCATGTGTGACGCTAGTAACAAGGTTGTAGGTGCAGTTCTTGTTCAGCGGCTGGGAAAAGATCCACATGTCATCTATTATGCTTGCAGGACTTTTGATAGTACTTAGGTAAATTATTCTGTTACTAAAAAAGAGCTACTACCCTTTGCGTTTGAATTGGAAATTTTTCGTTTCTATTTATTACGAACAAAAATTATTGTATTTTTTGATCACGCGACATTAGAATACCTACTGAAAAAGAAAGATGCCAAGCCAAGATTGATCCGGCGGATTCTGTTGCTGCAAGAGTTTGACTTGGAAATAAGGGACAAAAAAGGCACGAAAAACTTGGTCGATGATCATCTCAACCGTGTACCTCTGGATGAAGAACCTCTGCCATTGAAAAACGAATTCCTAGATGAACATCTCTTCTCAGCACAACAAATCACACCGTGGTATGCTGACATTGCCACTTTTTTGGTCCAGGTACACTTCCAGACGAATTGTCCAAGTCGCAGAAAGACAAAATCAGAAGAGAAATCAGGCAACATGTGTGGGATGATCTGTATTTGTGGAAGCACTGTGTGAACCAGATAATCCGCCGATGTGTCCTGGAAGTAGAAGTCTCTTCTGTCTTGAGTTTTTGTTAGTGGAGGACACTTTGGCCCCAGGTGCATAGCCCAAAAGGTGTTAGAATGCGGTTTATTTTGGTCTTCTTTATTTCGGAATGCATACTTTTACTATAAACCTTGTGAAAATTGCCAGAAGACAGGGACTATAAACAACAAGGACCAAATGCCTTTGAGACCCATTCTTGTTTGTGAAATTTTTGATGCATGGAAGATCAACTTCATGGGGCCGGCCCTTTTCCTCTTCTTTTGGGAACTCATAAATCTCATTGGCTGTAGACTACGTCTCGATGTGGGTGGAAGCTAAGACAACCTAAATAGATGATGCAAAAACTGTTGTCAAATTCATCAAATCTCATATTTTTGTACAATTTGGGGTACCTCGTGCAATGATCAGTGATAGAGGCACGTATTGTTGTAACAGAGTTATTACGACACTTCTCAAAAGATATCACGTCACTCGTCGTACTTCCACTGCTTATCATCCGCGAACTAGTGGACAAGCAGAAATTTCTAACAGAGAGGTGAAATCTATATTGGAGAAGACAGTCAATCCAAACCGAAAGGACTGGAGCTTACAGCTAAAGGACGCTCTATGGGTTTACAGAACAGCATACAAGACTCCCATTGGAATGTCTCCATATCAACTGACCTTCAGCAAGACTTGCCACCTTCCTGTAGAACTAGAACACAAAGCATATTGAGCAACCAAGAGCTGTAATATGAAGATGGAAGAAGCCGGAGAATATAGAGAAAGCTACAACTACAAAAACTAGAAGAGATAAGAAGTGAAGCCTATGGGAATGCACGCATCTACAAAGAGAAGGCATTTACCTTTCATGATCAGATGATTTCGATGAAGTAATTCTCTGTAGGTCAGAAGGTTCTGTTTTATGAATCTTGTCTGAAACTATTTCCAGGCAAACTGTGTTCCAAGTGGTTAGAACCTTTTATTGTCACTACTGTCTACCCCCACGGAGCTGTTGAAATCAAGAGTCTAGACACACATAAGATATTCAAGGTAAACGGACACCAACTCAAACCCTTTTATGAGGGATTTCCTGAATAATCAGTTGAAGAAATAATCCTAGAGAATCCTAGAGATAATGATTGACCACTCGCAGACTATGTCCGACCTAGGACGATAAACAAGAGCATTTAATAGGAAGCAACCCATTTGGTTTCTTCGCTCCTTCTATCTCCTTTCTTCTTACTTTTTTTTTTGTTCATTTTTCGTTACTGTCAATGCCACTTTACCTTATATTTTTCTCCCTTGTTGCAGGATATTCAAGGATATACCCGAGGCTGCTAAACTCTTGAACACGAATCTTGTGAACCCCAACTGATATTGAGAGGAAGAGAATTACCCTTGTCCAAAGCTAATGCGAATACATTAACCCTTGCCCAAGGGTTAATCAACACTGTGATACTTGAGCAGCAATTTAGCGGTCACCAACTAAGCTTTGCCCAAGGGTTGCATTCCGGTCACTCAGACAGTTTGACCTAAGCGGACCATGTTAACCTTGCCCTAGTGTAATGAACATTCACACCTTCAGTCAAAACCCTGCACAAGCCTTGCCCAAAACTTACGTTTTGAGCTAGTGGGGAGGGGATAAAAGCTAGTCAACTTGCATTAATCTTGTCCAAGGCTTATTCTCCATAAGAGGGTCTTATCCAAGCCTTACCCTAGGGTAAGTCACTCCTATCACATGTTCTCAATCGCTTAAGCCTTGCCCAAGCCACCACCAACCCTTCCGTTTACACTTGGCCTATGCACTCGACCCCTAGTGCCCCTTTCAAATTTCAAAAACCCCTAAATCTTGCCCTAGCCTCTCAGCATCTTCCCCGACCTCAACTCCAACTCCTTATTCTAGACCACCAACAAACGCAGTCACCTGAACCATGAGGCAAAAGAGACTCGCTCGCAAAACTTGTGACCCCCGACCCTACTTCACCGCTCAGCAAGCCGAGAAGGATCCCGAATGAGTCGCACGAATAGATGCACAGAGTGCACCGAATTTTCCAAGTCAGCTTGTACAACCAAAACCACTCCACGCTACAAGAAGCTCTACAGCGTGCGACCACCAACAAAGTAGTCCTGTCATCAACATCCTTGATTCCACACCATGAGAGCCCGATGCCCATCAAACCAAACAGCCTGAATCGCAACAATCCCTTTCGCAGGAACCCACCGCCGAAGATGTCAAGACTGCCAAAGAATAGAAAAGGGCAAGCACGTGCTTTTGCCCAACAAGTCCGAACTAAGCAGTTACCTCGCCTTCTTAGAAGAATTGAAGAAAAAGAGGTATGGGGAAGTCTCTAAACTTCCCATTGTGCCGAGCAAATGCTATCACACCCCTACCTTGGAAACTCTCAACATTAAAAGAGGAGGTCTTGCAACTTATTAGCAATATCGGCTAGCCTCCTTATTTTGAGAACACCCTATCGGCATATGTGGAATTGGTATGAGAATCTTACTTCACTTTCGAATTTTAGAAAAGGACCAATTTCACTCCTAAGAAACCCAATGTGGTCTCCCTCTGGTTAATGAGCCAGCGCTTCAACTTTTGCTTACTCAATTCCAAAACACCTTAAGATTCTCCGACCCTTTCCTCGAGCAACAATTTCGGTGAGGATTTCAACCCAACCTCTGTCTATGAGGAGCTTTGTGATAACACTCAACACCTACGACCCCAGCAAATCCAAAGACCTCTACCAAGCATTAAGTACATCGACCGCTTTCTGACCTATCCAAAACGGAGTTCTATTTCTTATGGTGCACCAGATACGAGTGAACTTAGCCTTCTGGATAGCCACACAGTTCTCAAATGTCATTACCTTCCAACGACCACTAATCCTAGGATCTGTCATCACCAAGCTTGCTATTAGCCTCACTGGCTTTGACACCACTGATAATGACCTGCATATTGCCTGCCCACAAGCATTCCTGGACTTAGGTTCTCTCGATGCGATGGCCTTGCTGTTGCTTAAAGATGACATCCCTTGCTTTACACCTCCAGGCCCATCTGCCCAAGGGACCAGCGCATATCCAGCAAAAACGAGCAATGAGATCGTCGAGTCAACCCCCCTCCACAACCCGAAGTGCAAGAATTTATGGACTTCGCCCTCCTGCAATTCTGTCAGTTGGGTGACTGTATGACCCTTCTCTAGCAATTGACCCGAGAACTGACTGCAAAAGTTGATGCATTGACTGAGCTACTCACCCAAATAAGGCAACCAACCAAGCAGACCACCCTGCACCAAATGAACCTCCAAGGGAGTATTCTGTCCTAGTTTTTTTTTTCTTTTTCTCTTATTTTATACTAGATTTTCTCATTTATTTACCGCATGTGAAGAAAATTGAGAGGAAAATATTCTGCTTCTCATTTTCTTGATGAATGATTCACACATATATATACAAATCTACTGCTTCTAACAATATAACAAATTCTAGAGATATCTTAACAAAATTCTGGTTGAGGAGGAAATTTGTTGGTGACATCCTCCATTTACACAGAATGTACAGCTAATAAACAAAAATAATAACTGTAAATAAATGTATTTAATCCTAATTTATTCTTCTAATTATTTATTTTCTATACTCCCCATCAATCTAGTTTACGTATATGTTGAGTAAACCTAAATTGGATATTATGTCATCAAAGATTCTCTTGGGAAGAGCTTTCGTTAAAATATTTACAATCTGTTGATTCATTGGAATGTGTATCAGAATTATAGTCTCATCTTCCAATTTCTCTATAATGAAATGACGATCGATCTCCACATATTTGGTTCTATCATGATGCACTGGATTTTTGGCCATACTGATTGCTGATTTGTTGTCGCACCATACTTTCATAGACATATTGTTGAGAATCTTTAATTCTTCAAGTATTCTTTTTAACCATACACCTTCACAAATACCATGAGCAAGCACTCTAAATTCATATTCTGCACTGCTACGAGACACAACTGACTATTTCTTATTTCTCCAGGTAACCAGGTTACCCCAAACATAGGTACAATAACCTGATGTAAATCTCCTGTCATCTGCAGAGCCTGCCCAATCCGCATCCGTGTAGATTTCAACATCTCTTCTGTCTGTCTTCTGAAAGAATAAACCTTATTCTAGAGTCTTCTTGACATACCTCATAATCCAATACACAGCTCTCATGTGATCTTCAGTTGGCTGATGCATGAACTGACTTATTGTACTTACTGTACTTACTGCAAAACTGATGTCTGGTTTTGTATGAGTTAAGTAAATAAGTTTCCCAACAAGTCTTTGGTATTTCCCTTTGTCAACTATTTTATCACTGATTCTGGATCCAAGTTTGATGACTGAATCTATCGGGGTGTCAACGGGCTTGTTTTCTAGCATCCCAGTCTCTTTTAGGAGATCCAGAATGTACTTTCGTTGAGAAACTGAAATTTTCTTTTTTGATCTAGCCATTTCCATACCGAGGAAGTACTTCAGTACTCCAAAATCTTTTATTTCAAATTCTTTGGCCAGGAATTCTTTAAGTTTCTAAATCTCCTCAAGGTGATCTCCTGTAAGAATTATATCATCAACATATACAATCAAAATAGCTTTCTTATCTGAGATGCAATGTTTGACAAACAATGTATGATCGGATTGACATTATTCATATCCTTTATGTTTTACGGCTCTTGTGAATCTGTCAAACCATACCCTTGGAGATTGTTTTAAACCATAAAGTGATTTCTTCAATTTATACACTTTGTGAGGATTGTCAGTTAATTTGAATCTTGATGGTATATTCATATACACTTCTCTTCCAAATCACTATTAAGGAATCCATTCTTTACATCTAATTGACACAGTGACCAGTCAAAATTAGATACAAGTGAGAGGAATACCCGAATAGTATTGTGTTTGGCAATTGGTGCAAACGTCTCCTAATAGTCTATACCATATGATTGTGTAAGCCTTTGGCTACCAGGCGAATCTTAAGCCGATTCACACTCCCATCTGGATTATATTTGGTTGTAAAGATCCATTTGCATCCCACTTGACATTTTCCTAGAGGAAGATCAGTTAGTTCGCATGTCTCATTCTTTTCAAATGCCTTGATCTTATCTAGGACAGCTAACTTCTATTCTGAAATTTTCAAAGCCTCATGTATTGTTCTGGGTTCAGGTGAGCTGCTGTTTATTTTGCACATTTCAAATATTCACATAGCTTACTGACAGACAACAAGTTACAATCCAAATTTGAAACATGAAGAACTGAACAAAGAGTCAAATTTGGAGACAAATTTACAAGACCTATTCCTGCCACTTTTGAGAGAGAACCATCTACAATAATGATTGAAAAATTTTCTTCACATCTTCTGTAATTTTGGAATATTGAAAAATCTTCACTCATATGATCAGATGCTCCAGTGTCTACCACCCACACCTGTCCTTTTTCTGAAAAAGCAAATAAGCCAAGAATTAATCCTTTGTGTGCCACAGAGGCACTGACTGGGTGAGATTTCTTGGACAAAATACGTTGGAGGGCTTCCAACTGCTCAGGGATAAATGAGTCTTTTCCCATCTCATCAGAAATTACTTCCTCAGCCATCACGTGATTTCCTTGATGCTTGCTAGAGGTCTCTGCTTTCGACGTTTTCTACTCACCCCGAGGTGGTTTCCAGTCACTTGGCTTGCCGTGAAGCTTCCAACAACGATCCCGAGTGTGCCCTAGCTTCCAACAGTGATCGCACCAGAGCCTTGTCTTCTTCGTTCGACTGTCAATCGCTCGAGTTGTGAGAGCTGAAGAATTTTCAGTCGGGTGAGGTTGGTCAATCTCTCCCATCATGATCTTCCGACGACTCTCCTCGCGTCGAACCTTAGAAAATGCTTCCCTAAGACTCAGCAAAGGCTTGATGCTCAGAACATATCCCCGAATTGCGTCGAGATTTTTATTCAGCCGTAACAGGAATTTGAAAACCCGCTTTTCTTCCACAAAGACTCAAGTTTTTCGCGTCCTCGGGACAGTTCCAACGACGCTCCTTAAAAGCGTCCATCTGCTGCCAATTTCAACTAAGGATAATGTAATATTGGGTGACACTGAGTTCTTCTTGCCGAATGTCATGGAGAGTTGACTCGATTTCAAATATTGCAGAAATATTTTGCTTGCTACAGTAGAGCTCCTATGCTGCCTTCCAGATTTCGTGAGCAGTTTCGTAAAGAAGGAGATTCTCTCCAATTTCAGGGGTCATTGAGGTGATAAGGCAGGACATTACCATGCTATCTTCAATCTCCCAGGTTTGTGCATTTGCATCGGACGCTGGAGGAGGCACGAGCTCACCAGTGAGGTGCCCATAACGCCCTCTTCCGCGGATGAAGAGACGGACAGACGAAGACCATTGAAGGAAGTTGCTGTCGTCGAGTTTGTGTCCTGTGATACAGGATGATGGTAGCTCACTCACAGCTCTGGTTGTTGCTGTGTGGTGATAAGAACCAGAGGAAACTTCTGGTGGAGAGGGTGGAAGCTCACCTGAGGCCATTTCTGATTACGGCTCAACAAGCTTTGATCTCTTCTTGGATCAGGTATGCTCTGATACCATGAAGAAAATTGATAGGAAAATATTATGCTTCTCATTTTCTTGATGAATGATTCACACATATATATACAAATCTGCTGCTTCTAACAACCTAACAAATTCTGGATAAATCCTAACAAAATTCTGGTTGAGGAGGAAATTTGTTAGTGACACCCTCCATTCACACAGAATGTACAGCTAATAAACAAAAATAACAGCTGTAAATAAGTGTATTTAATGCTAATTTATTCTGCTAATTATTTATTTTTTACAGCATGCATTGCATCATACTAGGGACAATGTATCATTTAAGTGTGGGAAAGCTTAGGTATGAGTTTAGGTACATGCTGCACCTTCAGATTTTATGATAGCCATATTTTGAGTACTTCCATTAATTCTTACCCCAACCTTCTTCACAACTGTTTCCGTTATTTTGAAAACAACTCAGAAATGATATTTCGAAAATCGAATTACAATTTATAACCATCTACATAGAATTATAGCCAGTTTTTAATCATTTCACACAAAGAACAACCATTTTTAATCATATATCCTAAACAAGACTTGTCATCAACAAAAATCTGATCTTCTCTTACTTCTGAGTGAATGTCAGTGCCTAGAAAGAACCCCATTACAAACTGTTTGGATCTGTATGCCTAAAATCATACGGTTCATGTTTAAAAAAAAATCAGAGAGAGAAAAGAAAGCATAAATAATCTACTCCTCTACTCACTTGAATCTATGAACAACTAAGTAACCAGGTGCATTCATCACAAATGTTTGCCCTCACATCGAAAGGTTAGTAACAATTCAACTCGAATGATCATGAGTAGCGCTAATAGCCATTTGAATCTGTGACAAGCTGAGTAACCAAGTGAATTCATCATAAATATTTGTCCTCATGTCAAAAGATTAGTGACAATTCAAGCAAGTAAAGTGCTCAAAGTTAGACAAACAAATTTACTGTTTTTAGCATGAACCAATTGCATGAAGTCCTTATTTCTGGATAAGTTTGGTAGTTGTTCTGCTGGGTATTATCTGTTTCTCTCAATGAAAAACTTTAGTATTGAAAATTTTGTAAAACTTTGATGTTATGTTTGGATATTGGTTAAATGGTTGTTCACTTGTATGGTTGTATGAAAATCTATTCTACGAATCCCTAGTTGATGGTTATTCTTCCAATTTGAAAAGTTAAAATGGAATGGATTGAATTGTGATAGAATTGATGGGAATGGTAGGGTTAGAAATGAAAGGTAGGAAATTCATGGTTTGCATTATGAAGTGCTTTAGGACAAATACAAGATAAATGTAGTGGAGTTTGATAGTGCGTAAAAACATTATCTTCATTATCCATTTTTAGGTGCTTAATTGAAATAATTGCTATCTTATTTAAGTTATTCCATTCATTTTGATGCAAGACAGAAAATGGGAGCAAAATCAAGGAAAGCATTATGAAGAGGAACATAATTTGTGGAGCAGTTGTCAGATCAAGAATAAGCCTTCCCCAAGGCTTACGACCAGCAAGAAGCAGCAGACCCAAGTTCCTTTTTGCTCGTGCCTAGGGCAAGACTAAAGCATCAACAGAATTACAACTTGTAGACCCGCTCAAGTAAGCCACGACCAAAGCTTACGACTAAACAAAAGGAAGAAGCATAACTTACCCTTGGGCACAGCTAACACCAAAGCAGTAGGTGGCAGGCCTGATTCACACTAGACTAAGCCTTGGCCAAGTCTTAGAATACAACTGCTGATTTGAAAAAGGCGCGCTCCTGAGACTCAAAAGAGAGAATCCCCTCGCAACCGGGATTGGCAACCAAAAATCAAGGGGACGATGATTTTGGAAAGCAGACTAAGTGCTAAAATCATTAGGAAGAATCTCAAAAGGAAACACTAATCCTTTTGGCTATAAAAGAAAGAGACCGGTATCAAACAAAGATCATCTTCTCCTTCGTGCTGCACACTGCAACATCTACAACTTTTTTGCATTTTCCTTCTTCCTCATTCCACTTAATCAAAAGAAACCTTGAGCTGTAATTCATCAGGAGTGGTTAGACATTTTTTCTTTCCCCTGTTAATCGATTTAGTAAAACTCCAAATGTTATTATGAGATCAAATTGAATTAATTTTAATTTTGTTTGAATACAAGTATTTGTTTATTTCTCTGCGCATATACATATTTGTTGTTACTAATCATTAAAACAGGGCCAGTTGAACGCGTGACATATCAATATACAGCCATCCAAGGCAGCTCAAATCCTTAATTGTTTGAGCTAAGGAGGTATCAATAGCGATTAATCCAGGACTAAAGGAATAAACAATCTGGTTGACCAGTTCACACAGATGAATCTGACAATTTGAATCAAGTCCTTCTAGTTTCTAAAGTGATTGATAAACTAAAAACCAAGAACATTCCTTGGAGTTGTTTGATCGATAAGAATCAATTAGTGAATGTTTCTTGACTGGTTTAAAGAATATTTCCAATAATTAGAACTGATTTGCTGCGTTTTGATAACATTGATTTTTGCATTAGTGATCAATTACACGATTGGAGTGTAACTAATTCATTAACTAGGAATGCTTACATAATTGAGTAATTTACAATTTCTTCCAAAGGTTTTATTTCTTTAAATACAAACTTATTTAACTTAGATATCTTTACCATCTTTTCCATTCAAAAGAGAAATCTCCCGTTTAGTTTTGTTCAAACTGGTCACAAAGGGAGAAGACAATCCTAAATTCTCTGTGGAATTGACCCTATTTACCACTGCTACAATCTAGTGTTATTGGGAAATAAGATTTTTATCTTTGGTGGATTCCGCACTTATCAATGGGACCTTTGAGTTGACACTTTCCTCCATTTTGGGCTAACAAATCATAGTGATATAGAAGAAGACAAACTAATAGATCTTATACAATTTCTATCTCGTATAGCTTTTCTATATCAGAGGTATCCCTCTGTACTTTCATGAGTAAATTCTTTTTAGTCATGAAAATGAGCAAGAAAATTAAAAGGCTCTTTGTGAATAACACTGACAATATGAAACCTGGACCAGTCAAATACTAATTATGTTAAAAATGCCACCATATCTTCATCAAGTATGAAAAAGTTTCACGTATAGGTTATGAACAATAATTAATACAAAATTTAATGTAATAGTTGCCATATTTCAAACAGAAGGCAAACCTGGGAGAAGAGAGTGGCTGCTTGGCATGTATCCACCATTATGAGCAATTCTTTGAATCTAAATCCACATAAGCCAATCGAAATGCAAAAACAGTTATCAGAACTTATAAATATATGACACCCAATACATAACCAGACTAGAAACTTTACACAACTAGATCTTTCTTGAACGTTTCTTTCTTTTTCTTAGAAAAACAAAAATTGATCTTTCTTGAAAGTTTTCTTTCTCTTTGAGAAACAGAACTAGATCTTTCAAGGAATAATAAATTAATTTTATTTTTGTACCAATCAATTTTGTAATTACAAGGAAGCATCTATTCCAAGTAAGACAGGATAAGCACATGTTACAACCAGTAATCTTCAGGTAATTTTGTGGTAAATTATTGCTCCTTATCCCTTTATCCATCTTTCGTGTTATTTGGAACAAGAAAGACAAACGATCCTAGGGCATTTACACTCCTTTTACTAGGATTAAAAGATCACTGGTTCCAGACCTTGTCTATTTCTTTTAGAAGTTTATTTTCCCCTCATATTAGACTTATATAATTCTTCTTTTCAGAAGAGTAAAGGAACATACATATTAATAAGACATGGAAGGACACTAAGTATATTAACAACGCACCAAGGATGCCCCCACCTTTATGAGCTTAACAAATCAGTTGAAATATCTATAAGGTCCCAAGTCCTCATTTTTTTTAAAAAAAGGAGGTCCTTAAACCAACAACCAAGGATGTGAAAGCATTTATCCCTAACTCTACCAAATGGAAAAACCTAAGCCCTTAAAAACCCTTTTATTTCTTCATTCCAAATGGCCCACATGGTAGTTAGGGGATGAGAGAGAGGAGCCTTTTTTTTCTTAGCTTACCATCATAGATGACTTGCCAAGCCCACTATTTACATTTTTTAATATAGAAATAAAAATATCATAAATAGAAAGAGGAGAAGAGGTACTAATATAAAGAGTAAAAAATTCTCCTAGAAACAATAAAAAGTACATAAAATTCAAAACAACAATGCTTCCCAGTCCTTTTACAGAAGATCCAAGGAAAAATCTCCGAAGAAAATCTGGGCCTTTGCACCAAAGAAACCAAGAGTATCTATCAGTTCCAATGAAACAATTGGTGCCTAGCCCATACCTCTTCAGCCACGAATCTGCCATCACGAAATTCAACCCAAGGAATTGGAGGGCAACACACTAGCGGCATAGGAAAAGGGTCACCAAAAAGAGATGGACCAGTGTCTCAACTTCCCTATGGATCACCAACAAGAGAAGCTGGACCGGTGTCTCAACTGCCCTATTTCACAGGAAGCATCCATTGTTTATAATTTTTCTCCTTTTTGAAGATTGTCATTTATGAGGAATTTTCCTCTCACAACTTCCAAGATAAACAAACAAATTAAAATAAATTAAAATAATCACATAAGGCAATTCAGCCTTCTACTCTTCCAAGAGAAGCTGCAGTCAGGCAAGTGAAAATGAGCAACATGCAAATATTTCACAACTGGATGCTGAAGGAAGCTAACATACCTACCAACCTTCCAATCATTCAGGTATCTCAGTAGATACCCAGCCCATACCATTTGGCTAAAGTATGACAAAAACTAGCTAATAGTTGTAGCTTTTCTTCCAGCCATTCAGAACAAAATGAGAAAGCAGTGAAACAGGCATTATCATGAGACCAAATATGATGCTGGAAACTCACCCTATGCCCCAAGCCAATCTTCCAACTGCAATCAAAGAACTTATTGTCAGCCAGACATAATTCCTCCTTGAGGCCCAAATCATGCAGAGCTTTAGACTTCTTTGGGTCTCCAACCCCTCTCATCAAAACTTGATCCTGATCCTCTTCCCTGAGCAGCTATCCTCATATGCATGAATCTTCAATGCTATCTTTCACAGCTTCAGTAAAACATATATATATCTAATGCTAATCCTCTCAGGTGAAAATGGAGTTTTAGGTGTCTCAAGCCACTAAGGGCAACCTCTCTCATGAAAACTTTCCCCAAAGGCTAACTTCAGCATTCATGAATCTCCAAAACTCTCTTCCGCGCAGAGCTTAGTAAAACAAACATATACCAAATGCTAAGGCCTCCACAAGTGAAAATGGAGCTCTATGGTGTTCCAACCAAGTAAGTTGAACCTCCTCTGAACCCCAATATCACCCCACAAGAAAAGCATTGGATTGACAACAGCTTCTTTGTCACACAAGCAAGATTGAGATAAAAGATATATGAGATATTTGCAGGTCTGGCCATATGTAAGAGTGGTTTAACTTACGGCAAGAAACTTTTCTACTACTCATCCAAACATCCAAAGACTTGGTCACTAGAAGCTCCCAAATAGTAGTGTCTTCGAACTTGGCTCAAGCAGAAGCCCTTGAATTTTTTTAGAGACAAAGTAGAAATTTTATACCCTAGGATGGCAGCAAGAGGATCCACATTCAACACCTTCTCAATAGGAAACAATTCTAACTTTTCCCAATTGATTTTCAAGCTAGATACAGTTAGATAGCATAAATGAATTGACGCAGAAGAGTAGGGGGAGGATTGAATCAACTCCTATAACCTACACCAACACATGCAATATAGAAACTTAACCGCCTAAATTACCTATCCCTTTATTTGAATTTATAACACCTGAAGACGTGCAAAAACAAGAATTAAGGAATTAAAATAAGGAAAAGAAAGACACGACGGGCTTACCCGATAAGTCGATTCTTACTCTTTTGCTCAACAAAACTTCTGAAAGCTCCCCACCTTCTAAAGAATTTAAATATGCTAAAAAAATTAGCAACACTAATTCTTGAAGAAAGAAAATTTTTAAATTTTTATTCTTCTCAATGCGTGTTTACAACTGATGGGGAAAGGTATTTATATAGATTTTTCCGGGAATAATTCTAAATGATTACAAACACTTAAGAAATTAATAAAATATTAACTTATCTCAATCTAAAGTTAAAATAAATAGTTAAATAATTCTAGCGGATATATTTTATATTAAAATAACTATAAAAAAAATGTTAAAAGAAGGTAGAAATTATCCCATGTGCTTTCCATGGAAAATACTTGGAAAAATTGAAAAAAAAGAGTCCAAAAAGGACTCTTTACCCGTGGCTGCCATGTGGCAGACAGGTGGGCACACGGGTAAGCCTGTGAGAGGTGCGCAGGTCGTAGGGAGCAGGAGTGCGGATTGCTCCGGATGAGGCACACAGATCGCGTGCACGGGCTGCTCCTCTTGGACCGCCCGGGTCTTGTGCGGGTTGGCCTATTCGTGCACACGCAGATCACATGTGAGGCCTTGCCGGGCGCGCTGTTGGGCTGCCAACGGGTTGAGCCTGTGTGCGCGCTGGGCACTGGGCATGCATTCGGGCTGGACGCTTTGGGCGGGCATGGGGCCTTGGGCGCCTGGCCTGCTGCGCATTTGCACATGCTGCAAACATGCTTGCGTGCGCGTGGGGCATATGGAGTTGTCCGTCCACACGCTCGGCGTGCTGTGTCACACGGGCTGTGTGCCCCCATGTGAGGGTGAACCCGTCTGCACGTGGGGTGCTTTGCACACATGCTGAAGGCAAGTCATGTGTGCTGCACATGACATCCACTAGCTCCTTGGGTCGGAATAAGTCTTTTGGGCCTTTTCTTGCGCTTCATTGGTGATTTCGTCACTTACCCATTTCTGCACCAAAAGGTTGAAACTATTTTGAATTTTTCCCGACCCGGCTTCCTGTAATTGGTCTTAAGGGCAATTGTAATTGTTTTCCTATAGAACCTATCTCGTCGTGAATACTATTATCCTTCCCTACATGAGACGGTGTGCCATCTTTATCTATTTGAGTATTCTGTATCCTTGGACTTGCGTCAGGAATGCTTCTAATAATAAGGTGAGCATCTCTATCGACTTTGTAAACCAAGATTTTTGTAAAGTATCATTAGTAAAAGGCAATTAGGTGATCTCAAACTCCTCTGTACCCTCCCCCACTACCAGTCCTTAACCAACAGCTAGTGCTTGGCTCTAACAATCAATCTACCAAGGGCTACCATAAAAATTATGAATAGAAGAGAGGAAAGAACAGATGCCTTAAATCCTTAGAGACCGAGAAGAAATTTAAAGTTATTAACTATAGCCGCAAAAGTTGCAGAGATGCAAGTCGCCATCTAAGAGCACCATCTATCACCAAACCAAGTCTCCACAACATATAAAGTAAGATTCTCATGCACATGATTGTGGGCCTTCTGCACATCCAGCTTGCAAACTAGCCCTCATAACCGTTCTTTACATCGATTCTACCACTTTATTGGCAATCAAAGCTGCACCTAAAACATAATGCAACACAGCCACCAAACTACCCAGAACATGATGTTTTAGCCAAGTCCTTAGTAATGGGTTTGTAAGTATATCCCACCAAGCTAATAGGCATAAAATCCTTAATATTTGAGGCACCTTCAACTTTAGGAACTAGAACTAAGAAAATGGAGCTGAGTCTTGAGAGAAAAAACCCCATTTAGAAATGAGAACAATGCTAGAAAATCTTCTTTTGATGTCACCGAAATTTATTCCCTCTTCTCTTTCTCTGTCTTGAATTGCCAACCAATAACTTGGCCTCCAAATGAATGCAAACTAGATCTCAATAGCCGATTAAACCTTGCAATAAGAAACATTAACATGGACAGCCTCCAAATGAACCAGAAAACCTGCATTTCTTTCTTCCTTCCTTTCAGTCCTTTCACATAACTAAATTCTTCTTCTCATATTGTCATTACACCCAAGGAAAAAGAAGGCTCTTGCAGCAAACTACTCCCAGATGCAAAACAACATTTTCTTCCTTAACACTTCTATGCGGGTCTGCTATGAGAAGCAGACCAAAGCCACAAGTTATAGAGGAGAACAATTTCTCCAACTCTAGAAAAATATCCAAAGGGAGGCTGTCAGCTATGCTTCCCACATCATGCTTAGAATTCGCAACCACGCTGCCAGTAATGGATAGAATAAAAGAAAAGGTAGCCAAGGGTGATGAACGACAACATGCATTAGTGTCTTTGATATTTTTTTTTCGAATATAAACTCGGTCTTTGATCATGAAGCCACTTGTTAACCTAGTCAAGAGGTCCAAGGCCCTCTTCTCTTTTTTCATCTTTACTTGGGCCTTTTTACTTCAACCCACTAACCCTTTTTAGCAGAAAAATGCCGCCAGACTTAGGCTTAACCAGAATCGGTCCAGCATTGGTTTCTTCTAAAAGGAGATGATTTGAGTCCCAAGATCTGAAAAACCTGCCAACCCAAGTCTCACAACTTTTGCAAAATGTAGATTTGTCTACCTCCCATTGACGACAGTTCTAATAGAAATGAGAAGAGATGATCTGCAGGAAAGAAATGGAGATCCAACGCAACATAAAACTTGGTCAAATACAGGACCCTGGACGATTCGTAATTAGAAGCAGACTGAAAAGAAAATTCCTACAAGCTCAAGGCAAGTGAGGGACTCTTGACAACTTTAGATGATATCTCACCCAGACCTTTCAGATATCTCTACTAGCCTTCTGTGTCGGTGCCATCAAGAATGAAACTTCTTCTTCGTGTCTCCCCAACATGCTCAGTGGGAACCACGAAAAGCATTGGGAAGCCACACCACCCCTTAAGATAACCAATGGAAATAGAGGGTCAAATGCCTCTATCATTTCCTAATACTCCCCAAGGTCAACGGCTCAAACCTCAATAGCAATGTAAAAGACAGTAAGTTCATTCACCAAAGATTGCAGGGAACAGACTAGAGAAGCTTAGACTGGAAAAAGAAAACAAACACTTAAGGGAGAGAGAGAAAAAGAGAAAGAGAGATACAGAGAGAGAGAGAGAGAGAGAACATTAACCAAACCTTACAGATATTTGGACTAACTCCCTTTCGTAATTATCTTTATGCTTGGGCAACACCTGTCTATTACATAATGCTTTTCTTTTGAAAACAGCATTTTAACACTCTGATTTTTCCAATACATGTGTATGTACTGTATTGTAATGTTGAATCTTAAGAGCATAAAAGTTCTAAAAAGTAAAGAAACAATCATAAAGCATAAAAGCTTCTGAAAAATAAAAGAAACAGTCATACAATCTTCATATACCTACGCTTTTCTTTCATTTGTTTTACAGCATCAGCTAAGTCATGACTCTGGAGCTCTTCTGAGTCTTGAAATTTTAAAAATTCATCACCACCGTGTCCTGTCATGTATAAAAGGATGTGGCTTCCTTCATCACTCATTAGACGCTTTGATCTTGGAACAGCAGTTTCATGTCGCCCAGTTAACACCCGTAGAAGATTTTCTACTGTTACTTCATAACCTCGATAATCGACCTGAGTGATTGTTCAAAAAAATCAGAGGTACTTAAATATTATGTAGCAACGGAAACCACATTTAATAAACCACTTAAAATGTAACTGATTCGGAGAATGAATGGTCCTACTAGGGAATACTTATACATGCTCATAGTTCAATAACATGAATATTTTATAAGCTAATAAAAAAATAGGGGACGAAAACAATCCACATTCCACTTCCAAAACTAGAAAGTATAATCAATTTTACTGAGAGTTTAGCATACAAAGTAAAATAATTGAATAAAAATATTGTCCTAAACAAAATAATTTAACCAACATATTCTTGTAAATAAAATAAATGAATTAATATATTTTCCTATTAGGTTAGTGGTTTCCCCGTTATGTATCTGGACCTACCTCTCTACAATAACATTAAAGAGGCGAATGTTTGAGATTTCAATATATTAATGCAAGGTTTGGCACTTGGATAATAGATAAGAGACAGAAACAGGAAGGATAAGGTAAGGTAGTTTTTGAAATAAAAAACATATACATTACATATGAGGTACCAAGGAGGTGCCGCCCCTATACAAAAATATTTACAAACCCATTAGTACATTCAATACTCTCCCAAAATCATCCCCACTCATATACATCATGCCACAAAATTAGAGACCCAAAAATATATAACCACCTCTAATTTTACCAATATCCCTCACATCCCCATTGAACGCTTTATTATTGCTCTCTTTCCACACCACCTAAAAAGTACTCAAAGGAATCAAAGTAGTAATTTTAGGTCTAATCCCCATCCCACCCCAAGCCCAAAGTTCATTTTTGACCAAGACCTCAATCACCCAGTTTATACCCAATAAGTTGTACACCATACGCTAAAAACTATAAGTTACCAAGGAGAAAAGTAGAAGATGATTGCAAGTTTACACAGCTTCCATGCAAAGGTAGCAACCATTGACCATAGTATGACCCCTTCTCATAAGCTTGTTAATAGTAAGAATGCATTCCCAATCCACGTCCCAAGCAAAAAAAGCAATTCTCAGTGGTACTTGCGGTTTCCATATCTAACAAATCAAAAAATTCGAACTAACATTTTCCTTATTAGTCAAATAATCATAGGAGGATTTCACAGTGAATCGTCTTTCTTGAACTTCCAAGTAGGCTTGTCTCTGTGGGTTCGCAGATGCACATCTGCGAGAACTCGTAATAGACTTGTGAACTCATCAACCTCCCAATCATTCAAATTTATAACTAGATCAATATCCTAACTACTCCTCCCATCCACCTCTTGACGTGGAAAGGTATGGGAAGAATCATTTTAACTCTTGAAACCTCAACCCAATCGCATGTAATATCAAAACTCAAAGAACTTAATTAAAATCCTTCTCTCTAATTGAAATTACAATCCTAAAAATTAAGAAAGTAATAACAAAAATTAGAAAAACAAAAACAAGGAAAGGAAAAATATCACGTGTGATATCCCAAATGCTAATTAAGTCATAAAAGTATCAGATATAGAAACAGATTATGAGTGCATGATAGATAATTTTTTACAGCGGAGCAAATTATTATAAATCTAATCAAAATATATGAGCTTCAATTATACATATATAACTGAGACTAGAAGTGACAACAAAATACAAAATATTAAAATACCAAAAGGGGCACTTCTTTCACTATGTGAATGTACTCATCAAAGTGCAAGACAAGTCATGCATTCTAGATTCGTGAATCTACGGGATCCTCATACACTTCAAAAGGTAGATCAACAATCGGTTTCTCATTATCTTTTTTATCTGGGAGCCATGGAAAGAAATGAGTTTCATATTCTCAGTAAGGAAAACAATATTTAAATAACATCATAAAATTTTAAAAATGAATAATTATGTTATCAACATTTGCCATCAGGTATCACGTCAACGTCCTTTTTTAATTTATAAAAAAAAATTAGTTATTTATAAAAACATCAGATCCATCATGTCATAATAATAACAATCAAATTAATCATGCTAATAATAGATAAAATCAAGTAAATCATTTATGCTCAGATTTTCGTGTCATGTTTCGCGAAGTTTTTCTGACTTCCATCTACTAAGAACAGATACGGATTTCCGACTACCTATGTAGAATGACCAGATTAAATATATAACGGCAATTTGCCAATGGCAAATTTTTGGCTTGCCAAACCATGACGTGATCTATGACCACGACCGTGCCAACCACACTAGTACTATCAAATAGTTTATAGTCACGACAGTTACTTAGCCAAAGGTGACCCCTAACAAATAATTCGCGTTACCACTCTCGTCTGAGGGTACACCATCATCAAGTGCATCTACCATCACAAATTATACCATTTAAATTACATGCAAATCATCAAGTGCATCTATCATCATATAATATGTTTTTATCAAATAAAATTTACTTTATTTAGATATCTAAATATAATCATGCAAATCATAACTTCAAGTTTCATAATTTTCACTCTAAAAATATTTCTTAAGATGTTTAAAAATAAATAGTAAATTCATTACCGAAACCTTAAAGTTTTCCTACACCTTTCTTTTTCTTCTACTTCCACTATTTCTCTAGATCACTCCCTCTCTCTCTAAGCTATTGGAGGATGGAAGAATAAAATAGAAATGATGAGTAAATGAGAAGGGAGGGGTCCCTAGCTAAAGAAAATGGGGACCTTTAGATTTACGTCAAGTGGCGAAATCTGGTGATGAGAAAGAAAGTTGAATGGGAAGGGAATGATGTGACGCGACGTGACGGCAGCGTGAAAAACAAAGGCACATCTCCCAACTGACAGCAGCACACCACCCGAGACGGCAGCACACCACCCGAGCGGCAGTGGCACACCGCCCAAGACAACAACGCCACACCACCCAAGACAGTGATGGCACAACGCCCAACTGACAACGCATCCTGCCCAAGGTAGCTACAGCGCGCAAGGGGGAACGGCACACTACCCGAGGTAGTAGCACGCCTCCCCAGTCGGCCGCACACAGGGCCTACAGTGCGCACATCATTGCGAGCAGGCCTACTACACAAGCCTACTGCGGGGCGCAATGGGACGCGCATGCAGACCGACCTTATGCCTCGCGCAGACAAGACGTGCACACAATGTACACATCCTGTGCTGGCAGCGCACCTGCATGCACACACACACAGCGTGCGATGCCTATGCGGGCGAGTCTTTTTCCACAAGCGTTTTTCTACGCGATTCCACCCATTTTTCCATCTTTTCTCTTGAAATTTTTTTTTTTTTTAAATAGAATAAAATAATATTGACAAAATAATAAAAATATAATTTTCAAAATAAAGTTTAAAATATGAAATAATTTAAAGAGTTCAAGTGATCTTAGGATCCGAATAAATAGGGATTTCCCAATTACGAATTTAAGTGCGAAGGTTTCTAGGGTGTTACATTCCTCCTACTTAAGAAAATTTGGTCTCCCAAATTTGTCATGAAATACGTTTTTAAACTTCTCCCTCATCTCACTCTCCAACTCCCACGTCGCCTCTTTCGGAGAGTGGGGCTGCCACTGCACTTTCACCATCGAAATCATCTTGTTGCGTAAAACCTTATCAGTCCAAATAAGGATTTCCGCGGAGAGTTCCCCGTACGTCATATCAGCTTGCACCTGCGTCTCATGGTGAGAAATGGTATGAAAAGAATTAGGGTGGTACCTTTTAAGCATGAAGATATGAAAAAATCATGTAGACCCGCAAACGCTCGGAGCTGAGCAAGGTGGTACGCCACTAGTCCAACACGCTTCCCAATCCGAAAAAGTCTCATATAATGGGAGCTCAACTTCTCTCTTTTCCTGAACCACTTTTTTTCCTTGTAGGAAAAAATCTAGAGGAAGACTTGGTCACTAATGACGAATTCCAAGGATCTTCTACGATTATTGGCGTAACTCTTTTGAGGACTCTAAGTGGTGGCCAAATTCCTACGGATGATAGCAATCTTCATGATAGTCTCCTGGATGAAGTCAGGTCCTAAACGACGCTTGTTTCCGACTTCGCTGCAGCAAGTGGGAGAACGGCAAGGCCTACCGTACAGGATTTCATGCGGAGTCATGCCGATATTGGAATATAACTATTATTAGAAGCAAATTCACACAGAAAAAGATACTTATACCAACTATCACCAAAGTCAAGAATACAAGCACGTAACGTGTCTTCTAACGTCTAGATAGTCCGTTCAGGCTGACTATCAGTTTGAGGATGATAAACAGTACTGAAGTACAATCCAGACCCGAGCACTTTTTGGATCCCAAAAGCGGGAGGTGAATCGAGGATCTCGATCGGATACAATAGATGAGGGAATGCCATGGAGTCGAACAATTTCATCGACATACAGGCGAGCTAATCTGCTGGCAGATTCAATGGTTCTGATAGGTAAGAAGTGGATGGTCTTGGTTAGTCTGTCAACGATGACCAAAATAGCATTATGGCCAGAAAAGGTCCTGGGTTGACCAGTAACAAAATCCATTGTTACATGCTCTTACTTTCATTCAGGAATCGAGGGGCACTGTAACAAATCGCCGAGTCTCTGGTGTTTTGCCTTAACTCATTTGCAAGTGAGGCATCGGGAAATGTAGTCGACAATGTCCTTCTTCATTCCCGGCCACCAATATTGACGCTTCATATCACAATACATCTTGGTACTCCCGGGGTAAATGGACAGTTTGGAAGCATGGGCAGCCTTAATAACATCCGTTCTGACAGCGATAAAGACCCAAATACGGTTCTGGAATCTGCACAACCCATCATCGGTAAGTCTGAACTCGTCAGAAGTGAACTTATTCAAATTTTTGGAGATTTTCTAGTCCATGGACTGAGTTTGCCAAATCTTCATAAAAAGATCAAGCAAAACTCGAATCTGAGCGAGATAGGCACCATTGTCATAGTGGTTGAGATGGAGTGCCTGCATAACATCAACTAGTTTCCAACTGGAGGCCATGATTTGAGCCAACCCAGCGGACTTCTTATGGCTCAGTGCATCTGCGACTATATTTTCTCTACTGGGTGGTAGATGATCTTGTAGTCATAGTCTTTCAACAGGTTCATCCAACGTCTCTATCTCATGTTCAACTCCCTTTGCAAGAAAATATATTTTAAAATTTTTTTATCAGTGTAAATTTCAAATGTCTGACCAAATAGGTAATATTCAAGGCAAAGATTATGGCTGTCAATTCCAGATTGTAAGTAGGGTAGATACGCTCATAGGGCTTCAACTGTCTAGATCCATAAGCGACCACTCTACAATACTGCATCAAAACGCATCCTAAACCGACGTGAGATGTATCGCAGTAAACTTGAAATTTTTCAATATTGTCGGGGATGAACAACACCGGAGCAGAGGTAAGACGATACTTCAATTCTATAAAACTTTCACCACATTTATAATCCCAAACAAAAGGTACGCCCTTCCTAGTAAAACCAATCAATGGAGTAGCAATCTTTAGAGAATTCATTGATAAATTATCGGTAGTAACCTGCTAAAACAAAGAAACTACATATTTCAGCTATGTTGGTGGGCGGGTTCTAATTGATCACTGTTTCAACCTTGATCGGATCTACAGAAACTCCTTCACTCGAAATTACATGGCCAATGAAGGAGATTCGATCCTACCAAAATGAGCATCAGCTGAGCTTAGCAAATAGTGATTCAAACAAAGTGTCCTTAGTACCTGAGATAGATGGACTACATGTTCTTCCAGACTCTTAAAGTACACTACGATGTCATCAATGAATACGATGACGTACTGATCCAGTGCATGTCCGAACACCTTATTCATAAGATCCATGAAGGTCATTACTCTATATTCTGCCTCAATACTGTAGCGAGCAACCATACTTTACTTCTTACTTTTCTATGTAACCAAGTTGCCTCCTACGAGGGTGTGCAGTAACCTGTAATTGATCTTCTATCATATAGATACCCAACCTAATCAGCATTTGTAAATGCTTCTATCTTAAGGCGATCATGTTTAGAAACGAGCATACATTTTTCTTGTACAGATTTCAAGTATCGGAATATGCAGAAGACATCATGTAAATAAGTCTCGCGAGTATCATACATGTACTGACTCGCCAGACTAACTGCATATGTTACATCAAGTATGGTATGTGAGAGATAAATCAGTCGTCCAACTAATCTCTGATATCTTATCAAGTCGACTGATGTACCACTACCTACTTGTAATTTGCGATTATTTTCAATGGATGATTCTGCCGGTTTGCAACGCATCATACCAGTCTCTTTTAGTAAGTTTATGATATACTTTTGTTGAGAAATAAAGATCCCTTTATTAGATATGACAAATTCAATTCCCAAAAAGTATGCAATTTTACTAAATCCTTTATTTCAAACTCTTGAGTAAGAAGTTCCTTCAGTTGAGTTATCTTGATGCGGAACCCCAAGACCCTTACTTGAACTTTAGAACTCTTCAATCGGTTTATAACAGAATTTAGATCTCAAGTAAAAAGGAAGAAAATTTGTTCAATCACCCAAATGGTAGAAATTAAATAGAACCCAAGAAAAATAAATGATATCTCTTGAACCCAAGCCAAACAAACACCAAGAATAATTGAAGTAGGAAATCAAAATTGAATACAAGTGATAACAATTGTATTCCAAATCAACACCTTGTGCATAAAGTGAAAAGAGAGCAAAAATACTCTTAACTCAATTATGAAATATTTTATTACCACTCTTGATGTCCACAAATAAGAGTTCCTTTGGTATTTATAGTCAAAGAAATCAATAATAAATTACAATACAAATAACTACAATTGTAACTATTTGTATTGTAACTCCCACAATAACTAGGCTAATTATGTAATAATTACAATTGTAACTCCAACAATAACTAGGCTAATTATAGGCACGTAATTGTTATGTAACTCCTTGTAACTCATCTTATAACCAACATCACTAATTGTTTGTGGCACCATATAGTTATGGACTCATTCTTGTAATAACACTAAAACAAGACTTAAGTTTAAATGAGTTATACTTGACTATAAGAGGTTAATTAACTCAAACTAAAATAAAAAAATCCAAAATACTTAAAACAACTCAACTAATACAGCCCATACACAAAGCTTATTCACTCATTACCAATAAGACTCAAACAAGCCCAAATTATTTGAAATTATTTAAACCCAATTAAAGTTACGAATTTGGATTGTTCAAAAAGCTCATATTTGAACTTTGCACAATTGACCAGCCCATCATCCATGTTTTTGAGTGAAAACTTGGAGCAACTCTTTAAACTTTTCTGCCTTTGATTTTGTTACTAGTCCGCTGAAATTTTTCGGGTTTGGAACTCTATTTGTGTTTACGTTATTTAAAATTTGCTCCAAGTCACCTTTTGATACTCTTTGAGTATCTTAAGTGTTTTTACCCTTGTTTGCATCACATCTCCTCTGTATCATCTCTACTCACCACAATATCATACACATAAATAATGAGAAGAGTGACCTTACTCTAATAATATTTGATAAACAGGATATGATCAGCATTACTTTACTGATATCGAAAAGAGATCATATCTCTTCTAAACCTTTTAAACCTATTTTTGGAGACTGTTCAATCTGTATAAGACCTTTTTTAATTTGTAAACTTTTTCTCGCGTCCTTTCATCTTCGAATTCATGTGAAATTTTCATGTATACCTCTTCCTCTAATTCTATATGGAGGAATGCATTTTTTACATTAAACTGTTATACATCCCAATCAAAGTTAACTGCGCAAAACATAAGTATTCTAATTGTGTTCATCTTTACAACAGGTGCAAAGATCTCCTGATAGTCAATTGCATAGTCTGAGAAAACCCTTTAGCCACTAATCTAACTTTGTACCCAATCAATCCGTCTGCTTTGTGTTTTACAATAAACACCATTTGCAACCAAAACTATCTTCTTTCCATGTAGAGATGAAATAAGTTCTCATGTTTTACTTTTTGTCAATGTTTTTGTTTCTTCAATCATGGATTCCTTCCATTTGGAATCTCCTAGAGTTTTTCTCCAATCTTGTGAAATAGAGAAAACAGATAAAACAAAAATTCTATAGGAGAGAGATAGAAAGTCATAAAAAACAAAATTAGATATAAGACACTTAGTGCAAGCCCTTGTTCCCTTTTTTAAGAGCAATAAATTTATCAAATAAATCACAATGGAAAGATAACTCACCAGTATCTTTTGGAAATAAAGAAGATTTTTGACTTAGGATGGAATGCATGATAATTTTTCCTGATTTATCTCTCATTGAATAATTTTAAAAAAAAAGTTCTGATTTATCCAGACGTCCAACATTTTCTTCTTGAGTAAGACATTGTACAGTAAAACTCTCCCTTAAATATGAACTTTCCCCTGAATACAACTGTCAAGTGTTACTTAATTGGGTATCACCTCTTCCTTCTCACTTTTCCCCTGAAGAGGTATTAATTTGAATGGAAATAAGACTCGATTTATCTAAAGGTAACATCCATAATCACAAAGTATTTTCGACATAGTGTATAATAACACTTGTAACCTTTTTGGGTAGGAGAATACCTAACAAATACATACTTGAGAGCTCTAGGTTCTATCTTACCCACATTTCTAACATAAACAAAGTAAACACATCCAAACACTTTTGGGGGAACAATGCAGAAATTTTTTCCTTATAAAACCTTCATAGGACTTTTAAAATCCAGGATTTGCAAAAATATTTTATTGATAAAATAAGCAGCTGAGAGAACTACACCTCCGTAGTAACTTTTCGGTAGATTTATGGTGAACAATACCTCCAGTATGTATCTGTTTTTAGTTTAAGCAACCTCATTTTGTTCACTGTTATATGCATAACTTGTCTAATAAATTATCCCATTTAACTTCAAATAGGCACAGAACCCACTATTCATATATTTTGTACCATTGTCACTTCTAAATATCTTAACTTTAATACTAAACTGTGTACATATAATTTTATACAATGATTAAAAGCAAGAAAATATATTATCTTTTACTTTTAATAGATAAATCTATGTTAATATAGTACAACAATCAATAAAAGTAACAAACTATCTATGACCAGATAGAAAAATATTCTGAATAAGTACCCACACATTAAAGTGAATAGTTATAAAAAGATTGGTACTTTTATTATTACTTAAATGATAAGAGTTTTTTTTATGTTTAACAAGTTCGCATGCATCACAAAATAAAAAATTTATGTAAGTTTTTTTAAATAAAGTAGAATATAATTTTTCTAAAACAAAAAATAAAAGATGTCCCAATCATCAGTATCATTATAGTATTTTCATATTGACTTGCTTATTACCAATGGTGGCTTGATTATCGATTAAGTTCTAGTTTCTATCCAAAACATATAAGTCATTTTGCAGTCTATCAATATCAATCTTCTTCCCGATTTAAAAATCGTAAAAGATGCAATAATCAAAAAAAAATTTAATTTTACAATTGAAATCTCTAGTGATAGTACTAATAGAAAAAAAAATTGTAAAAAAAACTAAACACAAGTAAAACTGAAAAAAAAAGTGTAACAGCAGGGGTACAAGTAATGGAATTTGTTCAAGACACGGGAGTGTATGACCCATCTATTATACGAACATTTTCCCCTTCAGTACAAAAAAAATAACTTAGAAATTTTTTAAAAGAGTTTATCATGTATCTGTTAGCAATATCTGATTTTATTATATTTGATGTACCAACAGTTGATGAAAAGTTAAGTTGAGTCAGAAGACGTTTCAGGTTTTGAACCTGTTCTATTGAAAAAAACTCCAACGGATAGTGAGCCAGGTATTTCTCTGATTTCAACAAAATTTTCTTGAGTTCTCATGGTTTGACCTCTCCTTCTCTCATAACCTCTAGTTGGTTTTTCATACAACTTCCAGCAAGTTTCTCTAGTGTGTTTTATTTTACTACAATAGTCACACTTCCGTATAACTCTAAATTGGTCAGACTGAGCAATTAATTCAGCCTTCTCAACTAGAGCAATGTGAAACATGCTATTTCTGCTACTTTTTTCTTAGTGCACGTAAGCATTCTAATTAGAGAAAATGACACTTACCATGTAACTGGACCCATATTTGATCAAATTTGGCGTTCAGACCAGTTAAGAAATCATAAATCCGTTTTCTTTCTATCAATTTCTGAAATTTGACTATATTTGCAGGACAATCTGTCTAAAAGTCTTGATAATAATCTAACTACTGTCATAATCCACTCAATTTAAAAAAATATTGAGAAATAATCCTCTCTCCTTATTTTATGCCATGAATTTTATTTCGAAGTTCATAAATTCAGGCGTCATTACCCACTTTTGGGTATGTAAAAGATGCTACATTTTATATTTTTTGGCAGTATTAAACATCAGACATATTCTGCAAATGTGGGATTGCATGGAATTAATGAGGCATGACATTACTGAGGAACTCTCAGATTCTCATCTATTATATTCTAAACTACCAATATCCGGTTCACCTCACTAATAATTTAACCCTGCAATCCTCTACATTTGATAAACAATAAACAAGATCTCGACCAAGCAATAAAAGGTTATCAAAACTAGTAACACTCATTTTTTTTACTTCTGTCATTTTATAGTGTTAGAGACAAGAAGAACAAAACTCAATAATAAAAAACAGACCTCCTATTTGCATCAAAGGAACCAAAAAATGATAAAAAAATTAGAATCATATATGTTTGGCTCAGCTCGGCTCAATAGCGACCCAAATGTGGCTAGCTCGGCTTGGGCGCGGACGGATCAGATCTGAGTGGTCCAGCGCATGGAATGGCTAGATTGGATGTCCTTGTGCA
This sequence comes from Carica papaya, assembly GCF_054855325.1. Lineage (NCBI taxonomy): Eukaryota > Viridiplantae > Streptophyta > Magnoliopsida > Brassicales > Caricaceae > Carica > Carica papaya. The sequence continues at coordinate 25,181,393 of NC_142311.1, read as the reverse complement.
CAAAAAACTAGAATGGCAGAGCGAAGGAGATCTTGTCCGATCAATGCAGTGCGATTTAGTGCATGACTGGAGCAGTGTGGCGTGCGCGAGAAGCAAGTGAGTTGTCTCCAGGCGCAGATCAACCAAAACGGAGCGATGGAGGGCGCAAAATGACAGATCTGCTGAATGCGAGCAACTGCGTGAAAAAAAGGCCGAAAATACTCAATGAAGCTTGATTTCATACGGAAAAGAACCAAATTTGTCTCAATAGGGCATTTCTGACTATGTTCCAAAGATTTTCGGGGCAAATGGGATGTTGCCAACGGCGCATGTGGCTCATGCGTGTGAAAAATGGTCAAGTCTCCTGGCCGATAGTGAGTGGCGACTCCGTCTGGGGTGATTATGAGTTTAGTTTTTTGATAGTTGAGTACTAACTTAGTTTATTTTGCTATTTTAGAATTTGAAAAAAAAAACCTAAAATTAAAACCCTAAAATAGTCTTCTTTTGGATCTGATACCATAAAGACTTTTGAAGAAAAAATATTCTATTTTTTTATTTCTTATTCTTTGTGTTGTTACACTTAAGATATATAGAAAGAATTATCCTTATTCTAACAAGATTCTAATTACATGAGATCACTTTATTATTATAACTCTAAATAATAAAATATTCTATTTAGCATAGTATCTTATTTAATATGGAATCCTTATAAACAATCACACATCTAAAAATGTTCCTTAGACTATCAAGAATGGCAAACTCACTTCCACATTATCTCCATATAAGTTAAGTCTGTGGTTCTCATTGTTGAAAACTTGAGCAGGGTACTTGTTTCTAGCATTGCAAGCCATGTCATCTGCCAACATAAGTATTATCCTCTCATCAGGTATTCCTAGCCGTTTCACAATCCTAGAAAACCATAGAAAAGAAAATCAATCAATAAAAACAAAAAAAAGGACAAATTGAAGGGATTAACTAGTCAAAGTAGAAGATAGAAAAGCTAAAGTAGAATGCTTACCTATATAAAGACAAAGTGTTGGCCATGTGCCGGTAATTAAACCTAAGCACCAAAAATCACAAAATTAAATTCAAGAACAATAATAGATGAGATATCTTTGATCTTTATAATTTTATCCTAGAATTGAAGTCATTACATTCACATCTACATGACTGGCTAGAAAACCAAATCTTTTTCTTTTTCTTATAGATAGCCAGAGAAAGAGTGTGATGTTGCACATGAATAGGCACTAGACCTCTTTATAAGAAGGATATGGTAAATCTATAGATCATAGCTACGAAAAATCTGAAGATCTAACTAGGAAGCAATCCATTGCAGATTTTGTAGGGTGATTTTGAGAGGCAAAGAAGATAGCATTTTCTTGCACAGAATTATGTAAAAGCAGCCCCTTTATCCCTGCAAGCTGGGCATTGAATCTATGAGATGCTTCGACAAAGCCTTGTTTACCAAGTGGCTTTGGGGGCTTCTTACTTGTACACGTCGCCAATGGTGGAACATTATCTATTCTAAGTACTTTCTTTTCTTAAGATGGTTGCTTGTTGAGAACCAATAACTAATCACAAGGCTCAGTCTTTAGAAGCAGGTCAAGAAAGGTACGGTTCAAAATTAATATCGGAATATTTAAGTCATTCGAGAAAAAGTACGCCGCAGCATAGAATGCCTTCTCATAGTGTCACTAGTAATAAGACAATATAAGATCATTATGTTTCACTATTTTATTCATTTTTAGTAAGTCTTATTTTGTCTTATTTCCTCCTTAAGAAGTCACACTAAGCTATCTCGACATCCAACCAATAAATTGGTGTTTTATCTTTATTAAACAGACTGTTTATGAATAACGCTATTGATTTCTCTATTTGAATTGAGTTCCAAGAACCCTGTACTTCTGGTTGTGACCTATGATTACGGTTGTTATGTATCCTTGTAACTGTGGACCTTATATATTTTTAATATTCTTTAATTTTCTATTTTCTTTAGACGCTAATGAACTGTTTTACATCAATTCTTGACTGCTCCTTAGGTAGTCCCAAAGGTTTTTTGACGGATTCTTCCTGCTTTTAGGGCCTTTTTGGCTGATTCACAGTCCATAGCCTGTTTCCGTCTGTTTTAAGCACTTCTCACTATAGTTAAGGGATTCTTTTGCTTCTAACAATAGATGCGAGTCTTCAACTTCTTAAACTCACAATATTATGTGGTCTAGGTGTTTCATTAATTTCTACTACATCCTTATTTAGCATTTTTTAAAAAAATTAAGGAAAAAACAGTACTTAATGCAAAACAAGAAAACCTTCATTTGGAATAAATTTTCTAATAATGAAACCTTTTTCTGATTATTATTATCATTTTCTATTTTTCAAGTTATATAGGTTATTTAGGTCCATTTAAGTATCATAAAAATTTAGTTTCCTATTAAGTAGATTTACATATTAAAAAATTAAAATCTTTTAGATTTTCTCTTTAATAATTTTCCTAATTAGTTTTAACTAATACCTATATGGAGACTAGTAGCTATCAACATTGAGAATAGACAATGAGAAATTAAGAATTTTATTAGGGTTTTATCCCATGTTATTTCTCTCTATGAATGTTCTTTTCACTATTACTCTATCTAACCTATCTCATTCATTCTACTTCTCCTTTTATTTTTTTTCACCTTGATCTCTAATTTACAACGGCCTACCTTTATTCTTACATTTCTCACCTAAATTTTTCTATTTCTTAAATATATTGGTGATGCAAAATATTGTTATGCCAAAATATATCAGAAATTATAATTTTTTTAAATAGAAAACTACTGTACTCTAGAGTTCATTATTATAGTTTTGGTAACTTTAAAATTTTATTCTTTTTAATATTTAGATTTTTCATTTATTTTAATATTTCTTATTTATATCAGAATTAGTATTCTTAACTTTTTTAGTATTGGTATTTTTTATGTGAGAAGTAAAATTCTTAACTTAGTTTTGCTATTCCTAACCTAGTTTAGGAAAAACTTACTTTTTTCTTGAAATAAAAAATATAATATGTGTAATTAATTACAAACATCAAAGGGCTGGCAACCCACATACAAAAATATTTACATATCAATCATTATATCAATAAGGTTTCCTAAATCCTTCATAGAGTACAAAGAGTGACCTGTAACTAAAAAAATCCAATGTTTAAAATTATCTAACTCTAATGATGCAGGAAGATATGAGAAGGATTGAATCAACTCCTATAAGCCACACAACGTATGCAATATCGAAACTTAACCGCCTAGAAAATCTCTCTCTACTTGAATATACAACACTTAATAGGTATACATAAACAATAAAAGAAAAAACGTCATGGATTTACCGATAAGTTGATCTCCGTTCCTGCACTCAATAAAACTTCTAAAAACTCCTACTTCTTGAAGAACTTGAGAAGTTGAATTAGCAAAATGCTAATTGAAGAAGAAAAGCCTAAGCTTTTATTTTTATTTTCAACTTAAATTGTAATGTGTTTATTTATATGCTTTTTCTGGGATAATCCTAAATGGTTACAAACACTTAAAAAACAAAAAAATAAAATTATATCTCAATTTAGAATTCAACTTAAATAATTAAATAAACATAAGGATAGAATTTACGTTGAAATAAATATTAAAAATATTAAAATAAGGTTGAAATTATCCCATGTGTTTTCCATGCACATGGGGAAATTAGAAACAACATGTGACAAAATGAAGGTGGGTTTCAAAAGGACTTAAGGAAGTGGAGAGCCAACTGATTCGCGGGTCGCGAGTTGGGTGGAGCGCATGGATCGACCCGAAAGCCACACGTGGGTTGTGTGGTGCGGGCTTGTGTGTTGGGCTTGCGCATTGGGCGCGGGCCTGCCAAGCACGCACCTGACCCGGTTGCATGTTGGGCGCGCGTCTGGTCGAGTGGGCATGCGCACACGCGTCTGAATCTGCATGCGGGGCTTGCGGGATTCATGTGTGGGCGTTGCTGCACGCATGGGCACACGGCCCATTCTAGAGCGCGTGCACTTGCACTTGCACTCGCATGAGGCATGCAAGTGGTCTCCTTCGCATGTGAGAAATCTTGCCCACGTGTCGGGGAACCTTCCAGCCTCCTGTTTTCTCGTAGGGTGTATGGTCGTTTTGATTTATACATCACAGGCTCTCGAACAACCAGTGGACATGATGGCCAAGCTTCCTATACGTGCATTGCAACACATGTTATGGGTATAACATCTAGGTCATTATCTTAGTTCGGGATTTTTGGACTGAGTCATTCTTTGGCAGTGCGTCCTGTTACCCTTCGAGTTTCGGGCACCTTCTGGTGTCTTCTCTTCCTAGGTTGGGGTTTATGTCTGGTGGATTCTGCCTCGCTATTTGATACTTGATTGAGAATAGAGTCAACTCGAATACCCTCACTTCGAAATTGTTTCCTTTCGTTTGCCAGAAGGTCATGAGTATTAGCCATTTTTGCCTTCCACCGATTTAAGTTTGTCTTTGGCTATTATTGCGTCATCCCCCCACCCCCATCTTCGAGGGAATTCGTCCTCGAATCTGCAGTGATTATAAATTTTTCATCTAGGGTTAAAAAGGACAAAAGGTTTACCAGATAGCTGGTGGGATGCTCGGATTGTTCTTGAAGGAAGAAACAGCTTTTGGCCTGGTCCGAACTGTTGCCTTTCTCTTCTTATCTTTTAGTGAACTCATCATATGACTTCTTAATTTTAAATTGGTCTTCGTAGGCATCTCTTCTTGACAATGGTGTCAAAACATGGGTGAGGCCTCCCAATCATATGAAGTACTGGTTCTTTTCACCAGCATGGCTAACATTTCGATCATATTGCCATGGCCTTCCTTATAGTAGGTATCCTGCTTGCATGGGAACCACATCGTATGGTATCTAATCTGTATAGTTACCGATAAAAAATGTAACATGTACCCGTTTGGTGACACTGATCTCTTTACTGTCATCCAACCAGCGTATCTTGTAGGGGCTAGGATGTTGTTTGTAAGTTAACACTGTCCGATCTATTAGTAAGGTACTGGCAACATTATTACAACTACCTCCATCGATTATCGCACTATAGACCTTCCCATTGACAAGACATGTAGAGTAGAAAATGGTTTCTCCTTGATCATTGCCCACAAGCTTAACTTGTATGTTAAGTGCTCGCTGAGCCACAAACACATCTCCCTGTACTGGTTGAACGATACTTTCTCTACATGCCTCCACTGATGGCGGGTCTTCCTATTCATTACTATTTTCGTGATCACTGACGATATCTCTATCATCTTTGATAATCATGATGTGTTGATTGGAACATTGGGATGTAATATGCCCAACCCCTCAACACTTGAAACACTTAACAGTGTTTTGACGAGCAGCAGGTGCCTTAGGATTACCTGTTAGGTTGACAGCGGGTTCTTTTTCCTTATTGTCGTCGACCTTTTTATCTTCATCCCTTCAAGTCCATCTCTGATTACCCTGGGGATGGTTATTGACATATCCCCAATTGGTTCTCTTCTCTTTAATTGCCTTTCAATCTTGTTAGCCTTGTGTACCATCTCTTCCAAATCGATATAATTTTGAAGTTCAAGGATGTTGGCTATCTCCTTGTTTAGGCCTTCTAAAAATCGAGTCATGGTGGCTTGCAACTGTTCATCTATTTGGGTCCTAATCATAGTTATTCCATGTCAATTTAAGAATAAGAATGCGGAAGAACAATAAAGATAGTTTTGGGTTTTAGAAATCTTAACTTCGATACCAGAAAACGCAGGAACGTATGGAGAGGATCAAATCAACTCCTATAACCCACACAATGTATGCAATATCGAAACTTAACTGTCTAGAAAACATCTCCCTTTGCTTGAATCTACAAGACCTAATAGGCATTCATAAACAAGAACTAGGAAATTGAAAAGGAAAGCAAAAACGCAACGGATTTACCAATAAGTTGATCCCCGCTCTTTTGTTCAACAAGACTTCTGAAAACTCCGATTTCTTGAAGAAATTGAGAAGTTAAATTAGTAAAATGCTAATTGAAGAAGAAAGTCCTAAACTTTCACTTTATATTCTCAACTCAAATTGTTATGTGTTTACAACCTATGAGCAAAAATCTATTTATAGGATTTTTCCAAAATAATCCTAAATGGTTACAAACACTTGAAAACAATAAAATAATATTTTATCCCAATGTAGAATTCAAATTAAATAATTAAATAAACCTAAAAATAGAATTTACATTAAAATAAACATAAAAAAATATTAAAATAAGGTTGAGATTATCCCATGTGTTTTCCATGTAAAACACATGGGGAAATTAATTAAAACATGTGGAAAAATGAAAGTAGGGTCCAAAAGAACTTAAGGAAGTGGAGGGTCAACCAGTTCGCGGGTTGTGGGTCGGGTGGAGCGAGCTTAACTCTGCCCCCATTTCATTTTGAAGGGGGCCAAAGAAATGTCTCCACCTGCTGTAAACAGTCTTTATTCGAAATTATATTGAACGGGTCAATCCTCCCCTTCCCTTTGTTTTAGCTACTTATTCTAAGGTCTCCTCGCCAAGAGCTCCCCGGCAACAACAGAGGAAGCGTATTATGTCAGTGAAGACTTGGTGTGAAGCCTTAGAGCTTACGTTAGAAGAGCAAAACGCTTGGGGCTAGGGTGAGCTAAAGGGGTACAACATAAGTGAGTGAATGTATGTAAGTCCAATAAAACATAACTGTTCTAAGAGGGGCGGGCCACCCACCTTCAAAGGGTCTTTATCCTACCGACCATGAACGGATAGTTACCCTTTCTCCTTCTCAGAATGTTCCCAAACTTGCTCAAGAATCAAAGCGTGAATGGCACTTCGAAGTGCCTCACGTTGTTCTTGATGGGGATTGGCACGGGGAGAAGGAAGTCGAGAATTCTAGCTGCTCGTAGCGTGGGTCGACAAGAAAACCACACGTAAATCGCATGGTGCAGGCCCATGGGTTGGGCCAGCGCGTTGGACGCAAGCCTGCTTGACCTGCACCTAGCCCAATTGCGTGCTGGGCGTGTGTCTGGCTAATTGGGCATGCATATGTGCGGCTAGTTTCGCATGCGGGGCCTGTAGGCCATGTGCATGGGTGTTGCTACTCGCATGAGCACGCAGCCCGTGCTGGTTCGCATGCACTTGCACTCGCATGGGGAGTGCGGGTGGTCTCCTTCGCGCGTGAGAAACCCCGCCCACGTGCCAAGGAACCTTCCTGTTTCTCATTTTCTTGCGAGGTATATGGTCACTTCGATTTATACATCACGGGCTCTCAAAATACCGGCAGACATGGTGGCTAAGTATCCTGTACGTGCATTGCGACACATGTGTACCCCAAAGATACCCATACCCATATAACATCTGACCATTCTCTTGGTTCGAGATTTTTGGGTTGAGTCGTTCATTGGCAATGATGCCCGTTATCCTTCGGGTTTCTAGCACCTTATGGTGTCTTGTCTTTCTTGGCCGAGGTTTCTGTCTGGTGGATTCTGCCTCATCATTTGATACTTGATCGGGAATAGAATCAACTCAAGTACCCTTGTTCCGAAATTGCTTCCTTTCGTTTCCCAGAAGGTCGTGAGTTCTAGCCTTCTTTCTGCCTTCCACCGGTTTAGGTTTGTCTTTGATTGCTATTGCGCCATCTAACTCTATCAAAATCCTCTTCGACCCCTTCAAAAATTCTTCTATTTTTTTACATCACCCAAAAGATTGCGATGGGAATGAGACCCAAATGTTTTTTCTGACCACTAACACCCTTACATGCCCATATTTCCCCCTTTATGTTGCCCACCATTATCCAACTAATTCCCAACAACTCATACACCATATTTCATAAATTATACACTGAGGGACACCATAGTAAAATATGGTTGCAAGTCTCTTCTGCTCTCTTGATATGAAGTAGCCATTCACCAAAATATTTCCCCTCCTCATCAACTTGTCAATAAGCAAAATACTTCAATGCTCTACTTTCCAAGTAAAGAAAGCAATTCTAGGATGAGCATTCACTTTCCAAATTTTTCGAAAAGGGGAACTTGTCTTCCAATAAGTCATTCTTGACCTAATATTTATAGAAAGACCAACCATAAATGTCCCTATTAGGTTGAGGACCAAATCGGTTGATCACCTCTCTCTCTCAAAGATACTGAAGATAGTAAGCTCAAGAGAAATTCATAACCAATTATTTTCCAATCATTAAGGTTTCTCATTACCTCCACGTTTCATTCCCTTCCTCCCCCAAATTCTCTATATGACTCCTTGACTAAAATGTGTATCGAGCAATCGCAAAGATCAGTGAAAACTTGTCTTTGAGCACTTCCTCTCAAGGCAAGTATGAATTCAAACCTTGTTCTCTCCCCATCGCCAACTCTCCACCACATACATTTCTAAAAACTATCCCTTACTATACCTATCTTTTTCCACATCCCCATCCCACGCGGTCTTGTCATCGCACTGGAATACCAGTCAAAATCTATCATTTCAAATTTTCCCTCAATAACCCCTCGCCACCTAATTCCACTTTCTTCCATAAACCTCCAAATCCACTTGCTCCAAAGCATTTGATTCATTTGAGCGGTTAGTTAGGAATTCAAGCTCCATTGAGAACCGAATTATGAGTTGGAAGTAGGAATTTCAATTAAATCTAAATTAGGAATTGGAACAAAATAGATCTAGGAATCCTGTACTTGTAATAGGCATCTAACTTGATTAGCTTCCTATAAGTAAACCTATTATTATCAATAAATTTATTATCAGAATTGTTTCAAAGAAAACTTAAAGCTTGCTCTTGAAGACCAGATGTTCTTTTCGACAAGCCACAATATAGGCCGCCAAGGCCGAAAATCTAGGAAGCATGCAGCCACTTGCTTGAAGAAATCACTGTGTCCGACCCTTGACCTAATCCCAAGCCCTAGACAATGACAATGGAATTCAAACTAAAATAAGAATGTAAATTGGCGAGTACTCAGATTCTGATATCATTCTAATCCTGTTTACATATGGTTTAAACTCTTCAAGAAGTAGCTTTTCACACCACTTAACAAGTAAAGGAAACCCAATCAACAAAATTTCAACATGGGTATGGATTCATCAAATCTGAAGAAAAATGTATAAAAGAGGAACAGAAGTCATAGAACAAAAGAAAAAGAAATTGGATATGTACCAGAAGCGAGAGGTGCAAACCAAGACAGCCCAGTTGTTAGTGTGCATAGTAGTCTCCCCAGAGGACGAAGATGCAACCGAAGGGCATAGAAACAAAAGAAATACCACTGCCACCATTTTGAAACACGCCATACTGTTCTGGATTGCACAGCAGCAAGATCAGTTTCTTTTTGTAAACTACACAAATATGACTAGATTTGGGTTGATATATAAAATTATACAGTATTTTTGAAAATAGATAAAAAGATCTCAATTTCACTCATTTTGACTCTTAAAAAGTTTAAAATGTCAAATTTCGGATTACATATTATATTCTTGCCTTGTCGATCTTTTCTCCTTCCAGAAAATAAAAACAACTTATTTCCAGCTTTAGTATTACCATGAATAGCTCTTTCAATTCATCTATCATAAACTCCAAAAGCCACAACTCTTTACTTATCCTCTGGGAAATGTATAGTAAGTTCAAGCAAATTTTAGTTAAAAAAATAACTCCAAGAACTGAAGTACACCACTTCTCTATTAGAGAGTGCGGCAACCCAAGTGATGGCAGAGGCTCCCCAAAAATATAACATTCCTTCAAATTTTGAAAGGAAGATTGTAACTAGTTCTATTGGAAGCAAAATCATGTGTTAAATTATGATTGATCTATTTGAAGAGTATTTGGTTTAGAAAAATATCCTGATTTCACGCCTACCCAGTGATGTAGACTTTAAATATGGCTAAGTATTTTCCTTTTACTGTTAAATCCAAAGAACTAACGAAGACTTAAAAGATTCAAAAGCATGCATGATGATTTACTCTCATCTAGCTTATAGGTAGTAACGAGGAATCACAACTATTCATAGTGGAAAGTAATCTTGTTCCTTAAATAACCTAAAACAAGTCAAACAAAATATAAAGAAAAACAAAATATCCAACTTAATTCACGGGAATAAATGTTATCTAGGCCTTATAACTCTAACAACCTTATGAGTAATTTGGAAGGAAAGAAATAGAATGTCTTTTTAATGGCATAAAATTTTCTTTTGATAGGATCAAGGATGCCTAGCACCACAGTTAGGTTATTATAGAGTCATCCTCTCAATCCTTTTGAGGATTCATAAAGCTATATATAGGGGTTACATTCTCTTTGTGTATGTATGTATGTATGTATGTATGAATATATGTATGTATGTATGTATGTATTGATGAATGTATGTATATATGTATGCATGTATAAGGGAGAGTTAAAGAGAGAGACAGGGAGTGGGAGAGAGAGAGGAGGGGAGAGAGAGACGGAGAGAGAGATATAAGGAGAAAGAGTGAGTGAGAGTGAGAGCGAGAGAATGGGAAGAGAGAGAGAGGGAGCAAAAAGGAGGGGGAGAGAGAAATAGAGAGGGAGAGAGTCGGAGAGAACAAGGGAGAGAGAGGGAGAGAGGGAGAGACGGAGGGAGAGAGGGAGAGAGAAAAAGAGGGAAGGAGAGAAAAAAGAGAGAGAGAGAGTGAGGGAGAGAGGGAGGGAGAGGGAGAGAGATAAAAGGGTTTGAGAGAGAGAGGGAGAGAGAGCGAGAGAGAGAGAGGGAGAGAGAGCGAAACTGAGAGAGGGATTGAGAGAGTGAGAGAGGGAGAGAAAGAGATAGTGAGAGAGAAAAAGGTCAAGAGAGAGGGTAAAGAGAGAGAGAGATTGAGAGGATGAGACAGGGTAAGAGAGAGAGTTAGAGAGAGAAAGGGAGGGAGAGAAAAATAGAGGGAGAGGGAGAGAGAAAGGGAAGGAAAGAGAGAAAAAGTGAGAGGGAGTGAGAGAAACTCTCAGAAAAATGCAACTCAATTCACTTATTCTTCATATCTCACTGAGCATCACCAACCAACCAGACAAGATAATTAAACAGTTAAAAGTGCGTAAAACAAGAAAAAACGACAAAGGCTACTCTTTATGAAATTCAAACTTTGTTGATTTTCATGCAAGGCAACATTAAACTAGAAAGAGACTGTTGGACTCCACAAACCCAAAAGTGAAACCACATATACTTTACCATTTTTCTTGAACCATAGTTATCTAAACAGCTTTTCTTTCCATTAAAAACTCATGACAGCAGCAAAACAATCTGAACCAGCTTTTTGTTCCTTAAAATACGTCAATTGGAAATTCTGAGTCATGCAACAAAAACAGAGCAATATGATGATGTCTTTGATGCAAAAGTAACTTTTAAATCCAACATTTAATTTGTATCAGGCTAGCAGTACCAGGATTCAAGAGTAAATAGGACATTCAAAAAATGTGCACCTGATTTTGCACGACCTAGAGCTCCTTATCATGTACCCAACGGTCACTTCTCTGTCATCCAATGCTACTCTGAACACCCTCCAGAAATAGCCTTTCTCACTTCTTCTGCATCCGTTGAATAGAGAGGGTACTTTCTTTTATCGTTCACAGAACCAGAAAAAAACAAGAGAAAAGATGCCGTTTTACAGGGAAGAAAACGGGATGGATGAGGCATTGGTCTTATTCACAAGAATCCAAGTCCAGAAATGGTACCTATCTGGAAGAGGTGATGCACCCGCTCGACAATGTGGACCAATTAATTTAGGCTAACAGGTTTTCAATCTAAAACTAACGATATAGGATTGACAACTCTAAAAATCAAGGATAACGGGACATATCATCATAAACTACATCACACAAAAGATTCAAAACATGCATTGCAAGATTGAAAGAAAATAATTTTTGTTTAAGTGTGTGTGTGTGTGTGTGTTTTCTTTGTCTTAATTCCAAATTGATTACACCACATAGTTCTTTATTTGAGATTCCAAAACGTCGCAGTACTCTTTCTTGTGTCTCAGAAAACAAGGAACAAACTTTGTTCCAATTATCCAAACAGTAGCCAAAAAACGACTCAAAATTATAGGCTTCAACGTTTTCAAAGTATGCCATCAAATCATATAAAAACCCATAAATGACACTCATGCAATCTAGTCTAAAAGTTAGATTTTATATGAGAAAAATATTACCCCAAACAGCTCCAAATAGTGATATTTCCCTTATCTCAACTACTCATGTAAAATGGAACATGTAAAGTTATTAACATATTGTCATTTTATTAGTGATTGTTTGAAGAGGCAAAGCAGAGAAAATATGCAGGAATCCAAAGAATATCGTGAACTTACCATGGGCACAAGAAACTCATTTTTTCTCCCCTTTATGCATGACTAAAAATTGCCTCAAGAAGGCATCGACAAGATCAGATTCAACAACAAACCAATTTCAATCATTCAAACCCATTGTGGGATAATTTAGAATACAAAGGAAAGCAAGTTCACTTCAAAATAGGTACATCTTAACTTGACCTTTAATCCAAAATTCCCCCCAACTAGTGGCAAATATCATTAGTTACTTTAGTTTAGATGCAAGTTTGTCATTATCCTTTGGTAGAGATGGTTCCATCCACATTCAAAAAAGTCAAAACAAACAAGAGTTCTTGGAATTTTGAACCTTAAAACGAAATTAATCCATAAAGCATTTTAAAATGAAATTGAGTCGCACCCCTTTTTCCGTTCATCCTATCAGTCAAGAAGAAAAAGAATATCTTTTCTTATTTGTTAAAACAATGATTTAAGTTAGTGATGATTTTATTTCTAGCAATGGTTGTCGGGAATCGAGCTTCATGGAAAAAGCTTTTCTGGGTTGATCTAAATCATTTGACGTGATCAGTAGTGGAAAGAACAATGAGGTAATTCGTATTTGCGAGAATGGAAGGGGATTTCAAGCTGAGATTGCTTCGGAAAACAAAGACATCAAGTGGATAGTGGATGCTTTTGCAGATTTCTATTGGAGAAAGGATGGTAAAACTTGGGGAAAACAATTTTCTGGTCTTCGACACAACCTTTCTATGGTGTTGAGAAGAAATAGAGGCGGAAGATTTCTAGTGTTGACAGAGGAAAGTGGAAAGAACAGAAGAAAAATCTGCATTCCGGAGGGCTTTGAAGCTAGTGTTGGTGGAGAATGATGAAAGCAATTTATGAGCTGAGCGGCACCACATTATCGAATCCAGACTTGCAGAAAAAGAAAGATGTGGCTGGCAAGAATATGGGGGTGAGTGGCAAAGTGCAACTGAAAGAAACCAGTACACGAATTCCTTGTCCTCACTATGGCACCATTCTGAGAATCACAGCGGAGGTAGAATGTAACAAATCTTATGCTCAGGTGGTTGGTGGCGAGGCTGGGAAAGAAAGTCGGGTAGGGTTGGAAGAACCCAAAACCCAGTTGGGTAATGAAGGAAACAAAATTCAAATTGTGGAGAATGGGAGTCACATGATTGAAAATGGGAGGGAAAACTTTAATGAGAAGGGTGCTGAAGAATCAGAGAGAGAAGGTAAAGGGACAGGCCAGAAAAAATAAATACTCGTGGGCCAAAAAGGCTAAATGGGTGGACTTTCCCGAGACTAGTAAGAAGGCTGGCAGGAGAGATCGGCCCAATCGGGATTTGGAGACCAAAAAAACAATACAAGGTGATCATTTTGTCCCCAAAATTGATGGCGGGCATCCAGAATGGAATTCTTGGCAGTTCTGCTTTGAGAGAAGGTGCGACTTTGGATGTAGAAAGCAGAAAATTGATGGTGAGTCAAGGAGAGCAGATTGGAGTGTGCAACGTAGCTAATCAAGATAAGACAGAAGGGGGAGACAATTCTGATGAAAGCTGGGTTTTGATGAGGAAGGGGAATGTGGGGGATGGTATGCAGGATCTTAAGTGGGCTTTGAATCAAATGGAAGTGGTTTGGAGATTGTTCTGTTCAATGCGGAAGGGGCTGACAGAAATTGGTGTAAAGAAATGGTTGAGTCTGGGAAAAATAAGAATGGAATGCTGGTTGAAGTTTGTGAGGTTCAGCCTCAGAAGATAAAAGATTCCGAGATTCATTCAGCATGGGTTAAATCGAATTTTCAAAAAATCATAGACTACTTGGAATGCCGCTTTTTGGGTTTGAAGATAGAGTGATGGAGTTGATGGAAGAAATGGAGGCAAGGAATGGATCGGGCTGTCAAAGTGGGACGCCTGCTGTGAAGGGGAAGAGAAAACAGGGGAACAGTTGTAGTAGGGAGATCAAGCAGCTGCAATCGACTATTAATTATGATTGCAGGAAAAAAGATTGAGAAGAGAGGGGAAGGAAATGGATTAATTAATTAATCATGATTGGAAAAATAATTTCATGAAATGTGAGGAGAATGAATGATAGAAATAAGTAAAATGTCATTAGAGGGTGTATTAAAAGGTGGAAACCGGATGTGACTTGTATTCAAGAAACAAAAATGGAGATAATTAAGGAGAAAGCGGTAAGGAGTGTTGGGGGGGAGAGCAATATATGCTGGAACTTTCTTCCGGTGGCGGAAGGAATACTTGTTATGTGGAGGGGTGAGAAATATAAGTGCAAGGAGGTAGTGGTGGGGAAGACTTCAATCACTTGCTTCTTTGAATGCTGTGAGGAAGGTTTGGATTGGTGGGCTTTCACTGGTGTCTATTGTAGGGCTTCGGGTGAGGAGAAAAAAAGACTATGGGAAGAGCTGAAAAGTTGCAGCAGAAGATGGGGGGAAAAATGGGTGGTTTGGGGGGACTTCAACATGATTCTTAAGAAAGGAGAGAGATCAGGAAATGGCAACTGTGTAAATGAAATTGAGGAGTTTCTGGGGGCTGTAGATGGTCTTAATTTTGGTAGATTAACCTTTGGTGGGGGGCAGTGAACGTGGTCTAATATGCGGAGCAATCCTACATGTTCAGGAATTGACAGGTTTTTCATTTCACAGAACTTTTTATTGAAGATTGCAGAGGCAAAACTGTCAATGCTGGAAAGACCAATCTCGGACCATTTTCCAATTTGTCTTTCTTCTGATGGAATTAAATGGAGTCCCGTTCCATTTAGATTTGATAACAAGTGGTTAAAAGTTGAGGGGTGCAGGAAATTGGTAAAAGACCTATGGGAAAAGAATGGGGTGAAAAGAAAGGCTAACTTTGTATTTTCTGAGAAATTGAAGGCTGTTAAAAATGCAATCAAGGTACAGGCCAGAGAAGAGGATGAGAGATTGGATATGGAGTTCAAAAAATGTTTAAAGGGCATTGCAGAAATTGATAAAATTGAGGGGTGTGGTGCTGTTGGGGAGGAGGACAGAATTAACAAAGAGGAAATGAGGAGGAAGGTTGTTCACAAACTGAATCTGGAGGCAATTTCATGCCGCCAAAATTCTAGAGAAAAATGGTTAAAGGAAGGGGGCCAAAATACAAGTTATTTTCATGGATTAGCAAATTATAGAAGAAAGAGGAATTGCATTGAAGAATTTGTGTATAATGATAGAATTATAAAAGGGAATTTGGAGATGAGAGAGCATGCAAAAGACCAATTCGAACAGCTGTATAAAGAAGATGTAAGATGGAGACCAAGGCTGGATAACCTTCAATTCAGAACTCTGGATGAGAAACACAGCAGGTATGTTGGCAAATGTTCACGTTGGAGGAAATCCATGAGGCACTCTGTTTGTGTAATGGAGATAAGACTCCGGGACCAGATGGGTTCAATATGAGGTTTCTTCAGGAATTTTGGGAAGTTATTAAAGGAGACATTGTTGCTGTATTTAAAGAATTTTTTTATTCAGGGTCCTTTGTCAAAGCTTTAAACTCTACGTTTTTTACCTTAATTGCAAAGGTTGAAGGGACAGAGAGTATAAAAGAATTTCGTCCTATTAGTCTTGTGGGCTGTTTGTATAAACTGATTTCGAAGGCTTTGGCTAGATTGGAAAAGATGCTTGGGAAGATGATTGGGGAGAGTCAAAATGCTTTTGTTGAAGGTAGGCAGATTCTTAATGCTGTTTTGGTGGTGAATGAAGTGGTAGATGAGTTGGTAAGTAACAAAAGAGAAGGTATTTTATGCAAACTAGATATGAAAAAGGCTTACGATTATGTAAATTGGAATTTTGTGGACTATATGTTGGGCAGATTGGGATTTGGAAACCAGTGGAGGAAATGGATGAAACCGTGCATTTCAACTACTTCATTTGTTGTGATGGTTAATGGGGGAGCTTCTTTTTTTATGGCTTCCCGTGGGTTAAGACATGGTGACCCTCTCTCTCCATTGTTGTTTATTATCGTTATGAAAGCTTTTAATAGATTGTTAGAAAGGAAAAAGGAACTTAATATGTTAAAAGGAGTATTAATTGGCAAAGGGAACACTAAGATTGATGTATTGCATTTGTTTTTTGCAGATGATACTCTCATTTTTTGTCAACCAAGTGTTGAGACCATGCTTCATTTTCGATGTATACTTCTTTGTTTTCAAATGGTTTCAGGATTAAAAATTAATATGACAAAATTGGAATTGGTAAAAATTGGGGATAGGAGAGACGAGAGACAGTTGGCGGAAGTGTTGGGCTGTAGAGTGGGTAATTTGCCTTTGAAATACCTTCGTCTTCCTTTGGGGGGCAAAATATAAAGATTCGAGAACTTGGGATCCGGGTGATGTTTGAGAGGAGATTGGCGGGCTGGAAGAGGAACTTTCTGTCAAATGGTGGAAGATTAACGCTAATTAAAAGTACTTTAGCTAATTTATCGATCTACTATCTTCGGTGTCCATCCAAGGTTGCAAAAAAACTGGAAACAATACAATGCAGATTTTTATAGGTGATGAGGTGGATAATAGAAAATATCATTTAGTAAGATGGGAGGAGGTAAAAAAACCTATGGCTTGTGGAGGTTTGGGTTTGAGATCTATTGTTCAAATGAATAACGCTTTGTTAGGAAAATAGTTATAGAGAAATTGTAGGGAATGTGACAGATTATGGTGCAAAGTGGTGGGGGCTAGATGGGGAGCGAGCACAGAAGGAGTTGAATGGAGTGTGGAAGGAAGATCCCATGGCTGTAGTTTATGGAAGAACATTTTAAAGGGCAAGAAGGCCTTTGAGGAATGTTCTAGATGGTGTGTTGCTAATGGACTAAAGATATGATTTTCGGATGATATATGGGCTGGAAATGTTAGACTCAAAGATAAATTTCCAAGAATTTTTTAGATTGCTCATAACAGAAATATGATAGTAAGGGAGGCATTTGTGGAAAATGGGGACCATAACTAGTGGGATGTGCAGGTGAAGAGAAATTTGAATGATTGGGAGATTGACGATTTTCAGCAACTATATTTTTTATTATCTGAATTAAAAATGGGCGTCAAGGAGGATTATATAAACAATGGATGTTGGAAAAAAATGGGATATTTTCTGTGAAATCCCTGTATAGTCCCCTTGGGCGAGGGAAGGTGAAAGCTGAATCTGTTTTTCTGTTCAAGCAAATATAGAAGAATAAAGCACCGCCAAGAATAGCCTTTTTTGTTTAGGAAGCTTGTAGATGAAGTGCTTTGACTATAGATACGCTCATGAGGAGGGGGAGATGCATGGTTAATAGATGTTATATGTGCAAATGTAATGCTGAATCTTGCAACCACCTATTATTGTGATGTCCGCTGGTTTATGATCTATGAACTTCCATTTATGGAATGTTGGGAACCAAATGGGCTATAGTCGGGTCAGTTAAGGACGAATGTGGCCATGGGCTAGATTGTGTAAGAAGAAAAAAAATTTAATACTGATTCCACTATCACTAAAGTGGGTTGTGTGGAAAGAAAAAAAATCGAGAGTTTTTTATGGGATAGAAAATAACTTTAACAGCATTAAGAATAGATGGTTTCATTCTTTTGGTTCCTTATTCTTGGGACATGATATACACGACCTGGAGGATTTGGGGATAGTTTTAAATCATTTGATTGAGTTATAAATTTTGTATAATGGGTGGTACTCCCTTGGTACCTTTGGAATGATATCTCTTTTTCATTTCAAAAAAAAAATGATTGAAGTTAGTGAGACAACTTGCATTTTCAAAATGTAGACCAACTCAAAATCCAAATAAATTGCAATCCCTAATTCCTACAAAACATCAAGTTGATACATGTTTCTAAACTGCTGATTGATCCATGTTTATACAAGGAAGGCAGCATGACACCCAGACCTTGGTTTTTATCCGAGTATATTGTGCATTTCAAAATATTTCATCTAACATAATTTCTCCATCCAACTTATGACATTCGATAAAGCAAGCATGTCAAATTGGGGACCGTAACAAGATACTAATTCCAAAATTATGAAACGATGATCAACGAAAGTCAGGTTGTCCTATAGCTGCTTACATGCTCCATTTCTCCAAACAACAGATATCAATCACATTACTCAACTTTCAACCCACAGTTTTAAACACAATTCCCGATTATAATATACAAAAATTGAACAATTAAAGAGGAGATTTGAAGTATACCGTTTCTTCAACGCTCAGTTTGCCTCTTCTGCAATTTTCCCTTCTACCTCAGTCCTTTCCTCTAGAAGGGCGCGGGCTGAGGGAGATTGGGCCGGGTCGGGCCGGGTCACTGCCTATTAACAAGAGCATAAAAAAGGCAGCAAAGGAATTTTTTTTGGGAGAGAGAAGGAAATCGGATTTGAGAGAGAGATACCGAAGGAGGTGAAGTGAGAGAAAAGAGAGAGAGAGAGAGAGAGAGAGAGAGAGAGAGAGGGTGAACCGAGGGAGAAGAAGCGATTTGAAAAGTACAAACGAAGGGAGGGAGAAGAGTGAAAAAGAGGAACTTTGAGAGTGAAACTGAGAAGAACAGGGTTCTTTTTAGGGAGCAATTCTGCAGTTTGATGAGTGAGAGAATGATTGGGAGACGGGCATAGGAAAAAATATATAAATAAATCAATAAGGGGAAGTGAGTTAGCCAAGAGAAAGGGGACTGGAATGGATCAGAGAAGGGGAAGATCCAAATAAGATTTTGGGTGAGGAAATATTAGAACTGTAGTTGTTTAATGCAGCCTTATTTACATTTTCGTGAATATTGTTTTGTTTTTCTTTTACAAAACGAGCTTGTATTAACAAAAATGTGGTAAAAATCTATTAAGGAAAGAAACATTTTTGCCTTTCTTGTGTAATTTGGTGAAGGTAAGAAGTTTATTTTGAGTGAAATTACATGAGTATGCTTTTATTGGAGAAGATTCACTATCAATAGTCCTAATATTATTAGAATAAATTGTGATATTGTAATGGAAAAAAAACATTGGAAAGTTTCCAATAGAGCAGACATAATATAAAATATATATTTATATACATAGCAGCAGAATTATACATGGTAATATAAAATACAAAAATTATATATTGAGCACTCGGTTATTTATACATATATATATAAATAAAGAGATAATCTAAATACAAAATACAAGTTACATAAATATGTTTTGAAAATATTTTCTCAATACAAAATTTAAATAAAAACAATGATATATCAATAATACTATAATTAAGTTGATGTCCCACTAACTTTATATTTTATTTTTCTCATATATCTACTTATAATGATTGAAACTAACTGAAAAGACACATAAAATAAATATTATTAATTCCAGTAATTAAATGAATGACTCACTAATATGATATTTTATTTTTATCATCCATTCATAACGGTTGAAGTCAACTGAAATGATATCTAAAATAATAAATAATTATTATAAAAAAAAAATATTTTGATAAAGTGAGTAATTTTAAAATAAATTATAAAATTATAATATATTTATGAAAATTAAAATATAATAATAAAACATTTATCGAAATATTCAATACCATGAATATACATTGACCTATTCTCTCATCTATAAAAAAATCACAAATTTTTTTATTACTTTTTCAATGAGTCTTTCAATTACACTATGACTACATAATTTTCGAATAGTATACAGTTTTAATTTTTTGTCACTTTTTCTTTTCTTAAAAAGTGTTGATTTTAATAAAAAAAATGACTTTCGCATCAAATTTTAAAATTTTTACACTAATAATTTATATATATGTATATATTATTATATTAACAATTTATATACATATATATTATTATACTAATAGTTTATATATATATATATATATTATTATACTACCAGTTTATATATACATATATCATTATACTAACAGTTTTTATACATATGTATATATTATTACATTAACAGCTTATATATATATATTATTATACTAATATTTTATATATATAGATTATTACACTAATAGTTTATATATATATATATATATATTATTACACTAATAATTTATATATATATATATATTATTATAGCAATAGTTTATATATATGTATATTATTATAGTAATAGTTTATATATTTATATATTATTACATTAATAGTTTATATATATATAATTACACTAATAATTTATATATATTATTACACTAACAATTTATATATATGTATATATTATTATACTAATAGTTTATATATATATATTAATACACTAACAGTTTATATATATTATTACACTAACAATTTATATATATATATTATTATAGTAACAGATTATATATATATATTTTTATACTAATAGTTTACATATATGTATATATAAATTATAGTTAATTTAATAATGTAAATATATATATATACATGTGTATATTTTTTTTATACAAATTAAAATTTCGTAGTTTTATTATTTAAGATTTATTAACATGGCGAGTTACTTTGGTAACTTCAATTGATGAGTCTTAAGTTAGTTAAACTATATAAAAAAATTAAAGGAGACTTATAAATAAATAATATTTATAAATAAATAATATATATTTATAATTATGAGATTGAGACTAACCAAAGGAGAGTAACTTTTTATTAATTATAAACTGATAATTTATTTTATATTATTTAGATAGATACTAAAGGTAACATGTAAATGATGTGAAATATTAAGTATTTTAAGCCCATTTGAGAGAACACTAGATATGCTAATATTTTACCCAAAAAAAAACTATAGTGATATCAATAGTTCATTATTTATAAATTTTAATTATATATTATAAATATATTTGAGGGCTTATTATAAGCATTATTTTATTTTTACAGTTCCCACTTTATTGTACTCTTTTGCATATAGAGTGACAACTTTTGATGGGTCGAATTTTGTAAAGTGGTATGAAAGAGTCGAATTCTCACTAGATTTATCAGACATTGACTTGGTTTTAATTATTGAAAAACCTCTTGAAGCTACCGATGATAGTACTCAGGAGTAAATGGAATAAATGAAAGCCTGGACAAGGTCAAACAAACTCAATCTTATATTTATGAGAATGACTATTGTCACTAACATCAAAACTTCCCTACTTCAAATTAAGATAGCCTCAAAAATTTTGAAATCTATAGAGAAGCGTTTCAAATGCACCAATAAGTCTCTTACAAACACATTAATGGCTGAATTGACCACGATGAAATATGATGGTCAGAGAAAGGAATTGAACAACACATTTTGAACATGTCTGAAAAGGCTACAAAACTAAAGGTGTAAAAGCCCCAGAAATTTAAATGAAGACGTATGTATTAAAAGTTCTAAAAGCGGAAGCAAAATAAAAATTTTGATTAACATCCCTTACACAATAACCAAAAACGTATTCAACGTATGAAAGAATAAGCTAATTAAAAGAAATACTCGAAATAAAAACTATAAATAGAACTATAAAATCTTTTGGCGTCTAACTCGCCGTCTTCCTGCGGAACGGGCTCGGGAACCACGTATTCCTGATCTGAAATGATTAAGTAAGGAACGAGCTACACTACCCCAGTAAAGACATCACACTATCTCACTGCCACAGAAGTAAAGGTTGGTAGAAAACAAAAACGACAAATGGAGCATAATTTATAACAAACTCATTTATTAATGATCAAAACCTTTACTGTCCACTTACCTCGGTGAGACTCGTGAAAATAACATATGAAAATAATAACATTATAACCATCATAAAATCATATACATTTTGTAACATAACATATATTATACTTTTGCACTTCAATAATCAGACAATAAATTTCCTCTTTTACCAACCTACTAGTATCCATGGGGATCTATAGGGGGTTCCCGCTACACGTGAACCATTAATATTAATAATTTGATTCCAGGGCCGTCCTCATACTCTGTCCGGTATGGGTACCAAAACCATGAACCTCAATACCCCGTCCGGTATGAGGGTGAAACGGGCCGTCCCCATACCCCGTCCGGTATCGGCACCAAAACCATAAACCTCAATACTCCGTCCGGTATTAGGGTGAAATGAGCTGTCCCCATACCCCGTCCGGTATGGGCGCCAAAACACATAAAGTCTCCATACCCCATCCGATATGAGAGACCACGTTCCCGGTAGGGTTCCCTACGGATCCGGTCCGTCCACCATCTCCCAAGATATCTAGTCAGGCTGTCCACATTATCCATTTATCAATTCACATAACATTTTTTTCATTTTCCTTGGTCTCAATTTTCCAATCAAACATAAGCACGTAAAACAGTAATGAGCACCAAACAAGACAATAACGGATTCACAATAATTCAAACCATAGTAAACGAAACTGTGATTCATGCATACGAAACCATAAAATAAATACATCAGATACCATGCTGCATTCTAAACTGTAAAATAGATCAAACAACAACTGACCGACAATATATCTAATTCGGGCTCCATTGGCAACCTTAATCAATTATACATATCTATTAAGTCATAAAATACTGTTTTATCATTTATTAGGCTTTAATGTCATGATAGAAAATAGGGTGAGAGATCCTTATTTGTTTCGGGGTCTGAAATCGGCTCTACAAAGCGCCTACAGGCTGTCCCTAAATTTCTTGAATTTTTCCCGGAAAACTAAAACGCACTACCCGTACCTGCACGTGTCTCCAAAAATCCTAAATTAGACCCAGGGCCCCTTTTCGGCCAATATCAAAATTGCGATAAAACAACCTTAGGGCCCTCGGTGGGCCAAAAAATACAAAAAACCAAGACTTACCGGCGGTGGAGCTCTCAGTTGCGGCGGCTTCTCTGGTGCGAGTTACGGTTTGATGTTTTGCTCTAGTCAACCTGTTGAGAAAAGGACGGTGATCACAGTGGTGTAAAAATTGCATCGAACTCCGAAAAGGGCCTCATCGGAGGTAAAAATTGAGGGAGGCCGCGGCGGTGCTGCTGGACTTCGACGGTGTTTTCTGGCCGATTGGCCGGTGGTTTGGCTCCGATTTAGCCATAGGCGGATTCAACATAAAGAAACGAGCTAAGGAGAGAAAATTTACCTCGTTTGACGGTCGAAAAACCCTCCGATGCGGTGGCGGGTGGCGGTAGCTGCCTCCTCCGGTGACTTGTTCTTCTTCTCCAGCGAGAGTACTGGCGACTAGGGTTTGGGGTCGGATGTGGGTGAGGTTATTTATAACATTCCGCTGTTAATCTCAGCCATCCATCACGATTTAATCTGGGCCGTCCGATCGAAATTAAAATAGAAATAAATCTGGACCGTTCATCGCGATGCGATCTGGGTCGTTCGTGCGCGTGAGATCTGGGCCGTCCGCACGCGTGAGATCTGGACCATTCGATCGCGTGCATGCGGATCGCACAAGTGGCTCTGTCCCGCGTGGCCTCTCGCGTCAGCTTCCTTGCCACGCGGCGTGTTCTGCTTGGCCAGGGCTGCTGACTGGGTTATTGACGTGGCTGCTGACGTGGCACAACTTTCTTAAATTACGTTTTGATCCCCTGGTTTCTGATTTTTCTTTCAAAAACATCCCTAGAATCCAAATTTTCACCCCTTTTTTCCAAAATCAATTTCAAAAATAATTTTACCCTATTTTATCATTATTATTATTTTTATTTTTATTAAATTAAATTAAATTAAATCGAAACCTTATAAATTAAATATTGAAAAATTAAACTAAAATTCTAATATAAATTAAAATAAATTAAAAAAAATAAAAACAATAAAATTTGGGTGTTACAACTCTCTCCCCTCAAAGAAATTTGGTCCTCCAAATTTGTCTCTTACTCTTGGTCAAACAAATGGGGATACTGGGCTCTAAAATCTGATTCTACCTCCCAAGTAGCCTCCCTTGGCGTGTGGTTCTGCCACACGACCTTTACAAATGATATTTTCTAGTTGCGGAGTATCCTGCTCTTTCGGTCTGTGATACCAACTGGTACTTCTTCATAAGATAAGTCCTCTTGGAGTGGAAGCGGTTCATGAACCAAGACATGAGAGGAGTTCGGGTTGTACTTACGTAGCATGGATACGTGGAACACATTGTGGACCTTGGAGAGCTCTGGAGGCAGATCTAGTCTGTAGGCAGCAGTACCAATCCTGTCTAAGATTTCAAAATGTCCAATAAATCGGGGGTTCAATTTTTTCCTCATGCCGAACTTACTAATTCCCTTGAAATAAGTGACTTTAAGGAACACCCGGTCGCCTTTCTCAAATGGTAGATCTCATATTCAGGTGTCCGCATAACTCTTTTGCCTGCTCTGAGCCGTTTGAATGTTCTTTCTGATTTTTATTTTAGACGTGGTCTCCTCTACCAACTCCGGGCCGAACAATCTTCTATCGCCCACTTCTTCCCAATAAATTGGTGATCTGCACAGGCGCCCATATAACGCCTCATATGGAGCCATGCCGATGCTTACTTGGTAATTGTTGTTGTAAGCGAACTCTATCAGGGGTAGATGGTCGTCCCAATGACCCCCGGAGTCAAGGACACATGCTCGAAGAATATCCTCAAGTGTACGAATTGTCCATCAGTCTGAGGATGGAAGGCAATACTGAGAGACAGCTTTGTTCCCATGGCTTGCTGAAAGCTACTCCAAAATCGAGAATTGAACCTAGGGTCCCTGTCGGATACCACTGTTACTGGAACTCCATGCAATCTGACTATTTCTCGGATATACATTCTTGCCAACTTGTTTAAAGGGTCGGTCATTCTGATGGCCAAGAAGTGGGAAGATTTGGTAAGCCGGTCAACGATTACCCATATGGCATCATGTCTTGAACGTGCCTTGGGTAATCCCGTTACGAAGTCCATGGTGATGTGTTCACACTTCCACTTAGGAATCGGTAACAGCTGAAGTAGCCCACCCGGGTGCTGATGCTCTACCTTGACCTGCTGACATACCAAGCATTTGGATACAAAGTCGGCTATATCTCTCTTTATCCCATTCCACCAAAACCGGGGTCGCATGCCTTGGTATATTTTGGTGCTTCCGGGATGCATGGCAAACTTCGAGCTTTGGGCCTCTGTCATGATGTCTCTCTTTAACTCACTGTCGTCTGGGACACACACCCTGTCTTGGAAACGGAGTAACCCATTGATAGAGATTCAGAATTCTGAGCTCACTCCCTGTTCTGCATCCTTCTTGCAGGCTACCAGGGTGGGGTCGACTGACTGGGAAGCCTTATTCTCTGGATTAACTCGGGCTGGACTGTCAGGCAGCCCAAACATGTGACTCTCCTCAAGTCCTGAAGTCGAACTTGTTATGTGGCCCTAATTTGCCTGCATTCTGAAACCATCAAATGGGCTAAGATACATGTACTTTTCCTGCTAAGAGCATCTGCTACCACGTTGCCCTTACCCGGATGGTATAAGATATCACAATCATAGTCTTTAAGGAGTTCCATCCACCTTCTCTGACGCATGTTGAGATCCTTCTGAGTGAATATGTATTTCAAACTCTTATGATCGGTATAGATCTGAAAGGTCTCTCCGTATAAGTAGTGGCGCCAGGTTTTCAAGGCGTGTATGATTGCGGCAAGCTCCAAGTCATGGGTGAGATAATTCTTCTCATGATTCTTTAACTGCCTGGACCCATATGCTATGATCTTTTCATGCTGCATCAGGACACAACTCAGGCCTAGATAGGAGGCATCACTATAAACTGTATATCCCCCCGATCCCTCGGTAAAGCTAGTACGGGTGCAGTAGTCAACCGCTTCTTTAATTCTGAAAAACTTCTTTCGCAGTCCTCATTCCACTCAAATTTGGCATTCTTCTTTGTGAGTCAGGTTAGAGGAGCTGCCAGGCTGGAGAATCCTTCAAGAAACTTGCGGTAATAACCTGTCATCCCCAGGAAACTTCGGATTTCCTTAACTGATGTCAACTTCTCCCAACCAAGTACTGCTTCAACCTTTTTAGGATTCACTGATACTACATCTTTTGATATGATGTGTCCTAGGAAGGCGGTCTGCTCAAGCCAGAATCCACACTTACTCAACTTTGCATATAACTTCTTGTTTCTGAGGACCTGCAAACCTTGGGCAAGATGGTGAGCATCTTCTTCTCTGCTTTTTGAGTAGACTAAGATGTCATTGATGAACATGATAACAAATTGATCCAAGAACTCTCTGAAGACTCTGTTCATCAGATCCATAAATATTGTCGGGGCATTGGTTAGCCCAAATGGCATGACCAGGAACTCATAGTGTCCGTACTTAGTTTGAAAGGTCGTCTTGGGGATGTCTTCTGTTCTTATCTTCACCTAATGGTAACCTGATCGCAGGTCTATTTTAGAGAAGACCTATGCACCCTGTAGCTGATCGAAGAGGTCATCAATTCTGGGAAGGGGATATTTGTTCTTGATCGTAACCTTTTTCAATCCTCTGTAATCAATACACAGTTTCAACGTTCCATCTTCATTCCTTGCAAAAGTGACTCCGGCACCCCAAGGGGACACACTGTGTCTAAAAAACCACTGTTTTGTAATTCAGTGATCTGTTTCCTCAGCTCTTCCATCTCAATGCGGCTCATGCGGTAAGGAGCAACCGAAATAGGATGGGTGCCTGGTTGTAAGTCTATAGTGAACTCGACTTTCCTGTCCACTAGCAGTTCGGGTAGTTCATCTGGAAACACATATGAAAAGTATCGGACTACCGGAATCTCTTGGATACAAATTTCCTTCTTGGGCTTGCCTAGTTAGAGAAAATAACAAGATTAAGGTACTAAAAAAATTAAGAAAACTTACCACCAAGGAATAAGTGCTAAATGATTTTATTAATTTGTAAATGGCTCCTCATTGGGAGGATTAAATACAACCTTCTTGTTAAAGTAATCTATGGGGCGTGATGCGCCGCTAACCAATCCATTCCTAAGATTATATCAAAATCCCCCGTGTCTAACCCTATCAGGTCTACACTCACTCTCCTATTTGCTATCTCCACGGCACAAGCCCTGTAGATAACTTCTCCTAATAGTGTTTCACCCCCAACAGTAGCCACAAACAACAATGAAACAAGTTTATCAAGTGATACATTAAGTTTGGAAGCAAAAACATGTGAAACAAATGAATGCGATGCACCAGTGTCAAATAAAACATGAGCAATATGGTCACAGATAGTGTACATACCCTATACCACGTCCGGATCGGCGTCGGCATCCTGCTGGGTAAGGTTGTAAACCCTGTCCTAAAAAGGAGGTCTTCCTTGGTTCTGGTTTCTCGGGCACTCTCTCACATAGTACTGGGCACTACCACATATGCGATAGGTGTTGTTGAGGCGGTAGCATGGTCGGTCCCCGTGATCCCTGCCACAGTACTGGTAGATCTTTCCACGTCCTGCCCCTGGAGCCTAAGGAGGGGCCTGGATCACTGGTCTGGGCATTTTATTTGGTTGGACCGGCGCAGTAGGTGTTGGTCTACGGGGTGGAGCTAAGGGTCGGTGACTCCCTGCTGACTGAGGACGGGTGTTGAAACTCCTCTCCACAATCTGTGCCTTTGCTAGAATAGCTGAGTATGTCTTGAGCTCCAGTACCAATAAACGTTGCTTGATTTCTTAGCGGAGGCCCCACTAGAATCTCCTAACCTTCCTGCCTTCATCCATCAATGTCTCCGGGAAGTATCGGCCCAGCTCTAGGAACTTACTAGCATATTCCGATACTGTTATGTTTCCCTGGACCAGCTGAACAAACTCCATCTCTTTCAGGTGTCGGATGTGCTCAGGGAGATACTCCGCATGGAAGGCCGCTAAGAACTGCTCCAGGGTGGTCTGCTTGAGCTCTCACCAACGACTTGCTTCCCCTACCAGCATGTAGGAAGCAAGGGCAACTCTCTGCTCGGGAACCACTCCCAAGGTCTTGAAAGCTCTCTCAGTCTCCGCCAACCAGTATTAGGCATCTTCGAAAGAGGATCCCTCTGCAAAAGTGGAATGGTTCAGTCTCTTGTACCTCTCTATGTAGCCTGGGTCGATCAAGGAAGGAGCTGGGTCCCGTGGAAAAGGGACTGGGCCTGGCTGGGGATAGATTGGGGGGCTCTGTGGTGGCACCTGCTGAAATGGTGGGGGCACCAGATTGTACTGTGACGGTGCCGGGGAGTACGGTGGCTGGGGCACCGGTTCATACTGCGGTGATGGTGCCGGGTGGTATTATGGTGGAGCAGGCTCGTGCTGGGGTGGCTTGGGATCCGCTTGCTGTAGCGGTGGCTCAACTCGTGGTAGTGGGGGAGGTTTGGGTAACTCCCTTCTCTCCTCTCGACCTTGCTGGGCCGGCCATGATCCTTTCCAGCATCTCAAATATTATGTCCACATCTTCCCGGAGCGAATCATTCCGGGCTGCTCGGTTTAGTGGGGGTCTTCCTCTCCTCATTTCTTTGCAACTACATTTCACAAGGAAGAGTTGAGTAACGATTTATCGATGGATATTTCTCTAAGCATTTTTGTGTAAGGGATGAGTCCAAGGAACGCAGCTCTGATACCAACTGTAACAGCTCCGGAAATATAAGTGAAGATGTATGTATTAAAAGTTCTAAATGCGGAAGTGAAATAAAAATTCTGATTAACATCCCTTACACAATAACCAAAAACATATTCAACGTATGAAAGAATAAGCTAATCAAAAGAAATACTCGAAATAAAAACTATAAATAGAACTATAAAATCTTTTGGCGTCTAACTCGTCGTCTTCTTACGGAACGGGTTCGGGAACCACGTTTTCCTGATCTGAAATGGTTAAGTAAGGAATGAGCTACACTACCCCAGTAAAGACATCACACTATCTCACAGCCACAGAAATAAAGGTTGGTAGAAAATAAAAATGACCAATGGAGCATAATTTATAACAAACTCATTTATTAATGATCAAAACCTTTACTGTCCACTTACCTCGGTGAGACTCGTGAAAATAACATATGAAAACAATAACATTATAACCATCATAAAATCATATACATTTTGTAACATAACACATTATACTTTTGCACTTCAATAATCAGACAATAAATTTCTTCTTTTACCAGCCTACTAGTATCCATGGAGATCCATAGGGGTCCCCGCTACACGTGAACCATTAACATTAATAATCTGATTCCAGGGCCATCCCCATACCCTGTCAGGTATGGGCGCTAAAACCATGAACCTCAATACCCCGTCTGGTATGAGGGTTAAACGAGCCATCCCCATACCCCGTCCGGTATGGGCGCCAAACACATAAGGTCTCCATACCCCGTCCGATATGAGAGACCACGTTTCCGGTAGAGTTTCCTACAGATCCAGTCCGTCCACCATCTCCTAGGATATCTAGTCAGGCTGTCCACATTATCCATTTATCAATTCATATAACCTTTTTCCCATTTTCCTTGGTCTCAATTATCCAATCAAATATAAACACGTAAAACAGTAATGAACACCAAACAAGACAACAATGGGTTCACAATAATTCAAACTATAGTAAACAAAACCGTGATTCATGCATACGAAATCATAAAATAAATACATCAGATACCATGCTGTATTCTAAACTGTAAAATAGATCAAACAACAACTGACTGATAATATATCAAATTCGGGCTCCATTGGCAATCTTAATCAATTATACATATCTATTAAGTCATAAAATACCGTTTTATCATTTATTAGGCTTTAATGCCATGATAGGAAATAGGGTGAGAGATCCTTACCTGTTTCGGGGTCTGAAATCGGCTCTACAATGCGCCTACGGGCTGTCCTTAAATTCTCTGAATTTTCTCTAGGAAACTGAAACGCACTACCGGTACCTGCACGTGTCCCTAAAAATTTCAAATCAGACCCAGGACCCCTTTTCGGCCAATATCATAATTCCGGCATGGCCGCTCCGCCGTGCTCTGGTGACGGCACCGCCGCCCACGGCGGCAATCCGCCTCGAGTTGGCCATTTTCGGCCGAATTCGGCAAAACTTGCATTGGTTCTTGCGATAAAACAACCTTAGGGCCCTCGGTGGGCTAAAAAATTACGAAAAACCGAGACTTACCGGCGGCGGAGCTCTCGGGTGCGGCGGCTTCTTCGGCGCGAGTCGCGATTTGATGTTTTGCTCCGGTCAACTTGTAGAGAAAGGACGATGATCACAGTGGTGTAAAAATTGCATCGAACGGGAACCGGAAAGGGCCTCATCGGAGGCAAAAATCGAGAGAAGCCGCGGTTGCGCCGCTGGACTTTGGCGGTATTTTTCGACCAATTGGCCGATGGTTTGACTCCGATTTGGCCATTGGTGGATCCAACATCGAAAAACTAGCTAAGAGGAGAAAATTTACCTCATTTGGCGGTCGAAAAACCCTCCACTGCGGCGGCGGGTGGCGACGGCCGGCTCCTCCGGCGACTGGTTCTTCTTCTCCAGCGAGGGTACTGGCGGCTAGGGTTTGGGTTCGGGTGTGGGTGAGGTTATTTATAACCTTTCCCTTTTAATCTCAACCGTCCATCACGATTTAATCTGGACCGTCCGATCACGATTAAAATGGGAACAAATCTGGACCGTCCATCGCGATGCGATCTGGGCCGTCCGTGCGTGATTCAATTTGGGCCGTTCGCATGGGTGAGTTCTGGGCCGTCCGTGCGCGTGAGATCTGGCCCGTCTGCACGCGTGAGATCTGGACCGTTCGATCGCGTGCACGCAAATCGCTCACGTGGCTCCGTCCTGCATGGCCTCCCGCGTCAGCTTCCTTGCCACGCGGAGTATTCTGGTTGGCCAGGGCTACTGACGTGGCTGCTGACGTGACACAACTTTTCTAAATTGCGTTTTGACTCCTGGTTTCCTATTTTTCTTTCAAAAACACCCCTACAATCCAAATTTTTACCCATTTTTTTCAAAATCAATTTCAATTAAATCCCAAAAATAATTTTACCCTATTTTATCATTATTATTATTTTTATTTTTATTAAATTAAATTAAATATTAAAAAATTAAACTAAAATTCTAATAAAAATTAAAATAATTAAAAAAAATAAAAACAATAAAATTTGGGTTTTAGAAAAGGCATTAGGCATGAACATGGATGAATCATTATTAGTACAATTTGTCATCAACTCACTTTTTTGACAGTTTATTCTATTCAAAATTTACTATAACACTAATAATGAGTAGCAGAACATGAATGAACTTACTAACAAATGTATTCAGGAGAAAATAAAATTAAAGTAAGGTGGACATAATTTTGTCATTGCAGTTACTCATGGAGCTATGAAGAATAAAGGCAAATCCAGAAAATTAAAAAACATTCCACGAAAGAAACAAAGTAGACTTGGGAAGAATAACCAATGTCATGATGGAAAAATTATTCTAAGTTGCTACTTTGTGACAAGAAAGGTCATGTAAAAAATAAATGTAGTAAGTGTAAGACTTAGTTCGAAAAGAAATATATAAAACTTTATTTTGTATGTTATGAATCAAATCTTGCTGAAATTTTTTCTAATACTTGATGGATTGATTCTAGAGGCATAACTCATATTACTAATTCAATACATGAGTTTTTTACAATTCGAAAACCGAAAGAAAGTGAAAATTTTATCTATATAAAAAACCATCTTAAAATAGAAGTGGTAGTTGTAGGTACTATCACTTGCTATTAGAAACTTGTCATTAGGTGAATTTTTTAAACACTTTTTATGTACATTCGATTTCTAAAAATTTAATTCACTATCCAAATTAGATATTATTGGATATTTAATTTATTTTGGTTATGAAAACGTAAGTTTAGTGTTTAATTCAATAAAAGTTAGTTCTGATATTTTATATGATAGTTTATATAAAATTTATCTGAATAATGAATTTGCAAAAACTTTAGTTATCTTACATTCAAATATTAAAACATGACTTAATTAATAAAAATTCTTCATTTTTGTGGCATAAAAGGCTATGACATATTTCTAGTGAAAAAATTGAGAGATAAGCGAATGATGAAATTTTACAAAATCTTGACTTCACCGATTTCCAAGTATATGTAGATTGCATAAAAAGAAAACAAATTAAACATATAAAAAAATGTGTCACAAGAAGTAATGAGCTTATTAAGATAATTCATACGGGCATTTGTGGACCACTCTCCATTGCTTGTTTTACTAGAGGTATATATTTTATCAACTTTAAGATGATCTATCTCATTATGGTTATATATATCTAACGCATGATAAGTCTCAAGGCATTGACATATTTGATGTATACATTACAAAGGTTGACAGATAATTAGATAAAAATGTTAAGATTGTGAGATCTTATCGATATGGTAAATATTATGGCATATATGATGATTCATGACAAAATCCGGGTCTCTTTGCCAAATTCTTAGAAAAACATGGCATTCGTACTCAATATATAATGTCAGGTACGCTACAACATAATTATGTTGCTAAAAGGCATAATCATATTTTAATGGAAATGGTTATGAGTATGATGAGTTACTCTTCTGTATCTATTTCTTTATGGAGTGAAGTCTTAAAGACCATAATGTATATCTTAAACAAAATTCCTAGTAAGGATTATCTATAGCTCATTTCGAGTTGTGGACTGATAGAAAACCAAGTTTAAGATATTTACATATATGGGGTTGTGCATTGGAGGCAAGAATCTTTAATCATCGTGAGAAAAAAATTAGATTCAATGACAATATCTGCATATTTTATTAATTATCTAGATAAGTACAAAATGTATAAATTTTACTATCATAACCATGGTACGAGAATAATTGAAACCGATAATGCTAGATTCTTAGAGAATGACAAAATTGGTGGGAGTGAAGAATCAAGAAAAGTATACCTTGAGGAAATAAGGGTGGACATCCCACCATCCTTTTTTCCTCAATAAATAATTGTTGCTCAACCTTCTCAGTAAGTTACAGAAAGTGAGCAACATAACAGAAATGGCTCATTACCATAATAAGATGTCATCATTGAAAATATTATAAAACAACCCCAGTCAATGCCTTTAAAAAGATTTTAAAGGAAAAGAAAATCTGCTAAATCAAATAATTATGTGCTATATCTACAAGAATTTGATTTTGATAATGGGATAGGAACAGATCCAATTACGTTTTCACAATATATCAAAAGTGATAATTCTAATAAATAGATAGAAGTTATGAAAGAAGAGTTAAAATTTATAGACCACAATGTTGTTTGGGTTCTTATCGAATTGCCTGATAATTGTAAGTGTCGATTGTAAATGTGTAACACCTAAGAAAATTTTTTCTTTTAATTTCATTATTATTTTATTTTATATTAATTTAATTTAATTTATTCAAATAGAAATAATAATAATAATAATAAAAAGGAGTAAAAATTATTTAGGTATTTAATTGAAAACAATTTTAGAAAAAAAGGGTGAAAATTTGAATTCTGAAGGTATTTTTGAAAGAAAAATTAAAAATAGAGGGTCAAAACACAATTTAAAAAAATTGCGCCACGTCATCTGCCCGGTCATTAGCCCCGGCGAACCAGGAAGCGCCGCGTGGCAGAGACGCTGACACGGGAGGCCACGCGGAAGGGAACCACATGGGTGATCTGCGTGCGGACGATCGAACGGCTGAGATCCATTCCCGTGCGCACGGACGACCCAGATAAAAAATGCGCACAGATGGCCCAGATTGCATCGCGCACGGACAGCCCAGATTTAATCGCGCACGGTCGACCCATATTGAATCGTGATGAACGGTCCAGATTTATTTCCTATTTAAGTTCGATCGGACGGTACAGATTAAATGCGATGGACGGCTCAGATCAAAAGCGGTTATAAATAATCTCATTCGCACCCAAATCCAAACTCTAACCGCCAGAGCCCCTCGCTAGAGAAGACAGCCCAACCGCCGGAGAGCCGACCACCACCCACCGCTGCCGCACCGGAGCAAATTCCGACCGTCAAACAAGGTAAAAATTCTACCATTTGCTCAGAATTCGATTTTAAACCCACCTATGGTTAAATCGGAGCGAAAGCACCGGTCAATTGGCCAGAAAACGCCGCCCAAGCCTAGTGGCGCCGCCGCGGGGTGTCTCGATTTTTGCCCCCAATGGAGCCCTTTTCGATTGTCGTTCGACGTGATTTTTTCACCTTTATGATTACCGTTTCCTCCTCTATAGGTTGACCGGAGCAAAACACTAAACTGCGACGTGAGCCGGAGGAGCCGCCGTACCTGAGAGCCCCACCGCCGGTAAGTTTCAATTTTTTATATTTTTTCGGCCCACCGAGGGCCCTAAGGGTGTTTTCGCACAGGAACCGATGTAAGTTTGGCTGAATTTGGTCAAAAACGATCGAAAACAGCCAAGCTGAGGTAGATCACCGCCGCACCGGAGCACGGCGGAGTTGCCATGCCAGAATTCCAAAATTAGCCGAATAGGCCCTAGGTATGATTTTTAGGTTATTTAGGACATGTGTAGGTACCGTAAGCTCGTTTCAGTTTCCGAAAAAAAATTCAAGGAACTTAGGTACCGCCCGTAGGCGTAGTGAAAATCTAGGGTTTGGTGTCAAATTTGGTAAGGACCCCTCACCCTATTTCCTATCATAGAATTGAAGTCTGAATAAATGATAATACTGTATTTTGTACAAATTAAATAGATATGCATAATTAATTATGGTTGTTAATGGAGCCCGAACCGGACATATTTATCTGTTAATTCCTGTTTGATTTATTTTACAGTTTAAATGCATTATGGTATCTAGTTTATTTATTCTATAATTTTGAATGCATGTATCACTGCTTACTTCACTACTGTTTGATTTTAGGAATCTAAGATATGTTTGCTTTGTTGGATGCACGTTACTTGTGTATGCATTCATGTTTGAGTTGGTAACGGAGACTAAGGACAAATAGGAATGGGATGAGATTTGATAAATGGATAAGATGACAACCTTACTAGATATCCTAGGAGATGGTGGACAGACTAGGTTCATAGGGAACCCTACCGTGAACGTTGTCTCATACCGGACGGGGTATGGAGACTTGGTCATTTGGCACCCATACCGAACGGGGTATGGGGACAGCCCGCTTCACTCTCATACCAGACGGGGTATTGAGGTTTATTGTTTTGGCACTCATACCGGACGGGGTATGGGAACGACCCTAGAATTAAGTTTTTTAAAGGGAATGGTTCACGTGTAGCGGGGACCCCTATGGATCCCCATGGATACTAGTAGGCTGATAAAAAGGAACAATTTTTGTTTGATAATTTGAATATAAAAGTATGACATGTGCTATATTTCAGATTATATATGAATTCATTATATTTATAACATTATTGTTTCCATAGGTTGTTTTTTTATAGATCTCACTGCGGTAAGTGGGCGGTAAATGATTTGATTATTGATAAATGAATTTGTTTAAATCTACTACTCCATTGGTTATTTTAATTTTCTACCAACCTTTACTTCTGTGACGGTGAATAGTGTGATATCTTTACCGGGCTAGTGTAACTCATTCCTTATTTAACTATTTTAGATCAGGAGGACCTGGTTTCCGAGCCCGATCCACAAAAAGACGGCGAGTAGACGTTAGATGTCTTATAGTTTTCTTTATACTTCTTTCATTTTTAGTATTTCCTTTAGAAGACTTATTCTTTAATATTGTTTAGTACTTTTAAGTTAGTGTGTAAGGGATATTAACCTAAATCTTTTATTTCGCTTCCGCACTCATATTTTTATATGCATTTTCTTTTGGATTTCCTGGGTCATTACGAAATGGGTCTTCAAGACCAAACACGATGTTAAAGGTAGTATCAAACAATTTAAAGCTAGACTAGGTTATAGAGATACCTTCTCTTCAATTTCTAAAAAGGACTCTCTTAGAATCATTATGATACTTGTAGCATATTTTGATTTAGAATTGCATAAAATGGACGTAAAAACTACTTTCTTGAATGAGAATTCGGATGAAGATATCTATATGGAACAACCTAAAGGAAAAGAAAACCTACTTTGCAAATTAAAGGTACTCATTTATGGTCTTAAACAAACTTCTGGACAATAGTACATAAAGTTTAATGATACCATTACATCTTTTGGATTGAAGAAAAATACTTTTGATAAGTGCATATATATGAAAATTAGTGGGAGTAAGTTTATATTTATAATATTATATGAATGATATTTTGCTAACTAGTAATAATTTTGATTTGTTATATAAAACTAAGAAATATCTCTATAAAAAACTTTCAAATGGTTGATATTGGAATAAAAATCTTCAAAGATCAATCTCGATGATTATTAGGTATGGCTCAAAAATGATATATTAACCAAATTTTAGTGAGATTTAATATGTAGTTATGTTCAATTAATATTGCACCCATTTTGAATGGTGACAAATTAAGTAAAACTAGTGACCAATGAATGACTTAAAAAGGGAATGAATTAAGAAGATTCCTTATGCATCTGCTGTGGGAAGTTTAATTTACGTTCAAACTTGTACTAGACTAGATATCAACGATGTTGTTGGTATATTGAAAATATATCGAAGTGATCTAGGAATTGAATATTAGAAAGCTTCAAAGAATGTTATGAGGTATCTCCAAGAAATAAACAATTATGTGCTCACATATAAAATATTAAAACAATTAGAGGTGATTGAATACTCGAAATTGAATTATGGTGGTTGTCGTGATAACTTAAAGTATACTTCAAGTTTTGTTTTTATGCTAGTAAATAGAGTAATTTCGTGAAAGAGTATAAAGTAGTCTATTACTACCTCATCCACAATGAAGGTTGAATTTATAGCATGTTTTGAAACTTCAAGTCATGCTTTGTGGTTGCGGAATTTTATCTCAGGGCTTGGTGTTGTTGATTCTATTGTGAAGCCACTGAGAATATTTTATGATAATATCGTAGTTATTTTATTATCTAAGAATAACAATTATTTTAGTAGATCTAAATACATAGACTTAAAGTATTTAGTTGTTAGATAAAAAGTCTAGAAATAATAAGTGTCTATTAAAAATATCGATACAACACTTATGATTGTTGATCGATTGACTAAAGGACTACCTCCAAAGACATATGTAGAATATGTTGTAAGGTTGAGTCTTTTGAGTAATCCATAATATGATGATGGATATTTCAATTGTTGAATAATTTATATTTTTGCATATTAAAATTTGTTTGTATTTTTTCCTATCTTTAAATCATGGATGCACAATCTAGTATTTAATCAACCAGAAATATTTTGACAGGACAAATTATAGGAGTTATTTTAGCTTTATGGACTGAATTAATAAATGTTATTGATGTATGGTGTATATAAGGAAATGTGACGTTGAAGTCATGTGACCACTATAATTCACATTTATAATGTAAGTTATTTCAATATTAACATATAATAAATTTGGGCTTATTGGCTGATTTTATCGGAATCACGTATCAAATTCATTTATCAATAAATATATTTTTAATATAAAAATATATATTATTATAGTATTTATAATTGGTATAGTAGGTCAAGTAGAAGAATGTTAATTCCAGTAATTAAGTGGATGACCCACTAATTTGATGTTCTATTTTTCTCATCCACTGATAACGGTTGGAACTAATCGAAAGAACACTTAAAATAATAGATTATTATTATAAAGGAAAATATACTTTGATAGAGTGGATAATCTTAAAATAAACTATACAACTATTATATTTTATAAGAATTAAAGTATAATAATAGAAACGACTATCAACATATTCAATTATCATGAATGTGTTTTGGCCTCTTCTCTCATCTATTAAATGAGCATAATTCTCATTTCATATGAGTTCTCTATGAATTAAAATTTTAAAATTTTTGTGCATAATAGTTAGATACAAAGAAAAAGTGAGTCAAAGAATTAAAGATTTTATCAAGTGATCACTCAATCACGTTATGATTGTGTCATCTTTTAATGGTATGTAGGTTTAATTTTCAAAGAATTAAAAATTTTATTAAGTGATCTCTCAATCACGTTAGATACAAAGAAAAAGTGAGTTAAAGAATTAAATATTTTATCAAGTGATCTCTCAATCACGTTATAACTGCATCATCTTTTAATGATATGTAGTTTTAATTTTATGTTACTTTTTTTTTATTAAGATGTGTTGAATTCAATAAAATGACATTTGTATCAAATTTTATTACAAAAGTAACACAAATATATTTTGAAAATATTTCCTTAATGCAAAATTTAAATAAAAACAATGATATATCAATAAAATCATAATTCCATAGTATACAATTTTTACAATAACAATGCAACCGTTACTTAGTGCCCAATACCGTATTCAATGTGTTTACATAACTCATTCAATTATCAGTGATGCTTAATATTGTATTCAATAAATTTATGATTAGTTATTAAATATAATTTATATTTCATTGATTACAAACCTATATGTGTAACTGCTTATGTTATTTTCAAAGAGGGCACCAAATCACCAACTAGTTAAGGATGGAAGCGCAATCAACAAATTACAATACAATATCATAAAAGAATACATAAATATTCTTCGGTTACCATCCCAATTTTTACTTTAGTCACCATCATTCATATTCTTGAGTTTTAGGACCATGAATAATAATTAATTCAGAGTCCTCAGACCACTCAACAAGCTCCCAAAATTAGAATCCAACATTACAACTAAGCTCTAGTTGCTCTCTTATTACCTCAATATCCATCCAAGGAAATTAGTAAATTGGGTTTAAGTAGACACTTTGTTATTTAAATTTTAGACTCTTTTAATATTTTTTTCTTAAATTTTATTTTTAATTTGCCTTATTTAATTACTAAACTTTGTATTTTTATTAATATTTCCCTTAGAATTTCAAGTATATTATTTATTTTACTAAAATTTTATTATTGTTAATTTTAATATTTTATTATTATTTTTTATGTTTATTATCTTATCAGTTAATTTTAGTGTTCTAAATCATTTTGCTTTTGTTCTTATTGTCTTTTAGTTTATATTTTCTAGATTAATTTTCTTTACTTATAATCTTTATAATCACATTATTATTTTCCAAATTTCATAACAATGTATATCTTTCAAAGTTCCAAATTTTATTAGTTTTCTAGTTTCTTTCCCAAGAGGCCCCCCCCCCCCCCCGCGTCTATCTAATACATCCAGCTCAAGAGAAATTCCTTTTGCTGGGCCCGTCACTCAGTGGGCTTCTGCGAAGGTCCCTTGACATATTTTTATGCCTGTCCGGCCAGCACGGCCCGCCGGCCTGTTGCACAGGCAACCGACCCAAGGGAGAATGACTGTTGTGCGGTGGCACACCTGCGTATGTCCCATTTTCTTTGGCATCTGCAGATGCCCGATAACTCTCTCTGCACTCTCTGGCTCGGCAACTGCACGACTGCATTATGCTAGAGACGTACCAAGCAAATTGTGGATGCCCGAAAAACGCCTCCTCCGCGAACCAGCACGACAAAACCGTGTGGTACCACACAGTGGCACTTTGGTGCCTGATATGTTTGACAGAAGCAATTGAGCCTTCGACATAGCCCCTTTTTTCTATTTTTTTTCCTGCAGCATTATTCATTCCGTTGTTTAAATTAAATAGAACATTCATTATTAAAATCAACGAAAAATAGCATATAAAATCATTAAAGAATGCAATAATAACTCACTCACCCTTTTCATTTTAAAACACTACTTTCTTTTAGATTTTGAAGAGATTTTACCGAATGAATATTATCTCAAAATCATATCTGCATATACTAGACTATTATCCATTTTACTTGGAAAGAAGTTACATATTTGAGCTGGGAAAACATTAGGAGATGGTGGGTTGAAGGCTTGAAGGAAAGATCATGCAACACGGTGACACTGTTACAAAAACTAAAATTAATATCTAGTTTTTAAAAGCGTTTAGCTTTATTTAATTGATTCCTAACAAATTACTAACATCCTAACAACTTATCCTAATCACTAACTAGAGAAGACTGCAGATAGCATAACGTTTAGGTGAGGAAATAAACAGAAAACTGGAATTTTACCTGCACAGCCTTGATAGCAGGTGCAACAGCAAGAGAACTTCGGTTCAGGGAGATTGCTGCAAATTCTGGGTTCAAGAAGCTGTCAAATTGATACTTAGATGCTAAAGGATTAGAAGAAAATAAGTTATAAAGGAAAGGAACTTACTTTTATTATAATACAATTAATATGTATGGAAAAAATGGTGTGTATTTAAATTTATATTGTTAATTTATTATATTTATATTATATTATAAAATATTTTAAAATTTTAAAATTTTAAATTTAATAAAATAATATATAAATAATTATCCTCTTGTAAAGTGTTCCTCTTATAAACATTATTTTTCCAAATATATTTTCCTTTTATGAAAGTTAAATTATTGTAAAAAATTTATACTTTTCATTTTCTTATTAAATAATGCATTTATTAGTTTTATTTATTTATTTTTATTTTTTCCTTTAATTAAATCACAATAATTAAATTATTAAAAAAATATAAATAACTCATAAAAAAAAAGACATAAAGAAGTGCACCAGTTCCAATGCTTCAATTATTGTCATAAATCCCTATCACAACACACTCATAACTCATTTTCACTACAAATGTTCAGGTTACAACACGATATATATAGCTACAGAAATATGCAAGAAACAATCATGGAAAGTAAAGTTTTTCGGAACTAAACTTTACAAAAAGGAAAAGAATGAAGAAAAAAAGAAGAAGCCCACAATCAATATTCATTTCAAATTATCACATTGACAAATCCCTATTAAGAATAAAAATTTTCTTTAGTAACCACAGAGACATCAAAATAAGTTGCTGCGTTGTTTAAGGGGTATTGGAGGCTTGTTCACCTTATAGACCTGATCAATGACTCCATCCCCAAGCAAAATCCACTTAAAAACTCCCACAAAAGACGCCATGTTTCTAGCACCTAATCTCGTATGAACCAGCTTTCGTAATATAACGAACCCACTCTACTGTGTTGTAACCACTCTTCTCCCACACCTGCATAGATCACTCTGTCAACTCCATGTGCATTGCCACAACCAAATTCAGAAAACATAAAAGATCCAAAGCGTACCTTGAGGAAACGGACTCGTAAACCAGATGCTGTAAACATGGGAACCTGGACATAAAAAAAACAGAGTGAACTTTTGTTGCACTTCCTTTAAAGAAAAGTAAAATATAAAATAAAATAAAACTAATATCATGTGACATAAAAGAGACAACATCAGGACAAAATTATTCAAGGTTCACTGAAGAGTGATACATATTGCTGTAGACAGACCATAATTATAGTTGATATGGTTTAAGCTTCGCCTACCAGTAAATCATTCTACATCATATTATTAGTTTCTTAAAATGACACCTGCACATGCATGCCCTTTACAAAATGTAGGCATCAAAATCTGAGACTTAACAAATAAAAAATAAGGCAAAAGAATATAAAAATGTTATAAAAAAAAAAGAGTTAAAAACTAATATTATCATGTGCATTTAAATTTTGTATCTGCACCAAATATTTGCATTGACAGCAATCAGTGAAAACAACTGGAACATGACTTTCCCTTGCCCTATTTTTTGATGGATTAAGCCAGATGAAGTCAGACTGATGCGAAACCCGGGATCAACAATGCAATTCAAAACCTTCACATATATTGATGCGGAATTCAGGATCAATTAACGTGATAAAAAACTCCGCATATAATATCAGTATTCAGAATCATAAGACTCTCAATAAATCCTTCTTACTTAACCAATAATTCACCTGAAATTATGAACTACGATAATTAGAATAGTTTGAATTGATTAAAAGTACTAGAAATATGAACTTAATAAGTTAGAAATCAATTCAAAAGAAAATTGATAAAATGCCACAAGAACTTATCTTGATAAGTTAAATCAATTCTCACTCAACAAGAAGGTTGACGAAAACTTAACTAGTTGAAAACTAAAACTTCATAATTTTATTATTCTCAAATTGATTTTTAATACAATAATGAATTGATGACTTATTTATAGTGTATGTCATGTGAATAATAAAGAAAATAATCTCCTAAATTAATCGCAAAATTATATAAAAAAATAAATATAAAATAGAATAGAAAACTTGCAACAATTAAAATGATTGTTCTCTAAAATAGGATAAATATGATCTCCCTATAAAGAAACTTTTTTAAACGGAAAATATCTTAACTAATTGTGGAGATATCTTCTTCTAAAAGTCGGAGATTTAGTTTTCTCTTGATTGATCTATGAAAATCTTATAATTTAAAAATCTCTTGAAAATCTCTTAATTAATGAAGATTTCTTGAAGATCTCTTAATTTAACGAAAATCTTTGGATTCCTTAAGAAAATAAATCTATTCACATCTTGTGATAAATGTTTAAAATCCTTTCTCGATCTCTCTTGATTTTCTCCATATGTGAATGTATCTCTTTTAGGAAGATATGATCTTGGTTTGAAAACTTTGAAAGATATAATTTTGATTCTCTCTTGATGAATTTTCAAAATTCTGACCTTGGTTTCTTTTTTCCCATTTGAGATAGATAGATATGGAGAGGAAAAAGAAACTTTCCTTCTTGAAAGAAAAATATCTCTTGAGTGGGAAAAAGTTTCTCATGAGTGGGGCGAGATTTCCCATGGGCTTTTAACTTCGTTAGGGGTCGCTTCCGTTCTTGACTTGGTTGGTTGCTTGAATAGTTCAAGCATCCGTGCTCACATAATAGACTCTCTATGCATTCATATTATATTGAAGCATCATGGTAACTGATGTGCATAAAACTCATTACTTAATAACATTGTGATTGAATGCATCATTGTGTATGAACTGTAAGATAATTGGGGATTGGATACACTAACATTTTGGAAGCCTATGTTGGACACACCATGACATTATTAACTAATTGAAATCAATTGTTCCCATGGAGTAAGTGATGATTATTATTCATATTGAAAAGGGAAAGATAAGAAATTGCGGAACTTCTGTTAAAATATTTACCATTAGTAGTTAAATGTTCCTTCTGGCATGAAACATTTT
Organism: Carica papaya; assembly: GCF_054855325.1. Lineage (NCBI taxonomy): Eukaryota > Viridiplantae > Streptophyta > Magnoliopsida > Brassicales > Caricaceae > Carica > Carica papaya. The sequence continues at coordinate 25,138,164 of NC_142311.1, read as the reverse complement.
TTTTTTGGAAAACAAAAGTAATATCTTAAACAAGGACCAAGAAACCTCGGTGAACTTGTTACTGCTTTATTATTTTCGGCATTTTCCAGAATAAGATGCAGCTAATAATGGGAAATAGAAAGTGGTGAACTTCCCCACATGCAACCTGATCTTCCCTAGCTTCCTTGTCATAGTTGAGAGAACACTATCTTCTAAGCTCCCTCCCAACTAATCTTATCCTCCAATGGGCAACGAACAGGGATTGTCGTCTTCTTCCCAATCACAGTGTTCTAAACAATGCTAGACTTTATCTTCAAACTAATCAAAATCAACCCCGATTACTTTGTGAATAGTCAATTCTGTTTCACCCAATTTGAATAGTCACCTAGAACATATATATATATATATATATTTTAAATAAAGAGTCACCTAGACCATCTATACTGCCTACCAAACCCTCCGGCCCAGGTACACTGCCTCACACCCTGCTATGAGCTTTCCCATCCCATCCTCAGGAATTGTCTCTTTAACTGGCCCTTTCATGGCCACAATGCTCAATGCATAAAGAATGAGGAGGTTTGAGAAAAAGCAAGAGACTCATTTGCTATACCCTCTTAAATTGAATCCTTCAAACTCCTCAACTCTAAATTGTGCACTCAACTCAGTTCTCCAACACTAGCACAGTAGAAATGGGCCCTAGGTCGTCTGCGTCAGAAGATGACATATAAGAGAGAAATCATCCATCGCCAACTACTGGGTTATCCCTTATGCAAAGGAACCAACACACTTGGGATGATGGCAGGTTTTAAAAACTGAAAAAAGCCACTTGGATAACAAAGGAGGCCTTGGACTCTGGGTGGATTGGGCCAAACAAACTCACCTTGATCCCAAAAATTTACTTTCTTCCTCTTCTTCATTTGAAATTCAAACCCTCCTACTTTCTTCAATCCAACTGTTGATGAAGCCACAACAGAAGCAAAAGATTTCTCATAATGGTAGCACTGTCCTTCTCTTCTTGCACCAATAAATGGACCACTAAGCTATGGTTGCAGCATGGTCACACAACTCACCCGTCATACCCTCCAACCGTCCAAGGAACAGGAGAGACCATCCAAAGGCTTAGGTTGCCTCACCGGTGGAGCCACAGCCTCTTTTTGTCCAGCCAACAAGGATCAGCAAGCAGCTACAGTTTCCCCTCTTCTAAATTCAAGTCCCATTGAACCAACTGATAAAAAATCCTCCACCCCAATCTGCTTTGGTGCCTTCAAGAATGAGCATCCACAGAAGAGGTACTAGTGCCTAACTAGTTTAGCAGCAATAAAATGGTCAAGCAACTTCGATCAACTTAGACCCTTTTTTTAAGGCAAAACAAATGCTTGAAGACAGTGAAGCAAAAGGGCGAGCCAGTAGCTATTTTACATAGAAGACACAAGGAATTTCAAGAAGAGCATATGTTCATGATCTTCTTAACAAAAGAACATCTATTAGTTTACACCTACAATTAGCTGAAACCAAAGACGTATAATCCATGCCAAGTTTTGAAGCTTTTGATGTATGAACTAATGTAATAATTCAGTATATAAAATTTTAATATTTAAATCAGCAAAAGGTAATTTGATAACCTGAAACTCCATTTGAATTGGTGGCCTTGTCCAGGATTTCTTTTCAGTCATTGTCGAAATCAACTCAACTTCTGCACTCAGTGTAGGCTCAGTTTGTCCAGGAAACTTTCTTATTCTTAAAAAGTCACAAGAACGTTCAATTGAGCAACAATTGCTGAATCAGTTCCAGGTCAAGAAATCAAAAGCAATAGAATACAAATAAAGTCAAGTTATTGCCCATACTAAAAACAGGAATGCATCAAAGAAGTCCAGACTTAGGTAAAATAGTTCTTCCTTTTGGACAAGAAGAGTGCAGGCAGGTGCACAATGTATGATGGCAGACAGTATGAAGCAATTATATCAGGCACACATAATGCAAACTATAGTTGATTAACAAATCGTCCCCATCTCAGCTACATGCGAGAAACAAGACTTGCTTTTAAGAGTAAACCGTTGAGAGTAAATAATTAACAAAAGTTTATTGCTGGAGTCTAAAAGTTCAGCTTTTTCTTTCTAGTGGAAAAGTCAAAATAAGTGTTGTCAGCAAAGGCTTGCATTAGCATTAGAAATTGCAGTTGAAATTGTAGTATTTTCCTAAAGTAATCTTCCTATGTAATGTATGCCATTTGGAAAACAAAATATGAAAGAAGAGTTAATTCGGGGTATTGTTAAGTTGCTTCAGACAATATCCTGTCCACAATGAATGTGAGATTCAAAGAAAGAGCTAATGCAATAACAAAAAAATTAAATCCAATTTTATGATTCACAGTGATCTTGAGCTTTTCTCACATTCTTATCTTAAATGCAAAGAGGCACGGCAATTAGTTTCTTGATTTGACATTAAAATGATATCTTGTAACAGCACTACTAACACTTTGTATAGAAGCGCACGAGACGTTGAAGATTAAAATACTTACTTCCAAACCAAGCAATCAATAGCTGCATTATACTTTGCTCGACCTGATGTCACTTGGAAACTTGTTTTTGCTGTTTGTTTTGGCACGGGAATTTTAATAACAACCCCAAGTGCGAACATTTTAGCACCAAATACGCTTTTCACCTGAAAATAACATTGATAGTTTTTTTTTTTAAATAAAAAACGTTAATAAGTTAATAGAAGGATGTCAAAAACTCAAATATGTCAAATGGCAAAATTTCATATTACATACTTTAACATTTACTTCCATTCGTGTACGGCCAAGCTCCTTAATTGATGGCAAGACTCGGAATGGAAGATTAACACCTTCAGTGATACGATACCTGAGGTGTTAAATAAGTAAAAAAAAAAGGGATAAAGTTATGACTGGTGGTAAATATAAAAATATATGGGATACAATAATAACTCCGAACACTTCTAAAGCATCAGTACTGATTCACCTCACTGAAGCACCTACAAGAAAGTCATTGCTAAGAATATGGAATCAAATGAAAAAAGGGGGAAGTAAAGCATAGATATTATTAAAACAATCAAGAATTGATTAGGGCAGTTTGGAAACAAATTAACTTATGGGTTCAGAATGGAATTTCTAAGAGACATTTTCCAGAATGGGGGAAACTATTCTTATATGTATAATGGTTTATAGAAAAGGTATTTGAAGCAACCTCTGTCTAATATATATCACAAAAACACCCAACCAATCAACTACTCTTCCATACGAGTACGCATAACAAGCGAATCAATATAATACATAAAATTGTAACAAAAAATTTCCTGAAGTTCCGGGTTCCTACCTCCTTACAATCAAAACATTAGCAACATGATAAACCCAGAGAGAATATTGCTTAACTTACTTCATTAATTCAAATTCACCATCTGGTGGCACAAAGCTAACAGTCTTTTCAGAGTTGAATCTTGTCAGATTTACGCATTGATGAAAAGTAACATCGTCGAGCTCAATAGTTTTACCACTGCAAAATATAGTATTTTCAAAGAGAGTGAATAGAAAAGGAACTAATGGGACCAACATCAGATAATGTCTGAGTTATTGAATAAACACACATCTTCATGTGCAAATAATAGCTAAAGTTTTAAACTTAAACTACTAAATAAATTTTTTAGAACCACACTTCGCAAGTAAATAACTGCAATAAGAATAGAATTTAATAGAATGATAGAAAGTAAAGATTGAGTTGATTAAAAACAAGTGTCTTCATTTGTGCAGGTAGGAAAACTTGCACATTAAGAATTTAATTTCAGCAAAGAAAAAAGGTTATTGAGAAAAGATAGATTGTTCTTGCCAACAATGAGAAGAAACAAGGAAGTGTCCTATGAAAAGTCTTGAACATTGAAACTGGGGTCTAGTAGCTCTGCCCAATTATCACAGGAAATTAAGTATAAAAACTAAACATGAAAAAATTTTATCAAAAGATATATAAAGCAGGAAGGACAGGTTACAATTTAAACAACTAAACAGCACAAACTAGGGCAGGTCTTGGAACATAGAAACATTTTCAAGTAGTTTTTCTTTCCTATCCACATATATCTACATATTTAGCTAAATTACCAAAAACATGACTAAGGCGAAGGAAAATATAAAAAAAAAATATGACCACAATTAAGTGTTTGAATATATAGAGAGAGAGACAGAGGAAGAGAGAGAGAGATATAAACACACATCAAGGTGCACATTATTTTATATGTAAAACTCGTTCATAATTCATATATATTTGATTAGATACTTCAATCATTTCCTCAATAATTCATATTTCCACCTATTAAAGAAAAAATCACCAGAACATCTAACTTGAGCTGGAAACCGAATGACTTGGAATTACAATGTCATTTTTATTCAAATTTCTATCCTTTTTGTATTGTATTCACATTTCTATTCTATAAAGTTGGTGCAGAACTCAAACTTACTATTTTCAACTACCAGAATGTTCCAACCCAATGACAGTAGCCCTTGGTCATGTGTACCCAGCCCTTCATACGTCTTGTGTTCAATTACTAGAGGTGTAGTACCCTAAGTGAAAATGGAACTATTAAATATGTTTTTCTCTAGCCTCTTTATTGAGAGAAAAGGAAAACAAAAGCTGTTTTCTGGAACCAAACGCACTCTAAATTTTCACTACCGAAACATAATCTAACAATCCAAAAAAGTGTACTACTAAAATTAGTTGAGGGATGAGAAAACTCCATCAAACATTACCTTTTTGTAGGGCGGGATTTAAGTTGTGATTCCTTCTCAAGGCCAATTTTATCATTTAAACCCAACTTCAGATCAGGCATTCCAGAAAGGAAACATTTCATAAGAATCTTCCCAGTTACATCGCATCGAAGAACGCTGCCTATAATTGGAGCAAGATGCATAAGCAATTGAACATGCATCAATCAATAAAAGATCTCAAGAAAAAAAAAACAATTATACACCTTTTGAAGACATGAGAAGATTAACACTCTCCACAATATCCAGAAACACCTGCACCAAATGAATGTTTAGAAAACAAGAAAAATGGTCCTATAAATAAAGAACGGCAGTGCATCAAACTTGAATTACCTCATTCTTTTTGTAAACAAGGCCCTCCCTTCGCCAACCAACAGCACCTGTAACTTGTAATGTTGCATTGGGTACAGGCTTATCTGTAGGCTATTCAACCAATTTGTGAATTGTATAAAAGATCAATGGACTTATGAAATAACAGATGGAAGAACAAAATAATACAATCTTCAACAAGGGATATCAGATATAGAGTACAACGGCATTATTGATAAAAAAAGATCAATGAATTTATGAAATAACAGATGGAAGAACAAAATAATACAATCTTCAACAAGGAATATCAGATATAGAGGAAAATGGCATTATTGATAAAGAAAAGGTCTTAAAATACTAGCCACATGCTTTATTTTCTTCCAAATTCCATATCCTTACTATTTGACAAATAAATAACCAACCTTGGATGAGAATGGTGAGCGCACACCCTCCTGAGTAATATAAAGCTTCAGAATTTCAGGAGAAAGATTTTGTGGGTAACCGAAGTCCATGATTTCTGCAGTTTTAGATTTAGATATCAGTCCTTTTCTCCCTCATAGAAAACTGAAACTGAGATAAAAAGCTCAATGGGCCTTCCATATTATGCAAACTTAGGGGATCAAGACATGGTTAGCATAACTTTACACAATTTAAGGTCACCAATCCTCTAAAAGCTTGATTTTATAATATTCCCTCTGAGTAATTATTTTATTTCTTTTAAACTTTACAACAACAAACTCTAGTATACTTCCTTAAATGTCCTTGTTCGTTTCAGCATAAGGACAAAAAGAATTAGCAACATATGATTTGAACTCATGAGATCCATAGACCTTTTGCAAAGTAGATGACCTTTGTATTGTACTTTAGAAAGTGGGAAAATAGTCTGGGCTACCCAGTTTAAGAGACAAATACAACATCCTCACACTGGCAAGGACGGCCTTGAAAAAAATACAGAAGCTCTTTTCTTTAGTTACTGAAACTCCTTAATTCAGTTAGATCAAACCAAATATCCTAAAATGCCCTTCAATTTCTCCCTCTTTCTTCTAGTTTTGTTAATCACTGCCATCTAAGCTTGCCATGGCGCATAGTTTGCATAGACCCCTATTCAGGTTGAAAACTCCTACATATACAATAAGGTGATGTTTGTAATAGTGGGTAGGGTCAGATAAAGAATAGATAAGGCCCCTTACTCTCTCTTACTAAATATCGTGAAACCTAATCATCACTATCGAGAATTGGATGCATGAGTCTAAAACCTCATTCTAAAAAGTTTAAAATGTCTAAAATATGTCGTTTCCAATTGTTTTCCATCCACTTTATGCTAATGTGAATAAATAGCTGCTGCCATTTTTATTGCCACCAATGCCAGCACCACAATCACCCACCATTGCCACCACCTCTTCATCCATTGCAACCACCATACCAACATAAATTTGAAAAAGTAGTAATATAGTTTTTTATGTTATCTTACTTATCTCCTTGCTCAATTATCCCAAACATTTGGGATCTAAGAATTTTACTAATGAGTACCTTATCCTAAACTACCCAACTAGTGAGCCTACTAAACCAAGTGTCAAACATAGCCTCCTTTTTTTTGTCATTAACTTCTGCTGAAGCCTAGTTTTCAAGCTCCTAAAAGTACAGGTTCTCAATCTTTTAAACTATGGTTGCAATATTGCATGCTTGATGGGTTTCAATGATCCACTTATGTTCTACGGATATTGAGAAACTTGGGAACCTGGATATCTAGAGATCACAATGTGGATATGTTAGCGTTTTAAGTTTGTTCCTTTACAGTTCAAGTCATTCAGATCAGCACTAACCTAGTTATTACTTATTTCAGATTTTACATAAATTGAGTTCGGGATATTTTAGATTCCTAGAAAGGGAAGATAAAATCATCTTTCAAGTCAAATTTGAGTAAACCTGAATATGGGTCACTTATGACTTAAGTTGCTTTAAATTGATTAGTAACCCTTTGAAATTTCTTTATGAATTAGAGCAATCTAACCAATGATTCTACATACCATCCAACAACTCGTAGATAAGAACAAAGTTATTGCGAATGGCATCTTCATCAAAAGCTCCACCAAAGTATGATTTAAACAATGCAACAGCCTGCATATGGAATAACACCGACAAGCATCAGCTACACAGACTAAGTGGAAGTAACTGTAGAAATTATTAAAATACCAGAAAGATTGAGATGGAGAGTTCAATTATCACCAAAATCCAATAGCAATTTGTTTTATAAAAAAAAAAATTTCATTCACCAAGGCATCAGGAGTACAAAACAAGGTACTAAGTCACTTACTTAGGCAAATGCAAAAAACAAGATTGACTGAAAGATCTAATATTCCATCATCTCATGTTCTTTTAATAAGCAGAAGACAACCAGGCCAAGGGAATCAATCTACTGGTGTCATGTTAAATGATGAACTTCTGCTGAGGTACCAAAGATAGATTGGTTCACATGCTTAATTTGTGACTTAAGGGTGTCAGCCTTGTAGATAGGGCAATTCTCTTTTACTTAGTGATACATTCATCCTGTAAATAGTTCTTCTCTGTAACTCGGCAACAACTCTGCTTTCATATGAAATTTTTTCTCGAACATACAAGTCATGAGCTAGATACAAGGTGATAAACTTAAAGATAAGACTCAAAGAAATGTTATCAAGAAACAAACTAGGATATCTTGGATCTCAATAATTAAAGCAATATCTCAATATTTGAATAATAATAATATTTTTTTCAAATATTTAATAACAGTCATAAATAGTTTGCCTAATAACCAAACTAGAGTACTCGATTTATAGGTACCAAATTAAAATGAAGATAGAAATCCTTAACTCTATCTAGGAATTCTATAAAATAGGTAAAGAAGTTAATTAAGTAGAACAACATATATTAGAAAATAACTAAATAAGATACTAAATAGGAAATAATAAAGTTATTTTGTATAAATATTAATTCCTAAATTACCAAAATATTTAATAATATATAAACATTACAATTTATATAAATATATAACTAACAGTAATATGCCCACCTTAGTGTCTTCCTATTCTGCATGAAGAGGTTGTTGACAATGCCAAGACATTTTGTTCCAAACATGTTATCCATCTGCTAATATTTTTTTTAATTATAAAAAACTATTTTTTAATTGTAAAAAACTATTATATGAAAGAGCTGAGTTAAATCATTATTCCAAAAAAGCCAAAAAAGAAAAAGAAAATAATTACAGCAGAGATAAACCACCTCCCATCTAACCAAGTGCTCTGTCAACACCTCACTCGAACCAGACCAAAGTAATTCCTCATCATCCTTTCAATGTTCTCAACAACATCTTTAGAAACTTAAAGAGGCAGAGGTAAAAAAGAGGAATACTTGAAAACACGTCTAAATAAGAGTGACCCCCAACAACCAAGGAACTAAGAGCACCATTCTGAGTCCCAGCAATCAAAAGCTTAGTGATCCTATGCCCTAATGGATTCCAAAAAGAACATTGTCCAACAAAAAGCATGGGTGAGGAGCATGCTGGGCAGGAAAAAAAATGATACATTCTTACTTTTTGAAATTATAAGACAGGAGGAGATAAAGTACAATGTCAAAGAATAATATGTAACACCCATTAATTTTATTATTATTATTATTATTATTATTAATTTTTAATTTATTTTATTTAGTTTATTTTGTAATTTTTGAAATTTTAATTGATTTATTTAATTTAATTTAATAAAAATAAAAATAATAATAATGATAAAATTGGATAAAAATATTATTTGGATTTAATTGAAATTGATTTTGGGAAAAATGGGTGAAAATTTGGATTTTGGGGTATTTTTTTTAAAAAAATTGGAAATCGAGGGTCAAAACGTAATTTAGAAAAGTTGTGCCACGTCAGCACCACGTCAGCAGCCACGTCAGCGGCCCGGTCAGCAGCCCTGGCCAACCAGGACGCGCTGCGTGGCAAGGACGCGCTGCGTGGCAAGGACACGCTGGCCAGGGGATGGGCCATGGGGGCGATCCGCGTGCGCGCGATCGGATGGCCCAGATCCGTTCCCTCGCGCACGGACGGTCCAGATTTAATCCCAATTAAATCGCAATCGAACAACACAGATTCAATCTTGATAGACGGTCAAGATTAAAAGGCGAAGGGTATAAATACCTCCACCCACACCTGACCAAAGAAACCCTAGCCGCCAGTGCTCGCCGGAGGAGCCGGCCGCTGCCACCCGCCGCCGCACCGGGGAAGTTTCCGACCGTCGATCGAGGTAATTTTTCTCCCCCTTACTCGTTTTTCGACGCTGAGTCCGCCTATGGCCAAATCGGAGCCAAACCACCGGCCAAACGGCCGGAAAACTCAGCCAAAACCAGCGGCGCCGCCGCGCCCCTCGTTTTTTGCCTCCGATGAGGCCCTTCCCGGCCTCCGTTTGATGCAAATTTTATACCACTGTGATCACCGTTTTTTTCTCTATAGGTTGATCGGAGCCAAACATCAAAACATGACTCACGCCGGAGGAGCCGCCGCACCCGAGAGCACCGCCGCCGGTAAGTTTCGGTTTTTAGGCCCACCGAGGGCCCTAGGGTTGTTCTATCGCAGGGACCGATGCAAGCGTGGCCGAATTCGGCCAAAAACGGCCAACTCGAGGCGAATCGCCGCAGCAAGCGGCGGCGCCGTCGCCGGAGCACGCCGGAGCCGCCATGCCGGAATTGCGATATTGGCCGAAAGGGGCCCTGGGTCTAATTTGGAATTTTTTGGGACACGTACAGGTACCAGTAGTGCGTTTCAGTTCCCTGGGAAAAATTCAAGGAAAATTAGGGACAGCCTGTAGGCGCACTGTAGAGCCGTATTCAGATCTCGAAACAAGTAAAGACCCCTTACTCTATTTCCTATCACGGTATTAAAGTTCAATAAATGATAAAACGGTATTTCATGAATCAATAGATGTGTGAAATTGTTTAAGGTCGCTAATGGAGCCCGAGTCTGGTGTGTTTGTCGGTCAGCTGTTGTTTGTCCTATTTTACAGTTTTAAATGCAGTATGAGGTCTGATGTTTTCATTTCATAGTTTCGTGTGCATATTTCACTGTTTTATTGATTATGGGTTGAATGACTGAGAACCCGATGTTGTGTATTGTCTTGTTTGGCATAAATTACTGGTTTGCCTGTTTGTGTGTGATTTGATGATGCTGACTGAGAAAAAAAGGAATAAAATGTTACGTAAATTGATAATTAGATAATGTAGTCAGCCTGACTAGATATCCTGCGAGATGGTGGACGGACCGGGTCCGTAGGGAACCCTACCGGGATTGTGGTCTCTCATACCGGACGGGGTATGGAGACCTTATGTGTTTTGGTGCCCATACCAGACGGGGTATGGGGACGGCCCGTTTCACTCTCATACCGGACGGAGTATTGAGGTTTATGGTTTTGGCGCCCATACCGGACGGGGTATGGGGACGGCCCTGGAATCTGATTACAAATGTTAAGGGTTCACGGGTAGCGGAACTCCTATGGATCCCCATGGATACTAGTAAGCTGGTAAATAAGGAAAAATATGTTGTGTAATGATTGAAATGCAAAGGTGTGGTAAGTATTATGTTATACAGTTCATATGATTTCATGATGATGATAATCTTATTGCTTTCGTATGTTGTTTTATGAACTTCACCGAGATAAGTGGACAGTAAAAGATTTTATTATTGATAAAAGAATTTGTTATAAATTATGCTCCATTGGTCTTTTTGTGTTTTCTACCCACCTTTACATCCGTGACGGTGAGATAGTGTGATGTCTTTACTGGGCTGGTGTAGCTCATTTCTTATTTAACCATTTCAGATCAGGAGGACATTGTTCCCGAACCCGTTCCGCAGGAAGACGGTGAAGGGGACGTCTAAAGACTCCGTAGTTATATTTATAGTTTTTCTTTTCGAATTTCTCTTTTAGTTAGTTTGTTCTTTTATACTTTGAGCACGTTTTTGATTTTAGTGTAAGAGATGTTAATCAAAATTTTTATTACGCTTCCGCATTTGACATTTTTAACACATATTTTATTTAAATTTCCGGGGCCGTTACATAATATATCCTCCTAGAGCCTTCTAAGAGAAGAACTCCTAAGTGTAGTTAAAATTGCCCATAATGTATAATTGCCCCCTCACACCAATTTCTTTATAATATAGCAAAGAGATAGATATATCATAAATTACCAGTGGGCGTGATGCGGAACCTAAAATCAACCAACGTGATCAAAAACACACAATTTCATTTAAAGGCATTAAAAGAATTGATTTTATAGAAATCCTTCCTACTTAATTTGCTATCAAGAATAATAGGAACTAAAGTTACTAGAAATGAAATAAATAGAATGGAAAAACACTACACGATCGTATCTTGATAAGTAGATCCACTCTTTACTCAACAAGATAGTAGAAAAATCTCTTTTGAAAAGAAATACTCTTAATATTATTGAGATAATTTTTGAATGCCTTACAATGAAGACTTAGTGATCTATTTATAGGATAAGTCAAGTAAATAAAAAAGAAGATAAAATCTCTTAATTTAATTTACAATTATATAGGAAATAAATTAAAAAATTAAAGATTAATTTTCTAAATAAGATAGATTTAGTCTTCTTTTTTAATTAAAAGAGATTGTAACTAAATTAAGAGGAGAGACATATATAAATAAATTAAAATTAAAATCTAATTTTCTAACTAAGATAAATTTAATCTTTCATTAAAAAAAAATTGTGGTCAAATTAATGGGGAGACATAAAAATTTAGGGCCGACCATAAGATCTCCTTTTTGGCCTATTCTCTCATTTTTCTTTCGATTGAGTTTTCTCTTTATGGTTCATATCCATACTCACATCAGAGCATTAGCCTATAAGGAGTCAAGAAATGAGACGCACTTAGGTAAGGATGCCTACTTACTCTCACTAACCAATGTTTCTTTCGAAGGTTGAGGACTAAATCCTCCATTTTCTATATAATCACCGCCACCCCCAAGTTTCTATATAATGTAGAAAGGAGATATATATATTAGTAAATTGCCTATGGGCCTTAGCCCTGTAAGGAGGCAAGAAATATAATGCGCTTTGGGAAGGACACCTCCTTACTCTTATTAACAAATGTTTCTTTTGTATGTTGAAGACTAATGAATTCCACAACTTGGAACCAGTTATCAACATTTCCTTATCGATCTCAACCTAGTCACTGCCCTATGTTTGCTAGCCTGTTACCTTCAGTAAGCAAGGCCGACTCAAATGGCTTTTTCTTCTTTTAGACCCATCGCAGTAGCTTGAGTTAATCATTTCTTCTTCATGGCTCGATCTCAATTCTCATGAAGAGTCCCCCATCAGATTTTTGGAAGAGAGGATCCAACTTTATTAAACATAGATACTCTAACCTATTGAACATTTTTAGCCTTTTTAGACTTTTCATTAAGAGAATTTGAGTTTCTAACACTTTTAAATCAATCACTACTGCCTTTTCTAACAAACTCTTCTATACCTAACCATTGTTTCTAGCCATGATACCTGCAATTGTATGGCCATCCATAAAAGTGAGCTTGTAGGCTTCTTCTCGCCTAAAGAATTCATTTCTGTTTGGGCGACGTCACTCACCCAATGTTGACATCTCACAACTACCTTACCTAAGCTCAAACCTTTTCCAACTTCAACCTCTAGGGCAATAGTACCATAACTTTGCCTCCAACGACGTACTTTGATAAGGCTAGGAACCAACCCGGTAATTCTTTTCAGTGTTAAACAAATAGTGCTTGTTCGACTTCCTATAAGTTGGGGGAAGGACTATATAAGATTATTACCCGGACTGTTGATGTTACCGAACAACCATTGCATTTCTACCCAACACAGATCATGAATCTCTATAGAATTCAAGAACATCTAGTCTAAAAAAACTGCTGCTCTATTCAGCTAAGACACTAAAGGACTTGATCTGAATTGAAAAATCGAAAAAAATTTCCCCAAAAATTAAATAAGAAACAAAGGAAAACTTTGGCTTGATACTTGTAAAATATGTAATCTTACAAGCAAAAGAGACCAAAAAGAGAACTCAACTGCATCTCCCGCTTAGAAAGACAAGAAACGATACTATTCAATCACAAAGGCATCGTCTAACTCTCAAAACCCATCCATTTGCAACCAACAGGAAGGCTTATTCCTATTCCCCACACCACTATTTATATCGTACATAAATGGCTCCAATAACTAAACAAAAGGCAGAAACAAATATTTTCTCAATCTAAATTACTATCAGCAGGTTCTAAATTATTCATCATCCATGGAAAAGTTCCGTACATCATAATTTTTCCTAATAAAAATGCAATCATAAATGGCTAAATCATTCATGTAAAGATTCTCTACAACAAAATTTAAACATTCCCCGAATTGCTCACAACTAAAATCTTGAGTTCTACATCTACTAGACAATACAAATTCATGAAAAAGGTTTATTTCATTTATTATTTACTTTTTAAGATTCAAAATTATGAAAAACAAGAAATATAAAATACCTCAACCACAAATTTGAATGCACAAGCTACATTCGCATTGCTGCTGACAACAATTACAATATAGACATTGCTGATTCTCATATAAAAGAAGGAGCATCCCCCAATCTGCCGCACTGGACAGGTACCAAGTTCTTTCGTCTGCATTATATGCATCCGGAAGGCATCCACCATGTTCCCCCTAGATTAAAATACAAGAATAAGCATATAACAGTGTACTGTAAATTTTATCATCCAGAGATAGAAATGAAATGCACTGCATCAATTTGGCCAATGTAAGGGACGGAATACCAAAATAATGGCAAAACAGAGATCATAGTAATCTGATATCAGTTGAAGAATGACACATCTGTCTCAGCCAGGATTTGACACTGTGCAACAACCACTTAAAGAAGAGCCAGCTCAACTGTAACAGCAACCAAATATCGTTTCCTTCTCTTTTATTTTTTAATTTTTTCAAAATGGTTCATTATATCAATTGTATTAATCCTAATGAATTCTAGAAAAGCAATTCCAGATGAAAAACAAAACACATTCAGTTTGGGGCACCTACTCAGCAAGGATCCTGTTCACAACAAGTTCTAACGTATGGTAAAAAATATAATTATCCTCGAACATTTTTATTCAGTGGGTATTTTAGTAATTTTGGTTTTTATCCTTAGTTCACTGTAAAAAGGAAAAAAACCTTATGTTTATTTTGAGTTCTTTCTAATGAGATCAAAGATGGCTTCATGAATGTCACATCTCCAAACCACATAAAATCTAATGTTTTTGTTCTTTTTCCCTTTTACTTGAACCTGTGAATATGTTGCAAGTTTGTTCTCTAAAAACGCAGTATTAATTTATCTCTTGCTACAAACTCTAAGCACTTTGGTTTTAATAGAAATCAATAAAGAAAAGGAAAGAAACTGGTAAATAAAGGACTACGTACTGATCGTGAGGAGTATGGGTACAAAATATAGAAAAGGCTAAGTTTAGGCTGAAGGAATTAGCTACTTGGTACACTATTCCTGTTAGAAATTCGATTAGCTAGTTATTAGGTGTCATATTTGGATGGCAAGACTAATTTTGAGTTATAATATGCATTAAGTCTAAGAAAAATAAATTTTTTCTAATAATTTTTTTATTAAAAAAGAAGCTTTGTTAAGGAACAGAGGAAACAAGAAAAGGTACAAGAGCGGAGAATAAGACATACTCCACAAAAAGTAAACCAAAACAAAACAAGTACACTAAAAAGAAACTTTCCTTATCCCTATATATGAAGGAATTCCTATATTTGATTTTTAAACAGTTTTCTTTGTCCATGGGCGATGACTTTTGATATATAGGGGTATCCATTTCTATAGAATCTTTTATTTTTGGATTTATCCTAATTATTGTTTCAATTTATCCATAGGAAAAAGAGCACCAAGAATTTCATACATCTGAGTGGATTATAAAGTGAACAGTAACCAAGAGTTGTTTGGGTCGAGTTCCAACCCAAAATCAAGTCCACTCAAGTATTCTAAAGAGCCAAACTCAAATAGTTGTATCCATTTATTCAGCTCAATTCGCCTAGTTGTCACCTATCAGAATCCAATAAGCACAATGCAATTTTCCATTGCACCCTACATAAATCCAATAAGCACAATGCAATTTCTAGGATGGTTTCACCAAAAATGTGTGTCTTCCTATTTCAATTTATTTCATAAAAAGACAAATATTATATCAATGCACCAAGGGGGTGGCCTGTCGACCTAAATGAAGAGCTTTACAGGTTGATTGAAATGTCAGTAAGGCAACCTAAATTCTCGTAAGAGAACAAGAGGCCTGCCCCTGAATAAAATGTCCAGGGTTTGGAACCAAGGATTTCAGAGCTTTATCAAACCATATGTAACATGTTAAAAGCCCATATGTGCCTCTCCTTCCATACGATCCATGAGGTAGACCTTCTGCTTCTCTCCTGCCAAGCCAAAACCTATCCCACAGAACCCAGGATCACCATTTCATACCAAAGAACTCAACTAGCAGCGTCACGGACAGGAAGAAAGCTGGCAGAGCACAAATAGGAGACAACTCCGTCGCTTAGAATTCATTTTTTGATCTGACTAAAACCCGTAATCCCGTAAACTATGACCTAAAGTGCACTAACAAGATTAAGGGAACCAATGGTTCTAAATTCATTCTTAATGATATTTCTTTTTGAGTTGAAGACATGCTATAATCACACAAAAAACAGCTGTCATAATCCTCGGAATTTTTTTCAGTCAGTCACCAAACCCATTTGAAACCCCATAGATTAGACAAAATTAAACATGTAGTAGCCTTCCGTATTAAAATATGAGAGAGAGTGGAGTACCCGACATCATCACGATAGAGACGATTGATGAGAACATCGCCACGGAGATTCAAGAAGTAGATAGCAGAAGCAGCCACCGGCATTTTCCCAGTGGATCGCGTCACACCCAGAAGAATCAAACGAGAGATGAACCGATCAAGGGCGATCCAAAAGCAAGTGGAGATCCCAGATCTGAGATATTTGCAGGGGAAAGTTCTCCAATTCGATTGGAAACAAGATCAAACTACCCACAAAAAAGAAAGAATATGAATAACAAGGAAATGAAAGCGGATTACAGTCGAAGTCCAATATTGTGCGGGTTTTCAAGGTCGAAAGCGAGTCTAAGAATCCCCTCATACATTTTGCAATCCGCCGTAGTTTCATATGGTAAGACTGCCATATTTGTGTTGTTTCTCTCTTTTATTATTTTAAGCTATTTGCTATCCTACTTTTTTTTTCTTCTAATTCTTTGTAGACTATCATTCTGTAATATATCATTTATTATATATAAAAATTAAGTTATCAATTTTTTATTTAGAATTTTTAAATATAAACTAAAATTAAAAATGATAATATATACAATAATTATAATCTACTTGATATAAAAATGAAACTTAATTTTTAACTTACTTCAAATATGTATAAATAGTCACTAATTTAAACGTTTAGTTAGAATAATATAAAAATATTAATATAAAATAAAATTTAATTTTTAGCTGAATACAAATATTAATAATAGTTACGAAAAATTATCAAATTGATTTTTAAGATTTGAAACTTCTTATAATTTAGTTTTTAATGTTTTTCCCTTATAATTTAGTTATAATATTTTTCATTTATTTTAAACATCCAATTTAAAAAAATAAAATAAAATACTTAGTTCATATTTGGATATTTAAAAGACAATTTAAAAAAATAATTTTAACTCGTTAATTAAATTAATAAATCGATAACAATAAAAATATATCTAATATTTTTATTAAGTTGTCAATAATAGTTAATCAAATTCATTGTTCAATTATTTTCTAAACGTCCAAATATAAGCAACAATTTAAATTTTTTAATTAGAAAATAAAAGAAAATTTAGCGTCTAAAACAAATACAAATATATATAACTAAGTTTAAAAAATATATATAATTAATTAAATTATAATAAATATTAAATTCCGAAAATTAATTTGATAATTTGTCATAACAATTATCTATTTAAATTTATATTCTATAAATAACATAGGAAAAAATAATTTTAGATAAAGTAATTATTTTATATTGTGGGAGAATAAAATGATATGACATATTATTGAATAGTTTGGTCTTATATATATACACAACTTTAGGTGTAAGAAAAAAAATCCTAAAACCTAACTACAAAAACATAATTTACTAATATATTATAATATCCTAACTTTCTAGATTTCTCTATTTTACATGTGACATAAGTATTAAGTATGTATACGTACATAGAAATGCACCATAAGGGTAGAAATCAAAAATAAAAAAAAGAAATTAGTTTAAGGGAGAAAGACCTTGCGGATAAGAGATTTTACCCCCAAAAGGAAAACAATTTATCTCGGACTTCAAAATTGGTTTTCAATCCTTAAATGTTAAAAATATTCCAAGGGAGTGAAGAAAAGAATTAGAGTGAAAAGAAAGAGAGAAAACAAAAATTAGGATTAGAGAAAAACCTTAAATCTCTTGGTTGAGGGATAAATTGATCTTTTGTGTAATACTTAGAACTTTTTACGCTTAAACGTGATGTTAAACTCTATTAGTTTGGGTCTCATAGTCATTTAAATTCTATTGATATTTTGCTTTATAGTTATTTTTATTAATTTAAATTAAATTGTTCCTAAATTAATTTAAGTTGTTTTAAAAATATATTCAAAAAAAAAGAAAAAAAATAGGAAAAAAGGAAACAAAAATAAAAAAGGGGAAAAATCCCCAAAAAATTGTGGGAAAAGACCCGCGGCATTGTGCGCGGTCGCGTCACATAGCCTGCGTGTCAGCAGCTTGCACACAGGCGTGCCTGTACTCCTGCTTGTGCAAAGGCATTGCGCGTACACGTTTACACCCTGTGCGCATGCACATGCTTGCAAGGCAGGTCTTGCACGCAGTACATGCAAGCCTTGCGTGTTGACAACACGCGAACTCACGTCCTACTGTGCGGGCACACTTCCTACTACGCAGACATGCCTCCCCTGCTGCGCGGTCACTTCACCGTCAGCCACCTACCTCGTGTCTCGTCGCCTTGTTTAGAGTGCGATCAGCCACCCACTCCTGCCATGTGTCCTCTTTGGATGATCACCACGTGCTGCACATTTAAAGCTCTTCCTATGGCTATTTAAAAAACCACTCCCCTTTACTTTTTTCAACCATTTTCCATTCTTCCATTTCTAGAAATTTAGAGAGAGAAAAGAGGAGTTCAAAGAGAAAGAAGGTTAGGGAGAAGAAAAAGAAAGAGGGAGTTCCAAACGTCAAGGGTTTCTAAAAGTCTATTTTTTATAAAAGACAAATCAAACTATGGTTACGGTAAAGAATTCTTTGGTATTTTTTCTTACATTTCTAAGTAAGTTTTTCTAGAAAAGATAAATTAAAATGTTAAATATTTTGATGCATTGATCTCTATAGCGATTAACTATTGTTTAATTGGATATGAAATATGCTAGCGGGTTTTGACCCAGAAGGTCAAGTCCAAGTAAAAATGGGCCTTGGGTTGGATATGTATTTAGATCCCCGTCGGATTCTAAACATGTGACTGTTATGAATAAATATCGAACATGAAAGAGAAAAAGAATGAAAATCCGGTTAACTATTATTCTTGAGGGATTTTTGTCTCTCCTTACTCTGAATATAAAATGTTGTTGAATCATTCCCTATGAATGATCGACGTTCCCTCTGATGAGAGTGAATACACAATATGATATGTTGGGCCATAGTGACAACGTATGACCATGGTAACATATTATGCCCAATATAGATATGGAACTGATTGGTCATTCACATTGGTAGTTGGGGATCCTTTATACCCTCAGTGGATATATATTGGAATAGTTTCATGCAGAGATCAGTAAAAGACTTAAATAAAAGACAAACATGACTAGAATAGTTGTTGATACTCTATGGTAAATTTGTATGATGGTTCTTCTACTTTATCCTAATTTTCTTGTGTTCTTAGTTTATTTATCTAGTTTCTATTGCAATGTCTGTTTATGATTGACTATATTTTCTGTATTTGTTATTTGAAATGTTGATGATGTCTACATATTTTTCTAAAGAAAATAGCAATCTTGTCTAAATATTTGAATTAAGCTCATCCTGCGAAGACTTCTAAGGTAAGTTATCTAATTGAGAAATGATATTTTATTTTAAAAGTTAATCACCTTTATAAACCTTAACTGTGTAGTTTAAATACTGTTTTCTTTACCGACTTTATGGAACTCACCCTAATGGATGCCCCCTTTCAGATGATGGAAATGATGATTTGCTCGTTGAGTTGCCTTTTGAAGCTTGTTTGGATCCCTTCTTGGATCCTTAAGATGATTACGAGTGCTTTATTTTGTCTGCATTCTAATGACACATGTTTGTAATTATTAAAATGACTCACTTTTCTAAATTCATATTTCAGTAGCCAACCTTTAACCTCAAGTGTAAAATTAAACCCTTGATTTTATTGTAAGGAATTTAATGTTTTCCACTATATATATTTTATAACTTGCATTCTATTCTCTTATCAGGCTCTTTTTTACTCCATCAAGTATGTAATATCCCAAGTGCTAATTAAGATAAATGGATGTCAGATATAGATACAGAATAACAAGTACATGATAAAATTTATGCAGCAGAATAAAATTATTACAAATCCCTTACAAATATATATGAGTTCCAATACATACATATACTGAGACTAGAAGTGGCTGTAAAATACAAAACAAAACATAAGGGCCACTTCTTTTACTATGTTGTTGGACTTATTAGAGTGCAGGAACAGTCATGCACTTAGATTGTGGATCCATAGGATCCTCATAGACTTCTAAGGGTAGATCAACCTGCGATTCCTCACTTTATTCCTCATTTGGGAGGAGGAGGCATGAAAAGAGTGAGTTTCATATGCTCAGTAAGGAAAACAGTATTAAATTAACATTATAAGATTTTAAAAGTTAATTATTTTAACTTAAAAGCTTACCATTTAACCTCCTCGTTTACCTGTCTTACATTATAAAAAAAAATATTTATTTGTTAAGAAATCGGTATGTTAATACAGACAACCAAACATACATCATATTAGATAATAGAAAAAATTAAATAAATCATGAAATACTCAGATTTTCGTATCATACTTCGTGAAGTCGTTACAACTTTCATCTTTGAGAGCAGATATAGATTTTCAACTACCCAAGTTGAATGAGCAGATTAGATACAAATATGACAATTTACTCAGATTCATTTTCGGCTGGCCAAACCATGGTACGATCTATGACCATGACCGTACCAGACATAGTAGCCCTAATAAATATCTACAATCACGACATTACTTAGCTACGAATGATCCCTATAGATAGTGTGATACCACTCTCATCAAAGAGTACGCCATCATTTACTAGGAGTGGTTCTCTTACGTCTTTACATACTAGATATGGGAGAAAAAATAGATACTCTGAAAGGCAAGGGGAACAGATACCCCTTAGAGATAAAAAACCTAACGAGATACTTGATGCAATATGCATGTCAATACAAATACACTTCGGACCACACAGGCTTCATTCCACCTTTCTTTTTTTTTCTTTTATGCTTTTTATTTTTACCATTTACATAATATATTTATTACATGCAATTCATCAAGGGTTTGCAATTCACATAATATGCTTGAAAATAAGAACAATTTGACTCATCTAAATACAGAGGCATACAAAACAAGTGAAATCACAATCATATTAAATTAGTTTATCTTAAAATACTTCTTAAGACATCGAAAGAAATACTGTAACACCCAAGTAATTTCATTTTTATCTTATTATTTTTATTTTTATTTATTTGAATTTTTTTTATTTTTAATTAATTTAATTTGATTTAATTTAATTTAATTTAATGAAAATAAAAATAATAATAATGATAAAATTGGGTAAAAATATTATTTGGATTTAATTGAAATTGATTTTGGGAAAAAGGGGTGAAAATTTAGATTCTGGGGGTATTTTTGAAAAGAAAATCGAAAATCGGGGGTCAAAACGTAATTTAAAAAAGTTGTACCACATCAGCACCCACGTCAGCAGCCACGTCAGCGGCCCGGTCAGCAGCCCCGGCCAACCAGGACACGCCGCGTGGCAAGGAAACGCTGACCAGGGGACGAGCCACGTGGGCAATCCGCGTGCGCGCGATCGGACGGCCCAGATCCGTTCCCGTGCGCACGGACGACCCAGATCAAACGCGCACACGGACGGCCCAGATTCACGTGTATGGACGACCCAAATTCAATCAAGCACGGACGGCCCAGATTGCATCACGATGGACAGTCTAGATTTAATCCCAATTAAATTACGATCGGACGGTCCAGATTTAATCTTGATGGACGGTTGAGATTAAAAGGCCAAGGGTATAAATAACCCCACCAACACCTGACCACAAAATCCTAGCCGCAAGTGCCTCGCTGGAGAAGAAGAACCAGACGCCGGAGGAGCCGGCTGCCGCCACCTGCCGCCGCACCGGGGAAGTTTAAATTCTCTCCTTAGCTCGTTTTTCGATGCTGAGTCCGCCTATGGTCAAACCGGAGCCAAACCACCGGCCAAATGGCCGAAAAACCCAGCCGAAGCCCAGCGGCTCCGCCGCACCCCCCTCTATTTTTGCCTATGATGAGGCCCTTCCTGGCCTCCGTTCGATGTAAATTTTATACCACTGTGATCACCGTTCTTTTCTTTACAGGTTGATCGGAGCCAAACATCAAAACGCGACTCACGCCGGAGGAGCCGCCACACCCGAGAGCACCGCCGCCGGTATTCGGTTTTTTGTGATTTTTTGGACCACTGAGGGCCCTAAGGTTGTTTTATCGCAGGGACCGATGCAACTGTGGCCAAATTCGGCCGAAAACGGCCAACCCGAGGCTAATCTATCACCGAAGCACGGCGGAGCCGCCGTGTCGGAATTCTGATATTGCCGAAAAGGGCCCTAGGTCTGATTTGGGATTTTTTGGGACACGTGCAGGTACCTGTAGTGTGTTTCAGTTTTTCGGAAAAAAATTCAGGGAAATTAGGGACAGCCTGTAGGCGCACTGTAAAGTCGAATTCAGACCCCAAAACAGGTAAGGACCCCTCACCCTGTTTCCTATCATGGTATTAAAGCTAAATAAATAATTAAATTGTACTTTATGGCTTTATAGATGTATAATTGATTAAGGTTGCCAATGCAGCCCGAGTCTGATACAGTGTTGGTCTATTGTCGTTTGATCTATTTTTCAGTGTTAAATGCAGTGTGATGTTTGATGTATTCATTTTATGGTCTCATATGCATGAATTATGGTTTCTTTTATTATGGTTGGTATTATGGTGAACCCGATACTGTGTTGTCTTGTTTGGTGTCAATTACTGGTTTACCTGTTTGTGTATGATTGGATGAGTGAGACCAAGAAAAATGGTAAAAAAGTTATGTGAATTGATAAGTAGAAAATGTGGACAGCCTGACTAGATATCCTGGGAGATGGTGGACAGACCGGGTCCGTAGGGAACCCTACTGGGAACGTGGTCTCTCATACCGGATGGGGTATAAAGACCTTATGTGTTTTGGCGCCCATACCAGACGGGGTATGGGGACGGCCCGTTTCACCCTCATACCGGACGGGGTATGGGGACGGCTCTGGAATCAGGTTGTAATGTTAATGGTTCATGGGCAACGGGGACCCCCTATGGATTCCCATGGATACTAGTAGGCTGGTAAAAGAGGAAAATATGTTGTTTAATGATTGAAATGCAAAGACGTGGTAAGTGTTATGTTATACAGTTTATATGATTTCATGATGATGATAATGTTATTGCTTTTATATGTCGTTTTCATGGATCTCACCAAGGTAAGTGAACAGTAAAGATTTTTACATTAATAAACGAGTTCGTTATAAATTATGCTCCATTGCTCATTTTTGTTTTCTACCCACCTTTACTTCCGTGGCGGTGAGATAGTGTGATGTCTTTACTAGGCTGGTGTAGCTCATTCCTTATTTAACCATTTCAGATCAGGAAGACATTGTTCCCGAGCCCGTTCCACAGGAAGATGGCGAAGGAGACGCCTAAAGACTCCATAGTTATATTTATAGTTCTTATCTCGAGTATCTCTTTTAGTTAGTTTGTTCTTTCATGTTTTGAGTACGTTTTGGTTATTGTGGAAGAGATGTTAATCAAAATTTTATTACACTTTTGCATTTGACATTTTTAATACATATATTTCATTTAAATTTCCGGAGCCGTTACAAATACTATATTTCTTACTGAAACCTTGATATTTTCTCATTTACTGTTCTCCTTTCTTTCTCTTTTTATCTCACTAGATTACTCTTTCTCTCTCTCTCTCTAAATCTTGAAAAATTAAAGAATGAAAGTGTGGAGAGGAAGGGAAAGAAAATTTATAGAGTTTTAGAATCGTCAGATTCGCACCAAGTGGCAAAATTTGGTGAAGAGAGAAGAGAAAAAGATACTCGACACGAAAAATGAGGTTAGAAAGCCTCCTCAATTGGCAGCGAATAGTGCGTCGCTTGAGGCAGCGACGAAGCACTGCCCAAGGTGGCAATGCCTCGGCTAGTGCACTGCAAGCTAGCCTACAGGCACACAAGCCTCCTGCCGAGCACGCAGGGTCTAGGCACACTGGGCACTGCGCGCAGGCCCCATGCGCAGAGGGCCTATCCGCATAGGCCTACTGCATGGACGACACGCTAGGTGACGCGTAAATTAAATAAAATTAAATAAATAAAAATCAACTAAAATTTCGAAATACGATAAATATTAAACAGAGTAAATTATTTAAGTTTAACGTGGCCAAAGACCCGAAGAAATAGAGTTTCTAAATCATTTAAGCACAATGATGGGCGCGGTATTACAAGGTATCTGGGATGTTACATTTTGAGAATAAAACACTTTTTGCGTTCGAAATTGGTAGAATTTGAGGCTGACAATGTGGGGAACAGTACTTAACATATAAACTATTTTATAAAGAATTAAAAATTTTTGAAGCAAGAAAAATGAGTGAAAAGCAAAGACTAGAAAAATTATTTCCCAAAAACCCTAAAATTCATGATTTTAGCTTTAGATTAATTCATGGAAAAAAAAGTTGAATGAGAGGGAAAAGGAAAGAATCTCCATGATGTCAGATTAATTCTTAGCATTAATTTTTTTTACTAAAATTCAGGAGCAAATAATTCATTCACTGCTTATTTAGCTTGGTAAATGATTTTTCTATAGTTCAAATTATTATGTTACTAGTAGATATCCATTGTTTATTTCTCTATTTATATGCCTCTGTTTAATGCTTTTATTGTTTATTTGTTTCTATAGATGTCTATTGATTTAATATGTGCCTAAAAAAAAATTGTGTTTATTTGATCCCAGTTCGCCTATTTTTAGTTTCGATGATGCAATCCTGTGTCAATGAGGAATCCCGCGAAAATCAGGATTTTTGCAGGTCCTGTTCCAAACAAGCAAGTAGTTCCAGATTCCCTTTCTTTCCTAAATGGGATCATCTCAAAAAGGAAATTACCTACATCCCTAACCATGTTTATAATTAAGATTATTCTAAAGAATGGGTCAACTTTGTTCAAGGAAGGCTTAAGCACAAGAGACACTTCGTGGGCTTAAAAGTGTTGGAAAAAATTTCAATATATGGCACATGTATGTAATTTAATGTGTATTGTTATCCTAAAGTATAGTTAATTTAATTGGTGGTCTAATAAAGTTGATAATTAACTTTAAGGTATTAAACAGTTAGGGATTTAATGTGTGGAGACTAAATTGTTATTTCTAATTTGATGAGAGGTCAAATTAGAAATAATGAAAGCATGCGCATTTTCATATGTCTTTTTAAGGGGTTATGGTCTCTAATTTAAAATGATCAAGAGGTTTTTCTTACTTCCTTCAACAGAAAAACTTACATACTTTAAAATTATTTTGAATTAAAAAAATTAAACCCTAACCATCAAGAACAATCAATACTACAATGGATTAAGGTATGTTTTTACTAATTGTTTTTCTTTTGTTCTCATTGAATTGATATGAATAGTGATTTTGTGTTCTAAATATTTATTTAAATACAATAAGTGGTATCGAAACCACTCTATTGTTGATTCCTTGAGAAATTCATAATTGAAGATTAGGATTAAATCTGGGATTATTGTTCATATTTTATATAATTGATTAAAAAAAATTAATAGAGGGCAGAATTCATGTGAGACTGAAGTTGCATCCTGATTCACTTTTTTTTTTTTTGCAATGTCCTAAAGGGCTTCTAGATTTGTATTACACTAATATTAGGATCTATGAAATAAAAAAAAGACATCGTAATATTGCAGCACGCTAGGCATGGGAGCACAAATTGGAAACGGAGCATGCTATCACCATCATGTGATTGTTATTTTAATTATTCATGGCCCATATATATATATAATTGTTGATGTATATATATATATATGATAATATAGCCCACTAATATATTTTATATTATATTTTGATTTAAAGCATAATTTCATGTCCATGATGCTTCTAGTGTTACTGCATATTTAAAAATAATTCAAATGTATATGTTGTATGTGAAATGTCATGTATATACACATCTAAAAATTTGGATATTATATTAGCATCTTTGGTGCAACAAAACTATAAACATGTTGAATAAATAATTTTTGATATATTTTTGTAATTTATTAACTTCATCTAACATTTAGTAATTAATTGAAATAAGATGTTGCCAAAGTAACCTCTCTTGTGTATACTAGCTTATAGAAAACATTACTGTAACACCTCGAGACCTCTATGCTTAAATGTAATGTTAAAAACTCCATTTGGGCCTCAAAGCCATTTATATTTAATATTTCGCGTATATTTTATAAATGCTTTCTTTTAAAACCTAACTCGTATTTTAGAAAATTTTAAGATATGTGTATATAGTGTTTTGATATTTTTAGGGAAGAGAGAAAAATAGCAAAAAATAAAAAAAACAGAAGACAGGGGAAAAATCCCCAGACGCGTAGGGAAAACTCTCGCGACCCTGAGCTTGTGTGCCGGTGTGCCCGTGTGCTTTCGCGCACACACGCGAAGGCACACATGAATGGCATTATGCATACTTGTGAGAGTGCAAACACCTATGCGACACTGTGCACGCGCGTAGGCGGGCGCACATTACGAGCCCATGCCTTATGCGCCGGCAGGGCATGACACACCCTACCATGCAGATCCGATCGTGGTAACCTTTCCCCTACAACCACGTGGATGACTGTGATGCCTTCCATATGGCACACATTTGACGGTCCCAAAAATCTATAAATTGGGCCCCTCTCCCTCATTTTCCACACACTTCCGTCTTCCTTTCTTCTTACACCTAGAGAAAGTAAGGTTCTAGAGAAGGAAAGTGAAGTTCTAGAGGGAGAAAATGGAGTTCTATAGTGAGAAGGAAAGGGAGAAATTTATAGGAGTCACCAAAGAAATTTTAAACACAAAACACCCTCCCTATCCACTTATAAAAATTCGATTATTTGCCAAGTGTCAGTAAGGGATCTTGTATTTTTGCTTATACTTCCAAGTGCTCTTTTTAGATAAATTAACTGAATTATGATGATGCATGATGTTGTTGCTGTCTTGTTTGATTTTGAAAGCATGTATACTATTGTGTTACATTTCGTTATCTGTCTTATATTCGTTGAATCTAGATATGATGGCCTTGTACTGAATCAAGAAAAGGGAAAACATAAAAACATTCATTAGTTGTTATCTCTGAGAACTTTTATTTCTGTTTCTGTTTTTGTCTCTGTCTTTGAATCTGAATCATTTGGTGAACTGCTCCCTATGAATAAAGAGCATTCCCTTTGACGAGAGTGGATATGTGAAACCATAAGTAGGAGCAACAGTGGTGATGTACGACCGTGGACATAGATCCCACCCTTGTTTGGTTTGGAACATCGAAACATGCTAAGGCTTGACACACTAAAATGTGTTGATACGATATGATATGGTGTCATTCACAATAGTAGTTAGGAATCTCTTCTACCCTCAGTAGATATATGTCAGAACGGCTTCACGTGAGGAGATGATAAAAGACATAAATATACTGTTATTTCTTAAGTTATATTTTTATTTAAAATTATGATTCTGCATATTCTTCATTGGATCATTTCTCTATTTGGTTATAACTCTCCGCTTTTATCTATCTCTATGAATTATTGTTTTCTTAATATGTTAAAAGGGTTTTTCTTAAAAGAATAAATGTTTTCTAAGTATTTAAATCTATCCTCCTGCAGAGGACCTCGAAGGTATGTTATTTATTAGGTAAGCATATTCCTTTAAAGCTACTAACTTTTGAAACCTTCGCAATATAATTTTAATACTATTTTCTTTACTGAGTTTTATGGAACTCATCATTTCCATGCTGGGACCTCTCGGATGATGATAGCGATGAGCCACTCGTGGTGTTGCCCCTTGAATTTTACTACAACCCTTCATTAGATTCCTAGTGTATTTATGAGTACTTATTTTGTCCACACTCTGATAAACAATATTTTTGTAATTTAGTAACTTTTGTGTGTGTATCTATTTGATTATTCTTTGTTGGTCCTAGATGTATAAACACTCATCTTATATTTTAGTTGTAAAGGATTCCTAGCTTTTGCTATATATATTTTCTATTGCACTCGTATCTATTTTTATTATCAGGTACCCTTATACCCCTCCAGGATTTTTCATAGGTCTTGTCATCACTATGGAAAGGATCACGGTGATTGCCCCTGCCATCGTCTTAACAATGCACGCTTCAAGTGCAGGAGCACCAACATTTCTCACAGGACTGTCCCTGATAACCTCGGGACATTGTCTGACTTGTTGCCCAAGCCCGAGTTTACCACCTCGATGAGTCTGATGCGTTAGTCACACTGGTTATTATTCAGGGTATGCTTTTCATTTATAACGCTACTGCCCATGCTTTGGTAGATACAGATACTACCCTTTCTTTTATATCATGTAAGTTTGCCAAAAATCTTAAAATAAAATCAAAACCTTTAGGACAAACTTGATGATAGAGACTCTTATTAGGGGACTTTTAAAAGCTCATGTAGTCTTTAAAAACTGTAAAGTAGGCGTTCTAGGCAAGGATGTAGTTGTAGACCTCATACTCTTAGACTTCTCACGGTTCAACATAATCTTAGGAATGGATTAATTAGAAAACTATAAAGCTATTATAGATTATGAGAATAAGGTCGTGACTTTGTGCTCAGTAGAATGATAATAACCATAGGATTTCAAAATATTTTGTTTGTAAATATATGACTTATTATGAAGGTTTTGGGTGACTTATGAATGTATGAACAAAATTTAATTCAATTTGACTTGTTGAAACCTAGGAATATGGACTCTAAACCATCACTATAAATAATTTCAGTGGTTTTCCATTTCCTGGATGTCTTTCCGACAAATTTGCTTAGTCTACCTCCTCGATAGGAGATTGAGTTCTCCGTTGATTTTATCCTCAAAATCCAGCCTATTTCAAGGTTCACCTACTAAATGAGCTGAATGGAACTTGGTGAACTTGTGCATCAGATAACTGCATTACGACAGAAGAAGTTTATCCGATCCAATCACTCTCTGTGGGGCGCTCCAGTCTTGTTTGCAAGGAAGAAGGATGGAACGCTTTAACTCTGCATCGACTACTGGGAGCTCAATTGAATGATCATTAAAAGTAAGTATCCCCTACCTCGTATTGATGATCTATTTGACCAATTGCAAGGTGCATCGGTCTTTTTAAAAATTGACCTCAGGTCAGGTTATCATCAATTACAGGTGAAGTCCGAGGATATCCCCAAGACTCTACTATCGCGATCTATGGCCTATTTGAGTTTTGAGTCATGCAATTTGAATTGACTAATGCCCTTACCATTTCCATGGACCTTATGAATCGTGTCTTTAAGCCCGTGTTGGACCAGTATGTCATTTCTTTCATCGATGTTATCCTGGTATATTCTAAGACCCCTGAAGAGCACGCCCTTCACTTGACCCAATTATTGGAGACGTCAACACTGTCTTTATGCCAAATTCAGCAAACGTTTCTTTTGGTTGGGTCGAATATCTT
Source organism: Carica papaya (assembly GCF_054855325.1). Classification (NCBI taxonomy): domain Eukaryota; kingdom Viridiplantae; phylum Streptophyta; class Magnoliopsida; order Brassicales; family Caricaceae; genus Carica; species Carica papaya. The sequence continues at coordinate 25,108,961 of NC_142311.1, read as the reverse complement.
ATCTCGGTCATATGGTTTCTGGTGATGGTATTTATGTCGATATTTCCAAAGTCGAGGCTATCACTAATTGGAGCTAATCAACCAACATTGCGGAGGTTCACAGTTTCTTGGATTTGGCTAACTACTATCGATGCTTCATTGACATATTCTTCTGTATTGCTGCTCCCCTAACTCGCCTCACCAAGAAAGGGTCCCTTTAATTGGGATTCTGAATGTGAAGAAAGTTTTCTTGAGTTGAAGCGTCGACTCACCATTGCTCCACTATTAATCATCACCGATAATGCCGGATGTTTCTAAGTTTACTATGACGCATCTCGTGTTAGTTTAGGTTGTGTCCTTATGTAAAATGGTCGCATGGTTGCGTATGGATCTAGCCAGCTAAAACCCCATGAAGGTAACTACTCCACATATGGCCTCGAACTTGCCGCCATTATTTTTGCTTTAAAAATATGGTGTCACTACTTGTACGGTTAGACTTTTAAGATGTATACGGATCACAAGAATCTGAAGTACCTATTCTCTCAGAAAGAACTGAACACGAGGTGGAGAAGTTGGATGGATCTTCTCAAGGATTATGACCGCAAGATCATTTACCATTCTAGTAAGGAAAATGTTGTCGCAAATGCCTTAGTCATAAGGACTCGGCCATGGTAGCCCAATTGAGGATTTCTAGTTTGAGGATGCTCGAGATGATTCAAGACCTCAGGGTCAATCATCGTGGAGAAAGCGCATGCTTTATCCAGATCCGTATCCAACCAAACATCCTCATATAGATTTGGGAAGCCCAAGCAACGAATCAGGAGATTTTGAAACACATAGACAAATTCACTTTCGAGGACAACACCGACTTTAGGATTTTTAATGATGGACTATATCAGTTTTGTGATCGCGTATGGGTGCCTAGCGACCTCGAACTTAGAATGGACCTCCTAAAGGAAGCCCACTCATCCAAATTGTCCATCCAACCTGTTAATACCAAAATGTATCATGACATAAAGCGTCACTTCTGGTGGCTTAGATGAAGGAGGAAATCATTGAGCACGTGTGTCGGTGTCTCACATGCTAGAGGATTAAGGTAGAATATTAGAGACCTAATAGCATTTATAAGGTCTTTCCATCCCTGAATGGAAATGAGAGCACGTGACCATTAACTTCATCACTGGTTTGCCCAGAACCAGCTCTAATTGTGATACCATATGGGTCATTGTGGACAGACTGACCAAGTTCACCCATTTGTTTTATAATTAAGACTATTGACTTGACCAATAAGTTTACTCGGTTATACATCGATGAGATTGTTTGATTCTATATCTTTTGATTTTTATGGTATAAGATAGGGATCCTTGTTTCACCTCTCACTTATATGATAGCTTCTAAGAAGCCCTTGACTCCAGCCTCTGCTTTAGTACTGCTTATCACTCCTTAACTAATAGGCAGTCTAAATGCACTATCTAGATACTGGAGGACATGTTGCGCGCATGTGTACTGGACTTTGGTGGCAGTTGGGATATACATCTTCCCTTGTGCGATTTTGCTTACAATAGCAGTTACTACTCCAGTATTGACATGGTGCCATTTGAAGTCCTTTATGGTAGGCCTTATTGATCTTTGACCTATTAGAATGAGCTTAAGAACAAACATCTCCCTGTGACAGAATTTGTCCATAAAACTATCGACAAGGTTGCTGTCATATGAAAGAATCTCATCACTACAAAAAGTCACCAGAAGAGCTCTACTAACGTCTAGAGAAGACCTCTGGAGTTTATTGTTGGCAACCACATCTTTCTGAAGGTCTTTCCATGCAAGAGAAAGATGCAGTTTAGAAATAGAGGAAAGCTTAGTCCTCATTATGTTATACCTTTTAAGATCATAGAATGTGTAAGTCCCGTAGCATACTGTCTCATCTTACCCCCAAAATTTCACGACATTCACAATGCTTTTTACATCTCTATGCTTAAAAGAGTACTATCTTGACCTTTCCTACATCATTTCATGTCAGCAATTCTTGTTAACTCGGGCATGACCTATTCAGAGTACCTAACGAAGATAACTGATCGAATGGAGAAGATTCTATGCAATAAAAGGATCTCGATGGTTAAAGTGCTATAGCAACATCACACACCAGAAGAAGCAACATGGGAACTTGAGGAAGAGATGCGAGAGAAGTTTCCTGAGTTGTTCTAAAGGCAACTACAAATTTAGAGGACAAAATTTATCTAAGGTGGGGAGAATGTATCATCCAGAGACTTCTACGCTTAAACATGATGTTGAAAACTCTATTTGGGCCTTAAGGCCACTTATATTTAATATTTCACATATATTTTATCAACGTCTGCTTTTTAAAACTAACTCATATTTTAGAAAATTTTAAAATATATGTATGTAGTGTTTTGGTATTTTCAGGGAAGAGAGAGAAAAACAATGAAAAATAAAAAAAATGAAAGACAAGAGAAAAATTCTTCGGTTGGGAAAAATATCCTTGGACACACGAGGAAAATTCCTGCGGCCGTGAGCCTGCCTGTAATTACCTACGCGGCTCTGTGTGCACACAGCGCGCCCAAGCCCTGCGTGCTAATAAGGCATGATGCACTTTGTCGTGGACGACTCTGAGGCATGCCATATGGCATGCATCTGACGGTCCCCAAAATCTACAAATTGGGCCCCTCCCCCTCATTTTATACACACTTCCATCTTTCTTTCTTCTTACACCCATTTAGAGAGAGAAAGTAAGGTTTTAGAGAGAGAAAGTGAAGTTTTAGAGGAAGAAAGTGGAGTTCTAGAGAGAGAAGGCAAGGAAGAGATTTGTAGGAGTCGCTAAAGGAATTCTAGACTCAGAGCACCCTCCCTATCCACTTCTAAGAATCCAGTTATTTGCCAAGTGTTAGTAAGGGATCTTATATTTATGCTTATACTTCCAAGTGCTCTTTTTAGATAAATTAACTGAATTATGATGATGCATGATTTTGGTTGCCTTATTTGATTTTGAAAGTATGTGTACTATTGTGTTGTATTTCGTTATTTGTCTTATATTCGTCGAATCTGGGTACGATGGCTTTGTGCTGAATTAAGAAAAAGAAAAACACAAAAACATTCATTAGGCTGTTATCTCTAAGAGGTTTCTGTTTCTGTTTCTGCCTCTGTCTCTAAATCTGAATATGTTAGTGAACTGTTCCCTGTGAATGACGAACATCCCCTTTGACGAGAATGGATACGTAAAACTGTAGGTAGGGGCCACAGTGGTGATGCTTGGTCGTGGTCATAGATCCAAATCTTATTTGGTTTGACACATCAAACATGCTGAGGTTTAGCACACCGAAACATGTTGATATGATATGATTTGGTGTCATTCACAATGGTAGTTAGGAATTCCTTTTACCCTCAGTAGATATGATGTGAGTATGGACATGGATCAACTTGGCAAAAAGGATATCTCAATGCCAAGTGGGCCCATTACAAGAGGGGGAGCTAAAGTATTACAACAAGCCTTCTAACTTTTTATCCAAGCGTGGATCAATGAGAAAGATGGGTTTGAACCCATCAAAGAAGCCCAAGAAAATATGACAATTAACCCAAGGGTATATTAGTATATACTATTCACCCCAAGTGCAAGAGGAAAATAAGCAATAAAAGGGAAGAATTTTACAAGATATTAAAAAAAAAAATTCCCATAGAATTTTATTTCCTAATCATGTGGGAAATCTTCATAATTAAAGATTAGTCAAGAGGAAAAATTGCTTCTAAATTGCAAGCTATTTTGAGAAAGAGAAAAACTCTTTAAATGTCAAATCTTGCAGAAAACGAAAATACTTGAAAAAGAGGAAAATATCTTTGCAGAATTTCTTTCCCTAAATTAGCCATAGTTAATTAAGATAATCCTTATTTAAAAAGTTTTCTTCATTTGGAAAATATATCTATCCTATTTTAGTTGTAATTTTCTTAATTTTTGCTAGTTTTCTATTCTAGTCTAGATTTAATTTTTTATATAATTTCTACCATTAATTAGGAGATTATTTTTCCTTATTATTCGCATGACCTATACAATAAATAGGCCATCAATTCAGAGTTGTAATTCAATTCAAAATTTTTAACTTATTAATAAAATTCAAGTATTCTTATTTCAAGCTTTCAGGCTTGCAAGAGTGAGTGAGTGGGCCTTCGACCAATTTGTTATGTGAGGAATTGGGATCACTTATCGAGGTAAGTCTCGTGATGTCTTTTTAATTCTATTTTTTTATTTCTTTCCCAGTTACCATAGTTTTCACTTCCCTGTTGAGTGCGGGTCAAGTATGGAGAGTTTGCTTAGGATTTTGGGTTTTTGATTATTGATATATATGCAGGGCTTTGGATTTTATTATTGATCTCGGGTTCTGCATTAAGATATATGTCAGTTTTCTTAAAAGAACAACTATTTTCTAATTATTTAAATCTATCTTTCTGCATAGGATGTAACACCCCGCCCATCACTGTACTAAAATAATTTTGAAAAATAATTTATTTGAACCTTTGGCCGCTTTAAACTTAATTAATATACACTGTTTAATATTTCTCATGATTCGTGATTTTAATTTATTTTGATTTATTTTTTTTATTTTATGTATTCTAAATTATTTTATTTTATTTTTTTAAATTAAAAGGAAAATTTTTAAAAAAATTGAAAAATAGTGAAACGGGAAAAAATTGCTAGTAGGAAAAATCCTGCGATAGGGTGATTTGCCTGTGGGGCATGCACACAGTGCGCACGTCCCATCCGCACATTAGCACGCACGGGTCAGGTGCACAACATGCATGCCTCTTCGCACGCGCGCATGCATGGGACATGCACACAGTGCACATGTCTCGTCTGCGCGCTCGACACAAGGTCAGGACCAGTGCACGCATCCTGTCACACGTAAGCGGGCTGACCGCGCGTTACCTCGCACACGGACTGACATCGCACACTTGGGTGCCCCGTCCGTGCTGCAGGCTAGCTCCTATATGCGCGATAGTAGGCCTGTGCCCCTGTGCCCCTCTCGGCTACCCTACAGCACGCCGACCGTGCACTATCACCTCGGGCAGTGCAACACCGTTGCCTTGGGTGGCGTGCTGCCGATGAAGGAGGTCTTCCTCCCTCGTTTTTAGTGCCAAAAATATTTTTTCTCTCTCTTCACTGAATTTTGCCACTTGTCGTGAATTCAATAGTTCCAAAATTCTATAAATTGCCCCCCTTCCCTTCATTTCCACACTTCTATTTGTTTCATTTTTCATAGGTTTATAGAAAGAGAGAGAGAGATAGTAAATTAATGAGAAAAGAAGAGAAAGAAAGAAAAATGGTGAAGAAGAAATCATCGAGGTTTTAGTAAGAAATCTAGTATTACTTTCGATGTCTTAAGGAGTATTTTTAGATAAGTAAATTTAATATGATTGTTGTTTTGCTTATTTTATATGCCTCTGTGTTTAAATGAGTCAAATTATTCTGGTTTTCAAACATGCTATGTGAATTACAGACACTTGATGAATTTGCATTTAATAAATAAAATATGTAATTTATAATAGTAAAATTAAAAAAAAAAAAGGGAGAAAAGTGAAATGAAGCCTGTATGGTTTGAAGTGTATCTGTATTGATATGCATATTACATCAAATGTCTCATTGGGCTTTTTATCTCTAAGGGATATCTGTTCCCCTTACCCTTCGAGGTATCTGTTTCCGCCCTCCCTTATCTAGTCTGGAAAGCCGTAGGAGGTCCGCTCTCAGTGGATAATGATGTGCCCTCTGACGAGAGTGGTATCGCACTATTTGTAGGGATCACTCATGACTAAGTAATTTTATGACTATAGATATATGTTAGGACCACTATGGTTGGTGCGCCCGTAATCGTAGATCGTACTATGGTTTGGCTAGCCAAAAGTGGGTCTAAGCAAATTGTCATATCTGTATCTGATATGTTCATTCCACTTGGGTAGTTTGAAATTTGTATCTACCATCAAAGATGGAAGTTTATAATGACTTCGCAAAGAATGACAGGAAAAATTTATGCATTTCATAATTTATTTGATTTCCTCTATTATTTGGCATGATATATATATATATGTATTTGATTTTCTTTGTTAACATACTATTTTCATATTCAATATTTTCATAATGATGAGTTAGGTAAATGAGAAAGCTAAACGGTAAGATAAAATAATAAATTTTGAAATCTTACGATGTTAATTTAATATTATTTTCTCTACCAAGTATATAGAAATCACTCTTTCCATCCCTCCCCCCCCCCAAATGAGGAAGAAAATAAGGAATCGCAGGTACCTTTAGAAGTCTATGAGGATCCCGTGGATCCATAAATCTGAGTGCATGACTGTTCTGCACTCTGACGAATTTTAGTAGCATACTGAAAGAAGTGGCCCTTATGTTTTATATTTTATAGCTACTTCTAGCCTCAGTGATGTATGTATTTGGAACGTTATATATATACATTTGTAAAGAATTTGTTAAGGTTTGATTCCGCTGCATAAATTTTATCATGCACTCGTTATTCTGAATCTGTATCTAACACCCATTTGCCTTAATTGGAACCTGGGATGTCACAGGTGGTATCAGAGCAAAATTTCACGGAACAAATCCCTTGCACTGAGGCCTAGGATAGATAAATCTTTTAGAGTACCCAAGGAAGAAAAATGTCCTATTTTCAAAGATTAAACCCCTAACTCGTGTCTTTCTTTCTCTCATAGGAATGAGCGGAGAAGACTATTTGTAGAGCATACTGAACGACCTAAAGCCCTTGATCATCCGACCAAGGCTGAATTTACAGAATTTTTTCAAGCCATTCAAGGATTAACTACAGTTGTAGAACAAAACCAGGCAAACCCTTATCCACCCCCTATCCCTGAATTCTGAAACACAGATCGGTCTATCTCCCACAATATAGTGGAGTTTAGAAAACTTAATCCCCCACACTTTGAAGGTGGCCCCGATCCTTTAGTAATTGAAGCCTGGATCCTATAAATAGAAAAGTTTTTCTCTGTACTAGACTTGACCAAAGAACAAAAAGTCCTTTTTGTAGCTTTCATGTTAAATTGTGAAGCCGAACACTAGTGGCAACTTAAGAAAGAAGTCCTGCCTACCGCTATTACTTGAGAAGATTTCATGGACGCTTTCTTTGATAACTTCTTCCCTGTTTATATACAAAAAAAGAAAGAGGAGGAATTTTAGGTCCTTTGTCAATGAAGCTTTTTTGTAGCCCAATATGCAGCTCAATTTGTTCAACTGTCTAAGTCTGCCCCTTTGATTGTCACCCCTGAAAGCTGAAAAGTTAGGAAGTTTCTCAAAGACCTTCGTGTCGACATCTATGACCGGATCGAGACGCTGAGACCTAGCTCATATACAAAGGTGCTTGAATATGCCTAGTTGGCCGAAGATCTTATCTCGGCTAAACACTAACGCTTTGCCCGAGTTCCTACCCAACAATAACCCCAATAGCTTAGAAAAAGATTGCTTGACCCAATAAGTAGCCCTCCAGATAAATGACCCAGAATTGTCCTTCTTCCTGCCATGCCCCCACCTACAGCTCCACCTACCCGAGCTAACCAACCTTGTCAACATTGTTGTCGCTCACATGGTGACCTGCCTTGTTGGTGAATCAATAATGCATGCTATCGGTGCGGAAGCATCTAACACCTTATAAGAGACTGCCCTCAATGACTGAAGGATGTAGCCCGACCCATAGCATAAGGTAGAGTATACCACTTAGATGAATCTAATGTCCTCCCTACTCCTATTCTCATCCAGGGTACGCTTTCTATTCATAATACTTTTGCCAAAACATTGATCGATACTGGTGCAACTCACTTTTTTATTTCCTATGCATTTGCTTGTAACTTAAAATTTAGACCAGAAGTTTTAAGAAAAATGCTAGTAGTAGAAACTCCCTCTAAAGGACTACTAGAGACTCATTGCGTATATAAGAATTGTAGGATAAAAACTTCAGGAATAGAGGTATGTGTAAATCTAATACTATTAGATTTTGTATGATTTGATGTAATGTTAGGAATGGATTAGTGGAAAAAGTGTAGAGCTATAATAGACTGTGAAAATAAAATTATAACTTTACGATCCTCAAAAAAGAAATAAAGTTATTATTATCCTTTAACTAATAATTGAATGAACAGGAATATGGACGCTGATCTTGCTGTGTGTTCCATACCAATTGTTTGCAATTTTCCTGATGTCTTTCCTATCGAACTTCCTAGTCTACCTCCCTCACGTGAGGTAGAGTTCCTAATTGAATTATTGCCTGGAACCCAACCGATCTCGAAGCCCGCATATCGCATGAGTTGCATTGATCTTATCACTCGCAAATTCATTCACCCTAGCCATTCTCCTTGGGGCACTCCAGCATTGTTCGTAAAGAAGAAGGATGATACCCTCCGACTCTGTGTGGACTATAGAAAAATCAATCGAGTGACTGTTAAAAGCAAGTACCCCTTATCTCAAATCGATGATCTCTTCGATCAACTGTAAGAAGCCATGGTCTTCTCTAAGATCAATCTCAAAATTGGGTACCACCAGCTGAGAGTTAAAGAAGAAGATATTCTAAAAACTGCTTTTCAGTGTAGATATGGATTGTACGAGTTCAAAGTGATGTTGTTCAGATTGACCAATGCCCCAGCAACTGTCATGGAACTAATGAACTGAGTTTTTCGACATGCACTCAATCGGTACATCATCGTCTTTATTGATTATATGCTGGTGTATTCCAACAGCCATGGGGACCACATTGTGGATTTGGCCGAAGTGTTGGAGATTCTCTGCCAAAACCAACTGTATGCAAAACTAAGCAAGTACTCCTTTTGGTTAGATCGAGTTTCTTTTTTCGATTATGTAATCTCAAGTGAAGGGTTTCTGTAGACCCATCCAAGGTAGAATCGGTAATCAATTGGAGTCCGTCCACTAATGTGGCCGAGGTACACAGTTTTCTTGGCTTAACAGGCTACTACCGAGAATTTATTGATGGATTCGCCAAGATTGCTGCCCCTATGACTCAACACCAGAAAGGAAGTACACTTTATTTGGAATTATGTGTGCAGTGAAAGTTTCATGGAATTAAAACATCGTCTCGCCTTTGCCTTTATTTTAATCCTCCCTAACAATGAGGAGAGATTCCAAGTCTACTGTGATGCATCTCATATTGGTTTGAGGTGTGTCTTGATGCATCATGGTAGAGTAGTCGCCTTTGGATCCTGATAGCTCAAAGTTCATGAGCAAAATTACCCTACCCACGACCTGAAGCTAGCAGACATTATCTTTGCCCTGAAGATATAGTAGCATTATCTGTATGGTCAAACTTTTTAAATTTATATTGACCATAAGAGTCTCAAGTACATCTTTTCTAAATGGGAGTTAAACATGAGGCAAAGACACTTGATGGATTTTCTGAAGGATTATGATTGTCAGATCATTTGTCACCTTGGAAGAGGGAATGTTGTCATGCCCCGATACTCAATATGAGGCACAATTCCTGCTCATGCCATTTCAGATAGTGGGCCCATAAATTATATACATGCGTAGATAAAAATAGATAATAAAATCTTGCATCCCATGTGATATGTACAGTAACTATATATATATAACATGAGGTCGGAATTTAGAGTCTAAAAGAACAAAATAAAAATTTTTAAATATGTATAAAATATACAAAAAAAGAACTATTTTTACAGGTTCTACTCGTCTAGCAGCGGTGCTGGCTATTTATTTTCCTCTAAAAAATATTAGGGTGAAAGTTAATGAGTTTTACCAACTCAATAAGTATTCCCATTCTCTTAACTGAGATAAAATTTCATGCAAAACACATAGTAAGAAACAAAAGCAATTAAAAATATTTCAGTGCAAAATTCATATTCTTATTTTCACTATTTTACACGTTTCTGATGATCTTTTGAATTCTTTTAAATATTATAAACAAACCTCAAATGTATATTCCCATACTCTTGAAAGACATAAATGCATTCTAATATTAATCGTCATTTCTAAAAATAATTACACACATAAAGATCACAGATACACTCGAACGGTCATTTCTATAGTTTCATCGCGCAATGCCATTTATGTCATCATTGAGAAAAGGTGAAATGGATACTCCCATCGCATGGATAGCATACAAATAAATCACACAATGGCCATAACAAGTACGTTTGCTAGGTGACCCACACTCACACGAATGCTTATCCATGTCTGGATTAGGTTTCAAACTTTATCCATGTGTCACCATGCCCACTGAACTTCAGCCACACACACACACTCCCCTCCTCGATTCAAACTAAACGAGAAGGTATTTAGGGTCCCTACCCTATTTATTCCTACCCTCTCATTCCAAATTTCTTAATTTGTTTAAATGATCATTTTTTAACCTCAATTATTTCTTCTCCTTTCTATTTTTACATTTTTATTTTATTTCTTTTTTTTTCAATTTTTTTCTTAATTGAGAATTTTCCTTTTCAATTTTATATTTCATTAGTCTAAATAACTCTCAGTCCATTGGGTCTGTTTTATGGTTTTATCTCCTCGTAGGGTTCCAATTGCTTAGGTTTACTAATCATAATTTGGGTTCTATTTTTTATTGAAATTGGGCCAATATTCATTTAAATTTAAACCCGGTTGAGATTTAGAAATACTTACACTCCTTCGCGTCTTCCCAGATCAGCTTAAATGTCCAAATTTTTCTGTACACATGATATAATTAATTAAAATACTTTGAAATACTAAAAATTAATTTAATCAAATTACAGGTTTCAACAACCACCTAACGGAACACCCAAAATTATAAGAATCCATATATGAGAAACCTTTCGGCTCTCCCTTCGACGAATTGGATCCCCATTTTTCAAGAAAGACTTTTCAATTTCTTGGACGACAAATCAGATTCTTGTTTCCCTATAAAGACTTTTCATCTTCCCGAATAGCGAATCGAAATTCCAAAATGGTGGACTAGGTTCCCATGCTCGAAGAAGACCCTTCAGCTTCCTAAATGGGTCAACTTTCCCCTTTCCCGAGGAAGCCTCCTCGGTTCCTACGTGTGTGGGTGGCCCAGTCGAGCCCGCGCGGGTAGCCCGACACCAACCCCACCCCACTGCCGCTCAACCACCCCCAAAACATGAAAAAAAAATCGTTTTACCTTTTGATGTGGGCGATTTGGCCTTTGCTTGTCCCCCAGTTGGATCCTCTCGGTCACCTTGCGGCTCCCTTGCGTTCTTGCAATTGGAATGATGATTTTTATGCCTAAAAATCGGTTCATTGTAAAATAAAAATAGATTGAAAGGAAAATAAGAGAAGAAAAGATGAAAAGGACGAACCTTTACCTCGTTTGCCTCAGTCTCCACCGTCACACGACGTCTTGGGTCATTCCTTCTTCCTCTTTATTTCTTTCAGTTTAGTTTCCACCCTCTCCCATCTCTGTCCCTCTCTTCTTTTCTTCCTCCCTTACAGTGGTTGCTCCTTGGGTCCCCTACTCTTTCCCACTTGGCCATTCCTCTCTTTTGTTATCTTTCCCCCTTTTTCTCTCCTTTCCCTTCCTCTTTCCAGCCTCCCTCTTCCTATCCTCTCCTTCTTTCTTCCTCTCGGCTTCCTGGCATGACCCTCTCTTCTTCTTTCCTTTTTATTCTTTCTTCTCTCTTAGTTTCCATGCACGACCGTCTTCTTCCTCCTCTCTCTGATCACCTCTCTCTCTCATTCTCCCTTCCTTTTTTCAGCTTCTCCTCTCAAAATGAATAAAAAACCTAATCTCTTCCCCTTTTATACTCGTTCCCTTAACTGTTGGATCTTCATGACTCGATTCGGGCCGTCTGTTTTTTTTAAATCTCCTCCATTCGATCTCCTCAAGCGGTCCGATCTGGGCTATCCATTCTCTTGATTTCCTTTGCCCCCTTCCACTTTTTTTTTATTTATGTTTTTGCCCTCCTTTTTCTTACCCACTTTCACTTAGGCCCCTGAAATTAATTAAAAGCCCCAATTCTAAAATTTTCTTTCATTTACATCCAAACTCTAATTTTATTTATTTTATTTTATTTATATATTTTTTTCTCAGGTGGATATTACAAATGTAGTCGCTGATGCTATAAATCGAAGGGAGCCTGCTGTGTCGGCTCAAACCATGGCCTTCAGTTGGAAGATGAAGGACACTGTATAATCACTCCGCCTTAGCTATTATGGAAAATGCACCTACCTCGCCCAGATCCGAGTCTTATCGGATCTCTTTATGAAGATCTGGGAAGCACAGGCCACGGACTTGGAACTCATTAAGAACCTGGGTAATTTCACTTCGGATGAATCTCCTGATTTTAAGATCTCTGATAATGGATTGTTCAAATTTCAGAACCAAATTTTAGTCCCCAAAGCTATATATTCAAGTGTACTCAAGGCCGTCCATTACTTCCAAGTTATCCAATCATCCTTAAAGTATCAAAATGTACCAGGACAATATTGGTGGCCAGGAATGAAAAAGGATATAGTTGACTACGTCTCCCAATGCATTAATGGTCAGTGGATAAGGCAGAACATTAGAGACCCAGTGGCTTGCTACAGGATCTTCCGATTCTCGAATGAAAAAGGGAGCATGTGACTACAGATTTTGTCACCAGATTGCCTAGGACCTGTTTTGGTTGAATTGCTATTTGGGTCATTGTGGATAGGTTGACCAAGACTCCTCATTTCCTACCTATTCAAATCACGGACTACACTAGTAAGTTAGCCCGTCTATATGTTGATGAGATTGTTCAACTTCATAGAGTCCCCTCATCCATTGTATCCGATCGCGAGTCTCAGTTCACTTCTCACTTTTGGGACAACTTTCAAAAAGCTTTAGGATTTGGGTTGTACTTCAGCATCGCTTATCATCCCTAAACGGATGGTCAGTTTGAGTGTACTATTCAGACATTGGAAGACATGTTGCGTTCTTGGGTTCTCGACTTTGGCGATAACTGGTATGAGAATCTTCCTCTTTGTGAATTCGCTTATAATAACAGTTACAATTCCAGCATCAGTATGGCCCTATATGAAGCTTTGTATAGAAGGCTTGGTTGTTCCCCTACTTGCTAGAGTGAAGTCAGGAACCAACACCACTTAGGACCATACTTCATTTAGGAGATCCTAGAGAAGGTTGCAATATCCGCAAGAATTTAGCAACTGCCCTAAGCCACCAAAAGTGCTACATCGATAATTATAGGTGACCCTTGGAGTTTACTGTGGGAGATCAAGTTTTCCTAAAAATCTACCCCTACAAGGGCAAGATGTGGTTTGGAAAGAGAGGGAAGTTGAGCCCTTATTATGTGGGACATTTTTCGATCATCGAGCGCATTGAACCGGTGGCTTACTGTCTCACTCTATCCCGAGAGTTTGTAGATTTACATGACATTTTTCATGTCTTAATGCTCAAGAGGTACCACCCTAATCCTTCTCATATTATTCCTCGTGATGAGGTACAGGTGCATGCAGATATGAACTATGAGGAGGTTCTTGTGGAAATTCTTGGGTGGACTGATAAGGTCTTACATAACAAGACGATTCCCATTGTGAAGGTAAATTGGCAGCATCACATCCTGGAAGAAGTAACGTGGGAATTGGAGGATGAAATAAGGAAAAAGTATCTAGACTTATTCGAGATAAATTTGGGGACCAAATTTTTTTTAGGTGGGAGGGATGTAACACCCGCTATCACTGTGCTAAAATTATTTCAAAACTCTATTTTTGGGCCTTTGGCTGCCTTAAACTTAAATTAATTTATGCCGTTTAATATTTCTTGTGATTCGTGATTTTGATTTATTTTGATCTATTTTATCAATTTTTATTTTACTTTATTTTAAACTATTTTATGTATTTTAAATTATTTTAAATTAAAAAGAAAATTTAGAAAAAAATCGAAAAAATGGCGAAACGGGAGAAAACCTGCTCGCGAAAAAAAAAATCCCACGAGAAAGTAGTTTGCCCGCGCGGGTGTTGGGCACTGTGCACGCATGCGTGCGTGCACAGTTGTTGCAGGGCGTGCACACAACGCGCACGTTCTATTCGCACACCAGTTCGCACGGGATGTGCGCACAACGCGCATGTTCGATCTGCGAGCACGGCATAGGGTCAAGAGCTTCGCGCGCGTCCTGTTGCATGCAGGCAGGCAGTTCACTTCGTGCACAGATTGGCGTCGCACACTATGCGCGCACCATCCGTACAACAGGCCTGCATGGACAGGCCCTATGCACCTAGGGCCTGTGCGCAATAGGGTTGCGTGCACGGCGCCCAATGTGCCTTGGCCTTACACGCACGGTAGCAGGCTTGTGCTCCTGCAGCCTAGCCTGTAGCGTACCAGCTGAGCATTGCCACCTCGGGTTGTGCGCCATCGCTGCCTTGGGTGATGCACCGCCGCCGCCAATAGAGGAAGTCTTTCTCCCTCATTTTTTATGCCAAAAATCTTTTTCTCCTCTCTTTTTATCAGATTTCACCACTTGGTGCGAATCCAACGGTCTTGAATTCTATAAATTTCCCTTCCCCTTTCCTTCCTCTCCACACTTCAATTTCTTCTATTTTTCAAAAGTTTAGAGAGAGAGAGCTAATAACTTAGTGAGAGAAGAAGAGAAAGAAAGGAAAAATGCTAAAGAACAAAACATCAAGGTTTCGGTAAGGAATCTAGTATTACTTTCGACGTCTTAAGGAGTATATTTAGATAACTAAATTTAATCTAATTGATATTTTGCCTGTTTTGTATGCCTCTGTGTTCAAATGAGTCGAATTATTATGGTTTTCAAGCAAGTTATGTGAATTACAGACACATGATTAATTTGCATGTAATAAATATAATATGTAATCCATAATAGTAAAAGTAAAAAGAAAAGAAGAAGAAAAAAAATAGAATGAAGCCTGTATGGTTCAAAGTTTATCTGTATTGATATATCTAGTCTAGAAAGATGTAAGAGGACCGCTCCAAATGGATGACAGTATACCCTCTGACGAGAGTGGTATCATACTATCTATAGGGGTCACTCTTGGCTAAGTAATGTCGTGACTATAGATATCTGTTAGGGCCACTATGACTGCTACGACTGTGGTCATAGATCGTACCATGGCTTGGCCAGCCGAAAATGGGCCTAAAAAAATTATCATATCTGTATCTGATCTGGTCATTTCACTTGGGTAGTTGGAAATCTGTATTTGCCCTCAAAGATGGATGTTGTAACGATTTCACGAAATATGACACAAAAATCTGAGCATTTCATGATTTATTTATTATCTGGCATGATGTATGTTTATTTTTGGTATTAACATATCATTTTCTTAATAAATAAATAGTTTTTAATAATGTGAGATAGGTAAATGAGGAAGTAAAATGGTAAGATAAATAATTAACTTTTGAAATCTTATAATGTTAAATTAATACTATTTTTCTTACTGAGCATATGGAACTCTCTCTTTCCATGTCCCCCCCAGATGAGGAAAAAAGTGAGAAACCACAAGCTAACCTACCCTTGGAAGTCTATGAAGAAGATCCCATAGATCAACAAGTCTGAGTGTATGACTATTCTCGCACTCTGATGAGTCCAATAGTATAGTGAAAGAAGTGGCCCTTATGTTTTGTTTTGTAATTTGCAACCACTTCTGGTCTCAGTATATGTATGTATTGGAACTCATATGTATCATATGTATTTGTAAGGGATTTGTAATGATTTTGTTTTGCTACATAAATTTTATCATGCAATCGTTATTTTGAATTTGTATCTGACACCCATTTGCATTAATTAGCACTTGGGATGTCACAACATACCCATGCAAGTCTTTAAAAGACAACAACAACAAAAACTTTAAAAACAAAAAAAATCCTAACTCTTCTTTTCAGTTTTATCCCTTGTAGCCGACAACCACAAAGTGCAGCCCCCAGCTCACGAATAATCACACCTTATAACAATTTTTAGGAGAGTATTCTTTGTTATTATGCTTTAATCCTTATTAGCTTCTTTGATTATTCTTCTTAGCATTGAGAACAACACTTATTTTAAAAGTGTGGGGTGGGGTAATTGAAAATTTTGTGAATTCATGCATATTTAGCATTTTACTTGTCAAACTTGAGCTTGTTGTTAAATTATGGAACTATAGTGTTCGAGAATTTTGATGTGATAGTTAAAATCCTTTATTTCAATCTTGTAGGTCTAATACATTCCATGGATTTCATTTTTATTCCAAGTGACTTAAATTTTCTGGAAGCTTTTGAATTTTTTGTATTATATTGATATAGTGATTAACCTTGTGAATGCCATAAGTTTTATTAGTTATGCTTTTTACTAACTTTTTGTGTTTCTTATATATTCTTACTTGTCCCTATTTTATTTATAAAAAAAAAGGTACCATACAACTTACTCCGCTGATCACTCAATTTTACACCACTAAGTGGTATAGCTTAGCTGTTTGACATTATGCTAACTTAACCAGAGGTCTTAAGTTTGAGCCTTGGGAATGCAGCTGCCTTTAGTAGGGAGAGCTTATTCCTTAGTGGATAGATTTAATTTGAAAAATAAAATGGTAGTTATGAATAGAACAAGTAGCAAAAGAAAAATAACATACTCTACTGATCATTTAATTTTACACCACCAAGTGGTGTAAGTTAGCAGTTCAGCATTACACTAGCTTAATCAGAGGTCTCAAGTTTGAGCCTTCAAAACATAGCTGCCTTTGGTAGGGAGAGCTTACTCCTTAGTGAATTGATTTGCCTCAAAAAATAAAATAGTTGTTATGAGTAGAGTTAGTAGCAATCTAGAGTTGTGACTAACTGAGTAACCGAGTGCTGACGTCACCAATATATGCTCTCGCATCAAAAGGTCAGATGACACTATAGACAAGCCAATAAAGTGCTAAAAATAAAAAAAAATGACATTAAAATAAGGAAAATGGTCAATTTTGGAGGTCATAGGGCATGATTGTCAATGATTTGTAGTCCTTATATGCTTATGGATGAATGAGGCTTTTCTTCTATATTAATATAATCTTTCCATTCTCTAGCTTTCATTTAATTGAGTTTTTATGGGATTTTGTTGATTAAAGTTGAGCATGAGACCTATGTTATTTAATTTAGGAGTTTGATTGTTGTGTTAAGATGATTCTCCACTTTGGTTTAATTTTGACTTTACTCGAGGATGGGCAAAGAGCTAAGTTGGGCATGATTGATAATTATGTATTTTATACACAATTAGGATTGATTTTGCCTTAGTTTTTGTTAGTTTTGAGTAATTTTCATTAATTTTTCATCTAACTTTAATTTATTTAGCAACTTAAGTTTATTTTATGAATTTTGGTGATTTTGGGAGAATTTTGAAAGTTTTGGACAAATGTACAACAAGGGAAAAACCTGCATTGGCAGATGCATGTTCATGCAGGTGGTGATGAACATCAATCCTAGAGTCTCTCTCTGCACAAAATTTTGAAGACATAAATCCGCTTGGGCTAGTGCATGGTCATGTAAATGATCATGCTGGAAAGGCAAAATTTTTAGATTTCCTAAATGGCTTATGATGCTTTATTCTCTTTCCTCTTTTACTTAGGATTTGTATTAAGAAATTTTGTTAGTTACCCTAGTATATATATATAGGACATATTATTAGTATTCAAGAGAACTATTTTATTTCAGAGATTGTTCCAAGTTAAAATTTTTCTTCTTCTTCCTGAAAGACTCAAAACTCCATTGGAGAGGAGATCAAGCTCAAGACGAAGATGCAATCGCGAGTTTGATTTTATTTTACTATGTTTTCTTTAAATTTCAGTTTTTGTTTTCACGAGTTAATTATGGAATAAATTTTTTTTGTTAGGAAAAATATGAACCCTTTACTATGATGGGTATTGATTTTTATTAATGATATTTGAGTTAGTTTTATGCAAAATCATTAAGTTTAATGCTTGTATTGATATTTTATTGATTGAATTCCTTAATGATGTGTTGAACAGAGAAGTTAGGATTCTTAATCAATGGGATTTTAGTACATGATTATTAGGGTTTTATGTAACATGTTTAATAATAGATTTGTTTGAATAGATAATCTAAAATTGATATGTGGCTTGAATTGGTGTCCTTGAATAAGGTCGGATAATTGGGTTGATTATATACAGATTTCTATGGAAGTGTCTCAAAGAGTTTCATTTAAATCTAAAAGGTTGTGTCCCTAAATAAGATTAACCAGGCTTTCGAATTAACCTGCCCATCTTAACTCAGAATTCATTATCAAAATTGATATCTAGGCATCTTTAGGGGGATTGTGGACCCCAATGTTGTTTTACTGATTGATTTATCTTTGATTTACTAAGGTTATTTATGTTTCTGCAAGTTTATTTAGTTTGATATTTTAATTTAATCTACTCTCATTCAATTATCACTTGTCAAATAACAGTTTTTAGTATAATAATTGATTCTCATATATGTATTATTGATACAATTTGTGCACTAGTTAGCATTGTCTAGGATGCATCAAAATAAATTTTAAGAAATCTAGAGAAAATAATGGTTTAACGAGTAAATCATTATAATCTTAGGTGAATTTAATAAATTAGGGAATTCAATTTGCTAAACTAAAAACTAATTAAACTTAATCACCAAGAGTCAGTAAAAATTCATTTACCTATTATCACGAATGAGTTACCATTTGAATATGTTATCGACTATTGGCGAGCCTCTCCTTATGAGTGGGCATTGTATTAGCCTACCCTCTGATGAGAGTGGATTGCAATTAATTGTTAGAGGCCACATTGGTGAAATACTATTGTTATAATATAATTTTACCAATATACTCTATTTTGATTAAAGTTACCCATTCATAATGGCAGTTAGGAATCCCCTCTACCCTCTATTTATATAGGCCTCAACGGCTTCATACGAAGGTCTGTAAACAATGAAACCTAATAGAGTCTAGTAATAGTTTGAATAAATTAAACTGTTAAAGAATATTTTTGATGATGAATCTATTTTGACTGATATTAAAACGACGTATGTGATCTGATCTGAATTGGGAAACTTTATTGTATTGATGTCAACTGTAAAACATATTTTAAAATTTTTAAAAGCCTCAAACAACAGTAAGTATTTTTCACTGATTGATTTAAATACTTTTAAACTGTTAGTTGTATGAATTAAATACTACTTTTATTCTAAGTTTCATGGAACTCACCCCAATTCATTCCCCTTAGATGATATAGATGAGGTTAACATACCCCTTGAGGCTTACCTTGACCCGTTATTGGATGACTAAATTAGGAGTAGTGAAGAGTGCTTCTATTTTGTGAGGCCGTTATTTTATAATTCATAGGATTAGCTGAATGGTTGTAATACAACTTAAAGTAGATAATCTTTATTCCTTAGCATACTCTTATGTATTTTATAAGGAGTGAATACAACTTATATGTTTGTTTATTTAAATGCACTCTTTCTCTACTTTGTTATTGGACACTATTACCCACTAAATTATTTTGAGCCATCCAGGGTTTGACTGCCACAGTGGGCCACAACTGTGCCCACAACGATGACTATCATTGTCTTGCTGAGGACCAGCCAACTCCCACTCGTGCCAATTTGAGTAATAATTCAGAATTTCAGAGATTGAACCCACTCATGTTTGATGGTGGGCCCGACCCAATGGTAGCCAAAGATTGGATTATGCAGATTGAGAAGATTTTTACTATTCTCGAACTCACTAAGAAATAAAAAATGCCCCTAGGTGCCTTTATGTTTACTTGTGAAGCTGAGCATTGGTGGTTTCTAAAAAAGAGACCATACCAAACCCTATTACATGGGAACAATTCCTTGATGCTTTACATATGAACTTTCCAGTATATGTTTATGAGAAGAAGGAAGAAGAATTTTGAGACCTCCACTAGGGGAGCATGCTAGTGAGTCATTATGCTTTGATTGATAATAGTGCCCCTCATTCATTTGTATCTTGTAAATTTGCTGGAAATTTATTAATAAAACCTAAACCCGTAGAGGACACCTTGATTGTAAAAACACTATCCAACAGAACCTTATAGGCTTACGTAGTATACAAGTCTTGTAAGGTGAACGTCTTCGATAAGGAATTAGTTGTAAATCTCATACTCTTAGATATTTAGGGTTTAATATAATTCTAGGTATGGACTTGCTCGAGGCCTATCATGGCATCTTAGATTGTTACAATAAGACAACGTGTAACAACCCTCATTTTATAACTCTACTCTCAAAACATTTAAATTAACATTGTATTTCATTTAAATAGTCTTGGTTTAGTTGCATGAAAGAATTTAAAATTATAAAGTAAAAAAAATCTCCTAGATGCCTATAGGATAAAAAATCACAGTAAACCATAGGAATGCTCGAGGGATTCTCAACTCGTAAACTTGACGGCACAAGCTTGCAGGCTACAGCCCATGCCCGCATGAATTGCCTACAAGGCGTACGACTACAAGAATTGATATGCGAGCTCACAGACATTTTCTCTGCATACGGGTATTACCTGTAGGAGACCTTGTGGAGAAAACTCCCTTGCCCGCACTACACTCCATGCACGCATACACGCACATGGGACATGCACTGATTGCCAACCACCCGCCTTCTTCAAACCATCATCACACCATAGCAACTTTACAACATATGGCACCAGGCGATCAAGACTGACAAGCACATGCATGCGCGGGACTAATCTCGTAAGCCTAAAGTGTCGGGATAACCCTATGACATGCACAACATGCGTGCTCATGTGTCACTATGCTAGCACTGCGCATTAAGAAAGTGTGCACGATAGTACACTGTGTCGCACTTAAGCAAGCACGCGATGGCGTGCTATGCCATACGAGCATGTGATGGCATGTTGTGCCATGTGAGTAAGGTGCTAGAGGGCATGCTGGGACCTGTCCGAACATGCATGAAGTACTAGGAAAGCCTCTTTCGAGTGTCTTGCTACACGCAGCTCGACCATGTGTTGAGCAGCTCTACTAGGCGCACGTGTACATCGAGAGCACTATGCGACTGGCCTCTTCCTTGCCCAATTAGCGAGTGCTAGGGAGTTCTCTCTATGGGCCTTGCGATGAGATTGGGATAGTTCAATCAACGGGCCAATTCGGTTAGTGGGCTGGTTTGGTTTATGGGTATGTTTTGCTATCGGGCCTTAATGGGCCTAGTTTTATGTTAATGGAACTTAGTGGGCTGAATGAAAAAATTAATACATCTATTTGTCAAGAAAAGATTTAGAGGAACATGGACGGGTAACGGATTTTGATGATAGGTTCTTAGGGTAGATTTAAAGTTGAATTTATTATGTCTATCTTAAAACTGAACTAGCAATAAGTCCTTAAATCTGTTTACCTTTTATTTTGGAGGGGTTATTGGTTGTATCTTTTTATTGAGAGTTGGTGAATCGCTTCGTATGAATGGGTACTGTACATTGGCGAAGCATTGCCATGGTTATAGAACTTTTATTGATTTAGTGTATTATGATTTAAAATTTTCCTATTCATATTATAGTCAGGAATCCCCTCTACCCTCCATCAATATCAATCAAAATGGCTTCGTGAAGGTCTGTAAACAGTGGAAACCTAATTAAGAAAAAATAATTGGAATAATTGAAGCTGTTAAAAATGTCTAAGTTGTTTTGGTACTGGTCGATAGTAATTGCTCATAATTGATTTGACCATCATTATACTAGATCGTAATTTGTGAATGGAATTGAAATTGTTATTTTAAATAAATTCGAGTTCAATTATGCTACGAATTTTCAGCAGTCCATGAGAGGCGAACTATTGTTTTGAAACGAAAATTGTGTAATTTTCACTGACTGCATTAATAACTTTTGAAATGTTAATAGTATAAATTTAGTACTACTTTCCTTATTGAGTTTCTTAGAACTCACCCCCATCCATCCCCCCTCAAATGATTTAGATGAAGATGATCTATCGCTCGAGGCTTGTTTGGATCCATTCCTAGACTAGTGATCGAAGAGTGCATTAAGCGCGTTGTACTCTGTGAGGCTATTATTTTGCATTTTATAAGATTAGCTTGAAGAATGTTTTTGTAATATGTAATAGCGAATTCTGATGCCTCAATAATACATTCTTATTGTGATATCCCAAATATTAATTAAAGTATAAGGGTGCCAGATATAGAAAAAGATAAGAGTACATATGAGCTAAATGTATGCAATAGAATAAATAATTTCAATCCCTTACAAAATAATAATAGAGTTCCATTCATATAATACTGAGGCAAAATAAAATTAATTACAAGCCTCTACAAAAGATGGGATCATTAGAGTGCGAGATAAAATATGCACTCATAATGTTTCACAGATCCACGAGATCCTCGAAGGCTTCAAGGGGTAGACTAACGATTGGTTCCTCACTATCGTCCTAATATGAGGAGGTATGAAAAGGGACGAGTTCCACATACTCAGTAAGAAAAGTAGTATTTAAATAACATCATTAAGATTTCAAAAGTAATTTAAACTGAAATAAATTATCATAATTTTTTACCATCGTGAATCGTGCTAGGGGTCTATTAATTAATCATGAAAATAATTTACTTTATTAAAAAAAATCAAATCCATCAAGTCATAGTCATATCATGTCAATCAAATCAATCATGTTAAGAATAGAGAATATCAAACAAATTATGACATGCTCTTTATTTCATTATATTCTTTGCACGAAGTCGTTCTGACTTCCATCTACTGAGGACAATACGGATTCTCGACTACCCACGTGAAATGACCAAATTCATTTCATATTATATCAGTAATTTACGGTTTGGCAAAAAAACAGCACATTCACAACTTGCCAAATAATGACACGGCCTATGACCACGACCGTGCCAACCATAGCAGTCCTACATCTAAACTATGGTCATGACCGTATTTCGCTAGAGGTGACCCCTACAATTATATCGCGTCACTACTCTTGTTAGAGTGTACATCGTCATCCATTGGGAGCTGTCCTCTCACGTCTTTTCAGACTAGATGGGGGAGAAACAGAAACTCTTTAGAGTTAAAAAGCTTAAAGAAATATTTTATGAACCATGCATGCCAATACCGATACATATTTCTCATGCTTTGAAATATAACATCATGCTTGTTACTTTATCATCGTACAATCTATCATGCATCAACATTTATCACGTGCAAATTAATTATTTTAGTTAAACATGCAAATAATTTGATTTATTTATGTTCATATAACCATGCATTAACATGTAATAATTTTATTTAAGAACTTAAAAATTAAGCACGCAACCAATCAATTAAAATTTCATTAATTAAATCTAACAATACTCCTTAATATGTCAAAAATAAATACTAAATTCCTTACTGAAATCTTAGAATTTTTCTACGTCTTTCTTTCTTTTACTTCTTCCTCTTCTCTCTCTAGCTCACACTCTCTCTCTAAAACTATTTGGTGAATGGAAGAATGAAGTTGGAGTGGTGAGGAAATGGTGAAGAGGGGTCCCAATTTATAGAAAATGGGGACTATTAGATTTGTGTCAAACGGTAAAATCTTGTGAAGAAAGAAGAAAGTAAAAGTGACTTGATGCGATGTGATGACTTATGGATGGACAATGTGATGATAGCAGTGTGATTGCAGTGCAAAAACCAGAGGCACGCCACCCAAACAACAGTGGCACACTGCTCAAATGGCAGCGACAAGTTGCCCAAATTACGGCAGCATGTTGCCTAAATGGCAACAGGACGCCGCTTAACCGACAATTCTCACCGCCCAAGGGGGTGGCGCGCCTGCCCGAGGCAGTGCACGCTACCCCAGCTTGCCATACGGGTGCATGCATGAGTGCCGCGCTGAGCTCGCGCAAGCAAGGGTCTTTTTTACAGGCGTTTCTCGTGAGATTTTTCTACTCTTTTCTCCTCTGTTTTTCCCTAAAACCTTTTTAAGTTAATTTTAAAAATAAATTTACTAAATAAATATTGAAAATAATTTTAAAAATTATTTAAAATAAATAACCAACAAATACAAAAACTCAAAGAATCAAATTTCATCCAAAAACTAAAGAATGAAAATTTAAAGAGTTCAAATGGCCTCAGGGCTCGAATAATTAGGGGTTTATAATACAATTAAGCAAAAAGGTTTTCAGGGTGTTACACTTATATTTTGATAAAGGATGAATGTAACTTCCATGCTTATTTTAATTAAATGTCCTCGTATTGGCTCTATATTATGGACACCATCAACCTCTAGGTTTGATGTCATAGGTGGAATCAAAGCAAAGTCGCCTAGGACATCCCTTACACTAAGGCTTAGGCTCTAAGATAATTATGAAAATTTCCCCTAGGAGAATGATATCCTAGAAACCCTAAGTAGTTTCTTCTACTAAGATCTTGTCTCCCTTTCATATGCAACCATGACGTGAGGAAAAACATCAGCTAAAAGGGCTGAGGCCTCCGACGCTTAGACGAGGGTAAAATTTATCAAGTTTTTCTGAGCCATTCAGGGTTTAAATAACGCTGTAGGCAATAACCATACTCACAACAATGATCGTCATTGTCTTGTTAAGGACCAACCTAACCCTGCCCGTGCCATGTTAAGTAATATTTTTGAATTTCAAAGACTTAACCCTCCCTTCTTTGATGGTAAACCAGACTTTATGATAGCTGAGGATTGGATCATGTAGACTGAGAAGATCTTCACTGTCCTTAAACTCATTAGAGAACAAAAGGTCCCTTAAGCTACTATCATGTTCACTGGTGAAGCTGAACACCAGTGGCATCTCAAGAAGGAGACTCTGCGTATTCCTACTATGTGAGATCAATTCCTAGATGCATTCCATGTGAACTTCTTTTTAGTGTATGTCCGTGAGAAGAAGGAAGACAAATTTTAAGACCTTAATCAAGGGAGCATGACTGCGAGCCACTATGCTTCAAGATTCATCCAATTGTCCCACTTTGCTGCGGAGTTGATTGCCACAGAAGGTGAGAAGGCTAGGAAGTTCTAAAAGGTCATGAAGGTCAACATCTATAGTAGGGTAGCTATGATGAGGCCTGCTACCTATATTGAGGCCCTTGAGAATGCTTAGCTGGCTAAAGAGCTCTTTATTTCTATATATCGATAGATTATTCAAGTTAGGACCCAAAATCAGTAGAAGAAGAAGCAACTTGACTAGGGTGGTGCTGACAGGAGACCCAAGATGACCCCCACTGTGGTTGCTTTCCCACCTCCTCCCCCAAGTAAAACCTCTATCCTTGTGCAGGTGTGCCAGCATTATAGAAAGAACCATGGCAACCACCCACGTTATAAATTGAATAATGTTTGTTATAAGTGTGGGAGTACACAGCACTTTATGAAGGATTGCCCTAAAAAGCAAAGGTGTAACACCCCAGAACCTTCACGCTTAATTATGTTTTGTAAAACCTCTATTTATTCAGCCCCTAAGAATGTTAACCATCAAAATTTTATTTTTAATTTCTGTATAATTTTGAGTTCATATAAAATTATTTTTATTTACATAATATTTTGATTTTATTCAATATTTTTTAAAATTTCAAGAAAATGATGAAAAACATAGCAGAAAAATCTCGCAGAAATTTCACAAAAAATTTCTCCCTACCAATACGAGTCCCATATGGCATGCACATGTGCGCACACGACCAGCTAGGTGCGCACTAGTGCGCACATCCCATCCACTTAGGGCATGAAATGTGCAGTCAACCCGTGCATCACATCGGGTGCCCACAGTGCATGGCTCCGTGTGCTTTTGTGTATAGGTGTCTCAACCAGCGCGCGGTAGGCGCTGCTAATGCGCACAAGAAGCCTGTGCAAGGCAAGCTTTGGGCTTCTCGAACTGCCCTCGAGTAACAAATGCCTCCCCTTGAGGGGCATGTACTGTTGTTCGGCCAGCACGTCAAAGTCATTTGGGAGGCGTGCACCGTCCCTTAACTAGTGTGCCCTTACCCTTCATGTCGCTATCGCATCGTTTTCATCTCACTGGCCATTCGTTAGCCACATTTGTTAGTCGTCGCATTGCTCGGTCATCATATTTCCTCTATCTCTCCTCATGGATTTGAGCCACTTGGCAAAAATCTAACGATCCAATTTTTGTATAAATATGGACCCCCTTTCCACCATTTCCTCACCACTTCTTCTTTATTTTTTTCACTCACCAAATTATATTAGGGAGAGAGAGAAAGAGAGAAAGAGCTAGAGATAGAGAAGAAAAGGGATGCAGGAAAACTACAAACTTTCGATAAGGAAAATTTGGTATCTATTCATATTTTCTATGGAGTATTTTTAAATTAACAAAGGAAATATTGTATGAATGTGAAATGGCATGATGCATGCTTAGTTTTACTAAAACTTAAAAATACATTTATATAAATTTTATGATATTTGCATTATTAGTAACGTACTAATACTTAAAGATAAATAAACAAATGATATGATTATGATGATATGGTAAGAAATGATATATTGTGATTTTTATTCAAGAAGCATGATATTATTTGATAAACATATGAAATGAACATCGAATATGTATGCATTGCATTTAAATTAATATGATCCGTTAGGCTTCTTATCTTTGAGGGGTTCTGTTTCTCCCTTATTTGGTATAAAAATATGTGAGAGGACTGCTCCCTATGGATGATGATATACCCTCTAACTAGAGTGGTTACATAATATGATTGTAGGGTTCACTGTGGTGACATACGTTTGTGACTATAGTTTACATGTATACCATTATGGTTAGCATGACTGTGGTCACAGAATGTGTCAGGTTTGGCAAGCCTTAAATGTGTTGTGGTTTAGTAAGCCGTAAATGTACTAAAAATGAAATGAACCTTGTCATTCCATACTAGTTGCTCGAAATTTGTACTGCCCTCACTAGATATAAGTTAGAACAACTTCACACGAAGAATAGGTAAAAGGTGAAAAGAAGTCATGACATGATTTGTTTGATTTTCTCTATTTTATACATGATGTATTATAACTATGATGTGATTGTCTTGATGTTGACATCTTTTAAATAATATAAAAATTATTTTCTTATTATTGAATGAACTCATGATATCACCTTCTGATGTTAAGCAATTAACGGTACATTTTTAATTTAATGAATCTTTAAAGTGTTATTAATGTTGTTTAAATACTATTTTTCTTATTGTGTTTATGGAACTCACCACTTTCATGCCCTTCAGATGAGTATGATAATGAGGAACCTCTCGTTGACTTGCCTATTAAAGTCTTCATGGATCCCATGGATCCATGAACCGTTATGAGTGCATGTCTTATCCCGTACTCTGATGAGTTTACTTTTAGAGTGGCTTGTATTTATTTTTATGTTGCCTCAATAGTATAAGATTTAGAACACAAACTTATTTTGTAAGAGATTGTAATATATTTATTCCATTGCATATAATTTATCTTGATGTACTCATAATTTATTTCTGTATCTGGCTCCCTTATACTATATTTTAGTATTGGGGATGTCACACAAGAGATGTTGCTGAAACCATTTCTAGGAGAAGGGTCTTCCACGTTAGTGAACCAGTTATCATGGTGACACCAACCGTCATTCATTGTACGATTTCTATACGTGATTCTATAGCTCATGCTATGACAACCTTCATTCTATAATCCTAACTCTCGAAGTATTTTCAATTTATTTTATTTTAAAAGTTATTTATTTATGTTTTCTTAATATTTAAAATGTATGAATGCATGAAAATCCCTCAAAAAAATTTCCCAAAAAGGCTTACAGGATTTTAAAATCCCCCAACCATAGGATAAAATCTTCTAGCATGCCTCATGGTTAGTACACAAAAAATATTTCTTGTTCACAGGCACAAGCCTCACAGACACGCGAACTCGACCTGTGGAAAAGTTTTTTTGCCCGTGGAAGGCCAACCAGCAAGGTACACATCACGGGCAAACCATAGGGCAAGCAAGAGTTTTCTCTCTGCCCGCACGATAGACAGTGTATGCACCTATGAACATAGGCAGGCTCTACCCAAGCTTCATTTACTAGTAAACTACTCACAATAGGCTGTCACCTCCCCATAGCTCTTTTTTCCCTTAAGGTGTGTGATTCACAATCTGCTTCGATCAGCCACTCACTCGATCAATGGTTCTCTCTTTTTGCATGTGATCTAACGATACTGGATTCACCTTCCTCTTCCATTTAAAGAGCCTTCCTCTTCCTCACCTCTCTTCATTTCTTCAAAGAAAGGAAACCTGAGAGAGAGTTGAGATCATTCTAGTGAGAAATTTTGAGTGATTTTTGAGAGAAGGCTATGAGGTTGCTACTATAACATCCTATTATGCTGCTGCACCTAATGCAAGCTTGCTACCACATTTATCCTTTCTTCCCTGAGAGCTAAGGACATTTCATTCATCCCACTCTTTATACAATGCATGCAAAACTCTTCTTGTAAAATAATTGCATGCAATCTTCTTTAAAGAATGGCAGTCTTGTATGCTATTTTTTAAGCCTGATTGCTCTTTGTTGCAATTACTTCATCCTCCAATCTCAAAAGCTTTTCACTTCCTTTTAAGAATCTGAAGTACAGTAAATTTTAGGTAATAAATGGAGTATTACTTCGATGCTTTTAACAAATTTTTAGATTGCTTTCAGATTACTAAAACATTTGAATTGCATGCATGTGTGTCTGCGACGAGTGCATGTGTTGAAATGACTTTGATCAGTTTCTTGGTTGATATTATGCTATTAAGTCATTTGAAATGTGTTTAAATATTGATTCTTTGCTTTAGATCAGTTTTAGGATTGGTAGGATGTGGAAAAGAGTTCGGAGATCAGCAATAAAGGCAATCTGCCTTGGCCCGATACCGTAAGGCACTGATGTGCCTAGATAAGCTGCAGCCCAAAGATACGTTGTGTGTTGGATGTATGATGAGCATTGTTTGTACTTGTCTAAATGTTGGGACAATGCCCCCTTGGCATGTTGTATGCGCACAATAGTTGCGCACACTTGCATAGACTCTACCAGACATACATGTGTGCCAAGAGAGCTCGAGATGGAATGTGCATGTGTGAGTAGGACTGCCTGACATGCCCAAAGTGCAGAGGTAGCCCCCTTGACACGCAAAGCACACTCGCACATATGACAGTTTGTCAGGCACTATGCGCCGAGAGGGTGTGCTCGATGGCACCTTTGTGTCACACGAGCGCACGCTGGCATGTTATGCCGAGCAAGTGCCTGCTGGGATTTTTTGCCACGGGTACGTCTGATGCCATATCGTGCCAAGTGAGTAGATATGCACACCTGTGCATGAGGGTTTTTTCTGACACACCCAAGTGCAAGACAACTAGCCTTCGGTGCTCTTGTAGTACAAAGTGCACTTGTGTTGTGCGATCGTGTTAGGCACACTCGTGTGTCAAGAGGGTCGTGCGGCTGGCCTCTACCTTGGCTGATTTGTGAATATAGGAAAGGTTTTCCTTTGTGGGCCCTCAGTCTTGAAATGGGCTCTATTCAACTATGCTTGTTTGATGGGCTTCAAGGAGCCCATAAAGCATTAACGGGCCTCGATTGTGCCCAAGTTTGTTAGTGGGCTTTATGGAGCCAAAATTTTGTACTAGGCCTTGACTTGCTTCGAATTTTGGCTTAATGGGCCTCAATGGACCATAATAGGTGTATGGGCCCTCGTGGGCCAAGAGTTGGTGAATGGGCCTTGTTGGGCCTAGTTTGTTTCATGGGCCTACTTAGCTGAAGGGTGCTTGAAAAGTGCTTGGCTGAGCCCAATGGCCTTGTTGGGCCTAGTTTGTTTATCTATAAACTGATGACAAATCTCAATAGTAGCCTTAGAAACAAAATGTTGTTGTGATGTAAATATAAATCAATAAAGAAAGTCCTAAATCTATTTAATTGTTATCATGGAGGAGTTATCGTTATCTATCTACTTAATAATCATTTATGAATGGATACTATATTGGCCTTCCCTCTGATGAGAATTAATCACGATTGACTGTTAAGGGTCATAGTGGCGAAGTATTGTCGTGATCATAGAATCTTACTGATTTACTGCACTACGAATTGAACTTTTTACCATTCACAGTGGTTGTTCGGGATCCACTTTGCACTTTATTGATATAGGTCTAAACAGTTTCACGCAAAGGTCAGTAAACAATGGAAACCTAATTGAGTTAAAATAATTAGAATAGGCAAGATCGTAAAACTATGTTAAATTTTTAGGGTATTAATTGATTACGATTGTTTGAATAGCTTGATTTTTATTGCACTAGACATTATGGTTAAGAATGGCTTTTAAAACACTATTTTAAATGAATTGAAGTTAAAATTTTACTATCAAATTTTCAACAGTCTCTATTATGCAAACATATGTTTTAAGATGTTAAATACATATTTTACTTACTGCATTAATGACCTTTAAAAACGTTAATAGTGCTAATTTAATACTACTTTCCTTACTAAGTTTCATGGAACTCACCCCAATCTATCTCCCCCAGATGATGTAGAAGAAGATGATCTACCCCTTGAAATTCCCTTTGATGCTTGCTTAGCTCCATTCGATGATCTTTAGAAGATGAGTGCAATTAGAGCGCAATACTCTATGAGGCAACTATTTTGTATTTTGTAGGAGTTAACTTTGATAGTATTTGTAATTATGTAATAGCTAATTTTGATGCCTTAAAAATACACTGTAATTGTAAGGGATAAATGTAACTTTTGTATTAATTTTTAAATTAATTGCACTTGTTTCTACTCTATATTAGACATTGGTACCCACTGGGTAGCAAGATGTCTCAAGTGGTATTAAAGTGAAAAAAACTCTTAGGATGCCCCTTATACTGAAGCTTAGGTTTAGGGTAAGAAGGTTCGAAGAATCTCTTTAGGAAAATAGTCATCAAAAAACATTACACAAATTCATTTTACTAAATAATTGTCTCCTTTTTGTAGGCAACCATGACTCGAGGGAGATCATCCATGGAAAGACCTGAGGCCTATAATTCCCCAACTAGGGTAGAGTTCATCGAGCTATTCGGGGCATACAGGGTTTGATAGCTACCGTGGTCCATAATCATGCTCACAATAACAACCTTGATGCAAGCCCAAGCACACAAAATACTCAAACATAATAAGATAACACACTGTCTCACAAAGGGAAGGATAGTAGTGTCCATGATGAGGTAAGACCAATGGGAAAACAACTTTAGTTGCCCTTAAGTCCAATTACATGAAGCCAAGACAAGAAATTCCATGATATTTTCAACCTTTTGGTGTAAAAATGGGCAAGTGACGTGATCACCATTGAAGCCCAAGAAAAGGCCCAAAAGATACCTTCTAGTATAAGGAGCCAATGGATGTCACATTTGGCACATGTGACTTGCCTTCAACACATGTCTAATGCCTCTTATGTGTGAAAGAACTAACCTGTATATGTTGGGCCATCGCTCTCTCAACACAGCGTGCAGACGGATAACTTTGCATGACTCGCAACCACGCAAACACATGCATAACCAAGCAAGCCAGGCATCCAGCCCACGCCCCATGTCAAGCAGACACATGATGCAGCCCACGATACATAGATACATGCCCAACACGCAGTAAACCAGGCGTACATCTAGCGCCTCGCACACACACAGGCCAATCTCGCACTATCAACATATCTAAATGACCTGAGCAACCTTCACGTGCGACTCGTTTGTCTATTCAGGCCAACCTGTGTAGTGCCACAATTGTCTTAGCAAGAGTGACCTACGCATCCAACAAGCAAGACCCGTACGTCCATCTGGGCCGACTCGTGCACCCATCCAAGCCGACCCACGTGCCCATCCTAGGTTGACTCATGCGTTTGTTTTGTCCTGCACATGTGGTGGCAACTAGCATCCTTTTTGTGGACTTTTTTTTCTTCTTAAACCTTATGTGTTTTATCCACATACACATGGGATAATTTTCAACATTTTTAATATCATTTGTTGATATTATTTTAATGTAAAATCTATCTCCTAGAATTATTTAATTAATTGTTTGATTTTTAGATTGGGATAGATTAATACTTTATAATCATTCTAGGATTAAATTTTATTAGTTAATTATTTTCTTTAATTTTTGATTATTTGAGATTATTTAGAACTACCCAAGGAAAAGTGTATATAAAGGCCTTTGCCCATAGCTTGTAAACATACATTGAGAAGTATAAAAATTGAACCTTTCACTTTCTTCAAGAATTAACTTCGTTAATTTCTTTAGAATCTTCAAATTCTTCAAAAGTTATGGAGCTTTTTAAAAGTATTGTTGAGCCGAGGAGCTATGATCTTTTTATCAGGTAAGTCCGTGGTGTGCTTCTTTTCATCATTTTTATTTTCTTTTTCTTTATTTATGCATACCATTTAGGTGGGTAATGTCTAAATTCTGGAGATTAAACCTTTCTTCTTCTGATGATGGGCCAGATCCCATGGTAGCTAAGGCTTGGATCATATAAATCGAGAAGATCTTCACAGTCTTTGAACTCACTAAGGAATAAAAAGCCCCTTTAGTTGCCTTTATGATCACTGGTAAAGCTAGAAACTGGTGGTATCTCAAGAAGGAGACCCCACCCACTTCTACTACCTGGGTCAATTCTTAGATGCATTCAATATGAACTTCTTCCCAGTGTACTTTTATGAGAAAAGTGAGGAAGAATTTCAAGACCTTTGTCAGGGAAGCATGTTAATAATGCTTCAAAGTTTACTTAGCTATCCCGTTTATCTCCATAACTAATCGCCACTAAGAGTAAGAAGGCTAAAATTTTTTTGAAGGGTGTTAAGGCTGATATCCATGATAAGGTAGCAATGATGAAGACTACTGCCTATGCCAAGGCTTTGAAAATTGATCAGCTTACTGAGGACTCCTTGTCGCCCAATATCAATAAATCAACCATGGAAATCGCCCTTACTACAAGTTAAATAATGCTTGCTATAAATGTGGGAGTACCCATCACTTTGTGAAGGATTGCCCCCAGAAGTTAAAGGATGCTGAAATAAGAGGAATGGTCTTTTACCTCAACGAACTAGATGCTGTAGCAACACCAGCTATCATTCAGGGTATGTATGCTAAACATGACTCTATAGCTCATACTTTGATTGATACGAAAGCCATTCATTCTTTTATGTCTTGTAAGTTTGCTAGAAATTTGTTGGCAAAACCAAAACTCTTAGAGTAAATTTTAATTGTAGAAACCCCTTCCCAATCAGCCTTAGAAGCTCGTATACAAGTTTTACAAAATAAACATCTCAGGTGAAGAGTTAGCCATAGATCTCATACTTCTAGACTTTTAAGGCTTCAATGGGCATGCATTGGCAGGAAATCTATCGTGTTGTCATAGACTGCTACGACAAAACTGTGATTCTTGGCCTTCCTGAGAGACAACTCTTTCACTCACCTGTTGTATGAAACTTTGTTAGTAATTAAAACATGTATTTTGAATTTTAGCTTTTCTGAATTTTATTCTACACATGTGTAGTAAACTTTAAATAAAATTATTGTCCTTCCCTGATGTCTTTTTTTACATATAAAAAGTCATGGATTCAGAAAACACTATACAATTGATACCAATTATTCGTGACTATCGACATGATTTTTCTAAGGAACTTTCGGGTATGTCATCTAAGTGGGAAATCAAGTTCTCCATTAATGTTTTACCAGGGACAATCTTGATTTCTAAAGTTCCCTACCTTATGGGCTATACGAATCTTAGAAAACTAAACTGTTAGTTATTAGCATTGCTAACTAAGAGGCTGTTTAGGCCTAGTAGTTCTCCATGGGGTGCCCCGATGTTATTTGTTAAGAAAAAGGATGGGGCCCTTCGGTTGTGCATCTTCTATAGGGAACAAAATAAGGTGACTATAAAGGATAAGTATCTGCTACCCTGTATTAATGACTTATTCAACCAGCTTTAGGGCATAACTATCTTTTCCAAGATTGACCTTCGGTCTAGTTATCATTAGTTATGGGTCAGAGCTGAGGACATTCCCAAGACGACATTCTGAACTAGGTATGGCCATTATGAATTCGGGGTTTTAGCTTTTGGACTAACCAATGCTCCTATAGGTTTTATTGATTTTATGAATAAAATTTTTAAGCCCATACTAAATAAGTATGCTATCGTCTTTATCGATGATATACTTGTGTATTCCAAGGATCCCACAGAACATGCTACTCATTTAGTACATATTTTGGAGACCCTCTGATAGCATAGATTATATGCTAAACTTAGTAAGTGCATCTTCATGTTATATAAAATCTCCTTTCTTAATCACATTATTTTCGACAAAAGTGTTTTTGTGGATCCCTCTAAAGTTGAGGCTGTAACAAATTAGAGTCAATTGACCAACACTTCTGAAGTCTGCAGCTTCTTGGGTTTGGCTGGGTATTTCGTCGATTTGTTGAAGGCTTCTCTAACATCACTACCCCACTGACCTGACTCATAAGCAAGGGAGCTAAATTTCTTTAAGACCCTTGATGTGAAGAAAGTTTTCTTGAGATCTAGAGTCATTTAACTTCTACTCTAGTATTGATCATTCCTGACAGTACTGATGGATTTTAAATTTATAGTGATGCATTGCATCTTGGTCTAGGATGTCTACTTATGCAACATGGTAGGGTTGTAGCTTATGGTTCGAGGTAATTAAAGCCCCATGAATAGAACTATCTTGTACATGATCTCGAGTTGGTAGCTATTGTGTTTGCTCTCAAAATCTGGTGACGTTATTTGTAAGGTGAAACATTTTTAAATCTATACCAATCACAAAAACTTTGAAGTACCTATTCATCTCGAAGGAATTCAACATGAGGTAGATACACTAGATGGATCTTTTAAAGGATTATGACTGTAAGATCCTATATCATCCTGAAAAGGGTGACGTTATTATTGATGCTCTTAGTAGAAAGAACTCGTCCCTGTTAGCACAAATGATGATTTCAAGATAGAACATACTTGAAGCGGTTAAGAATCTTTGATGGAATCATCACGACAATGGTGTCCATCTTGCCCAACTTCGGATCCAACCCACTCTCATTAAGAGATCAAGGAAGCCCAATACATGGATTTTAGTGTGGAAAGGTAGCAGAACAAAATAAAATAGAGAGATCAATAAGATTCTAAAATGTTCAATGATGAAACTCATAGGTTTTGGAACACTCTGCTCATCACTGTGCTAAAATGATTTGAAAACTCTATTTATTCATGTATTTGGCCGCCTTAAATAAAAAATAATTTACGCCATTATCGAGATTCACAATTTTAATCTATTTTTATTTTATTAATTTTACTATTATTTTTATTTTAATTTATTTTACATTATTTTGTTTTATTTTAGAAAAAAAAATTAGAAAAAAATAAAAAAATGGCAAAACAGGAGAAAATCGGCTCGCGGGGAAACATGCTGCTGGAAAATAGGTTTGCCTGTGCGGATGATGGACACTGTGCTTGCATGCATGTGCGCATAATGGCTGTAGGGCATGTGCACAGCGCGCACATCCCATTTGTATGCCAGTGCACACGAGACGTGCGCCCAACGTACACGTCTCCTCTGCACGCATTCATGCACAAGACATGCGCACAGCATGCATGATGCGGGGTCAGACCTGTGGGCAAGTCCTACCGCGCATTGGCAGGCCGTTAGCGCATCACTTCACACACAGACTGGTGTCCTAAGGAATCTAATATTACTTTTGATGTCTTAAGGAGTATTTTTAGATGAGCAAATTTAATATGATAGTTATTTTGTTTGTTTTGCATGCCTCTGTATTCAAATAAGTCAAATTGTTATGATTTTTAAGCATGTTGTGTGATTTATTGACACTTGATGAATTTACATGTGATAAATGTAATATGTAGCCCATGATAATAAAAAAATAAAAAAAGAGAAAAGTGGAATAAAGCCTCTATGGTCGGAAGTGTATCTGTATTGACATGCATATTGCATCAAGTGTCTCATTAGGCTTTTTATCATTGAGAGGTATCTGTTCCCCTTTCCCTTCTGGGTATCTATTTTTCTCTCCCCTATCTGGTCTGGAAAGATGTAAGAAAACTGCTCCCAGTGGATGATAGCATGCCCTCTGACGAGAGTGGTATCGTATTATCTGTAGGGATCACCCATAGTTAACTAATGTCGTGACTATAGATTATATGTTAGGACCACTATGGTTGGTATAGCCGTGGTCATAAATCATACAATGGTTTGGCTAGCAGGAAGTGGGCCTGAGCAAATTGTCGTATCTGTATCTGATTTGGTCATTCCACATGGGCAGATGGAAATCTGTATCTGTATCTGTCCTCAGAGATGGAAGTTTGTAACGACTTTACAAAGCATGAATCGAAAAATATGAGCATTTCATGATTTATTTCATTTTATTTATTATTTAGCATGATATATGTATATTTTATTTTCTATGTTAATGTACTATTTTGATATTCAAATAAATGATTTTTCCAAATGATGAGTTAGGTAAATAAGGAAGCCAATCGGTAAGATAAAATAATAAACTTTTAAAATCTTACAATGTTAATTTAATACTGTTTTCCTTACTGAGCATATGGAACTCACTCTTTCCATTCCCCCCCAGATGAGGAAGAAAATGAGGAACCACAGGTAGACCTACTCTTGGAAGTTTATGAGGATCCTGTGGATCCACAAGTCTGAGTGCATGTTTGTTTCCACACTCTGATGAATTCCATTAGCATAGTGGAAGAAATGGCCCTTATGTTTTGTATTTTGTAGCCACTTCTAGCCTCAGTGATGTATGTATTTGGAACAATATATATGTATCTAAGGGATTTGTTAAAGTCTTGATTCCATTGCATAAATATTATCATGCACTCGTTATTCTAAATCTGTATCTGACACCCATTTACCTAAATTGGTACCTGGGATGTCATAGGTTGTATCAGAGCAGAATATTGCATAACAAATCCCTTACACTTAAGTCTAGGATAGATAATCCATTTAGAGTACCTAGTAAAGATAAATGTCCTCCTTTCAAAGATTAAACCTTCAATTCGTGTCTTCCTTTCTTTATAGGAATGACGCGAGGAAGATAATCTGTAGAGTGTACTGAATGACCTGAAGCCCTTGATCATCCGACTAGGGTTGAATTTACAAAACTTTTTCAAGCTGTTCAAGGATTAACTTTAGCCGTAGGACAAAACCAAGCCAACCCTTATCAACGCCCTTCCCCTGAATTCTAAAACCCATATCAGTCTATCTTCCATAATATAGTAGATTTAAAAAACTTAACCCCCCACACTTTGAAGGTTGCCCTGATCTTTTAGTAGTCAAAGTCTGGATCCTACAAATAGAAAAGCTCTTCTCTGTACTGGACCTAACTCAAGGACAAAAGGTCTCTCTTGCAGCCTTTATGTTAAACAGTGAAGTCGAGCACTGGTGGCGACTTAAGAAAGAAGTCCTGCCTACCCCTACTACCTGGGAAGTTTTCATTGATACTTTCTTTTATAACTTCTTCCCTGCTTATGTTCGGGAAAAGAAAGAGGAGGAATTCCAGGACCCCCACCAAGGAAGCTTGTTTGTAGCCCAATATGCAGCCTGATTTGTTCAGCTATCTAGGTTTGACCCTTTGATGGTCACCCCCGAAAGTCGAAAGGCTAGGAAGTTTCTCAAGGGCCTTCGTGCTGACATTTATGATCGGGTTGCGATGGTGAGACCGAAGATCTTATCTTGGCTAAGAACTAATGCTTTGCTCGAGTTTGAGCCCAACAACTGCCCCAACAACTTAGAAAGAGATTGTTTGACCTAGTAAGTAACCCCCCAAACAAACGGACTAGAATTGCCCTTCCTCTTGCCTTACCCCCACCTACAATCCCACCTGCTCGAACTAACCCACCTAGTCAATATTGTCGTCACTCAAATGGTGACCTACCATGTTAGCGTATCAATCACGCCTGCTATCAGTGTGGAAGCACCCAACACCTTATAAAAGACTGCCCTCAGCGACTGAAGAATATAGCCAGACCCATAGCATACGGTCGAGTGTACCATTTGGATGAAACTAAAATCCTTCCTGCTCCTATTCTCATCTAGGGTATGCTTTCTATTCACAAAACTCTCACCAAAGCTTTAATCGATACTGATGCAACTCACTCTTTTATTTTCTGTGCACTTGCTGGTAACCTAGAATTGAAACCATAAGCTTTAGGAAAAATGTTAGTAGTGAAAACTCTCTCTAATGGACTACTAGAGGCTCATTGAGTATATAAGGACTATAAGATAAAGACTTTAGGGATAGAAGTATGTGTAAACTTGATACCATTAGATTTTGTAAGATTTGATGTAATATTAGGTATGAATTGGTTGGAAAAGTATAGAGCTATAATAGACTGTGAAAATAAAATTGTAACTTTAAGATCCCCAAAATAAAAGTTATTATCATTTTCCTAACAATTGAATAGGAATATGGACGTTGATCCTACTGTGTGTTCCATACCCATTGTTTGCAATTTTTCTGACGTCTTTCCTATTGAACTCTTTAGTCTACCTCCCCCATGTGAGGAAGAGTTCTTGATTGAATTATTTCCTGGAACCCAACCAATCTTGAAGCTCACATATCGTATGAGTCACACTGAACTGGAACATCAACTTTTTGATCTTATCACCCAGAAATTCATTCGCCCTAGCTATTTTTCTTAGGGTGCTCTAGTGTTATTTGTAAAAAAAAAAGGACGGTACCCTCTGACTCTACATGACTATAGGGAACTCAATCGAGTGACCGTCAAAAGTATGGACCCCTTACCCTGAATCGATGATCTCTTCGATTAACTGCAAGAAGTCATGATCTTCTTTAAGATCGATCTCAGAACTAGGTACCAGTAGTTGAGAGTGAAGGAAAAAGATATTCTAAAAACTGCCTTTCAGTGTAGATACGGATTATACGAGTTTAGGGTGATGCCGTTTGAATTGACCAATGCTCCAGCAGCTTTTATGGACCTAATGAACCAAGTTTTCTGGCGCGCACTGGATCGATATGTCATCATCTTTATTGATGACATTCTGCGTATTCCAAAAGCAATGGGGAACATATTGTACATTTAGTTGAACTATACCAAAACCAACTATATGCAAAACTAAGCAAGTGTTCCTTTTGGTTGGATCGAGTTTCTTTTCTCGGTCATGTAATCTCAAGTGAAGGAGTTTTTGTAAACCCGTCTAAGGTGGAATCAGTGACTAGTTGGAGTCCACCACCAATGTGGCTAAGGTGTGTAGTTTCTTGGCTTGATAGGCTACTACCGACGATTCATTGATGAATTCACCAAAATTGTAGCCCCCTATAACTCGACTCATCAGAAAGGGTGCACCCTTCATTTGGAATTATGCATGCTGGGAAAGTTTTATGGAGCTGAAATGCCGTCTCACCTATGACTTGTGTTGATCCTCCCAGATAATGGGGGCTGATTCTAAGTTTACTGTGATGCATCTCATATCGGTTTGGGATGTGTCTTAATACAACATGGCAGAGTAGTCGCCTTTGGATCCTGAATAGATCTACCATACCCATGACTTGGAGCTGGCAGCTATTATCTTTGCCCTGAAGTTATGGCGACATTACTTGTATGGCAAGACTTTTGAAATCTACACTGACCATAAGAGACTCAAATATATCTTTTTGCAATGGGAGTTAAACATGAGACAGAGAGATTGGATGGATCTTTTGAAGAATTATGATTGTCAAATCATTTATCACCCCAAGAGAGGGAATATAATTGCTGATGCCCTAAGTCGACGAGAGCCTGTTGTGCTAGCCCAAACTAAAGCCTCCAGTTGGATGATGTGGACACCGTGCAATCGCCCAACCTTAGCTATTATGGCAAGGGCACCTATCTCGCCTAGATCCAAGCCCTACTGGATCTTTTTATGAAAATCTGGGAAGCACAAGCCACAGATCCAGAACTCATCAAGAGCCTAGGTAAGTTCACTTCAAACAAATCTCCTAATTTTAGGATCTCTGATGATGGATTATTCAAATTCTAGAACTGAATTTGGGTCCCCGACGCAGTACACACAAATGTACTCAAGACCGCCCATGCTTCAAAGTTATCCATCCATCTAGGGAGTACCTAGATTTGAAGCGACAATATTGGTGGCCAAGAATGAAGAAGGATATAGTCGACTACGTCTCTCGATGTCTTACTTATCAACGGATAAAGGTAGAACATCAGAGACCCAGTGGATTGCTACAAGGTCTTTTGATTACCAAATGAAAATAGGAGCTCATAACTATAGATTTTGTCACCGGATTGCCCAGGGCCTGTTCTGGTCGAAGTGCCATTTGGGTCATTGTGGATAGGCTGACCAAGACTGCCCATTTCCTTCGTATTCAGACCACGGACTCCATCAGTAAGTTAGCATGCATATATATGGATGAGATTATTCGACTCCATGGAGTTCCCTCATCCATTGTATTTGACTGCGACACCCGGTTCACCTCACTTTTGGGACAACTTCCAAGAAGCCTTGGGGTCTGGATTATACTTCAGCACCGCTTATCATCCCCAAACGGATGGTTAGTCTGAAGGTACGATCCAAACATTGGAAGAGATGTTACATGCTTGCATTCATGACTTTAGTAATAACTGGTATGAGCATCTTCCTCTTCGTGAATTCGTTTATAATAACAGTTACCATAACAGTTACCATAACAACATCGATATAACCCCATATGAAGCTTTGTATGGAAGGCCTTGTCGTTCCCCTACTTGCTGGAGTGAAGTCGGGAACTAGTGCCATTTAGGACCAAACCTCATTCAGGAAACCATTGAGAAAGTTGCAATCATCTGCAAGAATTTTGCAACTGTCCAGAGTCACCAAAAGAGCTACACCAATAATCATAAACAACCCTTGGAGTTTGTTGTAGGAGATCAAGTCTTCCTAAAAGTCTATCCCTACAAAGGCAAGATGCAGTTTGGAAAGATAAGAAAGTTAAGCCTCGATATGTGGGAACTTTTCCTATCATAAAGTGCATTGGACCCGTGGCTTATCGCCTCACTCTATCTCAAGAGTTCGTGGGTTTACATGACGTATTCATATCTCGATGCTCAAGAAGTACCACCTTGATCCTTCTCATGTTATTCCTCGTGATGAGGTACAGGTAAATACCAATATTTCCTATGAGGAGGTTCTTGTAGAAATTCTCTAGTAGACTGATAAGGTCTTATGTAACAAGACGATTTCTATGGTGAAGGTACGATGGCAGCATTGCACCCCTAAAGAGGCGACGTGGAAGTTAGAGGACGAAATGCAGAACTAGTATCTAGACTTATTCAAGACAAATTTGGGGATGAAATATTTTTAGG
This sequence comes from Carica papaya, assembly GCF_054855325.1. Taxonomy (NCBI): domain Eukaryota; kingdom Viridiplantae; phylum Streptophyta; class Magnoliopsida; order Brassicales; family Caricaceae; genus Carica; species Carica papaya. The sequence goes on along the minus strand of NC_142311.1, from coordinate 25,067,692 downwards.
TGAGAGGGTTGTAACACCCCGCCCATCACAGTGCTAAAATTAGTTGGAAACTCTATTTTTTTAGGCCTTTGGCTGCCTTAAATTTAAATTAATTTACGCCATTCTCGATATATGTGATTTTAATATATTTTTATTTTTTATTTAATTTTATTAATTTTATTAATTTTACTATTATTTTTATTTTAATCTATTTTATATTATTTTATTTTATTTCAAAAAGGAAAAATTAAAAAAAATTGGAAAAAGGCAAAACGAGAGAAAATCCGTTCACAAGGAAAAATCCCACGGGAAAAAAGGTTTGCCCACTCGGGTGCTTGGCACTGTGCCCACGCACATGCATGCACAGTGGCCACAGGGCATGCGTATAGCACGCATGACCTATCTGCATGCTAGCACACACGGGCATGTGCACAACGTGCACGTCCCCTCTGCACGCACGCACGCACGGACGGGACGTGCGCACAGCGCGCACGACCCTTCAGCACGCACAACGTGGGTTTAGGACATATGTGCACGTCCTGTCACATGGATGTGGGCCGTTCGCACGTCACTTCGCACATGGACTAGTGCCTCACACTGTGCGCGGGTTGTCCACACTGCAAGTCTACGCAGACAGGCCTTGTGCGCGCAGCACTAAGTATGCCTAGGCCCTGCGTGTGCGACAATTGGCCTACGCTGCTATAGGCTAGCCTGCAGCACGCCAATCGGGCTCTACCACCTCGGGCAAAGCTCCACCACTGCCTTGGGAGGCGCACTGCCACTGCGGTTAGAGGAAATTTTCCTCCCTCATTTTTTGTACCAAAAATCTTTTCCTCCCTCTCTTCACCGAATTTTGCCACTTGGCACAAATCCAATAGTTCTAAAATTCTATAAATTGCCTTTGCCCTTCCCCTTCCCTTCCTCTCCACACTTCCATTTCTTCCATTTTTAAAAGATTTAGAGACAGAGAGAGAGAGACATAGTAAAATAGTGAGAGAAAAAGAAAAAGAAAGGAAAACAGTGAAGGAGAAAGCATTGAGGTTTTGGTAAGGAATTTAGTATTACTTTCGACGTTTTAAGGAGTATTTTAAATAAACAAATTTAATATGATAGTTATTTTGTCTATTTTGCATGCCTTTGTATTCAAATGAGTCGAATTGTTCTGATTTTTAAATATGTTATGTGATTTACTGACACTTGATGAATTTGCATGTGATAAATGTAATATGTTGCTCGTGATAATAAAAAAATAAAATAAAAGAAAAAAGAAAAAGAGAAAAGTAGAATGAAGCATTTATGGTCTGAAGTGTCTTTGTATTGACATGCATATTTGCATCAAGTGTCTCGTTAGGCTTTTTATCTCTAAGGAGTATTTGTTCCCCTTGCCCTTCATGGTATTTGTTTTCCTCTCCCTTATCATGTCTGGAAAGATGTAAGAGGACCACTCCTAGTGGATAACGGCGTGTCCTCTAACGAGAGTGGTATCACACTATTTGTAGAGGTCACCCATGGTTAAGTAATGTCGTGACTATAGATTATATATCAGGACCACTATAGTTGGCACAGCCGTGGTCATAGATCGTACCATGGTTTGGCCAAGCGGAAGTGGGCCTTAGTAAATTGCCGTATCTATATCTGATATGGTCATTCCACTTGGGCAGTTGGAAATCTGTATCTGTATCTGTCCTCAGAGATGAAAGTTTGAAACAACTTCGCAAAGCATGACATGAAAAATCTAAGCATTTCATGATTTATTTGATTTTCTTTATTATTTAGCATGATAAATGTGTATTTAATTTTTTGTACTAACGTACAATTTTAATATTCAAATAAATGATTTTTTCTAATGATGAGTTAGGTAAATGAGGAAGCTAATCGGTAAGATAAAATAATAAACTTTTGAAATCTTATGATGTTAATTTAATACTGTTTTTCTTACTGAGCATATATAACTCACTCTTTCCATTCACCCTAGATGAGGAAGAAAATGAGGAACCATAGGCAGACTTACCCTTGGAAGTCTGTGAGGATCTCGTGGATCCACAAGTCTAAGTGCATGTCTGTTTTCGCACTCTGATGAATTCCATTAGCATAGTGGAAGAAGTGACCCTTATGTTTTGTATTTTGTACCCACTTCTGGCCTCAATGATGTATGTATTTGGAATAATATATATGTATCTATAAGGGATTTGTTAAGGTCTTGACTTCACTACGTAAATATTATCATGCACTCATTATTCTGAATCTGTATTTGACACCCATTTGCCTTAACTGGAACCTGGAATGTCACAGGTTTCGAGATCGTTTATTAATGCCCAATGACCCTGAACTTAAATTGGACATTTTGAAGGAAACTCACACCTCCAAGTTGGCCTTCCACCCTAGAAGCACTAAGATGTTCCGAGAGCTGAGACTCTGACATTTTTTATTTTGTTTTCAAGTGTCTTACTTTTTAACAGGTTAAAGTGGAACACCATAGACACATTGGTCTCTTACAGTGCCTCCCCATCCCAAAATGGAAATGAAAACATGTTACCATGGATTTTTTCATAGGATTACCAAGGACTAGGTTAAGTCACAATGTTATTTGGGTCATAGTTGACAGATTAACTAAGTCTACCAACTTCTTAGCAGTAAAGACCACTGCCTCTGTCAGTAAACTAGTTGGGTTGTATGTTTAAGAGATTATTAGACTCCATGGTATTCTAGTTTCTATGATTTTTGACAATGATCCTTGTTTTACTTCCCAATTTAGGAAGCTTCTAAGACACTTGGCACAAATCTTTCCTTTAGCACTGGGTATCATCCACAAACCAATGGCCAGTTTGAGAGAACTATTCAGACTTTAGAAAATATGCTAAGGGTTTGTGTGCTAAACGCTAAACTTTAGCAGTAGTTGGGACAAGAATCTATCATTGATAGAATTCACTTACAACGATAGTTTTCTCTTTAGTATTGGGATGGACCCCTATGAAGCCCTTTATAATAGGCCTTACCAATCCCCAACATGTTGGAATGAAGTTGAAAATAGACATCACTCCAGACCACACCTTATTTAGGACACGATGGATAAAATTGCCATCATTTGCAAGAATCTCCTTACTGTCAAAGCTGACAAAAGAGTTACATTGATAACCGAAGGAAGGATTTAGAGTTTGCAATAGGTGACCATGTTTTTCTTAAGGTCATTTCAGCCAAGGAAAACACGAGGTTTGAAAATAGAGGTAAACTAAGTTCTTATTTTATGGGACCATTTAAAGTACTGGAACATGTTGGTCCTTTGGCGTACCGTCTTGATTTACAATTCAAGTTCACTAGTCTTCATGATGGCTTCCATGTCTCGATGCTTTAAAAGTATCATCATGATCCCTCCCATATACCGCACCAACAACTTCGAGTGCAATCAGTATGACTAACTTGGAGCATCTCGTCGACATTATCCATTGATAAAAGAGAGTTCTTAGGTTTAGAAAGATCCCCATGGTCAAGGTTGTCTAGCAATATCAATCACTTGAATAAGTTATTTTGGAACTTGAAGACAAAATGTGGGACAAATATCATGAATTATTTTAAATTTCAAATTTAGAGGACCAAATTTTTGTAAGGAGGGGAAGATATGACAATCCTCATTTTGTAATCCTAACTCCATAAGTGTTTTCAATTTATTTTATTTTAGAAGTTATTTACTTATGTTTTTGTAATATTAAAAATTTTTAAATGCATGAAAATGCCCCACAAAAAAATTTCCCAAAATGACTTGCAGGATTTCCAAATCTCCCGATCGCGGGATAAAATCCCCTAACATATCTCACGGCTTAAATGCAAAGAAGATTCCTTATTCATGGGCACCAGCCTTGTAGACACGTGACTCAACCCACAGAATAGTTTTTCCTGCATGTGGGAATTACCTGCGAAAGGCTAACCCCTAAGGTACACATCACGTTAGTAAACCCGTAAGGCATACAGGAGTCTTCTCCCTACCCATGCAATAAACTGTGCGTGCACCCACAAACACGGACAAGCTTTGTCTGAGCTTCACTAGCTAGCAGATTGCTCACTGTAGGATGTTAGCTTATCGCAGCTCCTTTCTGTCTATTAGAGCATCTCGACCAGAACCAAGCTTTCCCTAGTTGGCTGCTCACCTGATTGACAGTTATCTCTACTTGAATGTGATCCAATGTTGCTAGATGCACCTTCCTCTTCTATTTAAAGAGCCTTCCTTTTCCTTACTTTTCTTCATTTCTTCAGAAAAAGAAAACTCGAGAGAGAGTTGAGAGTAGGCTGTGAGGTTGCTGATATTTCATCCTCTTTTGCTGCTGCAGCTAGTGCAAACTTACTGCTAGGTCTGTCCTTTCTTCTTTGAGAGGTAAGCACATTTCATTCTCTAAAAATCATGCAAAAACCTTCTCGTAAAGTAATTGTGTGCAGTCTTCTTCAAAGAATGAGGACCTTGTACGCTATTTTCCAAAGCCCGATTTCCCTCTAATGCAACTGTTTCCTCCTTTGATCCCAAAAGGTTTTCACTTCTTTTTTGGAATCTAAAGTACAATCGACTTTAGGTAAAGAATGGAGTATTGTTTCAATGATTTTAACAAATTTTTAGATGGCTTTTAGATCACTAAAATTTTTGAATTGCATGCAAGTGCATCTATAAGGTGTGTGTGCATTGAGATGATTTTAATCGGTTACTTAATTTACTTTCTACTATCAGGTCTGTTTGAAATATGATTAAATATTGATTTTTTTGCTTTAAATCAGTTTCAGGATGGCTAGGATGAGGAAAAGAGTTTAGATATCAACGGGAATTGCCATTTACTTTAGCCCACTATCACGAGGCACTCATGTGCTAGGATAGGTCGTAGCTAACGACTATGCCGTGTGTCGAATGTATGGAGGACACTTTTTAAGCATGCTTAAGTGCTGAGACAGGGCCCCCATGGCATGATTTGTGCATATAGCAGCTGTGCACTAGTGTACAGATTTTGTTTTGTGCACATGTGCGCCGAGAGAGCCCGAGACAGACATGCATGTGGGTGCTCGAGACTAGTCTGGTATGTCCATAGTGGAGAGGCAGCCTCCTAGACACGCATACGGCACGCATGTGGGTTGTATGTTCGAGTGTGTGATGGTTGGCTATGCCATAAATGTGTGCTAGCACACTGTGCCATAGGTACACTAATGGTACACTATGCCAAGTGAAGCACATATGCACACACACACACCAATGCCTATTCTAACATGCCCAACTACCGAAACAACTTGTCTTAGATGCTCTTTAATGCACTGCACAACTTCGTTGTGCAGCCTTGTTAGGCACACGAGTGTGCCAAGGGGGTCGTGTAGCTGGCCTCTGTCTTGCCCAATTGGTGAGTGTAGGAAGAGTTTACCTTCGTGGGCTCTTAGTCTAGAAATAAGCCCTATTGGGCTAGGATTTGTATGGGTTTTAAGGAGCCTAAAAGGTGTTAACCAGCCTCAATCGGGCTTGGGTTTGTTAGTAGGATTTACAGAGCGTAAAATTTTATATTAGACCTTGATTAGGTTCAAATTTGGCTTAGTTTACCTCAATGGGCGATAATAGGTGTATGAGCCCTCATGGAACAAGTGTTGGTGAATGGGCCTTATTGGGCCTGGTTTGTTTAATGAGGCTAATAGGTTGGAGGGTGTTTGAAAAGTGCTTATGCGAGGCAATGGGCCGGACAATAAGACTTATATGATTATCTATAAACTGATGACGGATCTTGATAGTAGCCTTAGAAATAAACTGTTGTTGTGATGTAAACTTAAATCAACAAGAAAGTCCTAACTCTGTTTAACCGTTATCGCAAAGGGGTTACTCTTATCTATTTGCTTACTGATCCATTGTGAACCACCCCCTGCGAATGGATACCATATTGTCCTTTCCTCTAACGAGAGTGATCGTGATTGACTATTAGGGGTCACAGGGGCAAAGTGTTGTCATGATCATAGAATCTTATTGATTTACTACACTATGAATTGAATTGTTTCACCATTCATAGCGGTAGTTTGGGATCCCCTTTGCAGAGGTCTAAATAGTTTTGCGCGAAGATTTATAAACAGTGGAAACCTAATCGAGTCAAAATAATGTGAATAGGCAAGACTGTGAAATAATGTTAAATTTTTAGGGTATTAATCAGTTACAATTATTTGAATTACTTGATTGTTATTGCACTGGACATTATGGTTAGGAATGAATCTGAAAACATTATTTTGAATTAATTCAAGTTAAAATTTTACTATGAAAATTTCAACAATCTCTATTATTCAAACATATGTTTTAAGATGTTAAATACATATTTCACTTATTGCATTAATGACCTTTAAAACCGTTAATAGTGTTGATTTAATATTGCTTTCATGGAACTCACTCCAATCCATCTCCCCCATATGTTGTAGAAGAATATAATCTACCCCTTGACTAGCCCTTTAACACTTAGTTGGATTGATTAGCTGATCCTTAGAAGATGAATGCAATGAGAGCATTGTACTCTATGAGATTACTATTTTGTATTTTGTAGGAATTAGTCTAGATAGTATTTGTAATTATTTAATAGTTAATTTTTATACGTCAGAAATACATTCTATAATTGTAAGGACAAATGTAATTTTTAAATTTTAAATTAATTGTACTTGTGTCTGCTATATACTGGACATTATTGCCAATTGGATAGTAGGATGTCACATGTGCTTTGGTCGATACTGGTGTCACTCATTCCTTTATGTCTTATGAGTTTGTTAGGAATCTATTAGCAAAACATAACCCCTAAAACAAACTTTAATTATAGAAAACAATCCAAAGGAACCTTAGAGGCTCATGTAGTATACAAGTCTCGTAAGGTGAACGTGTCAGGCAAAGAGCTAGCCATAGATCTTATACTCTTAGATTTTCAAGGCTTTGATGTGATCTTGGGCATGGATAGGCTTGAAGCGTACCATGCTATTATTGATTGTTACGACAAGGCATCCACACTTCACCCTCCTTAGGAGAAGCTAATTTTTTGATAAGTTGTATGAACTTTCCATTTTATAATTGAACGAGTATTTTAATTCTGAATTAAGTTATTTTCTAAATTTTTGTATGTATAATAAATTAATGAATTTAAAGTAATTCCTATGTTATTCCCTAATTTATTTTTTGCACGTAGGAGGAAATGAATACTGAAAATGTCATAAAATCTATTCCAGATGTCCACGACTATCCATATGTTTTTCTTGAGGAACTCCTAGGCATGCCTCCCAAGTGAGAAATTGAGTTCTCCATTAACCTACTACCAGGGACTCTTAATTTACAGGGCTCCCTACCGTATAGATTATATAGAACTTAGGAAATTGAACCATCAATTATTGGGACTTATGGCCAAAGGATTTATCAAACCAAGTACCCCCCACATTAGGGTGCTCCAGTGTTGTTTACTAAAAATAAAGATGGAACTCTCAGGTTGTGTATCAATTACAAAGAACAAAATCAAGTGGCCGTAAAGAATAAGTACCCTTTACCTGACTTATTTGACCAACTTCAAGGTACTTCTATCTTTTCCAAGATTGATCTTCAATCAGGCTATCATCAATTAAGAATTAGGGTCGATGATGTTCCTAAAATGACCTTTCAATCTCGATATGGTCATTATGAATTTTTGGTTATGCTCTTTGAACTAACCAATGCTTGATGTTGTTTTTATGTATATTGTGAACAGGATCTTTAAGCCAGTATTAAACAGGTATGTAGTCTTCCTTAACGATATACTTGTGTACTTCAAGGACAACATAGAACATGTTACTCACTTAGCATATATTCTGGAGACCCTTCAACAACACAAACTGTATGCTAATTTTAGTAAGTGCACTTTCTAGTTGGTCCAGATCTCATTTATTGGCCATGTTGTTTCCATTAATGGTCTCACAATTAATCCCTCCAAAATTATGGTTATGCTTAATTGGAGCCAACCAACCAATCTTTCTGAAATTCGTAGTTTCTTGGATTTAGCAGGGTATTACCGTCACTTTGTAGAAGGTTTTTTAAGCCTTGGTGCCTCACCGATAAAATTCACTAAGAAAAAAACCAACTTCCTTTAGAATTCTAAGTGTGAAGAAAGTTTTCTTGAGCTTAAGCGTCGTTTGAGTTCTACTCTGATGTTGGTCATCCCTGACAGTACCATTAGTTTTCAAGTTTTCTATGATGCATCTCGTCTTGGCTTGGGATGCGTGCTTAAGAGTGGCATAGTAGGGTAGTAGCATATAGTTCAAGGTAGTTAAAGCCCCACGAACAGAACTACTTCGTATGATCTCGAATTGGCAACCGTTGTTTTTGTTCTCAAAATTTAGCAACACCATCTGTACGACAAAACTTTTAAAATCTATATGGACCATAAAAGTTTAAAGTATATATTCACTAATAAAGAACTCAATATGAGACAGAGATGCTGGTTGGATCTTTTGAAAGATTGCGACTATAAAATCCTATATCACTCTGACAAGAGATCATGCCTCTTGACACAAATGATGATGATGTGATATTGGAAAGCATAGAATCCCAATCAGAAGAGGAGTCCCAAGATAAATAGGAAACCAGCAGGAAGCAACAAAACCACAGGTCATTTGTCCGTAAATCCACGGACCCACTTGAGTGGGTACTTGTCTGGATAGCCCATGATGCACAAGAACCAGGCAAAGGCCGAGGTATTGCAGCCTTTATGACAAGTGGGCCAAGCCTCCCCAAGGCCCAATAAGAAACCCTTGAGGGCCCAATGGGTTGACCTAAGAGGCCTAAGAAGGCAATTTGAAGGCCCACAGATCGAACAACCCAAAACTGGCCTAAAATGGGCTTGGACAACTCAAATCAAGAAGGGAAGATGGCCTTGAGTCCAAAGCTTTTCCTAGGAGGCCCACAAACACCTTGATCGCAACCCAAGGAAGCCAAAGAGGGTTGACCAAGTGCAGCTTTTCAACCAAGAGGCTAAAGTCACACGCCACCATACAAGGAGTAGCCTACCTGTAGGAAGAGAAAATGGTTTGTGGTTTTTGAGTCTAATAAGGATGAGGAAGATAAACAATCTAATTTTGAGAAGGAAAAACAATAAGGAGATCCCTTGAAAACAACAAACAATGGAGTCCTAAAATAATCCAAATTCGAATATCCAAACGTGATTAGTTGGAGGACTTGAGTGCCAAAGAGGAATAACCTATCCTACCTCATTTAGTAAAAACATGAAGGATTCTACATTCCCATGACAACAAACAAGCTAGAAAAAGAGGCTTTAAGTTCCATAAAAATACCCAAGGAGATAGCACAAAAATTCAAATTGGCCAAGAAACCCAATGGAAGTACAAGACTAGTCAAGGAGGATTTTTGTATGAGGAAGACTCCTTGGATAGTTCTATTTCTAGTCCTAAGAGTTCTAGCAAGAATACCACTCAAATATATCTTAAGAAGTCAATCAAGAGTGGAGAAGATGAAGTCGATTGAAACTAAAAGACCATCCTTAAAGAGGAGTGCAAAATCGACAAGGAAAGGGAGTTTACCTTTGATTATTTTAATATTTTTCTAATTTTCCAGCTGCTATTTTATTTTTTAATTTAGTATTTTCTTATTATTTTTGATGTATTCTACTCAAGTATTGTGGAAGAGTTCCAATCAGAATTAAGAGTAATATTCCGACTAGAACTCATCATTAAAAGGCCTATATAAAGGCTTTAGTTCTTCATTCTAACATATATCTTGAGAATTAATAAAAGTTAAGCTTGGAGCTTTTTATCAAAATTATCCTAGTGCTAATTTTCTTTCTCTTGAAGTTCTTCCAAGCTAGGTGAGCTTGTGAAATCTGGATTGAGCCGAAGAGTTGGGATCGACTTATCGGGTAAGCCGTAGCGTCCTTCATTTTCTCATTTTTGTTTTCCTAGTTTTTGTTTTTAAATTCCAAATTTGAGGGTTGTGAATTCAATTAAAGGGAGGGGTTTTAATTAGGTGGTTTGAGTTTTGATATTGCATGCCATTGGGTTGAGATTTCAAGAGTCAAAATGATCCTTCCCATACCCTCTCGCATCAGGTGGTATCTATTTAAGTTAATTGATTTAGTATTGTTGTGAATTAATTAAAAATTTAAATTAATTTATAATTATTAGTTCGTATTGCATCCTGCTTGAATTCATATCTATCTGTTTATTACAAATGGTTCATGTTTATCCAAAGACAATTACCAAATTAAGAATACAAAAATCTTAATTGCACACCATAAGGCAATTGGCACACTATTTGCATCTTTCACTCAAAAACAGAGTAATTAACTAGTAACATTGAAAAACCTTTATGGATTCAAAGGTAGAGTACCTCACGCAATAGGTGTACGTGAAAACTTTAGGCTTTTTATTCCATTGCATCATTAACTTGCATTACATTGAACTTTAGAGTCAACCATCTTTAAGGACTTTTGCAGTGTCTCGAGACTAACGTGCATGTGTTGGTTAAGAGGACTAGACTCCAAGGCTCAACTTGACAAACAATAGGCTCATAATGTCATAGAGAATAGACACATTTAAACAACTACATATGAGGATGTGTGTAACCCGTCCTAGGTACCAACAAAATTACTTTTATATGTTTCTTGCTTTATTGTGTGCCCCTAGTTATTTTCAGAACGAAGATTCATATTTAGGGACGAATCATTTTGAAGAAGGAGGAATGATGTGATATTAGGAAGCAAAGAATTCCAATAAAAAGAGGAGTCCCAAGACATGTGGGAAACTCGGGGGAAATAACCAAATCACTGGTCACTTGCCCACAAACCCACATACTTGCCCATATGGGTACCCACCTAGATAGCCCATGCCATGTAAGAGCTAGCTCAAAGTCATAGCTTTTTCAGCCTTGAAGATAAACAGGACAATCTTTTGGGGCCTAGCCCGACCACACAACCCAAGAAGAAACCTTTGAGGGCCACTTAAGTGGCCCAAGAAGGTAATCCGAAGGCCCACAGCCCGAACGACTCAAAACTAGCCCAAAATAGGCTTGGATAACCCAAAGAGGACCTGCCAAGTATGATTTTCAACCTAGAGGCCAAAGCTGCACGCCACCATGTTGGGAACGGCCTAGTCACAACAAAAGAAGATGATTTATGGATCTTAATTCAGTTGAGGATTAGGAACATGAACAATCTTATTTTAAGAAGGAGAAACAAGAAAAAGAGCCCTTGAAAACAACAAACAATGGAGTCCTAAAATAATCTAGATTCAAATATCCTAAGGTGATTAAGTTGGAGGACATGAGAGTCAAAGAGGAATCACCTATCCTACCCATTTTAGGAATTTAAAAACATGAAGGATTCTATATTCCCATGGAAGAAAACAAGCAAGAAAAAGAGGACTTTAAATTCCACAAAATTAACCAAGGAGATAGCATGGAAATTCAAATTAGTCAAGAAACACGATGGAAATACAAGACAGGCCAAGGAGGATCTTTATATGAGGAAGATTCCTTGGAGAGTTCTATTTCTAGTCTTGAGAGTTCCAACAAAAATACCAGTCAATACATCTTAAGAAGTAAATCAAGAGTGAAGAAGATGAAACCAATTAAAGAAAAAAGACCATCCCCAAAGAGGAGTGCAAAATTGGCCAAGGAAAATGAGTTTATCTTTAATTTCATTCAGAAGGAGATTAATTGTTAGTAAGTGAGATTAAAAAACCTTTATAGATTCAAATGTAGATTACCTAACCCAATAGGTGCACGTGAAAAATTTGGCTTTTCATTCCGTTGCATAATTCACTTGCATTACATTGAGCTTTACAATCAACCATCTTTTAAGACTTTTGCCAGTGTCTTGAGACTAACGTGCAGGTTCTTATTAATAAGACTTGACTCTAAGGTTCAACCTAACAAACAATAGGCTTATCATGGCACCGAGAATAGAAGCATTGGAACAACTACATACCAGGATGTGTGCAAACTATCCTAGGTACCAGGAAAATTACTTTCATATGTTTCTTACTTTGTTTTATGCCCTTAATTGCTTTTAGAATGAAGATTTTTATTTGAGAACAAATCATTTTAAAGAAGGGGGGAATATGTGATATCTGGAATAATAGAATCCCAATAAGAAGAGGTGTCCCAAGAAAAGTGGGAAACCTATGGCAACCAACCAAACTGTGGGTCATTTGCGCAAACCTGCAGACCTGTTCAAGTGGGTAACTGCCTAGATGGCCCACGCTGCACAAAAAGCTAGTTCAATATTGTGGCCTTCTGAACTTGAAGATAAGCAATCCAAGACTTGAGAGCCCAGCCTAACAATACAGCCCAAAACAAAACCCTTAAGGGCCACTCAAAAGGCCCAAGAAGGGAATTTGAAGGCTCAAAAGGCCAAATAGCCCCAAACTAGCCCAAAAAAGGTTTGGACAACCCAAACCAAAAAGGGAAGAGGGCCTTGAGTCCAAAGTCTATCCTAGGAGGCTTAAAGCACCTTGGCCACAGTCCAAGTCGCATGCTAAAGGCCATTTTTCAAACCAGAGGCCAAAGTCACACGCCACCATGCTAGGAGCAACCTAGCTAAAAAAAAAGAAGATGATTTGTGGTTTTTGAGTCTGATGAGGATGAGTAAGGTGAACAATCTAATTTTGAGAAGGGAAAAGAAGAAGGAGACCCCTTGAAAACAATGAACAATGGAGTCCTAAAACAATCCATATTCGAATATCCTAAGGTGATTAGGTTGGAGGACTTGAGTGCCAAAGAAGAATTATGTAACACCTGATCCATTGATGTGCTTAATTAATTTGGAAAAATCTATTTATTTGGGACTTTGGGTTGCATCAAACTCATTTAATTTACTCCGCAAATTATTATCGTAATTCGTAAATTTTGCTAATTTTTAATTATTTTCATTTGATTTTATTTAATTTTAATTAATTCTATTTAATTTTAATTTAATTTCATTTTTTGTATTTTATTTTATTTCAGTACAATTAAAAAAATGAATGTAAGAAAACTCGCAAAAGGGGAGAAATCCCGCAGTGAAGGGGAGATGCCCGCGTGGGCGCCTGCTCACTGTGTGTGCGCATGTCCCATTCACGCTTGTGGTGTGGGGATAACCTTGCGCGTTCTTGATGCTAGCAAGCAAGCTGTCTGTCCATCACCTCATGTGTGGACAAGCGTCGCACACTGTGCGTGCATTGTCTGCACAGCAGGCCTACGCGGATAGGTCCCTGTACGCCTTGGGCCTGCGCGCAGTAGGCCTACGAGCTCGAATGCTAGCCCCAGTGTGCAGTAGGCTTGCGTGTGACAAGGAGGCATGTGCACCTGTAGGCTAGCCTACACTGCGCCAAGCAAGCCATTGCCACCTCAGGCAGTGCGTCACTGTCACCTCGGACGACACGCCGTCACTGCCAGCAGAGGAGACTTTTCTCCCTCGTTTTTTATGCCAAACATTTTTTTCTCTCTCTCTTCACTAGATTTCACCACTTGGTGACAATCTAATGGCTCTCAATTTTTATAAATAGGGGCCTTCTTTCCTATTTTCTCCACACTTCCATTCTTCCATATTTTAAGACTTAGAGAGAGAAAGAGAGAGAAGGAGAGGCAAAAAAGAAGAACAGTATAGAAGAAATTATCAAGCTTTCAGTGAGGAATTTAGTATTTATTTAAATGTCTTAAAGGGTATTTTTAAATAAAAAAAATTATTAAATTGATAACTATGATTTTGCCTGTTTTACATGTTTTTATGTTTATAGGTCGAATAAGCTGAATTGTTCTTGATTTCAATCATGCTATGTGATTTATAGACACTTAATGATTTGCATGTAATAAAAATAATATGAAGTTGGTATAGTTACCTTGAAAATAAGAGAAACAAAAAAAAAAGAACAAGAGAAATGTGGAATGAAGCATGAATTGTCCGAAGTATGTATCTGTATTGACATGCATAATACATTAAGTGTCTCGTTAGGCTTTTTATCTCTGAGGGGTATCTGTTCCCTAACCCCATCCGAGGTATCTATTTTCCCCTCCCCCATCTGGTAAGGAAAGAAGTAAGAGGACAGCTCCTTATGGATGACAACATACCCTCTGACGAGAATGGTGACGTGAATATCTATTAGGGTCACATTTGGCTAAATACTGTAATGACTATAGAATATCTAATAGGACCACTATGGTCGGTATGACCGTGGTCATAGATCGTACCATGGTTTGGCAAGTCGAAAATATGCTTGAGCAAATTGTCGTTATCTGTATCTGATCTGGTCATTCCATATGGGTGTTTGAAATCTGTATCTTCCTTTAGAGATGGAAGTTATAACAACTTCGCAAAGGATGACACTACAATCTGAGCATTTCATTATTTTTTTATTTTCTCTATTATCTAGTATGATGTGTGTTTGTTTTGATTCTATTAACGTGTTGTTTTCTCTAATAAATAAATTGTTTTCAAAATGTAAGGTAGATCTACAAAGTAGCCAAATAGTAAGTATTTATGTCAGAATAATTCACCCTTAAAACCTTACGATGTTATTTAAATACTATTTTTCTTACTGAGTATATGGAACTCACTCTTTCTATGCCCCCCTCAGATGAGGAAGAAAATGAGGAACCGTAAGCTGACCTACCTATTGAAGTTTATGAGGATCCCGTGGATCCACAAAACTTGAGTGCATGATCATTCTCGCACTCGAATGAGTCCAATAGGATAGTGAAAGAAACGACCCTCTTTTGTATTTTGTAACCACTTCTAACCTCAGTTATATGTATGTAATTGGAACTTTATATATAAATGTAAGGGATTTGTATTAATTTATTACACTGCATAAAATTTTATCATGCACTTGTAATCCTATTTCTATGTCTGATACTCACATGCCTTAATTAGCATTTGGAATGTCACATATGGTATCAGAGCAGAATTACGCGAATCAAATCCCTTACACTAGGGCGTTAGGTAGAAAAAGCCTCAGAGTACCTGGGAATAATAAGTCCTCTTTTCAAAAATTAGACCACCAACTTGTGTCTTCCTTTCTTTTGTAGGAATGATGCGAGGAAGACCATCTGTAGAGCATACTTAGTGATCTGAAGCCCCAAATCACCTGACCAAGGTTGAATTTGCTGAACTCTTCCTAGCCATCCAAGGATTGATTGTAGCCGTGGGATAAAATCAAGCCAACCCTTGTCTACCTCCTGCCCCAGAATACTAAACAACTGAAAAGTCCATTTCCCATAACATAGCAGAGTTTAGGAAGCTTAACCTGCCACATTTCAAAGATGGCCCTGACCCCTTAGTAACCAAAATTTGGATCCTATAGATAGAGAAGCTTTTCTCTATCCTAGACCTAACTGAGGAACAAAAGGTTTCCCTAGCAGTCTTTATGCTAAACGGTGAAGCAAAACACTAGTGGCAACTTAAGAGGAAAGTCTTACCTATCCTTACCACCTAGGAAGTTTTTATGAATGCATTCTTTGATAACTTCTTCCCTACCTATATTCGAGAAAAGAAGGAAGAAGAATTTTTGGATTTCCACCAAGAAAATCTAACAGTTGGCCAGTATGCAACCCGTTTTGTCCAACTATCTAGCTTTGCCCCTCTAATGGTCACCCTTGAAAGTAAAAAAGATAGGAAGTTTCTAAAGGGCCTTTGTGCAGACATCTATGATTGGGTTACGATGGTGAGACCCAGCTCATATACGGAGGTGCTAGAACATGTCTAGTTGGTCGAAGACCTCATCTCGGCCAAGCACCAACGTATTGCCCGAATTCGTACCCAACAACAACCTCAACAGCCTAAAAGGAGATTACCTGATCCAATAAGTAGCAACCTTGATAAACAAACTAGAGTTGCCCTTCCCCCTGCCTTGCCTCCACCTACAGCTCAGCTTGCCTAACCTAACCAACTTTGTAAGTATTGTGGTTGCTCGCATGGTGACCTACCTCAATCAAGCCTGCTATCGGTGTAGAAGCATCCAACATCTTATAAAAAACTACCCCTAGTGACTGAAAGACGTGGCCAGACATGTAATTCAGGGTCCTGTGTACCACCTAGATGAACTTGGTGCTCTCCCCACTCCTATTCTTATCCATGGTAGGTTTTCTATTCATGATACTTCTACTAAGACTTTGATCGATAGAGGTGCTACTCACTCTTTTATTTCCTGTGCATTTATTTGTAATTTTGATTTTAGGTCAGAACCTTTAGCAGAAATATTAATGGTAGAAACTCCCTCTAAGGGACGATTAGAAGCTCATTGTGTATATAAAAATTGTAAGATAAAATCTTCAGAGGTAGAAGTATTTGTGAATATAATATTGTTAGATTTTTTAGGATTTGATGTGATATTAGGAATGAATTGGCTAGAAAAGTATAGAGCAATAATCGACTGTGAAAGTAAAATTATAACTTTATGGCCCCCAAAAAAAGAATAAAATCTATTGTTATTATTTTTCCTAACAATTAAATAAATAGGACTATGGGTGTTGATCCTGCTTTATGTTTCATACCAACTATTTGCAACTTTCCGGATGCTTTTCCCATCAAACTTTCTAGTCTACCACCCCCGCAAGAAGTAGTGTTCCTAATTGAATTACTGCCTAGAACCCAGCTAATCTCAAAGCCCGCCTATCGTATGAGTCATGTTAAACTTACGGATCTAGAAAATTAGCTTTCTAAACTAATTACCCAGAAGTTTATCCACCCTAGGCATTCTCTTTGGGTGCTCTAGTATTGTTCATGAAAAAGAAGGATGGTTCCTTCAAACTCTGTGTGGACTACCAGGAACTCAATTGAGTGACAGTTAAAAGCAAGTACCCCTTATCTTGAATCGATGACCTCTTTGATCAACTACAAAGAGCTTTGGTCTTCTCTAAGATTGACTTTAAGACAGAATATCACAGTTGAGAGGCAAAGAAGAAGATATTCTGAAGATTGCTTTCCAATACAGGTACGGTTTGTATGAGTTTAGAGTAATGTCATTTGGGTTAACCAATGCTTCTGTAGCTTTCATGGACCTCATAAATAGATTTTTCTGGCACGCACTAGATCAGTATATCATCATTTTTATTGATGACATCTTAGTGTACTGCAAGAGCCTGGAGGAACATGTAGTGCACTTGATTGAAGTGTTGAAAACCCTTTGCTGGAATCAACTATATGCTAAACTTAACAAATGCTCCTTCTGGTTGGATCCAGTTTCTGTTATTAGTCATGTAATTTCAAGTGAAGGAGTTTTTATGGATCCATCCAAGTAATCAACATGAATTCGCCCAACAATATGGTCGAGATACGTAGTTTCCTTGGTTTGACAGGTTACTACCGGCAATTCATTGACGAATTTGCTAAGATTGCTGTTTCGTTGACCTGACTCACCCGAAAGGGCATACCATTCATCTTGAATTACCAGTGCCATGAGAGCTTCATAGAATTGAAGCATCGTATTACATCTGCCATTTTTTTATCCTTCCTAACAATATTGGAAGATTTCAGGTCTACTACGATGCATCTCATATTAGCTTGGGTGTGTCCTGATGCAGCATGGTAGAGTAGTCGTTTATAGGTCTCGATAATTGAAACCTCATGAGCGAAATACCCTATCCACGATCTAGAGTTGGTAGCCATTATTTTTGCCTTAAAGATATGACGTCATTACCTGTTGGTCAGACTTTTGAGATTTACATTGACCATAAGAGTTTGAAGTACATATTCTTACAAAGGGAGTTAAATATGAGATAAAGATATTGGATGGGTCTCCTAAAGGACTATGACTGCAAGATCATCTATCACCCTAGAAGAGATAATGTAGTTGCCAATGCACTAAGTTGAAAGGAGTCTGTAGTGTTAGCCCAAACCATGGCTTGCAATTAAAAATTGATGGATGCTATACAGTCCCTCCGCCTTAGCTACTACAGCAAATGCACCTATCTTTCTTAGATCCGAGCCCTACTGGATCTCTTCATGAAAATCTAGGAAGCTTAGTCTACAGACCCAGAACTCACCAAGAATCTAGGTAAGTTCTCTTCTGACGAATCTCTTGATTTTACGATTTTAGATGATGGACAATTTAGATTTTGGAACCAAATTTGGGTCCCCATTGCTCTAAGGGCAGATGTTCTCAAGACCGCCCATGTTTCCAAGCTATCCACCCATCCTAAGAGTACCGAGATGTGTCAAGACTTAAAGTGTCAATACTGGTGGTCGGGAATGAAGAAGGACATAGTCGACTACGTCTCCCGATGCCTCACTTTCTAGAGGATTAAAGCAGAACATCATAGACTTGATGGTTTGTTATAAGGCCTCCCGATTCCAGAATAGAAGTGGGAGTATGTAACTATAGATTTTGTCATAGGATTGCCCAGGACCTGTTTGGTCAGAATGCTATTTGGGTCATTGTTGATAGACTAACCAATATTGCCCATGTCTTACCCATTAAAACCACTTACTGCACCAGCAAGTTAGCTCGCCTATATGTTAACAAGATTATTCGATGTCATGGTGTTCCCTCATCCATTGTATCTTATCGAGATCCTTGATTTACCTCCCACTTCTGGGATAGCCTTCAAGAAGCTCTAGGGTCTGGATTGTATTTTAGCACCACTTATCATCCTCAAAATAATGGTCAGTAAGAACATATAATCTAGACGTTGTAAGACATATTGTGTGACTGCATCCTCGAATTTGGTGATAACTAGTATGAGTATCTTCCCCTATGTGAATTTGTTTATAATAATAGTTATCATTCCAGCATCGACATGGCTCCATATGAAGCATTGTACGGTAGGCCTTGCCATTCTCCCACTTATTGGAGTGAAGTCAGAAACCAGTGTTGTTTGGAACTGGACTTCATTTAAGAGACTATTGAAAATGTTGCAATTATCTGCAAGACCTTAACTACTGTCCAGAGCCGTAAAAAAAGTTATGCCGATAATCGTAGGCCACCCCTAGAATTCGTCGTTGGAAACTAGGTTTTTGCTCAAGGTTTTTCCTTACAAGGGAAAGATGCAGTTCAAGAAAATAGGAAAGTTAAGCCCTGGTTATGTGGTGCCTTTTCAGATTATTGAGCACATTCGACCTGTGGCATACCGCCTAATTCTGTCCCAAGAATTTACGAGTTTACAAGATGTCTTTCACATCTCGATGCTTAAAAGGTACCACCCTGAAACGTAGATACAAAAGGATATGACGTATGAGAAAATCTCTGTGGAGATTCTCGGATGGATCGACAAGGTCTTATTGAGCAAGATGATTCCCAAGGTGAAGGTACATTGGCAACATCATACCCCGGAAGAAGCCACATGGAAGTTGGAGAACAAGATGAGGGAGAAATATCCAGACATGTTCAAGACAAATTTGGAGACCAAATATTTCTAAGGTGGGGGGGATATAACACCCCACCCATCGTTGTGCTTAATTAATTTGTAAAATTCTAGTTATTCGGGCCTTTAGGCCGCATTAAACTGATTTAATTTATTCTATAAATTATTATCATAATTCGTGAATTTTGCCAATTTCTAATTATTTTGATTTGATTTGATTTTATTTTATTTTATTTTAATTAATTCTATTTAATTTTATTTTATTGTATTTACTTTATTTTATTTTATTTTAGTACAATTTAAAAAAATAAATTTTGCAAAAACGGCAAAACGAGAGAAATGCACAGAAAAATACCGCGGGGAAAAAGAACTACCAATGCGGGCGCTTGCGCACTATACACACGCACGCGTGCACACTGGCATGGGACATGCACATAGCATGCTTATCACATATGCGCGTGCTGTGCGGTGTCCACCTTGCGCACACCTAACGTGCGAAGGTAGGTCATCTGCATGTTACCTCGCGCGCGTTGTTCGCGCAACAGGCCTGCGTGGAAAGGCCCCTGTGCACCTAGGGCCTTCACTGAGTAGGCCTGCGTGCTTGGCGCCCAGCGCACTTAAGCACTGTGTGCACGCAGGTTGGCCCCTGCACGGGAAGGTTGTGCGCATGCACGCCAGTCTGAAGTGTGCCGGGCGGGCCATTTCTACTTCAAGCAGTGCGCTGCTAGTGAAGGAGACTTTCCTCCCTCATTTCTCATGCCGAACATCTTTTTCCTCTCTTTCTTCATCGAATTTTGCCACTTGGTGCAAATTCAACGGCTCCCAATTTTTATAAATAGGGGCCTTCCTTCCTCTTTTCTCCATAGATTCTTCCACCTTTCAAGACTTAGAGAGAGAAAGAGAGGGAGTGAACTAGAGAGAGAAGGAGGGGAAGAAAAGAAGAATGATGTTGAAGAAATTATCAAAGTTCTGGTAAGGAATTTAATATTTCTTTAAATATCGTAAGGGGTATTTTTAGATGAAAGAAAATTATTAAATTGATAATTGTGATTTTTTCTGCTTTACATGTTTTTATGTTTGCAGGTCGAATATGTTGAATTGTTCTTGATTTCATGTATGCTGTGTGATTTATAGACACCTGATGATTTGCATGTTAGAAAAATAATATGAAGTCAGTATTGTTACCTTGAAAATAAAAGAAACAAAAAAAAAGAAAAAGAGAAATGTGGAAGGAAACATGAATGGTCCGAAGTATGTATCTGTATTGACATGCATTATTAATACATCAAGTGTCTCGTTAGGTATCTATTTTCCCCTCCCCCATCTGGTCTGGAAAGATGTAAGAGGACCACTCCCTATGGATGACAACATACCATTTGATGAGAGTTGTGACATGAATATCTGCTAGGGGTCACCTTTGGCTAAGTACTGTCATAACTATAGAATATCTTATAGGACCACTATGATCGATACAGCCGTGGTCATAGATCGTACTATGGTTTGGCAAGTTGGAAATGTGCCTGAGCAAATTGCCTTTTTCTGTATCTTATCTGGTCATTCCACATGGGTAGTTAAAAATCTGTATTTTCCTTCACAGATGGAAGTTGTAACAACTTTACAAAGCATGACACAAAAATTTGAGCATTTTATGATTTGTTTAATTTTCTCTATTATCTGGTATGATGTGTGTTTATTTTGATTATATTAACGTGTTATTTTTTCTAATAAATAAATTATTTTGATAATATAAGATAGATCTACGAAGTAGCCAAATGATAAGTATTTATGTTAGAATAATTCACCTTTAAAACCTTACAATGTTATTTAAAAACTGTTTTCCTTACCGAGCATATAGAACTCACTCTTTTCATGCCCCTCCAAATGAGGAAGAAAATGAGGAACCGCAAGATAAAAACTTGAGTGCATGATCATTCTCGCACTCTGATGAGTCCAATAACATAGTGAAAGAAGTGGCTTTCTTTTATATTTTGTAATCACTTTTGGCCTAAGTTATATGTATGTAATTGGAACTCTTATATATATTTCTAAGGGATTTGTATTAATTTGTTCCACTCCATAAAGTTTATCATGCACTCGTAATCCTGTTTCAATATCTGACACCCACATGCCTTAATTAGTATTTTAGATGTAACAAATCACCTATCCTTACCCCTTTAGGAATTCAAAAACATGAAGGATTCTACATTCCCATGGCAGAAAACAAGTTGGAAAAAGAGGACTTCAAGTTCCACACAAATACCCATAGAGATAGCATGGAAATTCAATTTGGCCCTAAAACTTGATGGAATTAAAAGATCAATCAAGGATGATTTTTGTATGATGAAGACTCATTGGATAGTTCTATTTCAAGTCTTTAGAGTTTCAGTAAGAATACCACTCAAATACATCTTAAGAAGTTAATCAAGAGTGAAGAAGATAAAGTCGATTGAAGCTAAAAGATCATCCCCAAAGAGGAGTGCAAAATTGGCCAAGGGAGGGGAGTTAACATTTGATTATTTTAATATTTTTCTAATTTTCCAGTTGCTATTTTATTTTAGAATTTAGTATTTTATTATTAGTTTTTTTCATGTACTCTACTCAAGTATTGTGTAAGAGTTCTAATCGGATTTAAGAATAATATTATGACTAGAACTCATCATTAAAAGGCCTATATAAAGGCTCTAGTTTTTCATTGTAACACACATCTTGAGAACTAATAAAATTTAAGCTTTAAGGTTTTTATCAATATTAGCATAGTGCAAGTTTTCTTTCTCTTAAAGTTCTTCCAAGCTAGGTGAGCTAGCCAAAGTGTTGATTGAGCCGAGGAGTTGGGATCGACTTATTGGGTAAGTTGTGGCATCCTTCCTTTTCTTATTTTTGTTTTCCTCGTTTTTGTTTTTACATTCCTAATTTTAGGGTTTTGAATTAAATTAGAGGGATGGGTTTTAATTTGGTGGTTTGAGTTTTGATATTGCATGCGATTGGTTTGAGGTTTTGAGAGTCAAAAAAATCCTTCCCATACCCTCCTGCGTTAGGTGGTATAGGAACTTAGGCTCCTAGTGAACCTATTTATGTTAATTGCTTTAACATTCTTAAGAATTAATTAAAAATTCAAATTAATTTATAATTGGTAATTTGTATTGCATCTCACTTAAATTTATATCTATTTGTCTCATTCAAGTGGTTTATGTTTATTCATAAAAAAATTACAAAATTAAAATTACAAAAAAATTCCAATTGCACACCATAAGGGAATTGGCAAACTTTTGGCATCTTTCATTCAAAAGCAAAGTAATTGGCTAGTAAGTGAGATTGAAAAGCCCTTATGTTTTCAAAGGCAGAGTACCTCACTCAATAGGTGTGCCTAAAAACCTTTGGCTTTTTGTTCCATTGGATTAGTTACTTACATTACATTGAGCTTTAGAGTCAACCATCTTTTAAGACAATTGCCAGTGTCTTGAGACTAATGTGCAGGTTCCAGTTAAGGAGACTTGACTCCAAGGTTCAACCTGACAAACAATATGCCCATCATGGAATCGAGAACAGAAACATTGAAACAATTGCATATGAGGATGTGTGCAACTCGTCGCAGGTACCAAGAAAATTACTTTCATATGTTTCTTGCTTCGTTGTATGCCCTTAATATTTTTAGAATGAAGATTCATTATTGGGGATGAATCATTTTGAAGAAGGGGGAGATGATGTGATGTTCAAAATCATAGAATCCCAATAAGAAGAGGAGTTCCAAGACAAGTGGGAAACTTGTGGGAAGGAACCAAACTGCGGGTCATTTATGTGCAACCTGTAGACCCGCCCAAGTGGCATATGTCGCACAAGAACTAGCTCAAAGCTAAAGCCATCTAGCCTTAAGGATAAGTGGGCTAAGACTTGAGTGCCCATCCCAACCACACGGCCCAAGAAGAAACCCCTGAGGGCTACCCAAGAAGCCCTAGAAGGCAATCCGAAGGTCAACAGGCTTAATGACCCTGAATTGGCCCAAAATGGACTTGGATAACCCAAACCAAGAAGGGAAGAGGGCCTTGAGCCTAAATTCTATCCTAGAAAGCCTAAAAACACCTTGGCCGCAACCCAATTAAGACTAAGTGGGCCAGTCAAGTGCCACTTTTCAACCCAGAGGCCAAAGCCGCACGCCACCATTCTAAGAGCGGTGTAGCCATAAGAAGAGAAGATGGTTTGTGGTTTTTGAGTTTGATGTGGATGAGTAAGATAAAAATAATCTGATTTTCAAAAGGAAAAACAAGAAGGATACCCCTTGAAACCAACAAACAATGGAGTCTTAAAACAATCCATATTCAAATATCTTAAGATGATTAGGTTAGAGGACTTGAGTGCTAAAGAGGAATCACCTATCTTACCCCCTTTAGGAATTCAAAAACATGAAGTATTCTACATTCCCATGGCATCAAATAAGCTAGAAAAAGGGTACTTCAAGTTCCACACAAAGAGGACTTCAAGTTCCACGCAAATACCCATGGAAATTCAAATTGGTGCAAAAACCTGATGGAATTACAAGATCAATCAAGGATGATTTTTATATGACGAAGACTCTTGGATAGTTCTATTTTAAGTCTTTAGAGTTCCAGCAAGAATACCACTCAAATACATCTTAAGAAGTCAATCAAGAGTGAAGAATATTAAGTCAATTAAAGCTAAAAGACCATCCCCAAAGAGGAGTTCAAAATCAGCCAAGGAAGGGGAGTTAATCTTTGATTATTTTAATATTTTTCTAATTTTCCAGAAGCAATTTTAGTTTAGAATTTAGTATTTTATTATTATTTTTCATGTATTCTACTCAAGTATTGTGTAAGAGTTCTAATCGAATTTAAGAATAATATTATGTCTAGAACTTGTCATTAAAAGGCCTATATAAAGGCTCTTGTCTTTCATCGTAACACACATCTTGATAACTAATAAAATTTAAGCTTTAAGGTTTTTATCAAAATTAGGATAGTGTTAATTTTCTTTCTCTGGAAGTTCTTCCAAGCTAGGTGAGCTAGCCAAAGTGTTGATTGAGCCAAGGAGTTGGGATCAACTTATCGGGTATGCCGTAGTGTCCTTCCTTTTCTTATTTTTGTTTTCTTAGTTTTTGTTTTTACATTCCCAATTTTAGGTTTGTGAATTCAATTAGAAGGAGGGGTTTTAATTAGGTGGCTGGAGTTTTGATATTGCATGTGATTGGGTTGAGGTTTCGGGAGTCAAAATAATCCTTTCCATACCCTCCCACATCAGGTGGTATAAGAACTTAGGCTCCTAGTGAGCCTATTTATGTTGATTTCTTTAACATTCTTAAGAATTAATTAACAATTCAAATTAATTTCACTTCCTGGTTTCAGACTAGTTTCCAAGACGCTCTGGGCACCAGCCTTTCTTTTGGAACTGCGTATCATCCTCAAACTGATGGCTAATCTAAGGTAACTATTCAGACCTTAGAAGATATGATGAGGGATTGTGTACTAGACTTCAGCAGTAGCTGGGAAAGACATCTACCTTAAGTAAAATTCGCTTACAATAACAACTACTACTCCAGTATTTGGATGGCTCCTTATGAAGCCTTGTATGGAAGGCCTTGTCGATCCCGTATGTGTTGGGATGAAGTTGGAAACAAACATCCCTCCACAAAAAACTTTATTTAGGAAACTATGGTCAAGATTTATCTCATCTGTAAGAACCTTCTTGCCACTCAAAGTTGACAAAAAATCTACACCATTAAACAAAGAAAGTTTCTAGAATTTGCAGTGGGCAACCATGTTTTCCTTAAGGATTATCCAGTCAAGGGAGGCATGAGATTTGGGAAGAGGAATAAATTAAGCCCTCATTTCGTAGGACTGTTCAAAGTATTGGAGTAAGTTGGCGCTCTTGCTTATTGTCTTGCCTTGTCACCAAAATTTACAAGTCTTCACAATGGCTTTCATGTTTCAATAATGTGGACGTATCATCATGATCCCTCCTACATTATCCTACACTAGCAACTCTCTATAAGATCGGACATGACCTATGCAAAGTATCCCATCGAGATAATCAACCAATAAGAGAGAGTCCTCTAGTCCAAAAGGATCCCCATGGTCAAAATAGTATGGCAACACCATTCTCCTGAAGACTTCGCAACTTGAAGACAAAATGTGGGAAATCCAAAATTTTTTCAATTTTCAAATTTGGGGACCAAATTTTTGTAAGGAGGGAAGAATGTAACAACCCTCATTTAGTAACCCTACTTTTAAAACTTTTAAATTAACATCATATTTTATTTAAATCATCTTATTTTAACTGCATAAAAGAATTTAAAATTATAAAGTCAGAAAAAAACCCAAAATGTGTGACATCCCAAATGCAAATTAAGGCATAAGGGTGCCAGTTATAGAAATAGATTACAAGTGCATAATGGTAAAATGTATGTAGCAGAGCAATTATTACAAATACTTTACAAAATATATGAGTTCCAAATTTATATATATATCTGAGACAAGAAATGGCGACAAAATACCAAAATATCAAAATACAAAAAGGGCTACTTCCATCATTATGTAAAAGGGCTCATTAGAGTGTGGAAAAAGACATGCACTCGTCAAGGTTTATGGATCCATGGGATCCTCAAAGACTTCAAGGGGTAGGTCAGCAATCAATTCCTCACTATCTTCCTCATCTGGAGGAGGCATGGAAAGGGGTGAGTTCTATATGCTCAGTAAAGAAAATAGTACTTAAATAACATCATAAGATTTTAAAGGTAATTTAAAATTTCACCATTTCTTACCATCGAGATCATGTCAAGGTCCTTCATTAGATTATGAAAATAATTTATTTATTAAAAAAAATATTAAGTTCATCATGTCACAGTTATGTAAATCAAATAAATCATGTCAATAAAAAAAATCATGAATATGCACTGTCTTTCGTGTTATTTTTCGCGAAGTCATTCTGATTTCTATCTACTGAGGGCAATACGAATTTTTGACTACCCATGTGGAATGACCAATTTATTTTATTTATAATAGCAATTTGCGGCTTGCCAAACCAACAACACATTTATAACTTGCTAAACCAACAACACATTTACGGTGTGCCAAGCCATGACACGTTCTATGACCACGGTCGTGCCAACCACAGTGGTCCTACATGTCATCTATGGCCACGGTCATACTTCGCCAATGGTCACCCCTACAATCATATTGCATCACCATTCTCGTCATAGGATACACCGTCATCCACATTGAACAGTCCTCTCACGTCTTTTTAGATAAGATGGGGAAGAAACAGAAACCTCTCAGAGATAAAAAGCTTAACCAAACACTTTCCGATTTATGCATGCCAATACCAATACATATTTCTCATGTTTATCATATCATGCTTAATCATTTTTCCACCGTCAAAACCATCACATATCAATATTTATTTCGAGCATCAAATCATATAAATTATACATGCAAATTAATAAGTTCATATACGATCATAAAGCATTCATTATTACGTAAAATTACTTTATTTAGGCGTAAACTTAAACCATGCAAATAATAAATTTAAACCTCTTTAATTTTCGTTCTCGAAATGCTCCTTAGGATGTTTAAAAGTAAATACTAAATTCCTTACCGAAACTTCAATGTTTTCCTACATTTTTTCTTCTTTTTCTCCTCTCCCTCTCTCTTTAAGCTCTTGGAGAATAGAAGAATGGAATGGAAGTGATGAGAAAATGGTGAAGGGAGGGTCCCTACTTATAGAAAATTGAGACCACCGGATTTGCACCAAGTGGTAAGATCTGGTGAGAAGAGAGAGAGTTAATGGAAAAAGAAGTTATGTGATAATTGATAGATGTGATCGATGGATGGACGACGTGACATGATGATGGCACAAAAAATAGAGGCACGCCACCCAATCTACAGCGACATGTCGTCCAATCCAGCGGCGGTTCGCCACCCAACTGTGTATGATGCCCAAGCGAGTGGTGCACACTACCCATGGCAATCGTACATCACCCTAGCCAACCGTTAGCTATAGGCCTAGCCTGCAGCATGCACCGGCAAAGCCTATCGCGAGCCGGCCAAGCCTGTTATGGGTCAGCCAAGCCTGCCGCGCGCCGACAAATCCTGCCGTTCTCCAGCCAAACCTGTCGTGTGCACAGGACATATAGTGTGAAGGGCATTGCACGCAGGCCTACCATTGAGAGGCCCATACGTAGAGGCCTACTGCATAGGCTTATCACGTGAACGTCGCAAGCACAAGGCGCACAGAGCCACGTCTGTCTGCGCGCAATGGGTTGTATGCACAGACCGCGCCTTATGCCCAGTACGAATGGTACGTGCACACGCGCCTGCGGCATGTGGAGCCCGTGCAGACGAGATGTCCACAAGATTTTTTAATCTTTTTTTCACTTTTTTTAAAATTTATTTTTAAATAAAAAATATAATATAATTTTTCTTATAATAAAATTTAAGAATCATTTAATTAAACAAAATATGAAATTTATCTGAAAAATTAAAATTACAAAATATTAAGGAGTTTAAGCGATCTTA
Organism: Carica papaya; assembly: GCF_054855325.1. NCBI lineage: Eukaryota > Viridiplantae > Streptophyta > Magnoliopsida > Brassicales > Caricaceae > Carica > Carica papaya. The sequence goes on along the minus strand of NC_142311.1, from coordinate 25,039,903 downwards.
GGACCTGAATAAATAGGGATTCACATTACGAATTAAGCGTAAAAATTTTTCAGGGTGTTACATTCCCCCCCCCCCCCCATCTTAGAAAATTTGGTCTCCCAAAATTTTCATGATCACGTCGCCTTTTCTAGAGTGTGGTGTTGCCATTGTACCTTCACCATGGGGATCTTCTTGTTGCACAAAACGTTGTCGGTCTAACCAAGGATTTTTGCGGGGAGTTCGTCGTATGTCATATCAGTTTGAACCTATATCTCTCGATGAGGATTGATGTGAGAAGGATCAGGGTGGTACCTTTTGAACATAGAGACATGGAAAACATCATGTACACCCACAAACTCTCAGAGTAGAGCAAGGGAGTACACCATGGGTTCAACAGGTTCCACAATCTAAAAAGGTCCCACATAACGAAGGCTCAATTTTCTCTTCTTACCAAATTGCATTTTTCCCTTGTAAGTGAAAATCGTGAGGAAGACTTAGTCACCAATGATAAATTCTAAGGGTCTTTTACGGTTATTAGTGTAACATTTTTGGTGACTCTGGATGGTGGCTAAGTTCCTTTGGATGATAACAACCTTCTCAATAGTCCCTTGGATGAAATTAGGTCCCAAACAACGTTGGTTCCTGACTTCGCTCCAACAAGTGGGTGAACAGCAGGGCCTACCATACAAGGCTTTATACAGAGCCATGTCAATGCTAGAATGATAACTGTTATTATAAGCAAATTCATACAAGGGAAAATAATCATACCAGTTATAACCAAAGTCAAGGACACAAGTGCACAACATGTCTTCCAACGTTTAAAGAGTACGTTCAGAGTGACCATCAATATAGGGATGATAAGCAGTGCTGAAGTATAATCTAGAGCCAAGGGCTTTTTGAAAACTATCCTAAAAATGGGATGTGAATTGAGGATCTCAAGTGAACACAATGGACAAGGGGACTCCGTAGAGTTGAACAATTTCATTGATGTATAGGCAGACTAATCTGCTGATGGAATTTGCGTTCTAATGGGTAAGAAGTGAGCAGTCTTGGTTAATCTATCAACAATGACCCATGCGGCATTACGACTGAAACAGGTCCTGGGCAGGCCGATGACAAAGTCCATGGATACATGCTCCCATTTCCATTCAAGAATAGGGAGGCCTTAAAACAAACTGTTAGTCTCTGGTGTTCTGCCTTAACTCATTGGCAAATAAGGCATTGAGAGACATAATCAATAATGTTCTTCTTCATTTCAGGCCACCAATATTGATGCTTCAAATCCCGGTACATTTTGGTACTCCCAAGGTGAATGGATAGTTTGGAGGCATGGGCAGCCTTGAGAATGCCCGTCCTGACAGTGACAGGGACCCATATATGATCATAAAATCTTCATAATCCATCATTTGAGAGCCTGAAATCAGGGAACTTGTCAAAAGTAAACTTACTCAAATTTTTAGTAATTTCTTGGTCTGTGGATTGAGCTTCCCAAATCTTCATAAAAAGATTAGGCAAGGATCAAATATGGGCGAGATAGGCACCGTTTCCATAATGGTGGCCTACATAGCATCAACTAATTTCCAATTGGAGGTCATGGTTTGGACCAACACAGCGGACTCTTTCTGACTCAGCGCATTTGTGACCACATTACCTCTGCCGGGGTGGTAGATGATCTTGTTGTGATAATCCTTCAAGAGGTCCATCCAACATCTCTGTCTCATGTTTAATTCCCTTTGCGAAAAGATATATTTCAAACTTTTATGGTCAGTATAGATTTCAAATGTCTTACTGTATAAGTAATGTTGCCATATTTTTAAGGAAAAAATTATGGCTGCTAATTCCAGATCATGATTAGGGTAATTGCGCTCATGGGGCTTTAATTGTCTGGATCCATAAGCAACCACCCGGTGTGCTGCATCAAAATGCAACCCAAACCTACGTGAGATGCATCACAGTAAACTTAAAATCTTTTAGTATTGTTGGGGAGGATCAATACCAGAGTAGAGGTGAGATGATAATTCAATTCTATAAAACTTCCACCATATTCATAGTCCCAAACAAAAGGTACACCTTTTCTAGTGAGATGGGTCAACAGAGTAGCAACCTTGGAGAACCCATCGATGAATCCCTGTTAATAACCTCCTAAACCAAGAAAACTACATACCTCAGCTACATTGGTTGGTAGGTTTTAATTAATTACTGATTCAACTTTGGATGGATCCATAAAAACTCCTTCGCTTGAAATTACGTGGCCAAGGAAGGAGATTTGATCCAATTAAAAGGAGCACTTGCTAAACTTAGCATACAATTGGTTTCGAGGAAGGGTCTTCAATACCTAAGATAAATGGACTTCATGCTCTTTCAGGCTCTTAGAATACACTAAGATGTCATCGATGAATACGATGATGTATTGATCTAGTGCATGCCGAAAAACCCTATTCATAAGATCCATAAAGGCAGCAGGGGCATTAGTTAATCCAAAAGGCATAACCTTGAACTCATACAGACTGTATCGGCATCAGAAGGTGGTCTTTAGAATATCTTCTTCTTTGACTCACAACTAGTTGTATCCTAATATGAGGTTGATCTTTTAGAAGATTGTGGCTCCTTGTAGTTGATCGAAGAGGTCATTGATATGATGTAAAGGATATTTGCTCTTCACCATTACCCAATGGAGTTCTTTGTAATCTATGCATAATCTGAGGGAGCCATCTTTTTTTTCAAGAATAACACCGGGGCACCTTAAGGAGAATCACTAGGGCGAATGAATTTTTGACTAACAAGTTCAGAAAGCCAATTTCTTAATTATGCAAGCTTAGTACAACTCATGCAATAGGCAGGTTTTGAGACTGGTTATGTTCCAGGAAGTAGGTTGATAGAAAATTTTATCTCCCGTGGGGGAGGCAGAGCCAAGTCACACAGTAGGAATAGAGTATACAGTAGGATCAACATCCATATTCCTGTTTATAATATCAAAAAATAAAAAAATTAGATTTTTATTTCACTTTTGATGATCGCAAGGTTGCCACTTTACTTTCATAGTTAATGATTATTCTATATTTCTCTAACCAATACATTCCTAAAAAAATGTTAAATCCTAATAAATCTAAAAGTATTTGATATACTAACAGTTCTACTTTTGAAGTCTTTATTTTAAAATTTTTATAGACACAATAAGCTTATAATAAACCCTTAGAGGGACTACTGCTAATACTTCACCGAAAGGTTTAAGCCTAATATATAATTTACAAGAAAATGTATAAGAAATAAAAGAGTGGGTAGCACCTGCATCAATCAGAGCTCTTCCAGAAATATCATGGATAGAAAGCAAACCCTGGATGAGGACAGGAGTGGTGAGGGCACTAAGTTCATCAAGGTGATACACACGACCTTAGGCTATAGTTTTGGCCATGTCCTTCACAAAGTGTTAAGTGCTTCCGCACTTATAGTAGGAGCTGTTTAAATGCCGAGAGGGTTGATCATCATGTAAACGACCATAATGCTACATGGTTGGGAAAGTTAGGTAGGTTGTCCAATAGGTGGAGGTAGAGTAGGGGGAAGGACAACTCAGGGTCATTTATTAGGGTGACTATTTACTGGGTCAAGCAATCTTCTTTTAAGCTATTGGGGTTGGTGTTGTTGTTTTTAGGTATAGACTCAGGCGATGCATTGGCGCCTGGCCGAGATGAGGTCTTCGGCCAATTAGGCATGTTCTAGCCCTTCAACATACGAGTTGGGTATAAGCATTATAACTCGGTCGTAGATATCGACACGAAGGCCCTTCAGAGACTTCCTAGCTTTGCGACTTTCAAGGGTGATCATCAATGGGGCAAACCTAGATAATTGGACAAATCAGGCTACATATTGGGAAATCGTCAAGTTTTCCTGGTGGAGGTCCTGAAATTCCTCCTCCTTCCTCTCTCGGACATAGGCTAAGAAGAAGTTCTCAAGGAATGCATCCATGAAAACCTCCCAAGTGGTAGAGGTAGTTAGGACTTCATTTCTAAGTCACCACCAGCATTCGTCTTTACCCATTAATATGAAGGCTGCTAGGGGAACTTTTTGCTCCTCAGTTAGGTCTAAGATAGAGAGAAATTTCTCTATTTGTGGAATCTAAGTTTCTGCTACAAAGGGGTCAAGGCCTCCTTCAAAGTGGGGTAGGTTAAGCTTCCTAAATTCTACTACATTGTAGGAGATGGATCTTTCAATAGGTCAATATTTTGGGGCAAGAAGATGTTGACAAGGGTTGGCATAGTTTTGTCCTAGGGCTATGGTCAGACCCTAGATAGCATGAAAAAACTCAATAAACTTGGCCCTAGTAGGATGATCTTGGGCCTCGGGTCTTTTGGTACGTTCTACAGAAGGTTTTCCTCACGTCATTCCTACAAAAGAAAAGGAAGACACGAGTTGTCGGTCTAGTTTTTGAAAGATGACATATTTCCTAAGTATATAGAGGGTTTTCTACATACAACCTTAGTTGTAATGGATTGTTCCACGTAACTTCTCTAATACTATTTGTGGCATAAGGGTGGATATGGAAACAGATTACAAGTGCATAATAGTAAAATATATACAGCGGAGCAATTATTATAAATCCTTTATAGAATACATGAGTTCCTAATTTACATATATATCTAAGGCCAGAAGGGACAATAAAATATCAAAATACAAAAAGGGTCACTTCCATTATTATGTAAAAGGGCTCATCAGAGTGCAGGACAAGTCATGCACTCATCAAGGTTTTTAGAACCACGGGATCCTCAAAGACTTCAAGAAGTAGGTCAGTGATCGGTTTCTCACTATCTTCCTTATCTGGAGGGGGCACAGAAAGGGGTGAGTTTCATATACTTAGTAAAGAAAACATTATTTAAATAACATCATAAGATTTTGAAGGTAATTTAAAGTATCACCATTGTTTACCATCGAGAGTCATGTCATGGTCCTTCATTAGATTATGAAAATAATTTATTTATTAAAAAAAACATTAAGCCCATCATGTCACATTTATGTCAATAAAATCAATCATGTTGATAATAGAGAAAATCAAACAAATCATGAATATGCACTGTCTTTTGTGTTATTCTTTACAACATCGTTCTGACTTCCATCTACTGAGGGCAATACAGATTTTCGACTACCCATATGGACTGACCAATTCATTTTATTTATAACAACAATTTATGGCTTGCCAAACCAACAACACATTTACGGCTTGTTAAACCAACATCACATTTATGCCTTGCCAAACCATGACATGATCTATGACCACGGTCATGTCAACTATGGTGGTCCTGATGTGTTAACTATGGCCACAGTCGTACTTCACCAATGGTGACCCTATAATCATATCACATCACCACTCTCACCAAAGGGTACGTCGCCATCCACAAGGAGCAGTCCTCTCACGTCTTTTCAGATAAGATGGGGGAGAAAGAAATTTCTCAGAGATAAAAAGCCTAACAAAACACTTAATGGATTAAGCATGCCAATACCAATACATATTTCTCATATCTATATATCATATCATGCTTAATCATTTTTTCATTGTCAATAACATCACATATCAACATTTATTTCGAGCATCAAATCATATAAATTATACATGCAAATTAATAAGTTCATATATGATCATAAAACATGCATTATTACATAAAATTACTTCATTTAGGCATAAAATTCAACCAAGCAAATCATAAATTTAAACCTCTTTAATTTTCATTCTAGAAATGCTCCTTAGATTTTTTAAAAGTAGATACTAAATTTCTTACCAAAACCTCGATGTTTTCCTACACCTTTTCTTCTTCTTCTCGTCTCTCTCTCTCTCTAGATCACTCCCTCTCTCTCTAAGCTCTTGGAGGATGGAAGAAATGGAAGTAATGAGGAAATTGTAAAGGGCGGGTCCCTATTTATAGAAAAAGGGGACGATTGGATTTGCGCCAAGTGGTAAAATCTGGTCAGGAGATAAAAAGTCAATGGAAAAAGAAGTGATGTTACGATTGACGGATGTGATTCATAGATGGACAATGTGACATGATGGCGGCACGAAAAATAAAGGCATGCCACCCAATCGACGACGGCATGTCACGCAAGCCAAGGCGGCACGTCACCCAAGCCAACAGCACGCCGCCTGAGGCAGCTCACGGTGCCCAAGGAGGCGGCGTGCATAGCTTGAGGTAGTTGTGCATGCCAGCCAAGCCTGGAAATGCATAGGTCCATGTACGCAGGCCTATCACGCAGATGGCATGCGCAATGGGTTCACGGACCCGCACTTATCTGTGCATGATGGGATGCACAGTGCGCACATCCTACGCTGGCCACAAGCGAGCACTCGCGTGCAGCATGTGGAGCCCGTGCGGGCAGGATCCCTCCCACATGATTTTTCTGCCTTTTTTTATTCTTCCATAAAATTATTTTAAATAACAAATATAATATAATTTTTCTTACAAAAAAATGAAATAATAAATTTTAAGAATCATTTAATTAAATAAAATACAAAATTTAAAATATGAAATAAGATATTTATTTAAAAAATTAAAATTACGAAATATTAAAGAGTTTAATCGGCCTTAGGGTCCGAATAAAAAAGGGTCACATTATAAATTAAGTAGAAAATTTTTTTGGGATGTTATAGGATACCTGTAAGATAAAATGACTTGGAAACCCACAGGATAAAATTCCTCGCAAGCTTGCGGGAATACTAGCAGGATTCCCAGCCCGCGAACTCAAATGCACAACCTTTTAAATTTTAGGAAAAATAAAGTAGGAAAACAGCAAAAAAATCTTGCGAGGAAATATTCTCGTTCACGCGGGGCATAAGGCGCACAATCTATACACTTCACGTTGCACGCAGATAGCTCGCGATAGGCTTGGGAATCATGCGTTGCCCCTTAGGGAGCGAGCACCGCTATTCTGCTGACAAGTTGCCGCCATTTGGACAGCGTGCCTTCAGTCTTCATGTCGCCATCGCATCACCATTGTCTCGTTGGCCGTCTGTCAGTCACATTCGTCAGTCATCACATTACATTAGTCATGTTTTCCCTCCCTCTCTCCTTATAAATTTGCACCACTTGGCAAAAATCCAACGGTCCCCTTTTTCTATAAATAGGAACCTTCTCCACCATTCCTTCATGACTTCATCTTCATTTTTCCATTCACCAAAAAAAATTTTGGAGAGAGAGCTAGAGAGAGAGGAGAGCATAAAAAGAAGAGCTAGGAAAGTCTTCAAGCTTTCGGTAAGGAATTTGATATTTACTTTGCACGTTTTAAGGAGAATTTTTAGATTAATAAAAGAATATTGCATGAATGTGACATGGCTTGTTACATGTTTAATTATTGCTATGTTTTAAATATGTTTACATAAATATTCCATGATATTGCATTATTTGCATCATTCTAACAAATAAATAAATATGATGAAATGATGGCATGATAAGAGATGAGGAAGCATGATGTTATTTGATGAATATGTGGAAGGATTATGGATATTTGCATGCATGATATTTAAATTAATATGATCCTTTTGACTTTTTTTTTATCTATGAGGGGTTCTATTTCTCCTGCATTTGATCTTAAAAAACGTGAGAGGACCGCTCCCTATAAATGATGGCGTACCCTCTGACAAGAGTAGGGAGTCAATACGATTGTAGGGGTTACCTTTAGTGACATACGGTCGTGGCTATAGTTTATATATAGGACCAATATTGTTTGCACGACCATGGTCATAAAATGTGTCATGGTTTGACAAGCCGTAAATGCGTTGTGGTTTAGCAAGTCATAAATATACTAAAATTGATACGAAATGAATTGTTCATTCCATAGTGGTAGTCAGAAATTCGTATTGCCTTCAATAGATAGAGGTCAAAACAACTTTGCGCGAAGAATAAATAAAAGATGAAATGAAAGCATGATATAATAATATTTTATTTTCTATATTTACATGACGTGATCATATGTTTGATATGATTGATTTGATGTTGATAGTTTTCTAAATAAAATAAAATGTTTTCTTTATTATTGAAATGGTCCCACATGCACGTTCCTTAATGGTAAGCATATATGGTATTATTTCTAAGTTAATTACTTTTAATATCTTAGTAATGTCATTTAAATACTATTTCCTTTACTGATTATATTGGAACTCACCCCTTTCCATGACCCACCTTTCATATAAGAACGATAGTGAAGAACCGCTACTTGACCTTCCCGTTGGATCTCGTGGATCCATGAACCGTTACGAGTGCATATTTTCTTTCACACTCTGATGAGTCCAACTTTAAAGAGGCTTGTATTTATTTTTATTTTGCCTTAATATTATAAGATTTGGAACTCAAACTTATTTTGTAAGGGATTTGTAATATATTTTATTCCCCTGCATGTAATTATTTTTAATACACTCATATTTGTTTCTATATCTAGCACCCTTATACTTTAATTAGTATTTGGGATGTTATAAATGGTATATGAGCAGCTACATAGAATAATCCCTTACAGTAAGGCTATAGTATAGGGAAAACACCTTTAGATACTTAGGATATTTTGCTTCTTGAAAAACTAGTCCACTAACTTATTGTCTCTCTTTTTCTTTTTTGGACCAAAATGACTCGAGGGAGACTTCCGTAGAAAGAATTGAGCAACCCAAGGCATAGAATCCTCCAACCAAGGCTGAGTTTACTAAGCTTTTCTGAGCCATTTAAGGTCTAACCGCAGTAGTAGGTCAAAACCAAGCAGACGACTATCAACACCCACTTGCCCCTAACTATCGCCAAGTTGAAAGATCGCTTTCTATAATATTTTTGAGTTTAGAAGACTCAACCCACCCCACTTCAAAGGAGGCCCTGATCCCTTAGCTACAGAAACTTGGATCCAACAAATAGAAAACTTTTCTCTATCCTAGACCTAATCGAATAACAAAACATTTCCTTAGCAGTCTTCATGTTGATTGGAGAAGCTAAACACTGGTGACGGCGTAAGAAAGATGTCCTACCCTTCTCTACCACTTAGGAAGTTTCCATGGATTCCTTCTTTGAGAACATTTTCCCTGTATACATTTGAGAGAAGAAAGATGAGGAATTTTAGGACCTGTGCTAGGGAAACATGACTGTTACCCAGTATACAGCCCAATTTATCCAATTGTCTAGGTTTTCCCTTTTGATGGTCACCCCTAAGAGTCGCAAGGTTAAAAAAGTTTTAAAGGGCCTTTGTGTAGATATCTACGACCAGGTAGTGATGTTGAAACACGGCTCCTATGCTGAGGTGCTTGAACACGCACAGTTGGCCAAAGACCTTATCTCGATCTGACACTAACACATTGCTTGAATCCACACTCAGCAACAGCAACACTAACCCTAACCACAAAGAAAAAAGTTGCCTGACCTTGTCAATAGCCACCTTGACAAAATTATAGCCCTTTATTCACCAAAAATGAAATAAAGATTTGTTTGTTAACTTAAGGAAAAGCTTATATGCATAAATTGTTTCTTGTTTGTTAACCATTGAGTAAACAGGAACATGGACACTAATCTTACAGTTTTTACAATCCCTATGGTTTGAAACTTTTCAGATCTCTTTACAAAGGAGCTGCTTGGTCTACCTCCCCCATAAAAGAGAGAATTTTCTATCTATCTACTTTTAAGAACTCAACCAATCTCAAAGCTCGCTTACCGTATGAGTTCAATCGAGCTTGTTGAACTTGACCACTAACTTTTTGAGCTTCTTGGGCAAAGATTCATCTGCCCTAAGCATTCTCCTTGGAGTACCCTGGTGTTTTTTGTAAAGAAGAAAAATGGTTCTCTCCGACTATGTGTTGACTATAGAGAGCTCAATCAAGTGATGGTAAAAAATAAGTATCCCTTGCCTTGTATTGATTACCTTATTGATTAGTTACAAGGTGCTATAGTATTCTCCAAGATCAACCTTAGATTGGGGTACTATTAATTGAGAGAGAAGGAAGAAGATATTCGTAAGACAGCCTTTCAATGCTGGTATGGTCAATTCAAGTTCAAGGTAATGCCTTTTAGATTAACTAATGCCCCTACTACTTTCATGGATCTTATGATCAGGCTTCCAGCATGGATTGGATCAATACATCATCGTGTTCATTGATGACATCCTGGTGTACTCAAAGAATCACAAAGAACATGCAGACCATTTTTCCTATGTATTGGAGACCTTCTATTGGAATCACTTGTACGTAAAATTCAGCAAATGTTCTTTTTAGTTGGATTGAGTCTTTTTTCTTGGTCATGTGATTTCTATCAAATGAGTTTCTGTTAATCCTTCTAAGGTAGAAGCTGTAATTAATTTGATTTGACCAACCAATATCACTAAGGTACGCAGTTTCTTGGGTTTGGTGGACTACTACCACTGATTTATTGATGGGTTTTCCAAAATCATAACTCCTTTGACCCGCCTCATTAAGAGGGGTGTAGCATTTGTTTGGGATGAAGAATATGAACTTAGTTTTGTTAAGTTAAAGTATTGCTTCATCTCTGCCCGAGTGTTGATCCTTCCTAATAATGCTGGGCGATTTTAGGTTTTCTACGATAAATCTCATGTAGGTTTGGGATATGTCATGATACAACATAGTCAGGTAGTCATTTATGGATCTCGATAGTTGAAACCCCATGAGTGTAATTACGCCACGCACAACCTGGACTCAGCTGCTATCGTCTTTGATCGCAAATGTGGCGCTACTATTTGTATGGCTAGACATTTAAAATTTATACTAACTATAATTTGAAATACATATTTTCTCAAAGAGAATTGAATATGAGATAGAGGCATTGGATGGACCTCCTGAAAGATTATAATTTCGAGATCCTCTACCACCCTAGTAAAGGTAATGTGGTTGTTGATGCCTTGAGTCAGAAGGAGTTCACTTTGTTGGCCTGAATGATGGCCTCTAGTTAGAAACTAGTTGATGCAATACAGGCATTCCGCCTTAATCACTATGGCAATGGTGCCTACCTTACCCAAATTCGGGCTTTGCATGATCTTTTAATAAAGATTTAGGAAGCTCAGTCCACTGACCCCAAGATAACTCAAAACCTATGTAAGTTTACTTCTTATAAATTTCCTAATTTTAGGTTCACAGATGATGGTTTGTGTCAATTCCAAGATTGTGTTTGGGTCCCTGCTGTAGTTAGAATAAATGTTCTTAAGGTTGCTCATGCCTTCAAGTTATCCATTCACCTTAGAAGTACCAAGATGTACAGAGACTTGAGATGCTAATACTAGTGGCTTGGAATGAAAAAAGATATTGCTGACTATTTTTTTTGATGCCTTACTTGTCAACAAATTAAGGCTAAGCATGAGAGACTGGGTAGTTTGTTGCAAGGCCTCCCTATTCTAAAATAGAAGTGAGATCATATGACCATGGACTTTTTCACCGATTCGCCCAGAACCTGTTCCAGTCATAATGCAATATGGGTTATTATAGATAGGTTGACCAAGACCGTCAATTTTCTACCTATCATAACAACAGACTACACTAGCAAGTTAGCCCGTCTCTACGTTAAGGAGATTGTTTGACTCCACAGCTTTCTCTCTTCTATTGTTTGAGACAAAGGTCCACAATTCACCACCCTTTTCTGGGACCATTTTAGGAAGCCTTTAGTTCGGGATTGTACTTCAATACTGCCTATCATCCTCAAACTGAAGGTTAGTTTGAATGTACCTAGATGCTTGATGATATGTTGTGTGCATGTGTTCTTGACTTTGGTGACAATTAGTAAGGGTATCTTCTTTTATGTGAATTTCTTTATAACAGTAGTTATCATTCCAACATAGGCATGAGTCTATATGAAGCCTGTATGGTAGGTGCTGTCACTCTCCAACTTGCTGGAATGAAGTTGGAAACTAGAATCACTTGTGACCAAATTACATCCAAGAAACCATTGACAAAGTTTCCATTATTCGAAAGAGTCTCCCCACCCCTCAGAGTCATCAGAAGAGTTACACTGACGACCGTAGGAGACCACTGGAATCTACTGTTGACGACCATGTGACATGGGAGGGTATGGGGAGGATCGAATCAACTCTTGAAACCGACTAAACTTATGCAATTCTGAAACTATAATTGCTAGAATAACTCCTCCCTCTAATTGAATCTACAATACTAAAAGTAAAGAAAAAACAAATACTAAGAAAAATAAAACAAGGAAAGAAAAAATGCCATGGACTTACTGATAAGTTGATCCCCGCTCCTTGGCTCAACAAGACTTCTAAAGACTCCTGCTTCCCAAAGAATTTAAAGAAGCTAATTTTAACAAAAATATTAAAAGAAGAAAAACTGAAGCTCTTAAGAATTCTCTTAAATTTATTCTCAAAGGTGTGTTTACATCCTAGGGGCAAAGGTTTATTTATAGTTTTTCCTAGGAAATCTAGGTGAGTACAAAATCTTGAGAAAATTTAATAAAGTAATACCCTAGATAAATTAATAAAATAACTATTCTATCCCAAATAAATTAATTAAATAATCCTAAGGAATAGAATTATAATAAAGTATTAATTAAAATAAATCCATATTTATCTCATGTGAAATCTATATAAAATACATGTGGAATTCACATTAAAATAATAGGATAAATAATTAAGAAATAATAGCTTAGGATCATCTCAAGATTAAAATATTATATAATTAATCTACAATTTAAATAATAATAATTAAGTAATGAGATGATAATTACCATGCGAATTTTGTAAATTTTGGGCTGAAAAGTCACATGGGCTGTGTGGAGAAAAAAAGTCCAAAAACTTACCACACATACATACCTCATTTGTATGGCTAGGGAAGCCCGTACATGAGCGCGTGGCTTTGGGCACGTGTGCTGCCTTTGGGTCAGGCTGCTGCTGGACCGGGCTATTGGGTCGACTTGCTGGGCTAGACATTTGGACCAGTTTCTTCTCCCTCGGGTGTGGGTCTGCTGAACAGGCATCGAGATGAGGGCCAGCCTTTAGATCTTCCCAATGGGCCTCGGTCAGCCACCTGCAGAGGCGTGCAACATGGACCACACATTTTTCTCAGGTGCACGGCTCGCTAGGCCATATGTTGGGCCTAGTGGGCTAGGTGGCAGGCCAAGTGACTCGGGTCGCCCGCCCGAGGGTACCTCCCCTCCATGCATCGTCTTATAGGATCAATCCGAAAGCCCATAACTCATCATCTTGATGCTTCTTTGAGCCGGTTGTCTCGACGACCCATAAAGCTTCTTGGTCTTAATGGCATCGATGATCCATCTTACCCGATCTAAGCTTGCACGAACTGGATCCTTGGGCTTCATGGGATTGGGCTTGTCGTCGAATCTCAATTCCATTTCCTTGGTTCAGGCTTCTCCCGGGCCTTGTTGTGCAAAATCTAATGGTTGCCTCCCAAGTAAGTGGAACGCCCTCCTGAGGTCACATCATCACCCCCTTCTTCGAAAGGATTCATTCTCAAATCCATCTCACTACTACGTAGTGATCCTGGATACAACAAGGAAATTAAAAACTAGTGGAAGGTGCTAGGATGGTACTGGGGTCTGGTGGAACACATGCACATGTGGAATTGTGCTAATGTCTCGGCTCCAAAATTCATGTTGTCCTACTAAACTTGTCTCTGCTGCCACACTCACTCTCTTGGTCAAGTTGAGATTTGGAGTTGAGATCCCCTTATTCGAGTCCCTGCAAGTTAGGAAAAATTGCCACAAAGAATAATTCCTAACGAACTCTAAATTCCCAAACTGTGCAAGCACAGGTGGATTGTGTAATGCAATATGAACCAAGCAGACAGAATAAAAAAATAGAAGTTTTCACTTGTACCTACGAGATGACTTAATCTTCCTCTCAATGGTTTTTTGACAATATAATTGGCAGTTTATTCTACTTTTTTCATACAAGATGCAGACAACGTGACAATTGCCTTATCGGGTGTAATTGGAATATTTTTAATTTTTTGATATATAAATTTTCTTTTTGAATAATAACATGAACTACTTGAATTTGACAGATAGATATGAATTCAAGAAGAATGTAATACGAACAAATTAAAAATTAATTTGAATTGTTAATGAACAAAATGCTAAAGCAAATAAAGATAGGTTTGAGTTTCTAGGAGCTAAAGCTCTGATACCAGATGACGTGAGAGGGTATGGGAAGGATCAAATCCACTCCTAAAATCCATTCAATATATGCAGTACTGAAACTATAACCGCTAGAAGAACTCCTCCCTCTAATTAAATCTACGATACTAAAAGGAAAGCAAAAACAAAGACTAGGAAAAATAAAACAATGAAAGGAAAAATGCCACAGACTTATCGATAAGTTGATCCTCGCTCCATGGCTCAACAAGACTTCTGAAGACTCCTACTTCCCGAAGAACTTGAAGAAGCTAATTTTAGCAAAAATGCTAAAAGAAGAAAAGCCAAAGCTCTCAAGAATTATCTCAAATTTATTTTAAAAGGTGTGTTTACATCCTAGGAGTAAAGGTCTATTTATAGCCTTTTTCGGACAATCTAAATGAGTACAAAATCTTGAAATAATTTAATAAAATAATATCCTAGATAAATTCTACATAATAAAATAATTATTCTATCCCAAATAAATTAATTAAACAATCCAAAGGGATAGAATTACAATAAAATATTAATTAAAATAAATCCATATTTATTCCATGTGAAATTCATATAAAACACATGTGGAATTCACATTAAAATAATTAGATAAATAATTAAGATTAAAAATGTAATAAAATAATAGCTTAGGATAATCATAAGATTAAAATATTATATAATTAATTCTTAATTTAAATAATAATAATTAAATAATGAGGTAATAATTTCCATGTGAATTTTGTAAATTTTGGGCTGAAAAATCACATGGGCCATGTGGAGAAAAAAACTCCAAAAACTTACCACACACACCTCACCCGTATGACTAAGGAAGCCTGCTCGTGTGCGAGCAACTTTGGGTCGGGCCCTCGCGTGTGCAGCCTTTAGGTCAAGCCCACATGCGTGTGGCCTTTGAGTTTGGCTTCTGGGCTAGCTTGCTGTGCCGGGCATTTAACCCAATTTCTTCTCCCTTGGGTGCGGGTCCACTAAATTGGGCCTCGAGATGAGGGCCAGTCTTTGGGTCTTCTTGATGGGCCTCGGTCGACCCACCTACAGGGACATGCGACATGGGCCACATGTCCTTCTTGGGTGCACAACGTGCTAGGCCTTGGGTTAGGCCTAACAGGTCGGGTGACTTGAGTCTCCCACCCGAAGGTACCTCCCCTCCATGTGTCATCTCGAACACGCCACCATTATCTTTTAGGATCAATTTGAAAGCCCACAACTCATTGTCATTTATGCTTATTTGGATCGATTGCCTTTGCGACCCATAAGGCTTCCCAATCTTAATGGCATCAATGGCCCATCTTACCTGATCTAAGCTTACACGAACTGGATCCTTGGGTTTCATGGCATTGGGCCTTGTTTTTGAATCTCAAATCTATTTCCTTTTTCTAGGATTTTCTTAGGCCTTATTTCTGTATTAGCATGAAATCTGATGGTTGCCTCTCGGGTAACTGGAACGCCCTCCCAAGGTCACCTAACCATGTCTTCTTCAAGATCCTTCCTTCCAAAGGTAAAATGTGGTTTGGTAAGAAGGGAAAGTTGAGCCCTAGATATGTGGGACCTTTTATTATCGTGAAACGTATTGGACCCGTGGCATACTGCCTTACTCCACCTCCAAGTTTTCAGGACTGCATGATGTTTTTCATATTTCCATGCTTAAAAGGTACCACCTTGAGCCTTTTAAAATTATTCCACACTAAGAAATGCAGGTCCAATAAGACATGACTTACGAGGAGTTTCACGCTGAAATCCTCGATGGACTAATAAAGTTTTGAACAATAAAAAAATCCCGATGGTAAAGATGCAGTGGCAACATCACACTCTAGAAGAGGTGACATGGGAATTGGAAAGTGAAATACGAGAGAAGTTTCCTCATCTATTTGTAACAAATTTGGAGGACAAAATTTTTTAAAGGTGGGGGAGATTTAACACCCCGAAAACCTTTGCACTTAAATGTTGTGTAAAACCTCTATTTATTCGGGCCCTAAGACCATTAACTCTTTAAGTTTATATTTTGGTTCTCAAATGAAATTGAGTTTAAAATTTAAATTTTTATCCTTTACAAACCAATTTATTATCTATGTATTTGATTATTTATTTTAATTATTTATTTATGTATTTGTTTATTTATTTTACTAATTTTAAAATTTTAAAAAAACGAAGAAGGAAAACGTCAGAAAAACCCCATGGGAAACGCTGTGTGAAACTTTTCTTCTTTGTGTGAGCCCCACGAGCTGCTCACATACGCGTGTGCAAGACCAGCACAGGATATGCGCCTCCACGCAAGTCCCATCTGCGTAGTGCATGGGGCACGCACTATACATAATAGGCCTCAGCCTGGGTGCAACGCAGGCTTGGTCCACACACACCACCGCAGTTTGGGCAGTGCACCTTCGGTCTTGGTGCTACCGTCGTCTCGTCAGTCACGTCCATCAATTTCCACATCGCATTGGTCTTTTTTCCTTCTCCCTCTCTCCTGACATTTTATGCCACTTAGCAGAAATCCAATGGTCCCCTTTTCCTATAAATAGGGATCTTCTCCACCACTCCTTCATCACGTCATCTTCATTCTTCCATTCACCAAAGTAAATTTTAGAGAAAGAAAGAGAGGATATAAAGAGGAAGAGTTAGGAAAGTCTTCAAGCTTTCAGTAAGAAATTTGGTATTAACTTTGTACTTTATAAGGATAATTTCTAGATTAATAAAAGAATATTGCATGAATGTGACATGACTTGTTACATGTTTAATTATTGTTATGTTTTAAATATGTTTACATACATATTCCATGATATTGGATGATTTGCATCATTTTAAAAGTAAATAAATTAATATATTAAATATGAAGCATGATGTTATTTGACTAACATGTGGAAGGATTATGGATATTTGCATGCATGATATTTAAATTAATATGATCCGTTAGGGTTTTTTTATCTATGAGGAGTTCTATTTCTCCCCCATCTAGTCTTAAAAGACGTGAGAGTACTGCTCCCTATGGATGACAACAAACCTTCTGATGGGAGTGATGACGAGATATGATTGTAGGGGCCACCTTTAGTAATATATGGCCGTGACTATAGTTTATATGCAGGACCACTGTATTTGGCACAATCATGGTCATAGAACATGTCATTGTTTAGTAAGCCGTAAATGTGTTAAAAATGATATGAAATAAATTGGTCATCCTATAGTGGTAGTCAGGAATCCGTATTGCTCTCAGTAGATAGAGGTTGGAACGGCTTCGCATGAAAAATTAGTAAAAGATGCAATGAAAGCATGATATGATATGATTTATTTGATTTTTTTCTATTTACATGATGTGATCATATGTTTGATATGATTGATTTAATGTTGATATTTTTTAAATAAAATAAAATGTTTTTTTATTATTGAATGGTCCCAAGTGCATGTTCCCTGATGGTAAGTGTATAAGGTATTATTTCTAAGTTAATTACTTTTAAAATCTTAGTAATGTCATTTAAATATTATTTTTCTTATTGAGTATATTGGAATTCACCTCTTTCCATGATCCCTCTTTAGATGAGGATGATAGTGAAGAACCACTAGTTCACCTGCTCATACGAGTGCATATATTGTTTCGCACTCTAATGAGTCCAACTTTTACGAGGCTTGTATTTATTTTTATTTTCCCTCAGTATTATAAGATTTGGAACTCAAACTTATTTTGTAAGTGCTTTGTAATATATTTTATTATGCTGCATGTAATTATTTTAAATGCACTACTATCTATTTCTGTATCTGGCACTCTTATGCTTTAATTAGTATTTGGGATGTCACATAATTTAACGGTCGATGACTCTCCTTCCTCTCCTGCTTAAGAGGATTTCTTCTTTTTCTCTCTTCACTCATTTGAAGAGAGGAAAACAAAATAGCAAAGTGAAGAGCTAAACCAAGAGAAAAACCCAAGCAAGATTCTGAGAGAAGACCACGAGTGGATTGTTACATGAACAACGTGTGATCGTGCTACTTGTGTGAATTGAACCATAACTCGTTCATCTCTTTTCTTCCATTAGGTAAACACCCTTCCCTTTGGCCATTTTTTCTCTTTTTTTTTTCCTTTCGTAACTTCCCTTCCTCCTATATAGCTTTTACTCAATTTTTCTAAAAATATAGGTTGCCGCCACAACCACTTCTCTTCTACAGTTTAAGAAGCCTTTTTTCTTCTGTTTAAAACACCAATCATAGTTGACCCTAAGGTAATGATAGGAGTATTGTCTTTCTTGATATGCGATGAAGTATGTGTGTCGTCACGATTTAATAAGATGAATGGTTAAGTGAGTTTACGAGTTTTATTGATTTAGGAAAAAAAATAATCGAGCGAGGCACTAAGGTGCTGGAAGGGATTGCATTGCACAGTTGTGCCATGCAATCGATGCATGTGGGTTGTTGTCCAAGCATGACCAAGTGCTCAAATAGAATCCCTTGGAACATTATGTGCGCTCAAAAAGCTGCACACATCCCCCGGGCTCTACCAAGCACACATGCGGGTCAATTATGAGTTAGGAACAAATCTTTATGACTTATGGCTGGTGGAGGTTGGGTAATTCATATCATTGAATTTGTTAATAGTAGTACTTGTGTTTTAGAAATTTTAGTTTTAGGGAGTTCGGTTTATGGTATCATAATAATTGATCTTTTAGGATATTGTATCTAAGATTGTATTATTTCTTTTATCATTACATATATATGTATACACATTTGTTTTCCAAGCATGGTTGAGCAAATCTTAAATATATTGTTTTAATTCTTGGGAAAAACTTTAAGGTCTTTCCTAAATGAGAAAAGGAGGATGCTTCCAAAATGGGCCATTTCATTTCTGTCTCTAGAAGGAGGATTGATTTATTAGGAATTTGTGTAAACTCATTATCATAATATACTACTAACCTCGAATATAATGGTTATTTACATCCCACACATACCATCACAACTCCTCGCTTTCTGTTGCTTATATTCTCTTATGATTCATAAGTTCTCCTAGGTTGGTTACTTCTCTTCTAAATAGTCCCAAACTAAGGTTCATTCACCAAGAACTTGTATTCCAGTCTCATAGATTTAAAACTTAAGTGGCTGACTGTAACATGTTCTAAAACTCTTTATTTCACTTTACATAATCCTTTCGTAAAGGTATTATATTACCCTCAAAACCTATCAAAGTTTGGGTGACTCCCAAAATTCCAACCATTGATTAAGTTCCTCTAGGGTATTTAATTAGAAAATTCCTTTTTATCGAGATTTATTAGGATCCTTTGGTAATAGAGTCCATCGAAGGTCTTGCTAAGATTGGCTACACTCCAGTTGCTTCCATCTCTTCAATGTTGAGTACTATGAACCCACAATAAATGATCACTCCTAGAGGGCAAACTAGGGTAACTAACAGACCTAGTTGCATACTGGTTAACCGTCATATTTCCTTAGCATAGGTCCTAAAATTTCTCTTCCTTTTCTCTCGAACATAAACTGGGAAGAAGTTCTCTAGAAAGGTATCCATAAAAATATCCCAGGTTGTAGGAGTGGGACATCTTTCTTAAGCTGCCACCAATGCTTAGCTTCACCTACAAACATGAAAGTGCAAAAAGGATCTTCTGTTCCTCAATTAGGCCCAGAATAGAGAAAAACTTTTTTATTTGTAGAATCCAAGTTTCTACTGCCAAAAGATTGGGTCCACCATCAAGGAAGAAGGGTTCAGTCTCCTAAACTCATAGATGTTTTGTGAAATGGTTCTGTCTACAATGGTCAAACACTGGATGACTCAGAGTAGCTTAGTAAACTTAGCCCTAGTCAGAGCATCCTGAGCCTTAGGGCATTTTATGGATGGTCCCTTTCGAGTCATTATTCTTTCAAAAGGGAGACAACAAGCTTGATGACTAGAAAAAAAATCATTTCTAATTCTAAGAATTTTCTAAGGTTTTCTCTAAGTCTAAACTATAGATCTTGGTATAAGGGATATTTCTATAGTTAGGCTTTGATACAATTTTGTAACATCCCACATACCTAAGGTAGAAGGGAGCCAACTACCAAGTAGTTATGAGTGCTAAAAACAAGTTTAACATTGAAGCAAAAATTTAGAAATCCCTTACAAGCAAACTAAGTTTTAAAACTTACATCAGAGACCATAAATTGACAATCCTAAGTATTAAATACAAAATGTAGAGTCCTTTCAGGATATTACATCATAGTGCAAAATAAACTATTACACTCGAATTATGTCTTAAAGAATTACTAAAGATCCGTGAATGGCTCTAATAAAACTTCAATAAAAAACTCAGGGAACAAATCATCAACTTCCACATCATTTAGGGACACAAATTAGGGGTGAGTTCTATATAAACTCGATAAGGGACACAATATTTAAACCACACAGCTAAGGTTTAAAAGTAAATAACCTGAGCAATATTTTCATATAAACCAATCTTGGAGGGCCACCAAAGGATGAATACGTTCATATACTTAGAAAACGTTTGTCTTTCTTTAAGAAAATTCAGTGAACCAATTGTATGACCAAGCAAAGGGTAGATTTTATCAAGATCATTAGCAGGCATATTGTGTCACATAAGGCATATCCAAGCATGTCAAATATTCATTAGATATTAAATAAATGGCATACCCAATAATCTCAAGATAAGTAGAAGAACCATCATACAAAAACGTCATATAGTCTCATATTGTATTCTTATTCATATATGTGTTTTATTAAGTCATTTACTGATCTCCGC
Source organism: Carica papaya (assembly GCF_054855325.1). Lineage (NCBI taxonomy): Eukaryota > Viridiplantae > Streptophyta > Magnoliopsida > Brassicales > Caricaceae > Carica > Carica papaya. The sequence continues at coordinate 25,019,103 of NC_142311.1, read as the reverse complement.
GCAAAGCCATTACAACATATATCCATTGAAGGTAGAGGAGATCCCCAGCTATCATTGTGATTCATCAAGCCTTTTCCGGCCAGTTCTATTTTTCCATCTAAACTATGACCATATTCATATATCACCACTATAGACCTATATATCCTAACACTAATCTACTCTCAATATAAAGAATGCCAATAATCATCGGGAGCAGTTCATCAATGTTTATTCAGAGGAAGGAGAAATAGAAACCCCTCAGAGATAGCAGCTGAATGGATTTTTTCATTCTTTTCACTTGTTTATTCCATGTTCACAATAAATTCCTTATTCTTTTATCTACATTTTTCATGTTCAATACAACCATTTTCATATTCCAAATCCAATAGAGATTCAACAACATATCCAGCCTAAAGGCCTATTTCACATATTCAGCTTAAAGGCCCATGTTTACCCGGTCTTGACCTTCAGGTCATCCTCTTGGGCCAGGGCCCACTAGAATAACCCTGTTTGCCATTACCAAGGTATGGCAAAGGGCCAAACCCACATGCAGTTACCAATCGTCTTATTTTTCATACATCATGCTCAATATCTCCATAATAAGCAATAATCGACCTAAAGGATGTATGCATCAAATCATCATGCTCAATAACATGATGTCACTTATCTAATTAAACAACATCAATCTTTATAGAACTTCATACATTATAGTCATTTCATCATATAGTACAACCATCATGCATCATATCTCACACATTCATCAAAATAATTATTCACCAAAACAGTGCAGAAATCCATTCATGAATCATTAGTATCACAATCTAGTTCAATTAAAAAGTGCACTTAGAAATGTAAGAAAAAACACTAACGAGACCCTTACCGAAATCAAAGTCAAATTAGTCTTTAGCAAGGGAAAGGAAGGACTTGTCGTACTCCTTGGACAACTCCTCAAACTTCTACTTTCTTTTCTTCTTTCTTGCTTCTTTCTCTCACTAAATATTTTTTCTCTCTCTCAAAAATTTATAAAATGGAAGAATGGGAAAAATGGTGGAAAAGTGAAGGAAGAAAGCTTTTTATATAGCTAAGGAGGGGCCATGGATGAGCAAAATGTGGCACTATCCGGATAGGAAAAGTGGTAGGTGGTTGAAGAATGGGTGGCCGACGGTGGGACCTACGCTATATGGGGGGCATGGCTACGAGAACGACATGACCGCCGACTATCATGTCTGCAAATTTTGGAGGATCTTTTTGTGACATCACAAATGCTAATTACGCATAAGGGTGCCAGATACAGAAACATATTATGAGTGCATGATAAATAATTATATGCAGCGGAGCAAATTATTACAAATCCCTTACCAAAATATATGAGTTCCAATTACACATATATATAACTAAGGTCAGAAGTGGCAACAAAATATAAAATATCAAAATAAAAAAAGGTCATTTCCTTCACTATGTGAATGGAGTCATCAGAGTGTGGGACAAGTCATGCACTCAAGGTTTATGGATCAATGAGATCTTCATAGACTTCAACAGGACAATCGGTTCCTCACTATCTTCTTCATTTGGGGGGCATGATAAGGGTGAGTTCCATATACTCAGTAAGAAAAATAGTATTTAAATAACATCATAAGATTTTAAAAGTGAATTATTACGTCATCAATACTTACCATCAAGGGTCACGTCAAGATCCTTTTCTTAATTTATGAAAACATTTTATTACTTTATAAAAGCATCAGATCCATCATGTCATAGTTATAAAAATCAAATCAATCATGCTGATAATAGAAAAAATCAAATAAATCATGAGATGCTCAGATTTTTATGTCATGCTTCACGAAGTCATTCTGACTTCCATCTACTGAGTGTAGATACAAATTTTTAACTACCCATGTGGAAAGACCAGATTAGATATATAATGGCAATTTGCCAACATTTCTGGCTTGCCAAACCATGATATGATCTATGACTATGGCCATACCAACCATAATGTTCCTATCAGATAGTTTATAGCCCTTGTAGTACTTAGCCAAAGGTGACCCCTAATAGATAATTTGCATCACCACTCTCGTTAGAAGGTACATTGTCATCCATAAGGAGTGGTCCTCTCAAATCTTTCCAGACCAGATGAGGGAGGGGGAAAATAGAAATCCCTCAGAGATAAAAAGCCTAATAAAACACTTGATGCATTATGAATGTCAATACAAATTCATATTTTTCATACCATTTCATACTTAATCTCATTTTTTGCATTTCACAAATCGATCACAAAAATTATATCATTTAAAAATACATGCAAATCATTAAGTGCATATAGGATCATATAACATGCTTTATCACGACATTTAACATAATCATACAAATCATAATTTCAAGCTTCATAAATTTTGACTCTAGAAATACTCCTCAAGATGTTCAAAAGTAAATACTAAATTTCTTATCAAAATCTTCAAGTTTCTACACCTTTCTTCTTCTTCTCCTCTCCTTCTCTCTCTAGATCACTCCCTCTCTCTCTAAGCTCTTGGAGGATGGAAGAATGAAATGGAAGTTATGAGGAAATGGGAAGGAAGGGGTCCACATCTATAGATAATGGGGAACATTAGATTTGTACCAAGTGGCAAAATTTGGTGAGTAGCGAGAAAGTTAATGGGAAAGGAGTGATAGATGTGACGCGATGGTAGTACAAAAAATAGAGACATGTCTCCCAACCAACAACAACACACCAACCAACAACAACACACCACCCAATCAGTGGCACACACTGCCCAAGATAGTGCATGCTGCCCAAGGGGGAACAACACGCTGCCCAAGGCATTTATGCCATAATGGGATGGTCGGTTAGCAACTAGGGCTGATCAATAGCCAAGGGCCATTACATGTGATATAATGGATCACATGTGCCCCTTTTGGCTATTAAAGCCAAATTTCACTCTTCTCTCTTCCATTTTCTTTATTTTTTTCTTCTTCTTCACTTGGTTGAGAGAAAGATAGAGAGAGTGCATCAACAAGCGACCCAAGAGCTTTTCTCCCCCAAACGGTGAGCTTCCCAATTTTTCCTCTTGCTTTCCCTTCTTTACTTAGTTTCCCAAGAGTTTACTCTTGAGATTTTTTTTCCTTAAAATTTCAAAACTTCTTTTATAAATCCATGGGTGCCGAGTAACCTTCATTCTCCTTCAAACAATAAGCTAACCTCATTTCTTTTGGAACCTGAAAGCTTAAAAGTTTGGTAACGATTTTGCTATTATTGTGTACCTTTTTAATGTGTTTTTTAGAATTTGAAATGTTAGAAATAATGAATTCATATATTTGTTTTAATTTGGTTTCATGCATGCATGTGTGCGCCATTTAGTAACCGTATTTTATTGAAAATTTGATCGATTCAAGGTGATTGTTTTCTACTTATATTTCTTATATGATTGTGCATGTGTGAAAGGGTACGTGAAGTTTCAAAATGAAATGATTTGAGAGGTAAAAGAGAAGCTCATAAATTAGTGTAGGGCACCAAGGTGACGAGAAGGAGTCATGCAGTGCGGTTATCTCTCAACCATGCACAAGGTACATGATCCCCAGTTGCTATAATTGCACAGTAGCAGTGCACGGGAGCACAGGCCCCACCAGGCGTGCTAGTATGCCAAGGGGGCCTGCTGTGTGTGTGCGCATCTATGTGCACGTGCCACATGTATGCGTACACATGACTTGCCTGACATGTTTGCACGATAAGAAGCCTACGCGCGCAAGAGGAATTGCTAGCATGCATAGCATGTGTTCGGCACTGTTCTACTGAGTACGACTACGTGGGCTTGTTCCTTGCACGACATGTCGAGTTGTACGGCTACTTCACATGCCTATAAGCCAAAAACACTATGCAGTTGAGCTCTCAACTTTGTCCATTTGGGTGAAGCTCGAGAGGATTACCCCAATGGGGCATCAGCCTAAGAGGTAAACCCGACGGCCTAACCAATTTTAATGGACCCCAACTAGGTCTGGCCTAGTTCATTGGACCCCCAAAAGGTCTTGTTTAGTTTAGTGGACCTCCACTGGCTCCGTCCTATTTTAGTGGACCACCATTGGGTTTGCTTTAGTTCAGTGGACCCTTACTAGGTCTGGTTAAATCCAATGAACCCTTAGTGGTCCAGGTCCATTAGTGAACACTAATTGGGTCTATATTCTTTTAGTAGGCCTTGTTTTGATCCAAATTTGGTAATTAGGTCAAGATGATCTGGATGAGTGAAATTTATGAAACTGGAAAAGTTATAGGTTTAAGGACTGGTTTGATGGACCCAATGGGTCGAAGTGAAATTCTATTGAACTGAGATTGAGAATGTGATTGTTAAAAATAATGAATAAAAATTGAAATTTTTTTTATCCTTATCACTGAGAGAAACTGAAATTGACTACTGATGAACAGCTCTTGTGAATGGTACTGGTTTTTCCTCTAACGAGAGTTGATCACAATTGATTGTAGGGGCCACAATGGTAAAGTACAGTCGTGGCCATAGTTTCCAACTACTTAATCATATATCGAACTAAACTATTTTCCATTCACAATGGTAGTTAGGGATCCCTTCAGCCATATGAAGATATAAACTAAAACAGCTTCACGTAAATATTTGTAAAACACCAAAACTAAAATGGGAAATCTAAACTAGATGAGCTAGGACTTGTTGTTACCAATGTTAAATAAGTTTCTGTGTCAAATATCTTTCTCACCGTTTCGTTTTTTATGCCAATTTTAGATTGTTGTATCAATATGTTTCTCATTGTTCCTCCTGACTGCTTATGTTTTGAGACTGGTACTTCAAAACGAAATTTAGTAAATTAAAAGCACCATATTTTCAACTGTATTTTAAATGAAAAATGGTAAGACAAAATCTACAACGCTCTTTAATAGTAAGTCTCATGGATTGTAAAAGTAACAACATTTTTTTTTAAAATAAAATAATCTTTGAAATGTTGGTAGTGTAGTTTAAATATTATTACCCTCACTGAGTTTTATGGAACTCACCCCAATCTTTTCCCCCCAAATGATGAGGAAAGTGAAGAATCGCTCCCGAGCTGTGTCTTGAAGTTTGTTTGGATTTATTTGCAGGGTTGTAGGGGATATTTGAGTGCATGTGAATGATTGTATACTGATGAAAAGTTTTTTTGTAATGATAGAAATGGCTAGAACAACATTTGTATATATGTTTATTCTCCAACTACTTGGCCTTAGTTGAACATCAATTTTAGAAGGGATGACTTTTCTTTCGTTGTATAATTTTTTTATGCACTCATATTTATTATGCTATCGGATACTTTTGCATCATCAGATACCGGGATGTCACAGGTGGTATTAGAGCAAGATTCTCATACATTCCTTACATTGAGGCCTAGGAATTATGTCTAGAAATCTAGAAATTTCTTAAAATAATAGTATCCTTTTGACCTTGGTGATTGAAAACTATACTAAACCCTTTTGTCCTTTTGTAGGTAAATATGACTCGAGGGAGACCGTCTGTAGAAAGACCTAATACCTAGGCTGCCCCAACCCGAGTAAAGTTCACTGAATTATTTTAGACAATTCAAGGTCTAATCGCTGCTGGGAATGCTGCTAGATGTATTGCAGGATGAAGGGTTTCCACTTCGGACGAGGTTGGTGTTGTGGTTACGCCAATTATTATTTAGGGTACGATTTCTATTCATAATTCTACTCATGTTATAATTGATACTGGTGCCACCTACTCCTTCATGTCTTTTGAAATTGCTAGGAAATTGACAATTGAGTATGAACCTTTAGCATAAATCTTGGTTGTAGAGACACTGTCTAAGGGACTTTATGTAGTGTATAAGGCCTGTAAGCTGAAAGTTTTGGGTAAAGAGTTAACTGGAGACCATATACTCTTAGAGTTTTCTACGTTTGATATGATTTTAAGTATGGATTGGCTGGAGGCTTCCCATGCCATTATTGATTGTTTTGATAAAACTACAACCCTCCACCTCTCCCCCACCCCCAAGAAGAAACATTCCTTTGACACAAGTAAAAGAGGGAATTTTGTTTCGTATAACAATATAATTGTAAATAAAATTGAATGTTTTAAACTAACCGTGTTTGACATTCTTCGAGTTTATATGCATGACAAAAATATAAGATAAAACTGCCTATTTTTCTAACGTTGTTGATGTTTAGGAAAATGGATTATGAGAACTCTCTACAGATAATCCTAATTGTCTACAACTTCCCTGATGTTTTTCCTGAGGAGCTTCTAGGTTTGCCACCTAACCAGGACATTGAATTCTCCATCAACCTAGTTCCAGGGACACAACCCATCTCTAAACCTACTTATCGAATAAGCCACGCATAACTTCAGGAGTTGGATCATTAGATTGCAGCACTGTGAGAAAAAAGGTTTATCATACCAAGAAATTCTCTATAGGGTGCTCCGGTCTTATTTGTCAAGAAAAAAGATGGGACTCTCTAGTTGTGTAATGATTATAGGGAGCTCAACCAGGTGACAATCAAGAACAAGTATCGTTGCAGCATTGACGATCTATTTGACCAAGTACAGGGTGCATAAGTCTTCTCCAAAATTGATCTCAAGTCAGGGTATTACTAGTTGAGAGTTAAAATTAAAGACATTTCCAAGACAATGTTCCGCTGTAGGTATGGCCCTTTGGGTTAACAATGCTCCTGTGGTATTCATGGACCTTATGAATCAGATTTTCAAGTCTACACTGAATCAATGCATCATTGTTTTCATTGATGACATCCTAGTGTATTCTCAGGACTATCAAGAGTATCTTATCCATCTGACTTAAGGTTTGAGAACTCGTAAAGGACATAAATTATATGTTAAGTTCTATAAGTGCTCCTTTTTTTTTAACTGGATCTCTTTCCTTGGTCATGTTGTTTTTAGTGATGGTGTTTCTATAGATCCCTCGAGGGTTAAGGTAGTGATTCATTATAGTCAGCCAACTAATGTCACTAAAGTTTTGTCAAACTTAAACGTCGACAGATCGCTGCCTTAGTACTGATTCTTCCTAACAACACTGGTTGATTTTAGGTTTCTTGTGATGCATCCCATGTCTGTTTTGGATACGTGCTCATACAACATGGTTGGGTAGTAGCTTATGGTTTAAGGCAGCTGAAACTACATGAACGGAACTACTCCACTCATAACTTTAGCTAGCAGCCATAATCTTTGCCCTCAAGATATGACATCACTATTTGTATGGTCAAACTTTTAAAATCTATACCGAATATAAGAGTTTAAAGTACTTATTCTCTTAGAAGGAATTAAACATGAGATAGAGGCATTGGACGGACTTCTTGACTGGCTATGACTATAAGCTCCTATACAATCCCTAAAAAGATAATGTAGCGTGGATATTTTTAGTAGGAAGAACTCACCATTATTGGCCCAGGTTATGGTTTTCAAGTGGAGAATGCTCAAGAAAATCCAGGGTCTTCGATTGAACCTTTATGATGAGGGCGCCTATCTTACCCAAATTTGGATCCAACAAACTCTCATCCAGAAAATCACAAAAGCCCAATCTTTGGATCCCAAAGTAGTGAAGTTGGAAGAAAAGTTGAAGTCAGAGAAATTGTGTGACTTTAGAATGTCCGATGATGGGGCCCTTAGGTTTTGAGTTTAATTGGGGGTGACTAACAACCTTGAACTCTGATCAGATCTTCTAAAGGAAGCTCATGCATCTAGGTTGGTTATCCATCCAAGAAGTATGAAGATGTATCAAGATTTGAAGCACTGTTTTTAGTGGCTGGATATGAAGAGCGATATAGTCAACTTTGTCTCTAGATGCCTCACTTTCTAATAAGTCAAGGTAGAACATTAAAGATCCAGTGATCTTCTACAGTGTCTCTCCATACTAAAATGAAAATGGGAGCATGTGATATTACAATGCTATTTATGTCATTATTGATAGATTGACGAAACTGGCTCACTTTTGTGCAGTTAAGACTATTGATTCAGTCAGTAAGTTGGTTAGATTGTATGTTCAAGAGATTGTCAGGCTCTATGGCATTCTAACTTCTGTGGTGTTCAATAGGGATCCTTGTTTTACCTCTCGATTTTGGTAAAGGTTTCAAGAATCTCTTGAATCTAGTCTTTACTTCAGCACTACATACTATCCACAAACTGATGGCTAGTCTAAGCAAACCATTCATACACTGGAGGACATGCTATGTGCCTATGTACTTGATTTTGGTGGCAGTTTAGACCAGCATCTACCTTTGGCATAATTTTCTTACAATAATAGTTATCACTCCAGTATAGGTATAGCTCCCTATGAACATCTCTATGGTAGGCCATGAAATCCTTTACTTATTGGAATGAAGTTGGAAACAGACGTCTCCCAAGAACAGATCTCATTCAGGAGACAACTGACAAGGTTGCCACCATCTACAAGATTCTCATCACTATATATAGTCAAAAAAAGAGTTATGTTGACAATCAGAGGAAGGATTTGGAATATGTTGTAGATGATCGTGTTTTCTTTAAGGCCTTTCAATAAAAGGGAAGCATGCAGTATGGGAAGAGAGGAAAACTAAGTCCTTGTTTTGTAGGACCCTTTGAGGTATTGGGGCATGTTGGCCTCGTGGCTTACTATATTGTTTTACCACCTAAATTCATGGGTCTATACGATGGCTTTCATGTTTCAATACTCAGGAAGTATCATCACGATCCTTATAACAACATTCTGCATCAACGACTTCCAGTTCGTTCAGACATGTCCTATGCGGAATATCCTGTTGAGATCCTTGATCAAGAAGAAAAGGTCCTAAGGAACAGGAGAACTCCTATGGTCAAGGTGATGTGGCGATACCACTCAAATGAAGAGGCTACTTAGGAACTCAGAGATGAAATGCAGGATAAGCATCCTACTCTGTTTTAAATTTTTAAGTTTAGAGGACCAATTATTTTGTAAAAAGGGAAGGATATAACACCCCTGAACCCATTTAATATTGGATGTCATATTTTGTTTGTTAAGACTTTCATTTGGAATTTAAAAATATTATCGTACATAGTTTAAATTATTATTTTAGTCAAAAACAAAAGTATTTAAAAATTTTAAATAAAATAAAACAAAAAAATGAGAGAAAAGGACCCGGGGGCATGCACGTAGACATATGAGCCTACACGATGCACTCCCATGAGCCTACTAGGTTACACATCTATATTGCATGCAAGAGCAATGTCACATGTCCCATTGCAGACCAAGGCTTGTCCACCCACAGCTTGGCCTGCCCTAGTTTGCCACATGGTGTGCATGAAAGCCATGATGGGATGGTTGTTGGTCTATCACTAGTGCCGATCAATAGCCAAGGGCCATTGCATGTGATCCCACAGGTCACATGCATTCTATCTTAGCTATTTAAAGTCGAATTTCACTCTCCTCTCTTTTATTTTCTTCATTTTTTTCTTCTTCAATTGGTTAAGAGAGAGAGAGAAAGAGACTAGAGAGAGAGAGTGTAACGGTGAGCCAAATCGAGAGCTTTTCTTATTCGCGCGGTGAGCTTCCCACTTTTTCCTCTTATTTTCCCTTCTTCAATTTAGTTTACCAAGAGTTCACCCTTGATCTCTTTCTTTCCTTAAAACTTCAGAACTTCTTCTACAAATCCAGAGGTTGCTAAAAAACCTTTCTTCCCTTTCAAACTGCAAGCTAACCTCATTTTTTTGGAACCTAAAAGCTTGAAAGTTTGGTAAGGGTTTTGCTATTATCTCGTACACTTCTAATGTGTTTTTTAGATTTTGAAATGTTAGAAATAATGAATTCATATGTTTGTTTTGATTTGGTTTCATGCATGCATGTGTGCTGTTTAGTAACTGTATTTTATTGAACATTTGATCGATTCAAGGTGATTATTTTCTAGTTATATTGCTTATATGATTATGCATGTGTGAAAAGGGATGTGAAGTCTTGAAATGAAATGATTTGAGAGGTAAAAGAAAAGCTCAAAAAATTAGTTTGGGGCACAAAGGTGTCGAGAAGATGGGTTCTGTATAACTTGCATTATCGAGTAAAATTTACTTCGTTTAGACATTTGCATGATTATGTTTAAATGTCTAAACGAAGTAAATTTTACTCGATAATGCAAGTTATATGGTCGTACATAAACTTCATAATTTGCATGTGATTTAAATGATATAATTCTTAAGATCAATTATTGAAATATGAGAAGGTGATTCCACATGAAATGGTATGAGAAATATATATCTCTATTGACATGCATAATTCATAAAGTATTTTGTTAGGCTTTCTATCTCTAAGAGGTTTATGTTTCTCCTCCATTTGGTCTAAAAAGACATGAGAGGACCGCTTTCTATGCATGATGGTGTACCCTCTAACGAGAGTGGTGATGCAATATTTCTACAGGGGTCACCTTTGGCGAAGTACAGCCGTGGCCATTATTTTTCTAATATGACCATTGTGGTTGGCACGATCATGGTCATAAATCGTGTCATGATTTGGCAAGTTGCAAATGTACTATTGGTTTAGCAAGCTGCAAATTGCTATTATATCTGAACTGATCATTCCATATGGGTAGTAAAAAATCTATATCTACCCTCAGTAGATAGAAGTCAGAACGATTTCACGAAGAAATGACAAGAAAAACTATGCATATCTTGATTTATTTAATTTTTTCTATTATTAGCATGATTGATTTGATTGATATGACCATACCATTATGTATTTGATGTTTTCATAAATAAACATATTGCTTTCATAATTTAAGAAAGGTCCCTGATGAGACTCCTGATGGTAAGTGTTTGATGACGTAATTACTCACTTTTAAAATTTTATTATGTTACTTAAATATTATTTTCCTTACTAAGTATATAGGACTCACCCCTTTCCATGTCCCCCTCTAGATGAGGAACATAATGAGGAACTGATCACTGACCTATCCCTTGAAGTCTTCGAGGATCCTGTGGATCCACAAACCTTGAGTGCATAACTTGTCCCGCACTCTGATGAGTCCTTTCACATAGTGAAACAAGTGGCACTTTCTGTAATTTGATATTTTATATTTTGTTGCTACTTCTGACCTCAGTTATATGTATAATTGGAACTCATATATTTTATAAGGGTCTTGTAATAAATTGCTCCACTGCATACAATTAACTACTATGCACTCGTAATCTATTTTTGTATTTGGCACCCTTATGCCTTAACTAGCATTTGGGATATCACATCGAGGGCGATCATCATTATGGTTCTAATGGACCTGTTGGCCCACAATATGAGTTAAGCCCTAAATGGCCGGAAATAACTCTATAAACTCAGCTTTAGTAGGAGCATCATCTAATTTCTCAATAGATGCTCTTCCACATTTATGCATACACAAAGAGCGATCATCATTATGGTTCTAATGGACCTGTTGGCCCACAATATGAGTTAAGCCCTAAATGGCCGGAAATAACTCTATAAACTCAGCTTTAGTAGGAGCATCATCTAATTTCTCAATAGATGCTCTTCCACATTTATGCATACACAAAGAAAATAACTGTTTAGAGATAAATAGGCAAGCTCTAAAGTATCTAGGGTTCCATGTTTAATTAGAAAGTTGTTTTTCTAACCTAACCTAACCTAAAACCCTAACCCTCAGTGCAAGGGATGTTTCTAATATCCTTTTTTGATACCATCTGTGACGTTCCGATGTCCATGGGGCAATGATGTCCGATTAAGTAGTCAAAATATGCATCAAAATTTAAAATGCAGAAATATACATCCCTTACATAAATATACAAATGGGAGTATACTGAGGCAACATGGCTAAAATTTCCTATTTATAAAATTGGAGATAAATTATTATTTGTAAATAACTAGCATAAAAAAAATCCAAAATCTTCTCCTCACTCTTTAATCCTCATGGAAAGGATCCAAACATGGCTAAGCTGGTAGACTAACCAAGTCACATGGGGGGTTGGATTGCGGCGAGTTCTAATAACTCAGTAAGAAAAGTAGTTATGAAGCAATACAAATAACATTTCAAAACATATACAATGCAACTGGTGAAAAACATATTGATCATATTAAAAAACCATAAATTTTGATCTGAAAATCACCAAGGAGAAGATCTGTGATAAAAAGAAGGTCCATGAGACTTCTGAAGGGAGGAAAAGGCTAAGCGAAGATGACCTTCCTGGACATATTCGTAAGTATTCCTATACAAACAAAGACCAAACTAAGTCTAACTTGGTACAAGTTTCAAAGTAAAAATTAGAGTTAATACACCAGAAACTCAGTCCAAAAAAAGGTGGCATCAGAAAAGATGAAAAAGTAGGAAGTTATTGGCCTTAATTGCCAATGAAAGACTTGGCCCATGATTCTTGGCCCAAGACGAAGCCCAAAACATGGTATAGGTTTGGGTACCTGTGGTCTACACGTGTGTGGGTTTTCCCACATGTGAACTATGGCCCCCACATGTGCGAGTTTTCTACACACACGAACAAACATACAACACAATTGAGCAAACAAGCCCACACAGTCCCTCACACACATGCAAGCATGTAAGAAAACACCCAGCCCATGTGCATGTGCAACCAAGGCATTCTGCACACCTTGCACGTGCACAAAAGTATCCAAGAGACCACAAGCACGCGGCAACGTGCTTGTGAGCAAACAACAAATTGCACACCTAACAACCAGCGCACATGCAACCCCCGTGGCCCACTTCACCCAGTAGCGTGACCTGCAACCCAATTCATGTAACCTGCAGTCCAAGCCCATGTAGCAGCAGTAGCTGCAAAAATTAGTCCCAACCCATGCAGCAGTAGTAGCTGCACAAACTAGGCCCAACCCATGCAAGCTCAGCCCAACTCGAGCAGCTCCTAAGGGAAGCCCGTGTGGCTTGCCTCTAAATCCTTCTAGATTTAGGTTTTTTTCCTTTTTCCAACCTTCTCAAGACTACAAGAAGCTGCCGTAACTCTATCTAATTTATCCCTTGTGATAAATATGATTAATTTGAAGAAAAAAGTACCTTTAAAATGGGAATTCTAGGGAGATCAAGCTTTTGAAGACTTGGGTAAATAAAACTATTATTTTAATATTGTTTTATTAATATTTTAATGTAAACCTTATCTATAGGATTATTTAATTAATTAAATTAGGATAAGGATAAGGAGTTTATTATTTAGTTAATTATGTATTTATTTTCTAGTTAGATTAAAATCTGGAGTTTGTATAGGAATCTTAAGTCCTATTTCAACTAGAAGTAGTAATCAAGAGACTATATAAAGACCCTATCTCAAAAATTATAACACATATCTTGAGAATTAATAAAAGTTAAGCTTTGAGCTTTTACTAGCCTTGTGCTAATTATTCTCTTCAAGTCCTTCCAAGGTAGGTGAGCTTGCTGAAGTCTTGATTGAGACAAGGAATTGGGATCGACTTATTGGGTAAATCGTGATGTCTTTCATTTCCTTATTTTTGTTTCCCTAGTTTTTGTTATTACTTGCTTAATTTTAGGATTGTAATTTCAATTAGAGAGTTGTTTTAATTAGATTGTTTGAGTTTTGATATTACATGCGATTGAGTTGGGGTTCCAGGAGTCAAAATGATCTTGCCCATACTCTCTCGCATCAAATTTGCATGCCATTTAGTAATCCATTGAAACACACAACCCATTCATAAGGTAGTGCTTCCAGACATCACATACATCACCCCTCTAAGAAAACCGTTAAAAAGGATTTAACTTGACAACTGTGTTATTTAAATTTTATTAGACACTTCGAATTATTTCTTTTTAATTTGTTTTTCCATCCTGAACTTGGACCAAGACCAAGCCCTTTACTCCCCTATCCCTTTATTATTTCACTTCTCTTAATTATCCATCCAATTTTTTTATTAATTCATTTTAACTAATTAGCATATTTCGAATGTTTTTAATTTCTAATTTTTTTCCTTTATAATTATTTTTCTTTCCTCTGCCATTTCCTCATTTATTCTATTTTATTTCTATTTTATTTTTCTTAATTTTTTATATTTTATTTTCTTATTTTCCTTTATTTTACTAAGTATCAATTCAATTTTATACCTTTATTTTCAACCTATTTTTAATTCAATTTTAATCAAGTTATATGTCACAATTATTCTTAACTTCCAGATTTTATATTTTCTCTTTTTGTTAACCCTTTACTTTATCCCTTTTCATGTAGTCAGTTATATCCAGTTACATTATTTTTACTCCTTTTCCCTTGTTTTCCAAATAACTTTCCCACTCTTTTTAATTACTCATTTGAAGCCTATTAACAATTTCTTATTAAATTTCATTTTGAAACCAATCATTTTATTAATTTTACCAAAATTTCACTTCATCGATCTATTTTTTTTATTTTCTTCTTTTTTTCTTAAATTCTCATTTTCCGTTTTCTTAATTTCTTAAGTAACTAAAAATTAGCCTACGGATGGGGGATTTCACCTCTCGCTCGCACTCATGGCACAAGGTGCCAGAACTCTAGAAGACATCTCGATGTGCATAATCCTTACAAGTTCACACAGCTTTCAGGCTTGCTCTGTGCAGTAGCATCCCAGAGGCGCATGTGCCTTAACATAGTTGGAAGCCCAAACACGTGACCTTGTGCACATGTGTATGCACCTCGCACGACATCCAGTGCCCACACGTAGACCCTCTTGGTGCAACAGGTGCGCCTAGTAGGACCATATGCTCGTGTGTAGCATACTGCAAACACAACATGCTAGGGCACCTATCTCAAAGCTTTTGGGCATCTAGATAGTGTCCCACGGGCACCCTGGGCACAACCAAGCTGTGTCTACCTTTTTTATTAGCACTTTGGCTCCTGAACACAATAGAGAGAGGTAGATGAACTCTTCTATGGTTTCATGTCATTTCTCCTTCATTTTTGTTTCTATCATTCATCAAAGACATCATTAACATCATACATCAAAAATCATGCATAGAAAACACTAATTATTTAGTGACAAAGGCATGAACACACCCACTCTCCACTTTTAACTTAAAATAATAACTCATGATGATTTTATAAGATTTTTACCATTAAATGTATATATAAATCTCATTATTGTATCAGTTACATTACAATCAATCTTACCTAACTAACGACTCAATTATAAGCCCAAACGCCCAAGAGAAGCACCTCTTACATAAAGAAAACTTGATTGTAGCTCGCCTATAGAGTTGTTGGAGAGTCAGGTGTGGTTTTGGATGAATTCATAGAATTTTGGAGTAATTCCACCATAGGGATTCAATTTCTAAGGTTATTAAGACATTAACTAATTTATCTACGTCCTAATAATGGAAAAAATAAAAAAGAGAAAGCTACAAACAAAAGGGAGAAGTTACGTTACCTTTACAACTTATTTGGGACAATTTGTAGTAGAGTAGAGCTTCTGTTGAAGGTTGCTATGATGTTTTGGTTAGTTAAGCTATAAAGAAAGAGATAAGATACTAAAAGAAGGAGTAATCTACACACAACACAAGGGAGAAGCTTACCTTTGAATAAAAGAGAGCAAAATCCCTTCTATACCATTGCACACACTCACCTAGACTCGACTTTCCTTTTTTATTTTTTTTCTTCCAGTCTCCCTCTCACTAACGCTCTCTAAATCTCTCTGTTTGGCTCTTAATATAGTTCTCTCTCTCTTTCTTCGAATGACGAAGATGAAGGTAGAATAATGAATAGCTTTATGTGGATTTTTCTCTATAAATGCTAGCCATCAGATCACATGCAAGTGATCCAGGTTATAGGTGCATCATGGTGGCTGACAACATGGAAAAAAGCTTGAGAAGCCAATAGTTGGTTGGAAAATTTTGCCAGCACAGTTTCCCTCAAGGACACTTCGCACTGTGGTGGTTAGTGTTGTTAAATCATGGGCAGGGCTTAAAGCCATTAAGCTTGCCCACAGTTATGTCTGTGGGACTATTTGTGGGTGTGACATGCAAGTCCCAAAACTATTGGCCTTAATGTATTAAAGAAGGCCTCTCTAACCGGTGAAAAGTGGTGGGTGTCCACTAACGACCATTCCTGGCTCTGCTCCGATAATGCAATTCCGGGAGGAGTCAGTAGTTGGGCATTGGATCCCTTCGGACCTAGAGAACGTGTGACGCTGGGTCGGGGTTTGGTGAACCAATTGGTCATTCCTCTAGTTGAAGTATTGGGCCCCTTTTCGTTGCCTACGTTACACCTTCGGAAGAAGTCTTTGTAGAGCTATGGTTTCAATTGGACTATAGCCCCTAAAGGGGAATCACTTCAGGAAAAAGAGCTCGAACGATAGCTAGCTCACCTAAGTGGTAGAGAAAGTGAATCGGTCCCTATAGAAAGCCCTTTCACAAAAATCGATAACCGATGCAGTACAAGAGTCAGAGCCCCCTTGAATAGTAAGGGGAACTCTGGTTGTGCGACTTTCTCTTATAGGGTCTATTTTCTCTAACTTGACTCAGCGGTTAAAGTATCGCTTTCATACGACGAGAGTCATTGGTTCAAATCCAATAGCATGGGAACAACATCAGAACATACCTCATCTTGATGCTTGCTTATGGAGAAAGGAACCTTGACTTACGTGATAGTCCTTCCTCACACTCATTCAATAAATGTAATTTCTAAGGGGTAGAGTATTTAGTGCAAGATAACCCTAACCTATCCACAAGTAGAGTGCTAATTAAGTTGGTGCAATTGCCTCTATCAATAATCAAACTGCACACCTTTCCATTGACATGACATCTACTATGAAAGATGTTCTCTCTCTAATCATTGTTTTCTTCTTTGGCTTTTACATTCAGAGCTCTCCAAATAAGATACATGTCACCTTATACTAAGGTTGCTATATTGTCTTTACTGTCTTCTAGTGATGTCGTACTGCCATTATCATTGTTGTAGTCATTAATACTCTCTACCTTGCCATCATCTCGCATCAACATGAATCTTTTATTAAAGCGTTGTGAGGTCGTATGTCCAACTCCAAGAAACTTGAAACATTTAATAGAGCTATGTTTTTTAGTAGAAGCATGTATTTTAGAATTACCTCTAGGATCAATAAAGACTACTTGTCTTTTTTTTCTTTAAATTTTTTTCTCTCATCTTTCTTTGGCCATTTGTAGTTGAACTAAGGGGTGGAATATAAAGTTCTTCTTAAGGACCCCTTGTACATTAGTTGCCTTTTAATTTTTATGGCCATGTGCACCATCTCTTTTAGGTCTAAGTAGTGTTATAACTTAACAACATTGGCAATCTCTCTATTCAAGCCGCTCAAGAATCGCCATGGTGGCTTTGAGACTTTCATAGACATTAGCCCTGATTATTGCCATTTCCATCTCTTTGTGGTAGTCTTTTACATATATGGATTCCTGGGTCAAATGAAGACACCTCAACTGCTTGGTAGAGGGACTTAGTTTCCCTTTTGTTATAAAGCTCTTCTTCCAGTCTCTTGGTTGTTGGTTTTTGAATTGTAATCCTCCCCATCCAGCCTAAAACCTTCCATGGGATGTAGGTCTTCATGTTGGTATTAAAGTTACAACGGAAGAAGGGAAGCTTCTTTTGCCTTAGCGTCGGGTTTCCTTGGTCGCCCTCTTCCTCCGTCTCAAATGTTTGGCCTTTTAAGGCCCAAGTCCTCCTTGGTCATTTGATCTTCATTTTGGACTTCTTGGTTCGCCTTCTTGTCGACTTTAAAGACTCCTTCCTCTTATTTATCATCAAACACGTCAAGCACAAGGCACTTCCACTAAGCGGGATGCCTTCTCTCTTATTCTTCTTGGCCCTGAAGACCATGAGCCAAGAGTGGCTTTGGCTAGACCATGAGCTTCTTATTCATCCTTTGCCACACCTCTTTGTGGCCTATCAAAATAGAGGTTGGGCTTGTATAGCTTGCCTTACCTCTATTTGGGCATAGATAACCTTCCATGGGCCGCTTCTTGGAAATAAATTCGGCAGGCCTTTGATCTTTGGGCTTGCACTCTTTAGGTTACCTATTAGACTCATCTTAGGCCTGCCGAATTTGCTGAGCCTCAATAGGCCCAGTCAGCCGCAATCTAACCTGTATCCACAATGTGCGCGCACTATCTTTCCATACATGTGTCTCTATCTTGCACGTGCGCATGATGTGTCATGTGTGTGCATGCTATTAGGTGTGTGGGGCATACATGCCTTATTGTTCGCTTTTTTGGGGGTTCGCGAACAATGTTCTCATGGACACTTAGAGTTCCGTAGGTGTTCTGCTCGCCTTGGGACTCTTCTCTGGTTGTGGATTTGGGGCTACCAGATGTCACATCAACGTGTATGGAATAGATGCTAATTATGTAATAACAAAGATGCTAGATAGTAAATTGAAAAAAGATAGCAGACTTACTAGAGTCTAAGCTTTGATATCAAATGTTGCAGAAACTGCAATCAATAATGTAATCCAAAACTCTGTATATAACATCACCATGCAAAAACTTAACTATCTTAGTAAACCCTCCCTACTAAACTCCTAATCAACAATGTGAAGGCAAACAAAGGTAATTAGAAATTTAAAAAATTGGAATTGAAAAGATGCCACAAGCTTACCTCGATAAGAAGATCTAATTCCTTGTTCAAGTAGACGGTTGAAGAATCTCTCGATGAACACTCATAATTAATAAGAAAGCTAAAAGCAATAATTGAATATTTTTATTAATCTAAATTGAAGTGAACACAACTTAAGGGGTGTGTCCTATATATAGGAATTCACCTAACGTATCGTACTAGAACTCATAATTTAAAATCCTAATTAAATTCTTAATTCTACCTTATCTAGGCTTACATTAAAATAATAATTAATTAAGTAAACTTTAATCAAAAGATAAACTTTTCTCTCTTGAGTCAATTGAAGTCTCCCATTCAAATTGAATTACCCTTATTGGAGTTGGCTTGTCCTTGAATTAATCAATAATTTTAGATGCCATAAAAGCCTATTGTTGAAGTAAAGGTGGAATGCAAGAATTCAGCTAGGAGTACAAAACTTCTTGGTTGAATTCTCCCTTTGATATGATCTCTTTCTTTCTTTGTTGAATTTATATTCTTCTTGAAGTAGAAATATAAATTTGCATAGACTTCTCCCTTGACCGAAAATCAATCCTAAAAGGGCTAAAAATTTATAAAATCCAAGATTAAAGAGGGGAAACCAAATCCCTCTCGGGTAAGACATCCTATGCAGGCGGGATGACAATTCCTTATCGAACTCCTTTCCTGCGGGTTCTTTTTCTTCTAGGAATCATATTTAGTCTTCTTCTTGGTTTTACCTTCCTTATCGCATGCTTATCTTTAACTTTCATCAGGAGAAATTAGTTGAGGTGTTAGACTCCTCATAGGGGAAGGATTCTCGTGCAAGCAGAACTTCCCCTTCCTCCTTACTCTCGGTCTTATGGGCTTAAAGCTAAAACCACATAAGGTCGAGGCCTTCCTTGGCTTCTTGGGCCTTTTCTTGCTCTTTCTTAGGCCTCCAACTTGAGTTCTTCACTTACCCACTATTGGACCAAAATATTAAAGGCTTATTGGATCTTTTTGGACTGAGCTCTTGTGATTGGGTCTAAAAGCATTTGAATTCTTCTTTTAAGATCTCCAAATCCATCTTCTTGATAAATCTTGGGCTTTTCTTAGACTTGGGCCAGTGAAGGAAGCCTTCTTGAGTCAATCTCCATGCTTAAACTTGATCCATTCTTTCAAGAATCCAAGAAGGACATGGACTCTCCATTCCTGCGGGTTGGCAGGTTCCCACAAATGTAAGAATCCTCCTTCACACTGTCTCCATGAGTGTGTGCATTATTTATGTCTGTGTCTTCCATGTGCATGTAGGTGTTCTTGCGTATTTCCTTTGTGACACCCCGAAACATTTGCACTTAATTGTTGCGTGAAACCTCTAATTATTCAGGCCCTAAGGCCATTAAACTCCTTAAATTATGTTTTAGTTTCGAATGAAATCAAATTTAAAAGTTTATTTTTAAGTTTTTGCAAACTAACATATTTGTTTAACTATTTAGTTATGTAATTGTTACTTATTTTATTTTATTTTCCCAATTTTAAAAATTCAAGGAAAAAAATAGAGAAGGAAAATGACAAAAAAAAATCTCGCAGAAAGGGCCGCAAGAAAATTTTTCCGTTCATACGGGGCGCAAGGCATGCAATCTACATGCGTCACATCATGCGCCTTATGTGCGCAGCTTTCAGGCAACTTGTGTCTCCCTCTGGGAAGCGTGCACCACTATTCGGACGACATATTACCGCCGTTTGGGGGTTGTGCCCGTCCCTCATCCGACATGTTTTCATTTTTCATGTCATCATCGCGTCACCATCTTCACGTTGGTCATCCATCAGTCGCATTCGTCAGTCATCACGTCACATCAAATCATTTTTTCCCTTCCTCTCTCCTCACAGGATTTTGCCACTTGGCAAAAATCCAACAGTCCCTATTTTCTATAAATAGCGACCCTTTTTCCATTGCCTGCTGTATTGAATAGAAGCATATGAGTTTCTGTTTAACCTTTCCTTTCTTTTTTCTCACAACTTAATTACCATTTTATCTGCACTAAATTAACATCCTAATTCAAAGTTAAAACACAGATCAATAAATAAAAGTCATCACATCAATGTCGGTAATACTCACTCACCATATCCATTTAAACACCACTAAATTTTTATTTGTAGAAGAGTTTACCCAATGCAATTTAATCTAAAAGTGGCCATCTTTATATAATCTCTATAACTCATATTACCCTGAAGGAGGTATTGTTCTTAACTCTCTACGTGGAAGAAGAACTATGACATCTCTAATGCAAACTAAGGCATAAGGGTGCCAAATATAGAAATAGATTACGAGTTCATGAAAAAATTTTATACAGTGGAGTAAATTATTACAAATCCCTTACTAAAATATATGAGTTCCAATTATACATACATAATTGAGGTCAGAAGTGGCTAAATACAAAATATCAAAATACTAAGAATATAAAAGGGCCACTTTTATCATTATGTGATTGGACTCATCAGAGTGCGGGACAAGTCATGAACTTAAGGGTTGTGGATCCACAGGATCCTCATAGACTTCAAGGGGTAGGTTAGTGGTTAGTCCCTCACTATCTTCCTAATCTGGGGAGGCATGTAAATGGTGACTTCCATATACTCAATAAGAAAAATAATATTTAAATAAAATCGTAACATTTTAAATGTGAATAATGATATCATACATCAGTACCATCAGGTCATATTACTATCTTACTTCATGAAAATAATTTTATTTATTAAAGGAAACATCATGTCATAATCACAACAATTAATATAAAACATCATACTTAACAATAGAGAAAATCAAATAAATCATAAAATGCTCATATTTTTATGTCATGCTTTGCGAAGTCGTTCAAACTTCCATCTCTGAGGGCAGATACAGATTTTTGACTACCTATGTAGAATGACTAGATTAGATATAGATAACAATAATTTTCTTAGGCACATTTCTGGCTTGCCAAACCACGGTATGATCTATGACCATGGTCGTACCAACCACTATGGTCTTATCATAAATTCTATAGTCACGACAATACTTAGCTAAAGGTGACCCCTAATAGAATTTGAATCACCGCACTCATCAGAGGGTACGCTGTCATCTACAAAGAGCGGTCCTCTCACGTCTTTACAGACCAGATGGGGGAGGGGAAAATAGATACCCTTCACAAATAAAAAGCTTAACGAGACACTTGATGCATTATGTTTGTGAATACAGATAGATATATTTTTTAGACCATTCAGGTTCATTCTCCTTACATGCAAATCATTAAGTGCCTATAAAATCGCATAGTATACTTGAAATCAAGAACAAATCAGTTTATTAAAACTACTAAACATGGAACATGCAAAACACAAAACACAGACTTCATAATTAATTTTTCTAGAAATACTTCTTAAAATGTTTAAAGAAATATTAAATTCCTTACCGAAATCTCAAAGTTTTCCTACACTATTCTTTTTTTTTCTCCCTCTCTCTCTAAAATCTTGGAAGATGGAAGAATGGAATGGAGGTGATGAGAAAATGGACCCTATTTATAGAATATGGGGATTGTTGGATTTACATCAAGTGGCGAAATCCAGTGAAGAGAGAGAGAGTTAGTGGAAGATGATTGATTTGACACAATGGCAGTGCACAAAGGGGAGGAAAAATTCCTCCCCCAGTGACGACACACTGCCCAAGGCGGCGCACGACACCCAAGGCGGCGACGACACACTGCCTGAAGCCGTAGTCTGCCTCACAAGGCCAGCTGCACACTGTAGGCCTAGAGCTTAAGGTTTAGGGCTTAGGGTTTGGGGCTTAGGGTTTAGGGGTTTAGGGATTTAGGAGTTTAGGGTTTAAAGGGTTAGCGCTTAGGGCTTAGGGCTTAAGGCTTAGGACTTAAGGGTTAGGGTTTAGAGCTTAGGACTTAGGACTTATGGCTTAAGGCCTAACCTTTTGTGGTTTAGGGGTTTAAATGCTTAATGGTTTAGGGTTTAGGGTTTATTGTTTAGCAATTAAAGCTTAGTTTTTAGGGTTTATGGCTTATAAATTAGGGCCTAGGCCTTAAGGCTCAAGCCCTTGTTTATGGTTAATGGTTTAGGGTTTAAGATTTAGGGTTTAGCATTTAGAGTAAGGCCCTAAGAGCTTAGGGCTTTAGTGTTTTATAGTTTAGAATTTAGGATTTAGGATTAAAGGTTTTAGATGTAGGGTTTACAATTTTAGGGATTTAGGTTTTTATAAGTTTAGGAGTTAAGGAAATTAGGGTTTATGGTTTAGGGTTTAGGATTTAGGGTTTAAGGCTCAGGGCTTAGGCCTTAGGGCTAAGGGCTTAAGGGTTTAGCATTAAAGTGGTTTATGGAATTAAGGTATTGGGTTTAGGGTTTAGGTTTTAGGGTTTAGAGTTTGCTAGTTTAGGGTTTATGGTTAAAGCTTTAATGTTTTATGGCTCACAATTTAGAGTTTACGATTTAGGGTTTAGAGTTTAATGCTTAAGCCTTAGGCCTTAGTTCTTTGAGCTTTGAGGTTTAGTGTTATAGTGGTTTAGGATTTAGGGGTTTGGCCTTAAGGAATTTGGGTTTATGGTTTAGGTTTTTGGAGTTAAGGATTTAGGGTTTAAGACTATTGATTTAGGGCTTAGGGCTAAGGACATAGGGTTTAAGGCCTAGGGTTTAGAGGTTTAGGTGTTTAAATTTTTAGGGTTTACGGTTTATGATTTAAGGTTTCGAGCTTAGTGTTTAGAGTTTAGGATTTAGGGCTTTGCACCTAAGCCCTAGGGCCTAGGGCTTAGGGGTCAGAGCTTAGTTCTTAGGGTGTTGGTTTAAGGCATAATGCTTAGGGCTCAAGGCTAAGGACTTAAAGCTTCAAGCTTAGGGCTTAGGGTTTAAGATTTTAACGTTCCATAGTTCAGCATTTAGGATTTAAGGTTAAAGGTTTAGGATTTGCGGTTTAGAGTTTTACAGATTTAAGGTTTTAAGGGTTTAGGGATCTAGGGTTTATAGTTTAAGATTAACATTGGGGTTTAGGGTTAAGTGTTTAGGATCTAGAGTTTAGCATTTTAGGAATTTATTATTTTGGGGTTTTAGGGAATTAGGGTTTATAATTTAAGGTTTAACGATTACAGTTTTAGGTTTAGAGTTTATGGTTTTATGGTTTAGGGTTTATTTATTTTGGGCTTTAGGGCTTTAGGGTTTTAGGATTTAGGATTTAATGTTTAGGATTTAAGGTTTAGGGCTTAGGGCTTAGACCTTAAGGCTTTAGGTTTTGTGGGTTAGTGTTATAGTAGTTTAAGGAATTAAGGTTTAAGGTTTAAGGTTTTAGAGTTTAAGGTTTAGGATTTAGAATTTAATTTTTTAGGGTTTAGGGTATAGAGTTTACAGTTTAAGCCTTAGAATTTAAGGTTTTATGGATTTAGGGGATTAAGAGTTTAAGGATTTATCGTTTAGGATTTAGGGTTTAGGGTTTAGGGCTTAGGGCTTAGGGCTTAGGGCTTAAGGCCTAGGGCTTAGGGCTTAGTATTTATAGCTTACAGCTTAGGCCTCAGGGCTTAGTTATTTGGCCTCAGAGATTAGGGCTTAAGATTTAAGGCTAGGACTTAGGTTTATAAGGGTTTTGGAATTAGGGTTTAGGGTTAGGGCTTCGGTTTTAGGGTTCAAGTTTTAGTGTTTATGGTTTAGGTCTTAGAGCGTATGTCCTAGGGTTTACAGTTTAATGTTATTTTGGGATCATGGTTTAGGGTTTAGGGTTTAGGATTTAAGCTTTAGGGTTCATGGCTTTATGTTTAAGGATTAGAGCTTAAAGTTTAGGGGTTTAGGACTTTAAGATTTTAAAGATTAGAGGTTAGGGCTTAGAGTTTAAAGGTTTATGGCTTTCAAGTTTTAGGGGTTAGGGCTTAGGGCTTTCAGCCTTGAGGTTTAGTGTTTAGTGGTTTAGGATTTCAGGGTTTCGCTTAAAAGAATTAGGGTTTATGGTTTAGGATTTTGGACTTAAGGGTTTAGAGTTTATGACTTATGGCTTTCAAGTTTAGGGTTTATGGTTTAGCGTTTAGGATTTAGGGTTATATGGATTTAGAGATTTAGGAGTTTAAGGGTTTAGGTTTTAGGGTTTAGGGTTTAGGATTTTGGGTTTATGGTTTGATGTTTTAAAGTTTAGGATTTAGGGTCTAAGGCTTAGGGCTAAGGATTTAGGTCTTAGGGCTAAGGACAGAGGGCTTAGGGCTTAGGGTTTTAGAAGTTTAGGTGTTTAAGGTTTTAGGGTTTATAGTTTATGATTTAGGGTTTGGGGCTTTGTGCCTAAGGCTTAGGGTCTTAAGACTTAGGGGTCAAAGCTTAGTTCTTAGGGTAATGGTTTAAGGCGTAATGCTTAGGGCTTAGGGCTAAGGGCGTAAGGCTTCGGGCTTCGGGCTTTGGGCTTAGGGCTTTGGGCTTAGGGTTTAGGTTTTTAACACTTTATAGTTCAGCGTTTAAGATTGAAGGTGAAAGGTTTAGGATTTGAGGTTTAGGGCTTTAGGGATTTAAGGTTTAGGGTTTTAGGGATTTAAGATTTTAAGGGTTTAGGGGTTTAAGGTTCTAGGGTCTATAGTTTAAGATTAGCATTGGGATTTAGGGTTAAGTGTATGTTTTAACGCTTTATAGTTCAACATTTAGGATTTAAGGAGAAAGGTTTAGGATTTGAGGTTTAGGGCTTTAGGGATTTAAGATTTAGGGTTTTAGGGATTTAAGATTTTAGGGTTTAGGTTATAGGATTTATAGTTTAAGATTAGCATTGGGGTTTACGGTTAAGTTTTTACGATCTAGAGTTCAGCATTTTAGCAATTTTTTATTTTGGGGTTTTAGGGGTTTACAATTTAGTGTTTAGGGATTAGGATTTTAGGTTTAGAGTTTATGGTTTTATGGTTTAGGGGTTTAGGATTTAGGACTTAGTGTTTAGGATTTAAGGCTTACGGCTTAGACCTTATGGGTTTGGGCTTTATGGGTTAGTGTTATAGTTGTTTAAGGAATTAGGGTTTAAAGTTTAGGGTTTTAGTGTTTAAGTTTTAGGGTTTAGAGTTTAATATTTTAGGGTTTAGGAATTAAGGTTTAGGCCCTAGAATTTAGGATTTTATGGATTTAGGGGTTTAGCAGTTTAAGGGTTTAGGGTTTAGTGTTTATTTTGACATCCTAGATACTAATTAAAATATAAGGGTGCTAGATACAGAAACATATTACGAGTGCATTTAAAACAATTATATGCAGCAGAATAAAATATATTACAATCCCTTAAAAAATAAAATTTGAATTCCAAATCTTATATTACTAAGGCAACTCCAAAATAAATACAAGCCTCTCCAAAACTGAACTCATTAGAGTGCGAAAAATAAATATGCACTCGTAACGATTCACGGATCCATGGGATCCTCAAAGGCTTCAATGGGCAAGTTTAGGAGTGGTTCCTCACTATCATCCTCATTTAGGGAGGGAATGGAAAGTGGTGAGTTCCATATATTTAGTAAGTAAAATATTATTTAATTGATATTACTAAGATTTTAAAAGTAATTAAATTTAGAAATAATACCTTATCTGCTTACCATCGAAGAACATGCATGGGTGTCCATTTCAATAATAAAGAAAATATTATATTTTATTTAGAAAAACATTAACATCAAGTCAATAACATCAAACATATAATTACATCATGTATAAATAGAGAAAATCAAACAAATCATATCATATCATGCTTTCTTTCCATCTTTTACTTATTCTTCGCACGAAACAGTTCTAATCTCATTTTACTAAGGGCAATACGAATTTCCAACAACATATGGAAAGACCATTTCATTTCATATCATTTTCAGCATATTTGTGCCTTGCTAAACCACAACACATTTACGGCTTGCCAAATCATGACACGTTCTATGACCATGGTCGTGCCAACAACAGTGGTCCTATATGTAAACTATAGTCACAACACTATGTCGCCAAGGTGATCCCCACAATCATATCGCGTCACCACTCTCGTAAGAGGGTACACCGTTATCTACAGGAAGCTGTCCTCTTACATTATTTTAGACTAGATAGGGGAGAAACAGAACCCCTCAGAGATGAAAAGCCTAATGGATCATATTAATTTAAATACCATGGATGTAAATGTTAACATTTATTTCATATCTTGGCTAAACTACATCATGCTTCTTGCCTCATATCTAATCATGGCATCATATTCATTTACTTGTTAGAACGATACAAATCATGCAATATTATGGAATATCTATGTAGATATATTTAAATCATAACAATAGTTAAACATGTAACAAGCTATATCATATTCATGCAATATTCCTTTTATTTATCTAGAAATACTCCCTAGAATGTGCAAATAAATATTGAGTTTCCTTACCGAAAGCTTGAAGTTTTTCCTACATTCTTCTTCCTTATATTCTTTCCTCTTCTCTCTTTAGCTCTCTCTCTCTCTCTAGAATTGTTTTGGTGAATTGGAAAATGAAGATGAAGTGATGAAGGAGTGGTGGAAAGGTCCCCTATTTATACACAAATAGAGTCATTGGATTTCTGCGAAGTGGCATATATTTGTGAGGAGAGAGGGATGAAAAAAGTAGATTGATGCGACGCAATGAC
This sequence comes from Carica papaya, assembly GCF_054855325.1. NCBI lineage: Eukaryota > Viridiplantae > Streptophyta > Magnoliopsida > Brassicales > Caricaceae > Carica > Carica papaya. The sequence continues at coordinate 24,992,038 of NC_142311.1, read as the reverse complement.
TGACGGACATGGCTGATGGATGGCTGACGAGACGACGGCGGTGCAATTACGGTGCGAAAATTAGAGGCACGCTGGACGAGGGATGGTGCACACCCCCCAAACAGCCCCCGCAGGCGTGGAAAATTTTCCCCTGGCCTTTCCACGAGATTTCTCTGCCCTTTTTCTTCTCTGTTTTTTCCTAAAATTTTTAAAATTAGTAAAAATAAATAAATACATAAATAAATAAATAATAAGTATGCAAAAACATAAATTTTCAAATTTCAAACCTGTTTTCATTTGAAAATCAAAACATAAATTTAAAGAGTTAATGGCTTTAGGGCCCGAATAAATAGAGGTTTTACAAAAATTAAGCATGAAGGTTTTTGGGGTGTTACATTCCCCCCACTTTTAAAAAATTTAGTCCTCCAAATTTGTTACAAATAGATGTAAAAATTTCTCTCGCATCTCTTTCTCCAGTTCCCATATTGCCTTTTCTGAAGTGTGGTGTTGCCATTGCACTTTCACAATTGGGATCCTTTTGTTGCACAAGACTTTATCAGTCCAATCAAGGATTTCAATGGGGAACTCCTCATAAGTCATATTCCCTTGAACCTGCATTTCTTGGTGTGGAATAATGTGAGAAGGGTTAAGGTGGTACCTTTTAAATATGGAGACATGAAAAACATCATGCATATCAACAAACTTTGGAAGCCGAGCAAGGTAGTACACCATGGGTTTGATATGCTCCACATCATAAAAGGTCCCACGAATCGAGGGCTTAGCTTTTCCCTCTTACCAAACTGTATTTTACCCTTATAAGGAAAGACCTTGAGGAAGACATGGTGTAACACCCCCAAAACCTTTGTGCTAAATTTGTAATGTGAACCCCAATTTATTTAGGCCCTAAGGTCATTTAAACTCTTTGAATTTGAATTTCTTGATGAATTTCATATTTTAATTTCGTATTTATTTAGTTAAATAATTATTAAAATTATTTTATTTAATTTATTTGTAGATAATTTGTATTTAAATTTAATTAAAAAGATTTCAAGAGAAGAATGGAGGAAAAATGGCAGAAAATTTAATTAAATTATTTATAGATAATTTGTATTTAAATTTGCCTGTATGCGAAAGGCCTGTGTGCACGGTAGGGTGGGGCGGGCTTGAAACACTACTCGAGTAGTGCGCACCGCCCCCTTGGGCATCATCCATCCCCTTCGGGCGGCAAGCGCTGGCTTGATTGGCATGGCCCCGACTTAGGCAGCATGATGTCGTCGCTTAAGCAACGTACCACTATCGTTTGGGTGGCATGCCTCTGATTTTTACACTGCCATCACATCCCGTCATCCATCTATTGTCACAGCCATCGGTCATCACATCTCATCATTTCTCCTTGACTTTCTCTCTCGTCAATAGCTTTCGTCACTTGGTGCAAATCTAATGGTCCCCATTTTCTATAAATAGGGACCCCCACTTAACCATTTCCTCACCACTTCCACTTCATTCTTCCTTTCTCCAAAGGATTTCAGAGAGAGAGAGAGTGATATACAGAGAGAAAGAGAGGAAAGGAAGAAAAAAAAGCATAGGAAACACAAAGGTTTTGGTAAGAAATTTAATATTTATTTTTAAACATTCTTAGGAGTATTTTTGGATTAAATTAACGAAGTTTAAATTAAATGATTCCGTGCTTAATCTTGTATGCATAAATAAAATGATTTTGTGTTAATAGATGATTTTATGAATATATATAAATCGATTATTTGCACGTTTAATTAAAACGATTAAATGCTTGGATAAATGTCGATGCATGATACATTGTACGATGGTGAAGTAATGAAGCAAGAAATGATGGATAAATATGAGAAATATGTATTGGTATCAGCATGCATGATTCATAAAATATTTTGTTAGGCTTTTTATCTCTGAAAAATTTTTGTTTCTTCCCTATCTGGTATGAAAAGACGTGAGAGGATCGTTCCCTGTAAATGACAATGTTCCCTCTGACGAGAGTGGTGATGCGATATGATTGTAGGGATCAACTTTAGCGAAGTATAGCTATGACATCCCAAATACTAATTAAGGCATAAGGGTACCAGATACAAAAATAGATTACAAGTGTATGATAAGTAATTGTATGCAGTGGAGCAAATTATTACAAATCCCTTACCAAAATATATGAGTTTCCATTACACATATATAACTGAGGTTGGAAGTGACAACAAAATATAGAATATCAAAATACAAAATAGGCCACTTCTTTCACTATTTGAATGGACTCATTAGAGTGCGGAACAAGTCATGAACATCAAGGTCTTGAATTTACGGGATTCTCATAGACTTCAAGGCGTAGGTCAGTGATCGGTTCCTTATTATCTTCCTCATCTGAGGGGACATAGAAAGGGTGAGTTCAATATACTCAGTAAGGAAAACAATATTTAAATAACATCATAAGATTTTAAAAGTGAATTATTATGTCATCAACACTTACCATCAGGGTTCACGCCAAGGTCCTTTCTTAATTTATGAAAATAGTTTATTTATTTGTAAAAAGTAAAATCCATCAAGTCATAGTTTTAACATTTAAATCAATCATGCTGATAATAAAAAAAATCAAATAAATCATGATATGCTCATAGTTTCGACTTCCATCTACTAATGGCAGAAACAGATTTCTGACCACCCATACGAAATAACCATATCAGATATATAAAACAAAAATTTGTCGACATCATATTTTCGACGTGTCAAACCATGACACGATTTATGACTACAGGCGTGCCCACCATAATGGTCCTATCAGATAGTCTATAGCCATGGCAGTACTTAGCCAATGGTGACCCCTAGTAGATAATTTGCATCATAACTTTTGCAAGAGGGTATGCTATGATGGACAGAGAGCGGTCCTCTCATGTCTTTCCAAACTAGATGGGGGAGGGGGCAACAGAAACCCATTAGAGATAAAAAGCCTAACGAAATAGTTCATGCATTATGCATGTCAATACAGATAAATATTTTTTCATACCATTTCATAATTAATCTCCTTTTTAGATTTTAGTAATTAATCACAAAATTATATCATTTAAATTATATGCAAATCATCAAGTGCATAAAGGATCATATAACATACTTTATCAAGACATTTAACATAATCATACAAATCATAATTTCAAGCTTTATAAATTTTGACTCTAGAAATACTCCTCAAGATGTTTAAAAGTAAATACTAAATTTCTTATCGAAACCTTGAAGTTTTCTTGAACCTTTCTTCTTCTTCTACTCTCCTTTTCTCTCTAGATCACTCCCTCTCTCTCTCTAAGCTCTTAGAGGATGAAAGAATGAAATAGAAGTAATGAGAAAAAATGGAAAAGAGGGGTCCCTATGTATAGAAATTAGAGACCGTTAGATTTGTGCCAAGTGGCCAAATATGTTGAAGAGAGAGAACATTGAATGGGAAAGGAGTGATGTGACATGACGTGACAACGGTGCAAAAAATAAAGAAAGCCCCCCGACCGACAGTGGCACACCACCCAAGATGGCGATAGCACACCGCCCAACTGGCAGTGCACAATGCCCAAGCAGCGAACGACGCGCAACGGGGCATCGACACATTACCCAAGGCAGCAACATGCCTCCCTAGTCAGCTATGCATTGTAGGCCTAACCTGCATGTGCACCATCCTATCCTACTATGCACAGGAACAGACACGGCGTCGCGCCAGTCTACGCACGATAGGACCTGCGTGTAGACCAATCATGCGCCCTGTGCGGATGGGACGTACACACAGTGTGCATGTCCTGTGTTGGCCATGCGCACGCGACGTGCGATGTCTACGTGGACGAGTCCTTTCCTACTGGATTATGCCCTTTTCTCTGTCTTTTCTACTGAAAATTTATTTTTAAAAATAAAATAATAAAATAATATCGACAAAAATAACAAAAATAATAATAATATAATTTTCAAAATAAAATTAAAAATTTGAATTAATTTTATGAAATGCGATATTAAAATTACGAAATAATTTAAAGAGTTCATGTGGCCTTAGGGCCCGAATAAATAATGGTTTCCCAATTACAATTTAAGTGTGAAGGTTTGCAAGGTGTTACATTCCGCCCACCTTAGAAAATTTGGTCCCCCCAAATTCGTCATGAATAAGTTTTGGAACTTCTATCTCATCTCGCTCTCCAATTCCCATGTCGTCTCTTTTAGAGTGTGGTGCTGCCATCGTACCTTCACCATGGGGATCCTCTTGTTGCATAAAACTTTGTCGGTCCAATCAAGAATTTCTGCGAAGAATTCCTCATACATCATATCAGCTTGCATCTACGTCTCATCGTGAGGAATGATATGAGAAAGTTCAAGGTGGTACCTTTTAAGCAAAGAGACATGGAAAACATCATGTAGACCCACAAATTCTTGGGGCAGAGCAAGGTGGTATGCCACGGGTCTAACATGTTCCACTATCTGAAAAGATCCCACATAAAAGGGGATCAACTTTCCTCTTTTCTCGAACTGTATTTTTTCCTTATAGGGGAAAATCTTGAGGAAGATTTAGTCACCAACAGCGAATTCTATGGATCTTCTACAATTATCAGCATAACTCTTCTGGCAATTATAGGTGATGGCCAAGTTCCTACAGATGATAGCAACCTTCTTGATAGTCTCCTAGATAAAGTTAGGTCCCAAACAATGCTGATTTTCCACTTTGCTCCAACAAGTGGGAAAACAGCGAGGCCTACCCTACAAGGCTCCATACGGAGCCATGCCGGTGCTGGAATGATAACTGTTATTATAAGTAAATTCACACAATGGAAGATATTCATACTAGTTATCACTAAGCATGCAACATGTCTTTTAACGTCTGGATAGTTCTTTCAGACTGACCATCAGTCTGGGAATGATAAGCAGTGCTGGAGTATAATCCAAACCCAAACACTTCTTGAAGCTATCCCAAAAGTGGGAGGTAAATCAAGGATCTCAATCGAACACAATATATGAGGGGACGCCATGGAGTCAAACAATTTCATCGACATACAGGTGGGCTAATCTACTGGTGGAGTTAATGGTTCTGATGGATAAGAAGTGGATGGTCTTGGTTAGTCTATCAATGATGACCCAAATAGCATTACAGCTAGAACAGGTCCTGGGTAGACCGGTAGAAAAATCCATGGTTACATGCTAGAGGCTTTGTAACAAACTGTTGGGTCTCTGGTGTTCTGACTTAACTTGTTGGTAAGGCATCAAGAAACATAGTTAAAAATGTCCTTCTTCATTCCCAGCCACCAGCATTGATGCTTCGAGTCCCGGTACATCTTGGTACTCCTAGGGTGGATAGATAGTTTGAAGGCATGGGCAGCTTTAAGAACATCTATCCTGACAGTGACATGGACCAAAATACAGTCCCAAAATCTGCACAACCCATCATCAGTAAGCTTAAAATTAGGAAACTCATCAGAAGTGGACTTACTCAAATTTTTGGTGATTTCTTGGTCTGTGGATTAAGCTTCCCAAATGTTCATAAAAAGATCAGGCAAAGCTTAGATATGAGCGAGATAGGCACCATTGCCATAATGGTTGAGGTAGAGTGCCTGTATAGTGTCAACTAGTTTCCAACTGGAGCCCATAGTTTGGGCCAACATAGCGGACTCCTTTCGGCTTAGCGCATCTGCAACTACATTCCCTCTATCGGGATGGTAGATGATCTTGTAGCCACAGTTCTTCAAGAGGTCCATCCAACGTCTCTATCTCATGTTCAACTCCCTCAATAAGAAACTATATTTTAAACTTTTATGGCTAATATAAATTTTAAAGGTCTGACCAAACAGGTAATGACGCCATATCTTCAAGACAAAGATCACGGCCGCTAATTCCAGATTGTGAGTAGGGTAGTTATGCTCATGATTCAACTGTTTGGATCCATAAACGACCACTCTACAATGCTGCATTAAAATGCATCACAAACCAATATGAGATACATCACAGTAAACCTGAAATCTTCTAGTGTTGTCGGGGAGGATCAACATTAAAGCAGAGGTAAGACGATACTTCAATTCCATAAAGCATTCACCACATTGATAATCACAAACAAAAGGTATGCCATTTCTAATGAGACATGTTAACGGAGCAGCAATCTTAGAGAATCAATCAATGAATCATCGGTAGTAACCTATGAAGCCAAGAAAATTACGATGACGTATTGATTTAGTGCATGCCAAAACCCAGTTTATAAGATCCATGAAAGCAGCAGGGGCATTAGTTAACCTAAATCACATAACTTTGAACTCGTACAGGCCATAACGACATCAGAAGGTAGTCTTCGGAATATCTTCTTCTTTGACTCTCAATTCATAGTATCCAAATCTGAGGTCAATCTTAGAGAAGACCGTTGCTCTTTGTAACTTGTCGAAAAGATTGTCGATACAAGCTAGAGGATATTTGCTCTTTATTATTACCCGATTGAGTTCTCAGTAGTTTATGCATAGTTTGAGGGAGTCGTCTTTCTTTTTCATAAACAGCACCAAAGTGCCCCAAGGGGAATGACTACGGCGGATGAATTTCTGACAAAGAAGTTTTTGTTTTTTAATTCTACAGCTCAGTGTGACTCATGCGATAGATAGGTTTTGAGATTGGTTGAGTTCTAGAAAGTAGGTCAATGGAAAAATCTATCTTCCGCGGGGGAGGTAAACCAAGTAGTTCTTCCAGAAAGACTTCCAAAAAGTTACAAATAGTGGGAATGAAATACACAGTAGGATCAGCATCCATATTCCTATTTATTCAATAGTTAGAGAATAACAAAAGTAGATTTTTATTTTATTTTTTTGGATCGCAAGGTTACAACTTTATTCTCATAATTAATAATTTTCTTATATTTTTCTAATCAATCCATTCATAGAATAATGTCGAACCTTGAGAAATCTAAGAGTATTAGATCTATAAATATTTCTATTTCTAAAGCTTTTATTTTACAATTTTTATGTACACAGTGAGCTTCTAATAATTCTCTAGAGGGAGTTTCCACAACTAATATTTCTCTGAAAGGTTCAGGTCTAATATCTAATTTACAAGAAAGTGTATAAGAAATAAAAGAGTGGGTAGCACCTCTATCGATTAGAGCTCTGGCAGAAATGTCATGGATAGAAAGAATACCTTGGATCTTATAGGAGTGAGGAGGGCATCAAGTTCATCAAGATGATACACACGACCCTAGGTTATAGGTCTGGCCACGTCCTTCGATCGCTGAGGGCAATCCTTTATAAAGTGTTAGGTGCTTCCACACTGATAGCAGGCGTGATTACTACGCCGACAGGGTAGATTACCATGCGAGCAACCACAATGCTGGCATGGTTAGGAAGGTCAGGTAGGTTGTCCAGTAGGTGGAGTTAGAGTAGGGGTTGGGGTAACTTGGAGTCGTTTATTAGGGTGGCTACTTACTGGGTCAAGCAACCTTCTTCTGGGTTGTTGAGGTTGGTGTTGTTGTTGTTGGGTACGGAATCGGGTAATGCATTGGTGCTTAGCCGAGATAAGGTCTTTGGCCAACTGGGCATATTCTAGTACCTCAGCATTCGAGTTGGGTCTCAGCATCGCAACCCAATCATAGTTATTGGCACGAAGGGCCTTCAAAAACTTGATAACTTTATGACTTTTTGGGGGTGACCATTAGAAGGACAAACCTAGACTGTTGGAAAAATCAGGCTGTATATTGGGCAACCGTCAAATTTTCTGGGTGAAGGTCCTGAAATTCCTTCTCCTTTTTCTCTCGAATATAGGCTGGAAAAAAGTTATCAAATAATGTGTCCATGAAAAATTTCTAAGTTATAGGGGTAGGTAGGACTTCCTTTTTGAGTCGCCACCAGTGTTCTGCTTCACCAGTAAATATAAAGGCTGCTAGGGGCACTTTTTATTCCTCGGTTAGGTCTAAGACAGAGAAACATTTCTCTATCTGTAGGATCAAGGGTTCAACTACTAAGTTGTGAGGACCACCTTCGAAGTGTGGCGGGTTAAGCTTCCTAAATTTCACTATGTTATGGGAGATGGACCTTTCAGCTGGTCGGTATTATGGGGCAGGATATTGGCAAGGGTTGGCTTGGTTCTATCCTATGGCTACGATTAGTCCTTGGATAGCTCGAAAGAGTTCAGTAAACTCGATCCTGGTCAGATGGTCCTGGACCTTAGGTCTTTCAGTACGTTCAAAAGAAGGTCTCCCTTGCATCATTTATACAAAATAAAAAGAAGACACGAGTTGGTGGTCTAGTTTTGGAAAGATGACTCATTTTTCTAGTTATTTTAAAGGGCTTTCTATCTACAGCCTTAGTTGTAAGGGATTTGGTCTGCGTAACTACTCTGATACCATCTGTGATATCCCAAATGCTAATTAAGGCAATAAGCGTGCCAGATACAGAAACCAATTATGAGTGCTTAATAGATAATTGTATGCAGCGGAGCAAATTATTACAAATTCCTTACCAAAATATAAGAGTTCCAATTACATATATAACTGAGGACAGAAGTGGCAACATAATACAAAATAACAAAATACAAAAAGGGCCACTTCGTTCACTATGTGAATGGACTCATCAAAGTATGGGACAAGTCATGCACTCAAGGTTTGTGGATCTATGGGATCCTCATAGACTTCAATGGATAGGTCAACAATTGGTTCCTCACTATCTTCCTCATCTGGGGAGAGCATGGAAAGGGTGAGTTCCATATACTCAGTAAAGAAAATAATATTTAAATAACATCATAAGATTTTAAAAGTGAATTATTATGTCATCAACACTTACCATCAGGGTTCACGCCAAGGTCCTTTTCTTAATTTATGAAAATATTTTATTACTTTATAAAAACATCAAATCCATCATGTCATAGTCATAACAATCAAATCAATCATGCTGATAATAGAAAAAATCAAATAAATAATGAGATGCTCAAATTTTTGTGTCATGTTTCGCGAAGTCATTCCAACTTCCATCTCCTGAGGGCAGATACGAATTTTTGACTATCTATGTGGAATGACCAGATAAGATATATAACGACAATTTGTCAACAGTACATTTCTGACTTGCTAAACCATGACACGATTTATCACCACGGTCGTGCCAACCACAATGGTCCTATCAAATAGTCTATAGACACGATGATACTTAGCCAAAGTTGACCCCTAACAGATAATTCGCATCACCACTCTCGTGAGAGGGTACACCGTCATCTAAAGGGAACGATACTCTCATGTCTTTGCAAACCAAATGGGGGAGGGAGAAAATAGAAACCCCTTAGAGATAAAAAGCCTAATGAAATATTTGATGCATTATGCATGTCAATATAGATTCATATTTTTCATGCCATTTTATACTTAATCTCCTTTTTTGCATTTTAGAAATTGATCACAAAAATTATATCATTTAAAATTACATGCAAATCATCAAGTGCATAGAGGATCATCTAACATGCTTTATCAAGACATTTAACATAATCATACAAATCATAATTTCAAGCTTTATAAATTTTAACTCTAGAAATACTCCTTAATAAAAGTAAATACTAAATTCCTTATTGAAACCTTGAAGTTTTCCTACACCTTTTTTCTTCTTCTCCTCTCTTTCTTTCTCTAGATCACTCTCTCTCTCTAAGCTCTTGGAGGATGGAAGAATGAAATGGAAGTGATGAAGAAATGGGAAGGGAGGGGTCCCAATTTATAGAAAATGAGGATCGTTAGATTTGCGCCAAGTGGCAAAATTTGTAGAAGAGAGAGAAAATTAACGAAAAAGGTTAGATGTGTCGATTAATGATGTGACCAATGGATAGACGACACGATGTGATATGGCATGTAAATTGAAGGCATGCCACCCAAACAACAGCAGCATGTTGCCCAAGTGATGGCGGCATGCTGCCCAAGTCGGCGGTGACGTGCTGCCCAATCGACGGAGCTCACCACCCGATGGAGGTGCGCAGCACCCAAGGGGGTGGCACGCCCTGCCTGAGGCAGCACATACTGCCCCAGCCTACCACGCACCCACGCAGGACTATTGCGCACAGGCCTCCTTCAAGCAGGCTTACTGTGCGGGCAACAAGTTCACAGGTCACGCAGAGCTATGTTCCCGTCTGCGTGCGATGGGACGCATGCGCATACTGCACCTTGTACCCTGCATAGATGGGATTTGCGCACAATGCACACGTCCTGTGTTGGTCGCGTGCACGCACACATATGCGATGCACAGGCTGGATTTTTTTCGTGAGCATTCCCACCGAAGTTTTTGGCTCTTCTCTATTTTTCCTTGAAATTATTTTATTTAATTTCTAAAATAAAATTTCTTATGAGATAATTAAAATAAATAATTTCAATAATCATTTAACTAAATAAATATAAAATTAAATTAGAAAATATTAAGGAGTTTAAATTGCTTTAGGGCCTGAATAGGTAGGGGTTTACATTATAAATTAAGCACGAAGATTTTTGGGGTGTTACATTCCCCCCACCATAGAAAATTTGTCCCCCAGATTTGTCATAAATAGGTATAGGAACTTCTCTCACATCATGCTCTCCAACTCCCACGTCGCCTCTTCTGGAGTGTGGTGTTGCCACTGCACCTTCACCATAGGAATTCCCTTGTTGCACAAAACCTTGTCAGTCTAATCAAGGATTTTCGTGGGGAGCTCCTTGTATGTCATATCAGCTTGAACTTGCATTCCCTTATGAGGAATGATGTGAGAATAGTCAGGGTGGTACCTTTTGAACATGGAGACGTGAAAAATATCATGTAGACTTGCAAGCTCTTAGGGTAGAGTAAGGCAATACGCCACGAGTCTAACATATTTCATGATCTAAAAAGGTCCCACATGATTGAGGCTTAACTTTTCAGTCTTTTCGAACTGCATTTTTTCCTTGTAAGGGAAGATTTTAAGGAAGACTTTATCACCAACTCCAAATTCCAAGGGTCTTTTATGGTTGTCGGCGTAGCTTTTCTGGAAATTCTAGTTGGTGGTTAAGTTCTTTCGAATGATAGCAACTTTCTCGATAGTATCCTAGATGAAATCATGTCCTAAATGATGTTGGTTCCAAAATTTATTCCAACAAGTGGCAGAACGGCAGGGCCTACCATACAAGGCTTCATACGGAGCCATGCTGATGTTGGAATGATAACTGTTATTTACACAGGGAAAGATACTCATACTAGTTATAGTTAAAGTCCAGGACACAAGGGTGCAACATGTCTTTGAGCATCTGGATAGTACATTCAGACTAGCCATCAGTCTAGAGATGATAGTGAGTATTGAAGTACAATCCCGAACCAAGTGCTTCTTAGAAGCTATCCCGAAAAAGAGAGGTAAACCAAGGATCTTGGTCAGACACAATGTATGAGGCGACAGTGTGGAGTCGAACAATCTCATCGATGTATAGGTTGGCTAGTCTGTTGGTGGAATTTGTGGTTTTGATTGGTAGGAAATGGGCAGTCTTGGTTAATTTGTCAACAATGACCCATATTACATTGCAATTGAAGCATGTCCTGGGGCAGACCAGTGATAAAGTCCATGGTCACATGCTCCCACTCATATTCCGGAATAAGGAGGCCTTATAACAAACTGTTGGATCTTTAGTGTTATGTCTTAACTCGTTAGTGAGTAAGGCATCGGGAGACATAGTCAATAATGTCCTTCTTCATTCTAGGCCACCAATATTGATGCTTCAGTTCCAGGTACATCTTTGTACTCCTATGGTGGATAGATAATTTGGATGCATGGGTAGCTTTGAGAACGTCCATCCTAATAGCGATAGAGACCCAAATACGATCCCAAAATCTTCATAATCCATCATCCATGAGCCTAAAATTAGGAAACTCATCAGAAGTAAACTTACTAAAATTTTTGGCAATTTTTAGGTCGGTAAATTGAACTTCCCAAATCTTTATTAAAAGATCAGACAAATCTCGAATCTTGGTGAGGTAAGCACCATTTCCATAGTGGTTAAGGCGGAGTGCCTGCATAACATCAACTAATTTAAAACTGGAGGCCATGGTTTGTGCCAACAAAGCAGACTCCTTCTAACTTAAAGCATTTGTGACTACATTACATCTACTGGGGTGGTAGATGATCTTGCAATCATAGTTCTTTAGGAGGTCCATCCAACGTCTCTGTCTCATGTTCAATTTCCTTTGCAAAAATATATAATTCAGACTTTTATGGTCAGTGTAGATTTAAATGTTTAACTGTACAAATAATGGCACCATTTCTTCAAGGTAAAGACTATGGCTACCAACTCCTGGTCGTGAATAGGGTAGTTACGCTCATGGAGCTTCAATTGTCGGGATCCATAAGTGACTACCCGACCGTGTTGCATCGAAACACAACCCAAACCCATATGAGATGCATCATAGTAAACCTGAAATCTTCGAATATTTTTGGAGAGGATCAACATTGGAACAGAGGTGAGATGATACCTCAAAAACTCAGTAAAAATTTCATCGCATTCGTAATCCCAAATAAAAGGTTCACCTTTCTTGGTGAGGCTAGTCAATGGAGCAGCAATCTTGGAGAACCCATCAATGAATTGCCAGTAATAGCTAGCAAAACCAAGAAAACTATGTACCTCAACAACATTGGTTGGCAGGTTCCAGTTAATCACTATTTCGACTTTGGATGGATCCACATAAACTCCTTCACCCAAAATCACATAGCCAAGGAAGGAGACTCGATCCAACCAAAAAGAGTACTTGCTAGACTTAGCATACAATTTATTCCCACGAAGGGTCTCCAATACCTGAGACAAATGGACTGCACGTTCTTCCGGACTCTTAGAATACACCAGGATGTCATCAATGAACACGATGACATATTGATCTAGTGTATGTTGGAATACCATGTTCATAAGATCCATAAAGTTAGGGGCATTAGTTAATCCAAAAGGACTAATCTTAAATTCATATAGACCAGCATCAGAAGGTGATTTTCAGAATATCTTCTTCTTTGACCTACAACTAATAGTATCCTGATCTAAGATTAATCTTTGATAAGATCATAGCTCCTTATAACTAATTGAAGAGGTCATCAATACGAGGTAGAGGATACTTACTTTTCACTGTTACTTGGTTGAGCTCTCTGTAATCTATGTGTGGTCTAAGGGAACCGTCTTTCTTATTCATAAATAACACTAGGGCACCCAAAGAGGAATGACTGAGGTAGACGAATTTTTGACCAAGAAGTTCAGAAAGCTAGTTTTCCAATTTTGCGAGCTCAGTAGGACTCATGCGATAGGTAGGTTTTGAGATAGGTTGTGTTCCAAGAAGCAAGTCAATAAAAAACTCTATCTCTTGTGGGAGAGAAAGACTAATAGATCTTCTAGAAAGACTTCCAGAAAGTTACAAATAGCAGGAATAGTGTATACAACGGGATCAACATCCATATTCCTATTTATTCAGAGGTTAAATAATAGCAAAACTAGACTTTTATTTCATTTTTGGTGATCGCAAAGTTATAATTTTACTTTCATAGTTAATAATTGCCCTATATTTTTCTAACCAATCCATTCCTTAAATAACATCAAATCTTAAAAAATCTAAAAGTATTAGATCTACTAATAGTTCTATTTCTGAAGCTTTTATCTTATAGTTTTTATACACACAATGAGCTTTTAATAAACCCCTAGAGGGAGTTTCTATCGCTAATACTTCACCAAGAGGTCCAACCCTAATATCTAACTTACAAGCAAAAGCACAAGAAATAAAGGAGTGGGTAGCAATTGTATCAATTAGAGCTCGAACAGAAATATCGTGAATAGAAAGGATACCTTGGATAAGAGCCGGAGTGGTGAGGGCACCGGGTTCATCAAGGTGGTATACATGACCCTGATCTACTAGTCGAGCCATGTTCTTTGGTTGTTGGGGACAGTCTTTCATAAAGTGTTGAGTGCTTCCGCACTAATAGTAGGTGTTGTTCAAACGCCAACAAGGTTGATCACTATGCAAGCGTCCACAATGTTGACATAATTAGGTAGGTCTGGCAGGGTGTCCAGTAGGTGGAGGCAAAGTAGGGAAATGGGCAACATGGTCATTTATCAAAATGACTACTAGCTTTCCAAACTGTGTTATATTATGAGAAATAGATCTTTCAACTGATTGATATTATGGGGCAGGATGTTGGCAAAGGTTAGCTTGATTTTGTCCTATGGCTACAGTTAGTCCCTGGATAGCTCGGAAGAATTTGGTAAACTCAGTCCTGGTCAGATTGTCCTGGGCCTCGGGTCTTTCGATACGTTCTATAGAAGGTCTCCCTTGTCTCATTCCTATAAAAGAAAAGGAAGACACGAGTTGGTGGTCTAGTTTTTTGAAAGATAATTCATTTCCTAAATATCCTAAAAGGTTTTCTACCTACAGCCTCAATTGTAAGGGATTTGGTCTGCGTAACTGTTCTGACACCATATGTTGTCTCCCAAATACTAATTACAGTAAAAGAGTGCAAGATACAGAAATAGATTACGAGTGCATAATAGTTAATTGTATGCAGCAGAGTAATTTATTACAAAACCCTTACGAAATATATGAGTCTAATTACACATATAACTGAGGTCATAAGTGGCAACAAAATACAAAATACAAAATATCAAAATACAAAAAGGGCCACTTCTTTCACTGTCAAAGGACTCATTAAAGTGCAAGTAAAGTTATGCACTCAAGGTTTGTGGATCCATGAGATCCTCAAAGATTTTAAGGGATAAGTCAGGGGTGGGTTCCTCACTATCTTCCTTATCTTAAGGGAGGCATGGAAAGGGGTGAGTTCCATATATTAAGTAAGGAAAATAGTATTTAAGTAACATCATAAAATTTTTAAAGTGATTAATTACGTCATCAAACACTTACCATCAGGAGTCTCATCAGGGACCTTTCTTAAATTATGAAAACAATTTGTTTATTTATGAAAACATCAAATTTATCATGTCATGGTCATATCAATCAAATCAATCATGCTGATAATAGAAAAAATCAAATAAATCATAATATGCATAGTTTTTCGTGTCATTTCTTCGTGAAATCATTCTGACTTCCATCTACTGAATATAGATACAAATTTTTGACTACCCATGTGGAATGACCAATTCATATATAACAGCAATTTGCAGCTTGCTAAACCAGTAGCACTTTTATGATTGGTCAAACTATGACACGATCTATGACCACGGCTGTGCCAACCACAGTGGTCCTATTAGAAAAACTATGGTCATGGTTGTACTTCACCAAAGGTGACCCTTATAGAAATATCACATCACCAATCTCATCAAAGGGTACCTGTCATCCATAGGGAGTAGTCCTCTCATTTCTTTTCAAACTAGAAGAGGGAGAAATAGAAAATCCTCAGAGATAGAAAGCCTAACGAAACACTTTATGAATTATGCATGTCAATACAAATACACATTTATCATACCATTTCATGCTTAATCACCTTCTCACATTTCAGTAATTGATGTCAAGAATTATATCATTTAAATCATCTGCAAATTATCAAGTTCATATATGATCATATAACATGCATTATTGAGTAAAATTAACTTTGTTTAGATATTTAAACATAATCATGCAAATCATAAATTCAAGCTTCATAATTTGACTCTAGAAATTCTCCTTATGATGTTTAAAAATAAGTACTAAATTTTTTACTGAAACCTTGAAGTTTCCTACACCTTTTCTTTTTCTTCTCCTCTCCCTCTCTCTCTAGATCACTCCCTCTCTCTCTCTAAGATCTTAGAGGATGGAAGAATGGAATGAAAGTGATGAGGAAATGATGAAGGAAGGGTCCCTATTTATAAAAAATGGAGACCGTCGAATTTGCACTGAGTGGCAAAATTTGGTGAGGAGAGAGAAAGTTAATAGGAAATAAAGTGATGTGATGACTGACAGATGTGACTGACAGATGTGACCGATGGATGGATGACACAACATGATGGTGGTACAAAAAATAGTGGCACGCCACCCAATGATGGTGGCATGTTGCCAAAATAAAAATGGCACACATCTCAGTTAGCAGTTGCTACCCAACCGATTGCGCACGCTACCTAAGGCACCGTATGGCGTTGAAGGGGGAGACGTATACTATCTGAAGCAGTAGCTCGTTGCCCCAGTCTATCGCGCACTGTAGCCCTAGCCTGCTGATGCACCGACCTAGCCTATCACGCGCAGGCCTAGCTTGTGCACAAGATACTGCTCACAATGCATTGCGGGCAAGCCTTCTACGCACAGGCTAGCTACACGGACGATGCATGCATAGGGCGCATAGAGCTTTACCTGTCTGTGCGCGATGGGACATGTGCACAAACCAAGCCTAACGCCCCACGTGGATTAGACATGATGCGACCCCAGGAGGCGACCATCAAATTTTGTGCTAATAGGGAAGCAAGGCCCGAGAAAAGGCCCAATCCCATAAAGCCCAAGGATCCAGTTCATGCAAGCCTAGATCAAGTAAGATAGATCATCGATTCCATCAAGACTTGGAAGCCTTATGGGTCACTAAGACAACTGGCTGAAAGACATTCAATGATGATGAGTGGTGGGCTTTCAGATTGATCTTAAAAGACGACGATGGCAAGTCTGAGACGTCGCACGGAGGGGAGATACCTGCAGGTGGGCGACCCGAGTCACCTAGCCTGCTAGGCCCAAACTGCAACCTAGCAGGTCGCGCGTCCGAGAAAAACGTGCGGCCCATGATACATGCCCCGCGGGTGGCCCAACCAATGCCTATTGGGTATATCGAAAGATCTGCCCTCACCTTAAGGCCTGATCTAGCGGACCTGCACCCGAGAGAGAAGGAACCGGGTCGAACACCTGACCCAACAGCCTAGCCTAGTAGCAGTCGCGAGCCCAACTGAACTTGTGCGGGCTGCAGACCCGTGAGGCCCAAAGGCCACGCACGGGCAGGCCTGGCCCAAGCTGCGCGCACGTGTGGGCTCTCCTAGCCCATATGGATGAGGTTGAGATGTGGTGAGTGTTTTTGGATTTGTTTTCAATGGCCCGTGCAATTTTTTTTAGCCCAAAATTTTCAAAAATGCACATGGTAATTATTCCTTTAATATTTTATTATTATCTTTAAATTAAGGATTAATTATATAATATTTTAATATTGAGATTATCCTAAATTATTATTTTATTATATTTTTAATATTTATTATTTATCCTCTTATTTTTATGTGATTTATATGGATTTCACATTGGGATAAATATGGAGTTATTTTAATATAAATCCATCTCTTATGATTATTTAATTAATTAATTTAGGATAGAATAATTATTTTATTATGTAATTATCCTAGATTAAGATAGAATTTTATCTAGGTTATTATTTTATTAATTATCTCAAAAATTTTGTACTCATCTAGATTGCCCAAGGGAGGCTATAGATAGACCTTTGCCCCTAAGATGTAAAGCACACCTTTGAGAATAAATTTGAAAGCATTCTTGAGAGCTTCGACTTTTCTTTCTTTTTGTATTTTTGCTAAAATTACCTTCTTTAAGTTCTTCGGGAAGCATGAGTCTTTAAAAGTCTTATTGAGCCAAGGAGCAGGGATCAACTTATTGGTAAGTCCGTGGTATTTTCCTTTCCTTGTTTTATTTTCGTACTTTTTGTTTTTGTTTTCCTTTTAGGATTGTAGATTCAATTAGAGGGAGGGATTTATTCTAGGTGGTTATTGTTTCGGTATTGCATACGTTGAATGGGTTTCAGGAGTAGATTCGATCCTCCCCATACACTCCCACGTCAGGACGTGCGCACAGTGCGCACGTCCTGTGCTGGCCGCGTGTGGCGTGCGATGCCTATGTATGCACATCCTGTGCTGGCTGTGTGTGGCGTGCGATGCTTGTGTGGGTGGGACCCTTCCAACGACTGTTTTTCCACAGGATTTCTACCTTTTATTTATCTTTTTCTTCAGAAAATATTATTTTTAAATAATAACAATAAAAAATATAATTTTTCTACGACAAAATAAAAACATAAATTTAAGAATTATTTAAATTAATTAAAAATATGAATTTAAAATACAAAATACGATATTTATTCAAAAACTATAATCATGAAATATCTAAAGAGTTTAAGCGGCCTTAGGGCTCGAATAAATAGGGGTTCACAATTACAAATTAAGCGCAAAGGTTTTCAGGGTGTTATAGAAAACATAACTTGAATGATAGCCCACATTACCACAACACCAAGCTTGTAGAGGTGGAAGACCCTTCCTCTCACAATGGGTCTAGTAGCATCCTTAGGCTTCTAGGGACAATCCTTCACAAAATGTTGTATACTCCACTTATAGTAGGGTCGATCACCATGGTTTCGGCCACAGTGCTAGCATGTTTGACTAGGCTGAAAAGGATTATAAGGAGGTGGAGATCGGGAAACATCTACAGACAATAGCCATTCTAGGTCGTTTGTCAGTATGACCCTGGTCGATCTGCTTCATTTTTTATTAGTGTTATGCTCTGACATTATAAATGTGCCAGTAATGGGCAACAAGAAGTTCCTCGGCAAATTGGGCATGCTTAAGTTCTTCAACTTAGGTGTTTAGCCACATAATGTCCACTTGGTCGAAGATGTCAGCCCTTAGATGCTTAAGAAATTTCCAGGCCTTCCTGTTTTCCATAGTTATGCTCTCTGGGAGAAATCTGGATAGTTGAATGAACATGGAGGTGCACTGGCTCATAGTCATGCTTTCTTACGACAGGTCTTAGAATACTTCTTCTTTCTTCTCTCGAATGTTAATTGGAAAGAAGCTCTTGAGGAAGACATTAATAAACTGGCCCTACGTAATTAGAGAAGGTAGGGTTTCTTTCTTGAGAAGCCACTAGTGCTCAGCCTCTCAAGTGAACATGAAGGCTACAAGGCGAACCTTATACTCTTTAATGAGCTCAGAGATGAAGAATAGTTTCTCTATTTGTATGATCCATGCTTTTACGGGCATGAGGTCTGATCCACCATCAAATTAAGGAGAGTTTAGTTTTCAAAATTCCAAGATATTGTGTGAAATAGCATGATCGTCGTGATGGTGGCCATTTATAGGATGAGGCTGGCTGACATTATGGGCAAAGTTGTGGCCCACAATGGCAGTCCAACCATGACTTGCTCGGAATAGCTCAGTGAACTCTACCTGGGTTGGATTGTCTTGATCACCAAGTCTTTCTAAGGAAGGTCTCCCTTGAGTCATATTGCCTACAAAAGGGAGACAAGGGTTTAGAAATGACGTTGTTCACTAAGGTGCAAAGATTATTTCTCACTCTAAGAAAATTTCTAGATTTCTATACTTAAATCCTAGCCCTTATTGTAAGGGATGTCCAATAATCTTTTTCGGATACCACTTGTGACACTCCAATACCCGGTTGAAAACGTTGTCTGATAATAGAACATATAAGAGTGCATAAATAATTTATATAACAAAAGAAAAGTCATCCATTATAAAAATTTAATGTTCAAATACGTTTGAGGCCAAGAAGTTGGCTAATAAAATATATACAATGCTTATTTTAACAGCTTCTTTCATTATAAAATAAATAATAATTAGTATACAATCATCCATATGCACTCAAATATCCACTACAGATCTGCGAATAGATCCAAACAAGCTTTAAGGGGTAGCTTGGGGAGTGATTCTTCACTTTCCCAATTATCTATGAGGAAATAGATTAGGGTGAGTTCTATAAAACTCAATAAAATAAATAATATTTAAACTACGCTATTAAAGTTTTAAAAGCTATACATCTTTAAAATTTATCCTCACCTTTGAAATCCATGAACTTACCATTGGGGATTGTCATAGAAAAGATTCTATTAAAATACCTTTGAAAATGTTTTACTTTAACTTCATCAAAATATTTTTTGAAATGCCAATCTCAGACATAAGCAATAAAACATAACAGTGAGACGTGTAGGCGTGCAGTAGCGAGTGTGCGAATGTGACTGTCCATGATGGGACATTTTTGCGCGCGCGCTGCAGGGTGTAAGCATGCGATGCAAGTGTTCAAGCTCACGATGGAACGTGCGCTATAGGTGTGCGCACATGTGGTGCGGGGTGTGCGCGTCCGTGCGTATGCCCTCTAGCATTTCCTACGAGCCTACCCGTGGGTCCCTTCTCTATTTCACTTTAAATTTTTTTCTTTTTAATTTTAATAAATTTTAAACATTTTTTTTGGCAAAATAACAATTTAAAATTCTTCTAAAATATTTTAAAGCCCAAATTAAAAATAAAAAAAAATAAAAAAAAGAAAATTAGAACATTAAATATTAAAAAGGTTCAGGGGTGTTACACTTAAGACCTAATTCCTAAAGCCAAATCCCTAAGCCTTAGCCTTAAGTCCTAAATCATACGACATATGCACTAAGACCTAAACCATAAACCCAAAATTTTAAATACTAAACTCCTAAACCCTAAATTTTAAAATCTAAACCCTAAAACCAAAATCTTAAACCCTAAATTCTAAACCTCAAACCTCTAAAAACTTAAGCCCTAACCTTAAATCCTACGCCTTCAGTCTTAAGGTGAAATCACTAAGTCTTGAGACCTAAGCCCTAAGCCCTAAGCCCTAAACCTTAAATCCTAAACCCGAAACACTAAACCCTTAATCTCTTAAACCCCTAAATCCATAAAACCCTAAATTCTAAAGCGTAAACCATAAACCATAAACCTTAAACTCGAAACCATAAAACATTATGCCCCAAACCCTAAACAATAAACTCTGAAACCCTAAACCGTAATCGCTAAACCCTAAAAGCCAAAACCTTAAACCTTAAACCCTAATTCTTTAAACCCCAATAATGCTAAACCGCAAAGTCTGAAGTCCAACGACCTAAGCTCTAAGCCTTAAATTCTAAACCCTAAATCCTAAATCCTAAATCTCTAAATCTCTAAAACCCAAAAGAACTAAAACCTAAACCATAAAACCTTAAACTCTAAACCTGAAACCCTAATCCCTAAACCCTTAATCTTAAACCCTAAACCCTAAACCCTAAACCCTTAAACTCGCAAACCCCTAAATCCATATAACCCTAAATCCATATAACCCTAAACCATGAACCCTAAAACCTAGACCCTAAACCCTAAACTCTAAAACCCTAAACCATAAACCATAAATCATAAACCCTAATTCCTTAAGGGCAAACTCCTAAATCCTAAACCATGACAATGCTAAACTCAAAGCCTAAAGCCCAAAGCCCAAAGGCCTAAACCCTAAGCGTTAAATCCTAATGCCTAAATCCTAAACCACTATAATGTTAAAATCAAAATCCTAGACCCTAAAGGCCTAAGCCTAAAATGTTAACTCTAAACCCTAAATCCTAACTCTAAATCATGAACCATATAACATTAAACCTTAAACCCTAAACCATTAAACTCTAAACCATACACCCTAAACCCAAAAACCCTAAGTCCTAACCCCAAAACCCTAATTCAACAAACCACTATAATGCTAAACCCCTAAGCCCTAAGCCCTAAACCCTAAATCCATAAAACTTAATTTGTGGCAGCACGCTATAGTGGCACTACGTACGACCATTATAGTGGGTAGATTTTGGCCCCACTGTGCGCGTGCGACACTGTTCCATACACGCATTTACGGGAAGTTCCCATGAGGCTTGCCTGTGGGACATGTTTCCCCTTTTTATTTTTATTTTCTTTGTTTGTTTTGTTTTAAATTTAAATATCCTTCCTAGCCAAAATTAAATTGAAACCATGGATAAAATAATTTTAAACATAAATTTAAATTATAAATTTAAAAATACAAGCATTCAAGTCTAAGTAGATCCAAGGGTGTCACATTAAACCCTAAACCCTTAATCTTAAACCTTAAACTCTGAACTATAAAACCTTAAACCCTAAATCATAAAACCTAATTCCTTAAACCCATATAACACTAAACTCTTAAGCCCTAAGCCTAAGCCTAAGCCTAAGTCTTATGTCTTAAACCCTACATCCTAAATCTTAAATCCTAAACCCTAAACACTAATCCAAAAACCTTAAGTAACAATAAATCCTAAAATATATGCCCTAAATCCCAACTCCTAAACCCTAAACATTAAACTCTAAGCCTAGGACCTAAGGCCTAAGTCCTAAATCTGAAGCCTTAAGCTTTAACTTTACACCCTAAACCTTAAGCTCTTAATTCTAAACTATAAACCCTAAACTAACGTCCTAAGACCTAAGCTCTAACCCCTAACCTTAAGCCATAAGCTCTAAGTTCTAAGCCCTAAATTCTAAATAATAAACCCCTAACCTTAAACCGTTAAACCTGTAGATGCCTAAAATCGTAGCCTGAAGCCCAAAGCCAAAGCCCTACCCCAAATTCCTAAGCTCTAAACCCTAAGCCCTAATGTGACATCCCGATACTTGGAGAGGTAAAAGGGAGCCTGATAACAAAATAGATATGAGTGCATAAAAATAAACATATACATATGCAATGCAAAATATCATCTCTTACAACAAATTTTGAGTTTTAAATTTTACATATGCGGCCAATGAGATGGCTGCCAAAATACATATCTACAAAAATTTATAGAAAGTAACTTCTTCCATTAGAAGATTGTTTCATTAGAATACGAACATATAATACACTCAAAATTCTCCTAAATATTTGAAAACAAATCCAAACAAGCTTCAATGGGCAATTTAGCAAGCAAATCA
The DNA here is from genome assembly GCF_054855325.1 of Carica papaya. Classification (NCBI taxonomy): domain Eukaryota; kingdom Viridiplantae; phylum Streptophyta; class Magnoliopsida; order Brassicales; family Caricaceae; genus Carica; species Carica papaya. The sequence goes on along the minus strand of NC_142311.1, from coordinate 24,969,426 downwards.
TCACTTCTATCATCTACGGGGGATATGGATTGGGGTGAGCTCTAAATAACTCAGTAAGGGAAATAATATTTAAATTACATTACTAAGGTTTTTAAAGATTATTTATTTTCAAAGCATATCCATATAATAAAAACATGTGACTTATCTCTTGGACTTGTCGCAGAATAGGTTTATTTGAAATATTGAGAAAACCTTTACTTTTTTTAAAACTAATTTAGAAATATTGGTATTTAAATCATAATAGGAAGTAAAGACAAAGCAATGTAACATAATAGAGTCAATGATATAATGAAGCAATGTAACGTAAGCTAGTTAAACCAACAAAAAGCATGGCAATGTCATGATAGAACACTGAGAAACATATTCATCTAAAGAGAAACTACTAAAGGATGGGAAATCAATCAACTGTTCTAGCTATGTCATCAAGTGGTTAAGTTTTATTTATGTCTTTTACAGATCTTTGCTCAAAATTGTTCCAAGTTATATCAGTTAAGGGTAGAAGGGATCCCCAACTAGCATTGTGAATGGATAAATAGATTCATTTCAGTATCAGCTATTTTAGATATAAAACTAATGACCATGGCCATACTTCGCCATTGTGGCCACTACAAATCATATAAGACTAATGACCACGATCATATTTTGCCATTGTGGCCTCTACACATCGAATCGTTAATCTACTCTCGTCAGAGGGAACGCCAATACCATTCACAGGGAGTGGTTCACTAATAAATTCAAGTACGGAAGCAAAAATCCCAAGTGATAACAATCAAATGGATTTTCCTTTTTCCCTCTTTTTTTACTGATTTTGATTTATAGATAATCATGAATTCATAACCCGGTGGGAGTTTAATAACATATTCCAGCCTATATACCTGGACTTCGCCATCAAGTCATCTTCTTGAGCTGAGGGTCAATAAAATAACCCTCTCCACCATCACCTAAGGGTAAGGCAAATGACCAAATCCGTACATACTTCAAGTGTCATCGAATGTTCCATTAAACATGCATTCTTATTTTTAAGGAACACTATCAACATATATATTCATTCATATAATATAGTTGATAAACAATGTTCTAAATTCATGCATCAAGACAAATTAAAAATCATCAATTAATTATCTAGAAATTTACTTAGAAATATATGAGAAAATACCAAGAATCCCTTACCAAAACCTTTGATGTCTTTCGAAATCCTATGAAAAATGGATGGGAAAATTGCTCGATGACTCATAAATCGTAAGAAGAATCCTAACTCATTGTCTCCCACACAAAGTTTCCCTAAATCTTCTCTAGAATTTGAGACTGGATGAATGTATGAAATGAAAGAGAGGGGGAAAGCCCTTTAAATAGATTTTTTAGGCAAACAAGAGCCGTAGAATCACATGGGCGATCCACGGCTTTCAATCGGCCAATGGCCGACAAGCCACTACATGCAGCACACATGTGTGCCACGTGGCAACCATACACACTCAATTGGGCGGACAAGATAGATGGACTAGATGACTTATCCGTCAATCGGTCGCAGCAAGTGACTGCACGCAAAGTCGCATGCACTGTAGGATGACAAGATAGCTTGTGCACAAGCATGCTAGCACACTGTCATATTGACGAACACAGTTGGCATGTGGGCAGGGGCAGGCGGGCACATGGGCACAGGTAGGTGAGCACGTGGGCACGGGCAGGCGGGCACATGGGCACGTGGGCTAGTGGGCTCATGGGTGCGCAGACGCACAGTCCATTCTTTCGGGTTCATGGAGTTTTTTCGTGTTGTTTTACCATTTTATGTTTTTCTTTCATTTTTCCTAAAATTCATGAATAATTTTAGTACAAATTAATTAAAAATAAAAATAAATAATTTTAAAATTTAAAAATTAAAATAAGGCCAAGTGAAATAAATTATGAATACCGATTAATATTTAAAATCAAAATAAAAGTTCGTAATGCACTAAAACATGAAGTTTAAAAACACAGCATTTGAACATAGAGATTTCGGGGTGTTACACCTAAGCCCTAAATCCTAAACTCTAAAACCTAAACCCTTAACAATAAAACCCTAAACTTTAAACCGTAAACCGAAATCCTTAAACCCTAAACCATACATCCTAATTCCCTAAACCCCTAAACCCTTAAGACCATAAATCCCTAAGACCCTAAACCTTTAACCTTAAACCCCAATTCTTAAAACCTGAACTTAAATCCCTAAACCCTTAAACCCTTAAAACCCTAAATCCCCCAAGCCCTAAACCATAAATCTTAAAACTTTAATGCTAAATCCTAAACATTAAACTTTAAAGCACTAAAGCCCTAAACCCTAAATGTTAAACCCTAAAACCAAAACTATAATGTAATATTACAAATAGCTTGAAATTGTATTCCTCCTTTATAAAAATTTAGATGTATTTTTCATATTTTAATTTACAAACTTATTTAAATGTTCATGCAATTCATTTTGAAATTAAGTTGAATTTGAGAAACCACCAAGAGAACACTCTTACAACCCACGGGATTTTGATTGAATTCCCCAACCCGTAGACTCACCCTGTTTTAGAATAGCTTAGGCCACCAAAAGGATAAATGTAACACTCTACTCACCATCGCACTAAATTTATATTTCAAAAAACACTATTTATTTGGGCCTTAAGGCCACTTGAACTCATTTAAATTTATTTTGCAGCTTTACATTGTAATTTGTGATTTAAATTTATAATTCCAATTTTATGCTTATTTTGTTATTTTATTTTCATTTTGATTTTTATTTGATTTTATTTGTTATAATTATTTTTGTTTTATTATTTTTTAATTTATTTTATACATTATTTTTTTTATTAAAAATAATTTTTAAGGGAAAACGAAAAAAGGGGGAATAATCCCACTGAAAAACACTCATGGAAGAGGTTTGACCGCGCGGACACAATGCACTGTGCCCAAGCATGCGCACGCAACCTGGCAAGAGATGTGCCCACTGTGCGCACGTCCCATCCACGTAGGGCACAGGGTCAGTTCTGCGTGTGCATCTTGTTGTGCGCCGGTAGGCTAGTTCGAGTGCATCACAACATGCACAGACAAGGCCAGACCGTGCATCACATCGCGCACGAACAGGGCCAGACCGAGTAGTAGGCTTGTATGCCTGCGGCCTATGCGCAATAAGCCAGCGCATTGTAAGCCCTGCGCGCGTGCAGGTTAGCTCCTTCGAGCGGTAGGGTAGGCTAGCGCATACAACTTAGGCGTGCAGCGCGTGACCAACCTTGTGAGGCGCACTGTCACACTGGGCGGTGCGCCACCCCCCTGGGTGATGCGGAACCCCAAGACCCTTACTTAAACCTTAGAACTCTTCAATCGGTTTATAACAGAATTTAGATCACAAGTAAAAAAAGGAATCAAATTTGTTCAATCACCCAAATGATAAAAGTTAATGAGAACCCAAGAAAGATGAATGATATCTCTTGAACTCAATCCAAACAAGCACCAAGAACAATTGAAATAGGAAATCAAAATTGAAATACAAGTGATAACAATTGTATTCCAAATCAACACCTTGTGCATAAAGTAAAAAGAAAGCCAAAACACTCTCAACTCAATTCTGAAATGTTTGATTACAACTCTTGATGTCCACAAAGAAGAGTTCCTTTGGTATTTATAGCCAAAGAAATCAATGATAAGTTACAATACAATAACTACAATTGTAACTCCCACAATAACTAGGTTAATTATGTGGTAATCACAATTGCAACTCCAACAATAACTAGGCTAATTATAGGCATGCAATTGTTATGTAACGCCTTGTAACTCCAATCTTCTTAACCAACACCACTAATTGTTTATGGCACTATATAGTTATGAGCTCATTCTTGTAATAACATTAAGACAAGACTTAAGCCCAAAATGAGTTGTACTTAACTATATGGGCTTAATTAACTCAAAGTAAAATAAAACAATCCAAAATACTTAAAACAACTCAACTAATCCATCCCATACACAAAGCTTATTCATCCATTATCAATAAGATTCAAATAAGCCCAAATTATTCCAAATAACATAATCCAATTAAAGTTACGAATTTGAGCTATTCAAAAATCTCATATTTGAACTTTCCACAATTGGCCAGCCCATCATCCACATGTTTTTGAGTAAAAACTTGGAGCAACTCTTTAAGCTTCTTTGCCTTTGATCTTGCTACTGGTCTGCTGAAACTTTCCAGGTTTGGAACTGTATTTGTGTTTACATCATTTAAAATTTGCTCCAAGTCACCTTCTGATGCTCTTTGAGTATCTTGAGTGTTTTTAGCCTTGTTTCCATCATCCCCCCTCCCCTCAAAAGGATTAGTCATCGAATCAATTCCTGCATCAATTTCAAAAGGGATAAATCAGATATGTTAAATGTAGCCAAAACACTATACTCACCTGGTATGTCAACTTTGTAGGCATTTTCATTTATTTTGGCTATGATTTAAAATGGACCATCCCCATTAGCATCCAACTTAGATTTCCATTTTGATGGAAATTGTTCCTTGCACATTGAACCCACACCCAATCTCCGGGTTCAAATGAAATCTTGCGCCTTCCTTTATTGACATGGGATGCTACTTGTTCATTTTTTTTTTCAATGTTCTGCCTTACTTTTTCATGAATTGCTTTAACAATTTTTGCTTTCTTATGTCTATCCAAATTAGAAATGTCACTTATAGGAATAGGCAACAAATCAAGTGGAGTTAAGGGATTAAAACCGTATACAATTTCAAAAGGAGAAAACCCATTAGAAGAATGTATACTCCGATTATAAGCAAATTCAACAAATGGTAGCATATCTTCCCAAGTTTTAACATTCCTTCCAATTAAAGAACGTAATAATGTACCAAGTGTTCTTTTTACTACTTCAGTTTGACCATCCGTTTGTGGATGTGAAGTAGTAGAAAATAAAAGTTTGGTCCCAAGTTTGGACCACAAAACTCTCCAAAAGTGGCTTAAAAACTTAACATCCCTATCGAACACAATGGTTTTAGGAATCCCATGCATTCTAACAATTTCGCGGAAAAATAAATCCGCTATGTGTGTGGCATCATCTGTTTTGTGACATGGTATAAAGTGTGCCATTTTGAAAAAACGATTAACAACAACAAATATTGAGTCTCGGTCTTTTCTAGTCCTAGGCAAACCCAACAAAAAGTCCATAGAAATATCAACCCAATGATGTGTAGGAATGGGTAATGGCATATATAATCCATGTGGTTGAACTCTAGACTTAGCTTGCCTACATGAGATGCACTACGCACAAATTTTCTCAACATGTTTGCGCATATTAGGCCAAAAGAAATGTTCATGTAAAATGCTCAAAGTTTTGCCAATCTCAAAATGTCCCATTAAACCACCACTATATGTTTCACGAACAAGCAACTCCCTAATAGAACTATTAGACACACATAATTTTTCCTTTTTAAATAGAAAACCATCATGCCTATAAAAGTCTTGAAATACCGCATGTTCACAAGCCACATAAACATTTAAAAAATCACTATCATGCACATACAATTGTTTGAAATGCTCAAATCCCAACAATTTTGTAGAAAGAGTAGAGATAAGATTGTACCTTCTTGAAAGCGCATCAGCTACCACATTTTCTTTTTCTTGCTTATATTGGATCACATATGGGAATGACTCTATGAATTCTACCCATTTTGCATGTCGTTTATTAAGCTTGTCTTGCCCTTTCAAATGCCTCAAAGATTCATGATCGGTGTGAATCACAAATTCTTTTGGTAACAAATAATGTTGCCATGTCTCTAATGCTCTTACCAAAGCATAAAACTCTTTGTCATAGGTGGAATAATTCAATTGTGCACCATTGAGCTTCTCACTGAAGTAAGCAATGGGTATTTTATCCTGTATAAGAACAGCACCTGTCCCAAGCCCAGAGGCATCACATTCAATTTCAAAAGTTGAATCAAAATTAGGCAATCTTAATAAAAACGCATTACATAAATTTTTTTTCAGTAAGGAAAACACATTTTCTTGTTCTTTTCCCCAAACAAACCCCTTATCTTTTTTCATGATTTCAGTTAAAGGGGCAGCAACGACATTAAAATCTTTTACAAATCTCCTATAGAAACTTGTCAAACCATGAAAACTACGCACCTCACATACACTTTTAGGTGTCGGCCACTCTTGAATAGCCTTTACCTTTTCACTATCTACCTCGATTCCTTTTGCACTCACGACATATCCTAAGAAAATGATGCGATCAATGCAAAATGTACATTTCTTCATGTTAGTTTATAGTTGAAATTTGTGCAATGTGTCAAACACTTGTCTCAAATGCATGACATGTTCATCAATAGATTTGCTATACACAAGAATGTCATCGAAGTAGACAACCACAAACTTTCCAATAAATTCATGTAAAACATGGTTCATTAAACGCATGGAAGTACTTGGCGCATTAGTTAAGCCAAATGGCATAACCAACCACTCATATAACCCTTGTTTTGTTTTAAAAGTAGTTTTCCATTCATCTCCTGGTTTTATTCTTATTTGGTGATAACCACTTTTAAGATCAATTTTAAAAAATACACAAGCACTATGCAACTCATCTAACATATCATCAAGTCGAGGTATTGGGTGTCGATATTTTACCGTTATTTTGTTGACGGCTCTACAATCAACACACATACACCAACTACCATCTTTTTTGGGTACTAATAAGACGGGCACTGCGCATGGACTTAAACTTTATCGAATTTACCCCTTTTGTAAGAGCTCCTCCACTTACCTTTCAAGCTCTTTGGTCTCCTCGGGATTGTTCCTATAGGCTGGTCTATTTGGTATGGCAGCCCTGGGAATGAAGTTAATTTGATGCTCAATCCCTCTCAAAGGTGGCAAACCTTAAGGTAGATCATCGGGAAAAACATCGCTAAATTCCTGCAAAACTTCAACCACAACACTTGGCAAAGAAGGGTCAAGTTCGTTAGTTGAGAAACAAGCTTCCTTGTACATGAGTACAATAATTGGCTTGTTAGAAAATAAAGCTTTCCTCACATCTCTCATTTTAGCATAAAAGCTCATTTTCTTTCCCTCATTCTTTTCTATGGTCAAATGCATCTCTATTTCTTTTTCCTTTTGATCTTCATTTTTCCACTCTAATTTTCTCTCACTCTCTTTTCTTTCCTCTTTTTCTTTTTCTTTTATTTTTCTCTCGATCTCTCTTTGTGCGAATTCATCGTGGGACTTTTCAAGTTGCATTTGGTCTTCAAAAACTTGTTTAGGGGTTAAAGGAAGAAGAGTATACTTTTTGCCCTCTTTTCCTACCATGTACCTATTGAGATACCCATCATACATCACTCTCCTATCCCATTGCCATGGTCTACCCAGTAAAATATGACTAGCTTGCATAGGAACTACATCACATATCACCTCATCACTATACTTTCCAATAGTAAAAGGCACCCTCACTTGCTTATTGACTCTCACCTCCCCACTATTGTTAAGCCATTGCAGCTTATAAGGTTTAGGATGTTTTGTAGTTTCCAAACCCAGTTTATCAACAAATAAGGTACTAGCCACATTTACACAACTACCCCCATCAATAATCATGCTACACAATTTTCCATTCACTAAACATCTAGAATAAAAATTGTTCTCTCTTTGAAACTTAACCCCCTCATCATCATTCCTTACTTGCATATTCAAAGCACGTCTAGAAACCAACAATCTACCTTCCATAGGCATTTTCCCATCACTGCAATCCTCCACATCATTCTCATCATCCGTTTCAACACCATCACCACGCATCACCATTACCCTTTTATTTGGGCATTGAGATGCAATATGACCAAAACTCAAGCATCTGAAACACTTGATATCTCTATTCCTAGGAGTTTGGGAGTTAGAAATACCTTCGTGTTTATTATCATTAGCATCTTTTGGCTTAGTTTTGTCATCTCTTTTGAATTGGACAGCCTTGTTATCTCCCCTCCAATTCGGTCTCCAATTTGAATTTTGGGCCGAGTAAGTGTTGGCTTGCCTTGTGTTTCCCTTTCTCTTTAATTGTCTTTCAATCTTTACAGCCATGTGCACCATATCATCAATCGCCACATAATGTTGAAGCTCTACAATGTTGGTTATGTCTTTGTTAAGGCAATTTAAGAACCTTGCCATAGTAGCTTCCCTATCCTCTTCAATATTAGCCCTTATTATGGCTATCTCCATCTCTTTGCAGTAGTCTTCTACACTTTTGTTCCTTTGTATAAGGCCTTGCAATTTTTGATGTAAGTCCCTATAGTAGTGAATAGGAACAAAGTACCTTCTCATGATAGCCTTCATTTCGGCCCAAGTGGAAATAGATCTCTCTCCATTTCTCTTTTTACTTGTGATGAGTTGATCCCACCACACAATGGCATACTCTCCAAACTCCACGACCGCAAGCTTTATCTTTTCTCCTCCGAATAATTGTGGCACTCAAAAATAAGCTCCACCTTACGCTCCCATTCAAGATAAGCATTCGGATCATTCTTGCCTAAAACGATGGGATTTTCATTTTGATGCTCCCAATGTATTTATCAAGATCGTTTCGACCACTACCATAATTTCGACCTTCATTGACCAAAGTAGCTTGGTCATTAAAAGGTGGTGTTGGAAGTCTTCTTGCCCCTGGATTGGTTTGATAAGCTTCTCCTCTCATGGAATTTAACTCACGTTGTTGTTTCTCTAGATTCTCATTCACGTTGCCAATAGCTAGTTGAATCCTCTCAAATTGTTGTTGCATTGCTTTGAGGATGAATTCTTGATCTTTTAATGTTCTTGCACTCCCTTTTGGCTCCATCTTCAAATCTGAAATTTTAATGACAAACAAAATAAATTGCAACCTCACAAATCACTCCTTCAAGTGTTTACTCTCGTAGTATGGGCACTCGTGTTTCACTCAATTTTGGCTTTTACCCTCTTTTGAGCTCACACTCTCTTGCTTTTTAACACTCAAGCAATCTTTTATAACTTTATACAAAATGGCCAATTCAAACAACAACTAATTATCACTATGTACTCAATTTTAATTAGAGATAACAAAGAATTCCTAAAGAAACAAGATACACGAATTCAACTCTAAAAGCAAACTAGAACAATCTAAACAATGAAGAGCACACACTTGATATAGAAATAAGTGCATGATGATTTTTATGTTAATTAGGTAACAACGAATCAATATTATTACCTCAAGATGTAATAAGAAGCAAATGGGCATAAATATTAAATGAAAACTAAAGATGCAAGAAAAAAAATGGTGAATATGGAATTTAATGCACGAAACTTCTAATTCTCTAATAGAACCACAAATTATTACCAAAATACTCAAATTAAGTGAAACAAATAGTTTTGGATGAAAACAAACTCAATTGAGGTGAGTTGTTTCCAAACAGCCCCAAAAATTACACAAACAATCTCAACCAAACAAACAGCCTTGAAACGAGTTTCTCTTTTAAATTTTAAATGTATTTGAATGTTATATGAGATAAATAAAAGGAAAATAACAGCAGCTGTGTCAATTACACAAGGTAGAATATGTGGAAATGTGTTTTGCACAATTAAGCAAATTAGTCTAATCTGATTTTTTTTTTTTGCTTAATGCAAATTTTGTCTCTTTTGTTTGTAAGAAATAATGAAAATAAAGACAACAAAATAAGGATAGACTAATTTACTTGGTGAACCAATGCTCTGATACCAAATGATGCGGAACCCCAAGACCCTTGCTTGAACCATAGACCTCTTCAATCAGTTTAGAACAGAATTTAGATCACAAGTAAAAAAGGAATCAAATTTATTCAATCACCCAAATGATAGAAGTTAATGAGAACCCAAGAAAGATAAATGATATCTCTTGAACCCAATCCAAACAAGCACCAAGAACAATAGATAACAATTGTATTCCAAATCAACACCTCGTGCATAAAGTGAAAAGAAAGCCAAAACACTCTCAACTCAATTCTGAAATGTTTGATTACAACTCTTGATGTCCACAAAGAAGAGTTCCTTTGGTATTTATAGCCAAAAAAATCAATGATAAGTTACAATACAATAACTACAATTGTAACTCCCACAATAACTAGGTTAATTATGTGGTAATTACAATTATAACTCCAACAATAACTAGGCCAATTATAGACATGTAATTGTTATGTAACTCCAATCTTCTTAACCAACACCACTAATTGTTTGTGGCACCATATAGTTATGGGCTCATTCTTGTAATAACACTAAGACAAGACTTAAGCCCAAAATGAGTTATACTTAACTATATAGGCTTAATTAACTCAAATTAAAATAAAACAATCCAAAATACTTAAAACAACTCAACTAATCCAGCCTATACACAAGGCTTATTCATCCATTATCAATAAGACTCAAACAAGCCCAAATTATCCAAAATCACTTAAATCCAATTAAAGTTACGAATTTGAGCTGTTCAAAAAGCTCATATTTGAACTTTCCACAATTGGCCAGCCCATCATCCACATGTTTTTGAGTAAAAACTTGGAGCAACTCTTTAAGCTTCTTTACCTTTGATCTTGTTACTAGTCCGCTGAAACTTTCCAGGTTTGGAACTGTATTTGTGTTTACATCATTTGAAATTTGCTCTAAGTCACCTTCTGATGCTCTTTGAGTATCTTGAGTGTTTTTAGCCTTGTTTGCATCATTCCCCCTCCCCTCAAAAAGATTCGTCCTCGAATCAATTCCTGCATCAATTTCAAAATGGGATAAATCAGATATGTTAAATGTAGCCAAAACACTATACTCACCTGGTAGGTCCACTTTGTAGGCATTTTCATTGATTTTGGCTATGATTTGAAATGGACCATCCCCATGAGCATCCAACTTAAATTTCTATTTTGGTGGAAATCATTCCTTGCACATTTGAACCTACACCCAATCTCTGGGTTCAAATGAAATCTTGCGCCTTCCTTTATTGACATGGGATGCTACTTGTTCATTTTTCTTTTCAATGTTCTGCCTTGCTTTTTCATGATTTGCTTTAACCATTTTTGCTTTCTTATGTCCATCCAAATTAGAAATGTCACTTATAGGAATAGGCAACAAATCAAGTGGAGTTAAGGGATTAAAACCATACACAATTTTAAAAGGAGAAAACCCAGTAGAAATACTCCGATAGAGGTTCATCTGCATGGGCACCATGCGTTGTGCGCATGCGTGCGCGCGTGACTAGGCACAGAACGTGCACACCCATCCGCGTGGGTGCTGCACGCAGGCCTACTGCACGGATAGTGCACACACCGGGCAAATAGACCAGGCTTCGTGCCTCGCGGGGATAGGATGTGTGCACAGTGAGGACATCCTATGTTGGCTACACGGGCGACGTGCGATGTTAGTGCGGGCAGAACCCTTCTCGAGGGGTTTTCCAGTGGGATTTCTGCATTTTCTCCATCTTTTTTTATGAAAATATTATTTTTAAATAATAAAAATAAAAAAATTTAAGAATATTTAAATAAATTAAAAATATGAATTTAAAATACAAAATATGATATTTAGCATAAAATTATGAAATATCTAAAGATTTTAAGGCTCAAATAAATAGGGTTCACAATTACAAATTAAGCGCAAAAATTTTTGGGGTGTTACCCTCGACTTGGAGAAGATCAAGTTATGCATAAGAGGTAAACCGCCAACAACATATCTTAATTTCATAAGTTTAGCCCTCCTTCCTTTAGGGTGGTCTTGATCCGATGATCGCTATGTGTTGGATAATGCAGACAGAGAAAATTTTCACTATACTAGAGATCGATGATGAGAAGAAGGTTCCTCTAGTTGCTTTCATGTTCACCGATGAGGCAGAGAACTGGCAGAGATTGAAGAAGGAGACTTTGTCAGTTCTTATTACTTATAATAGATTTATGTATGCCTTCTACATAACTTTTTCCCAGTCTAGGTTAGAAAGAGGAAGAGTTCCAGGACCTTTGACAAGGCAGTCTTTCTGTAAGTAACTATGCTGCTAAGTTTGTTCAACTGTCTAGGTTTGCACCTGAGTTGGTCTGTACTGAGGACAAGAGGGCTAGACATTTTCTCAAGGGCTTGAGAGCAGATATCTATGATCGAGTGGCCATGTTTAGGCCAAGTACTTATCCAGAGGTTCTTGAGAATGCATAGTTAGTTAAAGAGCTTATTTCAGCTCGTTTCAGACAAGCTAGTGGTTATAGATTTTTTGATCAATTGAAGAGAAAACATGTGACATCCCGATACCTGGTGGGGTAACAGCACCTGATAGTAGAACATATATGAGTGCATAATAGAAATATATAACAGAATAAAAGTCATCCTTTAAAAAAATTGATGTTCTAATACAACTGAGGCCAAGACACTGGCAAATGCAAATATATATAAATGTTGTTCTAACCACTTTTATCATTATAATTTAATTGTTCATCAAAGTACAATCATTCACATGTACTCAAATGTCCACTACAGGTCTACAAATGGATCCAAACAAGATTCAAGGCATAGCTCGACGAGTGATTCTTCACTTTCCACATCGTTTGGGGGAAATGGATTGGGGTGAGTTCCATAAAACTCAATAAAACAAACAATATTTAAACTGCACTACTAATATTTCAAAGGTTATTTTATTTTAGAAAAAAATGCTATTACCTTTACAATCCATGGGACTTACCGTTAGAGAGCATTACAGATTTTGTCATATTATTTTTCATTTAAAATACTATTGAAAATATGGTGCTTTTAATTTACTAAAATTAGTTTTGAAATACCCGACTCAAAACATAAGCAATTAGGTAGAACATAGGGAAACATATTTGATACATCCATCTAAACATGGCATAACAAGATGAAATAGTGAAAAACATATTCGACACACAGGAACTTATCTAACATGGGGTCACAACAATAGTCCTTGCTAATCCAGTTCAAACTTCTCATTTTAGTTTCAGTGTTTTACAGATCTTCACGCGTAGTTATTTTAACTCATAGCATCATATGGCAAAAGGGATCCCTGACTACTAATGTGAATGAGAAATAGTTCAGTTCGATATACAGTAAAATAGTTGGAAACTATGACTACGACCATTCTTTATCACTATGGCCCCTATAATTAATCGTGATCCACTCTTGTCAGAGGGAAAGGTTACTCCATTCATAGGGAGTGCTTCACCAACGGTCGATTTCACTCATATTCAGTTACCCCTCAGTAATAACGGTCAAACAAATTTAGTCTTTATTCGTTGTTCTTAACAATCAAAATCTCAATCACAGTTTAACAAAATTTAACTTCAACACATTGGGTCCATCAAACCGGTCCTTAAACTTATAACTTTTCCAATTTAATAAAATTCCCTCATCTAAATCATCTTGACCTAATTAGCAACTTCAGGCCCAAATGAGGCCCAATAGATGAATAGACCCGATTAATACTCATTAACTAACTTAGCCAACTAAGGGCTCATTAGAATGAACTGGACTTGGTGGGGGTCTCGGCATGCAAACCATTCCCCTCGTGCATGCAGGCTTCTCAGCATGTGTAGCCTAGCAAGCTGCGCGCATGGGAGCATTGGGCATGGGCACCAATATGCGCACACATATAGCAAGTAGCAACGGTATGTTGGCACACTTGGTGGGGCATGTGCTCCTATGCATAACTGCTGCACAATTGCAGCAACCAAGGACCGTGCCCCTCATGCACGGTTGTGACACAGCCACAACCCATGATTCCTTCTCGGCACCTTAGTGCCCCAAACTAATTTTTGAGCTTTTCTTCTACCTCTCAAATCATTTCATTTTGAAACTTCACGTACCTTTTTACACATGCACAATCATATAGGCGATATAAGTAGAAAATAATCACCTTGAATCGATCAAACTTTCAATAGAATACGGTTACTAAATTGCACACATGCATGCATGAAACCAAATAAAAACAAACATATGAATTCATTATTTCTAACATTTCAAAATCTAAAAAACACATTAGAAGGATACATGATAATAGCAAAACCCTTACCAAACTTTTAAGCTTTCAAGTTCGCAAAGAAATGAGGTTAGTTTATTATTTGAATGAGAAGGAAGGTTGCTCAGCACCCATGGATTTATAAAAGAAGTTTTGTAATTTAAAGGAAAAAAACGCTCAAGAGTGAACTCTTGGTAAACTAAGTAAAGAAGGGAAAGCAAGAGGAAAAAGTGGGAAGCTCACCACTTGGGGGAGAAAAGCTCTTGGGTCACTTGTTGATGCACTCTCTCTCTCTCTCTTTCTCTCAACCAAGTGAAGAAGAAGAAGAAAAATGAAGAAAATGGAAGAGAAGAGTGAAATTTGGCTTTAATTGCCAAAAGGGGGCAAATGTGATCCATTATATCACATGCAATGGCCCTTGGCTGTTGATCAACCCTAGTTGCTAACCGACCATTCCATCATGGCGTAAATGCCTTGGGCAGTGTGTCGTTCCCCCTTGGGCACCGTGCACTATCTTGGGCAGTGTGTGCCACCGATTGGCGGTGTGTTGTTGTTGGTTGGGAGACGTGCCTCTATTTTTTGTACTACGATCGTGTCGCATCACATTACTCCTTTCCCATTAACTTTTTTGCTACTCACCAGATTTTGTCACTTGGTGCAAATCTAATGTTTCCCATTTTCTATAGATACGGACCCCTTCCTTCCTATTTCCTCATAACTTCCATTTCATTCTTCCATCCTCCAAGAGCTTAGAGAGAGAGGGAGTGATCTAGAGAAAGAAGGAGAGGATAAGAAGAAGAAAGGTGTAGAAAACATGAAGGTTTTGGTAAGAAATTTAGTATTTACTTTTAAACATCTTGAGGAGTATTTCTAGAGTTAAAATTTATGAAGCTTAAAATTATGATTTGTATGATTATGTTAAATGTCGTGATAAAGCATGTTATACGATCCTATATGCATTTGATTATTTGCATGTAATTTTAAATGATATAATTTTTGTGATCGATTTCTGAAATGCGAAAAAGGAGATTAAGTATGAAATTATGCGGAATCCCAAGAACCTTGCTTGAACCTTAGAACTCTTCAATCAGTTTAGAACAGAATTTAGATCACAAGTAAAAAAGGAATCAAATTTGTTCAATCACCCAAATAGTAGAAGTTAAGGAGAACCCAAGAAAGATAAATGATATCCCTTGAACTCAATCCAAACAAGCACCAAGAATAATTGAAATAGGAAATCAAAATTGAAATACAAATGATAACAATTATATTCCAAATCAACACCTTGTGCATAAAGTGAAAAGAAAGCCAAAACACTCTCAACTCAATTATGAAATGTTTGATTACAACTCTTGATGTCCATAAAGAAGAGTTCCTTTGGTATTTATAGCCAAAGAAATCAATGATAAGTTACAATACAATAACTAGGTTAATTATGTGGTAATTACAATTGTAACTCAAACAATAACTAGGGTAATCATAGGCATGTAATTGTTATGTAACTCCTTGTAACTCCAATCTTCTTAACCAGCACCACTAATTATTTGTGGCACCATATAGTAGTGGACTCATTCTAGTAATAACACTAAGACAAGACTTAAACCCAAAATGAGTTATATTTAACTATATGGGCTTAATTAACTCAAACTAAAATAAAACAATCCAAAATACTTAAAACAACTCAACTAATCCAACCCATACACAAGGCTTATTCATCCATTATCAATAAGACTCAAACAAGCCCAAATTATCCCAAATCACTTAAATCTAATTAAAGTTATGAATTTGATATGTTCAAAAAGCTCATATTTGAACTTTCCACAATTGGCCAGCCTATCATCCACATGTTTTCGAGTAAAAACTTTGAGCAACTCTTTAAGCTTCTTTGCTTTTGATCTTGTTACTGGTCCGCTGAAACTTTCCAGGTTTGGAACTGTATTTGTGTTCACATCATTTGAAATTTTCTCCAAATCACCTTCTGATTCTCTTTGAGTATCTTGAGTGTTTTTAGCCTTGTTTGCATCAAAATGGTATGAAAATATGAATTTGTATTGACATGTATTATCAAGTGTTTTATTAGGTTTTTTTATCTCTGAGGGACTTCTGTTTTCCCCTTTCCTCATCTAGTCTGGAAAGATGTAGGAGGACCACTCCTATGGATGATAATGTACCCTCTAACGAGAGTGGTGGCGCAAATTATCTATTAGGGATCACCTTTGGTTAAGTACTGCCAGAGCTATAAACTATCTGATAGGGCCATTATGGTTGGTATGGTCGTGGTCATAGATCATATCATGGTTTGGCAAGCCAGAAATGTGCTATTGGCGAATTGCCATTATATATCTGATCTGGTCTTTCCACATGAGTAGTTAAAAATTCGTATTTGCGCTCAGTAGATGGAAGTTAGAATGACTTCGTGAAGCATGAAATAAAAATTTGAGCATCTCATGATTTATTTGATTTTTTCTATTATCAACATGATTGTTTTGATTTTTATGACTATGACATGATGGATATGATGTTTTTATAAAGTAATAAAATGTTTTCATAAATTAAGAAAAGGATCTTGACGTGACCCTTGATCGTAAGTATTGATGACATAATAATTCACTTTTAAAATCTTATGATATTATTTAAATACTATTTTTCTTACTGAGTATATGGAACTCACTCTTTTTACGCCCCCCCAAATGAACAAGATAGTGAGGAACCGATCGCCTTGTCGAAGTCTATGAGGATCTCGTTGATCCATAAACCTTGAGTGCATGACTTGTCCCACACTCTGATGACTCCATTCACATAGTGAAAAAATTTTGTATTTTTTTCCACTTCTGGCCTTAGTTATATATATATGTGCAATTGAAAATTATATATTTTGGTAAGGAATTTGTAATAATTTGCTCCGCTGCATATAATTATTTATCATGCACTCGTAATCTGTTTCTGTATCTGGCACTCTTATGCGTAATTAGCATTTCTGATGTCACAAGAAGATCCCCTAAAATCTGCGAACATGATAGTCGGTGGTCACGTCGTTCTCGTAGCCATGCCCTCATGCTGCGTAGGTCCCACCGTCGGCCACCCATTCTTCAACCACCTACCACTTTTCCTGTTCGAATTAGTGCCACGTGTTGCTCATCCATGGCCCCTCCTTAACTATTTAAAAAGCTTTCTTCCTTCACTTTTCCACCATTTTTCCCATTCTTCCATTTTACAAATTTTTGAGAGAGAGAGAAAATATTTAGTGAGAGAAAGAAGCAAGAAAGAAGAAAAGAAAGTAGAAGTTTGAGGAGTTGTCTGAGGAGTACGACAATCCCTTCCTTTCCCTTGCTAAAGACTAATTTGACTTTGATTTCGGTAAGGGTCTCTTTAGTATTTTTTCTTACATTTCTAAGTGCACTTTTTAGTTGAACTAGATTGTGATACTGATGATTCATGAATGGATTTCTACACTGTTTTAGTGAATAATTATTTGGATATGAATGTGTGAGATATGATGCATGATGGTTGTACTATATGATGAAATGACTATAATGTATAAATTTCTATAAAGATTGATGTTGTTTAATTAGATAAGTGACAGCATGTTATTGAGCATGATGATTTGATGCATGCATCCTTTAGGTAATAGATTATTACTTATTATGGAGATATTGAGCATGATGTAGGAAAAACAAGACGACTGGTAACTCCATGCGGGTTTGGCCCTTCGCCATACCTTGGTGATGGCAAACAGGGTTATTCTAGTGGGCCCTGACCCAAGAGGATGACCTGAAGGTCAAGACTGGGTAAACATGGGCCTTTGAGCTGGATATGTGAAATAGGCCTTCAGGCTGGATATGTTGTTGAATCTCCTTGGATTTGAAATATGAAAATGATTGTGTTGAACATGAAAAATGCAGATAAAAGAATAAGGAATTTGTTGTGAACATAGAATAAACAAGTGAAAAGAATGAAAAAATCCATTCAGCTGCTATCTTTGAGGGGTTTCTATTTCTTCTTCCTCTGAATAAATGTTGATGAATTGCTTTCGATGATTATTGGCATTCTCTCTATTGAGAGTAGATTTGCATTAGGATATATAGGGCCATAGTTGTGATGTACGGATATGATCATAGTTTAGATGGAAAAATAGAACTGGCTCGGAAAGGGCTCGATGAATCATAGTGATAGCTGGGGATCTCCTTTGCTTTCAGTGGATATATGTTGTAATGGCTTTGCGCAGAGGTCGGTAAATGACTTAATAAAGCACATGTATGAATAAAAATACAGTATGAGACTATATGATGTTTTTATATGATGGTCCTTTTACTTATCCTGAGGTTATTAGGTATGCCACTTATTTAATATCTATTGAATATTTGACAAGCTTGGATATGCCTTATGTGACACAATATGCCTGCTGATGATCTTGATAAAATCTACTCTTTGCTTGGTCATACAACTAGTTCACTGAATTTTCCTAAAGAAAGACAAACGTTTTCTAAATATATGAACGTATTCATCCTGCGGTGGCCCTCCAAGATACGAGGTTTATATGAAAATATTGTTCAGGTTATTTACTTTTAAACCTTAGCTGTGTGGTTTAAATATTGTGTCCCTTATCGAGTTTATATAGAACTCACCCCTAATCCGTGTCCCCAAATGATGTCGAAGTTGATGATTTGTTCCCTGAGTTTTTTATTGAAGTTTTATTATAGCCATTCACGGATCTTTAGTAATTCCTTAATACATAATTCGAGTGTAATAGTTTATTTTGCACTCTGATGTAATATCCTGAAAGGACTTTACTTTTTGTATTTAATACTTAGGATTGTCAATTTATGGTCTCTGATGTAAGTTTTAAAACTTAGTTTGCTTGTAAGGGATTTCTAAATTTTCACTTCAATGTTAAACTTGTTTTTAGCACTTATAACTACTTGGTAGTTGGCTCCCTTCTACCAATTAGGTATATGGGATGTTACAAAATGGTTTCAAAGCCTAACTATAGAAATATCCCTTATACCAAGATCTATAGTTTAGACTTAGAGAAAACCTTCGAAAATTCTTAGAATTAGAAATGACTTTTTTTTCTAGTCATCAAGCTTGTTGTCTCCCTTTTGAAAGAATTATGACTCGAAAGGGACCATCCATAGAATGCCCTAAGGCTCAGGATGCTCTGACTAGGGCTGAGTTTACTGAGCTACTCCGAGTCATCCAGTGTTTGACCATTGTAGACAGAACCATTTCACAAAACATCTCTGAGTTTAGGAGACTGAACCCTCCTTCCTTGATGATGGACCCAATCCTTTGGCAGTAGAAACTTGGATTCTTCAAATAAAAAAGTTTTTCTCTATTCTGGGCCTAATTGAGGAACAGAAGATCCTTTTTGCTGCTTTCATGTTTATAGGTGAAGTTGAGCATTGGTGGCGGCTTAAGAAAGATGTCTTGCCCACTCCTACCACTTGGGATATTTTTATGGATGCCTTTCTAGAGAACTTCTTCCCAGTTTATGTTCGGGAGAAAAAGAAGAGGAATTTTAGGACCTATGCCAAGGAAATATGACGGTTAACCAGTATGTAGCTAGGTTTGTCAGTTATCCTAGTTTGCCCTCTAGGAGTGATAATTTATTGTGGGTTCATAGTACTCAACATTGAGGAGATGGAAGCAATTGCCGAGTGTAGCCAATCTTAGCAAGACCTTCGATGGACTCTATTACCAAAGGATCCTAATAAATCTCGATAAAAAGGAATTTTGTAATTAGATACCCTAGAGGAACTCAATCAATGGTTGGAATTTTGGGAGTCACCCAAACTTTGATAGGTTTTGAGGGTAATATAATACCTTTACGGAAGGATTATGTAAAGTGAAATAGAGAGTTTTCGAACATGTTACAGTCAACCACTTAAGTTTTAAATCTATGAGATTGGAATACAAGTTCTTGGTGAATGAACCTTGGTTTGGGAGTATTTAGAAGAGAAGTAACTAACCTAGGAGAACTTATGAATCATAAGAGAATATAAGCACGAGATTAGACCTCCAAGAGAAAGCGAGGAGTTGTGATGGTATGTGTGGGACGTAAATAACCATTATATTCGAGGTTGGTAGTATATTATGATAATGAGTTTACACAAATTCCTAATAAATCCATCCTCTTTCTAGAGACAGAAAAGAACTGGCCCACTTTGGAAGCATCCTTCTTTTCTCATTCAGGAAAGACCTTAAAGTTTTTCGCAAGTGTTAAAACAATATATTCAAGATTTGTTCAACCATGCTTGGAAAAAAGTTGTGTATATATATGTAATGATAAAAGAAAGAATACAATCTTAGATACAATTCCTAGAAGATCAATTATTATGATACCATAAACCGACCTCCCTAAAACTAAAATTTCTAAAACACAAATACTACTATTAACAAATTCAGTGATCTAAATTACCCAACCTTCACCAGCCATTAGTCATAAAGATTTGTTCCTAACTCATAATCGACTCGCATGTGTGCTTGGTAGAGCCCGGGGGCATGTATGCAGCTTTTTGAGCGCACATAATGTGCTAAGGGGCTCTCTTTGAGCACTTGGTCGTGCCTAGATAACAACCCACATGCATCAATTGCCCACAACTGTGCGATGCAGTCCCTTCTAGCACCTTGGTGCCTCACTTGATTATTTTCTTTCCTAAATCAATAAAACTCGTAAATTCACTTAACCATTCATCTTATTAAATCGTGATGAACACACACACTTCACCGTGTATCAAGAAAGACAATACTCCTATCATTACCTTAGGGTCAACTATGCATGGTGTTTTAAATAGAAGAAAAAAGGCTTCTTAAATGCGAAAGAGAAGCGATTACGGTGTCAACCTATATTTTTTAAAAAATTGAGTACATTGCTATATAGGAGGAAGGGAAGTTACGAAAGGAAAAAAAAACAAGAAAAAATGGCCAAAGGGAAGGGTGTTTACCTGATGGAAGAAAAGAGATGCACGAGTTACGGTACAATTCACACAAGTAGCACCGATCACAAGTTTTTCATGTAACGATCCGCTCTTGGTCTTCTCTCAGAATCTTGCTCAGGTTTATTCTCTTGGTTTAGCACTCCAGTTTGCTGTTTTGTTTTCCTCTCTTCAAATGAGTGAAGATAGAGAAAGAAGAAAGCCTCTTAAGCAGGAAATGAAGGAGAGTCATTGACCGTCAGATTATGTGACATCCCAAATACTAATTAAAGCATAAGGGTGCCAAATACAGAAAGAAATAATAGTGCATTTAAAATAATTACATGCAGTAGAATAAAATATATTACAAATCACTTACAAAATAAGTTTGAGTTCCAAATCTTATAATACTAAGAAAAAATAAAAATAAATACAAGCTTTTTAAAAGTTGGACTCATTAGAGTGTGAAACAATATATGCACTCGTAATGGTTCATGGATCCATGGGATCCTCAACGACTTCAATGGACAGGTGACTAGTGGTTCTTCACTATCATCCTCATCTAAAGGGGGGTCATGAAAAGAGGTGAATTCTAATATACTCAATAAGAAAAATAGTATTTAAATGACATTACTAAGATCTAAAAGTAATTAACTTAGAAATAATACCTTATATGCTTACCATCAGGGAACGTGCACGTGGGACCATTTAATACTAAAAAAACATTTTATTTTATTTAGAAAAATATCAACATTAAATCAATTGTATCAAACATATGATCACATCATGTAAATAGAGAAAATCAAATAAATCATATCATATCATACTTTCATTGCATCTTTTACTAATTTTTCATGCGAAGCCGTTCCGACCTCTATCTACTGAGGGCAATATGGATTCTTGACTACCACTATAGAATGACCAATTTATTTCATATCATTTTTAGCACATTTACGGCTTACTAGACAATGACATGTTCTATGACTATGATTGTGCCAAATACAGTGGTCCTGCATGTAAAATATAGTCACGACCATACATTGCCAAAGCTAGCCCCTACAATCATATCGCATCATCACTCTCGTCAGAGGGTATGCTGTCATCCATATGGAGCAATACTCTTATGTCTTTTAAGACTAGATGGGGGAGAAATAGAACTCCTCAGAGATAAAAAAGTCTAACGGATCATATTAATTTAAATATCATGCATGCAAATATCCATAATCCTTCCACATGTTAGTCAAATAACATCATGCTTTATCATCTCTTATCATGCCATCATATTTAGTATATTAATTTATTTACTTGTTAAAATGATGCAAATCATCCAATATCATGGAACATTTATGTAAACATATTTAAAACATAACAATAATTAAACATGTAACAAGCCATGTCACATTCATGCAATATTCTTTTATTAATCTAGAAATTATCCTTATAAAGTATAAAGTTAATACCAAATTCATTACTGAAAGCTTGAGGAAAGTCTTCTTCTTTCTATCCTCTATTTCTCTCTTTAAAATTTTCTTTGGTGAATGGAAGAATGAAGATGACGTGACGGAGTGGTGGAGAAGATCCCTATTTATAGGAAAAAGGGACTGGTTGATTTCTGCCAAGTGGCATAAATATGTCAGGAGAGAGGGAGAGGGAAAAGTGACTAATACGATGTGAAAATTGACAGACATGACTGACGAGACGACGGTAGCATAAAGACTAAAGGTGCACCCCAAGCTTGCATTGCACCCAGGCTGAGGCCTATTATGTGCAGTGTGTGCCTCATGCCCTATGCAAATGGGACGTGCATGCCCCATTATTTGTATATTTAATTTTTTGTGCTAATGTTCTATTTTGATATTCAAATAAATAATTTTCTTTTTTAATGATGAGTTAGGTAAACAAGAAAACCAAACGGTGAGATAAAATAATAAACTTTTGAAATCATACAATGTTAATTTTATACTGTTTTCCTTATTGAGCATATAGAACTCACTCTTTCCATTCTCCCCCGGATGAGGAAGAAAATGAGGAACTGCAAGGCCCTTATGTTTGTATTTTGTAGCCACTTCTGGCTTCAGTGATGTATGTATTTAGAACACTATATATATTTGTAAGGGATTTGTTAACATTTGATCCGCTGCATAAATATTATCATCCATTCATTATTCTGAATCTGTCTCTGATACCCATTTGCCTTAATTGACGCCTTGGATGTCACAGGTGGTACCAGAGCCAGGTTATCATGGAACAAATCCCTTGAACTGAGGCCTAGGATAGATAAACTTTTTAGAGTACCTAGGGAAGATAAATGTCCTATTTTCAAAGATTAAGCCTCCAACTCCTGTCTTCCTTTCTTTTATAGGAATGATGCGGGGAAGACCATTACACATGGTAGGCCAGCATGCCGTATGCCTGTGCGTGCGGTAGGCTAAGCTTGCGGTGCATGGTAGGTTGGGGCAACCTGTGCTGCCTCAAGCAGTGCGTGCCACCCCCTTGGGAATCATGCACTATTGTTGGGCAGCATGCCACCGTCACTTAGGCGACGTGTCACTGTCGTTTGTGTTGCGTGCCTCTGGTTTTTGTGCCACCATCACATTGCATGGTCCATTCGTCGGTCACATCTAACGGCCGTCACATATCATATTTTCACATTGTCTTTCTTTTTATTCACCAGATTTCACTGCTTGGCGCAAATCTAATAGTCCCTATTTTCTATAAATAGGGATCATCACTTCACCATTCCCTCATCACTTCCATTTCATTCTTCCATCCATCAAAGTGCTTTAGAGAGAGAAGAGGGAGTGATCTAGAGAGAGGAGAGGAGGAAAAGAAGAAAAAGGCGTAGGAAATATCAAGGTTTCGGTAACGAATTTAATATTTACTTTTAAACATGATAAGGACATCTCTAGATTAAAATTGATTGTTAATGCATGTTTTAGGAATATATAAAAATTGATTATTTGCATGTATAATTTAAATAATTTAATGTTTGAGATAAATATTGATATGTGATGCATTAGACGGTGGAAAAATGAATGAGCATGAAATGATGCATAGACATGAAAAGTATGTATTACTATTGGCATGCATAATTTATTAAGTATTTCGTTAGGCTTTTGATCTCTGAGGGATTTTTGTTTCTCCCCCTTCTAGTATGAAAAGACGTGAGAGGATCGTTCCGTATGGATGATGACATACCCTCTAATGAGAATGATGGCGCGATATGATTGTAAAGGTCACCGTTGGTGAAGTATGACCGTAGGCATAATTAACATATAGGACCACTATTGTTGGCATGATTGTGGTCATAGATCATGTCTTGGTTTGGCAAGCCACAAATTGCTGATATAAATAAAATGAATTGGTCATTCTACATGGGTAATCGGGAATCCATATTTCCCTCAGTAGTTTTGTCAGAATGACTTCGCATGAAGAATAAAAATGCAAAATAGTGCATATCATGATTTATTTGATTTTCTTTATTTTCACCATGATTGGTCTGATTTACATGATATGACTTTGACTTGACATTTTCTTTATTAAATAAAATTGATTTCATAATTAATAATGAACCCAGACATGACTTTTGATGGTAAGTAATGGTGTAATCATGGTACTTTTAATTACCTTTGAAATCTTATGATGTTATTTAAATATTATTTTTCTTACTGAGTATATGGAACTCACCCATTTCCATGCCCCTCTAGATGAGAAATCGATTACTGACCTGCCCCTTGAAGTGTTTGAGGATCCCACGGATCCATAATCTTTTATGAGTGCATGATTGTCTCGCACTCTGATGAATCCATTTTTTGTATAAGCTTGTAATTAATTTTGTTTTTGCCTCAGTTATGTATGAAGCTCTATTATTATTTCATAAAGGATTGTAATTATTTGTTCCACTGCATACATTTATCTATTATGCAATTGTAATCTGTTTCTGTATCTAGCACCCTTATGCCTTAATTTGTATTTGGGATATCACACTTTGACTT
Source organism: Carica papaya (assembly GCF_054855325.1). Taxonomy (NCBI): domain Eukaryota; kingdom Viridiplantae; phylum Streptophyta; class Magnoliopsida; order Brassicales; family Caricaceae; genus Carica; species Carica papaya. Next base: position 24,944,561 of record NC_142311.1, on the reverse strand, counting down.
TACCTACTGGACACCCTGCCCGACTTACCCAACCATGTCAGCATTGTGGACGCTTTCATGGTGATAAACTCTATTGGCATTCAAACAACACCTTCTATAAGTGTGGAAGCACTCAACACTTTGTTAAAGACTTTCCCTAGCAGCCGAAGGACATGGCCAGACTAGTAACCCAGGGTTGTGCGCACCATCTTGATGAGCCTGGTGTCCTCACTACTCCTACTATTATTGAGGGTATGCTTTCTATCCATGACATTACTGCTCGAGCTCTAATTGATACAGGTGCTACTCACTCTTTTATTTCTTTTTCTTTTGCTTGTAAATTAGATATTAAGCTTGAATCTATTAATGAGATATTAGTAGTAGAGACGCCATCCAAGGTTGAAACTGTGATTAATTGGAACTGGCCAACAAAAGTTGCTGAGGTACGTAGTTTCCATGGTCTAGCTCATTACTATCAGCGGTTCATTGATGGGTTCCAAGATTGTAATTCCATTGACTTGCCTCACCCGAAAGGATGTAACTTTTATTTGGAATTATGAATGTGAAGAAAGTTTTGCCGAGTTGAAATATCGCCTCACCTCTGCTCCAGTGTTGATCTTTCTTGACAATACTAGATAATTTTAGGTTTATTGCGATGCATCTCACATAAGTTTGAGATGTGTCTTGACGCAGCATTGTTAGGTAGTCACTTACGTATCCAGACAACTGAAACCCCATGAGTGTAGCTACTCCACGTACGACCTGGAGTTGGCTGACATAGTTTTTTCTTTGAAGATATGGCGCCAATATCTGTATGGCCAAACATTTAAAATTTATACTAACTATAAAAGTTTGAAATACATATTTTTACAGAGAGAAATGAATATGAGGCAGAGACACTAGATGGACCTGTTGAAGGATTACAATTGCAAGATCCTTTACCACGCCGGTAAAGAAAATGTGGTTGCTGATGCCTTGAGCCATAATGAGTCTGCTTTGTTGGCCCGAATGATAGCCTCCAGTTGGAAGCTAGTTGATGCAATACAAACACTCTGCCTTAACCATTATGGCAATGGTGCCTACCTCACCCAGATTCGGGCCTTACCTAATCTTTTCATGAAGATTTGAGAAGCTCAATCCATCAATTTAGAGATAATTAAGAATCTGAGTAAGTTTACTTCTAATAAATTTCTTGATTTTAGGTTTACCGATGATGGTTTGTGTCGATTCCAGGATCGTATTTGGGTCTATGCCGCATTCAAGATGGATGTTTTTAAAGCTGCCCATGTATCCAAGTTGTTTATTCACCCCAATAGTACCAAAATGTACCGATACTTGAGGCGCCAATATATGAAGAAAGACATTGTTGATTATGTTTCCCGATGCCTTACTTTTTAGTGAATTAAGGCCAAACACTAGAGACCCGGTGGTTTGTTATAAGGCCTCCCTATTCTAGAACAGAAATGAGAGTATGCGACCATGGACTTTGTCACCGGTTTTTCCAAAACTTGTTCCACTTGTAATATAATATGGTTCATTATTGATAGGTTGACCAAGACTACGCATTTTTTACCTATCAAAACAACTGATTCCACAAGGAAGTTAACTCGTCTCTACGTCGAGGAGATTGTTCAACTCTACATCGTTCCCTCTTCTATTGTTTCAGATAGAGATCCCGATTCACCTCTCATTTCTGGGACAGTTTTTAGGAAGCCTTTAGTTTGGGTTTGTACTTCAGTACTGCCTATCACCCTTAGACTGATGGTTAGTCTGAACGTACCATCCAGACGCTCGAGGATATGTTGTGCGCTTATGTTCTCGATTTTGGTGACAATTGGTATAAGTATCTTCCCTTATGTGAATTTGCTTATAATAACAATTATCATTGCAGCATCGGCATGGCTTCGTATGAAGTCCTGTATGGTAGGCTCTGCCGCTCCCCCACTTGTTGGAACAAAGTCAGGAACCAATGTTACCTGGGACTGAACTACATTCAGGAGACTATTGAGAAAGTCGCCATCATTCAGAAGAACCTAGCCACCACTCAGAGTCACCAGAAGAGCTATACTGATAATAATAGGAGACCACTGGAGTTTACTGTTGGTGACCATGTTTTCCTCAATATCTTCCCTTAAAAGGGTAAAATGCGGTTTGGTAAGAAGGATAAGCTAAGCCCCTGTTATGTGGGAGTTTTTATGATCATGGAACGTATCAAACCCGTTGCATACCACCTTGCTCCACCTCTAGAGTTTACGGGTCTACATGATATTTTCCATGTCTCCATGCTTAAAAGGTACCACCTTGACCCTTCTCACATCTTTCCTCACCAAGAGATACAGGTCCAAGCAGACATGACTTATGAGGAGCTCCCTGTGGAAATCCTTGGTTAGACTTATAAAATTTTGCACTACAAAAGGATCTCGATGGTGAAGATATAGTGGCAACATGACACTTCAGATGAGGTAGTGTGGCAACTGGAGAGTGAAATGCAAGAGATGTTTCCTAATTTATTATGACAAATTTGGAGGACCAAATTTTCTAATAGTGGGGGGAATGTAACACTCCAAAAACCTTTGCACTTAATTGTTGTATAAAACCTCTAATTATTCGGGTCCTAAAGCAATCTCTTTAAATTCTATTTTATCTTATGTTATTTTAAATTCTGAATGAAAATGGGTTAATTAGTTAATTATATACTTTACGGACAAATTTAATTTTTTTACATTTATTTTGCCTAATTATGTATTTGTTTTTATCATTATTAATTTAAAAATTTTCAGAAAAATGGAGAGGGAAAAATGGCAAAAAAATCCCGCATAAAAGGCTGTGGGAAAGCCTTCCCCATCCGTATGGGGTAGGAGGTGCACGGTCTGCCCACGTGCCTGTGCGCACAGGCCCTTAGCTAGCGCACGCTGGAGGTGCTGGCTGTGCACAGCAGGCCTGCATGCATTGCCCTCAGGCAGTGCGCGTTGCCCCTTAGGGGGGCATACCGCCATTGATTGGACAGTATGCCTTTGGTTTTTGCACTGTTGTTGTGTCATTGTCGTCATGTTGACCATCCATCAATCGCGTCCGTCAGTTGTCGCGTTGCATCAAGTCACATTTTTCCTCCCTTTCTCCTCACAAGATTTTGCCACTTGGTGCCAATCCTACGGTCATCATTTTCTATAAATAGGAACCCCTTTTCACCATTTCTTCACCACTCTAACTTCATTCTTCCATCCACTAAAGAGATTTTAGAGAGAAAAGAGGAAGGAATAGAAGGAGGAAAGACGTAGGGAAAAACTTCAAGTTTCAGTAATGAATTTAGTATTTATCTTTACATTCTAAGGAGTATTTCTAGAATAATTAATTGTAATATTAATCGGTTGGTTGCATGCTCAATTTCGTTGTAATTTAATCTCACTTAAGCAAATGTTATGTGTTAATACATGTTTATATTATATGTAAAAAAAGTATATGTGATAACATGATAAAGAAATGAAGCATGATATTGTACTATAAATATGGAAAATAGATATCGATATTGGCATAAATGGCTTATAGATGACATGATTCATTAGCTTTTTATCTCTGAGGAGTTTCTGTTTCTCCCTTATCTGATATGAAAAGACGTGAGAGGATCACTCTCTATGGATGATGGCGTACCCTCTGATGAAAGTGGTGACGCAATATGATTGTAGGGGTCACCTTTGGCAAGTACGACCATGATTATAGTTTACATGTGAACCACTGTGGTTGGCACGGTTGTGGTCATAAATCGTGTCATAGTTTGGAAAGCCATAAATGTGCTGATGGTTTAGCAAGCCCCAAATTTCTGATATGATATGAAATGAATTGGTCATTCCACATGGGTAGTTGAGAATCTGTATTATCCTTAGTAGATAGAACTCAGAATGAGCTCGTGCGAAGAATAAAATAAGATAAAAGCATGACATTATTTGTTTGATTTTTTCTATTTAATTTCAACATGATTGATATGATTGACATGATATGATTGATAGGATTTGATATCATTATGACATGATTTTATATGATTGATTTGAAATTTTCTTTAAATATAGTAAACTATTTTCATAATTATTGAAATGGATCTCTAACATGATTCCTGATGGTGAGTAAATAAGGTACCATTTTTCAAGTTTAATTGCCTTTAAAATCTTAGTGATGTTATTTAAATACTGTTTTCCTTACCTTAATGTGAAACTCACCCATTTTCATGGCACTTTAGATGAGGACGATAGTAAGGAACCGATCGTTGACCTACCTATTGAACCTTTCAAAGATCCCGTGGATCTGTGAACCGTTGCGAGTACGTATTTTGTTCCATACTCTGATAAGTCCATATTTTAGAGAGGCTTGTATTTAATTTTGTTTCGCCTCAGTATTGTAAGATTTGGAAATCTATTATTATTTTGTAAGAGATTGTAAGATTTTATTCCGCTACATACAATTATCTAAAATGCACTCGTATCTGTTTCTGTATCTGGCACCCTTATGCTTTAATTAGTATAAGGATTTCATGCATTTGGTTCATGCTAAAAACAGAAAATCTATCTATAGGTAATCTTTTTACTTGAAATGTCTCTAACATTTTGAAACGGGGATAAACATTTATGATGAATGCACCTGGTTACTCAGTTAGTAGCGATTTTAAATGACTAAAGGACTAGTTTATTATTTGTGCTCTATTTTTCATAATTTCTTTAATTGTCAGTTCATTTTATGCTCCATCTCACATTTTTACTCCAATCATGTTTTTGATAGTGAGTGTGTTTTACACTCCATCTCCTCCATCATATGCTAGCTAATTTGTTCTATTCATCCAAACCTTTGCTTTGTTTTTCTTTTTTATTTTAATATGCAGTTCTAAACATGAACCTATAAAGTTTAGATAAGTTGTGATGCAAACAAGGCTAAAAACACTCAAGATACTCAAAGAGCATCAGAAGGTGACTTGGAGAAAATTTCAAATGATGTAAACACAAATACAGTTCCAAACCTAGAAAGTTTCAGTGGACCAGTAACAAGATCAAAGGCAAAGAAGCTTAAAGAGTTGCTCCAAAGTTTTTACTCAAAAACATGTGGATGATGGGCTAGCCAATTGTGGAAAGTTCAAATATGAGCTTTTTGAACAGCCCAAATTCGTAACTTTACTTGGATTTAAGTGATTTGGGATAATTTGGGCTTGTTTGAGTCTTATTAATAATGGATGAATAAGCCTTGTGTATGGGCTGGATTAGTTGAGTTGTTTTAAGTATTTTGGATTGTTATATTTTAGTTTGAGTTAATTAAGCCCATATAGTTAAGTATAACTCATTTTGGGCTTAAGTCTTGTCTTATTGTTATTACAAGAATGATAAGCCCATAACTATATGGTGCCACAAATAATTAGTGGTGTTGGTTAAGAAGATTGGAGTTACAAAGAGTTACATAACAATTACATGCCTATAATTAGCCTAGTTATTGTTGGAGTTACAATTATAATTACCACATAATTATCATACTTATTGTGGGAGTTACAATTGTAGTTATTGTATTATAACTTATCATTGATTTCTTTGGCTATAAATACCAAAGGAACTCTTCTTTGTGGATATCAAGAGTTGTAATCAAACATTCCAGAATTCAGTTGAGAGTGTTTTGGCTTTCTTTTCACTTTATGCACAAGGTGTTGATTTGGATTACAATTGTTATCACTTGTATTTCAATTTAAGTTTCCTATTTCAATTGTTCTTGGTGCTTGTTTGGATTGGGTTCAAGAGATATCATTTATCTTTTTTGGGTTCTCTTTAACTTCTACTATTTAGGTGATTGAACAAATTTGATTTCTTTTTTTACTTGTGATCTAAATTCCGTTCTAAACCAATTGAAGAGTTCTAAGGTTGAGCAAGGGTCTTGGGGTTCCGCATTATTTGCTATCAGAGCATTGGTTCACCAAGTAAATTAGTCTATTCTTATTTTGTTGTCTTTATTTTCATTTCTTACAAAAAAAAGAAACAAATTTGCATTCAGCAAAAAAAAAATCAGATTAGCCTAATTTGCTTAATTGTGCAAAACACATTTTCATATATTCTACTTTGTGTAATTGACACAGCTGCTGTTATTTCCCTTTTATTTATCTCATATAACATTCAAATACATATAAAATTTAAGAAGGAAACTCGTTTCAAGTCTGTTTGTTTGGTTGAGATTGTTTGTGTAATTTTTTGGGCTATTTGGAAAAAACTCACCTCAATTGAGTTTGTTTTCATCCAAAACTGATGTTTTACTTAATTTGAGTATTTTGGGTGATAATTTGTGGTTCTATTAGAGAATTACAAGTTTTATGCATTAAATTCCATATTCACCATTTTTTTTCTTGCATCTTTAGTTTTCATTTAATATTTCTGCTCATTTGCTTCTTATTACATCTTGAGGTAATAATCTTGATTCGTTGTTGCCTAATTAACATAAAAATCATCATACACTTATTTTTATATCAAGTGTGTGCTCTTCATTGTTTAGATTGTTCTAGTTTGCTTTTAGAGTTGAAATCGTGTATCTTGTTTCTGTAGGAATTCTTTATTATCTCTAATTAAAATTGAGTACATAATAATAATTAATTGTTGTTTGAATTGGTCATTTTGTATAAAGTTATAAAATATTACTTGAGTGTTAAAAAGCAAGAGAGTGTGAGCTCAAAAGAGGGTAAAAGCCAAAATTGAGTGAAACACGAGTGCCCATACTACGAGAGTAAACAAGTGAGGGAGTGATTTGTGAGGTTGCAATCTATTTTTTTTGTCATTAAAATTTCAGATTTGAAGATGGAGCCACAAGGGAGTGAAAGAACATCAAAAGATCAAGAATTCATCCTCAAAGCAATGCAACAACAATTTGAGAGGATTCAACTAGCTATTGGCAACATGAATGAGAAACTAGAGAAACAACAACGTGAGTTAAATTCCATGAGAGGGGAAGCTTCCCAAACCAATTCAGGGGCAAAAAGACTTCCAACACCACCTTTTGATGAGGAACTGGAGGAAGAATTTGATGACCAAGCTACTTTGGTCAATGAAGGTCGAAATTATGGTAGGGGTCGAAACGATCTTGATTAAAACATTGGGAGCATCAAAATGAAAATCCATCGTTTCTAGGCAAGAATGATACGAATGCTTATCTTGAATGGGAGCCCAAGGTGGAGCTTATTTTTGAGTGCCACAATTATTTAGAGAAGAAAAAGATAAAGCTTGCGGTATTTTAGTTTGGAGAGTATGTCATTCTGTGGTGGGATCAACTCATCACAAGTAAAAGGATAAAAAGAGAGAGATCTATTTCCACTTGGGCCGAAATGAAGGCTATCATGAGAAGGCGCTTTGTTCCTATTCACTACTATAGGGACTTACATCAAAAATTGTAAGGCCTTATACAAGGGAATAAGAGTGTAGAAGACTACTACAAAGAGATGGAGATAACCATGATAAGGGCTAATATTGAAGAGTATAGGGAAGCTACTATGGCAAGGTTCTTAAATGGCCTTAACAAAGACATAGCCAACATTGTAGAGCTTCAACATTATGTGGAGATTGACGAGATGGTGCACATGGCTATAAAGATTGAAAGACAATTAAAGAGAAAGGGGAACACAAGGCAAGCCAACACTTACTCAGCCCAAAATTCCAATTGGAGACCGAATTAGAGGGGAGATAACAAGGTTGTCCAATTCGAAACTCCTTTGAGGTTTAAGTGCCTCCAATTCGAACACTGTATCTTGTAGATTCTCTTTAGGAACAAGATCTATCTTCTAAAATTTTTAAGCTATCCACATCAAAATCATTAGAAATCATAATTTTTAACTTATCATCATGGCTTGAATTAAAATATGTTTGACTTAGAGGATCTATAGTATCCAATCCATAGACACAAGACACATCACTATAATACTTCATATCATTATATACATTAAATTTTGCCATTTTTTCATCAAATTCCACAATGAGTGTACCATCCTGCAGATCTATCTTCGTCTTGGCCGTACTAAGGAAAGCTCTTTTGAGCAAAATATCAGAGGAGTTAGATGATTTATCATCCTCCATATCTATCACATAAAAATCAACATAAAAAATAAGATTATCAACTTTGACAAGCACATCCTCTTGAATTCCTTTAGGATAAACAACTAATTTATCAGCTAGCTGAATTATAACACTTGTTTATTTTAAAGGACGACCAGTATTTAACCTTGAATAAATGAAAAAAGGCATGACATTTATTAATACTCCTAAATCACACACGACTTTCTTTAGTTCTAAACTGCTATCTTGTAAGAAATAACAAACATACTAATGTCCTTGCATTTTTGGGGGAGGGGTAATTTTCTCTAAATTATAGCTAAAACATTTTCTCCCACACTTACTCTCTCATTGTAAGCTCAACCTTTTCTTGTTGGTGCATAGCTCCTTTAAAAATTTGGCATATTGAGGTACCTACTTAATTACATTGAGTAAAGGAATGTTTATCTTGACTTTGTGAAAAATTTCTAGGATCTCCTTATTTTCCTTTTCCTTCCTTAATTGAGCAAATATTTATGGAAATGGTGGAGAGATTATGAACAATGTTGGCTAGTTAAAATATGGCTCAGCTCTATCGGCCTTATCATTGATAATTGCTTATGGTTATGTATTTTTCTGTAAGCCTTGCCCACGGGTTACCTGACAGTGACTTTTCAACAATTCCTTATAGTTTCTCAAAGTGATAGCACTTATGTTTTGTTTTGGATTAACCTTGGGTTGAAATGGCAGTTTGCCTCGGGATTCTAGATTACTTGTAGATATTGCTAGTTGTCTTGTTTTAGTTTTTAGATTCTAGATACTAGCTCTACATTCCCATTGGAACTATTGAGTTTCTTGTTGGAATTGCTGAGTGTTAGTAGCCAATGATTTAACAATTTCTTCAAGAGACATATTTTGTTTTGGAGGTACTAGTTATTGATGTGGAGGTGGTCTTGGCTGGTGTTGTTAGAAATTTTGTTGACTTGCTCCATAGCCAAAGTTAGGATGATCCCTCCATCCCGGTTTGTAAGTGATGGGATAGGGCTCATATCTCCCTTACGGCTGGTTGGGGAACCCTCCAATCGCATTAACTTGTTGCTGATCATTATCTTAAAGTGTAGGAAACATGTTTGCAGGATGTCGAGGATGCGCATAAATTCCACAAATTCTAACCTATTGTGTACTACCTGTAACCATATTTCACACCAAATTAATTAGTTGTTAAATTTGAGATTCAAGAGAAGAAATACTTACCTCATTCACCCTTCTTGCGGTGTTTCACGTGTTCCTAAATTGCTGCAAAGTGGCCGCATGATTGCTATCAATTCTCTAGCTTGGTGGAGTGTTTTATTTACAATGGTACTGCCACTAGTTGCATCAAACATTCTTCTCTCTATGGGCGAGAGTCATTCATGAAAATAATGAATGAGGGACTATTCTAATATGTCATGTTGTGGGTAGCTTGCACACAACTACTTAAACCTTTCCCAATAATCATGGAGACTCTTTGAATCCTTTTATTTTTTCCCATATATTTCCTTCCTTATTCTAATAGCTCTGGAGGCGAAAAAAATCTATTTAGAAACATTTTTATCATATCCGTCCAAGTAGTAATCGAATTAGGGGTTAAATAAAACAATAAATCTTTAGCTGCATCATTAAACAAAGGGAACACTCTCAATTTTATTTATTCTTCAGAGACTCTTTGCGGCTCCATACTTGAGCACACAATATGGAATTCTTTGAGGTGCTTTGAGGTTCTCATTCCCAAATCCTCTAAACTTGGACAACAAGTGGATTAAGCCATATTTCAACTCAAAAGCTACGCTCAAATCTGAATAAGTGATGTAAAAGGGTTGCTAGTTGATAAGCAGTGTTGCTAGCTCCCTCAAAGTGCATTCGTTGGCCATCTGCTATGTTTCTCCTTTTGTTTCAACGATTGTGCTTTTTTGTAAAAATCGTATTCTGTTGACATGTTTTCCTCTTCAGCTTGGTTTGTTTTCTTAGGCTCTTGGCAATTTTCTTGATTCTAGATTATATAGAATAGGTTCTCCATGATCAGACCTGGTCATAAAAAGAAAAATGATTAGTTAATCTCAACTCCTTGGCAACAGTGCCAAAATTTGATGGGTGTTGAATCCACCAAAAAGAAAATCCTGATTAACTAATAAAACAAATCTGTAGTGGTGGTAAGCAGGATCGAATCCATAAGGAATTGGAAACTAAATTTCTTTCTTAACCAACGAATGAAAAATAACAATGAGATTTTTATAGGTTTTAATATTAATCATAAAGTGTAAAATATAAAATAAGAATAGAACATAATAAAACTTATGTCTATAACTTAGAAAATAGATCAATTATAAGAAATATTCCTAGTTAACAAAATAGCTAAACTCTGGTTATGTATTTGATCATAGATGCAAAGATTAGTTTCATTTAAAAATATAAAAAAATCAGTTATAGTTATCAGAAATGTTCTTTAGCTGGATTTTCACTAAACAAATAGTTATAGGAACATCCATATGATTTAATTTGCCAACGACCTTGAGAGTTAGAAGAACTTGAATCAATTTTTCGGATTCATCCGCGTGAACTAGTCAACCAGATTACTTACCTTCTCAGTGCAACACTGATCGCCACTGTGCTAGAACTGCTCAAATAATAACAGATTTGAGTGGTTCGGCTGGCTACTTGTTGTTCCACCTTGCATTTGACAGGCTCTATTCAAATCTATTAAAAAATAACAAAATATGTAGGTGTAGAAAGTAAATAAATACAAAGATTCAAACAAAACTTAGATTACTCAATTTGATCTAACAATATGTCACTGAGTTTGTTAAATTTGTCAACTAGGAAAAGAAAGCAAATCAATCACTCATGGTGGAAATGAGTTTAATAAGAATAAAGAAAAGAGGGAAGATAAAGGGAAGATGCGGCGACAGTGGATGGTGCTATGAGTAGCAGGGAGAGGAAGAGAGATCCTTTTTCATCTTAGCAGCCCCAATTTTTATAACATAAAAAAGCTAGGGTTTCTCTTTTTTCTTTGATTAGGATCATTCTAATGATTTTGGCTCATCTTTGACTTTTCAAAATAATCTTCCCTTGATTTTCAGTCCTCAGATCTCGACTGGAATAAAATCTTTTTCATATTCAAAAAGTGCACCTTTTTCTTCAAGTTGGTTGATGTGCGCGACACAAGCCTTGGGCAAGGTTTATTTATGTTTGGTGCTTATTTGGATTGGGTTCAAGGGATATCATTTATCTTTCTTGGGTTCTCTTTAACTTCTACCATTTGGGTGACTGAACAAATTTGATTCCTTTTTTTACTTGTGATCTAAATTCCGTTCTAAACCGATTGAAGAGTTCTAAGGTTCAAGCAAGGGCCTTGAGGTTCCGCATCACGCTGACAATGAGTCAGGTGATGACTGAGCCCAGAATAAGTGACAACTAGAAGGAGATGATGTTGGTAAACTATATGGCAATCCAAAACACGAGGTTCACCTGCCGCTTGTGCACCATACACCATAAGAAATAGGGTTCTATTTTGGATAGGATGTTTGGTGCGTCCTTGTGGCCGGAAAAGGAGTAGGCAAGTGGTGGATGTATTCCATGTTTGGTGCCCGTAAGTAAAGGTCTTTGGATTTGTTAGGGTCGTAGGTGTCTGGTGGACATGTGGCGGATGGGTGGAAGAAAGCTGCTGGTGAATGGGAGAAGACCACGTCAGGGGTGTCCATGAACTGACAAGGCACAGGGCATGCATGCACAAGATGCAAGAGCAAACACTTGCATACATGTCAGAGTGCACAATGCACAAGCGTGCGCGCAGGTGCCGGCTGATAGTGTCGGCTAATAGTGTGTAAAAATGACATTTTTATTGCCAAATTTTGAGCTATCAAACTTAATGAAATGCTATTAAATCCAAACTATTTTCTACATTTTATTGCAAGATAGGAGATAAAGATGAGATACGGAAAAAAAAAACATAAAAAGAAAAAGAGTTCGTGAAACAAGTTGTCAGAGAAGGAACAAACCTCGGGCAAGACTTGGATCTAACAGATAGCAATAGGTTTTGTTCCCAAACAAAAAGAATCGAGCAAAGCTAAAACAGTATATAAGTTCACATGCCCTGTGGAAATCAAAATTAAAATACAAGTGATAACAATTGTATTCCGAATCAACACCTTGTGCATAAAGTGAAAAGAAAGCCAAAACACTCTCAACTCAATTCTAAAATGTTTGATTACAACTCTTGATGTCCACAAAGAAGAGTTCCTTTGGTATTTATAGCCAAAGAAATCAATGATAAGTTACAATACAATAACTACAATTGTAACTCCCAGAATAATTAGGTTAGTTATGTGGTAATTACAATTGTAACTCCAACAATAACTAGGCTAATTTATGCATGTAATTGTTATGTAACTCTTTGTAACTCCAATCTTCTTAACCAACACCACTAATTATTTGTGGCACCATATAGTTATGGGCTCATTCTTGTAATAACACTAAGACAATACTTAAACCCAAAATGAGTTATGCTTAACTATATGGGCTTAATTAATTCAAACTAAAATAAAACAATCCAAAATACTTAAAACAACTCAACTAATCCAGCCCATACACAGGGTTTATTCATCAATTATCAATAAGACTCAAACAATCCCAAATTATCCCAAATCACTTAAATCCAATTGAAGTTACGAATTTGGTCTGTTCAAAAAGCTCATATTTGAACTTTCCACAATTGACCAGCCCATCATCCACATGTTTTTGAGCAAAAACTTGGAGCAACTCTTTAAACTTCTTTGCTTTTGATCTTGTTACTAGTCCGCTGAAACTTTTCAGGTTTGGAACTATATTTGTGTTTACATCATTTGAAATTTGCTCCAAGTTACCTTCTGATACTCTGAGTTTCTTAAGTGTTTTTAGCATTGTTTGCATCACAGCGTCACTAGCTTTGACCCCATCAACAACAACCGGCACGTTGCCTTCCCTCAAGCACGACTAGATTTTGGATCTTTTGATGCGGAACCCCAAGACCCTTACTTGAACCTTAGAACTCTTCAATCGGTTTAAAACAGAATTTAGATCACAAGTAAAAAAAGGAATCAAATTTGTTCAATCAACCAAATGGTAGAAGTTAAAGAGAACCCAAGAAAGATAAATGATATCCCTTGAACCCAATCCAAACAAGCACCAAGAACAATTGAAATAGGAAATCAAAATTGAAATACAAGTGATAACAATTGTATTCCGAATCAACACCTTGTGCATAAAGTGAAAAGAAAGCCAAAACACTCTCAACTCAATTATAAATAAGACTCAAACAAGCTCAAATTATCCCAAACAACTTAAATCCAATTAAAGTTACGAATTTGGGCTGTTCAAAAATCTCATATTGGAACTTTCCACAATTGGCCAGCCCATCATCCACTTGTTTTTGAGCAAAAACTTGGAGCAACTCTTTAAGCTTCTTTGGCTTTGATCTTATTACTGGTCCGCTGAAACTTTCCAGGTTTGTAACTGTATTTGTGTTTACATCATTTGAAATTTACTCCAAGTCACCTTCTGATGCTCTTTGAGTATTCCGAGTGTTTTTAGCCTTGTTTGTATCATCTTTAGATGCGATGGTGCTTACTCCACCTCAGAAATGGACCCCCATACTTTGCTCCTCCTGATTCACTTGTCCAGACAAATCAATGCCTATCTAGCAAGGAGGAGCCATGCAAACCTCTAGCCGTAACCCCTGTACAATCAAATATGAAGGAGTTCATGGACTTCATCCTCATGCAATTTTACAGGATGGATGACTGTATGAACCTTTTGTAGCAATCAACACAAGAATTGAATGGAAAATTTGATGCCCTAACCGAGTTACTCACCCAACAAGGCAACTAACCAAGTAGCCCCTCACCAAATGAACCTCTAGGGGAGTACTCTATCCTATTCTTTTTATTTTTTTCCTCTTTTTTTTTATCTTATACTGCCTTTTCTCTCTTATTTATGCATTATTCGCTCACACTAGGGATAATGTGTAGTTTAAGTGTGGAGGAGAAGCATTATGCATTCTGTATCTTAGGAATCTAACTTTTTTTTAGCACTTCAGTCTAGGTGTTTTGACCTTGCCTAATTTTTGCCACACCACACATACGCTCCCAACGGTTTTTGATTCCGATCTTCACAACTGTCTATATTATTTTAAAGCAGCTCAAATAAGATATTTTAAAAATTGAATTGCAATTATAACAATTTTCTAGGAACTATAACTTGTTTTTCATCTTTTCATACTATGAATGATTATTTTTTATTATGTATTTTAAACATGACTTGTTTGGGGATCACCTATTCAAAAATTAATTTTCTTTTATTTTTAAGTGAATGTCAATATTTAGAAAGAACTCTACAACTTGTTCGGATATGTGTGCCTAGAATTCTATGGTTCATGTCTAGGACTACACATTAAAACAAAAAAAAAATTAAAGTTTGAATGATTAAAACAAATTAGCTAGCATGTGATGGATGAAATAGAGCGTAAAACGCACTCATTATCAAAAACATGTTTGGGTTAAAAGTGTGAGATGGAGCGTGAAATGCATTCACAATAAAAGAAATTATGAAAAATAGAGCATAAATAATAAACTACTCCTCTAGTCACATGAGATCGATACTAACTGAGTAATCGGGTGCATTTATCACAAAGGTTTACCCTCACATAAAACGGTTTTTCATTAATATGCTTCCATGAAACTCAATCCTATAAACTATTAGTTGATGGTTATTTTTGTAACTCGAGGGTTGAGGTGTAACATGCAAGTTGTGATGGAATGATTGCGATTAGGTGAGTTGAAAGTGAGGAGATGAGGATTCATGGTATGTACTGTGTAGTGCTTGAGGGAAAGCACAAGATAAGTATGATGGAGTTTGATAGTGTACAAAAATAACATTCTCGTTATCCACTTTTGAGTGCTTAATTGAACTATTTACTATCTAATTAAGTTATTTTGTCCTTTTTGACATAGCAAAGGAGACAAAGCCCAAATCTGAAAGAACAGTGTAAAAAGAGCAAGAACTGCAAAACAACTATCTATCACCATTTAAGCCTTGGGCAAGGCTTAGACTTAACAGCAGCAATAGACTTTGGAGCACACACTCAAGTCTCGGGCAAGGCTAAGGTATCGACATGATCATAAATCTCAGATACACCGAAGTAAGCCTCGCCCAAGGCTTACGTCTTAGTGAAAAGGATGAGCACAACCAATCCTTGGGCTTGACTAGTAGCCAAGGCAGCAAGAGGGAGTCAGGATTACACTCGACCAAGCCTTGACCAAGGCTTAAGTCACGTGTAGTTGCTGATTTAAAAAAGGCGTGCTCTTGGGATTCAAAAGAGAGAATCCTACTGCAACTAGGATTAGCAACCAAAAATTAAAGAGAAGATGATTTGGAAAATAAGATAAGTGCCAAAATCATTGGAATAAAGCCAAATGGAAACCTTAATTCTTTTAGTTATAAAAGGAAGCAGCCAACATAAAACGAGGGGATTTTTTTCCTAGTGCCACACTCTGCAACTTCTGAAAGTTTTCTACCTTCTTCTTCTTCCTCTTTTCAATATTCAAAACCCTATTTTTTGTGTTAATCCCCCACCATGAGTGGCTGATTAACTTTTCTTTTCCCAATTAACAGGTCTAATAAAACTCTAGTTTGTATTATGAGATCTAATTGATTTAATTTCGATTTTACTGAAGTTTAGGTATTTATTTTTTTCTCTATAGATATATTATTGTTGGTGTGAACCGTTTAAACAGGGCCTATTAAATGTGCGATCCTGCAGCATATAGCCATATGAGCAGCTCAAATATGTAATTATTTGAGTTGCTTTGGTACCCAATGACAATTAGTTCTAAACTAAGAGAAAAGGCAATTTAGTTAAGTGGGTCACGCGGTTGACTTCGACAATCAAAACTGGGTTTTTCTAGTTCTCAAAGCTATTAATAAGTAAAATCTTAAAGACGTTCCTAGGTGATGCGGAACCCCAAGATCCTTGCTTGAACCTTAGAACTCTTCAATCGGTTTAGAACGGAATTTAGATCACAAGTAAAAAAATAATCAAATTTGTTCAATCACCCAAATGGTAGAAGTTAAAGAGAACCCAAGAAAGATAAATGATATCCCTTGAACCCAATCCAAACAAGCACCAAGAACAATTGAAATAGGAAATCAAAATTGAAATACAAGTGATAACAATTGTATTCCAAATTAACACCTTGTGCATAAAGTGAAAAGAAAGCCAAAACACTCTCAACTTAATTCTGAAATGCTTGATTACAACTCTTAATGTCCACAAAGAAGAGTTCCTTTGGTATTTATAGCCAAAGAAATCAATGATAAGTTACAATACAATAACTACAATTGTAACTCCTACAATAACTAGGTTAATTATGTGATAATTACAATTGTAACTCCAACAATAACTAGGCTAATTATAGGCATGTAATTGTTATGTAACTCCTTGTAACTCTAATTTTCTTAACCAATACCACTAATTGTTTGTGGCACCATATAGTTATGGGCTCATTCTTGTAATGACACTAGGACAAAATTTAAGCCCAAAATGAGTTATACTTAACTATATGAGCTTAATTAAATCAAAGTAAAATAAAACAATCTAAAATACTTAAAACAACTCAACTAGTCCAGCCCATACACAATGCTTATTCATCCATTATCAATAAGACTCAAACAAGCCCAAATTATCCAAATCACTTAAATCCAATTAAAGTTACGAATTTGGGCTGTTCAAAAATCTCATATTTGAACTTTCCAAAATTGGTCAGCCCATCATCCACATGTTTTTGAGTAAAAACTTGGAGCAACTCTTTAAGCTTCTTTGCCTTTGATCTTGTTACTGGTCCGCTGAAACTTTCCAGGTTTGGAACTGTATTTGTGTTTACATCATTTGAAATTTGCTCCAAGTCACCTTCTGATGCTCTTTGAGTATCTTGAGTGTCTTTAGCCTTGTTTGCATCATTCTCCCTCACCTCAAAAGGATTCGTCCTCGAATTAATTCCTGCATCAATTTCAAAAGGGAATAAATAAGATATGTTAAATGTAGCTGAAACACTATATTAACCTGGTAGATCCACTTTGTAGGCATTTTCATTGATTTTGGCTATGATTTGAAATGGACCATCCCCACGAGCATCCAACTTAGATTTCCTTTTTGATAGAAATCGTTCCTTGCGCATATGAATCCACATCCAATCTCTGGGTTCAAATGAAATCTTGCGCCTTCCTTTATTGACATAGGATGCTACTTGTTCATTTTTCTTTTCAATGTTCTGCCTTGCTTTTTCATGAATTGCTTTAACCATTTTTGCTTTCTTATGTCCATCCAAATTAGAAATGTCACTTATAGGAATAGGTAACAAATCAAGTGAAGTTAAGGGATAAAAACCATACACAATTTCAAAAGGAGAAAACCCAGTAGAACAATGTGTACTCCGATTATAAGCAAATTCAACAAATGGTAGTATATCTTCCCAAGTTTTAACATTCCTTCCAATTAAAGCACGTAATAATGTACCAAGTGTTCTATTTTCTTCTTCAGTTTGACCATCTGTTTGTGGATGTGAAGTAGTAGAAATTAAAAGTTTGGTCCCAAGTTTAGACCACAAAACTCGCCAAAAGTAGCTTAAAAACTTAACATCCCTATCGGACACAATGATTTTAGGAATGCCATGCATTCTAACAACTTCGCGGAAAAACAAATCCGCTAAGTGTGTGGCATCATTTGTTTTGTGACATGGTATAAAGTGTGTCATTTTGGAAAAACGATCAACAACAACAAATATTCAGTCTCGGCCTTTTCTAGTCCTAGGCAAACCCAACAAAAAGTCTATAGAAATATCAACCCAATGATGTGTAGGAATAGGTAATGGCATATATAATCCATGTGGTTGAACTCTAGACTTAGTTTGCCTACATGAGATGCACTACACACAAATATTCTCAACATGTTTGCGCATATTAGGCTAAAAGAAATGTTCATGTAAAATGCTCAAAGTTTTGCCAATCCCAAAATGTCCCATTAAACCACCACTATGTGCTTCACGAACAAGCAACTCCCTAATAGAACTATTAGGCACACATAATTTTCCCTTTTTAAATAGAAAACCATCATACCTATAAAAGTCTTGAAATACCGCATGTTCACAAGCCACATAAACATTTAAAAAATCACTATCATGCACATACAATTCTTTGAAAGGCTCAAATCTCAACAATTTTGTAGAAAGAGTAGAGATAAGACTGTACCTTCTTGAAAGCGCATCAGCTACCATATTTTCTTTTCCTTGCTTATATTGGATCACATATGGGAAGGACTCTATGAATTCTACCTATTTTGTATGTCGTTTATTAAGCTTGCCTTGCCCTTTCAAAAGCCTCAAAGATTCATGATCGGTGTGAATCACAAATTCTTTTGGTAACAAATAATGTTGCCATGTCTCTAATGCTCTTACCAAAGCATAAAACTCTTTGTCATAGGTGGAATAATTCAATTGTGCACCATTGAGTTTCTCACTGAAGTAAGCAATGGGTCTTTTATCCAGCATCTATGATAGCAACGGTTACCCGTTGATTAAGATCGTCCTTGATGATCTAGTTCAGCCAATCTTTAATCTTGGATGAACTCAACAACATTAAGCATATCAAACTCAACACCTTTGAATTACACCAAAAGAAAGAATTATGAAAATCTTCTAAGCAACCCAACCCAACCTATTTGAACCCAACAACAGTAGGTATATCAAACCTACCACCTTTGAATCACAAAAAGGTAGAAAAATTGAATTACTGTTACCCACCTCTAAATCTAATGAACCCAACAATAATAGGTATATTAAACCTATCACCTTTGAATTACAAAGGAGAAAGAAGAAAAGGCCAAGGTGCCACAACTTAGGAGGAAGAATCCTAGTTGATAAACCTAATAAGTTTTGCAAGCAACTTGCAAGACCCAAACTAGCTCAAAGAGACTAGCAAATTAAGGAAAACCCTTAACAAGTATGTAATTTCAATCTCATTTTTACAAGTAGAATGCGGATCTATTTATAGGTCATAGGGAGCATGAAATTCAAAAGTAAATTACTTAAAATTAACTTTGGAAATAAAAACTAATAAAGAAAAATTCAAGACTAATTAATGACTTGGGATTCTAGTCTTCTTTGAATTCATTTTTCCAAGGTTGACTTCTTTTTACTCCATGCGGATTTTTCATCATCCAATGAAGAGTTTTAATGCTTTTGAAGACACCAATCTTGTTCATAAATGATCAGATTTATTGATGTCCTTCAACTTCAAAGTCAAGCCATTATTGTTGACTAGAATTTATAAAAGAGTATAGTTTTGAACCAGCCATGCTTTTGCACTAATTTTAGGCCATATTATGGACCAAAATGATTGTCTTGATCAACCCAATATGATCCATTAGCCCTTATTGGCCCATGATCTGAAATGGTCATGAAATTCACAATTCTAGACTTCGCATTGTGGGCTTTGGAGCATTCTAGTGAAAGACTTGTACTAATCAAATTCTTCAAGGCTTCTTGCATTTTCTTTCTTCTTGAACATGTCATTGGACCAGCAATGTTGATTAAATTATCATCTTCACAAACTTGAGCTTCTTGATTAGCAACATTTGAGCTTTTGTGCATTTGATCGCTATCAACCTATCCCAAGCCCAGAGGCATCACATTCAATTTCAAAAATTGAATCAAAATTAGGCAATCTTAATAAAGGCGCATTACATAACTTTTCTTTCAGTAAGAAAAATGTATGTTCTTGTTCTTTTCCCCAAACAAATCCTTGATTTTTTTTCATGATTTCAGTTAAAGGGGCAGCAATTACACAAAAATCTTATACAAATCTCCTATAGAAACTTGTCAAACCATGAAAACTACGCACCTAACTTACACTTTTAAGTGTCAGCCACTCTTGAATACCCTTTACCTTTTCACTATCTACCTTGATTCCTTTTGCACTCACGACATATCCTAAGAAAATGATGCGATCAATGCAAAATGTACATTTCTTCATGTTAGCATATAGTTGAAATTTGCGCAATGTGTCAAACACTTGCCTCAAATGCATGACATATCATCAATAGATTTGCTATACACAAGAATGTCATCGAAGTAGACAACCAGAAACTTTCTAATAAATTCACGTAAAACATGATTCATTAAACGCATGAAATTACTTGGCACCTTAGTTAATCCAAATGGCATAACCAACCACTCATATAACCCTTGTTTTGTTTTAAAAGCAGTTTTCCATTCATCTCCTGGTTTCATTCTTTTTTAGTGATAACCACTTTTAAGATCAATTTTGACAAGCACCATGCAACTCATCTAACATATCATTAAGTCGAGGTATTGGGTGTCGATATTTTACCATTATTTTGTTGACAGCTTTACAATCAACACATACGCCAACTACCATCTTTTTTGGGTACTAATAAGATGGGCACTGCTCATGGACTTAAACTTTCTCGAATGTGCCCCTTTTGTAAGAGCTCCTCCACTTGCCTTTAAAGCTCTTTGGTCTCCTCGGGATTTTTCCTATAGGCTGGTCCATTTGGTATGGCAGCCCCATGAATGAAGTCAATTTGATGCTCAATCCCTCTCAAATGTGGTAAACCTTGAGGTAGATCATCGGAAAAAACATCGCTAAATTCTTGAATAATTTCAAACACAACACTTGGCAAAGAAGGTTCAAGTTCGTTAGTTGAGAAACAAGCTTCCTTGTACATGAGTATAATAATTGGCTTGTTAGAAAATAAAGCTTTCCTCACATCTCTTATTTAGCATAAAAGCTCATTTTCTTTCCCTCATTCTTTTCTATGGTCGAATGCATCTCTCTTTCTTTTTCCTTTTGATCTTCATTTTTCCACTCTAATTTTCTCTCACTCTCTTTTCTTTTCTCTTTTTCTTTTTATGTTCTTTTTCTCTCGGTCTCTCTTTGTGCGAATTCATCATGGGACTTTTCAAGTTGCATTTGGTCTTCAAAAACTTATTTAGGGGTTAAAGGAAGAAGAGTATATTTTTTGCCCTCTTTTCTTACCATGTACCTATTGAGATACCCATCATGGATCACTCTCCTATCCCATTGCCATGGTCTAACCAGCAAAATATGACTAGCTTGCATAGGAACTACATCACATATCACCCCATCACTATACTTCCCAATAGTAAAAGGCACCTTCACTTGCTTATTAACTCTCACCTCCCCA
Organism: Carica papaya; assembly: GCF_054855325.1. Taxonomy (NCBI): domain Eukaryota; kingdom Viridiplantae; phylum Streptophyta; class Magnoliopsida; order Brassicales; family Caricaceae; genus Carica; species Carica papaya. The sequence goes on along the minus strand of NC_142311.1, from coordinate 24,923,261 downwards.
CTATTGTTAAGCCATTGCAGCTTATAAGGTTTAGGATGTTTTGTAGTTTCCAAACCCAGTTTATCAACAAATAAGGTACTAGCCACATTTACACAACTACCCCCACCAATAATCATGCTACACAATTTTCCATTCACTAGACATCTAGAATGAAAAATGTTCTCTCTTTGCAACTTAACCCCCTCATCATCATTCCTTACTTGCATATTCAAAGCACGTCTAGAAACCAACAATCTACCTTCCATAGGCGTTTCCCCATCACTACAATCCTCGAAAGGAGGCATTTCATCCTCCACATCATTCTCATCATCCATTTCAACACCATCACCACGCATCACCGTTACCCTTTTATTTGGGCATTAAGATGCAATATGACCAAAACTCAAGCATATGAAACACTTGATATCTCTATTCCTAGGAGTTTCGGAGATAGAAATATCTTTGTTTTTATTATCATTAGCATCTTTTGGCTTGGTTTTGTCATCTCTTTTGAATTGGACAGCCTTGTTATCTCCCCTCCAATTCGGTCTCAAATTGGAATTTTAAGTGTGGGCTTGCCTTGTATCCCCTTTCTCTTCATGTGCACCATATCAGCAATCTTCACATAATGTTGAAGCTCTACAATGTTGGCTGTCTTTGTTAAGGCCATTTAAGAACCTTGTCATAATAGCTTCCCTATCCTCTTCAATATTAGCCCTTATCATGGCTATCTCCATCTCTATGTAGTAGTCTTATATACTCTTGTTCCCTTGTATAAGGCCTTACAATTTTTGATGTAAGTCCCTACAGTAGTGAGTAGGAACAAAGCGTCTTCTCATGATAGCCTTCATTTCAGCCCAAGTGGAAATAGATCTCTCTCCATTTCTCCTTTTACTTGTGATGAGTTGATCCCACCACACAATGGCATACTCTCCAAACTCCACCGCCGCAAGCTTTATCTTTTTTTCCTCCGAATAATTGTGGCACTCAAAAATAAGCACCACCTTGCGCTCCCATTCAAGATAAGCATTCGGATCTTTCTTGCCTAGAAATGATGTGATTTTCATTTTGATGCTCCCAATGTTTTTATCACGATCGTTTCGACCCCTACCATAATTTCGACCTTCATTGACCAAAGTAGCTTGGTCATCAAATTCTTCCTCCAGTTCCTCATCAAAAGGTGGTGTTGGAATTCTTCTTACCCCTGGATTGGTTTGGGAAGCTTCCCCTCTCATGGAATTTAACTCACGTTGTTGTTTCTCTAGTTTCTCATTCATGTTGCCAATAGCTAGTTGAATCCTCTCAAATTGTTGTTGCATTGCTTTGAGGATGAATTCTTGATCTTTTGATGTTCTTTCACTCCCTTGTGGCTCCATCTTCAAATCTGAAAATTTAATGACAAACAAAATAGATTGCAACCTCACAAATCACTCCCTCACGTGTTTACTCTCGTAGTATGGGCACTCGTGTTTCACTCAATTTTGGCTTTTACCCTCTTTTGAGCTCACACTCTCTTGTTTTTTAACACTCAAGCAATGTTTTATAACTTCATACAAAATGGCCAATTCAAACAACAATTAATTATCACTATATACTCAATTTTAATTAGAGATAACAAAGAATTCCTAAAGAAATAAGATACATGAATTCAACTCTAAAAGCAAACTAGAACAATCTAAACAATGAATAGCACACACTTGATATAGAAATAAGTGTATGATGATGCAAGAGAAAAAAAAATGTTGAATATGGAATTTAATGCACAAAACATGTAATTCTCTAATAGAACCACAAATTATCACCCAAAATACTCAAATTAAGTGAAACAAACAGTTTTGGATGAAAACAAACTCAATTGAGGTGAGTTGTTTCCAAACAGCCCAAAAAATTACACAAACAATCTTAACTAAACAAACAGCCTTGAAATGAGTTTTCCTTCTAAATTTTAAATGTATTTGAATGTTATATGAGATAAAAAAAAAGGGAAATAACAGCAGCTGTGTCAATTACACAAGGTAGAATATGTGGAAATGTGTTTTGCATAATTAAGCAAATTAGGCTAATCTGATTTTTTTTTTTTTGCTGAATGCAAATTTGTCTCTTTTTTTTTGTAAGAAATAATGAAAATAAAGACAACAAAATAAGGATAGAATAATTTACTTGGTGAACCAATGCTCTGATACCAAATGATGCGGAACCCCAAGTAAAAAAGAAATCAAATTTGTTCAATCACCCAAATGGTAGAAGTTAAAGAGAACCCAAGAAAGATAAATGATATCCCTTGAACTCAATCCAAACAAGCACCAAGAACAATTGAAATAGAAAATCAAAATTGAAATACACGTGATAACAATTGTATTCCAAATCAACACCTTGTGCATAAAGTAAAAAGAAAGCCAAAACACTCTTAACTCAATTATGAAATGCTTGATTACAACTCTTGATGTCCACAAAGAAGAGTTCCTTTGGTATTTATAGCCAAAGAAATCAATGATAAGTTACAATACAATAACTACAATTGTAACTCCCACAATAACTAGGTTAATTATGTGGTAATTACAATTGTAACTCCAACAATAACTAGGCTAATTATAGGCATGTAATTGTTATGTAACTCCTTATAACTCCAATCTTCTTAACCAACACCACTAATTATTTGTGGCACCATATAGTTATGGGCTCATTCTTGTAATGACACTAAAACAAGACTTAAGCCCAAAATGAGTTCTACTCATATGAGCTTAATTAACTCAAACTAAAATAAAACAATCCAAAATACTTAAAATAACTCAACTAATCCATCCCATACACAAGGCTTATTCATCAATTATCAATAAGACTCAAACATGCCCAAATTATCCCAAATCACTTAAATCCAATTAAAGTTATGAATTTGGGCTGTTCAAAAAGCTCATATTTGAACTTTCCACAATTGGCCAGTCCATCATCCACATGTTTTTGAGTAAAAACTTGGAGCAACTCTTTAAGCTTCTTTGCCTTTGATCTTATTACTGGTCCGCTGAGACTTTCTAAGTTTGGAACTGTATTTGTGTTTACATCATTTGAAATTTGCTCCAAGTCACCTTCTGATGCTCTTTGAGTATCTTGAGTGTTTTTAGCCTTGTTTGCATCACAAGGACTGTTTGATCAACAAGAATCAATCAATGAACGTTTCTTGGTTGATTTAAGATTAAGGAAGGATTGGCTGTCGGAATGTTTTCGACAACTAGAATTGGTTTGCTGCACTTAGTATAATTAATCACTGCATCTATGATTAATTTCATAACTTGAAATTAGTTATTTCTTTAACTGGGAATCTATCTTATATTTGCTTTATTCTCTAAACTGTTTTCTAGAATTCTTTACTATTTTTCTTCATTCTTATTGGGTATTTTATATTTTCTAATAATATAGAATTTCAAGAAACCCCCCTTTGTTTACTTTTCTCATTCACTGGTCAAGGAAGAAAATTAGTTCTTAATTCCCTAATGATTTGAGCCTACTTACCACTAGTTCAATGTTGTTTTATTGATTAAATAGGATTTTATTTTTGGTGGATTCAACATCCACTAGGTCTCCCCCTTGAATGAATGTTATGTGGCCTACACCGCGCTTTATAACTAAAAGACGTAGGAGGATACAAGGAGGATTGTTGAACTCCTTAAACCTCACCTAAATATGCAATCAGAGACTTAACTGCTCAAATGAACCCCTCTCTACTTGAATCTACACCCAACTACATGAAATGCAAAAACATGAAATCGGAAAATTAAAACGAGAAAAAAAAAATGTCAGGACTTACTGGATAAGTTGATCCCAGCTCCTCAGCTCAACAAGACTTCAGAAAGCTCCCTAACTTTGAAGAATTGGAAGATGTTAGAAATTAGCGAAAGCTAATTCTTGAAGAAAAGCACAAAGCTTAATTTTATTAATTCTCAATGTTGTGTTTACAAAGCTAGAATTTAAGCCTTTATGTAGATTTTTATTTTCTATTTCTAATTGGAATGGGATTTAAAATTCTTTTCCAAAATTTAGGACCTAATTTAATTAGAAAACAAATACAAAATATTAAAATAAAAGAACCTTATCCTAAATTTAATTAAAATTATCAATATAATTAAAATAACTAACAAAATAATATTTTCTCCTTATCCAAATCTTCAAGAATCTTGATCTCCCTTAGACTTCAATTTTGAGTTGAAATTATTCTCCAATTTAGCACTTTAATCTCATGGAATAATTATAAAAGCATGGGAAACCTTGAAGAACTTGGAAAATGATATAAAGAGCGTAGAAGGACTTAGAAAAACTCCAGCGGTGTGGGTACCTTACTTGGCACGCGGGCAGCGTGCGGGTTGCACAGGTGGGTTGTGTGGACCTACTGCACAGAGTTGAGTCATGCATTCATGGGGTGTTGGGTGTACGCCTGGCTTCCTGCGCACATGCACGTAATCGCGCACATGTAGCATGTACATGCCTGTTGGAACGCATTGGGCGAGTGAAGCTGCCTATATGCGCATGCGTGCTGGTTGCACATGCGGGTAGCTTCTCACACTGTGAGGCGTGCAAGCACTGCTGCTCGCGTGACTATGCAGGCGATGTGCCTGTATGTGTAGGTGCCACATCTAACACATGTGGAGACCCATATACATGTATGCCATGGGCCCAGACCATGTTTTGGGATTTTTCTTAGGTCAGGATTCGTGGACTGAGTATCTCCTTAGCCATAAGGCCCAATAACTTTCTTGTTTACCGTCCTTTCTGATTCTACTACTTCTTAGACCGAGGGCCAGATGCATTTAATCTAGATTTACTATCTTGGGCCTATACCTTGGTGAATTCTGTTTGATCACTATCTGTCTATGGACACTTGTGAATATGTTTAGGAAGTTCACTATTGTTTAGTCTTTTTTGCCCTTCATTGATCACATAATTCTCCTAATTATTATTGACCTTTTCCTTAGTTATTATCACATCATAATAGTTGAGATCAATTCCTGCTAAAAAATTTAATGAATGATCATGATTGCCTCCTACCTAAACCGATCTAATGGCTTAGATTAATTCCTACTCAAAGGCCCATAATTTGAGGAAGTGTAAAAAGACCCACCTTAATGAAATCCTAGATCGAATAGTGACAATTTAAGGGAGCAAGATCGAATGGACATGGGTTATTTTTGCATATGAAGGAACAAAACAACCCCCCTTTAATCCAACAACCCAATTTTTCTTGGGGAAAATATTTAATAATATGATGTTTGGGTATTTAAGGAAACCTAATTCGGATTTCCTTCAAGTTGGGATAAGACGACCGGGAAAGAGAGAGAGAGGATGCAACGTTGGGAGAGAGAAAGGAAGAGAAAGAGAGTGAGAGATTGAAGTTTGACTTATAAAGGGAGGAACGTCATCGCTGGAGCACAACAACCGAGAGGAAAAAAAGGGAAGAGGAACTAGACGGTGGCCATGACTTATGGGGTCCCCATGAAGTTAACCCTCAAGTAACCTTTCCCATCCTTTTACCTCATTGTTTTGGTACAGTTAACCATACCTCACATGGACCATGCATGGCTAGACATTCAAACCGCTACCCAAACACGGTGAACTGAGAGGATCTCTTCAAACATCAAACCTAGCATCCTACCGGTAAGCTCTCAAATCCGAGACTCCAAGGAAATTTTAATTTATTTTGTTTTAGATTAAGATAAGTTAATGCATGTTAGGTTTAGTTTAGATATAATAGAACATCTAAGTGATTGGAATAGTTGAATAAACGAGTGTCAAATGTGGAAAATTTGCATTGGAATCTCGGGCTTACTTACTGACCTGAGAGGTTGGACTTTTAAGCAGATTATTGTGTGAATTTTGAGGACATTTAGGTGATCTCTAGTACGAGATTTTACACAAGAAATCTATAAGTATAAGTAGTGCCTGTCCTAAAGCCTCCATGTTATGATTTTCATCATAATTTTGCTAACCAACCTTTCTGATAAATTGATAAGTTTTGAGCAGGTGAACGGAAATTGCAAGAAAGGGACCTAGATTTGAATTTGTTGTTTTCCTTGTATGTTTCATTTTCTGTTTTGCATACGAAATTACTTAGTTGTACAACAATGTTTCTAATTACATGAAAAACTAAGGAAAGAAGTGAATTAAAATGGATAGTTAATTTGGGTTTTTCACGATCAAGAAAGAAAAATTATGATATGAAAATAATTTCATTTTTCTGAAAAAAGAAAGATTTTAGTGATCTTGTGCTACGTCATAATTTTGAAAATCAGAACAATTCGACTCATTTGAACACAGAGGCATGCAAAACAGACAAACTAACAATCATATTAAATTTTCTTATCTAAAAATACTCCTTAAGTAATACTAGATTCCTTATCGAAACCTTGAGGTTTTCTCCTGTTTCACTGTTTTCTGATTTTTTTTAAAATTTTCTCTTTGAAATAAAATAAAATAAAAATAGATCAAAATTACAAATCTTGAGAAATATTAAACAATATAAATTAATTTAAGTTTAAGGTGGCCAAAGGCCAAATAAATAGAGTTTTCAAATCATTTTAGCACAATAATAGGTGGGGTGTTACAATATTCCTAAGGGGAGACTTTGCCAAAATTTTGGTAGAAAATTGAGATAATCTTGGGGGGGGGGGGGGGGGGGGCGTTGCTCAATTGAAAATAAGAAATTGGGGTTTTCATGAGGGGAGACTCTGCCAGCGTCAATAGAGAAATTTAATGGTTTTATAGGGGAAACTTTGCATGATTGAGCAGAGAGATTAGAGCTTGTGTAAGAGGGGACTCTACCCAAATCAAGGTTTGCATAGGATTCAATGTGACGTCATGCTACCTGGTGGTGAGTGGTGTCCAATGCAGAGCAAGTATGATTGCAAATATATATGTACAGCGCGGAAGTTCATTCATCCCTTACGAAATTTAATAGTCTCATTACACTTTTGAGGTAGAGAAGTTAGCTAGTAAAATAACTACAGACATTTTTATAGACACTTGTGAATCGCACATTCACAACTAACAAGCTACGGATACACAAGCAGATCCAAACAAGCATCAAGGAGCAGGTTGAGAGACACGTCATCTTCTTTAACATCATCTGGGAAAAATGGATTTGGGTGGGTTCCATGAAACTCAATAAGGAAAATAGCATTATTATCATACTCAACATTTCGAAAGTTATTGAAGACAGATAAGTGAAAATACTTTTACCGTTTTAAACGCCATATTTGCATTTTTTGGACAGCTAAAAACTTCATAATAAAAAGTTAACGTATCTTTCTTTTAAATTTTATTCTCTGACCTATCCCTGACATAATCATATGCATGATAGAAAATCATTAAAGTGATCTATAACTAACCAATGACTGAACTAATATACAAAATAGGTTATTACAACAAAAGTGACTCACGTGGGTTTCAATGGTTATAGATCTTTGCACGAAGCTATTTAGTCCTATACCAACGAAAGGTAGAAGGGATCCCAAACTACCACTATGAATGGGAATAATAATATGTTCAGAAAATAGTAATTTAGAATTTCTCTGATCACAACGTTACTTCACCACTGCGACCGCTACAGTCAGTCACCATTAACTCTTGTTAGAGAGAAGGCCAATACAGTTTCCATTCACAGGGAGTGGTTCACCAAAAATCAGTAAATAGATGGATAGTAATAACCCTTCCATGATAATGGGCAAACCGATTTAGGGTTATGAAGATGTAACACCCCGAAAAACCTTTGTGCTTAATTTATAATGTGAACCCCTATTTATTTGTTTTCTGATCCAGTTATTTATTATTTATAAATATATAAGATATATGTTTTGATGTGTGTGAAAATTATATCTATTGCATGTATTACATGTGTATCATGATATCTGTTTACTGGGATAGTATATCTCACTCCCTCATCATTTTCAGATCCTGTAGAGACCGATGAAGAGTAAGTCGTAATAGCAGAAAAGTCTTTTACAAGTTAGGTTTTGTAAGAACTCAGTTTACTATTTTGTGCTTTTACTTTGTAATGTAAGAAAGAAAAAATTTTAGAGTCTCGTTTTGTTTGTATATGATGTATATATATATTAAGGGATGTAACACTTTTATATTTTTATATTAATGAAAGTTTAATTATATCTCATTTAATTAAGTGTAAAGCGTTACTGTGCTCCGAACATGCCCTATAAGAGGGGTGGTTGTGACAGATCTCCATGCTTGTAGGAATCCAAGAAGGATAAGGATTCTTCATTCTTACAGGCTTGTGATTTCCTATGGATGCTCCTTTGCACTATCTCTTTGCACGCATATGTTATTCGCATGCGTGTCACCTCCGTGCACGGGTAAGTGTTCTTGCATGTTGCTTTCGTGTACGCAGACATCTCCTTCCTATGCAGCTTTGTGCATGCATGTAGCAACGTGGGCTTGCTCATGAGGTAATATCCTAAACTTGGCATGTCTACATGCAATGCATTTATTATAAATGCATTTTATATCCTTCCTCATGTTAGGCCAATAGAACTACTCATGTAAGATGTCTAGAGTGTTCGTTATCCCAAAGTGATCCATGAGTCCCCTACTATGTGCTTCTAGCACTAACAATTCCTGAAGTGAATAGTTAGGCACACAAAGTTTAACATCCCTAAGGAGAACCCGTCATGCCTATAGAACTTTTAGAATGCATAATGGTTACATGCATGATAAACAGAGGCAAATTCGAAATCATCAGCATACATCTCTTTAATATGCTCGAATCCTAACAACTTAGAACTAATAGTAGAAATCAAAGCATACCTGCGGGATAATGCATAAGCTACAGTGTTATCCTTACCTTTTTTATACTTGATAACATATGGGAATGACTTGACGAACTCAACCTACTTACCATGTTGATGGTTGAGTTTATCGTGACCCTTTAGATGCTTTAGGGACTCATGATTGTGTGAATCATGAACTCCTTCAGCAGTAGGTAATGTTGCTGTACCTCTAATATTTGTACCAAGGGATACAATTCTTGTCATAGGTTGAGTAGTTTAATGTTGCTCCACTGAGTTTCTCATTGAAATAAGTTATGACGCGGTAGGGTATGGGAAGGATCAAATCAACTCCTATAACCCACTCAACGTATGCAATACCAAAACTATAACTTCTTAGATAAACTCCTCCCTCTAATTGAATCTACAATCCAAAAAAGAAAGTAAAAGCAAAGACTAGGGAAAATAAACAAAGAAAAAAAAATGCCATGGACTTACTGATAAGTTGATCTCCGTTCCTTGGCTCAATAAGACTTCTGAAGACTTCTGAAGACTCCTGCTTCCTGAAGAACTTAAAGAAGCTAATTTAGAAAAAATGCTAAAAAGAAGAAAAGCCTAAACTTTAAAGAACTATCTCAAATTGGTTGTAATTGGTGTGTTTACAACCTATGGGCAAAGGCTTATTTGTAACCTTTCTCGAGCAATCTAGATGAGTACAAACTCTTGAGATAATTTTATAAAATGATACCTTAAAAAAAATCTCTCTAAATCTAGGATAATTACATAATAAAATAACTATGCTATTCTAAATAAATTAATTAAATAATCCTAAGGGATAAATTTATAATAAAATAATAATTAAAATAATTTAATGTTTATCCCATGTGATTTTCATGTAAAACACATGCGAAAATTAATTTAGGCATATGGAATTTTAATTTAAAACATTGGTAATTTAAAAAGTGGATCCCACATGCCTTTTAAAATTTTAAAATAATAAAATAAATACTAGATAATTAAAAAAGGGAAAAGGGCCAGCCTGGTTTGGGTCACCCGAATGGCCGGGCTGTCTGATCCGCACGAGCTATGCGAGAAAAGGCTTGCGGGAGTTGTGAACTGGTGTGCTTGGGCTAGTTGGGCCCTTCGCAAGCCCATCCACATGGGGTGGCCGAGTAAGAATCTCAAGCTGTAGGTCATGCACACACAAGGCCGCGTGCATGCCAGGCGGGACTTGCGTGCACGCTACCCGGGGCATGCGGGCTATTCCGGTCGCATGCTCGCAAGTTGCTTCACGTGTTCGAGTTACCCACCTGCACGGGTGGATCTCCATGCTTGTTACTCATGTGCCAAAGGAGGTTTATGCATACCTCAAGTGTCTTCCATCTTCAGACTGGACTTTGGGCATCCATTTATGCTTAATTAATGATCATGTTACTGACCCAATCCTGGACTAGCAAATTGAAAATTCCTGCAAGCTTGCGGGCCTGGCATTGGTGATTAGACCTACAGGCAACTGGACTTATTTCCACATTGGTCCTAGTTCGTCATGGACTTTAGAGTCCTACACATCTTCTTTTATCAGGATATCCTTCGTGATGGTTCTCATGTCATCCCCCCCTTCTTTGAAAAGATTAGTCCTCGAATCTTCACCTACATCAAAAGGCAACAGGTCAGATACATTAAAAGTAATGGATATTTCATACTCACCTGGTAGGTTGATCTTGTAGGCATTGTTGTTGACACACTCTAGAACTTGGAATGGTCTATCTCCTCAAGGATTCATCTTAGATTTTTGCTGATTGGGAACCTTTCTTTCCTTAAGTGAACCCATACCTAGTCTCTCAATTGGAAAACAAGGTGTTTCCATCCCTTGTTAGCAATAAGCTTTATTCTATTTTTGTATGTGCTGCTGAGTCTTCTAGTGTATGGTTTTAATGAGTTCAGTGTGCTATTGTCCATCCATACTTTTTACTTCCTGCATGGAAACAAGGATTAGATCTAATGGAGTCGAAGGATTAAAACTGTGTACTACTTCGAAAGGTGACATCCTAGTGAAAGTATGAATACTTCGGTTATAGGCGAACTCAATCATAGGTAGACAATCTTCCCAGGTCTTCAAGTTGCGTCCTACCACGACTCTTATAAGGGATCCTAGGGTCCTATTTAACACCTTGGTTTGCCCATTGGCTTGGAGGTGATAGGTAGTGGAGCACAACAACTTTGTTCCTAACTTTCCCCACAACACTCTCCAAAAGTGGCTGAGAAACTTAATGTCCCTATCACTCACAATAGTTTTAGGTATACTGTTAAGTTTGACGACTTCCCTAAAGAATAGATTAGTGATATTTGTGTCATCATCTATTTTATGGCATGCAATAAAATGGGCCATCTTGCTAAAACGGTCTACCACAATAAATATACTATCATTACCTCTACTTGTCCTAGGCAGCCTTAGTACAAAGTCTATAGAGATGTCTACCCACGAGGCGGTGGGTATAGGTAGCGGGGTGTATAAACCATAAGGCATCATTCTAGATTTGGCTTGCTTACATGTGATACACTGGCTATAGATACGCTCGACATCCCTCATATTTAGTCAATAGAAGTGTTCTTATATCATGTCTAGGATTTGTGCTACCCCAAAATGTCCCATGAGTCCCCCACTATGCGCTTCCCATACCAATAGTTTCTTGATGGAACAACTTGGTATACAGAGTCTGTTTTCCCTTAGGCGAAATCCATTACTCTTGTGATACTTTTGGAAAGCATAGTGCTCACTAGCTTTGTAAAGAAAGAAAAAATCTTTATCATTGACGTATATCATCTTTATGCGCTCAAACACTAAGAATTTAGAGCTTAAGCAAGGGAAAGACAACATCCTTGCAGATGTATTATCTCGAAGGTATGTACTCCTATCCACATAAGGGAAAGTTTATGTGAACTATGACAACTTATCGTGTCGGTGGTTGATCTTACCTTGGCCCTTTAAATGCTTAAGGGATTCGTGATCAGTGTGGACAAATTCCTTCGGTAGTAAATACTGTTGCCACACTTCCAAGGATCGCACCAAGACATACAGCTCCTTGTCATAGGTCGAGTATCTAAACAATGTGCCACTAAGTTTCTCACTAAAGTAGGTTATTGGGCGCCCTTCTTGCATTAACACAACTCCTATACTTATTCCTAAAGCATCACATTCAAGCTCAAATGATGCGGAACCCCAAGACCCTTGCTTGAACCTTAGAACTCTTCAATCGGTTTAGAACGGAATTTAGATCACAAGTAAAAAAGGAATCAAATTTGTTCAATCACCTAAATGGTAGAAGTTAAAGAGAACCCAAGAAAGATAAATGATATCCCTTGAACCCAATCCAAACAAGCACCAAGAACAATTGAAATAGGAAATCAAAATTAAAATACAAGTGATAACAATTGTATTCCAAATCAACACCTTGTGCATAAACTGAAAAGAAAGCCAAAATGCTCGCAACTCAATTCTGAAATGTTTGATTACAACTCTTGATGTCCACAAAGAAGAGTTCCTTCGATATTTATAGCCAAAGAAATCAATGATAAGTTATAATACAATAACTACAATTGTAACTCCCACAATAACTAGGTTAATTATGTGGTAATTACAATTGTAACTCCAACAATAACTAGGCTAATTATAGGTATGTAATTGTTATGTAACTCCTTATAACTCCAATCTTCTTAAACAACAGAACTAATTGTTTGTGGCACCATATAGTTATGGGCTCATTCTTGTAATGACACTAAGACAAGACTTAAGCCCAAAATGAGTTATACTTAACTATATGGGCTTAATTAACTAAAACTAAAATAAAATAATCCAAAATACTTAAAACAACTCAACTAATCCAGCCCATACACAAGGCTTATTCATTCATTATCAATAAGACTCAAACAAGCCCAAATTATCCTAAATCACTTAAATCCAATTAAAGTTACGAATTTGGGTTGTTCCAAAAGCTCATATTTGAACTTTCCACAATTGGCCAACCCATCATCCACAAGTTTTTGAGTAAAAACTTGGAGCAACTCTTTAAGCTTCTTTGCCTTTGATCTTGTTACTGGTCCGCTGAAACTTTTCAGGTTTGGAACTGTATTTGTGTTTACATCATTTGAAATTTGCTCCAAGTCACCTTTTGTGCTCTTTGAGTATCTTGAGTGTTTTTAGCCTTGTTTGCATCATTCCCCCTCCCCTCAAAAGGATTCGTTCTCGAATCAATTCCTGCATCAATTTCAAAAGGGGATAAATCAGATATGTTAAATGTAGCCGAAACACTATACTCACCTGGTAGGTCCACTTTGTAGGCATTTTCATTGATTTTGGCTATGATTTGAAATAGACCATCCCCACGAGCATCCAACTTAGATTTCCGTTTTGATGGAAATCGTTCCTGCGCATATGAACCCACACCCAATCTCTGGGTTCAAATGAAATCTTGTGCCTTCCTTTATTGACATGGATGCTACTTGTTCATTTTTCTTTTCAATGTTCTACCTTACTTTTTCATGAATTGCTTTAACCATTTTTGCTTTCTTATTTCTATCCAAATTAGAAATGTCACTTATAAGAATAGGCAACAAATCAAGTGGAGTTAAAGGATTAAAACCATACACAATTTCAGAAGGAAAAAACCCAGTAGGAATGTATACTCCGATTATAAGCAAATTCAACAAATGGTAGCTTATCTTCCCAAGTTTTAACATTCCTTCCAATTAAAGTATGTAATAATGTACCAAGTGTTCTATTTACTACTTCAGTTTGACCATCCGTTTGTGGATGTGAAGTAGTAGAAAATAAAAGTTTGGTCCCAAGTTTGGACAACAAAACTCGCCAAAAGTGGCTTAAAAACTTAACATCCCTATTGGAAGCAATGGTTTTAGGAATGCCATGCATTCTAACAACTTCGCGAAAAAACAAATCCGCTAAGTGTGTGGCATCATCTGTTTTGTGACATGGTATAAAGTGTGCTATTTTGGAAAAACGATCATCAACAACAAATATTTTGTCTCGGCCTTTTCTAGTCCTAGGCAAACCCAACAAAAAGTACATAGAAATATCAACCCAAGGATGGGTAGGAATGGGTAATGGCAAATATAGTCCATGTGGTTGAACTCTAGACTTTGCTTTCCTACATGAGATGTACTGCGCACAAATTTTCTCAACATGTTTGCGCATATTAGGCCAAAAGAAATGTTCATGTAAAATTCTCAAAGTTTTGCTAATCCCAAAATGTCCCATTAAACCACCACTATGTGCTTCACAAACAAGCAACTCCCTAATAGAACTATTAGGCACACATAATTTTCCCTTTTTAAATAGAAAACCATCATGCCTATAAAAGTCTTGAAATACCGCATGTTCACAAGCCACATAAACATTTGAAAAATCACTATCATGCACATATAATTCTTTGAAATGCTCATATCCCAACAATTTTATAGAAAGAGTAGAGATAAGACTGTACCTTCTTTAAAGCGCATCAGCTACCACATTTTCTTTTCCTTGCTTATATTGGATCACATATGGGAAGGACTCTATGAATTCTACCCATTTTGCATGTTGTTTATTAAGCATGCTTTGCCCTTTCAAATGCCTCAAAGATTCATGATCGGTGTGAATCACAAATTCTTTTGGTAACAAATAATGTTGCCATGTCTCTAATGCTCTTACCAAAGCATAAAACTCTTTGTCATAGGTGGAATAATTCAATTGTGCGCCACTGAGCTTCTCACTGAAGTAAGCAATGGGTCTTTTATCCTGCATAATAACAGCACCTTTCCCAAGCTCAGAGGCATCACATTCAATTTCAAAAGTTGAATCAAAATTAGGCAATCTTAATAAAGGCGCATTACATAACTTTTCTTTCAGTAAGGAAAACGCATGTTCTTGTTCTTTTCCCCAAACAAACCCCTTATCTTTTTTCCTGATTTCAGTTAAAGGGGTAGCAACGACACTAAAATCTTTTACAAATCTCCTATAGAAACTTGTCAAACTATGAAAACTACTTACCTCACTTACACTTTTAGGTGTCGGCCACTCTTGAATAGCCTTTACCTTTTCACTATCTACCTCGATTCCTTTTGCACTCACGACATATCCTAAGAAAATAATGCGATCAATGCAAAACGTACATTTCTTCATGTTAGCATATAGTTGAAATTTGCGCAATGTATCAAACACTTGCCTCAAATGCATGACATGCTCATCAATAAATTTGCTATACACAAGAATGTCATCGAAGTAGACAACCACAAACTTTCCAATAAATTCACGTAAAACATGGTTCATTAAACGCATGAAAGTACTTGGCGGATTAGTTAAGCCAAATGGCATAACCAACCACTCATATAACCCTTGTTTTGTTTTAAAAGCAGTTTTCCATTCATCTCCTAATTTCATTCTTATTTGGTGATAACCACTTTTAAGATCAATTTTAGAAAATACACAAGTACCATGCAACTTATCTAATATATCATCAAGTCGTGGTATTGGGTGTCGATATTTTACCGTTATTTTGTTGACGGCTCTACAATCAACACACGTACGCAAACTACCATCTTTTTTGGGTATTAATAAGACGGGCACTGTGCATGGACTTAAACTTTCTTGAATGTGCCCCTTTTGTAAGAGCTCCTCCACTTGCCTTTGAAGCTCTTTGGTCTCCTCGTGATTGTTCCTATAGGCTGGTCTATTTGGTATGATAGCCCTGGGAATAAAGTCAATTTGATGCTCAATCCCTCTTAAAGGTGGTAAACCTTGAGGTAGATCATCGAGAGAAACATCACTAAATTCCTGCAAAACTTCAACCACAACACTTGGCAAAGAAGGGCCAAGTTCGTTAGTTGAGAAACAAGTTTCCTTGTACATGAGTACAATAATTGGCTTGTTAGAAAAATAAAACTTTCCTCACATCTCTCATTTTAGCATAAAAGCTCATTTTCTTTCTCTCATTCTTTTCTATGGTCAAATGCATCTCTCTTTCTTTTTTCTTTTGATCTTCATTTTTCCACTCTAATTTTCTCTCACTGTCTTTTATTTTCTCTTTTTCTTTTTCTTTTCTTTTTCTCTCGGTCTCTTTTTGTGCGAATTCATCATGAGACTTTTCAAGTTGCATTTGGTCTTCTAAAACTTGTTTAGAGGTTAAAGGAAGAAGAGTGTACTTTTTGCCCTCTTTTCCTACCATGTACCTATTGAGATACCCATCATGCATCACTCTCCTTTCCCATTGGCATGGTCTACCCAGCAAAATATGATTAACTTGCATAGGAACTACATCACATATCACCTCATCACTGTACTTCCCAATAGTAAAAGGCACCCTCACTTGCTTATTAACTCTCACCTCCCCACTATTGTTAAGCCATTGCAGCTTATAAGGTTTAGGATGTTTTGTAGTTTTCAAACCTAGTTTATCAACAAATAAGGTACTAGCCACATTTACACAACTACCTCCATCAATAATCATGCTACACAATTTTTCATTCACTAGACATCTAGAATGAAAAATGTTCTTTCTTTGCAACTTAACCCCCTCATCATCATTCTTTACTTGCATATTCAAAGCACGTCTAGAAACTAACAATCTACCTTCCATAGGCGTTTCCCCATCACTACAATCCTCCAAAGGAGGCATTTCATCGTCCACATCATTGTCATCATCTGTTTCAACACCATCACCACGCATCACCGTTACTCTTTTATTTGGGCATTGAGATGCAATATGACCAAAACCCAAGCATCTGAAACACTTGATATCTCTATTCCTAGGAGTTTGGGAGTTAGAAATACCTTTGTTTTTATTGTCATTAGAATCTTTTAGCTTGGTTTTGTCATCTCTTTTGAATTGGACAGCCTTGTTATTTCCCCTCCAATTCTGTCTCCAATTGGAATTTTGGGCCATGTAAGTGTTGGCTTGCCTTGTGTTCCCCTTTCTCTTTAATTGTCTTTCAATCTTTATAGCCATGTGCACCATATCATCAATCTCCACATAATGTTGAAGCTCTACAATGTTGGCTGTGTCTTTGTTAAGGCCATTTAAGAACAATGCAATAGTACCTTCCCTATCCTCTTCAATATTAGCCCTTATCATGGCTATCTCCATCTCTTTGTAATAGTCTTCTATACAAGAGTTCCCTTGTATAAGGCCTTGCAATTTTTGATGTAAGTCCCTACAGTAGTGAGTAGGAACAAAGCGCCTTCTCATGATAGCCTTCATTTTGGCCCAAGTGAAAATAGATCTCTCTCCATTTCTCCTTTTACTTGTGATGAGTTGATCCCACCACACAATGGCATACTCTCCAAATTCCACGACTGCAAGCTTTATCTTTTTCTCCTCTGAATAATTGTGGCACTCAAAAATAAGCTCCACCTTGCACTCCAATTCAAGATAAGCATTCAGATCATTCTTGCCTAGAAACGATGGGATTTTCATTTTGATGCTCTTAATGTTTTTATCAATATCGTTTCGACCCCTAACATAATTTTGACCTTCATTGACTAAAGTAGCTTGGTCATCAAATTCTTCCTCCAGTTCCTCATCAAAAGGTGGTGTTGGAAGTCTTCTTGCCCCTGGATTGGCTTGGGAAGCTTCCCCTCTCATGGAATTTAACTCACATTGTTGTTTCTCTAGTTTCTCATTTATGTTGCCAATAGTTAGTTGAATCCTTTCAAATTGTTGTTGCATTGCTTTGAGGATGAATTCTTGATCTTTTGATGTTCTTTCACTCCCTTGTAGCTCCATCTTCAAATCTGAAATTTTAATGACAAATAAAATAGATTGCAACCTCACAAATCATGTGTTTACTCTCGTAGTATGGCACTCATGTTTCACTCAATTTTGGCTTTTACCCTCTTTTGAGCTCACACTCTCTTGCTTTTAACACTCAAACAATCTTTTATAACTTTATACAAAATGGTCAATTCAAACAATAATTAATTATTACTATGTACTCAATTTTACTTAGAGATAACAAAGAATTCCTAAAGAAACAAGATACACGAATTCAACTCTATAAGCAAACTAGAACAATCTAAACAATGAAGAGCACACACTTGATATAGAAATAAGTGTATGATGATTTTTATGTTAATTAGGCAACAATGAATCAATATTATTACCTCAAGATGTAATAAGAAGCAAATGGGCAGAAATATTAAATGAAAACTAAAGATGCATGAAAAAAAAATGGTGAATATGGAATTTAATGCATGAAACTTGTAATTCTCTAATAGAACCACAAATTATCACCTAAAATATTCAAATTAAGTGAAACAAACAGTTTTGGATGAAAACAAACTCAATTGAGGTGAGTTGTTTCCAAACAGCCTCAAAAATTACACAAACAATCTCAACCAAACAAACAGCCTTGAAACGAGTTTTCCTTTTAAATATTAAATGTATTTGAATGTTATATGAGATAAATAAAAGGGAAATAACAGCAGCTGTGTCAATTACACAAGGTAGAATATGTGGAAATGTGTTTTGCACAATTAAGCAAATTAGTCTAATCTGCTTTTTTTTTTTTTGCTGAATACAAATTTTGTCTCTTTTTTTTTTGTAAGAAATAATGAAAATAAAGACAACAAAATAAGGATATATTAATTTACTTGGTGAACCAATGCTCTAATACCAAATAATGCGGAACCCCAAGACTCTTGCTTGAACCTTAGAACTCTTCAATCGGTTTAGAACGAAATTTAGATCATAAGTAAAAAAGGAATCAAATTTGTTCAATCACCTAAATGGTAGAAGTTAAAGAGAACCCAAGAAAGATAAATGATATCCCTTGAACCAAATCCAAACAAGCACCAAGAACAATTGAAATAGGAAATCAAAATTGAAATACAAGTGGTAACAATTGTATTCTAAATCAACACCTTGTGCATAAAGTGAAAAGAAAGCCAAAACGCTCTCAACTCAATTCTAAAATATTTGATTACAACTTTTGATGTCCACAAAGAAGAGTTCCTTTGGTATTTATAGTTAAAGAAACCAATGATAAGTTACAATACAATAACTATAATTGTAACTCCGATAATAACTAGGTTAATTATGCGGTAATTACAATTGTGTAACTCCAACAATAACTAGGCTAATTATAGGCATGTAATTGTTATGTAACTTCTAGTAATTCCAATCTTTTTAACCAACACCACTAATTGTTTGTGGCACCGTATAGTTATGGGCTCATTCTTGTAATGACACTAAGACAAGACTTAAAGTCCAAAATGAGTTATACTTAACTATATGTGATAGCAACGGTTACCCGTTGATTAAGATCGTTCCTTGATGATCTAGTTCAGCCAATCTTCAATCTTGGATGAACTCAACAACATTGAGTATATCAAACTCAACACCTTTGAATTACACCAAAAAAAAGAATTATGGAAATCTTCTAAGCATCCCAACCCAACCTATTTGAACCCAACAACAATAGGTGTATCAAACCTACCACCTTTGAATCACAAAAATGTAGAAAAATTGAATTACTGTTACCCACCCCTAAATCTAATGAACTCAATAATAATAGGTATACTAAACCTCACCTTTGAATCACATAAGAGAAAGAAGAAAGGCCAAGGCGCCATAACTAGGAGGAAGAATCCTAGTTGATAAACCTAATAAGTTTTGCAAGCAACTTGCAAGACCCAAACTAGCTCAACGAGACTAGCAAATTAAGTTAAACCCTTAACAAGTACGTAATTTCAATATGATTTTTACAAGTAGAATGCATTCCTATTTATAGGTCATAGGGAGCATGAAATTCGAAAGTAAATTACTTAAAATTAACTTTGGAAATAGAAACTAATAAAGAAAAATTCAAGACTAATTAATGACTTGGGATTCTAGTCTTCTTTGAATTCATTTTTCCAGGGCTGACTTCTTTTTACTCCATGCTGATTTTCCATCATCCAATGAAGAGTTTTAATACCAATCTTGTTCATAAATGATCAGATTTATTGATGTCCTTCAACTTCAAAGTCAAGCCATTATTATTGACTAGAATTGATAAAAGAGTGTAGTCTTGAACCAGCCATGCTTTTGCTATCTAGTGTGATGTATGGAATATATGACAAAGGTGGAGTGTTGGAGTATTTCTATTGATCGGTCATGTCATATAGGCCCGAGTCGGACATCCAATTGCTTCGATTTGAATTATCCGGAGGATGTCTTATATATATTAATTATCAAAAAGATGGACAATCAAACCTATTTCTCGATTCAATAGAAGCCCAAAGAGGTGAATAGGGTCCCAAATAATTTTAGGCCATATTATGGGCCAAAATGATTGTCTTGATCAACCCAATATGATCCATTAGCCCTTATTGGCCCATGATCTGAAATGGTCATGAAATTCACAATTCTGGACTTTGCATTGTGGGCTTTGGAGCATTCTAGTGAAAGACTTGTGCTAATCAAATTCTTCAAGGCTTCTTGCAAATTCTTTCTTCTTGAACGTGTCATTGGACCAGCAATGTTGATGATATTATCATCTTCACAAACTTGAGCTTCCTGATTAGCAACATTTGAGTTTTTGTGCATTTGATCGCTATCAGTTCCCTCCCCCTCAAAAAGATTCGACCTCGAATCATGTCATGCATCATTTTCAATTTCAAAAAGATCAGAAACATTGAAAGTATTACTAATTTCAAACTCATCGAGCAAGTCCAACTTGTAGGCATTATTGTTGATTCTTTGAAGGACTTGAAATGGACCATCTCCACGAGGGTGTAACTTTGCAGTTGATCGCTATCAATATGGGTTTAATTAACTCAAACTAAAATAAAACAATCCAAAATACTTAAAACAACTCAACTAATCCAGCCCATACGCACTGCTTATTCATCCATTATCAATAAGACTTAAACAAGCTCAAATTATCCCAAATCACTTAAATTCAATTAAAGTTACGAATTTGGGCTGTTCAAAAAGCTCATATTTGAACTTTTTACAATTGGCCAGCCCATCATCCATATGTTTTTGAGTAAAAACTTGGAGCAACTCTTTAAGCTTCTTTGCCTTTGATCTTATTACTGGTCCGCTGAAACTTTGCAGGTTTGAAACTGTATTTGTGTTTACATCATTTGAAATTTGCTCCAAGTCACCTTCTGATGCTCTTTGAGTATCTTGAGTGTTTTTACCCTTGTTTGCATGATCAAATTTATTGTTAAAGTTAGGTAAAGCAAGTATAGGGGTAGAGCATAATTTTTTTTTAATAAGGTAAATGTGGATTCTTGCTTATCAATCCACAAAAATTTGACATCCTTTTTTACCAACTCGTTTAAGGGTGTCGTCATGGAACTAAAATCTTTAACAAACCTACGATAAAAATTAGCTAACCCATGAAAGCTTCTTACTTCATTGTAATTACCAGTGTGGGCCACTCCTTAATGGCTTTTATCTTTTTTTCGTCAACCTTAATACCACGGGCACTTACCATGAATCCTAAGAAGATCAACTTACTGCTACAGAAGGTACATTTTTTTCATATTAGCATACCGAATATGAATATGCTGGATGTGGTCGTCTAGATTCCATTATAGATTAGGATATCGTCGAAGTACACAACTATGAATTTTCCTAGGAAAGGTCGTAAGACATGGTTCATAACTCTCATGAAGGTACTAGGGGCATTTGAAAGGTCGTATTAGGTTTTGAAAGCCATCTTCCATTTGTCTCAAGGGTTCATCCTAATTTGGTGGTACCCACTTTTGAGATCAAGTTTGGTGAAGGTAGTTGCCCGATTAAGTTCATTTAGCATGTCGTCTAATCGAGGAATAGGGTGTCTATACTTTACAGTAATTTTATTGACAGCTCGGTAATCGACACACATTCTTTAGGTACCGTCCTTTTTAGGTACTAACAGAACAGGTACAACACATGGGCTCAAACTTTCCCTAATATGCCCCTTGGCCAGCAGCTCTTCCACCTAGCTCTGGAGTTCCTTAGTCTCTTTTGGATTACTCCTATAGGCAAGATGATTGAGAATAGTGGCTTCCGGGATAAAATCAATTTGATGTTCAATTCCTTATAGTGGTGGAAGTCCGTCTAGAATTTCCTCTGTCAGAACATCCTTAAATTCTTAGAGGAGTTTAACAATACCTCGCAGTAGTGTTGGGTCTAGGTCAGATAGGTTTAGGTAGACCTCCTTATATTGCAATACCACGAGGCTTTTTTTTCATAAACGGCTTGCCTCATTTGTCATCCCCTCACGTAAAGGCTCACTTTCCCTTCCTCTCTCTCTTAGGTCTTTACTAGGCTAGGTTTACTTCTTTATGAGGACTTCTAATTTTTTCTCTCCCTTTCTCTCTCCAAGTGTTCCTCGAAGGTCCTCTTGACCTTCGCTTAATTCTCGTGCACCTGTTCGGGTGAGAGGGGTGTGAGGATATGAGTGAGATCGTCCTTCCGCAAAGAATAGCGGTTGGCCCGATCATAATGTTGGACTAGTCTATCCAATTGCCAACGACAGTCAAGTATGACATGCTATGTGCATAGGAACAACATCACAACATACCTCATCTTTGTACTCACCAATGGAGAATGGTACCATGACTTACTAGGTTACCTTTACTTCGCCACTTTCATTCAACCACTGCAACTAGTAGGGGTTGGGATGAGCAAGTTGTGGACTATATTCTCCTATTGTTCATGGTCCTCGTCCTTGACATGCAAGTATAGGGCCCTCCACAGAACAAAGTAACTGCACCAGTTTGGAGTTTCTTCGATGAGCTGAAACATGCCAAAGTACCTGCAAGAAGACATTAGTGAAGATAAAAACTCTCCCTTACCTTCGTTCGTGTTTACCTCGAAATATCTCAATTGATAGCTTCATCTATTAAGTTGAGCTTTTGGAATCAGAATTGCTTGAATTGGGTCTACACGTTAATCCTTATGACACAACAAAGAACCCTAAAGGATTCTAATTTCCACTAAGGGTCATATATAAATACACAGAAAAAGGAATGGTGTGCCCTTTGTGTGTTAAGCAACTAGTAACAGTTAGTCGCTTAATTGTATAATGGAACAAACATAAAATAAGATAAAGAAACGTAGATAAAAAAGAATGACAATTCGAACAAATGCGGAGGGATCCGATCAATCTCAATGGATGTAATCGGTAGGTGTATCTTCCTATACTACTCCTAATTTGTCAGCTATATTTTAGGACCGATCAAGTTTCTTTTTGCAACATTGATGCATAATTATAGAAATGAAATTCGAAAACTAAATGTGGATAGTGTGTGGAATGAAAACAAAAGTTTTCGCTCACACTAATTAAGTAACGTACTTTGCCTTCGATTTCTCAAAGGATTTCCAACCACCAGTTAGGCAGTTATTCTGCTTTTGTGATGCAAAACGCAAACAATGTGCCAATTGCCTTATGGGGTGCAACTAGGATATTTTTGGTATTTTAAATATATATAATTTATTTTTGAATAACAAACATCAACTACTTGAATTGAACGGATATATATGAATTTAAGAAGGATGCAATATGAACAAAATAAAAATTAATTTGAATTGTTAATGAACAAAATGCTAAAAGCAAATAAAGATAGATTTAGGTTTCTAAGAGCCTAAGCTTTGATACCAGATGATGCGGTAGGGTATAGGAAGGATCGAATCAATTCCTATAACCCACTCAATGTATGCAATATCGATACTGTAACCCCTTTGATAAATCCCTCCCTCTAATTGAATCTACAATCCAAAAAGAAAAAAAAAAACAAAGACTAGGAAAAATAAACAAGGAAAGGAAAAACATCATGGACTTACTGGTAAGTTGATCCCCACTCCTTGGCTCTCAAAAAGACTTCTGAAGACTCCTGCTTCCCGAAGAACTTAAAGAAACCAATTTAGCAAAAATGCTAAAAAGAAGAAAAGCCTAAATTTTGAAGAATTCTCTCAAATTGATTATAATTGGTGTGTTTACAACATATGGGCAAAGGCCTATTTATATCTTTTCTTGGGCAATCTAGATGAGTACAAACTCTTAGGATAATTTAATAAAATAATACCCTAAATAAAATTCTATCTAAATCTAGGATTACATAATAAAATAATTATTTTATCCAAATAATTTAATTAAATAATCATAAGAGATAGACTTACAATAAAATAATAATTAAAATAGTCTAATGTTTATCCCATGTGATTTCCACGTAAAACACGTGGAAATTAATTTAGACATGTGGGATTTTATTTTAAAACATGAGTAATTTAAAAGTGGGTCCCAAAAGCCTTTTAAAATTTTAAAATAATAAAATAAATATTAGATAATTAAAAAGGAAAAAGGGCCGGCCGGGTTTGGGTCACCCGGATGGGCTGAACTAGCCAATCCGTGCAGGCTGCACGAGAAAAGGCCCACGGGAGTCGCAGGTTGGTGTGCTTGGGTCGATTAGGCCCTTTGCGGGCCCGTCCGCATGGGGTGGCCAAGTGGGAACCCGAGCCGCAGGTGCACTTGCACGGATGGGGCGTGTGACTACGAGTTTGCAATGTGCGGGGCCACACGCATGCTACGTAGGTCTTACACGCATGCTACGCTCGTGGGGCATGCAGGCTGTTCTAGCCGCACACTAGCAAGTTGTTTCACGCATGCAAGTTACCCACCTGCACGGGTGGATCTCCATGCTCGTTACTTATGTGCCAAATGTAGTTTATGCATACTGCACGTCTTCCATCTTCGCACTAGAGTTTTGGCCTCAGTTTGTGCTTCATGGATGATTGTGTTGCTTACCTAATCTTGGACTAGTAGATTGAAAGTTCCTTGAAGCTTGCAGGCCTAGCTTCTGGTGATTGGACCTGTGACATCCCAGATGCTAATTAAGACAAATGATTGTCAGATACGGATTCAGAATAATGAGTGCATGATTAAATTTATGCAGTGGAACAAACTTATTATAAACTTCTTACAAATATATATAAGTTCTAATTACATACATATAACTTAGGCCTGAAGTGGCTATAAAATACAAAAAAAAAAACACAAAAAAGGCCACTTTTTTCATATGCTATTGGACTCATCAGAGTGTGGGTACAATCATGCACTCAATTTTGTGGATTCATGGGATCCTTATAGACTTCCAAGGGTAGGTCAGCCTGCAGTTCCTCATTTTCTTCTTCATCTGAGCGGGAGGGGATGGAAAGAGTGAGTTCCATATGCTCAGTAAGAAAAATAATATTAAATTAACATCGTAAGATTTTAAATGTGAATTATTTTAACTTACAAGCTTACCATTTTGCCTCCTCATAGACCAATCTTACGTTATAAAAATAATTTATTTATTAAGAACACAGTACATTAATATGAACAAATCAAACATATATCATTCCAGATAATAGAGAAAATCAAATAAATCATGAAATGCTAAGATTTTCATGTCATGCTTCGTGAAGTCGTTACAACTTCTATCTCTAAAGGCAGCTATTATTTATAACTACCAAAGTAGAATGACCAGATCAGATACAAATACAACAATTTGCTATGGCCCATTTTTAGCTAGCCAAACCATAGCACGATCTACGACCACGATCGTACCAACCATAATGGCCGTAACAGATATCTATAGTCACGACATTACTTAGCCACGGGTGACCCCTACAGATAGTGCGATACCACTCTAGTTAGAGGGCACGCTGTCATCCACTAGGAGCGGTCCTCTTATGTCTTTCTAGACCAGATAGGGGAGGGGGAAATAGATACCCCGAAGGGTAAGGAGAACAGATACCTCTCATAGATAAAAAATCTAATGAGATACTTGATGCAATATGCATGTTAATACAGATATACTTAGACCAATCATGCTTTATTCCATATTTATCTTTTCTTTTCTTTTTGTACTCTTTATTTTTACTGATTACATTATATTTATTACATGCAATTCATCAAATGTTTGCAATTCATATAACATGCTTGAAAACAGAAACAATTCAACTTATCTGAACTATGAACACAAAGGCATACAAAACAGACAAAATCACAATCATCATATTTAATAATATTAGTTTATCTAAAAATACTCCTTAAGACACTGAAAGAAATACTAGATTTCTTACCGAAGCCTTGATGTTTTTTCCTTCACCATTTTTCTTTCTTTCCTTCATTCTCTCATTAGACTACTATCTATCTCTCTCTAAATCTTAAAAAATAGAAGAATAGAAGTGTGGGGAGGAATGGAAGGGGAATGGTCAATTTATAGAATTTTAGAACCGTTAGATTCGTGCCAAGTGACAAAATTCAGTGAAGAGAGCTAAAAAAGATACTCGACACAAAAAACGAGGGAGGAAGGTCTCCTCCACCGCCGGAGGCGGGGTATCGTATGAGGTGACGGTGGCGCACTGCTCGAGGCGACAATGCCTTGGCCAGCATGCTACAGGCTAGCCTACAAGCACACAGGCTTCCTACCTCACGCGCAGGGCCTTAGTGCACTGTGCGTCATGCGCAAAGGGCTTGTACACACTGGGCGACGTGCGCGCAGGGCCTGGGCGTGCTTGGCACCGCGTGCGCAGGGCCTTGGTGCACTGGGTGCTGCATGCGCAGGGCCAATCTGTGCTGGCCTGCTGCACAGACGCGCACAGTGTACGGCGCCTGTCTACGCACGAGGTGAAGCGCGGAAGGCCTGCCTGTGCGCGACAAGACGCGTGCATGTCCTGTCCATGCAGATGAGACGTGCACGCTGTGTGCACGTCCCGCGGCTGCTGTGCGCGCACATAGAGTGCCCAACACTCGCGTAGGTAGTTCTGCTTCCCTGCAGGATTTTTCTCGTGGGATTTCTTCCCGTTTCGCCATTTTTCTGATTTCTCTCAATTTTCTAAAATTAATTTAAATAAGTTAAATACAAAAAAAATTAAATAATAAAATTAAAATTAAATAAAATTAAATAAAAACAATAAATAAAAATCAACCAAATTTTTACGAATTACGATAAATATCATACGAAAAAATTAAATAAGTTCAATGTAGCGAAAGGCCCGAATAAATAGGGTTTTCCAAATCAATTAAGCACAACGATGGACGGGGTGTTACAGGACCTACGGGCAACTGGACTTATTTTTTCATTTGTCTTAGTTCGTCATGGACTTCAGAGTCCTGCATGTCTTCTTTTTTTATCGGGATATCCTTCGTGATGGTTCTTGCGTCAAGTTATCAAACGCCTTTCCTACATCATAACTACTTTTATACTTATACCTGAAGCATCACACTCAATCTCAAAAACATTATCTTATTTTTCAATCCATATAGACTTTATACTCTTTTTAACCAATGGATTTAAAGGAGTTGCAATAGAACTGAAATCCCTAATAAACCTATAATAAAAGCTTGTCAACCCATAAAAAATTCTTATTTCACTGGCTAATGTAGGGGTAGGTAATTTTCTGATTACTTTTACTTTATCATCATCTACATCAATGCCTTGTGCACTCACCACAAACCTTAAGAATATAAGTTTTTCACTGCAAAATGTACAGTTCTTAGTATTGGTATATAACTATTCCTTCCTAAGGATCTTAAGAACAAACAAGATATACTGAAGGTGATCTTCTAATGACTATCAGTATATCATTGAAGTAGATTACAACAAACTTATAAAGGAAAGGTTGTAAGACATGGTTCATAAGTCTCATAAAAGTACTAGGGGTGTTGGATAGACCAAAAGGTATTACTAACCATTCATATAGGTCATACTTAGTGTCAAATGCAGTTTTCCACTCATCACCATGTTTCATCCTAATTTGGTGGTAATCACTCTTAAGATCTATTTTGGTAAATATGGTGGAGCAACTAAGTTCATCTAACATATCATCTAACCTAGGGATGGGAAGTCTATACTTTATCGTTAGTTTATTGATGGCTCTGTAATTGACACACATCCTTGAGGAACCATCCTTCTTTAGCACATGTAACACTACAATAATATAAAGACGCAAGCTCTTATTATAAAAGGTATACTTCTTGGCATTAGCATATAACTGTTTTTTTTCTAAGGACCTCAAGAACATACAAGATATATTGAAGGTGATCTTTTAATGACTTACTATAGATCAGTATTCATCGAAGTAGACTTTAACAAACTTATCAAATAATGATCATAAGACATGGGCCATAAGCTTCATAAAGGTACTAGGGGCATTGGATAAACCAAAAGACATTACTAATCATTCATATAGGCCATAGTCTTGAATGCGGTTTTCCACTCAACACCAGGCTTCATCCTAATTTGGTGGTAACAACTCTTAAAATCTATTTTGGTAAATATAGTTGAGCCACTAAGTTCATCTAATATATCATCTAACTTAGGGATGGGAGGTCTATACTTTATTGTTATTTTGTTGATGGCTCTACAATCAACACATCCTCGAGGAACCATCCTTCTTTGATAAAAGTAACACCAAAAAAGAACTAAGACTCCAGGTTTCTTAGACATGTCCCTTCTCTAACAACTCCTCCATTTGCTGCTAAAGTTCCTTCGTCTTCTCGGGATTACTTCGGTAGACTGGGTGATTGGTAATTGATATGCCATGGATAAAGTCAATCTAATGCTTGATTCCTCGTAGTGGTGGAAGACCATCCAATATCTCTTATGGAAAGACATCATCAAACTTGCAAAAGAGAGAAAATAGAATTGGGAAAAGAAGGGTTGAAGTCAGATAAATTTAAACAAGCCTCTTTATACCAAAGTACAATTAGACTTCTTTTATCATAACTTGTTTGCCTTACTTCTCTGTCCCTCATATAAAGACATTATTTTCTTTTTTTCTCTCACTTTCTCTCTGTGGGTCATCTCTAATTTTCTTTTGGGCTTTTTTTTCACTCAGTTGCCAATTTTTTTATTTTTTTTGGCTTTTTTTTTCTCTCAATGGGCTATTTTTATTTTTATTTAGAATCTTTTTCTCTTAATGAGGCCATTCTTTTTCTTTTTCTGAAAATTTATCAAAATAATTTTTAGATTTTGATATGATTTGCTTATACCTCTTTTGGTGATAAAGGTGTAAGAATATGCTTCAGGCCATCTAAATGCAAAAAACAATGATCTTTGAAACCGTCATGATGTACCTATCTATCATTTTATCATGATCGCCCAAGTCATATATGGCTTGCATGCATGGGAATAACATCAGGACATACCTCATCTTGATGCTTGCTTATGGAGAAAGGTACCTTGACTTACGTGATAGTCCTTCCTCCCACTCATTCAATAAAAATGTAATTTCTAAGGGGTAGAGTATTTAGTGCAAGATAACCTAACCTGTCCACAAGTAGAGTGCTAATTAAGTTGGTGCAATTGCCTCTATCAATAATCAAACTGCACACCTTTCCATTGACATGACATCTGCTATGAAAGATGTTCTCTCTCTAATCATTGTCTTCTTCTTTGGCTTTTACATTTAGAGCTCTCCAGACAAGATACATGTCACCTTGTACTAGGGTTGCTATATTGTCTTTACTGTCTTCTAGTGATGTCGTACTGCCATTATCATTGTTGTAGTCATTAGTACTCTCTACCTTAGCATCTTCTCGCATCAAAATGACTCTTTTATTAGAGCATTGTGAGGCCGTATGTCCAACTCCAAGAAACCTAAAACATTTAATAGAGCTATATTTTTTAGTAGAAGCATGTATTTTAGAATTACCTCTAGGATCAATAAAGATTGACTTGTCTTTCTTTTCTTTAAATTTTTTTCTCTCATCTTTCTTTGGCTGTTTGTAGTTGAACTAAGGGTTGGAATATAAAGTTTTTCTTAAAGACCCCTTGTACTTCAGTTGCCTCTTAATTTTGATGGCCATGTGCACCATCTCTTTTAGGTCTAAGTAGTGTTATAACTTAACAATATTGGCAATCTCTCTATTCAAGCCGCTCAAGAATCAGCATGGTGGCTTTGAGACTTTCATAGACATTAGCCCTGATTATTGTCATTTCCATCTCTTTGTGGTAGTCTTTTACACATATGAATTCCTGGGTCAAGTCTTATAGCTTTTGGTGCATCTCCCTATTATAATAAGAAGGAACAAACTTTTTTCTCATGATTGACTTCATCTCCCTCCAAGTGGAAATAGAGTGGTCTCCATCATGTCTTCTAAGAGCAGTCAATTGATCCCACAATACTAGAGCATAATCTGGAAACTCTACAGTCGCCAGGTTGACCCTTTTCGCTTGACTGTAATTGTGGCAGTCGAAGATGAGTTCTACCTTCTATTCCAACTTGAGCTGGGTCTTAGCATCATTCCTTCCTTTAAATTATAGTATCTGGATCTCGATGGACTTAACATCCTCATCTTCTCTTTGGTGATCTCTTTGTGACCCCCACTATTGTCGCCATATGATTCAACATCTTCTCGGGTAGGTCAGTGTCTGGTATGGGATTGACTATTGTTTCTTCTCCTGTCTCTTCCATCCATTCTAGCTGCTAGATCTTTAATTGCTAGATTGACCTTCGTAAACATGTCCTCTATGTGTTTTTCTAGATTCGTTGATCTATTTGGCTCACTTGGTTAAAACATAATGATATTTGCAAAAAAAGTTAGTGGAATAATATTACTTCTTCACAGTCACTTGTGTTTACATTCACCTCACAATCTCTAAACTCTCAATCTTTTTCCCTCGAGTTGAGCAGTGGAACTAGATCCTCTTAAACCAAGACAAGCAAGGTTGTCTTTAAGATTCTACAGGAATTTCTAAAAGGGATCTCGTTTCTAAAAGCTCAAAATTAAGCACACAGATAAAGGAGATATGTAACTTTTATTATTATGATGCTTAAATAACTAGAATGCAAGTAGTTATTTGGATGCATCACAAAAGGAAAACACAATTGAAAGAAATAAAATGTTAAGTACAACGAAGACAAATATGGACTTAAAATGTAATGGATTTTTTTAACCCCTATGGATATTACTGGATATGCAATACCTAAATATTCTACTCGATGACAGCTACACTCTGAATAATTTAAGTTCTTTATGCTAAATGCTTATGCAATGCAACAGACATAATATGCTGAAAGAGGGGAGCAAAGGGAATCACACACCTTTTTGTGTTGGTTGAGGTTGGTTTGCACATATATGATAGTAGATTGCTTGATTTATGATGAATAATTTATCAAGCAAGAATGCAAACAAATAATTTTTGAATTGTTTTCTTTTTGAGAAATCAGTTTTACTTTTCTTTATTTTTATTTTTTACTATAATAACAACACGATCCCTTGAATAACAAAGATGAAAAAACTTTTAATTGATATGCAAACAACGAGTTAACACATGCAATTACATCCTAGCTTGAAGAACTTGAAGAACTCTCATAAAATCAGCAAAGCTGATTTCAAAGAAAAGTGAAAGCTTAAACTTTATTAATTTCTTGAAATTATGATTACATCCTTGGATCTAAGGCCTTTATATAGACATTTATTTTCTAATTCGAATAAGAATAGGATTGCATAATTCTAATGAAATCTTAAACTTAAATAATTAAATAATCTTGTCCTAATTCAAATAGGGAAATGAGATCAACAAAATAAATTTAAAACATAATTCTTCCTCTCTTGGCCGATCATGGTTTCCTCTTTGATTTAGGATGCATACATGTAATCAATTTCTCTTCCCTTGATCTTTTAATGATTCTTGAGAGAGTCTTGAATAGGACTCTTGCTATAATTTGAAGGACTTAAAATGAGATAGGGGAGGATGAGCTCGGGTTGAATGAAGACACCTCGAATGCTTGGTAGAGGGACTCCGTTTCCCTTTTGTTACAGAGCTCTTCTTCCAGTCTCTTGGTTATTGGTTTTTGAATTGTAATCCTCCCCATCCAGCCTAGAAACTTCCATGGGATGTAAGTCTTCATGTTGGTATTAAAGTTGCAACGGAAGAAGGGAAGCTTCTTCTGCCTTGGCGTCAGGTTTCCTTGGTCACCCTCTTCCTCTGTCTCAAATGTTTGGCCTTTTAAGGCCAAAGTCCTCCATGGTCGTTTGATCTTCATTTTGGACTTCTTGGTTCGCCTTCTTGTCGACTTTAAAGACTCCTTCCTCTTATTTATCATCAAACACGTCAAGCACAAGGCACCTCCACCAAGCGGGATGCCTTCTCTCTTCTTCTTCTTGGCCGTGAAGACCATGAGCCAAGAGTGGCTTTGGCTAGACCATGAGCTTCTTATTGAGCCTTTGCCACACCTCTTTGTGGCCTATCAAAATAGAGGTTGGGCTTGTATAGCTTGCCTTACCTCTGTTTGGGCATAACCTTCCATGGGCCGCTTCTTGGAAATAAATTCGGCTCGTGGACACTCAGAGTTCCGTAGGTGTTCTGCTCGCCTTGGGACTCTTCTCTGGTTGTGGATTTGGGGCTACCGGATATCACATCAACGTGTATGGAATAGATGCTAATTATGTAATAACAAAGATGTTAGATAGTAAATTTAAAAAAGCTAGCAGACTTACTAGAGTCTAAGCTTTGATATCAAATGTTGTCGAAACTGCAATCAATAATGTAATCCAAAACTTTGTATATAACATCACCATGCAAAAACTTAAATATCTTAGTAAACCATCCCTACTAAACTCCTAATCAACAATGTGAAGGCAAACAAAGGTAATTAGAAATTTAAAAAATTGAAATTGAAAAGATGCCACAAGCTTACCTCGATAAGAAGATCTAATTCCTTGCTCAAGTAGATGGTTGAAGAATCTCTCAATGAACACTCACAATTAATAAGAAAGCTAAAAGCAATAATTGAATATTTTTATTAATCTAAATTGAAGTGAATACAACTTAAGGGGTGTGTCCTATATATAGGAATTCATCTAACATATCCTACTAGAACTCATAATTTAAAATCCTAATTAAATTCTTAATTCTACCTTATCTAGGCTTACATTAAAATAATAATTAATTAAGTAAACTTTAATCAAGAGATAAACTTTTCTCTCTTGAGTCAATTGAAGTCTCCCATTCAGATTGAATTACCCTTATTGGACGCTTGTCCTTGAATTAATCAATAATTTTAGATGCCATAAAAGCCTATTGTTGAAGTAGAGGTGGAATGCAAGAATTCAGCTAGGAGTACAAAACTTCTTAGTTGAATTCTCCCTTTGATCTTATCTCTTTCTTTCTTTGTTGAATTTATATTCTTCTTGAAGTAGAAATATAAATTTGCATAAACTTCTCCCTTGACCGAAAATCAATCCTAAAAGGGCTAAAAAATTACAAAATCCAAAATAGAAGAGGGGAAACCAAATCCCTCTCAGGTAAGACATCCTATGCGGGCGGGATGGCAATTCCTTATCGAACTCCTTTCCTGCGGGTTCTTCTTCTTCTAGGAATCATATTTAGTCTTCTTCTTGGTTTTTCCTTCCTTATCACATGCTTATCTTTAACTTTGATCAAGAGGAGAAATTAGTTGAGGAGTTAGACTCCTCATAGGGAAAGGATTCTCGTGCAGGCAGGACTTCCCCTTCCTCCTTACTCTCGGTCTTATGGGTTTAAAACTAAAATCACATAAGGTCGAGGCCTTCCTTGGCTTCTTGGGCCTTTTCTTGCACTTTCTTGGGCCTCCAACTTGAGTTCTTCACTTACCCACTATTGGACAAAAATATTGAAGGCTTATTGGATATTTTTGGACTGAGCTCTTGTGATTGGGTTTAAAAGCATTTATATTCTTCTTTTAAGATCTCCAAATCAATCTTCTTGATAAATCTTGGGCTTTTCTTAGACTTGGTCCAGTGAAGGAAGCCTTCTTGAGTATTGCTCCATGCTTAAACTTGATCCATTCTTTCGAGAATCCAAGAAGGACATGGACTCTCCATTCCTGCGGGTTGGCAGGTTCCCATAGACGCAAGAATCCTCCTTCACACTGCCTCCATGAGTGTGTGCATTGTTTATGTGTGTGTCCTCCATGTGCATGTAGGTGTTCTTGCGTATTTCCTTTGTGACACCCCAAAACATTTGTACTTAATTGTTGTGTGAAACCTCTAATTATTCAGGCCCAAGGGCCATTAAACTGCTTAAATTATGTGTGTGTCCTCCATGTGCATGTAGGTGTTCTTGCGTATTTCCTTTGTGACACCCCAAAATATTTGTACTTAATTGTTGTGTGAAACCTCTAATTATTCAGGCCCAAGGGCCATTAAACTGCTTAAATTATGTTTCAGTTTCGAGTGAAATCAGATTTAAAAGTTTATTTTTATGTTTTTGCAAACTAACATATTTGTTTAACTATTTAATTATGTAATTGTTATTTATTTTATTTTATTTTCCCAATTTTAAAAATTTCAAGGAAAAAAATAGAGAAGGAAAATGACGAAAAAATCTCGCAGAAAGGGCCACAGGAAAATTTTTCCGTTCATACGGGGGCGCGAGGCACGCAGTCTACATGCATCACATCATGCGCCTTATGTGCGCTGCTTTCAGGCAACCCGTGTCGCCCTTTGGGGAGCGTGCACCACTGTTCGGACGACATATTGCGCCGTTTGGGGGTCGTGCCCATTCCTCATCCGGCATGTTTTCATTTTTCATGTCATCATCGCGTTAGTCATCCATCAGTCGCATCCGACAGTCATCACGTCACATCAAATCATTTTTTTCCTTTCCTCTCTCACAGGATTTTGCCACTTGGCAAAAATCCAACAGTCCCTATTTTCTATAAATAATGACCCTTTTTCCATTGCCCGCTGTATTGAATAGAAGTATATGAGTTTCTGTTTCACCTTTCCTTTCTAATTTTTTTTTTGCTCACAACATAATTACCATTTTATCTGCACTAAATTAACATCATAATTCAAAGTTAAAACAAAAATCAATAAATAAAAGTCATCACATCAATGCCTGTAATACTCACTCACCATATCCATTTAAACACCACTAAATTTTTATTTGTAGAAGAGTTTACCCAATGCAATTTAATCTAAAAGTGGCCATCTTTATATAATCTCTATAGCTCATCTTATCTTGAAGGAGGTACTGTTCTAAACTCTCTACGTGGAAGAAGAACTATGACATCTCCAATGTAAACTAAGGCATAAGGGTGCCAAATATAGAAATAGATTACGAGTACATGATAAAATTTTATGCAGTGGAGCAAATTATTACAAATCCCTTACCAAAATATATGAGTTCCAATTATACATACATAATTGAGGCTAGAAGTGGCTAAATACAAAATATCAAAATACTAAGGATATAAAAGGGCCACTTTTATCATTATGTGATTGGACTCATCAGATTGCGGGACAAGTCATGAACTTAAGGGTTGTGGATCCACAGGATCCTCATAGACTTCAAGGGGTAGGTCAGTGATCGGTCCCTCACTATCTTCCTAATATGGGGGGGGGGTGGCATGTAAATGGTGAGTTCCATATACTCAGTAAGGAAAATACTATTTAAATAAAATCGTAACATTTTAAACGTGAATAATGATATCATAAATAATTACCATCAGATCATGTTAGGGTCCTATCTTACTTTATGAAAATAATTTTATTTATTAAAGGAAACACCATGTCATAATCACAACAATTAATATAAAACATCATACTTGACAATAGAGAAAATAAACAAAATCATGAAATGCTCATATTTTTATGTCATGCTTTGCGAAGTCGTTCCAACTTCCATCTCTGAGGATAGATACAGATTTTTGACTACCCATGTAGAATGATTAGATCAGATATAGATAACGATAATTTTCTTAAGCACATTTCTGGCTTGCCAAACCACGGTATGATCTATGACCACGGCTGTACCAACCATTGTGGTCTTATCATATATTCTATAGTCACGACAATACTTAGCTAAAGGTGACCCTTAATAGAATTTGAATCACCGCACTCATAAGAGGGTACGCCGTCATCCACAAGGAGTGGTCCTCTCACGTCTTTTCAGACTAGATGGAAAAGGGGAAAACAGATAACCTTCACAAATAAAAAGCTTAACGAGACATTTGATGCATTATATATAGATATATTTTTCGGACCATTCAGGTTCATTCCCCTTCTTTTTTCTTTTTATATTTTTTAGGCAAATATCACTAGATTTGTTTTATTTAACTTACATGCAAATCATTAA
The DNA here is from genome assembly GCF_054855325.1 of Carica papaya. NCBI lineage: Eukaryota > Viridiplantae > Streptophyta > Magnoliopsida > Brassicales > Caricaceae > Carica > Carica papaya. Next base: position 24,887,441 of record NC_142311.1, on the reverse strand, counting down.
GTGCCTATAAAATCACATAGTATACTTGAAATCAAGAACAAATCAGTTTATTAAAACTACTAAACAAGGAACATGCAAAACACAAAACACAGACTTCATAATTAATTTTTCTAGAAATATTTCTTAAAATGTTTTAAAAAATATTAAATATATTTTTCAGACCAGATGGAGAAGGGGAAAATAGATACCCTTCACAAATAAAAAGCTTAACGAGACACTTGATGCATTATAATTTTTTCGGACCATTCAGGTTCATTCCCCTTCTTTTTTCTTTTTATATTTTTTAGGCAAATATCACTAGATTTGTTTTATTTAACTTATATGCAAATCATTAAGTGCCTATAAAATCACATAGTATACTTGAAATCAAGAACAAATCAGTTTATTAAAACTACTAAACAAGGAACATGCAAAACACAAAACACAGACTTCATAATTAATTTTTCTAGAAATACTTCTTAAAATGTTTAAAAAAATATTAAATTCATTACCAAAACCTCAAAGTTTTCCTACACTATTCTTCTTTTTCTTTTCTCCCTCTCTCTAAAATCTTGGAAGATGGAAGAATGGAATGGAGGTGATAAGGAAATGGAAGAAAGGGTCCCTATTTATAGAATATGGGAATTGTTGGATTTGCACCAAGTGGCAAAATCCAGTAAAGAGAGAGAGAGAGTTAGTGGAAGATGATTGATTTGACGCGACACAATGGCAGTGCGCAAAGCAGAGGAAAAATTCCTCCACCAGCGACGGCACACTGCCCAAGGCGGTGCACGACACCCAAGGCGGCGACGACACACTGCCTGAAGCCGTAGTGTGCCTCACAAGGCCAGTTGCACACTGTAGGCCTAGAGCTTAAGGTTTATGTCTTAGGGTTTAGGGCTTAGGGTTTAGGGGTTTAGGGATTTAGGAGTTTAGGGTTTATAGGGTTAGAGCTTAGGGCTTAGGGCTTAGGACTTAAGGGTTAGGGTTTAGAGCTTAGGACTTAGGACTTATGGCTTAAGGCTTAGCCTTTTGTTGTTTAGGGATTTAGATGCTTAATGGTTTAGGGTTTAGAATTTATTGTTTAGTAATTAGGGTTTAGTTTTTAGGGTTTATGGATTATAAATTAGGGCCTAGGCCTTAGGGGTTTGGGGTTAGGGCTTAGGGCTTAGGACTTACGCCTTAGGGCTCAGGCCCTTGTTTATGGTTAATGGTTTAGGGTTTAAGATTTAGGATTTAGGATTTAGAGCTTAACCTTAAGAGCTTAGGGCTTTCGTGTTTTATAGTTTAGAGTTTAGGATTTAGGATTAAAGGTTTTGGATGTAGGGTTTACAATTTTAGGGATTTAGGTTTTTATAAGTTTAGGAGTTAAGGAAATTAGGGTTTATGGTTTAGGGTTTAGGATTTGGGGTTTAAGGCTCAGGGCTTAGGCCTTAGGGCTTAGGGCTTAAGGGTTTAGCATTATAGTGGTTTATGGAATTAAGGTATTGGGCTTAGGGTTCAAAGTTTTAGGCTTTAGGTTTTAGGGTTTAGAGTTTGATGGTTTAGGGTTTATGGTTTAAGCTTTAATGTTTTATGGCTCACAATTTAGAGTTTATGATTTAGGGTTTAGAGTTTAACACTTAAGCCTTAGGCCTTAGTTCTTTGAGCTTTGAGGTTTAGCGTTATAGTGGTTTAGGATTTAGGGGTTTGGCCTTAAGGAATTTGGGTTTATGGTTTAGGGTTTAAGACTATTGATTTAAGGCTTAGGGCTAAGGACATAGGGCTTAAGGCCTAGGGTTTAGAGGTTTAGGTATTTAAAGTTTTAGGGTTTACGGTTTATAATTTAGGGTTTCGAGCTTAATGTTTAGAGTTTAGGATTTAGGGCTTTGCACCTAAGCCCTAGGGCCTAGGGCTTAGGGGTCAGAGCTTAGTTCTTAGGGTGCTGGTTTAACGCATAATGCTTAGGGCTTAGGGCTAAGGACTTAAGACTTCAAGCTTAGGGCTTAGGGTTTACGATTTTAATGTTCCATAGTTCAGCATTTAGGATTTAAGGTTAAAGGTTTAGGATTTGCGGTTTAGAGTTTTACAGATGTAAGGTTTTAAGGGTTTAGGGATCTAGGGTTTATAGTTTAAGATTAGTATTGAGGTTTAGGGTTAAGTGTTTAAGATCTAGAGTTTAGCATTTTAGGAATTTATTATTTTGGGGTTTTAGGGAATTAGGGTTTATAATTTAAGGTTTAATGATTACGGTTTTAGGTTTAGAGTTTATGTTTTATGGTTTAGGGTTTATTTATTTTGGGCTTTAGGGCTTTAGGGTTTTAGGGGTTTAGGATTTAGGATTTAATGTTTAGGATTTAATGTTTAGGATTTAAGGTTTAGGGCTTAGGGCTTAGACCTTAAGGCTTTAGGTTTTGTGGGTTAGTGTTATAGTTTAAGGAATTAAGGTTTAAGGTTTAGGGTTTTAGAGTTTAAGGTTTAGGGTTTAGAATTTAATTTTTTTAGGGTTTAGGGTATAGAGTTTACGGTTTAGGCCTTAGAATTTAAGGTTTTATGGATTTAGGGGTTTAAGAGTTTAAGGATTTATCGTTTAAGATTTAGGGTTTAGGGCTTAGGGCTTAAGGCCTAGGGCTTATAGCTTACAGCTTAGGCCTCAGGGCTTAGTTATTTGGCCTTAGAGCTTAGGGCTTAAGATTTAAGGCTAGCATTTAGGTTTATAAGGGTTTTAGAATTAGGGTTTAGGGTTAGGGCTTCAGTTTTAGGGTTCAGGTTTTAGTGTTTATGGTTTAGGTCTTAGAGTATATGTCCTAAAGTTTACAGTGTAATGTTATTTTGGGATCATGGTTTAGGATTTTAGGGTTTTAGGGTTTAGGGTCTAAGCTTTAGGGTTCATGGCTTTATGTTTAAGGATTAGAGCTTAAAGTTTAGGGGTTAAGGCTTAGGGGTTTAGGACTTTAAGGTTTTAAAGATTAGAGGTTAGGGCTTAGAGTTTAAAGGTTTATGGCTTTCAAGTTTTAGGGGTTAGGACTTAGGGCTTTTAGCCTTGAGGTTTAGTGTTATAGTGGTTTAGGATTTCAGGGTTTCGCTTAAAAGAATTAGGGTTTATGGTTTAGGATTTTGGACTTTAGGGTTTAGAGTTTATGGCTTATGGCTTTCAAGTTTAGGGTTTATGGTTTAGCGCTTAGGATTTAGAGTTATATGGATTTAGAGGTTTAGGAGTTTAAGGGTTTAGGTTTTAGGGTTTTGGATTTAAGGTTTTGGGTTTATGGTTTGATGTTTTAAAGTTTAGGATTTAGGGTCTAAGGCTTAGGGCTAAGGATTTAGGTCTGAGAGCTAAGGACATAAGGCTTAGGGCTTAGGATTTTAAAAGTTTAGGTGTTTAAGGTTTTAGGGTTTATAGTTTATGATTTAGGGTTTGGGGCTTTGTGCCTAAGGCTTAGGGTCTTAGGACTTAGGGGTCAAAGCTTAGTTCTTAAGGTGCTGGTTTAAGGCGTAATGCTTAGGGCTTAGGGCTAAGGGCGTAAGGCTTCGGGCTTAGGGTTTTGGGCTTAGGGCTTTGGGCTTAGGCGTTTAGGATTTGAGGTTTAGGGATTTAAGGTTTAGGGTTTTAGGGATTTAAGATTTTAAAGGTTTAGGGGTTTAGGGTTTATAGTTTAAGATTAGCATTGGAATTTAGGGTTAAGTGTATGTTTTAACGCTTTATATTCAGCATTTAGGATTTAAGGTGAAAGGTTTAGGATTTGAGGTTTAGGGCTTTAGGGATTTAAGATTTAGGGTTTTAGAGATTTAAGATTTTAGGGTTTATGGTTTTAGGGTTCTAGGATTTATAGTTTAAGATTAGCATTGGGGTTTAGGGTTAAGTTTTTACGATCTAGAGTTTAGCATTTTAGCAATTTTTTATTTTGGGGTTTTAGGGGTTTAGGGAATTAGGGTTTACGATTTAGTGTTTAGGGATTAGGATTTTAGGTTTAGAGTTTATGGTTTTATGGTTTAGGGGTTTAGGATTTAGGACTTAGTGTTTAGGATTTAAGGCTTACTGCTTAGACCTTATGGGTTTGGGCTTTGTGGGTTAGTGTTATAGTTGTTTAAGGAATTAGGGTTTAAAGTTTAGGGTTTTAGAGTTTAAGTTTTAGGGTTTAGAGTTTAATATTTTACGGTTTAGGCCCTAGAATTTAGGATTTTATGGATTTAGGGGTTTAGGAGTTTAAGGGTTTAGCGTTTAGGGTTTATTTTGACATCCTAGATACTAATTAAAATATAAGAGTGCTAAATACAGAAACATATTACGAGTGCATTTAAAACAATTACATGCAGCAGAAAAAAATACATCACAATCCCTTAAAAAATAAAATTTGAGTTCCAAATCTTATATTATTAAGGCAACACCAAAATAAATACAAGCCTCTCCAAAACTGAACTCATTAGAGTGCGAAAAACAAATATACACTTATAACGATTCACGGATCCACGGGATCCTCAAAGGCTTCAATGGGCAAGTCTCGAGTGGTTCCTCACTATCGTCCTCATTTAGGGAGGGCATGGAAAGGGGTGAGTTCCATATATTTAGTAAGAAAAATAGTATTTAATTGATATTACTAAGATTTTAAAAGTAATTAAATTTAGAAATAATACCTTATCTGCTTACCATCGAAGAACGTGCATGGGGGTCCATTTCAATAATAAAGAAAATATTTTATTTTATTTTATTTAAAAAAACATCAACATCAAGTATGGGGCAAGGGTTATATTATGAGAGAGAGAGATCTTTCAGCTGATTGATAGTATGGGGCAAGGGTTAGCTTGATTTTGTCCTATGGCTGCGGTTAGTCCCTGGATAGCTCGGAAGAGTTTGGTAAACTCAGTCCTGATCAGATTATCCTGGGCCTCGGGTCTTTCGATACGTTCTATAGAAGGTCTCCCTCATATCATTCCTACAAAAGATAAGGAAGACACGAGTTGGTGGTCTAGTTTTTTGAAAGATAA